>NC_135622.1:26452051-29097051 GCF_053574225.1 Canis aureus | reverse complement strand
GGCCAGGGGACCTGGGGGGTTCCAGCAATCCAGTCACTCTGGGTTCACACCAACAGATATTTAAAGCAGAACAAAGCACGATTTTCACAATGGCTCCTAGGAGTCTGACATGGGTGGACCATAAGCTGCCACCCCATGATTTTAACTACTATTTTCTTTGATTCTAAGATGTCATCAATTGTAAGACACACCATTGTTTTAAGAACTGCTATTTTGTGTGTGTGTGGGAGGGAGAAGGAAAAAAGAAACACCACATGTAGTACACCAACCAATTGTAAGACATATCCTGATTCCAGAATAATTAAAATCTGAACAATTGTGTGCCTCGGAATTGAGGAAATCAACTATTTCTACAGGTCAGGGTTGGCTTCCTTCTTCATCACTCATGAGGAAGCTGGGATACAGGCTTTAAGGGAGAAGGAAGAAGACTGGGGTGCTGGGCAGGTGTCTCATCTCAATAATCACTGAACCCCCCTGTTGCCAGGCTCTGTGCTAAATGGGGGGCCAGTGGGGTAAAACATGCCTTGTCTTCACCCACTCGCATGCAATCATGGAATCCTGCCAAGAGGCGATGTGTCTCCTACCACGTACCAGCAGGAGAGGTGGTTGGTGCTGAGTGCCTGTGTTTTGTAACTCTCAGAAACAGAGTGGGACTGTCCAAAGGTACATGAAGCCAGTTCCATGAACTGTGAGCCAGACCATCCCTCTTTTTTTCTGCAATGACTAAAATCATCACTAATCATGAAGATAAAATCAAAATGGAAATTTTGCTAGGAGTATTTTGTAGTAATTCTGAGCTGACAGTGACAACCCTCTGGTGGTTCCACATCACAGGGCAACCTGCCTCTGCCTCATCTGGGGAATCTATCCCCTGCCTCTTTGCCCCACTTCCCACAAACACTTTGGCACACTACAGACCGGAAGTGGGTCTGGAGAACCTCCCAGGGACCCAGGCAAGAAGGATTGGGGTGAAGGTTTGTTCAAGGGCAGGAGAAAGCCTGGGTGGAGTGACCAGCTGCCCGGATGAATCCCCAGGAGGGTGGGAGTCTTTATGGAGGTGGTGATGGTTGAAGAGGTTCTTAGAAAACAAGTGCCATGGTGGGGCTGGGGAGACTTTAGATGGAGAAACGGGGGGCCGGAGGGGAGTTGGAGAGCAGAGGGAAGCTTGCTACTGGACCATGCAGGCTGGGGTTGGGGACGCTGGGAGACAGGTGAAGGGGGACAGTGGGGCATGGGGCTGGAGCTTGGCTGGGCCATGAAGAGAGCTTGGACTTTGACTTTTGTCCTGTTGATCCGCATCCCCTTCTTGCTGAGTGATTTTTATACTTTATTTTCAATAAATCAGCCAAGACTCCTTTAAAAGCTGCCAGGGGCAAGTGTCTCCGTAGTGTCACGAACACCCTGCGCTGTCCCATGGATCACACCGCTCCCCCAGGACAGCATGCCCACATTGACCTCATCGCCACACATACCCTCCCCCTCAGGAACCTGGCTGTTCCTTGAGCTGGAACATCCTTTCCCCAGGTAAATGCATGGCTCACTGCTCATCTCCTCCAGGTCTGAGCCGCCTTCCTTCCCGACCCTCTTACTGAACACAAACTCTGCCCTCTCCATTCCATCTCCTCTCTCTGCTTGGTTATCCTGCAGATTGCGACTCATGCATTTGTTTGTCCTGCCTTCCTGCTAGAACCTGAGCTCTGTCTTGGCTTTGTGCTCAGGACACAGCCTGACACTTAGCAGATGCTCCATGTTTATTGTTGGTGAATTACACTGTTTTCCAAGTCCTTCTACATGTATCATTTTGTCAGATTCTCAATATTTTTCTGATTTATAGTTGGGAAGAATATCTAAAAGAGACTAAAGGAATTATCCAGGATAGTATGGGCTAGGAGGAGGAAGGGGGTGCAGAACCCCACACATCTCCCCCCGCCCCCACCATGGCATTAACCTTTACAATGACACGCCTTGATGCTCACTTGGCATTGGCCTTGTGCCTCCTGCCTCCTGGGGAAGCCCCACATCTCAGGCCCTACCAGCCTCTGGCTCTAGCCCAGCAAGCCACTGCCCCTTGGGTGGGACTGAGCTTGATGCACTAGTATTCCATCACTTGGGAAACAGGACCCAAATGTGATGTGAGGGGCAAGATTTGGGGGAGGGTAAAGGATGGAAAACTGATGAGACTCTATGGCAAAGGCTAGATTCCATGGATCTACCCAGAATTAGCCACTCCTTTAAGGGTTTCTCCAGCTAGGAAGAAGTGGCCAGGTAACTCACCCCTGAGAAGGGTTACAGGAGGTGGGAGTAAAGCAAGAAAATATATGGAGATGACTGGGATTGAACCTGGCCATTCTTGTTTGGACTACTCTCCCCTTTTAGACTTTGGGAGAGCTGCCCAACAGAGTGACCAGGCCCTGAGCCCTGATGTGGCCCACTGTGGCCCAGCACCCACTTGTACCTGAACATGAACCCTGGGACAATCACTCCCCATTACAACACCTCTCTAGGGATGCCTGGGTGGCTTAGTGGTTGAGTGTCTGCGTTTGGCTCAGGGTGTGATCCCGGGGTCCCTGCAGGGAGCCTTTTTCTCCCCTGCCTTTGTCTCTGCCTCTCTCTCTGTGTTTTTCATGAATAAATAAAATCCTAAAACAAACAAACAAACAAACAAACAAACAAACAAACAAAAACTCTTCTCTAGACCATAGTTCCTGGCCACTAGGACCTCTGAGAGCCTCCTGTAGAGGCTAGGATAAATGTGTGCTCAAACCTCCACCAGGATCCACTGAGCCCAGTGATGAGACATGGTCTTAGAGGGTAATCTACCTTCTAGTACTCCCATCTAGTGCATTGTACACCTACCTAGAATATTCAGACTCCAGTGTGACTTTAAGGGAATCACAGACATAATCTCTCAGTTAACTGAAAGACTAAGTTAGACTTTCTAAAGGCCAAGTAACTCCCCACCAAATCGCTGATAGCACTGGGGAGAAGACCCTGATACGTTGACCCCTCTGGTCTTCTCTCAACCATCACACTGTGTTTTCCATGGAGCCCAGACCCAATTTCCTTGGATATCTAGCACTCCCAAAGCCAGGCAAGCTTGGAGCCTGGTATACAGCAGGCACTCAAACTGTTTTTCATGAGGCCCTTCCTCTCTCTGTTTTTAAGCCCATGGGTTCCAACAGAGGCCCCTTGGGAGAGCCATCCACCCCAAAACAGCTCCGGAGAGGTCTAACCAAATGAGGTATCAACCAAATGAGGTACCAAAGCATCCTTGAAAGTAATTCCTCTCTTCATATGACCATTTGAAAACCACACAGTGAAGTGAGACTGTGAAAATAAACACTAGCCCTGCTGCCAGGACTCCGAGGGAAACAAACATACAATGTTGTGTCTTTTTCTTTCTCCCCCCCCCCACTTCCAGAGATACTAGGTCATAAAAAGACTGTGGCAATAAATAAATAAATAAATAAATAAATAAATAAATAAATAAATAAATAAATAAAGCCTTCCACCTTGGGTGCTCTCCCTGGGATCACACAGCCTGGGGGAAGCCAATCCCAATGTCACCAGGCAGTCTAGAGATGACCAGGTGATGAGGGATGGAGGCCTAGGAACAGTTACATGTGTGAGCTTGAAAGAGGCCCTCATATCAAATCTTCAGATGAGCCCACAGCCCCCAGCTGATAGCCTGAATGCAACCTCATGAGAGCTCTTGAGTTTCAGATACCCAGCTAAACTGTGTCCACATTGTTGACCCACAGAAAGTGTGACAAAATAAATGTTTGTTGTTTTATTTTTTTTATTAAAGATTTTATTTATTTATTCATGAGAGACACACAGAGAGAGAGAGAGAGAGAGAGAGAGGCAGAGACACAGGCAGAGGGAGAAGCAGGCTCCATGCAGGGAGCCTGACGTGGGACTTGATCCCGGCTTTCCAAGATCACGCCCTGGGCTGAAGGCAGCACTAAACTGCTGAGCAACCCGGGCTGCCCAAAATGTTCATTGTTTTAAGCTGCCAAGGTTTAGGGTAATTTGTCACAGGGTGCGAGATAACTAATACAGCTTCTTAGCCTGGCAAGAAGTAGAAGGGGATGAGGAATTCAGAAAGGGTGATTCTGATAAAAATGAGAATGGGGCAGATGTCTTGGACAAGCATCTAACACCTGAGGGATTCAGAAGAGGATTTCCAGAGCAACTCAGAGTTAGCATAGAGAGAAGGAAGGCCATATGGAGGCACATGTTTGAACCAAGCACTCGGGGTAATCCCAACATGGAGCCACTCTGCTTCCCCCTTAGCTTTATAGTGGGGCTTCCGTTAGCAATATTTTCCACCCTGTGGCAATGTGACATCACTGAGGAAACTTCTAAATCAGACTACCGCCCCACCCGATTAGATCAGAACTCCAAGCAGTGATGTCTGGGCATTAGTGTTTTGTTTTGTTTTGTTTAAGTTTTATTTATTTAAGTAATCTCTACATCACACGTGCAGCTTGAACTCACAACCCCGAGATCAATGTCGCATGGTCTTCTGACTGCACCAGACAGTGCGAGTTTCGTTTTGTTTTTTCCTATCCAAATGCTATTTTAATTTTCTTATTTCTTTCTTTTAAAAAATGCATACAGCTCACCGAAAGGTGTGTGTGCGTGTGTGTGTGTGTGTGTGTGTGTTGTGTGTGCACACAAGTGCATGTGTATTCATATGCCCAGTGCTACTACTCCTTGTCCAGGAAATCACTATTCTGATGTCTACCATCATCGATCAGTTTTGCCTGTTTTTAAGCTTCATATAAATGCAATTTCACAGTAGGTGGATCTGCTTGCTGAGTGATTGACGATGAGTTGGTGGCTTTCAACACCTCTGTTTCCTTGTCTATAAGGAGATGGTGGGAGCACCTACCTCCTGGAGTCATTGGGATGCTTAAGGTGTTAATCCTTAAAAGCACTTAGTCATGCCTGGCAAGCAGTGAGCACTCGATATATTAACTGTTAGTGCTCATAAGCTCTAAGTTGTTTTCTATTTTATGTGATAAGAAATCCTACCTCTGATGCAGGTGGTTGTGTGTCTGTCCACAGCAGCTTCGTGGTGCTGTAGTTTGGTTAGTCTCTGCCAGTTTTCTGACAACAGGAGAGCTTGATGGGACATACAGGAAGTTGGAATGCGAGCAGCAGGGATGGCTGACATTGATGGAGCCCTGCCTTTAGCGGGTGGCCAGGGCCGCCCACGGTGGTGTCTGCACCCTGCCCAGGCAATGCGTGCATGTGCCACGTGTGTTGGCGCAGGGTCCCGGGAACCCCCTGTGACACAGACATTATTGCTGCCATTTTACAGACAAGGAAGCAGAGGCTGTAAGAGGCTAAGTAACAACCTCAAAGTCTGTAAGTACAAAGGGGTGAAACCATGATTCAAATCAGTTCTTTCTGGCTCATTCTAAGATGAAGAGGTTTCCTCCTCATTATTATTTTAAAGTAACCTTACAGTTGTCATTTTGAGCATGTTTTCCCCACACCTTTTTTTTTTTAAAGATTTTATTTATTTATTCAGGAGAGACAGAGAGAGAGGCAGAGACATAGGCAGAGGAGAGAGTCAGGCTCCCTGCCGGGAAACCTGATGCAGGACTTGATCCCGGGATCCTGGGATCACGACCTGAGCCAAAGGCAGATGCTCCACCACTGAGCCACCCAGGTGCCCCTCCCCACACCTTTCTGCAGTCTTTCAGTCCTGTAAACCAAAAACAGAAATGGCAGGAGACACTGCAGCCTCTCTCATCGCCCTGGTGAGCATCAGGCAAGGGATAGGGCAGTGTCCTTGCCTTCACAGCCACAATCCAGTGACAGAGAACGTGAGGGCCGGAGGCTAGGGCTGGAGGCGAGCAGCTTTTCACATTTCAAGATGTTGAAGAGCAGGGGTGCTCGGCTGGCTCAGTCGGAAGTGCATGTGATGCTTGATTTCAGGGTTATGAGTTTCAGCCCCACGTTGAGTGTAGAGATTACTTAAAAATAAATTTTAAAAAGTATGTTGAAGAGCAATGGATTGAATAACCCTCCAACGAGAAAATTAGTGTGCCCAGGTTTTGTGAAAATTCAGAGGTTTTGAAGAACACTATAAATGAATGGATCAATGAGTGAATGAGAGAATGAAGGAATAAATAAATATGTATATGTATTTTATTTTATTTTATTTTTTAAAAATATTTTATTTATTTATTTAAAGAGAGAGAGTATGCTCAAGCAGTTTCCTTGCACTGAGCTAGGAGCTCTATTTCGGATTCGACCTCCTGACCCTGAGATCATGACCTGAGCCAAAATCAAGAGTCAGATGCTCAACCAACAGAGCCACCCTGTGTCACCCAGGACACAAAGTGTCCCTGTATGTACTTTTTTCTTAAAAATCAGAGAACACATAGCCATACTGGAATACCAAGAAAATCACAAATAATTTCTCCAAAGAGCAAGCAGATTGTGGATTCTCTGACCACCATGGAATGAAGCTTGGGTCCACTACAGAAAAGACGGTCAAGTCAATAAGCAAAACCAAAGTATGACATAGTTCCTGGTGACATGAAAAAATACTTGCAAAGCTGTCAGGTCTACCTATGATAGTTAAGCTAAAAGTGACCCTATGAATCTAGGCACTGATGAGTTTGGGAAGCCCATGCCTTGATGAACAGGAACTGCATTTACAGAGAAAGATAAGAAAGAAAGAAAGAAAGAAAGAAAGAAAGAAAGAAAGAAAGAAAGAAAGAAAGCTCTTTGTCCTTCATTCCTGGCACAGAGTTCCTAAATAGGGTTTACTGTCTATTGTATGTTCCTGAGATGAGCCACACGGAGGTCCTAGATTGCTTCAGGGTGGGGCTTGTCGCCCAGAAAACCCAAATATCGGATTAGAAGGTTAGAATTTTCCACCCTCTGGTGACCTCCAGGGAGGGGACGTGGTTGGAGACTGAATTCAGTCAGCAATGGCCAATGGCTGAATCCATCATCTCTGTGTAATGGAACCTCTCTAAAAGTCCCTCAGCAGTGGGGTTTGGGAATTTCTTCGTTGGTGAACACATGGAGGTGCTGGGAGGTTGTCGCTCCCAGAGAGAACATGGAAGCCCTGAGTCCCCCCTACCTCTCCAATACCTTGCCCTACACGTCTCTTCAATTTCTTTGTTCCTGAGTTTGTGTCCTTTATAATAAACTGGTAATTGTCAGCAGAGCAGTTTCCTTGGTTCTGTGAGTGCTTCTAGCAAATCACTGAACCTGAGGACGGGGTGTGGCGGCCTCTGACTTTGCATCAGCCAGGCAGAAGTGTAGATAGCCTGGACACCTCATTTGCAGCTGGCATCTGAAGTGGAGGTGGCCTTGGGGGACTGAGCCCTTCACTGGCGGTCTGGTTTGGCTCTGGGTGGTTCGTGTCAGAATTGAATCGAATTGCAGGCCCTTCAGTTGGTGTTGGAGAGCTGCAGGGCAGTGCTGGAGCAATGCATTTGGTGTCAGAGAACCACACGGGGAGACACGGGCTTCCCAAACACTGGTGGGTGAGGAGGGGGTGTGACTGCTGGAGATAAAGAGGCGGTTGTCTGGTCCTCGTTCCTATAAAACACCCATCAGAGCCAAGACAGCACCTCACAGCCTCCCTGCTGGTTTCTGTGTTTGATCATTTTCCAACTAGGCACTTTCCAGACATATAAACGGGCATTTCTACAACAGAATTTGTAGGAGAATTCTTAATATTTAACCTTGATGTTCTCATCTTAAAGCGGGTGTTCACTCCCACTATTGTGAAGAGCCATGAAAAGAACGGCTTAGGACTAAAATTTTGGCTTTGTTTGCATTTACTGTCTGCATTTACTGTGCTGTGTGATTTGAATGAGACACTGTTACCTCTCTGAGGCGTTTCCTTATCTGTAAAAACCCAGGTAAGGGGCCCTCCCGGGAGATAACGTTTGCAGGGGCTCCATCTCAGTATCCCGTCCATGTACAGAGCACCTGTGGTTGCTACCATGGTCTTTTGATTACAAAGTGCTTGAAATTTTGTCTGTAAAAGAAATTCCAACCTACAGATGGAACTACACGACACACGAAGGTGATGATGTATTGATACTGAAAGTGTCTGCTTCCCTAGGGACGGGTAGCCTCTGAGGTAGGGACTAAGCAGAAGGGGTCATGTCAGCGGGTGGAGAGGAGCTGCCTCGGCCCGCTCCCACTTCAGCGAAGGTCCCAGAGCCCCAGGCTCTAGGTTTCTGCCCATGGACCCCAGAAGGCCATCAGATGACTTCCCTAAACAGGACCTGAGCTCTGTGTGTGTCTTTGGTGCTTTGCACACTTCCACTTAGGTCCAGCATCCTCTCTGGCCCTGTAACACACTGCAAAAGTCTCACTAGCTGACTTTCCCTTGCTTCTTGAGATCTCCCCATTCATTGGAAAGCACCTAGAGAGGCTCCATTCACTCATTACTGGCCAGTTTCTTGGTTTCCAGACTCAAAGCAATTGATTAACATCACCTGGTTTACCCTCCAGATACTCCTGTGACTTCTGCGGAGTTGCACCTCTGGGTTCATGGTTTTGGAGAAGTTCCCCAGCACTGGCATTGACGGCAGCAAGGCCCGAACGTGGGGCCTCACAGTGTGGACATGGGCTGGGTGTCCCTCTTGGGTTTGTTTGATGCCCACTTTTTTTTTTTTTTAAAGGTTTTATTTATTTATTTATTTATTTATTTATTTATTTATTTATTTATTTGAGAGACAGAGAGAGAATGAGTGGTCAGGGGGAGAGACAGAGGGAGGAGGGAAGCAGACACCCCAAGGAGCAGGGGGCTGGATGCAGGACTCCATCCCCAGACTCAGGGATCGTGACCTGAGCCAAAGGCAGATGCTTAATCGACTGAGCCACCGAGTCGCCCCTGATGCCACCTTTTAATCAATAATGACAAGGACAAAGGGGGGTAACTAGGGCCAGGCGTCTGAGCTTATCTGAAGGTCCCTGGTCCTTGTGTTGTCCCTCCTTCTCTCATTCCCACGGTCAATCTGAATGCAGTAGGACACTGGCTTTATCCAGGAGACTCATTGCTCACAAAACAGAATTCACTGTGCTTGTGTGCCTTATAATAAAGATGTTAACAAGTTGCTGCTTGTTACCTTTAAACTCACCTTGGGTCAGCAACTGTTTCCCCAGCCCGTCCCAGCCCTGATGGAGGATAGGTCACCCCAGCTCAGGATGAGGATCCTAGGGGACCAGAGGGAGGCAGAGAGACAGCTGGCTTCATAGCACAACTGAGACAAAACAACACACTTTAAGAAAACACATCTGAATACTCTGAAGTGTCTGTCGCCTCCGCTATCTGCAAGGGTTGGAGATGAACATAAACAGCCCTGATTTTGTCCCTACTGAGTGACTCACCTGCACAAAGAAAACCCCACAGTGCTATCCTTTTTTTTTTTTTTTTTTTTTTAAAGATTTTATTTATTTATTCATGAGAGACAGAGAGAGAGAGAGAGAGGCACAGACACAGGCAGAAGGAGAGGCAGGCTCCATGCAGGGATCCTGACGAGGGACTCGATCCTGGGTCTCCAGGACCACACCTTGGGCCGAAGACGGTGCTAAACTGCTGAGCCACCGGGGCTGCCCCCACAGTGCTATCCTGAGGGACCTGTAGCCCCACAGGAAAACCTGGCTTATTTCCTGCTACCACCGTGGGCCTCTTCTCATTTCTCAAACCCATTAAAATATCAAACCCATGTTGGAAATATTTCATACTGTCAAATAAATACTTTTCTTAAAAAGCACTTTTTCCCCCCCAAAACAAAGCACAATAGTAAACTCAGAGCAAGAGAGGGCACAACTCCCAACCTGCTTTGATAACCCCTATTTCCCCTCACACCTCCTTTCTCTCTACCCCTTTGCTGTCACAATCTCTGGGTTCCAGAGCCACACAGAATGCCAGATGAGGCCTAAGACCGGGTTGCTGGGAATAACCGGAACCTGAGAAAATGAGATGCTGACCAGTTCTTGGCAGAATCACACCATCATACCCTTTAGAGTTTTACCAGGCCGGGGTCATATGGGTCAACCTGCACGTGTCACTCAAACCTTTTCTGCCAATAGGACTCTTGGGAGGGGGAACATGAACTCACTTGAACCGATGGGCCAACCCCTCTCTGGAGAAAATACTGCCACGGTGCATAGTAGTAAATTCCCACGGCCCCAAAGCCTCATAAATGGTGCCACTCACGGACTGTGTCCAGCTACACGGGGCCCCTCCTTTGCATTCTTATCTATGTGAGGTCACTGGGCCCTGGGCTCCCACAGCACCAGACTCAACGTACCACAGGGAGTTGATGGCATCTGTCACACCTGTGTTTTGCTTGTCCTTGCCGTCCTGGAGCTCCCGCAGTGCTACTGCTCTGTGAGCATTGTCCTTAGCATGTAGCAGCACAGGGTCGCAGCCTGGCACTGGGGGCACTTACTCTACCAGGACCTTCTGTTCCTACACATGTCTTTCCTGGAATGCCTCACCTGATGCATAGCACTCTCCGAACACTCCTTTGGGGGTAAATATTTTAAACAAGTGTACAGAAGAATGTACCAAACATCCACCCACTCCCATGGTTTCATTAAAGTCTGAATATTTTGTCACATTTGTTTCAGGCCTTCTAAAAAATAGTACATAAAGTAGTGTAGACACTGCTGATGGCTTCCTTGATCTCTCATTCCCCATCCCTACTTCTCAGAGACACCACAGCCTTGAATTTAGTGTTTTAATCTCAAGCATGCTTTTTGCTCTTCTCCTACAGTTCTCATCCATAAATAATACAGTACTGTTTTGTATGTTTTAAAATTTTATAGAAATCTACCCTATTCTATATATCCTTCTGAAGCTAGGTTTTTGTCCCCCACCATTGTTTTTAGATTTATCCATACAGATACATGTTGTTCTAACTAATTTATTTTAACCATTGTATAAGATGCTGTTGTATCAAAGTATCACAATTTACTTATTTCCTATTAATGGTTTACTAGTTCCTTTTTTTTTTTTTTTAATTTTATCTAATTGGGACGCCTGGGTGGCTCAGGAGGTTGGGCATCTGTGTTTGGCTCAGGGAGTGATCCTGGAGTCTTGGGATTGAGTCCCACGTTGGGCTCCCTGCGGGGAGCCTGCTTCTCTTTCTGCCTGTGTCTCTGTCTCTTTTTCTCTCTCATTAATAAATAAATGAAATCTTAAAAAAAAAAAAAAGAATTACAAAAAAAAAGATTTTATCTAATTGAAAGAGGGAGTAAGAGAGCAAGCATGGGGTGGAGGAGGGGTAGAGGAAGAGGGAGAAGCAGACTACTCACAGAGCAGGGAGCCCCACTCAGGGCTCAATCTCAGGACCCTGGGATCATGACGCAAGCTGAAGGCAGATGGTTAACCAGCTGAGCCACCCAGGTGCCCCTCTAGCTCCTTTTTAACTTCTCATAGACAAGGCCATGGTGAATTTTTAGGCACACGTGTGTGAGTTTCTCCAATGTGGACTCCCACACTCCAAAGGGATGGCCCCATTCTATATCACTGGTACTGTGTGAGTTCCCAGTGCTCACTAAGTGCCAATACTTGGCATTGACAGACAAACATTTTGACTAATCTGATGCATTAGAGACTTAGACAGCTAATTTTATGTGTCAGCTTGGCTGGGCCCATTCTGGATGTTTCTGAGAGGGTGTTTCTAGATGAGGTTTACTCCATAATGTGGGTGGGCCTCATCCAATCAGTTGAAGGCCCAAATGGAACAATAGGCTGGCTTCCTCAAGCAATAAAGAATTCTCCAGTAATCTGCTCATCAGATGTCATCTGCAACATTAGCTCCTCAGACATGAACTATAGTGGTAGTGCCTCCTTGGGTTTCCAGATTGCTGGTCTACCCTACAGATTTTGGAATTGCCAACTTCCATAATTGCATAAGCCAATTCCTTGTCTTTTCCCACATATACACACATTCTATTGGTTTTATTCAGGAGAACTGTTATTAGTACAGAGATGGTATTTCCTTGTTGCTTGAGTTTGCATTTCTGTGATTACTTATGAGCTTGACCACCTACTCCAATGTTCATTTAACATTTGGATTACCTCATCCATGGCTTGTTCAAGTCTTTTGCCCATTTTTTTCATTGGGCTATTGGGTGTTTTCCATTGATTTGTAGGTGTTCACATATTCTGAATTCTGACTCCTTGTTAGTTATATGACTGCATTGCAGATATCAGAATCTGGCTTGACACTTAATCTTTTTTATGAACAATGTTTTTAAAAATGTAATGTGATCCTATTTATTGTACTAAGTAATTTATTAAATTTTAAATTAAGGTTTGTCCTTTTGTATCCGGTTTGAGAAAATAATTTCTTACCTTGAGTTCATAAAGATAGTCTTCTATATTTTCTTCTAAATTGTTTAAAGTAGTTGCTTTTTCCTCTTAGGCATTTAGTAAACATAAGATTTATTTTTGCATGTGTTGTGATATAAGTATTTAATGACTCTCATTGGGTAACCTATTATTCCCAAATGAATATTGGATGACCCACCCTCCCTCTTCTTTTTACTAACCTATAGTAACCCTCCTGTCATATGGCAAATTCCCACATACATAGTTCACTTTCTGAGTTCTCTATTTTCTGGTGATCTGTTTGCTATCTCTGTACTGATATCTTACTCTCTTATTTATTATGACTTTACAATTAGTCTTGATGTTTATCAGCTTGTTGAATTTTAAAAAATAATCTTCGAAATTTTGGATAAAATTGTATTGAGGCTAAAGAGTAATTAGGGGGTGATTGCTATTCAAAAACATGATAAATCACTCCACTTATTCATATTTTCTTTTATGCCCTTAACAGCACCTCAAAATTTTCTCCAAAAAAAGCCCCCCCCCCAAACAAAATCAAAACCAAAACAACTTGTACATCTTCTGTGAAATGTACGCAGAGGGATCTTATAGCTTTAGTTGTTACTCTACATGAGATCTTTTTTCCTATTATATTTTCTAGCTGGTTTAGTTAACAACGTAAATGGTACTAATTTGTACGCATAAGTATTACATCCAGCACATCTCTTTCCATTTGAATAGTTTATTTGAAAATTCTCTTGAATTTTCTATGCAGTGATCACACTTCTGGAAAGAAGGACTTTTTTGTTTTTTTTTTTGGTCAGTTCTTATTTCTTTTTGTTTTGTTACCTTCAGTATAGCTCCCAGGATATTGGTACATCAATAATACACACCCTTGTCTTGTTCCTGATGTTGATCTGTATGCTTCCAAAGTCTTAACATTAATTAGAATATTTACATTTTTGGTAGATATTTCTGATCACATTAAGGATGTTCCTTATAATTTTTTTTATTTTGAATACTAAGCTTATTTACTTTAATTTGCCTACATTTTAAAAGTAAGTTCATTTTGTTTTTAAAGATTTTATTTATTTATTCATGAGACACACAGAGAAAAAGAGAGGCAGAGACACAGGCAGAGGGGAAAAGCAGGCTCCACGCAGGAAGCCTGACATGGGGCTCAATCCCAGGTCTCCAGGATCACATGCTGGGCTGAAGGTGGCACTAAACCGCTGAGCCAACTGGGCTGCCCACGTTCATCTATTTTTTAAATTAACCTTAAAAATCCTTTTAGTTGCTATCCACAACTTTGATATATAACAATTTTATTATCCGTCTATCTCAAAGAAATAAGAAATTTCAATTGTAATTTCCTCTTTAAAGTATGAATAATTTGGGATCCCTGGGTGGGTCAGCGGTTTAGCGCCTGCCTTTGGCTCAGGGCACAGTCCTGGAGACCTGGGATCGAGTCCCACGTCCGGCTCCCGGCATGGAGCCTGCTTCTCCCTCTGCCTGTGCCTCTGCCTCTCTCTATGTCTATGATGAATAAATAAAATCTTTTAAAAAAAAAGAAGTATGAATAATTTGAGTTCCCAAACATATGAATGTGGTTATTGATTATTGAATTATTGATTTCTAATTTAATTAGTTTGTACTTAGAAAATATGATCTGGGGGCGCCTGGGTGGCTCAGTTGCTTGAGCGTCAGCCTTTGGCTCAGGTCATGATCCCTGGGTCCTGGGATTGAGCCCTGCATCAGGCTTCCTGCTCTGGGAGGAGCCTGCTTCTCTCTCCCTCTGCCTATCTCTGCCCCTACTTGCTTGCTCACTCTCTCTGTCAAATAAATAAAATTAAAAAAAAAAAGAAAAAGAAAATTTGATCTGTATGATTTTGGTGAATTCTAGACATTTGTTGAGTCTTTCTTTGTGACCTACTATGTGGTCATATTTTTAAAGATTGTAATTCATGTTAATTTGAGAGAGAGGGGATCCCTGGGTGGCTCAGTGGTTTAGCGCCTGCCTTTGGCCCAGGGCCTGACCCTGGAGTCCCAGGATCAAGTCCCACATCGGGCTCCCTGCATGGAGCCTGCTTCTCCCTCTGCCTGTGTCTCTGCCTGTGTCTCTGCCTCTTGCTCTCTCTCTGTCTAAAGAAATAAAATATTAAAAATAATAATAATAATAATTTGAGAGAGAGAGGGAGACAGCAGGAGCAGGAGCAGAGGGAGAGGGATAAGCAGACTCCCCACTGAACTCAGAGCCTCACACAGGGGCTCTGGTCCCTACTCAGGACACTGAGAAAACAAAAGTTGGACACTTAACTGACTGAGCCATCTCAGTGTTCCTGGTCAAATTTTCTTTTTTTTTTTTTAAGATTTTATTTATTTATTCATGAGAGACTGAGAGAGAGAGAGGCAGAGACACAGGCGGAGGGAGAAGCAGGCTCCATGCAGAGAAACTGACGTTGGCCTCAATCCCAGGTCCCCAGGATCACACCCTGGACTGAAGGCAGCGCTAAACTGCTGAGCCATCCAGGCTGCCCTCCGGTCAAATTTTTAAATGATCTATGTATCTCCAAAGAAAATGATGACTATCTTTAGTTGAATGCTTTTACATACACACACATACACAACCAATTGATAATGCCTGTTAATTTTTATTTTCCCAAATCTTTCATATCCTAATATTTTATTTCAGGTGCTTGGTTTATCAATGTCTGATAAAATTAGATGAGTCAAAATCTTTGGCTTAGAATTCTGTTAGTTTGCTTCCTGTGCATGTTAGACACATACACATTTAGAAATATGCTGGCTTCTGAGAGAATTGGAGTCTTGATTATTATGTGGTTCTCTCCTTGTATTAGAATTTGTGTATTATTGCTAGCATTTACATGGTGTATATTTTTCCATCCCTCTATTTTTAGCCTTTCTGTGTCGTTTTGTCCTACATGTTCTCTCAGAAATAGGATATAGCTGGATAGTTTAGAAATCCAATTTAACTATTTCTCTCTTGGAGTAGGGTAAGTTTAGGTCTATTTATAGCAGTTGTACTGATATATTTCAAAGTATTATTATTTTACTATTATGTGTTTTGTGTACTTTTTAGAACATTTTTTATTTCGTCTTTCCTGCCTTTCTATTATTCTGCTGACTAATGAGTAGTGGAGTGAAGCTCCATGAAGAAGAGTATGTCTGGGGGGTTTTGTAATCATACACCTGGCACACCAGGACAGCCTACCTCTCCCTGGGCTGAGAGCAGCTGAGCTGCCTGCTGTTAATACTTACTCCTTGAATAAAGAATGATGTCAATTCAAAACTCATCCTGGCTCCATATCCATAATTTTATTTCTAAAGTCTATTTTGTCACTTGACATTACTGAGCACCTAGGCTGTGCCGGCCAGCAGCAGTGGGACCACTGTGTTGCCTTTTGACAACCACTGCCTGAAGCTGATTGGCAGCCATCCCTTTGGGTGGATCCATGCTCCAATTCACCACTGTCCCCAACAGGTTCAGAGGAGGGTGAGGCAGATGAAGCTGGAGAAGTAAAAGTTAAGGAGGCATTCACTTTAACTAGCCGACCCTGTACTTACAGGACTCTGAGAGTGAGTTCCTCCTTAAAATATGCTGGGGTGGGGCACCTTGCTGGCCTTGCCCTTAGTCCTAGCTCTGGTCCTCACCAGTCCCTACAGTCTCCCCAACAAGGAGGCTATGAGGAAATGGTCACACTGTGCTTGCTGTGTTGTTCTACCACTAGAGTGAAGGGGAAAGTAAACTTTCTGGTATGTTTGTCGCCGTCAAAATTGAGCAAACAAAAACTACACTTCTCTTGATGAATGCTGAGTTACATATGGAAGTGTTGAATCACCGGATTGTACACCTGAAATTAATATGACGGGTATGCTAACTGCACTGGCATTAAAATATGAATAAATAAAGCAAATACACGCAAATCAAGAGAGACACCAGAGTAATTGAAATACCAAAAGAAAGAAAGAAAGAAAGAAGAAAGAAAGAAAAGAAGAAAGAAAGAAGAAAGAAAGAAAGAAAGAAAGAAAGAAAGAAAGAAAGAAAGAAAGAAAGAAAATAAATAAAAAATCAAGGAAACAAAATATAGATCAAAAGAGCCTGGGGCTTCCCCTGTCTTGATCTCCCTCTTACATCCCCCAGCATCTTGATGTTGGGACCCTAAGTCCTCAGCCGGACTGGGCAGGGCCTATAGTCTGAAGAGCAATTGGAACAAATAGGCCTTTCAGGGAAACCCTGGCTTGCCAGGTCGGCCACCTGATGTGTGCTGAGAAATCAGAAGGCTCGTGCAAAGGTGAGGGCGGATGGCAGGCCTTCTGAGGGGTCGCTGGGCTCCCGGAGGGGTCCAGCACCGGGCAGATGGGCCCCTCAGGAATCACTGGATGGTGTTACCAGGGTTTCTCCATCAACTGGGGGTGGGGGGTGGGGGGGGTCCTTAAGCAGGAGGCGGTGGCCTGTCTGCTTGGGCGAAGCTGGGTGGAGGTTGGGTATCCTGGAGTACCGAGGGCCTGGGCTGGGGGGACCCCTCCCCACGCCCCCATTCCGGGCTCCCCCCCCACCCCCCCGCCCCCGTGGTCGGAGCCCCGCCTGCAGCAGCCCCCTGGGGAGCCGGCTCCTAATTGTTAGCTGCAAAGGAGGCTGTTCTTCTGCAGCAGAGATAAAAGTTAATCACAGATTAGGCCGCCGAAAATATTGATGACTTCATCCACCTGAGGCGGCCCGGGGCCGGGGCGGGGAGGCGCTCAGCGCTCCCTGGTCCCCGGACCGGTCGGGCGGGTCCCCGCCCCCCGCCCCCAGCGCTCCCGCGACCGCAAACAAAAGCCGGGGCTGGGGAGTGGAGAGCCTCTGCCGACCTACTGCGCGCCCCGCCTTCTCCCCGGACCCCCGCCCCCCCCCCCCCCCCCCATTACAGCCTTTATCTGGTGGCACCATCACCCCGGAGACTCCCAAACAGCAAACCAGACGTTCAGGAGCGGAGACAGGGGTTGCAAAATAGAAGTGCCGGTGCTCAGAGGCGGGGCGCTCTCACTCTGGCCCTCCAGGTTTAGCATCAGGGGACCGTCCCGGGGATAACCCGAAAATGGGGCACAATTCGAGCTGTGTTTGACATAAACATTTAACGAGTTATTCTCGTTTGTTCTGAGGTGTAAAGCAAATACTGGATACTGTAGTGGCTCATCGAGAGCCGTGGGGGAGAGCGAGGTCCCCATCCCCACCCCGGGGCGCAGGCACCGACACCCCCCACCCCCCACCCCTGAACCGGGAGGTCCTGATCCTGCATTCAAGTCCTGAGCCCCCCTGGGTTAGCATGCACGCCCAGAGCCTCAGCTGAAGCCTGTGGGCATGCCCCAATCCCACCTCCTGGTTTGGGCTGGAACAGGACCCGGTGGCTTGGATGCCAGGAGAGGCCACCAGAGAACACTGGGGGGATGGGGGGGGGGTGAGAAGCAGCTTTCACAGAAAGGCCGGAGCATAATTAAGGCCAGGAAAAGGAGGGTGGTAGTATGCTTAAAGAATATGGAGCTTTTTATAGAGGAGTCGTTGACTGTGCAATTTTTATTCCCAAAGATGGGAGAAAAAATAATCATAAATTACAGTGAAAAGGATTCCTGTTCTAAGTCCTCCTCGGAGGCGCACATGGCCACTAGGGAAGGTCCAAGCCAAGCCCCTCAGGCAAGCTTTCCAGAAGCCCCACAGCCTGCAGCTCCTCCAGTGCTTTTCCACGCTTTTTCTGACTACCGCCCGGGCTGGGGCCTGCGCCTTCTAGCTGCTCCAAGCCTCGTGTCCCCATGCTCCAGGGAGCTGGCGCTCTGCCCCACTCAGAACATACCCTCTCAGCCCTCTAGCTTCTGTCAGGCTCCAACACAACCCTGCTCCTCTGAGAGGGCCTCTGTGGGCTTGCAGTCTCCTGGGACTTCTCTCCCCGGAAGCCTCCCCCCTCCTCCTGACCCCAGCACACACACCAAGCAGAGCCCTTGGCACCAA
Source organism: Canis aureus (assembly GCF_053574225.1). Classification (NCBI taxonomy): domain Eukaryota; kingdom Metazoa; phylum Chordata; class Mammalia; order Carnivora; family Canidae; genus Canis; species Canis aureus. The sequence goes on along the minus strand of NC_135622.1, from coordinate 29,078,710 downwards.
ATGATTTAAGTAGCAGAGAGTACTTGTATTTGTAAGGGTGCCCTGCTGGGAAGATAATGGGCTGGAAGCGGGGAGCAGGATCTGGGAACTGCGGGTGGGTGGGCCAATAGGCCCACGAGTTTGAGTTTATCGTGGTGTGGGTGTTACTACCAGATTGGAAAGTCTTGGACTATTGAGAACCAAAGAGGTGGCATTGGAGAATTAAGGAGAGAGAGAGAGAGAGAGAGAAATGGAGAGAGAAATGGAGAGAGAGAGAGAGAGAGAGACCCCAGAGTGAGGGCAGCTCAGAGAGTGCAGGGGAATCTGATATTCACTTTGAATTCAGAGGCTAAAGGGATCTCAGGAGAAGACAGGGAGACTAACATGACACCCTCTAAGGCAGGAAGTGGAGGAGCAGAAATGGAGACAAGAGGATCAGTCAAAACACTGCTCTGTTCTTGATCTATCCCAGATCCTCGGACTCCTGAGAACAGGTGAGGCAGCTGTGCATAGGTACTGAGCCTTATTGATAGGATGGTGCCCAGGACCCCAACTTCCAGTAAGTGAAAATTAAAAAAAAAAAAAAAAAAGGAGAAGCTAAGATCTAAGGGCCACACATTTCTACATTTTACAGATATGGGAAGAAGGCCCAAACCAGATTTTTTTTTAATTTTTATTTTATTTTATTTATGATAGGCACACAGTGAGAGAGAGAGAGAGGCAGAGACACAGGCAGAGGGAGAAGCAGGCTCCATGCACCAGGAGCCCGAAGTGGGATTCGATCCCCGATCTCCAGGATCGCTCCCTGGGCCAAAGGCAGGCGCTAAACCGCTGCGCCACCCAGGGATCCCCCAAACCAGATTTTTAAAAAAGATTTATTTATTCATTTGAGAGAGTGAGAGCACGAGTGGGAGGGGCAGAGGGAGAGAAAATCCCAAGCAGACTCCCCCCTAAGCACAGAGCCTGATGTGGGCCTTGATCTCAGGACCCTATGATCATGACTTGAGCAGAAACCAAGAGTTGAACACTTGGTTCAGGGCTCTAAACCAAGAGTTGAACTGACTGTGCCCCCCTGGTATCCCCCAAATTGAATTTTAAATATGATTCTTGTTTTTCTGGAATGGTAGATGAGCTTACTCCTAGTAACTCTTGAAACCCATGCCAAAGGTGGCCTCTCCACTGGAAAGAACACTGCTGCTTGATAGCACATGCTGTGTCACTGCTGGCAAGTCCCATGTCTAAGCTTTGGGGAATGACAGGACTGTTTTTTCATGTGGGCTCCTTTGCAGACCTCCCATAGTATGTGCTTTATTGTAAAAGAGAAAATGCATCTCTTAATAGAGCCCTGGAGATGGAGTATGTCACAGAGGGGGAGGGGACTGGATTGATATGGGAGGCAGGGGAGGGGGCAGGGGAGGGGGTGGTATTTACAGTAAGACAGTTCTCAGCTCAGAGCAGGGCTCAGAGTGTTTGTTTCCTTCCAGAGAAGCCCCAGAGCCTTCCAAGTTACCTCAATTGGTCAAGGATCAGAGTTTGCTTTTGCAAGGATCCCAGAGCCTGCATGATATGGACTCTGCAGCTGCTCTGGGGCTTCTAGGGCAGCTCAGCACCCTTTCCTAGAAGACCCCAGTATCTGCTGGTGTCATCCTCCCAGTGTCCCTTACATCCCTAGCTCAGAGCCTACCCTCTGCTGAGTCCTGAAATCAGGGACAAGGTGGCCACTGTCTCCTGGAAGCCAGCACAGCACAAGTCTTGGAAGATGCACACAACTCTTTATTAAAAGAACTGTTAAATGGGTGAATGGCGGGGGAGAAGGATGGAAAAGATGGATGAATGGAAAAAATCAAAGAGCAAAAAGGGGGGCGAGACTAAGATTATGGCTGAAGCTTTTTGAGTTTGAAAGCTGAGGTCACTCAGCTCATTCTAGCCTCTTTCTAAGTGGAACTTCAACACTGATAATTCAAATGTGGGTTTAAAATTGTACATTGGAAGGGAGGAATAAAATGCTTTCAGTTTTTTTAAGGCTTGCTCCCATCTACTGAGGCATGTATGGTAGAATGGTGATCAGAGGGTCTTACATTTGGAGTCCTCTTTCCCAGCACCCTGGGCACAGGTAAGCCCTGGGCAGGCTCCCAGGCACAGACCCACCAGGAGCTGGTCTCCCACTTGAACCCTGTTGCCTACAGCTTCCCTGCCTCGTCTGTGTGTTACTCTGGCTTTGCTGCCCTGTGGTTGCTTAGGTTCACACAAAAAGGCTCATATTTTATAGACCAAGAGCTCCTTTCCTATGTGTTGGCAGACTAATAAATCACATTGCTTGGGGCACCTGGGTGGCTCAGTCATTAAGCATCTGCCTTTGGCTGAGGTCATGGTCCCAGGGTCCTGGCTCCTGTCTGGCTTCCTGCTCAGCGGGGAGTCTGTTGTCCCCCTGCCCCGCCCCATGCTCATGCTCTCTCTCTCTCAAATAAATTAATAAAGTCTTTTTAAAAAAATCACATTGCGTGGGGTTCATCTTCAGGTAATTTTGTCTTTGTTTTTCTTTATGAAATGTATCTAAGAATAAACTCTCATTGGAAACAATTAGCACTATAGAGATAAAGCAAGATCTCTGGATCTCCCTTTCTATTTGGGTTTTGTTCTGAATTGGTGGGTCATCTCCTTATCTGCTTTTCCGTAAGGTCTTTGGTCTTCATCTGTTTTCTTTACAGATTGATAGGGTACTTGATAGAGCCAGGATAATAATCCAGAATTTATGTATATGTGAATATATTTCTGTATATATGCAGATGTATGTGTCCATGCACACACACACACACACACACACACAATTTATATTATGTTACAAATATCTTCTCCCATTGCGCTGCATCTCAGCCTTGTTCTCAGTTTTGTTGTATCTCAGCTTCTAGTGATTTCTGATTTTGAATCAGAAGTTCCACATTTTGATGAAGCTGACATCATTCTCCCTCGGTGTGCCCTTGTGGTTTTGTGTCTTGCTTGAGTTGAAGCCTTGCACACTCTGACTCCTGGGTCATAAACACATTGTCCTATGTTTTGATTCTTCAGTCTTTCTTCAGTGGGCAGCCAAATGCCCCAGCACATTTGTTGACCATCCCTTCCTCCACGATGGGAAAGGCCACCTCATCCCCAGATCTCAAGGGTCTCCCTTCAGGGGAATTTTGAGGTTGTTTTTGCTGCAGGGAGTCCAGAACTTCTTCTCTTCTAATTCCTGGAAAAGGTTACTGTTTGCTGCTTATTTTGGGGTCTCCCCTACCCTGCCTGGGTGGGGAGTGGCAGGTAACCTGAGTCAGTCCAGAGGTTGATCCTTAAACAAAGTTTTGCCTTCTCCCCAGTCATTATTTTCCAACTCCTTTGAGAATCTGCCAGAGAGGTACCCTCCTATGGTTTACCCAGTCTGCTCATTGGAAAACTAGGGCATTTGTATGCCCTGCTTTTCCAGCATTTCTGAGAGTGACCACTTGAGACATGACCTTTCTTGGCCAGGCTCCCCAAAGGAAACCATCCACCAGCAGAAAAAGTTGCCTCCCTTTCTGCAGTGGAAATACATAGCAGAGAGCAAACCTGAACACAGCTGTGACTTTAAGAACATGGCTCTTAGAATCTGAGAATTTACCACTTTTCCTCTACCCAGCCACCTTTGAGATTCTGATTTCAAATCCCACTTGGCATTCACAGGCCATTGTACTCCTGGGCCACTACTTTTGAAGTTTCATGTATGTGGACTACTTAGCTATTCTGCAGGGGGACATGGATATGCATCTACCTCTCTCTTTTAGGGGTATACACTCCCACCTCTGACAGGTCAACAAGGGTGTCTCTCCTCCTCCCCCCCAAATCTCTTGGTACCTTTTCTGGTCAACCCTTCTTCTGAGGATTTTTAATTTTAAAAAAGATTTTAATTAATTAATTAATTTTTAAAGATTTATTTGAGAGAGCGAGAGCATGGGAGCTGGGGGAGGGCCACAGGGAGGGAGAGATTCCAAGCGGACTTCACGCTGAGCGTGTGATGTGGGAATGTCGAGATGCCCTACAGATCCTGACGTAGTGGAAGAAATAAATGCCTCTTCCTTTAGGGTTAAAGCAGAGCTTGTCATTTCACCCTTGAATGTGCAAACCAGCTCCACTGAAATTACGTTGTGGCATTACATTTCTTCCCCATGTAAACACGCCAGGAGGACAACATTGTTCCTGGAAGGCACGGTGTGACAAAATGAACAACAGGAGGTAGGGTCAGAAGACCTAAAGGTGAGAACCCTTGCTCTGCCCCTTATTCTTCTGGGCTTCAGTTTTCTCGTCTGCAAATGGAGAGGATCTCATCTACACCCCTGAGCTTAGAACATTAGACAAGGTAACGTGAAAAACTTCTGCCAATGAAAAGATTCATGGGATCGTGGTGTGACTTCTTATTTGAGATCCAGGCCACAGTCCTCACCTCAGGGACTCTGCTGCTGCCTCATTAACATAGCGCCTCAGGGCTGACTCCCTCCGGGCCTCCTAGTCTTAATGTTCTTCCTCATTTGGTATAATATTGACCAAGTATACCACTTTTGTTTTTTAAAATAAAGATTTGAGGGGCACATGGGTGGCTCAGTAGTTGAGCATCTCCCTTCAGCTCAGGGTGTGATCCCAGGGTCCTGGGATCGAGTCCCGCACTGGGCTCCCCATAGGGAGTCTGCTTCTCCCTCTGCCTGTGTCTCTGCCTCTCTGTGTCTCTCATGAATAAATAAATAAAATCTTTAAAAAATAATAAAGGTTTGAGGGATCCCTGGGTGGTGCAGCGGTTTAGCGCCTGCCTTTGGCCCAGGGCGTGATCCTGGAGACCCGGGATCGAATCCCACGTCGGGCTTCCTGTGCATGGAGCCTGCTTCTCCCTCTGCCTGTGTCTCCTCCTCTCTCTCTCTCTCTCTGTGACTATCATAAATAAATAAAATTAAAAAAAAAATAATAAAGGTTTGAGATATGACACTTGCCAAACTTTCGTACGTTCTTAAAACTTTTATAAATGATAGAAGGTTAAACCTCACATTTAGATGCCGGTAGAAACGTCTCTTGTGGTTTATGGTTTTCTAAAACTAAGTCTGGGGAAAGGCCCCCTCGGCATTAGCATTTGGGCGCAGAGGTTCCACAGCCCGGGGTTAGAAGAGCAGCTGGAAGCCTGAGCGCGGATGTGCGCGCCCCTTGCCCGCGGGCACAAGCCTGCAGAGAAGGCCTTCTCCTGTGGATGCTTAAGCACTTCAGAAAACCTGCCTGACAGGTAGTCTCTCCAAACTGTCAAAACTTGCCAAAGTGGCTCCGGCCTGAAACCGTTTGTTGAGTTTGTGTTGAGCAGAGCCCCTGGTTGTGGAGAGCCTGGTTTTTAAACACGCTTGTGCGGTGACTTTGAAAGCCAGCTCAGGAAACTGGAAAGAAGTAATTCTTAGAATCCTGTGTGACTGCTGGGTTCACTTACGGTTTCTAGTGCCAAGACGGACCCGAGGTACCGAGGAGCTGATGACAGGAGAGTCTTGCCAAATAAAGAGACGGGGGCAGGGTGGAGGGGAGGCCGGGCTCTGTGCCCGATGTGGGGAAGGAAGCTTCTGGAAGTCCTCTGGGACTGTGCAGGTTTCTTTTGCTAAGTCCGTGTTAGCAAGGGTTGCAGTTCTGACCCAGCCACACCAGGTCTTCCCTCTTCTGTGCGGGCTCAGCTCTCCCCTGACTTCAGTGCCTTGGCAGGGACTTCTCTCCATCTTCCCTCCCAGCTTCCCCTCAGATTCTCCTCTTGCATTTCTATTTTTCCCCTTTCCTGCCACATGCAGTGTGTTGTCTCCCTCCCTTGCCAACACCCCCCCCCCCAAAAGTGATGTTAATCAGAGCAACTGCATCCAGAATGGAGGGGCTGCAGAGGCCCTGGGGGACACAGGTGCTGGTGGGGAGTCCCCTCTCCTAGGCTGGGAAGGACAGCTCTTTCCACCACCTCACCTGCAGGGTGGGGTTACCATACCTCCCTCCCAGGCTGTGTTGGCCACACAAAGGCAGAAGACTCAGGTTGGAAATATTCCCCAAGGTGCTTTCCAAATGAATCCTAAGGACTGTGAATAAAATGTTAATCTTCCTCTCTTCCCTGTCTCTGCACATGCAGCGATCATGCCTCATTTTTCCTTGCAAGTAAGTCAACAAGTGTTTCCTGGAGGCCCAACTTCTGGGTAGCTCAATCATCAGGGGGTACCCTAAAGTATATGAAGCATGTTATTCTTCTAGCATTTTTAGTGACTATATTTCTAAAGCTACATGTTTCCTGCTTTTAGAAACCGTGCCCCATGATGGAAGGGATTTGGGGTACTTAGGTCCAATTTGAAGCTGGGCAGCTGATGTACCTCTACCTCCACCTCTACCTGAAGTGTAATGCAAATGAGCCCTGCCCACCGTCCCCAATGCCCTTCCCAAAGGCAGATCTGGCCTCCCACCCCACTGTCAGAATTCTCCCATTTGCTTTTCGTATCCCTCTTCTTTCTGTACAGCTTCTTGCAGCTGGCTGGCATCTCTCTCTCTCCCGGCCTCTAGCTCCCCGCCCCTGGTGGCTGAGTTCTGGACTCTTAACCTTGAGGGAAGGCTCGCTGGAGAGAAGGCCGTGGTTGTATTTGTATAAAGCACCTCCCACTTTGTGGCTGGGTGTGTCCACCAGATTTATTTTAGAATAGTCATTTTCTGTTTCCTTAGGGAATTGTGCTACCAGCATGACCAGTTTATTGGAAGGATCCAATAAAGAAAGCAGTGGGTGGTCTTTTGAATTTGGGTTATAATATAATCATAGAAGGCAGCATAGTTTAGTGGCGCAAAGCTTGGGCTGCTCAGTTTGAATCTCAGTTTTGCCGTGACTAGCTCTGTGCAATTTGACCTCTTTAAATGATTTTATTTGAGGAGAGGAGGAGGAGCAGAGGTGCGCATCTTTGCTGAATCCCCATGGGGGGGTGGGCGGGGGACGGTGAGGACACCAGCTCCCCCAGGAGGAGAGGGGGAAGTGGTCACTTCCCTCTGGAAGACTGGAGGTGGGGAGAGAGGGTGCTTTTGTTTCATTGCATATATAGCCCAAAGTGGGGCTTTTTGGGAGCCAATGGAGTTCTCAGGGGTGTTTTTGTAAGATTCAGACCACTCTGAGCTAAGAATAATTCCTATCTGTAAAACAGAAATAAAATAATATTAGCAATTACCTAAGAGGGCTATTGTGGAAATGAAATGAAGTACTGCGCATAAAGCACAGAGCCAGAACCCAGGACAGGCTGAGTCTCAGCCATCCGGGGGCTCCGTGCCAGCTGGGGGAGCATTTCCAAAATCATTTTCAAAATGATGTTTCCTTTTCTTTCTTTCTTCTTCTTCTTTTTTTAAATAAAAAAAATGTTGCAGTAGCCACCAGGCACGATGGGGGCATGCATCTTTTTTGTTCCATTTTCACAGTGCAGCCTTCCTAGCCGGCTCTCTGGCTTCCTCTAGAATGGCCTCGGGACAAAGGGACCAAGCTTTTTTGGATCCGAGGGATGGTGTCTGAGAGGCCTTCCGTGTCTGCTGACACTTCCCAGGGACTCTGGGCAGGGGAAAGACAGCACTAGCTGCTGTCCGTTGGGGAGCAGACAGAGGGCTGTGGGTGGCGGTTGCACTTTTCCAGAGTTCTCTGTAACACCCCAAGAACCCCTGTGTATTATCCTGCAGGGAGGTCTTCAACACTACAATGAAGAGGTCTTTACACTACTCATTCTTGTGAGACCTGGAAGAAGTATTCAATAACATTCTCTGTATATTTAATAGTCTTAAGTCAATGTGAGAATTATCTTTAATCTGAGGGGAATCTGGAGTTGAATGGGGCCCTGCCTCAGCCCTTAGCATGGGGCTGCTGTTTGGGTCAGAGCCAAACTATTAATGGGGGCACAGTGTCAGCAAAGTGAATACAGCCAGATGCTCACAGACTGAAAAGCCCATGAGAAGTTCTGGTCAGGTGTGAAGAAGATGGATTTATATGCAGAAGCAAAAGAGGTGTGTCTTGTCTTTAAGAGGTTTTTATTGCAATGTGTCATTATGATTTTGTGGTTAGGTCTAAAATTTGAGGAAGGAAGTATATACCATCTCTTCGGGCAACCCCCTCCCCAGAAGATCTTCTTGGGAGTGAGCAATGGCATGGGGTGCCATAGGTGGGGAGCCAGCTGTGCTCTGAGGGAACAGTGTGGCCCTGGGAGGCATTAGGCTTGGGGCCATTCTTTGAAATGAGATGTGACTTAATGTTGCCAAAGAAATGGGAGCTGAGGTAATGGGTGTCTCTTATTATTATCATTATTATTATTATTATTTTTTAAGATTTTATTTATTTATTTGAGAGAAAGAGAGAGAGCATGTAAGAGAGTGCAAGCAAGGGGAGCAGCAGAAGGAGAGAGAGAAGCAGGCTTCCCACTGAGCATGAAGCCCCCTGTGGGGCTCAATCCCAGGACACTGGGACCACGACCTGAGTTGAAGGCAGATGCTTAACCAACTGAACCACCCAGCGTCCCATGAGTGTCTCTCCTGAGAAGAGGCCTGTAAGTCCAGAACTTGACTCACCATGTTCCCTCCTTCCTGTCACAGAGACTGATGGCACTCCTGGGGGGATCTTCCATCATCCTGCTCCCCTGAATGATGGTGACATTGAGCAAAGCCTCGCTGATCCAAGACCGGCAAGTGGCACGTGCCACAAACAGATAAACCTGGGCTGATGCTAGACACTGAGTTTTGGGTTTATTGATTACCAGTCTATCCTGATGGATACAGTTGACAGCCAGCCCTACTTTCTAACAGCCACATTTTACATATGTCCCGCGAAGCCTCATAAACCTGGCGGCTAGGAGTCCTATTCCATCTGACAGACCAGGAAGCGGATGCCTTGAGAGAGGAAGTCACATAGCTGACCCTGAAACTGGCACCTCAAACACCCACCACTCCACAGGCTGAGCGGCTTATAAACAACAGAAATTTATTTCTCACAGTTCTGGAGGCTGTAAGTCCAAGATCAGCATGTCAGTGTGGTCAGGTTCTGTGAGGACCTTCTTCCAGGTTGCAGACTGCCATCTTATCATGTCCTCATGGCAGAGGGAGGGCAAGAGAGCTCTTCTAAGGGCAGTAATCCCATTCATGAGGGTTCTACCTGCCTGACGTAATCATCTCCCAGAGGGCCCACTTCCTGACACCATCCCACTGGGATTAGTGTTTCGACATATGAATTTAGGGGTTGGGGAAGTAAACATTTAGTCCATAATAGTGACACCCAGAAGAAAATGGCTAGCCAAATGGAGACTATGGCAAAGAAGAGACCATGTCCCCCCCTTTCAGTGGGGGTGGCTGCTATTCTGCTCAGCCGCCTCAGGTGGGAAGATGACCCAGTGTTGCCAGATCATCCCATTTCCAAGAGAACTTGGAACATACGGATTTTTTATGTGAAAGGCGAACTCCTGATTTTAAAATCTTGGCAAATAATGAAAAAACTGAAAATGCATGTGTGCCAAGCAAAACACATCTCCAGACTGAATGTGGCCCACAAGCCTCCAGGCTGTAACCTCTGGAAAGATCTAGAATCATTTTATTGCTTGGGGCATGTTACTGGGGGCAGAAACACGAAGTACGTCTGGAAATGCTCTCACTCGCCTGACATGTGGGTGGAATCAGTTGCCATCTGGACCATGGCCTCTTGGAACCACCACCTGCTGCAAGGTATCTGACATTCCATACCTAGGGACTTAGCTCTTCTTTGGGCATTATCTCCTGGTTAAAAATAGATTAATCTTGACTGCCTTCTCAATAATTCTTTGCTTGGTAAAAAACAATAAGCCTGAAGACAAGTCCTTGAAATAAGTTCAGTGAGTGGGTAAGGTGGCAAGATGGCTCCCTGGATGGAGCGGGGAGGATAGGGAAGTTGAGGTTGGGTACATCCAGAAGCTAATGTGGCCTACTTCATGGATGCCATTCTGGCCCACCTGGTACCCAAAGTTGGCCTCCAAAACAGGATCCCCAATTCCCTGTAATGCCTGAGAAAGATCAGCAAGCCTTGATAGAGACTTCAGCTGGCTCAAAGGAGCAGTTGATGCAGAACCCCTCAAATTCAGGTCTCTTAAAAGCATGCTGAATTTCCATCTGTGGCTTTTTGTACAACAATGACTTTTCCTCCCCGACTCCCACCTGTTCAACTTATTGATTTCAGGTCAATTCTGGGAAAAGAGTCTCATATACACTCTAAGCAACTGAATATACAAATGGATAATGGCCAGACCATATATAAGACCCACAATTTGCAGCAACCAGCACAGGAAGCCAAACAACAGCTCCTATAGCAACTTGACTCCAAATCGTTAGGACTTGATTAATAGATTAATAGCTGATAGTTTCCCTAATTCTTGTCCCTACTTCCAACTTAGGATCCACAAGAGAAAGCCAAATGTGCACCCCTAATCAATGACATAGGTCACCATTCATACACACTAGCCTACTACAGCTTCTCCCGCCAACAGCCTCCAACTGGGGCACACCTGGAGCCTTCCTTCTTTTCCATCAACACTCTCCCATGCCCCACCCTACCCATTTCTGCTGATGGTGGTTGATTCCCTTGCTAGAGCAAGCTCCAAATAAATAGCCTCTGCTCATTCTCACTGGGTGATTTGCTCCTTTCCAGAGCTCACACACATTCACACACACAGTTTGGTTGGAAGTTGGGGTTGCCCCTAGTCAGGCCCAATGGTCAACATGGTGGCTTAAAATACATCTCCATATACACACCAACTCCTCTGCAGAACAGACTCGGAGGAGGAAGCAATTCTGAAGGGATTGGTGGACTTGTCTCTCCAGATGTAGGGTAAAGAGGTCCAAGGGATGTTTGAAATCATTGTGTTTTGACCAAAAACTTCATTAACCTGGAGACAATGGAGCAATTGTCTTGTGGCAGACAAAGCAAAATGCTCTAGACTTTGCCAAGCAGAGCTGCTTGAGTGGACTGGGCACAGGTCCCCACAGCAATGCTGTCAGTGGAGAGAGCCACAGTGGCCACTGAACGAGATGGGTGGGACCCACACACAGGCAGCCCTGTCACCTCTTCACCACCAGAATATGTCAGGAAGGCAACAAGCATCTCATTCTTTGAATCTATGAAAATGAATGAACTTTCCACCCTCAACAAGTCACCAGACCTACATTAGGCCCAACTAAAAGAGATACACTTTGGGAAGGGGACAGAATTTTCTAATCTAAGAACAAATGTCATGGATGGAGGGCTTTAATTACATTGTACCTGCATTTTGCAGGGAGAGGCAGTTGGAAATTAAAGAAGTAGAAATTTATAATACTAATTAAAAAGAGAACTTGGCTTGTATTCCTGGCTCCCTCTCTCACCAGTGTCTGATATTTTAAAAGGTTCAGAAGAATTAGTTTTTCCTCCAGACATAACTCTACAAAGAGAGCATTTAGAAGCGCTGTTTGTAGCTCAGCAAATTAGGAGAGGGGGGAAAGGGAGACACTACACTGGAGCCCCCTCCCCATCCTGGCACAGGAATGGGAAGAGAAGGTGCTAAAGTATCTTCATTCTTCCTTAAGAACATCTGCCAATGACTTAAACCAAGGTCTCAATTCTGGTCCTGTTAATTAGTCTGACCTCATGGAATCTACCAGAAGAAAAGCAGTCTGGAAAGCAGCTCTGCCTCTGTCTCTACCGCTTCTGTGTCATCACGTGACACAGCAGTTGCTATGGAGATTATCAGTCGTGAGTGGATTGTCCACAAGTTGAACTTGCATCTGACAAGTCAAATTTGTCACTTTGGGGGAAAAGTAAAGAGGCTTACTATTTTTTGTTGTTGTTCTTAAAGAGATTTCCTTGGCTCCTGACAATGCCCTCTTCCCCTTTCCAGCTTGGTAGGCTATTTTCCACGTTGTGGTCCTGAACTAAAGAAAAGTTGTTTTATTCTCTCATGTTCTATAGCATCTAGAAAGAATCTACAGAGTTGGCACCAATGGCCCTCCGTGATGATTTCTGTATAACATAAAATGCACCCTGTGATTCAACTTCAGAACAGGTCTCTGTTTTTTCTGTGATGGGAATGGTATGCCAGTGACTGGCTTGCTCTCCAGCTAGTGGATCTCATGTCCTTCACTGGTATGAATGCCCTCCCACCACACACTGCTGCTCCTGTGTGTGCTTGCATGTGTTATGCACATGAGTGTATGTGTATTTTGCCCTGTTGCTCTTTGTCCTTCAGCAGGTAATGACTTTCATGGACAGGCTTTATCGGATTAAAAGTGAAACAGCCATTTGGTAAAGGCCACCCCATCAAGCCAACTGATGACAGGGGACTGGGTTGGAGCCATGGAAAGAGGAGAGAGGCAGGCTCAGCACAGCTTTAGTGGGAGGGTAGGGAAGGAAGCTTCTACACTGGATGAGCCTGCCTTTCGTCATCCCCAATGTCCTTGTTTTGCCTTATTTCTTCTTTGGTTCAGCTCCTAACCAGGGCCTAACTTTATAGGAACCTTTAGAAGCAGTAGCCCACCTATGATGGATAACATGGCATTTGAAGGGCTCCCAAGTTTGAGTGCTGTAGCTTGGTGTGTGGGTGCCGTTGTCAGGCCTGGCCAACAACTGTCAAGGCCCTGGTCTCAGATACATGCCCCTGCCTCTTTGAAATCTTCCTAATCCCCCAGATGAGCCTGAACTGGGAAGCTGGGGCCAGGGCCTCATTCCCAGACAGAACCAGAAGAAGGCCTCAATGTAGAGAGATTGGGGTCTGAACCGGGCAGTGCCCCTGGCCCCTGTTCATTATAGGGGCCAATAGAGGCCCCTTTCATCAGGAACAGAAATGTTTCCAACAGATGTAGACATTTTCCCCCTGACAATTCAGCTGCAGGATTGCCAAAGACCAAACCAGAAGCAATTCCTCGAGAAGCAGCAGCAGGAAAACCAGGAATTGTCATTTGATTCGATAGTTCTTTTTTTTTTTTTTTTTTTTTAATTTTTTTTTGAGAGCAAGCAAGCAAGAGATTGAGAGTGAGGGGAAGGACGAGAGAATCTTAAGCAGGCTGTACGCTGAGCACAGAGGCCAACTCACTGCTCGATCTCACTGCCCTGATATCATGACCCGAGCTGAAGTCAGGAATCGGATACTTAACCAGCTGAGCCACCCAGGTGTTCCTGATTCTATAATTCCTTTTTTAAAAAAATATTATATTTATATATTTGACAGAGAGAGAGAGAGAGAGCACAAGCAGGGGGAACAGCAGAGGCAGAGGGAGAAGCAGGCTCTCCGCTGGGCAGATAGCCTGATGCAGGGCTTAATCCCAGGATCCCAGGATCATGGCCTGAGCCAAAGGCAGATGCCTAACTGACTGAGCCACCCAGGCTCCCCGATTCTAGAATTCTTAAGACAGACCCACTTAATTTGAGCTCACCTGACCAGTGGTCACACCTGAGACCTTCATTCTGTCGCCCCTGCCAGGTATCTTTCATTCTCAACTCCAGTGAATACCAGTAACCTCTAGTTTTAACCTCATTTAAAGACTTAAAAATTACCCTTGGGAGTCTCTCTGGCCAAGGATAGAAGAAGTCTTGCTTAAGACTTTGATCTGAAAAATATTAAAGAAAAAAAACAACAAAGCAAAACAAGAAAAAGCATGTATCTGTCTCTTTTTCCCTTTTTAATAATAGCTAAGGTGGGAGGCTCCCTTTGTTCAGCAGAACACCTTAGTGCATTTGGGGAGATGGACAGGAAGGCCTGGAGCTCTGCCTTCCATGGGTCAGAATTGAGCGTGGGGGCTAGGAGCTGGGGAGGGAGCGAGGGAGGTGGTCCTCAGCACAGGGGCAGGCTGGCACCAGAGGGAGGACAACCAGGGAGAGTGGGGAAGTTACTGGTTTTTCTTGCGCCTTTTCCAGTAACTGACCCAGTACCTCTGGCCACACAGGAGGACCTGCCTGAGGCTGGACTATCCCAGAGCCTCTTTCTCCTGGGGCAGGACCTGGCATAGGTGTGTGTTTGGGGGTTGGGGAGGGGACAAGACAGAGAACCTGGGGCCTGGGAAGGGCTAGTGACCTTTCCTCACTAGAAATCTGCCTTGCACAGTGGCCTGTGGGACAGCAGGGGTGGGCACTGGTCTCCTCACCTGCTGTGGGCTCCAAAGGGACAGTCTACTGGCTCCCACAGCTGGAGCCCTGTGGCTGGTGGCTCCGGAGAAGATGGCCCACGACAAGTTCCAGTGGGTGACCTGTGCTCAGTATTTCATTGTTCTTTCCTGTGGGCCACAGATTCATCACAGGTCTTTTCTCTGGGCCTCAGCCTAATTCATGCCAGGTCCTGGAGCCCGGAGAGTGAGGCTCTGAGAATGCCAGTCTGAGTCAGATTCCTCCTATGGCCAGAGTTGTCAGGTCAGGGAAATCAGGGAGGACAAGTGGCTTCCACACAGATGGACAGAAGGATGTGCCTTGCCAGAGCATTCACTGCAGTGTGCCGAGTCTACACAATGAAGGACCCTATGCCAGCAGGTATAAGCAGGCAGTCCTCAATGGCTGAGCATCTGCCCGGGAAAATCACCTGCCTAGGACTCTGTTGTTCTAAGGCTGTGCTGAGCCATGGCCCTTGGTGTCAAATGGGAACAAGAAGGGATGATGGACAATGATCTGTTTCTCTTAGCAAGGCCAACCCTTGGTATTGGCCAAGTACTGTTGGTGTGTGAGTATATGTATGTATGTGTGTGCACGCAGTGAGTGTAAGTGTCTTTTTTTTTTTTTAAGATTTATTTATTTGAGAGAGAGCGAGCAAGCATGAGCAAAAGGAGGGGAAGAGGGAGAGAGAAAGGGGTAGAGAATCTCAAGTAGACTCCTCATTGAGCAGAGCCTGATGTGGGCCTCATCTCATGACCCTGAGATCATGACCTGAGCTGAAACCAAGAGTTGGATGCTTAGCCAACTGAGCCACCCAGGTGCCCCCTGAGTGTCTGTTTATGCCTATATATGTGTGTCCATCTCTGAGTGTTTGTGTGTACATATATGTGTATGAATGTATGTTTGTATAAATGTGTGCCCGTGTGTACATGTGTATGTTCCTGTGTGTACATGAGTGAATGTGTATAAGAATGTGTGTGCCAGGGCACCTGGGTGGCTCAGTTGGTTAAGCATCTGCCTTCAGCTCAGATCATTGATCTCAGGGTTGGGGGATCAAGCCCGGAGTCCTGCTTCCTGCTCAGCGGGGAGTCTGCTTCTCCCTCTTCCTCTGCCCCTCCCCACTCCTAATCTTTCTCTCTCAAGTAATAAACAAAATCTTAAAAAAAAAAAAGAATGTGTGTGCCTTTATATGTGTGTCTGTACACAACTATGAGTTTCTGTATATGTGCATGAGTGCGTGTACATGTGTGTCTCTGTGTACTATGTGAATAGGTGTGTGGATGTGCATACGTGTGTGGATGGCTCTGTGTATGTTTACATGTAGGTGTGTGGCTGGGGTGAGAGGTGGTTCAGTTCTGGCTCAGTTCCAGGAGACTTGAGCTTGTTGTGGGCTGGGGTCCCCACACACCATGTCCCTAGCTGGAGCCCAGCCAGTGTCTCTCCACTAAGATTGTAGGATGTTGGGCTGTTTCTGGGCTCTCAGGGGCTGTTAAATTGGTAGAATAAAGACCATGTTTAGGAGCCGAAATTCAGCTCCCTTCCAGGTGGCTGTGGCCCCAGGCTGAGCCTCATCACTGTGCATTATGAATCTGAATCCCCCAACCATCCTGCAGAGGCTGGCACCATTAGCCCATTTTATAGGCATGGCGATGGGGACCCCTAAGCATGAGGCTGAATTCCCCACAGTGTGCAACCCAGTTCAGGTCCGAACTGGACTTGGACCCGCAGGGTCTGCACTTGCTCCATGCCTACCCATGCTAGCCTGCTGGGGCCCCCTGGGCACACAGCCTTACGGGACTAATGTCTGGTGTTGGCAGGGCCAATGGTTTCTCATCATCTGTAACCTAGGAAATGTGGAGTCCTCTCCGTTTCTTCTCTCTCTTTTTTTCTTTTTCGAAGATTTTATTTATTCATGAGAGACACAGAGAGAGAGAGAGAGCAAGGCTGAGACACAGGCAGAAGGAGAAGCAGGCTCCATGCAGGGAGCCCAACGTGGGACTCGATCCCGGGACTCCAGGACCACGCCCTGGGCCAAAGGCAGCTGCTCAACCACTGAGCCACCCAGGATCCCCCGTTTCTTCTCTTCTCTTTTCTTTTTTTTCTTTTTTCTTTTTAAAGATTTTATTTATTTATTCATGAGACACACACAGAGAGAGGCAGAGACACAGGCAGAGGGAGAAGCAGGCTCCCTGCTGGGAGCTTGATGTGGGCCTCCATCCCAGGACCCTGGGATCACGACCTGAGCCAAAGGCATTGCTCAACCACTGAGCCACCCAGGTGCCCCCCTTTCCATTTCTCTATGGCTCCATGTGTGCATCCCCTTTATAGCAGATAGGGTAAGAGTCTTCGGGCCCTTGTGCTCTGCTCTTCGAGTGGGGCCTGGCGCCGGGGGGAGCAGAGAGGGTGCCTTCTGCTTCATCTTCATGCCCGTCTCCTTCCCTGTTGGCCACATAATGATGAAAGGCATCTCCAGGGTGGTCGGGAGTGAGGGGACAGCATGGACACGACAGAGAAATAAAGGCAGAATCAATCACTACCTCTTGTGTGTCTTGCCAGGCATTACAGAGAACAAAGAAAACAGTCGACTATGTCCAGTTCTCTTAGAAGGTCCAACTCAGGGACACCCAGGTGGCTCAGTCGACTAAGCATCTGACTCTTGGTTTCAGCTCAGGTCGGGATTTCAGGGTGTTGGGATCGAGCCCCACATGGAGCCCTGCATCGAGCCCTGTGCTCAGCTCAGAGTCTGCTTGTTCCTCTCCCTCCCTCTCTGCTTCTCCCTTCACGAGCTCTCTCTCAAGTAAATAAATACGATCTTTTTTTTTTTCAAAGGCCAACTAAAATAGAAGGTTTTTGTAAAAGCAGCACAAATTGCCCCCAAATGGTTGCAACATTGTATTCAGGGGGAAAGGCAATGCCGTGGGACTGCCCAACCATGTCAGACTGTCCCTCCATGCCACAGGAGCAAGCTGCAAGCACACGTACCCTGCTACGAGGCTCTAATTTTATTCTCCTTAATGCTGCCAAGCACATGGCTCTAGCAACGCAGCACCCTAGCTTTTTTTGTGTGCAGAGAGATGCAGGCCACGAGCCAGAACCAGAGAATAAATACATAAAATCAGAAACCTCATGTGCTGATGTGGCTGAAAGGTAACAGATATGGGCCTTACCGAGAAGGAGGCTCTCCAGAACCATCCAGAAATGCACCCTACTCCCAGCCCCACCTCCAGAAGCACAGTCACAAGCGGCCACTAGCTCACAGAGGGCCATGTGTGCAGTGCTCGCTGCAGGCCAGCCTGGTCCTGCCCACTGCCTTCTTCCTCCTTTCAGAGAAAGGAAGTACCTGGGATCCGGCCATCTCTCACCCCTCCCAGGCCACCCACAGATCTGCTCCTTCCAAGTGTTTGACTTGTTCTTAATTTACATGAGGGCCCATCTTTGGGAAGCACTTCGGTGACAATGGGCTTGGGTCACAGGGTCAGTCCTCAAGGGGCCATTTTCTCCTCCAGGTCATGGTCACTGGTTGTCCTTCTATACATACCAGGTGTTGCAGACTCACACTGTCTGTCGCTCAGGGGGCAGCCAGGACCTCTAGAGGCATGTGCATCCCCCTGTCTGCCTGGCCCACTGGCCCAGGCCCAGGCCGAGATACATCTGCCCCAAGTTTCCCGTGAGGTGACAGGGACTACAGTCATTCGCATGACACGCTGAGACCATTCTTTTTGCCTCTCTGTTTGGGGTGAGTGCCATAGCAGGGCCTCAGGAGAGGCCTCCAGCTGTGCACCCTCCTTAACCCACAGCAGAGGGTGGGAAGAGTGGCCACAGTACAGCCCTGAGCCAAAGAGTCTGAGCTACAAGCCCAGCTCCTCAAATTGGCGCCTGGCTTTGGGCAGCTTAGCTCTCTGGGCCTGTTTCCTCACCTGTGAAATGGGGATGAAAACAGTGCTGCCTCACACGATTGGCCTAAAGATTAAATGAGGTTTTCTGTGTGTACATAGACATACATACACATCCACATATATGACATTACATGTATCACTGTCAATGAATCCTATCTATTCGAGTGTGTATTTGGCCATGAGATGTTAAATACAGATAATGTTTCAAGTAGAACAATGCTGGGCACATAGTAAAGGCTCTATAAATATTAACTATCATCGTTGCTCTTCTTCCTCTGGTTATTACTGCCCTTATGACAAATACCACTTTGGAATCAGGCAGCCTGGGTTCAAGTCTCTGTCGATCCCCTTAAAATCCCTGTAAGCAGAGGTAAATTTTCCCAATCTATCCAAGCCTTACTCAATATCAGCATTTTCTTTTATTTTATCTTTAAAAAGATTTTATTTATTTATTCATGAGAGACATGCAGAAAGAGAGAGGCAGAGGCACAGGCAGAGGGAGAAGCAGGCTCCATGCAGGGAGCCCACTGTGGGACTCGATCCCAGGACTCCGGGGTCATGCCCTGAGCCGAAGGCAGATGCTCAACAGCTGAGCTACCCAGGCATCCCATAGCATTTTAAAATTAACTAGCCGGGGACCTGGCTGGCTCTGCTGGAGGAGCATGCAACTCTTGATTGTGGGGTCGCGAGTTTGAGCCCCACGTTTGGTGTAGAGGTTACCAAAAAAGTAAACAAATAAACATTAAAAAATGAAAGAAAATTAACTAGAAATTGTGGACCATAAAACGTGCACTTAAAAATGGTCAGTATGGTTAATCATATCTTTTGGATATTGTATCAAAATATGTAGCACGTAAATTAATATGAGACACTTGTCACCCAAATATTACATCAAAGCCCTTAGTTGTTTTTTTTTTTTTTTAAAGCAGTGTCCATCCCCAGCACAGAGCTCAATGAGGGGCTCAAACTCGTGACCCTGAGATCAAGAGTCAGACTTTTAACTAAGCCACCTGGATGCCCCACAAAACCTATTGTTTTAATGATGGTATTACTTGGATAGCCAAAGTTTTGGGGAAAAAAGTGAATTAATTTAAAATCAGTTAAAGAGGGATGCCTGGGTGGCTCGGCGGTTGAGCATCTGCCTTCATCTCAGGGTGTAATCCCGGGCACCATGGATTGAGTCCCACATCAGGCTCCCTGCATGGAGCCTACTTCTCCCTCTGCCTGTGTCTCTGCTTTTCTCTGTGTGTCTCTCATGAATAAATAAATAAATTATTTAAAAAAATCTGTTGAAAAAACTTTAGTAATTGATAGCATAGGAGGTATCATGGGGACAAGGGGGATCCTGCAGGGGTCCCTATAGTGTGTACCTGAGTCTAGCATTTCCATTTGGAAGAGACCTTGGGAGTGGGCCTGAGAATCTGAGATGTGTCCAGGTGAGATGCAATAGTGCCCCATGGCTCTGGAATGGAGCAGCACCAACGGCAAGCAGGCTGCACTGTGGACGCTGCACTCGGGCCTCTGGACAAGACATTCATCATGGGGAGATGTCTGGAGGAGGACCTTTCTAGCACTATCTAGACAAGAGGCCTACCTGCCTTCTTCCCAGAATTTCCCAGACAGCATGATCCAGCACAATCTTATAAAAGCAACAGGTGTCCCTCTGCCCTGCTCTCTGCCGGGGTGACCCAAGATGCATTTATCCCAATGCTTCAACAGTGAAAGGATGGTTTTAATGTGATGCCTCCAGGAATAAAGGTGACCAGGGCTAAGCAGAGCTGTCCTTCATCACGAGGTACCCAAATGCCTTCCTCTTGTTCCCAGGCCACACGACAAGACCTCTGCATTCCCACCAGGACAAGCCTGCTGCTTCCCTCTATCCAGACAGGGTTCTGGGCAGATAAAGATGGGAGTGGTGTGGACCATGAGTGGGAGCCCTGCTGGGCACTGCAGGAGGGCCCTCACAGGATTAAGGCAGGACCCATGGAGGGAATAGCTCCTTCGCTGAGTATCCTCATGTGCTGAGGTCAAAGATTCAACAATTGCCATGGGATCTCCACACCAGTAGGAAAAACAGGATTGGAACCCAGAATTGTCAGGTCCCCCAAACGGTGCTGTTTCTTCCACTGCAATATTGCCCAAATTTCAGCAATTCACATACCAACAGGTACCGTGTTTACTTACCATTCTCTATATGTCAACTTTAACTCCATCTTTCCTTAGCCTTATCCTAAGCAATAATATTCATGAAATAATGAATTTGTTGTTAAAGTTATACTTTTTCCAAATCTCATTAACATGATGTATGACTGGGGGATCCCTGGGTGGCTCAGCAGTTTAGTGCCTGCCTTCGGCCCAGGGCATCATCCTGGAGACCCGGGATCGAGTCCCGCATCGGGCTCCCTGCATGGAGCCTGCTTCTCCTTCAGCCTGTGTCTCTGCCTCTCTCACTCTCTGTCTCTCTCTCTCTGTCTCTCATGAATGAATAAATAAAATCTTTAAAAAAAAATAAAATAAAATGATGTATGACTATTATAATCACACACACACCACCTGCTGCCATCTTGCCAGTGTACTGTACCCACCATGCTCTGGGAAACACCACAGCTGGGACATGAATATGAGAAGAATTTCATATGCAACACTGGAAATGGGTCCTGACACTAGTCTTGAGTGACCAGAAGCAGATGTTAGGCTGGTTTCTAGAGGCAGCTCTGAGAGTCCCCTGGCCAGGGTGGTACAGACTGAAGGGAGGCCTGTGAGAGGCAGAAGCGGTGCTAAGGCGTAAGCTGTGTGTGTGAGCACACCAGGGCCATCACACAAATAATCAAAAGCCGAGTGACTAGAACAACAGAAATTTATTCTCTCACTATTCTGGAGGCCTGAAGTGTGAAACGGGGTGTTGGTGAGGCTGTGGTTTGTCTCTGAAGGATCCTCCTTTGCCTCTTCCAGTTTTTGGTGGTCTCCAGCAGTCCTTGCCTTATGACCACACTGCCACAGTCTCTGCTTCTGTCCTCAGTGACTCGTGTGTGTGTGTGTGTGTGTGTGTGTGTGTGTGTGTGTGTATTTCCAGGTCTGTTTTCTCCTAGAGAATCCAGTCGTTGAATTAGGGTTCACACTACTCCAATATGGCCTCATCTTGACTAATTATATCTGCAAAGACCTTATTTCCAAGAAAGATTGCATTCTGAGGTTCTGGGGGACGTGGATTTGGGAGGACACTATTCACCCCTGTACTGACAATGTGGGCTGTGCATGAGCGTGTTACTCATGGCAGTGCTGGGAAGGGACATGAGGATGACTGGGTCCTGGTCATGAGACACAGCTCGGTGAGGGAGAAACCCCGAGGCGAGATGCTGGGGATGCTTCAAGTGTCTCTGGCCCTTCACTGCTGGCTCTGTGCATGTTCCTCTAGAACTTTCTACCTTTGTCAAGGGAGGAGCTCAGACATCACCAGATGACTTCCGGGCTTTAAAACTCTATGGCAATGCAATTAAAGCGGATGGAGCCCGAAACTATCCAGAACTGTAAGATCAGAGACAGCAAATGCATGATCTGGCTACCCCCAGGGTCCACACCTAGCTGTTCACCATTCAGTAATTCACTGAAGGTGGAGACACGCTGATGGGAGAAAGAGGCAGGGTTCCATAAGAAGAAGCAGAATGAGGGAAAGTCCCACAGCAGAAGGACACTGGGCTGAGGACACCTGTCACTGCCTTCTTCTTCTTCTTTTTTTTTATTGGAGTTCAATTTGCCAACATATAGCTGTCACTGCCTTCTGAGGAACAAACTTGTTTCCTGCTGATACCACATCCTACTGCAGTTAGGATGGTGCTGGGCTCTTAACAAGGAGTTCTAGAAATCAGGGAACAGAGGGAATGCCGCAGTCCAGGCAGGGACCGTGCAGGACGAGCAGTGGCTCGCTGGGGTACGCCCACTGCTGACGGATGCTGCCCTGGGGTTCAGCTGGTGTTCCTCATCCACAGGTCAATCTTGCATGAAAGGGAACATCACAGTCCTGCCGTGGCCCTTGGTTCCTACAAGTTTTAAAACCATTTGGAAGTGGCAACCATATGCCCATATGCTCAGAGGAAGCCTGCCTTGGGGTCTTGTGCCGCCCAGTTGGGTAGCCCCCTCCCAGTGCCACACAAGCTGCCCGGGAACCTGGGGACACTGAAATGCTTTAACTCAAAGCAGGAGGGAATGATGTGGCTTCTGCAGGTGTACTGAGGTGGGGGATATCTGCAGTGCAGGCCCTTTCCGGCGTTACTAGTCAGAATGGCTTGAGATCTCCTTTCTCCATGTGCTGGCTGCCACTTGAGTTCAACTAATTCAAAAGCCATGCTTGAGCATTGTCCACAGGCAAGCCTTGGGCCAGGCCTCAACATACAAAGGCTTAAGGGCTGTCCAAGGGATGTACCACTAGTCTTATGGAGTGTAGAGATTGTACACACACACACACACACACACACACACACACACACACACGGTTACATGGATGTGTGGGCAGCATGCTCCTGGAACACAGGGGAAATCTCCTGCTACTCATGGTGTGAAGTGGCCATTGTAGACCTATTTGAGTGTCCACTGGCTTCACAGGGTCCCCTTGCCTGGGAATTGCCTCTTCTCTCATAGAGAAGCCTCCATAGCCACATGTGTTCCCTGGGATCTTGCATTTGTCAGGTTCTCCAGGAAAACAGAGCCAATAGGATACACATACACACACACCCCACATACACATGAAGTGGCTCATATAATTATTGAAGGCTGGGAAGTCCCAAGAACTGCAGGTGGCAAGCTGGAGACCCAGGAGAGCCAAAGGTGTTGTTCCAATCTCGAGTCAGAAAGCCTGAGGACCAAGAGAGTTGATGGTATGAGTTCCAGTGTGAAAGCCAGCATCCTCGAGACCCAAGAAGGGCTGATGTTTCAGCTAGAGTCTGAAGGCAGGAAAAGACCAACGTCCCAGCTCAAAGGCAATCAAGTAAGAAGAATTCCCTCTTATTCAAGAAAAGGTCAGCCTTTTTGTTCTATCCATGCCTTCAATTGATTGGATGAGGCCCACCCACCTTAGGAAGAACAATGCATCTTACTCAGTCTATCCCCTTGTTAATGTTAAACTCACTCAAAAATGCCCCTACAGAAACACCTTACACAGAATAATGTTTGACCAAATATCTGGGCAGTCCATGGCCCAGTCCAATTGACAAAAGACTAACCATTGCAGACCTCAAGCCGATCAGATTCTCTCTTCTGAGGAGTTTGCATGGGACAGACAGCTGGGTTATGCCTTGCAAGACTTGGGGCCCAATGGATAGAAGGTTTTTTTCTCTGACATCCTCTCAGTTTCTTCCACTCTTGTATCCTGTAAGACACCACATCTGCCTACCCCTGTATGATGACCATCTGCACACCTTTTGCCTGAAATGAGCTTGGGCACATCCTACATGCACCACCCCCTGTGAACATCACCTCTTCTCTCTCAGAGCCTCCATCCCCTGTAGGGTCTTCAGGTACTCCTCCTAAATGTTGTTACCATGTCCCAACAAACTGGCCTGACAGGGTCAGTCCCAACAAAGAGTCAGTCCCAACAAACTGGCCTGACACAGACTCTCCCACCCTCTGTATTGTTATAACAATCTGAAAACTTCAGACTGGGTGATTTTTTGTGTGTATGTTTGTTTTTATAACCAGCCATTCACTCCTGGAGACACGTTTCCACCTGATGCCAATTGACCTGCCATGTGGTGGCACCTCTCGGAGACTCCTTCAATGCAGGTTTGAAAGATTTTCACAGACTTAACCATCCTGCGGGTTGGAGTTTCCAGAGATGCCAGTGTAGTTAGATGTACGGTTTTGATAACAACTCTAGTTATGGAGGCTTCTCCTTCAATCCTTGCCCTGGTACGTGTGATATAATTAAAACGTCAAAGAGGAATGATTTAAAGTGAAGTTCTGGCCAGAAAGTGGGTCGGGAAATCTGCCTTGAGGTGCTTTGTTTTACTTCTGGAGGAGAGAAAAGCAGAGTAGGCAGGGCAGTCAACAACACGTCGACATGGCTGCATTTTTGCAGGGCACATGGAACTCCGTGGAATGATTTCATCACCACACTGACAGGAGTATCGCTGGTCACAGGTTGAAGCCTCAGAGATGACCTAATGTAACCTTCTCAGCGGCCAGGTGGGGGACACTGGGGACCCAATTTGCTCTGAATCACACAGGCAAGCAGTAGGGAGCTGGGCTTCACACGGAGTCAGGTGCACATTCCACATGAATTAAAGACCTAAATGTAAGAAATGAAACTTTCCAACTGTAACAGAAATATCTTTAAGACCTCATAATGAGGAAGGATGGATTTCTTAAGAAGTATAAGCCAAAGGACAAAAGATGGGTACACTTGAGCACATTAAAGCGGAGGAGTTCTTTCTATCTTAATCCAGAGGAAAGGAAATGTCGAAAGTCTAAGTTTCCTGGGTTGCTTTCTATCTTAATACAAAGAGGAAAGGCAATGTCGAAAGTCTGAGTTTCCTGGGTCGTTAGTAATTCCTGTGAAAAATGAGAAGGCGGGTCTCGTGGGAAAGAACCGGGCGCTCCCTCAGGCCCCTTGTCACCGTATCTCCCGCACAGCAGTGCTGGGAGGGGACTGTCACATGGAGGGCTGAGAGGCTGGAGGAGCCCGCTGCTTGGCTGCTGGGCCGTAGGCACCACCCTGCCGGCCTCCGCAAGCCACTGCTGTGAGACTGCCAGCTTCCCGTCTCTCCCTCCAGCCCAGTAACCCCGGGTGCGCTTCACAAAATGCAGGTCAGACCATGTTCCCCAATCACCAGACCCTTCAGTGGTGCCCGACACACAACATGTAAAATGCAAACTCCTTCCCAGCCAATAGAGACACCCTGGTGACACTTCATCATGTGGCCCCCCTCAGGGCCTTTGTGCAAGTTGTTCCCTCCCCAGGCCCGCTCTGCTCCCTGTCCCAGTGGCCAGCACTCCTCACCGCCTCCTGGGAGAACCCTCCCCTGAACCAGGCACCTGTTCTCTCACCCATGTATATAGTTCAATTCCTATTTATTTGTTTAATCTTTGTTGCAACAGTAATAGATTGTTGTGCTCTAGAAGGGAAAGGGAATGGCTATTTTATGCTTGACTGTACCTTTTGCTCCAACACAGTGCCTGGCACATAATATATGCTCAGTAAAGAGGTGTTGACTGAATGCTGGGTCTCTCCTGCACCGCTGTGAGCAGTCGTCCCTAACTAGCTGTGTGACCTTGGGCAATTTACTAATCCTTTCCTAGCCTCATAAAATCTGAGCAAGCCTACATGCCTTCCAGCTGCGACACGCTCAGCCAGCTACGCAAAGAGAGACAGTCCCACTGTGTACCAGGCAGGGCGCCAGGCTCCAGGGATGCCGCACTGGGCAGCCCCGGGTCAGGGGGCCTCCGGCACGAGTCTAAATTCACGTGATTCTCTCTGTCTCCAGCCTCCCTGGAGGTGGCTGTTGTCTTCCAAATGGTGGCGGCCTCACTGGCTATGGAGGTCACCGGAGGGAAGCGTTCCAGAGTCCTGGGAAGTACACCAGATGCCCAAGGCTGAGGTAGTAAAGCAGTGGCAGCCAGCGGCCAGTGTGAGGACGGGAGACACCTGTCCCTGCAGCCCACAGACATGACCACGGCAGCCCAGCCTGCCCCGAGCACCCTCACGTCGGGATGTGGTTCCTGCATAAATTCTATCCATCTCCTTGAGGACTCTTTGAGGCAAGAGAACATTTCCCCATCTCTCAAGCTTTGTAGAAAACCATGACCAAACAATCACATCTCTGGCTGTTTCTTGGTGGGGAAGAGAACCTGCACCCATGGGTGGGTGGGGTGAAGGCATGTTTCACCCATGCCCTGCACCACACGCAGCCAGCTTGGTGGCCACCTCGACAAGCCCTGCCAGCACCTTCGTGGGACCCCTTGGCTTTCTCACCAACAGGCTCCCTCCTCAGTCTTTTCTTCCCAGTGTGGCATTTTCTTTTCTAACTAAGATTCTGAAGTTTACTTGGCTTGTCTTAGGAGCTCAGTGAGCTTCTCAAAGGAAATAACCAAAAGGAAAGGATGTTGGGCAGGAGATGCAGTGTGGTGAAAAGGTGGAGCTACGTGGCTTCTGTCCTGGGTACCCTTGCTGACAAGCTGAGCAACCCAGGGCAGTTGTGCTGCCCTCTCTGGTCTGTTTCCCCCTCTGCAAAATTCAGGGCTCAGGCTGGGCTAGGCCCCTGACTCCCACCTGCTGTGGTTTCAGGGGTGAGTAGCAAGCACAAACCTAGCTGGGCCCTAGGGTAGGGCTCCCTCAGATGGACGAGTTCCCTGAGAGCCCACTGGGGTCGCTGAGCCAGGGGCTGGATTGGGTCCTGGGCCAAGGACTACCTGGTTCCAGGGATCAAGAGAGACACTGGCCAATACAGGCTGTTCTTTGAGGTAGCCTAATATTACTTTCCAGAGTTAGTCCTCCCTGAAGCAAAGGAAGATAGAAGAAAGGAGAAAGGAAGTAGCAAGTACTGAGAGCCATGGAAGTGCCATGTCCCATGCTAGTGGCTTACCTCCATTATCTCATTTAAGCTTCTGTCAACCCCATCAGGAAGAAATCATCACTCCTTCCAATGCTTGAGAAAACAGGCTCAGACAGACGAAGGACCTCGCCTAAGAGCACATAGCTAGAAAGTACCAGGGGGAGATGCATCCAGGCCTGTCTGCAGCGTTCCCACTGTGCTGCCTCGCATGCAGGAAGGGATAAGGATGGTCTGGGAGAGCAAGTCTGAATGGCAATGTGGTGCCCTGTCCTGACCGACTTGGGATCCCCACTACAGATCTGCAGACACACGGGGCAGCTATGCTAGTTAAAATGTCTTCAGATGTTTGCCACAATAAGCACTTGCTGCAACCAACAAATATTCATTGCACCCCTCCGGATAGCCCACATGTTCGTTTTGGCTCAATATGCCTACCGTGCAGACCGACACTTCAAAGGGAAGGCATGTGTCAGGCCCGTAGAATCAAAAGCAGCTTCTGAATCCAAAGGGCGGGGAGAGAAGTACCCTTGGCACCGGCTCCATGGCCAGTTGTGCGAAGTTGGAGACAGTAGGTTGATGTGCATTCCCCAAGGCTTTCCCTGGGCAGTGATGTTTGCAGAGGAGACTCCACAGACTGTCAGGATGGATTCACTAAGCTAACTTGTGGGAGCAAGGCAAAGCTAGGGAGGTACACAAGCAGGCGACAGCGCAGGACAGATAGTCCAGGGAAGCCGCAGCTGACAGGTGGTGGAGGAGTGAGAAGAGCAATGAAGCCCAGCTAGGGGCCTGGGGAGGAAGAATCACTGGGGATGGGACTGGTAGGCCAGCTCAGCTCTCTGGCTCTTCCATGTCACTCAGTCCCCTGCAACACATGGCCTGGATCGGAAAGCACCAGTGCCTTCCTGAACAGATCCACCAGCAGAGCTCAGGATGGAGGTGGAGCCGAGCTCCAGCAGAGCAGAGCCCTCTGCAACACGTTCTTGCTTATAGTTTCTATGCCGCGCAGAATGGGTGGGAAAGTAGAAGCCGCCCAGAGTGTCCATAGTGTGGCCATCGGACAGTGGTCACAGGTTTTGGGAACCAGGTCAGGATGTGGCTTGGGTCGCAGTGGAAGGTAAGGAAGGCAGCAGCTCTGGCAGATTGGGGTCCTCCCAGCACTGGATCTGGCAAAATGGCCAGGGAGAGGTAGCCAGGGCAGAAGGGCTTCTTCAGGGTGGTATTTATTGTGGAACATACCACTCACTTTAGGAAATGTATCACATTTTCACAAGAGTGCAGAAAATATATTGGAGCGGTTTAAGGAATAATCATAAATGAACACTTGAATGTCCACACCCAAGGTTGAAAATAGTAACAGCATCTTACAGAAAAGTTCTGTACCCCCTAGCCCCCTTCTTCCTTCCCTCCACCAGAGGTAGCGGCCCTCCTGACTTTTATGTTAGCCACTCTATTGTAAGTAAACTTTACAAGTTTACTATTTAGGTACGATCCCTAAAATATGCTTAGTTTTGAGGAAGTGAGTAGCAAGCACAAACCTAGCTGGGTGAAGGAAAAGCAGCATGGCCCCGGAGACAGAAGCCCCGGGAAGATCAGACGCATCAGAGGCTGGCCTCAGCTTCCCTGATAAGGACCTGGTGTCCTGGGAACTGGGCCAAAAGGCAACCCCTTCGGTCAGAACATCACCTCCAGCAGAGAAACCCAGGCGATGCAATCCAAGGGGGAGCAGTGTTCTGAGAAACCCACCACCTCCTTCCCATGCAGCCACTTCATCCCCTCATGCCCTGGTGATGAGGCGAGGGGCAGAGGTGGCTCCCAACGCAGACACAGCCCCGGAGCATTTGGGACGGAGGAACGGGATGATTGAGTGCATCGTCTCAGCTGGCAGGACTGGAAGAGCGCCAGGATTTATTGAAACCAGTAAGGAGTCAACCCAGCTCATATTGTGGCACCAGCAAGGAGAGCTGTGCGGCAGCCCCCAGAGAAAGATCCTCAAGGATGAGGGCTGGAGACTTCTAAGAGCAACGATGTCTACGTTAATGTTCAATTTGGAGTCCTTGGACTGATTCTTCTGATAAACATTTGTTGAATACCTTCTATGAGCCAGGTGTCCCCATGCACCATTCAGTAAAGTCTGTTACATACACAAATGTCTTTTTGAAGAGTTTTTATGGGACCTTGGGAAAGGGGCTGGCATTTGTCTCCGGATTGGAAACCCTGGGAATATGGGAGACCATCCATGCATGGAACCTAGTGGAAGCAAGAGCTTGGAGCTCTGAAAGTTGACAGCAGTTTGAGGTGTTCTCCTCCAGAGGTCATTCCCTACCACCTGGGCTCCTCTCTCCTTGGCACCCTACCAGCCATCGGTTCTTGTCATGTGTGTCTCTCTGGACTGGCCGCCTTTCCGGGTGATCATTAGCTACCCAAGCGCAAAGATCCAGCTCAGGTTTCTTTACCCCACCTTGTGCCTGGTATAATTTTTAATCACGGTCAATGGATTAGAAAGAACTTTTGGAAGAGACTGACCATGACATCATGATGCAGCTTTGCTTCAAATGGGACGTTAGTTTAGAATCAATCCCCTCAGTTCTTTAGAGGAAGGAGGACAAGAGCAAGAAGGTAGGCAGCAAATAGTTGACATCTTTCTTAGGCAGAAAAGAATTATCAGTCTGTATTCTTCTATTTGTACAGCCAGTTAATTCCCTCAATTATCATTATGTAAATATTTTTTAAAGATTTTAATTTATTTATGAGAGAGAGAGAGACAGAGACAGAGACAGAGACATAGGCTGAGGGAGAAGCAGGCTCCCTGCAAGGAACCTAATGTAGGACTGGATCCCAGATCCCGTGATCATGCCCTGGGACAAAGGCAGATGCTCAACCGCTGAGCCACCCAGGTGTCCCTCATTATGCAAATATTAAAGTGGGAAGAAAATTAACACATAATGAGTGCCTACTGCCTGCATTATAACTTTGACTCCTCCCTGGTATTAAAAAAAAAAGGGGGGGGGGAATGCCTGGGTGGCTCAGTGGTTGAGCGTCTGCCTTTGGCTCAGGTCGTGATCCCAGGGTCCTGGGATCAAGTCCCACATCCAGCTCCCTGCAGGGAGCCTGCTTCTCCCTCTACCTGTGTCTCTGGCCTCTCTCTCTCTGTCTCTTATGAATAAATAAATAAGGTCTTAAAAAAAAAAAAAAGGTATCACTGAGGTCTAGCAATGCTCCCAGCCCTGGAAGTTCTCTGGTTGTAATCGAACCTTGGGGAAGGGGAAGAAGCCCTCTGAGCAGAACAGGATTCACCTCTGGCTCACTTCTGGTTCCTTTCCTGTCCAGAGGGAAGGCTGGGGTCACGGTGGGCTGCTGTTACTGGGTCTGTGCACCTTGTCCTGATGTAATGCTGAGTAATGAGCAGGGCTGGGCCCAGATAAGTGCTTTCCCGGTCCTGGCCAGGGTGGCTCCTTTTGGGAAATTGAGTCAGGACATGACGTTTAAACAGAGGAAAACCCCTCAGCAGGGGCAGAACGTGAAATTCACTCAGCTCGTCCAAGCACCAGACCAACAAACAAAATCCCATTTGAAAGATAAACAAACAATAAATAAATGTCACATGCTGTGTAAAACATCGGCATCTGCTTTTTCTTGAGACTGAGTCCAAACCATCTTACGCTGTTAGGATGAGAAATCCTCATGTCTACCCCCAAACAACAGACTTCACCAAAGAGCAATGACAATTAGCCTCCAGATTAATAAATGTTGAACAGTCATCTGATAAATATTAAATGAGCTCAAAACAAGCTTATGAGGCTGGAATAATCTCCTTGAATTGACAGGAGGACATGACAAGAGTGAAGAGTCCAGGGAGCAAGGAGAGACCTGAGAGCCAGATGGGGCTTTTTGCAGGGACCCCAAAACCACCTCCAGGACACTGGGACCCCTCTGAGGGGAATAACACTAGATAGTTCATTATATTAAAAACTCCAACACTTTGTGAGATTATTTAGGTAATTTGCATGTAAGGATTATACCTCTAATTCCTTCAAATTCTGATTTTGGATCTCGGATTCAAACACACACACACACACAAAACCCCAAACATATAAAAATGGAGGCATCTGTAATAGTTGGAGTTTAGCCACTATGGGAGTTAGCATTTCCCGGGGTGGAGGGGGAAAAATTTGATAAAAAATTGCACTAGAAAGTGAAATTGGATTTTAAAAAATCAATGAAGTAACCAGGCTATTAAAATGGAAAATAAGTCTGATGTCATTCTGAAAAATAAAAGGGTTGAGTCACCTGCAGAGCCACTTAATTAAGCACAGGAAGTAACAGAGCTTGAGTGATTTTCCCCGTTAATGTCAGTATTTCAAAATGAGTGAGGCGTTAGGCCAAGAGCATTCCTTCTAATCAGAGAGTTAAATCGGTTCTTTTGCCCTCAGGACATCTTGATACATTTGAAGTTGATGAAGAGCAAAAAGGAATGTATTAAAAATGATCCCAAATGCACCCAAACAGGGAAAAAAGTCAGCTTTCTACTTGAGGTCCCTGGGGCAGTGTGTGATGGGGGCCATCGGGCAGCGGGACCCTCCTCTGGAGCTGGGAGGGACACTGGGTCAGGTGCGGGGCGGGGGTGGGGGTGCTTACCTTCCTACAGGCAGAGGAAGGAATGGGAGCGTCTTTCCAGTGTTCCTAAGGATTGTAGCAGCTGAGGGGCAGAGGCAACCAGATTTGGGTTTTAATAAAAGTGACTTGGGACACGCAGGCAGCTCTGGACAAGGCACTCCATTCTCCATCTGAGTCGGTGGTGGTGTGGGGGGTTTATGGGGCCTGGCCAGCCTCCCCTCCCACCTCTGCCAAGCAGATGCCTAGCCACTGTCAGCTCCAGCCAGCTCCTAAGTCTGGGGTGCACTCCCCAGCACTAGCAGCAGCAGCGGAGTGTCCCAATCCTACCCCAGGGAAGTCTGAGGACCATCCCCAAGTGCACATGGAGGCTCGGAGTCTGGGTTCTCCACCTGTGGAGGAGCTCCTAGGTCACTGTCAGATCCCAGACTACAGACAACCAGGGTCCGTCCTGAGACCTAGTGCTCAATGCATGACCCCCCCCCCCCCACTCCCTCTGTGCCATTATCAAAGGCCAGCTTCCCTTAGCATAGTTCACATTTAGGTCTTCTGATGTTGGTTGGTTGGTTGGTTGTTTTATATTCATTATTATCATTATTTAACTGTGCTAATAGGGCAAAAACATGGAAATTTTAATCCTTAAATCTGACCTGGTTTGGGTAGGGTGGAGACTAGGCTTGTCCAGAAGAGCTGAGCACCAAAGCAGTGCCTGGCTGCCAGCAAAGTGCAAAAATCAAGGGGTCCTGGACGCGCAAGCAGGGCCTCTTTTCCCGCAAGCCTGGAGTCTCTTTCTCCTGGTGAGGAAGGCAGTCTGTTCTCAATAAACTGAGCTTAATTAGTGGTTAAAACCAAAAATTGGACACAGCCCGGCAGCTGCAGGTTGTAGGGAGCACCCTACCCCCTGAGGACAGCTACACACTTGCCGGATGTTCATACGGATGATGATCCATTTGTAACATCATCCAATATCAGAGGTGATCCCCCCTCCCCAGGATGTTTCCCTTTAGAGTCTCATCTTGAAATTGACAGTGTGGAGCTGGGTTTTCACTTTAACTTTTTCAGTGTCTCCCCCCCTCCCATCTCACTCCAAGTAAGGCTGCTCAGTAAAAACACAGCAAATATGTATTTGGTGTTCACAATTTTTAACCACTTAACCAACTGAGAACCAGGTAAACTAATCCTAACCCTTTTTGGAAGATTGTCCAGAAGGCAATAGTTGCCACACTCATTTATCTAACACCAACAGAGCGCTGGGCTGCAATGCTGGGAGCTTTGGGAATAATGGGATATTATGGGCAAGGGTGGAGTCTGACAGTTAAGTTTATCCTCAGTAATACTGATTATTCTCATTTGAAAACTCTTCCCTAGTTTGAGAAATCACCCGGATGGGGGTGGGGGGCGGGGATGGGGCGGGGGAGCTGAAGGGAGGTGGTAGCAATTGCATGCAAGTGAAAATAGAGAATGCACTGGGGATCCAACACTGCAGATTCATTGCCCTGTGCTGCTTGTCTTCCCTTTCTTTTCTTTTCGTTTTTTTTTTTTTTTTTTTTTTAGATTTTTATTTATTTATTCACGAGAGACACACAGAGAGAAAGAGAGGCAGAGACACAGGCAGAGGGAGAAGCAGGCTCCATGCAGGAAGCCTGACGTGGGACTTGATCCCCGGTCTCCAGGATCACACCCTAGGCTGAAGGCAGCACCAAACTGCTGAGCCACCGGGGCTGCCCTCATCTTCCCTTTCTGAGGCTTAGTTTACTCATCTGTTAAATGGGATCAGTAACAACCTTCCTTGTAAGGTCATGATGAGACTCCCAGAATAGTCCTGGGAAGAGTTCAGCATGGTCCCCAGCATAGGATATCGTTTTTGTTTGTTTGTTTGTTTGTTTGTTTGTTTTTGTTTATGAGAGCTCTCAGCCCAATGTAAGGCTCAAACTCAGGACCTCAAGACCAAGAGTCACAGGCTCTACTGACTGAGCCAGCCAGGCGCACCAAAGTAATTCTTATTCGTAGCTACTGTATCAACTATTTTGTTCTTTTTTTTTTTTTTAAAGATTTTATTTATATATTCATGAGAGACACACAGAGAGAGGCAGAGATATAGGCAGAGGGAGAAGCAGTCTCTCTGAGGGGAGCCTGATGCGGGACTCGATCCCAGAACCTCAGGATCACACTCTGAGCCAAAGGCAGATGCTCAACCACTGAGCCACCCAGATGCCCCCAACTTTTTTGTTCTAATTCAGTTCTTGTTTTAGACTCTGGGTTGAGAAGGCAAGAGAGGAGATACAGATTGAACTTTAACAGATGTTGGTCTACTCCAATCTGGCCTCAGATCCTGTACCACATCACTCAGAATTACCTTCATCTTTGCATGACCTCAGTTATCAGGGGGAAAGGGGAGCATCCATGCACAAGAGAAAACATGAATCCAGGACCGGTTGGAGAACACAGTAAAATATTCTCTGCAAATTGCAGCAAGTGCTTCTGCAGAAGACAGGCTCAGATGGTCCCACTTCTGACTCAGGTGCTGGCAAGGGGCAGCAGGACCAATCCTAGGCTGAGGCCCACCATTCCCTGCCTGCCTTCACCCACTGGGTGGGCACAGCTGGAGGGCAGGGGACTTGCTGGGAGGGGGTGCTGTTGTGATTTGTAATAAATACTTGTAATAAATATATTTTCCTCTTAGACCCTATTCCAGACATAGAGCTCAAAGAGCTCTAAACCCATGGAATTTCCCGAGATAAGAGTGATAAAGGTGTCTTTGTTATGTTAATAAGATATCTACTGAAAAAAAAAAAAGAGGTCTACTGGAAAGCCATTAGGTAACCCAACCAAAGGGGCTGGTTGCCAGGAGAACCAAGCAGGTGATCAGAGAGTTGGAGCTCTCGGTGTCTCTGCTCTCCCTCCAGGGAGGGGAGAGGGGCTGGAGTTTGAATCAATCGCTGATGGCCAACAATTTAATCAATCATGGCTATGTAATGAAGCTTTCACAAAGTTCCCAAGAGGACCGGGTTCAGAGGGTTTCCCAGGGGGTTAAAATGGGTTGATTGGTACACCTGGAGAGAGCATGGAGGCTCCCAGCCCTGCCTCCACACCTGGAGCGTGTGCTTGTGTGTGTGTGTGTGTGTGTGTGTGTGTGTGTGTGTAAGGGGGAATCTTGTGGAACATCCTGGTGTTGTCTGAGAATTACTTGGTGTTGTGTAGGAAGCACCTTGCCACGCACCCCCCCCCCCCCCGCCAATACACCAGAGTTGGGTCCAGGAACCCAAAAAACCAAGTCTACGGTGGAAAGGGTGGCATCGAAAGCTGGCCATGCAGGCCTTATCAGAAACTTTCCTGAGGCTCCCCACAGGAAACCTGCTTCTCCCTCTGCCTGTGTCTCTGCCTCTCTCTCTCTCTGTGTGTGTGTGTGTGTGTGTCTCTCATGAATAAATAAGTAAAATCTTAAAAAAAAAAAAAACAAAAACTTTCCTGAGGTCCAGTCCACGTGGACAAACTTTCTTGCTCATGTGAAAGCACTGTAAGAGCCACCATCCAGCCTGAGGAACTGTGTCAAGCTGTGAACTGGCTTTCAAGTCTAGTCACCTCTGCAGAGTTCACTGAGGTGACACCTGCTGCCATGGGGTCAAAGTTCAAATGTCACTTTGAAGTGGTTGACATTCAGTAATTGTAGAAGGAGGTAGGAAGATGAGATACTCAGGGCCCTGAAGCTACCCTCCGCTCCGCTCCCCAGGGGTAGCAATACCTAGTCGCCATTCCAAATTCCCAGGAAGGCCTCTCTCCACCTTAAGCTAATCTCCCACCCAGGCGCATTGCATCCTCCTTGCTGGTTCCATCTGACCAGGAGTGACTGGGGCTGAGTCCCTGGCCCTTCAGCTCACCAGCTGCATGTCCCGCCTTAGGGCAGATAAGTGCCCTGCCCACTTTCTCATCTGTTAAATGGGAAATGTCCTAGGGTTGGCATGTTTCCGCTGGTGACAGGCCTGGCATGGAGTCAGCCTACTTCTTTTCCCTCTCCAGATCGCCGGCCTGGCCTGACCCTGGCCTGCTTCCCACACCCCACCCACCCTGGTCCCCTGCGTCCTCCTCTGCCGGCTGGACCCTGCCCCTCCTCTTGGCCTCCCGCCCTGCCTGTGACCTGGCACCAGTACCAATGTTGCAGATTGCTGAGATCAGGAACAGGTCGCTCTTGTCACTCATTCCAGGAGAGTCGCATGTCCTGATGATCAGCTGCATGGGAAGAAGGGTGTGGCGTCACCAGACTTCAGAGTCTATCCCAGGGCAGGGGGCGGAGAGGGGGTGTCCCTCTGCACATTTGCCCAGGGGACACATCTCCCAACACCCCGACTGAGAGGCCTAGAGCTGCTTTCTGGAGGGTCTGCAGTCAGAGTGGCCAAGATCTTGAGAGGAGGGCAGTGGGGTCATCCTTTTATTTGTGGGAAAGCAGAAGGAGCTTAGGCTGTGCTGCCAAAATTAAAAGCCCATGAATTTTCTATCAGGCACCAGCCACTCCAGATGCACAGACATACCCCAAAGATTTGTAGAGAGGAAATGTTTACAAAGCCTTGTGTGGGTCCTGACCCTTGATTCTTAGTCCAGTGGGGTTTGGACGTTCATCCAGGAGGGGCACGGATTTCACGTACGTATGAGGCTTTAGGCCCCTAGGCTGTGCCTCATCTGTTCCCTTTTGGGGATGACTTTTCCCCAGGGGGTTTGGTATCAGGGAGAGAATGATCTTATGCGCCACCCTCCACCGGGGAAGTCTGGGCAGCAGAACCTTGCTCTCCTCGCCCTGGGCTGGTCACAGAAGGGGATGTGACCTAATCCTGGTTTGAAGGCCCTCCTCAGGGGTGGCATCTACAATGAGTAAAGCAGGAAGAAGGGTCGGCGGATCCAGCTGACACATGGGACAGACGGCCCCCTCTGCCAAGCCAGGCTGTACTTCCTGCTTTCCCAGCACCCCTGGAGCAGTCCTGGCCCCCCACAGCCCCTGACTCCTGAGCCCCTCGTCGTCCCCATCCACTGCATTCTTTCATTTGAGCTAGCTCGAGTCTCTTTCTTGCCATGATGAAGTCCTGATACCACCAGGGTGGACGCTGCTTAGCTTCCGGTGAGCTACCTTAAAACTCCAAGGAGTCCCTGATGGCAGCCAGGGTGTTTGTGTCAGTGGAGAAAGGGACGAGGGGCTCTGGACTGAAAGCAAGCCAAACGGTGCTCCTTCTGGAGCGGGGAGTCACTGCTAGTGCCTGTAAGTGTCTCTTTTGGGCAAGGCTCTGTGTGTGCGCGCGCGTGTGTGTGTGTGTGTGTGTGTGT
This sequence comes from Canis aureus, assembly GCF_053574225.1. NCBI lineage: Eukaryota > Metazoa > Chordata > Mammalia > Carnivora > Canidae > Canis > Canis aureus. Next base: position 29,042,228 of record NC_135622.1, on the reverse strand, counting down.
GTAAGAGTGTTTCTTTCTTACTAGTCAATTAATAGGCTGTGGTTTCTTTTGTTGTTGTTGCTCCTCTGAAAGGGTGAATATTTGATGCCTGGAGGATACTGCTCCTGAGAGACACCTGCTGCTCCAAAGCGCCCCGTGGCCAGCAGCTCTGGATTGGCCGCAACGGACGTGGCCTTTCTGTTTTGCCTGAGGAATGTCTCCAGCTGCCATCCTGTTGGCACCCCAAGGCTCACCGTCACCCTCGTCGTAGGGATCGCAGGGGCGCCTCCACGGCCGAGGAGAGGGCCCCCCACTCGGGAACACCGTGTCCCACAAGGTGAGGAATGAGGCTCCGGGACAGTCAGTGGCCTGCAGAGCCCGGTGGTTCATCCTATTATGTTCCTGATGATCTGTGATGAGATTATAACCCACATATGTTTCTCTCCATCTTTTTTTTTTTTTTAAGATTTTATTTATTTATTCATGAGAGACACACAGAGAGAGGCAGAGACACAGGCAGAGGGAGAAGCAGGCCCCCTGGGGGGAGCCCGATGGGGGGGGGGGGACTCGATCCCAGGACCCTGAGATCATGCCCTGAGGCAAAGGTAGCTTCACTGAGCCCCAAGTGCCCCTCTATCGTTCTTATTTAAAAAAAAAAAAAAAAAAAGTGTACACCTCAGTGGCTTTCAGCACTTTCACAACGTGGTGCAACCATCGCCTTATCTATTTCCAAAGCGTCTTCATCACCTCAAATGGAAACTGTCCCCATTAACGATAGCTCCCCACTGCCCCCCACCCCAGCCCCGGTGACCACCATTCTACTTTGTCTCTCAGGACTTTCCTGGGCGAGGCACCCAGCCGAGGGGAAGCACACAGTGTCTGTCCTCTGGTGTCTGTTTCAATTAGCACCGTGTTCCTGAGGCCCGTTCGCGCCGTAGCCTGTGCCAGCGCTTCATCCCTTTGTACGGCTGCATGATATTCCGTGGCGTGTAGAGACCACACTTCCCTCCTCTAGACATCTGTTGATGGACATCTCGGGCGCGCCCACGTCTTAGCTTTTGCTAATAATGCCTCAAGGAACAGTGGTGTACAAGTATCTGTTTGAGCCTCTGTTTTCAATTCTTTTGGATTCACGCCTCGGACTGGAATTTGCTGAGTCATATGGTAACTTCATGCTTAGCATTTTGAGGGATCACCAAACTGTTTTCCACAGCAGCTGCCTCATTTTACCTTCCCATCAGCGGTACACAAGAGTTCAAATGTCAGTACATCCTTTCCAACACTCGGGGATGAAGTAGCATGTCACTGTGGTTCTTGTTTGGCTTGGTTTTTACTTTTTTTGTTGGTTTTATTATGCAGTACATTAATACAGTGCATAACCTTCCAGAAGGGGTAGATGAGCATAACTGAGTTATTTTTCATCAATCAGGAAAATGCTTCTTTGATCGATATTCTCCAAACCCCTTGACACATGGTAACGATTAACTCCACAGACGCACCACTTTCCATCAAACTCCACTGACATGAGTAATTGGCAAATCTTTTTTCCTTGCCCCCATTAGTGAATCTGTAGATATGTGCAGTCGCTTATGCTGGGGATGAGCAAGCACTTGGCCATGACGTCGATCCCGGGTAGCATCTCGAACCACATTGGGCCAGGCTGTGGTTGCCAAGGCCAAAGCCTTCGTCACTGTGGTTTTGATTTGCATTTCCCTAACTAATGATGGTGAACATCTTTTCAGGTGCTTAGTGGCCATTTGTATATCTTTTTTTGAGAAATGTCTATTCAGACCTTTTGTACATTAAAAAAAAAAAAAGATGTTATTTATTTATTCATGATAGACACAGAGAGAGAGAGAGAGAGAGAGAGAGAGAGAACCAGAGGCACAGGCAGAGGGAGAAGCAGGCTCCATGCAAGGAGCCTGATGTGGGACTTAATCCGCGGACTCCAGGATCAGGCCCTGGGCCGAAGGCAGGCACTAAACCACTGAGCCACCCAGGGAGCCCCGACCCTTTGTACATTTTTAAACTGAGTTTGCCTTTTTGTTGTTGAGTTGGAGTAGTTTATCTATTCTGGTTATTAAATCCTTATCATATATGTGATTTGTTAAATATTTTCTCTTATTCTCTTGGTTGTCTTTTTACTTTCTTAATCATGCCTTTGGGGCCCCTGGGGCTGGCTCAGTCGGTGGAGCATGATCTGGGCTGAGTTCAAGCCCCAAGTTGGGTGTAGAGATTGCTTAAAAATAAAATCTTAAAAAAAATTATGTCCTTCAATGCACAAAAGTTTTTAATTTTTATGAAGTCCAATCTAACCATATTTTTCTTTTGTTGTTTATGCCTTTGTTGTCAAATCCAATAATCTGTTGCCAAAAGGACATCATGAAGGTTTATGTCTGTGTTTTCTTCTAAGAATTTTATGGTTTTAGCTTTTATATTAAAGTCATTGATCCATTTTGAGTTAATTTCTGCATATGGTATAAAGTAGAGGTTCAACTTTGTTCTTTTGCCTGTGGAAATCCACTTGTCCCAGCACCATTTATGGAAGAGATTATATTTTCCCCACTGAATGGACTTGGCAGTCTTGTCAAAAGTCAATTGGCCATAGATGTGTGGGTTTATTTCTGGACTCTCAGTTCTGTTTTGTCGACCTATGTGTCTATTCATATGCCAGTACCATACCATTTGGATTACTGTAGCTTTGTAGTAAGTTTTGAAATCAAGAAGTGCAAGTTCTCTAATTTTGTTTTTCTATTCATTTATTTAAAGTATAAATGATACGTAGTTTCCTATTAGTTTCAGGTAAATATCAGTGATTCGATATTTTTACACACAACAAAATGATTCCCATAAAACTCTGTCAAGGTTTTTATAATATTATTGGCTATATTCCCTATGCTGTACATTATAATTTTCCTTAGGACTTATTTTATAAATGAATGTTTGTGCCTCTGAATCCCCTTCACCTATTTCACTCATCCTCCAAATCGTCCCCTCCCTGGTAACCACCAGTTTGTTTCCGGCTTCTGAATCTGCTTCCAGTTTGTTTCATTTGTACATTTGTTTTGTTTTTTAGATTCCACACATAAATGAAATCCTACAATATCTGTTTTTCTCTGACATATTTCGCTCAGCATAATACCCTCTAGGTTTATCCATGGTGTTGTAAATGGCAAGATTTCATTCATTTTTATGGCTGAGTAATAGTCCATTGTATATGTATACCATACCTTCTTTATCCATTTATTTATCAATGGACATGTGGACTGCATCCATATGTTGGCTGTAAATAAGGAGACTTTGTTTTTCTTTTTCAAGATTCTTTTGAATATGTGGGGCCCTTTGACATTCTCTATGATTTTGGGAATAGGGTTCTTCATTTCTACAAAAAGAGGGTTGTTGACATTTTGGTAGGTACTGCATTGAATCTGTAGATTGTTTTGGGTAGTATTGCCATTTTAACAACATTAAGTCTAACCCATGAGTGAACACAGCATGCCTTTACATTTATTTAGGGCTTCTTTAATTCCTTTCAGCAATCTCTAAACCTTTCTTGAACCTATTTGTGTCTGTGACTTACATAACCTCTCAGGATAATGAGGGCCATATGTTTCCCTTACCCACTACATAAATTAGTGTTAAAGCCAATAGAACATGCTGTCTCTCTCAATTTTTGCAGGCGTTCTTAATTTCAGTATTTTCAGTTTTGGTAAGCAAATCCCAGTGTGTGCTATTGATAAACTTTCATGATTTCCTTGATATTATATATACATATGTCCTCTCAGGCACTATTTTCACTGATTAAAAACTCTCACTCTTTTAGGTACCCCTCACACGGGATTTTATTAGTTTCCCTTCTCTTAAGGTTCTATTACATTTCTGATCCAATAAGCAAACTTATACTCAACCAACTCATGTACTGCTCAACCTGCTTTAACACTTGGGTGGGAGAGACCCAAATGTCCAGTGTACTGAACAGCCTCATAATGTTGACCCTATCTCCAGGTACTATGGCAAGGAGTACTGGGAACCCATGGCTTGACCTCACAGAGTGAGGAGAGAGACCCAGTGAAAGGAAAGGGTTTTCTAGCTGGAGGTTTAGGGAAGACCCCGTGGAGGAGGAACCATTTATTTTATTTTATTTTTTTTAAAGATTTTATTTATTCATAAGAGACACAGAGAGAGAGAGAGAGAGCAGAGACATAGGCAGAGGGAGAAGCAGGCTCCATGCAGGAAGCCTGATGTGGGACTCGATCCCGGGACTCCAGGATCATGCCCTGAGCCCAAGGCAGACGCTCAACTGCTGAGTCACCCAGGTGTTCCGAGGAGGAACCATTTAAATAGAGGGATCAGAGTATGGGGTGCTTAGACTCACAATTAATTGAATGTCAACAGAAGCAGAGTTGGATATTTATGAATGAGTTTCAGGAGGAATCTGAAACTTCTAAGAAATGAATGCTAGATTTTAGATGCATTAGGAGATTTTATTTATTTATTTATTTATTTATTTAAAAAAATATTTTATTATTCATTCATGAGAGACACAGAGAGACAGAGACATAGACAGAGGGAGAAGCAGGCTTCCTGCGAGGAGCCTGACATGGGACTTGATCCTAGGATCCCAGGATCAGGACCTGAGCCAAAGGCAGAGGTTCAACCACTGAGCCACCCAGGTGCCCCAGGAGATTGCATTTAGATGCATTTTATGGGGGGGGGGAATCCATGGCTCTCATTAGATTCTCAAAAAAGTAGGTCAAGCTCAAGAAAGATCCTTCCTAATGAGGGACTGATCAGAGGGCTCATTCCCACTTGTTGCTAGGAAGCTCATGTGGATGTGGAGAATTAGTATTATGTACACAGGCCAGAGGCTAATGCATCCAGAGGCTCCTAACCTAGATTCAAATGCCTTCATTGTTCTAAAATTGTATATTTGTTTTGTTTTTATTTTAGCGCATTTTTCCAGAGACGACAGTCATCTGATTCTTAGAAGTCATGACCCCAATAACTAAGCAGTGGGGGCCCTAGAAGGCAAGTTCTCTTAGTGTGGAGATGCGGGATGTTGCTCTAGAGGGAGACATAGAGATGGTGCAAAGGAGGGAGGTCCAGGTGGAACAGAGAACAAGAGGCTTTAGATATCAGAGAATAGTATTGAGTGCCTGGGCTGCTGAAGGACCAGGTAAAGAAACCCTGAAATTGAGGGAAAGACAGAAGGAAAATGATTCAATCTGGGAAGCTTCAGAGTCAACTTTCAAAGCTTAGTGCAAAAGCTCATTTCCAGGGGCACCTGGGTGGCTCAGTCATTTGAGCATCTGCCTTGACTCAGGTCCTGATCCCAGGATCTAGAATAGAGCCAGGCTTAGGGATCCATGCTCAGCGAGGAGTCTGCTTCTCCCTCTGTCTCTCCCCACCACTCATGTGCTCTTTCTGTCAAATAAATAAATAAATAAATAAATAAATAAATAAATAAATAAATAAATAAAATATTTTTTAAAGAAGAAAAAGCTTACGTCCAGGAGTGCTTTGGTGGCATCTGCCTTTGGCTCAGGTCATGATCTCAGGGTCAGATCCTGGGTCAAGCCTCGCATTGGGTTCCCTGCTCAATGGGGAGTCTGCTTCTCTCTCCCTCTGCTGCTCCCTCTGCTTGCGTGTGGATGCTCTTTCTGTCAAATAAATAAATAAATCTGAAAGGAAAAAAAGAAAGAGAAAGCTTACATTCGGAGGGCCGGGCCTGATTTCCCAGCCTTGCTGACAGTTGCCAACACCGCCTGTCACCTGTCCCTGAGCCCCTGAGCCTCTTACTCTCTCTCCAGACCAGGCATTCTTCAGAGCTGCCAGAGAGTCTGCTGGGCATGGCACATAACTGATGTCCGGGCTTTCTACCCTTCCCCAAAGGCCAACGCCCTCATTCTTGGAAGGTGATCCACTGAAAGACTGGGCCACCACATCAGTTACAAGGGCATGGTCACCTCTGGGTGTATTCAAAAGATAAACTGTGCCAAATGTTCTTCCTCCCCTAACTGTGGTCATGATGACACACAGACAGGATTCCCTGGAACTCAGATCGCCCTGGTCTTTAAGATGTAGCAGAGCTCAGACTTCTAGTCAATTCTGCTTTGCCATGGCTTGAGATGGCAGACTCCCAGTTCCCTCACCTTATGGGCTGTTTGTTTTCTAAGCAGGAAGGAGGACTATTGGTAGAGCAGGATCCTGGGAAAGCTTGAGAAGGGGCACAGAACAGTTAGGTTCCTGGCTGAGACTTCCCTTTTGGCACAGTCTCAAGTGATCCTAGTGCTTGTGGCAGGAGGAACTCTGGTGGGTAGGTGCAGACACAACCATGGGGGTGCTCAGTACGTGTGTGGAGGAGGGTCTTCTCTGGGCCAACAAGACCCCCAGATAGCATGCGGGTCCTGACCAAGAACTCTAGAACATGCAGCTGCTTCTGCCTTTTCCAGACTAACTGGGACCTCTGCCTGCCCCAAGAAGCAACTATTTCCATTTTACCTGACTTCATTGGAGAGTTCTACAATTCACACCTGACCAGTAGCATGCACTAGAATCATAAAGCAAACATATCATTGTGTGTTGTCATGGACAGGCTGCCCTTTTGTCTTTTTTCTGCTCTCCCATGATGGCATCTGTTGGCTGCTGAGTCACAGTGCAGGTGACGTGCCGCCCACCCCACGTGTGCGAGTTCTGTGGCCATTTGCAGCCTGTGGTTCCCCCATGAGTCAGTAGAATTGGGACATCACTGAGCAGATGTTACGGAGGTGACACAACAGTCACAGCGTGTGTGCTGAGGGTGAGTTTTGAATCTTTGAAGAGGAGAACTACATTAAAATTTATTTTGAATAAGCTGAGTCATGGCTACTTCAAGGACGAGGCTCAGCCGTAGAGACCAACAGCAAGCCCAAACCCTGGGGCATATTGTCTGGTGAAAATTCAGAAGTTTCTATAAGACGTTATCTCGAGGAGAACTAAAACATATTTTTTCTATAACACTTGCAATCGTCTGTAAAACTTCAAAAATGAAAATATAGAAAAATTAATTCCCTACTCATGCTAACGTAACAGGCAGTGTGGTTCATATATCGAACATTTATTTTTTATTTATTTTAAATTATTTTTATTTTTTTGAAAGATTTTATTTATTTATTCATGAGAAACACACACACGGGGGGTGGGGGGGAGGGCAGAGACAGGCAGAGGGAGAAGCAGGCTTCATGCAGGGAGCCGGACATGGGACTCGATCCTGGGGTCTCCAGGATCATGCTCTGGGCCAAAGGCGGCGCTAAACTGCTGAGCCACCCAGACTGCCCAATATATGGAACATTTTAAATCAACTTTCAAATTTATATATTTTTATAAGTTCAGTCCAGAAGGAGGAGGGTACACAAGAGCAGGGAAGACCCAGCATAAGAGATTTTATAACTCATTGTAAGTGTGACCAAAGTATCTATTCTTTCAGTGTCTGTGAAGATGTTGACTCTTGCAAGTTGGTTGGTTGGTTTTGGACAGAGCATCTTTCTAAAACCTCAAATGAGACAAATTAGGCATCTTTTAAGATGCCTTTTCTGTTTTCTGAAGCATCTTTGTTTCTTCCAGGGTGCTGTCTCCTCAGCCACGCTGAGTCCTGTCCAGTCCTGGGCAGCTGGTTGGGTTGTGCTGACATGGTAGAGCGAGGGCTCTGTGGAGGCTGCTGGAAGGATTTACTAGTACGCTCGCCCCTGGTGCAGGGGGCTGACTCACAGCTCTGGAGGTGTGAGCGTGAGGTGGAAGGTGGGCTCACTTCAAGTTGTACAGACAGCTCCTCCACTCCACACCCAGCCAATGCCCAGGCAGGAGGCCCCACTCAGGGACCAAGACCCTTGGAGCACAGGGGAGCCTTGGTGGGGAGCACCCTTGAGCTTCACTGGTGGCTAGAGAAGTCGGAGAACAGAGAAGCCAAGCTGACCTTCCTGTCCTCAGACATCCCGGCCAGGTGGAAGCTGCACGTAGGTTCCTTACTTCAGCCTTCAGGGTGCCACCTTGAGATCCATTCCCCTCCTCTCTCATTCGTGGGATAGACAGACACTTAACTTGCTCTTTGACCCCTGAGTTTTCTCTCCTCTCCTCCCCACAGATTTGTCAGACTTTACTCTGTATGTGGCGGTGGCTTTGTTTAGGAAACAAGGGCAAGTCACACACAGAATCACACGTAGCTGTCACAAATCTCACCTCAGCCCAAGCTGTGCCTCCAGCTCTTCACAGACGCCCTTAGGGAATACTTGGCCACAACGCTTTGTCTTGCCTCACTCTACCAACATGGCAACCTGGAACTTCCGTGGACCGTCAGTGTCATGGAGGCCAGCTCCCAAGATCCCATTTAGTCAATTTTCCATGACCACCCTGGTGGTCAGTTTTTTACTTTATGAGGCCCTAAACCAGACAGCAGAGAAAGCAGAACTCCTCATCGCAGCCTTGGCCTGACACACATTTCATTGACCTCTGTCCTGTTCTCTATCCTCCCAGATTTCTGCCTCTCCCTCCCCTTCTCTTTCCCCTCTTTTCCCCCCTCTCCCTCTCTTTCTTTCCTTAAAGCACCACTCTATCGGCCTTGACCCAGAACCTAAAGAGACTAGAAAGTTCCAGGGAGCAAACCCACATGTTCTTGTTGTCTCTCAGGATAGACACTGGACCTCTCACTGAGGCATGATGGAACAGATGGTGAAGTCATGAGGTATATATGGTCTTTGTCACCGCCCGGCCTCCACCTCAAATCCCTGGGGGTCGTCTTCCCAGCTCCCTCCCTCATTCTGAGCAACATCCTGTGATGGGCCTTCCAACACTGGACCAGCAAGACAGCCCAGTCCCCCTCCCAAGTGCATGACTGGAATTTCCAAGGCCCTCCAGACTAGGTGGCCTGCCTCCCAACACAAGGATGTTCCCTTGGAGCATTCTGTCACATAAATTCTTCCAAGAACTTGTTGCCAGGAAAAAAAAAATTCCCTGAAGAATATTTTCTTTTATTAGACAATAAGAGCTGCATACCACACTGTTTTCCTTTTTTTTTTTTCTTCCCTTACCAGGAAGTTAGAGCTACGCCAGTGCTAATTCCAATGGCAATCATCAGCCTCCTTTCTGTCCCCTTCCTTTTTAAAAATTTTTTTTGAATTTTATTATAATTTTTAAAATTATAATAATATAATTATATATATTATATATAATAAATATAAAATAAAGATTTTATTTATTCATTCATGAGAGATATACACACACAGAGAGACAGGCAGAGACACAGGCAGAGGGAGAAGCAGGCTCCATGCAGGGAGCCCGATGCAGGACCTGATCCCAGGACTCCAGGATCATGCCCTGGGCTGAAGGCAGGTGCTAAACCACTGAGCCACCTGGGGATCCCCTCTGTCCCCTTCCTACTGCCACTAGTCTAGTCTATTCTGGGTGTGTATCCCTGCGTGGTCATCATGAATGGAGTGCCAGCCCCTGTACTTGTGATAGAAGGCTGTCCAGGCGGCCTTGTGGTCTTGACACACTGCCCTCACCCTTACCCCTTTTCGATTCCCCCCCGCCCCCCAGAGTCATACCTGCCACATAGTCCCCTCTATGTATTGGATTTGGGGTCCTGCACGTCCCAGGCTCCAGCTTTGGGGTCACAGTGCCATCCAGAACAATCTTTGGCCCCCTTCACTTCATGAAATGGGAACTTCCCAAAGAAAGAGAAGGCATTTCATCTGGATGATAATACCTGGAAGCCGGCAGAGGCTTCTGGCCAGGGGACCGGGTTTTCCCCTTTGCTATCACTCCCCATTTTGCATTCCATCTGGGGCAGCCCAGGGGAGAAGGTAAGGAAGAGGAAATTTTGGTCTTGCAGGTGGAGGAAGGGGATCTTGGCGGCGAGAGAGGCCAGTAAATGTCAACCGGCGTCAGTAAGTACAAGCACCCCTGGAGGTGGTTCTTATTCCATCTTTGGGCAGGACCGAGGTGGGGTTTACAGTGCAGGTGGACAGATTCCCCTCCCCAGGCCCCGAGGGTTCGAAGGCATTTCTGCAACTTCCTTCTGTCTACCCAGGCTTCTGAACAGAACAATAAGTAAGATCAAAACTCGCAGTCAGCAGGGAACCATTTCTTTGAGTTGGCAGCTGAGCCTTTCACCAAGCCTCACTATGGACCACGGGTTCTTTTGTCCTCGGGGAGAAAAGCTGTTTCCTGGAAGCTTTGATTATTTTATCCAGCAGGACTTTTACAATTACGGTGGCAGTTTTACCTTATGTGATAACTTGTGTCCTGACGTTGAAACCACTCTGTTTTTTTTGTTCACAGGCACACCGCAAGGGCAACAGAGATGTGCAATAGTTTTCAAGCCAGTGGAGTATGGATGGCATCGGAGCCACTAACATAGCCAGAAAAGGGCTTCAAATGAAGTGCAAAGTTGACCATTGCTACTTGTGGCCTCCAGTACCTCCATCAAATACTGGAGGGGACGGACGCCAAGGCATCGGAGGTGCCCAGACAGCTTGCCATCCCACTGGTTTGTTGGGTGAGGGCGTGAGTTGAGTAGAGTCATCCTTTCATTCCAGACTTGGCGTCAAACCTGCTCATGGGGTTGAAGGCTCCATTGTCTGCAGTCCAGAGTCTGCCGCCACATCTGCCCATCAGTCCCCTGCCAGCTAGGCAGAAAGACAGGCTCGGTGTCAGGTCACCAAATGGGTGACCAAATCTGAGATGGCCTAATAAATAAGCTTGGGTGTTGAGGTCTGGGGGTATGCATTTGCTGAGCACTGGCTGTCTCCGCCTGGGAGACGGTGGGATACTCCACGCACCAGCCAACCCCTGGCTCCTGTCAGTGGGGAGAGAGATTTGAAAGATGCAAGAGGCAACCCAGCATGAGTCCCCTGTATGCCATCACAGCACCCAAGAGGGAACTGTAAGTGTAGGGGATGAGCTGAAAATTGGTTCATGCCGCTTCTTGGCTTATCTGCCTTTCTTGGACTCTTCTGCCTCAAACTGAGACCAGTTTGGGATGAGGCTTGGGACAGCTTCAGCCCTTATTCCTTTGGTCCTTACCCCTGATATATTTTCAGATCCTTGGGCCAGGATCTCCCTTGCACTGACTCTTTGCTCATGCTGGGACTCCTTGTCCTCCACCTTGGCCTGTGTAGTAGTCACAGTTCTCCAGAGAAACAGAACTAAAAGGATATGTCTAAGAGGACATTTTTTTTTTAAAGATTTTATTTATTTATTCATGAGAGACACAGAGAGAGAGGGGCAGAGACACAGGCAGAGGGAGAAGCAGGTCCCAGGCAGGAAGCCCACCCAACATGGGACTCGATCCCGGGTCTCCTGGATTACACCCTGAGTCAAAGGCGGCACCAAACCACTGAGCCACCCGGGCTGCCCTAAGAGGACATTTAGTATAGGACTTGGTGTAAGGCCCAGTCTGAGGTGGAAATACCAGGAACCAGGAGCTATGTCTGAGGGAGGGAGAAGACGGATGGCAGCTCAAGCAAAGAGAGAATGAATACCCCCCTCCTCTGCCTTTTTATTCTATCTGGGTACCCATGGTGGGGGGCAGGGGGTGATGCCTGTGCCTACTGGGGAGGGCCATCAGCTCTGCTCAGTCCACCAATTCAAATGCTAACATCTTCCAGAAACACCTGCCAGACATGCTCAGAGGTTATGTTTTCACCAGCTATCTGGGCATCTATCCCTTAGCCTAGTTAAGTTGACACATGAACTTAACTATCCTGGCTGGTCTACTCCTTCCTCTTTCCCATCCCAGTCTGGGGTTTCTCCTGTCCCTCCACGACTGGGTTGGGGCCTCTTGGATGACCCCAGGGTCCTACCCCGGTCCCATCACTGCATTGTGGTATTCCTCTTGCGGGTCTTCCCTGGGCAGAGACAGGGTCTGTCTGAGCCACTGATGTATCCTTAGTGCCCCCCACAGAGTCTGGTGATAGTGGACCCCTCAGAATACTCATCACGTGACAATGCCCTCGGGTTACTGAGTTGGAGCCTCTGACTGGACAGACGCAGTAGTTCAGTACAGAGCAGTTGGCAGGCAGGGGCCAGCACCATGGGAAGCACAGGTCTTCCGAATCCACAGACCTGGTCAGTTCTAACACTTGGGACAATTTTTGGTGGTGGTGGGGGGTCTGTTTTAGTAGAGCCACTCAGATTTTAGGTCAACTATAAACAGGTGGACAGAATGTGACGGACTCTTTCATTTTTCCAGATTGGAGTTGCCAAGGCCAGAATATTCAGGTGACCTCCACTCTACCATCTCCATGAGGCAAAATCATCTGGGCAGCCCTCACATCCCATCTACACAAAAGCAGAGCACCGAGGCACCTCCATCCCTGCATTCTCTACAAACCTCCGGGATTTGGCTCACATTGGTTCCCAGCACCCAGCGCATTCCCTGACCCAAGGTACCTGCTCAGCCATGGTTGGTTGGGTGAGTGAAAGAAGCAAAGAATGAGCTCATGGACAAAGAAATCTTTTCTTTGAAAACTGACAAGGTAGCCCCAGCTGTATATCTGGAGACGTTTGCATACAAATTAGGAAAAAAAAAACTCTCCTTTTATATATTTATGATTTTATATGTTTTTTAAAAAAGATTTTATTTATTTATTCATGAGAGGCGCACGCAGAGAGGCAGAGACACAGGCAGAGGGAGAAGCAGGCTCCATGCAGGAAGCCTGATGCGGGACCTGATCCTAGGACCCCAGGGTCATGCCCTGGGCTGAAGGCAGGCGCTAAACCGCTGAGCCACCCAGGGAGCCCTCCTTTTATATATTTAAAGGTGATTTCCCACTCCTGATATTCCTTCACCCACCTGAGCACATGGAAACACTGAATGGGATCTTCACTTAAATGCACAGTAGATGAGAACCATAGGACGGAGCACCTACCACCCAGCAATGAGAGTGAGCTGCATCCACAGGTGGCAACAAAGACCCAAACAACACGGAGGGAAGAAAGCAAACAGCAGAATGACTCCATTTATGTTAATGTGTAAAGCCCAGTAAACAGTTGGATTTGCATGGGTGGGTGGGTGGGGGTGGGGGAGGGGGGGAGGGTGGGCGCCTTGATGGAATTAAGCCACATCTTCTTTAAAAAGATCGGAGGCCACCACAGTAAAATGCCATCATTTACTGAGTGCTAACTGTTGTCACCATTAGGTGTGTTTGTTATGGTACTCCCTGGAGCTTTTGGGGAAGAAACAGTGTTCTCAGTTTCCCAGAAACAATTTAGGAACCAAGTGGTTCTTACTCCACTTAGCATTTGCAATAGAACCTAGCCGAGTTACTTAGAGTTCTTCTATTAAGATGGTCTAGAGATCATACCTGGGAGCAAGGATTCTCTTCTGAACAAATTCTTCCCATTTCCTAGCTCCCTAGTTCAGCCCCCTCCGTCCCCCTGCCAGTCCTTGTGGAAACACTTCCGCATCTCCTGCCTCCCCTCCTCCTTGCCTCCACACGGTCTCCCTCGGACACCTGGGCCCCCTGCCTCCCATGTCCAGAGCACTGAGCGAATCTTTCACTTAGTGATAGACAGCAAGCTGTCCAGGCACCAGAACACCATGGATCTCAAATCATGCTGCTTTGGAATCACCAGGAGCTTGTGAAAGCAGATTCCCAGGCCCTACCCACAGAGTTTCAGACTCAGTAGGTCCGGGGATGGAACTCAGGAATTCTCTTTTTCTTTTCTTTTCTTTTTTTAAAAGATTTTATTTATTCATGAGAGACATAGAGGCAGAGACAGAAGGAAGGAGAAGGAGAGGCAGAAGGAGAAGCAGAGGGAGAAGCAGACTCCCTGCAGGACTCGATCCCAGGACCCGGGGATCACATCCTGAGCCAAAGCAGATGCTAAACCATTCAGCCACCCAGGTGCCCCGAAAACTTGCCTAACAGCTCCCCCTGCAATGCTGACACTGCCAGCCCAGGGGCCACAGTCTGAGAAGCGCCGTACTGGAGGTTGTTGGGACATCATCACGTCCCTGCCTCCCTCGGGGTCGCGTGTGCCAGCGACAGGGAGCAGGGCCTCCTCGTGCCCTCTGCCCGCCCCCAGATGGCCTCATCGCAGCAATATCTGGCACCCATTTTTGTCTCCATCCGTCTCAGCCTAGAACAGACTTAATCATGTTTATTTCCATTTGGTCTGGACCAAGCCCGTTTTGGACTGGAAGAGAACACGGAAAATTAAATAAACATTATTGTGTGAAGAATGAAGAGAAGAGCAGGAAGGAAGATGAGAATGCCTCAGAAGTGATAAGAAACAAAAGAAGAAAAGCAGCAAGGATGAAGAAGTAAGAAGAACAGTGCCATTCCCTACTCCTACCGAAGCGAGGGGACTTGGGCGCTGGCAGGTGTCCTGCTTCTCAGCCAGCGGAGAGGGAGCAGCGGGGCCGTGTTTCATGCCTGTATGCGGACAATCGTCTCTAACAACAGAAAGGTCATTAGTGTCAGAGGGGAAAATTTATGCCTGGCAGGAATTCTTCCTTTCGAAAACTCTTAAGTACAGAGTTTTGCCATCACCATCTCTTGAGAGGCCTTCGGATGTCCTCAGGGCCTGTCCACACCGTCCTGGAGGCCCACAGCCCCCGAGGGAGGCACCACAGCCATCTGCGCCCACAGGGCCTGTCCCTGGAAGACACCCATGGAAGCAGGATGAGAGAATGACTAGCCGTTTCCTTCTCGGGGGCTTAGAGCTTAAACACGTCCACCCTTGAGTCAGAACAAGAATCTGTGGCTGACACAGGATGGGCGTGGGGAGTCGGAGGTGGCGAGCCTTGGGACTTCACAGATGTCAGAGCTAAGAGAGGAGGAGCCGTCCCCTCCAGGATCCCCAACCCCCAGCCTTCTCCCCAAGGGCCTGGGAATCACCTGGGACTGCCTCCCACAGATTCTCATGTAATAGGCCTGGAACGGAGTCTGGCTGACAAAACTGTCCCCAGCTGGCTGTAATGGGCAGACGTCAGTCAAGTCAGGCCACTGCTCTCCTGCAGGAGAGGAAACTGAGCTAAGTGACTTGCCTAAGGCCACATAAGTGAATTAGCAGAGGACGTTTGCGAATTCCCAGCTCCTGATGACTGCTCTCAAGTGGAGAGAAAGTTGGTCCTCTCGCTTCTGAGGTTGTTAGAACGAGCTGACTATTCTCTCCCCATGTTCTCACAGTCATCTGGGGAATAAACGTCAGGGCCAGACGGGAACAGGATCCAGCTCTCTTGTGTGGGGTTCCCTGGGGGGCTCTGTCCACACAGTGCTGAGATGAGCCTGGAGGGTCCTTATCCTGCCAAATAGGCTCCCAGGAGGCCCGACCGTCCTCCATGGGGAGCTGTGCCTGTGTTTGCCCTGTGGCAGCGTGCAGGCCAGGGGCTCCTCTCATTGTATCTTTACTCCAGGGAGGGACCTTGTCACATTAGAGGCTGGGGCACAGCATGTCTGGAATACGGCCCCACAGAGGAGCATAAGTGAGACCAAAAAACAAATCAGTTATAGGAACATATTTCAGGGCAACTGCAGTTTCTTAGTGTCTGCCCTGTCAGGCACTGAGTCTTCAGCTACTGATTCCAGGACATCTCATGAAAAACCCTCTGGCAGGCAGCCTACCTGACAGGTGTGGAAACCAGCCCTTACAGGCGTCGCTGAGGGAGGGAATGTGATGAAGCAGGGAGGCTGCTGCTGGAAGGCTGGGCCTTCTCTGCACCTGATTTGCTAATGGGGCTAATCCAGGGCTGGGCCACGGCACACTGGGATCACTCCCCCGGTGCCAGGAAATGAGGCGGAACTTCCAAGGGCGACAGGCCCCATTGCCTTCCCATTTTACAGGATGACCCTCATGTCCTAAAAAAAGCAAAATGAGGTGACTTGGCACTCTACCCAAGGATGCCCAGGCGTGTCCATTGCCCGCTCTGAGCTACCACAAAGCCTGGTTGAGGCCTTAGCGTCCTAATCTGCGCCCCAGGCACTGCTTCGGGGATTAGAGAGCACTGGAGTCAGGTTCCTGGGATGGTGCTCAGCAGGTTGCAAGTACTTCATCGCCATTAGCTATTGCCATCGGTGCTGGTTTAATCATGAATCTAGAAACTGCTTCTGCTACCTTTCCTCTCCTGTTAAAAAAAAAAAAAAATCACACTAAACCTTAGAAGCAAACACAGAAATGTAGCAGATGAAAGGGAATTGGGAATCTGAAATGTCACTTTCATGAAAATGCAGCAAAACACAATCCTCAGAACAGCCTCATTCACACGGATGAGTTTGTTCGCCGCATCTTTGTCCCGTGCACACAGCACGGTTTGCACTGGAGCCTCTATAGAAGGGCCCCCTTCTATAAAGGGAAAGCAGGCCTTAGAGGGAAAGCAGCTACTCTGCTTTGTGAGGGTTAATTGGCCGGGTGGCAGCAGCGTGCACGGTGTTGGGTGTGACAGGGGAAGTGTTCGGTTCATTTATCATCCACCTGTTCATTCCTTCATCAGTTACCTACTGAACACCTGCCCAGTGCCCGGCGCTGCTTCAGCTGCTAGGATGCTGTGACACCGAGACAAAGAACAAGTCGGCCTGCTAGTGACGGGGGACAGACCGCAGAGAAGCAACCATCCGAAGCACTGGGGGAGTGACCGCAGAGGCCTAAGGGATCG
The DNA here is from genome assembly GCF_053574225.1 of Canis aureus. Lineage (NCBI taxonomy): Eukaryota > Metazoa > Chordata > Mammalia > Carnivora > Canidae > Canis > Canis aureus. The sequence goes on along the minus strand of NC_135622.1, from coordinate 29,025,616 downwards.
GAGGAACATGGTACCGGGCTGAGCACTCCAGGCAGAGAGAAGTGAAAATGAGGCTCCAACGCAGGAGACCCCTCATAGATAAGACGGTTTCAGCTGTTAATTAACCGTGTTTAACCCCGCCAGCCTGAATGCAGTGTACCCTGCCCCAGTTCTCTTGGGCGGGCAGGCCCTTGCCACACTCACAGGGACTTTGTCATCAGTGACCCCTTCCTTTCCCTCCTATCTTAGGCCTGCTAAGATAGGAAACACTGGGCCCAGGAGCCCCCCATTTCCCAGCATTGGCTGCTCTGCTCTGTCACCACGGGCTGGGAGGGGCCCTCAGTTTCCTTACCTGTAAAATGGAGGTGATCCTGTTCACAGGATTGTTCAGAGGTTCTCGGGAGACACGGAAAAGGAGGCTTTGTATAAAACGTGAAGAACCACCTGAACACAGCACGTCTGAAACTGGGGCAGCTCAGAAAATGGTGGGGTCTCTGTAAACTCTGTCGTCTTTGTTTTTTCCCTGCAGACACGGGGCATCCTTAAAGCTTTTTTGTCCCTACCTCCTTTAACCCACCTGCATACAACTAGCAGAGTTAGGAATCAAGGCTAATCCCTCCTTTGCTAGTAAGGGCTCTGCCTTTTGGCAGAGAACCGTTTCTTAAGCCAAAGAAATGGCTCTCTAAGAGTGGACAGTCAGCCATCAACTGACAGATCCCAGGAGGGAATGTTTTCCAGGAGGAAGATTTTCCCAGCTCTCAGAGTGCCTTAGGCTGCCCTTACCCATTCCACAGAGAGGCCCACCAGTTGAGGAGGTGACTTTGGTTTGCCCCTGGCATCTTTCCCAGTCGCAACCAGGGCTCCACTGATCAGATACTCCCTTTGCTGTCTCTGGTGCCACATCATGTAGTCACTGGCCCAACCAGTTGGCCCTACTAGAGGGGAGGGTTTCACTGAGGCCAGGCAGGACAGCAGTTAGCTTGAGCAATGAACAGGCTCTACCTCCATGACTGAAAGCTGTCTCTACCTTTTTTTATTCACCAAGGACACAGGAAGCATGGCCCCTTGCTTTTCCAGTGCTCGACCACCTTCACCACATGTTGTGCCTTGGTATCCCAGCACTGTTCTGAGCACTTTATGCACCATTCTTGGTTCATAGCAACCTGACAAAGTAGATATTACCAGCATGCCTGCTCCCCAGGTCGGGAAACTGAAGTGTGAAGAGGTTGAGAGGTGGAGGTGGGATTTGAACCCATGATGTGCAATTCTAGAGGCCAAGAATTTTACTCTTCACTACATCCTCTGCAAACCCATCAAAGACTTGTGTTTTCCTGGGCTTAATTTCTACACAGATGCCTCTCTTCTTCAGCTCATCCCAGATGAGGACATCTTGAGGCTATTTGCTCCTAGCAGGAGGCATAGACAGCTTCTGGTCCCTTCTAGGGAGGCTCTTGGAACCTGTTTTTTTTTTTTTTTAAGATTTTATTTCTTTATTCATGATAGACACACACACACACAGAGGCAGAGACACAGGCAGAGGAAGAAGCAGGCTCCCTGTGGGAAGCCTCATGTAGGACTTGATCCCAGGTCCCCAGGATCACAACCTGAGCCAAAAGCAGATGCTCAATCATTGAGCCACCCAGGAGCCCCTTGGAACCTGATTTTGATGGTAGGAAACAAAGAAAAGAAACCAAGGGAAGGAGGAGACAGCTAGTTTTGGCTCAACGAGACCTTGCTTTGTTCTCAAATCCCCATGATAAGGTCACTGAAAGGTGTCCCAGGAGACCCGTGTTCTTACCACTCGACTTGCAAATCCCTTTCCCTCCTCCAGCCTTCGCATAGTCCTTGGCAAACCAGGGGGCTATGCTAGGTGTTCTCAAAGACCCACTTACTCTGGCGTAACTTCAGCTACCTACTGGGGAGGGAAGATGACAGGCTGTGCAAAGATGGTTTAAAAATCGTCCAGCTGGTTATGCCAACACCTCTCGTCCTGTTGGTTGATGGGAGTAGGTAATTGGAGAGCATTCTAGAAGGAAATAAACCAGCCCTTTTGTGTTTAATGGCCCTATCATTCAGCAGATATATCTTCCAAATTAAAACCCCCTTTCTCACAAAAATGCCAGGGTGATTTTAGCCAAGTATTTCAGCAAAGGCTCCTTATTATCTTCAGCATCTCAACAAGAGTTTTCTAGATTGTTTTAGAGAGGAAATTCCCAAAGAATTCTGTCCCCAGTTATCTATGTCAGGGGGCATCAGCATGGGATAAAAAAAATGGGTCACAGGTGAGCTCTATACTGACACAGCAGGTTAGGCCACAGACAGGCCCTGGTCATGGCATCGGGTGAGCAGTTAGGAGGACTAGTATGAGAGCTGGAGAACTAGAGTTGGGCTTAACCAAACTCTCTGGACTCAGAGAAGCTGACAGGCAAGGAGGCCACTCTGCTGAAAGGAAGGCTGGCTTGTCTCTGGATGGAAGATATTAGGACAATCAGTGTAGACTGTCTACAAATAAGTCATTTGTGAACAAACTGACTTTTCTATCAGCTTGTTTATTGGCTCAGAGTGAGAAAATAGCATCTTGGTTTCTAAAGTTTTGGACATCCTATCAAATACACTTGGTGAAGCAATGAAGATTCATGTGGCTGTTTGGAACTTTGCAAACTCAAGTATAGTGTTTTAAGTAAACTCTCTACTGAAGTAGAACATACATAGACAAAAATGCACAAATGTTATGCCTACGAGCTTGACGACTTTTCACAAAGGATCCAAACCTATGGAATCATGACCAGATTAAGAAACAGGACATTGTTGAATCATTATATTGTACATCTGAAACTAATGTAACACTGTATGTTAATTATACTTCAGTAGAAAAAAATAAGCACAGATAATGAAAAAAAAAAGAAAGAAAAAAAAAAGAAATTGGATATTATCACACCCCAATAGCCACCTTGAGCCTCTTTCCAGTCACATCCCCCAAATACCACCTTGATTTCTATCCCCACTGATCAGTTTTGTCTCTTCTTGAGTTTTTTTTTTTCTTAAAGATTTTATTTATTATTTATTCATCAGAGACACAGAGAGAGAGAGGCAGAGACAAAGGCAGAAGGAGAAGCAGGTTCCCCATGGGACTCGATCCCAGGACCCCAGGATCATGACCTGAGCCAAAGGCAGATGCTCAACCACTGAGCCACCCAGGTGCCCCGTTGAGCTTCTTGGAAATAGAATCTTTCTGTTGTACCCTCTTGGTTGTCTGGCTTTCTTCACTGAACATGAAGATTTCAGTTCTGTGTTACCTTGTGTTGTATTATTGTTCAATTTCATTGCTAAGGACACCACGTATATTTATCCTTTCCTCTGTTGATGGAAATTTTGGTTGTTTCTATTAACCTTAAAAATAAAACTGCCAGTTACTTTACCAGTAAAAAATGGGCTTACTCAGGGAGAGCAGAGAATTGCTGTTTGGGATAAGCAAAGTAGGTTTATGGCGAAAACAGAGGCAAGTCCACAGATTGAGGATGATTTGAAGGTTATCTAGGTAATTTAGTGGGGACAGGTGACTTGGGGACCCTACTTTTTCACCATCTTGGCCCGCCTCTCCAGTCCACAGATTGAAAGAGAGGAATGCTCTTTTACACAGGGAAGTTGTGAGGTCTGTTACAAACAAAAAGTCCATTGGGGTAAACTGGGGATTCACTGTTGTGGGTTTTTTTTTTTTTTTTTAAGATTTATTTATTTATTCATGAGAGACAGAGAGAGAGGCAGAGGGAGAACCCAGGCAGGCTCCCTGCAGGAGCCCAATGTGGGATTCAATCCCAGAACTCCAGGATCACGCCCTGAGCAGAAGGCAGATACTCAACTACCAGGCCACCCAGGCATCCCTAAACTGGGGATTCAAAGTATAGTGGCTTTCATTGACTGAATTACAAAGGTCTCTCAGTAGCTGGGTGTTGCTGGGGATGGGGGGTGGGGTAGGGAAGAAAATCTTCCTTCCTCCTTCTAGGGTGGAAAAGTAGTAGCTAAAGGAGTATCACCTTGCAAGGTGTGTCTCTCTCTGTTGGGTCTGCTCTTGGGCAGGAGTGGTGGAGCATGAGAACCCTCCCACCGCATTCTGGACTCTCAACTCCATTTTAGCATGGTTTCTTCTTACTAATTTTCACATTTTTGGTCTTCAGCTACTTAACCAGATAGTTCTGAGCAATTTCATACATGTCTTCGGCACACATCTGTATGTGTTTTAATTGGCTGTATTGGAGTAGAATTGCTAAGACATAGGATATAACTTGCTCAGGTGTAGTAAATCCTGCCAAACAATTTTCCAAAGTGATTGTAGCAGTTTACATCCCACCTAGTCAGTGGATGGCAGTTGCATTTGCCCCACATCCTCTCCAGCACTTAGTATCATCAGTCTGTTCATTTTTAGCCATTCTGGTGGGTGTGTGGAGTGTCACCTGTGAATGTACTCTGTACCCCCTGCCATATATATGTTCTGATAAATTGTCTAGCCTCTTCTGTGAAGTGCCTGTGCAAGTCTTTTGCTCATTTTTTTCTACTGGATTACTAATGGCTAATGGAAATGTTTAATATATTTTGGCTACAAGTTGTTTTTTTTTAAATCAAGTTTAAGACATACAAATATCTTTTCTCACTCTGTGGCTTGTTTTTTCACTCTCTTAATGGTATCTTTTGATGAACAGAAGTTCTTGGTTTAATGAAGTCCAATTTAGTGATCTTCTCCTTTGTGTTTAGTGCTTTTTTGTGAACTATATTTGAGAAAATTTTTCCTGTCCAAAACCATGAGATTATTCTCTGATATTTATCTTTTAGAAATTTCATCATTTTACCTTTCACATTTATTTATTTTATTTTTGCTGTTTTAATTTTTAAAGATTTATTTGGGGCACCTGGATGGCTCAGTGAGTTGTGTCTGCCTTCGGCTCAGGTCATGACCTCAGTCAGGGTCTGAGATCAGTCTGGCATCGGGCTCCCTGCTGAGCAGAGAGTCCTTCTCTCCATCTGTGCTTGCTTTCTCTCATTCTCTCGCTCAAATAAATAAATGAATAAAAATCTTTAAAAAAAAGTTTAAAGATATTTATTTGAGAGAGTGAGAGAGAGCCTGCGTGCACAGGAGTGGAAGGGGGAGCAGAGGGAGATAATCTCAAGCAGGGTCTCCACTGAGCATGGAGCCCAATGAAGGACTCCATCCCACATCCCTGAGATCATGATCTGAGCTGAAATCATGAGTTGGACACTCAACCTACTGAGCCATCACGTGCCCCTATTTCTCTGTATGTTTTAAACCTTTATAAAAGAAGAGTTTTAGGTTCACAAGAAAACTAAGAGAGAGGTAGAGATTTCCTATACACTTCTTCCCCCACAATCAACATCTCCCACCAGAACAATACATTTGTTACAATTCATAAACCTACATTGGCCCATCTATCACCCAAAGTCCATGGTTTACAGTATGGTTTACTCTTGGTTTTGTACATTCAATGGATTTGTAAAAATTTATAATGATATGTATCCACCATACAAAATATTTTCACTGCCCTAAAAATTCTCTGTGCCCTAACCATTCCCTGCATTTTGGGTGCTGTTGTAAATGGTATAATTTAAAATTTGTTATTTTCCAGTTATTTTTTCTCACTTTTTAAAACTATTAGTTCTCTTAAGTTGATTAAACAACCCCTCTGCTGTGTACTCAATGCTACTAATTTGTGAATCAAGGTCATTGTTCACAGTAGAGAACTTTTTCAGCATATTTTCTCTGTGCTATTCAGATTGGGTGATTTCTATTGTTCTTTCCTCAATTTTATTGATTCTATCTTTTCCTGTCTCCATTCTACCACTGAGCCTATCTGGTGAGTTTTTAAAATTTCCATCATCATATTTTTTAGTTCTATCATTTCCATTTGGTTCCTTTTTTATAACCTCTATTTCTTTGTTGAGGTTTTTCTCTTCCTTCATTTGTTTCAAGAGAATTTGCAATTCCTTGCTGAAGCATCTTTATGGCAGCAGCTTTAAAATCTTTGTCAGATACTTCTATCACCTGGTTCATCTCAGTGGTGATGTCAGCTGATTGTCTTTTTTCATCTATTTTCCTGGCTCTTCATATGGTGTATATTTTCTTTTCTTTTCATTCTTTATTTTTTAAAAGATTTTATTTATTTATGAAGACACACACACACACACACACACACACAGAGGCACAGACACAGCCAGAGGGAGAAGCAGGCTCCATGCAGGGAGCCCGATGTGGGACTCCATCCCGGGTCTCCAGGGATCATGCCCTGGGCTGAAGGCAAGCACTAAACCGCTGAGCCACCCAGGGATCCCCGATGTGTATTTTAAAATTATATCTGGACATCATGCATTTCATGCCAGGAGACTCTGGGTCCTATTTGAAGCTTTTTTTTTTTTTAAAGATTTTATTTATTTATTCATGAGAGACACACAGAGAGAGGCAGAGACATAGGCAGAGGGAGAAGCAGGCTCTCAGCGGGGACAATGATGTGGGACTTGATCCCAATACCCCAGGATCACAACCTGAGCCAAAGGCAGACACTCAACCACTGAGTCACCCAGGTGCCCCCCTTCTTTTCTTTTACCTAGTCAGGTTAGCAAGCAGATCCTGGCCTGGTTTAGTGGGCTGCGGTTCCAATGGCAACTTAATTTCAGAGCCTTTGTCATATTATTACAGCCTTCTGGGGCTCCCACTTGTCCTTCCTGCTGCTACCTGAGGGGCCTGAAGGAAATTCCTCAGGCTGGTGCCTCTAGATAAGGGAAGGACTCTTGGGTCCGTGGAGACAAAGTGTGCTTCTTTCCAGGCGAGGCTGCTTGTTATATGGTAATCCCTGTCATCCGAACCACCTGGGCACTCCAGGTCAGATGCCTATCAGTGAGAGACGCCTATCAGTGAGAGACGAGTATCTCACCACCCCCAGAAAGAGGTAAGAGTGAATCTATGTTAGTTGTCTTCTGGTGCCAGGTGGGGCAGTGGGAAATGCCAGGCTTAGTCACCTCTCCTGTTGGATGCAGGGGTAGTAAGATACCCTACTGCTATGTTGTTCCTGCAGTCCTAGGATCTCTAGCTTATTCCCCTCTCTCTTTCCCCTTTTAGGGTTTTCCTTTGGTGGTCTCTTGCATTATTTTCAGAGTTCATCATTGGACCTAGCTGGGAGGAGAAAAGGGAGAAATGAGTTTATGCTAGCTTGTCTGGACCGGAAGTCCTTTCAATAACTTTTGAATAAAAAGAATTCATTGATTGAATCAGTGATGATTCTATCTTGAATATATTCATTGCCTTAAATATAGCAAGGCTATAAAAAGGAAATAAATCACAGACTCTATTCCACCCTCCTTCACAAAAGAGACACCTTTCCATAGAGCACCCTGACATATGGGTAGCCCACTTCCACCATACCATGGGATCATGGGAATTATCCAGCTAGTGGCTTCCCTATGGCACTCCTGGCAGGGATATTCAAGGAAAATATCATGGACCCATCCATGATGGGAGAAAAAGGTGGGGTTGTCTATTTTAATTTCTGTAACTAGTGTATTTCAGGACAATGCATGAACAGCCAGTAGAGATGAATGCAAATTATGGGTGGAAAGAATACAACATGGAGAAGAGAGAAAACAAAGCAAATGAACGTTTTAAACACGCATTTTCACCCCCTCTCAACTCAAAAAAGGAGGCAGAAACCTGCTGTTGAGAGCAGGAAATATTAGAAAACACCAGCTGAGAAACTGCCCACTTGGCATCCATGAGCTCCAGCTGGCCCTCTGACCCCACTCCTATTTTAAGTTCATGACGCACAGTCAAGCATTCCTTTGTGGCACCTGAAAGAATGACATCAGCCCAGACTGAGTCCTTATTGGAAGTGATGGAGTTATTTTTAGACCTGGGCACGTAGTTTGTCTTGGCCTAATTGTTGGATCCTTCAAGGAAATGGGGCGGGGGAGGGGGGATGACTCTCTCACTAATGTCCCACCTGGTGTCCTACCAAAGGGCACCTTATTTCTCAGACAGTTTGTTGGTTTGGAGTCAGTTGCCACTGCCAAGGATGACTTGTGGTTTCCCCACTGCTTGTCATAAACTGCACTCTGAGCCTCTCATGACGGGTTATACCCATCTTGCCAGTGGAAGTGAGCCCCCATGCCAGGCTATTCTTGCCCTCACTAGCTGACTTTCTCTGGAAAGCATGAGAGCACAGCCAGTTTCTGGGAGTCTGAATCTGGATTCTATTGCTTATAAGCTATGTCTTTGGGCAAATTACTTCTTGGGGCCTTAGTCTTCCAATGTACATAGACTAATAATTCATGGTTACAAGGATTAAATAAAAGGTTGAAGGTAAAAAGCAATCTGTGGTGCTGGCAGTTGGGAGTGCTCAACAAAGTTTGGCTATTATTATTATTAAGTGCTCAAAACACCTCTTTGTGTTGTTCTGTTTGGTCTTAACAAGAGACCTATGAGAGAGGGGTTATTATCCCCACTCTATAAACGAAAGCAGTAGGGTTTAGAATGACTGGGTGAGTTAACAAGTCACAGGACTACTAACAAGGGAATTCAGGTCTCTTGGTTCCAGAGACAGTGGCTGGGGGCAGCCCAGCAGACTGCACTAGCACATAACAGTAGCAGCAACACTAGCAGGACCAGAAGCAAATACAGGATGATCGGTTGTCTGCACACTTGCCCTCATTTAATACAACAACCACAGGATCTGGGCGCTATCATAAAACCCTGCTTCGGATGAGGGACCAAAGTTCAGAGAGATCAAGGAAGGTGTCCAGTGGCACAGAGCCAAGAACAACTGCAAGCACTTGCTTGATCAATGCAGCCAGTCAAAGGAAGACAACCTATTTGTCACAGATTCCTTGGGATTTTCTTTCTTTCCTTTAATTTTTCAGTTTATTCATTTGAGAGAGAGAGAGAGAGGGAGCACAAAAGCAGAAGGTGGGGAGGGGGAACGTCAGAGGGAAAGGAAGAAGTAGATTCCTCACTGAGCAGGGCTCCATCCCAGGACCCCAATATCATGACCTGAGTCAAAGCAGACGTTTAATCAACTGAGCCACCCAGGCGCCCTATTCTTGAGATTTTCTATGTAGGCAGTCATGTTGCTTGTAACAAGAAATAGTTTTATTGATTCTTTTCCAATCTGAATGACTTTTCTTTTTCCTGCCTTATTACAGTGGTTAGGACTTCTAATACTCTGTTGAGTAAGACACCTTTGCTTAGTTCCAGATTCTAGAGGAGATGCATTCAGTTTTTCACCATTAAATACAATGTTTGATGTAATATTTAGAAGATGTTCTTTATGAGGCTGAAAAAGTTCCCTGCTGTTCCTAGTGCACTGAGAGGTTTTTTCATTATTAATGGGTATTGAATTTTGTTAAATGATTTTTCTGCATAAACTGATATGATCATATTTTTCTTCTTTAGCCTGTCAATATAGTAGATTATATTGATTGATTTTCAAATATTGTATCAGTCTTGCCCACCTGGCATAAATCCTTTTTGGTCATAGTGTTTTACTATTTTTATACATCGTTAGATTTGATTAAATTTGGTTGATGATTTTTAAGATTTTATTTATTTGTTCATGAGAGACACAGAGAGAGAGAGAGGCAGAGACACAGGCAGAGGGAGAAGCAGGCTCCACGCAGGGACTCTGATGTGGGATGCACTTCTGGTATTCCAGGATCATGCCCTGGGCCTAAGGCAGGTGCTAAAATGCTGAACCACCCAGACGTCCCCTGGTTGGTGATTTTTGCATCTAAGTTCATCAGAGATAATGGTCTTTAGTTTTTTGGGGGGAGGGCACTGTCTTTGGTTGGTTTTGGTATCAGAGTAATGATGGCCTCATATATAGAACTGGGAACTGATTTATCCTTTCCTATTTTCTGGAAGAGATTGACTAGAAATAACATTAATTATTCTTTGAATGGTAAAATTTTCCAGTGAAACCATCTGGGCCTAAAGATTTCTTTTTATGGAGCATTTTAATTACAAATTCAATTTCTTTAATAGTTAAGGAACTGAGCAGAGCATCTATTTTATCTTGGCTAAGTTTTGGTAGTTTGTGGTTTTTGAGGAATTGGCTCATTTCTTCTAAGTTGTTGAATTTATGAGCATAAAGTTGTTTGTAGTATTTTTTATTGTCATTATAATGGTTACAGAATTTATTGTGGTATCTCCTGCCGTCCTGATATTGGGGATTTATGTCTTCTTTTTATCTTTGCCAATCTTTCTAGAGGTTGCTAATTTTATTAATCTTTTTTGAAGAGCCATCTTTCCATTTCAATTATTTCTACTATTGTTTTCCAGCATTCGATTTTGTTGATTTCTGCTCTTATGTCCTTCTTCTGTTCTTTTTTTTAAAAAATATTTTATTTATTTATTCATGAGAGATACAGAGAGAGAAAGGCAGAGACACAGGCAGAGGAGAAGCTGGCTCCATGCAGGGAGCCCGATATGGGACTTGATCCCGGGTCTCCAGGATCACGCCCTGGGCCAAAGGCAGGCGCTAAACCGCTGAGCCACCCAGGGATCCCTGTTCTTTTAAAATTTATTCTGTTCTTCTTTTTTTTTTTTTAATAGTATGATCTATTTTTTTAAGGTTTTTAAAATTTATTTATTCATGAGAAACACACACACACACACAGAGGCAGAGACAGAAGCAGGCTCCATGCAGGGAGCCTGACGTGGGACTCGATCTGGGATCTCCAGGATCAGGCCTTGGGCTGAAGGCGGCGCTAAACCGCTGAGCCACCTGGGCTGCCTATTCTGTTCTTTTAAAAAAAGTTTCTTGATGTAGGAACTTAGATTAGCCATTTGAGATATTTCCTCTTCTAAGGCAAGCATTTAGTGCCATAACTTTCCCTTTCAGGGTTGCTTTAGCTGCATCTCACAAATTTTAATGTGTTTATTTTCACTTTCATTCAGTTCTACTATTTTTATTTAAATATTTTATTTATTTATTCATGAGAGACACAGAGAAGGAGAGGCAGAGACAGAGGCAGAGGGAGAAGGACCCCAATGTGGGCCTCGATGTGGGTCTTGATGTAGGCCCCAATGCAGGTCTACCCTGGGATCACACCCACAGTTCTTTTATTTCTAAAGTTTCCTTTGAGATGGTCTCTTTGACCCATGAATTATTTAGAAGCTTATTGTTTAGTTTTTCAAGTGTTTGGAAATTTTCCTGTTGACTTGCTGTTTTGATTTGAGCTTGATTCCATTGGCCAGACAACATACTCTGTATGATTTTAATTCTTTTGAATTTGTTAAGGTTTGTTGTTTTATGATCTAAGATACGGTCTACCTTGGTAAATGTTTCATGGGCCCTTTAAAAGGATGGATATTCTGTGGTTGTTCACAGAGCCTCCTATAAATGCCAATTAGATCTTTTCAGTTGGTGGTGGCCTGGAGTTCTGTATTCTTGCTGATTTTCTCTTTAGTGGTCCAAAAGGTCCTGAGCGGGGGTGGGGGGTGGGGTTAGGGAGGTGGGGATGAGAAGCTCCCAATGGTGATTGCAGATTTGTTTAATTCTTTCTTCCTTTTTTTTTTTTTTTTAATTCTTTCTTCCAACTGCCTTGGGTTTTGCTTCAGATATTTTGAAACTGTTTTGATTCACAGAGTAGCTATAATTTCTTAATGGAATAATCCTTTTGTCCATGGTAACTTTCTTTGCTCTGAAGTCTACTCGGTCTAATCCATGCTTTTGCTTAATGCTTGTATGGAATATCTTTTTCCTTTCTTTTGCTCTCATGTCATTAAATCTGTAGTGAGTTTCTTGTAAACAACATATAGTTGAGTCATGTTTTGTAATCCATTCTAATCTCTACTGTTTAGCTGGTGTATTGAGAGTACTTACATTTCAGGTTATATTACATTATTGATCTATTAGGGTTAAATCTGGCGTTGTATTATTCGTTTTCTGTTTGTTCTGTTTCTCATTCTTCTGTTTCTTTGTTCTTGACTTTCTGCGGGTTGCTTGAACATTTTTGAGAGTCCCGTTTTGATTTAATTATTATGTTTTTTTAGTATATCACTTTGTGTTGGTTTCTTAGTGATTATTATGTTAGGAGACTCTGTTGCTGGGCAACCATTGGGAGTGGGGAAGAAGCTGCTGGGCCTGGGTCTCCTTATGCCATTGGGTAAAGGCCCGGAAGACATGGGGCTTCAGTGCTGCTGCTGTGGGTGGGTCAGGCCACCCCCTGACATCTCAGTTGCAGATCAGGGGCCAGAAGTGTTTGGGGCTTTGCTGCTGCTGCCCTCAACTCCACTGCCAATGGATTAGATTGTCTACAAAGATCTGCATTGGAGTAGGGGCTGGAACTTCTTACTGGGCCTCTATTGGATTTCCCCTTCCTGGACTTTGGCCAGAGAGAGCAGGATACTATTGGGTTTAGTTTTCTGTTTTTGTTTTCTTGTCTGTGCCTGTTGGTGATTCCAGGTTGCGAGCCTCTCCTGTGCCCGGGAGGCATATGGGAAATAAAAAGAAAGCCCAGGGAACTCAAAAAGTTGTTTCTCAAGTCTTGAGGGTTTTTTTTTTTTTTTTGCCAGTCCACTGTGGTGGTGGTGTTTTTTTTTTTTTTCTTCCCAGCTTTCACAGTTCTTTGATCATTGTCTGTTGAATCGTTTTCAGGGTGTTCCGTTGTATTAAGAGAAATGGAATAGGGGAAAGTGATCCTATGCCATCTTGTTCCAGAACCAGAAGGCAGGACAGCCTATTTTCAAAACGTGTCAGACATAATTTTCTTTCCTGGTTGGTTTTCCAGAAAGTAGAACAAGTATCATCAATGGTGCTTCCTATGGTTAAAACTACACCTTCATTCTGGTTCTTGGAAGGGATCAATTGCATTATTCAATTGTCACATTTCTCTGAGCCTGCTCTGTATTTAGTCAACAGGATATTGAATTCCTTTCAAAAGCCTAAACAGGTAATCACTTCTTTCCTGGACCGAATGTTGACCAGTAATGTAAATACTTGTCTGTAGCACAGAAAATGGTTTTCTTTGAGTTTTTCCCCGTTACTCACCGGGGGTCTTGAATGCAGCAGAGCTTTTCCTTTGGCACTGAAAGGCTTTAACGACATTTATCTAGAAAGAGATTACCATGGAAGGAACGAAGCTTTCTTAATTACAACTGTTTAGCTGCACTAACAAAGACTTCTTATATCTGTGCTTTACTTACTTCTCATCTTGGACCTTTGCCTGACAATATAGGAGGCTTTTGGCCCAGTGCAGTGACTCATGGGAAAGCAGTCTTAAAGCTTGGAGTTAATGTTTTAAATTTACCACCAAAGGCACAATAGGCAGAACACTGAGCCCTCCCTCTTCTTAAAAAAAAAAAAAAAAAAGGAAAAAAAACCCATACTGCTTTCTATACCCTTTTCCTTATCATAAAGATAATCCTCTAGTTTCTTTTAAGTAACCAGAGAGTGGAGGAAAAACAAAATCCAATTTGTTGAGTATCTTTTACCTCAAAGACACAGTTTAGGAAAAAGTAGACCAGACTCAACATGATTTATGTCACTCTTTTTTTGTGCCATAGATTACCTCTTCTCAAGATTTTGAAACTCCTATAAAATGAGTCCATAAAATATTAAAATATATAGCAATACTTGCAAGTTTACATGATTTTAGGCTTACATCAGTACAGTGATTCATATAATGTGGTAAATAGCAGAAACTTTAAAAATCAAATATTTATATCCTTAAGATGAAATCGAATGTTCACATTTGAAGTAACACATTTTCAAGTACATTTTATGTTTTTTTCTGAAATGTCCTTTTCTTCACTGACTCTATCTTTAAAACATTTTTTTTTTCCAAAACGTTTACCATTTTTTGGCACCACATGAAAAGTTTATTGTTTGAGTGCAGGGTTAAAAAAAGGCCAGTAAATTAACATGCTATATTTGATATGGGCACCGTTGACTCCAAATTTTCAAAAGACCCAGAGAAATCACGTACAGACAACTAAGCAGCCTATTAAAATTTATTATCTTAAAAAATTATTTTAAAAAATCTGTGTTGAAGCACATTTAATTCTTTTTAATTTGCAAAAATTAAAAAACTGAATTTGAATGAGTTTAATTTAAACATGAATGGAAGACTCCCAGAGACACCTATAACCTCGGCAGTAAAGGCGATTACAAAAGTTTACACAGAACCTCGATTTCTCACAGACACGTGTGAAACGAGCAGTGCTGAGAACATATTTGTACCAACCTCTTAAAATATTATTTGCCTTCCTCACTGATAAGGCAACAGAAGATGAGAGTAAGAATGTAATGAAAATATGGAAAAAAAAAGGGGGACTCCTTTTTCCTACTTGCTCCAAACCTAATGTTAAAAATATATAATAATAATAAACAAATCAGTTCACAAGGAGAACAGCTTTTCGCTTAGTCCCTTTTGAAGTGAATCTCCTTTTATTTTTTATTTTTGGGAGCCTACAAATGCTGGCTTCCTTGGAAATGGATGAATGCTGTCGAGTTTCCAGACTCAGAAGATAAACAAAGCAGTGAATTTCTCTTCCCTCCCCCTCCCCCACCCCCACCCTGTAAATAACCTCAGGCCACAGTCTGGGCCTCCCTCGGCTCCTCGCCTCTACCGGGGGCTGGGGGCTGGGCCGCCCGGGACACAGGGGTGAGGCGAGGGGGAGGGGGAGGAGGGCAGGAGGGAGGGGCAAGTGGGGGTGGGCTCCTCCAGGAGCGAACCCCGGCTGCCTCCAGGGGAAGAATGTCACATGCATGCCCGCACACACAAAATGTACACAGTGGAGCCGGGCAAGAGAACTGGTAAAAAAAGAGAAGAAAGAAAGAAAAAAGTACTGCTTCATCAGCTGAAAAACAGTCCTGTTCTTTCCTGGTTTGATTTCAGCTTGAAGTACTGGCTTGGAATTGCCCGCAGCGATATTGGGCCCCTGCCCGCACAGCAGGCAGACAGCTTTCCCTGCCAGCACCGGGCTTTTAATAAAACAGGATGCTCACCCATCGCTCAGGCGGCCGAGGGCTACCCCGCCAGTGGGTCCCAGTCCCTGTGAACTCCTTCCCCCCAAAGCAGTTCTCTCTTCCTTATCGGGAGACTCCACCCTGGAGCTCCTGGCCCAGAAGAAAGGCCCCTGTCCCGGGGGATTGCTGAGGCACCCCATTCCCTGAGCTGGCTGCTTCTGCAAGCATTTCACCATCTGCGAACGCACCCCTCTGTTACTTCTAGGAGGGCATTTTGACATTTATTTATTTATAAAGATTTTATTTGTTTATTCATGAGAGACACCCACAAAGAGGCAGAGACACAGGCAGAGGGAGAAGCGGGCTCCCTGGGGGGAACCCCATGCGGAACTCCATCCAAGGACCCAGGGATCACGACCTGAGCAGAAGGCAGGACCCTGGACCACTGAGCTCCCTGGGTGCCCCCGTCTTGGCTTTTATGAAGGCTCCCACCTTGATAGTTAAACAAGATGGACTTTTAAATTAGGAGCTCGCAGGACGCCTGGGTGGCTCAGTGGTTGAGTGTCTGCCTTTGGCTCAGGTCGTGATCCTGCGGTCCTGCCATGGGGCCCACATCGGGCTCCCTGCGTGGAGCTTGCTTCTCCCTCTGCCTATGTCTCTGCCTCTCTCTGTGTCTCTCATGAATAAATAAATAAATAAAAGCTTAAAAAAATAAATCAGGAGCTGGCTTTCACAGGAAGGATGAAGATATTTTGTGCCCATCATCCCACAACAGCTCTCATGAGTCATGCCAGGTCTGGATTTGGTTGGACCCGACTTACCATCTTAGGTGGGATGAAAGTTAGCACTTTGGCGAGATTCACCTGCCTAATTGTTTCCTCCCCACTTGGAACAAACTGGAGTATGTTTCTGTGGCGAGAGTAGATCCTAAACTTTTCTAGCTGCAGCCTAATAAAATGTCCTAACCAGTGGGCGGGCTCTCAGGGTGCCCTCCTAACCCTGGAGATCCCGTGTGCTGCACCACCTGCTGACCCCAGGGAATCAGAACCAGGATTCCCAAAGTTCTCCAGTATTACCCCCTGGTCCACAGGCACGGCCGGCCCCTGCCAGGATGTCCAGATGTGGCTGCGTATAGAACACACACCAGGCGATCAGCAAGTTGGACCTCGATGGCTTCAGATGCGATTAACTTCAGCGTGAAAGAGACATCACTGTCATTGAGGAAAGGCCTGACAACCTAGAATCTACCCCTAGACCTGCCCTAGCTTCCGCTGTAGCTTTAGACCACTTGATACATCCGTGCCTCAGTTTCCTCATTCATAAAGTGCAGAGGGGGTTGCTGGTGGAGGACAAATCATCACTCATATGCTTCGCCTTCCCTTACCCCATCCACACAGGCCTTGCGAACCCCTTCAGCACTTCAGCCCCAGCCACCCCAGCCAGGCACCCAGAGGTGGTACTTGAGTCAAGACCTGTGATGGTTTCTACGTTTCCTTCAAGGGTGATAGCCAGTGAACCTTTGAGTCTCAATCCTACATGTTTCTCTGCACTTTGAAGTCCTGGGGAGGAAACTGAAGGGATGGTGTTGCAGGTGGTGTTTTCATTTCTTCCTTTGCTTGAAGTTCGTGACTTTGGAAGTGAAAGGAGGAGGGAGGAAGTGTACGGAGGGAACATCTGGGCATGTAGATGGTGTCAGAGTGGAGAATTGTGTCTGCTGGACCGCAGCCCAGATCCACCCCAGAACAGCGGGGTCCTGGCAGGAAGCAGGATGTACTAACCAAAATCTGAGAAGAACATGCTGCAGGAGGCCTGCCAGGGTGACCAGAAAGAGTTTAAACAGAAACTTCAGAGGGAGAAATAAAAATTTAAAAAAAAAAAAAAAAGCCCAAATAAATCTATAAAACCAGAGAAGATGAAGCCCAGCACAAGAATATCAGCTTGGGTTCTTGAAAGGAAAAGAAACTACTCTTGCTGACTCAAGCAAAAGGGGAATGTATTGGACGTTATCGAGAGGCTCTGAGAGTCAACAGGAAAGATGGGTTCTGAGCCGAGAATGGGGTTCAGGCCAAGAGAGGAACTCAAGTGTGTCAGGTGCCTCTGCAGGGCATGAATGGGCTGCTGTCACTCCCTCTGAGGCTGCTCAGCTCAGCTCAGGACTGCTCTGGGGTGGGGAAGGCCACCGGGGACAACACTGTGGACACCTTTGTCCTTTCCTGCAGGGTGCACAGCACCTGGAGTCCCCCACCCACTAAGACTGCCCATGAAGGAATAGTGAATTGTGCAAAAGAAGGAGACGTGGATTCAAGGTTAAAGAAACAGTGGTACTCATCACCGTATGTGACAGAAGTGTCATACCATAAACACACTGAGTGACCAGGCATGTCTTAGGAGGGCGACTCCGAGGTCATGGACCAGGCACAGAAAACCAGCTGAGTCAAAGTGATGCGGGGAACAAAGGCAGAAGAAAAATTATTAAACGTCCTTACTACTTACAGCCCATTGACCAGTCCCTGAAACAGGCGGTGACCTTCCTCTAGGGACTCAGCTGCCTCGACGATGATACTTTGCTAAGGGCAAAAGGAAATCTTAGCCCAACCTCTAGGACCCTGTAAGTCTACTTTAACATATAGAAATTCCTTTGGAAACTTCCTTTATCTCTAATCTACCCCCCCCCCAAGATATATTTTGGCAATCATCCCCCAAGCATATGACCCACCGATACACATCTGAAGAGTCTCATGACTCAGATTTTATTTGACAGCAATCAATGACGGTTCTTCAACAATAGCTAGCCCCCTCAGGGTCCCGGAAACCTTACTTCCAAAATCCCTTAGAGGCTTATGCTGTCTCTAAACCCCTCCCAACTTGAAAGTATATAATGAGTCACTCCTCATGACCCCAGTGCATCTCTTTCTGCCCACAGGTCCTGTCCCTGTGCTTTTTTTTTTTTTTTAAAGATTTTATTTATTTATTAATGAGAGACACAGAGAAAGAGGCAGAGACATAGGCAGAGGGAGAAGCACACGATCCCCTCGAGGAGCCTGATGCAAAACTCAATCCCACAACCCAAGATCACGACCTGAACTGAAGGCAGACCCTCAACCATTGAGCCACCTCGATGCCTGTCTCCTGACCTGCCCCCCCCCCCCGCCCCGCCACTGTGCTTTAATAAAAAATATTTTTTGCACCAAAGACTTCTCAAGAATTCTTTCTTGGCCATCGCCTTGGAACCCTAACATCTTTTCCTACATCAAAAGGATAAAGACAAAGTAAATAATTAGCAGCCATCAGGACCAAGCTTTGTGGAGCCCAGGAAAGAGTCTAGCAGATATCAGAGGTGCAGGCCAGTGCCAGAAACGTCCAGGCAAGTGAAAGGAGGGAGAAGAAGTGGGGACCTGTGGCCAGGGCTCAGGGTCATCTTTTTCCACTCTGGCGGGATCTGTCTTGCCAAAAGGGCTGCTTCAAAATGTCCAAATGTCGTTAGCTTCAGGGTGGAGGGGGTGCCCAGGAGGGTCAGCGAAATCACTTGCAGTCAGGAAGGCTCCTGAGCTCTCCCTCTTGGGAAAGCAAATCTCCCAAATTCAGGGTTTGGCTCCCCCTTTTCTGGGCATGGTGCCAGTTCCCAGGAATAGGAGCCAAGTCCAAATTCTGTGGTCCTACTCCTCACTATGGTCCTGCCAGGCTGGGGGCCAAGGGAGACAGGGGCCTGGTGCTGCCACTGCCATCTTGCTTTCACGTGAAGCAGCAGCAGAGCCAAATGGAGACATTCGGGTCCTAGTGACATTCACAGAGCTCTGAACTCAGCTCTGTCTGGAGCTGGGGGGGGACTTTTGGATTTTGCTTAATGGCAAATCCTGGAGGAACATTCTCTGAGCCAATAGATTTTCTTTTTGTATCTAAGCCAGTTTCTGTCACTTGTAACCACAAAAGATTTCAACAATAGGTAGATAATAACGCTAACACTGATAACAACTATGCAATATTTCCTTTACAACAACTCCAGGAGGTTTTTTTTAATAAATTATTTTTTTAAAGATTTTATTTATTTATTCATGAGAGACACAGAGAGAGAGAGGCAGAGGGAGAAGCAGGCTCCATGCAGGGAGCCCGATGCGGGACTCAATCCCGGGACCCCAGGATGATGCCCTGGGCCGAAGGCAGGCACTAAACCGCTGAGCCACCCAGGCGTCCAAACTCCAGGAGATTGATGCTGTTATCATATCCAAGAAACCAAGGCATGGAAAGACTGGATAAAATTCCCTAGTACCACACAATCTTAACCTGAAGGCTCACATGTTGAAATGCATCCACAGTGAAGAAAGAGATTGAGGGAAAAAGCCCCCAATTCTGCACATATATGTGACGAATACCAGTGATGAACAAAAAAGAGAGGAAATGGCTAGAAAAAATCCAATGTGGCCATAAAGGGTGGTTACTGGTGATCTCAGATCTTTAGAAAAGTTTACGTAAAATGTGAAAAAGGGGCACAGAATCAAAGATAATACGTCTGAGGGAACTGCCCTTATGACAACAGCATTGAGAAGGCTAATGCCTAGAATAAGCAGGGACACACTAATGGGCCATGGTTTCACAAGGGTTTCTAAAGCTACCTGAAGAATACAACAAGGAAAGGATAGAGCTATGCATGGAGAAAATGCTCAAATTTAAAGACTTGACAAAAAAAGAGACAAAGCAATTTCTTTATTTTTTACTTATTTTTTAAATTTTTTAAAAGATTTTATTTGTTTATGAAAGACAGAGAGAGAGGCAGAGACACAGGCAAAGGGAGAAGCAGGCTCCATGCCGGGAGCCCGACGTGGGACTCGATTCCAGGTCTCCAGGATCACAACCTGGGCCGAAGGTGGCGCTAAACCGCTGAGCCACCCAGGCTGCCCAGAGAAAGCAATTTCAATTGAGCTTCCCACTTTTCTAGTTTTTCAGAATATTCTTTTTTTTTAATATTTTATTTATTTATTCATGAGAGACACACACAGAGAGAGAGGCAGAGACACAGGCAGAGGGAGAAGCAGGCTCCATGCCGGGAGCCTGATGTGGGACTCGATCCCAGGACTCCAGGATAAGGCAGGGACTAAACCGCTGAGCCACCCCGGGATCCCCCTTTCAGAATATTCTTGAAAAAGGTAGAACCCAGGACCAATGAGAAGACAAGACAGCACTCAGATACACTAAGAGAGTTAGTCTTCAGCCCAGGCAAAGATGAAAGTTCTCAGATGGCCTCTAAGAAGCACAGTGATTAAACACTGGGAAGCTCGGCCGGACACAAACTGTCCACTTTTAAAATTGTAAAAGGATAGATTGCTTCATGGCAATTCCTGGGGGGAATGTCTAGAACTATAGACCATGTGGGTTGAAAGCATTTCCAAAAGAATGTGAGGGACCACACGGGTTCTAATGCCCCCCCCAAACTAGGAATCTCTTGAGGTTAAACAGGTGCGTCTGGTAGGCACTCTATACCTAAAATAATGTCAGCAAAGCCAGTTGGTGTCTTGAAGGGTCCTTTGCTGCCACTGATTATGCAGGAGTAGAGGAGCATCTCAGGCAAGAGTATCAGTGCTGTGAACTCATGCCAATTCTGACCTACCAACTGCTCCCTGCATGCCCTAGGCAACTCACTTCCTCTCTTGAAGGTACAATATCTTTCTTGCCCATACAATAGGGATAGGAACAGAGCCCACCCCAAATACACATAAATAACCAAATCATGAATGTCACAAAGTCATTTCAACTGGAGGGAATAGGACACAAAACCAGTAACATTCATGCAAATTGAACCAGAATATATATCAATACAAATACTGAGAATTAAAAATGCAACACAGAAGAGTGTGCCAGGTAGGAACATGGCTATTTAATCGGCTGCCATAAAAATAAGATCCGAGGAAGAGCCCAGATGTCAGCATCGCAGTGGCCCGGGAATGGTATAGGGCTCTCAAGGCAGTCCGTATGTTCTAACACCTGAGCATATAGATGGCAATTAAGCGACAAGATGAAAAGCCAAAGACCAAATGACACCTACATGAGGGACACAGTTATATAAAAGTGTCACATGCAAATTTGTAGCAAGTGTAGACGTGTTTCTCTAAAAGTTGCACCCTCACTCCCAGAACAAAGAAAAATCTGGCAGTTTTAGTTGCCGTGGGATTAATGTCAGTAAAGGATGTGAGGGCTAAAAGCAACGTGATTTTAGTTGTACTAACCAAGTATAATGTCCAGATGCGCTGCCTGCAGGGGCTCATCCAGGTGCTACGAGTGACAGTTCTGACCAGGTACCAAGTATGACGGAACAGGTCATGGGTCTGGCTACCCCACACAGGCTGATACTGCTGGATTGACCTTTTGAGAAGAAAATTAACAATAATCTCCAGAGAGACAGAAGAGTTAAATACAGAGAATGAACTCATTGTAAAAGAAAATGGGAATACACAATTATTTGCGCCTGAGAGAGATGAAAACTGCCTATGGGTGAAATTAATGGGAACTGCCACTAAGAAAAATATTGGCAAATACAAAAATAAGAAAATTTTTCAGTCCTGAGTCACCATAACAAAATTAAAAGGCAAGAAAATGCCCGGGGAACATACATGACACATAGTGGATAAATTGCATGAATGTTTATGTGTGGACTTAGCATAAGACTAACAGAAAAATGGCTAGAAACATGACAATGCAGTTTGAAGGAAAATAAATGCAAGTGGTCTGTAAGAAATCAAGAGATGTTCAAACTTGCAAACAACCAAAGAAATGCAAATTAAAAAAGCAGTAAGCTAACATTTCTCTTTCAGGACAGTCAAAAAAAAAAAAAAAAAAGGACGATTTGGACAATTTATACAAGGATCCAGGGACAAGGGCGACAATGTAGGTGGGAGTGCTAATTAGACTCTCTCTGCTGGCACTCACAGACTAGTTTATTTAACCTTCCACACCGTAAACTGAATATAATCATAATTCCTGTCTGATGGGGCTGTCAGGAGGAGCGGCTGAGATTACTTCACCCCAGTGATGACACTTCAAGGAATCTTTTCTAATTAGAGCTAAGCAAGCAGGGTATGGCTAAATAAATCATGATACATTTATGAGATGAAATTGTACACAGACATGAAGTGTATTGTAAAAGATGATTTCCTAATGAAAATAGATACTATGAGCCTAACACTGTAAAGGAAAATACATGCATTTTTTTTATATGCAGAAAAAAGTTGGATAAAGTTGAGCTTTCCCTTCAAGTGGCTATCTCTAAGTGATGGGCTTACAGGTGAATCTTTTTTTTTTTTTTAGGGAAAAAAAGCCATAAGGACCCCCCCCCCCAAAAAGTGAAAAATGTTATTGAGACTAAACAAAGTCAGAACAAAGTAAAATATCCTATACTATGTCTCGAGAATGTCAACTGGCATGTTTAGCTTGCCGGAGACCTCAAATTACATGAAATAGTCGGAGAAGATGATTATGTTGTGTGGCCTGAAGGAGATAAGGTTTTGTGGGGTTCATGACATCTGTCTGTACAAATCCGATGGATGTGTCATCAGGGTGTGTCCCGATTTTGCCCTCTGGAACCACACAATCACCTGCCTCTCAACAACTGTACAATCTAAAGAAGATTATGACTCTAATATAAGTAACTTGGAACCACACTCAGGCCCTTTGGGACTCCCTTAGATGCTGATGGGCATCTGGGCTGGGAGAGCAGGCATGGGCCTCTTGTGGGGGGTCCTTGGAGAGGTCTCCTGCTTTGCACAGGGTTTGGATTTGATAATTTCTTGTTTTCGATTTAAGATGGAAAGCTGTAGATTAATTGGGGACAAAGAGAGGGAGCCGGTACAACCATTGGCAGACTGAGGGTATGGAAGAAGGGGTACTTTGACATTATCTTTGGGAATATTGTACCTTAGGGGCACGTGGGTGGTTCAGTGGTTGAGCGTCTGCCTTCAGCTCAGGTCATGATCCGGGATCACGTCCCACATTGGGCTTCCTACGGGGAACCTGCTTCTCCCTCTGCCTAGGTCTTTGCCTCTCTGTGTGTGTGTGTCTCACAGGAATAAATAAATAAAGTATTTTAAAAAAAGGAATATTGTACCTTATATAGAAAAGCAGACAGGAGGCTTCCTGCCTTGCCCAAGATCAGAGTTTCTGCCGGAGTTTTCAGTTTCCTGGGCCAGTACATTCCTTGACTTTATTAAGCTAGCTTGAGCGGAGTTTCCTGTCATTTGTCCTATACGCTGCTAATGGGTACAATACTGAATAGGACACTTACATTCTCGTTTAGAAGACCAAATTGTTGTGTCTCTGCTGTTGGCAGCCACCAACAAGCAGCTTAAGATAAAAATCTGCTTTACTTTACCGTCAAGACAGTATTTTCGGTAATTGATTCTAAAAACATGACCACTCTAGGAAGGATTTCTATAAAAATTTGGTCCCCATCCTCTGGTCTGACCCAGGGCAGGACCATTCTGCTGATCATGGAGTGTGTGAGCTCCAGGTTCTGTTGCAGCTAGTATAGCCATCCCATTCTATTGAAGGGTGTGTGTGTGCGCGCGCACGTGTGTGGTGATAATGCACAGAAACGGATTGGTCAACTGTAAACTATTACAAGCAGAATCAGACATCTGGTGTAAGTTACCGTTTGACAAAAGTTTTCTTTAAAGATCTAGTAAAATGATTGTGGTTCAGTTTTACCAAACAGGGCCCAGCACTGAGAAACAAACCACACAAATTGTAAGATTTGATCATGTAGATCAGTGAATCTTAAATCCTTCCCTAGGGCAAAGAGAAAGTGCCTTTGTTTCACCAGAGGGAAGTAGCCCAGACAGGAATACATCTCTCTAAGGCCCTCATGGGGTCCAAATTCCATGAGAACTCTTCTCAGGTCCTAAAGAGGCCAAGGCTATTAGGATACTGGCACACACACATTTCTACTCCTCCAGAAGGTGAAGATCAGCCAAGAGCTGCTAAGGGTTGAATCATATGTTTCAAGTTAGGATTGTATTTAGCTGCATTTAGCAGAAAACACCAAAAGACAGAAGCACAAACACGAGTGTTTATATACCCATAGAAAAGTCTTACAGAGCTTGATTCTTCTTGTCTTTCTGTTCCACTATGCTAGCCCTGGTTTCTACTCTCAATGTTACAAAGAGCTTGCAGGAGTTCCTGCTCTCACATCTATGTCCCAGTGGAGGAGGAAGAGAGTATCTACACAACTGAGTCAGTTCCTTTTAACTTACCTTACTATAAATCCCATACTTCTGCTCGTATCTCACTGGCTAGAAATTAGTCATATGGCCACAGCGAACTGCAAAGGAGCCTGGAAAATGTAGTCTCTTAGTTGGACACCTTATGTCTCTGGATAAAATTAGTAAATGGGAACACAGAAATAGCCTAATGGCATAAGAGAGGTTCACTGGTAAAATATTATTCAGAAACAAACAAAAAAACAAACCTGCAGGGACGCCTGGGTGGCTCAGTGGTTGAACATCTGCCTTCAGCTCAGGGCGTGATCCCAGGTCCAGGGATGGAGTCCCACATTGGATTCCCCGCAGGGAGCCTGCTTTTCCCTCTGCCTATGTCTCTGCCTTTCTCTGTGTGTCTTTCATGAATAAATACATTTAAAGAAAAAACCCTGCAAACATGAGTGCCTTTGCATTAGACACACACATGCAATCAAAACTTATTTCAGGGATATT
Organism: Canis aureus; assembly: GCF_053574225.1. Taxonomy (NCBI): domain Eukaryota; kingdom Metazoa; phylum Chordata; class Mammalia; order Carnivora; family Canidae; genus Canis; species Canis aureus. The sequence goes on along the minus strand of NC_135622.1, from coordinate 29,000,976 downwards.
TTCAATGAGAATTCTCATAGACACTGGGCAAAGTAAGAGGATTTCTTTTCTTTCTTTTTTTAAGATTTTATTTATTTGTTCATGAGAGACACACACAGAGAGAGAGGCAGAGACACAGGCAGAGGGAGAAGCAGGCTTGTCGAAGGGAGCCCAATGTGGGACTCGATCCCAGGACCCCGGGATCACGCCCTGGGCCGAAGGCGGACACTCAACCGCTGAGCCACCGAGGTGCCCCAAGGTAAGAGGATTTAATGTTTAAAGGGTCTGGTCTCCGTTTGCAGCTCCTCCAGCTAGGGTGGCAGAGGCCTCAGTTTCTTTTCCCAGAGAGGCTGCAGCCTATAATAGTAGGCTGTCCTTGGGGCATCAAGGTGTCTTATGAAGATCTAATTTGGCCTCTTATTTGCTCTTCCTGTCGGCCTTTCACCTGCTGCCCGTTTTCTTCTCCTTCTTCTTCCCCCTCCGTCTCTCCTCTTCCTCCTCCTCTTTTTCTCCCCTTACTGCTGCTAAGTCACACCTAGAGCTGCAGAGGGAGGACTGTTTCTGTCCTGGGGCACTGGGATCCAAACTTTTTAATGCAGTTGAGCCAATGAGCAGAGAGTTGCTGGGCTCCAGGTGCCAGATACTTGAGGTGTGTTATTTTGGTTAATTCTCTCATCAGCCTCATCTGAGGCTTGGATAAGTGAAGTCACTTGACCAGGGTGGCAAGTTCAGCAGGGTAACAGCTGCATCTTGCACTTCCAGGAAAGAAGAACAAAGATGTAGAAGGTCAGGGAAAGAGCGGGGCATGGGGCACACCTGCTGTGACCACCTCTCAGGATCTGATCCCCCTTCTTGGGCAGTGCAGCACACCAGCATCCTTCTAGGACCAGCCCACACCATTTTGCTGGACTGCCTGGTCCAGAGGCAGACCTGTGACCCAGAACCACGAACCAGCACATACCGTGTCCCAGTTCTAGCGATCAGTCCAGGATGGATGTCCCATCACACCATTCTCGTGTCTGTTACCTTGGGCTACTGAGAGGACAGTCTTTGAGCTGAGCTTCTAGCAGCCAACTCACAGCCACCTCTAGCAGAAAGCCTACTCAAGACAGCCAGAGTGACTGAGATCGGTCTTGTTGACATCACTGAGTCAAGCCAGTCCTGGACTTTTCAGGTGTTGACCAATAAATTTCTTTCCCAGCTACTTTAAGTTAGGTTCTTTCCCTCACAGAGCAAATGTCTGGACTTTTATGCAGCACAAGAAACATGAATGCTCCCTTCAAACTACCCCAGGTGCCTGCCTGCAAGAGAAGGGTAGTGGAGGAGGGTTTAAGTATGATAGGATGACAAGTTAAAGCAAACAGAAAAGGTTTTGGGGCACCTGGATGGTTCAGTGGTTGATCATCTACCTTCAGTTCAGGTGATCCCAGGGTCCAGGGATCGAGTCCCACATCAGGCTCCCTATAGGGAGCCTGCTTCTCCCTCTGCCTGTGTCTCTGCCTCTCTCTCTGTTTCTCATGAATAAATAAATAAAATCTTAAAAAAATTTTTTTAAGAAACCAGAAAGGATTGTATTTTCTCAAGTGAAGAATATTTTTTCTCTGTATTTTAAACCACAGATCAAAAGGAAGGCCTTTTTGGATATTTTCTGTCCTGGGATTCTGAGCCTCTGCATTACACTCACTTAAAAGCATCTCTCTTCCTCAGAGTGGAAAGCCCAGAGGAGAGGCAAGTGCAACAAGGCCTCTGTGAGACGAGAAAGGAGGCACTTCTGATCAGTGGGGAAAGGTGGCTCGTTCCAGAAATAGTACTGGGATGACTAGCTGGGGGAGCCATCTGAAAAAAAAAAAAAAAAAAAAGGTGAATCCATATTTCAATGATATATCCAAATAAAATCTATGTAAACCAACTATCAAAATGAAAAAAAGAAAAGAAAGAAACCATCAAAGTTTTAAAATAAAATAATAATTTTTACTTTTTCATATCAGAAGGAGGAATGCCTTTTTTGGATAAACATAAAGGATAAAACCCCCAATGAGAAGAATGAGTGAAAATGACTATATAAAAATCAAGTTTTCTCTCTAAGGCCAACCAACCCTACCATAAACAAACTCAAAAGGGAAAACTCTTGACTAATATCGCAAAGTGCAACTATCCCTAATATATACAGACTCCTACACATTATTGAGAGGGCAACAAATAGGCAAATGGGCAAGGGGTGCGAATTGGCGAGCTGTAGAGATGGGGATGCACATGGCTCCGAAGCATCTGAGGAAATATTCGGCATTGCCTGTGAGAAGAGAAATGCAACTTATGTTTACACCCAGATACCATTCATCATTCTTCAGGCTGTCACATTTCGATCACATGCCATGTTCAAAAACACGACAGGAGCTCTAATGCATCCTAGATATTTGTAAAATGGGACAGTTTTGGTGGAGTGCCATTTGGCAATCTCTCTCCAAACTGCGAATGCGCTTAGCGCTTTCCCTGGGAACTGCAGCCCTGAGCATTCCTCTGGGCATACTCTCCGGCTTGTGAGCCATGTGCACCTGTAACGGTTCCTAGGCAGTGTTGCCTGTGTTTGCCAAAGATGACACAATCCAAACATCTAACACTCTGCAACTGGTTAAATAAACTAGGACAGTATGCTATCCTCCATGTCACACTCATGTGTGTGGCAAGTAGCCTGGAATGGATCCCTAGCGATCTGGTAATGGTGGTTGCCTCTGGGGAAGGAATCGGGGGTCCTGAGGGGTAGGGGCCAGAGGGGTTCTTCTTCACACTCTGGTTTATTTTATTTTTTAAAAAGATTTTATTTATTTATTCATGAGAGACACACACACACACCCAGAGAAAGAGAGAGGCAGAGACACAGGCAGAGGGAGAAGCAGGCTCCATGCAGGGAGCCCGACGTGGGACTCGATCCCGGGTCTCCAGGATCAGGCCCTGGGCCGAAGGAGGCGCTAAACGCTGAGCCACCCGGGCTGCCCTGGGCCACCTGGGCCGCTCCACACTCTGGTTTAGATCTTTTATATATATATATGTATATATATATATATATTTAAAGATCTTATTTATTTGTGTGTGAGAGAGAGAGAGAGAGAGAGAGTGAGAGAGAGAGACAGAGGCAGAGACACAGGCAGAGAGAGGAGCAGGCTTCACGCAGAAGCCCGATGTGGGACTAGATCCTGGGTCTCCAGGATCATGCCCTGGGCGGAAGGCAGGTGCTAAACCGCTGAGCCACCTGGGGATCCCCTAGACCTTTTATATTTCTTAAAAATATTTTATCTATGGGATCCCTGGGTGGCGCAGCGGTTTGGCGCCTGCCTTTGGCCCACGGCGCGATCCTGGAGACCCGGGATCGAATCCCATGTCGGGCTCCCGGTGCTTGGAGCCTGCTTCTCCCTCTGCCTGTGTCTCTGCCTCTCTCTCTCTCTCTCTCTCTCTCTCTCTGACTATCATAAATAAATTTTAAAAAAATTTAAAAAAATATTTTATCTATTTGAGAGAGAGAGTGAGAGAGAATGAGTAGGGGAGGGGGAGAGGGAGAGGGAGAAACAGACTCCCCAGTGAGCAGGGAGCTCGACGCAGGGCTTGATCCCAGGACCTTGAGATCACAACCTGAGTCAAAGGTAGATGCTTAACTGACTGAGCCACCCAGGCACGCCAAAGATTAACTATTAAAAATACTTTCTTAACTTGAAAAAAGTGAAGTATCTCTGTTCTTCTTACATCCTAGGGACAGCCAGATACAGCAGGCAGATGCCCAGGTGGATGTCACTCCTCCACTCAACGCCATCTCCTGCCTGGGTCACTGCTGCTTGGCCTAGTGTCTAAGGTATGAAGACAGTGGAGTGAAGGGAAAGGGGTCCCCGCTGGCTCAGCTGCCTGTGATACGGAGGTATGTTCCTCACTCATGTGCAGCCTTCACCTCAAGTCTGAGGCCTGGGCTTAGCCACTCCTCTGCCCTGAAGTTTTTGTCCCGTTGTGCATTAATTGGCACACATTCATGCTGAATCTTGTAGCATCTCAAACTCCTTTTGGAGCTAGAGAAGAACACGTTTTAAATTTTAGATAACTAAAAATTTGCAGTTGCTTGTGCCCGTTAGGTACATGAGGGGCTGATGGTGAGCTAAGATATGCCCAGGGCCCATTCTCTGGACAGGTTTAAAATAAAACCCCATAAGGATGCCTGGGTGGCTCAGCAGTTGAGCATCTGCCTTTGGCTCAAGGTGTGATCCTGGAGTCCTAGGATCGAGTCCCACATCAGGCTCCCTGTAGGGAGCCTACTTCTCCCTCTGCCTGTGTCTCTGCCTCTCTCTCTGTGTTTCTCACGGATAAATAAATAAAATCTTAAAAAAAAAAAAAAAACCACCATAATTCTCCCTTCTTGCCCTACCCTAATTAAAAAAAAACTCTCCTGACACTGCACCTTGAGAAGGGGGGGCACCCACTGCAGGTGCCCATTGCTTCTCCCAGTGACATAGTGCTGTGGCTTTGCACTCTGTCGCAGTGTCAGCACACTCAAGTTTCTTTCTTTCTTTTTTTTTTTTTTAAGATTTTATTTATTTATTTGTTCATGAGAGACACACAGAGAGAGGCAGACACAGCAGAGGGAGAAGCAGGCTCCATTCCATGCGGGAGCCTGATGTGGGACTCGATCCTGGGACACGGGGATTGTGCCCTGAGCTGAAGGCAGATGCTCAACTGCTGAGCCACCCAGGCGTCCCACACTCAAGTTTCTGACCTCAGAGTCTGTCTTCGGAATCACAGCAGTTGTGGGTGACACCCTCGTGCCAAGCCCCTGGTATGCTTGGCTTGGCACTAAGCCCCTTGGCTCTTGGGATAAGGCCCCCAGCGGACAACAGACTCATTTCTCATGTCACAGAGGGGCTGGCAGGAGCAAGCTCCCAGCTGTCACTCTGTGAAAGACAGGTGTCATCTTGGCACCAAAGGGCCTGGCTGGCCGCCCCATGGATGTTTGGAATGAGCTCCCTGGGCACAAGAGCTGACGGCTGTCCTGGCTGTCCAAACCCTGCCTCTGGAAGGGTTTGTGTCTCGCCTAGGGCCTCCCCAGGCCTGACAAGAGGCTGACTGTCAGGTGGGTGCAAACAGAGGGAACCTGAGCGGAAACTGGTAACTTTTACTGGCTGCCAGGCAGAGACCGTTTTTATTTTTATTTTTATTTTTTAAATATTTATTTATTTTAATTTTTATTTATTTATGATAGTCACAGAGAGAGAGAGAGAGAGAGAGAGAGAGAGAGGGGCAGAGACACAGGCAGAGGGAGAAGCAGGCTCCATGCGGGGAGCCCGATGTGGGATTCGATCCCGGGTCTCCAGGATCCTGCCCTGGGCCAAAGGCAGGCGCTAAACCGCTGCACCACCCAGGGATCCCGGCAGAGACCGTTTTGAGCTAACGACATGCTGAGCGAGAGGCCTAGAGCCACTCGGCTGTGGATGAGCGTACCTGCGTGTGCGTGCACATATGAGTGTGAGCATGGGCACATGTGCCATGAATGTGGACGTGTGAGTGTACACGTGAGAGTGTGCCCATGTGCGGACCTTGAACGCACAGACACCGGACAGATGCAGGCGGCCCCTGTAGTTGCATGTCACGTCTGTTCCACGGTCCGGCTAGGATCCCCTTCCTAACCTGGTCTGCTTATCGGACTTCTCACAAAAAGAAAGGGCCATAGAAGTTGGCCAGCGGCCCTGCAGGATCTGAACATCTGGACTCCTGCAGGGGCACCCAGTGCTGTTCTCCTGGGCAGAGACATTGCCTGGAGAGACGTGCCACTGACTTGTCCGTGGACAGGGAAATAGTTGTTCCCTGCGTCTCTGATGTGAGACCCCCAAGGGGCACAGCCTGGACGTCGTTCTGTGTCCACTTCCCTGGCCCTGGAGGAAAGAAGTCCGTAGGCCCGTGTGGGGCATAAGCTTGGCTTGAGGAAAGGGAAAGGTGAGGGAGGACTTTCTGGAAGGATGAAGGAGAGACAGAGACAGAGCGGGAGGGAGGGAGGAAGTATAAACATGGACAGGAGGGGGAAGGAAGCATGACAGGATTGTGGAGAGGCCAGGAGGCAATCGTGTGCAAGCCTCCACCTGACTTTCTCTTACGAAATCACTTGCACACAGGTTGGTGGGAATTAGCTCAAGTCCCACTGCCCTGGGCTCCTCTGTGTCTGGTTTGGCTGGATCTTAGGATCTCCAATAATCCCTTCTGGTCAGCCTCAAGGAAACTGTCAGGGTGGCTAAAAGGGTCCTCCCCGCGATGGTGTCAGTGTGTGTGGTGGGTCTGGAGAACCTCTGTCACTCGCTAACCTACTAGGGACCTCAGTGAAATCCCCTCCCTTCCCTGGGCCTCACAGCCCTGTGGAAAAGGCACGTTGGATGTTAACCAATAAAGGGGGCTATTTTTTTAAAAAAGATTTTATTTATTTATTCATGAGAGACACAGAGAGGCAGAGGCACAGGCAGAGGGAGAAGCAGGCTCCCTGTGGGGAGCCCAGTGCAGGACTCCATCCCAGGACCCCAGGATCATGACCTGAGCCAAAGGCAGGTGCTCAACTGCTGAGCCACCCAGGCGCTCCTAAAGTGGGTTGTTAAAGTGTTTATCTATGGAAGGAAAGAAGAGTCTGGAAGCAGAAGCCAGAGTGTGTTTATTAAATGTGAAAGGGTATGGTGACAGGCAGAGGATTTTTCCTGAAAAGCCAAAATATCTCCACAGTCATATTAGCAGGCAATCCGCTCCCCATAATACACATGTGGGTCAGAAGAGCACCTGCAGCCAGCAGAAAGGGGGCCAGCAGGCACACGGCTGGCACGTCCCTGTGAAGGCATGTGTGTGGTTGCATGTAAGCATGTGTACATACATGTGTCTGTGTGTGTTGGAAGTGAAGGAGAACCAGAAGGAGCCCTGAGCAGTGGACGGAAAGTAAAAGTAGTGAACTGTTCAGCTGAAGCAATTGTTTTTCTCCTGGAGGCTAAAATTCGCAGGCAGGTAGCCAACAGCCACATTAGGATAAGAAATGTAATCTGTTTATAATATGTTTGCAAATACATCTCATTGGTGCAGTGAGCGTGCAGTGCACCATAACCTGCTGTGACGCTGGCCTCGGCTTGGTGTCCGTGGCAAGCACACAGGAGCTAACAGGCTAGTGTTTGCAAAGCCCGATTCACCTGCTCACCTCCTTTCTCAATCATCTACTTCCCTCTGGGGAGGAGAAACACATTCCCAAAGAAGACAGCTGGCATGTCTGAGAGCCAACAGAAACCACCACTCCCTCCCTTGCTGAAGCCATCACTGCTACCAGAGCAAAGATTGGGAATGACCTCTCCAGGTCGCAAGGCACCCAGTCCCACCAATGCAGGGAGCCTGGGTCCCTGCAAAGTGTCTCCTACGGGGTCCTGGGTTCTGCTAGGCCTCCCCACTTCTGGACAAGCTCTGGGCCGCCCCTACCCTATAGCACAGTAACATTGTCCTTCCAGTCATCTCAAGCTTCAGGGCCTATAGCACCTGCCACTTTCCAGAGCAATAGCAAATAAAACCACCAGTCAGCACCTATTTGGCAATTACTGTGGCCTGGCACTGCCTAAGTGTTATACATGCATTGCCTCATTTTACCCTCTGGGAAACTTTGAAGGAGACACCATCATCATAACATTCATTGTACAAATGTGAAAAGAGAAGCTTGGAGGGCTTGAACAACTTGCCCAAACTCCTGCTCTCTGGGGGATTACTGTGGAGTGTGGTTTGAACCCAGGTTTTTCCAAATCTGGAATCCCAGCTCTGTCCATGCAACTCCTCCGTTCTTTCCGCAGAAGGTTTCTTCTCTTGGAAGGATGCAGGTCCACTGCAACCCCTGGAAACACTCTCTAGCCTTTTTTCTAGGTCCTTCCTTCTGATCTCTGCAAACTCATATCCCCAAGGGGCACTCATTCCCCTCTATTCAGAACTTAGTGAACAATAAAACATGGTGGCTACAAAGCAAGGACATTAGAATCAGACAGACCTGGCTTAGAATTCTGGTGTAGACTCATGCTAACCTGTGTCATATTACTCAGCCTCCCTGCCTCCAAATTCCTCCTGTCTGTAAGAATAGGGAGCACTGAATTGCTGCCTATCTCACAGGGCGGGTGTGAGAGATAAATGAGATAAAACACAACCAGCTCCTGGGCCAGTGTTTGTTTGCACAGCTCTGCCAAGGGCGAGGGCGTGTGTGGTGATATATGTGATAAGGTGAGGAGGACATGTAGGCAGATGTCCCACCACCAAGTTTCATTCCTTCCCCATCTCGACTTCTCCCACCCCAGGATTGTGTCTGAGAAGGCCAAGTAGAGGGGTTGAGACATTCATCCGCAAAGTTAACAAGCTTCTCTCCACCATCAGAGGAGGTCATGAGGGGAGCCTGGACTTGCACCCCCACCTAGCAGAGCCCAGGCTCTCTTCCCCTTGTCCACAAGGGGAGTATCAAAGGGGGTTCTCTCCACCTCTCAGTGATAACAAGGCCATGTGGGGAATCACAACAGGGCACTCCTCCATTTGAGAGAGCTGTTAGTGGAGGCCCTTTGGGGAGCCAGAACTTCTATCCTTACCCAGCAATAAGGTAGAGACCTCTTTTACTTTTACCTCTGTCAACAGATGCCAGATGGGGAACCTGGCCTTCCACCCCTGCCTGGCAGTAACAGTGCAGCTCACTGCCCCACCAGAAAGTGGCTGGTGTCAGAGGAAGACCCTTAACACAGATGATTCAAATAATATCCGGCATCTCTTAACAATATTTGAAATGCCAAGTTTTCAATTAAAAAAATCACTTATCATACCAAGAACGAGCATGATCTCATATTGAATGAAAACAATCAATAAATGCTAATCCCAGGGTGGCAGAGATGTTAGAATGATGGTAGTTAGAACTACCATAAAAATGCTTCAAAGAGTAACGACAAATACTCTTGAAACAAATGAAAATTTAGGAGATCCCAGGCAAGAAAGTTAAAATATAAAGAAGAACCCAGTGGAAGTTTTAGAACTGAAAAACATGGCAACCAAAACAACAATAAAAACCCTGCCTGAATGGGGTCACTCACCAGCAGAATCATGGGAAACAGTGAACTCGAAGATAGGACACTGTTACACATCCATTCCCAACAACAGAGAGAAGAAAATGCACTGGAGAAAAAAGGAACAGAGCTTTGGGGATTTGTGGTGCTGTAACAAAAGATCTAACTTCCATGACATTGGAGTTCTGGAAGGAGAAGAAATGAGGGCAGAACTGAAAAAAATGCTCCATTAAGTAATAGCTTCAAACTTCCCAAATGTGGCAAAAACCATAAAGCCACAGATTTTAGAAGCCAAGCAAATCTCAAACAGGATAAACCCAAAGAAATCCATATAAGGCACATCATAGTCAAGCTTCTGAAAACAAAGAGGAAAAAATATATGTTGAAAACACAGAGAAATGACACTCCACCTCTAGGGGGAAAGACAAATTTGAATGATAGAAAATTGTTATGAGGAACCATGGAGGCCAGAAAAAGTGTTGAAGAAGTGGCCTACACCCAGCTAAAAAGTCCTTTCTAGTGAAAAGATCCTTCAGGAATAAAATGGAAACCAAGGCATTCTCAGAAAAACTAAATATTTGTCACCAGCAGACATACAGAATAAGAATGGCTAAAAGAAGTTTTCATTCTTTTTAAAAAAGATTTATTTAATTTTTAAAAAGATTTTGTTGATTTATTTGAGAGAGAGCGAGAGCATGAGCTGGGGTAGGGAGGTGCTGCAGAGGGAGAGGGAGAAGCAGACTCCCTGCTGATCAGGGAGCCCGATGTAGGGCTCGATCCCAGGACCCTGAGATCATGACCTGAGCTGAAGTCAGACACTTAATTGACTGAGCCACCCAGGTGCCCTGTTAACATCATTCCTAATGATGAAAGACTGAATACTTTCCTCCCTGAGATCAGAAATTCTCACAGCCTCTATTCCACACTGTCCTGAAGTTTCTATCCAGTGTAATATGGCAAGAAATCCAGAGATCCAGGTTGGAAATTAAAAAGGAAAGCTGTTTTATTGGCAGATGACACAAGAGAAGAGTTTACACAGAAAATCCTGTAGCACTAAGAAGCACTAGAACTAAAAAAGTGACTTTAGCAAAGATACAGGATCCAAGATGAATTCACAAAAATCACTTGCATTTCTGTATATTTGCAGTGAAACATTAGAAATCAAAAATTTAAAAGTACTATTTATAATAGTATCAAAAAGTATAAAATAATTAGAGCAAGTCTGGCAAACGATGGACAAGGTCTACAAATTAAAAATTATAAAACATTGCTGAGAGAAATGAAAGAGAACCTAAGTAAAGAGAGAGACACTGTGTTCATAGAAGGCTCAATATTTTAAGGTATAAATTCTCACTAAATTGATCTACAATGTCAGTGCAATTCTGGGCAAAATCTCAGCAGGGACTTTTGTAGAAATTGACAAACTTCTTCTTAAACTCATGTGGAAATGCAAAAGACTTAGAATAGTCAAAACAACTTTGCAAAGGAGGAACAAAGTTGGAGAACTAACACTGTGTGACTTCAAGACTTATTATAAAGTGACAATAATCAAGCTGGTGGAGTAAACATGAGCACAAACATCCGTGGAACTTCAGACTCAAGACTAAGCAGACCCACTCATGTATGAACAACTAATTTTTGACAAAAGTGCACAGCAGTGCAGGGAGGGAGAAACGGTAGTCTTTTTTAAACAAATGTGGGGGAATGCGGGGATACCTGTAGGCAAAAAAGTGAACTTCAACCCACACCTCATACCATGTCCAAAAATTAACTCAAAATGGATCATCACAGGTTGAAATATCCACAGCTTCCAGAGGAAAACAGAATAAAATCTTTGTGACTTTGGGCAAGGCAGAGATTCCTTAGATATATCAAAAGCATAATATATAAAAGAAAAAAATGGATATATTGAACTCCTTTACAATGAAAAACAACAGAAAATGAAAACATGAGCTACAAACTGGGAGAAAATATGCACAAGTCATATCTTTCTTTAATAAGGGGCTTGAATCCACTCTATACAAAGAACTCCCAAAACTCAATAATAAGAAATCAAACAACCCAATTAAGAAATGGACAAAATTAAAAAAAAAAACAAAAAAGGAAATGGACAAACTAGCTTAAACAGATCACCAAAGATCTGTGAACTAGAAATAGGTGATGTCAATTATTATCACGAGCTATCACCACGCAGCTCTTAGGATGACTACAATAAAAGAGACTGACCACAAGAAGAAGCGTTATGAGGATGTGGAGCGACTGGCACTCACACACTGCTAACGGGTGTGTAGAAACGATGGGGCTGTCATTAACTAAATCCTGCCAAACCCCACGCAAAGAATCACAGCGTAAATTCTTCCCTGCCCGATTTGTTTTGCACAGAGCCACCGTAAAGCCAGTTTTCCAGTGTCACACAAGGTCACCGCCAGCATTTTTAAGCTTCTCCTCTCAAGCAGACTGGAGTCCACCTAGTTTAGAAACACCCTTGCTGTTCTGTTCTTTGTTTTGTTTTAAGTTACTGCACTAGACTGGGAAGTAGGGTGGTGTGTTCAAGACTGCCCAGCCCTCCTTAGGTCTGCTTCTTGTGGATTTGAGGTGTCTTGACAGGTGACCCAGCGCCGGATTCAAGGGACAAGAGGGAGGCAGACGCACCACGACTCTCAACGATCTCTTCTAGACAATTTTTTTGATAACTGAGTAGAGCTCTGGGTGTGAGTCAGCTCGTGAGAAGTGTGTTTCTGTCTGCTCGTGTCTCTCTTGCCTTTGCAGTCGGAGGAAGGGCCCGGGGTTCAGGCCAGGAAGAACCTGCTCTCAGCTGATAAAGCCAAAGCCCCCGTGCCAGGAACCCTGTGGTCTTTCTGTCTCTGGAAGTTCTCCGGCTGAGGCCTGGGAGGAGAGGACACTCTCTCGGAGGAGGCACCTTCTCCGCAAAGCCCGGGGCTGCACATGGCCCAAGGGGGCGGTCTGCACACACCCCGGTCCCCGCGCACCCAGCGCCGTGCGCTCCGGGCCAGGTGCGCCGCGCGCCGCCTTCTCCCGTCAACGTGCGAACTGTCGAGCTCGGGCAGGTCCCACCTCTCGTCCCCTGGGGCTGGGCGGAAGGAGGCCGCCTGGGAGCTGGGGCCGGGCGGCGGGTGGGAGAGGGGAGCGCGAGCGGCCCCGCGGCCCCCGCGCTGGTGCCTTGGGGTCCGACCTCCCCGAGACGCAGCCCCCGACGGCGCTCGCTCCTCCTTGCTGCCTTTTACTCTTCCTGAAACAATTCTGGGGATTTCAACCCTCTGAAAACGGCCCGCGAAACTCTCCAGAGCGCAAATCAATCCACGCGGAGACGTGCGGATTGGGTTTGTTTTTTTTTTCTTTTTTTTTTTTTTTTTTGGTTTTTTAGTTTTTTTTTTTTTTTTTTTTTTGTCATTGTTGGAGTGTAAAGGGAGCTGTCAGTCTAGAAGCGCCCCCTGCCCCGGAGCCCAGCGGAGTCTGCAGAGCCTTCTCCCCGGGAGGGCAGCTGCTGGACCCCGCGAGCCGGCCCCTGTGGCGCGCCCTGCGCACGTGGCTCTGCGGAACCTGCTGCAGGTCCAAGGTGGCTTAGCTCGTGCCGCCTGGAGCCCGACAAGCTCTGGGACAGCACAGGGCACGGAGAAACCCTTGTCCCATTTCACCTTCAATAATAATAATAATAATAATAATGATAACCCTGACTCTCAACAAGTTCAGATCCCATTTGGGGAAGGGGAGGGGGAGGATTTATCAAAGACTTATAAATGGGGGAATCTGCTCATAAAAACAAAGCCCATCACATGGTTTCACACGATGCCAGCATATTTTGCTTTTCTTTGGCAACGATCCAGGATTTAGCTACCGATTACAGTATACCCTACGAGGTACATGTATTTCTATGGAATGTCTCCCTAAGTGTTTGCTGACTTGCTCCTGAATTACCCGCCTGGTGAAGCGGACCCTGGCCGCGGGGAATTACTGCTGCTTCACGCGGGTGGTCTGTGCGCCCCTCCCTGGGGGCTGCGGTGTGTCTGGGGGCCCCCCCCCGGCACAGGACAGCACCGGGAGGCTCTCATTCACATCCACTGGGGACCCCTAGCTGGCCTTCTGTAAAGTGGCACGGTGCAGGTCTTACCTGCCTGACAGTCTCCTTTACAGATCCAGCTCATAAAGGATGAGGAAGCTCCCGGCAGCCACACACCACAACCAAGTCTTTTCCCCTTTTGCTCCTTACTTTGCACATCTGTGAAGTAAAGAAAAGGGTACAAATTTAGCAGGAATGACTAGGTTATTATACTTGAAAAAAAAAAAAAAAGTCAGAGCCATCGTGACAAAATAGTGACCACATTCTGGAATGTAGTTACTCAGGTGTTTGTTAGATCAAACACCCGTATTTCTATCTTTCAAAGTCTCATGCCCCACTAAAAAGAAGAGGAAAGAAAAATTTTTTAAAAGACTCGCATGAAATCTGGTCTCCTCCAGTTGGACTTTCTCTGGTTCCGTGTGCAGGAAAATGCTCGTTTAACCCCCAGAGTCCTGAGACTCTAAGGAGAGGCATCAATATTATTCATCTTGTTTCTGTTCTGTCCACTGCCCTAGGAATTTACTGATACCCTCACCCCCACTTCCCGCTGTGTAAGGCAGCTCGCTGTTCACCAGGCTGTTTGATTTGCCCATGGAGAGGCGTTTTCTAGTTGAAGGCACTAAATTCAGGATGGTGTCACTTCAAGGTTCTGATTCAATTTCATCCAACTGTCCCCCTCCCCAACAACCCCAACCTACACCAAACAGAAGCATATACCTGTATGAAGAGCAACTCCTATCCGCACTCATTTAACATTTGCTTTGTCTAATAAAATCCCAGCTTTCTTGGGCTTAGCAAAAACCCGTTGCTGGAGAAAATGGACATTGACATCTCTACTCCTCTAACTTAAAAACAGCCAAACTAAATTAAGTAACAACAACAACAAAAAGTTGTTTCCCACACATTTGCCCTGCTCTTACCACCAGTCTTCAGCCTGAAATAATTTCATGCTTGAGTTATTAACTTATGAAAATAGGCACAAAAGGGGAAAAATGTGAGCAGATCCTCAGCTATATTATTAGTCATTGCTACAGCTGAGTGCATTCCGGCACAAAGGCGTGTTATTCTGAGTACCTCAGTTTTGAACAAAATGCAGCTCACTAATGGGTTATGCCTCATATACCTTTTTATAATCATTAGGTTGCCATTCTCTGTAATTTATCCTGTTTTTCATTAAGAGTTTGTGCATTAGGCAGGCATGCGCTCAAGCGCCCATGCACGGGTGCGTGCATTCCTGTGCGTGCGCTCACGTACACACACATCTGTTAAGTCCCCTTTTGTTTGTGGCTGAAAAGAAAGGTCACGGGCTGTACTGTCAGTCATTTTAGGGAAACTACTCTATTGATAATGATAATTATCATTGATTATGATAATTGATAATTATCACTGATTATAATGCTTTGGAAATCAGGGTGATGGATGGGCGTGAACGTAGGTTCTGAAAAACTGGTGAATTGGGGGTAGGAGCATGAATAAATGAAGGGAATCCGAAGCATTCTGGAGAAGATGGAGACAGAATTAGGGGAGTCTGATCTGTCTCCCCTTGGTCTCTATTTGTCAGGGGAAGAGATGGATTGGAATCTTCCTGGGCTGGGCAGAAGCATCTCACTCACTTGCTTAGTGTTCTCAGGTCTTCTGGATGACTGACAAGATTCCAGACAATAGCTCTCTTTTTGGAGGTTTCTGGCTTGCGCTCAGAGGTGTGCCCTAAACCAGTTTGAGTCAAGTGAATAAAAGAGCCAAGTTTTGAACCTGCTGATTTTTTTGCTTCTGTAAAGTCTGGAATTGGTTATAGAAATCAAGGCCTTTGAATGCTCACCTCTGGATAGACAAAAATATAACAAAAACAGCAGGCAAGAAAATAATCAGGTGAAAGAAAAACAGGCGGGAAATATGAGAAGCTTGGAGAAGATGAAGGTTGTCACAAACAAGAATGGATCATTCAAGCTGTCTCTTCAACAGACCAGAGGTCTGCCAGGGGCTGGTGATCCTGGAAGCAGTGCCCCCATCCGGGGCAGGGAGCCTACCTCACCCCCCAATTCTAAGCCAGTAAGAAAAGCCCCTGGCATCTTTCCCCTGGATTAGGACAATGGGATTCTCCACCTGACACTTGCAAGGCCAGGAGGGATACTAATTGGGAACCAAATGTGCTCCTTTAACCTCTCTGAAGTGTTAATGAACGCTTTGATTTTGTTCTTTCCTGTTCAGTAAGACAAATGGGCTTTTGCTTTGCCCTGAAAAAAATCTGATCTCCCCTCCCAAGCCAGCTGCCCATCTTCCTGATAAGGCCAACCGGAAGCCCTGCAAGGGGGTCGCCTCCTGTCAGGTGACAGGCGATCACTCTGGCAGGGCACACTGCAGTCAGAGCCCAGGATGCATCACCACCAGGTCCCTGCTCATACAAAAACACAACGGTGCTTGTAGTAACTCAACCCAGAATGTCCTGTTAAATAGCAAGCAACATAGCCATGTTGGGGTTCTGGGATACTGTGCCCTGTAGAGGCAATCAGGCTGGACAGAACCCCAGGAAGACAGAGCTCCCGTCCGAGATCTGGGATTTTGAGAGAGTATGAAGCCAACTTGTCCTCACCCTTCTCTTACTTGTAACACTCTGGGTGCACAGTGGTGGCAGAAATTGAACTGGAAGGGATGCTGCTTCTCACAGCTGGCATGGAGCCCTTGAGGCTCATCTGCCCTGACACTCCAAGACCAAGACCTCCCTCCCTCTCCCCAAGGCCGGGGCAAAGTCAGTGTGATGGAAGTCTGCAGAATGGAAGCAACAGGAGCCCCGTGGTCCACTCAAAGACCACGGAAGGTGGGACAGGCGCCTCCCATGCCCCATGCCAGCCACAGGGGAAGCACAGGCCATTGGGACAGAGCTCTGCTCCAGGGGCACGCACGGAGAAAGAGGCCCAATGCCCAGCGGGGCATTCCTGGACATGGCTGCAGACTGTGGTGGAAATGGGAGAGTGGAGAGAAAAGTGCTCTTGAGAACAGAAATTCAAACCTGGGAAAACATCACCCATGTTATCTCGTTCTGTCTTAAGTTTAATCTCCACAGCCCACAGGCCCAAAGTCCTGCTGATGTGTGTGTTATCTCCTTGGATCCTCTTCCCATCTGTGAGATCAGCACCAGGGTTAGACCGCCCCCCACCCCACTTTTGTTTTTACTGTCTTAACCGTTGTAAGTTAAGTACACGAACATTGTTTTACAACAGGCCTTCAATCTTTTACATTTTGCAAAACTGAAATGCTACCCATTAAACAGTGTACTCTCCCCAGCCATCTACTTTAGGTCTCGGTGACTTTGATGACTCCTAGTACACCCAATGAAGTGGAATCACGTAAGACTTGCACTTTTATGACTGGCTTGTTTCACTCAGTACAATGTCTTCAAATTTCATGTATCTTGTGGCATGTGGCAGATTTTCCTTCCCTTTTAGGCAAGTGAATAATATTCCACTGTAATATTCCACTGTGTGTAGAGACCACGTCTTGCTTACCTACTCACCTGTTGAAGGACACTCGGGTTGCTTCCGCCTTCTGGCTCTTGTGAATGATGCCACTATGAACGTGACTGTGCAAACATCCTTCTGAGAACTTGCTTTCAATTCTTTTGGGCCTACACTCAGAAGAGGAATTGCTGGATCATATGGTAATTCTATTTTTAATTTTTTGAGGAACCCCCATACTGTTTTTTACAGCAGCTTCATGCTTTTACATTCCCACTGGCAATGCAGGAGGGCTCCCATCTCTCCATGTCCTGGCCAACCCTTGCCATGGCCTGCTGATACATATATACCCATACGCCCTCTGAATGGGAACAGGTGGTGTCTCCTCATAGTTTTCCTTTGCGTTTCCCTAATTCTTAGCAATAGTAACTCTCTTTCCCTATGCTCGTTAGCCATTTGTATATCGTCTTTGAAGAGATGTCTGTTCAAATCCTTTCCTCCTTTTTTAAAAAAATTTTTTATTTATTTATGATAGTCACACACAGAGAGAAAGAGAGGCAGAGACACAGGCAGAGGGAGAAGCAGGCTCCATGCACCGGGAGCCCGACGTGGGATTCGATCCCGGGTCTCCAGGATTGCACCCTGGGCCAAAGGCAGGTGCTAAACCACTGCGCCACCCAGGGATCCCATCCTTTCCTCCTTTTAAAATCAGATTGTTTTTTGTTGTCATTGACTTGTTGGAGTTTTTTTTTTTTTAAATCCCCCTTCTTTTTATGCATTTAGCTGAAAAAAAAAAAAACAAAACAAAACACCTAAAGGACCAAAGAGCTGGGTATCTTACTTGCTCTTGCCTTCGAGCAGGGAGCAGGGGCCACATGTGTCTCGGGGCCCATCCTCCCAGCCACGTGGACTCGCGGCAAACATTGCCCATCAAGCGCATACCCTGTGCTCACAGCCCAGTGTGCCAAATTGCTGTTTGGAACCCGACAGCAAACACTGGTTGCAGAAAACTCAGAAGCGTGTAATATCCACTTTAATGACGGTTCCACTTTCTGGTTTTCCCCTCCTCGGAGGAAAGGCAGAGAGAAAAGGCCGTTCACGGAAAAATACATTTAAATGGATCAGTGCCGGGCCACCCTTTGCACATCTGTTCCTAACCGGTTTCAGCTGAAACTACTGGAAATATACATAGATCTGTTTATGTGGAACCAGTTAAATCTGATAAGATTACAATTTGGAGGGTAACTCTGGATTTGGTGGTGGGGGAGAAAAACCCCTCCACATTCAGTCTCCATGCACACTCCTAACATTTTATGACAGATGTTGTTGAGGGAATTGGATTTGCTGCAAATTAAAAAGATCTATATTATTCAAGATTAGTTACAAACAAACTCAAGATGTCCCGCCGGCCTTTCTGGGGCACACAATTCCTGCCTCCCCTCCTCCAATCAATCAATCAATCGGGGCCGAGTCCTTTGTTATCAGAGCGTGGAGACCACAGCTGGGAAATCACTTGTTTCTGAGTAATTCTGTCCTCACTCCCCGCACAGGTATGTTCAGGAGGAAGATGGTGGGCAGGCTGTTCACACATTGAATGGCCAGTTACCTTCCCTGGCTGGACACCGCAGGCCCCTGAGGACATGCAGGCAGCAGGGAGCGAGTGTGTGCAAGTGCTGGGCTCTTCCTCAAGGAGCACCAGAACCACTTTTTGAGGTCATCCCTTTATACAGATGAGAAAACTGAGGGCATAGGATGGTTTGCCCAAGACCACAGTGACAATAAGGAGTGAGGTGCTGAAAAGGAACAAAGAGTTTTCCTTCCATCTAAATAAATGTCCCAGGGGGGCAAGGCCAGAGCTCAGAGATATCCACAGGGGCCTTCAGAAACGGAAGGAGTTAGGGTTAGGGGCCGTGCGCAGCTAATGAGCAGCTTTAGCAGATTGATACTGGAGCAGGGGAAAGGATGCAGGTATCCGTGGTGCAGATGGCCCAGATTGGGTAAAGAGAGACAGAAATCACCAGTTTTTGCATGTTGGCTCAAGTACTGAAGTCAAACAGAAAAACCCAGACCCTGCTGTGGTTTGCAATCCCACTGTGGTTTGAGGTCTTTGGTGCCTCCAGAGGTGGGAGGCAGAGCCTGCATTTGCTTTGCTCCCCCTCCAAGTGGACACCTGGGGATCTGACTATCTGGATTCTTGTCTGCTGGTGCTGGAGGCCTCTGTCAGAGGCAGGGGTGCCACAGCTCAATGTCTCAGTCCCTGTGTCCCTCCTAAATAAAGCCTTTCCTGGTAACTCCATGGGACTCCTCCCTTGACTCCAGCACACTGTGAACGTGCATGCACCTATAAACATTTATCTAATAATTTATCTCAAAAAGATGACATCAGTCTATAAAACGCACCACAGGACACAAGAGTAGCAGTCACATGGCCTCAGAAACAATCAGCTCAAATCGACATCTGACAACATCCCCCCACCACACTGCCAGGGGCTGGGCTGTGATTGGTAAGGTCTGCATTCCTGATGGACCTCACGCTGTGAAAATGCACCTATTTCTGTTCATTGAAAATCATTTTTTTTTAATAAGCAGCCCAGTGGAAAACAATTGTGAATGGCAGCTTCATTACATGTGGATTTTTAGAACAAAGAGAATATTGCTCATGCTCTACAACCTGTTCAATGATACTGGATTTTAATTAAAAAAATGTTACATGCTAAATTGATGACAAGGAAGGTGTGACACTAGGGCTATAAAAGAAATCAGGAAGGCGGCTTATGGTTGTCAGATTGCCTATTTGATGTGATCTTTTCTTTTCTTTTCTTTTCTTTTTTTTGATGTGATCTTTTCGATGTTACTTCATATTTTTGTCTTCTTTCTCTGTGTTTTCCATTTAAAACTCTCAGTGTCAAACTAGTGGGAACAGACTTCAAGCTCCGCAGATTTCAGATGGGGAGGTTGGTGGGGCCAGAGGAGGGTTCGAGGAGGTGGAGCCTTACTTGCCCTTTGGGAGCCTCTCACATCATCTTGTGCCACGGATGGGTTGTTGTTCTAAAGGGCCTCCTCAAAGTGGCTACCGCCCTGGCGCAACCCTAGAAAAGCCCCTTTGAAGGGACTAGTGTTTCTGAGCCTGCAACTTGGAGCTCGCTTCCAGGTGATTGGTTTAAGATCATCTTAGCAGACCTGATAACTAGGAATGAATTATCCTGAAGTAACACATTAAACGGTGTAGGACAGGCCATTGGATGTTCAACCCAACCTAAGTTTCACCAATTACAAGAGAGTTTTCTTTTGAGATGATGCGATCATTGAGTAGGAGAATCCACATGCTGAGAGGATGTCGATGTATTGGGTCTCAGAAAGGCAGACCGGAGCAGGCAGAGCGCGTCAGCTTCCTCTCTGGGTGGGCTTCTAGGACATTATGTGTCAGTTCAAGACCTGCAGCCCCATGAAAGAATAGCCATTTGCCTCAATCACAGAGCTCTGAGATCTGCCCTGCAGTAAAAGAAATCACCTCCACCACAGCATGTGCAAGAAGGAAGCAGCTGCCCTGTGTCTGGGAGCCTGCCTCAGGTTGCTGGGAGAAGCGTGGGCCTTAGGGCCAAGGGAGCTTGAGTGTCTCCTTCCTCCCAAGAGAACAGGTGTGCAGGAGCAGACTGCAGAGTCAACCACCAGCCAGAACTGGCCCTTGAGCTCCCCTGAGGAAGACACTAGTGTCCTTCAGGGACCAGCACCCACGGAATAGCAAATACAAAGGTTCTAGGACTGATGGGGCTGGTGCAGACAGAGTGAGCCACAGGTATGACATCGGGGAGGTGCTGGCCGGGCACAGGGAGGAGGCTAAATTCTGTTCTAAGAGCACCAAGAAGCCACTGTCCTGTTTCAAGCAGGAGGAGCACATGGCATGGTTTTACATTTCCTAAAGATTATGCTGGCTTCTGTCTGGAGTAGGAGTCTGGGCTGTGGGCCAGATGGGAGGCGATGGGATAGGAGACTAAGGGGGTGTCTTTCAAGGGTAGGAAAGCCTGGTGAGGAGCTGGTGGGGAAGGTGAGGGAGGGGTCTGTGGAAGAGACATCTAGCCCCTGGTCTCCTCATTGGGAAAAGTCTCAATAATCCCCATCTCTCAGAGAGGTTGTGAAGGTTCAAAATGGTGCATGAGCCCCAGCGAGTACCCAAGGCTGCCTTCCCATGGTCCCCTTTGTTCCCACAAGCACAGACAGCAGACAGCTCTCTTTAGCAATGCTGCTTTCTGACCCTCGTCCTCAGTAAAGTGGGAAGTAGGGCCTGGGCTAGAATGGGCAACAGGGCGGGTTCGGATTGCTTTTTTTTCTGAGAAATCATGTGCGGATCCCCAAGCGAAATGGTGATGCAATAAACTTCCATGTTCTTTTTTTTTTTTTTTAATTTAAGTTTGTTTTTTTTTAAGATTTTATTTATTTATTTGAGAGAGAGCGCACAAGCATGGGGAGAGATGGAGGGAGAGGGAGAAGCAGACTCTCTGCTGAGCAGGGAGCCAGCCATGGGGCTCCATCCCAGGACCCCAGGGTCATGACCTGAGCCAAAGGCAGCTGCTCAACCAACTGAGCTACTCAGGTGCCCCAACTTCCATGTTCTTAAAAAACATTTTGATGCTTACCAAAAGAAAGTTAACAGGGAACCGAATTATTATTATTTTTTTAAAAATATTTTATTTATTTATTCATGAGAGACACAGACTAAGAGAGAGAGAGAGGCAGAGACACAGGCAGAGGGAGAAGCAGGCTCCATGCAGGGATGTGGGACTCGATCCCAGGACTCCAGGATCACACCCTGGGCCGAAGGCAGGCGCTAAACCGCTGAGCCACCCAGGGATCCCCAGGGAGCCGAATTATCACCATCATGAAGCCCAACATTCCTGGGGTCACATTCCTTCCCAGCAGGTGAGGCCCACCAGTGACTGTCCTTTGGACCAGGATCCCTGTGTCCATCTCTGGCACTCACATCTGGTGGGGCAGGGGTGGGGAGTGGGTGAACGGAGCAGAGTTCCCACTTTCAGGTCAAACACTCACTTCCGAGCTCACACCGAGCCGAGCACACAGTGCCTAGAACCTCACAGTCCTTACGCTTGTGAAGTTTATTAACGGGAAACTGGCCAGACCCCGTGGGGTCTTGCTAGGGCTGGGAAGGCTCCCTGGAGGAGGAGGGGCCCAGGGCTGCGTGAAGGATGGGAGGAGGGGCCCATGGCGCCAGGCTCTCTGCTCAGGGTGCAGCTTGGAGGAGGACACATGACCAGTTTTTTCTGAGCCAGCAAATTTTCCATTCTAAATATAGCCCGAGATGACCCAAGACATCTTCCCCTCCCAAGGAGGTTCGAGGTTCTGTATTTTCCGGCATTTCTGTGACTTCTGAAGAAGTGAGCAGTGAGATCTGAGGTTCTACCCTCTGTCCCCGGATCCCATGGATCCTGGGTCCTGAGGAGCCATGTCTGATTCCCTCTTGAGAGGAGAGCCTGTCTGGGGTGAGGGGCTCTTTTTGGAGCCCAACGTTCAGTAGGTACGAAAGTATTTTGCCAGCCCTCTTCCTCCAGCAAAGTGAAACAAGCTTCTGTCCACCCAGGAAGGGCCACCCACCACCCAGGCCGGAAATGAGTAGCTTTCTTCCACCCTTGGGTTGGTTCACCCCAGCATCTCAGGACTGAGGCTCACCCCGGTGAGTTTGAATTGAACAACAGATCCCTACTTCCCCCAGGGAACCCTGCTGCAACATGAAGCTGACACTTTTCTCACATTTCTGGAAGGTATAGGATGCAAGCCTTTTGGAGAGAAGGCACCCGCCACAAGCCTCTGACACCATGGTGACTCTTGGCTCTGAGCAAGTGCCTTCACTGCTTGTTTGCAAAGGGGGGCTGGGGATAGTTTTCTGTATCTGAGTGGGGCTCTGCTAATTGCTGCACAAGCACTTCTGGGGGAAGTTCGAATTTCCAAAGGCCTGCGTTAACTCTGACAGCGCCAGTGCTTCCCTAACAGGGCGCTTGAGGACATTTGTGAAAACGCATTATGGGAGACACCAAGCAGGGTGGTTATCTCCAAAGGGTTAAATGACCAAAGAGTGAGGACAGTCATGGCAAGTTATATATAGCAAACAGTGAGCAAAGCAGGCAAGAGAGAGAGAGAGGAAAAAAAAGAAAAAAACCCACAGGGATATCCACTCCCCCCTCCCCGCCCCCGCCGGCAGGCAGCCCCCCCACCCCCACCCCCCTGCAACAGCACTATACATACAGACCACAGATTGGGGCATAGTTAAATCTGGCACACAGAGACTACAGCAAAGAAAGAAAACATATCAAGTTACGCAGAGTCCTATTCAGATGTGGGCCTGGGCCTCACCCGCACAAAGCTCAGCAGAGGAGAACAAGACCACGGTGTGTTGTCGAAAAGCACACCGGTGAGATTTGCTTTCCTTTCAGTCATTCGCTGGCCCGGCCCTGGGCAACAGGTTAATGCCCTGCCCCACAGGTGGAGACAGATAAAACAAACCCAAACGGTGTCATGGGCTGCAGGAAACCTCTCTTTCCAAACTTGATCCATCTCCAGAGAGGAAACACGCAAGGACTTAGCTCTGGACAGTAATCTGTTTTCTTAGGGCAGCGGGAGAGACCTGGTGGCCAGGGTAAATAAGGCACCGTGACAGTGGCCAGTGGCAGGGGTTTGGGCAGGCGGAGCTGCAGGGGAAGCTCGACAAGCCGACTTCCTACACTCTCTTCCCAACCAGGAGTAAGCTGTCAGTCTCAGAGGATGAAGGCGCTCTGGAAAAAGCCAGCGGAGAGAAAGGGGAGCCCCCCCCCCCCCCGCCGCCGCCCAGCCCTCCAGCAAGGGAGAAACCTAAGCCACAGGTGCATGTCAGGAGCCCCCCTTCCTCCTCCAGGCCAGTTCACCTGGCCAGAACCCAGCCTGCAGGGCTGCTCCCCCCAAAGCTCCCTGAGTGGGGAGAGCAGGCCGGGACTTGTGAAATGCAACCCGGGTGGGTTTCAGCCTCTGCGCGGAGCAGCCCGACAGGCCAGGCAGGCAGGCTGCCAGCGGGACTGGCCGAGCCTTGGCGCATGCAAAGCGGGCACAGGGAGGGTTAGATATGTTTTAGTCATCAGACATTGTCGCTGCCAGCAGGCGCTTGGGACTCCCTGAGGAGACGAGACAGCCGCCGGCTGGCACTTGTCATCTCGGGCTGCACAGAACATCAGTAGTCATAATGCTACTCCCTGTGTCGCCAAGTATGTGGGTCTTTTCAAAGCCGTGCCATGTGCTGCCCTACTTGGGCTTCACCTGACCCTAGGTGGGCAGGGCAGAGCATCACTGCCACTTTGCAGGGGAAGGAGGGGATGCACGGTGAGGCCACCTCTTGCTTGGTTCAGAGAGCAGCCCCTTACGCTGGCCTTCCTGGGAGGCCTACCTAAGGAACTGGGCCCTGCCGCACGGAGCAGTAGTTCTCACGTCTGAGCATGTGCCAGCAGCTTGGGGTCATCCTCCACCTGTGTGACCCATTCTCCTTGAGGCGGGGCTGGGTGCCCTGGCCCAGTGCCAGCCCCCGGCAGGGGGGGTATCCAGTGATCTCGGTTCACACTGGGTTCTGCCATGGATCCCAGCCCAGTCTCCATCTGACACGGGGACGAAGGGGCAAGTGTGTCTGCAGCTGTTCCAACCACAGAGGCACCCAGCACTGCATCTCTTTCCCTGCCTGTGACTTGATGGCTCCACCGTCTTGGCTCCCTGTGTAGAAATGATGCTGTAAGATGTTGAGTTGTGTCCTCCTAAATTTTATATGTTGAAGTCTGAACCTCTGCCCCCTAAACCTCAGAATGTGATCTTGCTTGGCGATAAGTTTATTATGGATATAATTAGTTGTATGAGGTCATACTGGATTATGATGGGCCCCTAATCCCGCACGACTGGTGTCTTTATAAAAAAACCAAAGGGGAAATTTGGGCATAGACACGTGCACACAGGGAGAACACCACGTGCACAGGAAGGCAGAGACCAGGGTGTTGAGTCTACAAGCCACAGAACGCCACAGATTGCCACCAAGCACCAGAAGCTGGGAGAGAGGCCTGGAATGGATTTTCCCTCGCAACCCTCGGGAGGGACCAGCCCTGCTGACACCCCTGCCCTCGGATCTTGGGCCACCAGAGCTGTGAGACAGTACGTTTCTGTTCTAAGGCACCGTTGTTGATAGTTTGTTATGGCAGCCCTAGCAAATACAGATGAGGAGAAGGCCACGGTATCTGTGGTGAGTTTACCTTGAAAACCGACTTTGAAGGCCCTTCCAGCTCTGCTCTGCAGACTTTTATCCTGTTTCGTTGCCCGAACAAAGAGTGAAATGGTACCACTGCAAGCACAGTCCATGACTTCTCTGCTCGAACATGCCACCTCCTTCTTCTCAAAATCCGAACCCTACTTTGTTCTGAACAGAAATCACATTCTGCATAATTCTCCCCAAATGACTCCAGGGCAAGACAAGCCCCTCATTCCCTTCTGGGCACAAGTAAGACCCTCTGCAAGTTATGACGTAATAGAGCCCCTCATATCCAACCAAGCGCAGGGCCCAGCGTCTTGCTCACTTCCCAGTCATCCCAACCAGTGCTCAGGAGAAGACCTGGAAACTCGTTCACGTGACTAAAATGATGAACGACGGTCAGGAGCTTGAAGCGCTAGCTTGCCCAGGTAAGGGATTGGGTCGTGCCGAGCATTGACTGGCACTCTGCCTTCTGCCCGAACAGTTATGTCATCCTCACTGTGACACATCCCTGCTCGACAGAAATTCCTCCTGGCGTGACCACACCAGCTCCCCTTGTGCCTTTGCATCAGGCCTCGGCCTCCCTCCCCTGGTGGCGTGGAGCCCAGTGACGCCAACATCCTCCCAGACTAAGAAAGTCCTCCCAGAGCATGTCACCATCCCCGGAATCCTGGCAGCTCCCCTAGTGCTGGAGCTCTGGGCATGGTGATTCTCGGGGCTACATTCTGGAGTGCTAACGTGGACCACGAAATAAGGCTTATTAGACTTGATCTTTGAATGCCCCCCCTTTTCTCCTTTGCTTTTGTTGCTTTGTTCCTGAATCCCGCCCCCTGCTCTACATCTGCCTGCCAAATACCTCTTTTAGCCTTACTGTTCCCCCACAGCGTCCTATTGTTTATACAAGTTATTTTTTTTCCACCGAGAATTTCTGAGTGCATCAATTAGAATGCGAGATTTTGAGTCTCATGCTTCCATCCTTCCCCCCTCCCACACTTGAGTGACTTGCACATAGGAGTTACTCAGTACAGATTTGTGGAAGGTTGATTCAACCTGAATTTCTTACGTTCATTTACTCTGTTACCTGTTTTGGTCCCAAATCCTTTCCTCATTTGGTCCCCAAGTGCCTCCCACTTCAGAATTCAGTCTGTTCATCCAGGGATGTTGGCATCTCCTAACTTAGACCAAAAGTACAGGAGTGCTCACTGCAGCTGATTTCTCATCAACTCAGAGCAAAAGAGCTCATAAACTTTCAGAGCCAGAAGGTTCTTTAGAAAGTATTCAGTCGGTTTTTTAATAAGAGGCCATGTGACTTGTCTAGGGTCAAATGGCAGGGTAAGTGGCAGAAGAGAGCCTGGAAGCCAGATGTCCTGGTTTGATGCAAGGCCGTTCATCATGTGGATGAAGACATCATCTGCATGGCTGGTGTAGAGTGGGGGTGGGGTGGGGGTGGGGGTCACATCATATCTGTTTTGGAAGGTTCTCTCTATTGGTCCCTGGGCATTTCAGCTTAACTTTAATGGCTTCCAAGTAAGTCCAGACACCTCTGTCACATCTGCTCCACAGGGGTCGCATGTGGGCACACAGACTCCCTTCCTAGCAGCAGAGACACTGTCTCCTGTTCTATCTCGCAAATCCACAGATAAGACCAACAGGGAGCGCCTTCCATTTACAGTGTCACACAGATGTCAGAGGTAGGTCTGTTTCCAACCACTGAGGAAGCATAAAGCAAAATAGTCCTGTCGGCATAGACATATGCCTCATTGTTTTCAATCTGAACACATGTTTTACATCAAGAGAGGGCTTGTGGTCGGGGTAGGGGGAGCTAAAGGGAGATTCAAAGGTTCTTCAGCTCTTAAAGATCTCAACCTCTTCAAAGTTTCAACCCTCAGAGCTCTTATGACGTTTCATCCCACTCAGCAGAAGTGCTTCTGCCCACACTCTCAGGTGCATGCATAGGGACTCAGCCGTGGTCCAGAAGGACAGAGAAAGGAAACAGGAGTCACCTCACTGCAGATATTTTCCATAGAGGATGCAATTTCTCCTTGGGGATTTGATGGGTTCTCTAAGGCACATTCACTTGCAGAGAACAGGTGATACGTGTTTGCTATGGAGGCCACATCAAGCCATGGGTGGTGATAGGTATCATGAGCTCACACTGGGGGGCAGAAGTGGGGGGGATGAGCAGCTTCTACCTGGGACTCTGGGCAGATGAGTGCTGGCCTGGACCAGAGTCAGGGACAACAGATGATCAGGAGAAAGGGGAAGGGTTTTCATTCACTTATCATCCGTGTTTCTAGCCTCGGTGCTCTCAATTGTAAATTGGGGATAATGATATTTTTGGAGTTCACCAAATGAGATCATTACCCCTGAAAGTGCTTGGTACAGAGAGATGAGGAGTAGTTCCGTGGACAGGAAGGAATTCCAGCACTCATGCCAGCTCCTGGCCATCTTCTTCTTGAGAGATCGTTTCTAAGGGGAAGGAGCAGCAAGCTGATGCCTCCATCCTGCAGGTTGAGTCCAGGCAAGCCAAGTTGGCGTAAAAGAATACCATTTAGGCTGTGCCCCAAATGGTCTGCAATCAGAGGGTCTGAAAGCAGAGTGGCAGGGGGATGGGGTGGGACCTGGAGAACCCAGTATGAGTCCTGGGGGGCACTGCCTGCACTCTGCTACTTCGGATGGCTCGCTGGTCTCCCTGGCCCTGTCTGCCTGTTGGTAAGTTGGAGCAGGCTGCACACAGCACAGGGTCGTGGCAAGGCTCTTGTAGAAAGATCCAGGAAGACAGCTGGAAATGACAAGGTGCTGAAAACATGTGTGATGCTGCTGTTGTTCTTACAGGAGGGAAAAAAGAAGGAGGGGATGAGAAGCAAGGGGGAAGGGATTAGCCTTAATTTAAAATTTTTGAAAAAATAAATAAATAAAATTTTTGGAAATTTTCAAATAGTTTTAAGTTTCCAGAAAAATTGAAAAAATAGTCCAGAGAGTTCCCACATACATCACACCCAGCTTCTCCTATCGTTAGTGTCTTATATCAGTATGGAACATCTATGGTATTTAATAACCAATATCGATGTTATTATCCACTAAAGTTTATACTTTATTCATATTTCTTTATTTTTACCTAATGTCCTTCTGCTCTAGGATTCCAGGATACATTTATTTTTTATTTTTATTTTTATTTTTTTTAATAATTATGGAAGATTCCTGTTTTTTTTTTTTTAATTTTTTTATTTATTTATGATAATCAGAGAGAGAGAGAGAGAGGCAGAGAGAGGCAGAGACACAGGCAGAGGGAGAAGCAGGCTCCATGCACCGGGAGCCTGACGTGGGATTCGATTCCGGGTCTCCAGGATCGCGCCCTGGGCTAAAGGCAGGCGCCAAACCGCTGCGCCACGCAGGGATCCCCATCCAGGATACATTTAGCTGTCAGGTCCCCTCTACGCTCCTCCTGGCTGGGGCTGTTTCTCAGATTTTCCTTGCTTTTGATGATCCTGCCAGTTTTCAGGAGTACTGGTCAGGCATTTTGTAGAATGTCCCTACACTGGGATTTGTCTGGTGCTTCCTCATGATTAGGGTGGAATTATGGGTTTCTGGGAGGAAGACACAGAGGTAAAGTGTCATTCTCATCACCTCATTTTCAAGTGCGCATGTATTCCACATGACTTATTACTCTTGAGTTGACCTTGACATCTGGCTGAGGTAGTGTTTGTTGAGTTTCTTCTTCTCCCTTCTCACACTGTACTCTTTGAAAGGGAGTCACGATGTACTCTCCACACTTAAGGAGTGGGGAGTTCTGGTCTACCTTCTTGGGGGCAGAGTAGCTACATCAATTATTTGAAGTTGTGCTTGCTTCATGGGAGATTTGTCTATTCTCCTCTATTCATGTATTCATATTATCAGTATGGAATATTTCATGATCATATATATCAGTGTGAGTCATGCATAGTTATTTTATACTTGTATTACTTATCATCCAATAATACTTTATTGCTCAGATTATTCTAGTTTGGGCCGTTGAGAGCTCTTATTCTAGTTTGGGCCATTGAGAGCTATTGCCTTCCCTTTAACACATCCCCACCACTGTGTGTTGTTGTTTGTTTTCTCAGCACTTTCTCATTTTCTGACGTTATATGATGCTCCAGGATCATCTCGTATATTCCCTGCCCATCCTAAAATCAGCCATTTCTCCAGAAGTCCTAGTTTCTTTTATTGGAGAATGATACTAAAATCTGAAATCTGGGCACCAGATGTGCTCATTGTTGCTGGGATGTCATTTATTTCGGACCCTCTTAGCTGACAGAGCAAGGAAATATATGTGTTTATGCCAACCCATATCTACAAATATTTTGTGTGCGTCTCTTTAAACATAAGTTCTTACTGATGTCTCCAATGCTAATCCACTACCACGTGAATCATTCTAGCATTCCTCTTCTGCTTGTCTGTAACTTCTCACTCCAACCGTAGGAAACTTGGCTCCCACCACCTGTCATCCACTTACTGAACTTTTCAGTTCCAAAATTCATGATGGGTGGCTTCAGAATCATCAACTCATATCCCATGGGAGACAACTTTATCAACGAGAATACAGTGTTATGTACGATTCCTTTTGCTTTTGCTCTTAACAATTTCCACTTATTTC
Organism: Canis aureus; assembly: GCF_053574225.1. Taxonomy (NCBI): domain Eukaryota; kingdom Metazoa; phylum Chordata; class Mammalia; order Carnivora; family Canidae; genus Canis; species Canis aureus. Next base: position 28,971,503 of record NC_135622.1, on the reverse strand, counting down.
CAGTACTACTTGGGTCAGCACCTTTTATGCCCACCCCATTCATTCTACAAAATGCCTGACCAGTACTCCTGATTATTCAGTACTCCTGATTATCTACATTTGTAACACAGTTAGATTTTTGTGTGTGTGTGAGATTCAGTGTTCCATCCCAGAATCCCCCAACCTTTTGAATAATATTTAAAAATTTGTATACATCTGAAAATTTCCTAAGATGAAAACATAGATGATTAATTTTAGATACTTCTTTTCTTCCTACCTTTTTTTTTTTTTTTTTTTTTTTTTTTAAGAAAAGGAGGGCAGCGGGAGCAGAGGGAGAGACAGAGTCTTAAGCAGGCCCCATGCCTAATGCAGAGCACAAAGCAGGGCTCGATCTCACGACTCTGAGATAAAGACCTGAGCCAAAATCAAGAGTCGATTACTTATTGATTGAGCCACCCAGGTGCCCAGATTTGTCTTTTTTCCAAATATATGCATTCAACACTATAAATTTCCACTAGTCTGTATTCTGTCATTATGGATTAGTGAGTATTTCTAAAATTTTTTATGTGAATAGATTCGTGCAATTTGTGGGGTTTTATCCCCTCTGACTTTTTTTCACTCCACATAATTATTTCAGATTCATTCATGTTCTTACATGTATTAATAGTCTGTCCTTTATTGCTCCATAGTATTCCATTATATGGATGTGCTACCGTCTATTTACCTATTTATCTGCACTGCACCTCTAGATTCTTTCCAGTTTTGAGTTATGAAAAATAAAGCTGCTATTAGCATTTATGTGGGAGTCTTTATGTGGACATATGCTTTCACTTCTCTTGCATAAATACCTAGGAATGAATGGCTGGGTCATATGGTAAATGCATGCTCTACTTTGGAGAAACTGCCCATCCATTTTTCAGGATGGTTGTACCATGTTACATTCCCACCACATTGTATAAGGTTCTAGTTCTTGCCTATTTCAGAATGGTTAGTATTTTTAATTTTAGAGATTTCAGTCGGTGTTTGCTGCTATCTCACTATTGTTTCCATTTGCATTTCCCTAATTACTAATGGCTTTGTGTTTATTTACCATTCCTACTGCTGTTCTTGTGAAATACATGCCCAATTCCTTTCCCCACTTATAAAACTGGGTTGTGTGCTTTCTCCTTATTGATTTTGAGATTTTTTTAAAAAAAGTATTCTGCGTTCAAGTCTGTTATCACCTATGTGATCTGCAGATATCTCCTAGTCTGTGGCTTATCTATTCCCCTCTATGGTGTCCCCCATAGAGCAAAAGTTCTAAAAATCTATGAAGTTCTATCAAACTTTTTATATGCCATGCTTTTGCTGTCTCATCTTAAAAGTCTTTCCCTAACTCGGAGTTGCAGATTCAGTTTCCGAGTCTCTTGGATTTGCCCATCTGCTTAGAATTTTCTTCTGTATTTTCATGTTGGGCTTATACCATTATAGGCTTTTTTGTTTTTAAGATTTTATGTATTCATTCATGAGAGACACAGACAGAGAGAGAGAGGCAGAGACACAGGCAGAGGGAGAAGCTGGCTCCATGCAGGGAGCCCAATGTGGGATTCGATCCCAGGACTCTCGGATCACACCCCAGGCTGAAGGTAGGTGCTAAACCGCTGAGCCACCCAGGGATACCCAGTTATAGGTTTTAAAAATGGGTCCCCGTGATCCATTTTGAGTTAATTTTTGTATATGGTGTGAGGTGTTCATCAAAGTCCAGTTTTTCATGCTGATAAATATTCAGTTGTTCCCCTAGCATTTACTGAAAGAGTATTTTATTCCCTATGGAGATGTTTTTGCATCTTCTCTGAAGATCAGTTGTCCATATACATATGTTGGTCTGTTTCTGAAATATATATTTTGTTCTATTCATCTGTTTGCCCATGTGTATGCCAACATACCCTGCTTCATTCCAGTAACTTTATTTTTTTAAATTTTTATTTATTTATGATAGTCACAGAGAGAGAGAGAGAGAGAAAGAGGCAGAGACATAGGCAGAGGGAGAAGCAGGCTCCATGCACCGGGAGCCCGACGTGGGATTCGATCCTGGGTCTCCAGGATCGCACCCTGGGCCAAAGGCAGGCGCTAAACTGCTCTGCTACCAGGGATCCCATTCCAGTAACTTTAATATAAGACCTGAAATCGGTTAGTGCTGGTCCTCAAAGTTGTTCTTCTTTTTCAGAATCCTCTTGGCTCTCCCAGATCTATTGTGTTTTCTTTTGAATCTTAGGGTCAGTTTATTGATTTTGACAAACACAAAAGGGTTTAGGGTGTTTTTTTTTTAAGGTTTTATTCATCCATTCATGAGAGACACAGAGAAAAAGAGGCAGAGACACAGGCAGAGGGAGAAGCAAGGAGCTTGATGGGGGACTCAATCCCAGTACCTCAGGATCACATACCAGGCCAAAGGCAGATGCTCAACCGCTGAGCCACCCAAGCATCCTGGTTTAGGAGTTTTTAACTGGCATTGTGTTGAAGCTACATATCAATTTGGAGAAAATTATCATCTTAACAATGTAGAGTCTTCTGGCTCAAAACAAGGTATGTCTTTCTATTTACTTATGTTTAATTCAATTCCTCTCAGCAATATTTGATAGTTTTCAGTATGCAGACCTTTCTCATCTTTGTCAGATTTATCTATCCCTAAGTAGTTCTGAGTTTTAGGTTACTAGAAATAGTATTTTTTTAAATTTCAATTTCAGATTGCCCATTGCTCGTACATAGACATGCAGGTGATTTTCCTGTATTGATCCTATTTGCACCCTTCTAATCTCACTGATTCCTTTTAGTGGCTTATTATACATTCATGTATTTTTGCCATTTCTGTTTGTTTCATGTGAGAGACTAAATCTAGTCTCTAGTCTCTCTATCCATTTGACTGTAATGGAAGCTTGAAGGATTTGCTTTTAGGAAGTGTATCTACTAAGGTGATAGTAGAATCACCATTAGGGCACAGTGTCACCGAGGCCCATATACATGGGAAATAATGAGAGTAGTCTGCTCTCACTGTTGCCCAAGAATACAGAGGGTAATTCTTAGAACACTTCCCCAGTAAATGATAAGATATATGAGGACGTGTTTTGGGAGCCTCATCTGCAAATGAGCATGCTAGACCCAATGATTTTGTGTGCCTCACTAAAGGATGCTCACCAAAGTATGGACATCTTTGGAGTACAATACTCTGCAGCCACTGAAACAGACGTCAAGTAAGTTCACTGGCATGAAAACGCTTGTGGTTTATTACTGTACTCATTATCTAATGCTGCATAACAATTTAGCACAGACTTCAATATTAAAATACAGTTTGGAAGTCAGGAGTCCAGGTAGGCTCCGCTGGGTATCTGCTTGGAGTCTCATAGGCTGAAATCAGGTGGCAGCTAGTTTTATGCTCTGGAGGCTCTGGGTGAGGGTCCACTTGCAGGTTCATTAAAATTGTTGGCAGAAGTCAGTTCCCTGATTGTAGGGCAGAAAACCCCATCTCCTTGCTGGCTGTCAGCCAGGCATCATTCTCAGCATCCAGAGGCTTCTTGCGTTTCCTCGGCTAGTGGACCCATCTTCAAAGACAGCTATGGTACACCAAATCCCTTTTATGCTTCTCGACTCCCTTTTAGGGCTCACGGGATTCCCTTAGGCCAATCCAGATAATCAAAGGTAATCTCTCTGAATTACAGTCAACTAACTAATAAGTTTAATTAAATCTACCAAGTTCTTTTTGCCATGGAAGATAACATATTCATGGGCAAGATAGCTCATCATAATCCTGTGTTCTGGGGATTAGGCACAGAATCCTGAGGGGGCATATTTTGAATTCGGCCTTATACAACTAGCAAATAAAACTAGAAATTACACAAAACAGTATGTGCAATATGATAATATTTTTATAAGAAAAAAATAAAAGCAGTACAAAATTATGGGTAATGTTTGCTTTCTTCTTTATCCCCTAAGTTTGTTTTTAAAAAAATTAACATTTGTCATTAGGACACTATGAAGAATTTACATAAATCCCAAACCCATAAAAATTCATTTACAAGACAGAACTCAAGGTGCATTTTCCCATAGACACATGTTTTGGGGTGATTAGAATCCTCTGATGTTCCACAAAAGACTTAATCCTAAAGCTCTGTGCCCCATGAGCTATTTCTAGTGGGCAGTAAATTCCAAGTTTTAATTCAAGAAGCCAAGAATAGATGGCTTTTCTCTCCTCATTCCCTGACGAAGCACCAGTGGGCAAGGGGGCTGGTGACCAGGAGCTATGGTTAGGCCTACACAAGAAAAGACCACCCCTGCATTAGGAGAGGAGGCAATGGAGCCCCTCACAACACTGGCACCCTGGGGCTGACTCCTGCACACGCATGTGTGTTCATGCGTGCAGAAGTATCTGTGCAGGAGCAAGCAGGGGAGTGTGTGAGCATGCAGGTGTACATGCATGGCTGGGGATCTGCAGCAAGTTATGCTGCCTCTTCCCAAAAGAAGAGTCCACTAAAAAACTTTTTGTCCAAGAATATAGTAAGCAATCTGTGGGGTATGATTATATACTTTATAATCTTCCCATTTTTTTTGTTCTCTCTTCTTCCCCAGTGTTCTCTCCCAGAGACACCTGTCCCCTGTCCCCTGTCCTTCTCTCCACCTTCCTTCTCTGCACAGGCTTACTCTCTCTGTCTCTCTCTTTCTCTCTCTCAGACTCCCATTCCATCCCTTCTTGGACCACTTTCTCCCGGATCTCCCCACCCCCAGCTAAAACTGCCCAAATGTCGTTCAGTGATGAATGGTGAAGCAAACAAACCAAGGCACATTTAAGCCTTGGGTGCTACTCAGCAATCAAGAGGACGTTGGGTCTCCATACACGGGGTGCATGAATGGATGAATCTCAGGACAGTCATATTGAGCAAAAGAATGCATACATGCTATGATTCCATTTATATATTATTCTTAAAATGACAAAATTATGAAAGCAGAGAACAGACTATTGGTTGCCAGGAGTTTGGAAGGGGAAAAAGTGGAAAGGACAGAGGGACGGCCATAAAATGGCAACATGAGAGATCCTGTCAGTCGCAGAAGTCAAGTATATCTTTTTCTTTTTAAGATTTATTGACTTATTTTAGAGAGAGAGCATGTGCACACGAGTCAAGGGAAGAGGAGGGGGAGACAGAAAGAGAACCTGAAGCAGACTCTCCACTGAACAGGGAGGCCTACTCAGGGCTTGATCTCAGGACCCCAAGATCATGACCTGAGTTGAACATTTAACCATCTGAGCCACCCAGGTGCCCCAGAAGCAAAGCATATCTTGACTATGGTGATGGACACCAAATCCACACCTTGGGTAAAACTGCATGTGATGGAATGCACACACACACACACACACACACACACACACACTAATGAGTATACATAAAAGTTATCAGTGTCAATATTCTGGCTATGACATTATTCCATGGTTCTGCCAGATGTCACTTTCAAAGGAAACTGAATAAAGCGCACACAGGATTTTTTTTTTTTTAATTTCTTACACCACCTCTGACTTTACAAAGATCTCAAAAAGTTTAAATGAAAAAAGTGAAGAAGAAGTAACGATTTTCTCAAACAAAATCAGATGGTATTCATTGCCAGATATCTGCCCTGTAGAACATGTGACAAGAAATTTTTCAGGTAGAAACTCGGGTCTGCATAAGGCAGGGATGAGTGTTGGAGAAGGAAGAAATGAAAATAAAATAAAATCTTTTGTTTTTATTGGCCTTAATTGATTTAAATTATCAGTTGTGGTTTTATAGCTTTCTTCTTATATTTTAGAGTTAATTTTTTGTTCAAATGTCAAACATGGTATTTTTGGAAAGCTTCAGACCTCAGGCAGGCCTGAGGGCCGATGGCTGGAAGGAACTTGAAGGCACCAGGTTCTCCTGAAGGTACCCCAGTCTCATCCTGCCATGATCCCAGGACCCTGAGATCATGACCTGATCAAAGGTATCTCTCAACCAACTGAGCCACCCAGGCATCCTGAAAAGGCAACTTTTCAGGACTGCTGTGGCAGTAATAGGATTTAACACATGGGACAGTGACAGCCACATGGCGGGTACTAAAATATGTTCATTTTTTTCCTTATTAGGATGTTTATGGCTGTCCCTCCTACTGAATAAATAATTGACACATTCATACAGAAGACTCCATTCCTTAATTCACATGTGAGATCTACACAGCCTTGTTCTTGCCTAAAAGTTTATTCTCTGCAGGGTGGCAAACCCAACTATCACTTCTCAGTTCTCCTTAGGTCTTGGGCTGCAGAAAAGGTATGTAGGAGGCCTTGCAGCTTGAGGAAACAGCTCTTGATCCAACAACCTGAAAGAAATAGCAATCCCACTTTGTCCCTTCTCCCAAATCTCCTTGGGAGTTGAAGCTTCCTGCCACCTTTCTGAGGCTCCAAATGCTGGGTACTTTTTTAATACAATTCTATAGTCTGTTTTTCTACACAGAAGTCAAAATGTCTTTAAAAGGAAAATCAGTTCCTGTCAGGTCTCCACTTCCTAAATCCACTCAGTGGCTCACTTACACTTGAACTAGGAGCTATTAATTAGAAAAGCTCACAAAGGGCTCCCTGGGTGGCTCAGCAGTTTGGTGCCTGCCTTTGGCCCAGGGCATGATCCTGGAGTCCTGGGATCGAGTCCCATATCGGGCTCCCTGCATGGAGCCTGCGTCTCCCTCTGCCTGTGTTTCTGCCCCCCCTCACCCCCCGCCTCTCTGTGTCTCTCATGAATGAATAGATAAAGTCTTTAAAAAAAAAAAAAGAAAAGAAAAGCTCACAAAGCCCCCAGACCTGTTCCAGCCTTATCTTTTTCTGCTCCCCTGGTGGATCACACCACTCAACCACACTTACTTTCTTTTGGTTTCTCAACAACTTGAGTGCATTTGGCCTCAGGGCCTTTGCACTTGCTGGTCTCTGGCTGGAATGCTCTTCCCTGAACTGAGCATGCTGGCCTCCCATCTTCTTGCCCTGACTCCAGTATCATCTTAGCACGCAGCCTTCCCTGACCATAGTCTAAAGAAGAGGGACTTTGTCTCCCTTAACAGTCCTCTTTTCTCTGTCCACAATCTGAAATCTTCACATTCATTTACATGTTTACTTGATTTTTGACTGTTTCCTCCTTGAAGAACATCAGCTCCGTGGGACAAGGGACCATGACTCTGAAATCCCTGGTGTCCAGATCTGGGTTAGGCATATGGTTTGGGTGGTTCCCAATATCTATTTGTAAATGAATAATCATTCCTTTCCATCTTGGCACAAGTACTCAAGCCCTGAAAACGCAACCATGGCTCCTGACCCCTGGAAAACCATTTGCTCCCAACCCCTGAAAAGCCATCCCCAGACCACACTTGGTGAAGCTCACCCAAGAGAAATGTGCCAGTGACCTCAGATGGTCACACATGGTGCAAGGCCCAAGAATACAGGCTTTTGAGCCTAGGCTGGGGAGCCAGGATGGGAAGCACTGGAGAGGGGGCAACCCAGTGGGCCACTCCCCATGTAGGCGCAGTCACATAGGTGGGTTGCTTGCGATTAGGGAGTGGTGCTAATTCAGCTGACACGAAGGCAAAGGGATTGTACCTGAGGAAGATTTATGTTTCCTCTTCCCTATCTCATGCTGCCCCCACTCCCCCGGCGGTCATAACATTGCAATAATAACCAGCTCAGCGGCCGCCACTCAGCCTGCTGAGCCCCAGCCAAGATGAGAGGGGCTGCCCCCACTCCTCGCCAATATATAGATATGTATATATATCCACAGAGGAGCATTTGTCAGGAGACTCCAGGAGAGAAATGACTATTCCATAAAGATTTCATTTTTGTTGGAGTCTATCCACGTCTCTATATTGTCATAAAAATTCAATAGGCAACTTCCATAAAAAAAAAAAAAGGAGGCACAATTAAAAAGAAATAGGGACCGCTCCAGGAGAGGTTGGAGATTAAAGACCAAGAGGCCCTGTTCAGGCGGGGGGATTTTATGAGCTACCAAAGAAAGAAAAACACACCACCCAGAAAAAAATGCCCAGGAGGAACCGTTCTGGCTGCTTGAGGGGAGGCAAGCCGTCCACTCTGGGGTTGTCGTCTGAAGACTGGGTGACAGCACCCATGGCCTCTGCGAGGCACAGTGGCCAGCCCGCTGGGTATGAGACGGTGTGCATGGGTGCGGGCTGGCCAGGGGCCTGGACCCCAGGGAACACTGCAGCTACAGCTGTCAGGGAAGCCAGAGAAACATCAAGTCTCCAAAGCATGAGACCCAGGCCCAGGCAGGAGCCACAGCTCCGGACAAGATAATCCTTTGCATTCCAGGACCTGGGGGACTGGGTAAGGAGGGGGAAAGGGCTTTTAGCAAACTTCAGGAAGTCAGATCCCTCTTTCTTTTTTTAAAATATTTTATTTATTTATTCATGAGAGACACACAGAAAGAGGCAGAGACACAGGCAGAAGGAGAAGCAGGCTCCATGCAGGGAGCCTGATGTGGGACTCAGTCCCAGGACCCCGGGATCATGACCTGGCCAAAGGCAGATGCTCAATGACTGAGCCACCCAAGTGTGCCAGGGAAGTCAAATCCTTAACCAACATTGGATCAGAATATTCAGCCTTGAGGCCCCCATTCCCTTTTAGTGGACCGTTTTCCTGATTACACACGCAATAGGTGTTCATTGTAGAAATTTTAGAAATACAGAAAACAAAAAGATTAAAGCTGACCATCATCCTTTGACCTAACCACACATATCTCTCATCCTGATGTTATTTCCCAATCTTTGGCAAGATGCAGTTTGTAAAGAAGAAAATCATAGGGAAAGCTTGGGTGTTGAAAATAGGCTGGGAGGGGAGAACCACCACCCAAAGTAGCCCAGGGGGGCACAGTGACCTGGTTCCTTGGGGAGAGAGCGAGCATGGAGAGAGCAATCCTGTGCATCGGAATCCTGCGTAGCTCAAAGGAGCAACCAGATGTTTACAAAATGAGGGCTGGAGGAAGAGAGAAGTGGGGGAACCCTCAGGGTTTTACCACCAAAAAGAAGCAGTAAGATTTGATTGCCTGTCTCGACATGGATGGTCTCTTTGCAGAGATCATGGATGCGCTAAGCTTTGCTATGCTCACCCCCAAGTGACATGAGGTTTGTGGTGATGTTTGGTCCTGATGCAGACACCCTCTAATCCGTGACCGTGGTGGCTAGACCCGCATTTCTGGAGATACAGACACAATAAGGCAGGATCCTTGTCACTGAGCTACCCGTAGCAGTGGGGGTCCCCAGGGACCACTCTTCAGACAGCAGTGAACCTCAGATATCTGCAAACATAATTCGAAATTTGCAGGGAGGCAACTCTTATTACTGATACTTTTTTTGGTTCCGTCGCCATCATCATCATCATCATCATCATCGATATGCTGTTGCAGATCTCGGACAGGAAGTAAGCCTTGCCTTACGACAGGGCTGAGCCAGGTCTTCCTGCCTGAGATCACTTAGAAAACAATAAAGTGCTTTTGAGTGACGTTTTTTTCCTATCAAAATGAAAATAGCTATATTGAGTCCTTGTTTCAGTTTTTGGATAGAGAATCATCTCTGGAGGCTTGGCACAGCTTTCCAGATGTGGCAGTTGGTTGGAGGCTGAGAAGCAGCTCTGGGTGGCCATTGGCCTCCCTTCCAATTAGTTCAGGGCCTGCCTTGGCACTGACCCTTCACAGGGCCGAAAGGGCACCTGCCACCATGGGCAAGGGAAACCACTAGATGTGAGGTAGACAAGGGACAGATCCGTAGTGCCTTTCCCAAACCTGCCATCTATTCCTCTTCTACTGGATGTGAGCTCCGTGGGGCTAGATGGGTTTTTGTTTACCCATATCCCTGCTTCTACTATGGCCATGCGCACACTGCTGTACATTTATACCCATAGGTATTTAAAATATGTTTACTGAGATGGATTCTGAGTTAAAAAAAAGAACTCTGAAGAAGATGCAGGTGAACCCTCTCCTTCTCCACTTTTCAAATGAGGAGACCAAGGCCAGGGTCCATAGGGAGGCCCACAGTCACCTGGCAATCACCTGCAGAGGCCACAGATAGCACAGGGTCATGCTGCCTCACCAGCTGTTGCCAGGGAGAGGGAGTCTTCCCGGGCAGAGTGTGAAGCCCACAGAATCAGAGGCAGGAGACGAGGTCACGTCAGTGGGTCCAGCAAGGGTGCTGGCTGAGGAGCCCAGTGATCCGGAGAGACAAGGGAGACCAGACACATGGGGCCAGGCTGGGGCTGCATGGGGTCAGCCCTGGAGTCTTATGTGGGTTTCTGGGGAGCCCAGTTCTTGGCAGGCCTGGAGGTAAAAGGGGGAACTCCTGCAAAAAGTCTCAGGTTGTGGCACCTGGGTGACCCTGTTGGGCAGGTCATGATCCCAGGGTTCTGGGATGGAGCCCTGCATGGTCTCTCTGCTCAGTAGGGGTGTCTGCTTCTCCCTCTCCCTCTGCCTGCTGCTCCCCCTGCTTGTGCTTTCTCTCTCTCTCTCTCTCTCTCTCTGTCAAATAAATAAATGAAATCTTAAAAAAAAAAAAAAAAAAGTTTTGGGTCAAAGAGCCAGGCTCATAGGAAGAGTCTGGAGGGATTCAGACACCAGGCCTGGATTATCAGACCAAAGGGTGAGGGTGGTTTTTAGAACCATGCTACAAGGTCAGCCTGGGCCCTATGGAAAAATGACCTTGATGTCAGGACGTTCAACCCACTGAGTGGGCTCTTGAATTCCTTTGGGTGAAGAAAGGCCCAGCTCTGGGGTTTGCAGCCTTTGGTGACCTGATGGCCTTAATTCAGAGGCCATTCTCACTCAGGCCTATGCACACAGACTCATTCACACAGCTGAACCAAAGGTGTCTATTGGAAAGTCAGAGAAGGCATTGAAAAAATAAGGGCTGTTCTAGAAGAAGCCTGGAACTATATTAGGAAACTCTTAGTAGCAATTACCTCGAGGGAAGGAAATCAACCTTCAGCAAGAGTTAGGGGCTTTTCGTACTTGAAGTTTTTTACAATGTGCACATATCTTTTTTCTTATCATGGGCATACATCAATTGTAAAAAAAAGTTATGACAAAAGCAACTCTTGTTAATGATGATGAAAAAAATTACACAGATACTTTCTTAAATTGAAAGACAGGACGGGGCCCAAACCACAGTCTAGTAAATATACCTTCTCTGCTTCAACACCCCTAGTTGGGCACAGGGACAAGAACTGTGTGTGTCTTTGGCCCCAGCCAGAAAAAACAAGGGCGAGGGGTGTGAACAGGCCAGGGCTGGGGAGGTGAGAGGTAGCTAGGCTTTCCATCCACTTTAATAATAAAGCAATTGAAATGTCTTTTAGAAATTAGTCATGTGAAATGAACAGAAGGAAATGAAGCAAAATAAGAGTTATAAAAACAGTGATACATCACACTTAAATAGTACTTCCTATATGCCAGGAGTTGTTTAAGAATTTCATGTGTAATAGTTAATATAATCTGAATAACAACACTATGTAGTGTAGGTACGATCATTGTCTCTATTTGAAGAAATAAAGGCCCAGGAAGTAACTTGCCCAGGGTCAGACAGCTAGTACCTGTTGGAGCTAGGGTCATACTGGAGGTCTAGTGTCAGAGTCCACACATACTTCTACATTTCCACACTATATGTCCAAAGCATTCAGCTTCTCAAATCCTTTTATTTGACGAGGAGAGAAAATACAACTCACAGATCCAAATGGACAGGCTTGAAGCCTAAAGTGTCCCATGGTCATGTTCTCACCACACAGAATTCCTTCAATTGTCACAAATGGTGACAAGGACAAAGCAGGGGCAAAAAGTGAGATTCCCTTCAGGTCAAGCTTCAGAAAAGCTGTGAAGGGGCAAGAAGGAGAATCAGATGGAGTGATGGGATCTAAGGTTCCCAGCTGGAAGCATTCAGCTTTGCTAAGAGTGCTGCAGGGTCTGGAGGAGGAACAGACCCCTTTTCACATCTTATCTGCAAGAAGCAGTATTCTGTGTTTATCTCAGCCTGGCCTTGCCCCGAGATTAGCCAGGCATAACTGGAGGGGACCCTGGCCTGGCCAGGTCTGCTCCCCACTGTGTGTGCTGGGCTTTCCATCAAAGATGGCTGAGCCTCCCCTTTCAGCCCCTCCTCAGGAGAGCCTTTTCTGCGGCCTCCTTCTGTAAGCCAGTCTCTGCAGAACTGTTTTCTCTTTGCTGTGTCCTGTCACCACACCGTTCCCGGTGTCTTTTTGCACAAGAGTCCTGGCTGTGCTGCCAGGATGTGGGATCCTTGAGGTCTTCCCTCTCTGCTAAGCTGCCAGACTGACTGGATGGAAAAATAGTAGGAAGGGGTTTTCTCTTGAGAAGAGGGGTAAAAAAGCCTATGGACTGTCCTGGAGGTTAGAGGCCTCTGCACTCCCCAGGGGTTGACTGGCTTCTCCTTCCCATGTGGCAGCTGCCTTGGCTCCTAAAGGAGCTGGTCCTCCCAATCTCAGACCTCTGAAATGAGTCTGAACAAATCTGAACTGTGTCCTGGCTTCCTGAGACAAGCTGCATGCAGACCCCAGGTGGGTGTGCCCTGCATGGCCGGTCAGCCTTCTAGAGCACAATTAGAAGTGAAATGTTGAAGAGAAGGTGGAGGAGATGCATGGCCAACTCATACACGCACGTTCCCTCCTAGGTAGCTAACTTCATGAATGCACACATGGGCCTTTGCACACTCACACACTCAATCTCATGTACACACAGCAAGACAGCAAGTGTCTCCAGGTGGAAGTAATTAAATGTTGACCTAAGTTCCTTCAAAGCAATAAGGCTTTGCTAGAGTCTCCATGGTGTCATGATTGCTGCCTGAAATAAGAACCCTGACTTTTCTGGAAAAAATGTGGTGGAATAAACCTAAGTTTTGCAGAAAATATATACTAAGGAATATGTAGCAGTGGTCTGGGTACTGGAGAAGTTATTTATTATTATTATTTTTTTAAAGCATCTGTGTGTTTACCTTACTCTGGTCATTTCTACATGACTATAAAAAGTGGGAAGCTTTGGCTTTGGAAATTGAGGAGATATGAATCTGTACACATGACTCCAGATCTGGCATCAAAATATAAGAAACAAATCTCATAGACAAAGGAAAACCTGGCAATAGACAACAGATCTGCATTCAGCTAAAATCCATTTACCTGGATTGTGTTTGGTTCTTCTTTGCCTCTGAAAGTTAATGACTTGGAAATCCCAGGCACCGCAAGGAACATGACTATCCACCCAATCATTAATATGCTCCCAGGATAGCTCTCTCAAATACTTTTCTCTAGGTTTTGTCTTTTATATTTTTCTCTCTGAACCATAGTAGATACCAGAATTATTCCTTCCCTGTTAAAATATGCTGCTGTGTTCAGAACGAAGTCTGAACCATAGTAGATATCAGAATTACTCCTTCTCAGTTAAAATATGCTGCTGTGTTCGGAACAAAGTCTGATCTTGGGTTTTGATCTCTGTACCCACAGTGGGAGTAAGTCTGTGTGACTCCAGGCAAGTTCTTTCATCTCTTTGGGCCTCAGTAAATAAAGGGGAACACCATCACTGACAAAGCTATATGAACAAAGATAAATCCAATGATGAAGAACAAATTCATCTGTGAGAAACTCCCATCACTGTACCCAGGGCCCAGGGCCACCAATATTTCCTCTGATTCAATTTCTCCCCGAGGTTGCCATGTCCTAAAAGCCACACTTCATTTATCAATAATAATGTATTTTGCCACTTTGGGTTGGACAAAAACATGCTTAACTCTCAAGCGGAAGTCCTGACCACCAAGAGACACCAATGTTTCCATGAAAAATACATTGTAATTCTAATCCAAAGTAATAGCAGTTAAGGGTTTAGTTATGGGTACTTGTATATTTTAAGTTTGGAAACAGTGTTTATAACTTCTAGAGATTGCCCTTCAACCCATTACAACCTTCATGAATTGTTTTAGAATCCAAGGACTTTAAATGGGAATTACTGTCTCTGGCAGTCTCTAAGGTTCTGGAATTCCAGGACATTTAGCTTAAAAATTCTGACTGCAAAATGGGAAGAATATCAAGGACTCTCATCTGCTGCCAGTGAGACTGTAACTTGGTATAGTCTTTGTGGAGGTCGATTTTGCAATATGTTTTAAAAACCTTAAACTAGGTATAGAGGAAATTCTAGTTCTGATGATGATAGAGTAGCTCCTACTGGGTCAACCTTCCTGCAGATAACAATGATAAACTCTGAACAAAATGTTTAAAAGCCAACTATTTTTAAGTATTGGGGAGCAAACAGAAACAGACACTGGAGAGACTTTGACCTTTGAAAGAAGGAACCACACTGAGTGAAATCTATCTTTAGACAGTTTTCTGCTGAGGGCTTTCCTCAGCCAGCCAGGCAGAAAGCTTATTGCTCGAGGTGTCTGAGGACAGAGTTCAGGGCTACCAGAGTGGTGGGAAATGGAGGGAATAGATCCTGAAAGGAGCTAAAAGTTTAAAAAACTGAGCAGAGAGTTAAAGTGCTGCCCATTTACTGAGAGACAGAGTTTGGAGTTTGAATCATGCGACTTTTTCCAAGAGACATTTCATAAATACCTTGGGCATTCCATTGAAATCCTGAGCTTGGGGAGGGGGGATCCTACCTAGGAGCAGAGACTATGTATCAGGATTAAAGACTGCCCTCAGGCTAAAGAAAAATCAAAACAGACCCATCTTAAACAGTATAAAAGCAAGCTTCTAAAATGTCAAGGTAATATGCCAGAATTAATTGCCTGCTGTTGTCAAAGGAAGATAACAGAATACAGAATCTCTAAACCTATTGTCCACGGAGATCAGTATACAAATAAAAAATTCCTAGACATGCAAAGAAACAAAAATGTGACTTTACTCAAGAAAAGAAATCATTCAATAGACACACTGCCAGGGAACCCACATGTTGGAGTTAGCAGAGAAAAACTTCATAGTAGCTATTGTAAATACATTCAAGGCCTTAAAGGAAAACATTGCCAAAATGAACGAACAGGTGAATCAAGTGGGAGTTGTAGAACTGACAAGACTCAGAAATGAAAAATTGGGGGTGTGTGGATGGCTCAGTGGTTGAGCATCTGCCTTCGACTCAGGTCATGATCCTGGAGTCCTGGAATTGAGTCCTGCATCAGGCTCCCCACAGGGAGCCTGCTTCTCCCTCTGCCTGTGTCTCTGCCTCTCTCTGTGTGTCTCTCATGAATAAATAAATAAAATCTTAAAAAAAAAAATGAAAAATTTAGTTGATAGGTCTAAGATCAAGTTGCGGGCAACAGAAGAAAGGGTCAGTGAACTAGAAGACAGGCCAATGTAAATTATCTAATCTTAAGAACACAGGATGAAAAAGACATACATTTATTTATTTATTTATTTATTTATTTATTTATTTATTTAAAGATTTTATTTATTCATTCATGAGAGACAGAGAGAGAGAGACAGAGACAGAGACACAGGCAGAGGGAGAAGCAGGCTCCATGCAGGGAGCCCAATGTGGGACTTGATCCTGGGACTCCAAGATCATGCCCTGGGCCGAAGGCATGTGGTAAACCATTGAGCCACCCAGGGATCCCCCTGAAAAAGATTTTTAAAAATGAAAGAGCTTCAGTGACATTTGGTTGAATATCCAACATTTTAATATATGTGTAATTGGAATCTCAGAAGGAGAAGAGGGTGAGAGTGGGCAGAAAAAAACTATTTGAAAGAATATGGCTGAAAATGCACTAAATTTGTTTTTTTTTTTTAAGATTTTATTTATTTATTCATGAAAGACACACACACACACACACACAGAGAGAGAGAGGCAGAGACACAGGCAGAGGGAGAAGCAGCCTCCATGCAGGGAGCCTGACATGGGACTTGATCCCGGGTCTCCAGGATCAGGCCCCGGGGTGATGGTGGCACTAAACCACTGAGCCACCCGGGCTGCCCATGAAAATGTCCTAAATTTGATAAAAGAACATTACATATAAACCCAAGAATCACAAAAAACTCCAAGGAAGATGAACATGTATACACACCCAAAAAGCAAGATCATAGGTAAACTATTGAAAAATAAAGAGAATAAATAAAGAGAATAAAGAGAATCCTAGAGCAGCCAGAGAGGAAAATAACACAAATGATAAGAGACGAATGATATGAATTACCCCTGACTTTTTTTCAGAAGCAATGAGAAATTATGAGAGAAGCTCATGGAATAATAAATGCTGAAATTCTACATCCGGTAAAACACATCCTCCAAAAAATGAAGGTGACATAGACATTGTCAGTTGAAGGAAGCTGAGAGAATTCTTCCTCAGGAAATGTGAAAGGAAGTTATTCAGGGTGAAGAAAAATGATATCTGATGGACACTGGTGCCTTCAACATGGAAAGAAGATATCCCAAGTGGCAAATACACAGGCAAAATAAAGACGACTTTTTTTTTTTTTGGTTCTGCGTAATTTATTTAAAAGATAACTGCCAATTGCTTTTGCAATTTTGTAGTTTATATGACATCATGCAGAGCTTATCTCTGACCCCATAGATAGGAGAAATCAACAAAATATCTAGAAAATCTTCAAATAAAAATTTAGCCACACATATGCAGGCTTTTGAACTGTAAACTTAAAAATTAAACCCTACAATTGTAAATCCCATGGAAGAAAACAGAAGGTTTTTGCAACCTTGGGGGTAGGCAAGGATCTCATAGGACATGAAAAGCCCTACTCATAACATTTAAAAATGATAAATTGGTCTTCATAAAATTCTTCTCTCTGATGGAAAGGAAATGAAAGTGACCACGAGACAAGCCAGAGATTGGCAGAAAACATTCACAACCCATTCATCTGGCACAGGACTTGTATCCAGAATATATAAAGAATTCCTATATATCCATAATAAAAGACACAGAGTCTGGTATAAAAAATAGGCTAAAGACAAAAATGGACACTACAAATAGCCAATAAGCACATGTAAAAGTGCTCAACATAATTAGTAATTAGAGAAACACAAATTAAAACCACAATGAGATATAATTCTCATGCACTTAGAATGCTTAAAATTTTTTCAGGACTGACCGCACCAAATGTCAGCAGACATGAAGCAGTTGCAACTCTCATACTTTGCTGGTGGGAACTCACTATTACTTCAAAAAGCTAATAGGCAGCTACTTATAAAGTCAATATTCACTTACAGTATGACCTGGCCATCTTTCTCCTAGGCAATTTTCCAAGAAAAAAAACATTTGTCCACAAAATGACATGTGCACGCTCTTTCCAGCTTTATTCGTAATACTCCAAAATTGGAAAAAACTCAAGTGACCATGAACAGGTGAATGAATGCACAAAGTTTTGTATAACCATTGTCCTGTTGGTTACTTCTCGGCCAATCCGAGGACAGACACAAGTCACAGCAGACCTTAATGCGGGAGCCATGGTGAGGATGGGCTGAGAATAAGCCTAGACAGAGACACCACAGCTGGGGGGACACGGTGAGGCCAGAGGTCAACACAGGAAGAGTAGGAGAGAGGAACTGTGCTTCCTTGTGAAGCTAGACCTCTTCTCTGAATGCCACAGGGCATACTGCTCCACTTTTGGCGCCTGGCCTGCATCTTGGAAAAGGAAAAGGGGAAAAGAAACCTAGGACAGCATCAGAAACCTAGACCACATGCAGTCTAAATTTTAAAACAATAGAAATCGAGAAATCTCCAGTGGGTAGAGTGAAATATTTTGTTGCTACCAATAGGAAAGGGGCCTTTAGTTTAAGATGAGATTAGATATATTTTTTAAAAAAATATGTAAGTTGTATTTTTTCCCACTTCTGACACACAGTTGAGCTATTTGTGTATTTCTAGAGGATCTAAAAACTGTGGCCCGACACCCCAGGGACTCCAAATCTTGATGTCGGGGTTCCTTTGTACTACCCCAGTCATAGAACATGCTAGAATGGGCTTCACTGAGCTGTGTTACCTTAAAATAAACTGTTGTCCCTTTGAGATTTAAATGAACGCCAGGGCAGTTTCTCTTCTAGAGAAAGAATATTTTCCACACTGACTCAGTACCAACTCTAAGAAACAGGTCTGCATTTTGTCAAATATGAAAATTGATTGTTGAAATAAAATCTTAGAGTTCTCATGAAATCCTAAAGGTATTTAAGTGTCCACCTTCCACTTCAGAGTCCAAAGTTCTGGAAAAACCCTTGCTTCTCCTCCAGGAGGGAATGGTGGGAGGATCTTTCCCTGCCTCCTCCATATCTGCCACACCCAGGCATAACCAGTGGATGAGAGGGGTATCTCAGTGGCCTCGGGACTGAGATTCTTTCATCACTAGAAAATTCTAGAGACAGGTTGGAACTTGAGTGACCAAGAATCCTCATTTGCTCGGTACTATCCCAGCTTTGATATTGAAGTCCCACATAGTAGGATATTTCTCAGTTCCATGCAAATAATGCTTTGGTCACCCCACCAGAAGGTCAAGAGTTGTGGATTAGGGGCTCTCCCCCTCGCAGAGCTGCCTCCTGTCCCAGAGACTTCTGTTTGAAAGGCTTCCTGAGGCTGATGCTTTCATCTGTGCCCTCTTTGCAGCCTATTCTCCTGGCTTTGAGTTCTTTTGTTATCGACCCCATGCCACTCCACACCTCCTTGGGTCTTAGCTACAACCTGTCTGTCTTGGCTCTTCTTGGCAGTCTCATCCAGCGATGCCATTGTAGTTCTCAAGAGGACCCAGAGTTTAGAAAGGTTTTTTTTCTTTTTAAACACCTGTGGTTTATCCATACATTTACCTCGCTACCGAGTCTGATGATAAAAAGTCTTTTGTCTTTCATTTGTTGTTGTTGTTTTATTTAGAGCTATGTAATTCCAAAATGCTTTAAAATTATATGGCACCAATGCTCACAATACTGTTTTGAGTGCTCCTATGCTCAAGTAAAAGCCCACTTTAGGGGATCCCTGGGTGGCGCAGCGGTTTGGAGCCTGCCTTTGGCCCAGGGCACGATCCTGGAGACCTGGGATCGAATCCCACATCGGGCTCCCGGTGCATGGAGCCTGCTTCTCCCTCTGCCTGTGTCTCTGCCTCTCTCTCTTTCTCTCTCAGTGACTATCATAAATAAATAAAAATTAAAAAAAAAAAAAAGCCCAGTTTAGGGACTAGAGTTTTTGTTTTGTATTTGGATGCCGAGAATCCTGGCAAGATGGAACATAGTAACAGAGAGGAGAAGAAAATGAGGAGTGCTTGCTGCTCTTCAGCTGTGTTCAGAGGTCTGTCTCCCAGCTCTGAGGTGTGACCACAGCTCTAGGTGGACTTGTCGGGCCACCAGCAGGAAGGATAATGCAGACTGTGGCATTCATTCATTCATTCATTCATTCATTCAACAACTCGTGCCCAGTTTCGTCCCCTCCATTTCCTGCAAACATGAGCAACTGTAGGGCTGTAGGGAAGGAAACACTTTTTTTCCCTCAACCATCTTGGGGTTGCCAGTCAGCTGGCACGCCTGACTCCCATGTATCCACTCCTCCCCATGATATCTCTTGGCTGGGTCTGAACATTAAACTAAGATTGATGAACAGGAAAAAAGCATAGTCACTGGTGTGATCTAACTTCCACATGACACAGGAGCCTTCATAAGGAGATGAGGAACCAAAGGAACAGTTGGACCTGAGTGTTTTATGCTATGTTTGATAAAGAGTTGAGGGGTATGATAGATTAAGGGGTCTGAGGCAAGAGCTGTGAACGTGGTGGGGGTAGAAGGGGATGTAGCAAGGCCTGTTTGTAGGAATCTTCTTGACATCTATTTGTCTCTGGAGATTCGAATGCTCCTTTCCTCTGATTGTGGGGGGTGCACCTCTCCCACTAGTGTTTCATAACCAGTTTCAGGGAAGAAGGGCAAATGGGGGAGGAGGTCTGAGTCATCTTCCAGCTGCCATTTTCTCAAACCTCATCAGCTTAAAATATTCAGAATGTCAAGCAAAGTGCCGTATTTGGGGATGGTGTGTCTTGAACCCCATCAGGGCTCTAGCAGTAACAATGCCATCTCATGGCTCTCATAGAAGAGGCTGTTGTGCGATGGACAACTGGGGGCAGAAATTGGTGAACCCAACACCATTCTCTATTACCCCCCTTCCCCCAATACACCGCAGGCACACCCCTCAGTGACAGAAGCCAGGGTTTTGATGCCAGGACTGTGTTACCAAGACACCAGCCCATTTGTAAGATGGCATTAAAAAAAAAAAGAAAAAAAAGAACCTTCAAGTCTTCCATTCGTTTGGCACAGCAGACAATCCCAGAGTCACCGATCTGAGCGCAAGCACCAGAATCTGCATCTGCGAATTCTATCACAAAGGGCCAAGAGAATGACAGTTCACCAGATCTTGGGGAAGGCTAGGTCATCCGGTTTGGGGAGGGGTGGGCCCCAAGGCCTGCCTGGTGGGGTCAGAGACTAGGAATGGCAGAAAGAGCCACAGAGCAGGAGTAACATGGTCAGGGGGTCACTGCTGGGCCGAACAACAATGTGGTTTCAAGTCTCAAGCAACAGCACTCAAGGGCAGAGCTTGGTGGCGTGTCCACCCGTGGTTGCACCACCAAGACAAGAGAGGAAGAGCTGGCACCCCTGACTCCCATGTATCCACTCCTCCCCATGATATCACGCAATGAAAGGAAGGCGCACAGCTCCAGAGGAAGCTGGGATGGGCAAAAAGTGCTGAGTGGCCCCCAACACGCCGCAGCTCTCTCCCCAGGATTTCACTGTTGCTTTGTTTTTTTGTTTTTGTTTTTTTGTTTTTTTTAAGATTTTATTTATTTATTCATGACAGACACAGAGAGAGACAGAGAGAGAGAGAGGCAGAGGGAGAAGCAGGCTCCATGCAGGGAGCCTGACATGGGACTCGATCCCGGGGCTCCAGGATCCCAACCTGGGCTGAAGGCCGCGCTAAACCTCTGGGCCTCCGGGGCTGCCCTCACTGTTGCTTTGTGACCAGGCTTCTCCAAGCACTCCTCAGAAATGCGGGCAGCTGCTCACGGGTCTTCACGTCCACTTTCTGTGCTATGTTGAGTAATGGCCTCCCCCAAATACCCATGGGCTAATCCTTAGGCACTCTGAATGTTACTCTGTATGGCGAAAAGGACTTTGTCGACAGGATTAAAGATCTTGAGCTGGGGAGCTCCCCCCGGATTATCTGAATGGACCCTGAGAGTAATTATTAGGGTCCTTTTAAGAGTGAGGCAAGAAGGTCACAGGAGAGAAGGCCATGGATGATGGGTGACAGATGTCAGAGTGACATATTTTAAGACAGAGGAGGAGGCACAAGGCATGGAATCCCGGAGACCTCCAGAAGCTGGAGCAGCCGAAATGGCCCCAGAGCCTCCAAGAAGAACCACCCTTAGGCTTGGGCCCAGCGACACTGATTTTGGGCTTCTGGCCTCCAGAACTGTCGGAAAATACATTTGTGTTGTTTTAAGCTACAAAGGGTGTTTCGGCAGCTGTAAGAAACTAGAACACAGGGACGCCTGGGTAGCTCAGTGGTTAAGCAACTGTCTTCGGCTCTGGATGTGATCCTGGGGCCCCGGGATCCAGTCCCACATCGGGCCCCCCTCAGGGGGCCTGCTTCTCCCTCTGCCTATGTCTCTGCCTCTCTGTGTGTCTCTCATGAATAAATAAATAAATAAATAAATAAATAAATAAATAAATAAATAAAAAGAAACCAGAACACTTTGGGAGGGGGGCAGGGAGCAAGAGGACGGAGAGGGACCAAAGGGCTGACTTGTCACATCCAGGCCCCCAGACCTTTGCCTCCCTGCTGGGAAACACCTTCCTGGCCTGGGCCCCAAATACCTCCCTAAAATCCTCAGGAAGGAAGCACCAGGTCCTCCGGGATTCAGCAGACCGCTGGGACCAGCTGTGATCCCTCCTGAGCTCCAAGTGGTCCCGGCCGCCCGGGCCTCCAGCCTGCCCTCCCGCGGGCGTGCCCGAGCCTGGCCGGCTTATCCATCGTCCCAGCGTGCACATATTGGCAACATCCGACCCGAGGAGGAGGCTCGGCAGCACTGCCCTCTCAGCTGCCCCTGTGCTCCGGCCGGTGGATCGCAGAGCATCAGGGACACCGGGCTGGGCCACGGGTATCTTTCAAAAGATGCACAAGCAGACCCAGGTGAAAACCAAAGGTTTCCTGCTGGCTCATTTCATCCTGGCCTCAGCCCCAGTGTATTGACCTCAACATTTCTCAGCACAGCGGGGTGTGGGGAGGGGGAGGGGAGATGCTGTAGTCACTCACTGTGGGGGCAGGTAATTTGGGCAGAGTCCCTATTTACTGAAATGGCTTTCTTCTGACACAGAAAAAGTCCCGAAATAAAGGGACCTGCAATTGTTTGCTTCCTTTTGCTTTTTTGGTTACAACAGTAAAAACTGTCCTTCAAACGAAGTCCCAAAGGACATCAGAGCTTGACAATGACGAATGGGGAACAGATGTTTCTGGGCCATCAGAATGGCAGCTTCCTCCTCGCCACGTGGGCTCCAGGACACAGGGAGTAGGTTACTGTCCGGCCTTGGAGGCTAGACGGACGTGCCCTGGTGGCCACCACCTAGGATGCGAGGGCCTGCGGCACCCGGTGCGCCGGGCTTCCCCTGCCTGGGTTGGGCAATGCCAGGCTTTGAAACTGCTTTGGGAAGGAGAGTGTGCCTTGAATGAGGAACTAGGACAAGCCCTGATTTCCCAGCAGGGGATGGCTCAGCCCGCAGTGTTTTCTTTCCCCACTGGCCCGAGAAGCAGGTCTCAGGACCTGTGAGCCAGCTCAGCAATTCTGTGCCACTGTGGTAGGGGCCCTGCTCACTTTCCTGTGTCACTGGGCTCCCCACCCAACTGTATGGCCGGTGTGTGGAGACTGGCAGAGGGAATGGGAGATGGGGCTAATAACCAGGTGCTCTCCTCCTCCAGGCCTCCCCTGCCCCATTTAGCACCTGCCTCATCCCCTTGCGACCCCCAGCTTCTCTTTGCACCCTGCACCCTTGGGCTCCTGCTCTTCCTGCCACTGCACTGGAGCATTCAGTCGGGGGCTCTGGGGGGCTGGAGGGTCCAAGCGGTAGCAGTGGCCAGGTGTACTCCCAGGGCTTTGGGGGCATCCCATAGGGAGCCAGAGGAGCCAGAGGAGCCCTGCCATGGAGTCTGAGTTTCCCCTACACTCAAAAGCACTCCCTTGCTGCCAGCGAAGCAGCAGAGGGGCTGAAGATGCCCCACACATGAACTTCCCCTCCACACTCACAACATCCCATGTATGGCCAGTGGACGCTGGCTGCTCCGGACTCTGATTAGGAAGTGCTGAGATCTACCATGTGATAGGTTCTAGATGCGAGTTGGTAGGAGGCAGGCTCTGGAGGACAACCCCCAAGGTTCACATCCCAGCTCCAGGACTCAACCTTCATGTGCTAGAGCATTTCACAACTTCTGGGTGTCTTGGTTTCCCCATCCTTAAATGGTGAGAAGTTTAGGACTTTCTTGTAAAGCTCTTTGTAAGGATATAGGGCCTGTCAGGTGCTTGGTGCTGGCCTGACACAAGGGAGTGCCAGGTACAGATGAGGAAAAGAGGGTCAGAGAGCTGAGCCCCTGGCCTGAGGGATGGAGCAAAATGTGAGCCCACGTGGTTGGGCAGTCTGTCCACTGACCCAAGGCCCCCCATACCCATCAGCCTTCAGTGGACCATCGGAACACACACATGGGCCTTGCTGTCCACAATGCTGACACACACCAGCTGACGTCAGATGGGGAGGCTGCTCGGAGCAGTGTCATGGCACCATGGATTCTGTGCAGAGGGCAGGGGGACGAGGGGGTGGCTGAAGCCCAGTTTGCTCTTGCGAAGCACTTCCTGAACTGCACATTCGGTTACCACAAAATGAGTCAAGGTCCCTTTCAAGTGGCTTGCTGAGCTTCCCTCTGATCTGGCATAGCCGCCCCGGGATGGACAGGCAGCTAGCCTTTCCTGATGAGCTGTCAGGCCCCGCTTGGAAGCCCCTTTACTGGCACCAGCACTAGGCCCTGGGCAGGCATTGATTCACTTTCCCTACAACAACCCCACGGGGCGAGGTCCACTCTTTTACAAATGGGGACACTGAGGCTCAGAGAGGGTTGGATGAGTTACTTTGGATCATGCAGCTGGTGGGGGGTGGGGGTCAGGGCTGGGGTTTGAACTCGCTCCTGTCTGGCCCTTACCTGCCCCGTTCTTCTGCCTGGCTCACTGTGGTAAGAGGAAGCCATACTCACCTCCCCTGGCTGTGTCAGGGAGAGGCCAGGAGCTCTCTCTGGTCTCTTTTGCAAGTCAGGGCTGGAGAGGCAAGATGGTGGAGAGGGAAGGATTAGAACCAATCTCCCACAGGGACGGTGATCTCTGGGCAGGAAATACAGGAGCCCCACGGATGGGCCAGTGTCCCCCGTGTGGACTGAGTCCCACAAAGAAAGGGGTCAGTTTGCCCGCCAAAGAATCTCATCTGAAAGATTGAGGTTTCCTGGATGAGGGAAAAGCCATGAAAGGCTTTCACTGAAACCTGGCTTCAGGACCAGGCATACGCCTGAGTGGAGGGGAAGTGGGGAAGGGTCTTTCAGCCCCGGATGGGGGCAAGGGGCTAGAAGGGTGGCAGCTCTGTGTAAATGTACTGCCCAAGACTAGTGTGGGTCCTGCCCCAAGGGGTCCTTTTGGGTCCCTGGACAAGAAGGAGGGATTCTCAGTGGCACTTGGGAAATGAGAGAGAAAAAAGGAAGCAGGTGCATTTTGAAATAAACACAGCCTGTGGAAAACCAACCCTCGCCAAGAGGGTCTGAATTGTGCTGGTGGGGATTCGGTTCTTTGTGTTTTGCTTTGTCATTGATGTTTTGATTCAGTTTAGGAGTTTTCTTCATAATCACTACTAGGAAACTCAGAAGGCCATTGAAACAACAACAGCAAAACAAAAGGGAACAATAGCAACAGCTCAACAAATCTGACATTTTTAGCCAACTCACCCATCTGTTCAAATGGAAATGAGTCCCAACCTAAAGTCACATCTTTTTTCCTCCTGCCCTCTCTACACAACTAAGGATTGCACATAAAAGCCCAACAAGCTTGGAAGGCTTGAGATTAAGAATGTTCATCAGCATATTAAACATCCTGAGAAGCCTTAGGATGAACCCTGAGAAGGTTAAGTGTGCCCCTGTAGTCATAGAAATAGTTCCACTACCGAACCCAAGATTTCCCAGACTTACTAGTCCAGAAAACCTTTTCCTGGCAAAATGACTATGTTATCTCCCTATGGAACACATATTGAGACCTGCTGGCCTGGCCATCTGGGGGTAGGAGAAATGTTGGTCCCAGTGCTTATTAAGGCTGACGCGAACTTCTGCCGCCTAACTGTAAGGGCCTTGACACCTAGTCTTGCACTGAGAGTTTAGCCAGACCCAATGTTTAGAACTCTAAGGTGTTGGTAACACTTTTAATCATGGCTTGGGTTCAGACTAATGGGATCGCAAACTGAGGCCCATGGACCAAATCTGGCCCACTGCTTGTCTTTGTCAGTAAAGTTTGAATGGAACATAACCACTCCCATTCCTTTACAGACTGCCTATGGCTACTTCTCATTACAGTGGTAGAGTGGATAGTTGTGACAGAGACCCTAATGGCCCAAAAAGCCTAAAATATTTATTATCTAACCCTTCAGAGAAAAAGTTTGCTGAACCCTTGCTCAGAAAAAAAAACTCAACTTTAGTGTATGTGCTGCTGAAGCAAGCACTTAGAAAAAAAAAATCAAAACTCACCTGAAATATTAATTCTACAAAGCCTAAACATCATGGAAATTCTAGATTCTAAATCCCTGTAATTTGGACCAGTTCAGGTTCTGTGGTTAAGTTGTTGATGTAAGTGGCCCACGCAAGGGTTCAAGTGTAAAGGTGTGTGTGCGTGTGTGTATGTGTGTGAATGAAGAGGATGTAAGTAGGAACAGAGGTGGAGGAAGAAGAGAAGTTTTATTGCTTAAGAATATTGAATTTGGACTTAGAACAGGGCTCAGATTCCAGCTCCATCACTGGGCAAGTTATGTCACCCAATAAGCCTGGATGATTATGTGTGAGAAACATGGAGATAATGTCTTTGGCTGGACAGGGTTGTGGTGGACAGTGAATGAGACTGTATATGCAGAGCTCCCTCTGCCACTTCACAGAGGACTCAGCCTTTCTGGTTAAGTGTGCCCCGTGTGCATTAATTGCTCAACAAATATGAGTTTTATCCAGGAATTATTTAAGAGTGCAGTATTCAGGGGGCAGGTAATATCTGGGGGAGACAAAATCCCCTTTCTTTCCTGGTTGGATGTTAGGTGCTAATATGGGTCACCTCCCAAGGGTGACCGTCGGCCCCATTCCCAAATGCCATGTGAGGGCACTGATGATCTCACGTATAAGGAGAACATATCCCACCACTAGTGTACAAACCCCACATCACCACCCAGGAAGCAGACGGTCTGGTAAGTGTAACCCACAGACTGAAGATGGCCCATGGGCAAATGGCAAGGTGCGAATGGCTTTCACGCTGGGATTCAGGATGAAACATTTGGGATTCCAGGGGGCAAACTTGAACAGACCTGCTCTCTGTCAGCCGCCAAGGTCTGCCCGGAGAGACGCTAGTGTTTATCTGCCACAACCTTTAGTTTTTATTGCACTCAGTTGCCTTGTATAGTTAATGGGGAAATTTGCTGAAGTGGTTACTAAGCCACGAGGAGAAAAAGGAAGGGAGCGGGGGCCCCCCTCTCCGACCCTGAAGTTGGCAAAGTTGCCTCATTAATCAGACCTGTGCTAGGATACAACGTTATTCATGTTTAGGGCATTAAAACTTGAAGCTAAAATTGTAGCAGGAGGTAATTTGAGTACATGCAGCCTGTCTCTCTGCAATAGATTTATGATGTTTACTCAACAATGGATGGGAACTTTCGGGGAAAGGAGGATTTTCCCCTCCTCCTTTTCAAAATACATCGTCAGCCCACAGTGATCAAGTTCCCAATTTTTGTGTGAGTGTGAACAGCCTTAAAAAAAAACAGTCTATAGGGGTGACAAGAGCAAATCCTGTCTTTCTGTATTTTATCTCCACCATTCTGAGCTCAGCTGAAGGACAGACTGGAATGAGCTGTCTGTGAGACAAGGGGTTCTCACGGCACCCTCAGACTGCATTGCTCGGCCTACGTGTTCTATGCAGAGTACCACCCACCCAGGCCCTGATGCTGAATCGGGGGCATCGGGCACAGTGCCGCCCTACAAGGGACTCAGAGAATCCCCAGCAAGAATCTCTGGGTTCCCTGCTGAGGGGTTGCTTTCAGGTGCCTCGTGGTTATAGTTCTTGGAGCTGATTGCCAGCGACTTCAGCAGAGTGAGACCTCACATTTCCCAGGCTTTCACCTCTTTTCTATGTGCTGAATCTCAGAAAGCACGAGACAGGCCTCTCACTGAGAGAAGGGAGAGTCAGGGCTGCTCGGAAGGGAATCCCTTTCCGAAAGGAGGTTCCCTCACCATGCAGATGGAGGAGCGGTCATCCTGCGCTGCATAAGGAGGCAATGAAGTGTGCGAACTGGGAAGCGCTCGGGAGCACTCATCCTCTCACCTGGCAGCAGGTGAAGTGGAGGTCGGGCAGCCAAGCGTGCCTATTCTGGTCTTGCTGGTCCTTAGTTGGTACATCTTTGCCTCAGACCTGCGGGATTGGTGATGAATTGGGGACCATAATACCCGTCAGATAAAGTTGTTCCACAAACGAAACTGATATTTTTAAACAATTTGGTTAAACAAACCCACTCTGAGTACCAGCTTTGCCACTTCCTAACTGGGTCACTTTGGGCAAGTTGCTTGGCCACTCTGAGTCTTCCTTTCTCTACCTTAAAATGAGATAAAGCTATTAACAGTCCCCCAGGGCCATGGATGAGTGCATGGAAGAGCTTTGTAGGACAATATATGCTCATAGATTTTCAATAAATATTAAATTCCTGTCTCAATCTGATAGAAAGATGCATTTCTTTCTGAATTTAGGGTGAGGGGTGGGAATTAGAGATTGTATTTTATGTCAAAGTCACAAATACTGGCATAAAGCTAAAAAATCCACTACACAGACACTGAGGGGATCCACATGACACTTCAACATGTTACCCTTAGATAAACGATCAGAAAGCCTACCTAAAGTGAACACTGCAATTTCACAACATTTTCCTTCCTGGGGTCTCTGGCTTTCTAGTACTTGGGTGTTTGCTTGTTTCGTCATTTAAGCCAGTGTGGTGCAACAGATTTAAAGTAGGTGCTACTTTTGGCTCCCAGTAAACACTAGAATTTCCCTGTATGTACTAAATATAAAAAATCATGTAGTTAGATTCAAAGACACAACCCCTCTCCCCCCACACTAAAGAAGCCCTTTTCTAATGGGGGTGGAGGTGGTGAGAAGAGGGAAACTGAAGTAGTTTTAAATGTGACCAGGAGTTGTAATGATGAAGTACTGGGGAAGATTTATTTACTGACAGAAGGGATACTTTCAAATCTACCTTTTTTATGATGGGACACATTCACATGGATATCGCAACTCACACATAAGGATTTATGAAATTTTGCAAAGAAAAGTTCTTTTAAAAAAAGTTTTTTAAAGATCTTATTTACTTATTCATGAGAGATACATAGAGGCAGAGACATAGGCAGAGGGAAAAGCAGGCTCCCCGTAGGGAGCCCGATGTAGGACTCGATCCTGGACCCTCACACAGAAGCACGGGAATTATATTCAGCAACACTACCCAGTCTTTGCCTTAAAAACACCTACTCTACTGTCTGGCTGGAGAACCACTGGCCTCATCATTATCTAGGAGCCCAGAGACGAGGGAGCCTCATAGAGACTAGAACCAGCCAGCCAACAAGAACAGTGACAACAAGCACCACTGCAACACAATGACTTAACACTCTCAAGTGCATTTGAAAATAGCCCCCAACTTTCCAATTTATATAGTTCGACATGAATCAAGGGGAAGAAAAGACAGCGTTAACCACACACAACTGAATTTCTCAAAAATATCTTATTAACACAGCCTTCCCAACAAATCCTCAAACTTACCAGTCTCAACAAACTTTGCATTGACTGATGCTCTTGTCAACTAGAAATGATACAGATGGGGAAATGAATGACATTTCCATTCTTAAGTATTTACCTGATGTCCCACCCTGTTTGCCTTGAGAGAGTGGCTGTTTGCAGAGTTATTGGAATGTGTGGAACAGTTTGCTGGGAATGCCAGCTCAGGCCTTCCAGAACTAACCCTCCAAATGAATTGCAGAGGACAAAGACCTTGAGTTCTGTTTTTCTGCAGAGTTGACTCATATGTGTGTGTGTTCATAACATTTAAAGAAGTAATGTGCCTGGAGAACAGGAAGGGAGCTGCTTTACAAGCAAAGATAAGATGTGATTAGAGTATGAGGTTGATCAGATAAAGATACCACACACATAATTTGGATTTTAGCCGGTTCTTTAATTTATTCTGAAAGGAAAAGGAGGGGAGAAAGATGGGGACGAAGAGCGTTAGAAATTGGCTTCCCACGAGCTGCCTCTTTTAGACACACTTTGTGGTTTGTTTCGATCCCATCTTTAAAAAGAAGTGGCCATTCGTTTCCTCTTCTCGGCCTCCCTGTCCTCCCCTTCATCCTTCTTCTAAGAAGTCTGGTGGAAACTTCCTTAAAAGTCCTATCTATGTGCACCACCCTATCTTAGAAGACTTGCAACATTTATTCTCAATGTCCTCGGTTTACCTTCCAATGGAAGTATTACTGGAAAGAGATTCCACAGCATTCGACTAAGAGTCACAAATATTGTAGGTATAAATAGCAAGGAGTGGGAGAGTCACCCCGAGACTGGGTCTCCATTGAGTCTTTAGGAATCCAAAAGATGTGCCATCATCTGTTACAATGTTGGTGAGACCCCATCACCACTGGGCACAGAGGGGGTTTCTTTTTTCCCTCTAACCACTTCAAAGCACATTATGGATCTTGTGGGTCTTTTTTTTTTTTTAATTAAGTTTTTAATTTTAATTCCAGTGTAGTTAACATACAGTGTAATATTAGTTTCAGGTGTACAATATAACGATTCAGAAATTCCATCCATCATCCAGTACTCATCACGACAAGCACACTCCTTGATCCCATCACCTATTTCACTCCTCCCCTCTCCCCCATCTCTGGTAACCATGAGTTTATTCTCTATATTGTTTTTTTTTTTGTTTTTTGTTTTTTTAATTTATTTATGATAGTCACACAGAGAGAGAGAGAGAGAGAGGCAGAGACACAGGCAGAGGGAGAAGCAGGCTCCATGCACCGGGAGCCCGACGTGGGATTCGATCCCGGGTCTCCAGGATCGCGCCCTGGGCCAAAGGCAGGCGCCAAACCGCTGCGCCACCCAGGGATCCCTCTATATTGTTAAGAGTCTGTTTATTGGTTTTTCTCTGCCTCTTTTTCCCCCTTAACTCATTTGTTTTGTTTCTTAAATTCCACATATGAGGAGTTCATATGGTATTCATCTTTCTCTGACTGACTTATTTTGCTTAGCATTATACTCTCTAGCTTCATGTCATTGGAAATGGCAAGATTTCATTCTTTCTCATGGCTGAATAATATCCTGTTGTATATATATACCACATCTTCTTTATCCATTTATCTATCGATAGACACTTGGCTACTATAGATGATGCTGCTATAAATATCGGGGTGTGCATATCCCTTTGAATCAGATCTGGTGTTTTGACAACACCTTCATGGGGCTTGAAAGCCAAAAAGTCTTATATCTTCATTTAATAGTTAAGGAAATCACAGGGCAGAGGTTGAATGACACTTGCAGGTGGAAAGCCTGTGCTAGAATCCGGGTTTTCTTTGTTCCAGTTGGTTCCCTCTCCTTGTTCTCATTGATCACAAAATATTTTTAGACAATCCACTGGCAGGGACAGTATTTGTAAACAAAACAGCTGTCAGCCACCTGCTTGGAGAGAGAAAGGTAGCACCTCGAATATTGCCAATCTATCTTAAGGCTCGCTCTGAGGCCAGGACCTCAGATGTCCGTTGACTTCCATTCCAAGACCTTGGAGGTTACAACCAGATGGAAATGGAGAAGAGGACCAGAGTCCACAGGGAAATGAAGGATGGAAAGTTTCTAATTAGAAACAACTTGGACTTTGGTTGGATTATTCTTCTTGTCTCAGAAACCTTCCACAGAATGACTTCCCTCCCTCCATTGTCTTTGTATGTTTTGCTATTTTTGAATTGGCATATTTACACATTTTAAATTTTTCTTTTTTGTCAAATAAAGTAAAGCAATTTTGAGTGGCCAAATATCTCCTGAAGCAGATCTTGAGAAGCAGAATAATGAGGTTTTCAATCATGCACATGACTGACAATTAGCTAATAAAAATCCTTTTCCCCCCTATTTCCTCAACAGTCAGTTCTCAGAAAAACAATCATTTACTGTACATACCCTATTTACCAGCAAGGTTAAAAGTTCAGGCAAAGAAAGACATCAAAATATTTACATTAAAGCAAATCAGTGTTTCTATACCGTGTCTGGCTCTGCAGATTCAGGATCGAGCCCTGTCACGCTTTGGAGAGCACAGGAAGCTCTGGAAGGCTGGCCCTACGCTTCTCAGGCTCTTTCTCTTGAAGACTGTTTTCTTTTTCTGAGACTGCTGTCTTGGCTACCCCTGCTTTTTAGAGCTTTCCTTTCTTTTGATGTTTTACGCGTTATAGCTTGGGTCTTTAGGACACCACCAGAATGTTTTTACTGATGGCATGTTTCTATTATTTCCTTGATACATTTATTTGTTTTCTATCCTCAACTTTTACGGGTTAAGATAAGGAGGATAGTCACCATTACTGAATCTGTCCTTTGTGCTTTCATACAGTACTGCAAATATCCTCTTGCATCCATATGGTAAATTTGGAAACTGAAGTTCAGGGACCCAAGAGCTTGCTGGAGACCATGCAGGCCAGAATTGGGGCACATCTGACTGGGTTCTTTTATTTCTGGAGGCTCCATTGCTCTGACCCTAAAGGAAGGGCCCCAGCACTGACCATGTCTTTAGAAATATTTTCTCCTGGGTCACTCTTGTCTCAAGAAGAGACAGGTCAAAGAAAGGCAGATGGTCTTTACCTAACACGAACAGTGCCCTCCCCGAGGAATGACACATGAGGGCTGGAGCGGAGGCCACGTGAGCAGCAGGCCAGGTACCCATGCTCTGGGGACCAGTGAGCCACCCTCACCTGTTGTCAGCATTCTGCCACCCAGCAGATACCTGTAGAGCTCTGGCTGTCACTGAGACAAGGACCCCAGCATCGTTGGCCTTGGCCATCTGGGCAAGACAAGGTATTGCTATAGGTGCCAGTAGGAGACACTGCGTTGGAAGCAGCTCATCTGTCCACCAGCACGGACCCCAGAGGTGAAACGTGGAGCCCAAAGCACTCCTCAACTGCCCCTATGTCAGCAAGCAGGGCAGAAGGAAGGGGCTTCTGTTCACATGATTCTGCCCCGGGTCCATCCTTTCTGGGGTCCTGCCCCACCCCAGTAACTAGCTGGGTATGAACTGCCCAGCTTAGTCCTGTCCTCAGGGGCTCCAGGCATGAGTGGTTCAGAGCCGGCACTCACCAGGCCCAGATGGTATCCCCGTTCCACCCACCCCCTGTGGGAATGGGGTCCCCTTGCGGGGGGCACAGGCCTCTCCCCTTCTACTAGTGTCATGAAGCTCTATGTGGGTCTGAAGAGATCCTGCCAATCACTGCTGGGGGCACACACATTTGCTGTTCCTCACATGCTCAAGAAGCACACCCCTCACACCCACTGCACACACAAACACACCTACCCACAACCTGCACACATCCCAGACACTCACATACCTATCTGCACACACCAGGGACACCCACAGGTATACACATGTGCTCCACAGGTGTACACACACATCATAGACTCCCCCCCCCACAACCCACTCCTCACGTGCACACTGCACAGATACCCACCACACACACCCCTGCAGATATGCAGGTGCTCATGTACTACAGACACCCACAGCCAGTCACACATGACACACACATACCACACATGCACACAGTGAACACACACAAACACGAGCTATAGACAACCTACACCCAGACCACGCATGTGCTATACCTACAACCAGTCACATACACACCACACGTGTACTTACCATATGCACCATACACAGCAAGACACATACTCAACAACCCACACCACACTCACATGCACACACCCACATGGCAAACACACGTACAAGAGATGGCCACGCTCACATCCACGCCCTACAGACACATAAGCATACATACACACACACCATAGATACACATACCACATATATACATCCCCCACATGCACACATGCACCCCCACACAATACTCACACGACCATACCACACACACCCTTATTACACACACACGTGCGTGTGCACACACTCATTCTCACACCCCCGTTATTGACTCTGATAATTCTAGGGCAGCCTGCCAGAACCATAGATGAACTGCCAAACACCTGTACTTCTCAAAGAGATAGATGACAGGTATGTGGAGGAGTTACTGTTTGTGAAGTAACTTCTTGAGGAAATAAAAATGCAGATACAAGGTAACCTAACAGAGTTGTGTTCTGCTGCCTCTAGAGGTTCCAAAAATAAAAATAATGGAATAAGGATTGTTAAAGGGCTGCCGGTGGAATACCAGTAGTTTGGGATGATACATTTCCCTCCTTTTTGCTCTTCTTCTTCAAATGGCAGCAACCACTCCTGCTACTGCTGTATCTCCTTTCATCTCCTTCTCCATCCCACTGACTCTCAAACAGCCTCCCTGTTAGCTGGGACCCCTGGGCACCTCTGACTGATTCCTTCCGGATCCCCCAACTAGCTTCTCAGAAGAGCAAAGACCAAATTCACTTCACCAACATTTACTCACCACCTACGTAAGGCAGGCATATGTTGGGCTTTGGAGGTAAAAGGTGTTACCACAGAGCTCTGACCTCAAGGGGCCCAGAGAGCAAAGCTAGCAGCTGTGCTCACCAGTCTTCTGGGATCTTGTCAAATGCAGATTCTGGTGCCAGGGGGGCCGGGGGCGGGGGGCTCTACCTTTTTGACCCTCCAACCGCACTTTGCGTAGTAGACAGTTTTCAGAAACAAAGTCTGCCCACATCCCGGTGCCTCTTGCAAGGACCCTCACATGATTGTGGCACAGGCCAATGCCAACAGGACCAGTGTTTACAGAGAGGTAGGGGCTCAGGTGACCACATCTGCCCGCAGTTGTGCTGTAGCCATAAAGGGGACCCTGGGACTAGGCGTGGATCACTTGACTTCCAGTCGCCCTCTGTTTTCAGTTATGCTCTGGTGCTTTCTTCCAATTGTCCCTTACAGGTCACACTCCTTTTTAAGGGAAAATGGCTTAGCTTTTACATATTTATAAAATATGGAGAAGCAGCATGGTAGGAGAGTGGGGGGGGACCAGACCACTCTGGATTTAAATCCAGGATGCACTAATTTTATGATTTGGAGCAAATGGAAACTCAGTTTTCTTTTCTTTTCTTTTGTTTTTTATTGGGGTTCAATTTGCCAACATATAGCATAACACCCAGTGCTCATCCCATCAAGTGCCCCCCTCAGTGCCTGTCACCCAGTCACCTCCTCCCCCCGCCCACCTCCCTTTCCACCATCCCTTGTTTGTTTCCCAGGAAACTCAGTTTTCTTAACCAAAACCAAAGAACAATCATCCCATCTCTGGAGCCTGTTACTGGGACTGGAAATATAGCTGACCCCATGGGTTTGAATGGAGCAGGTCCACTTATACATGGACTTTCTGTGGTACACTACTGCAATGTGTTTTCCCTTCTTTATAATTATCCCAATAAGATTTTTTTCTCTAGTTTACTTTATAGGAAGAACACAGTGTATAATACATATAATATATAAAGGATGTGTGAATCCACTGTCATGTTATCGGAAACACTTCTGGTCAATAGCAGTCTATTAGTAAAGTTCGGGGAGTGGCAAAGCTAGACCCAGATTTTCGATTGTGTGTGTGTGGGGGGGGGAGTTGGGGCCCCTAACCCCCATTTGGTTCAAGAGTCAACTGTAATATGTGAACCATCAAAAGTTGTGTCCTAAGCAAATGAAATCCTCAGATGGTAGCTGGAATTATTCTAAAGACACATTTATTAACCCATATACTTATATCACTGGAAATGCAGTACCTGTAGATTTGGGGAAAGTGAGGCAGGGATACTAGGCTGAAGGAGTCGCCTTCCAGTCATGAGGACTCAGAATGGCTTTTGAGGTCCTGCTAAGTTATGTAAAAAGGGAGACAGAGCCATGATTACAGAAGTGAGAGCATAAGGCATAGGCAGATCTTTAAGGGGTGACCCAAAACTCATTATTTGGGGACATCGGTCCTCCCTGGACACCCATGAGTCAAAGCTAGACATTCCCCAGGTTGACTCTCTTCTGCTGGATAAAAGCAAAAGTGACTCAAAAGTATCTCAGTACTGACAAGAAGACATTTAGATCCAGAAATCTCGAGTTGAACCATTTGTCAGAAAGCCTCAGCAGAGAGACAAGCATGTTGCAGCTTGCCCAGACTATGAAACCCTCACTGCTGTTGAAAACTGAATCAAAGAACCCAATGTGGGGATTCACGTGAAGGAAGCCAGGCCCAGCTGTTTTAATTATAGTGCCTTCCTGAGCCAGGTGCCCACACGTGGAGCAGGGCAGGAAAGTGGATTGCTTTCACTCAGTTTTTATGTCCCCTGGATGCGTGTCTCTTACTGGCACACCTGATGGAAAGGAACCATGTGGGCCAAGAAGCATGAGAAGGTAGCTACTTCACATCCATATGTGATCACCTCAGCCTGGGCACGTGGACGGGGCCAGGTTTTGGCCGGGCTTGAAGTCTGTGCACCCTTAATTTCAGAGCCACTTGCAAACATCTTAGAGGTACTGGCGTGAAAGGGAGAGGATCTGGAAGGCCGGGAAATAACATCACCATTTTCCAGAGGAATGGGTTCTAAAAACTACAGAAGAGCAGACTCACTCTAATTTCCCAACAAACCCAGAAGAGGCATTTGACAAGGCTCTTAAGCATTTGGGAAGAAAGTGGTGGTCTCTAAGAGGCAACACGAGTTCTCTAAGAGAAAGTCATTCCATGCTAACCTCATTTCCTGTTTTGACGAGCTTCACCAGAACAGTCGATTAGGGGAATGCCCCAGAAAGTGTGTCTTGCTTTCAGTAAAGCATCTGAAAACCTCTCATTGTATCCTATGTACATAAGATACACAAGCTGGGCCAGTTGATGGTATAACCGGGCGAATTCACAGTGGTGGGGGTGACATTCCCAAAGAGGGCAGGCCATGGCATGCTGTTGGTCCTGCTACGCCTACTCCCATGCCCACTGCCAGAGATGACCAGGCTGGCCAAGCCATCCACTTGATCTCAACAGCTCAGACTAGCCAGTGTTTTCTC
This sequence comes from Canis aureus, assembly GCF_053574225.1. Lineage (NCBI taxonomy): Eukaryota > Metazoa > Chordata > Mammalia > Carnivora > Canidae > Canis > Canis aureus. The sequence goes on along the minus strand of NC_135622.1, from coordinate 28,935,012 downwards.
CCCACTGGCAGATGAGGTTTGAAATGATTTTCTGCAGCTCTACACAGAGAAGGTTGAAGGCTCCAAGGTGACAGGGCTTCTTCAGTTCCAGTCACATCCTTTAGATGGAAGCAGGGATATTGCTTCCATGGAGACCAACGGGGTCCTGTCCCACATTCCATTTTAAAACTAACTTGGAGGGATCCCTGGGTGGCGCAGCGGTTTAGCGCCTGCCTTTGGCCCAGGGCGCGATCCTGGAGATCCAGGATCGAGTCCCACATCAGGCTCCCGGTGCATGGAGCCTGCTTCTCCCTCTGCCTGTGTCTCTGCCTCTCTCTCTCTCTCTCTGTGACTATCATAAATAAATGAAAAAAAAATTAAAAAAAAATAAATAAAATAAAACTAACTTGGAGGGAGACACTGATGGCACGTTGGTCACATGTGCAAATCACACAAACCTCTCAGGACAAAATGAACTCACACCATCAACTCACAAGAGTGAGAAGGCAGGAATGAAACGAGACAGGAGCAACGGTGAAGCCCAGGTTTTTCTGAAAAAACACAGTTCACTGGAAGAGTCCAAAATTCGATTCTAGCTATGCTGCTACATACTTGAATGTGACCAGAGATGACAAAGTAGAACATTTGAGAGTCTTCACCTTTACTTTTTAATTCTTTCCATAATACTGAACTCTTTCTTGGGGTGTTAGACAGGCACTAAAAATCCTTTCCCTACTTCTGATATGGCCTTGTTGTGAGGACAAAATAAGTCAGAGGTGGTAAAGTGCTTTGAAAAAGGGAAAGCTCTGAAATTCAAAATAGTATTATTATTTGTTGTAAGGTGCTTTCCCTCCAAAAAAAGAAAAAAAAAAAAAAAAAAAAAAAAACCTCTGACAGCCTGTGAGTGATAAGCAGAAAATGATTCAGCTTTGGCTTCTGTTTCTCCAGCTGTAACCCCAGATTGGCTGAGCTTGCGGAGTGGCCCCAATGAGCCCATTTCAAATCGTGAACTCACAAAATTCCAAACTCCTCCTTTGGCCATCTGCTTTTCCAAAAGTTCTTCCTGGACAGTGCTTCCCACTGTCCTAAACTCTGGTAATTAAATCATCATTCAGACAGCTCCCTTTCCAGGGCTAGGGATGCAAAGATGCAAATCGAGTAAACAGCCAGAGTGAATGCCAAGTGACTTGGGTTAGAGTGCTGGACTTTTGTAGGTATTTTAAGTTCTTTCAGATCCTACCATGCAATCCTTGGAAAGCATGTCACTCTTGCTACTGCATATCCCTGGCTCAAAAGGTAAATGAAAAATACACTGCAGGCCAAACACAGGAGAGCAGGCCCTGGCCAAATTAACTTACTGAGATAACCACCTTACACTTCTCTTGCATTCAGTGTGATTTCACTTGGCAGTTACAGGCACCAGAGTTCACCTAGACAGAGCTGTCTGGTAGACTTTCTGTGATGACACATGTGTTTTATATCTGCGCTGCCCAATATGCCAACCATAGCCACGTGTGGATACTATATTTAACTTAACTACAGTAAAAAGGAATTAAAAATGTAGTTCCTCAGTCACACAGCCATGTTTTAAGTTTTCATGAGACATGTGTAGCTAGTGACTACCATATTGGACAATACAACCCCAGACCAACAGTTCTTAATCTTGGCTACATGATAGAATTACCTGGGGAGTCTCAAAAAAATACTAATGTCTGCCCTTGCATCCCAAATTCTGTTGTGATTGGTCCTAGGGGAGCCTGGGCATTGGATTTATTAAAATTCCTGGGTAATTCTAACGTCTGGCCAGAATTCAGAACCATTGCCCCAGCCGCCGAGAACTGTGTGTTCCATTCTTGTTTGTTCCTCTTGTTATCCTTGTGAACTAATTATCCTGAAAATACCACATGAGTAATTTCTGCTTCTCCCTGAGCCTGTGACTTCCACCTTTTCCAGGTCATAAATACCCTTAGTGGGTTAATTTCTGATAAATGGGCAGAGGGTATAATTTAGTTCTGCTCAAAAGCACAGGTGAGAGGAGATCTTCTTCCAAACAAGATCCCCTGGTTCTGGGATAGGGGGATGTGTCTTAAGGGGCTGACTTAAGTCTGTGTGAGCAACCCATGAGGCACATCCACAAACCCACAACTGGGCCTATGCTCCATGTACTCTCAGGGGCTTTGTCTCTGCTTCCCCATGACACATTTCTGTACTACCTCCTCCTCTTCTAGAACTCTGAGAAACAGATCCAGCTGAGAGGAGGGAAAAGAACCTCAGGGCAGGGTGAGATCTTTGGGATCATCCAGTCTTCTTGGTGTTCTGCAGAGGAAAGCAGCATCCAGAGAAGTTAGGTGATTCACCCAAGCAAGAGTTGGCAGAGCGAGGATGAGGGTCTCATACTCCAGATCATTGAGGACACATTTCTCTGTTACTTGGTTGCCTTTAATCTTCCAGGACCATATGCAAATGTAATTTAATTTAAGGACATTGATTAGCAAGTCAAAGCTTGGTTTCAGGTGAGAATCTGATTATTTAGACAACAGACAGTTTATGATCAACCTTTCCTGCTGGGTAGTATATTGACAGAGAGCCTGCGTCCTCACCTTAACTACTCCATTTACCTCCTCACACCATCAGAGGTAAATGGACTCACAATTTCCTCATCCACCAAACATTGGTTTGGATACCAGACTATTCAACATCACAGTGTCACTATGAGAAGTGATAAGGCAATGGATCCAGTCAATACATAACTATTGAGTAGAGTGTTAGGTGCTGGGATGGACTGGGAAATAAGACCGACTAGAATTTTCCTCCATAGAGCTAAAATTTGGAAGGCAAGTGAGAGGAACACAGCTAATTAATAAATGAACAAACAGGATATTGTTGCTATTGGCAAGTTCCATGAGGAAAATAAAATAGGGTCATGAAATAGAAATAGCGGGGGTAAGGGGTTGTCTCAGGACAGGTGGTCAGAGAGAGCCTCCCCGAGGAGGAGGCATTGCAGGACACACTGTACCATGCTCTAGAGATCAACCCTAGAGAGGGTTGAGATTATCATCGTGGTTGACTGAGAAATTAATTCTGAGAAGCATGAAACACCATCACTTTAAATCATTCGTGGACATCTGCTAAGCTTAAAAGTGAAGGCTGACAAAAGCGATGAAGGCAGCTACCAACGGCCTCTCTGACCAGGTCCCCAGGAGGACTGAGTTGTTCCATTAAGGGTTGGGGACGAGGGTAGTACTCCACTGAAGGAATGCTTTGACATTTACACCCATTCTATAGAATGTTTGGTTGCCATCCCAGAGGCTCAGATTTGAAGGGTGAATTGAAGAAACCAGGGCATGTACATGAAATGAGTAGGCTGTACATCCATGATGACTGCATGATGCCACCCTACACCTTGTGAGCAAAGCCCCAGCATTAGGCTAGAGGCACTGGGAAGACCAGGGTAGAGTTGGTCCTATCCAAATTATCTCTAGAACATGGCACACAGTATGCCCCAAAGAAACCTTGTGGAATGAAGAAATGAATGGGTGACTGATGGGAGGGGGCAGAGGAGGCAGCTGAGAAGACAGAGGCCTCTAGCAGAAAGCTCAAGGTTGGTGATGGTTTTGGGGTCACCATTTGCAGACCATGATCAGAATATGAGTGAAAAGAGAGTTCCAAATGTCTTCCAGGGTTTTCCTCAAATGTCACACGGGCCAATACTGACTCTAGAGAGGTCTTCTAGAGCTGTGGAAGAAAAAGGCAGGGCAAACAAGGCTGAGTAATAAGAGATTCAAGTTGAACGCTCTTCTAAAGATGTCATCGTGATCTGGGTGGTTACGGCAGGGTTTACCCGTGGTGCTATAGAAATTAATCTCAAATGCTATTTGTTTTCTTCCAGCTAATGCTTGAGTATAGCTAATAAGCAAACAATTCATTTTTCTTGAGTTTTGCTTTTAATGAAGGAAAAGGGATTAAGACACACAGGGACTGGTCAGATCAATAGGAAACTGGCTAGACGAGACTGTGACCACGACATCACAAACACATCATCGTGAATGTGGAGGCCCTTGGAGTCCACAGCAGTTAGGATCAGGCCCCAGGGGAAACCCTTCACCTGCACTCCGGCTGTGGGCAGCAGGTAGAGGCACTGGAGGGGGCCGAGTCCTGATTTTTCTGTGTCTGTGTCATTTTCGATCAACTGTGTCATACAGCTTCCTGTTTCATCTCCCAGTTATTCTGAAACAAAAACATGCATGAAAAACACAGGTCACTGCCAACCGCATTGAGAGACAGTCACTCCAGTACATGGAAACCGAAAAGGAAAAGACAGATCATAAATGCCACAGTAAGCTGGGGAATCAAATTTATCAGCATCTATTCAAATAGTGATAATCAATGAAAATTGCGGGTGGCAATGGGGAGGGGGGCAGGGCATTCGTTTAAAAATAATTCACAAGAGACTGAAAAGGCAGATGTTCCCAGAAGCCCACTACCTGTTTACTGAAAATTGAAGTTAGTTCTGACCGTCCGGGTCAGGTCTACTGCTGGAACACACTGAGGCTTTTCCCCTACATGTTTCTGTTGGTCTCCCTAAAGGGTCACACAGGACTTTCAGGACAACTCCGATGTTTGCCCAGGTGATGCACGAGCACCAGTCTCCAATGGTCCAAAGGGATGTGAGAGAGAATTGTAGAATTGTAGCCCAATGAGGATGGACCAGGAGGATGGTGGTTGAACTTCCACTCCCCTATTATTTCCCCATCTCAGGAGCATGAGCCTCCCAGGTACATGGAAGCATCGTGAACAGATGGGCTTCCACCAAGAAGCCTTAGTGAGGTGGAGGGAAGAAAAGAGAAGGGCAGCTCGTGATCAGATAAAGGAGTGGGGAGGGTGGCTGGCCAAACAAAAACCTTGACATGGCTCAGACAGCTCTAAGGACTATGGTTCTAATAAAAACAACTTTGCTACTTGAGACCAGTACGATGTGGCTCCCAAGCAGCACATTGTGGAAGCTTATTCTCAGTTCCCAAACAAGTGAAAGGATGATTCCAAAGACAGGCAGAGGTCCGGGTCAATTCAGAAATACAGACAGTGTCACCTCCCCCAAAGATGGTGGCCCTACAAGCCAGCTTTGTGCTTACATTTGTGGCTCAGACATGTGGGGGTGGAAGACAAGGCAGGAGACAGAAATGCCATGGGAGGGAGGTCAAACCTCACACCTGCCTACACTTTCCAGCCATCTTCTCTGACCAGGTAGTATTTATCATTGGTTAGAGAAGGAACAGGCTCTGCCTGTCTACTCAAAGCCCCCGTGGGTACTGCTGTCCCCTCCACATGAGACCTGCCCAAGATGCAACCCTGAGTTCACCAGGAAAACCAGCAGCCCCCTGCCCCTCCCCATTTCCTGACTTTTGTTAATGGCACAAAATTCTCTGTAAAAAGGGAGGAAGGGGCACATGATTTTGGAACAACCCCATCCTCCCCCTAGAGACTCATTCACAATGCACATACAAACGACCCTGAGAATTTAGGAAATAAAGAAAGCTGTTGAAATTCATTTATTGTGTGCTTCCCAAACATATCTGGAGCAGAACCCTTTTCACACTAGCAGCCTTTGCCAGCGGGGTTCTGCTGAGTGGCAGAGGTCAAAGCTTCTCTTACCCACTCATTGTTCCTGCTGTCCCGACATTTCACATGGCAGTTGTGATAGTCTGTATTTATTTCTTGAGACTCTGTATTGTTTTTCCTTATATCTTTCCCCTAAACCTTCTGTTCAAGTGAGTTAGCTGATTCCCATCAACCCCTGCAGCCTTAGTTTTTTCCTCAGAAGCCCCATTTGCCCGTGGCAGTCGGGCTTTCTGAGAGGTGATAAATTTGGCTCTGTGGTTATCTAACATTCTAAGAAGAATGCTGCCCAGATGAGTCTGCTGGGAAAACCAGCTTCCTGATTTGTGTCCTATGAGCTAGCATTTTCTAACGTGACTTAAAGTCTGGAAACTGGACACAAGATGTCTTATGTGGTGCCTCTCTGGGTGGGCAAAGAGAAACAGGAACGAAGAAATGCATCAGTGATGGGCGTGGGTACAAGGGAAAACCTGGTTCCTTTAGTTTCACCATTGAAATAGAGAGGTGGCTAAGGAACTTGCACTCTCTTCCAGTGATTCCCCACTTTTGAGGGATTAAAAAAAAAAAAGTACAACAGCCAGGCAGATGTTAGCAACAAACACTCAACCACGCAGGTCTTGACCTATATCACAAAGAGTGAGACATGGCCGGGCCTTAAGGATCATCTGGTCAACCTTCATTGTACAAGCACCCACATGGAGGAATTCAGCAATCTTCCTAAGGTCACACTGGAAGCTGACACCACTGGGACTGAGACCTGGGGTCCCTCCTACTTAGATTCTCAATTCCAGCTTCCCCTATAAGACCTGAGCTAGCTCATTTAGGAGCTTTTGCATGGATAAGTAAAATCCATAATGACTCCATTTTGGCCTGGCTGTCTAGCTATCACTGAAAAAACTGAAGATAACCCATTCAGGAACTTTAAAAGATTTGTCCCTCATTCAGAGCCAATCATACATTTGGCTTCCCGTTTGCTGGCATCCACTGGGAGTGGGTGGAAACTGCCAGCCCGGTGTTGGACAGTCCCAGAGGAGCTTCAGGTCACATGTTACCCCTTTGCTCTTACTCCCCGTTTGGCTGAATTACACTATTCCTGACCATCTCTAATATGCAAGGGGCCCCAATTAGTTCTCCCCATTGTGTACACAACTTCCCTCTCCCTCAGATCCAAAGGATGGCCTCAGGGTCAGACACATCACACTGCAAATACAAACCCTCATCAGGGACTTGATTTTCTGGATGTTCCCTGAGCTAGCTCCCCAACCTTGCCCTTTCTGCTCCTAATGGCAGAGGAACAGCTCTAGACATGGGAAACTGAGAAGGAGTGACAAAACAGTAGCTCAGACACCCACTCCCAGACTGGATGGTTCCCTGGATGGCTTCACCCAGGCCTCTTTCTCAGGCAGTAAGTATGAGGGCACAGGGCTGGGGAAGCAAAGCCATAGACTTCAACTGGCTGTAACATCCACGGCACTGCCAATCCCTCACTGCTGAAAGGCCAGACCAGTGCCCCCAGTCACCAATGTGTAAAACGCATTATTCTACACTGAAGTCTTTTCAACGCTTGGGAAAATGACAAGCCAGGCACTCACATCCTGTTCATGCTGACTCACGGTGGATTCTGACAGTGTTGGGAGCCAACTTTTTAAGATTTCGAAACAGCTGCCCAGGGGGATAGGATGTATTCAACAGCACCAAGGTGTCCAGCTCTCAGAAGCCCACTGTTTTTATTTTTCAAGAAGTTAAAACTGAGAGGGCACGGCCAGGAAGCGTTCGTTGCTTATCACAGACTAATTTCAGAGATAAGTGATATGGGTCCCTTGTGTAAATTATTAGGGTTCTATGCTGCCAGACGCATCAGGGCAGGGGAGAGAGAAATCTACTCTTGAGGGGCCCCCCTTCCCTTGTTTCTGAGGGGGGCTCCCATTTCTCAAGCTAAAGCCACGTAACTCTGAGCAGACTTAGAGCCTTTCCTGAGGGGATCTCCCTTGAGCAGCAGTTTTCGCAAAGTGTTCCACACATCATTACAGACCTACATGTGGTTCAGAAACACTCCGTGTCCCTCAAAACCCCTGTCAGCAGAGCATGAGCCTATCCCAGGGCGGCCCCAGAACACACCCAGATTCTCTTGGCCATCACTTATCGAGCACATTCCATATGCCAGACACCATCCCAGAAGTGCTCTCTCCCTTTGGCATGACATCGGCCTCTCAGGTTGGTGCCATGAGGCTCATCCCTCCCACCTGGAAGGCCAGGGAGGGCACCACAACTAGTTAGTAAAGAGTGGCACCCGGATTCCCACCTAGCATCCTGATCAAGATGTTCTGGCCCTCTTCTGAGAGGAACAGGAGCTCACAGGTGATTCACATACCTTGTCCCTCTGTGGATCCTGGGAGTTTGTCCACCCTCTGGTACAGAGAGGTGCCTATTAAACATCTCCCCCCAACTCATACCAAAGGTGGGAAGAGAGACCAGAGCGGGCAACCCAAGGATGGCCCTCACTGGATTATTGCCTGTGGCAGTCAGGCCATCGCCCCCTCACCCTGGCCACTTTCTCTAGCCTTAACATAAAACCCACTTTTCAAAGAATTAAACCTCAAAACACTTTTAGCAGACCTATAGTCCGGTTAGCACTGTGAAAACTCCAAATTACAGGTAAAGTTGTCTAGTTACCGAGGGATGCAAAGTTCTGAAGGGCTGGATTTCCCGCTATGGCTCAGCTGTGCAGGGCACATGAAGGGACCAGGTACTAGAGGGAAGATGGATGCAACCAGCACGTTCCATCAGACGCGGCCCTTTAGGTATTGTAATCACCCATGGCCTATGGCCCTCACCAGGGCTTCTCAACACTGGCCTCTGAGCCAGCAGCATCACACCACATGAGAATGTGTCAGAAATACAAATTCCCAGGCCCTTTCTCAGATCTTCTAGACTGGAAATGCTGGCCGTGGCGCCCAGGAATGTCTGTTTTCATAAGCCCCCGGGTGGGTCAGGTGCACACCCAAGAATCACCAGTGGTGACTGAAGTTCAGAAGACCCAGTGAAGCTCTCGGACATTGGGCCATGGGCTTGGTCCCTGGTGACTGTGGGTCACCACAGGTTGACCACATACTGATGTTCTCTGTTTAGTTAACTGTTTGCAAGTCCCTCACCAGATGGTTCTCTCCTGAGGTCCCCACAGTGGCAGGAAAGAGCCAGCAGAGGCCATCTGAGACTTTCAACAAGTTCTCGGGGTGACTTGGGGAGAAATGTTGACATGATGGGTCTCTTAATCTCTTTTTCTGGATGCTGCTCATCTGCACAGCATGGGCTGAGCACTGTGGGATACTAAATCGGCTTGAGTCACTGCCCCGGCTCATCCTTTTCTCTTCCAGCCAACCTGCCCGCTCCCTGACCTGCCCTGACATCTGGGGATATTTCTCCCCAATAAAAGAGTAGGAGCTGTTTTCACCAGCTTGACCCTCCTCACCACCACCCTGGAAGGAGAAGTGGGGGCAAAGCCCACTGTGCTTCCAAGCTCTGCTCACGCCGACAACACGCTGGTGGTGGGCACCTGCACCAGGCCCACGGGCGGACAGGTAGGCGGCAACATACAACCAGCTACCCTTCCCCCAAAAAAAACATTAAAAAGGTTTATTATTTTAAAAAAAAACTAACCTCATACAGGAAGTAAGAAAAGAAGAAGAAAGAGGAGGAGGAGGAGGAAGACAAACCCAGGCTACGACACTGAAAGTGGCAGAGATGGAGGTGCACACAGATACCACGACATTCCTCAGTTTCCACTGTCCCCGTAGTAGGGGCGGTGGGAAAGGGCAGGGGGGACCCCGAGGAGGGGGAGGTGAGGACTTACAAGGCTGGAGGCGGCAGAGTAAAGAAAGGGACTATGAGTCACGCCGAGGCACAGCCTCGCCAGACGCAGGGCAGGGCATGCGGTGGGACCACGTCCCATTCAGGGCCCTCTCTGCAGGTGTGGCCACGCCAGCCAGACTTGGAGGAGACACCTAAAATGGAAACTGCCATTCGAGATTGTCCCACGCACCGGCTGCCTCTCCTGTCCCACGCTCTGCCCTCCTGTGTGTTTCAGGTGAAGACACAGGAGTTGCCAGGTCACGAGCAACTCCCCGCACGCCCCCTCCCAAGGTGCAAGCCTGGCAGCAGCCAGCTAGAGAGGCGCCCCCACGCCGGGCCCTACCTGCAGCCCTTCTGGACCGCAAGCCCGAACTGGCCTGACCTGCTTTGGTTCCATGGACACTGACTCGAGGCCACTCCAAGTCAGGCAGCAGGAGGCAGGCCAGATGCTTAACCCAGAGTCACCGGCCCTCGCCGAAACGTAGCCCAAGTGGATTTTTAAAAAGAGGGGTATGGGACTCACAGTATCCACTCAAGGATTAGAAGGAGGAAAACCAGAGACACTAAAGAACATTTCCTCTTTCACAGCACCAGACAGTAGGAGAACAGGAAATAGGAGCCCTCCCTCCCCGTGATCAAAAATAAATACAAACACTGTAAAATATGCACGCGTTGAAAAGATATCAATCAAGAGGATTTCAAGTCATTGCTATCGCTGTCAAAGAAAGCCCTTGGTCTTAAAAAAAAAAAAAGAAGAAGAAGAAAGAAAGAAAAGAAAAAGAAAGACAGAAAGAAAGAAAAAGAAAAAACTGTACAACAAAATCTCAAAATAGAACCAAAACCTGCAAATCATCCTCAAGAGTGTATTAGGAACCCATGTCTTAGCAGGCTGTTGAAAGGTTAATAATTTTCCTACCGAAACTGAATGTGGGTTGTGAAAGAACATTAAAATGAAGAAAATTTCCCCGTGGCTGCTATTTTATTATCACCAAAGCCATCAAGTTTCAGTTTGAGTTATTTGTATTTATTTGTGAAAACAAAGATTAGATAAGTAGAAACATAAACCTCATCCTAATTATTGCCCAGGAGTATCTGATTTTTAAGACAAAAAAATAAGACCACCCCCCCACCACACACACACACAGTCGAGGCAGAAGTCAAAACAACGGAGATCAGAGACTGTACTGCTGTCTCCTTTTATCACTTGAAAAAATGTATTGTCTCGTGTCAAACATTAACATTTCTGTACAGTCTGAGAAGATAATTTGAGAGTCTGTGTGTCCAACTGATGGCTGAAATTTTTCTCAACTGCATGCTCGGGTAGAGAGCTTTTTTTAAATTACAAACAGTGATTTTTGTTTGACTCTTGAAAAAAAAAAAAAAAAGGAGTAAGAGCCACACCATTTAATGTTGCAGGCCTGAAACAATGCCATTTAAGTGCTGCCTTCAAAGATCAAATTCTCAGCTTTGAGACATTTATGACCAGGTGGAGCCTGGATGAGACATGGGGTCTAGGGGCAAAAGCTAGATTTCAATTCAGATGTGTGTCTCAGATGCCAGGTGAGCAAGCTTTGTTTTCTGGGGTTTTAAAAGAAATTCACTAGATGAAATGGTTAAATCAAAATCTATGGGTGAGCAAAAACTTCTCTTCACATACTTCCAGCACAACATAAACATCAGAATGAAAAAAAAAAAAAATAACATGCAAAAAGACCTTCAGTGGTCTCACATCACCGAACAAACTGTTTTTCTACCTATTTTGTGTTGCTGGCTTTTGTTATCAGCCCAATCGGCAAATTGTGGCCAATTTTGTCATGGTTTAAGCAGACATTTTGTTCCCAAACTGCTTTCAACATTTGAGCTACCAAATACAGTTTATGAGAAATTGAACAAGCCACAATACAAACAGAAAAGGTATCTATTCTTGCTAAATTAACCCCTTTTAAGGTTAAAATGACACACACATAAAAGATTAAAAAAAAAAAAAGAATTCTAGTAAATCCAAATTTGAAACAACCAAATCAGACTTTCCTGGAAAAAAAGAATAATTAATGATTAACCCACTGATTGGATTTTGAAACCAACTACATGACATTCCCTAATTCTGATCAGCATTACACCATAAACTTGCTTTTAATGAGGCAACATGTCATTTTTATTTTACACACACACACATCAAATATTGTCTGAATATGCAGAGCAAAATCCTAAAGGAATCGATTGAATTTTGCTAAGGTAAAATAATCGGTTAAGCAGTTATTTACTACTGAAAATAAATGACGCCCACGTAGTTCATCTTATATATTAATATTGAAACCAAATGGCAGTCTTATACCACAAATCATTTCATAAAAAAAATAATGAAACTAGTTAAAATGAAAACATAGGGTTTTAATTTTATGAAACATTAAATATTGAGATCAAAATAATAGAAAACTGACTTGGCTTTTTAAATTTTGTTTTTGCTGATTTACAACAACAAATTGAAAATGAAAAAAGAATGAAAGAATCCTTGCTAAAAATTCGAGAATCACTACTTGGAAGAAAAGCAGAATGTCAGAGAGAAGACTGAAGAAAACTTCTGTTTGCAATCCTACCTCGTATTTGAAGGCACAGCAATATGTACACCATTTTTAGCCTTTTAAAATACCAGCATGCCCACACACCATCTCAGATTAAACCAAGGAGAAAATGACACATTCTGAAACCATTTTCTAAAGCTTCTTTTCCTGATAACACTCAGACGCTTACAATCAAATTAATGAGTTTCTAAAAAGCCCAAACAACTCTCCATAAAGAGACAGAACTGTTCACAACAGCCTGCAGACATTTCTAAATTTTTTCAGGCAATCCTGAGAGCATTAGTCCTGGCTATTTATATTTAGAAAAAGCTAAGCTGTTTGTAACATCTATATTAGAAAGAAATGCTACTCAGTGCTTTGGCTAATTAAATTGAGACACCATTGGAAAAACACCAGTAGATTGAGCCCCGGATCCCCCTCATTTCAAACAACTGAAAAGTTAGTTCACTCCTTTTCTCCACCTTCTTTGCACCCATTTGTATTCTCACAATCTCTTCAAACTTGAAAATTCTTTAAGTAGTAAAGAAAGGAAACACCCACAGCAGAAAGCAAGTCATTATTTCTTCTGAAAGTGGATTTCTTCCTAAATCATCGACCAACAAATAAACAGTAAAAAGAACTAAAAAGAAGAAATCACAAAACTCAGAAGGACACTGAGACTATATCCTGGCTGACAAAAGTTTAGCATGAGGAATTTTAAATCACTGGACACATTTGTGGACACTTTACAAGCTTCTTGGTGAGAGGCAGGCATTGCTTTTGGGGAGCTTGAACCCAGGACAGGATCAGGGTAATAATATCTTCTGGCAAGGTCATGGGTTACGTCGCTTCACTCCAGACCTAAAACATGTGATTCAGACTTGACACTTTATGTTTTTCTGTTCCAAGTCTTTCAGCGCTTGGTGCTTTAAAGCAAATAGCCTGGCTGAAGCAAGACGAGAGCATTTAAGAACAAACAAACCAAGATCCCTTGAGGGAACACGACAATTTAATTGGGACAGGGAATGAGAAGGCTGGGGTAAGCACCTGAATTTGTGACCTTCAGAGATTTTTCTGTCTGAGGAATTTACCCTAGAATCTCTGCCCTTACCCTCAGCCAGCATCATCGAATGCTCACAGGCAGGAAAAGCCTGACCTTAGCTAATACTTGCCCACTCTCTTTAAACCACACGCAGCCCCTGCCCCCGATGTCAGACCTGGGAAATGATGGCGATTTTAGTCATCTGGAAAGAGTGAAACATGACATGGTCCTGAAGCACTTTCTTCATGACGGCTGTCATTTTGACTCTGTTTTTACCACAACTAAAAAGGCCGTGCTCACGGAACAGATTCAGGTTCGCCCTCGACTCTCTCTGCAACCCGGGAATTTCTTAAGAGCGGAGGGGCACCGTATAGAAGCTTTCATTGGAGAAACAATCACAGCATTAAAGAAAGAAATCCCCCACTTTGCTTTTGCAAGTGGATAAATCAAAATGTGAACTCTTCCATATTAAAAATAGTTTGCAGCCTAATTACTGCACAGGCAATCAGCTAACCTGTTCTTCCTTTTTTTTTTTTTCCTTTTCACAAAATGCATTTGTTAACAGCAAGATTTTAAAACACCCATATGATCTCCAGAGGTATTCCCAAGTGGAAGTGAAATCATTACCCCCCCACCCCCATTTACTAGACAGACCTTTTATTTGAAGCCATCTATCATGTATGAAATGATGACACTTTGGTAAAGCAAACTGGCTTTGAGGGTTAGGGAAGGTTCAGCTGTAAAATTAGAACACCAGGCTTTTAATTTTTTTTTTTAAAGTAAGTAATAGTTTTCCAGAATCTAGAAATAACTGCAACTGGGGGAAAGAAGAAGAAGAAGAAGAAGAAAAAGCTACACAGACAAGGATGAGAGAAGCCTGGTAACTCAGAACTCTTGACCTAGAAATAAGTGTCTCTCACATTTTATTTTCTATTTTTCACAAAGCAAACACAAATAGCTTTGAGTCACAAACTGAAATGTGTTACACGAGTAAGAAATCTAAAATATATTAAACACCATTGTCTCTAAGTGAACACAGAAACAGGAATTGCATGTCTTGCTGGTGTGAATCTAGTGCACCGTGTTGCTGGCACAGAGAGTGAACAAAAAGGCAGAACAGACCATCGAGAACAGGATAATTTTGGTCCTCAACTCAGGCTACAGCTAAAGAATTCTCCTCTGACAGGGTCTGTTAGCACAAGTAAAAAGCATTGTGGATACCCTTGGACTATGAAGAGCAGAGTATGTTTCTGAGTCTAAAACTTTTCATTGATGTTGGCTTAAAAGCTGTTTAATTAGCTGTAGGATGCCAACCAATCTTTTTATCAAAGCCAGCTGAAAACAAAACTGAGAGAAACAGCTTGTGGTTTCACAAAAATGTATTTACATGAATATATTTTAAAGGGAGTTCGATCATTAGGTACGATGTCATCTGTGATGTGTGGTGGATTTGACATTTAAAGATGTCAGGGGTTGTCAGATTTATCTCTAGTCTATACTTGGTTTAGAAGTCACCGCTTTTGTGAGCAGACCTTGTTTTGCTAAATTCCAGCCCAGAAATCTGAAAAGACTTAATGCTTATTTACTGCACACAAATCCTCCTCATGTCCTCTCACTTCCTTACCTAAGATCTACTAAACAGAAAGTGGAGCCTCGGGTGACAAGTGGAATATAAGCCCACTTTCACACCTCGTCACAAGGATGGTGACAGAGGCGAACAAACCACAGTGAACAGAGCACCCAGGGAGAGTTATTGATAAGCACAGTGTTTCCTGAAATAGAGAAGGGTCCGAGTCCTTTAGCCCACTTCTTCACGGAGACTTGTCTTGGAAAGAACATTCTGATAAGACGGGCTTTCCTTCCCTTCACACTTAAAATTGTCAACGGTGAGGAAAACCCAGAGCGACACCGAACGCTTTACCACGATTCTAGCTGCCTCGATAGAAGTCATATCAAAGGAGCCGAGCAAGATCTTGGATAAACACCCGCCCTCGGGTACCTTCAGCCAGGGCCAGGGGTCAGTAGGTTTGGTCTGTTGGTTTAGCAACCAAGAAGTGGTGCTTTACATTTTACCGAGAGGTAGGTAAGTGAATCACCACCACTTCACTATCACAAGAACGAGGTTTGGCGACTGTATCAGACACTCGTCCACTCCTTTCCGAATGTCACTTTCCATTTTGCCTCATCTTTTGGGAGTGGAAATTAAGCCCTAAGACAAACGAAGCCGAAGACAGGCTGTAGCAGCCCCAAGTGAAATCACCACACTGTAGCCAACACCACCCCTGAACCACAGAACCTCATGCAGGGGACTGTGCAGATCTCTCAGAAAGGGAAATGGTTGTTGGTATGATGTGACAAAAATGTATATTCAAATGGGAAACTCTGTTCCCTACCGCGCTTCCACCTTCATTCACACCCTGTGGACCTCAAGGGGTATCTTGGGATAGTGCAGCTGGCAACGTTGTTTTCAAAGGGTTACAGAAACAAATGTTTTCTAAAACTGCACTATTCATCAAGTTACTTTCTATAGTTTGTTTTAAAGAAAAGGGTTTCTCCCCAAACCCAACTCTTTCATTGTGAATCATTTTGTTAAAAAAAAAAAAAATGAAGCAGCAAACTTATTGTGATGACAGAAAAATTAAACAAGATGACAAAAAAAAAATGGAGCATTAAAATCTGCCCACATAGGTTGCCGTTCAACCCCAGGAGAGCCAGGCCAGAGGAAATCCCCACCCGGGCTCTGACAGAGCAGCTAGAAAAGGAAGCAGCACAGGGGCCCCGGGGAACAGGCCGGGGACGGTAATGATTGTAACCTGTCCCCTGCTCTGCAACTGTCTTCTTCGTGGGAGAAGGCAACCTCGATTTATTCTATAAACCCAGAGCCCCTGGATTTCGTTTATTGGGAGCTCTCTTCTTGCCTGTGCCATGGCATTCATCTGAGAAGTCACAAAAACGAGGGCACGAAGAACAGGAAAGCTGCTCTCCGAGGAGGAGAAGTTTCTTTCTCCCTTGGGCGCCAGGGAGCTCCACTTCTAGATTCTGAAAGGGCCCGTTCTATCAGCTTCTTGGAGCACCAGGCTGAGGTTCGGAGCCAGCACACAGAGGTCCCAGGGACAGCTTTAGGGGCTGGTTTGGAGAAGGACAAGTAGAGAAAAAGAGTCACGATGCAGGGCCCCAGCACTTCTGATGGAACTGCTCCAGAATGGCCAGGCTAGCCTGCAAGCTAAAATGTGAAGTCTTCCATTTCAGCAAATCAGAGGGACTTCCCAGCTTGCCGGGACCTCCTGCCCACCTGCCCACGGCCACGGGCAGGGACAAGGAGCCAGTGAGGCAATGCGCGCTCTGCCTCCCTAGTTTCTCCCTCCGTGGCGGCCTTTGCTGTTGACACAGTCCCCACGGCGTCTGGGAGGCGACACCCCTCACAGAACCTTCTCTCTGCTGCTGCCCGTTGCTAGGGGATGAGCCCTAACGCTCCTCGTCGAGAACAACAGCAGCGATCCTCACTTGGCGAGTGAGTGAGCAAGCACCAGCATTTCCGTTTGGTGGAAATAATCCTTAAAAACATCCTCATTTACATTTCCTCTCAGAAAGATGGCAACATCCGTCCCATTCTGAAATGTAGATTTTCTTCATCCGAACGAGCATTGGAGTTGATGCCTTCGGGATGGACCTCATGTCCCTATTGGATTTCTGTCCTCGCTCGCCAACCGCCTTGCCCTAGGTGACTGTGGGCTCTTAGAATACTTGGCTGTGATCTCACTCAGTTGTCAGCCTTTATTTACTTTTTTTTTTTCTTTCTTTCTTTTTTTTCTTGGAGAGAAACAAACCACATTGTCAAAGCATTTGAAAACACAAACCAAAGGAAACTTGCTTTCCAGGCTTTAGCAAATGGTATTTGCCCACAATTTACTTCCAAGAAGTAACTTGGAATCCCTTGCCGTTTTTCATTCGAATTCATTTAGAGGCACAGCATCATGATTGTACCAAGCATCTGGATTTGCTTTTTTGCCAGGGATAAGTGAAGAGCGTATTCTTGTCCTCAGACCCAGATTCACCTCGATTCTTGGGATGCGGTTTCCCCAACCTTATTATGTGCCTTTTGGGGAGGTGGCCAGAGTCTGGCCCCTGCTGGCCACTGTGACTCAGGAGTTGGTGGAGATGGTGAGAGCTGTTCTCTCTCTAGCCGCTACCACCCCACATGTAATGGAAGTTCAAATGTCACTCTGTGGGTCGAGAGCACCTCCTTCTACTTCTCCTTGGGAGGATGGACCTTGTCACCAGGCAACCTGTAGGCATCTGGGCTTCAGGCCTCCCTTGTGTGGTTCCCAGGTCCCACGTGTCTAGACTGGCTCCTTCAGGCTCTTGGGGCAAGAGGGCAGGGCATCCCTGAGTCCCCTCCCAGAGCAGCTTTTGGTGCAGAGTTGGCACCAGGTGAGAATCCCCTGAATGGCTTATGAGTGGTGGATGGATGTAGCTGGTCAGGTAGCATGAGCTCAGGACCCAGCTGCAGTCGCGGGGTTGACACAAAATGACTGGCATAGTGAGATGAAGAAAGTTGCCAACTACCGTTTGCTGAGGTGCAGTCCTGGGTGTGCTGTGTCAATTAGAAAATTTCCCCCCACCCCACGCCCCACCCCGAGCCAGATGAAGAGCATCTGGCTTATTATCTTTGTTTAGAGAGAAGCAAGCTGGCAGAGGTATGGTTAACCTGCTGCAGATGCCAGTGGAGCCTTGGTCTTTGCGGGAACCATTCCGCAACCCACGGAGCCCCTTCCACAGAGGCTTTCGGTCTGTATCTCCATGTGTCTGGCTGGACTGAGGCTTCTCCGGGACAGACTCTGTGGCTGGCTGACCCTGCCTGGCCAGCACCAAGCCCCCTGGGCGGAGAAGCATGTGTCTCCCCCTGGGCGGAGGGCCCGTGTGAGAGAAGTGGCTCGCCATCTCCTGCACACGAGATCTTCTGGGGCAAAGAGGAAGCTGTGTTCAGTACTGGGTGTTTGAGTGTATGCTGAAAGCAAAACATCAGCGGGCCTGGAGAGACCTCATCACTTCCACTACGCGTGTTGGTGAGCCTCAGGCTTCCCTCTGTTAAAAAGACAGAGCACTTTATGGAGGGGCCTAGTCCACCTGCCCCATGGTGAGAATAGAGGATGGATCAGGCTTGTTCCATCGTGGTAGGGTGCACTCAGGAGAGGAGAGGGACTTGCTCCTGGAAAGTCATGAAGAGGACTCACTCAAGGGGGCAGGGTGGGAAGATGGCCCTGGTGGAAGCATCAGACTATACCTCTACCAGGCTCTCTAACCCTACCTTGCAATCAACATCATCCTGGGGGCTTGCCTTTTCATGGTCATCCCTGAATATGCATGTATTAACTCATTCTTTCATTTACCCATTCCACAGCCCGTCCAGGTGACTACTAGGACGCGCCAGGATGAAGCCTTTCACACCGAGGCAGACTCAAAAATCATCTCAAAAATTGCCCCGTTAACCATGTCAGCAGTACCTTGAAATAAAACAGAGAGGAAAAACTACACAAAGGTTGTTTATCCAATTAAATAACATTTATCTTTGGGGGTTTGTATGTGTATAATCTTCATAATCAAGGCTAGAACATGTTTGGCATACCTAATCTAATGTTCTGCTAAAAATTCTCATGGGCAGAGGTCGGGGCGCACATGAGGGGAGGGTGCCTGTCGGTAAAGCAGGAGGAACCGCTTCTCTATTCCACACCGCATCTATTCTCAGATACAATAACTTTGTGCCACATGCAGTCGGGTTGTGGTGGAGGAAACATAGGCTTTCATGCCAAGGAAGGGATCCAGGGTGTCTTTCATAGAGATGAGAAGCTTATTAGGTTGATCATTCCAATACCACTCTTATTTTCCCTTTGGGTTTGCAAAGTAGCTCCCCGCTCACAGGGGCTTTTGAAGATATGATTGCATCTGAACTTCAAAACTGCACAGAGAGGCAGGCAGGGCAAATGGACTCGGGCCTATTCATTTGTTTATTTAACTCATGCTGGTTTTTAGAGACAGAAGGACCCAGGGAAAAAGCGGCTTAGACAAATCACAATAAGAAGACTCAGGGCCAGGCCCCCTGACTCCTACATCTGTGCACCATGGCCTCCCAGGGCCATACAGTGGTGCTGTTGGGTAATCTGGGCGGAGCTCTGGTCCTGTAAAATACACAGAGGCCTAAGGGCAGAAGGAGAAGTGGGCACAGAATCTGGTTCAAGGTCAAGGTGCTGGTTCCTGGCGTTAGGTCTTGATTACCTCCAAGGTGCCATTCATGCATCTGGTCTGTTCCACACAGATGTCCCTGGGCTGGGCACTGTGCTTGGCCTGCCGTGGGCATTCCACATGTGTGAACTGAATTCACCACTCCTGTGTGCTAAGTGGGACCCAAGATGGTGTATCCCTATGGATTTTAAAGACACACAGGTCGTGATCCCAGGTCAGGCTCCCCACAGGGAGCCTGCTTCTCCGTCTGCCTATGTCTCTGACTCTCTCTATGTGTATCTCATGAATAAATAAATAAAATCTTTAAAAAAAAAAGACACACCAAAATAATATCAATCACCATAAAGATTTGGAAATTATTAGCAGGCTAATTCAAATGAATAAAAATCATACCATTTACACACACACACACACACACACACACACACACAGGTAATCAGGTTTCTGGGCCCCCTCTCCCACAGTATCACAGTAGTACTGAACCAGACAAACTGGAAGCTGAGAGTGAAATACTTTGTATAGCAGGAATAGAAGGAAAGGGGAAAAGGACAGAACCTACTTTCCCTTCCCTGATAAAGGCAAGCCTGGGTCCAGCCCACTTTAGATTTCCTTTGTCCCTGAGTTTTCCCCCAGGGATCCCTGCCACCTGATGTCTGCTCCAACTCCTAAAATTACCTAGTGGTTCCTTTCCAGTCTGCCGCCACCACCCCCCTGCCGCCCCTGCTTCCCTCCTCCTGCCTCTGCCATTCCCTGGAAAGACTGGGGAGGTGGAGTGTGGGCACTGGGTCACTGAGCTCAGCCTCTGGACCAGCGGTTAGCACACTCCCAGAGGAGAGGCTCGGAGCATGTTCACAAAACCCTAACAGGGGGATTTCAGGTTTCATTTCAGGCCAAACTGTGGGGTGGAGGTTAGGGAAGTGATGTTTGCAGATAGGCCCATTCCATCAGCAGACAAGACTTCTCCCAGCAGAACCCTTGGACTGTTTCTCCTTAACCAGGCTTCTCCTACTTGGAGGGAACAGATAACTACTGTCACCAGGAAGGCCAGTGGGCCCCAGGTGGCACCTCCTCTCAGACCACCCTGGGCATTGTGGCTTCTTTATTCCTTCCACCTGCCAGTGTTCTGATATACCTCACTCCTGGGGGTACCCTAACGCTGACCATGTATCGTCCACTTGGAGGAGTACAACCCTCTCCGAGTCACTTCCACAACTAAAAAAAATGATAAAATCATCGTTGTTTCTGTTGTTTGCTGCTTACCTTGGCCTTCTTTTCTTTCTGTAGACTAGTATAATAAGGAGTAGTTCCACTGTTAATTCATGTTCTTTTCTTTAAGAAAAAATATAAAAATAACTCTTTTCTTGTTTTTTAAAGCAATGTATGTACATTGTTTAAAAAAAAAAAGTAGAGAAAAGAGAAGGTGGGGACCCAGAAAGAAAAGCAAGAGGAAAAGCAGAGGAGAAAGAGAATTTTGGAAAGGAAGGAAGGAAGGAAAGAAGGAAGGAAGGAAGGAAGGAAGGAAGGAAAGAAGGAAGGAAGGAAGGAAGGAAGGAAGGAAGGAAGGAAGGAAGGAAGGAAGGAAGGAGAAGAAATCACCCTGAAGACTAACCCTAACCAGACAGAGCCTGGAGGAAGCCATAGCCTCCTTTTCTTTTCTTTTTTTTAAGATTTTTATTTATTTATTTATTAATGAGAGACAGAGAGAGAGAGAGAGAGAGAGAGAAGCAGAGACACAGGCAGAGGGAGAAGCAGGCTCCATGCAGGGAGCTCAATCCCAGGACCCCAGGATCCTGCCCTGGGCGGAATCAGGAGCTAAACCGCTGAGCCACCCAGGCATCCCCATAGCCTTCTTTTCAATTTGGATACTCATTCCACACAGTTTTAAATAAACAGTTGTAGAAGTTCAGGAGAAACAGAGATTGGGGTACCACACACTCTCTGTTCTATGGAGCACTGTCCTTTCACATTGGGGAAAGTTGCTCTTACGCTGTTATAAAAATATGACTTTGCCTACCTAGCATCGTGATAGGACTATTTTAAAAACAGGTCAGTCAGTACATGAAGCCAGCAAGAATTATC
Source organism: Canis aureus (assembly GCF_053574225.1). Lineage (NCBI taxonomy): Eukaryota > Metazoa > Chordata > Mammalia > Carnivora > Canidae > Canis > Canis aureus. The sequence goes on along the minus strand of NC_135622.1, from coordinate 28,913,646 downwards.
GCTAGTCTGTAAACATGACACTGGAAACCCCTGCTATGGAAATAAATCTCTTTGCCTGCAGGGGAAGAACGCATCCTGACTCCGGGAGGTGGCGGGGGGCATCTCTAGGCACCTGTTAATAAACTAGAGTTTTAATGGGCACTGTTTCAGTATTACTAACAATTCCACACCTTATGTAGAAAGCCAAAAGATTTTAAATAAAATGCAATAAAATAAAAGCCACACCCATTATGACTGTCTATGCATTTCCTGGTGCGATCCCATATCACTGCCTCATAGTAACAAAGAAGCTTGCAGAGAAACACTGACTGCCTAGGTGGGGAAACCATGGTCTTCCCAATCCAGGGGCAGATCTGTGGGTGTCACTTCCTCTGCCCCTAACCATCTGCCTGTTTGGATCTAAAAAAAAAAAAAAAAAAAAAAATCCATCACTGTCCCTCGAGCCAGCAGCCTGGGCTGGGCCTAAATGCTCCCCCAATACACACCCCATTTGCTAGTGCTTCCTGTTCATTAGGTTTTTATCTGAACCTTCTTTGCAATGTCACTGGAACTAGTCTGCCCATTGTTGTCGTTGTGGGTATTTTTTTTTTTTTTTTTTTTCTGATAAGCCCATTTCACACTCTGATGGACATGCCCCTGTTTGGAACTTTATTTCTCATATTAAATTCCAGGACGTCCTCCCTTGGTTTCGCCCCATTACTCTGGTTACCCTTTGTACCGTGCTAAACACTTCTTTTACCTCCCGGGTATCAGTAACCTTCACATATGTCAGAGTTATATTCCTTTCCCTGCTCAAGCTCCATTCACACAAGCTCAACATGTGTAATTCTGGGGAGCCACTAGATTGTTCTCGGCAACTCTCCTTCAGTGACTTCAGATTCTCTGCCTTCCTCATTCCTCCATGTCGGTGTCCCCAAATGCATGTGGTCCACTTCTGAAGGAGCTCAGGATCAGAAAAACACTTATCAGAAAAAGAGACCTTAGCCTAAAATTCCCACACTTAATGGGATTACAAAATGAACCCCAGAAATAGCCTGGACCAGCCCTGACCTGGAAAGGGATGTTTAAGGCTTCCCATTGGGATGGTGCTTGATCTCCAGTGATAAAACCACCAGAAGGATTATCCTTTGTGCTCGTTTTTCTGAACAGCGCTTACATGAGCAATGGATGAGATTGACCAACCATTTTATTCAGCAAGATGCATTTTGAAAAGCAATAGTACCGCCTCATTTGGAAAGAAATAGTATATCATGCCTGTCTCACACATGAATGCTTTGTAGTCCCTTGATCAGGCAATTTCTTCATTTTGCTGCAGCCTCCACCCAGAATTATGAATGCTGATGTCAAGCACAAATGTGTAACCATCAAATGCTGTGCTGGTAGGGTGTTTGCTGCCAGGAAGTAGGTAAGTCGTCTACAGCTCAGAGTTGAGTGGAACTAAATATAATTAGTGTTCATTACACGGAGGTGGAATTTTTAATAGAGATCAAGTGTGGCTCAAGCTTTTTTTTTTTTTTTTTGATGGTAGGGGATACAAATTGGAGTTTAAAAAAAGAGGTAAAATAAAGGTATATCATAGAAAAGACTAGGGACAATATATTCCAAGGCCATAGAGCATTTATTGAAATTTGTTTCATGAGGGTTTAGCTCCCTGGCTCATCTAAACCACTTCTAAAAATCTCATGAATAGTTCTCACATGCCTACTTCCTTTAGTAAACACAGAACATTTAAGAATAGGAGCTGTAAACTAAGCATGAATTAAGGTGGTAAAAGCATGGGAATACCCTGTCAAATCCAAAGCTCACATAAAAGCAACAGCAGGGAGAAGCCTCACATTGCCCACTTGGAGAATCAGTGGGCTGAAGGCTGCCACCAGGGAGCCACTTTGGTTTCAAACATGATTTTCCTGTGAAATAAAAGCCCCTGGTCTAATGGCACTTTGAGGTCACAGGGTGTCGTGGAGTCAGCCTCCGGTCTGGGAGCCTTCCCCTAGAGACACACCCGTCTAACTCAAGAACCGTCCAGATTAAAGGCTGTAGGATTAAAACACCCTTGCTGCAGGTCTTTATCACAAAGCTAATCTAATCAATGGCACGTTTGCTAGAATGAGAAGGAATGACTGGTCTAGGGAGAGGCAGCAAAGGGTCAGCAAAGAGCCGTGGCCTGGCTTCGGGGGAGGGCCGGGGGTACATGGTCCCTCAGGGCCTCAGCTCCCAGACCTGTGAAACTAGAGGTCTGGACTCACTGGAGCCTCTTGAGATCTTTTCCCCCTGTAATTTCTTGCAAATCACATCTAGCATCTACTTTTATTATACAAAGTAATTCAAACACCTTGTTTCCATTCCTTGCATGTGTTTTGTTTTGTTTTTACTGTGGCAAAACACACATAAATTTTAAAACATTTTTAAGCATACAGCTTAGTGGTATGAAGCCCATTTACATGGTTTTGCAACTATTACCACTATCTGTCTCTAGAACATTTTTCTCTTCCCAAACAGAAACTCTGTACCTCCTAAACACTAACCCCCAGGCTTCCACCCCAGCCCGGGCTAACCTCAAGTCTATTCTGAGTTGTACAACTCTAGGTATATCTCATGTGAGTGGAATCATAACAATACTTTTTATATCCACAAACAGCTTGAGCATCATAAGAGCTGAGCAGGGTTAGAGATTATTTTCTCTGCGTCTCTTTTATGTTCTGCTGCATGTAAATTACACTACAACAGTGTGACCCTCCCTAGGGCTGTTGGCAGGAGCAATTCTTTCACAGATTTGCAAAGTGGAAGTTGAGTCCAAACATCTAATTGCATAGAAAGCATCCCTGCAGGGAGAACATCCAGCGAGAAACATCAGGGACACACTGTTTTGGTTTGGTAAAATACACTTTTAAACTGATATTTTAAAAGTCATTTCAGAAGTAAAATAAACCAGGCTGCTATCTCATACCCACTCTGAGCACCCTGTACACAAACTCTCACCACTGAGGAAAGCTTTGCCAAATAACAGGAAGCTCATCGTGAATTCTGACAGTAGCCCCCTGTGACCTGATTGTAAGCAGAAAATACTGTGAGTAATTCCCCCAAAGATGGGAAGGCTGGGTTGATTATTTGTTTAGAATTTTTTTTTATGTTTAGAAATTTTAAAGAACCAACAAAAAGGAGAGGGAGGAGAGAAAAAGAAGTTTCTCTTGTTGATAGAAAAGGCAAATTTTATTTTTAAAATTCATCTGTTAGTACCAAATTGTTGATAAAGGCAGAATGTGTCATTTGTTCTGTACAATAAGGAACGACAGGCATCTTGCTAATTTTCTTGATTCATACACTACAAGATGAGCTGCAGCATTGCAGAAAAATTAATTGCCCAGGCAGGCAAATATGAAGTATGAATTTCATAGGTAAGCTTATATAAAACATTAATTTAATAGATAAACAATGAAATATTAATGTCACGAAATACATATGAAGATGGAGATAAAAGTCACTGATCCGGGATGTAAATTATTGATTAAAGAGCATTGTTTACTGTATCATAACAATGGCAAAACATGTGAGTGGCCATATGACAGCTCTAATTTGAAGCATAATTCCAAATCACATTTACTTTAGATCTGAAATGGCCTGACGTCATGCAAAAACTATGAAGGCTTGACAGAAAAAAAAAAAAATGAAAGCCAAATGTTGCATTTTGATTCAGAACTGGGTACATGTCAACTTGTTTTAACTTCTGAAGCTTCTCCTGCTGGGGTTATTACCCAGTGCCTTTTTTGACATGGAAAAGAAATTGAGATTCATCAAAAAACACTCTCTCTCTAAAAAAGCCTCATGTAGTTTATGCGAGTGTCATCATGTGTGTGTGTATATATGATACCTGAACAGTTACAATAACCACGAAGATTTATGAACAAGCTTGCTAGAAAAAAAGGGAAGAATCTTGCAGAAAAGCAAAGTCTCCATGCGACACAGTTAATTGTGGGCTCTGTTAATTATCTGGGGGAGAGGTTAGAGAGGGTATCTATTTATAGATATTTATAGGACAGAATGGATCTTAGGAACCAAGCACCAAACACCAAGGCTCTAAGGCTATACCACTCGGGGCCTCCACCGTCTGGACCCCGTGCCCCCCGAGCGCTGTCTGCTGCACGGCCAGGTGCCCCACGGCCCAAGGAGCAGCCCCGCCGGACCTGGCCCAGGCTCCACAACCAAGTCCACGGCACCATAGGATTCTGGAATCACCGAGTCACTAGACCACACACCAGGCAAGGAGCGATCACTGAACAGAGAGAAAATAGCTACGTGTAAAATGAAAGCATTACCAGCGTAGCTCTAGAGCTTTGGTAAAATGACCTTTGGGGGAAATTCCAAACTGAAACAGATCAGATTCATTTCCAATGCCTCCTAAAATATAAAAATGTCAAAAATACAAATCTGCTGATTAGGCTCAGTGCACTGATGTTTTTAAATGACTAAAATAGCATTCATTGTGGAAATCCCTACAAATTCACAGCAGGGCCATGGAGAATTTGTGTATAGTCACATTGCCTTTTTTTTTTTTTTTTAAATAATCGTGTCCAAACTTTCACGTCCCGATGACAGAATCCAAGGGTGTGTGACCTTCACAGGACTCTGGGGTGGATGTTTTATCTCACACACACCCCGAGTGGGGATGAACATGCTCCGAAAATACCGCTCACCAATGACTGCAAGTCAACTCACATTTGACTGTGAAAGCCACAGCGGGGGGGCCGGGGGGGAAGGTCTAAAATGTCTACTGGAGAAGGTAGAGCGGTTGTATTCTGGAACCCCTGGCATCTGTGGGTGAGCAGATTATTTTCTAATGAGTAAGACTGAAATCAGTGAAAACACTCAGCATTAAAGAGAAAAATAACTTATCTGCTCTCTAACCACGGAGCTCAGTCATCTAAGAAAAGACTTAATAATTCATGAAATCTGAGCCCAAATATCTTCTGTTCACAGACACGGCGGGGTTATTTAGATGCTTCAGTGCTGGAACCTTTTCATTTCCTGACAGGGGCTGACTTAGGTGGGTACAATTCTTGACTCTGAACAGAGAATAAAATATCAGAAATAGTAACAAGAGTACAGAATAGCTCCCCCCTCAACCCTAGAATGTGCGATGTGCTAATGAACAAAACACCGCTCACTGTCTCCAGAACAATGGTTGCTGCGCTCCTAAAGGAAGCAGGGTTAATCCTGTAAAAATCAGGCTTCTTTACAGCGATGCCATAAAAGGTCCTGGAAACACAAAACTCAATACAGAAACCTTTTCCCCTCTGGACCCTTTCCCCAGAACCTTGGTGACTGTTCACACACTTCCACAGATCCCACTTCTTCCCCAAAGAGGGCTAAACTCAGGAATGAGCTCGTGGGATGTCTGATTGGTGAAATCCTAGTATGCCCAGGAGGTTTGCTTTTCTCCAGGTGCAGAGTAACAGAGGAGACATTTATTTAGTCCCTCCTATTTTTTGACATTAACAATTTTTTTTACAACTTTTTTTTTTTTTTTTTTTTTTTAATGGCCTTGTCGCTCAGAGCTGTGGGATCTCTGGAGGCAGGTCCATAACACTCGGCCACAGGTTTCTCCCTTCGGTTCTACCCGGCCTCCCGCCCCTGGGATGGCATCTCTACCTTTTTCTTCTAGTTTTTAACATTAGTTTTGCTTAGTAAAAAACACAAAAACAAAAAGACAGAAGGGCAGGCCAGGGACAGGCAACAGTCTGAAGTTGAACATGCTTGACTGGAGCAGGTGGGGGAGTTTAGATGAGGCCGGGTGGGAGTAAATGAGAAGACCCACTCAGTGGTTGGTGGAAGGAGAGTTCTGGGGGCTCCTGGAGAGGGGTGGCTCTCTCTGTCTCCATCTCCCTGTCGGGGTCCCTGGCTCCCTCCCTGAAATTCTTATTTCCTTAGCTCTCCCTTCCTGCAACTCTGCACCCCCATTTCCTGCCTGTCTTCTGTAGCCATGGGAAACCCAGAGGTGGCATCCCAGTAAGCAGCAAAAGGCAAAGACTAGAGGGTCCAGGATTCCAGGCCTGGGTCTACAAGTCCTCACGCAGAGGTGGGAGGCTGAGGGAGACATAAAACCCCACAAGTGCAGTGTTACAACAGTCGAGGTGGCATGACACTGGGAATGACAACTGCTCCCCAACAACGAGCACATCCCTGTGCTTCCCCAGTCTGGCTTCTGGTGGCCCCGGAGGCTGGAGCTTCCAAGCCCAGGTCACCCAGGCTGGGATTTGCTGCAGGCAGAGGGCTTGGGGAGGTGAGAGTTACTCTTAGGGGTGTCTATTCTTGCCCATAATTCTGTCATAGCTCGTGCCACTGACTAACTGTTGCTATGAGTATTAAAGTCATTCTTTTTAAAAAAGGGAACAAGATTCGGGTTTTCTTACCAACTTGTTCAAATGACAACAGACCAGGGTTGTAGCTAATTAACTGCCTTAAAGATAAACAAAGGTTGCACATTCCTATTTTGTATTGTTCCTGGCTTTTACACACACACACACACACACACACACACACTCACACACACCATTCAAGGGAAATAAAATCTCATGAACTCAGTATGATGAGTAAAGAAGAAAAATATCTTTCCCATAGGAATGGCCTAACTTTCACCTCCTTAAAATTCTGCAACTTGGTTCAGGACAAATAAAGAGGAAACTGCTGGAATGTCTGAACAGCCCCATTAGTCCTGAAGACTGAGGCCTCAGTGGGAGGCTTTCAGCTGCAGAGCAAGCTCCGAGCAAGCTTGGCTGTTTCATTTCTTTATTAACACCACCACCTACAGGGACTGCTTTGAATAGGACGGTGTGGCGTGGCCCATAAAGCCTCTCTAGAAAAACAACACTCAGAACAATTGCACCACATTTTTTTTCAACTTCCTGTTTATTAGTATTTTATCTAAGAGCAGAACAAAAGTCTGTATAAATGGGGGAAAAGAAAACAAAAGCGTTCACTATAAAATCTTACAATACACACAAAAAACACCTTTTCAAGTGCTGTTTCATTTGGGTTTTTTTTAACTGAACCCACTTCAGGTCTTCAAATATCTCAGAGGACAAAGATTAAGATGAAATAAATGGAATTCATGATTTTACAAAAATTATACATTATTAAAGATTTTTTTAAGTGGGCTTGTTTTCTGCACATCTGTATGACAAGTATTCATTTCTGTGGGAAAAGTCCACATTTTATCAGTAAGACTTTGCATTTTGCTAGATATACCCATAAACGTAACGAACACATGAATGTCTCCTATAACCTTTGTGGCAAAGCTCGGTGTGTGGGAGAAGGATGGGGGCAAGTGATCAAATGGCAGGGTCTCCTCTGAGGTTCGCAGATGGACAGAGGGGCTGAGACACCCGTATTTCTCCTTGTAAGAACAGGGCCCAGCTAAACGTCGTTCCAGCTAAGACTGAGATCATTACCAAATCATCAGCAACTTCTGTGAATCCTGCCTTTCTCTCTTAATTTGGCCACCACATCGTTCCTCAGGACCCTTCCTCGCCCAACTCCACACAGGATCAGGGCCAATGAGATGGAAAGAATAGAGAATGAATGACCAGAGGTTGACCTGATGTGATGGCCACCTTACTCATGAAAACAGCCTGAAGGGAGCAGTTTATTCTTGTGGGCAGGTGTTGGCCCATTTCCCTGGAATTTTCCTTTACATCTCTTGTCCTAAACCTCGTGGAGTCTCATTTACTTTGAATAGTTTCAATATCACGTTTTCCCAATTCAAGAAGGACATCAAAACATCAAGATTCTCAACTCAGGGAGTTGCCTGTATTTTTTTTTCCTATGCCCCAGCAATCAGGAATTTTATTATTATTTACCCTCCACATCCTGCTCTCTCATGATACTAGCGTGCGTGGCATTGCGAGGTATTCCTGATACCAATTACCTTGTTCACATGAAAATGAGAAGGAGCAAATGAGAAGAGGCCTCTCCTGTATGGGGTAACGAGGAACATATCTACAGATAGGGAAGGCATAAATCAAGGCTGAAATGTGAACTTAGCACCGATCAAGACCAGTTTAATCAGAAACAGACTCTGAGGGCTCCAGCAGAACAAGTAAGTGTCTTTCTGAAAAGCGCAGCGAGGGACTGAAAGTGAAGTAAATAATCAGGTTAAACAGTAAAATCTACCAAATAATACAGCAGTCAGCATCTGCTTGCTGCTGGTAATCAATCATTGGGAACTCACTGGATATGCCTGGAGCATGATGACCACGAAATGCAGGGTTGTTTTGTTTTGCCCAGGGGCCTTGGTCAACCCTCTTAGTGGTCACCTCGGGGTAAGGGGGCTGCTGCTGGAAAGAACATCCCTGTGGCATTCTTGACTAGCAAACATAGATGAACTCGTAGGTGATCATTTCTGTTAAGGGAGGGCTTGCCCCTTGGCCATAAGAGTGGACAAAACATTTCATCAGCATTGCTAAGTACTTTTAAAGCAACTCACTGCCTCTAGCTAAGTGACACATAGAAAAAAGTTAGAAAGACAAAGCTCCTGTGTTTGCTTCACAGGAAAAAAACAAAACAGAAAACTGTGGATGCATAAAATAAATCCTCCTCAGACACCAAAGACAACATTTTATGCCAATAAGGAAGGAGCTAGGCGCCTGGCACCAGGAGCTGGGGTTTGCTGGGAGGGAGGCTGGAGAAATGATGAAAATAGTCTGTGAACAGGAACTGTCCTGCCGCTGATTTCACACTGGGTTTAGGAATAATGGATATGATGCTCAGTTACTAAGAAGCTATCTTGTAGGCTACCATGGTCCCTCTTCCAGCCAGCTGGTCCAATCAGAGGGAACCATAGCATTTTTGCAGGGGATGCTGGGACAAGAGCCCTTTCCCGCTGCATCTGGATCTTGAAGGACAGTTAAATGGACACCACCCTGAGACCATGAGAGTTGAGTCTGTTTGAGAAGGGAGCCCACACATGGGAAACTGAGCCAAAAGAGGAGAAAAAGAAGACCAAATGTCCTGACCTCATTTGAGCAGTGCCTATGCCAACCCTGCACTGAGATGCCTTACTTATGAGAGCTGGTAAATTCTAGATTTTGCCACAACCACTTTGAGTTGGGTTTTCTGCCACTTTTACCCGAAAGACTTAATTAAATCAGAAAGGACTCTGCGGTTGAATACTATCCACTCTTAAAGCAGAGGGCTTACAAGTACCAGTTCTTCCTTCGTGAAGTATTCAGCATTTTTCAATAGTCTGTCTCATTTAACTAAAAACATAGAAGCGTATACTGAGAGATCCAATGAAATCCAATGGAATGCAGCTCTTTGAGTGCCTCTGTATCCTAACATGATGACAAATCCTACTCTGGGAGATGTCACCCCAGGCTTCCCAGGTGTGTCCCTCTGAGACTCCTTTTTATGTTTTTATAAAGAAATTGGAAGTCAAAACATACAGAAAATAACAGAAACCCAAGTTAAACAGTGGGTTGACTAAGTGATGACTGGGGACTACATGATTTAATTATTAGAATTCCTCCAATTTTCAAATTTATTTCTCATCCAGCCATTTTACAAAACACCAGTTCCCTCTTCCCCAGGGACTTTATTTTGGGGCTCCCAATATTCTTTGCTGTAGAATCTGACTGAGTAGGATAGAATGATGTTTGAAGAACTTAACATACAAAGGCTCTTGATTTTCGTATTAGAAAAATAACGCTTATGGTTTTCCTGACGTTACTGGTTTCTTGTTTAGATTCAGAAGAGTTCAGTATAACAAGGGCTTTCAAAAGGTGTTCACAGAGACTAACTCTGAAATAACAAGAAATATGAATCCAACTTTGATCAAAGTGTACTCTTTAACAATGTTCTTGATTCTACAAGCTTTGATTCACTTTGTAGAAACAACTCTAATTATAAGGGCATCTGCTGAGATTTGACATTTGATCTGCCCTGATCTTTCCTTCATTCATCACTGTGCAGCTCTGACTACAAACAAAAAGTGCCATGACACTGAACCAGGAATTTAATGTGAAACCAAGATCCGCCCAAATTAAGGACCAGGGAGGGAACCCCAACCAGCCTCCCACCCCCAGTGGCTGAAGACCAAAGAAAGCTAGTGGCATTTGAACACCAGAGGCCAGGACACCTGGGTGGCTCAGCAGTTCGGCTAAGCCTTCTGCTCAGGGCATGATCCCGGGATCTGGGATTGAGTCCCACATGGGGCTCCTTGCAGGAAACCTGCTTCTCCCTCTGCCTGTGGCTTCTGCCTCTCTCTCTCTGTGCCTCTCATGAATAAATAAATAAAATCTTTAGAAAAAAAAAAAAAAACAGGCGCCAAGCCATGCCAGGGAATCCATCAGGCTGAGAGGGGATTTGCCACTCATGCACCTCCCCCTTCGTGGCCTCTTTGGTCTATGAATGGATTCTGATCATAAATACCCTCCCACATCAGCCACTCTTTGCTTTCCAGGGTGAAAAGCCTGTCTGGGAACACACTGGATCCACCTAAAATGTTACCTACAGATAAAATGAAGGTGAGTATTCTGAATTCCTTAGAGAACAGCTTATTCACTTTCATTTGACAAGTGAGGGGAGTTGGTCTCTGTCCAATTTGATCAGAGCCTTTGTGGGCTTCTCTCCAGGTAGAGTTCCAATTTTCTGGTCTATCAGAGGTCCCTGTCTGCCCCTCCAGGGAGAGCACTAACATAAAAGGAAGGCAAGAACTCCCTTCATTTCCCCATTGCCCATCAGTGACCCACTAGCCCCTCGTCAAGACTTCTTGTGGTTCCCAGGCCTGGTTCCTCTCACTAGCTCAGAGCTCCAGAGTCAGTCTTCCTACAAGGTCACTTTGGTCGTGGGATTCCCCAGTTCAAGGACCTCCAGTGTGCCCTACTACCTCCAACACTGAATTTAAATTCTCTGCCCAGGTTGAGAAAGACCTGTATGGTTTGCTCTTACTCTAGCTATGAAACATTTCCTTCCATCCATCTATCCTTGCTTTAATTCAATAAATATACATCGAGCACTTGTATGGGTTTGCTCAGGCTGCCACTACAAAGTACCACACACAGGGTGGGGGTGCGGGTTTAAACACAGAAGTTTATGTTCTCACAATTCTGAAGGCTAGAAGTCTGAGATCAAAGTGTTGGTAAGTTTAGCTTCTGAGGCCTCTCTCCTTGGCTTACAAATGGCTGCCTTCTCGCTCCATCCTCACGTGGTCTTTCTTGTCCTGTGTTTGTGTCCCAACCTCCTTCTCTTATAAGGACACCAGTCACAATGGACTAGCGTCCACCTGAATGATCTCATTTTAATGTAATCACCTCTATAGAGATTCCCCCCATCTCCAAATATAGTTGCATTCTGAGGTGGGTCAGGACTTCAACACAGGAATTTGGAGTGGGACACAGTTTGGCCTATAACAGCACCAACAAGATAGCAAGTGATGGGGTAGGGAAGGAGAGGACAGGCCAGACATGGGGACAAAGATGGATGCACATGGTCACTGCTTTCACGCAGATGGAATCTCCCTGGTCCTGCAGGAGGTCAGCCAACGTTCTCCTGGCTCACACCTGCCCCAGCCCCCTGCCTTCACTTGGCAGCCTCTGAAGCTCCCTCACTTCCCTCCATCTACTCAGGCTTTCAATGTTCAACTGCAGCTTTCCTTTCTGTGGAGCCCTGACTACCTTCTCCCCAAGTCTTCACTGCTCTGAATTTCCTCCCCGTGCCCACTCCTTTCTGCCTTTCAGGCATGGAACTGCCCAGGAGGAGCCAGCACAGGGCTGGACGCTGCAGGCACTGCAGCCTTAGTTCTTATGGGATGAGATTCTTCTCTGGCGTCTGCCATCTAACTTGCAAATACCACCAAAGGACAGGAGGGACACCTGGCTTCTCCACAACCTGTCCCTGCGTCTTTCGGGTGATTGCTGTCTATGTCAGAGCATTCCAAAAAGCACATTTTTCATGACTTAAGGGAAGGGTTTCCAGTGCCAATAAGTGAAATTCCTAGGCAGCATATCTTGATGAAATATTCTCTTTAGCATTATATTTTTACCCGCTTTATGCCCCAAACTGTGTGCATGAGAAGCCACATCTCACAATGTAGGAAGGGAATGCCAGCCTCACCAACACTGACCTTATAACACTGGATGAGACCTAAGAAGATTGAAAATAACCAGGGTCTTTCAAAATATGATGTGTCTTTAGGTGTGAGTAAATGGCCCTGGTTTACACTATTTTTCTACTGTCATTGGCAGAAGAAGCCACCAACCAACACTGAAGCCCCAATCCTCCATGGCTTCCTAAACATCAACTCCTTTTCGAACATGCTGGGGATGCCAGCAGACAGAAGCCACAGAATTAGCATCTTTGCTCCCAGAGTGCTTCATTCATAGTGTGGCTTTGTGACTTGGCCATTGATCTTACGCACTCTGGGATCCAACAATCTGGCTTCAAATCCAGGCCCTGCCATCTACTTGCTGTGTGACCTTGGACAAGTTACTTAACCTCTCTGTGCCTCATTTTCTTCATCCCTAAAATAAGGCTCAAAATAGCACCTCTCTCATGGATTATGTGAGGATGAAATGAGATCATTCCCCCGATGAACGTGGTCCAGAGCCTTGGCCCTGGGGAAACATGAGCGTCAATATTACATTATCTTTCACAACTGCCTATCCTTCCAAACTGTGAACTTCTCAAGGACAAGAGCACTATTTGCTAGGGTGGCATGGTACCTGGGACTTAATAATCATTCACGTAATGTTTGTGGAAATAAGCATACGAAATAGCCCGATTCCAGTTTTAAAATGGTTCTTTCCTCCTTCTTCCAAAATGTAACAAGAAGAGTTAATACAGACCAGTTAAAAAATGTAAGTTGGCTACAAAAAGCCCTCCTGCTCTTATCTTTTGGCCTCATCCATAAGATTTCAGTGCAAACACCCCACAAATGCCGACAGGAATTGGATATACCTGTATTATCCTCTTTTCAGTGTTGCATAAAATCAATTACTTTTAAATAAGCAGTTCATAGGAAAAGCTATACCCATTATGAAAGAATGAAAAGTTAGTACCATGATGTTCATTCTGGGGTCAAATGGACAGTGATTTAAATTTATAACTGAAGGTTCCCAGGGAGCACCTTTCTTGTTACCACCACCTCCTTGCAGCCCTCCTGCCCATGCCAAAGCCCATCTAAGGGCTGTCATGCTGGTGCTCTGCACCCGACTTAGACCATCCCCCATGCCCCACATTATGATAGTAGTTATATTTTTTTATTATCTGGAAATTTAGAAAATAGGAATTTAGGTACACATACAAAGGAATTTGTATAATTTATATTGAGAGAGCACCTCTGTCACAGAACACATAACGCCAAAGCCATCTGTTATTTCGCTGTTTGTGACGGCTGACATGCAGGTGGACTGGAGTCCCTGAGAACATCCCGGGGTCCGAGGCCTCCAGGGTGGGGACCCGCTCCTCCATCTACCAGCAAGGGTGCGGGCCAACCCCCTGCTCAAGACAGAGCCAAAAAGAAAAACGGCTAGGAAAGGCTTCTCTTCCTACAACTCTGTAAGGAGTATGTATATCTTCGCATGGAAAATCTGGTACTTAGGGTAAATCACTCCTGTATCAAACACATTCTGGTATTATGCCCCCAACTCACTCTGCCACTTGAGAGACATGAGCGACAGCAAGTGTAAGTTGGGGTGACTGGGTGACGGGCACTGAGGGGGGCACTTGACCGGATGAGCACTGGGTCTTATACTATATGTTGGCAAACCGAAGGCCAATAAAAAAAAATATACCCAAAAAAAGAAAGAAAAAAGAAACTGTAAGGTGGGGTTAACTGTCAAGTTACTGCTAACCCCCAACGGGTGGCAGGGGGATCAAGCCGGTCAGAGCTGCAGGTGCAGGGAGGCCCCCCCTTTAAAGGGAGGCCCTTGGGGTGCTGAGCCCTTCTGTCCAGCCAACGGTGGGCCAGGAGCACACGGACCCTCGGGCATCACACACTCAGGCTGACTCAGAAACTGCCTGGGGTGGGGGTGGGGGGCGAAGGAAACAGCAAACAAAAAAAAAGCAGAAGCAGCAAAGTCTTTAAAAATGATTTCTCCCCCTTTATCAAGCCGAGTCCTGCCAGCCGGGCCGAGAGCCCAGGTTGACGGGCTCCAGGGCGCTCAGGGAGCGCGGCGGGGTCCCCTCCCAGGCTGGGGGGCAGGGCCGCGCGCTCCAGGTGTCCCTCGGGTTTCGCACCCGGTGCCCCGGGCGCCGCCTGGCCGCGCCTCCGCCCCTGCGGGCGCCCGAGGGCCATGTGCGCGGGGGCGTCCGTGGGCGGCGGCGCTGACGTTAGGAAACGAGGCCCCACCCACGCAGCCTGGGTTTCAGTTTCGCCGGGGCGGCAAACACCATTATGCAAATCACCTCCCTCGCCCCAGCCCCCCCCCAGCCCCCAGGCAGCCTGACAGCTCGGTTCTCCCCTCCGGAGTGTCAAGGTGCCCGAAGGTGCCCGGGAGGGGGAGGCCCAGGAGGCCGGCGAGGTATCTGCGTTCATGCTTAACCCTAAGGTGCCCAGGTGCGATTCTGAACCGAGATTCTCCTCTCGAAGGGCCACTGGGCCTGTAAAGTCATGAATTCCTGGTGGGGGTGGTGGGGGTGTCGGAGAGTAGAGCCCCCCGGGCGGTCCTGGGCGCACGACATGAAGGAAGGGGGCTGGGGGGTGCTGGCTCCTTAGAGTTGGTTCAAGGTGGGGGGGGCAGGCCCCCATCAAGAGTGGGCTCCCCCCACCCTACCCCACCCCACCCCCGGCCCTTCTTTTTTGTTCTTGTTGCTGTTGTTGTTTTAAAGATGTCATTTATTCATGAGACAGAGAGAGCGGGAGAGAGGGAGAGAGAGGCAGAGGCACAGGCAGAGGGAGAAGCAGGCTCCATGCAGGGAGCCTGATGCGGGACTCAATCCTGGGACTCCAGGTTCACGCCCTGGGCCAAAGCCAGACGCTCAACTGCTGAGCCACCCAGGGATCCCTTTTTTGTTGTTTTTGTTTATATTTTTTATTTATTCATGAGAGACACAGAGAGGGAAACACAGGCAGAGGGAGAGGCAGGCTCCCTGCAAGGAGCCCGACGTGGGACTCAATCCGGTTCCCAGGATCACGCTCTGAGCCAAAGGCAGACGCTCAACCGCTGGGCCACCCCGGCGTCCCAACCCCTGGCCCTTCTGGGCGCCCCTGCCCGCTTCTAGGATCCCGTGAGGTTTGGGAAAACAAAATGTCTGGTTCGCATTCGAGTCACGTTTTTGAATTCGGGCAGCACACGTGTGCGTTCCGTGTGGTTCATTTTGCAGGTTAGCTCGAGTGACCTGAGCTGACCTCCGTGCACACACACAAAATGTCCCAACCGGAGAAGACAGGGTTGGTGCAATCTGGAGGGCAAAGGGGTGCCACAAAGGCATGCTTTCCTTTGCCCTTCTTGTGACATGAACTATTTAGGGACATCCTCCTGTGGCTTCTAGACCGAGTAATGTTTGCCGCCAAAATCATTATGGTTTCGTTTATGAGGTTCACAGAAGCTTAGTGAAAAATTTTGGATGTCTTTCTAGAGGGCGGCCTGGGCTCCCATGGCCAGACACGCAGGAGCCATGCGCAGGACAGTCACTTCTTCCCTCGGAGCCCTCTCCCTTGCTCCCAGTGGTAGCTGGTTTCACTTTCAAGGTGCGCCGCGGCTCTGGCAGGGCTCACAGCTGCAGTGAAGTGACTGATGACTCTGTAAATTATCCCGAGTGCAAAGGAAATCTAGCTCATGTATAAAAAGCTCTTAGAATAATTATAAACTAAAACTGCAGGTGGGAAACTTTTATAAGACCAAAACTACTGAAGCACAGACGCTTTTCGGAAAGCCCCGAATAGTAAGAAATCCTCAAGTGACTTGTCACTCCAACTTCAAGCGACCCGCCTTTGAGTGTGGCGTTCTCATGCCTTCACCGTAAGATCAATCACATGTAAGGCCAGACAAAGCCCACACTTCCTTGCGAGGGATTCTGAGCAAAGGCAGAGGCTGCTGGTGCCTCCGTGAAAGGTCACGGGCATGAAGCCAGGTTGAGGAAGCCGATGGCTGTAGCTCTGGGGCTGCCGGCTAATTCCCTGCCCGGGGCGTTGGCCTGAGCACTGGTCCCCGCAGGAGGTATGGAACCTGAGATGGGTTCTGTCTCCATTTCTAGGTGATAAAACCCAGGCTTTAGAGAGGTTAGGTAACTTGGCTGGGGTTCTGAAAAAGCCAGAGCTCAAGGCATTTAGTTTTGACCCTTCCGCACTATTATATCTGTGGGAGAACAAAACGACCAGATGTACACATTCGGCCCAACCCCGGAAAGGTATTTACTCAAGGATGGTCATCCAGCCCTTCCTGGTCTGCAGGGACACCGCTGGCTAGTTCTGGGGGGTGGCAGGAGGGACCCCTGTGCTTTCAACACACCAAAATCATGTTCTCCAACATAACTGTCAATAAAAATAGCTGATGTCGGAGGGGGTCGTTGATCTTGGCACGGGAGTCTCTCCAGTGTCCTGGCCTGCGGAGAACCCCTTTCCCTTTCTTACTCTGGGATGGAGTCTGAGAATCTGGGTCTCCTTCCCACTCTACAAAAGACTCTTGTCCTCTCCCTTCTCTTCCTTCTTTCCTTTGAAGCTTTGAGAGTGCCACTCTGCAGCTGCGGGCCGATGCAGAAAAGTGAGAAGGGTCTCTGAATCCCTGGCGGAAATATCAATGGAACTCACATTGACTTGCATGAAATGGTACATACTGGTGTTCACAGTTACGAGACGGTCAGCTACTAGTCTCAGAGTTGCTCCCAGGGGAGAGTGAATAAGCTTTCACTGGATGCCCTGGGGACCTTCCCTGGGACCTGCCTTCTGTCAGTGTCTGAGGTTCAAATAGCTCTCCCCTGGGCCTGGCCAACAACCTGTCCTCAAGGTAGAAAACACCTTCACGGGGACTCACATCAACCCATCCGCTCAGGGTAAACTGGGACAGAGGTTTGAAAGGATCAAACAACTCAGGTATAGTTAGCAAATAACTCTGATGCTTCTGGACCTTACTGCTATTGATCCAACAGAGAAAGACTGAACCCCATCAGATAAATGGAACTTCATTCTTTGTGGTAGGAAAGATATATTAGAATTTCACACTAACGATTTTCGGAAAAAAATCAATCACTGAAAACATAAACAAAGAATTAAATTGAGTCGTATAAAATCCCCCTGCTCATCCCTTCCAACGAAGGTGGATTCTGAAGATGTCAGGGGTAACCATCAGTAAATTTTGGAATGAGGAAGAAATAAGTTGGAGCAAAGCAAAGACACCTCCCCAGACATCTGCCTAGGAAAAGGGACAGAGGTCCAGAGGGTAGGACCCCAAGTTGGAGTGAGGAACAGGGAGACATGGAGGTGAAGCAGAGTGGATCAGAAGAGAGGTATGCTGGGATAGATGGTAAAAGACAAGGGTGCCTCAGAGAGCAGAGGTGCAGGAGGAGAAAGGTGCCAAGGGAAGTTTTCGAGAGGCTCTGCTAGGCAGGTGTGATGTCACCTTCTCCAACACAGTAAGGAAAATGCAGTGAATGCTCTCTTCTCAGTGCACTCGGGGGAGCTTTGAATCCAGCTCAGGGTCAAGCCCTAGACTGGAAACTTGGCCATAGTGTTTCTCTGGCCATTTTCCAATTATAGCCAATATGAGTAGATTAGGCAATTTCACTGCCTGCCCCACATCCCTGTTTTTAATAAGAAGTTAAACTGGAGCATTGAAAAGATTTCCCTCAAATAACTCTTTAGGAATCTAAATATGTTTCTATTCATTTATAGATTTTTAAAAAGATTTTATTTATTCATGAGAGACACACACATACAGAGGTGAAGGCAGACACTCAACCACTGAGCCACCCAGGCGTCCCACATGTATACATTTATGTAAATACATTCATAATAACAAATGCTACTTATATACTACAGAGCTAAGGATGGTATTGGCTACATGATTTTAGATAGTCATGATTAAGGAGGGTATCGGTCAGAGCAGGCTAGGCTGTGCTGCAGTAACAAACACTACCTCCTATAGCTTATCCCAACAAAAATGTATTTCCTCCATACAAATATATGCTGGATTCCATACAAATGTATGTTGGAAGAAAAATGTATTTTTTTCGACAAAAATGTCCAACACTCATTTCTTTTGCCAAAGCAAGTCCCTTGGCCATGTGTAACTTCACAAAGGCTGGGCAACTACAATTTTGCCCTGTGTGTGCAAGAGGAAAGAGAGGGAATAACAGTGAATGATACCAGCGACTGCCAGAGGGTGTGATGGGTGAAGAGAGGAGAGGAACAGCTCAGAAGGCCTAAGAGGGTGCACCTGATGAGACCAGGAGCCACCCTTCCTGGGCCTGGCACACTAAGTAATTAGCTGTCTCTTCTCACTTAATCCTTACAACTCTTACAACCACTACATGAGGTGAGCACTGTGAAAAGCCGCTCCACTAATGAGGAAACCGAGACCCAGGAAGGTTTAAAAGTTTGCCCAAGATCAGACTGCAAGCAAGTAGCAAATTTCATATCAAGCCCAAGGGTTCTCTGGCCTTGGACCTGGGCTTATAACTACTCTTCTGGCTGCGTTCAGATGGATGAAGGAGAAGGCTCTGACAAGTCAGGTGTTCCTGACTTGCTTGTGTAGACTAGGGAAAGGATGGCTCAAGAAGGCTGGGAGGCTCTCAGATGCTTAATTCTCCCCTAGAGCAGGACGTGTCCCTTATGAAGAAGAAGAGCTCAATGGAGATTGTCGTAGCCACATGACCAGTGTACTTCAAGTGGAAAGGACATGAGTGAAAGACGGAATGATGGTGCAGAAGGGAGCCAGTGCTCTGCACGTAGTAGGTGCTCAGTTCATGTTTTAAAATGGAACTCAATAGAGCCCTGGTGGAGCACTTTTAGGAAGGAACAAATCAAAATGGGCTACAGAGAAACAGAAGAGTGTCGTTCATGATAGAAAGCAGAACTCCTCCACTTCTATTTTAAATATTTTGTCAGTCAAAATAATGCTAATATTGGCCAGAGGACCATAGTCGTCAGAGTTCTCCAGAAAAACAGAACCAATAGAATATGTATACAGAAAAAGGAAGAGAGAGAGAGAAAGAAAGATTTATTTTGAATAAGTGACTCGTGTAATCATGGAGACTTGACAATTGCAAAATGAAATTTTGCTGGAGACCTAGGAAAGAGCTGCAGTTGAGTCTGAAGGTCATCTGCTGGAAGAATTCCCTCTTCTTCAAGGAGCCTCAGTTTTTTCCTATGTAGGCCTTCAACTGATTAGATGAGGCCCACCCATGTTATGGAGACATGTGCTTTACTCAATGTCTACAGATTTTAAATTTTTTAAATAACTTTTTAAAAAGATTTTATTTATTTATTCATGAGAGACAGAGAGAGAGAGAGAGAGAGGCAGAGAAACAGGCAGAGGGAGAAGCAGGCTCCTCGCAGGGAGCCCGATGCAGGACTCGATCTCGGGTCTCCAGGATCATGCCCTGGGCCGAAGGCAGACACTTAACTGCTGAGCCACCCAGGGATCCCTACGGTTTATTTATTTATTTATTTATTTATTTATTTATTTATTTATTTATTTATTTTTTATCCCTACAGATTTAAATTTTAATCATATCTTGTAATAACCTCACAGAAACATCTAAATAATGTTTGGCTAAATTTCTGGGTACTGTGATCTAACCAGGTTGCCACACACACACACACAAATAAAGCATCCCAAGGACCATAGACAGCATATGAGCCAACAGGTCCAGGATGGGGGCTGGCAATGGTGAATGGGTACCTGGATGATGCAAGTGGGGTCCTGCCTCCCACCTCAGTGACCTGCATCTTGCAGCCAGCACAGATGTTCTGGTGAGCTGCTCCAGCATTCATAGACATGAATGGTTCTGGTAGCCAAAATGGGTAAGAAGGTAATTCCAGAAACTCTGACCCTTATGTTTACCCTTGGCGAGGTTCTAAAATGCCAAAAATGATGCTTTAGAAGACCTCAGAAAAAGAAGTAGCATGTCCCAGTAGCCAGGCAGGTCATAGGCAGGATCATTTTCTTATGGCAGGGGCTTGAGAGTGATAAATCAAGGAAATATGGTGAGCAGCTTACCTAGGCTTTAGCAAGACACCACCGAAGAAATCGTAGAGGCCACATGGAGAATTAAGTTCAGGACCAAGTTTAGTAGTTTTCACAGTTGGTTAACTGAGCCCAGAATTCTACTTGGCATCACATGGTGGGCTGTCTCCTGCCAGCCACCCTCCAGGCCCCATTCTCTGCCCTGTCCTCCACTTCTCAGTGACATGACAACAATATAGTCATGTCTCTGTCAGATCTACTGATGACCCATCCCCTCCAGGGGGTACGTTACAAACAGAACACCCAAAGATTTTGATGGGATAGGATCATAGCTTAAATATTCCATACTAGGGATGTCTTGGTGGTTCAGTGGTTGAATGTCTGCCTTCAGCTCAGGGTGATCCCAGGGCCCTGGGAATGAGTCCCACATCGGGTTCACCGCAGGGAGCCTGCTTCTCCCTCTGCCTGTGTCTCTGCCTGTCTCTCTGCGTCTCTCATGAATAAATAAAACAAAATCTTTTAAAAAAAATTCCATACTAACATTTAATAAAGGTAGTACTTTTGCATGTAAAAAGCCCTAACTTCATAAGTTTAGAGTATAGGAGACTTGTCTTTTGCAGCAGAAATTAAAGAGAAAAAAAAAAACTTACAGGGTTATGTTAACAATAAATACAATATTGATGAAGGTGTAATGTGGCCACTAGATAAGGGAAAGGGCCCCAGGGTGCTTCGTATGGTTTGGGGCTATTCTGCCCTGGGCTGGCCAGACCTCACCTGAAGCATCCTGTCTCTTTCTAAGATCCACAGTTTTAGAAGGATGGAAGCAGTGGACAATATTTAGGGGAGAGTGTCCAGATAGCAAAGGGAGTTGTTTATTAGATGTCAAACAGTCTACGGAACTTTGGGCCTAGGATTGTCTTGGGGGAACATGAGAACAGCCAGAGTGAACTGTGCTGCACCAAAGAGCAAAATGGGGATCAGAAGTTGCCAAAGTTCCAATAAACAGACTAGTTCAATGAAAACTAGAATTCTCCAGCCATTAGAGAAGGCGGTGGTCTAGCATTTGTCATTGTGGGGACATCAAAGAGTCAAGAGATAGAGCAGGTCTGAGGTGAGCCTAGGAAAGGAATAATAGTTTTGCGAAATGCCACAACATGTGCAAATATGAGTAAAAATAATCATGTAGCTGACATTTCCTGTGCACCTACTCAGTACTGAACTCTACTTTAAGAGTTTTACATTTAACATTAGCAGCAGCCTTCGAAATAGGTGCTATCATTTACCTTCACCTTATGGATGAGGATGCTGAGACCTAGGGATGCAAACTGAATTCTCCTGCTCACCTGACCAGTAAGCAGTGGGCTAGAGATTCAAGCCCGGGTGTGTGGGACTCCAGGGATCAAAGAACCAACACTCTTAAGGGAAGGGCCAAGTAGATCGTGTTTAAGAGCATAAAACAGAAGAAAAAGTCTGAGAGAAAGAGACCTTTTCTCCACTTGGTCCTCACTTTAGTCAATTCCTCATGGAACTCATAGGAGAAAATGTCAAAAATTAAAAAACAAGATAAAGCCCATAAATCCAGGGCAGAATTCAGGCCAAAAGCATCTCCAAAGATAGCCAGTGCTTTGGAGGATAATCATGGACAATATCTGAACCTGAGAGGTGTAAGGAAAAGACCTATGGCAGGTAGGTAGGATAGAAACCTTCCCGTGGTGCCAACAAAACTGCATTGGGAGCAGGAGAATGAAACCATGACAGGGAATGGCCAGGTCTCAGTGAGGGGAGCCCCGACTGGCCAATCAGCTGACCCCAAGAGCTGTCTCCATCAGAGGGAACGATAGGTCAAGCCATTAGGCAGGTGAGGCTGCCCTCTGCCACAGAAATGGAAGGTTTTGCTCAGAAAACTAGGGCCCCTGTGGTCTCACAAACATGAGAACCATACCCCACCTACTTGCAAGTGGCCAGGGGTTAAAATTAGTAGAGATGAAAATGTGCTATTCGAAACCAGAAAGAGATTTGACACTCTAGCAGAATTTTGAATTTTTGTAGCTTTCAGATTTAAAGCACAGGAGCCAGCAACGAAGAATGCAAAGGTGAACATATTTTGTCTTTATAATTGATCATGATGATGTTAATTGGCTGGACATTTCACCTAGCTGCTGACTGTGTAATTCATCCATACGTGAGATAAATCCATGGAAATGAGTCTTAAACACATTACCTAAAACAAATTGTTATGGGCTGAACTGTGCTCCACAAAAGTTTGGATGTTGAAGTCCTAACCTGCAGTACCTCAGTATAGTACTATATTTGGAGATACTGTCTTTCCAGGGTTAATTAAAGCAAATTGAGGTCATATGAGTGAGCCTAATCCAATATGACCATCCTTATAAGAAGAGGAGATTAAGACACAGACGAGCACATGCACAGAGGAAAGACCATGTGGGGACACAGGGAGAAGGTGGCCATCTGAAAACCAAGGAGAGAAGCCTCAAAAGAAACCAAACCTGCCAACACCTTGCTCTTAGACTTCCAGCCTCCAGGAGTGTGAGCAAATAAATTTATGCTGATTAAGCCACAGAGTCTGTGGTATTTTATTATGCTATGGCATAATAAAATGACAAAGCATAATAAAGAAGCACATTTTTTAACCAGTTTGGTTTGAAAACCACTTTGGTTTTTCTGCTTGGTCACAAACAGTTGCAAGGTGTCCAGGCTTTATATCTCTTGCGCCATCACATATCACTGAGGCAGCCCCAGCCTGCAAGCTTTCAAAGACCCTCAACGCACATAATCTCAATCAACATGTGAAATTTGATTTCACAAAACTTAGTAATGTCCTTCCAGCAGGATCCTAAATAATAAGGAAAATGATATAGAGCCAGGACTTCAAAATGGACAACGTAGAAGCATATAGACACACACAGAGACAGACAGACAGACAGACACACACACACACACAGAGTTAGCTTGGAATAGTTGGAGAGAAGCAATTACATTCAGGTTGAAAACTGTGACAAGTCTCTGATGATAGAAGAAGTTGCTACCAGCATCACAAAAGGAAAGACCACAATCTGGAGTTATATTAACACTATGATATGTGATTAATAAAAAATTTTCCAAATGGATCTGGTTCTTAAGAGAATTTTCCTACTACTTGGAACCAGTGGATCCCACAGCTCCCAGACTGCCTGTCCTGGAATCTCACATATTTGCACATTGACATTGTTAATAAAGGACTACGGAGATAATTCAAACAAGCCCTGTGGTTTGGAAGTCACAGTTTCTGCTGCTCAAGGTTCAATTTTCAAGCTCTTCTTTTGGAAAAGCTTTTCAGGCTCACGGTGCATTTTATGGATGCTTGATAGAGTGACAAATTCCGTGTGCGAGATTTTAGAAACTGTCAGGTGAAGTGAGCCAGCTGGGGCAACGAGGGTTCTTTTCCCTGTGGCTGCTGCATGGGCTCTGAAAGTAATCCCCCAAAGGAATTCCAGCCATGGTTTGGGCAACGTCAACCTTGGCAGAAACATGTGCCCTGAGGGCTCTTGTGTGAGAGGCTGTACTCATTTGTGTATTTGTGTCATAGTAGCCAGATGGGAACCAACTCACTTCTCCCGCTGAGTCCTGTCGCTCCACCTGTGTGTTGATTCGCCAGCCAAAGGCACACGATGGCCCCAGGGATGCCCACAGCCTGGACACGCCCGCGGCATGGACACACCCACAGCCCGGACATGCCCACCTCCATGCCTTTGGACACTGACTAGCACCCAGACGGCCTCCAGCGTCCACCGCTGCACATCCAAAGCCATCTACCTCTCAAGGCCTGGTCCAGATGCTGCCTCCTCGGTAAGCACCACAGGCCTCTGGGTAGGTCATCCTCCAACCCCTTTCCAGTGCTCTCTCTTCCTCCTTGATGGCCTCATTGCTCAGATCTCTCTCCTTCAAGCCTGTAAGTTGTTTCAACCAGGATGTCTTTCTGATTCTTGGCTGCATCGTCATCAGTACCTTCGTGCTCACTGAGATAACTGACTTTTCTTTTCTTTTCTTTTTTTTTTGAAATAACTGACTTTTCACCCCATTCACAGCTCACTACTTCCTCACACGATGCACAAATATTTCTCATAGAATATTTTGGTGTTCTTTGTAATGTAAGATGACTATCATGTCTGATCTTTCAAGTACTGAACACTTTCCATCAGTCTGTCCTGGTTAGGTACCTTGACTGAGGATAGATTCAAATTGCAGGAACCCAAAGGCTGCATATGAGGGCACACTGGTACATGTTCATTCATAAATGTGAACACACATAAATATGTGCAGGGGATGAGGCGATAAGGGGAAGGTACAGATAGAAGAAGCCAACTGAATTTCTTCCGGAGATTGTCTAGAGTGGCTGCATGTGATCCAAACATAAAGCCTTGGTCTAGGAAATGTTCTTCTAATGCCCTTTGTCTTATGCATGCACACTAAGTGCCAAAACCTGTGACTTCCAAACCACAGGGCTTGTATGAATTATCTACTTAGTCCTTTATTAACAAAGTCGACGTGCAAATTTGTGAGATTCCAGGATAAGCAGTTTAGTGAGCAGAGGATTCTGTTGGTTCCAAACAGCAAGAAGAGCCAGATCCAGTTGGATGAGGCCTTACCAAAGGCATGTGACCTAATACTATACTCTCTAGGGTTGTTGTTACTGACCAGCAACAGTACGCTGTCCGTCACAGTGAAAGGGCCTGCTCATGCACTTCTCCTGGTCATGACCCATCCTCCACGTGGACAACTTTTGAAGGGATGGGCCACAGGGTGCTCTTGGCATGCAGGTGTTCCCATGTGCTATTTGGTGGCTGCTCAGCCAGTACACACTTGAGGGAAAGAGGGGGAACCCCCTTTGTAATATTCTTAATGCTCTGGTGGGAGAAACTATTTCCACTCCGTGCCTACCCCTCACATGGTCACAGTCATCCTCCTGACCCATCTGTATAGGCTCAGGTGTTACCATCTGTTCTGAGTTTTCGAAATGTCAGTGATGACGTGGGCGGCCTGGAGTTTCAAAATTCAGCCAGTTGTATCGCTGCTGCCACTTCTACCTTGATCTGTGTGTCCATCTGCTGCCCCTGCCACCTGGGTCTGTTCCTTCCGGGCCACGCCCAGCTTCTGTGCTTAGGCTGCCTTCCAAGAGGGCTACAAGTCTCCAGGATGTCTTTAGTTCTTCCCACAAAATCATTTTTCTGAAGCTGTGCATTCATCATCCTAGCCCCTGCTCAAAACCTTTAAGCACTGACACACACACACACACACACACACACACACACACACACACAATGTTCCCTGCAAATGAAAGGCCCAACACTAATGGTCTGTCTCTAACAAATTGCCACAGCCTCCTCTTCCCCCAAGCCTGCCATAGCCAGCCAGCCCTGGATCTGCCACTTGTCACTATACTTTGCCTCTTACCGTGCCACTCTTCCTATATGGGAAGATCTGAGGGTCTTCTCTGATTTTTAAGATTTTGATCCACCTGTCACTCTCTTTTAACCCATACTAACATATTCCTTCTAAACTTCTGTAACTTTGGTATATTTTATCCCAAACTGCATTCTTTGGAATTCTGGTCCTATAAAATTCTCCAAGAAAAAAAAAAAGGGAAGGTTCCATCACCATCTACATTTAGCATATACTGTCTATGTTATGCCATTTGGGATATTTACAAAGCACATTTCAGACATTTACAAAGCATGGCCAAAGGCTCTGAAAAGTCCTGCAATAATAAAAAAAAGTTTCTGTTGAATCAACCTGGAGCTTCTCATTCTATACTAGACTGTGAATTTTCTTGGTGTATAGCATTTGTTATGTTCTATACCACTCACTGGTGCCCCCTCACCTCCATTGCCACATTATCAATAATGGACCCATAGGTGGCCTGAGCAGAAAAACGGCATATAGGAAGTTTTACTGAAGCTTCTGCTTCCGATGGGGGCAACTGCCACCAGATGTTCTAGATGTTCCATTTCATAAAACATCATGTTAGGTGAGCTACCAGATTCCAAGAACCCTGTAGCAAGTCCTGACTTCAGTGGGCTCTCCTTGTTTGGAACCCGATCTGTAAATCCTGAAGGAAAACTCACCAGAGAACTGTGTGTTTAGAATTTCAGTAGGGATGTTGAGTTGGCATCACGTCCTGCGGTGCTTTCTTTATAACTGGGCTTCAAGTTTCCCTGTAAATGGGAATGCCTGGTTCTAATGGGTAGGTAGTGATAGAAGTGGGTCTGCCTCTGCCTGGTGCTTTCTCAGTTTTTGAATGCTGCTGCCAAGCTGATACTTCTGCCTAGGGAGCTCCTGCAGGGGCAGGACACAGTGGGTGAGGAGAGCAGAATCATAAAGAGAAAAGAAGATTCCTTCAATCTACAGGAATCCCCAGAGACCGGTGGCTAAACTGGAAAGGTTGTCCAATAGCTCCCCACCATGGAGCAGGTCTTAGATCGGGACAGAGAGGCCTCCTACAACTCATGTTTCAGGGCCCCTGACTCCTAGTTCTGGGAACCTTTAGGATAAGCATACTGTTGAGCCATCAGTTCAGTAGAGCACCTAGGCCTCCTGCTGGCAGACTTCTTTCTCTGTGGGTCTTTCTAGTACAGAGAACATGGCCCAAGTAGCAAGTCATGTGGCTAGAGGTTCTTTAATGGTGACAGAATTTCACAGAAAATTCTATCCCTATATTTTCATTCCTGTAAGTTGCTTTTAAGCCACATTTCATAAATCAGGACCCTGCACTACATAAGGCAGTAGTGAAGAGTCCAAGTCATAAAAGGCAACTGCATTTCAGCTCCTGCTGCCTCTGCCTCCTGGCCAGGCTCACTGAAACACTGTGCTAGAGGATTGCAAGCAATGTCTGGACTCCCAGGAACAGTGCTGGGACCCATTACCTATATCCAGCCCGAATACAGAACATTTGGACCCCAGTGCAAAATGAATACGTGTGGCCTCTTGTTCAAAAACTATTCAGAATTTCAAGATGGTGACAGCAGAGTCAGAGGAGCTTATGGTCTGTGCAATTGTTCATGGCTCAGAGTGGTGAACAATTGCACAGACCATAAGCCCATGAAGTTGGTTTAGCTGGTATCTGCCACGGACCTGGAAGGGAGGGTGCTGGGGGCTTTAAGGTCTCCCCCTAAGGACTTCATGGTGGCAAGACTGAAGTCACAGCATCCTGGAAAGACTTCTTTGAAAGGTGGGCTTCAGGCCAGCCATCCAGGTGCTCTTTCTAGATTTATACCCTCTAAAACTGTTAGCAGACTCGAGCCCCACTAAGTCTTCTGGTTTGACTCCAACTCCATGCTTTGGTGGGTTCGGGTTCCTTCTTATAGGCTTGGTCCCTTTTCTACTCTTCAGGTTATTCTTATTGATCCAGTTTCTTTGGCCCCAGAAAAATCAGGTTTCTTTTCTACCTGGACTGCAGGTCTACTTTTCACACTTGAGATCAAATTTTTCAGTACGCAAATATCCAAACCTGATGCTCCCCATGCCTGCAAGCATGGGGGCTGGCCCAGCCTGTCCTGCATCCAGCATGAGCATCTGCCTTTCCATGAGCTGACTGCCAGTTGGGTCCATTTATTCTGAGCTGCTTCTTAGCTCTCCACTCACATCCCCCTCTGCTATGGCTCTACTGTCTCTCTACTGTGTTCACCATCCACTTGTCTCAGGTTATCCACCCTAACCCCTCTCCATTTCTATCTCTTATTCTCTGAAAGCCATATGCTTCCCTCCGTCCCTTAGCCCCAATTTCAGACAGAGATGTGATGCCAAAGCACTAAGTTCCACATTCCAACCAAAATTGCCTACTTCACCCCTTCCAACTCCGCCAATGTAAAACCCACACACTTAAAATATTTTTAGTAGGAAAAAGCAGGCTGCTTAATAAATGGTACTAGGAAAAACAGCTGTCCATTTAGAAAAAAATTGGACACCTCTTCTTCAAATTGTAAATGAAATTAAATCCCCATGAACTTGGCATTTTGAACCAGAAAGATAAAACTATAAAATACCTCAAGAAAAAAAAAGAGAATATTTTTGTAATCTAGATTTCCTGAGCAAGCCAAACCTGGGTCTCCAGAAAATCATAACAGATTGGAGTACATAAAAATTAAATAGTTCTATAAAATAAAAGACACAGTAAACAAAGTAGAAGGTCAAGCAATGGACTGGAAGAAATGATTTGCACCATATATATATTAAAGATTTTTTTTTTAAGTTTTTATTTATTTATTCATGAGAGAGACAGAGACATAGGCAGAGGGAGAAGTAGGCTCCCTGTGGGGAGAGCCGGATGTGGGGCTCGATCCCAGGACCCTGGGATCATGACCTGAGTCAAAGGCAAGATGCTCAATCACTGGGCCACCCAGGTGTCCCTATATCAAAGTTTTAAAACCCAAAATATGAGGAGTGTTCTGATAGCTCTTTTCCACCAAAAAGGAAAAGAAGGAAGGAAGGGAGTGGGGGAGGAAGAGGATGCAAAGAATATGAACAGGCTGAAAGAAATGCATAAACTTTTTTCTAAATAAAAAATTGAAAATTAAATGAAATTTTAATAAAAGGAGTGCCTGGGTGGCTCCTTTGGTTGGGTGTCTGACTCTTGATTTTGGCTCCAGGTCCTGATCTTGGTGGGATCGAGCCCCATGGCCAGCTCCATGCTGGATATAAAGCCTGCTTGAGACTCTCTCTCTTCCTCTCCCTGTCTCCTCTCTCCCTCCCTCTCAAAAACAAACAACAACAAAAACCCCAACTCCAGACAGTGAGAACACCATTGCTGCCATGAAGTCTGGGATGCCATAGACACCATGGATGAGCCTCCATCCAGCTGTGAGGATAGGCCTGGCCTAACCACAAGAGAGCCCCCTGGGGGGTCTCCTGGGAGCTTTGATGTGGAAGCACCTACACACCCACTAGGTTCTGCTTAGCCCCACAGAAGCCTTTCTCCCCTGAAGTTAAAAAAAAAAGAAAAAAAAAGAATATGAGCAGGCAAATTATAAAAGAGTCATTATTAGCAGGCCATAGTCCTCCTGTAAACAAGCTCCCCCCAGAACAATCTGCTAATATATGTATTTGTTTTTCAAGTCAGTATTTCTGGAAGCTGAGTTTAATCCTTTCCATTTCCCTTCAGTGTGTAGTTTATTGGATTTACATCCTAAAACTCTTCAGGGAGGGCAACTTTCTTTTTAAAGATTTTATTTTTAAGTAATCTCTACACTTAATGTGGAGCTTGAGCTTGTTTTTTTTTTTAAGATTTTATTTATTTATTCATGAGAGACACAGAGAGAGGGGCAGAGACATAAGTAGAGGGAGAAGCAGGCTCCCTGTGGGGAGCCTGATATGGGACTCTATCCCAGGACCTGGGATCACGCCCTGAGCCCAAGGCAGACTCTCAACCACTCAGGTGCCCTGGGGCTCAAGCTTATAACCCTGAGATCAAGAGTCACATGTTCTATCAACTGAGCCAGCCAGGCGCCCCAGGGAGGGCAACTTTTAATTAATTAATTAATTAATTAATTAATTTTTAAAGTTGCAACTTAAAAAAAATTTATTTATTTATTTGAGAAAGAGTAAGCGTACAAGCAGGGGGTGCAGCAGAGGGAGACGGAAAAGCAGGTTTCTCGATGAGCAGGGAGCCCCATGTGGATGTTGCTCAATCCCAGGGCCCTGGCGTCATGACCTGAGAGGAGCCAAAGGCAGACACTTAACTGACTGAGCCACCCAGGCGCCCCTGGAGGGCAACTCTTCTATTTACCCCCAAATGCAGAGCCTTCTGGAGAGATACCAGTTGTGTGTAGCTACAAAATAAGATGACCACAAAAATGGGGCAAAGGGTGCTATGTGAACTGTGCTAGTCTACATTTTAAAGATGGTTGAATTGGGCAGCCCGGGTGACTCAGCAGTTTAGTGCCGCCTTCAGCCCAGGGTGTGATCCTGGAGACCCGGGATCGAGTCCCACATCGGGCTCCCGGCATGGAGCCTGCTTCTCCCTCTGCCTGTGTCTCTGCCTCTCTCTCTCTCTCTCTCTCTCTCTGTGTGTGTATCTCTCATGAATAAATACATTTTTAAAATCTAAAAATAAATAAATAAATAAAGATGGTTGAATTATGTGATAGATCGCCCAGGCAATTATTAAATACATACAGAGGGAAAACACTGGAAGCAAACAGGCCTGAACGGGAACAGCAGCTAGCTCTGCAGGGTGGTGGGAGTATGTGTGGGTGTGGGTGTGGGTGTGTGTGTGTGGGGCGGTGAGTACCTTTTTTTTTAAAGTCCACTCCTGGTGTCATAACGCTGACCAGGCACTGCCACCGGGGTGGGGCCGAAGCCCTGCGCCTGGGGCAGTCACACAGCACCGCTGCCCTCAGGACACCTTCCACCCTGGCTCGCGAGGGCTGCTTCAGCTGCTTCAGGTACCACCTTAAGGTGACAAGCCGTTCACAGCCCACAGACGTTCTGCTTGCTTCCCATAACGCCCTCAGTTTTACAACAAAAGAGTTATTTGCAAAAGTTCAAGCCGAAGCTTGTGGCAAGCTGCAGCGTCCCGGGGCCAGCCAGAGGTGGGTGTGTCCCCTGCTGTCACGAGGGCACCCGCGCTGGCGCCTGTGGCCGGGCCCAGTGCTCAGTCCCCGCTGCACCATG
The DNA here is from genome assembly GCF_053574225.1 of Canis aureus. Classification (NCBI taxonomy): domain Eukaryota; kingdom Metazoa; phylum Chordata; class Mammalia; order Carnivora; family Canidae; genus Canis; species Canis aureus. Next base: position 28,882,864 of record NC_135622.1, on the reverse strand, counting down.
TGAGCGCGCTCAGCCGCCCTTGCCCTTCGGAGTCCGGGCTCCTCTGCCTCCTGGCTTTGAAGTCAAGGTTTCGCTCTCTTGACGAATACTCATTGCTGAAGGCTACCCCTGCTACGAAAATAACTTTCCATGAAGTACTCTTGACTGTAAATGCCCTTATATTATAAGAAATGCTCGTGTTTGTGTGTGGTTTATGTCTTGTGTAACCGACTCCACCGGGTTTTCGAGGTGAAGATTGCTCGTTCTTGTCATTTCCAAAACCTGACATTCTTTCATTATAATGTGGCAATTTCTCAGTTCTTTAAACTATTTTTTTTCTTTAAGTTCTCATGAATTGGCGGTTCCTGTTTTTCTGAACTGCTTGTCAAAGCCACGTTTGTGTTCGGCTCATAGTCACCCTTGCTCAAGAGCTAGGAAACACGGAGAAAAAGCCCCACAGAAAAGCGTGACTTCCCGGGTCCTTGGGAGCGTCCCTGCTTGTCCTGTAAGTGTCATCTGCAGGGATGCGTGTGAACGCTGGAGGAAGGGAAAGGAGCGGGCCAAGGACAACACGGGTGAAAGTTCCGATCGCCGGGGACGGTCCTGGCGTGAGGTCAGACTGCGCTCCGCTCACGTGGAGGCGGTGGCTCAGTCGCCAGCCCTGCCTGGGTCACGTCGTGCGGCCCACCAGAGCATGGATCCCGTCACATATAAAGATGAAGTGGCTTTTTCTCCCCCACCCCCACCCCTGTCCCTCACCCTCTTTTTAAAAGCTAATGTGAAGACCAAATTCCGCTTTTTTGACCTCCGCATTCCTGCAGTCCGGGAAAAGTTAAGACGAACTGAGAACGTTCTATTTGCTTAACTAAAGCAGGACTGTCTGGGCACAGGCGGAGCGTCCCCGGGGCCAGCAGGTGCCTCTTGAGCGGCTAATCCAAGCTGCGCTGGAAGCCCGCTGGGAGCAGCCGCCTTCGGCATCTGGAAGGATGTGCACTGTTCTAGTTTCCTAGAGTTGTCGCAAGGAAGGACCAGAAGCAGGGGGCTCAAACCAGAGAAACGCATCATCTCATAGTTCTGCAGGTGAGTCAGATCAAGGTGTGGCGGGGCCACGCTGCTGCCGGAGGTGCCAGGGAAGGATCTGACCCCCGCCGCCCTCCCAGCCTCCGTGGGTTGCAGCAGCCTCGCTGCCATCTCCACCTGGCCTTCTCCCTGGGTACCTGTCTGCGTCCAAATGTCCTCGTCTCGTAAAGACACCGCTCGCGTTGGAAAAGGGGCCCTGCTACTCCACTATGACCTCATCTTTAATTGTGTCTACGATGACACCATTTCCAAATAAGGTCTCATTCTGACTGACTCGGCGGGTAGGGCTTCAGCATATGAATTCTGGGGAGGCGAGATTCATCCCATAACACATACAGAGGCCTTGAATGATGACTCACAAAGCCTGGACTTCCACTCACTTTCTCCGTCATTTCTTCTGCAGTGTCTTCCCCCAAACCCTTTCCCCTGAAAATAAACTGCCTTCTTGTTAAACACATTTGCTTTCTCTTTGTCAGTGCCAAATTAAAGGTTGTTCTAAAGCGTGCCATTCCGTACAGCTCAGAACTCTGCTGCCGACAGTCCTGATCTGGAAGTGCCTCTCAGGGAGGCTACCAGCCAGCCGGCCTCTGGAAGGAGCAGGGCCATCCGGAGGGGCCCAGGGCTGTCATGCCTCAGCACAGATGTCCTGCCACCCTGGGCTCCGTGTTGCTTTCTGTGCTGCAACCCCTTAGGTGCTCTGATGGTAAAACCCAGGAAGCCCCTTGGCCCTGGGGAGGCTGCTGTGAGGATAGCTGTCCACCCAGGAACCAGCTGGGGGCCGGGCAGCTGGCTGTCTGGCCTGAACTCTGGCTCCCCCACTTGTTAGCTATGTGATTACAGGCTCAGCTTCCTCCCTGAAAAATGGAGATCCTCACTGAGGGTGATTCGGTGACACTTGGAACAGTGCCTGGCTCAGAGAAGACACTGTGAAATGACAGCCATAGCCATTTGGGGTGCTTGCTGCCATAGCCAGAGCAGAAACTTTCACTAGGGGCATTTGTTTGATTTGTTTTTTAAAGATTTTATGTATTTATTTGACAAAGAGAGAGAGAAAGAGAGAGCATAAGCAGGTAGGAACAACATACAGAGGGAGAGAGAAGCAGATTCCAAGCTGTGCAGAGAGCCCCACGCGGGACTTGATCCCAGGACCCTGAGATCTTGACCTGAGCTGAAGGCAGATGTTCAACCAACTGAGCCACCCAGGTGCCCCAGGGCATTTGTTTAAAAGAATTTGGAGATGGATTTTTGTTTTTCAATTCTCAATCTCCACCTCTTCATTCATCTCTTTCATAAATAAAATTTGATGTCAAGCTTGCTGTGGGGGTCCTGGACCCTCATGAAACCCATGGAGCATCCAAGTCACTGTTCACCTTTCTGGTCCTCGGCCAGTTGCTAGATCGCCACCCTGGGTCAATGGAGTTGCAAGCCATGAGAGCATGTCTCAGTCCCCCCCCCACCCCCCCCACTCCCCCGCCCCTGGGACCCTCATGATGGCACTCCCCGCTCTGGCCTGGGGCTTCTCTGGGGATGGGAGCCCATACACCGTGTCCTCCCCAAGTGCCTGCTTGTCCTTTGAATGCCTGGACAAGGCTAGGCCTCAGGATGACAGAAAAGGGGATGGCAGCCCAGCAGCCCCAAATGCAGGGAGGGAACACACAACCCAGTCCTCTCGACAGCACAGAAGTGGTTTATCAGTAAAACCGATTGTGATAGTTTTTGCGGAAAGTAGGAAAGAAAGGAAAAAGATTCATTCAAATACCTGCTTACATTTGCATAAAGAAACCCGGGACTGATAAGCAACAAAGAGTAGGGTTTCAGAGGGGTGGTCAATGGGAACTGGGTAGGAGACAGGGGTGAGAGTGTGCTTTTTACCCAACCCCTTATTTACTTTCACTTTCAAACCTTATTCAAAAAATTAATTAAAGCTGGAAATTCTATTCCCCCTTCGCATTTGCAGATTAAATGAGACATCCCGTACGCTCATCTCGAAAGATGCTGAAAAGCATCAGCTGAAAGTCACCCTCCGGTAAGGGTCCCTTTCCAAGCGAGTATTTCCAGGTGCCCCTGGCAGGAGTGCACTCCCCACGCCTAATCATAGAGCTTCCAGCAAGATTCCTTGAGGTCGTTGGAGAGCTGCTCAGGCAGGGGTTATGCAAAAGTTGTCTTCCTTTGGGAAAGATTTATTTGAATGATCCAAAAAGGCTTTAATCTGGTTGTGGTCTTGGAAAACAGAATTCCGCACAAAGCCTGACGTTTGGCCGGTTGGAGGTTCGAACTGGTGTTTTAGGATGAGGCTGGTGGGAATTCTGGCTCTGCCTTGATCGGTGCACCTTGAAACTCTTAAGAACTTTAGTCTGCTCGTCTGGAACATGGGTTAATAGATCCTAGTCCACATGGGTTGGATATGGGGGTTGAACAAGTTCATGGATATAAAGCAGCCAGCACACACCGGGCCTCTGGAAAATGCTGCATAAATATTAGTTTCTCCATTCCCTACAGCTGCCAGGAGGCCCTTTCAAAATTGATTTACTACATACTGTTTAAGCAGCATGGTTAATCTCCCCTAAGTCCTGCGCAAGATATAAATTAAAACCTCCAACATGAGACCTGGGGGCCTCCCCTTTTCCACCAGTGGAGCACTGAGTAACTGTAATGATTCTTGGAAGCTGTTTGCTCAGAAAGTTCTGGAACTCTCTCCTTCCTGAAACTTGGAGAATAATTTCCATTTCAATAAGAAGCCCATCTCTTTTGCCACTCCCTGGCTATTCATTTTTCACAGAGAGTGGGAGAGATGAGAGTTGGAAGATTCTCATAATCTTGGCAACCAGAGGGCAGGTGGAGGTAGGGAGGAGCTGAGAGGGGGACTGTACTCCTTTAACAGCTGTGCAGTGTCCAGGGGAGGCAGCCATCTGGCCCCTCTTGAGCATTCCTGTTCTGTGCAAGTGCCCCTGGTGATGGACTCAGCAGATGCACACAGAGCAGGTGCTACTCACTTTGGGAACCTTGCGACAGTGACTGGGTGGCTCAGGTTCTCACTGGGAGCATTCTGGTTTGCAGTCACCTCTTGTGCTGCTGGGTGGCAGTCTGCACTCATTCTGCATCTCTCCTCTTCCCTCCACAGAGCAAGCTCTTCTGGGGACTTCAAAGGGACTGCTGCACAAAGACAGTCACCCATCTGTCAGGCCGGGCCCAGAGATGCCTACTGGAAAGGCCTATCTGAAGCGAGTCAAATGCCTTCAACCCACAAACCCTGAGGATGTGACCATGTATAAGCAACTAAATCAACAATCCCCAACAACTGAGCATTCAAATGTTCTAGATGTTTAAGGTGACTTACTGCTAGCATCTAACAGCAGACCTAAAGGTTAGCTAGCCTCACCAAATGCTGAAAGTATTTGAGGGTGGGGGGAAGGAGAATGAGACAGAAAGAGGATGGCTACCCATCGGGAGGAATCTGGCTGAGTGTCTAAATGATCAGTACCTACCATGTTTGTCAGTGAGGTCACATCACACATTTGATTACATGATGTATTTCATCACGCATTCATCTGCATCAGTGAAACCTGCAGCAAGGGGAGCTGCTTGTATTCAGTGAGTGCCCCAGAATGATAGATGCAGGCCACCTGGGAGACAGTCCCTAGTAGAGTGCCATAGGTCTCTGCTCTTGGTTTATGCTGAGCCAAACGGTCTTCTGGTGAAGATGTAAAAGGGAGGGACACCTCCCTAAATTGCAGATGATGTCAGGCTTCATATTTTATGTTAGAGAACATATGAGCCAAATCTAGGAGATTAAACCAAAAGTCTGTACCTAAAGAAATGAGAGGTGGCTTTGCACATGTCCCCACGCAAAGAGGTAGGGATGTTAACCCACTGCCAATGCATGGACCCAAACCTCAGCCCAGCATCCAGGAGAAGGCAGGTCACCATGCACATGTGAGGGGGACATCAGAAAACAGCAGTCCCTGACCAGAAGGGCAGCACGGGGGGTCAAGGCTGCCGAATACCTCAGCGCACACTTTCAGGAGCTGTGCAAAGCAGGAAGAGCTCGAGCAAGTGGTGACAGCCATGCAACTGGAAGGGTTCATTGTGAAAGAACCCGGGACTTGTGTTGTAATTCAGCAGTTCCTGGGACAGAATAACTGCCCAATGAGTGCTAATGAATGTGCTGAATTAAGAACATAGTTTTGACCACGGATATGACTGAATGGCTTCAAGGGGGCAGAACTAGGTCCAAAACGTGGAAGTGCCAGAAAACAGGCTTTGGATTATTTATGGAACATCTTCTCAGTCAGTGCTTTGCAGTGATGGGCTGGGCTGTCTCTGGAAGGAGAGAAGGGTTTAAGTATAGATTGAACGGCCCTTATGGGGCTCACCTCGAGGGATGCTGTGGTGGGGCAGTCCCCAAAGTGAAGAGTGTCTTTGTAATGGTGATGACCCCAAGTTGGGTCAACTCGCCAAGCTGCACCGACCATCAGAGGCTTGGTGACTCACTCACGGTCACACAGCTAGCCAGGGGGGGAGCCAGGAACCTCCTCTAGCTGCCTATCCATACAGAGAAAACAAAGCAAGACACAAAATGTATAAACCGACTTTCAGATCTCCACTCAAGTGGAGGGACCTTCAGAGACCACCCCCCTTGCCCTGCACCACTTGCACCCCACCCCCCAGCAGCCCTTCTAACAGCTACATTTGCTTATCACCTGCCTCCAGAGGTAAACATTTGATGAATACCGAATGAATAAATGAAGGGAGAGACAACTGAATCCCTCTCCCCTAGCCTCTAGGCTGTTCGGCTCACGCTGTCCCTGGGCCTGGAGAAAATGATGTGGAGGCAGGATGATGGGATTCCTCGGGTGCCCAAGCTGGACTGGACGGACCATGACTGGGGAGAGATCAGGGCCCCCAGAGAAAGGTGTCCGTGGTCAGGAACACACAGCAAAAAGGCAGTCATTCCAGTAACAACAGCCAATACTATTGAACACCTACTGTGTGTGGCACTTTGCTAAGAATTCTCTGCAAAGCGAGCCCTTTCATCCTCAAAAGCACCACCCCTGGGGCACTGACTCCTGTACTCCTACTTCCCAGGCTAGACACTGAGCTTGTGCAGCCAGGAGCCCGCGGAGCGGAGGTGGGTCCCTCGCCACGCCTCCTGGCCTCTCCCCGGACAGACAGTCCACGGAATCGAGCAAGCAGCACGGCCCTGGGTGGGTGGCTTCAGAGGAGGGCAGGCGGCGTGTCGCAGCAACCCGCACCCGTGGGAGGACAGCATTTTGCTGTGCTGCTGTGGAACCGGGCAGGGGAGAGGAGAGGCGGGGGCCTGGGGCCTGGGTTTGCTCCCTGCTGCCCATTCAGCTCATCTCCCCACTGCTTGTGTGCTTCCTGTCGATTAGGGCTGAACATGGTTTAACACTTCTCCCTTAAAAGCCAAAAGAGTAGCGGTTCCTGAAGGCTCAGTCGGTGAAGCATCTGCCATTGGTTCAGGTCATGATGCCAGGGTCCTGGGATCGAGTCCCAACGTGGGGCTCTCTGCCCAAGTGCCCAGTGGGAGCCTGCTTCTCCCTCTCCCTTTGCCCCTCCCCTGCTCATGTTCTCTCACGCATTCTCTCAAATAAATAAATTAAAATCTTTAAAAAAAAAAAAAGCCAAAACAGTAAAAAAACACACTTGGGGGATTTGTAGGATGACAGTGACAGGGACCTGAAGTGTGCCTTAGCCAATCTAGTCAGTCCCCAGAATGGCTCCACACAAACAAAAATAAGGATGCCTCTCCCCAAACAGGAAATTTCATGATCAAATACCACAAGCCCGGATGGTCTGTCTGTGTGGCCTTGCCTGAGGCTCTCGCACCCAGAAGAAACCATCAAACAACTAGCGGGAATGGTCTTGGTGTAAGGTGCCCAGCCTGGGCCACCTCCTGGGCAGGTGGTTACCTGGGCACCTTGAGCTTTTGTCCCCAGAGAGGGGGACACTGAGGTTTGCACTGGTGACAGAGAGGTGAGACCCCCACCTGCCTGGCCCAAAGCTACTGGCCCAGAAGCTCTCCATTCTTCTGAGCACTGAGGGCCAAGTTCAACTTGACCCCTCCACCCCAAGGCCACATCTGTCCTCAGGGTGACGGCCCATTTTTCAAAGCTGTCCAGAGAGGAAAACATGCTCTAGATGTGTGCTTTCTAGAATGACAGCCACTAGCCACATGTGGCTATGTACTTTTAAATTTAAATTAACTGAAATAAAATGTAAGTTTAACTCAATTCCTCAATCATGTTAGTGACTTTTCAAGTGCTCAGTAGCCACACGTGGCTTGTGGCTGCATATGGCACAGATGTAGCACGGTTTTATCATCGCTGAAAGTTTTGTTGAATGTGTGCCGGAGGCTTTGGGAAGTCACAAGAAGATACCATGTGACCTCCACAGGTCCTCCGAGAGTGCTATGTTTCTGACTCCTCTGCTATCACTGTTCTTTCTAGCCCCCCAAGCAGGCCAAGATGGGGGACCAGGTTAGGAGAGGCCTGCAGCAGTTAGCAGACAGGATGCGGCCACCAGACACTCCACAGCTGTGTGTGGGGGGGGGAGGGGCACATTTCCAGGAGGGGCCTATGGTCAGGGACAGAGCACCATGGCATGCAGGCCTCTCTGGCTGGAGCAGGAGCCCAAGAAGCTCTGGAACCCCACACACGCTGATCTTCAGGTATCCAACAGTAAGGGTGGCGGCCACCTCAGAGGGCAGACTGCCCCACCCCGGTTGTCTGGCACCAAGAACCCTGAGATTGGATGATGACAGGAGGGGCACTGGACAAACGAGGATTCCCTATAATGACAGAATCTGAATTTTCCCTCAGCCAGGTTGAGGGGGTAATGTAGGGGCAGGGTGAGCTTAAAGCGGATCTAATATAATTTAGAGATTTAGACAATAAAGGAGTGTTCTATTTTTGATACCTTAGCACTGTAGACTGATATGCATACCCACAAAACAGATCCGTTGGATGAGCAGAGAAATTATAGGGGAGATGAGGGATGATGGAAAAACTGCACAGGATGGACAGATCTGCTCTGAAAATCCTCATCATCATTTCCAGAGGTGACATGAGTGTCGTGGCTGTTGAGGCTCAGCAGCAGTACACAAGAAGCCATCTGCACCCACTGTCCAGAGGCACCCCTCCAGGGACCAGCCTATGTGCTCCATGAGGAGACCCCTCTGTGGTTGCTCTTTGCCCTCCCAGCACCAACCTCTGCTTAATACTCTCAAAAATTAAATGTTTTCATTTATTTTAAAATCAGAAGAAAACCCAAAATATAATGAAAATGACTATGTAATAATAAATCCAGTTTGGAGAACATTCATCTTTATACCAAGACAGTCATAATACAGTCTTACATGAGGGAAGGGCCACGAAGGCTAAGGCACCTGTAAAGGTCACTATGCAGCCCTGAGCTCTCGCTCCTTATACCAGAAGCATAAAAGGCCGCTCCACACAAAGGGAAGAGACATCCCCTCCTAGTTGACCTACAGATTGAATTTCAGCAGTGATTTCTCGTACCTCCCTCTGCATTGTGCAGGTAAACCCACTGCAAAAATAGTCACATCTCCAGGCATCTCACATTTCCAGCCTCCCAAAACCCTGTGGCCATCTGTCTGCTCTGCCCTCCTTAGCGCTGCCTTTCTTTCTCCAAGTTGTCTTGTGATTCCAAGGAGGCTGCTGGAGGTCCAGCCATCACCTTTGCATTCCACACAGGAGGACAGAGGGAGGTAGAGGACAAAAGGTTAAGCCTCTTAGATGTCAGGCTCCTTCAGGGAGCTTTCCCCAAATCCCCACTACACATTGCAGCCTATGTGTTTCATCGGCCACTCCACCTGCCTGTCTGAATTTTCCGCCTGCAATGGCGTAAATGCGGCATGTAATGTAAAGGAGCTGGAGGAGGAAGATGGAGGGATGCCATGAGGCTCTGAGATGGTGCAAAGCAAAGAACACACAGAAGGGGACTTAGTCCAGGGTGGAATTACAGCAAACACCCCCTGCTGAAAAAACCCACCCTGTCCTCATGCATCCTCATGGCCCTGGTTGTGTCACCAGATGATGGGGTCATGTGGAAAGGAGGGTGTGACAGGTCCACCTTCTCCGGCCTTTGATGGGGCTGAATGCTGTGAATAAACTCCACGTCCTTGGAGCTGAAACTTTTCTACCTCGGCCATCCTGCTCTTTGCTGGACCACTGCCGAACCTCTGAAGGCCAGTCTGGATGAAGCCCAGTCTGTAGCCTCAGGGCTGGAAGGGCGTGGTCCTGACTCAGGAGCTGACTCTGGAAAAGCCGGCTGCAAGGGAGGGCGTGAGTCATGAACCCAGACATAGCTGGGATTCCTGGTCTGTGCTCCGGGGTGGGGTGCGGGGGAAGAACGCTAAGCTTGGACTGCTCTCCTTCTAGGCAGGAGGTGCTACAGGATGTGAGGGCTCCCGCCTCCCTGCACCCGTCCCCTGGGGCGCTGAGAGCGGCCTGACAGTATTGGGCTCAAGTCTATTTCACCAGAAAGATATAAATAGGAAAGACCCGGTCTGCTGGTTCACCTCCTCGTCCCTGGGCCAAAGAACCAGACTGTCGGGTTCAAAACGAAGTTCCTCTCCTTACTAGCGCTGCGATCTAGCCATCTCCCCTAACCTCCCTGTGCCCCAGCTTCCTTGTCCGGATGATGGGGGGCGATGACGATAATCTGTCACACAGTTCTGTGAGGACTCCAGAAGATCATATTTGCAGAGCATCCAGAAGAGTGCCTGGCACCAAGCAGGCACTCAGTAAACAAAGCAGTGTTTGAATTATCATTATTTTATTGGGTAAATGTGAAGTATTTGCTAACGCATGAATGAAAGGAAATCTTATTTGACTATTAATACCAAAGTCAAACAAATGGCTTCTCTCCTTTTGAATGCCGTTTTCCAAGTTGTTCAGGGCTCTTGAAGCCACAGTCTCCTCCTGAGAGTTCTGATGAGAGCAACGTGGTTATTTCACAAAGTAGATCCTGATCCCAGCCGAGCTAAGCGACTTGTCCTGGTTCCAGTCATGGGACTGAGAATGCTGTAAAACATCAATCTAGCTGTCTTCAGGAGCACTCTGTTGTGGAGACTGCTTGTTGCCTATCCTACATCCATTCTCCTCTACTTCCTGTGTTGTCAGCAACTGCTATGTTGTCAGGGGCAGCAATGTGCCTAATTAAAAAGCCGCATTCCCCAGGCTGCTTTACAGATACGGTGGCCAGTAAAAGATATAGGCAGAAAGGGTAGGTTGCGGGTTCTAGGAAAGCTCTTTAAAGGAGCCTGACACCTAGGCTGCTTAGCCTTCTGTCCCCTACTTTCCTCTTTCTTCTTGTGTGGAATGCACAGGTGATGGCTGGAGCCCCAGCAGCTCTATTAACACCAGAAGACAACTTTAAGGAAGGAAGCCAACGCTAAGGAATGCAGAGAAGAGAGATGAATGAACTGGCTGCCCACTGACCTTTGCACTGACAGCCCGCTTCTAATCTTTTTCTGTCTGAGGGAAAGTAAGCCTGACACTTGCTGGGAGCACGGCTATTTTGTAAAACTTTCCTTTCTATCTACCTAAATTGATAGAAACCCATGCATCCTTCTCACACTATGTAAACGTCCAGGAATAACAGCTAAAATGACCCATTTATGCCATTGCTAAAAACTCCAGTATTTTAAGTATGATAAACTTTTGAAAGGACAGCACGGAGGGAAAGGCTAATGCTAAAAGTCTCTGGGGAGAAGCCCTCCCTTGCAGGATAATGGATCCTAAAAACAAAGGATGCACGGGAAAACCGCCATGGATAACATTTGCCATCACCGTTAGCTTTTTTGATTATACAAAATGCAAGGAAACCGGGTGTTTTTTGCTTTTCTTTAATCAGAGGAATCATCTGAGACCAAACAAGCCTCCCAACCACTCCTCCTTCCTGTGGACCCAACTTCCTTCTGATCCACTGCTGGCTTCCCCTCGCCTGAGCTCTGTGGTCTAACCAGAACCCTGTTGAAGTTGTGAGGAGCCCAAGTTCTGCCCTGAAGCACTGGGCCAAGCACACCACTGTCCTGCCTCAGCACTGCGAGCAGAGAGGGTCCTCTGGATTTTGGCACAGGTTGCAGTTGCAGAACAAAACCGCCCACAAAGTGGCACCATTTAGAACAGACAAACAATACAGCCATGCTGCACATGCAAAGCCTCGACTTTCAGAAAGGAGATGTATGAAGCACCTGATGCCTTATGTTGGCAGGGCAGTACCACAGAAGGCTGACCGTGTCAAGGGACACAACTGGCATTACTTCTGGATCCCTGTAGAATGAGTGTGAAGATTCAGCTCCTGAGGCACTGCGAGATCTTGGATATCTTCAGATTTGGCAAGGAAAGGACATGTTATGCTCACCCTGGTTTTAGTTTTAAGTGTACCTTACTTAATATTTTCAAAATGACTCAGCCCCATATACTGTGATGATTCGCAAACAACCAGAAATTGACAGTAGCTGGCCTTAGACAGGAAGCGTGAGTACAGCATCCAGCTGCTTCCACCCTGGAAGCAGGTCCGCGGCCAGTGGTCCTGGATTCTCTGGCCTGCCATCCCATTCTGCCGGATTACAGAGAGCACCCTCCTGGTCCCCTGCTTTTCCTGACTCTCCTCTTCTGATGGAGGTGAAGGTCCCGCCCCCCTCTGCCAGGCACTCCTCAAAGCAGCTGCTCAGCCTGATATACCTGCCTAGGACTCCTGCACCTTGAAGAAGTTGAGTAATTGGCCATCCTTCCTATCTTCCAGGGTGGGTATGTGTGTGTGTTGGGGGCTGAGGGGTAAAGGAAATGCACAGAAATTTACTACCACGTGGTTGGGCTGAAGACAAGGGGAGCTGTCCCCACTGTGATGATGGGGACAATAGAAACCATGATGGCCACGATGACGGTGACTTCTAGTACTCTGGGTTTTCCAGGAGAGAGCCATGAAACATTTCCCATTTACCTAATCAATAAATATCTTGCAAATGCAGAACACAACACAGATGGGATCTCACTTCAGGAACCCAGAGCCAATTCTTTATGGATGCCCACAGGGCCCAGGGCCCGGGTAGAGACGGAAAGGTGTCTGGGTCTATGTCTGAATCTGTAATCGTGTACTTAACAGCTATCAAGTCTCACTATAACCGGTGTGCTAATCATCACGGATCTTTACAAGGACCCAAGAGGCCAGTACTATTATTAACTCCCTTTCACAGTGAGGAAGGTGGGACAACAAGAAGCTATGTAACTTGCCCAACATGAGGGCAAGCTCTCCGTATGGCAATAGACGGTGGGGACCATGCTAACCTCTTGGCAAGAGGGATAAAAGCCCAGGTAGGGGTCCTGATGAACGGTGTGGAGTGGGAGATGGGGCCAGCAGCAATAGGCCAGTCTCGAAGCTCAGGGGGCCATGACAACAGGCCACCAGGCCATTTCCAAATATCATCAAACTGTCAGCATTTTCTTTTTTGCTGCAGGTGTCCTTTTAAAATATCTGCTCCATTTCTCTTGTAGTTTGTTTCTCTTTTTAGTCTTTGCCTGCATCCTCATTAGAATCAGCATCTTTCTTAGTTGGAAAATATGACAAAGCAGCACATCATATTAATGAATGCTCTATTATTCAGACCTGCCCATGGCCTTATTTCTGGCCTTTTTAAATGACTCTCCTGATTATAAAAGTGATTCTGTCAGTTCGCCACAGGCTTATTTCTCTTGGGTAAGCGGTAAATTGACTTCCAGCATTCATACGACTGCCTGAATTCTACATCAAAGAATACAATCAAGGTCTCAAATAAAATCAACCACCTCAAAACTACTTCCCGACGGCGCTTATCCAGGGGAATTGAAGACTCCGCCCGGTAACAAACACACATTGACTCCCGGTGTGTTCTCTGAAATGGGGACAAGAGAGAATGCTAGTGTGCATAAGCCACCACAACACTGCCTAAGGCATTTTGCCTTTTGGGGCTCTTCTCTCCAGGAAGATGGCATTTCTCTGAGCGCTTACAAAGATTACTCACCGAGAGAGAGACAGACTGGGCTGGGCTCCCACCTCGGAAACCCCTGTTGTCTGCCTTGCTGAGGTCCTGACTTGATCCGGAGACTGTCAGCCTTGGAACTGCCACTGATTACATTGAAATCACAAGATCTTGCTTGGGAAAGTGATGTCACTAATTCTGGGGCCGCAAGCCCACATGCCTTGAGAGTCCAGGTAAGAAGGGAAGCTGATAGAGCTAACGTCGATGGGGGCTCCTCTGTGTCCAGATGCTGTTGGAAGCCCTTGGCAGATGCTTACTCTCTAAGCCCTCCCAGTGGCCCTCTAAGGCAGGCAGTGTCATGGTCCGGAAGCCCAAGGCTAACAGAGCCTTGCAGTATTAGGGTTCAATGGGGCCCGTGATCCAAAGAATATAGGACCCCATCATAGTGATCAGAATACAAAAAAAAAAAAAAAGAAAAAAAAGAAAAAGAAAAAGAACCCAAACACCAATCCTGGGCAGGCCAACAGAATTTGAGAGGGTTGGGGGTAGATTCAAATAGGATGCATTTGGCCTTAGAGCCACCAGCCTACAACTCCAGGTTTGTTTTTGTTTTTGTTTTTGTTTTTGTTTTTGTTATAATTTTTTTCTTGGCATTTTTCTCAGTTTATAAGAGTAAGGTTCAAGGGAGGATTTCTTCCTTGGAATCTGGCTCTCTGATTTTAATGTGACACCTTCCCACCCCCTACCCCTTCCCCGCTGCATGCTACATGCATAACGCCTGCTTTGAAGCTCAAGCTGTGACCCTTCCGGCTCCCACTTGATGCCCCCCGCAGGTGTCACATGGTGGGACACTAGATGTAGCTTTAACCCTGGGCTATCCCTACCCTTCATACACTCTGGATTTTTAATTTAACAAATCGCATGCTCAATCAGCTCTGTCAAGGCAGACCCTAAAAGTCAACTTCAGCCGAAGGGGAGGGTCCGGTGTAAGGACCCCTTAGCAAAGGGGCTTCACAAGGACACAGAAGAGCTGGGACTGAAGCTGGGAGCGGGAGGGGGGTGGTCACCAAACAAGGGAGGCACCCAAAGTTGATTTTCAACAAAGACCAAACAGTCAGATCCTCCTGGAGGGCCAGCCAGCCACCATGCTGTGCTTGGGGGCAGATCGCTTATTCTCTTAGAGCTGCTCCAATTATAGAAATCTGGTGCTGACTCATTATTAACCCAGAAAGCCCACACACTCAAATGACTCTACTGAAAAAAGCTCCCTGTCATACCCTGCCTACTGATGTGCAGGTTTTTAAGCAAATTCAAAAAATGTTTATCACAAGGTATTTATGACATTTTAACCGTTCATTTACAGTAACTAGAATGACATTAAAAAAAAAAAAAGTTTCCTGTATTTTACTTGACTGTAAAGCTAAGCCTCTTCAGAATAGTAACAGGCTGAGAAACACATTATCAAGGTCATATCAGGCCTCAGGGACTCAACAACCCAACCCTCACCCTCCCCAACCCCAGCCCCTAGGCACCAGCCCCCAGACCCCTGCATATTTTCTTTCTGATTTTACTACAGTTTGGGACATTCACTCGCAAGCAAAAAGAAAAGGCATAAAGTAAGTTCCCAGAATCATTCATATGCCAAAATTCTGCCTCTCTATTGTATTTCTTGCACTTAAAAACTGGGCAGCTCAGACCACGCGGCCAGAAACTTCTCGGGGGCTGTCTTCCCTCCACCTCTGAGAAGCGGAAGCTGGCCCAACCTCAGTCCCCCTGGGTGAGCACCGATTCACCCACCTCCATCTCTGAACTTCACTGGGGCTCCAGAGCGGAGTCTGGAACCGCTTAGCTTCCAACCGAGCATCACTGCCTCTTCCAGGACGACAGTGTAGCCCGAGTATGGACATTCTCCCAGCTAAGCCCTGAGACCGCAGGCTGAAATACAGTAGCGATGGGGCGGGGCAGACGCAGCAACTGCTCTAAAATTAGGGACCCTCAAAGTCTCGAATGCAGTGTCCCCTCCAAGATGCAACAGCTTTAACCCATCTAGACTCTGAGGCAGACGGCAGAAATGATGGCAAAAATGACAGAGACGTACTCACCAGGGACAAGCGGCTGACTCCACCTTCCCGCCGCCGGGGCCCCGAAGGTCTGAAGCAGACACCGACTCAGGCACAGCCCTTCTGGAATACCAGCCCGCGGCTCAGCAAGCACCAGCCATGCAGTCACTCTTTCCCTCCATTCCCAATGATGTCCACATGACTGAGACCAAAAAAAAAAAGAAAGTAAAAAAAAAAAAAAAGAAAAAAGAAAAAAAGAAGGAAAAAGAAAGAATAAAAAAAAAAGAGTAAAAAAAAAAAAGGCAGAAAAAAAAAGCGCGCACACCTCAGTCTTCGTTCTCATTGGAACGAGATGACTCATGCTGACTCACAGCCACCACTTCCTCTCCGACATTCTCTTCATACTTGTGAGCTGGGCTGGTCCCGTTCCCAGGGTCTCTGCAGCCCTTCCTGGAAGAACAGTCTTCTGACCCTGGCAAAGCGACCCAGATGCTGACCTCATGTGGAGCCCCCCAGGGTCGGGGCGGGGGCGGAGCGCCTACAGAGGGGAAATGCTTTATTTAGGAGATCTGAACCACAGAAAAATAAAATGCATGACTCTCATGTGCATTTGAATTTCAAATATACACTGACATTTTGTAATATGTTGCAACGCTCCTGCTCCTACGAAACTCTTGCTCTTTTCAAGGCATTTCAGAGAAGGCAGGAGAAGGGGATATTGCCTTATTCTCTAAGGAGGTGGGGTCTACATTGCCCAGGCAAGACTTGTTTCAGTGCATGGTTTCTTCTGCATCTCTTCCTCTGACATAACCTATTCGTGGGCTCTAAAATCATGATCTCTTCAAAGTTGTTTATTAGGAGGGTGTGTGCTCTGCTTTGGGGATTAAGTGACTTACAAAATCTTTTCTCTCTGTCTTTTAGACTGCAAGATTTTGCCAGACTTGAATATTAAAATCCCAAGAAATGAAATGAAGGCGTAACAATCGAACTTTTAAAAATTGTCGGTGCATGTTAAGAGGCAAGAGCAGAGAGTAGTCTCTGCCACCCAGTTTTTCTTTGGAATGATCCCGGGGGTGGGGCAGTCTTCCACAGCTTCCTGCATTTTTCAATTATGAGAGACTATGGAGGAGAGCAGGATCCGCGTGATGCTCAGCTGCCTCTCGAGAAGCCCAGAAGGGTGGCTTGATTGCATCAGGACAACCATGGTTTCTGGAAGGTCACACACACAAGGCCATGAGTGAACACTGGAGCTCTTAAAAACACGTTTTGACTTAATGCCTACTGCTGGGTAGGCCACACTCTGATACCCCTAAAGGATACAGAGAAAATATGGAAATTACATTTTGCTGGATGACAGGAGACACAGGCAAGCCACATGTGCAATGTGCAGTGGGCCTCACTCCGGAGGGGTCAGAAGACTCAGTTTCCATTTACAGCGAAGTTCATCTTAGGGGAAAAAATACTTGTTCAGTATTCTATTAGGTTCTTTTAACAAGACAGTCGTGGCATTTTCTATCAGGACCAAGTGCTTTGACTTCCCTTGAAATCTGCAGTGTGCCAACTGGCCAAATACTCTCATTTCTTGCAGGGATTTCTTTCCCCCCAGGAGAGTGGAAAGCCTGTTGGTTTTCTGGAATTTAGGGATGGCTTTGTTGTGCAATTCATCGCTGTGTTTTTCTCTAGGGGAGAATGGGACTTGGGGACACCAGCCTCATGAACAGCCTGAAAACAGGGCTTTAGCAAGGCTGTGTGTCATCCCCAAGGGACATCTTGTACCCGGTGGGGACCCAGCAGCCATGGGAAGTCTACACCGATGCCAAGAGTCCACAGGGGCGTAGGCTGTGATTTTTGTCCTATATATAGAAAGCCAGACCTTATTTTATTTATGAAGACTTGTATTAAGTCAACTCATTAGTCCCTGAGAGGGAACTAAAAAATAAATATTAATTTTTAAAAATCACCAGGAATAAATTAAAGAAATTTGAAATAATTGGGAAATGTAGGCTCCACGTGGTGGCCACACCCTCCCGCTGGAAGGACCCTGCCAGAGGCCTCATCACTTCAGCCGTGGGTTTTCCACAGTAACACTGTTACAGCGAGCCTTTTGGAATATTCTAGAGCAAGGCCTCAGACATGAACCTGGGTCTCCTCCTAAAGCAGCAATTTGGGCCGTCACCGTGGAAGGTCACTGGAACTGTATTTGGTGCTGCATTGAATGATCCTATGAATGCTGTCTTAATTCCTGATTGCACTTCCATCCAGAGCTCTTCTCATTTGAGCTGGGAAGTAGGGAGAGAATATTAGTGAGAAGGGGGAGGCCATTCCCAGCATATTCATAAATAAAACATTCATTAAGGTGTATCAGTAGCACTGTCTCCCATAATTGTTAATACGGAATGTTCTAGAGTGTATTCTCTATCAACTGGCTAATTTCTGCATACTCCATCAGAAAGGAAACAATGGTGACACTCTAAACATGGTGAAATGGAAACAATTTTTAAATGTCTACGTGTTCTTTTGCCAATGAAAATAGCATTGTAAAAATTTAGGTTTCATTGAATTAGTACAATAAACAAGTTTCACTCCAGAAGAGTGCACAATCTGAGGACAGTGCATTCTAGCATGTCATGGGATTCTCATGAATATTGATGACTTACATTGAAGAGTATTTGTTATATGTTAGTAATTCTCCTAAACATGCACAGGTATTCACAATCTCTGATCCTCAAAATCTGAGTAAGGTCATCCCCACTTTCTAGCAAGGAAACTGAGGCCCAGAGAGAGCCAGGAACCTGCCCAAGGTTGCAGGGCTCAGATGTGCACTCAGGCTGCCTGGTGTCAGAGCCCACATTCCTAACCCTCAGGCCATGTGGAATTCCCACAAAAGGCTTTTCAAATACTTTTTACACACACATCCTTTCACATCATGGTATAGTCTCCCAAATTCTGCAAATGTGTGTAAGGGAGATGTGTTTTCTAATTGTTTGAATGGTAAATCAAAATCTGAGCCTTGGAGTGACCTATCCCTTACAACATTAAGAGTTCCCACTGATGGAGAGAGTGAGTTAGAATTACCCACCAGCACATCCCAAGAAGTACATGCCACCAATGCCTGGACAGACAGCACTATTCTCGATCAGGGACATGAGTGCATCAGGGAATGTCCTTCATGATCCTTCCATTATTCGAGCAAACAGGTCTCCCCACTACCCTGTTGCTCAGGAGAGAATCCATTATTTCCTTCTTGCAAATCCAGCACCACCCTTCACTCTATCCTCACTTCTTTCCTAGGATTTTGTTCTTAATCAAATATAAGCCTCTTCTCTCCTTTCCTGTCTATGGGCCTCAACACAGGCTCCAGTCACTTCCATCTCCCACATATCTCCCCTGGCTTTGACCTCATGGAGTAGATCCATGATGCCCCCCGTTCATCTTATCCCTCCCCTGTTAGTCATAGTCTTGACATTTGGTTGACTCCATACCCAGGGCAGAGCTTTGATTAGACTAAGCAAAACAAGGGAATGTCATCCCTTGTCACCATGACTGATTCCAGGATGGGCTCTCACATCTATGCCAGCTACAGCCTGGCTACTTTTAATCACATTGATAGGGTAAGGGGTGCCCAATGGAGCAAAGCCCAGGACTATGGCCATTGTCTCAGGGATGACAGGGAAGAATGCCCAAAACTCAAGAATCTCAGTCTTACTCTGAAGTTTCTGAAGTTTAGGAAAGGGTATTATGAGGAAAGAAAAAAAAATATGGAAAATTGGGTGAACTCAGACAACAATATATAATTGTATAGGTTGTACACTGTGCAACCCCAGAGAGTAAATTTACATAGTCCATGATATGCACAATCCTATGTGGCGGGGCTCATTGTAGTACCTACCAGGTGATACCTCCCCAAGACCATATAGGGATCCCACAGGCTGGGTGGTAAAGAGAACTGGGAGGAAAAAATAGAAGAGTCTGAATCCTGTTTCCCCACAGAGGAAGCATTTCCCACCCAGAGAAGCATTACTACTCATTCCAGGGCAGCCCAGGGATTCTGAGAGCAAAGGAGCACCTGTGATTAGAATGATGGGATGTAAGAGTTTAATTGGCAGTGCTGTTGTTTTTTTCCTTCCATGGTGGAAGTTGAACTTGATGGTGCATCTTAAGTTAGATGGAATATAGCCATGAGGGTGGATGAGTTCATCAGACGAATGAGTATAGAAAAAACAAGTAAGAACTGAGGCCTGGGGTGCCGTGGCTTTAGCAGATTAGGGGGTGAAATGAGCCAGCAGAAAGGGATGGTGAGGGAGGATAGGGGACCAGGGACCAGCCAGGTGGGAGGGAAGCAAGGAGAGTGTAGTGCCTGAGGAAACAAGTGAACACGAATGCTTTCAGAGGAGAGAATGAACACTCGTGGAAGCATGGCTGTGTGGCCACGGGGGTGGCGGCTGGAGAGCATCTTGCATTTGGTGAGGGAGGTCCATGTGGGGAGGAGCTGGTGAAGATCTGAAAAGAGACAAGAGAGAAAAGGGGAAGACGGGTGGAAGACAGTGAGGAGAGACATCACTTTCTGGAAATAGCTAGAACTGGAGAGGGAAATGAGGTCCAGAGAAATGTCCTTTGTTGTTGTTCTTAAGAGAAATAACAATTTACCGGGACACTTACTGATAGAAAACACTTACTACAAAGGGAGATCGTAATGACACAGGAGAGGACCAGAGGAAATTTGGTGGAATTGGGAAGAGGGACTGAACCTAGTGCTCAAGGGCAGGCCTTGGCCCTGGGGAGGGTTCCCCTTCCACAGCACCGGATACCAACCAGTCGAGGAGGGGCTACTACGGGCATGTTCCATACGCTCTGGTATTTTCATCATTTGTAGCAAAAGTGACATCAATTTTTTAAATGTAATGACAAGTAGTATCTGATTACAGTCTTTCAACTAAAAACCTGAAACAACTACAAATCCAACTAAAAGTCCCCTCTGATGAAGAGGTGGTGTTTTTCACTAAGGTAATGAGGATGGCTGAGAGGGATAGAAGAGGCAGGATTTGGAAAAAGAAGAAGATGCATGTGTTTGCAAGAGAGGAAGAAAAACACGAGAGAGCAGTGTCTACGGTGGCACAGGTTGGATGGTGGATGAAGCCTCGCTTCCTCAAGAGGAGGTTAGTGTGAAGAAAAAAATAAAAAAGAGGAGGTCAGTGTGAAAATATCAATGAAATGGAGTGTACCTCGTCATGGGGGTGGACCCCACGGACTGACTTCCATGGGGATTAGCCTCTCTTTGCCCCGAGCTGGGGGAGGCCAGCTGTGCTGAGTGGGCTTCATTGAGGCCGCACTTGGAATGCAGAGGTACACTCTGCTTCAAAATACCCCCCAACACACACACACACACACACACACACACACACACACACGCTCTTAAGATCCATCCAAATTGTGCATGCTTATATTTATTCCTTTATTTATTTATAAGTGTTATTCCATTGTATGGATATACCACAGGTTATTTATCCATTCACCTGTTGAGAGACATATTCGGCTATGACAAATAAAGTTTCTGTGCACATTTGCATACAAGTTTTTGCATGGATAGAAATTTTCATGTGTCCATAGTAAGTACCCAACAGTGGGATTGCTGGTTCATACGGTTAACTGTATGTATATCTTTATAAGAAACTGCTGAATTGTCTCCCAGAGTAGCTGGACCATCCATTTTGCATTTCCACCAACGCATGCCTGAGAGACCAGTGCTTCTCACCCTTGTCTGCACAGCTATTGTCAGTATTTTTTAAGGAGGGAGGATGGGGCAAACGGAGAGCGAGAGAGAGAATCTTAAGCAGGCTCTGCCCTGAGTGAGCAGCCTGTCTCAGGGCTGGATTTCATGATCCTGAGATCCTGAACTGAGCCAAAATGAAGAGTCCAACGCTTAACTGACTGAGCTGACACTGCCAGACATTTTTTTGGGTGTGTAATGGGATCTCCTCAGGGCTTTAATCTGCATCTCTGTAATGACAAATGATGTTGTGCGTCTTTTCATGTGCTCATTTGCCAACTGTGTGTCTTTTTTGGTGATATGTCTGTCCAAATACTTGCCTCCTTTTTAATTGAATTGCTTATTTCCTTACTGTTGAGGTTATACCTTCCGTTATACATTTGGACGCAAGTTTTATTTGTTTTAAAGACTTATTTATTTTAGGGAGAGAAAATGTGTGAGCAGGGGAGGGGTAGAGGGAAGAGGGAGAGAGAGAGGGAGAAAGAGGAAGAGAAGCAGATTCCCCACTGAGTACGGAGCCTGATGCAGGGCTCAATCTCACAACCCTGAGATCATGACCTGAGCTGAAATCAAGAGTCAGATGCTTAGTGGACTGAGCCATACAGACGCCCCATGGATGTAATTTTTAAAATCAGGTATATGATTTGCAAATATTTTCTCCAGTCTGTGGTTTGTCTTTTCATCCTCTTCAATAGTATCTTTTACAGAGCAAAAGTCTTCATTTTAATGAAGTCCAGTTGATTAATTTCTTTCTTTTATGGATTATGCTTTTGGTCTCATATCTAAGAAAATTTTGCCTAATGCTAGGTCTAGATATTGAATATTTTTCTCTTGTTTTCCTCTAAAAGTTTTAGTGTTCTACATTAGATCTATGACCAATTTTAAGTTGTTTTTTTTTTTTTTTTACAAGGTACACAGTTTAGATCAAGTTTCCTGATCAAAGTTCTTCTTTTTTTTTGGCCCGATGTCCAATTATTCCAACACCCTTGGTTAAAACACTATCCTTCCTCCACTGAATTGCTTTTGAAAGTTTGTAGAGTATCAGTTGGCCTTCTTTGTGTGTCTCTGTATTTGGACTTTCTGTTCTGTTCTGTTGATCTATGTATCCACCCCTTCCCCAATACCACACAGTCTTGGCTACTGTAGCTATGTAGTAAGTCTTAAAGTCAGGTAGTGCAATTCCTCCACCTTTATTCTTCTTTCTCAAAATTTCTTTAGCCATTCTGGCTTCTTTCTATATAAATTTTTTTTCTATATAATTTTAGACTCAAGCCCTCTGTATCCACAAACTATCCCACTGTTGGGATTTTAAACGGAATTGCAAGAAACCCATATATCATCAATTTGGGAAGAATTAGCATCCTTTCTATGTTGAGTCTTCCAGTCTATGAACATGGTATGTTTCCCCCATTTGTTCAATTTTCCATGTATAGGTTTTATAGCTTGGTGTCTCCTCTATATGAGGTAGAAATTTTAGAGTCTAGTTTTGGTTTTTCCCAATAAGTTCTTTTATCATCTTCATAAGGCCCCAAATTAAAGAATCCTAGAGGTGTTATTTTACAGATAGCTACTGAGACTTGATGCCCTCACCCTATTAGTCTTAAGATTTGGATGCTGGTTGTGGGCTGAAGCACATAATTGCCCCTCACTCCTATCCTCCCCTCTTTAAGGGATTTATGACATGTCATTATGCTCAGTGAGCCAAATGTTATATCCTAATGCCTCCAGTTTACTAATCATCCTCCTTCCGGGCCATTCTTTTCTCTCCTCCCTTTTGCCTTTGCTCTGGGCTATTTGCCAAGATTCCTTGTCCAGATTTCCAGATTTCCCCTTCTATGTTTCATTAAAAGACTCCACATCCCTCTTGCCCTGTTGGTGGGAATGCAAACTGGTACAGTCATTCTGGAAAACAGTGTGGCGGTTCCTCAAAGAGTTAAAAATAGAGCTACCTTACGACCCAGCAATTGCACTACTGGGTATTTACCCCAAAGATATAGATGTAGTGAAATGCCGGGCCACCTGCACCCCAATGTTTATAGCAGCAATGTCCACAATAGCCAAACTGTGGAAGGAGCCTCAATGTCCTTTGACAGATGAATAGATAAAGAAGAATATATATATATATATATATATATATATATATATTACTCAGCCATTAGAAAGGACGAATACCCACCATTTGCTTCCACATGGATGGAACTGGAAGGTATTATGCTGAGTGAAGTAAGTCAATCAGAGGACAATCATAATATTGTTTTACTCATATGGGAAATATAAGAAATAGTGAAAGGGATTATAAGGGAAAGGAGGGGAACTGAGTGGGAAAAATTAGAATGGGACTCCTAACTCTGGGAAATGAACAAAAGGTTGTGGAAGGGGAGGTGGGTGGGGGGATGGGGTAACTGGGTGGCGAGCACTAAGGAGGGCACTTGGTGGGATGAGCACTGGGTGTTATACTCTATGTTGGCAAATCAAATTTCAATTAAAAAAAAAAAAAAAAGACTCCACATCCTAGCCCACAGGACCATTCTCCTGGGCTGACACAAGCAGTTGTCATAGTCATTCTGCAAGGCCCCATAGGCACTGCCAGCACCTTCATGCTCCCAGTCATGGAAATAGGAGCCCTGGGCTTTCCTGTCTGTCATCCCCTCCATCTTCCTTATGTCCACCTAACAGTGTGCTAATAGGCTTTCCAAATATAAATGAATACAACAAGCCCTGATTTGTAGTGTTTATTGACTTCTCTGATATAAACTCTCCCTCTAGTGCTAATTTCAAGCTACCAACATGATGTGACTGAAAGTTAGTTGGGAAGAAAGGCACAAATTAGCTCTTTCAAGCTGGGACAAGCCACCCTACCACTGCATCCATCCTTCAGCAAACATCCTGAATGTCCTTGTCCCTTGAATTTTTCATACAGTGACTAACTGGTCACCTATTCAGGATCCTCAAGAAGGTACTTAGTTCTGCATTTGAAAAGGGTTAGATTAGACCAATTGTTCTTAACTTTGGGTGCACAAAGACCACTTTGGGGGTCTGATAAAAGCCACACATGATTCTTAAGAACAATAAAATACACACAATGCAATGGTTTGCACACAAAGATCGTTTGTGCTAATTCTGGACTCCTCAGGTATTCAGGCATGTTGGGGTTGGAATTGGTGGACCAAATAATCTCAACAAAAGCATACTCCACTTTCAGCCTTATGGTTGGCAATGATTCACACCATGGCTTGAGGTGACATCTGACAAATTAGTAAATAATAGGTGCAAAAAGAATCCAGATTCTCAAGTTTGCATCTATTTCTCTTGTGAATTAAAATATGAAGGAACCTCAGAACTGAGGATATCATGGCTGATGGCATGGACCAACAACCTTGTGGGCATCAGCTTTCTAAGAAATAGCAGCCTACATGCAGTGCAGAGGGCTATTTCTGAATGCCAGCTAGAAACTCTGGCCATGGGGAACTGGAGCTCTGACTTCTGATCTATACTGCAGGGAGTATGGGCACCCAGGGCCTTTCCAAGGCAAAGTTCAGGCAGATGTATAGAGTAGTGGCTGTCTTCCTCAGACACAGACACTCATCTCTTGGAAACATCAACTCAAATAAATCATATTCTCATGTGTCTGATTCATTCACTTGGAACAAGATGCGCTTCTGCCAACACCACGACAGAGCCAGGAGCTGTATCATACAACTGCTCAAGGTCAGTCCTGGCACCTCATCTTTTACCCCTAAAAAGCACCATCTTAGACTTAAACTGACAATCTCAGTGCTGTTCCTGTCACTGCCAGGTGGTAAAAAAGAAAAAAAAAGGAAAAACTAAACACTTGATATGGTATTTCTAGAACTTTTTCTAATTAAAATCATTTGTGAGCATGGATTGCAATTTGGGCAACTCATTTTTGCAGAGTAATGATATTCTTATTACTGGTTATTTAGTCCAACATTAAGTACTTCTGGGAAGAGATCTTCTGGAAGGGATGTAATTAAGGTCATGTCCATTGACCATAAGATAAAGGTGGGCCTGTCCTTGTCAGGTAAGCTTTTTTATTTTTATTTTTAAAGACTTTATTTATTTGACAGAGAGAGAGAAAGAGAGCAGAAGCAGGGGGAGCAAAAGCAGCAGGTTCCCTGCTCAACATGGGGCTCAATCCTAGGACCCTGAGATCATGACCTGAGCCAAAGTCAGATGCTTAACCAACTGAGCTACCCAGGAGCCTTTAGGTAATCCCTTTAAAAGCAGAGATTTTTTTCTTGGCTGCAAGCAGAAGAAGTCAGAGACTCAAAGCACAAGAATGCCCAGGCTGAGGGCAGTCTTTCTGAGCTGAGATCCAGCAAAGAAACAGGGACCTCAGCTCTACAGCCACAAGGAACTGGACTCTGCCAACAACTCGGATGAGCATTGAAGTGGATTTTCACTGAAAGGCTTCAGATAAGAGCTCAGCCCTGATGACACCATCATTTCAATGGGTGAGAGCCTGTGTGTAGAACCCAGAGAACTCAGACTTCTGACCAACAGAACTATGAACTAATAAAGGGGAGCCATTCAAGGCACTCACTTAGCATTAGAAAACTAATACACTCAGCCCAT
The DNA here is from genome assembly GCF_053574225.1 of Canis aureus. NCBI lineage: Eukaryota > Metazoa > Chordata > Mammalia > Carnivora > Canidae > Canis > Canis aureus. The sequence goes on along the minus strand of NC_135622.1, from coordinate 28,857,378 downwards.
TTGCACATGAAGGCAAAAACAGTTCCAACTTCACAGAGCTACATGAGAATTAAAAGTTAATAAATGTTAAATGCTTACATAATCAGGATGATTTCTAAGTATCTGCTATTATTCATAAATGCCGTTGACTTGGTAAAATGCCAGGTATGTGTGGTTCATTATTTGAAAGTTTTCCTTTCAATACAATATTTGAGTCATGGGATATAATCAAAAGTCTAGAATTTTAGGGACACCTGGGTGGCTCAGAGATTGAGTGTCTGCCTTTGGCTCAGGGCGTGATCCTGGAGTCTGGGATCAAGTCCCACATGGGGATCCCCATAGGGAGCCTGCTTCTCCCTCTTCCTGTGTCTCTGCCTCTCTCTCTCTCTCTCTCTCTCTCTGTCTCTCATAAATAAAATCTTAAAAAAACCAAAAGTCTAGAATTTTAAATGAATGAATCAAATACTAAATATGCAGCATCTTATAAAACTCAGTGACTCTGAATGAGCTGCAGGATTACAAAACATTACTTAACAAAGAGACTATAAGAGAGAAGATAGCAGACTGCATGGAGCAAAATGCAAGAAGTTTGGAACTCAACCATCCAACAAACATTTAATGAATGCCTTCCAAATGCTAAGCCCTGAGGAAGGCCCTGGGCCTGACTGGGAAAGACACAGAAAAGGGCCCTATTCTCATGAAGCTTATGTTCTAATGCAAAGAGACAGAAAATAAGGGCACAAGAAAAATACAAGCTAGTGACATGAACTGTGAAAAAATTAGCATAGGAAAGAGAAAACTACTTGAGATGAGCAGGCCATCTAGATAGGTCACTCTGAAGAGATGTCATTGAATTGAAGAATTGTATGACAGCTAGGAGCCAGCCAGCAGCATTCTAGGATGAAGAATCAGCTAATGCCCAGGCCCCCTCAAACCAAAAGGAGTCTGAGGTGCCACAGGACACAAAAGAGGCCACCATGGCTGATGCTTGGTCAGCAACAGGAAGAGAAGATGGGCCAGGGAGGGGCAGGAAAGGAGCTCAGATGTTATGCTAAGTGCAATGAGGAGGCACTGAGAGTTTTATTATTTTTTTTATTTTTTAAAGATTTTATTTATTTATTTATTTATTTATTTATTTATTTATTTATTCATGAGAAACACAGAAGCAGAGACATAGGCAGAGGGAGAAGCAGGCTGCCTGTGGGGAACCTGATGTGGGACTCAATCCCAGGACTCCAGGATCACAGCCCAAGCTAAACACAGATGCTCAACCACTGAGCCACCTGGGTGCCCTGCACTGATGGTTTTAAACAGGAGAATGACATGGTCCAATTTGAATTTTCTAAGACTAGCTCTTACTGCTAAGTGTAAATCACTCATGTAGGACGAGGTGGAAACTGAAGTCCAGTGTGTCCCTTTGGGTCTGGTCTGATGATGACAGCAGTCTGATGATGACAGCAGGGATGGAGAGGTGGGGACCTACTAGAAAAAGGTTTGAGAAGTAATGCTGATGAATGGTTTGGGCTTGGGGGTAGTGAGAGAGAGAGACACATTAATCAAGCATAACCCTGAGATTTTTAGTTTGACCAACTGTGTGGTGCAAAAGGAGGCAGTCTAGGGGAGGGTAAAATCGTGGGTTCTGTTTTGGTCACCTTCATTTGGATGTGCGTATCAGGCAGCCATGTGGAGATGTCGAGTAGGCCTGGAATTCTGGGAAAATGTCAACATTGGAGGCAGATTTGAGAGTTAATGTTCTAGAGATGGAGTTAAAGATATGCTCTGGCTGAGACATAGAGAGGGAGAGAGATCATATAAACACAGGAAGGGATCTGAGCATCCTTGGCCAGTGAGGTTGGAGGAAAACCAAGAGAATTGGTGCTCAAATGGAGAAAGCATTATAGCCTGGTGTTAGATGAGTGCTTGTAAAGAGTGCGTCATCCATGAGTAACTGTTCAACTTCCCATGATATTATTTAGTCCTGGCAAACCCGTTAATAATGTTCTGAGTTATTGTCTGCATCAGCTGTTTCTGGTTTGGTGAAGACAGACTATATTGAAATGTTAACAAGAAAAACATAAAGCAAAATTATTAGGAGTCAAGGCTATCAAATTTCCCATTCTTGGCTAATAAGAAGAACTTATGAATGGCTTCTCTCCATTGTAAACAATGGAGGATGATAGTCTTCATCATTTTGCATGGTTTGGTGTAACTGGGAAGTTTCTTAGGCTTGATAACTGGAAAAACAAAAACCAAACAAAACTCTTAATGTCCAAATAATTCTTTGGTCTGCTGAAAACTTCCAAGAGATCGGGGGAGCCTATTCTGCTGCTATACGTCTTGATTTGGAGCCCAGTGATTTTTTTTTGTTTTTTTTTTTTTTAGCAGTAGTATTAGCTTCTCAATTTTCACTTCATGGACACATATGCCTCAAGCAATCTGAGTTTTCCCTTTGAAAAAGCTCATAATCGAAAATTTGAACTGTATTTTTTTAAATAATAAATTTATTTTTTATTGGTGTTCAATTTGCCAACAAACAGAATAACACCCAGTGCTCATCCCGTCAAGTGCCTCCCTCAGTGCCCGCCACCCAGTCACCCCCACCTCCCGCCCTCCTCCCCTTCCACCACCCCTAGTTCGTTTCCCAGAGTTAGGAGTCTCTCATGTTCTGTCTCCCTTTCTGATATTTCCCACCCATTTCTTCTCCCTTCCCCTCTATTCCCTTTCACTATTATTTATATTCCCCAAATGAATGAGACCATATAATGTTTGTCCTTCTCCGATTGATAGTCAATTGGAAAATTTGAACTGTATTGAAAAAATATGAGCACACTTCCTAATGGCCACAGATGGGTCATTAATGTTGTTAATCAAACATGAACTTAAGAAAGTTCATTTAATTTAGAATGGCTCTTTATGGAAACTTCCAAGTTAAATATCATATGTAATAGGGATCGACCCCAATGAAGGCTTGGGAGAACTGACATGGAAAGCATTTTGGCCTGAGGCTCCCTCACCCCAACCTTACCCAAAGGCACTGCCCACCCACACTGCAGAAGCAATGGTATGGCAGGGTCTGCCCATGTCTTCCTGTCTCCAGCTTGCCATGCACCACTCCCTTCTCTGAACTGCTTCTTTCACTTTTGTGATGAGACAAAGCCACAGATCTGATTAACCCACTCTTCAGCTTCCACATATACACAGCTTCTTGGGGTCTGTGTAGGGTTCAAAGGTTTGTGTCTCGGTCCAACAGACCCAGATTGGAACCTACCTCCCAACTAAGTGGTATTGAGAAAGTGACCATTCTGGGCTTCTGTTCCCTCATTTGTAAACTGAGAATAACTGTGGTCATAGGAGAGTCTTGTCACACCATGTTGGTGTGGATTCAATAATGATGCAGGTGGAGTGCTTAGCAGAGGGCTGGTTGGGCCTTTAGTAAGCCCTCAGCAAGTGGCAGCACTCTGGAGTAGATATGCTGTCACTTTACCTAACAGCCCCCTTTCCTGGTGGACCCTCCCCTTCCCCTTTCATGTGGTACTGGTAGTTCTATCATTCTAGCGTGCCTCACCACCTGTCACACAGTTGGGCAAGTACATCAACTAGGATTTGGTCTGGGTGCATGTTTCTGAAAAAAGTAACAATGGCTTAAGTTGGGACTTTGTTTCTGTCTCAGGTAAAAGGAGTCTGGCACAGGGACCACAGGCTGAAGTGGCAGCCCCAAAGTTCACTAGGCATGGGGGCACCTATCTTTCTGATTAACCATGGAGAATGGCTTTCAACCTCCACGTGACTTCTGGGTCCAAGATGGCTGCTGGAACTCCAGCTAGCAAGTCCACATTCCCCAGATGAACAGTAGGAAGAAGTGATGGAAGATGGGGAAAGTGCATAACACCACTCCCAGCCCCACCACTATGAATTCTCACTGAAAATCCTACGTAAGAATTCCACATGTAGAACTAAGTCACACGGACCTCTCCTAGCTACAATCTAGTCTCAGAAATGTAGTCTTTCCACTGGACACTTTGTCACCTGAAATACAAAGTGTTTTTGAATTAAGCAAGAAAGGGAAAAGGGATCTCAGTTGGCAACTAGCAGTGTCTGCCACGGTATGGGTCCAGGATGAGCCATCAATGCCCTTCCATAGCATCTGATCTATGACATGAGGAAAGAATGGGTCCATGTTCCCAATGGAGAGGCATAATCCTACATATATGGAAGATGTTATTGGCACACAGAGGAACTGAGCCAGGGAAGGGACAGAGTGTGCACAGGAGTGAGGCGGCCAACTGCTCCCTGTTTTGCTTTCATATTTTAGTATAATCCTTTACCCCTCCCACAAGACTGAAAGGTCTTGATGGAAAAATCCTGCCATACCCACATGCACACTCCTACAGGTGACCAAAATGTTTGTCACTGGATGACTGAATGAACAGCAGTGTACTGAAAAAAAGGAAGAAGAAAGAAAGAAAGAAAGAAAGAAAGAAAGAAAGAAGGAAGGAAGGAAGGAAGGAAGGAAGGAAGGAAGGAAGGAAGAAAGGAAGGAGAGAGAGAATACTATTGTCTACAACAAACATATGAATATTTTAAAATATGACGATTTTTTAAAAATTGATCAAGGCACTCACAGTTTCCAACAGGATGATTTCACAATTCCATGTTAGAAATCGCAACAAGGAACTTGCCAAGTTCAAGCAAGATGGTCATCCTTGAGCTGTCTCCCTGGACACTGGAGTTTCTAGACAGATCTGCAAAACAGTAAAGGAAAACACCATTGAAGACTGTGTATCTTTCTGCTCAGTTTGTGCTTGAAAAATGATTGTAAAATACTTTCATTTTACCTAGGAGGCTTCTTAACCTGCCCCAAGGAGGGTAGTCTTCTTCTGATGTAGTTCATGTAATGTTAATTTTTGTTTTTATATAGTTTTTGCTTTGTTTTCATTTCATAGGTGATTTCATCCACTGATTACTCAACTAACAACAGCTCCCACCAGCTTCTGTTTAACATTTATCTGGTTAATGGTGAAAGAATACATATTAATCAAGATAGCATCTGCTGGTCAGTGTAACCGGGGTTTCTTTTATCAGATGTTCTTTTTTTTTTTTTTTAAGATTTTATTTATTTATTTGAGAGAAAGAGAGAGAGAGAGAACAAGCAGGATGAGTGGCAGCAAGAGAGGGAGAAGCAGACTGCTGAGCTGGGAGCCTGACAGGATGGATTCCAGGATCATGACCTGAGCCGAAGGCAGATGCTTAACCAACTGAGCCACCCAGGTGCCTGCCACTCTTATATCAGATGTTCTTAAAACTGCAGGGAAAGTATTAAGATCTTGAAATCATGTATGTCTTCTATATAAAAAGTTCATACAGTCTTTATTATAAAAGTTATAAACACTGGGGATAATCTAGACAATACAAAGGAGTAGAGACCATTCATCCCACTTCCTAAAGCCAAGCACTATTAATGTTTTGAAGCATTTCCTTCTGCTCATTCCTGCTCTCTCCCTTAATCTTCTAGTCTGTTTACATAGATGTATTCACACTGTATACATAAGTGTGCACTGCTTTATTTCACTTAATATTACAATGTGAGTATTTTCCTCATTATTAAAACTCCCTAGAGCCTAGAGTGGGGACCATTTTCAGGCTAAAGCTTCCATGGTCCTCAGTGGGATTGTCCCACCACATCTTCAGTACACAAAGGCAAGTTCACTCCAAAGTTGTGGGTCTGCTCCTCATCCACTGAACAGAAACCAGAACTAAGACAGTCACGGAAGGCAGGACATGCCCAGACTTGTTCAGCTGCCCACTTGCAGGGCCAGTTTTGTTTGCCTGCTAAGCAGCCTTACCAATACAGAGGTTCTTCCCTGCAGAAACACACACCAGCTTTGAACTAGGGATGTGTCCCGAGCCGCAGCAGGGAAAAATCTAGACACAAGAAGAAAATAGTAAACTATGCTAGCAATTGCAAGATGAGATAGTGGGACTGCTCTTTTTAATTTCCAGAAGAAAGAGTTGTCTCAACTCACACTCACCTCACAGCAAAGGTACTCAGCATTTGCACCCATGTCTGGAATGCACAGCAAGTGGGCTTGAGACTGCAGTGAGCTCTGGATTTGGATGAGGGGAGACAGCAGCTATAGCAAGCTGAACAGTCTCTGGCATTGACCCCAGAGTGGATCCCCTGCCAGGCTCCCTGGGGTCTGATTTGGCTTTTGTGAAGCAAAACATCTTTTTTCCAAAAACACAGCAACATGAGAACAGGTTCTGCCTATTTGATCACTTCTGTATCTCCAGCACCTAGCACGTGCCTGACACATACTGTACCATTTGATACAGTTTACCGAATAGTGACTTTTTACAAACTCCCTTAAATGTTGACAATTACAACTCAATTTGAGTTCACAAGCATTTTTTTGGGAAGGAGCCAATGACTCCAAAGATACATACGTGCTTAGCACTCTTACTGGGTATGGGTCAGCCTTCTCAGCTCACTGTCCCTTCATTGACCTTTTCCCCATGGGGAAGTGAGCTTGGCTTCAGCAAAAGAAGAGCAGATGGATGGGGAGGTGGACCCCACGTTGAGAACCAGTGGTATAGGTGATCATTGACAAACTTCTCTATTTCAAAATATTGCTTCAGCATCCCTGCCCTCCAATCTCTTCTTCCCTGTTTCTTATCCCTTTACCTCCCTCTAGTTCCCAGGACTGGGAGCTCAGGTTGGTTGTATTAGTGCTATACGCAAGTCATGTTAAGAGTTAAATGTATCTTCAGTGGGCAGACCTACGGGCAATTTATATCTGTTTATTTCTGGAAAAATACAATGACAGTTAACGACTTTAAAAGAATACTTTGGACCAAATGTATGCTCCTAAGTTAGGTGCTACTTTCTATAGAATTGTATGGGCATCTGCACCAATCAAGAGTTGTTCTGAAACCTCCCCTACCCTGAGAGACAGGGAGGCAAAGGGGTCCATCTGTAGTGGAAAAGTGTTCTCTCTCCCATAGGAAAAATAGACAAAACGCATATCTTCAGAAGTGAGGAAAGTATAATCAAATTCTAAAATGGAAACAATCATCATCATTGTTGTCACCATTACCATCATCTTCATCAGCACTATCATCTATGTAGTTGACATGTACACAGCTTTTACTGTGCCCCAGCCCTGGGCTAAGCAACATGCATCTTCTCACGTAATCCTCCCACAGCTTTATAAGGCAGGCACTTTATAAATGAAGAAACAGACCCAGAGACATTCAGCAGCTCACCCAAGGGGATGCAGAAGTGGCAGGGAGGGACTTGCACTTAGATAATCTTGCTCTAGGACCCTGACTTTTAACTACTCACTATTATAGGGAAGATGCAAGTGAGGCAGACAGGATTCAAGGACTTTGACTTAAGTCCGTGGCAAAGCAGGGTAGAACCATGTCTCTCAAAGTTGCCCACACACTTGCCTCTCTTATTCACGCTGGTGGGCCCAGGCAGTGCCATACACACTCCAGACACTCAAAAGATAGTTGTTGAATGGACATATGAATGACCTCATTCTTGAGTACATTTCACACGATCGACTTCCCTGAGTTGGTTTCCGATATCTGAATTAGGCTTCCCAAGTTGTACTTAAGAGGCTGCACTGTAGCCTGCTTCTCCCTCTGCCTATGTCTCTGCCTCTCTCTCTCTATCTCTGTGTGACTATCATAAATAAATAAAAATTAAAAAAAAAAAAAAAAAAAGGGATCCCTGGGTGGCGCAGTGGTTTGGCGCCTGCCTTTGGCCCAGGGCGCGATCCTGGAGACCCGGGATCGAATCCCACATCGGGCTCCCGGTGCATGGAGCCTGCTTCTCCCTCTGCCTATGTCTCTGCCTCTCTCTCTCTATCTCTGTGTGACTATCATAAATAAATAAAAATTAAAAAAAAAAAAAAAAAAAGAGGCTGCACTGTGACTTCTGTACCTTCATTCATAATGATAAAAGTCTAATGCTGCCTTCCTTGTCAGCTTAAAGTGGGCAGTGTGCGTGTGCGTGCAGGTGGGGGCAGGACTGAAGTCCTTCTTCCTGGTCACACAAACTCCTAGAACACAAAAGCAACTACTAACAAAGGCAATGATAGGCTTGGTGGGCACAAGATCAGCTAAAGGGTCAGGCATGGTGGTAAAGCAGGTCTCTTTAGCCATGAGGTGGTGGAAAGGCTGGAGGCAATGAGCCCTTCAAGATAATGGTTCATAAGGTTATATTCCCCAGGCTTTACTACAGATAGGGATGGTCATGGAAATGTGAATTGAATTTTTTGAGTGGAATTCCACTTCCTGGAATGAAAGAGGAAGAGACTGGGCTGGTATTCTTTTTCTTTCTTCTCTCATCCCCCACTTTTCTGCTACCTGGAATGCAGACATGAAGGCAGGAGTTCCAGCAGTGATCTTGGGGTCATAAGCAAAAAACTCGAAGAGCCACAAAGCCCCAGCCTTTGAGCAAAGGCCATAATTATCAGCCTCTAAATTTCTCATTATGTCAGAAAAATAAATGCTTATATGTTTAAGCCACTTAGCAGCTAAATCCAATTCCTAACTGACACACTATAGTTGCTAGCATCTGAGATGGCTCTCATCTCCTGATAGCCCATCATCTCTCCTAGGAGAATACTATTTGTAAGATGAAGTTAGAATATCACTTGATAGATCCCAGCATTTATTAACAGTTTCTTACTGTTTCTGGGTCTAAAAGTAAACAAAAGTTTTATTTATTAATGTTATTTATTTATCAACTAGACTACACATTAATATGATGTATTAAGGCCAGATGTCACTTCCTGGTATTCATACTTCTGCATAATTCATCTCCTTGAGGTTGAGCTGGACTTCTGGACTCACTTTTAACAAAGAATATGGCAGAAGGGATGGAATGGCACTTCTGAGATTAAGGTATAAAAAGACTAGCTTTTGTTTTGTGTGCTCTCACACTAGCTTTTATGTCACGAGGCAGCCCTATAGAGATGCCCATGTCGTGAGTGAACAAGGCCTGCCAACAACCACATGAGTAAATCTGGACACAGACACCACCAGCCCCAGCTGAACCTTCAGATGAGACTGCAGCCCTGACCAACAACTTGACAGCAACCGTATTAGACATGTTGAGCTTAAGATGTTCATTTAAGCTGTGTCTAGGTTCTTGTCCCACCGTAACTGTGATAGGAAATGTTTGTTGTTTTAAGCCTGCTTTATTTTTTTTTTAAAGATTTTATGTATTAATTCATGAGGGACACAGGGAGAAAGGAAGAGACACAGGCAGAGGGAGAAGCAGGCTCCCTGCAGGAAGCCTCATGCAGGACTTGATCCCAGGACCCCAGGATCATGACCCAAGCCAAAGGCAGATGCTCAACCACTTAGCCACCAGGTGCCCCTTTAAACCTGTTTTAGGTAACTAATACATCCGCCAAACAATTTTCTTGGATTAATATTCAAGTTAGTGTCTATTCTCTAAGCCTTTTATTGTATGTCTTTGCCCACACCATCCTCACTGAAATATTGCTCTTGAATAGAATGCCTGACACAGTCTGGCACATAGTAGGTACTCAATAGATGATGAATGACTGGATAGATGGATAGATGGGTGAATGAATGGTTGAATAACAGACACTGTTTCTTACTGTTCTGTTCTAAAGCACCTTGAGCCTCAATAGATACTGAACAAAATACACAGGTAGAGACAAGGGGGGAAAAATGACAAACTATCAACTCAGCCAATCGTGTTTAGAGCATTGGTAATTTTACTTGGATGGCCTGTAGACCCAGTTCTGTGATTTACTGAAGGCAAATTCTTTCCTGGGAGACCTTATTAAGTTAGAAGAGTATTTAACAGCTCCCAAGATTTATCTTTGGGTCTAAAATTAAACAAATGTTTTATTTATTACTGTGTTCAACTAAAGTACACAGTAATGTGATGCATTAAGGCCAGAAGTTACAAGTCAAATGAACAGACTGACAGCAAAAGCAAAATCTCACCAATTTCCCTAATAATTTATGAACTGATGCAGAAGCAAGAGCTGATTTCAGCATCAGCTTCATAGGTCATGGAAACAATGATTGTGGCTGTTTGAGAGGCAAAGAAGGATCATTCTTTGCCTTTCAATGCAGATAAGACGCTTATTCTAGTCCATCTGGTTTTCCATTTCATTATCCAAGTCATTTAAATGGTGGCCTAAGGCAAACTATAAGACCCATTGTATGCTTTAGTCTAAAGTAAGTCTATTATTCGAAAGGTTTGTGCCAACAGGTGCTTGTTTGCCAAATGCTACTTTTCTATTAGAGAGGTCAGGAAAAAAGAATTTTGCAAAATCGAGATAGAAAATATGTGGGCTGGTAGGGATGGCCACGGGTAGAAGAGAGGGTGGGCAAGGCCAAGGGTGAATGTCAGAGTGGGTGTCTGGGTCGGGGCTCCAGGCTTGAGCTTGCCCCCCACCCTCACCTTGGAAAGGGCAGGAAGGATACACTTAAATGGTTAGGAGGTAGGTTCTTTTTTTTTTTTTAATTTTTATTTATTTATGATAGTCACACAGAGAGAGAGAGGCAGAGACACAGGCAGAGGGAGAAGCAGGCTCCATGCACCGGGAGCCCGACGTGGGATTCGATCCCGGGTCTCCAGGATCACGCCCTGGGCCAAAGGCAGGCACCAAACCGCTGCGCCACCCAGGGATCCCTAGGAGGCAGGTTCTACAGCACTTCCATGCAATGGGGACACAACCCCATCAGAAGTTATTTACACGGCAAGGAAAATATTTCTTACTCTAGATTCAACCTAGTTTTTAAATTCAAAGGGAAACCTGTGTAGGCTTTTTATATGATTTGCTTCAATGCATTAAGTTGTCCCTTGGGTCTTGGCGGAGAGCTCAAGGAAATTCTCTCCATCCAGGAGCCTGGGGGCTTTCTCTGGTATTTATTTTGGCAGCAGCTTGATTTCTTCCCCTGCTCTCAGTGCTCCTTCCTTCATTCCCTCCTATAGAGCACTACAGAACAAGGCTCTCATCCTTTGCAATATCTCCTATGTTTCTCAGAAAGAACTGGGGCATCTAGGTGGCTCAGTGGTTGAGTGTCTGCCTTTGGCTTAAGTCATGATCCTGGGGTCCTGGGATCGAGTCCCACACCGGGCTCCCCACAAGGAGCCTGCTTCTCCCTCTGCCTATGTCTTTGCCTTTCTCTGTGTGTCTCTCATGAATAAATAAATAAAATCTTAAAAAAAAAAAAAAGAAAGAATTTAATTACAAGTAGCAAGATCCTGGAAACATAACTGGATTCTACTACTGGCCTTGGAGAAGAAGGGATGTTCACAACATCAATGCAAGGGAAACATGAATGTTGAGAAATAATCTCTTCAAAAAAAAAAAAAAATCTCTTCAACAGGCCTCCTGGCGGAAGATAGAATGTTCTGAGAGAGCCAGGCTTGCCTGAGAGGGGCAGACCTCGACATCCCTCTGTCAAGGCCCTCACCGGCACACAGGACAAAAGGAATTCTTCGGTCACACAGGCTGCCGACTTCCTGGCTATCAGTGAGTCTTACTGTGGTCCATCACCCTCCTCACCCACCCCTGTACCCATCAGTGCCAGCCAGGAGGACGGTCCCTTTCCTCAGGTCTGCTGGTCCCTTCATGTGACAAGTTCATTCCTTTGCTGGCAAGAGGGGAACTTCCCACGCTCCCCATGCATGAAGGTTCTCTTCCACTGCAGAAGCCAAGCGCTCCTTCAAAAGGCACTCAGTTCTCACGGCTTTCTCAGGCCAAGGTGCCGTGCCTGGGAAAACAGCCAGTCCCCAAAGTTAGAGAGAGGCGAGGGAAGCCTGTGTGAGAACCAGCGGGGAAAAAAAAATGTGGTTACAAAAAAAAAAAAAAAAAATCACAAACACACACACATATGCATGCACGCACACCAGAAAATGGTCAGTGTTGGGGGGTTGTGGAGAAACTGGAACCTTTGTGCACTGTTTGGAGGAAAGTAAAATGGTATAGCTTCTGTGGGAAACAACATTGCAGTTCCTAAAATAATTAAAAATAGAATCACCGTATGATCCATTCCTCTGGGTATTTATCAGAAAGAACATGAAAACAAGGCTTCAAAGGGATACTTGTACACCCATAGCAGCATTCTTAACAATAGCCAAAAGGTAGAAGCAATGCAAGTGTTTACGATAGGTGAATGGATGAACAAAATGTGGGACGTGCACACAATGGAACAGTATTCAATCTTAAAAAGAAAACGAAATTTTGACACACCTTACATGGATAAAGCTCAAGGATATTATGCTGTGACATAAGCCAGATGCTAAAGGACAAATATTGTACAATTTTAACTTATATGAAATATCTAAATTGGCAAATTAGTAGAGACAGAAGAGAGGGGCCTGGGGAGTTATTGTTTAATGGGTATGAGTCTTCAGTTTGGAATGACAAAAAAAGTTCTGGACTAAGACAAGTCCATAAATTAACACACTGATTTTAGTGAGCAATTGTTGTGTCTCCCCTTTTTAAAGGGTTTATAATATTTCATATTTTGGATTTAACAATCCAAAAGATTAGCCTAGTGGTTATAAAACATATAGTCAAGTGTTTGATTTCAGAATCTGGATATAAGTTGGAAGGTATAAGATGATTTGTCTACGTTTGTACATAAACTGAACATGCATTGTAAGTTTCATTCAGCAGAGTTACAAAATATATTAAATGTTTGGAAAGTTCTGCTTGTCACAGACATCGGGAATGCCTAAGAAGACTATCAAATATGTTAGATGTTTAATGTTGTTTAAAATACTTAGGGGCAGCCCCGGTTGCTCATCGGTTTAGCACTGCCTTCAGCCCAGGCTGTGATCCTGGAGACCCAGGATCGAGTCCCGCGTTGGGCTCCCTGCGTGGAGCCTGCTTCTCCCTCTGCCTGTGTCTCTGCCTGTGTCTCTGCCTCTCTCTCTCTCTCTCTCTCTTTCTTTCTCTCTCTCTCTGTGTCTCTCATGAATAAATAAAATCTTTAAAAATAAAAAAAATAAAAATAAAATATTTAGGACATATAATTAATGAGTTGTAAAGCTAGAGTAGTTAAGTAAAATAATTAAATTTACAAGTTGAATTCTAAAGCTTTAGGAAGCCAGGTTTTTGGAAGTTTAATAATTCTAACATCTTTCTAAAATTGTAGGAAAAAAGGAACCCTCGTGCACTGTTGTGTGAATGCAAACTGATGCAGCCACTGTGGAAACAGCATGGAGATTCCTCAAAAGGTTAAAAATACAGCTACCCTATGATCCAGTATTTCCATTACCAGGTATTACCCAAGGAAAATGAAAACACTAATTCACTAATATGCATCCTTATGTTTATTGAAGCATTGAAATGTAAGCATTCCAAGTGTCTATCTATAGATGAATGGATAAAGAAAATGTGGTGTATATAAGTACAGAAACACACACCCTAGAATATTTACTACTCAGCTATAAAAAAGAATGAAATCTTGCCCTTTGCAACAACATGGATGGAAGTAGAGAGTATAGTGCTAAGTGAAATATGTCAGATAGAGAAAGACAAATATCATATGATTTCACTCATATATGTAATTTAAGAAACAAAGTCAAAAAACCTCAAACAAACAAAAGGAGAAAAAAAAAAAAAAGGACTGTTAAAGACAGACAAACTGCTGGTGGCCAGAAGGGAGGAGGGTGGGGAGTGGCGGAAGAGGTGATGGGGAGTTAGGAGGGCACCTGTTGTGAGGAGTGTTGAGTAATATATAGAATTGTTAAATCACTATACTGTCCTCCTGAAACTAATACAATACTGTATGTTGATTGTACTTCAATAAAAAAATACTACTTCTGACATCCTTGTAAAAGCCACTCAGTACCCACTCTTCTCTGTGGACACCACTGTCTTCCACATGCCGCCCCGTCGGCACACCGACAACACCTGGTGGGTGAGAGATTCTGCGAAGGTCGGGGGGGGGTGGGGAGGATAAAAATTAAAAAATAAATAAATAAAAGAGTGGGGAGTGAAGGATGTATTCTAGGTAAGGGGAGTCTGAGAGAGAATGGGGTGAGTTTGGAAAGCAGAGCAGGGAAGACAGAGCCAGATTTTTTTCATGAACATCTGTGGCTTCAGATAGCTAACTTTTCATTCAATCAGATTGTACTGGAGTGAGCTCATCCGGGGAGGAGAGGGAGCTAAAGGAATAGGATAAGATGAGCCTGCAGGATGCTGGCTGTCAGAGTAAGGGCTTCTTTTAGCCTCAGGACACTCAGAGCTGGACGGTCATCAGCAAGCTTCTCACCGGGTGAGCAGCAGGCAGCTTCCGTTGGCTACTAAGGGCAGAAGAGTTGTAAGAAGACGCATCTGGCCTTGAAGTGGAGGGTGGACTAGAGCCGTCGAGGATGCAGAGGAAGGTGGGGAGGCAGGAAGGAGGCCACTGGAGAAGGAGGGAGAAGAGGGAAGGGGAAGTGGGTCCACCCAGGCACCTGAGCAATGAGGACAAAAGCAAATAGGAATGGAGAAGGCAGGAGGAGACGCCCTGTGGGGAAAGAAGTTGGGAATTAGGCACATGTTTCAGCAGAGTCAGGGAGACCCAGAGAAGGTGCCGCAAAGTCAAGAAAACATGGGGTTCAGGGCAAATAAGCTGGGTTAGTTAGAGATCCAGGTCTGGGACTGAGACTGCAGGCCCCCCCGCATGATGGTCAGAACAGTGAGGAGGGGGCTGAGGAGGAATCGCTCCCCAGGAGGTGGAGGTAAGATAGAGGGAAGGAGCACACTCAGTGGAAATCATCTCCCCGCCACCCCTTAGGGAGCAGCCCCCATACCCTGTATCTCCAGCCAACATGGCAACTCTGCAAAGTGCATGATTTTGCTCCATGTCATAGATAAGGCAGCTGAGGTGCAAGGAACTATGGTTCTCGCCCAAAGTGTCAGGTGGTAGAACTGGGTGAGACCTGAGTCGATGGGACTCTACTGCTGGATTTTTCCTTCTAAGGCCCCGTGTCTCCAGGCAAAAGTCATCCCTCCCAGCTCTTAATAATGTGATGTTTGCACTCAGAACAAATGAGATGGGGGCTGTGTTTTGGTTATTGGATTACTTATAGTGTCACAAGAACTTGGTACATCTATGTTTTAGGCTAAAAACAAAACTATTTCCAGGGTCCAGTAAAGTTATGAAATCTAAGGAAGTATAAACAGCACAAAGCAGGCTTGAGTCCTAGGTCAGTTCTACAAAGGTTTAGTGATTCCTCTGGAACCCAGAGAACTGGGTCCAAAGTAAATCAGATGGTGGGGTGCACAGGCTCCATGCCCCCTGCAGCCCTGAGCCTTGTTTCATTAGACAACAGGCCACAAAGCTGCTTCTGTGCATTTAACTTTTTTTGCACTTGCTTGCTTTTTTTTTTTTTCCAAATTAAAATCAATATCATAGTGATGAAAAAAAGCAGACTTAGCAAAGCACAGGAAGCCCCTAGGATCTTCATTTCTCCTCCCACATCTGTCAAAATGCAAATAAATTTCCCTAGGGCCTCAATTCACTTTCCATATGCTAAAGATACCACCCGTCACTCAGCCTTCCACGTAGGAAGCGTTATAGACATGTTAGAGGAAATTTGCTTATTAAACCCTTGACTAAGCACAGAAGGTGTGGCAGAGAAGGCGTTTTGTCAACCTTTCTGTACTGAGCTGTGGCCAAAAACCTGCATGGCTCAGCCCCTCTGTGGCCTACTGTGGCCATGAGGCCTGTTCTCACCAATGGGAGATGACAGGAAGAAACATAGGTCACCTCCAGGCCAAGGCTTTGAGAAACAGATGGAATTTCTCTACTCTCTTCAATAGCTGGATGGAGAGGCCTCTAAGGCCTCTGAAAATGGTGGAGAACTGTGAGATGGAAGGAGCCAGGGTCTCTGAATCACTAGGGAAAGGAGAAGGCCTGGCAAGCAGGAGGAACAGTGCTGGATTGTTCCCCAAGTCTCAAGCCACTGGCATGTTGGGGTTTATTGGTATCGTTGCTGGTATTACTCTATCTGCTATATCCGTGCATCTACAAATGTATTTATACATACGTGTGGTATGTACGTGCTGTTTTAAGAAACTCAGAGATGTCACTGTAGGCTTTTATTAGGTTAACTGCATCACTGGAGGGTGCTTCATTACACAGATGATATGCTGCAGGACAGCCCCCCGCCCCAGCGCAATTAAAATATTATTCGGCTTACAAAAAACTGACTTCCATGCAGCTTGAGAACACACTGTCCACATCATGAATAGGTGCACCGATCCACACAGGGGGCAGGGAAGCCACAGCTTACCCTGAAGCCCCTGGAATCGCCTCCCTTGTCCCCTGTCTTCAGGCTGATGAGTCTAGGGTGGGTTTCCTCACACCCCCTGGCTGAGCTTCCCACGGCACAATCTGATCTGAAAACACATGGCTGGATCCCTGTGAAGCTTTTTCTTATGGGACCCTACCCCACATATGTCATTTCCATGAGCGGCCATAAAACCAGCAGAGCAGGGGTGTGAGCTGCAACAGGATCCCTTCCTGTTGGTGAACAGGGAAGTCAAGTTGCTCAGGCTTTTCCTTTTAGAACATGAGACTGAGGGCCCAGTGAGGAACATCTGGCCGCAGTGGGCTGGGGACAAGTCAGGGTGAGCAGCCAGAGATGGAGGCTGCTGGAAGGGAAAGGTGGCGAGGGAAAGAGGGCCTGAGAGTGATCTTTGCAGCAAATTTACACGAGAGCCACAAAGAGCAAATTTTACAAAAAACTCACCGGATTCAAGCGGGGAACAGTGAGATAAATCCAAGAAGGAAAGAGATCCTAAAAACTTCCTGGCTTTTATATTCATTAGTCATGTATGTAAAAAGTCAAAATGCCATGATTGCTTTTTAAACAAATTTTCAAAATCTAAACTGGGGAGGGAATTGTCTGTTTTGTATCACACAAGAAAAGGATCACAAATGATGTAGGCAACTACTGGAATTAAGGCAGGGTTGTAGATCAGTCGCAAATATTCTGCTACTAGACCATAAGTCCTGATGGCATCCTGTCCCGGAGACATCCCTCAGACAGCCCCACGTGCGGCCAGGTCCGCGAGCTTCCAGGGGTTTTCTGGCTGCTGTAATCCCATTCCGTCTGTAATTCTGCTCTCCAGACAAGACCTTGGTGAGCCATGTGGTGAGAAGCACATCTCACCAAGAAACCCCAGACTACAGATATGTTGCGAAGCAGGCATGAGCAAGCTGAACAAGTTTTAAAATATTCAGTCCCTAAGTATGTTTAATTATAAAATCACCAAAACAAGGATCTGAATCATAGAAATACTCTCAAGAGAGAAGAGACTGTCACCTGCATATGTCCTACAGAGCAGTGTTTCTCAGCCTCTCAAATACCCATGGCTATTCGGGTCCTCAGAGGATCCTGATGAAATGCACGTCCTGATTGTTTAGGTCTGGGGTGCAGCTTGGGATTCTGCATTTCTTACAAGCTCCCTGGGGAAGCACTGCTGCCCGTCCAAGGACTGCACGTTGAGTAGCAAGGGTCTAGGGCTTTTGGAGGGCAATGGACTTTTGAGGCCCAGCTTTTTTTTTTTTAATGTTTATTTTTATTTATTTATGATAGACATAGAGAGAGAGAGGCAGAGACACAGGCAGAGAGAGAAGCAGGCGCCATGCCCGGAGCCCGACGCGGGACCCGATCCCGGGATTCCAGGATCGCACCCTGGGCCAAAGGCAGGCGCGAAACCGCTGAGCCACCCAGGGATCCCCCTGAGGCCCAGCTTTTGTTTTTTTTTTTTTTTTTTTTTTTTTTTTTTTTTTTTTTTTAATAACAATTTTATTTTTGAGAGAATGAGAGAGAGAGAGAGAGAGAGACAGAGACAGAGACAGAGGCAGAAAATTAGGCCAAGAGAGAAGCAGGCTCCCCACCGGGACCCCAATATGGGACTCGATCCCAGACTCTAGAATCACACCCTGAGTCAAAGGCAGAGACTTAACCCCTGAGCCACCCAGGCATCCCGGATCCTGTTTTTTAAGCCACTCTGATACCCTCTATCTTTTGTTTTTTTTTTTTTTTTTATTTTTTTTTATTTTTTTTTATTTTTTTATTTTTTTTTATTGGTGTTCAATTTACTAACATACAGAATAACACCCAGTGCCCGTCACCCATTCACTCCCACCCCCGCCCTCCTCCCCTTCTACCACCCCTAGTTCGTTTCCCAGAGTTAGCAGTCTTTATGTTCTGTCTCCCTTTCTGATATTTCCCACACATTTCTTCTCCCTTCCCTTATTTTCCCTTTCACTATTATTTATATTCCCCAAATGAATGAGAACATATAATGTTTGTCCTTCTCCGACTGACTTACTTCACTCAGCATAATACCCTCCAGTTCCATCCACGTTGAAGCAAATGGTGGGTATTTGTCATTTCTAATAGCTGAGTAATATTCCATTGTATACATAAACCACATCTTCTTTATCCATTCATCTTTCGTTGGACACCGAGGCTCCTTCCACAGTTTGGCTATCGTGGCCATTGCTGCTAGAAACATCGGGGTGCAGGTGTCCCAGCGTTTCATTGCATTTGTATCTTTGGGGTAAATCCCCAACAGTGCAATTGCTGGGTCGTAGGGCAGGTATATTTTTAACTGTTTGAGGAACCTCCACACAGTTTTCCAGAGTGGCTGCACAAGTTCACATTCCCACCAACAGTGTAAGAGGGTTCCCTTTTCTCCACATCCTCTCCAACATTTGTTGTTTCCTGCCTTGTTAATTTTTCCCATTCTCACTGGTGTGAGGTGGTATCTCATTGTGGTTTTGATTTGTATTTCCCTGATGGCAAGTGATGCAGAGCATTTTCTCATGTGCATGTTGGCCATGTCTATGTCTTCTTCTGTGAGATTTCTGTTCATGTCTTTTGCCCATTTCATGATTGGATTGTTTGTTTCTTTGGTGTTGAGTTTAATAAGTTCTTTATAGATCTTGGAAACTAGCCCTTTATCTGATATGTCATTTGCAAATATCTTCTCCCATTCTGTAGGTTGTCTTTGAGTTTTGTTGACTGTATCCTTTGCTGTGCAAAAGCTTCTTATCTTGATGAAGTCCCAATAGTTCATTTTTGCTTTTGTTTCTTTTGCCTTCGTGGATGTATCTTGCAAGAAGTTACTATGGCCGAGTTCAAAAAGGGTGTTGCCTGTGTTCTTCTCTAGGATTTTGATGGAATCTTGTCTCACATTTAGATCTTTCATCCATTTTGAGTTTATCTTTGTGTATGGTGAAAGAGAGTGGTCTAGTTTCATTCTTCTGCATGTGGATGTCCAATTTTCCCAGCACCATTTATTGAAGAGACTGTCTTTCTTCCAATGGATAGTCTTTCCTCCTTTATCGAATATTAGTTGCCCATAAAGTTCAGGGTCCACTTCTGAATTCTCTATTCTGTTCCACTGATCTATGTGTCTGTTTTTGTGCCAGTACCACACTGTCTTGATGACCACAGCTTTGTAGTACAACCTGAAATCTGGCATTGTGATGCCCCCAGATATGGTTTTGAGGCCCAGCTTTTGATCTGAAACTTGGGACATGGAGAGAAATTGGGGTGTCAGCAGAGCTCTGCTCACATCCTTGAGATTGCCAAGGGCTAAATGAACCACACACACACACACACACACACACACACACACGTTCATGCTTACATCCGAAGGGATCTATTCAAAACCTGCGCTACAGATTTTTATTCATACCCTACATCACATGGGTGATACATTCAATCTGGAAGTTCGAACATTGATTCTTGAAGTTTCTTTTTGAGTCTTGGTCACAGGATTAACCCTTAGAGGCAAACACCTGAAATACCCTCGGATATCCAGGCATGTGCACCGAGTCTCTCAATTACCACTAACTTCAGCGGGTGGGTATTGGTGTGTTTCATCGATACCAACATGCTACATGGCACTCAAGTGCTCCTAGTCCAAAATGAGTGTGATTATCTCATTCTTCATAAATCTGACAGCTGTTGACTGCCAGCAACGTGGAGGGAACCAGACACCATGGAGGAAAGGAGCTGCAAGGACACGGAGTCTGGGCCAGGTCCCAAGACGCATTTCTCTAATCACTCAATAGTTAACCATCACCTTGAATTACCTTGGAACTTACAGGGAGGAGCTGTCCTCATTGTTCTCTGTCCTCCAATTGTATCATATGATCTTCAAACCGAAAGGACTTGCAACAAAAATGTAATTTATAAGTTAAGAATAGTTAACAGCATCATTTCTTTGAATAGCTGCTTTGTTTAGGATTTAAATTACATTGTGATTTTTTAAAAAGATCTTATTTACTTATTCATGAGAGACGCACAGAGAAAGGCAGAGACATAGGCAGAGGGAGAAGCAGACTTCTCTCTGGGAGCCTGATGTGGGACTCGATCCCAGGGCCCTGGGATCACAACCTGAGCTGAAGGCAGACACTCAACCACTGAGCCACCCAGGCACCTCACATTGTGATTTTTCTTATGAGATACCTGATTCGTACTCTGAATGAAACAATGCAGAACGCGTGGCCACACAGGAGCCCTTGCCGGAAAGAGGCAGGGAAAGAGCGGACACAAACCTGTCTGAAAATTACCACTTTCTTCTGGAGCCTCCCTTTCTAAGATAAGGGAAATGGCTCATCCACCCCCTCTGGTTCTTCCTGATTCTTTTAACCTTCTTTTTCACCCAGGTAAAGAGAATTAACTTCTGTACCCGACATTATAGTAATGTCATTATTTTCTTTTGGTATTCTCATTAAGAAATTTTTGCCTTTGCCAATATTGTGAAGATATTCCATATTTTCCTGTAAAAGTGGAATTGTTTTACCTTTCACATTTAAATTTGCCATCCATCTGGGACTGATTTTTAGTAACATTATTTTAAGTATTAATCTTATCTTTAAATATAATGTGAATATTAACCTGGTATTATTTGTCATAAATGTTTTCTCTTTTGTTTTTCAATAAGACACCAAAATTTGGAAAGTACTAATTTTCTGGGTGGAAAAAAATTGTAAACCCTAGAATTATAATACTGTTCTATTTTTTTTCATTCTATTTTTTTTTTTTCTTTTTTTTTTTCATTCTATTTTTTTAATATCAATATTGTCCTATTTTAAATTTAGGATAGCCAAAATATGAGAAAATAATTTTTCCATTTTATGAGGTGAAATGAAAATCATTTTGCCATAAGTATTGATTATATGCATAGGGAATGCTCACAGGAGATGAATGAATCATGGTGGCAACGTTAGACACTTAGACTGTTTTAAGGAAGGAGTCCTTCATTCATTTGGCAATGTGTTATTGATATTTATATTATAAATATACATTCGTAATAAATACATTTATATAAAACATGTTTACTTGTTAGCTATGTTATATTCATTATACTTATTTGTACATATTTATTAGTATGTATTATATTAAGTGCATTTATGTTGATGTGCCTGTGAATGCATATGATTTGCTTGGGTGAGACTGGGGACACTCCAAAAACAGCTAGACTTAACCACCAAATGAACACACTGGGGGATTGGTTGAATGACACCATTCTTGCGCAATATCAAGCTTTACTCTTTGCCACTGAGCACAGTCATTATTTCAAAGCAGTGTCTTTCGGATTATGTGGCTCCATGTGCCCCAGAAAAGAAGTTCAGTCTTCATGTGGTATGAAAGACCCTGGCCTTTACGGTGTCGCTGCTACATTTACAGTGTGGCATCCTGAGTCAGAGCCAGAACATCAGAGACTGATTTAGGTAGCTGTGGTAAAGCACCATTTCTCCCACTGGGAACTAACTTCAGATACTGGGCTTTTCAGATGGCCAAGCTGCTGAGCAGCAGGGGAAGCAGTTTATTTATTCTTCCTCTGAATATGAAGGTAAATGCAATTGTGAAGTAACCTGATAGTCTTTGGTTAAAAACAAACAAAAAAAGATTATATGCTGTTCTATTTATAGCACCACAAATCAGTTTTTGTTCCAAGCTGTAAATGTTATCATCGGTGGTCTTGGCAGATTCACATTAAAACAGAAAACACACTGCCTGAGCAAAGGGTCAGGCCAAGCAAATCAGGGTTTCCATATTATTAAAACTGGGACAGGCTGAGGGGCAAGCACCCATGAACCAAACACTGCTTCTGGCTGCATCTGAATTCTGGCCTTCTTGAAACAGATCTGTCAGGCTCCTTTGAAAACTTTTAGTTTGTCCGTATTCCTGTCTAATCAAACGATTAACTTAATTATATATCCACATGGCCTGTGGACATTTGAGAGGAACCATACTTCCCCCCCACCCCCACCCCATATCACTTAAACTAAAGCTCCTGGGTTAGACTCATGACCCAAAAAGCTGTCCCATGCATTGGTCTTGAACATGATTTTTGAACAGGAAAACCTTTTTCAGAGACAAGATTACTCATGACTGTCTCTAGTACATAGGCATGCCAGCCTGGGATGTGCCAGCTTCAAGAGTGGTGCCCACGTGGGGGTCACAAATCATTATATGATTAGTATGTTGTATGGCTTTACCATCGGGGCCCATCTTGACAATATCTACTCATACCCTGCTTTTGTTTACTTATAGTGGGTTCTAAGCCACTCTACCTCATAATAATTTACTTGTATGACTTGTTTCTTTTAACTTCAAGTTACAAACGACCAACAGAACTCTGACCTCAGCTCCAGGGAGATGCTCACCTTCTGGGCATCTGTCACCCACTGGCCATTCCAAGGTGTCAATCCTAAGTCAGAAGGGAGGAGAGTTGGTCCCTGGCCCCTCTTACGTGGTATTGCAGACACCCGATACCACCGTCTGTTGCTGGTTTTTAGCAGAGGTGCCCTACTCCACCACCAGCCAGACAAGCAGGGTCAACCCTAACAGGACAGAGGAGCTCTGGGAGCAGCCTCTCTTATCTTTCTGGAAATTAAAGAGAGGATGGAGTGAGATGTGCCAAACCCATCTGCTCTTTACGGTGGTGTCTGTGGAAAGACCCCACTCTACCCTATGGGTCTCTCAGAGTCTTCAGGACCCCAGTGCTTATCAAAGAAAATATCAGCATGTCTACCCCTTCTGGGATGGGACCCTTCACAGCAGAACAGGCCCCAGTCAAAATTCTAGGAGTGTTAACATTTTAAAACTGCATCAGTGAATTCAGGGCCCTGGCCTTTTCCTATCCAGCTTGAGAAAGACGTGGTTAAATCTCAACATTACTCCACGACCTGCCTAGTTCAAAACTCCATCCTCTGCAAAGACTGTGGCACCAGTGATTGCTGCTGTGGCCAAACCCCTTCCAATTCTGATAGAAAATTTGGTTTGATTGGGGAGGGGGTGGCAATAACAGCCTGGAAATGAGAAGAGGGAAGAGGCAGGTACTAGAGCGGTTTGCCCCTTCGTGGCCTCAGCAATAGGAAGGACATAAATGCAGGTCACCACCACACAGGACGCACGGGCGGAAGCCCATAAGGGACAGAGGGTCACACTTCACAGCCACGTTCCTTCTCACGACCAGGCTGCGTGGAGGCCAAGTGGCTGGCCGGCATCCTTGCTCACCCCTCTGGCCCTTTGCGAAGTCACAATGTCCTGCCACATGGACAACGAAGGGACAAAACATCAGCAGACCCATTTTCAAACTTCAATTGCCTGACATTCAATTGTGGTTATGCTGATTTTATTGCTCTTGGCAAAATCTTGTCCTTCCTGCAGTGTGGCCGAAATACAAGGTTGTATCAATTGCCATTGAAAACACAACCCATTAGATGTCAGACACAAAGGAAATAAAAATCGCTGACGCTCTGTTTTGCAAGGACAAATTAATTTGCCCCAGAAACACGGCATTTGCCACCGATCTCATTAAAAGTGCCGTGAGATTATCAGGAAAAATTAATACAAGCTGTTGGTTATCAGCTACATCATTTCAGCTCACAAAGGCAAGTCCTGGTTGTCAGTTTGCTGCTGGGGGCAAGGACAGGCGTTAACAAAGAAAGTCACATTCAATTAGAAACCATCACCGGGGTTGGCATTTGCGGTTATTCTGCACGGATCAGCTTGAAGAACAACCACACTACTTTTTGGTTTGAACTTGAAAGCAAGGGCACTTTTGGCAGCAAGGGGAATCAAGTCCTCTCTCTAACACGTTGATGAGAGAAAGAGCAGCAGTTTGCCTGGAAAGTTTGTAAACTGAGGCTCCATGGTACTGAGCATGCTCAGGAGATATAGGACTAAAGAATTATTTTTCGAGCACTTTGGATCCTCAATCATTGTAGGCTGGTGGGACCCGCAAGCTACTAGTGATGCCTCCCGCTGTCTCTGTGTTCGGGTCCTGTCAGAACCAGCCCCGGCCCACCTCCCCTGGTAACTAGCTCATGGTCTCCCAGCCTGGCTTCCAGGCAGTGCTGCTCCTGCTCCTGCACGGATCTAACTCCCGGGACGCTCACTACAAGGGCCGCGCTGCAGGTCCTCACATGCTTCCTGAAACATCCATTTAATGAACCCTTACTGAGCTGTAGCTATGTGGCGGCACCACCTGAGGCCCGGGGAGTAAGCAGTGAGCAAAAACACGGAGAAAGGGAAATCATCTCAGTCATTTTGTTGCTAAACAGATTTCATTGGTTGTCAACTTTGACAGGTTGGTCATTTGGTCTGTGGGTCATCACTGAGTTAAGGGCATCCAACACTTTTCAGGAATGGCTCATTTTCCAGCTATTCTGCATGGGCATCTGTTGTCAGTGCTCATTTGCTCCCCTGACACCAACCCAGACTCAGACACGTCCACTGACACTAGGATAAGGCCATCACCACACTGTCAGCACCAGCCTCAGGACCTTTGCTCATGCTACTTTCTCTGCCCAGATTTCTTTTTCTTGGTAATCTGATTGTGTCATTTTCTTATTTCCTTCAGGTTTTACTTAAAAGTCACCCTGTCCTGGGTGAGGCCTTCTTTTTAAAGTATACCATTCCCCAGATTTGACTTCCTCACCCCTTCCCTGCTTTGTTTTTTTATCCTTGGTCCTTTTCATTGTCTACACTCTGTATTTTATGTATCCTGTTTATTCCTGCCTCCCTCCCTAGATTCTGAACTCAATGACAGCCGGGACCTTGGTCTGTGCCTGGAAAAGTTGTTTGTACACATAGGCACTCAACTGATATTTACTAAGCAAGCACATGCGTGATGGAACGAAAGCCTTCAGTATTTCCTGTGATTTTCAACCTGGTCTCCCCTCTATTTAATGCACACAGGTGAAGCTTTGGTTCATTCAATTTCCTGTTCATTTTGATAAGATAAATGAAGCAAAATGCAATAGGCCATTCAAAAAATTGCACCCACATGCCTTGGAGAATGTTGCTGAAACTGAACTTTGATGGCTTGGGGGGCAGCACTGTCATGAAAAGTTCTCTGGCCAGTTCATGAAAGAACAAATTTAGTTCCTATTAAATGCTCTGGTATATTAATGGCCATAGTTGTTCAAGGGTATAAATTATATATATAATTTATATATCATATGTTAAAGGCATATATTAAAGTCTAGGAGGGTCTGCATCTGATTTAGCTTTGGTTAGAACCGGCTTCTTGGCTTGTCTTTCCTACTGGACTTTCATGTTCTGGGGCAGGGGTTGGGGGAGCAGGAATGGAAGATACCATTGATCATGTCATATCCTCCATAACATTTTGGAAACAACTTAGCTATAATAAGTGTAAATTTTTTTTTAAAGTGTGGTTGAAATGAATTGACTATGGAATTTCCGTCTTTATCCTTTTTGGGCTGTGAACCCCAGTGTCCACAACCAGGACTGGTACCCTCAGTCCAGTGGCAGTCCTCGCTTTGTTCTGAGAGGCCCCGGTCTGGAGGTAGGAGAGCCAGAAGCCAGTCACTTCACTGAACAAAGAATTGTAACTGTCTTCAGATCCTGCCTCTGGCCTGGGCCCAAGAGCCTGAGCCTCCCCACCAGGGAAGTGTGTGGCCAAAGACACAAGTACTAAAAACAACTCTGTGCAACACAGAGGCCCGTTTAGGTGGCTTCCATGAATCAGAAGCTTCTGGAAGCTCTTGGGGGTCCCTTGTGGCTATGCACTATCAAAGTTCTGCTTGCAGAGGGAGAGCAAACCCTTCATCTCAAAGACACGCACTCCAGAGAGCAGGTGGTCCTCGACGGGAATGGAGGGTCTACACCCCATGGAATTGGAAGGGAGTCGAGTATGGAACAGTGCTTGTCCCTTAGGGTCCTTTGAAAGCAAGCTCTTAAACCAGATAGGGTCATTTCGGATAGACAGCCAGGAGGGCATCCCTGCAGACTGGGACTCTGTGTTGGTGCGATTCCAAGGGGCAAGCTGGACAGTCTTT
This sequence comes from Canis aureus, assembly GCF_053574225.1. Taxonomy (NCBI): domain Eukaryota; kingdom Metazoa; phylum Chordata; class Mammalia; order Carnivora; family Canidae; genus Canis; species Canis aureus. Next base: position 28,831,056 of record NC_135622.1, on the reverse strand, counting down.
ACAACAATCAGATAGAGGGAGAGACATATATTACCCCAGTTGAAAGAAACACATTAATAGCCAATATGTTGGAGTATATATTTTCTTGTTCATTCTAGAGGAAGCAAACAGGGGACCAGGCCAGGCCAGAGCTGACCATGGTGAGTGGTGTTTACAGTGCTGTGGGGCAGGAGCTCAAACACTCTCTGATGGTCACTCATAAAGCAGCTCTTAACATATGGGTGCCAATTTTCTCTTTCACTTGACATTCCCTGATAAGCTCTCTAAACCTCCTTCTGGCTTAAGGTCTGGGAAAGCCATAGTGGTGAATACACATAATATGGAACTTCACTTCCCACCCAGCATTCCCTTGCGAGGCTGTGCCTGGAGGTGGATGAGCCTCCATCGGTGGAGGTTGTGGGCCAGAGCACGATGCCCTGCTGTGGTCACAACTCCATAGGTGTGCTGTGTTTTTCTCAGTATACCCATTTTAGGCTTGTGTGGTATTAAACTTTTCTGCCAGTAAGTAGAAAAGGCAATTTTTGTAAAAACTGAGAAACGACTTGCAGGCGAAGGCAGATATTTCAGAAATGACTCAGAATGGTGTTTTGCTAGAAGAATGCTAATGAAGTGCAGAGCATATATTCATGAGACTGATAACACGCCCTCGGAAAGAAAATGACTCTTGTTAGACATCTGAACTTGAGCAAAACATTCATGTCATTGATTATGATATAATGGATTGGCTCCTACGCTGGCAGCAAACTTCAGTTTCAAAGTAACTGAGGAAGGAAAGATTATTCTCTGGGAGATATGAGAGAGCATATCTTTTTGATCATCTGAAACGGCTCATTCACCTCTGAAACTGAACTGTAAACTCTGGTGAAGAAGGTTCTCAGAAACATCTGACCCAGTAAGCTAAGAGCCAACTCCCTGGTGCATCACCTTCCACACCCACGACCTCAAATTCAGGGACCCACATACAGACAGCTTTTACAACATCCCTCGGGGACCCTGAGACAGTCGTGTGATATCCTCCTAGAGCCAGCTGCCCACGGAAAACCAAACTCCTAAGCTTGAACATGATGACAAGAAGCTTTCGACTTTCTGACTGTTAGAGATTAATCAAGGCAGAGCGTATTTGTGATTCATATCACCTACACAGGGCATCTCTGTGGACAGCCAACTCCTACTTGGGAACCAGTCGGCTAACACTGTCTGGATGTCAGACGTATCTCCTGTTTTGGCAGCTCTTTCTCTCCCTTCCCAAGAGATAGTGCTGGCAGACACTTGCCCTTCAACTGCTGCTCTTTTTGACGGTGGCTGTTTTCACTTCTGTGGCTGTGAATAGAGATGGTTCATATGTGAAGAGGATCAGATGAACAAAATTCTAGAAAGAGGGCAGGTGCATTTATAAAGCCATGTCCAGAACTCTGGGTCTCCTTCCAGAATTCAGCGGCTCATTCTCATATAGCACCTCCTACTTCTCGAGGAGCAGCTTCTGGAAGGATCAGAGTCAGACTGCAAAGCAGGCTTTAATGACAGAGTCATTTAAAACCAAAAAGTAATAAGTAGGGTGTGCATGCTGGAAATTTCTTTTTTAAACCTCATGAATTTTTCTCAAAATCATTCCTTAAGATTATAATCATCATGGTTATGTTTAAGAAAAACAAGAGTTCTTATATTTTAGAGATGCATACTGACATACTTACAGATAAAATGATAGTATTTGGGATTTGCTTTAAAAAATCCAGAATGTGGATGGGGTTTTAGATGAAACAAAATGGACTCTAAGGTGATGACTGTTGAAGGCAGGTAATGGATATATGGGGGTTCATTATAATATTCCATTTTGTATAGGTTTGAGATTTTCTTTCTTTTTTTTTTTTTTTTTGGTTTGAGATTTTCTGTAACACAAAGTTAAAAATTCAGTAAGAGATAGTGAATGTCTTTTTCAGGGATAATTATCTAGTTTGAGACTCAGTTTCCTTTAACTTTTAAAATTTGTTTCCCTAGGGGCTCCTACCTGGCTCAGTCAGTAGAGTATGCAACCCTTGATTTCAGAGTCATGAGTTGAAGCCCCATGTTGGGCATGGATCCTAATTTTTTTAATTAAATTTGTTTGCCTAAATCTACATCACATGGTTTTTGTCTTGCCTAAAAGAAACCGCAGTGTTATAGCTCTCTCTATTCCCTACTCTTCCTCTTCTGTCCTATTCTCTCCTCTCCTCTCCTTTTGGCTCTACTCCCTTCTCAAGGATTCTAGATGATGGGGCACATGGCACAAGGCCTCACATTCAGCAGACACACTCCTGAAATCCTGTGACTTCACCCTCACCACCCGAACTGCTGTTCACTGAGTACCAGTCTAATGGGCCCAAGGATACGGTGCCACATGAAATAGCCTGGCCTCCATCTATGAAAATGTCCTTTAAAAAACAATCACGGACCCTGCCGGAGTCACCTCTGCCAGCAACATGTTCAAGGTAATTCGGAGGTCTGTGGGGCCGGCCAGCCTGAGTCTGCTCACCTTTAAAGTCTATGTGTCACCTAAAAGGGACTCACCTCAGAAAACTTCTGTGAAGGTTAATGAGCTTTCACTCTACTCGGTTCCTGAGGGTCAATCTAAATATGTGGAGGAGCCAAGGACCCAGCTTGAAGAAAGCATTTCACATCTCCGACATTATTGCGAGTCATATACAAGTTGTTAGGAAATGTGCTCACAAACAAAGCCCAAGATGCAGAGCTTGGTTCAGTGGGGGTTAGACAGCTATGAATATCTCCAAAATGCACCTCCTGGATTTTTTCCAAGACTTGGTGTTACTGGTTTTGCTGGCATTGTTGGACTTCTTTTGGCTAGAGGGTCAAAAATAAAGAAGCTGGTGTATCCACCTGGGTTCATGGGACTAGCTGCCTCTCTTTATTATCCACAACAAGCCATAGTATTTGTGCAGGTCAGTGGAGAGAACTTATATGACTGGGGTTTACGAGGATACATAGTTGTAGAAGATTTGTGGAAGGAGAACTTTCAAAAGCCAGAAAATGTGAAGAATTCACCTAGAAACAAGTAGAATGCTCCATGCTCTGCCCATTTTAATCAGCTATAGGTAAACATTGGAAACTCCATGCATTTTCTACAGAAAAATGGCAGAGAAGTCAGTACTGAATGTAGTAAATTGGCTTTCTTCTTCAGGAAAAACTATGCCAGGCTTCTTTGTTATCTTGGGTGATGCCATACTACCAGTGGACTAATCGGAAATCCTTTTACCTAGAGATAATGTCCAGCATTAGAACTCCTGGTTCTCATGTTGCTATTTATGTACATAATTAAAATTCTGAATAAAAAAAATAAACAATCACAAAGCTTGACTATTCACAATCTTCAAAGTATTTTCAAATTATTGAATGGGAAAAAACACATGGTGCTATGGAGAGACCCAGAAAGAGCCCACCTATCTTTGCCCCCTGCCCATTTGGACTGTCCCTCCTTCCTCAATGGCAGGACTGGCCCGGTCTGGACAGAGCAGCTGCCCTAAATGTGAGCAGAAGAGAACTGAACTCCCGCCAATTATGCAGACCTGCATGGGCTCTCTGTGAGAGACACCTTTGCATCCCCCACTGAATCCTTTCCATACACAAAAGGCAGTTCCCTAAAAACAAATGAACACAGCTGAAAGGAATCTATTAGCTAAATTAAGAAGTCTAAAAAATGAAACAGTCCTAAAAGATCAAATTTCTAGAAAGAAGCTGATGGCAACTCCCTGGGACCGGGATGGGTGTCACTTTTAATGTTTATTTGTTCCAATTATAATAGCCGGGTAGGTAGACAGGAAACTGCCAAAAGCCAGAAAGAATGTCTGCGGGGTCAGTGTAACAGAAGTCAGGGTGGCTGATAAAAGCAAGGAAGGAAGGCTAATGACCGGCTGATGTGAAAGTGAACTTGGCCAGGGGCCAAGCAGAAAAAGTGTCATTAGTGTGGTACCCTACCTGTCGAGTGCTTAGTCACTGTGCACACTGCTCCCTCCCAAAAAAAACTGTGAGATCCACTTTGCCAAAAAGCACTACATTTTGAATAGCCTGGGTGGAATTTTATTTAAAGGAAGTCTGTTGCAAGTTATCTTAGAGAACTTCTGGGGCTATCTGTGTGAACTCAGCCAAGTTACTCAATTTGTAGCAATTTTTCGAACTATAAAATACATCCACGAAGGCAAAAGAAACAAAAGCAAAAATGAACTATTGGGACTTCATCAAGATAAGAAGCTTTTGCACAGCAAAGGATACAGTCAACAAAACTCAAAGACAACCTACAGAATGGGAGAAGATATTTGCAAATGACATATCAGATAAAGGGCTAGTTTCCAAGATCTATAAAGAACTTATTAAACTCAACACCAAAGAAACAAACAATCCAATCATGAAATGGGCAAAAGACATGAACAGAAATCTCACAGAAGAAGACATAGACATGGCCAACATGCACATGAGAAAATGCTCTGCATCACTTGCCATCAGGGAAATACAAATCAAAACCACAATGAGATACCACCTCACACCAGTGAGAATGGGAAAAATTAACAAGGCAGGAAACCACAAATGTTGGAGAGGATGTGGAGAAAAGGGAACCCTCTTACACTGTTGGTGGGAATGTGAACTGGTGCAGCCACTCTGGAAAACTGTGTGGAGGTTCCTCAAACAGTTAAAAATATACCTGCCCTACGACCCAGCAATTGCACTGTTGGGGATTTACCCCAAAGATACAAATGCAATGAAACGCCGGGACACCTGCACCCCGATGTTTATAGCAGCAATGGCCACGATAGCCAAACTGTGGAAGGAGCCTCGGTGTCCAACGAAAGATGAATGGATAAAGAAGATGTGGTTTATGTATACAATGGAATATTACTCAGCTATTAGAAATGACAAATACCCACCATTTGCTTCAACGTGGATGGAACTGGAGGGTATTATGCTGAGTGAAGTAAGTCAGTCGGAGAAGGACAAACATTATATGTTCTCATTCATTTGGGGAATATAAATAATAGTGAAAGGGAATATAAGGGAAGGGAGAAGAAATGTGTGGGAAATATCAGAAAGGGAGACAGAACGTAAAGACTGCTAACTCTGGGAAACGAACTAGGGGTGGTAGAAGGGGAGGAGGGCGGGGGGTGGGAGTGAATGGGTGACGGGCACTGGGGGTTATTCTGTATGTTAGTAAATTGAACACCAATAAAAAAAAATAAAAAAAATAAATATATAAAATGGTAATAATAACAGTGCTCACTTTATTGGGTTATCGTAGGGATTAAATGATTAACCCACTTAGGGGCGCCTCGGTGGCTCAGTAAATTAAGCTGAACTTCAGCTCAGGTCATGATCCCAGGGTCCTGGGATTGAGCCCCACATCAAGCTCCCTGCTCGGCGGGGAGCCTGTTTCTCCCTCTCCCTCTGCCTCTGGACCCCCACCCTGCCCTGCTCCTGCTCTCTCTCTCAAATAAATAAGTAAGATCATTTTTAAAAAATGATTAACAGGGACACCTGGGTGGCTGCGTGGTTGAGTGTCTGCCTTTGGCTTCTTAATATAGCTAATAGATTCCTTTCAGCTGTGTTCATTTGTTTTTAGGGAACTGCCTTTTGTGTATGGAAAGGATTCAGTGGGCATTCTGACATCCTGGGATCCAGTCCCGAATCAGGAGCCTGCTTCTCCCTCTGCCTGTGTCTCTGCCTCTCTCTCTGTGTGTCTCATGAATAAGTAAATAAAATCTTAAAAAAAAATTATTAACACATCTGGAGGGCTGAGAACCCTGCCTGGGATCTGGTCAGGGCTCAGCAAAGCATAACTATATTGTTATTTGGAATTTCAAATGTCAATATGTTGAGTTTTCAAACATGAAGAAAGTTCACTATGTTCTGTGTGTTCACTCCCAAAAGTGTAAATGAAATATATATACAAGCACGTGTGTTATATGAGGTGCATGTGCTGTATGCTACAACCCCACTGCAACGTTTATGGGTGTTCTTCCTCTGTCCACATGAACACAGCATCTCACCCCCTGGCCCTGTCAGCTTCACTCTGCCTCCTGAGTCATTTTTCTGGCTCTGGCTCTTCTTCTACATAACCACCCATAATCTCCTAAAAGATCAGCTCCATGTCACCTTCTGCTCAAACACTTTCGGTGACTCCCCTTTGTCTACCAAAACCCTAAGCTCCTCAGTGGCATCTGGGACACTCCAGAATCTGACCCAAACTCCCTTTTTTACACCTTCTGGAAGCCCCCATCCTCGTGGCCTTAAAATCTAACTGAGTAACACAGATTTCCCTGAATTCTTCACTTCCCTTTCTCTTTTGAAGCCTCTGCTAGAATCCCAGTTAGTCTCCTGGGCTCAGCTCCAAGGACATTGCGAGCAGCTCGCTCGCCTAACTCAGCCCGACAGAAGGACGCTCTTCCTTGCCCGTGTCCTCTCATGCTCAGTGCGTGGTCGGTCAGGTAGGGCCTCTACTCCACACACATTAGACCATGGGGCGGGGGCGGGGGGGTAAGGTCATGTCTCATTGATCTGCTCCCCCCAGGTTTGGCACATGCTAGACACTCTAAGGACTTTCTGGGAATACAGTGATGAATGAATGGGCAATACACATACAAGATTTCACCCACGGGCATTCTCCACCGTAGAAGATCTAGTTGTTACTGGGCCCTGTGTCTTGGAGGGAAACAGTGCTGTCCTGTTCAGTTCCTTTGAATCCCTCTGACCTCATCAAGGAGAAAGAGTGGCTGCTTTAAATGGTTCAAATTCCTGCTGAACTTCCTTTTCCACAGTGGGAACAAGCCGTCCACAGGCAAGAAAATCAAGAACACTGCTTTGTTTCAGTGTAGTCTTTTGCTATCAATATAAGGTCACTCCCATGCTTCAATCTAATATGGTCTATTAATGGCAAGTAAGTCTGTTTTTTCATATCTGATCGCAATGTAAAGTATCCATTCTAGAGGTATTTGAGCGCCACGAATGAATCACCAAGAAGACCACAAGTAAGTGAGCACTGGCCAATATGGACAGAGCAAGCATCATGAGGATATGATGCGATATGTGAGAGATGTGTGTTTGCACACCCTTTCCACCTCGTTAAGCCGACAGTGTAACCATTTCCCCATAAGTGTGTCCTTCCCCCCACTCCCCACCTGGTACCACCCTGCCTACACACCCCCCCCCCCCCCCCCCCCCCCCCGGTTATCAGTGGTATCAGCAAGTGTGCGAAGGGCCATCTCTCCCTGCTGTGGGAGCTCTCCAGGTCTGGAGCCAGCATGTGTTCTCACCACTCAGCACGATGCCCACCTGCTACAAGTCACTCAATGGGCATTTGAAGTGAACACCACCTATTAGAAACCAGCTGGCCAAATGCTAATGATGAGGGCCAGATTCTATAGGCATAACTGCTAAAGACCATCCCTGCCAACTCTTTATTAAAGTTACCTTACACAGTGCTTTATTCAGGGTGGGTTCCCAATGAATATTTCTGGGTTGATAAAATGCTCCTTTTATTCTACATGACAGTAGATCTTTCTGTTTGATTCTCTTAGTTTTATAAGCTAAGAGTCTCTCTCCTGACTTTGGGGTAGTCCAGTGAGAACGCCAGAACTCACCACTTCAGATGTTCTTCTGCTTGCTTGCCTTGTCCAGGCTATGTGAGACCACTGAGCATCTTTGTGCAAAGGAGGAATGGTGCCCCTGGCTCTGGAAGCAGAGGCTCATCCAAGGGAGCACGAGTGGTGAGGTGACCGGCAGCTGAGTTTGGCCAGAGGACCTCTACAGTCACCCTGGTGCACAGCGTGACCTAGAAAGGACTTGTTCAAGGTAATACATTTCCCTTCACCACAGGTCCCATTTCCACCCAAACTAAGATTGTGTGTGGAATCCTATTTGCCATCACAGGTCAGAGAGAATCTACCATCAGCCTAGTGTCCTGTCACCGGACCCCGCCCCAATGTCAAGTGCTCTCAGAGCTCACGAATGGATCCCTCTTCAGGGCAGGCTCCCTGATGAGACCCAGCCTATGTTTAAGCCACATAAGCACTCCTTAGGGAACCAAAAATGTCCTCTACCCTTCCTTTTTCCTTTCCTTTCTTTTTTTAAATAACTAACTCTTTTCACTTTAAATTGGCTTTTTATTTTTATTTATTTATTTTTTAAAAGATTTTATTTATTTATTCATGAGAGACACAAAGAGAGAGGCAGAGACACAGGCAGAGGGAGAAGCAGGCTCCATGCAGGGAGCCCGACGCGGGACTTGACCCCAGGGTCCCAGGATCACGCCCTGGGCTGAAGGCTGTGCTAAACCGCTGGGCCACTGGGGCTGCCCATAAATTGGCTTTTTATTAACAGATTTACTTTTCGAGTAGTTTTAGGTTTATAGTAGTTTTAGGTTTCAAGTAGTTTTAGGTTTGTACTTCTGTTTATTGAGCAGAAGTACATGGTCTCTGTTCCACGAGCCTGGTACCTACATTTATCTTAGTCTCCGGAGAGAGTGAGTGTTGGGGCAATGGGCCTCGGTGGGTGGCCCAGTGGGGTCAGTGGATTTGGGGAGACCGTGTAGGGAAGAAGACAGTCTGGTAACCTGAACTTCTCTGACTAAAACACACACAAGTATCAGTACAAGGCAGTACCCTCCATGTGAGGCGTCTCTGCACAGAATCAGGCATCAGCTTTCCCCTTCCCTTGGAAATAACATCCCAAGGTTAAATCTGGCCTGTTCCTGGAAATGGGGTGAGGGGGCCCCAATGGCAAGGAGCTCTGTTCCGGTTTCCACTTCCTGGGTGCCCCTGCACACTCTGCAGCTCTGTTCACACCTCTCCAGATCACAGACCCAAGACAGTCTCCAAAGGAGCTAAATTAGAAGCACAAGCCTTTTTCCTACACAAACTCAAAGGAGGTGAAGAGCAGTGAAGATAAGCACATCAAGAGTCCCAGGACATAGTGAGGCACCCCACCTCCCATGACCCACTTGCTCAAGTCCCACTGCTATTGCAGCCCCACACAGTCTCCAAGGTCAGAGTGGACCAAGGTTGGGGGGATAGGGGTACATGCTCACTTTGATTAAGCCTGAGCTGGCCAAAGAAGCCACCAGAAACACACCCCTACTCTTAGAGAGAGAGCTAGGAAAATTTTCTCCAGCTCCAATCTTAGAAGACTCCAGGAAAAATGGATGGAAAGAGGCCCATTACAAAATATTACATCAAATCCACCCACCTCTTGAATTCCTCTGTGAAGGCAGCTGCCAAGAAGGAAGAAGGGGTTAGCAGCCAGGCCTGGAGCTGCATTGCTGAGTGGGAGTCCCAGCTCAGCTGCTTATTAGCTGAGTAACTCTGGGCAAGCTAGTGTATTGCTTGTGGCTTTATCTGTCAAATGGAAGTGAAAATACTATAACCATTGACCGTATGGGGTGTTTTAAGAAGAACTGAGTAAATATGCACATGGCCCTTAGAACAACCACAGGCAGGCAATAAGTGATCAAAAATGTTAGCTATTTTTATCAGCACAAATGACCTGAAGGCAATCCTTTATTTGTGTATTTATTTATTTTCTCAGAAGAGGAGATAGATCTTTTCTCTCTGATTCATATATGGTGACAAAAGCCACCTGGCATCCTGGGGTTTGTACTGATAAATTCACATAGCTTGCTTTCTGATTGACACCATTCTTATGCTTGGTTCCTGTGGCTGCTGAACATCCTCTCTAGTCACCAGACACAAGTTCTTGCATCCTCACCAAACTCCAAGGAAAGGGTATTGCAATTTACAAAAAGGTGATTGTCTCATCAGGATGTTTTTTCCTTTGACCACATTAAAAACCTAAGTTTTAATTTTTAAAAAGCATTAATTATGAATATAAAGTATAGGATGCTGTCAATTCTATTGAAACAATCTGGCAAATTTTATTTATTTTTATTTATTTTTAAAGATTTTATTTATTCATTCATGAGACACACAGAGAGAGAGGCAGAGACATAGGCAGAGGGAGAAGCAGGCTCCCTGCAGGGAGCCCGATGTGGGACTTGATCCCAGGACCCTGGGATCAATGACCTGAGCAGAAGGCAGATGCTCAACCACTGAGCCACCCAGGTGCCTCTGGCATATATTTTTTAGTAAAAATTTTTAAAAATACAATACATATGTGTGGACATCGAAATGGTAAGATGTGTTTCAGAATGGGCAATCCTTCCTTATTCAAAATTGTCCTCCTCAGTAAACACTTCTGTGCTTCCTCACCTTTGCCCACATCAACGACACCCTTTTGTTGTCCACTGATGAACAATTCCAAATTCTTTGGTGAAATGGTTTTCGAGCTATCTCTAACACATACTGAAAAACCCTGGAGGAATTAAGCTAGAAGTAGCCACAGGAACAGCAGCAGAAAACACTCACCTACATCTCAGGAATGACTCACGAGGACCAATGAGGGGTGTATGTGTAAGAGGTGTGCAAAATGAGCCTCATGTGCATGCACACACATGCACACACATACATGTAGGCACACATATGAACATGGCACATGCACACACATACACATGCATGCACATGAACACACAGCACGCACACACACAAGCACATACTTGGCGTCAGGCGGAGGCCCTGCAGGTCACAGGAAGACAAGGGCAACTTTGAGTGTGAATCGAGAAATTCTACTCTCAACTGAAATCTCATGTGGGCAGTAAAAAACGCTGCCTGGGCAGATGCTCCAAAAGGCCAAAGAAAATGGGAGGATCCCTGGGTGGCTCAGCAGTTTAGCGCTGCCTTCAGCCTAGGGTGTGATCCTGGAGTCCCAGGATCGAGTCCCAGGATCGAGTCCCAGGATCGAGTCCCAGGATTCAAGTCCCAGGATCGAGTCCCGCGTCAGGCTCCCTGCATGGAGCCTGCTTCTCCCTCTGCCTGTGTCTCTGCCTCCCTCTCTCTGTGTGTCTCTCATGAATAAATAAGTAAAATCTTAAAAAAAAAAAATCAAAGGCCAAAGAAAATGGAATTGCATGTCTTTTAGCATCCACCCAGAGGAAGGCCCCACTTCACATTTCACAACAGACCAACTTCCAGAGAGCTCCTATGGAGTCCTTTTAATTTATTTAACTTTTGTTGGCAATGGAAAGCAAGCCTGCCACATCTGATGGTTTGAGTGATTCCATCTGAGTCACCTGCCTTCCTGAATGCACATGAGAGGATGCAGTACCAGGAACGGAACTGTAGCCTGCTGTTATAGACAGCAGCCATGCAGTCAGAGCTGGAAAACACACTCGGTACCCAGCCCTGGTGGAACAGTGGTCTACAGAGACAAAATCTCGGCTGTGTCCTCTACTTAAAGCACAGTGGCCTTTATCAGGGGTAAATATTGCTCTTCTTATATGTAGAAGCCAAGAAAACAAGTCTGCAATCATCCTGCTTTTCCTTGATTCTCTGGACCTGCTCTTCCTGGTTACATTGCATTTTGCCACTTAAACATACCTGCTACTAGTTCCTTTGCACACGTGTTTTATTTATCCCCTTGAGCAACTGGAAGGCAGCTCTTCTGTCTTACTCTCTCTAGGTTCTCACAGAGCTGTACCCATGTAAGTCCTCAGTAAAGGCCGAATGGAGACCAAGTGGATGATGAACAGGGATTTGCAGGGTGGAAGTCAGAGGCCATTCTTTGAGGTGTGTTTGGTTACGGCATCCTGGGCAGTGACTAAGAAGGGACAGACCACTGAGGACAGACAGATTGGATTTTCATTAGTTCAGAGATGGGCTGAGGAAGGGGAGAACAGGATCCTGCATCCACAAAGACAGTCACCTGTACACACCAACGGGCTTGTTCCACACAACTGCAGTCTTACTCATCACCCCAGTGCCAAACATTACCACAGCTAACTAGGACAATACTTAGAAGAGATTTGCATGTCAAAACCAACACTTTTAGAGGTTATAAGGAAATGGGTCTTGTTGAGAAAGGACACACATTATTCTAGATTTCAAAACTCTCCCTTAGTCTTTCAAGAGTCAAGCCTGGCCAACTTGACTATGGAGTTTGCTACAAGCCTGAATGAAGAGAAGATGGCAGACTTGTTTAGGGATGCCTAGCCTAGCGAGAAGGGGAAGTAGGTGTCTTTCTGGAAGACAGATGCAAGGAGAGGCAGAGGTGCATCCTGGTCCTGCTGTGTCCTCTGTGAGGTGGGAAGTAGAAATACCCAGCCTGTGGAGAGGCAGACGAGAGGATTAGAGGAGAGAGAAGTCAAGGCTGAGCTAGTGTCTGAGAAGATCCTATCTCGCAGGCTGCTCTGTATCCATACAGCAGAGGCACAGGGAGCAGGGGTATATAGGTAAACCAGCTTGGTGCTCCCTCTGCTTCCAAGTGGCCTGAAAAAGGCCCCAATGTTTTATGTGCCCTCAGAGGGGAAACACCTGGGTGTAGCTGTGAGTTGTCTTTCCTCGAGGTCCCCATTAAAGGGTCTTGGTGGGGATAGATCTAGACAAGGCTGAGATTGAGAGAATCTGCAAGGTCAGAGAGATCTAACCCATAGGAATACCAAAGCACCTGGAGAGCCAGCCGGGGCCAGCGGTACACAGATGCTCAAAGACTGTACCAGGCCCAGCCCAATCACCACCTGCTATGTCCCAAAGCCTGGAGGAGTCCAGGGACCCCACCTCACATCGTAAGAATCCATAAGCTTCTCTCTCTTCTGCCTGCCAACCTAGGACAGGGACTGTGTAAGAGGTGCCTTTTAAGAAGGAAATATGAATCTTGATTTAACTGCATAGATACCCAAAAGAAAGTGAGTCAAACCAGGGAACCTGGGTGGCTCAGTGGTTGAGCATCTGCCTTTAGCTTGGGTTGTGATCCCAGGATACTGGGATCGAGTCCTGCATGGGCTCCCTGCAGGGAGCCTGCTTCTCTCTCTATCTATGTCTCTGCCTCTCTCTCTGTGTCTCTCATGAATAAATAAATAAAATATTTTTTTTTAAAAGTGAGTTAAACCAAAAGAGTCTATGTTGCTTTCAGGTTCACCTCCATCCCCTGACTTCAACAGAAAATGATAAGATCGGTATAGATAATTTTAAAGAATTTAAAAAAATTTATTCATGAGAAACACACAGAGAGAGGGAGAGAGAGAGGCAGAGACACAGGCAGAAGGAGAAGCAGAGTCCATGCAGGAAGCCTGACGTGGGACTTGATCCCAGGTCTCCAGGATCAGGCCCTGGGCTGAAGGCGGCGCTAAACCGCTGAGCCACCCGGGCTGCCCAGTATAGATGATTTTAAAAATGAAATAAATACCATTTTCTGTACATCTGAGTTGCAATATGTGCATTTTTCCTCTGCTAGAAGCATGCACAATGTGCAAGCCCAGCACACAGAAGGAGCTTAATTCTTGCTGCATGTTTAATAAATGCTTGTCATGGATGTGCAGAAGCTCCACTCACAAAAACACTCCTATCAGAGTCATTCATGCCAGACAGAGGCACACACTGATGTGTGACTAGGGGTTAAGAGAAAGGACGCTTGCTTCTGCAACCCAGAGACTTGGGTTTTCTGGGCCCATCCTGGCACTGAACAGCTGTGTGAATCATTAAACTACTCCACGATTCTGTTTCTTTCTTTAACATGAGGGAATTGGTTAAGGCAATTTCTAAAATTCTTCCACTGATGAATAATGACCATGTCCATAAATACAAGCATTTATTGAGCACTTACTAGCTGCTTTATTTGCATAGACCCAGTTCACCCCTAAAATAACATTATCAAGGAAGTAAAACTGCAATCATTTGCATAAGACAAAATTGTTACATAGCAAATTCCAAAAATCTACAAATTCTTGGAAACAATAAAATTTGAAGATATAAAATATATATACATCAAAGAACTGGGTAACATAGTGAAAATGACACCGTTAAGGATAGTATCAGAAAGTATCTATTCCCTGAGAATAAATCTAGCAATAGATGCAAGACTTCTAAGAGACAAAATACCAAACTTTATCAAGAGATATTAAAGAAGGGATCTCTGGGTGGCACAGCGGTTTGGCGCCTGCCTTTGGCCCAGGGTGCGATCCGGCAGACGCGGGATCGAATCCCATGTCGGGCTCCCCGTGCATGGAGCCTGCTTCTCCCTCTGCCTATGTCTCTGCCTCTCTCTCTCTCTCTGTGATGACTATCATAAAAAAAAAAAGAGAGAGAGAGATATTAAAGAAGACCTAAGTAAATGGAGAGATATATACAGGGATAATACGATTTAATATTGTAATAATAATATTTCATTCCCGGTAATTCCTACCAAACTCCCATGATGGTGTCTCTTTACCAGGACTTGAAAAGATGGTTCTAAACTCATTTGAAAGAGTAAAGGACCAAAATAGCAAGATGTTTCTGTAAAGGAAATTAGGGAGACACCTTATAGGACACCTGGACTTCTGTGAAGCTGGACAGAAAAATTGGTCAAGGACTATGAATGAGATCCCAGAAAAAGACTCATGTGTATAAAGAATTTTGGTCCATGACAGATGACAAGGTCAGTGAGGAGAGGAGAGTGATCAATAAAGGGAGCTGGAAAAAATTAGATAACCCCTGTGTATAGGGGGAGCCTTGGCTATCTCCCTCAAACCATACCTAGAAAATAACCCCAGATAGATTAAAAAGTGAAATGTCAAAAACAAAATTTAAAATTCATAGTGGATAATACAGGTAGTAGCTATCTTTTATACCTTCTGGTCACTAAAGATTTTCTTAGGCACACACATAAAATTGATGGTAAAAGGATAAATTCAACTATATTAAAATCAAGAACTTTTATTCACCAAGAGATACCTTTAAAAAGTGAAAACTCCATTTGCAATGACGTGGATGGAGCTAGAGAGTATTATGCTAAGTGAAATAAGTCAGAAAAAGACCAATACCATATGATTTCACTCATATGTGGAATTTAAGAAACAAAACAAATGAGCAGAGGGAAAAAAAAGAGAAAGATAGAGACAAACCAAGAAACAGACTCTTAACTATAGAGAACAAACTGATGGTTACCAGAGAGGAGGGGGGCGTGGGGTGGGTGAACTAGATGGGGATTAAGGAGTGCACTTGTCGTGATGAGCCCTGGGTAATGGATGGAATTGTTGAATCACTAAAATTCTACACCTGAAACTAATATTACACTGTATGTTAAGCAACTGGAATTAAAAACTTAAAAAAATTTAAAAGTGAAAACTCAGGGTAAAAACTGGAACAAGATATTCATAATATCAACCACAAAGATTTATTATCAATAATATATGTAAAAATGCTACAAATCAATTTAAGAAAAGAGCACAAGCAACCCCAGGTAAAAATGAGGACCAAGAGGTATTTCACAGAAAAGGAAACCATATATGGCTAACAAATTTATGAAAAGACAAAGAAAAGGGATCACAATGCGATCATATTTTCCACCCATTCGATTAGCGAAAAAAAAAAAAGTAAAATGTCTGATGCCATGAAGTGTTGGAGAAGATAAAGTTTGTGGCATTGTGGCCTGGTGCAAAGCTTTTAGAAAAAGGTCTGGCATATTTCCTGAAGTCGAACTTTCATGTGTTCTCTGTCATGATCCCCTTTCAAGGTTCAAAGGCAGGAGAAGCTCTTACACTTGGATCCAGCGGAGGTGCACAGTGTGATTATAATAGCCCTGCTCTAATTAGCACAGATCGGGACCTCCCCTTTCCCAGCACCCCTCCAAGGGAGAGTGGTGACCACACCCTAGGAAGTCCATTTCCTCTGCCACCACAGTCAGAACAAATGGATTACGGTGACACACAATACTATGGATGGATCTTTGCAATCTAACATTAAGTTCAAAAGCCAGTCCCCAGAAGTTCCATATAGCATACTATTTTTTAGAAAGTTAAGAACAACTAAAATAAAAATACACGTATTTTCTAAAAATACATACAGAAGCATTCAGCCACATAAGGGAAAGCAGGGGTATCAGGAACATGGGATTCGAAGTGCCAGTGACCTCAGGCGTGGAGAGAAGGGGTTAATGATTTATTGGGGACCATATTGGGAGATATAGGTTACTGTCCTAGTCAGAGCTTTCATTTTGGGTGGTGGATACTTGAAAGCTCATTATGCTATTGGAAATAACTAATTACATAGTAAATGGCAAAGACAAGCCACACATAAATCAGAGGTAGAGCCTGTTATAACCAAGGATTGTGATTAATCTAATTTTGAGCTCTGATGGATAGGGATGGGGGCATCCTTTCTTTTTTTTTTTTTTTTTTTTTAAGATTTTATTTATTTATTCATGAGAGACACACAGAGAGAGGCAGAGACACAGGCAGAGGGAGAAGCAGGTTCCCTGATGCAGAACTCGGTCCCAGGACCCTGGGATCACGCCCTGAGCCAAAGGCAGATGCTCAACCACTGAGCCCCCCAGGTGTCCCACGATAAGGGTATCCTATGGAGTAACTTCTGTTATTATCTGCTTGTTACAGCAAAGAAACTGAAGCTCAGGCTAGCCAGGCAACTTGCCCCAGGTTACACAGCTTATATACAGCAGAGCCCACACCCAAAGCCAGGGCATTCACAAAACCCATGTCATCAACAGGCAGCCCCGAGTGCTTGCATCTAGAAGTGGCTTGTTCACTAGAAGAAGCCCCCACAGTGTCCAGGAAGGGCGGGTCTCCCATTTTGTAAACGTGGACTATCTATTCTCTTCTCAGTGCTAGAGGCTGTTCATTTGTAGTCACAACCTAGAGGTCTTGGAACAGTCCCACAAGCTGATACCCCCCCCCCCACCCCACCCCATGCACACTCAGAATCTTTTCTGGCACCTTTTCAAATCGTTTTCATATTCTTCACGAGCAGTTTCGTTTTCTAGACCTGTTACTCCAGAACTCATTCATAGGGTACATATGAAAGAAATGCTTCTTAGGACTGACTAAGCATATGAGTAAGGTTTTATTTTAATGGCACCACGTAGGAGGTTTCTTTATAAATGAATGGAGAGAGGAGGAGGGAAACGCTTGCAAACTGCCCACGGACAGGAGCTAAAACCTGTGAAAGCATGCTAACACAGAGTTACTCTTTTCTGTTTCAAGGTAAGCTCTGTTTTGTAATACCTTCTGCAAAAAATAAAAAGACAGCAAAGAATCTTGTGTTACACTGCAGCTCTTAACGATGTCTGCTGTCCCGATGAGTGGAAATGTGTGGACCACAGCAAAAGGACCAGCATCCCATTCTGGTCTGAACGCCTACACGAATGTCTGCAGCAGAAATGCTCATTTCTGACCAGGATGGCTGCCTGCTGGGCATTTCAATACCATTACTTTGCATTGCCCTGGGCTGCTCATGCCATTCGGAAAATCACATTCAATGAGATTTGTGATGGGGAAGAACTGGTCAGAGTCAGGATGTGCTGTGTGCTCACTGTCCCTCAGCTTGCATATTCAGTCCTTCCCTGTCAGTAAGGTGACACCATCTCCAAAAAGCAGCACCCAGCAGAGCTGTAGCTGAGCCTCACCCCCACACCCCGCAGCATATGGTTAATGCAGAGCCTCAGAGGGGCAGCTGGGGGTGGTCGTGCTGGAGTTGGGTCAATTCCCCGGCCACCTCCCCATCAAAGTGAGCATTTGGTGTGCACTTTGTAGCCTCCAGACACATCTCCTATCTCTCTTTTCCATGAGTTGGCACTCTGGAGCCTCTCCCAATGATGGGGTAAGGGCTGGAGGCCGCTGACCCCTCCCGGCTCATGCCCACAGGTGCCTCTTTCTCTTAGGGTCACAAAGGTCCCACACTCCCAGCTATTGGTTATTTCCCTGGAAGTGGTCTGATGGCCAAGGCTATCCTGTTTCTCAGGCAATTCCAGCACCAAGAGATCTGCCTAGGCCCTCTCCAGAAGCCTCTCCTAGGAACAAGGATGGGGTCCCCTCCTTTCTCCTGCAGACCCTGGCTAGCCTTTTCCCCTGAGCTTCTGCACGTGGCCAGGCCAAGAACTGCACAGGTGAGGACCATGCTGGTGGCAGGGAGGGGCAGAAGTGGGGGGAGGTGAGGGTGGCACAAGCTGCCCTTGGTCCAGATGACTTTCTTGCAGAGAAGCACTAGGACAGCCGGCAGTGAGACAGATGCTTGGCCTCCTAGTATCAGGAGTTTTCACAGACCTTCTTGCTTTCTAAGTAGGTCCAATTTCCACAGCAGAGTGATCCCTCTTTCTGTACTGTTTTTAATTAGCCACTTTTAAAAATTGTCAGTATATACTCATTACCGATAATCAAAAGCTACAGAGGTGCATGGGCAAAAAGTTAGACTCCTTCCACCATCTCCAAATCCCATGCTGCCCAAGTGCCTGCAGTCAGCAAGTGATGGGTCCTACTTCCTCAACCTTTTCATGCACATCCAGTGGGTGCAGAAAAACCTAGGGGCATGGAAATGGGTCTGGGAATGGATCCACTGACCCCTCTCTTGGAGCTGCTAACAATGTGCACACCCTTCTCTGAGGCTACCACCCCAAGTGGCATAATCCAGCTACAGCTGTCAGGAAATGATCTGCTCTGGGATGGGTGACTCTAAGGATGCAGGGTGGAATATTCTAGATGGGGAATGGGCTGCAGAAGCCAAGGTTATGCTGGAGTCATTTTCCCTTGCAAGGACTACAAAGTAAGGGGCCAGGGGCTATTTGTGGATCTTTAATGTTACTTTTATTTTTTGCATTATCTCCACTGTTTCTTAAGGTGTTGTCCTAAATGCAGAGATTGGTATTTCCTGGTGTTTGAGGTCTTCCTTATGAAATCCGATCTCCTCTAACTTTCATCTCAAAGTTACTGAATATGGGTCTATTTTTTTGTAACAATGGCACCTGAACCATCCTCTGAATAATTCAATGATCTTGCTTCAGTTTTAGAGATTATAACACAGTAAAAGTTCAAATGACTGCACAATAATCCACAAAACCATAAGAGTCATGAAGCACATGAGCTACATGGTTTGCACCAGAAAACAATGAGACCTCTGTCTACCTGCCCAGTGGCTGAAACTGAAGACAATCCATTCACGCTCCCCACCTTTACCCATCTCTCCACTGCTTTGAAGTTATGTGATTTTTGTTTTTCAACTAGGGAAGCTTTGTATTATTTCAAAAGTTTCAAATATCCTTGATTCCAGTTCATGTAAAATTGGCCACACTGGTTAGGTAGGGGCTACACTGCATTCTCTTTTGTTGCTAAGATCATCACCAGCACCATGGGGCCCTTCCTCAATCCAAATGCTAGGTAAGGGCTCCCCACTCTAGTTCTCCCAGTCTCGCCCAAAAAGGCCAGACAGGCTGCCAGGCCTCAGCAAGTCTGGGCAGAGCAGGACACTCAATTTACTCTGACCAGTGTAGTGGAACTTCTCTGAACAGGACTGGGGTGTGTGAGTTATGCCTCCCAAGAAAAGTAGTGTTTAGCTAGACTGCCCTGTGGGGCCCACCCAGCCTGTTCAGAATGTGCCTCAGTGGATGGAGAGGCCCTGCTCCTGAGCACTTTCAAGTGTGAAGCCTTCTTGTCTGGAGTCAGGTGGCCCCAGTGAACTTGACCATCACTACAGAGCCCTGCCACCCCCCACCCTCATCTGCTCCCCAGCACTCAGAAGGGCAAACTTGCTGCTGGTTCTGCACTTGCCACATGACCAGGTTTAGCTGTGGACACACCAGGCATTTGGTTCAGAGACCATCCACCACTCTGGGCAGTAAAACTGCTCAAAATTGTCCTACATGCCTCCCAGGCCTACCCTTATTATACCTGCTGGGCAAAAGCTACAGGCTGGATCCTGCCTGGGTCACTCTTACCCTGCACCTTCCCCATCATACTCCAGAAGCGTGCTCCAATCTTAACCTTCTCTTGGTTTCTGTGGAATGTGCTACCAACCATGAGGGATTCATTCTTTCTCTTATATTAATGTTCTCAGCTTCATTTGCATCTTTCCATTAAAGTTTCTGCAAATAACTATTGACTATGAGAAAGTCTTTGGGAGGAATTGTACCACTTTAGGAGGCAGCTCTCTGCTCCATCAAACCTGGTGGGAAGCAAGCCCCTGGTGGCAGCCCCCAAGTCTCCACTACATGGGACACATGGTGCAAATAGAGTCCCAGTAGCCACTGAAAACTCACTCTGCCTCAAGCTGAAGCCAGGGATGCCTCTGCATTGCAGAGATCTGTTGACAGCTCTGGGGGAGCAGAGGAAGGGGGAGAGCTGGCAATGTGGTTTAGGTGCAGGAGCCTGGGGTGGGATGGAGGCAGGGGTGGTGATGGTGGAAGGAGGGCATGGTGGGAGGAAAGACAGAGAGAGAAGGTGGGGGATGAGGATGGGATGAAGGGAGAAGGAGGTGGGGCAGGTGGTTTCCAAAGACAACACTTGAGAACTAGAGGCAGCAGGGTGTCTAGGAAGCAGCTGCTGAGGGGGAGATGTGGGCAGCTGAGGACAGTATAAATCACAGTTTGGGTGATTTATACTGTCCTGAGGAGGTCCTTGGCAGGGTCCATGTTTGGGCAACAAACAATCCATCAGAGCCATCCAGCACCTAGGAACAGTTCCTGTGCAGAAAACCAGAGCCACCAGGGCAAGTGTCCCTTTTCATCAGATGTCAACTACAACTTAGGTCCTTGACAGCATAAGCTCTCACACTCTAGAATCATTCTGATAAAACCTATCCTAACCCCAGGGTCAGAGTCATTTGGAGGGTGGAGGGTAGGAGATGGCTCATATGGTGTGCAAAACCATACTGAAATCCTCCCTCTAACTTACAAAGTGCATCCTTTTATCTGTCAGTACCATGTTATCACATATTTTTTTTTATAACACCGTAAAGATCTCTCAGCACCAGTGAATGAATGCAAAAGAAATAGTATCAATCAATACTTCCTTTAAGAGTTTTGTTATTGGACTTCAAAGAAATGGTTGCAAGTTATGGTGTCTCTCAGATGCAAATCATGCATCCCAAGAAGGACACCCCTCAGAATCTCTCATGAGCATGCATGGCTGGAGGAGCTGGCATGCAAGAGAACTGTCTTTCCAGGAGCTCAAGGACCCAGGGGTTTGTGATTTTGCAAGGACATTTAATCTTCCACCCAGGAGAGTGCCATGGGCAGGGCTGAATGAGACTCTCGGGGCTAGGGGACAAAAGGCTCTGGGACCCACATAGACGAGGAAGACAGATGAGGCTGTGGGAAGAAGAGGAGCTCCGAGGACAGCACAGCGGGTGTCGAGGCCCCAGCCGATGAGCCCCGCAGCCCACCCACAGTACGCTGGACACAGCGTAGACAAACTCACAGAGCAAGTGGGTGCCTTCAGAGGTGCCTAGTCTGCCACCCTGCCTCTGTCCACCCCCTTGCCCACGAGTGATCTTTCCTTCTTGTCATCTGATATTATATCATGATTGTTCACTTATTATCTCTTTCACCTACGAGAATGTGAGCTCTGTGATAACAGAGCTCCACACCCTCACACAGATAAACACCGCACGTGGCGTTATTGGTCACCACTGGTGTCATCACTGTCATTGACACACATGTGCTCGCCTAAACCCCATGGCCCGTGCTACAAATGACTGTCACAAGTTATAGAATGAGACTCCCAGTATGGCTGGAAGTCAAGTCCAGGTCTCAGTGTGGCATGCTGATAAGCTTGAGGGTATTATGGGATACAGAAGGGAGGGCATACGCAAAACTATATAGAGACCTCCTCTTGGCCGCCCCTGACCACTCTGGCTTCTGTGTGGAGACCTAGTTCTCAGAGCTAAGCCTCATTTTCGCATGTATAAAATAAAAGCCTTTAGGGGCATCTGGGTGGCTCAGTTGGTTAAGATTCCAATTCTTGTTTTTGACCTAGGTCATGATCTTGAGGTCGGGGTTGTGAGATAGAGCCCCACAGTGGGCTCTGTACTCAGCGGGGTGGGGGTGGGGGTCTGTTTCAGTTCTCTCCCTCTGCCCCTCCCCACTCTCTCTCTCAAATAAATAAATAAATAAATAAAATCTTTAAAAAGTAAAATAAAATGAAGGCCTTTAGGCTATATCACTAATTTTCAACCCCTTTCTTTTTTTTAAGGTATTATATTTTTATTTATTTTTATTTAATTTAAATTCAATTTGCCAACATACAGTATAACACCCAGTGCTCATCTCATCACCTGTCATCCTTAATGCCTGTCACCCAGTTACCCTATCCCCTTTCCTCCCCCGCCTTCTGCAATGCTTTGTTTGTTTCCCAGAGTTAGGAGCCTCTCATGGCTTATTTTCCTCTCTAATTTTTCCTCACTCAGTTTCCTTCCTTACCTTTACAATCCCTTTCACTATTTATTATATTCCACATATTAGTGAAGCCATATGATAATTGTCTTTCCCCAATTAGCTTATTTTATTCCACGTAATTTCCTCCAGCTCCATCCACATTGAAGTAAGTAGTAGGTATTCATCCTTTCTGATGGCTGCATAATATTATATTTTAAATCTCTTTGTTATCAGAACTATTTTGTTGAAAACAATTTTTTGGGCAGCCTGGGTGGCTCAGTGGTTTAGCGCTGCCTTCGGCCCAGGGAGTGATCCTGGAGACCTGGGATCAAGTCCCACATCAGGTTCCCTGCATGGAGCCTGCTTCTCCCTCTGCCTGTGTCTCTAACTCTCTCTGTCTCCCTCTTTGTGTCTCTCATGAATAAAATAAATAAAAACTTAAAAAAAAGAAAACAATTTTTGCATATAGCTCCAGTAATGACAATGATTAACATTTATTAGCTAGGCAGTGTTCTAAGAGTTTTATGTGTATTCACTCATTTACACTTCACAAAAGCCCTATGAGACAAGAACTGATATTATCTGCATTTTTATATGAGGAAATTGAGGCAGAGAGTGCCCACGTTCACTCAGCTAGTAAAAGTAGGAAAGCCAGATGAACTGTCCCTCCCATGGCTCACAGTTTCAACTACTGTCTCTCTTTGCATAGTCTGGAGTTTGAAGGGGTGAAGCCCTCCCCTTTACTACTCAGATAAAATCTGTAGGTTCCACATGCTGCTCAGGGCAGCCTGAAAAGTTCTCTTCCAGCTAATATCCAGTCATACCCCTGAATTCTCATTTCTCCTAAAGTTGTCAGGATGAAGGGAGAAATGCACAAGGCAGGCCTGTGGGGACTCCCGAGTGCTGTCCAGGTAGCATGAGCACAGGTGTAGACAGCTATTGCTGTTTCTGCTAAGGGCAATGGTGCTGTTAGCATGGCCTGGGAGGGTCCTGCGAGCACAGTACACTGTGTCCCTAGCACTTTGTGATGCACTCAGGAGAATGTGGAAAGACAACCCAGTGGCAAAAAAGGAAGGACTTGGCTAAAAAGCCAAGGGAAGCTACATAATAAATGCTTGAGAGCTGTGGTGGGGAGACAGGCAAGCTGCTGAGTGCTGGGGAGGAGGCAAAGGGGATGGGCAGAGGAGAGCCAAGGTCCAGAGAAGCTGCAGGCATCGGGGCAGCAGAGAGGGGAGGATCTCAGATTTAAACCAATGATGTCACCGGCTACGCTGGCGCCCATTTGCACAGTGCTCAAACCATGTGATTAAAGGATTTCACTTATTTTCGATAAACAAACCAATGGCATGTAAGCCCCGGTATGCTGGTAAATGTTTAACCACCAGCTTTCCAAAGAATAAAACACTAATTTATAGCATTTGGTGACTTCCATGGTGTAAATATTCCTACGTGGTCCATGTCAAACTATCAATGTGATAATGTCTCTGAATCCAGAACTGGGAAGAGATGGGTGGCCCCATACCATCGTGCTGTATAGCAGTCCCACCTGTACGGAGAGCGTAGATGAAAATAACTCGAGAGCATAGATTGTGGAAAACTGTACTAAAATAATTAGGAAATGGTAAGATTTGAGTTCATTACCATTCATCACCTTTGCTTTTGATATATTTAATGGAAAGTTTACACAATTTTTAATAAAGGCTGTGGCCAACAACTAACTCACAGTGTTCCTGAAGATCTTACAGTCAGCTCCAGAGAGCAATACACCTCTGCACTGGGGTCCACTGAGGCGGGAGGAGGCGTGGCCACCAGCGGGGCCAGTCACCCAGGAGGCCCCCAGGGCTCTTCCACGCCCACGCTTCAGGCACGTGGGACCCACATGGCTCAGAACTCAGGGGCCCTCCACAGGAAGCAGGCACTGAGAGAGTCTAGGAAATCATGTGCACTGTTAATCCCAGCAGACAGCCCTCATTCCCACGTACACTTGAGAAAAGGAAACACACTGGCTAGGCAGGGGCCCCTCGGGAATTTCGGGGATGTTGCTACAACAGGCCATGAAAGCATCTGACTGTGGGAACGTGCTAGAGGGGCAGCAGCCAGAGAACAAGAGAAGAGGGGGTTGGGGACAGCGGAACCTACTGGAAAGGCCTAGAAAGAGGCAATGAGTCTGGGCTCACCACTGACCAGAACCATCAGCTGCATTCCTAGCCTTGAGCAAGGGATTCAGTTGGAAATTCTAAAGGGTGAAAATGTGGGGTCAAGGGCAGGGAGGCCTGGGAAGAGGAGGATGAGGAAGAGAGGTGGCTAGCATTATACCCTGACTCCCTGCTGTCATGGGTCTGAAGTTTGCTTCAAGGTCTCCCCACCTTTGTGAAGCAGGAACACTGAGTGTGTGCCCAGGAGACCCCAAGCTCCTCAACTGCCTAACAGACCATTTCTCCCTTGCTTCCAGGAGAGCCCAGGTTTTAAGTGGGTCAGATCTGAGGGCAACAGCAATCAAAAGAGGATCCACAACAAGGCTTCCAGAGGGGTCAGGAAGCTTGGTGGCTGACTCAAGCTTAGCTGTGCACTTGGTCCACTGTGAGACTCATGGACACAGGAGGGGCCCAGGCTAGATTACCCCAGAAAGTCATCAAGCCCCAAATCCTGACGCGCCTGCAGCCCACAGAGAAGGTGACAGCAGTAGCTGAGACAAGTAAATGCATGGCACTGAGAAACAGGAGGGCTGCCAGACAAAATACCGGATGCCCAGTTAAATTTGAATTCCAGATAAACAACAAATTCCTCTTGCTATACACGTGTCCGAAATATATTGCATAGGACATATTTATACCAAAAATTATTCATTGTTTATCTGATATTCACATTGAACTAGGTGTCCTGTGTGTTTTTTTGCTAAACCTGGAAACCCTATAAATAGGTCTCTTTTATCCCTTGACATGCCCCTCTGAAACTTAGCCGCACTCTTTCCTCAAAGGCAAGACAAAGCTTTTACAATATTGTTGTCTTCATGGACTTCCTGCTTTCCCACATGCCCCTGGGCACACAGTTCATGTCATGGTTCAGAACAGGTCACCAGGACAGCCGATGTCAACGTGAAATGTAGCACAAGTTTCTGCCCTGGGCAGGCGATGAGCCAAGTGCTTATGATCACCTGTCACTCAGCCTATGAGTTTGGTAGCATTGTCATCATCCCCATTTTACAAACAAGAAAACTGGGCTCCAAGGGCCAAACCAAGGCAAGATATGCAAGATTCAAAATTTATTTTTGCATTGCTTTACTCTTTTGTGACCAAAGTATCCCATGCTCATGATAGAACATGTGGGAACTACAAATAAGTAAAAAAGAAGCCAAAAAATGGCACCCACAGTTCTACTCTTACACAGAATCCCTGCTAAGAATACACTGAAATCAATATTCCCAGAGATCTCCACTTTGAAGAGGAACATGCACTTTCTCTTCTTTGGAGATACTTTTCTTCTGTACCAAGATAGACAAAGCTGCACCCTCCTTCCAGGATGGACCATCACTGCCTCTCCAGAAGTTTCAGGGAGGCCATCCCAGCCTACTCTCCATCTTATCTTTTAAATACACATCTCCTTCTCTGTTTAGACTCAGGCTTGGCCTTGCTCTTATGGTGTAATAAGACACTGACTGATCTCGTCTAGTGGATGCCCTCCAACCCCACTCCCCTCACATGACCCTTGCCCTTTGTGCAGTTTCAATATAAAGATTTTCCACATGTTAAACATTCCACTTGTGGTGGCTGAGGATTGGTTAGTATCCAACCAAAAACAATACTGCCCAAGGTCGCAGGGGGATGGGTCACACTATCAGGTCTCAGGGGACTGAAGACAACCAAGCCCCTAGATGACTCCTGCCCAGAGCCATCCCTCCACCACTTCACCCTGCATGCTTGCATGTCAGCGCGCTTGGCTTTGGCCCAATTCAGACTCTAGATTCTTTGTATTTAAATTTAATTCCTACAAGTTTGGTAGATTGCTGTTTCTGGGAAAAGGGAAGAAACAGTGAATTTCACAGTGGAGGGGGAGGGGAGCAGCCGTATGAGCAGCCCTTGCTGCCTTCTTTATTCCTCCCAACTCTCTGTTCTTCTTGTTTGCTTGTCTTCTCAGAGAAGCATTCACCCAGTCTACAAGGAAGACAAAATAAACGGGAAGTTCAGGCATGAAGGGAAGTTCGAGCTTACCACGCTCTCCCAAGTTCAAGAACATTTTGCTGTTTTAAAATCAGAATGCATCTCATAATAGATGTGAACATTTGATGTGGTAACTGTTCCTTTTGCTCTGGATATGCTGCGATTGAATGAACAATGGCATCTTAGAACACAGGAAATTGTGGCAGTTGTTCAACTTACTACAGACAAAGATCATAGACTCACACATTTATCTCCTCTCCTTTCCCAAACCCCACCAAAATGATGAATAGTATTCAAACAAACAGAGGTGTCACCCACTAACTGGAAAAGAGAACAGGAGGAAAATTTGGGGAAGGAGAGTGAGGAAGTGTCACCTACATGCCTGCAGAGAGAAGGCTCCAACAGGAAGGGTGGAGACCCTCCAGACTGCAGGAGTGCCAGGTTCCTGAGGAAAAGGGGGTGCTAACAGAAATAGGACCTGGAAGACAGTCTGCATATGGAGCCGCAGACCCTCTAGATGCCCTCCTTAACCCACAAGGCCAGGCATCCCACCAGGAGAGGAGATGGCCCACGGTGCCCAGTCATGATCAGATGTGAGGAGTATGGCTGAACACACTGCAACCTCTCTCTGACCCTGGCCCAGCACTGAGAAGCCAGAAGGTGCCATCCCATCTGCCCTAAATTCACCCCTGGCAGGGCAGAGAATGTCCAATTCCGACACTTGGGGTCCACTAACTAAAGGCCAACCTCCTTCAGTGAAGCCTACCTGCCAACAAACCTGCCCTCTCCCTACCCCATAGTCACACAGGGATGCCATTCAAACTTGCAGTAAATTCACAAATAAGAAGACAGAGTCCCGGGGCAGCCCACACTGAGAAAAGGTCTCAGTGTGAGAACCCCAGAACAAACAAACAGAACAACAGAGGCGCAGAGAAAACAGACAGTGTGGAAAGCAGAACACTCAAAGCCCCAGCGATTAAATTTTAAATTAAAATTTTGCCACAATAATTAAGTTCTCAACTACCATAAAGTATCAATAGCTATAGATTGATCTCCAATTGTCTTCAATTAGTAAACCAAAGATCAACAATCAAAACATCCAGAAAAATATGGAAGTCAATCTCAAAGAAATACAACCGAAAAAGATAAAAATAGCTCTATGGGGGAAGACTATGGCAGGGCCTGCTCTTATTCAGCATTTTAAAAGTTAAACTTTTAACTTGAGGTAATATGTATAGATTCCTGTGCAGTTGTAAAACATAATGCAGGCACCCTATGTACTCTCTACCAAGTCTTCCCCAATGGTAGCCTCTTGTAAAAGTGTAGTAAAATATACTGCTGGTACATTGACATTGGTACGGTCAAGATAGAGACTAGACTCATCACAGCAAGATGCCCTGTGTTGCCAAGTTCCATCCACCACCACTCTGCTCCCCCCCAGCCAGCCCACTCCTTAACCCCCGACATCCTATAATCAGTTCCCTATTTCCACAGTTTTGTCCGTTCAAGACTATTATATAAATGCAATAATATGATATGTCACCTTTGAGGGTTGTTTTTTGTTTTGTGGGGTTTTTTCTTTTGTTTTGTTTTTTACTTAGCATGATCCTCTGAAGATTCCTTCAGGTTGTTGTGTATGTTAACAGTTTGCTGCTTTCTACAGCTGAGTGGTACTCTAGTGGTATGGATGTACTACTGTTTGTTGAACTGTTCACCTATTGATGGACATCTGGCTTGTTTCCAGTTTCTGACTAATGTGAATAAAGCTGCCATTAAACATTATGGTACAGTTTTTTGTTTTTCTGGGTTTTTTTTGCAAACACATATTTTCATTTCTCTGCCTTAAATACCCAGGAATATAATTTCCTAGGACATATGGTAAGTGCATGTTTAGTTTTTTTTAAGAAACTGCCAATTGTTTTCCAGAGTAGTTATTACATTTTTCATTTCCACCAGCAATGCAGGAGTGATCCAGGTTCTCCAGAGTCTTGCCAGCATTTAGATATGTCCTTATTTTTGTTTTTAGCAATTTCATTAGGATTAGGTGTGTAGCATTAGTGTCATGATTTTAATGTGCATCTCCCTAAAGGCCAGTGATACTGAACATCTTCTCATGGGCTGATTTGCCACCTCTATAGCCTATCTGGTGAAATGTATGTGTATGTCTTTTCCTCATTTCTAACTGGATTCTTTATCTGTTACTGTTGAATTTGAGAGATTTTTACATACTCTAGATAGAAGACCTTTGTCAGATAGATGTCTGAAAATATTTTCTCCCAGGTTGCAACTTGTCTTTTTATCTTGCTAACAGAATCTTTCAGGGAACAAAAGTTTTTAATTTTGATGAATTCCAGTGTATTGGTTTTTTTTTTTCTCCTTGTGGATGGCGCTTTTGGTGTTATATCTAAGACTCTGCCTAGCTTTAGATCCTGAAGATTTTCTCCTATGTTTCCTTTTAAATATCCTATATTTTTAAAATTTATGTTTAAATCCATGTTCCACTTTTTACATGTTTACTAGAGATTTCAAGTAAAACCAGCTGGGCCTGACATTTTCTTTTTTTGGAAGATTTAAATTAAAGATATAATTTATTTAATAGATTCAGGAATATTAAGGCTATCTATTTCATACTGGAGAATTATGTGTTTGTGTTTTAGAGAATTTGGTCCATTTCATCGAAGCTGTTGAATTGTGTAAAATTGCTTTAGCATTCCCATGTTATTCTTAAATGACAGCAAGATCTGTAGTTGAGTTCAGTATTTTATTTCTGGTATTGGTAAAATGTGCCTTCTCTCTTTTTATCAACAATTTTGCTAGAAGTTTATCAATTTTATTGATCTTTTCAAAGAACCAGCTTGCTTTTCTTTCATTGATTGTTCTCTATTGTTTGTTCTCAAATTCATTAATTTATGTTCTTTATTATTTCCTTCCTTCTGCTCTGCTTTGGGTTTATTTTGCTGTTCTTTTTCTCTGGTGGGTACGAATTTAGATTACTAATTTGAAATCTTTTCTGCTAAATGTCCCTTTTGGTGCTGCTTTAGTAGCATCCCAGAGATTTAGATATTTTGTGTTTCCATTTTCATTCAGAATTAAGTACTTTTTAATCTCCCTCGAGACTACATCTTTGACAAATGAATTTCTAAGTGTTCTGAGAATTCACTGTTAATTGTCTGTTACCAATTTCCAGCTGGATTCCATTGTGGTCAGAGAACATACTCTATATGATTCCAATTGCTTCAAATGTTAAAGTTTGTTTTATGACCCAGAATATGGTCTATCTTGGTAAATGTTCCATGAATGCTTAAAAAAAATTGTGTATCTTGCTACCATTGGATGGAAATGTTCTGTAAATGTCAATTAGATCCTGTTGGTTGATGGTATTATTCAGGTCTTCTATACTCTTGTCAAATTTCTTTATAGTAGCTTTATAAGTTGCTGAATGAGGAATATTAAATTCTCCAACTATAATTGTGTTTTCAGTTTTATCAGCTTGGCTTTATTTATTTTGAAGCTCTGGTGTTTGGTGCATTTATGTTTTTATTTTTTTGAAAAAGACTTTACTTATTTATGAGAGACAGAGAGACAGAGACAGAGACACAGGCAGAGGGAAAAGCAGGGTCCATGCAGGGAGCCTGACATGGGACTTGATCCCAGGTCTTCAGGATCACACCCTGGGCTAAAGGTGGCACTAAACTGCTGAGCCATCTGGGCTGCCCTGCATTTATGTTTAAAATCACTATGTTCTTGGTGTACTGACTCTCTTCTCACTAAGCAATGTCCCTCTTTGTCCTCAGTATTCTTTTGTTCTGATAAAGTTTACTTAATCTGATATTAACACACCCACCTTTTCTTACTTAATGTTTCCATGGTATATTTTTTCCATTCTTTTACTTTCAATCCACCTATATGGTTAAATTTTAAATTTATCTTATAAATTAACATATAAGACAAGTTGTTGCATGGGGAGTTTTGATGTTGTTATTGTCATCGCTCTTTATCCTGCCAATTTATGGCTTTTAATTGTTGAATTTAGATCATTTACACTTGCTTTGAACACTTTTTTCCCCCAATTTTCCAACATATAATACCCAGTGTGCTCATCACATCATGTTTCTTCCTTAACGCTTGTCACTCAGTTACCCAATCCCCCCCACTTATCTCCCCTTCTGCAACCCTTTTTTGTTTCCTAGAGTTAGAAGTCTCTCATGGCTTGTCTTTCTCTCTAATTTTTACCCATTCACTTTTCCTCCTTTCCCTTATACTCCCTTTCACTATTTCTTATATTCCACATATGAGTGAAACCATATGATAATTGTCTTTCTCTGATTGACTTATTTCACTCAGCATAAGACTCTCCATTTCCATCCATGCTGAACACCTCCTTTTCACTCTATTGGTGAGGGATTCCCATCCTACTGTTATAGGAATGGCAGAACACCTAACACCCAACACAAGTCAGATAAAATTAACACAGTTTGTCAACAACTTACACTCACATCCCAGGAAGGAGGACTCAGGACCACCTGGACTCCAGTGTATAGTCTGGAGTACAGTGAACCAGCAGGGGCCATGGGAGGCAGGCTTTGTAGTAACAAGAGTATGAGGTGACCACTGTATCCTGTGGGATGATGTGATTAACATGTTTTAATAATCCCATAGGCTGGCAAGGGTCTGAAGCCTGCTATTCAGATGTAAGTGGGCACTGTGCCTGACCCCCATGATAAGGAGGGCTGGTTGGCTGGAGGACCTTATCTGCCAAGATGTATCATAATTAAACTTCAGATTACCCAAGACAAACAATTTTGAAAGAGGCTAGAAAGAAAATGAGACATTATCTACAGGGGAGCAACAATGTGAATAGTAGTGATGTCTCCTCTGAAATCATGGAAGCCAGAAAGAAGTGGCACCACATTATTCAAGTTTGATAAACAAAAACAAAAACAAAACCTTTAAAATTGGCAATCCCAAATTATATGCCCAGCAAAAATATCTTAGAGGAATGAAGGGGAAACCAAGACCTTCTCAGATGAAAGGACACTTCACGAGAAAATCTGTCCTCGGGGGCATAATTTTCAATAATGACTGAAGGAATCTCTAAACAGAAAGAAAATGATAACAGAAGGAGTCTAGCACTTCAAGAAGGAAGAAGAACAGGACACTGGGTAAGACTTCTCAGGAGTTTTCAAAATTATATTGAGGAAGAACCATTACAACTTGCTTCTGCGGGGTGGAAGTATAGAAGATCTGTTCCCCACTCGGTTTCGCAGTGGGGGAATCAGAGCACTGTCTGTTTCTGCCA
This sequence comes from Canis aureus, assembly GCF_053574225.1. NCBI lineage: Eukaryota > Metazoa > Chordata > Mammalia > Carnivora > Canidae > Canis > Canis aureus. The sequence continues at coordinate 28,799,385 of NC_135622.1, read as the reverse complement.
GGTGGGGAGATGGGAGAGCAACCCCCCAGCAGAAAGATCAGAATCTAGTGATGATTCCACCTACAGGACACGGAACTTATAGATCAGTACTACTCTCATCCTGGAATAGCAGACAGGTTTTCTGTAGGTATTTGGTGTTGGGTGGGGTACTATGCAAAGATTTTCTGTGCTGCTAGGAAGTGCTGCTCACTTCCCAGTCTTTTGGCTGGGGGAAGCAGGCTTTTCGTGGAGCTTTTTTTTTTTTTCTTGCTTGTATCTGTTGATGGTTCTGAGTTACAAACTTCTCCAGCACTTTGTCCCATTTAGAAGGAAAATATACAAACTGAACTCCCCGCCATGTCATTCCTCAAGTCTTGACATCCCTGGGCAGTCCACCTTCTTGCCCCCTTTCAGAGACTTCCCGTTTGCTGTGTTATGTCCAAGGATATTTCTGTTTGCAAGAGAAGAAACCTGGGAGGAATGGAACTACTTCATTTTGACTGGAACTAACATCCAGCAAACACTGAAGCTGAAGAGGAAAAAAATATTGCCAACAGACTATTCTAATTTTCTTATATCTAAAACATCATATGTAGAATTATTTTCAGCAGAGCTTGTGAAATCCTAAAATTCTGATTTCTCCTATCTGCTTTGAAATCATTCTATCAAGGAATGCACTGGTGAGCTACTAATCTCTTTCCTTCATCTGTGATAAGAAGGTCTCTTACTTGTGTCTGATTTCACATTGGGCTTCAGATTTTCTTCTTTTATTTCCTCCCCTCCAATGCATCTCATGGAAAATAAACCACCCACGTTCCTAGTGCACATTCACTGGGCTTCTTAAGAAGAATATGGGGAAGGGTCTTTGCTTGAAGTTTTAGGGGGTCTTTCACAATCTGTCATGCTATTAGATCAGAACCACACGGAAGTGTGGAATAAAGGTCATTTTTCTTCAGTTCCTTTTTGGGAGAAAGCACAGTGTCTGCCTTTTGTTTGAGGTAAGATGCACTGTTTTCCCAACTGAAGTCAGAAACTTGCATTGATGCTTATAGTTTCTCTAAGTCATTTTGTTTGTAATTATTTCATATTTAAAAGCATTAAGAATGTGCCTGTATTTCAGCATGTGGAGAGGGCTGTGTACTGCTCTCCTTGCCATTTTTTAAAGTTGAATTCAACATGCAGCACTTGTTACTTGGAGGTTATGGGGCGATTCTGGAATAAACATGTGCTTTTGCTCAGTTCCTGGGTTTTTTAATACCCAAAGACTTGCTCTCTCACCCACACCACATTAATTTTCTAGAATTCATTCCGAAAAGTATGTCATAACTGTAGCTGGTCTTTTGGTTCAAATTTTTATAATTTGATCATGTGTGGAAGATATCTAAAGCTTCATTTTAAATTCATTTTTTAGGTGCATTTCCTCCTTATTCCACACACACAAAAGAATAAATACCTTGACTACGACAGGCCACTCCATCCAAAGTGTCAGTGTAGGCAATTTAGAAAGCCAGCTTAAAATTGGGGATCTCTGGCTGGCTCAGTGGTTTAACGCCTGCTTTCAGTCCAGGGCATGATCCTGGAGTCCCGGGATCAAGCCCGAGGATCAAGTCCCAGGATCGAGTCCCACATCAGGCTCCCTGCATGGAGCCTGCTTCTCCCTCTGCCTATGTCTCGGCCTCTCTCTCTCTCTCTCTGTGTGTGTGTGTGTGTGTGTGTGTGTGTATGTGTGTGTCTGTCTCATGAATAAATAAATAAAATCTTAAAAAAAGAAATAGAAAAAAAATCTAGTTTGAAATCAACATGTTCTCACAAGCAACATTGCTTCCTTTTGTTCTTTGCTTTCACTTGGATTTGAACTGGGGTACCAGCATCTTTATGGTTTGTTTGGATTCTCAGCTTAAGCTGAGTTTGCTTTGGATGCTAGGCTGCTTATCTACATTTTAAAAAAATGCAGAGCTCCAGAAGAGAGTGATTTACAAAAAGCAGTTGCTCAGCTGACTGTGCAGTGCCTCTGCCTTCCGCCCATGTCTTCTCCCTTCACAAAAGAACTTTCTAAGTTTAGGACTTGTTTTCCCTGCATGGTCTTTGTTCTCCGCAGCTCTTCTAGAAGTGTCTGACTTCTCCACGAAATACAAGTCTTTGCTGTTGCTGCTGCTGCTGTTCAGGTAGCATCTCATTCATGGTCCCTCGTAGCTTCTCAACTAAAACCTTTCCTCTGTTTGTACACATGGGGTCTGGAGCCTTCCTGAGATGAGTGTCCAGCACGTCTGGGATGAGGCGCAGCGCTGTCAGCCGCACGTGCCCATTCTGAACCTGCTACGACAGAAAAACAGACCCACGGTTGGTGCCAATTTTGCTTCCTTTTATTTTATTTGAGGAGTTCTATCAATGCTCCCTCCCAGAGCTTTTATGTCCTTTTGCAGCTTTGCAGACATCATGATAGTAGGCTACTGAAGGAAAAGTGCTTCCCCAAAGTGTTTGCTTTTAAATTCTTTCAATTTGTTATCCATTTTCACTGATTTGGACGATGGCATTCTTTTTATTTTTTTGTGTTGTTTACAGAGATGCCACCCAGAAATGGCTCTTTGCCATGGATGCTCATGGCTTTGGGATTCAGCGTAGCTGTCAGCACCCACATTCTGAGTCCAAAGGGGGTCCTCCGTCTGGGCAGTGGAAAATGCGGCAATCCTCGCAATCGCGACGCTGGTTTACCTCTTCACCCTGGCCCCCTTCCTCAGTGCTCTGGCCCACTGGCCTCCTTTCTGTCCCTCAAACACACTGACTCTCTGTGATCCCACAGCCTCATGCTTGCCACTCCTCTAGAATGCTCTTCCCCAGATCCCCAGGGGGCAGCTGCCCTCACCATTCAGGACTTCTCCATACACACACATCACCACCCCTCACAGCCTGCTATTCTACTCTGACTCTTTTGTGGTGGTGGATGGTGGTTGGGGTAGCTCTTATTAAAATTAAATTACCCTGTGTGCTTACGGATCTGTGCTCACCATCTCGCTCCCTTATAGGATGTGAATACTGTCCTGGCAGAAACTCTGACCATCCTCTCTCAGTCACGTGTGCATAGTAATACCCAACATATAATGAGTAATGTGGAAATATTTGTTCACCTGAATTGCATAGAATCCAAATGAAATGATTTGAAAGGAAATTAATGAAACTATCAAAAGGTAGACATATTTTTGGCTTGATTTGAGGGATCATTAAGAGAAACAAAGATTTTAAAATGCAAAAGATGTTTGACATGAGTTGCTCTGGTCTTGCAACTAGAAAGGAACATTTTATTAAAGTTGGATTCAACAAAGAAAGAACTACCCATCCACCTCCTCTCCTTGCTTTCATCCAGTGCATCGTGCATTCCAGCCAGATCCCTGCCAGGGACTGGAGAATGGGATGAGGACACCCTAATTCCTGTCTTCAATCCCCTTGCTGTCTAGACCCATGATCTGTACAAGGACTAGGACATGCCCCTGGGGGTCTGGGAGCACAGAGCAGAATAAGTCACCGGAAATGAAGCTGCATAGAGGTGTCAGGAGATGGCTGAAAAGTGCCAGCTCTGGGTAGGAATCTAGGAGGCCAACCTGGAGGTGAAGGCACAAGCAGTGGGAGAGCTCAGTGGGAGGGAGCATTGATAGAACTCCTCAAATAAAAGGAGAAAACAGGCCAGGAACAGGGGCAGGAGCAAGAGACCAGGAGACTGGCATCCAGATGGGGTGGGTGGCCTGTGCAAGCTACATGGTGCCTGTGAGCCCCGGGGTAGGGGGCTGGGGTGAGTGGAGGCTTTCCTCTAGTGTTGTTATCATTGTTGATAATAAGAACAGTGGTCAATATTTCTTTTTGCCAGTTACCCTGGTGACATGTGACATACATGATCTTGTTTCATCCATCACGACAATGTGACAATGTGGGAACCATTATCCACTTGATCTGTGTGAAACAAAGCCTTGGATGGGTTGGCTGACTGTCCCAAGTTTGCACAGCTAATAAGTGGCAGGTCTGGGCCAGAACTCAGGTCTGTCTCCTCTGGATATATCAGAGGGCCTGGACGATGCAACAAGCTCACAGATCCAACAAAATTCCCCTCAGGGTCTCCCACTCACTTCCTTCGTCTGTGTCCAGGCTTGGCCTGGCCTGACCTTAACATGCCTGTACAGGGGCGATCTGGACCGGTTTCAGATGAGGCTAGTACATGTGCAAAGATGGGCGCAAGGAAAGCACATAATCAAAGAGGAACAAAACTGAGCCCTATGCAAGAGCATCTGGAAAGTCAAAAGCCCAAGTTGAGTTTGGCAGAAATACTAACCATAATAGGAAAGGATTTTGTTTTGGGTATTTGTATGTTGGATTTTTAAAATCTCTGTTTTTGCATTTGTTGATTTTTTAAATCATTTATTTGCAGCAAAGTCAAGAAACTTTTACTATTTGCCTGATATCTATCAATCTCAAATGAGCATCAAAGTTGTTCTTGCACTCACCAGTAGCTTCTGGCATCCATAAGACAAGACTTTCACAGGATACAGCATGTGACTCATCCAATATTGGACACTTGTCTACCGCAAACCCTGGTTGGAAGGAGAGGCATAGGGACGTGAGGAAGGAAGAGATGGGAAAATCTGTAACAGAGGAAACAAGAGGATGGGGAGTGGGGACGAAGGGAGAAATTCTCCCACAGCTGTGAACCAGATCTATTGGCTCATGGGGGATGCTGAGTTGCCTCCCTAGTGAGGTCTGGGGTGTGAACATGCCCAAAGTCCTGATCTAAAACTTAAAGAGAAATAATAGAGAGAAGAACAGCCAAAGTATGAAATTAATGACAAGAAACAAGACAGAAAGAAAAGTACATTCTGGAGAAGGCTGGGAAGCACATGATGGTGAATAACAGCTTTTTAAATTTCTACCAAGTAATTTTAAAGCCATGTGAATTTCATAAATCGGGCAGTGGTGGTTCAGATGCAAAGACGCATGTCTGACCACAGCAGTTTATGGAGGCCACAGTAGACACTGAAACCTCTCCTTTATGGAAGATCCTCAAGGACAAGCTGACCCGACACCTGCCTGAGCTTGGGGGAGGTGGTTTTGCTACGGCCCCAGAGATAAATGAGGGGATGTATTCTGGTGCCTCTCCCAACCCTGCCTGCCCTTGCACAGAAAGAGATAAATGGGCAGTCCATTTTGAGATCCAAAGGGCAGTACAGTGGAAAACAACCTGAGTGATGAAATTTCACCACCAAAAACCCCCTGAGAGGCACACAAAGGTGTGTGTACAGCTTGTACTTGAATAAGCAAAAAAAAAAAAAAGTTTAAAAAGGCCATGTAGACAGAGAGATGTGTATGTGTAGGGAAAAAAAATGAGCCCAAAAGTTTTATAGATCATTAGAAAGAACCTAGTTTTCATTTTGGGTGGGGAATGCTCATTATTAAAAATAACAAACAAAAAAAGAAAGCCATTGATCATAAAAGTGTGTCTTGAATCAGAGGTCTCAATTAATCTGATTTCGTGTTCCTGATAAAATGATCAGTAGGATATAGTCTTTAAAAAAGTAGGAGTTAAAAAAATAGAAGTGAAATCTCTGAGTGAAATGATTATGAGAGATTTCTATTTACTGCTCCAAGTTTTCTTGGATGAATATGTTGTATTCACAATCAGAGATAAGCAAGAGGGAAGGCATTTTGAAGGAAAAGTAAACATTATGGCTCCTCATTTAGGCCTTCCACTTCTCAGTCTAATTTTTATCAGTCTCCCAATTATATCAGTTCTTAGGCATCAGATTTCCTCTTGAGTGATAGGACATTTCCTAAGTTGGGCCCAGTTCTCCTGAGAACATGCACTAGCCCAGCAGCAAAGCCGGGCCTCCCAGAGGATGCCTGGCCATGTCTCTGGCCTCAGATCCCTGCTCCCAATGCCAATGTCTAACCCACAGTGTGTTTTTCCAAGCCAAGGCGCCTTCTCAGGAATGGGCTCATTGCCACACTGGCTGGGGAGAATCACTGTCCAGCCCAGGCCATTCTGCTCAGACTCTGGCCCCTAGCCAACATCTGTCCCATGAGCCCAGGGGCTGCCAGTCTGCTGGGGTCAGGAAGCTGTCATGAGCTGGCGGAAGTCTGGAGCACACACAAGCTCATTCTGAAGTCCTCTTATTCTCTTGCTGTTTACAATTCTCTCTCCAAAGACACAATGCTCTCCTAAATAAAATTAGTTATGGCAGCAAAAGTGAAAAACAAAATCCCTCTCCTTCCTTCCCGTAGACACAGAGAATTTCAAGGCTGTCTCCATCACAAGTGGGCAGCACAGCCTCAGAGCAGGGGTGGCCACAAAGGGGAGATCAGAGCTCTCCCCCAATGGTGATTCACTGTCATTGCATTTCCTACAATGTAAAGGAATGTGGCCTCTGTCAAATGAGGACTTCTGTGTCTGCAGATTATAAAACAAGAATGTGTTTGGAAATCCCAAGTGGGGCCCAAAAATCCCGGTGGGTCCCTATAGATCTGTATCTCCGCCTGGCTGGACCATTTCCTTGGTCTGGCTTGCACTAGTTCTATAACCTCTTGAAGCTTCAATTTCCATCTCTATAAAATGACACAGCAATAATACTAATGGGGCTGAGTGAGGCCTAAACACATAGACATCCACTGGCATACAGAATGCCCTCAAAAATTGCTGGGTATTATTGTTATCATATGCATTTCTGATGGCGAATGTTGAGACGATGAGGTCTACTGAGCCAGGGAGACTGGGATATGTGGGCAGAGCTCTGGCATGAATGATCAGGGCTCTTCCCAATGATCCCCTGTAGAGTGCCTCAGGAAGAAAACCAGCCGTCTTGAGTCATGCCTGTCATGGGACCATGACACGGACACTGGGATGGGAGTTGGGAAAATCATGTCATCTCAAATGCTCCTCATTTCACTGAGGACAGAGCATGTGCCAGATGCAGTGCCCAAAGCTAGAGGAGCAACTGGGTCACTTTGGACAAATCTCTTGTATCTGAGGACGAGTTTCCTCATTTCTAAAGTCTGGACCAAAAATGAGATGCTGAAAATAAAAGTTCTTTATAAACAGTCAGGTGGCTTTCAGACACACCTGCATTCTAACATCACAGCATCCAAACCACACGTGTGGCTTCTCCAGGAACCCTGGAAATGTGTGGATGCTGACACTCAATGTTAAAGGGGATTGTCAAGGATGGTGTGGATGCTGATGAAAATCCACTGGTGGAGTCCATGCCTCTGCAGCTGGTGATTCAACTAGCATTTCTGGAATCCAAACCATGCACCAACATCCTACTTGGATCCTTGGGCCCTCTGTGTCCAATGGAGAGAGGTGGACTGAGCAGGACATGCCCACATGGGAAGTCAAATACTAGTGAAGACACTCCCCATGTTGGAAATAATACTAGAGAAAAGTGCTGGGGTTAACTGCCACGGAACTAGTAATATAGCACCTGATAGATAGATTATGATTCCTATATGCGCACTTCCTTCTAGCTGAAGTGTGCCAGGCCTATCTTTCATATATCATGCATCTTAGTGGTATCACAGAGTGAGAAGGGTTATAAAAAAGGACCTGGCTCAAAAGAAAAAGGCAAATTCTAATATAACAATGTCAACAGGATGCAGGAATTGTATAGATTGCTTAGAGAACAAGAACCTGGTATATGTGAGACTCAGGATTAGAAAATTTTAATTATATAATCCTGTTGCTTCTAATTCTTGCTCTTGATTTTGGCTCAGGCCATGATCTCAGGGTCGTGAGATCAAGTCCCACATCAGGCTCTACTCTCAGTGGAAAGTCTGCTTGGGATTCTCTCTTTCCCTCTCCCTCACCCTCCCCAACCATGCACTTACTCTTTCTCTCTCTCTCTCAAATAAATAAATAAATCTTTTTTAAAAAACACAACTTTTTCATGGCAAAAAATATATATATATACCATGGGCAGACACAAAAGATGAACAGCAAACTAGGGGGGAACATTGCAATTCATAACTTAGGCAAGAGATAATTGCTATAATGTATAAAGAGCTCCTAGAAATCAATAAGAGAAAGAACAAAACCCAACAAACAAATGAGCAAGGAACACAAGGAGACATTGCACAGAAAAGGAAATGCAAATGGTTCTTAGACATATAAAGCCACCATAATAAAAATTAAAACTATGAAGATAGCATTTTCTACCTTTAGGGTTGGCAAAATTCCAGTAGTAAACCAAAGCTGGCTCTAATGAGCCCACAGGAACCAATTATTAAAGGTTCAGGAATATTAGCAAGCCAGTCATTAAATGCAGCTATTACTAAGATTTCAATTATATAACCTTATAATTCATACATTATAATTAAAAACAAAGGAAGTAAAACTCAAAATGTCCTTATTCTATTGCTACATTTCAGTATTATCTGGGCTACCTCTGACTCTTGTTCTGTGTAGTGGAAATAGCATGCGATGTGTGCTATTCATGAGAGACAGAGAGAGAGAGAGAGAGGCAGAGATACAGGCAGAGGGAGAAGCAGGCTCTATGCAGGGAGCCTGATGCGGGACTCGATCCCGGGTCTCCAGGATCACGCCCTGGGCCAATGGCAGGTGCTAAACCACTGAGCCACCCAGGAATCCCCAGTATTACCTGGGCTACCTCTGTCTCTTGTTCTGTGTAGTGGAAGTAGCATGCGATGTGTGCTGTTGCCTGACTCTTCTCAAATCCATGGTCAGGGACATTATACCAGTAGTTTAAAATCAGCCTGCATGCAAGTAGTGACCCCACAGAAATCAGCAGACACTACAAATCAGGGCTTTTCCATTTTTGTGTGTTCATGTGTGTGTGTGGGGGGGTGCTTTTTAGAGGAGGGTGTTAAACATTTACCAGCATTCCCCTGCAGGATCCCAAATGTTAACAACATTGGAAAGGCGGGGGGTGGGGGGGAGCAAGTACTCTCATTCACTACTGATGGGAAGGCCCAGTATGATAGAACTTTGGCAGCATGTGCCAAAATTAGAAAGAGACTGAAGCTTTGCCCAGCACTTCCCCTTCTGAGAATCTATCCTACAGCTCTGCCCGCATGTGTGTGAAATGAGGTGATATTGGGCTTATCCGGCAGCACTTGTAATAGCAGAAGACAAGAGTCGGCCAGGATCCTTCACAGGGGACTGGTGCAACCAAACAGCCTATCCTAACATCGGTCTCCTATGCAGATGTGACAGAGACTGGGGAGCTTTCAGGAGAATGATATGGAAAGACCACTAAAGCACAGTGAGTGGAAAAAGCAAGGCAGGATGCTTCTTATCATGCAAAAGGGAAAGAACACGAATGTATTTTTGCTTGTTTGTATTTGCATACAGGAACTGTAAAGGATAAATGAGTACTAATTAAAATTAGCTACCAGGTTCAGGAAGTGGTTATGGGGCTTATGGGATGGATGGGGGAGAAATTTTTTTCTGCATACATTTTAATATAGTTTTACTTTTTAGGGGTGCCTTGATGGCTCAGTTGGTTAAGGGTCCGACTTCGATTTCGGCTCAGGTCATGATCTCAGGTCCCACGTCGGGCTCTGCGCTCAGCAGGGAATCAGCTTGTCCCTCTCCCTCTGCTCCTCATCTCCCTTGCACTTCTCTCTCTTTAAAATAAATAAATAAAATATAAAAATATATAGTTTTACTTTTTAAACTATGTGAATATATTATCTATTCAAAAATGCTTTAATAAGTAAGTCATCTTTTTGTGATGTGATTTATCATGATGGCATCTGACACATAGTTGAAGTGTTTCCACAGTACATAAATTTGGAATGCTTTCTTTGTCCATAAAGAAAAAGAATTATGTTTTGATGTTGTGGTCCTTGACACAGATATATTTACTTAAAAAATTAGGTAAAAACAAATGTCAACGGTAAAATGATTAAAGTCTGTGCGTAAGATGTGTTCACTGTTGTTTTGCAATCCACAGGAATTACAGGATTTATTTCTTGATAGAGCCTGAAGGGACCGTCCATGACTGCACTCAGACGCATTACAGTATTTTCTTGCCCTAGAAGCTGAGAAGCACCAGTGTGGCTTTTTGGTGAGTCAGGAAGTGGAGAGGTAAGGTTATGAAGCTGCAGATGTGCGGGCAGGTGGGGTAGAAATCCCAGCGGCTTTGCAGGTTGTGCCTGGAGCGTTCTGTGAGCCAGCTGGCACTGCTACGTCTCAGAGACACCGGCTGCTCCCACTCCAGGGCATGCCGCCTGCCAGTGTCCCAGCTGCTCACAGGCCAGGCCCAGCGGGAAGGAGTGGATCACTGCAACCCTACCAGCACACCTGGAAACATCAGTCAATGATGGGGGTCTCTTCTTTCTCTGGGCATCAGTGTGACAGTGGCCTTTGCAGTTCCTGAGCAGAGTGGCATCCCCAGCCACACAGAGGGGGCCGTACCTTCCAGTGGGACCTGCTGCCCCACAATGGGATCCATCTCCTTCTCTTGTCTGTCAAGGTCAGGTCCACAACTTGCCATCTTCGCCATCACTGCCATAGCTATTTCTGTGCCTTGATCACGTCATGCTTTTTCCTGCCTCAGGGCTTTTCTACTTGCTCTTCTCTCTTCTCCAGATCCTTCTCATGACTCAGGAGTTAAGAGTCTGGGCTCTGGAGTCAGATTGTCTGCCTGTTTCTGTGCCTAAGAAGACCATAGGTGTGGACATGCTCACGGGACCTTGATGTTTCTGGAATAAGCAGTGGACTCCCATCCCGAACTAAGGCTCAGTAGGCTCAGCATTTCCTCCTCAACAGAGCTACAGAATGAGGGTAGGGGAAGAAGCATACATTTTCCTGCCTTTCTCATTCTTTTTTTTTTTTTGCCTTAGTAAGCAGCCTTTTTCTCTTTTTGTCCTAATTAGCTAAAGGTTAGTCTTTCCTCAAAGATCTAGCTTCTGCCTTTTTGAAATCCCCAACTGAGAGGAACAGGGAGAGTCTTGGTCAGAGATGCTCAGGAATTGCCAGGTTCTCTTCTAGAGATAGTAGCTAAAGCTCCAGGTGAGCTGTCCATCTGACTCCGAGATAGCACAGGCTGGCTGTCCAGCAGGACATCGTACTGGCTGCGGCTGGGTGAACCGCTCACCTGCATTTAGGGGTGCAGGCTCACATGGCGCCTGGACTCCTAGCAGGGTGATGTGGACCTGGGGGAGTCATCAAGGATGGCAGGAGAACTTCTGGAGTGCTCAATTAATTAACATACAACATATTATTGGTTTCAGAGGTAGAATTTAGGGATTTATCAGTCTTATATAACACCCAGTGCTCATGACATCACATGCCCTCCTTAATGCCCGTCACCCAGTTACGCCATCCCCCACGCCATCTCCCCAGCAACCCTCAGTTTGTTTCCTATTATTAAGATGGTTTGTCTCCCTCTCTAATTTCATCTTGTTTTACTTTTCCCCTCCCTTCTCCTATGATCCTCTGTGTCGTTTCTTAAATTTCACATATAATATAATTGTCTTTCTCTGATTGACTTATTTCACACAGCATAACACCCTATAGTTCCAACCACATCGTTGCAAATGATAAGATCTCATTTTTTGATGGCTAATGTTCCATTTTGTATATATATAAAGAAGATGTGGTATATATATCATTCATCTCTCAATGGACATCTGGTAAGAGCCCCTTTGTTATTGAGGGCCAGTGACTTCCTCTGAATAAATTTAGTAGTTTCTGAAGTCACATGACCTCTGTCAGATGCAGCAGGACCACCTAAGGCACCCAAGTTGTTATTTTGGGAGTGACTGACAATCAGGATGAGTTACATAATTTTTAGGAGTCCGTGCACATGGATCTTGGCGTCCTTTGAGCCAAATCATGCAAAATTACAAGATGGGAAGAGCAGAGTGCTGAACCAGGCATGTGTCCTTCTGAGTGCGGAACTCCTGCCGCTGAACAGGCTGTGCCCTGTGACACCAGCCTGTCACCAAAGGTTGGAAAGGGGTTTTTTTTGCCTCTCTTCAAATGCTTCCATCACCTGCTCATTCCCTCGGGAAGCATTCCTCTGGGGACTGCTCAGGGAACTAAGCAGGTGTATTGACAGACAGATGGACACAGCTAAGACCCATTCCCCTCCTGCTCTAGGTCTCCAACAGGCCCTCACAGGTGCCTGACTCCTAATCTCTTGACTTTGCTTGTTTCCACAAACATAGAACCCTAAGTCCACGGACCTGTATAGTACAGGCTGAGACAGGACAGCACAAACTGCCAGAAGTGCCTCCAGCAACTCCAACATTTTTATGGAATCAAACTCAGTTTCCTCCTGAGCCTGCATTTAACTGTTACACGTGTACATTTTAATGAAATACAATCTTTTTAATACGTGATTAATTTTTCCTTTACTAATAAAAATATTTTAAAGCCCTTAATTCATAAGAAGGCTTTCAGTATTGACAAAAGTTTGGGATTCTTTCTCAGCTATGACTTGAGTTCCATCTAGAACATACATCCGGGGATGAGAGCTCCCGCTTTTGCAATCAAATTCGTCTGGTCAGGGAGAGCCAATTCTGTTCTTCCCAGTTGGCATGGGAGCCCAGACCTTGACTGCACGTAGGTCAGATGCACTCCTCAAAGCTGCTTTTGAAAACACATCTGAATTAGATTTTCAGCCAGCACCCTCCATCAAGGTCCTCCCTGTGGGAAGCCATAGGCTTGTTCACATGAAGCTTCCATCACCCAACACTTTTCTGTTTTTTGTGTTTTTTTTTTCTGTAGGAACAGTTTTTTGTTTGTTTGTTTGTTTTTGTTTTTGTTTTTTTATTGGAGTTCAATTTGCCAACATATAGCATAACACCCACTGCTCATCCCATCAAGTGCCCCCCTCAGTGCCCGTCACCCAGTCACCCCCACCCCCCGCCCAACCTCCCTTTCCACCACCCCTTGTTCATTTCCCAGAGTTAGGAGTCTCTCATTCAGCACTTTTTTGAATTATATTTTGGAAAGTGCCTCACTGTGGCCTCTCTCATCAGTATCCTGAATAGTGGCCAATTGTCCTCTGAAGGTAGATTCGCTTTCTGGAAACAATCTAGCGTTGTTTACAGTCAAACTGTAAACCAAAGAAGGGCCAGGAATAAGATGCATGTCTACTCCCAGCCAGCTGGTGTTTTTGTGGGCCATCCTGAGATTCTGGGGGGAATTTAGAAAGGATAGATCCAGATCATTTCTGGGCAGGTGCCTTCAGGGCTTGGTTAGAATAAGTTTCTATCGCCCAGGGGGCTTCTCTGAAGAAAACAGCATTTGCTTTATTACATACATTTAGGGTGTGGTTGTAAATAAGTTCTAATTCTCTTAGTCTATAATAATATTTCATATGTGTAAAGAAGATTTAACTTTCATATTCTTTGCAGAACAAGTTAAAGCTACTTAAAATTTTTTTTTTCCCTCTCAATATACAAACCAAACAAAGAAACTTAAACTATGACAGACTAGGAATCCTTTTTTTTTCTTCTTCTTCTTTTTTTTTTTTTTTTTTAGGACAAGTAACTTTCTCATAGCAAATTTGGTAATTTCTGAAATCCCATGAGCTTTTTCCATGTCAGATCATATTTCTTCAGATCGATGTTGACCATCTTATAAAGTCAAGAGCAACATTCTCACAGTTCTGGCATCTTTCCATCTGGGGCTTAGGATGTTCTCAGTTCCTTTAATCTACTGTGGGTGGGCAGGCAGGGGTGTGGGGAAATTGCTAAAGAGGAAAAGAAGGATTATCCTAAAGCCAGTCCTGGAAGCCTGGCCTGAAAAGCACAAAATCAAGCCCTGGGTTTTCGCTTTCCTTTGCAGAGATTGTACCTATGTAAGCAAGACCTCACAGAGCTGTCTCTGACCCCATCCGTCTTGTACACAGGGGCAAGTGGGGAGCCCAGAAACCCCAGAGATCTCTGGGGAGGTTGAGGGAGGCAGCCCTGCACATTGAGCCTGCCATGTAACAGCCTGAGCCTGCCAGGCAGCTTGACATGTGGGCCAGGATATGAACAACAATCAGGGCTTTTGCCAACTGACTAGCCAAATGATGGGGACAGAGGGGACAGACACTAGCCACTCATGTAAAAAGTTATTAATCACCAGGAACTTGCTGAAGCCTGTCCTCTGCCCCATCTCACATGGTCTTGGCTACTTTCTGCGCCCAGGCTCGTGGCTGGCTGTTCTAAGGCCTGTGCCAGGTACAGGTGGAAGGCCCAGAAAAGTTCAAGGTCTTGGACTGGCTGGAGCATTAACCCCAAAGTGGGCAGCAATCACTGGCTCAGGAGGCCACAGGCAGTGGTGCAGGAGAGCATCGAGGGCAGGCTGCTTCTGAAGGGCACGTGCCTCTCCCGTCACAGGCATCATTAATTTACGTGAAGGCATTTTTCTGGCAGATGACAGGGAAGTGTCTTAGGAAAGGGGCACCTTTTTCTAATTTGTGCCAAGACCCTATATAGGCTAGTAGCAATTCTGGTTTTGGCCACGGATCACCAGGTAGCAGAGAAGCCAAGAAGAAACACACCACTTCCCGAGACTAGGTAAGACCAGGAGAAGAAGGGAAATGCAAGCTGACCTGCTTTGCTCCTGTTGTCACCTCTGTTATAATAGCTTGGCGGGTGTATTCATTAGAAATTAAACTCAGGGATCCCTGGGTGGCGCAGTGGTTTGGCGCCTGCCTTTGGCCCAGGGCGTGATCCTGGAGACCTGGGGTCAAATCCCACATCGGGCTCCCGGTGCATGGAGCCTGCTTCTCCCTCTGCCTATGTCTCTGCCCCTCTCTCTTTCTCTCTCTGTGACTATCATAAATTTAAAAAAAAGAAAAAGAAAAAAGAAAAAGAAAAGGAAATTAAACTCAGCCTACAGTTAAGAGAGATAAAAAAAATAATAGCAACTCAATGAGAGGAGGGTTTATTCTCCCACATGGAAGACAGAAAGTGGCCAGTCCAGGGCTAATGTGGTAGCTCCTTGAGGTCACCAGGGACTAACCAGCCCAGACCAACACTCTTGCCAGCTGGGAACCAGAGCCTTCCCAACACCTACCACTGCAGGCTGCCTTATCCTCAGCAGTTTATACATATTTCCTCATGTTAGAGATGCCCCAGGAGATGGGTGTGATACTAACACTCATCTTGCATGTGAAGAAACGAAGACACAGATGGCTCAGGGAACCTGGATTAATCCAGAGAACACCTATCAGCTTACGTCTTTCTGCTCTACCCTCCACAGCACATGACCTTATTCAGAGTCACCTGTGGTTCCAGCCATCCTATCCACATCCCAGAAAGGGGGAAATGGGAATCGTAAAGCCCAGCCTAATCATCTCCCTTAAGGGACCTCCTCAGAATTCCCACACAGCACTTCCTCACTGGTCCAATTCAGCTGCAAAGGGAGGTGGGAAGTGTAGTCTTCAAGCTGACCTGAGGGGCCAGAGTCACAGGACTTGGTCCCTGCCCTGGTGCCTGCCAGGCACTAGCCTTTTTCCATTCCTCCCCTGCATTAATTTATCTCCCCTTTTCAGTGCCCACACAGACCATGGCCAAATGATGTGGAGGCCATCCAGCACACAAAACACAGCTAGGGAATCTGTCCCTCTTGAAAAGGTTGGGTTTCCTCTTTTCATGAGCTGGGCAAACTCTTGACCTAGGTAACCAGATTACATGGGAACAAACAAACAAACAAAATAAGAAGAGATATTTATTCATCTGAGTGCTTCTACATGTGCCATTTTTTTTAAACTCCTCAAGACATATTTCAGAGAGACGCAATCACACCCATATAGCATACAGGATGCCAGAAGCAAGTCTGCCCAGAGTCATGCTGGTGGGGTTGGAAATACGATGTAAGGGCAGTCCTGCCTGCAAAGCCTATCCTACAATTGGAGGTTAAAATAAATTCTATCATAGTAACTGATAAGAATTTATTATTTCACCTAGGCTGACAAAACCAGAAATTTTAAAGCCATTGCAAGAATTTTAAATAGTCTTTTTAGTGCACGGAGTAGTACACGACAAACGCAGGGACCCCACAATGACATTTTGTCTTTCTCCTGAAGTCAGTCGATTCTTTTTTTTTTTTTTTTAAGATTTTATTTATTTATTCATGAGAGACACATAAAGAGAGAGGCAGAGACAGGCAGAGGGAGAAGCAGGCTCCATGCAGGGAACCCGACGTGGGACTCGATCCTGGGTCTCCAGGATCACACCCTGGGCTGAAGGCAGGCGCTCAACCGATGAGCCACCCAGGGATCCCAGTCAGTAGGTTCTTAAAATTAAAGTAGATATCTAAATGCCTTTATTTTTTGTTTCACTGTCACTTCAGTGGCTGAAACATGAAGGAAATACTTACATGGAGTCATGAATGGAAGGGAAATGTTTGTTATTACTATATTAAGGAAATTAGGTCCCTCGAGTGCTGGCTCAAAAAATATTGACACTCCCAAGAGTTTCTTTTTTGGAGAACTGACCCACATTTACAAATTTCGTATGATCCCTTACTTTCTCACAGCCACACCCTTGCCTCCTGAATCTGGGGGATGTTAGGCCTGTTTATTAAGAAGCCAGGGAAATGGAATAAAGGCTTTTGAGAGGGCGCATACTCTTCCCCTGGTTCCACAGCCAGCCCAGCTCCATTCTCTTGTCTCTAGGACCTCATCTTTTCCTCCCAAAGGGGTGCCCACAGCTGAAGCATCCAGCACTCGGGGGCCAGGAGCACACCTGGCCATGAGCCCCATGCCCACACCTCCAAACTCTGCACTCAAGCCCTTTGTTCTGCCCTAGGGACTCAAACAGCACGTAGTAGGGACAAGAGAACATGTCCTTCCCAACGTGACCAGGTCCATACCTGTGCTCTTCTCTCACCTCTCTGGAGTGCTGGGGCTTTCAACACACAATACTGTCCTTCCTTCTGCTGCTGTCCACTCACCCCCCCCACCCCATCCCCTGCTCCCCGTGTGTACTGTCTTCCTCTGTAGTCACCTCCTGGTACCTCCTGCCGGGGAGCCAGTGACACCAGGCCCTCCAAATTTCTCATCCCCTATGTACTCTCTAGTGAATCCAAGTTCCTTGAGCCATCTGTGCTCTGTTCTTTGAGAGGTGCCCCTGCCTCACAGGGTCCTTTCTAGGACAAGGGCACATGTAGGAGATGTTTAGGACAATGGCAGGCCTGCAGAAACAGGTTCCAGGTGTTACCATGAAGGGGCAGGTACTGGGCTGGGAAGAGTTTCACTCTGAGCAAGTTAGGTTGATGTCTGTGAGACTTCCATTTGGAAGCGGCCCATAGGAGATAGGCTTTCCCCAGAAAGAGTGTCCAGGCTGTAGCGATCCTGGAATGAAGGCACGAATGGAGGGATAGCCAGCCCTGACTGTGCACCTTGCCCACACCATTTCTCTCCCCCATCTCAGTCGAGAGCATCACCATGCACCTGACTTCTCTGGTGAGCACCTAGGAGTGCACCCCTCACCTGCCTCCCACATTTTCTCTATCAACAGACTCCACTGGCTTCCCTAGACCATGGCTGCCACCTGGGTCCCAGCCACTTTCCCTCTTACCCAAACTGATGCAACAATCTCTTCACTTAGCTCCCCACCTCCGCTCCCAAGCCCTCCAATCCATCAATCCATCCCCCTCCCACACAGCTTCTCAAGTCTGAGCCAGATGGTGACATTGTCCTGCTTAAAATTCTCCTGTGATGTCTCACCGAATGCAGCGTTAAACCTGAACTCCTTACTCTGGCTGCTTGACAAGGCCCTGCCCATCTCTCCACTCTACTTGGGCTGCTCTACCTGCCCAGCAGCCCCAGCCACACTAGGCTTCAGGGGGTGCCTCGGGGCCTTTGCTCTGGCTGTTCTCTCCATCTGTGCCCTTCCATTCTTCCCCAGCTACATCTCCCACAGCACATTCATGCTCATCCTGTAGCTTTCAACTTATGTGTTGCCCTCTTCACAAGGGGCTTCCCTCATCACTCTATAGTAAAGTAGATCCATTCCCTCCCTCTAATGAACTGAATATATGTGTCCCCAAAATCAGTATGTTGAAGCTCTAACCAAAGGTAACTGTATTTGGAGACAGGGCCCCTAGGGAGGTTTTGAAGATTAAAATGAGGTCAGAAGGGTAGAATCTTGATACAATAGGATTATTGTCCTTATAAGAAGAGATGTGAGTGCACTCGGGCCCCACCACAACCCCGCATGAACAAGCTACAGGCCATGTGAGTTCATGGCCAGATGATAGTCCCCCTAAAGCCATGAAAAGAGTCCTCAGAATGAAACCTACCTTGCCCACACCTTGCCCTTGAACTTCCAGCCTCCAGAGCTCTGAGAAATAAGCGTCTATTGTTGAAGCCACCTGGTTTGTGGTATTACGGCAGCACAATATGACTAAGACACCCCATTCTCATTCTCTGCCAATTGTTTACTTCCTTCAAGAAAGGAAGGCCCCATTTATAATCACTGTCACTGCCCATTTATAGAGTCTTTGTCTATTTCCTGCCACTGGAATGTAGCTCTGCAGTCAGCATCACCTGCCCCAGACATACCTCAGGAGCCCGGCATCTAATAAGTGGCCACCGAATCAAACAATTCACCAAAAGGCTATATATGTCTAGCCAAAGAGGGAAGGAATGGAATTATTCCCCTGTAACTAGACAAGCATCCCTAACGATGGAATCACAATTCTCAGGAGGGACTCCGTATTCACCACTGTCTAAATCACAAGTATTTATCTATTTCTTAGTTAATACCCCACCTTGTCCCAAAATGAATTTAAGTCTAAGTCAGCTATCAAAAGACAGAAAATGGAATGAACAGTAAAAGGGAAGAAGTGATAAGAAAAGCAAGACAGTCACGTACATGACCCCATGTACACTGTGGACATTTGCAAGCAGACCACACTCAGGTTCTGGGTGCCCCAGCAGCCATGGTAAAGAAAGGAGTCCAGGCAGCATCATGATTCAGACTGTCCACTGGACACAAAGATAGTGCTATTTGGAAGACACAGGTCTCACCAGTGCTGACACATGGAGGAACCCCTCCACCCGGTCCTCCCTTAGCACTCCTCCCATAGTGGATGAGTCATGAACGGCATCCTCCAGGAAAGGCACAGGGAAGGCCTTTGGGCAGCTCTTCCTCCCAAGCTGCTCCAAAGCCAACACACACCGCCTCACAGCCCAGGGCCGGACAAGCCGTTCTAAGGGCAGCCACTCAGCGAGATCCATAATACGCCCTGTGCACCTCTAATTTGCTATCTGTGTATCCTGTACCCTCATAATGTAAAACGCCCTCTGGTAAACTCAAAGTGATCTGAGCATGATGCAGCTAATGACACAGCGCTGAAGAGTGTCATGGACAGACGAGGAGTGCAGGATGCTTAACGAAGCTTGGGATGGCCACCAGCACCACTGCAAAAGCACGCAGCCCGAGTTCACGGCAGCTTTTTGACATGTGGCTCCCCTGTCAGCCCAGAAAAGGGCCCCTTTCTTCCCTCTGCTCACTGCTGCCAGTAAGACAAAGTCAACCCTTATTCTTATCGACGGCTTAGAATGTGAGACCTTAGCGTGAGCAGTTCAAGCAGAGGTGACAGGTGTGCAGTAGGTACACCTGCGGACGTTGCCGTGGACCAGGCACCACGGGAGCTGGTGAAGTCTGCAGGCGATCAGACTCCTCCCCACACACAGTCCTGCGCTAAAGATGATCTCCCCAAGAGCACACTTAACAGGCGGTGATGACAATCAGGATTCCTCTTAAGCATTTCAAACACATCCTCTACTTTAATAGCCTGGACCCAACCCAGGAAGAACGCGTGCTCTGCAAACAGTTGGCTGTCCTGGATCTTACTGTGCCCTTGGTTGCTTTTCTGATGTGTCTCCTCTGTCCTCCTGGGGAATTCCTCTGCCGCCTCAGCAGTCCTGGACTCCCACTCGTTGTGTACTTGGCGCTACCGCTCCTGCCTCCTGCTCCGGGCACACCTCCGGGAAGCAGCAGCCTGCAGCAATGCTCAGCAAGCGTCACACACAGTCCCGCGTCCTCGGCACTCCACACACTTACCCAGATACAAGGAGTTTGAAGGGGCCCTAAACGAACCAGTGAGCTAGGATAACCCAACCAACCAAAGGTGTTCACAGCCAGACAGACATGGAAACAAACAGAAATACTGAAGATTTCCTTGACGGCTATTTCTATTTTATTTCAGACTTCCCTAACTTCACGAACCACATGATCCACCCCGTGTCTGCATCTCCTATAGATTGAATTCCAACTGCAGTCAAGCTTCTCATCTACGAATTGGAAAACTATTCTTCAAAAGAAGTCTATTTCTCTGAGATTGTAACATTGCCCATTTGTCCTTTGCTGTCATTCCCTGACATACTATTCATACTACTTCCCTTCTTCTAATAATTTTTTTTCCTAGTCCTTTGAGTACTTGGCCCGCCTGATAGTTTTTCATTCCCTTCCCAAGACACACAATCCGAGTTGGATAGCAGAGAGAGACAAGAGCAGGGTTGCTGAAATTTGACTGCTGGGCTTCATAATTCTGATTCTGCTACTTACTTGCTGTGCAAACTTGGGTGTCTTACTCAAGTTCTCTGTGCCTTGCTTTCCTTGGATTTAAAAGTGAGGCTAATAATGGTACCTCCAGCAGACATGACGGGATGATTAAATGTGTCAATATTCATAAAGCTCCTAGGACCATACAGTATGAACTAAGAATAAGTGTTTGCTACTATCATCAAACTATTTTGCCAAATATATGGTTACAAGCGTGAGCCAGACCAGACTGTTGTCCTCAAGCGGTACATCCTCAAATTAAGGAGACTGACAAGGAAAGAAGCAACTTTAATGCAATTTAGAAATAAAGAAGTCAAGTGAAAAGCCACATGCTGTGGGAACACAAAGGCCGGAGCAGTCAAGTCTACAGGAGAATCTGAGAATGTCCCATGGTGAAATAGCACGAGGGCATAAGGAGGAGTCTGTTGAATTTGGGGTGTATTAGTTATCCATTGTTGCATAGTAATTTAACCCAAAACTGAAGAGGTTCAACAACAAACAGGGAGTATCTCGTGAAATTTCGATGGATCAGGGAGGGACTTAGCTGGATGTTTCTGGCTCAGGGCATCTCCTGAGATTGCAGGCAGATGTCAGCAGGGGCTGCGGTCCCCTGAAAGCCTGAATGGCATGAGAGGATCCACTTCCAACATGATTCGTGCACACCACTGGCAAGTGAATGCTGGCTGTCGGCAGGAGGCAGCAGTCCTTCAAGGGTGGCCCTCTCCAGAAGGGGCTGCTGGAGTGTCCTCTGAAGGTTGTGGTGAGCTTCCCCCAGAGCGAACCATCCACACCATCCAGAGAGCACGGCAAAAGGGGTAACGTCTTGTATGACATAGCCTCAGGCGTCACGTGGTCTTTTCCACAATATGGTTATGCAGGTCATCATGGAGGAGGGAAGATGGAGTCAGGAATCACCCGGGGGCCATCTGGAGGCTGACTCTCACCAAGGTGGAGGGCAAAGCAGACGGCTGTGCTGTGCTCTGCTTGGGAAAGGGTAGATGGGGACCCGGGCGAGACCTTGGGCCACAGGGCCTGTGGTGACCCCATCAGATGTGGCTTTCGCATGAGAGGAAATTACATACTGTCTTAAGGAGATTAAGCTATTCCTAAATGTTGTGAGGTGACAGAGGAAGGAGGAAAATCATCATCGTCATCATCATCTAAGCATTTTTCCCCAGGCTCTGGGAAACGAGCCCCTCTGTAATAGAACCACCTTCCCTGCACTGTGTAAAGCTATGAATCCTTTTCACCAGCTCTCTGAATTTTCACTAATTGGGTCTCCTCTGCCTTGAATCCAGGCTTATGGCAGAAACAGAAACACCGTTTCATTTAGTTATCTGGTATTTCAGCGGGCTCCCTTGTATTTATTTCCTAGCTTCCTTGTAGTAAGGCAGGGTCATGGTGGTTAGTTCTGGCAGAACCATGAGGTCCAGTGACACATACAGAAGAAGCTCACGTGTCTCCAGTCTCTCTCATCCATGCAGAGGCTAAAGAGGCCTCATGTTCTAGATTCTTCTGCCTAAAGAACAAGGTGTTCTTACCAGCCTTGATCCCTGAGGGACTGTGTGGAGCAGAGCATCCTTCTCCTTGGACAGACAGCATTCACAATTGACCAACCCTTGTTCTGTTAAGCTATTGGGATTATGGGAAAATTTGTCACTTCAGCAAAACTTCATCTATCCTAATACTGGAATCCTAGAGGGAATAAACCTTCATTGGCAATTTCGGGGCTCACATGTATATGCTATGGAAGATCGTGCATGTATGTGGAAGGAGTGAAAGGGCACACACCTTTGGGGATGTGTGATTACCTCCCTTGTTACAATTAGAAGCTGAACAAATTAGTAGTGGTTGTCAGTGGCCAAGGAAGATGCAAGGAAGCAATGAATACAAACAATGGCTGATTGAGAGCTAACCATAACTGTCCATTCTATCACCAAAGACACCTTGAGCTTGTCCACTCCTCTCTGTGTCCATGGCTACCTTCTGAGTCCAGGCAACCTGATCTTCTGTGTCATCTACTGCTATAGCCCCAACTGGTCTCACTATTTCTATCACTCAATCCTCCTACCCCAATCTCTTCCCCATGCAGAAGCCAGAGCAACATTCTTAAAATACAGATTTGTTCACATCACTGCTCTGCTGAAATCCTTTGTTGAATACCCAGTGCCCTTGGGCCTGGCCCTGGCCTTTCTCAGTAGCCTTGGATACACTCCTCTAACTTCCCACACTGTGCCCTCCCCCACCTCAGTTTCTCCTACATACCAAATCCCGTCCTCCCCCAGGGTCATCACAGGCACTGCTGGCTCTGCCTGAGACTCTCTCCCCTCCTATGCCTCCCAGAGCACCCTTCAGATGTCAAGTGCCATTATCTCAAAAAAGCTCTCCTTGACCATCACCCTCACCCCATCTAACTAGGTCAGTCACCTTTTGTCAATTCTCAAAGTTTCCTAGACCCATCTTAATCATTACAATTAATTACCAGTTAAAACTGAATAGCTAATTGGGTAGCTTACAGTTTCCAGCCTCACCCAGCCCCTACACGTGGAAAGAGGCTGTAGGGGCAGAGTACTATGGAACCTAGCATGAGAGCACAGTAGCCCTCCAAAACACACACACACACACACACACACATGATTTCTGTGCAAAGAGAACAGATAGGCCTTCACATTGAGCAGAATTTCGCTGTGAAGGCACATCTCCATCATCTCCCTCGTGCTCTCAAACCATGTGTCAGAGAGCAAGGCTTAAAGCCTGGGTAGAGGTTGAGGGCACAGTGCACCGGACATAGTGACAGCACATGCCCCAGCATTCCCTTTCAGGCAGGGAATCTTTCCTCGCCTGCTCCACCTGCCCCAGCAGCCTCAAGTGGTCACAGCTGAGACAGGAACATGCAGACAGTCCTGGGAGAGCCCTGAATTTCAGAGCACTCTGGCACTGAGCTCAAGTCAAGACTCATTTTCCACAGGCATGCTTTATCATCCCCTGGCGGGAGCCAGGTTTCCATACTCATAATTCCCCAGGGAGGAGCAACGTGCCCGGATCCTAACTACACAGTGTGCCTTCATCTTTTTCCTATAAAACAACTCCAAGTACCTGAGTTATGCATTTTATCAGAAACCATGTGCTGGGTAATTTTTAAATATTACCTCCAAAATACATATATATATTGCCAAGAAACCATCAACTGTAAATTACCTCCTGCTCCAAGGGCCACGACATGGTTACTGTCACCATGCAAGTCATTCACATAAAATTCAAAATGTCTCACACTTTATCTTTAAATTTTACAAAATTTATTGATCTTTATAGCCATGAAAGGCAAGATGAAATATATTTTAAGTTCATGTCTTTTATTACTGACCCAACTGACCATGTGAAATGGCTCAGATTTATCATCACATCCAGTTGCCAACATTTATGGCAACTTTTAAACATGTCATTTTACCTTTGACTTCTCATGGTTCAGGCACTTTGGGAGTTTACTAAGTAACTCTGATTTCAGGACCAGAACAAATAAATGGTTTAAGTACTTTTGCAGCCCATTGGAAAGAGAATTTGAAATTCACTTGAGAAGATTGTTAACGTGGGCCACAGAAACCTAGGAAAAGAGCAAGCACTCCCCAAATTTATGTCTCTTTCCATATGGGAATAAAAGGAGACGCTCCCTCTGCCAAGTAGATTCCCACGCTCCCCACTGGGTATCTCTGCTCCATCAGGGAGGCTTAAGACAATAGTATTCAATTGCCCCTCCATTTGCCAAAGTAAAAGTTACTACTGATAAATTGGAAAAGGAAGTTTTGGTGCCCTTAAAAATGTCCTTAGTGCTGTTTATCATTAAGCAAGTATAAACAAAACAGTCATCTCTGTGCATAGACTTCAGCCGCTATTCATTAGAAAAGCAAGAAATGAGTTTTTAAATACCAACATTTATGGAAAAAGGACAAGGACCGATGGGTGACAAATTCAGTATGTTCTAATGTGATCCACGTCAAATGGGGTCAAGGATGCAGAGGCTCAGTGGGGTCACCTTTTGCCCTCCCCTTCTTCAGACCTACGTGTCCAGCAAGCCCCTGAGTCCTGGGATGTGCTTTGTGAGTTTTTTCCTTTCTCTCTCCCATCTCTTGGCTCAGCATACTCTGCCACCCAAATGACCTCCCTTAACCTTGGTTTTGGGATATGTCATCTCTAAGTTCAAATACCTTGCAGGCTTCTCCCAGCCAGGACCCAGAAGACAGTTTCATCCTGCCGGTCTACAAAGGCAGAAACCATCTCTGTCTATGGATCTCTCTAGTCTTACACCCTATCATGACATTTCTGCTTCTATCACACAGTGAACCCACACACACAGCTGCCTCCAGACTTTGCATATGATAGCCTCACAACCAGAATGCCTCCCAGTCCTTAAAATCTCCCCACCTGTCAAGATGGGGAGGGACCCCCAGCCCTCACTGGATGAGATGGCCCTTGCTCCTGTAGACCACACCTGAGGTGTGCTCCAAGGCAGTGCCGCACCACTCTAGGCACCCAACCTCTCCCCGCCCCATCCTCTGTAACTCGTGTTGGACACTCGGCCTCATACTACATGTTCTGTGTATGGCATCTCCCCTCACGAGACTGTACACCTGAGGGCAGGTACCATGTTCCAGGCACAACTATCCTCCCTAGAATCTAGCCCAATGCTTACATAGGGCAGATACTGAAGAGACCAATTTTGAACAGAACTAAACTTAACCAAAAAATAAAATATTCAGGCCATAAGTTAGGGGGGAAAATGATGCAAACTCATCTACTTCATAAAATACTGTGGAAAGTTTATACATGTTAATGGTTTTTTTTAGGGTCGCTATAGCGTTCATTTCCACTGAAGGTCTGATGATCAGCTGCCAAGGAGGAAATGTCTGGCAACATTTATGGAAGAGGTGGCACATGTCTAAGTGACCGCTCCCTCCCTCCTGCCTCTAATGGACACCTTTTGCATCCCCCCTTCCCTTAACACGTGGTTGCATAAGAGGTGGTTGGCTACTTATCTGCAGGACTTCAACAACAATGACACATTTTTGAGGTCCCAGGACCCTTTGGCACATAGAATGAGGAAGTCCTCATTGTCCAATTGGAGAAACTAAGCTAGCCTAATTCTGTGGGCTTAAGAGCATTCATACGTATTTGGGTTTCTAAACCCACTGAATAGAGGCTGGAAAACACTGTCTCTTTCAGGCACAGCCGTTTGTCCCTGAACTGATTCGGCAGCCAATCATTAGTGGCCAGATTCAAAACCCAGTATTCACAGCTCTCTGCTCCACCCCAGGAGGGCCAGTCCTTTGGGAGCAGAAAAGTAAAGCCTCTGTCTTAGTCTGCTTGGCCTGTTATAACAAAACACTACAGACCAGTGGCTTAAATAACAGACATTTATTTCTCACGGTTCTGGAGGCTGGAAGTCCATGATCAAGGTGCCAGCAGGTTCAGTCTGGTGAGAGCTCTCTTCCTGGCTTGCAGACAGCCGCTTTCTCACTGTGTCCTCACATGGCAGAGAGAGGGCTCTAGTCTCTTCCTCTTCTTATAAGAGGCCCCACCCCCATGACCTCATCTAAACCTAATTACTTCCCAGTGGCCCCATTTCCAAGTATCACCACATGGCAGGTTGGGCTTCCACATAAGGATTTTGCAGAGGCATACCCATTCAGAGGGCAACAGCCTTCTTCGACCCTGTGCTCCTCCATCATCTATCAGCAGGGCCTTGAGGCAGAGACACACCTCACAGAGCAAGCTGAAGAGTCAGGGTGTCTCCACTTTGATCTGTGAGGGGACCGCAAGCCCGTGAACACACTCCATGGCTTCCTACCTGGTGCAACAGAGGCTCCTAATAACTGAGCACCAAGAGCCCAGACCAAAGCTCTTCCAAGTAGAAATGTGCCAGGAAGAATGAGGGAACAAAAAGAGAAGGGAAGAAAGCCATGAAACAAAAGACTGCTAGGGAAAACAAATTCTTCATGATGCAACTTCAGGAAGTTTATGACTGAGATGGGCACTTGCAAGTAACCTCAGATAGCCCAGAACTGCTCCTTTAAATGTGAGATGCTCATATATGGGAAAGGGCCATCTGGCACCCCTCTTCTAAATGAGCCACCGTTCGGGATAGGAAACTTTGAGATCACCCCCTGAATCACTGTGCTAGGGCTGCTGTAACCAAGTACCGCAGACGGCTGGCTTCGGCAATGGAAATGTATTATCTCTCAGCTCTGGAGGCCGGAAGCCCGGGATCGAGGTGTCAGTCAGTAGGGTTGGCTCCTTCTGAGGGCTGCAAGTCCCTCTCCTCACTCATGGGGGTTTGCTGGCAATCTGCCACATTCCCTGGCTATAGATGCATCTCCCGATCCCCTTGTGTTCACATGGCGTTCTCCCTGTGTGTATGTGTGTGAGAGTGTGTGTCCACATTCTCCCTTTTTATAAGGACACAGTCAAACCGGATTAGAATTCACCCTGATAACATCATCTTAAGTGTCTGCAAAGTCCTTATTTCCACACGAGATCACATTCTGAGGGGATCCCTGGGTGGCGCAGCGGTTTGGCGCCTGCCTTTGGCCCAGGGCGCGATCCTGGAGACCTGGGATCAAATCCCACGTCGGGCTCCCAGTGCATGGAGCCTGCTTCTCCCTCTGCCTGTGTCTCTGCCTCTCTCTCTCTCTCTCTCTCTTCTCTGTGACTATCATAAAAAAAAATTAAAAAAAAATCACATTCTGAGGTATGAGGGGTTAGGGCATCGTCAATATCTTTTGGGTTTAACCCAAACACAAAACATTTACATGGATAGCATCAGTGAACTGGATGAGAGGCACAGATAAAGATGGATGATGAGGGCTCCTCACACCTGGGCACAAGGGAGAAGGGTGTGTGAACAACAGCTGAATAGCACTGGTGAGCTGGGCCTGGGGTGTGAGGATCTACCTTGGTCTTCAACCATGCCAATGCCCCACCCCACCCCCTCCTGCCAAAGTGCAAATACAACAGCTTGGAGGCTCAGAACAAAGCAGACTCCTGAGGGGGAGGGAGATCTCCTAAGGTAACTCAGCCCCCCATGTGTATGCCCTTTAATTAATCTGCCATGAAAAAAGCAAGTATTTTCCTAAAATAATAAAAGATTCAAAAACAACTTCATATTAATACATGTCAAAGACTGCAAGGTTTCTCATTTGTTCTTTCCTTCAGTTTAGAAAACTCCAAGACCCTCTTAGAAGCACAGATTTTCATGTGGCTACCCCATTTCCTTGAGGTCACCCCACTAATTGTCATTAAGCCTGGGGGATACCTGATATTTCATATGGACATCATATAATTCAACCAGCTGCCAAGGGGTGCCAAGAGGTATGGCTCTCCCAATGTTGTCAGACAAGTGTGGGTTATCCCATGAGTCAGCATGAGATGCTCTTTGGTGCACCTTTGCTACTGGAAGGTTTCATTCATTCATTCACTTGTTTAGTATTTACTCAGGATACATATGAGGTGTATTCCTTTATAGGAATGTTTTAAGAAGTACTGCAGATGGGGGGGTGGGGAGCTTAGACAACAGAAATTTATTGTTGCACAGTTCCAGGACCAATAGTCCAAGATCAAGGTGTCGACAGGGTTGGTTTCTTCTGAAAGCCATTTGGGAGAATCTATTTTCCATGCCTCTACCCCAACTACTGGTGATCTGCTTGCCATCTTTGGTGTTCCCTGGTATGCAGAAACATCTCCCCAGTCTCTGCCTTCATCTTTACATGATGTTCTCTTGATACACATGTATGTACCCAGATTTCCCTTCTTCAGAAGGACCAGTCACCCTGGATTAGAGACCCACCTACCTATTAGAGACCCATACCCTACCAGTATGATCTCACTGTAATTATATCTGCAACCATCTTATTTATTTTTTTAAAGATTTTATTTATTTATTCCTGAGAAACACAGAGAGAGAAAGGCAGAGACATAGGCAGAAGGAGAAGCAGGCTTCTTGCAGGGAGCCCAATGTGGGACTTGATCCCAGGACCCTGGGATCACGCCCTGAGCCAAAGGCAGATGCTCAACTGCTGAGCCACTGAAGTGCCCTCCATCTTATTTCTAAATAAGTCACATTCTGATGTAGTAGGACTTAGGATATCAATGTAAAGATTTGGGGGTGGGGGGACACAATTCAACCCATAACACTATGTGTCTGGTCCCACGTTAGCCCCAGAGATTGAGAAATCACTAAGAGCTGGCCCTGGGAATGAAGCAGCTCACCCACAGGGAAACTAATGGCCGTATGCTCCTCTGTTCTCATAGCTGTGACCCCATCAAAATACACATTCAGATGCCCAGGACCTAAAGGATCTACTGTGCACCCTGGGATAACAAAGCACCTTTTTCAACAGGTAATTGGGTAGTGTCAGGGGTGACTTTCAGATTTTGAGGGTCTAAAATTTTAGGCAGTACATCTAAGAGGTGTATAAACCATAGATTGCAAAAGTACAGAGGAAGGACGCACCCAGGTGACCCAGTCTCTCTAATACAGTGAGAGAGATGCTCTAACGGAGGATGAACACAGGTAGAGAACCACTCTTCCGGCTGGCAGTGGGGGGAGGGCTGCCAGGTGAAGCTGGGGAGATTGTACTGGCATTGGTCCCTGAAGAAGAGGCAGGAGAGTGCCAGGGGGACAGGATGGGGACACGCTGGGCAGAAGGAGTGGCTGAGCAGAGACACTGTGAACAAGAGGTCCTGGGTGTGTTTCCGAGAACCTCAATTCCGCACATTGTTCATATGGTTTCTTGTCACCAAGCTGGTGTATGTGGGAAGTGAAAGTGTAAAATACGGTGGTTTCAGAAATAGGGTGTTATTTTGGGTGCACCTAAAAAGTTTGATAGCCTAGCAGATCACTTTACAAGTTAAAAAAATTTTCAGTAAAATAACATAACTAAGTTTCTTAACTTCCGATCATTTCAAAGAGACCCCAAGAGCACTGAAAAGTAAGTGCATTTTTACTCATGTATTCTGAAATTCTCTGACATCTAAAGGACCAAAATTTTAAAAACAAACACACAGACAGTCTAAAATTTAATCTGTATGGTATATTAAAAGGGAAAAACCTGAGGTGCCTGGGTAGCTCGGTGGGTTAAGTATCTGTATTCGGCTCATATCATAAGCTCAGGGTCCTGGGATTGAGCCCCATATCAGGCTCCCTGCTCAGTGGGGAATCTGCTTGTCCCTCCGCTGCCCCTCACCCCTGCTCATTCTCTCTCTTTCAAATAAATACATAAATCTTAAAAGGGGGGGGGAACCTCTCTTCAACCTTCTTTCTCTCTTCCTCTTACATAGATTTGGTGGGATTTCTTGAGGTGTTGACGGGCTTCTTCTGCTCCCAAGATCTTCTCCTGTGTCATGTAACAGGATCATTCCATGTTCCCTGCTTCAGCCAGACATCACTTAGCAGAGCTTTGACTGCAAGCTCAGGCCCTGGGATAAGACCAGAGCTCTGGAGGAATGTGTGACCTTACAAAGTAAGTCTCCAGTTTCAGCTGCACAGTGCTCTCCTGAGCAGAATGGGGAGGGGGTGGGTCCTGGGAAGGCCCTGTGCCCCAAGTGTGTCCCATCCTCACTTTGCCTTTTCAGTGATCAATAAGCAGGAGGATAATCTCAGATCCCAAGCTGAAACCCACAATGGGGCAAAACCCCTAAATTCCTCAGGAGAGGTGAGCAGAAAAAATACCTATTTAATGGCTCAGAAGTAGCAAGCCAGACCCAAGTTCACCTGACTTCCTCCTAGGATGGGTGGGCTCCTAAGAGCTTCTCAGGCCCAGAGAGAGCAGGCTTGAAGCAGAGTCAGGATCAAGCAAGAACAAGAGACAACAGCAGTGACCAGCAGGACCCGATGACCAAGAGCTGGCAAGAAAGCATCTGAAACACTCAAGTGGAGAGATGCTGGCAGCCAGCCTGGCCCCTTGCACTGATCGCATCCTCAGGAAAGGCAAAGGATGCCAACTGACCAAGAATAAGCTTCTCTGCCTGTGCAGAATGGAAGCCTAAGAAATTAAATTATGTTAAAGAAAAACCAAGGTGTATCTCTTGCCTGTTGACTCCTGGGCCTGGGGCCAAAGCCTGCCTCCAGGACATGGGCCTCGCTGAGTTGTGGTGGCCTCTTTTTAGTCATCCAGGTAAAGGGAAGGGCAGAGGTGCAGCAATTCATGGTAGGTAACTCAGCCTGCCTTTAACTGAACAGTCAAGGAAGAGTGGAAGGGAAGAAGGAGAGGCAAAGTTTTGAAGACAAAACATAAAAGCAGTAAGCAAAGACCAGTTTATAGGAGCTGTCCCACCATCTTGTCCCATGACAACCCCTGAGGGTCATGATGCTGGGCCTCCCTAGGGAACCACTGCTTCTCCCTCCACCTCAACATTGTGTGGTCTGCAATTAAAAGTGAGCCACCATCAGCCAAGAGCTCAGGTACTTCTAAGTGTTTAGCAGAGTACCATGTGGTGACTTGTTGGAAAGGACAACAGTGGCCTTGTTGAGCAGGGCTACTGAACAGCTCATAGGAGTACAAGAAGTGTGAGTGCCACCAAAGCTTCTGCAGGCCTTGGGGCTGCTCTTTCCCACCTGGGAACCCAGTCTGGCCTTTTGGCATGAGTGCACATTATCCCTTCTCAGATTGACCAGGTGGAGAGGAGGCTTCCTGATGGCTATCCCCACAACCATCCAGAGGGAGTGCCAGCCTCATAGCCCACTGTTCCCTGCAACCCAGGCCCATCCCACCTATATCAGTCACCTTCTAGATGACCCTGAGGAGAAGGCCAAAGAAGGCATTAAAGCCTAAGCCTTGGCCTCCCTAAACCTCCAACTCAGCCCTGAACTTCCAACAACTCAGACTTCTTGCAGGCAGAAAAAGCAAGGTTTCTTATAAAGTTCTGCCTTTTGGGTTTTCCATTATTTGCAGCCTACCCAAGCCCTGACTACTCTGGTCTTCAAGTGGGGTATGTGGACGGGACTTTGGAGACACCCACCCTTCTCTCCAGCTCCCAGAACACAGGCTCTTCATGCGACAACATAGAAGGCACCCAGCATTATGAAACCATGGCCACACAGGCCTGCTGTCAAAGGAAGAGAGTCAGGAAAGACCTGTGCATGAGGCCACACTCAGCTCCCTCATCCTGAATTCCATTTCCTGATTCACACCCTTGATTCAAGTCATCTGGTTATCATGAGCTCCAGGTTAATGGACCCCCCCCACCCTCCAAGAACGTTCCTTATTTAGGAGACAATATACATGCTGGTTCTATGAAAGGTTTCAGGTCTCCAGGGCTCTGGATTCTTGTACCTTCTTAACTACAACACTATGATCAAGAGAATTAGTGTTGCCAAGAAGTTGTTTCTATATTGAAGCTCCAAAAAACCCAGGTTACATGAGGTGGCATGTTTCCAATAAGCCTCAACCAGACCTGTTTCAACATGGGGTGCCATGAATCAACATCATCACAATGTCAACCAGAACACAAATGCTTGCAAAAATTCAGAGTCCCTCCTCTTGATGCTTATCATCATCCCAAGGGAGGAGGAAATAGAAGGTAGGAAAATCTGTTCTATTCTAATCTAATCTATTCTAGAAGAGGAAAAAATAATTTCCTGGACAGGAGCATGGCCTGATCAAAGTAAGCAGATCAAAGAAATACTGTATTTACTGATTTTAAGAAATCATTTTAGTTGCCACATTTCTAAGGAATGTCAATGTTCCCTGAGTGTGATCAGCAACATACTTGGCCAGACATGGAAGGCTGAGGACGTGTGCTATGTATAGAACACACTCAACTTTAGCTCCTTGTGTAAGCATGTCATCAAGAGAGGATGCCTGTTGGTACTTTCAAAATTTTTCAGGACTCTGAAAGAGACTGAAGTTGAATATCTGTCAGAATGATTAGAGCAAACTTCGCAAAGCACTGCTAAGTGGAGTGCATATGTCATTTTAAGCAGAGGGTCTCCAAATCTGTAGGTCTTTTTTTATTGGCCTGTATTCCTCAATTCTAGACTTTTCCAGTGTACAGGTTATAATTCATCCAAAATTCACTTACATGGGGACCCCAGCGTGGACCCCTCTCTTGCTGTGACCGGATGCAGCCTTCAAGGCATATCCCCAAATAGAATCAATATCACAAATGATAAAAAATTTTTTAAAGATTTTATTTATTTATTAATGAGATAGAGATAGAGAGAGAGAGAGAGCAGCAGAAACACAGGCAGAGAGAGAAGCAGGCTCCATGCAGGGAGCCTGATGTGGGACTTGATCCCGGGTCTCCAGGATCAGGCCCTGGGCTGAAGGCAGCGCTAAACCGCTGAGCTACCTGGGCTGCCCTACAAACAATAAATTAATAAGAAGTGAAAATTTAGTTGAAGAGTATGAGGAATCAAGAGAAAGGGTCCATCACATATCACCCAAGGAAAAAGCATGAGCCAGTGCAGTATCAGGCTCAGGGGGGAGAATCTGTGCCATGGGACCGGCTCTCCTGGTATGTGCGACAACCCCTAAGATTGTAAAAAGGACATGTATGAAGCAGAAAGAGGAGATGGCCAATAGGAGGAGAGGTCTGAAAAGACACTGATTCTGCTGCTCCCCATCTATCCACGACACCAAAGTCTCCTGCCAAATAATTTGGCTCACAAACATTCATCGTGGGAGGAGCTCTGGGGATTAAAATGCAAATAAACAATCAAAACCAAGTACCTCAAGTACCAAAAGACAAGCTCACTACGCAGCAAATGGGTGTGAGGACCACTGATATCCTGAAAAAGGCAACTTGGCCAATCACTACTTCCACAGTGACCCTCTTGGAGATTTCACAGGCAGTGTGCACTTGGTCCACTGCTGCTAAGGCTTCTGCTTGTGTGGCCTTTAGGAATGTATAGATGAGCAAAACACTTTCTGGGTTTTTAGAGAGAATTTGAGGCTAGTCTCAGAATCAAAGCTGTGGTAAAGACGATCTTTCTTTTTACCCAGGTATTAACAGACTCTGTTAGGCAATGTGGGTACCGCTAGGTTCACATTTTCTAAGGACACCAAGAGAAGGGAGCCTGAGGCTGCTTTCACAGGGAGGCTGCCAGCTAGCTCCATGGCGCCACCCACCCAAGCTAATACTTATTTCAGATGACTTTTTTTTTTTTCTTTCTATTTTTTTTTATTGGTGTTCAATTTACTAACATACAGAATAACACCCAGTGCCCGTCACCCATTCACTCCCACCCCCCGCCCTCCTCCCCTTCTACCACCCCTAGTTCGTTTCCCAGAGTTAGCAGTCTTTACGTTCTGTCTCCCTTTCTGATATTTCCCACACATTTCTTCTCCCTTCCCTTATATTCCCTTTCACTATTATTTATATTCCCCAAATGAATGAGAACATATAATGTTTGTCCTTCTCCGACTGACTTACTTCACTCAGCATAATACCCTCCAGTTCCATCCACGTTGAAGCAAATGGTGGGTATTTGTCATTTCTAATAGCTGAGTAATATTCCATTGTATACATAAACCACATCTTCTTTATCCATTCATCTTTCGTTGGACACCGAGGCTCCTTCCACAGTTTGGCTATCGTGGCCATTGCTGCTATAAACATCGGGGTGCAGGTGTCCCGGCGTTTCATTGCATTTGTATCTTTGGGGTAAATCCCCAACAGTGCAATTGCTGGGTCGTAGGGCAGGTATATTTTTAACTGTTTGAGGAACCTCCACACAGTTTTCCAGAGTGGCTGCACCAGTTCACATTCCCACCAACAGTGTAGGAGGGTTCCCTTTTCTCCGCATCCTCTCCAACATTTGTTGTTTCCTGCCTTGTTAATTTTCCCCATTCTCACTGGTGTGAGGTGGTATCTCATTGTAGTTTTGATTTGTATTTCCCTGATGGCAAGTGATGCAGAGCATTTTCTCATATGCATGTTGGCCATGTCTATGTCTTCCTCTGTGAGATTTCTGTTCATGTCTTTTGCCCATTTCATGATTGGATTGTTTGTTTCTTTGGTGTTGAGTTTAATAAGTTCTTTATAGATCTTGGAAACTAGCCCTTTATCTGATATGTCATTTGCAAATATCTTCTCCCATTCTGTAGGTTGTCTTTGAGTTTTGTTGACTGTATCCTTTGCTGTGCAAAAGCTTCTTATCTTGATGAAGTCCCAATAGTTCATTTTTGCTTTTGTTTCTTTTGCCTTTGTGGATGTATCTTGCAAGAAGTTACTATGGCCGAGTTCAAAAAGGGTGTTGCCTGTGTTCTTCTCTAGGATTTTGATGGAATCTTGTCTCACATTTAGATCTTTCATCCATTTTGAGTTTATCTTTGTGTATGGTGAAAGAGAGTGGTCTAGTTTCATTCTTCTGCATGTGGATGTCCAATTTTCCCAGCACCATTTATTGAAGAGACTGTCTTTCTTCCAACAGATGACTTTTTAAGCCCTTCGTTTAAAACCACCATGTTGAATTTATGTTGCACCCACCTTCCTGCAAAGGCCTCCTGAAAGTCTTGAGAATTCTCCTCCTTTGCGTTTTCCCCCCATCATGGGGTTCAGGCCTGTGCAAACCACCACAGCCACACATTAGTGGTTCTTGCCTCCAGCCTTCCTCTGCCCCTGATAGGTAAGAAAACATTGCTTCGGGGCCTCTGCAAGGTTATTACCTCCTCTGGTATACTTTGGGACACCAGCCCTCCCACCCCACCCAAAACAAGCCCAATACTCTGCCAGCCACGTCCTCCAAAACTCTCAGGGGTCAGCAGGAATCCCTTATCCCCAGGATACCAGGTGGTGGCTCCCCTGACTGGCTCAGTTTCCCCCATCAGAGCACTCTGCATTGCAATCATGCTGTGGTGCATTTGTTCAGAGTATGTATCCACTTCCTGTTGCTGCTGTAACAGATCACTATAAACATAATGGCTGAAAACAACACAAATTTATTCTCTTCCAGTTCTGAAAGTCAGAAATCCAGATCCTACAGGACTACAGGCATCAGAGGTATTGGAGGGCTGGTTCCCACTAGATCCTCCAGAGGGGAATGTGTTCCTTGCCTCCCCCAGCTTCCAGACGAGGCCAGCACTCCACGCCTTGTGGCCACATCTCTCCCATCCCTGCCTCTGCTGTCACATTGCCTTCTCCTCCTCTGATCACCTGCCTCTCTCTTTTATCAGGACCACTGTGAATATATCAGGCCCATTCAGATGATCCAGAATCATCTCTCTATCTCAAGGTTCTATCTGCAAAATCCATTTTGCTGTGTACAATAACATTCAGGGGTTCCAGGGATCAGGATGTGGAAAACCCCGGGGGCCATTGCCCCACCGCACAGTGTTGTCCTTCCCTGTAGGATGAGTAGTAACGGTCAAAATGTAGCTGGTTGAGCTTGTACTCCAGGGGGGGAGCACACTGCCCAATACACTGCTCAGTGAATAAGGAAATGAGCCAAGGAGCAAATGGGCAAAACAGTTCTTCTCTCACCTCCTCCAGGCCTCCTCTTGACTCTTATTTGCTTGTCTATTCTCTTTCCCTCTTGTTTATCTGTTCATGTATTTATTCCCTTTATAAACCCTTATTTACATGTGTACTTATATGCTATTTATCCCCCCTCCCCTTCTCAGTCCCACTTCTTCCTCACACATGCATCGGGAGTCCAGTGCACGACTTTGTCAACATCCATCCTCAGCCTGTCCCCTGTCTCAGCTCATTTTGGTGAAGGAAATGCCCAGATTTCCTTCAGCTCTCACCTCTCCCCTGATCCATGACAGATTTAAAATGGACAAGAAAGAGGGTTTTCAGGAAACACAGATGTGGTGGTGACTGTTGGAGTTTAAGCACCTTTGTGACAGTCTCCAGGTGCCCTGTGAGAAGAAAGAGGAGGGTGCCGTTGGAATCATCTTCTTCAATGCCACCATCCTTCTCTTCTCCCTTACCCTCAGGACCAGACAGTATTACTAGATCTTCCCCTTCCCCAATGTCTTAAATCGCTTCCCGGGAGATAAGTGTATTCTTTACTGGTTTGCTGGTTTGTCAGGTCCCCAGAGTGAACATTTCCTACAGGACTCGGTAGCTAAGGCAGTGCCGGGGAAATTACAGCCACCACTGGAAGGGCTGAAGCAGCTTAGCACATCTGCAGCAAACCAACCACTTTGTATCTTTAAGCTCCAGCAACATCTTTGGGATCAGTAATTTCGAGAGTTGGCTGAGCAGGAGTGCAATGAATCTGTCAGGTAGCTGGAGGTCAGTGAGCCAGACTTCATGGCAAGGTTTTACCAAGCTGTGACCACTACAGCTGGTAAAGACTGATGGACATTGGACAGCTGGGTGGCTCAGTGGTTGAGCATCTGCCTTTGGCTCAGGGAGTGATCCCAGAGTCCTGGGGTGGAGTCACACATCAGGCTCCCTGCAGGGAGCCTGCTTCTCCCTCTGCCTATGTCTCTGCCTCTCTCTGTGTCTCTCATGAATAAATAAAAAATCTCAAAAAAAAAAAGAAGACTGATGGACAGGATATTAAAATCAAAGAAGATAATCACAGCTGATGGAGGCACAACTTTACTGTGAGAACTTCAAATGTATCACTTAAAGGTCTAGGGGCAGTATTCTGATCACCTGGTCGGACTTGTTGACCAATACAGGCTTGATTATTTCTTAGGGGGAGGGAGGAGAGAGGGAGAGGGGAAGAGAGACTCTTAAGCAGTCTCCATGTCCAGCCCTGAGCCTGTCTTGGGGCTTGATCTTACAATCCTGAGATCATGATCTGAGCCGAAAACAAGAGTCAAACGCTTAACCGACTGAGCCACCCGGGCTCCAAGGCTTGGTTATTTCAATGTTAACAGCCTATCAACTGGACTGCTCTGTAAATGTTTTTCATCTAAGTAAATCCAGATTAGCAGCCTGCCTCCCAGCTTACTCCTTTCTACATGTCAGACCCTCAAGAATTCTGTGGCTTCTTTTTGCAAGTGTAACCAGAAGGAAACTACAAGTTATAACTCAACTATATTGCTGGCCCATGGGGCTTTAAAGTAGAGCCTTCCTACTCCAGAAACAGGAGAGAAGGACAATAAAATGTTTTTTATAGTTTGACTGGATTCACATGGCTGGTTTCACTGCTCTTACTAGATTCTGGCATAATTATGTGACATCCCAACTATTAGCTTTCCTAGTGACGATTTTGTAAAATCATGAAAAATCAGGAGAGGGAGATAATTCGTTACTCCCTCCACACTGATGTTTCTTTGACTCCAAATATCAATGACTTTTCCTAAAGCATATGTGATGTTCTTGAGCTGGGAACAGATTCTGATTCTGTAAGTTTGCTCTGTGGTATGAAAACAAGTGACACCCTTTATAGGTTGAAGGGTTTATTCTCTGTATCAAAATAAAGAATGAATCTTCAGGGATCCCTGGGTGGCACAGTGGTTTAGCGCCTGCCTTTGGCCCAGGGCGCGATCCTGGAGACCCGGGATCGAATCCCACGTCGGGCTCCCGGTGCATGGAGCCTGCTTTTCCCTCTGCCTATGTCTCTGCCTCTCTCTCTCTCTCTATGTTACTATCATAAATAAATAAAAATTAAAAAAAAAAAGAATGAATCTTCAGAAAAAATGAAATAAAATGGACAAGAAGGATCACCGTGTGTTCCCTCCAGCATACTCTTCCTGGCTCTCCCCGCCCTTCCCTATCCAGGAGCCTCTCGACAACTTGGCAAGTTGTAAAGCACCCACAGGGACACACACCACTTCTGTCCATAGACACACAAGTGAACTCTGCCCAGTGGCCACTGTTGGTTCTGCATCTGCTTGCAAGTTGACCTCAGCATTCCAACCTGCCTCGGTCTGTCTGTACGCTATTTTTAATTCTCCTTTGGACTGCTTGTAACATTTAACTGGTTCCTTCATTAATAAATGAATTAAATAAAACCTTTAATGTGTGTTCATTGTACACTTGTCATGAGTCGTGATTCTTCTTTTCAAAACAAAACAAAATAAAACAATCATCCTCTTAAGATCGCAGGTAGAGAGGCAGCTGTGGCAGACACGGGGCTGTGCATCCTCTAGAGAATCTATAGCTGATGGGTGGCTTTGATGGTGTCAGTGAGGAAAGCCTGTGCTTTCTCTTTTCCTTTCCCTTTACTATATATAGCAGTTGGATGAGGCGCATTTCAGAAGGAACAGATCAGAAACCTGCCCAGGCTGGTGAGGGGAGGCACAAGTCTGCCAGGGCATGTCCAGGCAGCTGGGGCGCCTGCCCGCCCTCACCTTTTAATCCAGAGGCCACCTCACCTCTTCCTTACATGCTTCTCCAGCGGCCACTCCGAGGGCCCTTGGCGTTTCCCACCCCTCGCGGCTCCCACGGCAGCCATCTATTCTTCGGGATGGACAGTCACTGGCTTCTCAAATTCATATGGTCTGGGGATGCCTGGGTGGCTCAGTGGTTGAGTATCTGGCTTCAGCTCAGGGTGTGATCCCGGGGTCCTGGGATCGAGTCCTGTATTGAGCTCCTCGCAGGGAGCCTGCTTCTCCCTCTGCCTGTGTCTCTGCCTCTCTCTCTGTGTCTCTCAGGAATAAATAAATAACATCTTAAAAAAAAAAAACTCATATTATCTGTGCCAGCACAGCTTCCAGCCCTGCCCCTTCCCCCAACAACCACCGGATGGAGAAATCCTGGAGTTGGCACTGCTTCCCTTCACCTGTGAAGAGCTGCCCACTCCTCCTTGGAAAGAAAGGGAAAGTCCACTTCCAGACAGAAGAAGGGGTTAGCTAGGCCAGGGCCTGTGTCCTGTCTGGTGACCGTGGGCAGAGAAGCCAGATTTCTGATGACCAGAGCTAAGGCAGGTGGGCAAGCAGCCTCAGTGGGAGGGGCTTTGCCCCAGGATCCTAGGAGTTACAGCATCCTGCCAGCTGCTTCAAATTGCAGGTGTTCATACAGGCATTGATTAGAAAGAGGACCACCCTCTGCAGTTATCACAGCCATTCACTCTTAACTAGTCTTTGTGGTTCTTCTGGTGGATGTGCTTCACATCCTGGGCCCTAGTGACCTCATCTATTTGTGTGGGGTGGGCAGCGAGAGGTCTGGATGACCCCCAACAGCCTTGAGCCAGGAGACAAAGCACGAGCTTCCATTCTCCGTGGGGGAGTGGCCCAGAGCGAAGCCAAAGCATCATCTTTGCTGCAGAGTTCACAGGTGTACAAACGTGCTCATTTGATAGATGTCCCCTGCCCCCAGTCTTCAAGCTCTGTGCAAGCAGGACAGTGCCTGCCACTCACTCAGAGGCTCACTCTGTCTGACGTGTACACGGCACAGTAACACCAGGCAGAAGGCCATCATCGAGGAGCTCGCTGCAAACAAACGTTGACCGAATGGTGGCATGAACACAGTTTCAACTGCAGCTGTGAGCATTGCTCTGGAGGAGAGGCTGGTCCTGGGGGCATGTACACTGGGCATCTGACCTGGTCAGGGGGTCAGGAAAGTTTTCCTGGGGAGGAGTAAATGGGCTCAGGAAACAATTCAGACTTTCACCTCTAAGCGTAATCTGGCCTGTAGGAATTTTGTAAAAGTCTTTTACAGTTTGAGCGAATTCCCTACTGTTCCTAGTTTGCAGGCAGTTTTTTGTTTGTTTGTTTCTGTTTATTTGTTTGTCAGTTTTTACTATGAATGGATATCAAATGTTATTTAATGCTTTTCCCATCTATTGAAATGACCTGATCATTTTAATCCTTCATTCTGTAAATACAGTAAATTACATTGGTTTTTTTTCTAATACATTCCCGGGCTTGCATTCCTGGGATAAGTCCAACTTGGTGATAATGTGTTATCCTTTCTCTAATATCCATGGATACAAGAGACAGGGGCCCATGAAGAATTTAACTCTGCCCCAAATCCTCAATCTTCACTTTTTCAGAAGTTACTGTCATGTAAAGGCTGGCTAAAAACAGAATGTGTTAGAGGGACTGTGGTAAGTGCCAGGGACACAGGTGTATATACAAACGCACTGTGGTGAGCTACATGGCAAATCAGTTGCAGGTCAGACCTGGGCCAGGGGAGGTGGGTGGCAGGAGCTGAAGAGAGGGAGCGGTCTGGCAAATGGCCAGCAAATCAGCATGCATGGCTGGGTAGAGGGCCATCCATGGATGATCTCAAATACCCAGATACAGAGCTGGAACCTTATCCTCCTGGTGAGCAGGGAGTCAGGGGTGCAGGAAAGTGCCCACAGTGCAAAGCATGAAATTCAGAGCATGGAATAAAGCTGGCTGTGCAGACTGCCTCCAGTGGGCTTTACTATGAGAGGAGAGAGGGGTGCTGTCTTAGCTTGGGATGCCATAACAAAACACCACACACCGGGGAGTTCACAGTTCCTGAGGATGGAAGTCCAAGATCAAAGAGTCGGTGGG
This sequence comes from Canis aureus, assembly GCF_053574225.1. Taxonomy (NCBI): domain Eukaryota; kingdom Metazoa; phylum Chordata; class Mammalia; order Carnivora; family Canidae; genus Canis; species Canis aureus. Next base: position 28,758,508 of record NC_135622.1, on the reverse strand, counting down.
TCTGATTTCTTCTGAGACTTCTTTCCATGGCTTGCAGATGACCGTCTTCCTGCCAGGCCCTCACTGTCATCCCTCTGTGTGCACCCCTGGTGTCTCTTGAGTGTTCAAATTTTCTCTTCTTATAAGGATGCCAATGAGATCAGGTAAGGTCCACTCTGAAGGCTTCATTTTACCTTAATCCCCTCCTAAAGACCTATGTCCAATATGGTTAGATTTTGAGGTATGGGGATGAGGACTTCAAAGTACAAATTTGGGCGGGGGGAGGGGGTACACAATTCAGCCAGTAACAGATGTTTGTGCTTTCCTAACTGAAGAGATTAAAATTTTTAGATTTTTCTTTGCACTTTTTCAGTTTGCCTAGCCAACTTTGTTCCCAGCGAATATTACTTAAAATTGACTTTAAAGAAAAAAAAAAATAGGCACATGAAAGTTATTTGTGCATAAAGCACGTGTTAGCTAGAGAATGCAGGCCGGAGCCAGCGGGACTCAACACTGCCCAGCTGTCCCTGGACCACCCGTCCTGTGTCAACTCCTGGCATCCCTGTGCCCAGCAACTGAGGAGGCAAGAAGTAAAACAAAGGCTGGTACAATCCACTGCCTCCTCTCCCAGAGTGACAGGGCTTCCCCGGTCTTTCCAACCCCAGATTGCACTGCAAGCCAGAGCTGGAGCACTAGGGCTCCATGGGGTGCCTCCTTAGCAGCCCTGGGGCCTCGCTCTTTGTCTGGGGTACATCCCAGCATGGCTTCAGAGGCTGGCTCAGAGCAACAGCTGACAGGCACGTGCACAAGGAAGGCCACACAACCAGAGCAAAAATCACCAACCTGCCTGAGCCAAAGAGCGGAGAGGCCAGGTTTGGACTCTGGTTCCCAAGTAGACCAAAGTGATTTCTATTTTCTTCAACTTGAAAGTTAATTGACAGGCATTATCTCTATTGATATGCTTTACATCTAAGAGAGCAGGGACGCCTGGGTGGCTCAGCGATTGAGCGTCTGTCTGCCTTTGGCTCAGGGCGTGATCCCTGTCCCAGGATTGAGTCCCACATCGGGCTCCCTGCAGGGAGCCTGCTTGTCCCTCTGCCTATGTCTCTTCCTCTCTCTCTCATGTCTCTCATGAATGAATAATTTTTTTTAAAGTCTTTAAAAATAAAATTTTAATGAACTACATCTAAAAATGCTGGGTGCCCATTCTGGTTAAGGATAAGGTCCCTCTCCTCTCCCATTTCTAGTGTAGAAACAGTTTGACAAGAAAAAGAAAACCTCCCATAATCTCCCCATCTCTGGCAAGATAACTTTTTTTTCTTTCTGTTTTTTTTTTTTTATGTTTTCTAAATTTCCTTATAGCCTCTGTGCATTGCTATGTACAAAGGGATTTAAATAAAAGCTCAGGAAGACAGAAAGGATGGCTTTGAGAACTTTCTTTCTTTCTTTCTTTTTTAAGATTTACCTATTTATTTGAGAAAGAGAGAGAGCACATGCTCAAGTGTGAGGGGCAGAAGGAGGAGAGGGAATCTCAAGCAGACACCCTGCTGAGTGCAGAGCCTGACACAGGGCTCGATCTCACAACCTTGAGATCATGACCTGAGCTAAAACCAAGAGTCGGATGCTCGACCGACTGCACCATGCAGGCACCCAAAGTACTTCCTTTTTAATAGAAATAATTTTGCAGCCCTCTCTCCCTGGAGCACACACATGGACACATTGGGTACTTTGTTAGTATTAACCAAGGATCAAAATAGCATCATCCTACACCTTAACTTAGAAAGGTCCTCCAGCTATAAGGGAAAAGTCTCTGGGTAAGGGGAGTATAAGCCACCAAAACTCTTATTGAGAGAAATCTGGCAACAGGTATTATGCTTAGAACCTAAAGTTTTTTGTACCCTGTGACCTAGTAATTCAGCTTTTAGCTAAATCTCAAAAGGCAATGGGGATGGAGAAAAGACTTAGGATTCTAAATGTTTTACACAGCCTTGTTCATGATAGTAAAAAATTGGAAGCAATCTCAATATCCAACTGTAAAAGAATGAGTAACTGAACTTGCCACACTCGTGAACAGAAGGTCCCTCAGCGCCCCTTGCCTCAGCCGCAAAGAGTGAGGGGATCCATGGGAATGACAGTGCCCAGGTGTATTCCCAAGCCCACAGTACCAAGGGTGTGGGATAGGAAACAGAAGGTGGTTCTGCAGCCAGACCAACACAGGTTCAAATCCTGTTCAGTCCTGCCTTGGCCAGGTGGGTCTTGGCAGCATTTCCACCTCCACCCATGCAAAGTGAGTTGAAATCCTGAGCCGATTGGGTGCTCTCAAAGGAATTACATTGGGCCTGATACATGGGAGCTAGCATTTGCCCCAGGTCACCCAATCTTAGTATGTTGCAGAGCCAGGATTTAAAATTAGGTGCAGCTAGTTCCAAGATCATTATTTTTTTCTGTTTCTTATACCATGCTGTGTCTTCTAGATTATCCTCCCAAAAGCCCTGGGGAAACAGCAGTGGCATGATCCACAGACAGGTGGTGGAGACGTGGGGCTCCAGCTGGGGATCTGAACATGGTCTTTGCCCCTAGGACACAAGAAGTTGATTCAAAAGGTCACAGAAACCAGCAGCTTTCACTCAGAGGCCCCAAGTCCTGGGATTGGGGTGTTGGAGGGAGATCCAAAGCAAACAGTCACGGATTTGGAAGCCAACACTGTCGTCCATCACGCCCAGCTGTCAGAGGGGTGCAGGCAGGGAGGGGCATCTTATTTCACTTGGCCACAATTCATGGATTTTCACAATCAGTGAGGGAGGCAAGAGATGCCTTTCCTGCCTGCTGCAGATAGAAAGCTTGCTGGTGCCAGCTACATGGAAGACATTTCTTGCACCTCCTTCAGGAGGAGCTCATGGAGGTAGAAGGAAGGGTGGATGGATGGCAGGATGCCCCTGGTTGGCAGCAAGCTCCGAGTCAGCCAGCTCCCTCTGCCCTGAGGCCCTGGGTCACAAGGCCAAGGAAAAGGCCCCAGGGGGCCCCTCCATGGTCCCGTCTCCACTCCCCTTCACCCTGAAAAGTTGTAGGTACGCTATCAGTCTGTGACACTCTTTTTTTGCACTCGTGTCATTCATTTCTCATTCTTTCCTTGGGTTTCCTTTCATGGGCCACTGGAGATGGGGTCTCTCTCCAGAGGATGCCTGGGCTATAGTGATCAGTTTAGAAGCAGGAACACAGCTCTGGAAGAAAGCAAATGTCATTTCCAAATGTGAACAGATTTCTTGATCCCATCACTGCCAGCCAAATCAGGTGGTCAATTTGTAAAGACAAAACACTTCTTCCAGGCCAGGCCCACAGAGACAAAACCAACAGGCCTACATCCCTACATCCACCCTTCCTGCCTGCCTACCTTCCTTCCTTCCCTCCTCCCTCCTTCATCTTCCATTCATCTTCCTTTCCCTTCTCTTTCTTCTCTTCTTCAAAGAGACCAAGTGGAAATACAGCTGAGGAATCCTGCAGGTGCTCTGGGCACCAGGGCAAAAACTCCGGAGATCCATGCAGGAACACAGATCCCTCCTTCTCCATGTGATTTCACCCAGAGTACAGCCATCCTCCCTGGGATGAACAAGAGAAATAAAGGGATGGAGGAAATTTATTGAGCACCTACTGAGTGCCAAGTGTGCTCACAGCCTGTGAGGCAGGCATGGTGCTTTCTGTCCACAGAGCTGAGGCTGAGTACGTGGGTCAGGAGAAGTACTAAGGGACATGGGACCAGAACTGCTGCTTTCTGGCTCCCGGGCTCATGCCTCTGCCATCCAGCAGCAATGTCACTGTCAATGGAATCCCCCAAAGAAGCTCTTTCTGAAAACCAGTGACTTTTGCCTAAAGTCTACAATGAAAGAACCCACATATGTTCACATAAAGATTGCTAAACAAAGAGTATGAACCATATATAACTACACATCACAATGTGGATGAATCCCGTGGCATGGTGGGGTTGGCTCGTACCAGCTCCTAAAAGCTGATTATGAAATACTTTGGAATTTTCTAAGTTGATTATTAAATCATTGGTGGCTTGAAATCAGCCATGATGGGAGTGTTTATACCGCTGAAATTGGCAAACACTACAAACAGGGCCTTTTTTTTTTTCTTTTTTTTGAGAGCCAACTTACCAGCGCACTGCTGGATGGATCTTACAGGCACTGAGAGGAAGTAAACAGACTTAAAAGAGGACACACACACACACACACACACACAAAAAAAGAGGACACACTGATCCCAACAATAAGGAGTTCAGGAACAGAGGCAGCTTTCTATGGTGATGGAAGGGAGGGGGGCAGTCGCTCTGAGGTGTGGTGCAAGCATTAGGCAAGCTGGTCATGCTCTGCATCTTCATCTTGGTGGTGGTTAGATGGGCATGCTCAGCCTGTGAAAATTCACTTGTGATGGAGAAATTTTTTTACAGATATGGCCTCATAACATCCCCCAAACATCTTGACGAGGAGGAGGCAAAGGGGTGCTATTCGGCAAAAGCAAAGAGACCTCTCTTTGAACCTTTAAAAGAGATCAAATGAGGCTTCACAAGTGAGACTCTAAGACTCAGGCTCCGGAGTCAGAAGCTCTACTCTGCAAGCTCAGGCAAGTTCCTCGTCCACTCTGGGTCTCAGTTTTCTCATCTGTTAAATGGAAATAATTAAAAAAAAACAACAACAACCCTACATCTAGGGTTGTTGAGGAGACTGAATGTGCATCACGTTGCCTTAAACACTACAAATATCCAATGTGTTGGCTATTTTTTTGCCTTTATTATTAATAAGCCGGATTGGGTAGGAGATAAGGAAAAAAGAGGGAAAATGAATGTGTGAGAAAACAGTCAGTGAAGGAAAACACAGCATTTCCTGCAAGGTCTATGTTTTGCCTCTGCTGCCCACCCCTCTCCCCCACCCCCCATGGCTGGCTAAGCTCCTGCCTAACTGAAAATACTGAGTCTGCAATAGGATAGAATGGCCCAGGGTCAACATAATACCAAGTTGGGCCAAGTTTGATTCTGGGGCATGCCAGGGATGTGGTCCCATCTAGATTTCTGTGGAAGAATTCACCCAGCTAAACCTATGGCAGGTTGCCAGCACAGCTCTAAAGGAATCATACTAATTGTGGAAGAACTGAAAATTCTGGTAAGGGCTTTAAAAAAAGATACACGAAGAGAACATAAATAAAAATTATAAAATTTCCGGGACACCTCGGTAGCTCATTGGTTGAGCGTCTGCCTTCAGCCCAAGGTGTGATCCCAGATTCCCCGGGAAAGAGTCCCACATCGGGCTCCCTGCATGAAGCCTGCTTCTCCCCCACCTCCCCGCCCCCACCTACTTGTGTCTCTGCCTCTCTCTCTGTGTCTCTCATGAATAAATAAATAAAATCTTAGACAAAAATTGTAAAATTTCCATTTCCCTCAGAGTGGATAGTGATAGGCTTGTGTGTGTCATGCTTTGATCCCGACATGATTTTCACCTAGGCTATGAGTAAATATTCACCAATAATCCACTTTGTTCTACATGAGACTCTCCTCAAGGTTCAAAGAGAAGCAAAGATTCTCAGAGGTAAAAGGGACCCAGAAGATCATCTCATCGAATTACCCGCTGAGTACCTAAAGTTTCAAACAACTTCACTAGCCCGGTGGGTGGCCAGCTGATGTTTGCATACTTCCAGAGACAGGGAACCCACTATGTCAGGACGCAGCCTGTGCATCTGCGCATAGCTCTGTGAAAACATCACTGAAGAGAAATAATCGGTCTGACTGTGGTCCACGTGGAGTTTGGCTCTATGCCTCAGGGCCACCCAACAACATGTGCAAGATGTGCCTTCCACTGAATGTTTCCCATCACATGTGTAGATCCTGCCTTGCTCTTGTATGTTTTTGGCTCAACAATGCCTTTAGACAATGTCACCTCCATTTTTTTCCCACCAATAATAGGGTTTCCCTTTTTTTTTTCCATCTTCTCTGTCTTGATTTCTGATTTTTAACTCCTACAAATTTATAAATCAGAACCTAAAGAGCATTATTTCTTCCATGCCATTTTTTCTCTTAAAAACTCTTTTTTAAAAAAGAATTTTTACTCCATCCAGGGTATCCAGATGTTTTGTAATCCCTCCCTGCCCTTATTTCCAGCCAAGTCTTCTGACACTGCTCCATATGCCCACTTCCCTCCACAGGAATGGTTCTCCTCCACAAGCCCTGTGTATGCTGCTCCCTCCATCCCACCATCACCCCTGCAATCTCAGCTCAGATGTTGCTTCTCATCTCTCCATTACACCTTCCCAACATCTGTCATTCTCCCAGTTAGTGACCCCCTTCATGGCCCCTCCAGGACTTCTTCTCCCCTTTATTATAGCACCTGTCCCACTGCATTGGAACCACTTCTTTGTATCTCTCTCTCTCCCTCTAGACAGTGAATTGTTGGATCGGGAAACACTTCTCCTTTTCCATCTTCCAGCACCTACCATCCTTCTCACATAGGGTAGATCCACTATTTTTTCTGAATGATTTTTTTTCTGCCTCTGCTAATTCAAGTGTGCCAAGTATGTACTAGCCATGAGTTTGCTGGTTGTGTTCCTTTAAGAAATGTTACATAGATTTCCTGATATAAAGCATAGCTTGTGTAGAAATAGTTTTGTTAAGCAACACGTTCAGATGCTCATCTTACTTAAGCCCAGTAGAGTAGAGCATTTCTCAACATGGATTTCTAAGAAAGAAGCTACAGTTAAGGTTCAGATTATAAGATTAGCTCATAGAAGCTAGCCACAGTTGTAAAAATCAGTATAATTGGTGCATGGTATATAAAACACAGCCCCATCAGTGATGTTTTTATTATATTTGGAGTTTGATCACACTTCTAAAATTAAGAATCCATCACCCTGGAATCTATCACACATTAGTTAAAATAAGCAAGTTTCTTATAACTAAAATATGATGCCAGAATCTCAGCTCACAGGAAGATGAATTACACATACTTTTCCCTGTTCCTCCTGCTAAGCCCAACAAAAAACCTGGATGTGGAAAGAAGAAGAGAAGTTAGGGAACTCAGAACCCGAGTAACGCAACGATAACTCCCACCCGCACTTGGAGTTAAAGAAGCCAGCGAACCGGAAACGCCACTGGACACACACAAAAATGACTCCGATGAGACCCTGCTCTGTGAGCCAAAGGACCAGGGAAAGGTCAGTCTAATAAGACAGAACAGTGTTAGACAATAACCACCCTATTCCAACCAAATCCCATAGAAAAAACAGTGGTGCCATCCCTACCCACACCAAATGGAGAGCCTAGACTTCTACCCCCACTAGACTATATGGAGGCACCCCAATGCCCTGTTGGCATGGCATCAGAGAAGAGTGAGTAGGGATCTGGGACACTCTTCTTCACTGAGCAGTAAGGAGCACCCCTCCCACCACCTGGAGACCAGGTGTCAGTGGAGACCACCTGGGAAGACTGGATTCCCTCCCTGCTTTGGTAGTCCTGAGAGAGCATAGGGAGTCAGGATTTCCACCAGAGCCTGGCAGGAATGAGCCCAGGGCCTCCCCTCCCACCTATGGCATCATTCAAGCTCTCAGAGTTCTTGTATCATTGTCTGTTAAAGAATTTCTAGTGTATTTAATTATATATAAAAGAGAGAATTTTTCTTAGAACATTAAAAAAAAAGAGAGAGAGAAACAGGGGAGAGTGAGTATATGCCATCTTGTTCTGGAACTGAAGAGCCTATATGTATTATATAATATATATAGTTATAGATTTTTATTTTTATTTATTTATTTGACAGAGAGAAAGAGCACAAGCACATAAGCAGGAGGAGCAGCAGGCAGAGTGAAAGGAAGAAGCAGGCTCCCCAGTGAGCAGGGAGCCCAATGCAGGACTCCATCCCAGGACCCCAGGATCATGACCCGAACCAAAGGCCGACACTTAACACACCAAGTCACCCAGGCACCCCTAACACAACACTTTTAATACCCACTCTGTGCAGGGCACTGCCTCCACTCCCACAGCTAACCACACAGAAGCAGACCCCCTGGGCTCTGTGCATGCCTAGATCATGCAGATGGGATGCCTCTGCTACAACGCTGTCACTTTCTCAGTGGAACCCTTGAGAAAGATTAGGGCAGTAGAACCCAAAAAGTGAATGTTCTTTTAATTAACTGTTCCGAGGTCTGCCTATTTTAATCATAGGATGAAGTTTCCTCTGTATAAAACAGTCATTAAAAGGATCAAAATCTGAGCCCCTCCTTGGTGATGCCCTCCATCCCTTGCTCTACTTCCCTTTCTGTCTCTCGTCCTTCCAGCTCAGTAAGCCCATTTTTGCAGTTCTCCCCTCTCCTGCCTTGCAGTCAGCCTGCTGCCTGTCCCTCTGACTGCAGGGGACCTACTTTTGGAAGTCTCCTCCTTTCAATCCTTACTGAGGATTTGCTGAGGGTCAAGAAAATTATGAAGCCAAGATCATTTTTATCTTATCTAAATTAAGAGGAAATTAACTACAAGAAGCACCTCAGACTTGTATGTTACCAGCCAGAGCTTGGGTACTTGGGAGTTTTGATAATATTTTGGCAGCTCAGTGGCTGTTTTCACTATATTCTTGTTGTTGCTTGTGTTCCAGATAATCAAGACTCCTCAAAAAGTGGCCTCTAAATAAACGAAGTGTTTCTGCATTTGTTTGGTAAACATACCTCACCCCATACAACACCTCTAACAGTTTTAAGCTCATGACTAAGGCCCCTCCATAGGTCTTTTTTTGGGGGTGATGTACACAAAAGGAAAGGTTTTTTTTTTTTTCCTATTACAAGAGAACAGCTGAAAGGATGTTTTACAGCACTCTCCAAAAGAAATTGTTCCAGTGCCAAAATCACACATGAGACATTTCAACCCAAAATAAAATCTGACAATGCCATGGGTACCTTAATTATAGCTCTTCTACAAGAAAATTGTTTGAAGGCAGAAGGGGGTTTTCAGTTGAGCTGTGTTGGAAATTAATTCCAATTAGAACGAGCATTAACTATGGACTGGGTAACACCATTTCCAAAACGTAGGACACCCCTATGCTGGATCCAGATTTTAATGACAAGGCTCTGCTCCAGGGACCTTCCATTACTGAGAAGGAAACCTGGAAGGCCATATCGCAAGCCCTGGAAGTAGGGCCTAACCGGTAAACGGACATGTGTGACTTAACAGGACAAAAATAACAGACTGCCAAATACTTGTGAAACTCACTTGTTTGGCCTCAAGATGGGCCCCTGAAATAATCATGTATTCCTAGGGGCCTTTGGCCAAGGTTATGAAATCTTTATTAACAACACACAAACCAAGACTGGACATACCACTCTGCTTATCCTGTTTCTCTCCCTCAGATGCATAATAAAAACGCCTTCCTTAGATGACTCAGCAGCCCCTTCCAAGTACACTGATTAACTATGCCTGAGCTGTCCAGATAATTATTGGACTCCTTTCCCACCTTGTCACCTCAAAATAAGGTGGACAACTACATCACCCTGAGGCCCTACTACGCTTCTCAGGCTCATACAGTCTCTGTCCCCAGGGTTTCAAGAAGGATACTTTTAAGGAACTGGCTCTCAGGCACTATTGTTTCCACGGACTCTTTCCTCCCATGGTGTATAGGGGCCTAGCTCCAGTCTGAGCAGTGACTGGTCCAACACCTTCTGTATCCGCAACATGTAAGTGTATATATGTTTGTGTGTGTGTACGTATGTGTGTAAGTGTGCACAGAGGGTGTTCACAAACAGGAATACCTCCATGGGCACTTTTTTCTTGAGCAGCTCTCAGGACTCTAAACAGCCTCTTCAAAGCACCCCACATCTGATCTTCTCCATTAGCCAGTTCTTCCTTCTCAGGACCACCAGATGGGTCTTTCTGAAACCCTAAAACCTAGAGGGGCTGCATGTCCCCTGGTCTGGGGACTCACTGCCTCACTGCCTGGAATGGGGGTCTGGATCCACCATCTACCTCAAAGCCTTACTGTCCACCATCCTCTCTCCCTTTATGGCCCTCAGAAAACACCCATTACCTTTCAAGACTCTATTAAGACCTCTATCCTCTGTAAAATGTTTCCCAGCATGTCCATCCACCTCCCCACCTCAACAAGCAGAAATGACACCATATCATATATTTTTGTAATTATTATAACCCTACACAAATGTCTTTCTCTATTGGATGAAAGAGACAAAATAGGACCTCCTCAAAATATCTTTGTATGCCCAACCTTTCACCCATATACCTGGCATATAACACTCACCAAATGTTTGACAAATAAATGAATGCATCTTCCAGCTGGCAAAGAATCCCAGGCTCTTTCTGGAATAAAAGATATATTCAAAAGAAAAGTTCTTGAGCCGAAGGGGACCTCCTACATCAGGGAAGGCTCACAATTGTGGGAGCCTGCTAGGTCCTCCAAAGAGCACACAGATGTACCTCCCCACCGTGTGAATACCAACTACACAGAGAGAGGGTGCTCATGGCCAGTAAAAACCAAGAGAGAAAGGCCCAGAGCCATGGCCAGCTTCTCACTTCATTCTCCCCCTAGCATGGGGGAATGGGAGCCTAGGAAAGGCAGAAGAAAGAGAAGGGAAAGAGCAGATCTTGCCTGTGCCCCTGCATAGTGATGGTCCCCAGAGCCTGAGCCAGGTCCGTACTGCAGGAAGGGACATGTGGAGAGGATTTTAACATCTGGCTTCCTTACCCAACCCTCTTTTTTGGGTCTTTAGGCTCTCACTCCCTTACAAAACTTACTCCCAGAAAAACATCTGAGAATAAACTAGCCAGAATATGCATACCTGTCCAGATCTCTAGAGATGACAATAAAGTATGCTTTCTAAAAGAAAATAATTCCTGACTGTGCTAGACAAACAGAGGGGCAGGGTTGCTCAGAGGACCAGAAGCTTACAAGATCCCCACAGAGATGCGATCAGAGACCACATCCAGAGTGGGCCTACTCACCACACAGCATGGCCTTTTCCCCACTCTACCCCATCACTAGATTGTCACAAAGGAGATACAGCATTCAGGCAATGTCCAAAACAAAACTGGAAAGCACATCCACAAAGGGACAAGTATTTAAAGAAAATGATCATCAAAAAAGAAGCATTGAAATCATGAGTGGAAAAATAAATTCTCCAGAAAAAGAATTCAGAGGAAGCAGAAGAAGACCTAAAAAGAAATGTAATTAATTTTATGGCAATTGTATGTACATATTCTTTCATAAATAGACATTTTTAAAAATTCAAGTAAAAACTACCAAAAAGATCACAAGAGAAAATTTCCAGATATAAGACAATAGGCTTTATTAAGGAGGAGGAGAGGGGGAGAAACAGAAAATTTTGTACCCAACTGAACTATCATTCAAGTGTGAGGGGGTGGAATAATTCCAGTTACATCATAGTAAACTGGATTGTTGTCCTCAATTCTTCACTCCCTTCCTTGGCTCTGGTACCCTAATGTCCCTCTCAGCACAGAAAGAAGAGAGTATACCCTCCACCCCATTGGCTTTGGGTTTGGCCATGTGACTTACTTTGATTAACAATAAGTAAGCAAAAACTTGGGATGTGCTTACATTGTCTAGCACAGCCTCTCAAGCTCCTCTGATTTGCCGTGAAGAGAGTATGCCCCAGGGAGCTGCTTCTCCCATAATAAAATACATGAAGCCAATCCAAATCCAACTCACAGTTGGAGCCAAGCCCAGCCAAGCCTAACCAGAAGGAGCCAAACCCCAGCTAATCCACAGACCCACAAGCAAGCAAAATATATGTTTGTCACTATAAGTCACAAGACCATGGGTAAATTGCTATGTAGCATTAATGCAGCAACACCTAATTAATAGACAAACACAGAAAGTTTACGGATTATTCAGGTCCCTTCTCTAAAAGAGTTACCAGAGGGTCTCCTTAAGCAAAATACAGTACAATCCAAGAGACAAGGAACAACAACACAAAAATAGTAAGAAAAGAATAAAATATATAATTGATTATATAGGTATTGATTGTAAGAAAACATTAACAATAATTTTTTTCAGATTTATTTATTTTAGAGAGAGCGCATCTATACACACAAGCAAGGGGAGGAGCAAAGGGACAGGGAGAGAGACAGAATCCCAAGCAGACTCCCTGCTGAGCACAGGGCCCGACTTGGGGCTCCATCCCACCACCCTGAGATCATGGCCTGAGCCAAAAATCAAAAGATGGACACTTCAAACAACTGAGCCAACCAGGAGCCCCCAAAATTAACAGTAGTCTTGATGACCATTTCAGACAGTCTTCAACTGAGCTAGTGGTGATGGCAGGTAAGGAAATTAAGGTTCTTGTCTTGTTCAAATGGTACAAGAGAGGATGAGGAATGTACATGCAATTAAATCAATGTTGATGGTGAGGGAATAACTGTAAATTTGTAAAGTTTTAAGGGCAATTACTGAAAAACATAGAATTGAGATGTATTACTTTCAATCTATTAGAATAAAAGGGAAAGCAAGAGAATTGAAGACAATCCAACAAAAGGCAAGAAAGATTTTTTTTTTAATTAAAAAGGACAACAGGCAGGATTTTACATATAAAACACAGGATAATATGGCAGGAATTAAGTCAAACACATCAATAATTGGTAAAAATTCAGGCTAAATTCTTCTATAACAGCAGGAATTCTAAAATTAGAGGACACTCCTGAAACAAAACAACGCAAAAAGGATAAAAAGAAAAAAGACATAGCAAGCAAACACTAACAAATTGATACTGAATTAGTATCACTTCCAGACAATAGAATTCCAAGATTAAAGCATCAAACCTCTTTGAAGAAAAAATACATCAAATTAATAAAAAGTGAAACCTATATTACAATCATCAACCTTGATGCACCTGATGACTAATGCCAAAATACTGGATACAAAGACAGCTAGAGAGGCAAGAAATGGACACATCCACCTCACAGTAGATGCAGTGGAGCACACCTCTTCCAAAACTTAACAGATTAAATTGACCCCAAAAAGCAAGAATCCAGGAGATATAAATAATATAATAAACAAGAAGGATTTAAAACAGAGCTATGGGCCCAACAAGTAGAAAATACACATTCATTTCAAACACACAAAACCCTCACAAAAACTGGCCATTATCAGGCTTCAAAGATAATCTCAACAGGTTTCTCAGACCAGAAATCTCATAGGGCACCTTCACTGAACAAAACTCCATAAAATATAAATTAATAGCGAAAGAATGGCCAAAAAACCAATTCATCTGAGAACTTTAAAACAAGCTGAGAAAAACAGACACAGTAAATCATTCGCCCTCTCTGCCTAGACTGCTGCTCTTGACATCTCCACTGCTGGTGTTCTCTTCCCTCCCTATATATCTTTTCCCCCTCTTAGAATATCCATCTCTTGGGATTTGCTTAGATGACTGGATATGAATATTTTCAAAAATATTGTTTTTGTATTTTCAATTGTTTTTGTATTTCAATTGTTTTGTATTTTCAGGCAACAATGTTGCTTGTCATCCAGTATACTAGTTCTTAATTGAGAATTGTGATCAGAGAGTATTTCAGCTTATGAGTATCCATTGCTTACCTTTATAGTGCTGACATTTTATGGAACTAACTGGCCATGCAGGACATAATAGGATATTTTCATATTCTTTTACTCTTAAAAGAGTAAAATCATGCTTTTTTTTTACAGTATGCTTTTTTTTGTATAGTATGCTTTCTACATGATCCTTTTTTGCACATTTAAGAATATTTTAACTAAATAAGACTGTCGATTTTGCTGCTTTTTCTAAAAGGATCTTCAAATAAGAAGTAAGTAAAAAACATGTATTATAGGTAGAGGGAAAATGTGCCTTGGATGTACATTTTCCCTCTCACACTCAACCTATAAACAGACATAATTTATTTTAAAACCTGTATCATCAAACTCTCTCTTTAGATCTAAGATGCTGTTGAATATTGAATATGAGACCTTTGAGGAGAGAGTGTGCTCAGAACCTCAGGCACAACAGGCCATGTATGGCAAAGGTACAATAAATTTTCTAATTTTACACCTGCAACAAGGAGATATGGTCACTAAAAAGTAAAAATATATATGTAGGACTTAATGTACTTTTGCTTCATCAAGCTGTTTGCTATGGTATTCAAGATCAGAATGTTACTCTAACTCAGAAAGGTTGACTGTTTCTGGCAGTAGTGTATTAGTTTTTAAAAAAAAAAAAGACATTTATATGATGTAAATGGATAAATAAATGAGTAAATATTAAAAAAAAAAAAAAAGAGGGGGCAGGGGGTTGGCTCAGCGAGTTAAGTGTCTGCCTTTGACTCAAGTCATAACTCAGGTTCCTGGGATGAAGCCTCGCATTGGTCTCCTTGCTCAGTGTGAAGTCTGCTTCTCCTCTCCCTCTCTTCCTCTTCTCCACTGTGTTCTCTCTCTCTCTCTCAAATAAATCAATAAAATCTCCAAAAAATAAAAACCTCAAACAATTATTTTAAAGCAAGTACAAGGCAAAGCACATCAAAGCCTGTAAAGTGCAGAGAGGTAATCTGAAAAAGATTTACAGTCTTTAATGCAAATATTAGAAAAAATTTTTTAATGAAAATGAATCCACTGAGCATTCAACTCAAGAAGCAAAAAATAAAACAAAACAAAACAAAACAAAAAAATTAGCCAAGAAAGAAGTGCAGAATAAATACAAAGGCATAGATAAACATTTACTGGATGAAAGCAATGATTCTTTTCTTGAAAACTAGATCAATAGCTAGATAAATAACTCTTAAAAAGGAGTCAAGAATTTAGAATTTAGGGCAGCCCCGGTGGTCCAGTGGTTTAACGCCACCTTCGGCCTGGGGTGTGATCCTGGAGACCTGGGATCGAGTCCCACATCGGGCTCCCTGCATGGAGCTTGCTTCTCCCTCTGCCTGTGTCTCTGCTTCTCTCTCTCTCTCTCTCTCATGAATAAATAAGTAAAATCTTTAAAAAAAAGAATTTAGAATTCAGTTGTGTGTGTGATTGCATGTGTAAGCAAGTGATCTCTTTCATGAATAAATAAGTAAAATCTTTAAAAAAAAAAGAATTTAGAATTTAGTTGTGTGTGTGATTGCATGTGTACGCAAGTGAATATGAAGGGGATGGGATCTCAGGGGGAAATTAAATAAATCTACCGGGATGATCCATAAAATGTATTGAAACAAAATTAAGTTTAGATACCTGCCTCACATCCTACACATAAAAATGAACTCCAAATGAATCAAAGAAAAAACATAAAACAAACACTATGAAAGTATTACAAAAATATAACATTTTCATAAATTTAGGGTCGAGTAGAAACAAAAAGCAAAGGCTACAAAGGATTATATACACTTCTCAATCGTGTACAATGACCACAAAAATATAGTTTAAAAATAACAGAGTAGATCAAAATATTTGCAATATGCCTAACAGAGAATTAGCATCCAGAACTATCAACAATTTAACAAGAGAAAAGTAACAACCTTTCTTCTTTTCTACACTAAGAGTGTCATAAGCAGCTCCACGATTTTATCATTCACTCTCTTTAGCTTTCTGCACCGACATGGTTTATACTACTAGAAATACACCTTCCAAACCCATGGCATAAATCACCTGACTATATTATGTTGATAGAAAATCTCATGGAAAGTTAGACAAACAGTTGTCTAGATAGAGATGCAGACCTCACCACACATAACTTCTTCTAAAATGATTTTGTGATTGTGTTCAAAGTGCCTTCTGCCTGCTTAGAACACAATCTCTGCAGGGATGCCTGGGTGGCTCAGCGGTTAAGCGTCTGCCTTTGGCTCAGGTCGTGATCTCAGAGTCTTGGGATTGAGTCCCACATCAGGCTCACTGCATGGAGCCTGCTTCTCCTTCTGCCTATGTCTCTCATGAATAAATAAATAAAATCTTAAAAAAAAAATACAATCTCTGCAGATTGCTTTACTTTGCAGCCAGATGAAGTCAATGTCCCAGATGAAATTAGAAACCATTCTAATTTCTACATAATGCAAACTAATATTTGACAGTCTCTTGTCAGTGTGAACTAGAACCAAAAAAGTGTTATATAATTTGTTATAGTTAGTTTGGGTTAGTAACCAAAATATATATAAAGAACTGACATAACTCAATACCAAAAAAACCCCAAATAATCCAATTAAAAATGGGCAGGAGACATGAACAGACATTTCTCCAAAAAAGACATCCAGATGGCCAACAGACTATATGAGAAGATGCTCAACATCACTCATCATCAGGAAAATGCAAATCAAAACTACAATGAGATATCACCTCACACCTGTCAGAATAGCTAAAATCAAAAACACAAGAAACAGCAGATGTTGGCAAGGATATGGAGAAAAGGGAACCTTCCTGCACTGTTGGTGGGAATGCAAACTGGTGCAGACACTCTGAAAAAACAGTATGGAGATTCCTCACAAAATTAAAAATAGAACTATCCTACAATCCAAGAATGACTCACTGGGTATTTACCCCCAAAATACCCCCAAAAAATGTTTTTCAAAAGAAAAGAGGGAAGGATGGTAGATTCACCACCCCCCACACACATCTTTTTTTTTTTTTCAACAGGAGGACTTAGGCAATCTACACAGGGAGAAATACAAGTGCACACTAAATATTAAAAAAGAATACCAGCCTCACTACTAGTCTCTGCACTAAAAACTGACACCTCCACCTGGCTGTGGGGAAGAGAGAGGACAAAGAAAAGCACAAACCCTTGCATTTCAACATTTTTAGGATATCTGCAAAGTAGCAATGGAGAAAAAGATCTTCTGTGTGCTAAAAGGAGACATTATCCAAGGATCTCCCCTAAAATGTGACTCGTGACTTAAAGGGCCCTTCTGGTCCAACACAAGTTATGCCTTCAAATTTCTAGAACTTTGAGAGCAGCACCAACTCTTTTATGTTTCCATCTGCATCACAAATACAATCACACTTTGTTTTCCTTTGGGGATCATATATTCTGCAGTGACTCTTATGTGTAATTATTCTTGAAAACTTCCCCACGTGTAAATCAGGCCACAACGTTTTCATGCAAAAAGCACCCAGTCCTTCCCAGAGTTGCAACATGAAACCTAGTCAACGTCTTAGAAACCACAGACCCAGGCTTGCCCACGAAAGCACCACTCCCAGGGGCCCGAGCCTGCTGAGCCCTGGTGGTGAGCGCTCAACCACATGAGACATTAAGAACTAAGCAGAAGGGTCAGAATTAATAGCTCACAATTAAGAAAACATCAGGGGACATGGACCCAACCCGGGGAAAACATGACAATCAGATCAGTACTCAGCACCAGTTGCAAGGCAGGTCGGGGCACAACAGCCTGACCTAGAGACTCGCCCTCACCTTCAGGAAGTACTGCACTTAACCATCCTACTTGGTTTTAACTGTGGTAAAATACACAGAACATAACATTTACCATCTTAACTATTTCTATGGGTACTATTCCATAGCATTATGTACACTCAGGTTATTAGGCAATATCCCCTCTGCCCATCCAGAGAACTCTTCCCATAGCCCCAACTGAAACTCCATACCCATTAAACACTCACTCCCTAGGCCCCCACCCCCATCCCCTGGCAACACAGGTCTACACTCTGTTTTTATTAATCTGACTGTTGTAGGTAGTGCTTCTGTAGCGGAATCATACAGGATCTCTCTTTTACTGACTGGCTTATTCATTACCTCAAGATTCATCCACATTGCAGCACGTATTGGGATGCCTTTCTTTTTTAAGGCTGAATAATATTCCATGCTCTGTATATACAACATTTCGTTTACTTATCTGTGGGTAGACCTTTGGGTGACTTTTAGCTTTTGGTTATTACAAACATCATCCTGTGCCTTTTCTAAAGGCACCTAGAAGATTCCACAGTGACCCACTGCAAAGTCTTGCAGTAAGCTTTATTTTCCCAAAATTAGCCTCATGTCTAACCTAAACCCTTTGTGCTATATATTAAAGTCATCTCTTCCTCATGCTCAGTGAAGGTTCTGCCTTGATTCCACCACTTAAAAGCTGTAGGACTTTTAACAACACCCTTCACCCTTCTACACCTTGGTTTTCTCATTGGAAAAGGGGCAAATCTTTGCAGGGCTTTGCAGAATGTTAAGTCTGCTGGTGCACAGGCAGCACAGGGCCCCACACCTCACACTTAGTAAGAATGCAATATCAGTAGCGCTTTGAAATTAGCATGGTAGTGTTTTGAAATAAGCATGATAGTGTTTTGAAATAAGCATATTTTGTAGATTTAAAATCTGTCTGTCTTCTATACTCAATCTCAAACTCTTCTAGATGACTCATATTTCCTAATCAAGTCCCTGCATGTGTGTGTGCGTGTGTGTGTGTCTGTGTGTGTGTGTGTGTCCAATGAGTCAACTTTCACACACAGAGATGCCAGCTAAGCTATCCACATATCCTTACAGAATGGCTCAGGGCTGAGCAGTGGAGGCCATGCCATGAGAACTAGCCTGGGGATACATTATTTCAGCTTGGGCTCTGGGTCCACATCTCTGCATCTCACCACCTAAACATCAAAAAGCACCGTCTTGGCTGGTGCTGAAGTGAAGGCACTGGAAGTCACTGAAGTGACTTTCTTCTGAAGAATGAAATTGTGGAAGAGGTTGAGTTGGGGGTGAGGGTGGCAAACAAACCTGGGTTCAAATTTTAGCTTCTTCACTTACTAGCTGTAGGGTGGTCATCACTGGGGTGGCTGCCCAATCACACCACTTCCTCCAGGGGCTAGAGGCCCTATGACCCATTCCCTGGCCATAGCTGATAGGGTCTGGGGAGAAACATCTGGACAACCAGCTTCACAGTAGAACAACCAGCTGGTTTTTCGCCATATGATTGTTTGCATTTCAAACTGGGGCTCCTAGTACAAGCCCAAACTCTATCTGCTCCTGAATCCAGATTCAGAAATGTCTAAAAACCTCACATATATGCATGTTAAGTGCATGATCATCAGGTCCCCCTCCTGAAATACACAGTGACTAGTGCAGCTCCTGGACAGGGGTCTGCTGGACTTCAGCCTGCTCCCAGCAGCATTCTGGCCAGAAGGCCTGTCACTGTGCCACTAAGGTCCCCAAGTCTCTAGGTACTTGCTCCTACTGAGGCCTGCTTGTTTCAGCTTTCCCCAAAACCTGGAAATGAGCTCCACAGTCCTCCAGTAAATCCCTGTTTATTGCCTGAGCCATCACAACCTTAACGAATGTACTTGTAATATTAGGCCAAGCATATTAGCCTGTGTGCATGTAGATAGGCCATCAAGTGGTATAGACAAAGCACCCAACACAAGGTTAGCCCTAAGCAGAAGTAGCCACAAAGAATGCAATGCTCCCTGACTCATAAGACAGAGGTCAGCAGGGTAGCAAAAGAGGAGGGAGCAGGGTGAGAAATGCAGACTTCCCAAAGCTCCAGTGATGGGTGGCATGGAGGGTTGAGGCCAGAAAGACCAGCTTTACTTAGTTCCCACTTCTGCCTTAGACTACTGTGCCTGATTCCCACCCCTGCATTCCCCACCCTCAGCTACGCCCCAACATTATCTATTCTGATGATTTCAAAATGCCCCTGATCGCTGAGCATCTGTGCTTCTGGGCGTGTGGAGTCCTGAGGGTATCTATCTTCTTTAAACCCCCGGGTGAAGATAATGACTAAGATAGTGTGGTAGGAAAATAATGGTCACCAAAGGTGTCACCTCCTAATTTCCAGAACCTTGTATATGATAAAACTGAAGAACACAGGAGGATTTAAGGCTGCTTAATGAGATAATAGGAAGAGTATCCTGGATTATCCAGGTGGACCCAATACAGCCACGTAAGCTATTAAAAACAAAAGAGGGATGCAAAGAGTTGCTAGAGATGTGGTGTCCATCATTTCTGGCTTTGAAGTGGAGGAAGGTGTCACAAACCAAGGAACCGGCAGGCTTTAAAAGCTGGAAATGGCTCTCAGTTTATAGCCAACATGAAAACAGGGGGCTGAGTCCTGCAGCCACAAGGAACTGGGTTCTGTCAACAACGCAAGAGACCCAGGAAGCAAATTCTCCCCCTAGAGCCTCCAGATAGGAGCACCAGCCTGCCGAAGCCTTGATTTTCACTTGGTCAGACGCATGTCACACTTTTGACCTCCAACTGTAAGAAAATAAACATGTACCATTTTAGGTCAGGAGTCTGTAGCAGTGTGTTACATCAGCAACAAATATGAATAAAAAAAAAATGAATACAGACAGTACTGAGGCATCATACAAGCCTGTGCATACTGTTCCATGTGCATGGTCATGTTTCACCTCCATGTTAGCCCCGGTAGTAACAACTGGTGTCATCATTTCCATCTTACAGAACAGGAGGAGAGAAGCTCTGTTACCTTCCCATGGTCAAACAGCACCTAAGTGGGGAGAGGGGACTGGGTTCCAAAGTGATCAGACTTCAGGATTTGTCCATTAGACACATGTAATTGTACCTCCCCAGGGCCCAGGTGCATATGGAGCCACAAAGTAACTGTCAGTTCCCTAAAGCATGTGCATGTGCACACACACACACACACACCCCTATACACACAGAGTAGAGACACCCTGGCCATCCTTTGCTACTCCATGATTGTGCTGACGAGCCCCAATTGCCTTTTTTACAGGAGTGTCTGGCTGTGTGGTTTGGTTATGTGATCATTTAGAACTCTGGTTTTAGGTCCTGGCAACACTTGACATAAACTAGTAGCTCCAATGGGAACAGCACCACAGGGAAGAATGTCATGCCACTTAAGGAAGGGTTAAACCAAAGTCCACACCCGCTGACCCTCCCTCCCATGGGAGATCTAAGCCACGGGCTTCAACGAATCATCAGAAAAATTTCTTTTTAAAAAGTCAAGTAGGGGCACCTGGATGGCTCAATGTTTGAGCATCTGCCTTTGGCTCAGGTCATGATCCTGGAGTTCTGCGATCGAGTCCTACATCAGGCTCCCTGTAGCGAGCCTACTTCTCCCTCTGCCTTTGTCTCTGCCTCTCTCTCTCTCTCTCTGTCTTTCATGAATAAATAAATAAAATCTTAAAAAATAATAAAGAAGAAAAAGTCAAGCAAGCCATGTACAAATCTAAATTAAAAAGTCTTTGCTTAATGGAGGGGGGAAATTAAAGAGTCTTTAATGGGTGGTGTGGTTTTTTACTATCTGAGGAAGATTGAGATGACAAACATCACTAAAAAATCATGATCTGACACAGAGGAGGCACAATCTCTGACATTTCGTTGCAACTAATTCTCAGAATTCTAAAATGGATTAGCAATCATTATAATAAACCAGGGTTTTTCAGAGTCTTACCTACTGAAATACAAAAGGGGTTTCACCCTATGTTAATCCCTCAATGACTTTTCGTTTTTCATATTTGGTGTTATTTCCTCCTTTTGCAGAAAGCAGTCATGACACAGCAATCGTGACCCAGGGAGGGACCTTCATTTCCTATGAAGACTCACACGCTGGCCCCATCAGATCGCAGTCACTAGTCTCCAAAGAAAACATTTCTTTCTATTGAAAAGAAGCAAATCTGCAATTTTTGTGAAATGTAGGCAATGCCAGGAATGAAGAACCTTTGAGTCCAGCAAATAACAAATTAGGAGAGAGTTCCTGAAAGAGTGTCATGGTTTTTCCATGAGGCCCCTGCTGCAGTCTCAGCAGGGAGCTGCAGGAGCATCAGAAGAAATGACTTTTGCACTCAGGTTCTTCCTGGGATTCCTGACTTGTGATCAAACACCTCTAGGCCAGGAAGAAAGGAGGAAGTAGACATTAAATATGTACCATGTCTCAGAGGCTGGAGAAATAACAGCCATCACCAAGTATTGAGTTTGGCACTCTGCTATGTCCTTCACATGTACCATCTCACTTATTATTCACAGCAGCGGTGTGAGCCCCCGACACACAGATGGAGAAACAGAGGCCAAGACAGGTTTCTGTTCTAACGTGCCTCAGTTAGTGGACCATGAGATCTAGATTTGAAGCCAGAGGTCAGAAACATTCACATGAATGTGCTGTTATAATCCTTGTCATGTGGACGGGGTAGACAGGATGCTGAAAACCACACTGTCTTTTCCCCAAATGAAACAAATTTGAGGAAGGCAGATTTAGGGAAGGGCTGCCATTGAGAGGCAGCCTTAACTTGAAAAGTTAAGTGATAGCCAGTTACCAGTTCACCCCAGATGGGGCAGTCAGGGTCTCATAGACCATCGGGGGACCAGAACAAGGAAAATGGAAGAAGCCAAAAGACGAACTGCTGCTGCTGAAGGCTGTGAATGAGGAGCTGGGGGCGCTCTGCTGGGTGAGCTGACAAGAGGCACACCTGCATACAACCCTCTCCCAAACCAGCAGACCTGCCTCTGGCACAGGAACCTATTTGCTTTCAGAGTCCAAAAGACCTGGCATCTGGAGCAGAAATGCAGGGCTTGCAGGGAATGAGGGGGAGTGAAAGCAGAGGAGGGGAGATAGCAGAGGGGAGCTGAGCAGAGCACCTTCCTCCCTTCCCCCATAAGTTAGTAGCTGAAGCGCAAGGAAGAGCTAGTAAAGCAGTTCTGGCTCCCTTTCTTTAAAAGCCATCTCTTTCCCACCACTATGTATCAACTACTTCTTTAGAAGAGAAAGAAGTTTCCACTTGATGAGAAAACTGGGTGGTGGAGCTCCTGCTGTTGCAGAAACAATATTGCAGCATCATTCTTTCCTCCATGAGGGCCCAACATGTGTCAGACATCAAATCAGGCACTCAGGAGCCAGGAGCCCTGGAGAGGCGAAGAAGACAGCACATGAGGATGGCTATGTAGCCATGTGACACCAAGAAGGTGCTGAGAGCTGTGGGGACCCAGGAAATGTTTGCCCTGAGCTAGAGCAGACAGCCAGAGTTGTCTCCTTGCTCCCAGCATGAGGAGATCATGGAGAAAACCATATAAATGAGGCAAGTGTCTTCTCTCTGAAAGCCCTCCAACAAACTCAGAAGCCACCAAAATGGCTGACTGCAAGAGCACTATGCACAGAGATACTTGGTTTCCAGACACCTGGCTCCATACCCAATGCCCTCCTATACCAGTGAAGAAAAGGACCTAAAGAAAATGGCCCACAGAGCGTTTCAGGGATGGGCACAAGAAAACTAGATGGTGTCAGGTCAAAAGCTGAAACCCACCTGTCTGTACATCGGCCTGATCATTAATTTGGTCTGTCTGATTCTTCCATTTAATCATTCATTCGTTAACTGGAACACTGACTGAAATATTTACAGAAACACAGAGCACTAATTATATGCAAGAACTAGACTTGGCTTCTTATGTCTCTGGAACCACAGGATGTAACGTTCACATGGAAACAAACTTTGTTGGTGCCATTTCAAATTTATTAATCATTAGAAGTGTTACAATGCCTGTGTCATTGGGTATGTATCCACTTTGATCTCAGTCTAATCACCTACAGTAACAGGATCTCAGGGAGAACACGTGGAGCACGGACAGCATCTTCTATGGTCTACCATAGTAAAATTACAGAAAACCAGAGATGAGAAAGTTCTGAAAGCAGCCAGAGCAGGAAAGACATAGGACTGTCAAAGGAGCAACAATGAGACCCACAGTTACTTTCCTAATGGAAACAATGGAATAATTTTTGAAATGCTGGAGAAAAACAAAAAAGACAGCTTACAATTGAGAATTCTATACCCAGTGGAATATTTTTCAGGGCTGAAGGCACAATAAATACACATTCAGACCCCAAGTCCCTACAACAGAAACCTGAGATTATTCATCAAAACAAAACCCACACTGAATGAAATACTAAAGGAAATTCTTCAGCGCAAGGAAAATGTTCCCCCCACAAAAAGGAAAGAAAAAAGAAGATCACAGAAACAAAGAAGAGCAAGGAAAAAGGCATACATGTGGGTAAGTGTAAACAAATATTAATTGCACCAAATAATAACAGCAATTTATGGAAATTAAAATATATGTTGAATTAAAATTCCTAATACTGTAACAGGCATGAGGGGGTAAGAAGAATTAAAGTGTTTTAAGGTAATAACATTGTTTGAGAAATAATAAAGATACTCTTTAAATTCAAGTGTAAAAGGCCAAGGATATAAAACTAAAGACTGATGGAAAGTGATAAATTGGATAATAAAAATATTTAATTCATACAAAAGGAGGCAAGAAGGGAGAGAAAAAGAAACAAAACAGATGACACAAAGAAAGAACAAATTATAAGATGGTAATGTTATATAAGATGGAAATAAAACAAATGCTCTAATTAAAAACCTGAGGCCAGGGCAGTTGGATGGCTCAGTCAGTTAAGTGTCTGCTTTCAGCTCAGGCTGTGATCTCAGGGTCCTGAGATGGAGCCCCACACCCAGCTCTCTGCTCAGTGGGAAGTCTGCTTTTCCCTCTCCTTCTGTGTTTCCTCTCCCTCTCTCACTGTATCTCAAATAAGTAAGTAAATAAGTAAATAAATAAATAAATAAATAAATAAATAAATAAATAAATAAATAAATAATAAAGCAAGCAAGCCTGAGGTGACATCCACAAAAATGGAGGAGTAAGAACCTCAAAAGTTTGCCCTTCCATAAAAGCTATCAAAACACTAGCAAAATTCCTCAAAATCAACTTTTTCTGAACTCTGGAAATTAACCAATGGCTTACAATAATCCAGGATGCCTTGAGTCAAGAAAATAAACTAAATCTTATAAAGAAAAGAAATAAAAGGTATCCAACTGGAAAAGAAGGAAAACTGTATCTATCTGCAGGTGACATGATCTTACATAAATCCTAAAGAATCAACAGCAAAAGCTAAAGCTACTGAACAAGTTTGGTGAAGTTATAGGATACACAATTGGTCCTCAAAAAAGCAGTATTTTTATATACTAGCAATGAACAATTCAAAAATGAAATTAAGAAAGCAATCCTATTTACAATAATATTAAAAGAAAACTATAAAAGAAAAAATAACCAAACCCCAGAAAACTTGAACTTAGAAAACTATAATACTTTCTTGGACAAAAGTAAAGATCTAAATAAGAAAAGGTATCCTGAAAAAAAAAAAAAGAAAAGAAAAGGTATCCTGTGTTCATAGATAGTAAGACCTAATGTTGTTAACACAGCAATGTTCCCCAAGTTCATTTACAGATTCAATGAGACTCCTATCAAAATTCCAACTCCCTTATTCCAGAAATAGACAAATCAATCCTCATATTCATCAGGAACTACAAAAAGATCCTAAGTAGCCAACACAGTCTTGAAAAAGAAGGACAAGTTTGGAGCGCTCACACTTTCAGATTTCAAAATCTACATAACCCTACAAAAAGATATAGCATTCAAGACAATGTGGTACTGGTATAGAGATAGACATATAGACAGAATGATCAATGGACTAGAACTGAGATTCCAGAAATAAACTCAACAATTCCAGTAGTAAACCCAAGTGGGAAAGGTAAAACAATAAAGTTTCTGTAAGAAACCAAAAAGTGAAAAAGGGAACCACACAGTAGGAGAAGGTAGCTGTAGCAAACATACCTGGCAAAGGACTCCTATCCAGGACACACATAGAAAATCTTAGGACCAGATGAACTTTAACAACTCAACTTAAAAATAATGTAAACAAGAGCTTCACAAAAGGAGATATCCAAATGGCCAACACACATCTAAAAAGGCACACAAAGGCTTAATCATCAGAGAAATGCAAATTGAAGCCACAATGAGATACTGCTACACACAGTCTAAAAGTAATACTACCAAGTGGTGGTGAGGACGTTCTGCAAAGGAATGCTCATATACTTCTAGTGGAGTATAATTTGCTCAACTGTCTGAACAACCATTTAGGCAACATTCACTGAAGCTGAGGGTAAGCATACTTTGTGACCCAACAATTCCAGTCTCAGACACATACTCAACAGAGATGCCTACATATATTTGCCAAAATGTATGCTTATGGCACCGTTATTCATGATAGTCAAAAACTGAAAAGAATGCAAATGTCCATTGAGGGAGAATGGATGAATGAGTAAGTAGACTGCATGAGAAATTTATGCAATGGAGCTCTAGACAGCGACGGGAAAGACAGAACTGTCAACAACGCAGAGGAATCTCACAGAATATTAAGCGGAAGAAGCCAAGCTCAAAAGACTACATACTGTACGGTTCCAGTTATCCAGAGTATAATAAAGCAGGCAACATAAATCTGTTGTGAGGGAAGTTAGGACTGGTGGTAACCTCTGGAGGAGGTGATGTTTGGGAGGAGACACGAAGGGAGCATACTGGGTAATGGTAAGTCAACGTTTTTATCTAGGTGTGCTGCCTCCGCAGTAATTTAGCACACTGCACACACGGTTCCCTATGCATGTTCTACTTAAACTATAAGGTTCGCCAAAAAAGCACTGGAGAGGCCATCCAGACACCACCAGGAGGAGGGTAAGCAGAAGGCAGTGCAGGTGAGAGTGAGGCTGAGCAGAACCTGTGAGCGAAGTCAGAAGGCAAGGCCGAGATTCGCCTCTCATCAACTTTGCCAGCAGGGATCCTGGGCTTGTCGCACTGAGATGGAGCAGCTGCTTCCCTGAGGATCAGAAACAAACCATTTAGAAGGTCTGACTCCGTCCACATGGAAAACTTTATCTCATTTGCCTCCTCCCCATGGTTCTGAACCATATCCAACTCCTTTCTTCCTGATAGCACAAAAAGAAGGAATGTACGTACACAGAATTGGCTTAAAAGTGGCTCTGAGGATGACCGGGGGTAATATTAGACAGCTCTCAGAAGGCAAGTGAGCCACACTGAAACTTGAGCACACAGTTCTGCTGCTGCTTAGAACTGTCACCTCTTCAATAGCACAGCTAAGGAGCACAGCTAAGGAGCACAGCTGAATGTGTACCATGTGTCAGGCAATGTTCTCCACACTTTAAATGTGTGGAATTCCCACACACACACACAAGCCTGTGAAGCAGAGTTTATCATCATCATCTCCAATTTACAGATGAGACTACTGAGGTACCAAAATGTCGGCACCTTGCCAAGCTTCCACCATGAACTACTAGTGGAGCTGGGATTTGACCCACACACTTCCCCTCTACACTATTCCACCTCCTGATACACAAATCCACACCGCCTCTACAGATCCCTAAGATCAGCTTCTGCATGACGGGGTTCATTTCTGGAGAATGTTCCTCAAGGGCTTTCAAAGCCAGTGCATGTAATCTATGCAGAGGACAAAACATGTGTTCTAGAGAAAGATGTTGCAGTTCTCTCTGATTCCTCCTAGGGGCATCACATTGCTAATAAAATGACTAATGTCCAACTTTTTGTGGACATGATCTCAAACACAAAATTTCATCACCTATAAATGATGCTATTTTCAAGAGGTTCACATTGGCTTTGGAAAGTCTTATTCAGTCCCGGCCACAAGTACGGCTCTTTGTTCTATAAAACTGAATTACCACCAGCCTTAGAAAAGGGTTTTCAGGGAGAATGTCTTCAGGCAGCTGTTGTCAGCAGGTAAGAAGAATCGTTCACATTGGTGTTTCTCACCACGACTCCAGGGAGTGCTCGTGGGACAGTGGCTCCCAGGTCAGTGATGCCATGACCACTTGAAGCAGCTCTGCATATGCCTCTGCCTCCAGAAGCAGTTCATTGGCATCATGGTAGAACTGTCCCCTAACTGGTCCTGTCGGGCAGTGCTCCTCCCTCTTCTTTCTCTGGAGCATTCCAGAAACAAGCTGATGGGTGGGGGTTCGTGTGAGTATTCCTTGCTTCTTCTAAGGCCTGGAATGTGGGGACACAGATGTAAAGTGGCCCAGGGATCCCACCCTACTACATCACTAGACCCTGAACGGTTCCAAGCTAGGATAGTCGACACTCTGGGATAGCTGCTTCTTTCCCAAAAGAGACCTCATCTTTATCAATTATGAGGACTTCTAAGACACCAGCTTTCAATAGTGGTAAAGAAGGGAGAGCACAGTTTGGAATGCATCATAGGTCAGCTGGGTTGTGGTTGGTAATCCTGTTATTTTGTAGTGCACCATCTATTAATGCCACTCCCAAGTCACCCACAGTCACCCTTAGTTTGCAACTAATGGAAACAACCACCTCAGAAAACAGAGCCACAAAGTGAATGGCTGCTTTTTATGCTAAAGTTGAAAGTCCTCAAATAAAAAGGGATAAAATGGTTGCTGTGTTGGGCTGGAGACACTATGCCTGCAGGGGAGGACACTGTTGTCTCAAGGATCGCCTTCCCAGGGAAGGGAAGATGGGTCTCCATTGTTGGCACACATTCATAGTCCTCTCCAGATCGTGTCCTCCAAATTTCATGTCTCAACCATTACAATACAGAGCTCTGTTTAAGTGGAAAATGTTGTCCAAAACAATGGCAAGACATAAAACCGCTCCGATTTCTAACACATTGTTCTATCAATCATGATACTTCATCCTGATGCATATATACTGCTAGAGTTTCCAAGTTCCTAATCTAGTTAGAGTCTGATGCCTGCAGTCCCACACTGGGAACCTTCTAGCTACCCTGACTCCTGAGTCATGAAAAGGAAGGCAAATCACATTCTCACCTTTGCAAGTTACTGCCCACACCCCTTGCTCTGGTGTTAGAGACCAAGAGATGGATCAAGTTCTCGGGGCAACTGTGGAAACATAACCCGGAAAGTTAGGTATCTGCTTGGACTGTGTGCCCTCAGACAGTGTCACTGAAGATCCTGTCTTAAAAGCAGGCAAGTGGTGGGTGGGAACTCTGTGCTTGCTGACCAGCAGGCCAGGAAGCCCAGAGACTGCCTGAATCTATTCCCAGCTTCACTGCTCACAGCTGGGTGACCTCAAAGAGGTTGCTCAGCCTTTCTGAACCTCACTTTTCTCACCTATAAACCTGGTTAGTTAGATCAAATTGACTGGATTTTGTGTGATTTGAATAAATTAGCATAATGAGCCTAGCTCAGTGACTAGCGCACTGAGATGTTGGGGAGATATGCCCAGAAGCTACCAGAATAGAAGGGATGCTTCTATTAACAACCCTGCACCGATTCACCCTTTACCCACTCCTACCTGTCTCCAAAAAGGGTAATCACAGTCCTGGTACTTATTTTTGTTCAAAAATGATGTTTCAGCAATTCTTTGTCAATAAAGGTGAAGCTAACTCTTAAGCTTAACAAAAAGAAAATAAGGCCCTGAACATGCACAGATGTGCTCTCTGCTGACCCCTGGTAACAGTCTCAGACCACTCTGCTTTATTTTGGGAGAGTCCAGTGTCCAAGGGTGCTACTTCACACCATCTGCTGTTTCTTCCTCAGTAGACATTGGCTATCAACCACAGACCTTCCATTTGTCATTGAGTGTCTCTCTGAACCACCATCAATCTTTTGATTCTATTTTGCCCCAACCGTTGATAAGTAAAAGTCTCTCTCTTTTTCTTTCTTTCTTTTTTTTTTTTTTTTAGAAAGAGATGTCAGTCAATCTAATGGAACAATTTTGAGTTTTTTCCCTAAGTCTGATCAATATATGCTATAAAATACATAAGGTCATTAGAGCTTTCTACCAGAAGAAAAAAAGAAAAATCAAAGGATGCAACTCACATGACTTTAAAGGAGTATTTCAAGCGCCTTACCTGCCTATGGTCTTCAGTTAGTGAAGAGATTTACAAATATTATTAAAGACAAAATTTCTTTAAAAAAAGAAAAAGACACCTAAGCTTTTCCCCTCTTCCTATCAATGCTTATCTACAATGCTATGGATAAATCACTCTCCCAAGAGTTGGTCTGAGACCTTATGATTTTATTCGGTTTTTTTTAAGATTTTATTTATTTATTCATGATAGAGAGAGAGAGAGAGAGAGAGAGAGAGGCCGAGGGAGAAGCAGGCTCCATGCCGGGAGCCTGATGCGGGACTCAATCCCGGGACTCCAGGATCATGCCCTGGGCCAAAGGCAGGCGCTGAACCGCTGAGCCACCCAGGGATCCCTGATTTTATTAATTTTTTAAGCTGCTACCGACTGCCACAGTGTGTGCTTCTGGGGTTTACCACCTCACCAGCAACGGGCTCAGGCCCTCCCCATTGCAGAGACATTAGGGCCTGCCACCTCCAGGAAAGCACTCAGATTTCTACATGGTGTAGGCCAGCTGTGACCCAGACCTTCATAGAGAACCTGCAAGTACAACCATTTCTGGCTGAGTTTGTGTTTATGGTTGGCAAGCAGGTAGATAGTGCCAGGGGACCAGGTGGTGGCTGCTGTGTTGAGATGGGGAAGTAAACCACTCAAGAGGCAAAATTAGGAAGGACAACATCCGGTGGCTCAGGTCATGATCCTGGGCTCCTGGAGCCTGCTTCTCCCTCTTCCTGTGTCTCTGCCTCTCTCTGTGTGTGTCTCATGAATAAATAAGTAAAAATCTTTTAGGACAACATTTTACTTTTGCAACCATCTGTGCATTTTGCCTACCTCCTAGTCGAGGTGGCACAATATTGCCATCTACTAAACAGGCAAGGAAACATCTAGCCTCCTTGACAAGGGAACTCGTGGCGCCTCGGTCTCCACAGAAAAGGACCACACATACAAGCGGTTTGCCTTTATTTTCTGAGTAAGGGTTAATAAAAGTAATGATTGAAAAATTCTCTGCCAAATCCACAAAACATAATCTCAGCCCCGAGACCAAATGGTTTCAATTCCCTGCTCCTTCTCCTCCCTCCTGCCTTCAAGATAATTCTGGCAGACAAGCGGTGCAGAGAGCAGGTTACCAATCTTTAGTGCTCAGTCCTCCCACGGCCAACAGACAAACCTGCTCTGTTTTTCTGGGGATAACCTTGCCGTGGTTCTCACTTCTGTTCTGTGTCACCTTCTTTGAATGTTTCTTTATTTTATTATCAGCTACAGGGCAAAGTTCTAAATGATTTCTTCTCGAAGGGCTGTCACCATAGCTCCCAAGTTACTATGGGACCATCCCGTATTCCTGTGTGGACAATGACCAGGACACCCATGGCCAGCCCTGAGCCAGGCAGGGGAGGTGGTGTGCCTCTTATCCTAAAGATTGGGGGTCTCTCTTTCTCTCTCTCCCCCCCCCTCTTTTTTTTTAAAGCTTTCCATATGTGTTATACTATATCAAGCCTGCCCTTTCTGTTGGGGCATCCCTACATCAGTCTTCGGTTGCTAATAAAGCCAGCTCCCCTCTAACTCTTCTTTGCTTGTTCTCTCTCATTCAGTGGACTCAGGCACAACTGGATTCTAACCCAGTTCCTGAGAGACCCTGGAAAAGTCACTGAAGCTCACTTTCCTTACTCATCTAGCAAACAAGGACAATAAAGGTGGTGCTTCCTCAAGCTATTGCCAGGGAAAAATGAGTACTGAGTATTTACTATATGCATAGGTCTGCACATAGTAAATGCTCAGTAAACAGTGTCACTGGTTGGGGTGGGGGAGCGGGGTGCAGGAGGGTTATCATTTTCATGGAGGCAAGAACTGGAAAACAAAAGAGTAAATGCAATCTGGTTGAATACTTCAGTTTATAACAATGAGGAACTAGAGCCCGGAAATGAGACATTTGTTTCCCAAAGGTTCTTAGGCCTGCCCACGTGGGGCTCAGGGGCAGCACCTCCTCATACCTTTACCATCTCTGTTGACCCCGCTCTGTGAAGGCCTAAGGTCCCCGCAGTGATACTACCAGAGTGAGAATGAAGTAAGAGAAAACCTGGTGTGACCTGACACTCACTTTATGTTCAAGAGATGCTTCTGATCATGACTACAACTCGACTGCCTAAGAACGAAATATGGCAAAATATTTTCAGAGCTCATGTTGCTTACTGAGAAACAGTGAGTGTAACAAAGACAATTATAATATGAAAGGTCATCAAGGTCAAGCCCACGGGCTATTGAGACTAGAGTATGTCTCTCACAGTCCTGGACTGAGGTGTTTACAGAAGGATCTACCCTTGCTTTCCTAATCGGCAGTGAGGGCTGCCATCATGCTGGGGATCATCATTCTCATCAATCTCCAAACTATTTAGATTTTTAACCAAGACTTTCTCTCAAGACAACCAATTCCAAATGTTGACCAACTTATTTGTCCTAACTATACCTTATTAGACCTTTCAAGACTGTGGTGGGCATGCATCAACAAGGTGGTGTTGACATTGTTCATACCCTCTGCCTTCACTGCCACCACCTTGAATCCTGCCATTTCTCAAGATCCTGCGGTGCCAGGTGAGATATAAAGCCCTCATTGGTCTTATCTATCAAATCTGGATAACAACCCTCAAAGGCAGGTCCTGTCACCATCCTTACCTTACCAATAAAGATTGTCAGGTTCTGGGGGCGACTGGGTGGCTCAGGCACTTAAGCATATGCCTTTGGCTTTGGCTCATGTCATGATCCCAGGGTCCTAGGATCGAGTTCCGCATCAGGCTCCCTGCTTAGTAGGGAGTCTGCTTCTCTGTCTCCCTCTGCCACTCCCCCTACTTGTTCTCTTTCTCTCTCTGTCAAATAAATAAATAAAATCTTAAAGAAGACTGCTAGGTTCTGAAAGGCCTGGGATGTCTGGGTGGCTCAGTGGTTGAGTGTCTGCCTTTGGCTCAGGGCATGATCCCAGTTCAGGCATGTAGTTCCACATTGGGCTCCCTGCTTGGAGCCTGCTTCTCCCTCTGCCTGTGTCTCTGCCTCTCTCTGTGTCTCTCATGAGTAAATAAATAAAATCTTAAGAAAGAAAGAAAGAAAGAAAGAAAGAAAGAAAGAAAGAAAGAAAGAAAGAAAGAGAGAGAGAGAGAGAGAGAGAGGAAGGAAGGAAGGAAGGAAGGAAGGAAGGAAGGAAGGAAGGAAGGAAAGGCCAGAGCCTTGCTCAGCTCGTGATGAGTTAGGACTCTCTGCCCCATCCCCCATCTCCAGCGAGTGGGTGGAGATTGAGTTCAATCTCATGCTAATGATTTAATCAGGTATGCCTACATACTGCAATTCCAGATGGAGCCTGAAATATGACGACGGGGCTCGAGGAATTTCCTGGTTGGTAAATATATTGATGTACTGGGAGGGAGGTGCACCCTGATGCCCCGAGGACAGAAACTTCTGCACCCACCACCACTGCCTTTTACCACCCTACCCCCTATCCCCCAGACCTTGCTGCCCTATGCATCTCTCTATATGGCTGATCATTTATATCCTTTATAATGAAATGGTGATTGTAAGTATACCACTTTGCCGAGCAATGCAATGTGAGTCATTCTAGCAAATTATGGAACCTGATGGGGGGACCATGGGAACCCCCAAACTGTAGCCAAGTCGGACAGAACCGTGAGCAGCCTGGTGATCTGGGACTTGCGACTGGTGTCTGAATGGAGGGCAGTCCCGTGAACTTGCAGGGAACTTGCAGGGCCTACACTAATTCTGGGTAATGTCAGATTAAACTGCAGGACATTCAGTACATGTCAGAGAATTTGTGTTGGAATGGACGTGCCCTCTACCCTTCCCAGCTCCTGGAGAAAGTGTCCCCATCCCATGCCTTAGCCTCTACTACAACAGCTTCTCTGATCATACACCTGTCTTTTGATGAAATCACCACCACCACCACACACCTTCTCCAGCTCAGATACTTCCTGGTTGTGTTCAACATAGTCCCAGATGGTTAAGAGAGGGGTGTTAATTGGCTAATGTCAGTACTGAGGGGCAGACAACTTAACACAGCTTTGAAAGACTCGTCATCGATAATGTGGTGAGCATAACACGTGAACCTCTATTCAGCAGTAAGTGAGCTGACCATCACTGCTAGCATCATTGTTCACAAATGTTTAACAGATTACCTTCGAGAGTAGTACATGTCGATAACGGATTAGAGATACAGGAAGCCTGCTCCCCTTTCGAGAGCTTAGTGTGCGTTGTTGATGTGGTCGGCAGGCCCCTTAAATCAAGTTTCCCCTTCTTTCCTCAAACTAGAGGCCAGTGATGGGGGATTTCGTGTTCTTTCCACAAATCTGTTACGGAAACACACAGCTTTATTTAAGACCTTTTTTTTTCTTCTTTTGAAACCCAGCATAAGATTCTCTATCTTGTTCTCCTAACTCAACACATAAAATCCCCCACATCCCTAATGCTCCCTCCATCTCCCCAACAAACTGAACTGAAGTTTCCTCCAACAAAAATACTGCACTGCAAGTTTACATTTCCAAATGACTTTTACACACGTAGTCCTTTGTGTTTTCTTTCCAGAGCAGAAAAGCCACTGTGATCTCCCTTTTTAAGTCTGAGAACACCGAAACCTCAGAAGTGACAACAAGCACTTATTCTGCACAGGCCATGGTCATTTCCATGCATTTCCCCATGTGGTCCTTTTAACAGCCTAGAAAATCCAGCACTATTAGTGACCCAATTTACACTGAGGAAACCGGTTCAAAGGAGCCAAAGCGAGCGAAGAGCTGAGCTGGACTTTTACCCCCAAGTGCACAAAGCCACCTCCATGCGTTCTTGGGTGCCCACCTAAGGTGTAAGCTCCGAGGGCAAGCCCCTCTCTGCCTGGTTTCCTTGAGCTAACACAACAGATCTTGACCCAGTGGTATGAGGAGACCCCTGGGTCTGTGTCAGCTTCTTCCCTCCCCCTCACTTTCCTATTAATATTCTTCCTTATGAGGTCAATAGAGTCAAGGTCAATGGGCAACAAGCCCATTCTACTCACTCCTCAGACTCCTGAGCTCTTAATCCTGCATTTCAAATCTGTCTCCCACCTTCTTGCTCTCTTTCTTTTCCTGACTCTCCGGACGTGAGGATCTCTCCTTCCCTGGCACCTCCGCAACCCTGAGGTCCAGCTCATTCTCTGCCCCTCTCCACTCAAGACATGCCATTGCCATCTCCTCAATCACCACCTCCAGGTGGGATTTGCAAGTTTCCAAGGTTCAAGCTAAGGCCTTCAATTTGTCATGTTTTTGGCCAAATCACTGGATGCACAGTATGAACCCAATAAATGTATGTTTGAGTCAGAAACCCATAAACAGAAGTAACCAGTGGTTTAAATGAGAACAATGCTAAAACCATGAAGAAGAGCCAGAAAAGAACAGTCACTCAAGGAGCTAAGCACTGAACATGCTTTTATCTATTTGATCCTCACCAAAACACTCAAGTAGATGTCATGATTATTCCCATTTTGCAACTAAGAGAAGCAAGTTTTAGGGAGGTCAGGTGTTTTTCCCAAGATGATGTAACTAGCAAACAGCACAGTCATAACTCCAGCCAGGGCCTAACTCCAAACTCTTGGTTTCTCTCCTCAGTAACTCATTGCGTGGCCCTGCCCTGCCAGTCCTCAAGATCCCCTCTACCAGATGAGGGAATTGAAAGAGGTGATCTCCAAACCCATCTCAACTCAAAAATGCTGAAGGCCCCTGTGGGGACATGCATTCTTCCAAAGAAAATCATAGAGCAGGAGATGAGGCTCATTTGGGGAGGGTGGCTGAAGGAATAGAAGGGCAAAGGACAAAATTCTTTTCTTGGGGATAATCATTTCTAAGTCTCACTTATTCGTTTGTGAAAACCAGTATGTGGTTTTGGCCAGAGACAATATCTGAGAGTAATGGATCAGCTTTGAACCATAGACACAAGCTCCTGGAAGGTCCCTGTAGTGTCTGACCTGGGCCCCAAGTCCAGGGTTGACTAAGGCCTTGAACCATCAGCCCTGCTCCCCTCTGGCTTCCTTTCCGGAGCTCCTCCTGCCCCAGGAAGCTTCTCTTTCCTGGCCTGGAGCTTCTTCTTTTCCTGACTTCCTGGTGATCCTGTGGTTCCCAAGGGCCCCAAGGAGGACTCAGGCCCTCTCACCTGCTTCTCTTTCCCCTAGCTTTTGGCACCTAAAAGAGCCATACTGTCCATGTGGCTGCCTCCTGCAGCTCTGAGAGTGATGAGGTCCCAGAGAGCCCATGGAAAGCAAAAGGTAGACCTAGGTTTTCTTTTTTATTTTAAAGATTTAATTTTTTATTTATTCATGAGAGACACAGAGTGAGAGAGAGAGAGGCAGAGACCCAGGCAGAGGGAGAAGCAGGCCCCATGCAGGGACCCCGATGTGGGACTTGATCCCGGTCTCCAGGATCACACGCCGGGCTATAGGCAGCACTAAACCACTGCGCCACCGGGGCTGCCCTAGACCTGGGTTTTCATTTCTCTCCCACAGAATGCAGACCGGGGTTCTGAAGCCCATAGAGGCTGCTGTAACAGACTGGGTACTTTAAGCAACAGAAAGGTATTTCTCACAGTTCAGGAGCCTATAAATCCAAAATACTAACAGATCTGGAATCTGGTGAGAATACTCTCCATGGTTTGCAGATGCCTTTCTCCTCATTATATCCTCACATGACAGAAAGAGAGCAAAATCATGTCTCTGTGCCACTTAAAGGGCACTAATCCCATCCATGAGGCCTCCACCCTTACAGCCTAATCAGCCCCCACAGGCCCCACCTCTTCATACCACAACATTGGGAGTTTAGGCTTCCCCACATGCATTTGGAGGGGCCACCAATATCCAGTCCATAGTGAGGGGCAATCAGGTGGCTGTTAGTGTTTACAGCCCTGTCACTCGGCTTCTGAGCAACCCAGAATCTGCCAGAGAAGGTGGAATGGACAGGACAAACCAGGAACCTCTGCAGGCCTCAGCCCTGATGGAAGCAAACCACAGCCCCTCCTGGGACTGGCAATGAGGACAGAGAGGCCACAGGGAATTGCAGGCGAGCAGCCACCCCTGCCACATTTCACATCTGGATTCATCCCCTAGGATGCAAGGATTCTGTAGGCAATACTCAGGACAATGACACCAAAAGGACACCTCCACAGATACTACTTACCAGCAGGGTAAGCAGGACCTGGCTTCTTAGGAGCTTCAATGGCTGGGCGCACAGCCTGGGCAACTGGTTGGGCTGGAGGCTCCGAGGTCCTCCTCCCACCACTGCAGCTGCGTCATCCTGGGGAGAGTGGGGGAGGTCCTCAAATGATTTGCTCAGAGTCCTTGTGAAGATTCAATGAAGGAATCCACCTACAGGGTTGCACAGAGCTGTTCTCATCCTGAGCATTAGAACAGTTCAGAGGATGAAGAAGAGAGAGCACAGGACAGGTGCAATTTGTAACTCCACAAATGCACATGTTTGCGAATAACAAGCATGGCGCATTTACACACTGAGCACACTCCAAACGCTGTGTCCCTCCTCTGGTCCTCCCTAAACTCATCCTCACGCTTCGCATCAACGTCTGTGATCGCTGCTTTCTTGAGGGCCAGCCACACAGCAGGAAGGACTAGATGGAACAGAACCATCACTACCTTCCTCCTGCCCCTGGTTGATTTGTGAGGCAGGACAAAATCCATCTCCTTCTTTTCGTTAAGGTCCTAAGGACTGAACCTGAGATCTTCATTAACGAGTGATGGCCAAACAGTACCTGGACAGGTGTCTCCTTCAAGACCATGTCTCCCATTCTTGCACATTTTCTTAGGCTATATTTCTCTGCTTACTGGCAGTAGGAACTCACCAGAAAAATATGCTTTACCTTTGGAGATGATTTGCCTTGAGGTCTGGATTTTCCACTCTGCTTTTTAAGTGAGAACCTGCTCTAGCCAAGTCCTTTTTAAAGGCATCTGCCCAAATTTGTGTCCCCAAAAGCTTGGTTCTTGGAAAAACACAAGGAAAAATAGACTCAGAGTGAAGATTTTGGAAGAGACAGGCCAGGGATTGAGAAGGCTGTCCGTGGCCCTTGAGGGAAGGCAGTCTGAAGCTGCAGATCCTTCCTCAGCTCCCTCCCCTGCCTCAACTGCAGAAACTCTTCACTCCTCTACTTCATTCCCTGGGCTTTGAGTTTTGAGCTAGATGATTAAACACACAAATGCTGAAATGCCCACACCCAACCCATTTCTCTAATTTTACAGGTAGTTAACAGGTGACTGGGGCAGGGGCAATTGGCATTGATGAAGGTTAAAATACAGGTGCCCCGAGCTCACGATCAGTGGTCTGAACACATTGCTTTCTGCCACTGGGAAAAGGGCCTTTGAACATCTGCCCTTCTCAGGGCAGGTGAGAACAAAGGAAGCTGAGAACAAAGCTTCTCAGACCAGGGCTCCTCCTTGACAGATTCTTAAAGGTTTGCTGGTGGGAAAAATAGATCTTCACCAACCAAATCCTCTTTAGACATGGATATTCTGACATGTTTTCTGTACCCTCACTTGGAAACAAGAAATCCTTCTTTGGATAAAACAAAGAAAGCCAACCAAATATCTGGAGGCCAGATACTATTCACAAATGTGCTCACTGGACCTGCACAGTACTATATTTTTTAAAACTTCTAAATGGTCAACATCCTAAAATTGGGTAGTTTTGGACTTTTAAAATTCTGATCCTAGCTTTTGCAGAAAATCTGGCAACAATAGCCTCTCATTTTCCTGTGGCAAAGACTAGCTGGAACTGAGTGGCTTTTCTCCACTGAGATGGGGCATGAGCTCTGTGTTCCCCACAGCCCCTGTTTCCCTCTGTCTTACAGTAGGATGTCAGAGGTGCCACTACTTATCTGCCTGTAGGCATGTGAGCTCACACCCCAGAAGCAGGCTTTGCAGCCTGGTTCTCTCCATTATATATCCCTCTCTTGCCTTCACTTCTCCATCCTCACCCCCTACCCATCTAGCTACTCCTCAGAGCAGAAAAAGAAAGAAAACTTCAGCTAGCATCTGGAATGTGAGGAATGCCAACCTGGCTTCATGGAGTTTCCACGTATGACACAGTAGTGCAAGAAATAATTGTTGGGTAATAATGAAGGATTTGTCGTCAGTGCTGGGCCTGTTTGTAAGCCTCAGACCTGTTTCTGTGCTAGATATTAACAAAACATGATATGTTTCATGTCTAATGAGAGTATATATTTTCCCCCAAGGAGTAAAATTTCAAGGGAAGGAATTATCCAATACATCTCTCCAATGTTTACTATTTGGAAGAAAGAAGACTTATGCCACTGACCCCAAAGCTAAGATATGCCAGAAGGGAGTGCCAAGAGAGAAACCCTCCCAGAAAAGCCTGTCTGGGCCTGGCATCAAGGGAAGTGGCCAGGCAGTTGGCTGCAAACTGGAAGAGAATGCTTGTCATCACACTGAGTCTGCAGGAAGACTTTGAAGCCTCCCCAGCTGTTCTTCCAAAACTCAGATTAACCTAATCTCACCCAAAATATACCATGGAAACAAAAGCAGTGTTTGACCTTGCTGCCTTTCTGGTTTTCTTTTCCCCTTTCACTTCCTTCCAGCTGCCTTCTCTGATGCCAGCCAAAGACTGTGGAGTCCTGTCCTCTCCCCACCACCACCCAAGGCAACCTTGCTCTCTAATGATAAATAAATCTACCATGTTTCTGTGTGCCATAGTTTTAAAAAGTTTTTAAAGCCTGGAACTCTTCAGGTGGAATTTTGTGAGGAACTCTAATACTGAAAGCAAATAATTGGAGTGCCTAAGATGGAAGTATGAGTGGAAGAAGATGGGTGACCTTCATATCTTTACTTCTGCTCCCCTCTTCAAGGATTCTTCAGAGTCTGAGGGCTTTGCAGGTGCAATCTGAAACATTTGCTATGAAGTCTTGTCCATATGTGGGGTGAGGATGGTGACAGTGTTGTTAGTGGTGATGGTATTACCATCAATGGCAGTGGTTATGGCAGTAGTGATGGAGGTGATGGTTGTGACAATGATGGCAATAGTGGCAGCTGTGACAAAGAGTGGTGGAGGTGGTAATGGTGATGGTGGCTGGAGCGGGAGTGATAATGTTGATGTTAGTGATGATGGTGGTGGTGGAGATGATGGTGGTGATAATGGTGATAGTGTTGGTGGTGGTGGTAATGATTGGTGATGGTAGTGATGATGTTGGTAGCAGAGATGATGGTGGTGATGATGGTGATGGTGGAGATGATCATGGTAATGGTGATGGTGATGGTAATGGTGTGATGGAGGTGATGGTACTGATAATGGTGATGGTAGTGGTGATTGTGGAGATGATGGTAGTGATAATGATGGTGGTAGAGATGATGGTAGAGATGATGGTGATAATGGTGTTGGTGGGGATGATGGTGATGGTGGAGATGAATGGTGGTGGCGGTGATAGTAGCAATAGTTATAGACAAGGTTGTACTTGTACAAAGGAATTATTGAAATGATATTAATTTCAGGCACTACGGTAGGGAAAGTAAAAAGGTAAACTCATTTTTAAGAAGCATCATTTTCCAATTCTTTTCTATTTATCAAAGGCATACATGTAGACAAAGGCACATAGTACGTATTAAATAAATGTAACTTAACTTGTGATTTTCATCTTTTAAAGGAAATTACTGATCCAAAAAATTCTGTGTGGCTATCTCTAAGCTCCAAAAGGCACATATTAGGAGAAAGGAGTAATTTTTATGAAAAAAATAAAGTTGTTTCAGTATGAAAGAAAGCAGAGGAGTAGGGTATAAAGAAACCCCTTAAAATTAGATACCAGGTCTATCCAGGAAGAAAAAGGAAATAAGAAAGCTACTGTGTATTGAGCCTTCACCAACGCTTAGCAACCTTGCAAGGTGTGGTGATTGGCATCCACACAAAGAACTGTGGCTCCCACATGGAGGTTCTGAAACCGACGACACCACAACCTACAGGCCTGAGGCAGACTCCAGCCAGTCTGGCTCTATCCACGATGCAGTTCTGGAGCAAAGGTTTGAAATTAGCCAGAGGAATCAAAGAACTCCATTTACTGATCCTTTCTGAGCCATATCATGCACAGAGGACAGTATCAGGTTTGGTCCTGTTCCTGTCATACATGAATATGCCTGACAAAGGCTGTTCTTCCTCAGTGTTTAGAAACTTCATAGCCCAGTTGGATTTCTGTCTTACATTTTCCCTCTGAATGGATTGTGGCTAAGAGGCCCACTGTGTAGTTAGTTATGTTGCACTGAGAACCTGGTCCTGCATGATAAAGAACCAAACTTGCAGGGATTATATGTGTAGAGCACATGACCAGGTAGTGCTGGGGAAGTCACCTGTGCCTCTCCAGATAAATATCTTGGTTCCTCCCCTTACGTCACCTCCAACCACCAAGTCATGTATGTGTGCCTTCTAAGCCAGGTACTCTTGGCCCTTGAACTTTGAGGATCCAGCTCTACTCCACTATTTATTTGATTTTTGTGACTATTTTATACAGAAAAGAAAATGTGCAATATTTGATTTTCAGTTTACTTTAAGTTGACTTATCATGTGATAAAGGCAATACATACTGATGATATTTTGGAAAATATTAAAAATTATTTTTAAAAAATTTTAAATCATGCATAGACTTACCATCAGTAGACAAGCCCAGTGAATATTTTGGTGTTACAGCTTCTGCAGGGATGTGTATGCGGACATGGCGGGAGGGGGGGTGAATCTTTGTTTTTAACGGAATCAATTTTGTATCTTTTGTTTAATTTAAAATTAAGTCACAAGCATTTTCTCAAACCATCAACTACAAAATAGCATTTATTCATGTGTTCTGTTCACAACTTTTTATTGGGGACCTGTTAGGTGGCAGGTGCAGGCTGGGGTTGCAAGAACAATCAGGCAGAAAGTCCTAATCTTACATATCAAGGGGTGAAGGTAGATGTCAGACTCTCACAACAGACAATAGGA
Source organism: Canis aureus (assembly GCF_053574225.1). Taxonomy (NCBI): domain Eukaryota; kingdom Metazoa; phylum Chordata; class Mammalia; order Carnivora; family Canidae; genus Canis; species Canis aureus. The sequence continues at coordinate 28,716,916 of NC_135622.1, read as the reverse complement.
GAGTTAAGTCAGGAAACTGAGAACACAGAGAATTTAACACTGTTTTCTTTTCTTTTTTTTTTTTTAAGATATTATTTATTTATTCATGAGAGACACAAAGAGAGAGGCAGAGATACATGCAGAGGGAGCCCGATGTGGGACTCTATCCCAGGACTCCGGGATCATACCCTGAGCCAAAGGCAGACGCTCAACCGCTGAGCCACCCAGGCATCCCTGAACACTGTTTTCATACACAGAGGTCTCATACATGCAGCCACCCATTCACAGCCTGACCAGTCCAACCAGCAAGACAGTCCTTCCCACAATACTGTGTCCCAGGCTGAAGTGGCTTTGGGACATTCCTGTTTAGGAACAACATTTCTTACAATACCATTAATTATTGATGAGGGTTTGTTTTTTTGTTTTTTTGTTTTGTTTTATTTTTTTACAATTTTACTTATTTATTCATGAGAGACACAGAGAGAGAGGCAGAGACAGGCAGAGGGAGAAGCAGGCTCCCTGTGAAGAGCCTGATGGGAGACTTGATCCCAGGACCACAGGATCACAACTTGAGCCAAAGACAGACACTCAACCACTGAGCCACCCAAGTGCCCCTATTGATGATATTTAACAGCAGCATACATTCAGGCATTAAATGACTATCAGGTTCTCACTATTTGCCATGCACTCAGGTACCATATAAGAATGGCTGATACCAGGGTGCACAGAGCTGGGCATCTTCCCAGCCAGCCACAGCCTATAACAGGAGGTCCCCCTGGGTGCTCAGCCATCCTCACACTCTCCTCATGGTACCTGCAACAGAGGCAATCACAGCACCTGCCAGACGATCCTGTTCATTCTCATCAAGCACTTAGGCAGCTTCATGGAGACCCCGACTATTATTATGGGTGTGTCCTCCCATGTCCTTATCCCTCTTGTCCTTACGTCCTTGGGAGGACATAAATGCCCCAAATGCCCTTTTTTAAAACAAAATCTGCCTTCCCTGGGAGTCTGGGATGGATGTCCCATAGCCTAAGCTTAAAGCTCACCCCTGTAGGAAAGGCCCCAGGGTCACACAAGAACACCAACAGCATGAGCATCCTAAGAGAGATGACAAATGTACTCAGGAGACCTCAAGGCAGAAAAAGGTGGAGAATCAGCACTCTAAAGAGATAGAGGGGAAGGTGATAAACAAGTGGCTTAAGGAAGCCCCAAATAAAACTGGCAAGAATGCAAATCCTGGGTAAGATTTTTTTGAGATTTTTACCTTTTTATTAGTGCTGATTTAGAGACATAGGCAGAGAGAGAAGCAGGCTCCTGTGGGGGAGCCCACTGGGGGTTTGATCCCAGGACCCCAGCATCACAACCTGAGCCAAAGGCAGATGCTCAACCACTGAGCCACCCAGGTGCCCTGAGTGAAATAATTTTTGTGGCAGCAAGATTTCACTATTTCTCATTCCTGACATGGAATAGGACCTGGAACCCTAGTGACCTATATAGAACCAGGTGCTTGCAAAATTGCATTGATGCAGTGAATTAAGCCAAGCCAGTTCAAGTTCATAAAAACATTTCCCATCTACTGGGGGTGCCCAGTGGCAGAGCATCAGCCATACAGGGAAAAAGTGGTTTTGGCTGTGTAATCATAGCTAGAATAGCCACATTCTGGTGCTTTTTTTTTTTTAATATACATCTTTTTCAATTCTAAACCAGCAAATGTAAATGTGAGAATGCCAGCCTGTCTGAATGTCAGCCCTTCAAGAGTGAGGATGGGCCTTAGGAAAATTCATGCCAGTAGTTCTGCTCTGAAATGAAGATAAATAGAAGCTTTGCCTTAGGCCTTGGTGGGTGGCTAGCAGCTCACACACTGCCCCCTGCCCCACGAAACCTGTTCCTTTGCTCCCTTCTCCTAAGTAGTCAGGGCTCATTGTGCCCCAAATGTGTTTTCCTTTCACCTGATGATGCTAAGTCAATGGAGTGGATAAGGGAGGAACAGGAAGAAAAGCAACCTGGGAGGTCAAGGGACCAGGGTGCTGTTGCCTTGGAAATAGAGCCATCTCCTTTAGGTATCTGCTAAACCAAACACAGTGTGATCAGTTTGCACTAACAGGAGCTGATTTGTAAAATGCAAAGTGGTTATGCATTATTCATACAAATAAGTAGTTCATTGGTTCTTACTGATGAGGCACCTATAATATACAGACAGGCCAGCAGCTTCCCCGCACCCCACCAAGAACCCAGAAGCAGAGGGACACTTCCAAGCCCCATCTCCAGGCCTGAAGCAGTCACCTTCTCACTGTGTCAAATAGAGCCACAGAACACAAACATGGAGACAAGAAGAAATACCGTAAACTTAATGACGACCTAATTACAAAGTGGGGGAGGAGAAAACAATCTTTGGGTTGTCTGTTTTCTTTTCTGCTAGATCCCCAGACCTCTAGCAGTTTCTGGTACGAGATATCTGCTCAATAAATACTTGTTGAATAAATGAATCCGTGGATAAAATTGCCTGCAGAAATAACTGATGCCTTATAAAATATATTAAGGCACTATTCTGTTAAAAGGACAAGCAGCCATAGTTAGAAGGACCTCAAGCTAAATTAGAACAAAAAATCACAGGCTTGCATCATCATTTTAGAAATCACAACAATGTGTTGAAATGAGGCCTCACTGTGTGCAGTAGTGACACCGGATGCTGCCAAAGGCTTCTTGGTGACAGCACCCCCAGCATGTATCCCATAATCCAGATGAGATGGGGTGGGAAGCCTGGCCTACACACCATAGCCTTGCACCTAGGACAGAACTTTTCAGGTGAGCAGGTGAGAAACATGAAGTATTCCTCTAAAAAAAAAGTACACTGCAACACATGCTCTGTCAGAGAATGTAATTTGTCACATCAGGGATAAAGGTGATGCCAACATCTTCTAAGTGACACTGGGATAGGACACTGGTAGCTTTAGAGGAGAGCAGGACTGGGTAAAGCAGAGCATTCCACAGGTCCTTGAGGTGGCAGGATTGTCCCCCTTCCCCTTCATCCCCCGTTATCCCAAAGCATCATATCTACCTCAAGTTAACTTTCTCCAGAAGGGTTCTGAATTGTTAGAATTCCTGCCACACTCTACAAAAAGGCCCTCTCCTGGACATCCCTCTGAGCACCATAGCAGGGCTGGCTGTGTGTTGGGAACTGGAGCCGGAGCAGAGCCAACTCATTGTCACTAATCAAGGCACAATGTCTTGGCAGCTGCATTGGGGGTGGCATGAGAGAGGAACAGCAGTGTGGAGGCTAATGAGCCCCCCAGCTCAGAGGTTTCTCACCAGAGACTTTCCACGCTCATAGGCCATTCAGTGGAAATGTTCAGCAGGCCACCTTCCACACAGAAGTTCAGGGATCCAGGATCCTTGCAACTTGTGGCAGCCTTCTGCCAGCTGACAACCACTTGGGTCAAGAAGTAACCTGTACCTCATCCCCTCCCATCTCACTGGTGAGAACTCATCAAGGGACCCTCTCTAGATGCAAGGGGGACCAAGGACATGCCCCTGACTGGGCAGCTGCTTCCCACCACAACTCCACTCAGTGGAAGAAGAGTGAGCATCTCCTCAAGGAGGGAAGGAAGTCTTGGAGGATGGGAGTGGCCACTGAAGCCAGGCTGGAATGGAATGGGGTCAGAAATAGAACCAGGCTGCAGGGACTGGTGTGGATGGGACAGCAAGTGGCTGTGGATCATACCTTCCCCAGAAACTTTTTGGTCGAATTTTGCGGTTGCATAACGTTTTTGTACAACTGGCTCCTTTTGAGGGGAACTTGAGTAGGCAGTGAGTTGTGTCAGGTCGTAGGTGGAGAAAAAGTACCAGAGCCAACCTCTATTACTCTTATATCAAATAAACAGGCAATCCTGGCTTCAGGATAGCTTGATGGTAGGCATGCAAATTTTCATACTATTGTGTGGTTTGGCAATAGTGGTCCTGAAATGAGTATCCAACTTTTGCTCATGAGGAGTTTGAAACGCAAGTTGTGAGGAAGGTACACTGGGTTGAATAGTGGCCCCCAATGAATTCTCGTCCACGTGAAATCTCACCTTGTGTGATTTTGGAAAGAGGGTTCTTGCAGGCATAATAGCTCAGTTGGGGTCATGTTTGGTTGGTGAGCCCAAAATCCAATAGGCCTTATGTTCCTATAAGAAGAGGAGACAGACCCAGACAAACAGGGAGCACCATGTGAAGAGGGAGGCAGAGGTCGGGTGGTACAGCTGGGAGCCAAGGAGCAGGGTCTCCACTGGAAGTGGCAGGAAAGGATCCTCCTCTAGAGCCGTCAGAGAGATGATGGCCCTGTGGCCTCCCAAACTGTGAGAGAATCAACTTCTGGGATGATAAGCCACGCAGTTTGTGGTGATTCGTTACCGCCACCACAGGAAACTGATACAGGAGGGGATGGTCAGAGGGGGAGGTTAGTGAAAATGAGCGTTGGAAAGTCTGGTCATTAGTGGCTCTTCATAGCCCATCCCTGCCTCTCTCCTTAGCTCGAAACATTCTTTTTTTTTTTTTGCAACAGACTCTGACTCTCTGCAGCTAGTTGTCCCTGGTGCATCAAATATAGCAGGTCTGGAGCCTAAGGGATGCCTCCTCCAGCCCCACTTCCCTGCTGTGCTTTCCTTATCTTCTCTGTTGTGCATGGGCCCTGGCTGGAAGCCCTGCCATCAGGCTCATCCCTCTGTCTTCTGTACCCCACCCCCAATCCACTTCCCAGCCCCTCCCTTCTCTCTCAGGCTCCCTTCTCTGAAATGGGCCCCCTGCTCTCCAGTCCCTGTGGTACTTTCTATGAGCACAGATTCAGCACCTCACTGTAGTTGGAACTTGCTGTATCTCAAATCAGGTCCCATCACTCCCAGCTGAGGCACATCTGCTCACTCTTTCCCCAACATCCCCCCACACACACACACACACTCCACCAACCTTCTGCCAAGAAGACAAGTCTAGATAGATCTCTCCAGTGACACACAATTAAGTACTTGACAGGGATGACTGAAATTACCCCTTACAGGCACCCTAAATTTCAGCACAGTCATTAACCAACTCTGATAGGCAAAAGAAGCAGGATTGAGGAAAGATGAATTTGCAGGTGGTGAAGAGGGGGCTGGAGTGTTGCCCCAAAGTGAGCCAGTTCTTCAACTTGGAATTTAATACTAAAACATGGACTCTTCCTTGGGACACCTGGATGGCTCAGCAGTTGAGCATCTACCTTTGGCTCAGGGCCTGATCCTGGATTCCCGAGATTGAGTCCCACATCGGGCTCCTTGCATGGAGCCTGCTTCTCCTCCCTCTGCCTGTGTCTCTGCCTCTCTTTTTGTGTCTCCCATGAATAAATAAATAAAAGCTTTATAAAAATTTTAAAAAATAAAACATGGACTCTTCCAAAAATCAGCCATCTGGCCCCCCAGTAAAACACCATTACTCTGGGCAGCCCAGGTGGCTCAGCAGTTTAGCACCGCCTTCAGCCCAGGGCCTGATCCTGGACACCCAGGATCAAGTCCCACATCAGGCTCCCTGCATGGAGCCTACTTCTCCCTCTGCCTGTGTCTCTACCTGCCCCCTATCTCTGTATCTCTCATTAATAAATAAATTTTTTTAAAAATCTAAGAAAAACACCATCACTCATTGCAGTAACTGTGAAGGAGGAATAAAAAATGATATTGCGCTACTTGAAAATTGGGTTAAGCCTATAGGTTTAGAAGATCATCCATGCAAATCCCATCCCATCAGGACGTCTTCAGAGTCCTGAAAGTCTGCTATCAAGCAGGTCAGAGTTCCCTGCTGACTGCCATGGGAAGCGCAGGGGAATGAGATGTCCCCCTGACAGGTCTTTCTTGAAGACCCTTTGTGTGAAATGCTACCCCCAACATGTCTGGGCAATGACACTATTGTACTCCTTTTATCTAAGCAATTATTCTTAGACAGAATGTGTTTCCTCAGAATTCATATGTTGAAGCCCCCAACTCCCATAATGATAGTATTTGGAGGTGGGGTCTCTGGAAGGTAAACAAATTTGTGTGAGGTCATGAGATTGGTGCGCTCATGATGTGGTTAGTGCCCTTATTAAAAAGAGGAAGAGACGGAGCAAATTTTACATACAAAATTACCTTTAAGATAAAAAAAACATGCCTTTCAGATTTCAAGCACCTGATTTTTGACCACTCTGATACATAAAGTTAGTACAAGGAGGTGAACACTGCAAGCCTGCGTGCACAGGGCTATACCACCACATGTGTTCTTAAGGTCCTAAAGATCTCCTCTCATGACGGTATTAGTTTTCTTATTCGGTGTATGGAATTATCCCAAATTTAAGACCTAAAGCAACACCAATCTGTCAGCTTACAGTTTAGTAGGTGAGAAGTCCGTGGCTGGCATGGCTCAATGCTCTGTCCAGGATGTGTGTTACAAGACTGAAATCAAAGTATCTGATGGCAGCGTCTCTTTCCAGATTCTAGGGAAGACTCTGTCAGCAGGCTCATCAGGTTGTTGAACGAATGAGGTCCAAGTCTTTTTGCTGGCTGTCAGCCAGGCGCTCCTTTCAGCCCCTACATGCCACCTGCATTCTTTGTGACACAGCTCCCTCCACCTTTGAATCCAGCAAAAGAGAATCTCTCTCCCACTGTACTTCAAATCTCTCCCTGATTAGTGTAGGCTCACCCACAATAATCTCTTCTCCTTAAAGTCAACTGATTGGGGACCTTAATTACATCTGCAAAATCCTCTCACTGTAGCACCTAGATTAGTGTTGGATTGAATAACTGGGACAGGGTGTGTGCATGGGGGCAGGGGTCTTGGGAGCCATCTTAGAATTCCACCTACCACAGTGGCTTGGCCTTGGCTCATCTGCCTCATTCTCTTCTTTATTCAAAAAGAGCAGGAAAAGGTCCCTTATTTCTAATTATTTCAATATGCCAGAAAATGAAACTTATTTTGGAGCTGACAATCTCTTCTGTGGCCAAACTGGCGAAATTTCAGAAACCAAAATAAAACCCAGCCTATTCAGAAACCTGCTTGTGCAGGGTCTAGCCTTAAGGCCTCTTACCAGCTATTCCTATCACCAGAACAAGGGGGATATCTCTGGCACTGCAAGCTACCATATGGCACTCCGGGGACAAGCCGGGGCCTGCACAGGGGGGACTGGCTATCCACTCACCAGCACTCACTGCTCTTAGAAAGAGCTCTGGTTACCTAAACTTCACTCCTCAAAGTGTGATCCTGACTGGCAGCATCAACACCACCTAAGAGTAGAGATGAAGGGATCCCTGGGTGGCGCAGCGGTTTAGCGCCTGCCTTTGGCCCAGGGCGCAATCCTGGAGACTCGGGATCGAATCCCACGTCGGGCTTCCAGTGCATGGAGCCTGCTTCTCCCTCTGCCTATGTCTCTGCCTCTCTCTTTCTCTCTCTGTGACTATCATAAATAAAAAAAAAAAAAAAAAAAGAGTAGAGATGAAATGCAGAGTCTCAGGCCCCTCCATCACCACCAGGCTTCTGAACCAGACTCTGGCTTTCAACAAGATTCTAGGTAATTCATGTGTATGTCAGAGCCGAGGAGCATGGTGGAAGCCACATACCCAAGCTACTCATTCTGCTCTGCCAAACACACCAGACATGTCACTACCCTCCCAACACACACACACACACACACACACACACACACACACAGAACCTAACGGATTAGATCCATGTCACAGCTAGTCATGAGAGAGGTATTCTCCTAACTTGGGCAATGATTGCCTAAAATCGCTCCCGTTTCCTATGCTGAGGGCTGAAGCTGGGGAGTGAGGGGAGGTGATGCGGGCTGGCCCAGTCCGAGCTACTCTTAGACCTGCAGGCCTTCTCTGTGACACGGGGTAGCAAGTGCTGCCTGCACAGGGCAAAGGAGAGGAATCAGTATGACAGGCCGGCCTCCTACTGCATAACTGACAGCAGCGTGCTGAGTCACCAAGGCCAGGCTCACCCGACTGAGCACGTCTTCTACCCCAAGTCTGTGTATCCAGAGAGCCTGGCACCCCGGAAAACAGCCTTTTGTCGCCAACGCCAGGGCCCTTTCCTAGGGCTGTCTTCACAGCTGTCTGCAGCAGGGGCCACAGGTCAGTGGCTGGGAGACAGGATGCCTGTACTCTGAAACACCGGGGTTCTTAGACCAACTCCCACTTTTTAGCCAAGTCACAGATTCGACAAGGTGCTTCATCTCTCGGAGTAACATTTTTCTTGGGCAGCCAGTTCTCCTGGGTTGGTTTTCCCTACCACATACCCCATAGTTCCTTGGGGCTGGGAGGGTCTTCATTTGCAAACTGCAGCCCCAACATCTGGTGCTCCCTGGGGTCACTCAGGGACCTGACTTCCAATGTGGCCGACCTCTGTGTGAGAGGAGGGGGTGCTCCAGAGCATGTCACACCCACTCTTCAGATAACAGTGCCCCTCCAGCCCACAGCCCAGCAGCCAGAGCCAGCCACGTGCCCCACCCAGCCACAGGACAGGAAGTGCCAGCCTGCCACACTAGGAAGTGGAGAGCTGCAGCCATTCAGGGAGCGGCACTCCTGACGGGCCAGCCCACTGATGGGAAGGAGAGTGTGTGCACCCACCCATGGACCAGAGTGTCTCAAGGTTCCCAGAGCTGTTGGCCAGCAAAGGAGATGGAACCCTTTCTCACGCAGCACCATCTGCACCCAGATGCAGTACCAGGCGCTTACTGACAATACAGGGTGAGCCAGGGGTGCCCCAAACAGAATTTTGCCTTTATCCATGTGGTGATTGGGGCTTGTAAAACATCTGATATTTCACACCCCCATATTTAAAAATTGGCAGCATTTATATAAGTGCTGGGGCTAAGAGCAGCTGGCCATCGAAAGCACCAATTTTTTCAGAGGGTATTTTCGTGGGTTGTTGTTTTGGAATACAACAGTCATTTTCTTATTTTGAGCTGTGTAAGAAGAAAAACATCACCTGTCCAGGAAAACCATTGTAACATGTTGTGTTTCAAAGGAGCTAATTTTGGATGGGCCTCAGAAGTTTCTAGATTTCTAGAACAGCCTTGTGTTCTCAGAGAGAAAGAGAGAAGCGTCCCTTCACCCAACAGAGGCTGTGGCATCTGGAGCCCACTTTGTTATGCTTTCCAAAATGTCTCATTCGTGCGAGGGGGTTTTATCAAGGGGCGGGCAAGGCCACCTTTGGGATACTTAGGAAGTCAGTGGGGCCTTTTCTGTTGTCATCATGATGGGGGTGGACACTGATAGTATCCATCAGATACAAATCAGGAATTCCAAGAGACTCCCTCATAACACAGAATCGCACCACATCCCATATGATTTTCAAACATCCTCCTTGACATTTGTGCAGGTAAAAATCTGTTCATTTATTACCTAAGCCTGAACCAAACCCCATTTGACATGTAGACACACTGTATATTTTTTTACACAGTTTCAACTAACACTGAATCTCTCAGGAATCAACCACTGCATACATCAAAAGAAGACAGTATTTTGATTTGCTCAAAGCTTTCCCAAGATCCAGTCTCTAGTCTGGACTATCAGGGCACACACACCATTGTTTTTTGGGTGTTTCAGTCACTGGCACCCTGTCCTGCTTAAGCCTGCATTTATAGCTGACAGATTTGTGGTGATTCTAGATTTAGAAGCAGGCCAGTGTGCAGTGTCACTCTGGAGAACCCCTCACCCAACAAGACACATTGATTGGCAAAGGGTTTTTCAGAGAATGAGTGAGAAAAAAAAAAAAGGCTGAAATGTTTATCTTAGGTTCCCCAACATTTACATTCACACCACTAACCCAAAGCATAATTGTGTCCAAGAGAGGGGGAAAAATCCATGTATTAGAAGTTCCCTTTGCGGATAGGATGGGGTTGGTGTAATTAGAAACCAAGATCTATGGCCTCCAAATCCTTCCAGGATTCTATCTTCTGTACCAAGAAGGACTTAGGCTCACCAAGAGACCTCCCTGGACCAGCATGTCCTCGCCCTTCTCAGCGATTTCTCTTCCTGGTTAAGATCAAATGCTATACCCCTAGCCTGAGGGCAGAGTCTGGATTTTATAGCAACTGGTGCCCTCGTTCTGCTCTCACCTGCTGGAAAGAAGCCCCATCATCTGGTACAGGAGTCAATGGGCCCAGATTCAGGTCCCAGCTCCCCTCTTTCCAGCCAGGTAACCCTGGGATGAGTCCTCAATCTATCCCTCTTTTTCCTGAGGGAGGTCATTGTGTCATTGGAAACTATGTCAACTCAGGTCTCAAAAGGTCTCAAAAGTATGTCATTCTGCCCTGGGATCCTATACCATCCAACCTGTCTTCAAGGCTTTGCTACAAGACTCTCCAGCCATATCACTGAGCCCTTCAAGGGCAGAAGGCAGAGCCTCATTAACCTTCTGTCCTCCCAGAGCCATTTATACAGTTGGTGCTTAATTAGTGCTGGATGAATGGGTGGATGGATGGATGGGCAGATAGATGGACAGATGGGCAGACAGATCTGACATCAAACTCAGCCCAGGTAGGAAGCCCCATGCAGATGACCATGGAAATGACTCCATCCACTCCCTGAGAGAGAAAGGAGCTCTCCCCTTCTGACTGAGGCCTCCCTTTCCTGGGCTTTCTACAGCAGCTTCGATGGGAGACAGGAGAAGCTGCTAGTAGTTTGGGTTCATCACAATATCTCAAATCATTTTTCAAACTCTTGGTCCAGACCCTTGGACCCTTTGCCAAGTACTTTTCTGCTCAGTTTTCAAACCCTAGGGAAATGTTATCTGAATGTTTCCATTTTTTTTTTATGCTCAATTCATCAAAATGCCATTTTATAAGAGTTGGTTAACCTCTGAAAGGTCTGGGAAACTTTCCCCTGATATATTTATATGTGTGAAGCAGGCTGGGTCCTTCTGTTAACTAGGAGTTAACTGCCCCCACCTGCACCCCCTCCTCTGGCCTCCTGGGCAGACCTTGATGCAGACAAACCCCAGGCCATTTCAAAGCAGGTGAGGCTGGTTACCATCCAGGCCACCTTACCTCCACAAACAAGAGAGAACTGTTGGACCCAAACAGGAGATCTGAGTTCCCATATGCAAACATTTTCATGAAGTTTCCTCCCCAGCAAGCACTCCTTATATGCAAATAAAGAGTCTCTGGAGTTCTCCAGATTGTTGCTGGGAGAAGGAAGGATGCATTCTGAGCCTTCAGTGCAAACTGTCTCAGCTTCCTCTGCCATTTCTTCCTGACTGGCTGAGGTTTAAATGGGATAGTGTCTCTAGTGTCCAGAGACCTGCTAGAACCAGGATCCCCTGCAAGAAAGGCCAGGAAGTATCTGATGGGGCTGCCCTCATCCCCACCTCCAGCTCATTCCGCAGTGCAGGCTGGAGTCTGCAAGATCTGCTGGAGTGCTCCTTCTCCCTACCATGTATATACACTCCTCTTAGCAGCAACCCTCCATGTATAAGGATAGAGATAGCTTCTTCACCCCTACTCACTTCTCCACTTTTGCCTCTATGGCCCAGTCCAAGCCTCTGCGGCTTGGGAGGACAGGGGAGCATCAGAAATCAGAAGATCAGAAATCACTAAAATTGAAAATAGAAAATCAATAGAGACAATGAGTGAAAGAAAAAAACAGTTCTTTGAAAAAAAATCAATAAAATTCACAAATCTCTAGCAAGACTGACAAAATAAAAAAGAAGAGAGAAGACACAAGTTACCAGTATCACTAATGAAATGGGACAAAATTACAGATATAGGAGATATTACTTGAATAATAAGGAAATACTATGGAAAACATTATATGTATAAATTTGACAACTTAGGTGGAATAAACCAGTTTCTTGAAAACTGCCAATTACTACAATTCATGTAAGATGAAACAGATACTATGAATAGCCCTATAACTAATAAATAAATTTAACTCTTAATTTAAAAACTTCTGCCAAAAAAGCCTCCAGGCCCAGATAATTTCACTGAAGGGAATTTTAACAAATGTTTAAAACAATTTTAATACATATTTTACACAATTTCTTCCAGAAAGCAAAAAGAAGGGAACATTTCCCAATTTGTTTTATGAACCTAATATTACCTGACATCAAATCAGGCAAAGACAGTCTAGGGGAACCTAGGCAGCTCAGTGGTTGAGTGGCTGCCTTTGACGTGGGTCATGATCCCAGGGTCCTGGGATGGAATTCTGCATCAAGCTCCCCACAGGGAGCCTACTTCTCCCTCTGCCTATGTCTCTGCCTGTCTCTGTGTGTCTCTCATGAATAAATAAATAAAAATCTTAAAAAAAAAAAAAGACAAAGATAGTCCAAAAAAGCAAACTCCAGACCAATATAGCTCATGAGTATAGAAGATAAAATTCTTGGGCAGACCGGGCGCTCAGTGGTTTAACGCCGCCTTCAGCCCAGGGCCTGATCCTGGAGACCTGGAATCGAGTCCCACGTCAGGCTCCCTGCATGGAGCCTGCTTCTCCTCTGCCTGTGTCTCTGCCGCTCTCTCTCTCTGTCTCTCGTGAAAAAAAAAATTCTTAACAAACTATTAATAAATAAGACTTAGCAGTATATAAAAAGAATACCACATGATCAAGTGGGATTTATTTCAGAGATGCAAAGCTGGTTCAATACTTAAAAATCAATCAGTGAAATCCACCATCGACAAGTGAAAGAAGACAAATCTATCAATCAATGCAGAAAGAACATCTGACAAAATTCAACACATATTCATGACAAAAACTCTCAGAATACTAGGAATAGACCAGAATTTCTTCAATTTGGTAAATAACATCTATCAAAAACTATAGCTAACATTAAATTTCATGATGAAAGACTGAATACTTTCCACCTAAAGACCAAGAACAAAGTAAGAATGTCTGTTCTCACCACTATTATCAACATTAAGTAGAAGTTCTAGCTAAGGCAATAAGATAGAAAAAGTAAGTAAAAGGCTTATAGATCAGAAAAGGAAGAAAGTAAAGTATTGTTCTTTACAGATATCATGATAATCTACATAGAAAACTCTATGGAACCTACAATACACACACACACACACACACACACACATACACACACACAAAACCTCCTAGAACCAATAAGACAGTTTTTAAGGTACAAGAGAAAAGATCAAGAAAAAGTAATTATATTTCTATATCTTAGCATGAAAACACGGAAACCAAAATTAAACATACAATACTATTTACAATCTCTTTAAAAATGAAATACTTAGATATAAATCTAACAAAACATGCACAGAACTTATATGTTAAGATTTGAACACTGCTGATGAAAGAAACTTTAAAAACCCAAACAGAAAAATATACTATGTTCATGGATTGTAATACCCAACGGGTAAAGATGTCAATTCTCCCCAAACTGATGTATAGATTTAACATAATTCTTATCAAAATCTCAGCAAGATATTTGTAAATATAAGCAAGATTATTCCAAAACTTATATAGAGAAACAAAGGAACTAAAATAGCTAAGATAATTTTGAAAAAGAATAAAATGAGAGGAGTAACTCAACCCAAATTTTAAGATTTACATGTCTACAGCAATCAAGATTATGTGGTAATGGCAGAGGGACAGACACATAAACCAACAGAACAGAATAGAAGACAAAATATGGTCCCATACAAAAACAACCAACTGGTTTTTAACAAATGTGCAAAAGCAATTCAATGAAGGAAGGGTAGTTTTTTCAACAAATGGTATTAAAGTCAGTGGAAATCCAAAGGCAAAAAAAGGAACCTTAACATACACCTCACATCTTGTATAAAAATTAACTGTAAACAGATCATATATTTAAATGTAAAAGATGAACTAAAAGATTTCAAAGAACACAGAAGAGAACATCTTCAGAACCTAGGACTTGGTGAAGAGTTCATAAACATGACACTAAAAGTACAACCCACAGAAGACAATAATTGATAGATTGGACTTTTTCAAAATTAAAAACTTTTGCTCTGGGAAAGGTCTTGTTAAGAGGAGGACAAGACAAACTACAGATTGTGTATGTATTAGTTCTTGATTGCACCATAACAATTACCACAAATGGAGCAGCTTAAAATAACACCATTTATTATCTTACAGTTTTATAGGTCAGAAGTCTGGTAGGCTTGGCTGGTTTATCTGCTCTGGATAAACGTTTCTAGAGGCTCAGCTGATAAGTCTTCCAGACTCATTCTGGTTGTTGTCAAGCTCAGTTCCATGCAGTTTTAAGACTAAGGTTCCCATTTCCTTGCTGGCTGCCAGTTTGGGGTCATTCTTAGCTTCTAGACATCTCCTGCATTCCTTGGCTCATGGTCCTATGCCCTTCATCCATCTTCAAAGTCAGCAGTGGTGGATCAAATCCTTCTCACATTTGAAATGATTCTAAACTCCTTCTCTTCTCCTTCCCTTTCCTCTTCCTCCTCTCTCTCTCTCTCTCTCTCTCACTCTCTCTCTCTCTTCCTCTCTTCCTCTCTTTCTCTTTCTCCTCTCTCTCTTCCCCCCTCCCTTTCTTCCACTTCCTCTTCTACTTAAAAGGGCTCATATGTTTACATTGGGCCCATTACTCAGGATAATCTCCTGATTTTAAAGTGGGCCACTTAGTAACATTAATTGCATCTGAAAAGTCTTTTCACAGATGTACTAGGTTAATGTTTGATTGAATAATCAGGGAATGGGAATTCTGGGTAGACATCTTTAAAATCCTGCCTACTACAGACTGGAGAAATTATTTGCAAACCATATATCTAACAAAGGACTCATATCTGGAATATATATACATATTATATATTATTATTATTTTATATATTATTTATTATTACTATATATAAAACTCAAAATTCAACAGGAAAAAAACAATCTAGAAAATAGTCAAAGAAACAAAGAGATATTTCACTGAAGAGAATGTACAAATAAGCACATAAAAAGATATTCAACAATACTAGCCATTAGGGAAATGCAAATTTAGACCACAATGAACTAACCCTACACTCCTATCAAAATTGCTAAAATAAAAATAGCAACAATACCAAATATGAGTGAGGATTTAGAGAAGCTGGATCTCTCATCCATTGTTGGTGGGAATGTAAAACAATATAAGCACTTTGGAGAATCATTTGGCAGTTACTTAAACACATACCTTATGACACAACAGTTGCAATCCTGGGTATTTATCCCAGAGAAATAAAAACTTATGTTCACATGAAAACTTATACACAAGTTTTTATTTTTGCTTTTTTTAATATATTATACCCCAAAACAAAATAATCAAAATGTCCTGCAGTGGAAGAATGGCTACACAAATAGTTACAAACCATAATATGGATATATCAGAGGGGTTCTACAGATACAGATATAGATTCAGGTATAGAGAGACAATTGAAGGAAGTGGCTCATGTAATTATGGTGGCTGATGAGCCCAAAATCTGCAGAGCAAGCTGGCAGGCTGGAAATCCAGAAAAGAATAGATGTTGAAGCTCAAATCCAAAGGCAATCTGCTGATAGAATTCCCTCTTTCTTGGGACAAGTCAGTCTTTTTCCCTCAAGACCTTCAACTGATTGGATGAAGTCCATGGACATTATGGAAGATGATCTGCTTTACTCAAAGTCTGCTGATTTTGTTTAAATTTATTCATGAGAGACACAGAGAGAGAGAGGCAGAGACATAAACAGAGGGAGAAGCAGGCTCCCTGTGGAAAACCTGATGTGGGACTCGATCCCAGGACATGAGTCAAAGGCAGACGGTCAACCTCTGAGCCAACCAGGTGTCCCAAAGTCTGCTTATTTAAATGTTAAGCTCATCTTCCCAAAACCCCCCAAAACAAAACAAAACACAAAAATATCTAGAATAATATGTAACCAAATACCTGGGTTAATATCTTGACCTAGCCAAGTTTACATAAAAAATTAACCATCAGGGAATCCCTGGGTGGCCCAGCGGTTTAGCGCCTGCCTTCCACCGAGGGCATGATCCTGGAGTCCCGGGATTGAGTCCTGCGTCAGGCTCCCTGCATGGAGCCTGCTTCTCCCTCTGCCTGTGTCTCTGCCTCTCTGTGTGTGTCTTTCAATAAATAAATAATATTAAAAAAATTAACCATCACCATGGAGTATGATTTGGCAATAAAAAGGAATGGACTATGGGCGTACACAACAACTGGGAGGGATCTCAAGAGAATTCTGCTGAGTAAAAAGTTGCAGTCTCAAAAGATCATATACTCCATGATTCCATTTACATAACTTTTCAAGATAACAAACATACAGACATGGAAAACAGATTAGTGGTCTCTAGGGCTTAGGGATGGTGGGGAGGGAGGACAGCCTGTCTCTAAGGAGAAGAACAAGGAGGATCTTTGTGGTGATGAAGCAGGTCTGTGTCTTGCCTGGGTTGGCACTTTCAGGAATCTGTACATGTAATAAAATGGCATAAAACTATACACATAGTACCCAAGCCAGTTTCCTGGTTTCAGTAGCAGACTATAATTATGCAAGATGTAACCAGTGGGGTGACTAGATGGAGGACACACAGGAAGCCTCTGCACTGTCTTTGCAACTTTCTGTGAATCTATAAAGATTCCAGAATAAAAATTTAGAAAAATAAAAGAACCAGAAAGATTTATAGTAAAGAGTCAATAAGCAAATTTTCAACAATGAACATGTATTCCTTCTAAAAATAATACACGCTTTTTGTTTTCTTTTTCTTATTTTTTTATAAGAATGTCCAAAACTTTTCCCTCAGGAGGAATTAGACAAATACCAAATAATGCACTGATATCTGTTAATAACTGTTGGAGGAAGAAGCCAAGGGAACTTGCTTGAGAAGCAAGTGTTAGGATGCCCTCTGCCTGGATACCACTGAGGTGGCTGAACTGCTGGTTTGTCAGGGTTATCAGGCCCCTGACAGAAAACCTGAACCCCACCCTCCACTCTCCTTCTTATGCTCTCCTTGAGTAGAACTGAGATTGCAGGGGTGGCAACAGTGGGCCCGTGGCACATGAGAAACAACCACTTGGGAACCAGAATTTGTTCTTTTCCATTTCCTCACCTTCTTAAGGCAAACCAATTTCCTTTCTTTTTATATCTATCCAAACCAACAGCTGAAAATAAATAAACACCACTGTCTGCAAAGGCCACACAAATCTGTGTTAATAGATTCCATTCATATGAATATATTAAGCCCGTGGAGATGAACAACCCTTCTCAAAGCAAGTTATTTATATCTATCAGAGTGGGCAATTGAAAATTAGGGGTGCAACTTACTTTTGAAGTTTGTAGATTGATTTAACCTTATGCTCTAGTCATGGGACTAGACTCCATTAAAGCTGCCTTTCATACAGTAGTCTAAAATAAAAATAAGAATCATGCAGGAACGCCTGGGTGGCTTGGTCATTTAAGCATCCAACTCTTGATTTTGGCTCAGGTCATGATCTCAGGGTTATGTAATTGACCCCTGTGTTGGGCTCTATGCTACTCATGGAGCCTGCTTTAAGATTCTCTCTCCTCTCCCTCTGCCCCTCCCCCACTCATGTTCTCTCACTTTCTCTCTCTCTCTCTCACAACAAAGAAAGAAGGGGGAGCCCCAGTGGCGCAGCGGTTTAGCGCCGCCTGCGGCCCAGGGCTTGATCCTGGAGACCGGGATCGAGTCCCACGTCGGGCTCCCTGCATGGAGCCTGCTTCTCCCTCTGCCTGTGTCTCTGCCTCTCTCTCTCTCTCTGTCTCTCTGTGTGTCTCTATGAATAAATAAATAAAATCTTAAAAAAAAAAAAAGAAAGAAAGAAAGAAGGAAAAACGACCATGCAGACAGGACTTTAGTGGAGCCTAAAGGAACTGCCAAGCAAGAGGGTAGCAACTGATGGCCTCCAGTCAAAGGGGTAGGACAGATGTGGGATAACACAACAGGGCAGGCTCGTGGAGAAACCGCCCACGGTGGTGAGCCTTATCTACAGTGATGAACCTTGTCTACGATGGTAAGTTTTGTCTACAGTGAATTTTTTCTACTGTGTTCCCCTAATCTCTTTCCCATGAGCCTTGCCTCCTTCTTGCCCATCAAGATCCTCCCTATGTCAGGCCTTAGCCGACCTTTCAGGACTCTGCACCTTCTGTTAGGGCTTCTTCCCCATCCCCCTCTTCCTGGAAAATGAGTAAGCAGGGTTTGGCTGGCTCTGCCTCCTGCCCATGTTATTACAGCTGATTCACCAGATACAGTTGGTACACAGCTTGGAGTATTGATGCAATTCACTTCACATTAGATCGTATTTCCCTGTGTCATTCAATATTCTTGAAAAACATGATTTTTAATGGCTCCTAACATTGCCAGCACCATCTGCTTACTTGATGTTGGCAATGAAGCTGGCAGACCTCAGCATTCCCCTGGTCTTGAATCCATCCAGTGGAGAACATACACCCACATGTGGCCATTTCCAGGCATTCCACATTGTACACTAGGTCCCCCACAAAGCTACTGCTTTGAATCTAGGCATTTAAATATTAAAACATGATAGCCACAAAAAAACGTTTTTTTAAAGCCCTATCATAAGTTACGTAGCCTTTAGCCCAAATGTACCTGCCCCTGAGATATTTCCACTCACTTCAGTTCAGATAATGAAGGGACGAACTCTCTTTCCTACATGATCAGGGATAGACATTTAGCACACAGGCCCAAGAAAATGGTATTAAAAGGATCCTTTGATCATAGATTTTTTTAAAAAATAGTTATTTTTATCCCATATAAGATGTGTTTATGTACCAGATGCCCAAAGCAGCATAATAAAAAGGTAATTAAAATATAAAGCATTTAGGGACGCCTGGGTGGCTCAGTGGTTGAGCATCTGCCTTTGGCTCAGAAAGTGATCCCAGGGTCCAGAATTGAGTCCCACATCAGGTTCCCTGCAAGGAACCTTCTTCTCCCTCTGCCTATGTCTCTGCCTTTATTTCTGTGTCTTTCATGAAAAAATAAATAAAATCTTAAAATATTCAGAATAAGGCAGTTTTCTATCCATTTGAATAGTCAACCTATTAATATTTAAATTATTATCACAAAATTCCTTGCCTCTTAGGAATTTCTGGTAAGAGTTACTGTCAACTTTTTAAATCCTCACAGCAGTAATAAGATAGAAACCTTCATGGATTCCATCTTCTGTTTAAAAAAGAGAAAGGACACATGACTCCCATATGTGCTTCTTATTAAAGATGATGAAAAAATCATATAATAATAACAGCTTCATTTGCTACACATGTACTGGGCCCCAAGTACTGCACAAAGTATATTTATGAACAACTATCATTACTCTTTGGGGTGTATTTTTGGCCCAAAATGGCAAGGGGGAGATGCTTTGTTGCATAAAGCAAGAGCTCAGATTTAAGAGTCCAGAACAGTGGACATTGCCAGCAAACAATGTTTCAAAGCAAGGGTCCCTGAGCCCCCTGGTCTCCACACAGGTGTTTCCTGGTCAACTGCATGAGAAACCCAGCATCCTTCCCATTACTGGCTGCTCCTGAATGTTTTCCTACCCAGTTTTGCTCTTCTCAACCTTGTGCCTGCTGGTAGAACTAGACAGATAAAACAGGAAACTTTTACATTTACCTTCTCACTGATAATTCTGGGGCAGATTGTATTTCCAAAGGTGGCCATAAGAATACTCCCCACCCCACATGCCTTTCCAAAACTTTGCATCCCTCCCTCTTCAGGAGGTAGAATCTAATTCCTTTCTTCCTGGTCTAGGCAGGCTTGGGACTTACTTTCAACCAAAAAGCATGCAGTAAAAGGGTCACACCTGTGTCCAAAGCTAGGGCATAAAAGGTGATGTAGTTTTCATACTGCAGCTGGAACCCTGAGGCCCATCTAAGAAGTCTGACCCTTCTAAGGCCACTAGGCTGAAAGTATAGGCCATGCATAGGTGTTCCAGATGCCAGTACCAAATAAGGTCCCCACTGATAGCTAGCATCAATCACCACAATTACAAACAAGTCTTCAGATGATTCCAGGCCTCAGCCCCTATCACCACCAGCCTTTGTGTCTCCTCAGCTGAGGCCCCACACATCAGGGAGCAGAGACTGGCCATGGGGCCAATGCAGATGGTAAGTGTTACTACAACATGGACATGGAAACAAACTTGTTCGTGAATGTTGTCTTTCTTACTAGTATTTGTGATTAATCAGTGCTCAAGAAAACTTGAATTTCCCTGAAATCTTACAGCCTGTGCATGAAAGAAACTTGATGAAAATAAGGACAACATGGCCTAAAACTTGCAAAGTTCACAGTTCAGTGAAAGAGCTGGATTGGAGAACTTGGTTGGTCCCAGAAGACAAGCTGGAGGCTCCTAGCATCATATTCAATCTAGGCCTTGAACTTCCAGAGGGAATCTGGGTCTGCTAAGTACTATTTGGAAGGTTGTGTCAGGCCTATAGATCCAGCAAGTGGTGGAACAGAAGTGGGCTGTCAAAAAGACTGGTTCTACCCCAGATGTGCTTCCCATCTGGAAAGAAAACAGAGAAGAGCCCTGGCTCTTCTTCCTAATGGATGAGACTCACAGTGATACATGCATGGGTGCAAAAGAGAGAACCTTAGTGAAACAACATGGTGGCCACATGCCTTTATAAATGTGGCTCAGCTTATTCAGGCTCACCAGTACCCCTAGTCGGAGGTGACTCGGCTTCTCCCCGGGGCAAGCCAGCAGGGTGGGTGGAAGTAAACAAAGTGTTTATCCCAACATTGCAGGGATGCGGGGGTTGGTCCACCATTTTCCCCAAGACACTGTGCTGGAGTGTGAGCTCCAAGAGTGAGCGGGCCCTGCCTCAGGAAGGAAGGCTCAGATGACAAAGAATGCCTCCCATATGTTTGCTACTCTTGGCTGCTCAGAGAGGAGGTGCTCAGCCTGTACTGGGAGGGTCTGCCCTGGGTTTACTGAGTCCTTTCTCTCTCCCAAAGGAAGTATTCCCTGGGAACAGGCCCAGCCTGGCAGTCTCTTCCCTGGCCACATGCTGCTTGGCACAAAGTGAGAAGTCGTTCTGGTGCAGTGTTGACTCTAGAGGGGGGAGAGATTGTGGTCATTTGGCATGCTGGCAGAGGAAAGCCAATGCACTGCCCATCACAGAGAGGAGAGGGACGATGGAACACATGGAGCAAAGATCCCTCCAAACACGCCTTGGTTTCCTTAGAAGCCAATAAGATAGAGTAGGAGGAGGCATCAGGGGGCCTTGGGGGATCTCCCCTCCTCCTGGTCCCTCTTCTGGGCACCAGCCCTCCGTGCTTTGGGTCCACACCTAATCTTAGATGGGAACATCAGACCAGGCAGGTAAACAGTAAACAAGCATGTTGGTGTGATTATGTTCCTAGAGCTACTGCCAGATAGACAAAAACTAGGGATCAGATTTTTAAAGTAAAAGAATTAACATTTCTCTTCTTCTGGCAGTTTCTGAGGACAACTGTCACCACCTGCCATTTCTCTAAGAACCCCTTCAGGCTCCTGTTTGGATATCTCATCTCACCTATTACCAACACAGACAGGTATATATCCTTTTGGTTCTGATATAGTTCGACATATACAGTAGGTGTTCAATCAACGCTAGTCAAATCAAGGGAAACCTTAGGAATGGCTCGCATGGATTTTAAGACCCTTCCCCATCTCTGACCCTAGGCAGCTAGCTCTGGGGTTTTCACGGTGCCCACGAGCATGGCAGATGTCTTCTGGGTGGCCAGAAGGCTGAGCAGGGCTGTCCCTGCACTTGATGAGTGCACCCAGCCAGGCAGATGCCCCACCAACCAGCCTCGTCCACTCCCTCGAGAATCTGGGGATGCTCCAGACACTTGTTCTGTGCCAGCAGCTCTGAGCCCTTTGCACGGTGGCTGGTTATGGCTTTATTAGCTGGGATGAGGAGCCACCCTCAGCTGCTTGACCAGGCTTGATGAGGACAGGGTACAGCACAGACACAGTTACTTCCCAAACACAAGAATTGTAGAAATTAAAGGAAACTTATTTGCAGCAAGGGCAGTCTCCAGTGCATGCTGGGCTTCATCCTAATGAAGTTCCACATTCCAGGCAAGGATATGCTGGAGATTCACATCGGCTGGCTTCCCCCTCACCAAGGAGGGTTTGGGTAGGCCGGGCTCCAGCTCCACTTCCCACAGCAGTGCACCCTTCAGTAAGGATGGGCAAGGGCCCTGGAACCCCAGTCTAATGCACTCATTCATTCACAACAGCCCAGATGTCTACTCGCCATCTTGCTGATGCCATCCCATGTCCCTCCAATAATACATACAGGGAAGAAGAAGGTAAAGATGGCCTGGAAATTGACCCACGACACATTGACAGGTATCCCGCCCTGTGTCACCTCTTACCCCCAAAGAGAAGAAAACAATTCATCTGACCCATGAACTGACTGCAG
Organism: Canis aureus; assembly: GCF_053574225.1. Lineage (NCBI taxonomy): Eukaryota > Metazoa > Chordata > Mammalia > Carnivora > Canidae > Canis > Canis aureus. Next base: position 28,694,573 of record NC_135622.1, on the reverse strand, counting down.
CATGCCAGGCCAGTTCAAGGACTGGGGACATGGCAGGGGAGGAAGCAGAGCTGACTTGTACAACTGTTTCTCTGGCAGTTGTCTCTACACCACTGGCACCTCTTGCCAGCCATTTCCCTCAGAAATGACTCCTGTCACGTTCATTTCTGATAAGCCCACATGTCTGACTCACCCAGCCACGCTGATTCTTCCTGCCAGCTGTGGTGATGTGGTAAGGCAGCAAATCTCTGGAGCTCCCCACCATGGAAGGGAAAGTCCAAGCACCCCATGATTTCCAGGTGGCCTGTGGCCTTGGGGTCTGGCTTGGTGGCAGAGGACTAGGAAGGTGTGCCCTGAGCAGTCACTATTTGGCCACCAAGCCACTTGGGTTCCAAGCTGCAAATTCAAAGCCGAACCTTGAAGAACTTTGCGTCTAAAGATCACGGACAGGTATAAAACAAGTCCAATGGGAATGGGGTAAAAGGAAGGCATTTGGAGCCACCTTTAACTCCTAGCAAAAAAAAAAAAAAAAAAAAAAAGGTTCCTGGTCTGTGTGTGTTTGGCAGATTCCAGCCACTTCCAGTCCCAAGGCTGAGGGCCCAGCAAATCTCTGGAGCTACCCACCATGGAAGGGAAACCTTCCATCACTGGGTACCTCCCATCACTTTCACTCCTGTGAATAGAGATTTGATTGGAATCAGATATTCCAATTTCTGATAGGTCTTTGCAGTGAAGCCTGAGACTCATCCTTTCAGGTCTGAGGACTGGAAAGAAGCAATGAGCACCTGCAGCCGGGGAGGCAGGAGTTCTCCCCTGGTATTGGAAATTCAGAGTGATGCATCAATGTTAGCGGGACTGGAAAAGCTGCAGTGTCTGGATGCCTGGCCAGGTGGAATGGAAGCCCAAAGCCATGTTTGGACAAATGTGCTGCTTTTATTTCCATCCAAAAGGCACCAGAACTCAAGGTGAGAACTGTCAGCTCATCCAGGAGGCATATAGAGAATCAAAGACAGGGGCAGGGCACACACACACACTCACTTCTAAAGGGGGACTTAGCTCCAAAGGGGCCTGGGGGCCCTGGGGGCTGTCTCCCAGAGCCACCAATTCAAATTCATCAAAGGATGGATGACTCCAAGCTCACTCTCCCTCTTTGCTAGCGTCACGAGGACCTGAATGTCCAGGGAGGCCTTGTCTAAAGGTTTGCTTGTTCTCCCTTCTTTCTCATTAATCTATTTAGTGCCAATCAAACTGGGGCAGCCATGTGACTACAGTAAAGCTGCTAAGAGAGGGTAGTACTATTTCAAACAGACACCCAAACACCTGTTTTTCTTGTTAAGTAAAAACAAGTTAAGAGTCACAGCAAAACCATGAAAGAAAACCGCAAGTGACCTAAGGATTTCTGACTCACCCCTTAGCCTGAGTACTTCTGTGACATTCCACCAAAAGCCATCAGCCACCTGCAGCAGCCCCAAGAGCTGCTGATCAGCAGTCCTTTTGTCTCCCTAACTCAGGGTAATTACCCATGTGTGCCTACTCCCAGATGGCTCTTGCCTTCAGATTTAAAAAAAAAAAAAAAAAAAAAAAAAGACCACCACCAACAACAAAAACTCGTGCCTTCCCCCTAAGCCCAAGTGACTAAGAAAAGCTGGCAGGGACCCTCCCTCAGACCATAATTGTGGGAAACCTCTTGCAAAACAGTTTCCTCTGCAAGATAAACTGTGTCTGTTCCCAGCAGCCAAGTGCCACGCCCAAGAGAACGGTGAGAGATTTCCTTTAAGAAACCTCGAGAAAACACCAAGAACATTCACTCTTCTGGGCACTGGGATTAGATGTGAAGAGTTACTTACACCCTGAGGAAGATATGCTTTTTTTTTTTTTTTAACGTTAAAAAAAAATACAGCCTCCAAGATAGGCATGACACAAGCTGGGATCTGGAAACCAGGGTTGGTAAGTTCCAGGTCTGCCCTGGGCTCAGTAACCTCCTGCTAGCAGAGGGGCTGCCGCACAGTAGGCACAGGTCAAGGTTTTTTCCTTGTCAGTGGGGCTCGCTGCCAGAAGCCCAGCTGCCCAAGATTGCACAGGGGCCAGCCAGGCCCCAGAGCCATCCTGCAAGAGGTAGCCAGCATGAAAGTCACCATGCTCTGAGTCACATAGCTCAGGTGGCATGGTCCACCTGGCAGTAACTGGGCCTGGGCCACACTCCAAAGGCTGCCTTCCTGGGACTGGACTATGGGTAGCAGTGGGCTCTGAAGTTGCCTGTTCCCGAGCAGGGCCCTGGGGGCCACCGGAGCCCTCTGTCCCCATCACAGGCTCCTGCTTTTGGTCTGATGATAGTACTGAGGTCAGAGTAGGAGAGAGGACAACCCCGCCTCTGTCTGCCCGTGGCCTTGCACTGTCCATGGGCCTCTAGACCCACCATGCACCTGCTGTTCTGTAACCTGCACCCAGCTGGGCTCCCCGCAGTTGCCCACATAGCCTAGGCACTCAGGGGGCACCTCTGCCTGAGATCTGACCCATAGGCCCAGATTCAGGGCCTTGTGGCCAAGGCCACCTGCAGGAACTCAGGGAAGACACAGAAGACAGGAATCCAAAGGGACTCCCCAGGGCACCAGGGTTACAAGGAGTGGGCACTCCAAACCCCAAGGGTAGGAATTGCCCAGAATCGCACCTGTGGTGTGAGCACGTTGGAGGGCATGAGAATATCTCTGTGCTCAGGGGAAACAATCTCCCTACAAGGTCTCTTCACATACTGAAAGTCTGTCATTGGAAACACCCCAGGTGCTTCCAGATTGTGGCCTCTGCTCCTCTGTTGATTGTTCTGTGGGATGAGACACAAGAACGGTAATATTCATCCAGCATCTTCTAAGCTTTTATGCTACATTCCCAATCTACAATCTTTCAATACAGGATCACAACCAACTTAAGAAGTAGACCGTTCTATGAGCCCATTTTATAGATGAGGAACCTAAGGCTGAGTGAGACTGCATAATGTTTACAGGGCCACAAGCACTGGTTGGAGCCCTTGATCAATCCTGTGAACAGCAGACACTACAGCGTTGTGTTGTGCCATCACACACTGGCGTGCAGCACAGTTGGCCATTTCTCTCTTTGCTGCTGGCACCTGGCAGAGGCCAGCACCCCAGAGAAAAAGGAGTTTGCTAAAACCTCTGCCCCTGGGTGACCCTCAACACCTGGATATCTGGGGAAGAAGGCAGTGACAGGCGGTCTAACCCTCAGACGGGGGACTTGCCTCTTGGAGAGCCATGTTTTGGGCCATCTCTCCAAGAGCCATCTGTCACCTTACTTCAGCATCTCAAGCATAGACTGTGGATGGCTGGCTGCAAGTGTCATGGTTTTAGCTAACACATTTCTACAAATCTTTTTTATGGGTATTTAAAATAAATAAACCTAAATTTGAGAATCATGGTTGCTCAGAATCTACTTTACCCCCCAAGGCTCTGAACTCTGCAGTTAGCAGGGGGAAAAAATCTGAACCTGAAGGAAAAAGAAAAATTATCTCAGAAAGCCAACTACCCTTCCCTAGACACTCTCAGCACTGCCTTCTTTGGAGTCTACATACTTAGAATGATGTGTAAAGTGACAATTTTGACGTTCCTCAGAGGGAGCGTCCAGCCTGGACTTAAGTGTGCCCAAGTCTTGCTGGCTGTGGATCAGGAATAGCAAAAACCTAAAGTAAGAACAGCCGGGGTCCAGGGGTCTGTACGCCTACTGGACATTACTGCTTAACACAACATGGATGATTTATTACGACTTCACCTAATATACAAAGTCTTTAAAACCTGGATACCCTAAAGGGGAAAATAATAAAGATGTTAGTAAAGACTTCATCAAGCCAAGAAAATGTATGGAATGTTCCAGAAAAGAGCTCCTTCCCAGGCACCATATTATTATTCTCATTTCCACAGGGTGTGACACAAGGTAAAATCTCAATTAGCATTCATTGCCTTACTCCTTTTTGACCTGAGCCTCTTAACAAATCAAATGTTGACCTCTCATATCACCTCAGGAGTGACAGGAAGAAAGAGAAAATCAAGATGGACAATTCTGAGACCTCCACGGCCCTCAGCTGAGGCTGCTGACACACACCACAAGCCTCACCCGTCCGTGTTTGGAATCACTGTTCTGGAAAGCAATTTGGCCATATCGGTTCCACCTCTCATCAACCTTTCTAGCAATCCACTGGTAGGAACAGTCAGAAACTTGGAATTATTTGCAAAGATGTTCATGGAAGCATCATATACAGTTGTGAAAAGTTGGCACCAGTGTATTTGTCTCATAATGTGGGAATGGTTAAATAAATTATGGTACATCCATACAATGGAAGAAATAGTGATGTCAAGATAGTGATTTCAAGAGCATGACAGAACCACAGTTGTGCTGTAATGTTAAGTGGAAAGCTATAGCTGTACCAAATTATATAAACAATTCCAGAGCTCCAATAAAATGTGTATACACGTACTTATGTATACACATAAATGGAAAGAAATCTTACAAAATGTCAAAAGTGACTGTCTCTGGTTGGTAAAATTATGGTTCATTTTCTATTTTCTCCTTTGTCCGTTTACCTGTTGTCTGTCACTTAAAAAGACTATTGAAAGCAATTTCCACCAAAAGTAACAAGAAAAATTTTTTCATCGTTAACAGTGCAAGTATGGAATAATAGGGAAATTTTATATGTGGAATTCAGTTAAATACGATTGTGCTGTGGCTGCACTCTTGCAGAGCTGGGAGGGGCGTGCAGTACCAGCCTCTTACTCCTGTTTCCAAGAGGAAGGAGGGCCAGAGCTAAAGCAGGGCAGGGAAGGGTTGCGGTAATGCTTGAAACTCGACAAAATGTCTCCATACAGCTGACATAGAGCATCCAGTTGCTTTTTGTGATTTTTAGGATTTTTAAAATGCTGTATTGGATTGCAGGACAAGATTCCATAATTACCCTGTTTACATTGAGAGTTCTTTGTTGTTTTTTCTTTTTTCTTTCCTTTCTTTTCTTTTCTTTTTTTTTTTTTTAAGAAAGGCATCAGGAATAAGCCATGAGGTATATGAAGATGCTAAAGATGCTCACTGACCCCAGTGTGGGAAATGACAATGGCCACAATGTCCCTGTCCCATGACAACTCTGATCAGTGGGCATTTCCACCTGGAGCACTGCTGGAGGGTTCTGGAGCTGCGGTGGTTGTGAAAGAGAGGAGGTGGGACAGGTGGGACAGTCCCACCAAGACAGCCAGAAAGAGGGGCAAGGGTGTCTTTCCCGGTCTGGACCAAAGTAGCACTGAAGACCCGTCCCTGACAGGGCTGCTGCATCCAACTTTGCATAAACATCCCCGTGCTCCCAGGGCTCTCCATTCTGGCTTCCTCCACTCCCTCTTCAAATGTTTACATAATAAAACTTGCTTCTCCAATATATGCCAAAAAGTTTGGCTTCAGACTCCTGCACACCCCCAAATATCCTGACAAACACCAGTGCAAGAGAGCCCCACTCCTGATGCCGAAGCCAAGACTCCTGGGGAAGGATGTTCTGCGCTCTGCACTCCCGAGCCTCTGGAAGTAGAAGACAAAGTTTTGTGTGGCCAGCCTGGGAACAGGCCCAGATACAGTGGTGTGTCCACGAGTAGGGGCAGTGTTCCAGCTGGCGTGGACACTTTGGTCTACAGAGTTGGCCAGGACACAAAGGTACAGGGGACCCTGAGGGAAGGCCACCTGGGACTCCTACCACTGCCAGGACAATGTGACAGCTGCCTCGGCCTCTCTTGCTCTGTGCGTTGCAGGGTCTACAATACATCTGTGATCACTGCCCTCCCACACTCTGGGATTTGAGACCATTACATGAGATGATGAATGAGGGCTTTGAAGAGTAAAAAGCTACATAAATGCAAGTTATCTTGATTTAAAAAACAAAAAACGTCTTTTCAAGCTACAGAAAGTAGTAAGCTATGGACATAGTCATTAATGACTTCAGGTAAGAGGTGGACAGTTTCTGCTTCAAGTTGAGGAAGCAGGAGGAAGTGGAAGGAACCATGGGAATCAGCTGAGCCCTGCTCTCCTAAGATCAGAACCACGGGGAGGGAGTGCAGGGCAGAGGGAGTAGAGAGGCTGGCATCAACTAATGACAGTGGTCCAAGGGGAGGGCAGAGGAGGTCCAGGGTTTGCAAGGGGAGCTCCGGAGAGCCTGGCAGAGAGGACATGGAGGCGTGCAGGGTGGGAAGCAGAATGGAAAGGCCCCAGGGCTGCTGCCACATGCAAGGCTCAGCAACAGAGGAAATGGTTCTAGGTGTTCTGCCTGATGCTCCACACCCACCTGTAAGGAGCCATAAGGACCTCAGGTGTTGGCTTGGGGACTGAGGCTTCTATGGACACCATGTACCCGGAAGCTGATAGAGAGGCTGAACTGTGAACAGAGGCACACTCAGGCCCTAGTCACCAAAGTGCACTGTGCAAGCCAATGAGCTTCACATCACAGGTTTGAGAACAGGAAGGACACCTAGACCAATATTTCCCAAACTGTACCCCACCCCCATACCATCACCACAAAAAGGGGGTTTTGTGGTCAAAGAGTGAGGGAAATATTCACTGAACATCCTAACCAGTTTTCTTCCTGTAGGTATCTGTAGATCCTCTAATCTTCTAATGAGCCTTATACTGAAAGGACATGAAGGGCAGTATTTTCCAGACATACTTGACCAAGGAACCTTCCTGATGAGACACCTACCCAAATCTGGAACACAGTTTACTATTCCTCCTTTTAAAGAAGAAGTTAGAAGCTTGAAGGACTTTCCCAAGATCACTTGACTGACTCACCAAGAAGTCAGAAGCAGCCCCAGACCCTCTGTCTACTCCCCTTAGATGTTCCTGACCCAGGACTGGCACCCATCCAGGTGACCTCCCAACACTCCACCATGTTGTTCTCATGCAACTGTCTTTCCCATCACCCCAAAATGCAATGCTCTGAAGGTAAGTGTGGTAATCAAACCTTAAACCACATGTCCCAATGCTACGTACACATGTTGATCATATTTTGTTTGAAATTACCCTGCATCTGACTTCAGCATTGACTTACATAGAACTCCATCCATTAGGAGCCAACAGAACAAGAAACTCTAACAATAACAGCAGACTTTTAAAGCCATTGTGGAATCCCCACTCACTACCCCCTTAGGAAACCCTGCATCACTCATCCTCCATGGCTCACAGTAAGGGTAGGGCAGATGAACACCCTCCTCTGTGACCCAGAACCAAGGGTGAGCACAGAAAGAGAGTGTTTTGTCTTTAACTTCACAGAAGGCTGGTTGCTAAGAACTCTTTTTTAAAACTTGTCTGGGTATAGTTAAAGTATCAGGTAGTCCATCATTTCCCTCTCTCCTCTTTCTTTTATCTAGACCAGAAAACAAATGGAATCATGATCTTTTCTTGTTCGGCAGAAATAAACTTCTGAGCTTCTTGTTGCTTCCATGGTGGCTCTTGGAATCAGGATTACCAGCCACTGAGATGATGAGCACATGGAGGAGAAAGGAAAGTGCTCATAGGATTGCTGGACTGAAGGTAAGAAGAGATAAGAGAAAGGACAGAGCCAAGAAGAGCTCACACTTGAGCATCTCGGGTAGTGCCATTCACCCAGCATGCTCCCATCCCACCCCAAAGAAAGCAGTGAGGAGTAAGACTAGAATGTCTGGAGAAGGCCATCTAGCTGGTCACCTGCAGCCATGAATAGCCTCTCCCACAAATGCCACAGGATGTGATACAAATGTCATTCTCTTTGTGGATGAGGAGGGATAATGGTTGATGCACCCTTGCAGGGAGAATGCTGTCCTCCCCCTCCCATACTGAGTTAAGTGCCCTTCCTCTGTATTCCCATGGATAGAAATCTTGAGCTGACTTCTATCCAATAGCCCTTTCTGTGCTGCTATGTATGTAGGGGTGAGTAAGAGCTGCTGTAGCCTTTACTCCCCGTACTCTCCAGACTTACACATTAATAGATAGTCAATATAACTCTCGCTAAATGTTCACTACTTGTCAGGCACCACCGAAAACACAACTGAGGAGGCAGTACAAGATGGCAGGTTAAGAATATCCTGAACTCAGCTCCTTCCACAGACACACCAAATCTACAGCTACATGGGAAGCAATTCCTTCTAAAAAAAAAAATAATAATAACCCTGAGAAACAGAGGAATAGCTCTCCCACAACAAAGTAGGGCCACTAGAGATAGGTACAAGAGGAAGAGACATGGTCTCTCCAAAAGCCCCACCACTGGCACTGCAACCCACAAATGGAAGGGATCTCACACAATTATAGAGTTTCTACCTAAACAGTGAGGAGTCTGTGTATCATATCAGTACCCTGACACTCAGGACCTGCACTAGGGAGATGAGTCCCCAAAACATCTGGCTTAGTTACTCCAGGGATACAGGCAGGTACCCTTCCTCTACTTTCGCCAGTACCAGTGGGCACAACACCCTTGCCATGCTCTCCCACCCCCTCTAAAACCAGTGAGTATGCCCTGGCCCCATGCTCTTCCATGGCTCCACTGAAGGCAGCAAACCAACAGTTCACAGAGGGGACACCCCTTGAACACCTGGCTCTTGCAGCCAGGGGCAATTGCTTTTCTGAGTCCTTCAGGACTAAAACAATCAGAGAGACAGTTCTTGGCAGGTTACTGCCACCAGGGCACAGCACAGACAGCAGATTGAAACACACCCACTCTTCCTGTGAAAAAAGGCCTATTTCCTTGACGGAACCCATAGTCTCAGGCACACACTTCAGGTTCAGCACACATCTAGAGGCTACAGAGGCTCTCAGGGAATGTAGGCTGGTATTGTTGCACTCCTGCTTGCCTCACTACAGCTCACTGGTACCCTCCAGAAAGGAGCTTACCTGTTTATCTGGAGCTCTGCTTTTTGCAGATCACGTGATTGAGAGGCCAGCAGGGTTTACGTGTGGGCCCATAAGACTGTACATGTTTGCATACCTTAAAAACTGTTGCTTTAGGGCACCTGGGGGGCTCAGTCAGTTAAGCGTCTGACTCTTGATTTCAGCTCAGGTCCTGATCTCAAGGTTGTGAGATCGAGCCCCACATCTGGCTCAACACTGGGTGTGGAGTCTGCTAAAGATTCTGTCTCTCCTTCTCCCTCTGCCTCTAGCTCCCCACTCCCTGCTGCTCTCCCTCTCCCTCTAGGAAAGAGAGAAAGAGAGAGAGAGAGAAGAAAAAGAAAGAAAAGAAAGAAAGAAAGAAAGAAAGAAAGAAAGAAAGAAAGAAAGAAAGAAAGAAAGAAAGAAGAGAAAAGAAAAGAAAGAAGAAAAGAAAGAAAAAAGAAAAGAAAAGAAAGAAAAGAAAAGAAAAGAAAAGAAAAGAAAAGAGTGGGTGAATTTAAAAAAAAAAAAAAAAAAAAAAAGCTGTTGCCAGAAGGTCTGGCTTCCAATCAGCCTGAAATGAGGGGCTGACTGAGAGCCCTCCCTTTGGAACACTGACAGGTCTTGGCACACCCTCAACAACTGGGACCTACCAAGGATAAGTCAGCCTGCTTCAATAATCACAAAGGTTTGAGAGACAACCAAGAGCTAGGGCCATATTGTACAATAAGTTTCATCTCCTACACAAAGCCACTCCTTCAAGACTGGGAGAGTAGCCATTTCACCAAATACATAGATACAAATGCAGAGAGCCAAGCAAAATGAGGAAGCAAAGGAATACATTCCAAATGAAAGAACAAGATAAAACCCCAGGAAGAAAAAAACCTTGATGAAACAGAGATAAGTAAAACTCCTAGAAGAAAATGCAGGGAGTAAGCTTCTTGACATCAGTCTTGGCAATGATTTTTTTGGATCCAACTCTAAAGGCAAGGGAAACAAAAGTAAAAATAAACAAGTGGGGCTTCATCAAACTAAAATGCTTCTGCACAGCAAAGGAAATCATCATCAAACTGAAAAGGCAGCCTACTGAATGACAGAAGATATTTGCAAATCATATATACAATAAGGAGTTAGTATCCAAAATATATAAAGAATTCAAACAACTCAACAACAACAACAACAAAAACCAATCTAGGGCAGCCCCTGTGGCCCAGTGGTTTAGTGCCGCCTTCAGCCCAGGGTGTGATCCTGGAGACCCAAGATCGAGTCCTACGTCGGGCTCCATGCACGGAGCCTGCTTCTCCCTCTGTGTGTGTGTGTGTGTGTGTGTGTGTGTGTGTGTCTGTCTGTCTGTCTGTCATGAATAAATAAATAAAGTCTTTAAAAAAAAACCCAATCTGATTAAAATATGAGCAGAGGACCTGAATAAACGTTTTTCCAAAGAAGACCTACAGATGGCCAACAAGCACATGAAAAAGATGTTCAGCATCACTAAACATCAGGAAAATGCAAATCAAAACCATGAGGAGATCTCATCTCACACCTGTTAGAATTGCTATTTTCAAAAAGATAAGAAACGACAAGTGTTGGCAAGGATACGGAGAAAAGGAAACTCTTATGTACTGTTGGTAGGAATGCAAATCGGTGCAGCCACTCTAGAAGACAGTATGATGTTTTCTCCAAAAAGTTAAAAATAGAAATACCATATGATCCAGTAATTCCACTACTGGGTATTGACCCAAAGAAAACAAAAACGCTAATTCATAAAGATATATGCACCCCTATGTTACAGCATTATTTACAGTAGCCTAAAGCCAAAACATGGAAATATCCTAAAGATAATTGGTTAAGAAGATGTGATATAGATATATAGATATAATAATACTCAACCATAAAAAAAATAAGAGAATGAGTTCTTGCCATTTGGGACAGCATGAATAGAACTTGAGGGTATTGTGCTAAGTGAAATAAGTCGGAGAAAGATAAATATCATCTGATTTCACTCATATGGAGAACTTAAACAAAACAAAGGAAAAAAGACGCAAACAAAAAAAACCAGACTGAAATACAGAGAACAAACAGGTGCCTACCAGAGGGAAGGTTGGGAGGGAGATGAAATGGATGAAGGGGATGAAGAACCCACTTATCGTGATGAACACTGAGAAATGTATAGAATTGTTGAATCACTATGTTGTACACCAGAAACTAATATAAAACTGTATGTTAATTATCCTGGAATTTGAAAAAACAAATGAACAAAACAAATAAACACAGAGAACAGATTAGTGGTTGCCAGAGGGGGGGAAAAGTTGGTGGCTGGGCAAGATGGGTGAAAGGGGTCAAGAGGTGCAAATTTCCAGTTAGAAAATAAATAAGGTATAAGGATGTAATGTATAGCATGGTGACTATTGTCAATAACATCGTAGTGCAGATTTGAAGGTTGCTAAAAGAGTAAATCTTAAAAGTTCTTATCATATGGAAAAAAATGTGTAACTTTGTGTGATGAAAATGATAACTAGACTTATTCCAATGATCATTTCACAGTATATACAAATGTCGAATCATATACACCTGAAACTCATGTAATGTCATATATCAGTTATACCTCGATTAAGAGAATAATAATAAAAACATAATCAAGCACCAGCACAAATGTGTGAGGTAAGCATTATTATTCATCCCCGTTTATAGAGATGTGGAAACCGAGGCACAGAGATTTTTCTGTGACCTGTGCAGTGTCGTACAGTTATCCTCCTGCCTCCACCCTGGCTGGAGGTATGGAGTCTATTCCTAACCACTCATTCTACCTCTCAAGAAAAGTATGTTGAATAATCAGCCAAGGACATCAGTGAAGACCCTTCAGAAACCAACTTCTTACGAAATATAATAGATGCCAGGCCAGGAAGGGGAAGGAGTGGAAAAGAAATGACAAAGAAGTGTAGTGCCAGCCAGTTCTCCCAACAGCGATGGCTCACGCGATGCCGTTTCTGTAACACCACCTGAACATCACCTGGGAGCCGTATAGAGTGAACTAACCAGACAGCCATTGCAGCAAATGTGGCCAGTTGTTTCTGGAGGGCTGGATCTCAACCGAAATTGACTTTCTTCTTTGAGCTTTGCTGTGTTTGTTTTCCTTTACAATGACTACGATTTTTATAGGAATCTTCCGACTGCTCAGGGGCTCACCGTCAAGCTGGGGCAATCTGCTGTCAGCTCCTAAAGAAGAAAGGTAAAAAGTCCACCCTAAGCAGTGGGAATACATAAGCTCTGCCTCCAGGCAGCCTGGGAAGGACACACAGAGTACGCAAGACCGGTCTGAGAACTGGGTGTGAGCAGAGTTTGTCCCAGCAGAGGCCAGAGCAGGGACCACGACCACTGAGTTCAAGAGGGCACGGGGTGTTTCTAAAAGGTGAGTTAAGTGGAAGGTTGGTTTTGGTGTGTTGTTTTTACTGAACTAAAAATGTTCAAAATGATGCAAACAAGCATGTCACTCTCCATTTCTCTTCTCAACCACTAGAAAACTGCTCACCACACACCCAGAAGCTTTCCTTGGAAGGTCGGGGTGTGGGAAGGGGTGAGGCAAAGCTTGGCTCAGTTGTGGGAGAAGCGAGGCACACACACGACTCCCCCTAAACCGAAACACAGCAGAATGGGTTCTGGGAACGAAAAACCACAGGTGACTCAGCTAGGGGGAAAACATGTAAACAAAGTCTTCATTCCATTTCTAAGACTTGAACTTTCCAGGGAAAGGAAAGGCTCACCCCCAGCAAGTGTGATGGCAGGAGGCTCAGATCACATGAGTCTGAACACAGTCCTCAGGTGGCTGCCTCCCACCTGGCCCAGGGGTCAAGCCTACCTCTCCCCAGGAAGGTGCTACAGACCCGGGCCTGCTGCACTGAGTACTCTTCGAAAGAGTCCTTCGAAAGGCCCAGTGCCCCTCATGCCAAGTGTGGAAACAGGACCAGCCAGCAGCAGGCATTTGCTGGAGAAGTGATGGGTCCATGGATGAACAGCCACCATGGCCTAGCCGTCATCACTTTGTAAAGAAGTTGTTGACTCATCGGACTGCATTTCTAATGCTACAGAACACACTTCAAAGTTTTAAAGGAAAACGTTATGTCAAGCAATGTGAGGAAGGGAGCAGAAACAATTTTGCTCAGAGAAGTAGGTGAGAAATGCAGCCGATCCCATCCTACACTACGGCTGATAACTCTGAGTCTTCTGTGTACCCAGTTCTAAGCTAAATTCTGTAAGACTGACCTCATTTCATCTTGTGACCCTGTAATGTAATTACGTAATTATTATACCCCACCCCCATCCCCACCAATGGCTTGTGTAATTATCCTCACTTACCAACAAGGAACTAGAGTGCCAGGGAGGATGGGAAATTGCCCGTGGTCAACTCCACAGATAAATGACAGGCTAGAACTTGGGCATGGGCCTGACCAACTCTGAAACCGAGGCTACTGGCTGCCCCCTGCCCTGAAATGTCGCAGCCACTGCCTCACCCTAATGTCGAGTGAGGACTGGAACGGGCCAGATGCACAAGCTCAGCACAGAGTGAATCCAAGCTGCAGTGGCAGCTCACCAAAGGGTTTTGTCACTCCAAAATGCCAGGGGCATGGCTGGGAATGGAGGTCAACCATGCAAGGTGCATTCTAGGCCCTGTTCGCCAAAACATCAACGAGGCCCTGGTGGACTTTGTTAAGTGCAAACCCCCTAGTTCCTACCACTCCTCTGAGGCCAGACCAACCCAGAGGGGAGGGAAAGAGAGGAGGAGAGGAGGAAGGGTGGCCGTGCTGGGGCAGGCTGTCTCCCAGAGTCCTGTCCCAGCTGTCATGTAACCTCCACAAGCTCACTAGTTGCCTCTGGCAGGTTTGGAAGGTTTTGCAGAAGTGACGAGTGCATGGGAAAAAAATGCCTTGGGTCCATCAGCCATCTCAGCTGGGTGTGTGGGGTGTGGGGCACAGGACTCTGCAGTCTCCTGGAGCCCAGCCAGCAGCAATCCCACTGCAGCTCAAGCCACTCCTGGAACCCAGGACCATCTTGCCTTCATCCTGAGCATCACCACTCCCTCTTTCTCCAGAGGCTGGAGGTTCACAGTTCCAAGTCCCTGTGTGAGGGAGGATGGAGGGCAGACCCCATTGCACAAGAAGCAGACACTTTCCGAAGACAAAAGCTCTTAACCCAGGGCACCAGTCCTAAGATGTCAAGCAAACTGTGCTGTACCAGTGTATTTTCATGGATGGCAGGTCCAGCCTTCCCTTAGGTTCTCAGAGGGGTCAGCCTGGTTAGGTGGACAAGTCTGGGAGGAGAAGGAGAATGCCTTAGGGAGCAGGTGTCCCCTGGCTCCTCAGCCAGGCTCAAAGAGATCCGGGATGGCAGCCTGCCCGGCAAAAAGTGAGCACCAGGTTCTCAGTGGCTGCAAGCCCTGCATCGCCAGCAGGGAGTTAGGCAGAGTGGCTTCCCCAGAGGCCAGACCAGGCTCTGGAAGGGGACTCACCCAGGGGAACACAACCCGCCAGTGGCCCTGCCACATGCAATCTTTCTTTATACTTGTGCTTTTGTTTTCTTTGTATTTATTTGATAAAAACTCGAGCAACACCTAAATCCTAACTCGTGCGCACCCTACCCAAGTCTGAAGGGATGTGCTAAGGCACATGCACACCCACATTCACGCAGCTCTCTTATTCTGATCATTCTGGGATAGGCCGAGCCCACCCTGAGGGCCAAGCTGCCTGCAGACTGTCATGTCCAGCCGGCACAAGGAGGCGGGGGCAGCCTGAGGAGGCCAACGGCAGAGACAGGGAAGCCCCAAAGGCCGGAGGGAGAGGGTGTGAGAACACACCGCTCGGGCGGGGGCCGGGCTGCTGGCTGGATCCCAGCCTCCATCACCCACTTAGCGTCTGAGGAATTAATTACCCGATTGCTCCAGGCAGAAGCCAGAAGCTTGAAGGAGGCCGCAGGCGATCTGTGGAGGCCTGCAGAGCACGGGAAGCCGCGTTTGATGCCGAGGATCCGCAGAATTCTCAGAGGACGGATTGTGATATTTTCACATTTCCTACAGCTCTGACTGCATCTGAACTCACCAACCCTCTGATAGAAGAAAACCTGGTTGTGATGAGTTTATCAACAGAGCACAGTTAAGAGATGAAACTACTTCAAGAGAACCTCGGCATTCGGGACAGCCTCACATCAGCCTAGTGGCTTGGTTTCTTAAAGAAATCAAAGTATAGGAGAATGAGGCAATGCACAGTTGAAAACAAAGGAAGCTTATCATGAAAAAGCATCAAGGAAGAAATGGAAGAAAAAACTCTAAAGCATTGCGAGGTGCTTTGAACGGGCTCTGAGTTTGTATTGATCCAGATTCTTTCCGCTGTGCTGTGGAAGATGACTCCCCACATTGCCTCACTACAAGGCGAAGGATGGTTTTGTGAACTTGAAACTTGATTAAGAAAAATTGCCAATAAATGTGGCCCATGATCTTGAAGGAAATTAGCAGGTGACAGTAGTGATGAGGACTCGTAGCCGAGGGATGGGAACCGGGGTCACGAGGACTAGAAGCGCTCGGAGAGAACTGGAAGGGGCAGAGTGTGTGCAGTCAGCAGAAGTTTTTAAAGACAGAACTGGTTTTGTGTTTTCTGAGGTTGTCAGGTGGCAAGGAAAGTACAGAGTGTGTATTATATGGTAAGTCATGCTTTCAAGAATATCTGAAATTTCTGGAGGAAAAAAGAAAAAGAAGTTCTTAATGTAAAAAGCTAAAGTTCTCTCCTTTTCTCTTAATCTTTGCCAGTGGTTTAGGGCACAGCCCTCCAGAACTTTATACATTTACATACATATGTAATAAGAATTTGCTACATGTATCACTCCACAACTTGCAGTCTTTATTTAACAGTTTGTCAAAAGGTCTTTGCATCTTTTTTAGTCGGGTGTCATAAATTAAGCCATGTCAGAGGCTTCATTTAAATGCTGGCCACCTCCACTGTACTACTTACCCAGAACCCCAGGAGGAAATCACCATTTGCAGGTGTCTGGGATTGGGGGGAGGGGGTCATGCCTGAGGGCTGAGGCCAGGTTTTAGTTCAGAAATGACCAGGGGAAGATGAGAGGAAGCCAGATCACCCAGTGACCCCTTTTCCTGTCAGATTCTCTGTAACTCCCTTCAGGGCTAAGTTACCAGCAGATGCTTCCAGTTAGAGAGACCGGGCAGGTCTCAGCTTTGTGTCTCCCATGGAGACACCAGAATGAATGGGTCAGTCTGGATGCATTGCTGTGGGCGAGAGCTCTTCCAGAACCAAAATCCCTTGCTCCTTGCCTCCCACCCTCCTCTGAATCCTGTACAAGGCTTTGTAAGGAGTTTACCTCAGAAGTGTTTTGCTAGAAGACTAGGAGATGGTCACTTACGAAGTCCAAGAGTCAGTTGAGGTGAGAGAGGCAGGGCTGGCTTTCTAAGACACAGAGTCAAATGACACATCTCAAAAAAAGAAGTAGTGCACTCACTGATTTCAAAACCTACTCCTTTGCATGGGGTCTCTGTTCCCCTCCCCCTCTTGCTATTCCTGCCAGTGCTTGCCCATTGTGAGTGTCTACCTTGGGCCACTCTCTGAGCCATCATCTGCCACAGAGTTCCTGCTGAGTCTGGGGCAGATAACCCATCTGGAACAAGGGGGCAGAGCTTCCAGAAAGCCCCAGGCGGCCAGGGTGCCCCAGTCCTACAGTCTTCTTGGTTTAGCCAGTGGGGGGCTCACTCCTGCTCTCTTGTGTAGAAGTCAACATGGAACATTCTTTTCTCCATGAAGGCTCCATCCAGTTCCTCCTACAAGGAGGCACATTCCCCAACAGCAGTGACTATAATGACCTTCGGTCACTAGTACTCCTGTTCCAGGAGCCAGACACAGGGCTCAGTGCTTTCCACATAATCCTTATAAGAACCTGTGGAGCAGACACAATCATTTCCAATTTCCACATGAAGCAACCAAGGGCCACAGGCACGGCCACTGTTCCAGCCCATGTCTGTCTGGTATCCATGCTGGCGCTCAGCCATGTGGCAGTACGGCCTCCCTGAAATCTACCACTTCGACCATAGAAGCTACAGCTAGAAGTCCTGCTACCTCCCATCATATTATTATTTCATCCCTTCTGATTAACGAGAGAGAAAGACTACCAAACCACTGGGATCTGCCTTATTCACTGAATCCACAGTTTCCAAAACAAAACCTCATGGGACGCTCTTGTAAAATATCCTATTTAATCGATTGCTAAATGGGTGGTAGGTGGTGGCAGACAGGAAACTAGGTGGGAGAGGAGAAATAGCTAGAGTAGGGTCAAAGAAATGTTCCCTGTCCACAGTGCTATTTGGTAAGAAATGTATCCAGCTGGCTAGCAATGTCACCAAGCACCCTGCCTTCTATAGTAGGTGACGGTGGGCAACCATCCATTTTCAACGGTTTACTGATAGCTGATCAGATACAGTCAGAATCTGGATGGATGAGCATGGTAAAAGATGCTCATCAAAAAAAGACCATCTTTTACTTCATATCAGGTCATATATTCCGACCCTCACAGAATCCACAGGGATAATCACCCCCATCCCAAGACCTTCAAGCGAGGCTCCTGTGGTCACCCTCTCATGGGTGATGGGGCAAAGTTCTTCTTGTGTTCCCCATGGCCCCTTTCCCCACTTTGGTGTGGTTGGGTGGGGACAGGGGAGGCCCTCACTGTGGTCTGGCCTCAGGGTAGAGTAACCACAAGACAATCAGACTACCAGAACTGAAGTCACCATAGCAGAGTTCCTGTGTGCTCTGATGCTAAAAGGGCCTCTTTATACTGTTGAGTCATATTTCAAAAAATCCTCATGTGTGCATGCTTGTGTGTGTGTGTGTGTGTGTGTGTGTGTGTGTGTGTGTGTTATGGATACATGTAAGCCCAAGGATAGAGTGGAGAAGGAGAGAGAAACACGTCCCATTGCACTTATCACATTATGTGTATATTTTCAAAACCCATTTGTGCTTAATGTGAGAAGCTGCATCCTACCTGAAGAGGTAACCTGTGTAGTTATTTCAAAATGGCAGCCCCATCTCCATCCCCACCAGGGTAATATTTTCCACCAAGTTAAGTCAATAATGTAAAGCAAACCCATTTTTCCTTGAGGTAAACAACATAGCAGATTAGAAATACAACATCCATGGACATCACTCTTAATAAAGTCACCTTGTAAAAACAAGCATTTTAAATGAGACCAAGGAGGTGAATACTTTTCGGAGTCACAATCCTGAGAAAAAGAAGGCTTCTGTGCATTGCAGCATGTTCCACGATTCCTCCTAATTTCAGGGTAGACCAGCTCTCAGGTCAGAATCCATCTGTGAACTCACAGAGTAACCCTGAGCCACCCCTTGGTCCTGCAATATGAGCACTCAGCTACAGGCCTTCCCCACCAGGAAAATCAATCCACTCCTCCTGAAGCGAGCTCCACTTGGGGCACCAACAGCTGCCCCTCCCACCTCCCTCCTACCCCCCCCCACCACCTTTTTGTGTGGCTGCTCAGTCTGGAGCCACAGACTCAGTGACCTGATACCTGAGAATAACCCGAAATCTTCAGGTTAGTTTTCTTCCTGGTGATTTTTTTTTTTTTTAATTTTTGATTAATGGTCTTAGAAAAACAAGAACCACTTTCAAAGGTTCTTAGAACAGAAAGCTGTCTCAGCTTTGGACCTAGGAAATGCAAAATGAGGTGATTTCTCGAATGCTGTAGCCCCCTGCCCCCCCTCACTCCCATCCACCTCAAAGATAAAAGGACAGTCTTAAGTGACATGGACCCCATGAATAAAGCATCCCATAATTTCTTCC
The DNA here is from genome assembly GCF_053574225.1 of Canis aureus. Classification (NCBI taxonomy): domain Eukaryota; kingdom Metazoa; phylum Chordata; class Mammalia; order Carnivora; family Canidae; genus Canis; species Canis aureus. The sequence continues at coordinate 28,675,883 of NC_135622.1, read as the reverse complement.
ATCCAGAATAATGATCCTGCACAAAGCAGTATTTTCTGGGGTGACACTGAAAGGACACGGAGTCATCTTTTACCCATATTTCCAACTTTCGGATCACACTTTTCCATTCTGGGGGGTTTTCTTTCTCTCACTTGCCTCCACACCTCCAGGAGGTGAGTAAAGAGGTGAGTTTTCCATACTGGCCGTTAGGGGATAATCAAGCCCCATGGGAATAAGTAGTTATTGGCAACATCAGTGAATGACACACATAGCTAGAGCCAGGGCAGAACTGGGGTGCCTCTGGGGGCAGCGATGCCAGAGCAAGGCAAGGCCGTGCAAAATATAGGATCAACCCAGCCTCTGGACCACACCACACATATGAGATGCAAGACCATACATCTAACTCCCAGCCCAACCCCCCGCTCCACAAGCAAACTGCAAGATCTAGTTTAGAGCCCCTCAGATGATGGTGGAGAAAGTGCTATGCAGAGCCTAACCCCCAGTCTTAATTATCTAGACTTGGCAGGGCACAGGCCCCCATTTGTTGCTGGATCATGCTCTCTGTTTTTTAAAGACAATTTATTAAAAAGAAAACAGGGGTGAATGAGCAGAGTAAAAGAGCTGGTTTAGCCTGAACTGCCAGAGTCATATTCTGTCCCCATCTTTTGACCAATGGTCCATGAGAAATGCACGCTCAAAAATAGAAATAAGATGGGGGCACCTGGGTGACTCAGTCAGTTAAGTGTCTGACTCTTGATCTCAGTTCAGGCCTTGATCTCAGGGTCATGAGTTCAAGCCCTGCACTGGACTGCACTCCTGGTATGGAGCCTACTAAAAAGACGTTTTTTTTAAATAGAAATAAGATGAGGGAAAGTAGGTTAAGTCCTTTACATATGTATTCAAAGACACTGACATCATTTTGTAAGTTTGGGTTTACACAGCTAGCACATGAGCCATTTTATCTCCTCGGTCAAAGCATCATTTTCAAAATGATGAAACATGGCCTCATACTGTCAAATATATATATACTAAGCACATTTATTTAACTTGTCAATGAGTTGAATCTCTAATGCTGAGAATCAGTATTAGAGAAACAGAGATGGACAGTCAGTTTGGGGAAGAACTCTGTCATAAATATTGTCTTAGTCCAGTTGGGCTGCTGTAACGGAATCCTCTAGACTGAGTGGCTTATAAGCCACCAAAATTCATTTCTCACAGTTCTGGAAGCTAGAAAGTCCAAATGATCAGGGCGCTAGCAGATCTGGGGTCTGGTGAAGACCTACTTCTGGATTCATAGACGGGCATCTTCTCAGCATGTCCTCATATGGCAAAGGGGCAGGGGATCTCTCTGAGGTCTCTTTCATAAAAGCACTAATTTCATTCATGATCTAGTCATCTCCCAAGGGTTCCAGTCTCTAATACCAGCACCCTGGGAATTACTATTTCAACATGAATTTGGAGGTGGAGGAGACAAACATTAAGTTCACTGAACTAAATTACATATAAAACTAGTTAATATTCTATGCCACAAGAAAACCGTAACATCTGTGGTTACCTTTTCAACCAGACAGAAATGGTTTGCATTCTTACGCAGCAAAAGGTATGTGAGATTTACCCTCTCGTAAGGATAGGTTAGCATGTAACTTCACAGAGTCTGAGTCCTAACATCTAGTAAATAGTACATGGAACAAACATGTGTACCCCTAGAGATTTAGGGACCCTTCAGTGGACCTAGTAGACAATGCTCAGGTATGACATTAAAAGGACACGGAGACATCCTTTGTCCTCAATTCCAAGTTTGGGATAATTTTTCTTTACACCTCCTAGGCTCCTGGTTGGGCAGCTTCCAGCAAGTCAGTGATAATAGCTGGGTTATAGCCTCATGGCCAAAGCCATACCTATCAGCCAATTCCTCTATGAAAATGAACTCCATGCTAAAAATGAAACATAATATTGAATTACTAATTTCAAATGGCCATGTACAAAATTTAAAGAAATTCAAGCACCCATGTACAACCTGATACCTTTACACATCTTTACATTTTCTTACATCATAGATCAATTTATTTTTATCTTTTCTACTTAGCTTGGATGAGGCTCTTTATCTTTTTCTCTAAACGTCAGTCTACAACCTCAGGCTTAGTTAGCCATTTGGGTTAAGGCTATGGGGTGAGAGCTGAGGAACTGGGACAGAGGCCAGAATCACGTAACAAGGGCCTAGCAGGGGGCCAGACCAGATACCAGGAGGCATCTAAATACCTACGGTTAACTCATACCTTGAGTCTGAAACACAGCCCTTAGAGTCATCCAAAGCATGGCCAAGTGAGCATCCCTCTCCTGCAATATCCAGTCTAAAGACTCTTCCCTCATTCGTCCCTTCCTTTACATCCCAGAGGCCGCCCGTCTAGTCTAGGCCTTAATCACACCTAGATCACCACAATAGTATGCAGTATCTTCCCAAGTCAGCTCCTCCAAACCCGCTAAAAAATTAGTTCATTCAATTCATTCGGCAAATATTTACGAACAGCTTAGAGAACAAATGCCAAAACTGTTCTAGGTTCTGCTGATAGAAAAGAAGACAAGTTCTTTACTCTCGTGTATTTCCTTAAGAACAAGGAGACAAGTAACAAAATTAATGCCAAGTGGTGATAAGTAAAACCGAGAAACAAGCAGAGTTAGTTTAGAGATCAAAGAATGATGGAGGGCTATTTTATTGCAAATGCTCATGGAATTTCTTGACTTACACCTGGCCTCTTAACATTCTCATCACAACCAGTGAATCTACAAAAGCAGATGAAATCCTTCTGTAAACTCAAGTGAACTAGAAAAAATATTTTTAATGCTTGGGCAAGTCCCTGGAATAGAAATGTTTTGTTAAAAGTTTTCCTGTGTGTTTTAGTATTTTAATAAAGACCACATAATATGAGGCTTATTTCTAGGAATTAAATAAGAAAAAACACTGATGGAGAGGAAGCTGCTGTTTTATACATTGTGGCCCAGGAAAGCCTCTACGATAAGGGACCTGAAAGGAATGGAAGAGCAGGCCATGAACATATCAGAAGGAAAATTCTCCAGGAGAAACCAGTTAGTGCAAATGTCCTGGGGTAGGTGCATACTTACATGTTAAAGGGTTTCAAGGAGTCTAGTAAAGAGGAGAATATGAAGTAGAGTGAACTGAGTCAGAGGTAAAAGATATAGAGGTACCACAGACCAGACCATGGAGAGCTTTGTGGGCTGAGAAAAGGACTTGGAATATCAATCTAAGGGAATGGTACTGAACAGGAGAATGGAATGATCTGACTTGTTTTTACGGGGTGCAGAGAATAGCCTGCAGGGGGGCAAAAGGAGAAAGGGGTCTAGTGGGGCAGTAGCACCCTTGGTGTCAGATGAGGCACAATGGCAGCTGTGCATGCTGGTGCAGAGAGAAGTCAATGGATTCTGGATATACTCCAGAGGAAGAACTGACAGAATTCCTGATGGATGAAGCATCGGGAGTGAAAGAAAAAAAAAAAGAAATCAAAGATGACTCCAGGGTTTTCACCCTGAGTAGCTGGAGAAAGGAGTAGACTTTTGCAGAGACTGAGTGGGTGGAGACCTGGAGAAAGGACAGGCTGGAAAGGGAGCATGGATAAAGGGTTCAGTTCAGGATATGTCAAGTTCAAGGCACCTAAGAGAGATAGATCCCAGTGGAGACATGAAGTGCGCAGTTGGCTGTACATACATGGAGTTCAGGAAGAATCAAGGACTTAACTGACCAGTGGAGAGCATGCAGTTGGTATGTGACATGTTTGCATGCGTGGTAGTGCATGCATGTGTTTGATATCAGACAGTTGACAGAACACATAGATAGATGTTTGGCGGCAGATACATGAAGATTGACACATTTGGAAGGAATCAAAAGCCAGATCCAGCTACTCAGAGAGTGACGAGAGAAATAAGGAAAAGCCCTAAAAATGAGCCTCAGGCCGACTAGTATGTCTGTCTGACACAAAGCATCACACAGTCAGCTCTAGAACCATCCAAGATGCCTATCATTCAAACACTTTGGACTGATCTCCTCGAGACAGAGTTTGGTCCTTCCTCCCAAGCCCACTGCCCACTCACACAGCATGCCCACTTCCTGAGCACCCCAGTTCACACCATTGACATTTGTAGGAGGGTCTCTCCGGCCCCTCCCTTCTCTTTGACTTATTCCTACTATGCCATCCAAGACTGTCCAACCCTCATCCTCTCCACAAGCACTGCTATAAGCCCTGCCCCCTTAAAGCCCCCCATGACATCCCCTCCCCTGGCCAGGCCTAGGCTCCAGACCTTTACCATTACCCCAGCACCAGTGATTGTTGTCTTGCACCAGGGCAAGGGCAATGTCTCCATGTCTGTCCTGGCTTCCCAAGTGCTTGGCATGGTACCCAACATAGAGTGGCATTCAGCAGACATTCATTCAAGATGCCCATGAGAGCTATGTGGGCAGAGCAGTGCCACCATCACAGTGCCTTATGTGATCAATGCCCCTCCGTGGCACCCAGAAAGGCCCACAGGCAGCCTTTCATCTGTGTCAACAGGGTGAGTTTTCTCCTTCTGATAATCCATACTCAACCCTGCATCCTCCTGTTTCCTGTGAGAGAAAAACGCAGGGGCTTTTTCCTCCTACACTGTGACTTTCTGCTCTGTTTGGCCATAGTGAAACTGAAAGAGAACAAGATGGGGGGCGAGGGACCCTGGGGTCCCCTTCCCATGGCCCCTCCAACCAGAAGAAATGTCCCCTCCTTGGATGAAAGAGCCTTCCTCCAACAGTAAATTATTTCTAAATTGTATATCTCGTTTAATGTGTTTCAAAATTGAAAGAAAATATTTCTCCCACAATTATAGTCATTTTGTAACTCCACCCCACAGTTTCCCAGCTCCTTCCAAACCTACCTATTTTAAAACAGAAAAATACCACTGTTTCCCAATGTGTTTTTTATTGAGTAAGCCAGGGAGTGCTCAGCACACCACTTTCCCCTCCAGGATTATCCTAGGACTATCAGATTAGAGACAAATTAGGTAATACTGCCTGCTGCTTTCGTTCAGAGAGATTTTGAAAGTCTGGTCTTAAAGTAGGTGAGGGACACCAGATCACACACTGAAGCAGGCAGAGACCTTGTCTCTGAGACCAGCTGCAAGGAGAAGCAGAGCCCGGAAAGACTCAGAGGGCTGTGTACTGGAGATGGCCTCATGCTGCTGACCGGGCTGGCAGGGTGGGCCTCACAGGGGCTTCCAACATTGGAACAGGATGCCCTTACCTTTTGAAAAGACGAGTTCTAGTCCAGGAGTTTATGACAGGACATCATCTAGTGTGTTGTCACTGCTCTCAATAAGAAAATCGAGACACACCCCTCCTTAACCAAAGCTTTGGATGGAGTGTACCTCACCCAAGTTTGACCCTGGGCCTTAACCTCCATGTGTGTCCCCTCCACCTGATGCCTGGACTCCCACCTCTGAACCATAAATAAAGTAAGGGTTCCACAGTAACCACAGCCTTAGACAATGCGAGAGGGAGCGCCTTTTCTTCAGAGGCCAAATTTTACCTGGTAATAAATAAATGCCACAGATCACATGATCTGGAGCTACTTCGAGGCCCATGGACAGTAGCAGGTGCCTGCCACGAAACATGCAAGCTTCGATTGACCCAAGACCCCCTCTATGGGAGAGGGCCGAAGGACTCCAAGAGAAGCAACCCATTTTGCACTCAGAAGGTTTGGACACATGGTGAGCAAGAGGATGACTTCCAAGGTAAAACAGTCATTCGGGTGCTGCCAGGAACCAGGATGCCCCCAACACATGCGAAGGGCATGTCAGTCGTGAAAACCTTGCAGGAAGTTCCAGCCCAAAGCTCAGTCAGCCCCCATAACTCTTTCTTCATTTGAGAGTCAGTTTTCACCAGGTGTGAGACACAGAACCACTGACCCCAAGCCAAGCATGCAGAAACAACCTTCCTTAATCCAGACACTTGTCATCTTGGATTTAAACTTGACCCTGTCTGCCCCTGCTGCACGTGGGAGAAAGGTCAGTTCAGTGTGCCAGAAAAGTCTCCATGATTAATCACTTCCCACCAGATTTGACAGCTCCAGATATTTTCCCTCTTGCCTCCAGGCGTTATCTCAACTCAGGATGAACTTGGAACTGCCATTTGAGGCACGCCCACAAAACTGACACATGAGAGCCAAGAGGACATGCGGGAGACGTGACTCCCACCTGTACTGTGTCAGGGTGTACCTGCTTTCCTCAAGGCGACAATGCAAACCTTTCTACAGCACCCAGAGTTCAAAGCTGGGCTCATCTCATCCACAGATATGCAATCGTCTTCTGCCTAAAAGCTATGTATCTTAATTACATGTCCAACAAACTTCTTGAAAATCATTGCACGGAAAGATACGCATGGATGCCAGGAAGGGCAGTGGTATGTCCTGGCTGAAAGTGCCCCTTTTGGAAAGAGACTTGTATGGCCACTTTGGAAAATAGTTAGCCAGTATCTTACAAATCATACAACCATCCTACGACCCAGAGAACCAGCTCCTGGGTATTCACCCAAGAGAAATGAAAACAGACATCCACCCAAGTTCATGATGTTCATGCAGCTTTCTTCGTGATCACCAAAACCTAGAAACAACTCGAATACCCATCAGCTGGTAAATGGGAAGTTGAATGTGGTGCATCCAGGCAATGCAAAACCACTCCACAGTAAAAAGAAACTGACTGCTGATATACACGAGGATGTGGACAAGTCTCAAATCAGTTATGCTGAGTGAAAGAAGCCAGATGCAAACACTACATACTGTTTGGTTGCATTTATATGAAATTTTAGAAAAGGCAACATTACAGTGATAGAAAACAGGTCACTGGTTCCTGGGGCCATAAAGGGGGGTTATTCCAAAGAAGTTAAAGGGAACTTCTCCAGGTGCTGGAATGTTCTGTATCTCAACTGTGGCAGTGGTTACATGACTATGTATAATTATCAAAATTCATTCAGGGTGCAACAGATTAATCAAAATGGATTGATTTTATGAAATAAATAACATAACAATATTTTTAAAAGATCCCACCTACTTACTTCAAAAAAATCAGTCCACAAACTAATCTCATCCTTCTTTACCTTACTTGCTACTAAGCCTCTGTCCCTATAGAAAGCTGTGGGTACAGGTAACAAGAGGCTGGGAGGGATCCTTGCTGTCCTGTCCCTTCTAAAATAGGGTGGCCTACATCAAGACAATGGCACACCTTCCAAAAGCCAGAATGGGGTCCACAGCCTGGCCACCAAATATCCCAGGAAAAGCAGACTTAAAGCATTCCACCCCAGAGATATCACATCCTATCACCTCACAAAAGAGGGGTCCCCACAGAGGAGGGGGCTGTGTCCAAGGTGATGTAGCACCATCTGGAGAACAGGCAAAGTCAGAGCAGGGTGTTCCAGATGTCTAGAGAGAACACTGGCCTGAAGGATCAATCCTGTGAGTTCGTGGACTATGAGAAAAAGCCAGTGTGATCTTTAGAAATTCGCCAGAAACAATGTGAAGGATCCCAAGGATTATGTGCCAACAAGCATTGCTATTCAGAGGAATAAGACAAGTCTGTAAAAGTCAGAGGGACAGGAACACAGCAAATGTAAGTACTAAAACGCATCACCTCTGTATAATCTGGCCAGACTCAAGGAAAGCAAAATTCTTTCTTTCTCACTAGGGAGAAAACAAAAGCCATGGAGCTTCTTCATATTTAGGGGGCAAATAATAAAGGCGAATGATATTATTTCTGCAAATTTACAAATGCACCATGCCTGGGCAAATGCTTGAGCAAGAGTATGAGGCACCCACTGCTGCTGATGTTTGCAGCTCAGCAAACTAACCGCGCTCCCTTTCCTACTGCCTTGCTCTTCTGGAAGGTGTTGGGCAAAAGCAAGAGAACCAAGGCTACCACATTACATGCCAACCATTGGTACCAATTTCTGTGAAATAACAAAGCAATCATCACAGATGCTATTGAAACCAAAACCCTGAATAACACCAACAATACCACAATAGACCCCAAATTAGAGGTTGCAGCCGCCAGGCATGGAAGGACTGTGAGGGCACCCCCAGCTGTGGACCTCAGTCTCTGCTCAATGCTGCCCACATTCCAGATTTCAAAAGCCACAGGAAGGTGCCAGGCCCTTTGCAACCAAATTCCAGGGAATCTGCAAAAAACAGAGGAGGCCAGCGAATGCTCTGACTCAGCAAAGAACATACAACCTTCACATTTCCCAGGGCTCCTTGTCAAATGAGCTGGCCCCACTCTCTGGCCCCCTTTCCTCCCAATGGCTATGCTCCTCACCATTCTCTGTGCCCTTTAGCCTCTCCAGGAGAAGTAAGGGCTGGTTATATCCAGCCCCTGGTTAGTTAATCGAAGAGCCCTGATAAGAGGCAAGATATAAACTATAAGTGAAACTTCCAGGGTCGGGTAGCTCATGAGTGGCCAACTAGGATCTGCATTTGATCAGTCTTCTCTCCCTGTATTCAGTCAGCCTTCTCCATGTGTCCACACCCCAGACATAACTAGGTGGTGTTTTAAATCACCTGCCTAAAGCTGAAATAGGAACTAAGCTTCTCTCTTGAAAAGGGAGCTTCTCAAATGCCAGAAAGTGTGCCCCAGAACCAAAGCCAAAGAGAGAGATCAACTGATCGGGTCGGGGGAAGCCATGACCAAGATGAGGACGCCCTTAAGATGCCTCAGGTGTGCCCCAGCCACCTCCCTCAAGCCTGCCTGGGCCCTCAGTCTCAGCCTCTGTCTCCCTGTCTCTCTGTCTCTCTCTCTGTCTCTGTCTGTCTCCCTGTCTCTCTGTCTGTAAAAGGGGCACCCTGCTGCCTGCCACATTGGCCTGTTGAAGGAAAGAATGAGATGAGATCAGCAAAAGGCAAACTATAAACTGTTAACTAAGATGGTTCCAGGAGCGGCCTCACAGAAGTTACTACCTTCCATTTAATAAAAAGCCCTTATCCATGAATAGCCCTTTAGTGACCAGCCAATGAACATCTCAAAACATAAGCTCAATGCTCAATAAATGATCAGATTTCTTTTTTAAAAAACAGCAAAACTAGAATTTTCCTGCACTTCCATAAGTTGTACCTGCCTCTGGGCAGCTGGGCCATCAGCTGCAGCAGGAAAGCAGGAATCTGGGCAAAGCCCTCACTTGGAAAGCTGAGCCCTTCCAAAGGTCAAACCCCAGTTTAACCAGAAAGTGGTAGCTATTGTGTGGGACCTCATCCTTGGCCTGAGTGGGCCAGGAATCTCTGAGCTGGAGCTCCTCCCCCTCCTCCTTCTTCTCCCCACTGCAGGGAGCACATCCTTCTGTCTGTCTGCCGTCTGCCAGGGCAGCTGTCCACCAAAAACTGCTTTTACTCCCTGATCTTCCTCCTCTCTGTCTAAACTTGGGCTCATCAACACTCTCCTCTTAGGCTGAGCAGATAATGAGGGGGAAAAGAGGAAGAACACTAACAGCACTTCCCCATTCCAGATGCTTCTAAGTGGGTGCATCATTACCTCATTTTAAACCTCCTGGCAACTCCAACGGTAGCTATCATTAAGCTTGTTTTTGTCATGGACACAGAACAAACAAGTGTCAACCCAGGACTTAGACACAAACTTACCTGAGGGCATCACACGAGCATCCCCACAGACCCTAGCACTTGGTCATTCACCCTGAATCCTGGCTGGCCCTCCTCCTGAGTCTCAGCTCTGTGGGAACAGACTGCCTTTTACCGACTTATATCTGCCACAGAATGTCTCTCTCACAAGATGCACAAGAAAGTTTCACTTTGTTTTCAAAAAGTTCTTAAAATAAAATGAATCTATAATTAAGAGGCTGCCCTACAATGATATATAGCTATTGACCCCATGAGAATGTTTGGGGCCACTGAAGCCTAGGTGGGCAGACACTTTGGGTGACTCCTGCCCCCACCCTTTGGGTAAATGTGCCCGTGCCATGTCCCTTGGCAATACTATGAGATATTTCAAAGGCAGGCTGAGGACTTCAAGCTTCCCAGCCTCCCCACACTCCTTCCAGGGAGATGCTTGCAAAAGGAGAGATTCCTGGGACCTTCCACTTGTGGGACAAGAGAGCAACACAGTGCAGTTAACAAATCAACCAGTCTGGCTCCTGTCCTCAGAGGATCTGAAGCTGTGACCTAGTAACACCTCAGGAAATTCTGGTGACCTAAGATTGGTCCAAATGAAGCTGCTCTCAAGTGGGTTGGAGGTGGAGGGGCTGGTCCTAGATGTACCCACCCATGGAAGGCTCTGTGGGCAGAGGTTCTGAGGAGAGAGTGGGGGTTGGGAGAGATCTTTATCTGAAGACCACTGTCATAAGAAGGTATCAGGTTGCCTAGCACACTCAAGAGAAAGTCTTAGAAAAAACATACTTAAGTGTCCACACACCATCTCATACCCATTCAGATGGCTACTATCCAAAAATGAAACAAAACAGAAACTACACAAGGATGTGAAGAAATTAGAGCTCTTGTGTACTGTTGGTAGGAATGTAAAAGCTTCTATGGAAAGCAATAGAGGTGTTTCTCAAAAACTTGAAAATCGGTGACCACATGATCCAGCCATTCCACTTCTGGGAACATATCCAAAAGAAGAGAAAGCAGGTCTCCAAGCAGTATTTGTACACCATGTTAATCACCGCACTATTCACAATAACTAAAACATGAAAGCAACCCCATAGTCTATGGATGAATGAGTGAGAAACAAAATCTGATATGCACATGTAATGGTATATCATTCCGCCTTAAGAAGGAAGGAAAGTCTGATACACACTACAACACAGATGAACCTTGAGGACATTGTGCTCAGTGCAATAAACCTGTCACAGAAGTACAAGTACCGTATGATTCCACATACATGGGATACGTAGGATAGTCATATTTGTGGAGACAGGAAGTCCAATGGCAGCTGCCAGGGCTTATGGGGAGGAGATCACAAGGAGTCAGTGTCTAATGGGAACAGCGTTTCAGTTCTACAACAGGAGAACTTCGGAGGCAGGTGGTGGTGATGGTTGCACAACACAAATGTGTTAAATACACTTAAAAATGATTAAGATAGCTAATTTTGTTATGTGTACAATGTTTTCAAGTGTCCATGTATTAAAATTAAAAGCATCCAGTCTTTATTGCCTCATCGTCAACCAGATTTCACTTACTCTTTTGTTTTGCGTGGTGTCGCCTCTTCAGCTTCACATCTGATGCCAATTTTATTAATGATAGGATGAGATTTGAATCAACTCTTCTCCAGAGACAGGAGGAACACAAGAAGCAGGCAACTTGGCAGGACCCAAGATGAGGAAAACTAGTCACAGTCCGTTCAGAAGGTGCTGGCTCTGGGAGGTGGGCATGCCTGCCCTGTGCTAGGGCACCGGCCTTTCCTCCTGAAACTGGCCATTCGGGGGAAGCGGGAGGGGGACAGGGAGGACCAGGTTACAATCCACAAAATGTGGTATCATTGTCCTTCTGGGTTCTAAATGTTTCTTTCTATGAGTCACAAAGGTTAACTGGGAAGCTCTTGAATTAAAAAACCCACAGGGTTTTCCTTTTATAGACTGTCCTCAGGAGACCTCTCACTGAGTGCTCCTTCTGTCCTCATCCCCAACTGGCAGCTGCACTTAGCATGTGTGTTTACAGAAATACCAGTAGTTATTGCATGTTCCTTTCCATGTGATTAAGCATTGCCATAAAGCCCAGGCTGAGTTAGAAATAGACCTTTCCCTTCTGAGAAGGGCTGAAAAGACTGAAGCTGGTGGTGGTGGCAGTAGTGTGTGGCTTGCACCACCTACTGGCCATAGTGGGGATCACATAGCAAACGCCAAAAGAGAGGACCGGGCTTTTCCACCTTCCAATGGACTGACCGGAAGCATGGCCCTACCCACCCTGCAAGATGGGAGGTGACTGTAAAATGCCACCAATCAACTGCTCCACACTGCAACCTAGCTCCATACTTGTGCTCCCTAACAAAAGTCTCCAATCACCTGAGATATTATCTAAGGCAACAGCCAGACTGAGTCTCTTGCTCCCAGGAGCGCACTTCAGGCGGAATACATGCATGTATCCAGACTTGGAGATAAGAAACACATCTCACTATGGCTTGCAGCTATAGCATTTGCCAGGTAACATCTGACAAATATATTTTGACCCTCATAACAGTTGTATGAGGTATATTCTACTACTCTTATTTTAGACGTGAAGAAACCCAGAGGTTCAGTCACTACATTAAATACCTTTCTAACACAGAGAGGGAAAGGGCAGGGTACCTGTTGAGAAGTGGAATTATAACATAATAGTTCTTTTTTGTTTGTTTTCCAAAGCAAACACATCAACATAAAGATATCCAAGTGTTGTCTTAACAGTTTGGAAGATCTATTTAAAAGTTCCACAAGCAAATGAACATCCCCAGCTTTGCAGCCACTGCCTCATTTCTTGGCTCACTTCAACAAATGAACTGACCACCTTCTGGGTCCCAGCAGAGCAGCTGGTGGAAACTACTTCATCACCTACCTTATGGTAGGGGCACTCTTGATGCCAAAAAAACTAATTTTAAAAAATGGAAACTCGCCACTACTGAGGATATTCATGTTCTAAAGCCTATTCACAAGGAGTTTGGAACAATAATAGGAACACGTATGTAAAATCTCCAAGAGTGACTACTTCAAACACATACATGAAATGTTTGTGTCCTAATGTGTTCATTAAAAAAAAAAAAAAAATTAGTACTGTCCTGTATAGAGCCACACTGAACATTTAGGAAAAGAACTCATTGTCACAACAGCCTTTCTAGAAACAGCAGAAGACTCATCCTTTTAGGATTCTAGAAACTCTCTTCTCCCTGACCCCAAGCCCCATTCTGCTCCCTCCTTCCTAAATGGTCCCACATAGCCATCTTACATGTCCTAGTCTGTCCTGAAAAAAAGAAAAAAAATGCATTATGATCCCACTGCTGTTCATTGGCATTTTTTTCTTTTTCTTTTTTTTTAAGATTTTATTTATTTATCCATGATAGACACAAAGAGAGAGAGAGGCAGAAACACAGGCAGACTGAGAAGCAGGCCCCATGCCAGGAGCCCGACATGGGACTCAATCCCGGGACTCCAGGATCACGCCCTGAGCCAAAGGCAGGCGCTAAACCGCTGACCCACCCAGGGATCCCCACTCATTGGCATTTTTAAGAGCATGTCTTACTCCAAAGAAGGAAGGCAGCCTCCAGTCTCATATGAGGTAGGGTGGCACTGCCTCCTTGTTATGTGACCCACTCGACTGAGGCAGGGAGTCTGATGTACAGTCAGTCTGTAGAAAGAGCCCACATGACACTAGCAAATGGAAGCCGGATTTTAAGAGAAAACCAGATTACTAGTTTTGGGGGCTCCTTACACTCAGTTTTTTAATATCAATTTAAAAAACATAAAAACAAATATTTTAAAACCTTCATCTAAAACACAGTGCATGACCAAGTACAACAGTCATCCCTGCATCCTTTTGGACAATGGAGGAAAATAACACTTGGTGTTAGAAAAATTACAAAAAAAATGTTGCTGCTCAACAATAAAGCCTTTTCTGCGAAGTGACTCCACATGGGCAGCCCCACGTCTGGAAGCTCTCTAGGAAATAATCTGGGACAATCACAGGTCACACTTCATCTGTTTCCTTTCCCTCAGGGTCCACTCTTCTGCACTGCCTCATGTCTGGTGTCTTGAAATCCAACTTTTTTTTTATATATATATTTTGTCCTCTAGTTATCTCAGGTGGGAGGGTAAATTAAGTCCCTATTACTTCACTTATGTGGAAGCAGGGATGCAGAGAAGTGATTCTTGACATCTGAGAATAAAGCTATAGACTCTCTTCCTGGCAACCACAGAGGAGACACTCCCCGGTCACGGGAGGTCTCAAGCCCCTCAACACATGGCTGTGCTTAATGTGTGTGCTAGATTGATGATGGTCCCTTCCTGCTCCTGTAGTCACACAACCATGTCCTTGTCATGGCCTCATGGTGGGCAGGGTGTATTTCCCCATGCTGGAAATATGAGCTAGCCTGTGACTTGCAGCCTGACAAAAGCTGAGGTTTGCAGTGCACTCCCCATGCTAGCCTGGGACACGCACAGCAGTCAGAGGCACCATCTCCCCAGACTGCAGAGTGAGCTTCTCGATCCTGAGGGGCATTTCCTACAGAGTGATGGCTATTTCAGCAGCAAACACAAGGGAAACATCATTCAGAGCAAGTTTGGGTTGAGATATTGAGTGTGGCTTGGTCTCAAATGCACTGCACTAAATAAAAGAATTAAAAATAATTTGTTAGTGGTCTGAGAGCTCTGGTCACAGCAGTGCTTGAAATTCTAGTAAGATTCAACTTGTCTCCCTAACAAGATGAAGTAGCTGAAGCAAAACTAAGGAGACCCTCACTGGGAGGACAAGCAGCCTTGGCATCAAGACCCTGTTACGAGGATGAAAAGACAAACTACAGACTGATAGAAAGTATTTGCAAACCACATATCTTACAAAGGACTTGCACCTAGAATATATGAAAAGCTCTCTGAAATCACAACAGTAAAGAAGGAAACAATTCAATTAGAAACGACATGAACAGACATTTCACCAAAGAGAATATATGGATGGCAAACACACACAAAAAGATGTTCAACATTTTTATCTATTAGGGAAATGCCAATTCAAACCATGATGAGATAGGGTCAAAATAAAAGCTAGTGATAACTCCAACTGCTGGCAATGGCATGGAGAAACTGGACCACTCAGACATTGCTGGTGGAGATGCAAAATTAGGACCACTTTAGAAGAGCATAGCAAATGCTCACAAAACAAAGTACACACTTTACCATGTGGCCATGGAGTGCCACAAAGCAATAAAAAAGAATGAACTGTGGATTTATGCAACAAATTGAATAGTTCTCAAGGAAAATACTAAGTGAAAAAAAGGCCAATAACATAAGATTATACACTATCTGCTTCCACTTATATAATAAATTTGAAATAACAAAATTGTAGAGATGGAGATGAAATTAGTTGTTACTAGGGGCTAGAGGAGGATACTCTAAAAGACTAGCATGAGGGATCCTTATAATGGAACTACTCTGAATCTTGACTATTATACATCTTGGTGGTGGTCACACAGGGATACACATCTGAAAAACTTGCATGGAACTAAAGACACACATAAGCAAGGGTGTGTAAAACTGATATCTGAATAAAATCAGTGGATTGTACCAATGTCAATTTCCTGTTGTGATATTGTGTTATAGTTATGCAAGTTTGGGGGAAATTTGGTGAATGTTATATAGGATCTCTGTTTTATTACAACTGCATGTAAATCTACAATCATCTTAAAATATGAAAGTTAAAATTTTTTTTAAAGTTAAAATTTTTTTAGTCTTAATATGGTAATAGCTAAACAGAAGTAAGAAGACAGTAAAAATAAACTACATGAGTTACTTGTATTACGAATGAGGAATTAGTCAGCTTTTAAGTTTGTGTTTTGATACATGGGTGTATTGCTTTCATCTTATTAATTGATTTGATTAAATACAAGATGAGTTTCAAAGCAGAGATAGTGTTGGGATAAGAAGAGGTGAGTCTGGTGCTCAGGCTGGGACACTAACTGCTCTGTCCTTGAGGCCTATCATCTTTTCCTTGAGTACCTTGTACAGACCAAAGACCAGTTCCTGGTGGAATGGTGTGATGTCATCAGTGACTTGTGTCAAGGGCTCCAGAATCTCGGAAGCCATTTGTTCCCAAAGACCTGGCTATAGTCAGTGTTCTTCTCACACTATTCTGAGGCTGTGCTCCGGGTAAGTGTGAGAGGCCTAGATCCTGAAACAGCCAGGAAGTGGACTCTGGGTGAGTGTCACTCGTTCCTGTACTAGACTGATTATGTAAGGCCATCCAGCTTAGCCCTCATAGAAAGGTGACTGAGGCTCAATTCTTGCTGCTCCTGGCCATCCTCTCCTTGAGCACTGGCCAGATACAAGTCTTAATCCCAAATCCAAAGTGCACTACCACAGTTAAGGAACAGATCCTAGACAAGTTGCTATTTCTGCATCTACAAATCATCTAAGTTATACACCTTACCTCATAGATCATTATAAGAATTGAATGAAGTCATTCTTTATGCATTGATCAATATTGGAAGTTCAATAAGCAATCAATAACTGTTAGCCATTTTTGCCATTTTAATTACTATTAGGTTTTATGAGGAGTAGGTTAAGCAAATAGAAGTGGTCCAGCCAGAATTAGGTTGAGTCCCTTCCATTTTTGCGTACATAGAGAAGACAGGATCTCTCCAGGCTCCACATCAGCTGCCTCAGAGATTGCTCGAAGTCAACAGGACCTGCAAAGAAGAGTCAGAAGAAAAGAGTGTGCATGGAAGGGAAGGCAGGTATGTGTGGTCATCTAGCTTCTACCCACAGTCTCTGACTGAAGTTTACAGAACATCATGGTTCCAACATTACTTCTCCTTCCTACTCTTGACTCTCATGTGTTTGGGTCTTCATGGGCAAGGGAAAGGGTTTTCAGGGTGAGATAGGGAGGTCACTATCCCATTCACTTTGGTGACTATTAAAGACATCTATGATGAGAGAAGTTACATCTGCCTCTATAGAGGTATCCTCCAGGCAGAATGGTCCATGGAAAGATGCACAGGAGAGCAGCTTTTGCCTGGCAAAGAAAGGGAAATAATAATTCCGTTCCTACCCTCTTTTACAGACAAGTGCAAAGGGGTGATGGTCATTTTCTTACCCCTCCAGATGTCATATGCAAAATTCTCAAGGCAAGTGGGAAAGGAAGAGCCTAGCATTTCCCAGGTGGGTTCTCCCACCATGATGACACAGGGTCCTTCCTGTCTCCCTGCAGCTCCACGGAATAGGAATAGGAGCCCTCTAGCCTCCAGTTCTGCCTCTTCAGAGGCTGTCTCTGAGCAGAAAGTCAGGAGAATGAGAGGCCAGAAGAAGAGGAAATCAATGGATGTCAAGGCAGGTATGTGTCTGCTTCCCGGCACAGAGTGTTACTATAGAGTGACCACTTGTCATCTTGTCTTCCCAAGACTAGGTCCAGGTCCAGTGTTCAGAGTGAGTTGCAAGGAAAGAACTACATTTCTCAGGTGGATCACATCCATGCTTACTTGGAATCTTTTGTTTCTACAGCTGTGCAGGAGAGTAGCACCCTGACATCCAACTCCACTGCCTCAGAAACTCTCTCTGAGCTGAGGTCCTGGAAGAAGAGGGGACAGAAGAAAAACATATGGACTGTTGATCATGTTGAAGGAATGAAACTCAGGATGAATAGGAGGAGAAGACCAAGTTACCGCCCTGAAGACCAAGAAGCATTCTACCGACTTCTGGGTGTGTGCGCTCTGAGCTGATGGAACATTACAGGGCCTCGCCGTGCTGAGAATCATGTTGGAAGCAGTGGCTCTGGGACCATGCCCAAACCTCCCCCTGGGCTCTAAGCTGTAAGGCGTCCAGGAGGCACAGACACAGAGTGACCCTGCTTCTGCTGGGTGGCTGGAAGGTTCTTCCTCTTTGAGACAAGTTCTTGGAGAGATAGGGAGGAGGCTACAGTGGAGAGAGCTCAACTGTCAAGACATTTCAGAACAAACCAAGGGGTGCAGCCTCTGCCTACTGAGATACATTGATGTATTCCCACGAATTAAGATTTTAGAGATTAGTAATGAAAAGACAACGTAGATCTTGCTGTTCAAGGTGGGAGGAGACAGAAAAACAAACTCATACAGAAATAAGTTGCTCTCAGCCAGTGACAAATGTAGAGAAGTAATGTTTTTCAAAGGCAATGATGCTTGGAGATGGAGCTTGAGCAAAGACAAGGGAACTCTTCAGAATAGGGTGCTTAGGGAATGTCTGTAAAGGAAGGTGCCATCGGGACCAGTGGCAGGATTGAGTGTGACAGGTTTGGGGATAACATTGAGATCACATTGTCCAATACAGCATTCTTTAGCCACATGTAGCTATTATTTAATTTTAAATGAATTAAATAAGGTTTTTAAAATCAGTTTTTCAGTATCAGCCAAATTTCAAGTGTGCCACACATGGCTAATGGCTACCATACTGAACAATGCAGATCTAGAATGCTTTCATCATCACAGAAAGTTCTACTGCAGAGAGCCAGACTGGCTGCAGAAGGGTGGAGGAGGATGAAATGATCCTATCCCTTCCTGGTGTGCAGTGTCATTGTCCCAGGCAAGGAGCCACAGTTAGACAGCACCCTGCATTCTCAGGGCACCCCTGGAAAATGGTACCTCCAGGGGACAATTCTAATCCCAGACAAGCCTGAGGGTGGGTGAGACCAGGTCATTATCTGCAGGAAGTGAGGGGATCCAGGAGAGAGAGGGCAGGATGCCCAGGAGTTGTGATCTGCCACAGGCTCAGGGCACTCAGTTGATCAGAGGCAGTAGGAAGCTCTGCATGGTCACAGCATGATAAAGTGACAAGGATGCCGTGTCATAGAGACCCATGGCCACATCCAAGCTCCTGGCTTGGGGCAAATGTGTTAAGCTTTGAGAGCAGGACCACATCTCTATGATCAACAGATGCATCCCTGCCCTTCATGGGGAAGTTTAAATTACAATAGTGAAATCCACGCCCCACAGCTGAAACTCAGAGCCTCACTGGAAGGAATTGCAGCTATTAGTAACATTAAGACTCACAGCCTTCCTGGCAGAAAGGAGGCTGCCTCCACTTCCTGGAGACAAAGGAACTTGGGGAGGCTCCAACTTTTTTCCTTCCCTCTGGAATGTCCCACAGCCCTTCGCTCACTTCTCCCAGAAGGGCTGTTCCAAGGCCCTCATCACTTCTCCCTTCCTTTGCAGAGGATCCTGTTATCCAGAGCTTCTTGGAAGCTGACATTTTCCTCAAAGTGTCTGATAAGGTATCTGCAGCACAAAAATGATGAGGGACCGAGGGGTCCGCAGTCACCATCCCATGGGAGCAGGAACAGAGAACCAGATTTCTGCTCATGCGGGAGAAGCCCTGGAGAGACCTGCTCTCAGGGGCGGAGAAGGAAAGGACACACCGTCCATGGCCTGCCCTTCCCTTGGGCATCTTCTCCTGGCCTTCTGTCAGTTCCTGTTTTCAGCACAGCCCACCCTGAGGGGTTCCCACTGTGGCCATTGGATGGGACCATGCGGGACACACTCGCCCCTTCCATTCACCTCTCACCTGCCTTCCGTGTCCACACAGTATCTGCTCTCCATGGTGGTGGAGTACTTCGGCCGTGTTGGGCTGCCTGGACACCTCTACAACAGGATCCACTTTTTCCTGGCCCTGTGAGTGCCTCCTTGGGGACTTGCTCTCAGTTCTGCCCCAAACCACCACCTCCCCATCCCATGGCCTCATTACCCCATTGGGATGGCTTGGTTATGCCCGTGAGCCTGAAGGTCCCAAGTAGTTGTTCGTCTTGACTACAGAGCAGACAAGGCCTTCAGGGGTCACACGGTCATTGGGGAGGGGAAGACAATAGGTAAGGTCCTAAGACTATGAAAGTAGCCAGTAAACATCACTTGCTGCTCAGAGAGAGACCGAGTGACCTGAGGGAAGAAGTCCCAGGGAGATGGCAGGCAGCCAGAACCTTGGCCTGGGCCAGGCATAGTGTAAGCCCCACAGGCTTAGTCCTAAGGATGGTCTTGCTGACTTTCTGGACCCAGGCTCTCTGCAGATAGAGCTTCCCAGACCCTCCCTCTTGGATAGACTGCCCTGGGCACTGGGTGTTCCCATGTGACCAGTGCAGCCTCTCCCCGTTGCGCTGCCTGAGGCTGCCAACCATCACTGGAGACTGACAAACTTCCTGTCTTTTCCCATGGCAGCTACATTGCCTCCGACATGGAGGAGGACAACCCCACATCCAAACGGAGCATCTTCCAGTTCCTGCTGGGCAGGGAACACTGGCCAGACCTCTACAAGGAGTTCCTGAAGTTGAAGGTGGAATTTTTCCATGCAATGGGGCACCGAGCCTGGGTCACTCCTGAGTTGTGTGAGGAGGTCTGTTGGAAATGAGGGCCAGGGGGCACACCCCAGAAGTGGTGGAGCTGGGCCTGTCCTCCAGGTACTCATGTTGCTTTGTTTCCCTTTCAGATTCAGGCCCAGAACCCACATCACTGGGTCTGGAGTCGGGTGCGCCAATGCGCCCCCTAGGTCCCCAGGAAACAGAGTGGTGGGGCTGCAGGTGGTCCAGGTGAGTGTAGGTGCCCTGGGGCTCCGCAGGGTTGGACATCCCCCACCCCCATGCTGGGTAGGCACCTCCTGGGCTGGTGGGCATAAAGAAGAAGCAATACAGCATCCCTTCAAGCATATTAGCATCGTAAGGGCTCCAAGAACTCCCATGATAAAGAAAGTAATTACCTGTGTTTGTATCAAAATTCCTCAAATGAATTTGATTATGGAATTATGTATGTAACACAAGATCCCAATTTGCATATCAAAAAAATTTTTAGGAAACCTCTTGGAAATGCAGATCTAAGTAATGAAAACCTCTGTAGGGTTTTGATCTGAGTTGAAAATTTTAAACAAATAAATGGAAGACACTGAAGTCACCCTTTCTGGAAAGGGGGCTGTTACCCTGGTGGCTCTTGGGAGGAAAGAGACATTAATTCCAACATGTCATCAAAAGCGGTATGTGTTTTGCTCCCACATGAAGCAAGCTTAGTAGCTAGGTCCCTGCAGGATGTGTCAGGGTCTCGTCACAGACAGAAGCTCCTAGTGCTCCTGGTCTCTGCAAAAATCAGATCACTGGGGCACAAAAGAACACAAGCACCTGGAGAACTGTGAGGAAGTACCTAATAGATGACACAGTTAGAGGAAACGACCACTTGACCAGCATCATACTCTTTAGAATGTGTTTGTTTGTTTGTTTTTTTCCCGTTTAAATTTGGTTTCTGTAATTCGGTCTACTTGAAGTTGAGGGAGACTTTCGGTGAAATGCAGAAGGAACCCTTTGCCTGGAGAGATAGCCGTACCAGAATAATCTTGTGAACTGAGCCACCCCCGCCTCTTTGCAGGGTGTGACTGAGCCTATTCTGACCACAGAAGAAAAAAAGGTCAAGTGTGCTCTGTGATAACCATGTTTGGGATAAAGTTTAATTCATCCACAGGCTTCTTATTTGAGGACCAACAACTACTGTACATGCCCCAAATCTCAAATTCCAAAGAAAACAGCATTATCACAATA
The DNA here is from genome assembly GCF_053574225.1 of Canis aureus. NCBI lineage: Eukaryota > Metazoa > Chordata > Mammalia > Carnivora > Canidae > Canis > Canis aureus. Next base: position 28,654,665 of record NC_135622.1, on the reverse strand, counting down.
AAAAAAAAAAGAGAGAGAGAGAGAGAGAAATCCTGGTTAACAGGGGCTGCTCTTGGGTCTGGTCACTTCTACAAGCAATGAGGGCAGCAGCTGATTTTGCTGGAGTCCCTTTCCCTTACACACCTATGGTAAGGTTTGTCTTCTGCTCTGATCCCGCTTTCCTTCCTTGTAGCACCCGCCTGCCCATCCCCTGCCTTCCCCTACCCCAACACCAAGCTGCTGCTCCCTTCCCAGGCTCCCAGAGCCCCAGAGGGACAGTACTGGGCCTCCAGCTTTCCTCAGACCTGCAGGAAGGGAGGGTGCAGGGACAGCCAGGGCTATGGCAGCCCAAATAGCACAATGCCCCCCAACCTTCTTACGGGTGTCAGCCAGTAAAGGCCCTGCCCCCTGGATAATCCAGGAGGGTATAGTAACATGGAGCCGGGGTGGGGGTGGGGGACCAAAGAAGCCAAGAGACCAGAGCAGGAGCCTCTGCAGAGACAGAGGACAGGCAGAGAGAGAAAGGACAGAAAGTCTTGGAAGAGGCCTGGATCACTGAGGAGGAGGAACCTGAAGGAAGAGGCCACAGAAACAGCTAGAAGATGGTGAAGAAAAGAGAAGACAGGAAGAGGAGAAACACATGAGGACAGAGGATACAGGATGTGACCAGCCCATTCAGGACAATCAGCATCTTGGGGACAATTGTCCCTGGAACCCTTCCCGACAATCTGCTACAACTGAATGAAGAGACAGTGGGAAAGTCCAGCCAGCAGATGAGCAGAAGGTACTGAGTGTGATGACATGTGGATCTAAGGCTGAAACAAGAGTGAGGATAAGAGGGGGGATTCCTGTGCCATTGTGTATGCTCTGACATCATAGAAATGACCCAACTTTCAACTTTCAAAATGAGAAGAGAGGGAAACAGGGAGAAAGTCATGAACGGCTGCCTGGGGGACAGGTGGGGAGATCCCAGGGTGCCATGGAGGTCAGACACAAGGCCGTTGGTGGGGGGCATGGACGAAGAATCCTATGAGGATATTAGTGTTAAATGTGAATGCCAAAGAAAGGACAAATTTTAAGAGAGCAAACACCAAATAAAGACACATGGTAAATATAAGAAAGAGTAGAAATATAATATAGAAACAATATAAAAAATGAGACTCAACTGAGATCAGTCATATCATTTGCATTAATAAATCTAAACTCTATTCAAAAATTTTCTGGTTGATTCACAAAGCAAAACCCAGCTCTCTGTGAGATTATCCTTAAATCATTCAGAGGTACTAACAATAACATGAGAGCTCATGGTACACCATGCAAATGCCCTCACATGATAGTAGGGATTGTCATAGGGATACCAAGGGAAGGAACTCTCAGGGGCAAAACCCTTCAAAGACTAGGAAGGACACTTGGGATGGGGGCAAGATTTTGAGGGTAGGTGCCCAACATTACAGGCATATCCACAGGCCTGGGTTGGTCCACACAGCTCGATCTGCTCAGTGATGCTCATAGATTTTACAGCACTCCCAACAGATGGATGGATGGATGGATGGCTGGATGGATGGATGGATATATAGGTATACTGATAGATATATATAGCTATTTTAGATAAGAAATCTAATTGGACAATAATTGCAGTTATCAGAAACTGTTTAGCTCTTTGCCACTTTTTTCCCATGGAAATGACTGATTTTGCCATGAAATTGCTGATGATGACAAGGTTCCCAGGAACCTCTCACGGTCAGGCATAGACAGAATAGCCAGTCTTGTAAAAAGTTGACTCCTTTCAGGAAGCAATACAGTTGCTGTTTAACCCTCTCTATCCCAGGAGGGCTTAGCATTTTCTTCTTTAGTCCTCCAGAACTTTCCAGTTGCAAATAATCATAGTATTTACTGTCTATGACACCTCGTCCTTGCAGCCCCAGAAGGCCAAGGTAGAAACAAGCTAAGAGGTTGTTTCTCTCCTCACTCATGTATCTAGTGACTCAGTCAAAGGAAGTCTGGCACAAAACAGGGCCAACCCACATCGTTCCAGTTACTCAGCTGATAAAGACCATGCATTCGTTCTTCCTCTAGTGAGTCCTCTCAGTGTGTTAGGGAGAAACTCAAGGCCACTCGGGGCGGGGAGTGTCACTGCCATTGAGACTTGAGGTTGGTGCCATCCAGATGAGTTGGCACATGGATTGCAGGATTATCACAAAATCTTAAGAGTGTCAAAGCACACCCGAGGGTTTGATAATGGAAAAGGAAGGTGAACAGCATCAGGAGCTCAAGAGATAGCCAAGTGACTGGGAAGTCCATGAGCAAAACCAGGGGAGACCAAGTGGTGATATGTGGCTTTTATGGGACTTGGGGATGGGGCTAAGTTCATACCTGGGTCACTGCATCCTATGCAGCAGCACAAGGTTTGCTCAGGAACCCAAACAGAAAGGGTGTGGATAAGGGAAATAGATGGAAATCTTTGGGGAGGAAAGGACTGAGAAGCCTCTGCAAAACTACAGAAGCCAGGGGTGGGGGCACCTGTCACAGCTGGTACTGGCTTCTTACAGCCAGGTGAGCACCATTTGCCCTTGTGTCTGCCTGGGACCAGTGAAGGACAGCAACAGCTTGGCCACCTCTTCCACCTCCAAGCCTCGAGTGGGCATCTCTCACCAGCTCCTCACAGTGGCACACACTTACCTGGCCCCACACAGGAAACAGCTGGAGGGGGAGCAAAGAGAAGAGGAGGTAGTAAAGATACTGAGTTGACAACCAGCCAATGAAAAGGGAACAGTTAGATGACCCACAAATTAACTAGAGAAGCAGAGAGGGCGTTTGGAGCAAGATAACACAAGACAGCACCCCCATTCCCCACCCCGGGGTTTTGCAGACATCTCATCAAGCAGGGGCTGGTGCTCATCTCATCTAGATCTTACCCGGGCAGAGTGATGCAGCTAGGGAAGCAATTACAATGCATTTGCTAATGGTTCTTCAATTGTTGAAGAGCTGTGTACATTTCCCTACATTTCCAGTTGATGAGACTATCTTCTTAATCTCTGGAATGGTACACAGTAAGTGAACAAAACAGTCTTGATTCAATGAAAAATATGCACAAATATGAACATAAGACAAATGAAAGAACATGAGTGGCACTAACCAGCTTCTAAACACTGTCCCTGTGTTAAGTCCCCCCCAGTGATATGATTACCAGGATCATGATCTAACACATCTGGGTTCTGGAACTCCATGGCTAGACTACAGCCCCACAAGGCAGCATACGTGAAAGACAGAGACAGATCCATTAACTACAGAGACAAGGCAACAGATTTCACACCTATGTATTGGAGTAAAAGCAGTGGAAATTATTAACATGCAGTTACTTACAGATTTTCACTGAGTTTATTGAACCTAGTATAAATTTTTTTCTAAATTTCCTATTTCATGTTAGAATGTACCACAGAATAGAAGAAATATTTTTAGCTAAAAGAACCATTTTAAATTAAGATGGTAGTTCTATGACCAAGAAAGCAGCACACAGACTAACTCAATCTAATTCCAAGAAATAACACAAAGGCCTTGGTTTTTCTAAAGATGCACAGAGAAAGGAAGGATCCACAAACTGCCAAGTGCAATGTCACTCTGGCTCTTTCTCAACACTAAGAGGAGAGGCAGTAATGACCCAGGTTCAGGAGTTAGAGCAGTATGGTCTGACAGCCCAGGCTTGGGACGGGAGCAGTGCAACCTTGGGCCAGCCACCTCCTTTCCTGAGCCTCAGGGATCTCAGCTGTGGAAAGAGGGGTAGAAAGATCTTCCAGTGCTGACCTTTAATGTAGCGCCTGAAGAATGAAGGTCTTGCCATCTGGGCAACCCCTGCTCTCCATCCTGGCCTCCATTTCACTCAAGCACATAACATGGAGCAAAGCAACAGGATGCTAACAGGCAAGTCCATCCTTATCCACAGGCAAGAATTAAGGATATGGTTTTAGAAGCTTTTCTTTCAATTTAGCAAAAAAGACTTTCCTAAAGGTGACTAATGAGAAGCAACTGATGTATATCAGGGTTGAGGAAACCCAGCTGGCCCTTGGAAACAGGAAAAGCCAGTCACCTGGGAACCTTTGTAAACCACATGGGTATCTGCAGGGTGGTTGCTAAGTGGTAACAGAGGCCTCCAGCCTGCATACTCTCTCTAAATAGCACCTCCACCTCTCCTCTGCTTCCTTCCACTGCTGGTTGAAAACTGCAGACACTGAGCACAGAGGGGTGACCAAATCCTGTCCCCTCCCCCATAGCTGAATCAGAAGAGATCTTTATATGGCTAGTGATCTTCTACAAAATGCGGTATAAGGATAGAAGAACCCATAAGCCAAGCCCCCAACTTTATATGCAGGAGGCAACAAAGTCTCCCTGGTTAGGATCTCAAATTGGCCATGACCTTCCAGTTTCACCCAGCTCCCAACATCATCTCCGGACTTTGGTCTATTCTTGTCCCTCAGACTAGACTTTGACATGGCCTTCCTCAGAATCAACACAAATCCATTCCTCTGGCAATTCCTGCCTTGGTTCCACATGTTCTGGCTTCTACTCAGAATCCTGGTTCCCAAGCTCCAGTTTTTCTGCCCAAGCTCCGACCCATCTGCCATACAGGCACACCGGCCTCCCAGACCAAGTAGGTCTGTACATGGATCATCAAGCACAGATATGAGAGGACCCTTCCTGCGTACTTCCTCTGGGCTGTCAGAAGATCTCTTAACTGTGAAGTCAGCTGATTTCTAGACAAATGGTAAAAAGTAGCCTTACTCAAGACTGGGCAGCACCGAGGGAAGCTCTGTAGAGCTTAACTCAATGGACACTCCTACTAGGGTCTGGTGTCCATGCCTCAGAGCTACCCACAAGTTCATGCCTTCACTATTTACAGGACCTCTTACTCGAGGGAGGGGCACAGATGTCAGGCTCCAACGGAGAGGCAATAATCTCTCTTAGTATGCATGTGTGTGTAACTATTTCTTTAATTATGTCCAACCTATGGAAGCATTTATATCTGGGTAAGTAGAAAGGATGAATGTGGGTAATTATGAGTAAGCTGGGAACCATACTGTGACATTAAGTAACCAGTACTCAGCAGCGTCTGGTTCTCCTCCCCTTCGTGGACACATGGAAGAGTCACAGGAGGCAGATCAAGGTGACTACTTCCTGCCAATAGGCTGTAACTGGAAGTGGCACATGCCACTTCTGGGCCAAAACCCTTAGGAACCAGATGCACTTCTCCAGCTCTTCCCTTGTCTTAACTTTGAGGAGGCTGAAATATTCTGAATGGTGATAGCTACCAGAACACATAAATAGATGGCATTCATTTCTTTGATGTTTCTAGCATGTCTGCTCATAAGGCTGCCCAGAATACCCTCTCAAGTCATCCTTCAGAAAAAAGAATACAAATTATAACAACTGAGACTGAAGATACCAACAGTTGCCTAGATACTGAGTTCTTTAAATCTTGATTCAAATGGAATTTCTGTAATCTACCATTTTAATTGTTTTCTTTTAGTTTTAATTATAAGAAAAGCTAGCTAAGTGTGAAAGGGAAACACATTTCGCCCTCCCAATCAGCCACATCTTGCCTATGTTCTATATGCAAGAGCAAGTGCTTGAGGCAAGCATGCAGATGGAATATTGAGTCTAGAGAGAATGAGTTGCCTCCAGAAGTGTGCCTTGTAAATGCAAGCCCACCCTGCAGAAGCAATTGCCACATAGGTTTTTGCCAAAATCTCAATGGAAACCTTTCTATTTGATTTTTACCTTTAAAACTAAAAAGCAAAATTCAGGATGTGGAAATGTGGAATGACTGAATGAATCTTGCTGCTTCTACCTGTTTAGGGTCCCACTGGCCATTCAGGTAACACAGGGCATATGTCAGAATCTGGATAGCAGGGAGTTTTCTTCTTCCTGTATGGGAGACCTGAAGCTGGAGGCACCTCTACGTGATTATCTTTCATCATTACTTAGTCTAAAACTCTTGATACAGATGTTCATTCTCTAAATCTTGAGTGGAAATGCAATTTATTTTTAAATGCTATTTCTGAATACCTCTCTATAATGGAAATTGCATATTTCCTCTATTTACAACAGGCTTCGCGTTGAGCAATTCTTCATTAGGGTATAAATGTCTTCCCACTTAAGGTGACTGGAGGAGGCCTGGCACCATCACAGAAAGTACACACTAATTTTAGACTGGAAAACTGTGACATGTTAGGAGATGCTAAAAGCCATTTTCTTGCTGTAGAGAGTAAAACTTGATGACAGAGTTTCTTTAAAAACCTTGCAAACTTGAACATAATCACTTTATCTGAATCACCACAGTTGAAAGATTTTTAAATGAATTTTCACCCTAGTGCCTACTGCTCTATTCTCTGAATCCCAAACTAAAATAATCAAGAGTTTTGAAAACAAACCAAAAAACTTTATTTACAAAAGTAAATTTTAACTCACTTTTATATATCATATAATGTTAATGCTGACAGCAACAGAGCCTCTGGAATATTTAAAACACTTAAATTTTAAAATACATTGAGGTTTGTGCAGCTTATTTTCCCCCTAGTTATATTATAAAATTTATAAATGTTTCTTTAGCTTTGTTGTTTGGTCATGTTTTTGTTCAGAAGTCACGTTTCAGGGTAGGTTTACCAACAGACATGATCACATAACCATTGGCTGTGGATTTCCAAGAAGTAAAGGAGCCAATCTTAGCAAAGCTCGCACTGGCATTTTCAGCTGTTTAAATTTGAAGAGGAGTTCAGCAAAGCTTGTGCTCCCTAAAGAAATGGAAATGGGGGGAAAAAGTCACTCTTGTAAATAAATTCAGTTGCACACCCCTTTCACGGAAGCTTCAGACACGTAATCACATTTAAAGATGACATTATTCCCTTTGAAAACAATTCCCCAAAGATAACATTTAATCTATGAATTTCCCAAATGTACAGTAAAATGACATAAAAATGTAAATGTATCCATTTTGTACTTCAGAAAGTGACCTGTGACATCTGAAACTATTAATATTTAATTATATATTACTTAAATAGAATTAATAAATGTGCCCATCTACTTTCAATTACCCTAATCTATATACCCCAACATGTACCCAAGAAAAGAACATAGGCTTAAATACATGGACGTTAATCTATTGCCCCACCCTCTAAGAAGCAAAGGTTCTCAACTCTGGTCCCACAGATATTCCAATGTAATTCATATAGAGTACAACCTGGACATCTGGAGTGTGAAGGCTGCCTGGGTGATTCTGATGCACAGCCAAGGTTAAGAACCACTGCTCTAAAGAAAGTAGTAGGTATATAACCTGAAACTCCTATTAAGCATCATCTTCCGTTTTGCCTCCATCCCACTATATGCAGCTGTCCACTACTCCCTCTCTCCTAGCCTCAACATATATGTATATAAAGTTCCTGCAACTCTAGGCCACAGCAAGCATCCTCGCAGACCTGCAGACAACAGAGGGGACAGGATCACAGGAGCTCATGAAGATGGACAGATCAATATGATCAAGTGGCTGATTAAGGCATGACTAACACAAGAAAGAGCTGTGCTACACAGAATATAAGGGAGAAAACTTTCTCCTAAGTATTTCCTTTGATTGATTGGGCTCTGCCAGTCAGCTGAATTAAATGTTTAATAAACCTCAGCAGAAATTAAGACAAGTTTCCTATTTAACTGATAATCTATGGTGTTCCCCAGACCTTGCTAAAACTCAAGCACATAGAATAAAAACATCCAGGAAGATATGAAACAACTTCAACATACTAATGCACTATGGAATCTAACAGACCACTGACATTCAACGTGACACTAAAATGGTTAGAGTGAAAGGTATCATCTTGATCTTTGTTTTCCATTTGTGCTCTTTTCCCCATTGTCCTCTTTTTCTGTCTCTTTTGGATTACTTTTTATGACTTTTTATGCTTCCACTATAGCTCCTTTGTTGCAGTATGTTCTGACTCTGTCTTCTTAGTAATTGCTTTATGATTTCCAGCATACACCTTTAAATTATCAAAGATTACCTTCAAATGAGATTATACCACCTCACATATTAGCATAAGGGCCTTCCTTTTTTTTTTTTTTAAGATTTTATTTATTTATTCATGAGAGACACAGAGAGAGAGAGAGAGAGAGAGAGAGAGAGAGAGAGAGAGAGAGAGGGGCAGAGCCATAGGCAGAGGGAGAAGCAGGCTCCATGACGGGAGCCCAATGTGGGACTCGATCCCAGGACTCCAGGATCACGCCCTGAGCCAAAGGCAGGCGCTAAACTGCTGAGCCACCCAGGGATCCCCTAGCATAAGGGCCTTCCAACAGCACTTCCATTTCTCCCTTCCCAGCCTTTGAACTACCATTCCATACTTTTCACTTTTCATGTTTTATAAACTCCATAGTACATTGTTATTATTTTCATTCCATCAATGGTCTTTAAAAAAGTATTTTTAGAAGAAGCCTTGCATAAATAAACCCATGTCATTACCATTTCCAATATTGTGCATGCCTTTGTGTAGCCCCTATCTCCATCTAACATTATTTCCCTCTGCCCAAAGGACTTAATAGACAACATTTCCAATAGTGTGGGTCTGCTGGTAATGAATTTTGTCAGCTTTTGTGTGTCTGGAAAAGGCTTTATTTCATGACTGTTTTGAAAGATATTTTTGCTGGGTATAAAATTCTAAGACATTTTAGTTTTCCTTTGCATCCTCTACTCCACTAATCTATCACTTGCCTTGCTTCCTGCAAGAAATACAAAGTTACTCTTATTTTTATCTGTGTGTAGCATGTCTTTTTTCCTCTAGCTGCTTTTAAGGCTTTTTTTTTTTACCACCAGTTTTGGGCAATCTGGTTATGATATGCCTTAATGTAACTTTAATCATATTTCTCATGCTTGGGATTCACTGAATTTTTCAATCTGTGGGATTTACAGTTTTCATCAAATTTGGAAAATTTCCAGCCATTATTTCTTCAAATATTTTTTCTGTTGTGTCCCTCCCCCCTCAGTTTTCCAGGGACTCTCTCTTCTTCAAGGACTCCAATCACATGTAAATTGGGTCCTTTTCACAGCTTATTTCATTAATGCTATGTTCCTTTTTCCTTCTTGTACTTTTACATTTAATTTTGGACAGTTTCTATTGCTATGTCTTCACATTTGCAAACTTTTTATTATGGAATGTCTAACCTGCCCATTATTCCCATTCAGTGTACTCTTCATCTCAAACACTCCAGTCTTCATCTCAAAAAGTTCAATTATAGTATTTTATATCTTCTATATGTCTTAATGTTCTGAAATACAGAATAGTTATAAGAATGGTCTTAATGTCCTTGTCTGCCAATTGAACATCTATGTCAATTCCAGATCAGTTTTAATTGATTTTTCATCTCATCTATAGGTCCTATTTTCCTATTTCTTTGTATAACAGATATTGTGACTTTACCTTGTTGGGTGCCAGATATTTCTGTATTTCTATGTTCTTGGGCTTTATTCTAGAATTACATTTCTTGAAAAACAATTTGATGCTTTTGTGCCACACTTTTGAGCTTTGTAAAGTGGGACCAGAATACACTCAGGTCTATTTAGTCTAGAGCTAAGTATTTCCCATTACTAAAGCAAGACCATTCTGAGTATCTAAAGCCCCTTAAATTATGAAGTTGTGAGAAGAGGCACTATTCCTGAACCTGTGTAAACAACTGGTAATGTGTCCTCTAATCCATGTAGACAGTTTCTCCCCTAGCCACAAACAGTTTCTTCACATGCATGTGCTGACCAGTAAGTACTCTTCTGATAGCTGAGGGGGAACTTATGCAGATGTCTGGCATTCTCTCTTTGTGTAGCTCTCTCCTCTCTGGCATTTCATCCTGTAAAACTCTAGCTCCTCTGGTCTCCCTGTACTCTCAGCTTCATTACCTCAACTCAAGAAGTCTCCCAGGCTCCACTTAGGTTCTCGCTTCCTCCCCACAGCCTGGGATCTCCCAAGATTATACACTGGGGAAAATCAGATATTATTTATTTATTCATGAGAGACACACACACACACAGAGACAGAAAGAGAGAGAGAGAGAGAGAGAGAGAGGCAGAGACACAGGCAGAGGGAGAAGGAGCCTGACGCAGGACTTAATCCCAGGTCTCTAAGATCACGCCCTGAGCTGAAGGCAGGTGCTAAATGTCTGATACACTACTTAATCCATATGCTGAATTCTTAATTTCAGTTATATTTTTCAGTTCTAGAATTCCCATTTAACCCTTACTGATTCTAGATTTTTGGTGAAATTATCTTTTCATCTAATTTCTTGGAAATATTACAGCTATTTTAAGTCCAAATCTAGTAATTACAACTAGATCACATATAAGTCAGTTTCTGTTACCTTTTTTGTTATAATTCTTTATTCAACACCAAATACTATGTATTAAAAACTATAAAGGTTCAGCATATACTTTATTCTTCCTAAGAAGGTTATAAGGCAGGTAGAATGCAAACAGATTTCCTTTGTTCTGCTTGAGGCTAACTTTAGGTCTTCTATTTCACTTTTTACTTTACTCCTAGGGCTTGGTCCTGCTGTGGTTTCATCAGATGGCTGGGATGTTTGTCAAAGCCACTTCACTTTGGCAGCCCTGGAATTCTACCCTTTGTTTCCTTGGCATTATGTTGTTGAAATATTTGCCTACATTTTTAGTCTCTTGGCTTTTGCTAGATTTCTTGGAGTCTTATCCTATGCACATATAGGTTAAGATTTGGTATGTGTCTCAAGAAATGAGTACTTCCAGGTTTTTGAGTTTTGAGTACATCCCAGTTTTACTCTATTCTCCATCCTACTTTGGATTTAGCTCAAGTTCTAGATTCTCAAGCAATTGTTAACCCAAACTCTGGCTACCCTGCCCAGCAGCACTACTGCCTTTTGCTGGGACTCTACTTCTTGTGCTATGAACTAGCAAATGCCTTTGGGAGAAAGCCAGAGTAAATATTGAGTTTCCTCACTATGCTTCCCTTCTTGTGGGGACTGTGGCCTCAATCAAGTCTGGCCAGCATGGTTGCTACCAATTTCTTTAAAGAGCTGTTTTATGTAGTCTGTCAAATTTTTATATTTATTTTTGTGGGAGAGTCAGTCCAATATAAGTAATTCCATCATGTCTATAACTAGAAGTCTCTAGATAGTACATTTTTATCTGAGGTTTTCAAAACAGCAATAAATTATAATGTTATTAAATTTTAAATGATTAAATGGAGCAATCTTTCCTCTTCTTAAAAGCCATTTTGAATCTCAGTTGATAAGCAGAAATTTGAAAGTGATAATAATAAAAGTGCTTAGAATTGTATTTTGATTCAGGTTACTGGGAAAACTCCATATCTGATTACATATTCTGAAAAATACAGTGAAGTGCTAATATTTCAAACTCTGTATTACAAAAACATTCAAATTCACACAAAATCAGGTACCTGGTCATCTTAAAACTTTATAATATTGGAAATTACGATTATCTGATTAAAAAGAAACATCCAAACTAAAAACCCAGAAAATAAAGATAAAAATAACTTTAATAAAAATTAAGAAAAAAAAATAATATAAATATTTAATTTATTAGTATTTACTGGTGCTTGGGGCTCTCTGAAGAACCCATCCTTTTCTGAATGTAAATAAAAGTTTACGGGTGTATAAAGTTCAGATGTTTTGAGAAAAAGTTCTCAACAATAACACCCAAACACAAATGAAAACCAACACCTAACTCACTAGAATTACCTCCTACCAAGATACTTAAAAAATAAGTGAGTCAATAATACAGGTACTGAAGAGGACTTAGATCAATAATTACCTTCTAGTCCTATAGATGGCAGGTGCCATGGAGCTGGTACTGAGTGGTAGACAAGGAAACAAGCCAGCATGCTCAGCTGAGATTCTTCGAAGGGCTGTCCACTGAGGTAGGCGTGCACACACACATCACCCCCAGCTGTGAGAGAAATACACAAATGGAAATGAGGTTCTCATCCAGAACTCATTAAGCATTTAACATACACTAGACAGGTACTATGCTGGGAATTAGGGCTACAGTGGTAAACCAGACTGTCACCACAGAGTATAAAGTGTTGTAAGGAACAGAGATGTTACACAAACAAATGCATAATTAGAAATTGTGATGAGTGCTATAGAAGGATAGTGGTCCTTGTATGCTGTCTTTCCAAATATCCATTTTATGATCCTTCTTCTCTGCAGTATATAACATTTGAGGGGACTAACTTCAGCTCCAGAACTGGATTCTAATTACTATTAGCCAGACTTCCTCAAACTTTAAGGTGCATCTGAATCACCTGTCAGGGTTGATTAAAACAGATGAGTGGGCCTCATCCCCAAAACTTTTTGGATGGGGTGAGGAAAATTACATTTCTAAGAAGTTCTCAGGTGATGCTGCTGCTGCTCCAGAGACCACACTTTGAGAACCACTGGTCCAGGACAATAAGGGCAACCCCATTCTCAACAGTGTGATTGGTTCAGGAACTGACAGACTTAACCTATTCAGTAACAGACATTCTCTGCCACAAGGACTGACTGAGGAATGTGCATGAATTCCAATTCAAACCAGAGACATTGGGATGCCTGGGTGGCTCAGTGGTTGGGCGTCTGCCTTTAGCTCAGGGCATGATTCTGGAATGCTGGATCGAGTCCCATACTGGGCTCCCAGCATGGAGCCTGCTTCTCCCTCTGCCTATGTCTCTGCCTCTCTCTGTCTCTGTTTCTCATGAATAAATAAATAAAATTAAAAAAAAAAAAAAAAAACAGAGACATGAGAATATGCTTGACAACATATTTGCGAGAGGCTTCTAAGAAAGAGATTTCCTCATTGTTATGGCAAATCTCCTAGAAGCAACTCTATTCTTCCTCTGCAGAATGCTGAGATTGAGGCAAGGAACAGCCATTTTATTACCATGAGAAAAAGCACTCTGAGGATAAAGCCATGGCACAGAGTATAAATAATGGAACCTCAGAGGAACTGGAGTTAAAGGCACTAAAATAAGATGACCCTTAGACCACCTTACTAGCAGCCTTCCAATAATGTAAGCTTATATGTGTCCTTATTGATTAAGCCAGGTTGAAAAAAACAAAACAACAACAAAAAAACGCCAGGTTGAGTTAGGCTCTCTATTACCAGTAGACTAAGGCATTCTAATACATAAAGAAAAGCTAAGGGAGAGGAAGAGGAGAGAAGGAAGAAATAAAAACGGCAGGAATGTTGCTTGAAGTGGTGTGGTCTTAGAAGGTCTATGAGAAAGGGGCAGTTAAATTGAGGCTGTAAAAATGAATATAAGTTGAGTAGGCAGAGAAGGAAAGAAAAAGTTCTAGGGAGGGATAGCAGTATATTTAACAGCCCCATGAGAACAGGGAGAAGAAAAATTACAACTGATACCAAAAAAAAAAAAAAAAAAATCTTATGAGACTAGTATGAACAACTACACACCAACAAATTATACAATCCAGAAGAAATGGATAGAGCAAAGTCCTAGAAACATATGTCTTCTAAGACTGAAACATGAAGAAATAGAAAATCTGAATAGACTGATTACTAGTAAAGAGACTGAATTAGTAATCTAAAACCTTCCAATAGGCAAAAGTTCAAGACCAATGGCTTCACTGGTGAATTCTACCAAACATTCAAAGAAAATTCAACATGTATCTTTCTCAAACTCTTTCCAAAACCTGGAGAAGAGAATGCTTCCAAACTCATTTTACAAGGCTAGTATTAACCTAACATCAAAAAAAGACACCACACACACACACACAAAAAAAATTACAGACACAACAATATCCTTGATGAACATAGATCTAAAAATCCTCAACAAAATATTAGCAAACTGAATTCAACAATATATCAAAAGGGGTCCCCATTGTACCTCTGGCCAAGGTTTCAAAAGACCTCACCAAAATGCAGTCTCAAATGGGACATACCATGGAAACCGTGATCTTCATGTCTTACAAGTTTGCTGGGGATAAAAGCTACTTAACTAAGGTGGACCTGAGAGTACTCATGGAAAAAGAGTTCCCAGATTTTCAGAAAAACAAGAAGACCCTCTGGCTGTAAACAAAATAACAAAGGACCAGGAGCAGAGCCGAGATGGCAAAGTGGACTTCCAGAGCTGCTTTTTACTAATTGCTGGGCTTACCATTGCATGCAATGACTATTTTGTAGTATACATGAAGCAGAAGGGAAAAGAGTAGGAAGCATGAACAACACTTCTGCCGGATGAGAGTTCTCCCAAAATATCTCTTAAGGAGTCTCTTAAGGAATCTGCCCCATAGCTTCACCTTGTATAAAGGAGTCCATAAGCAGGTCAGGACTCTCAGAAAATGTACAAGTAAAATCCAATCCCCATTTGACAAGCAGAGAAAGAAAAGTCAGTGAAAGCTGGTTAAGCTTTTGATTTTTATACTGCTTACATCCTCTTGCCCTCAAATTCTTTTTTAGTTACTCAAAACAACAACAACAAAACATAATACTTTAAAAGGATCACACATACACCACAACCAAGTGGGATTTAATCTAGGAATGCAAGGATGATTCAACATCTGCAAATCAAAGTGATACAGCACAATAACAAAACAAAGGATAAAAATCACATGATTGTCTCAATAGGTACAGAAAAGGCATTTAACAAAATTCAACATCCATTTATGATAAAAACAATCAACAAAGCAACTACAGAAGAAATGTACTTCAACATAATAAAGGCCATATATGACAGTCATTAGATAACATCATACTCAACTATGAGAAGCAGGGCAGCCCAGATGGCTTAGCGGTTTAGTGCCGCCTTCAGCCCAGAGTGTGATCCTGGAGACCCGGAATCGAGTCCCACATCAGGTTCCCAGCATGGAGCCTGCTTCTCTCTCTGCCTGTGTCTCTGCCTCTCTCTCTCTCTGATAAATAAATAAATAAAATCTTAAAAAAAAAAAAAAAGAAGCAGCTAACAGCTTTTCTTTCTTTTAAAATAAAGAACAAGACAAGGATGCCCACTCTTGCCATTTTCATTCAACATAGTAGTGGAAGTCTCAGCCACAGCAACTAGGCAAGAAAAAGAAATAAAAGGCATCCAAACTGGAAAGAAGATTTCAAATTATACTACAAAGCTATAGTAGCCAAATAGTTGGTATCAGTATAAATGCACATAGATCAATGGAAAAAGAACAAAGAGCCCAGGAATAAACACACACCTATAACAATGGAGTCAAGAAAATGCAATGAGGAAAGGACAGTTTCTTCAATAAATAGGGATAGGAAAATTGGACTGTCACATGCAAAAGAATGAAACTGGACCATCTTAAGACTATACACAAAAAAATAAAGTGGATTAACAACCTGACTGTGAGACCTGAAACCATAACTCTGAGAAGAAAACCTAGGCAGTAAGATCCTTGACATCATTCTTTAGTGTTGAATTTTTGGAATTGACTCCAAAAACAAAGGCAACAAAAGCAAAATTAAATAAGTGGGACTACATCAAACTAAAAAGCTTCTGCACACCAAAAGAAACCATCAACAAAATGAAAAGGCAACCTACTAAATGAAAACAAATTCTGCAAATCATATATCCAATAAGGGGTTAATACCCAAAATATATTTTAAAAACTCAAATAACTAAAAAACAACAAAAAACCCAATTCAAAAATGTGCAGAGAGGGGCTCCTGGGTGACTCAGTCAGTTAAGCATCTGACTCTTGATTTCAGCTCAAATCATGACTCCGGGGTCATGAGATCAAACTCCACATGGGGCTCCACACTCAGTGGGGAGTCAGCTTGAGATTGTCTCTCTCCCTCTGCCCCTCCCCCTATTCACACATGCTTTCTCTAAAATAATAAAGAATTTTTTAAAATGTGCAGGGACTCCAAATAGACACTTTTCGCAAATTAGACATAAAGGCCAACAGACTCATGAAAGATGTTCAACGTCACCAATTATCAGAGAAATGCAAATCAAAACCACATGAGCTATCACCTCACACCTGCTGCAATGGCTATTATTAAATAGGCAGGAAATAACAAGGGTTGTAAAGAATGTGGAGAAAAGGGAACTGTCTTGCATTGTTGGTGGCAATGCAAACTGATACAACAGCTATGAAAAATAGCATGGAGGTTCCTCAAAAAATTAAAAATGGATCTACAATATGATCCAGCAATTCTACTGCGGGATATCTATCCAAAGAAAACAAAAACACTAAACCAAAAAGATATTCAGTTAGTTGCAGCCTTATTTACCATAGTCAAAATATGGAAACAACCTAAGTGTCCATCAATGGATGAAGGAATAAAGATATCGTATATATACACAATGGAATACTACTCTGCGATATTAAAGAATGCTGGTCATTTGCAATAACATGGATGGGCCTTGAGGGTATACTAAGTGAAGTCAGACAGACAAAGACAAATACTGTATGATTTTATGTATATGTGGAACCTAAAAACCAAAACTCATAGAGAACAGAGTGGTGGTTATCACAGGGGCTGGAGGTAGGTAAATAGGTAAAGGGAATCAAATGTACGGTGATGGATGGTTAACTAGATTTACTATGGTGATCACTTTGCTATACATACAAATATCAAATTATGATGTTGTACACCTGAAACTAATATATAATGCATTATATTGAAACCAATGCAAAATTGGAATAAATTTTACCTTAATTTAAAAGTGATGGCTCTTCACTAAAAAATAAATGTACATTTCTGGCAATTATAGTAGCAAGTCAAATTTGGTAAAGAGCAATGTTGTAAACTACCAAATGCCCTAAAGAGGGTAAGGGTAAGAAAAAAAGCAATTCAGGGCACTAAAGACTGCTCTAGTCACTGCCAAAGTTTCATTACTGATATGAAATGTGCAAACCAGAGATTCTGCAAGGTTTAATGACATACTTCTTATCAACACGAAACGTCTGCCATAGATAATCAAATGCTGAGCTGAATACAAACAAAATACCAAAACCCATGTAATAACTTGTATTTTTCCCAAAAAAATGAGAAAAAATGAGATTTTTAAAAATTTGGAAATTATATAATCTTCTGAATTCTAATGGAAGGTGTTAACCAAACACTAGGAGTTTGAAATTGCTGCTTTCCATGTAAACCTCACAATCTGGTTTACATTTTTTTTTTCAGAAATGTATTCCCTAATATTACAGTAGATAGTTTTTACGTTAATTATATTCAAACGCAGGTTTTACTGGCTACTAACAGCTTTAGGACATCAAGAATTGTTACTATTTACAGGTTTTAAAAAATCAAAAGATTTAAAAAATCATCACTTGCCTCACATGAGGCATAATTACTGCTACACCATTAGGAGTAATTTCACATTTCCCCTGCAATCACAAGTCTGTACTTCCAAGCCATTGTTACGTGATGTCCTAGGTTCCCACCAACTAACTCATAGAGCTGGTAAAACAAACATTTACTCTAAGCGCACATCAAGTTTTCAGTGTACACAATGCGGGGGTACAAAAAAGGGAAGAAAACAGCCAATGACCTCACAGCTAGGTGACAGGCCACATCCCTAAGAAATAGCAGAGAGAGGCATTGGAAAGAAAACAGGATCGGATGCTAAAAAAGATAAAACAAGTTCCTAAGTGTTAAGTGGTATTTAAAAATACGTGTATATGTATATTTTAAATATGTACAAATATATGTATATATACATCCTTATGGTGTATGAAGCAAAGTGTATTTTTTAAAGAAGCTGAAGTAAATAATCAGAGTCCAATTCATCTAACTGAAAACATTTACATCTATAGCCATTCTAGCTTATATTCAGATTTACCTTGCTTAGCAATTAAAGAAAATGCTACAAGAGAAAACCCTGAGTCCCAGTGTATCTTAAAAGCACCACTCTGAAAAATATGGAAGTTCCTTGAGAAGTTAAAAAAAGAACTGCCCTACGACCCAGCAGCTACACTACTAGATATTTATCCAAAGGATACAAACGTACTGATTTGAAGGGGCACATGCACCCCGATGTTTACAGCAGCAATGTCCACAACAGCCAAAATATGGCAAGAGCCCAGATGTTCATCAACAGAATGTATGGATAAAGAAGATGTGGTATGTATGCATGTGGGGGGTGTGTGTGTGTGTATACACACCACCACTACCACCACCACCACAGAATACTACTCAGCCATCAAAAAGAATGAAATCTTGCCATCTGCAATGACGTGGTGGAACTGGAGAGTATTATGCTAAGCAAAATAAGTCAGTCAGAGAAAGACAAATACCATATGATATCACTCATATGTTGAATTTAAAAAACAAAACAAATGAGCATACAGGAAGGAAAGGAAAAATAAAATAAGATGAAAACGGAGACAAATCATAAGAAACGCTTAAATCTAGGAAACAAACAGGGTTGCTGGAGGGGAGGTAGGCTGAGGGATGGGGTAAAATTGGGTGATGGGCATGTGATATAATGAGCACTGGGTGTTACATGCAACTGATGAATCACTAAATTCTACCCCTCAAACTAATAATACACTATATGTTAACTAGATTTAATTTAAATAAAGAATTTTAGGGGGCAGCCCAAGTGGCTCGGCAGTTTAGCACTGCCTTCAGCCCAGGGCGTGGTCCTGGAGACCAGGGATCAAGTCCCACGTCAGGCTCCCACAGGGCCTGCCTCTCCCTTTGCCTGTGTCTCTGCGCCTGTCTCTCTCTCTGTCTCTCATGAATAAATAAATAAAATCTTAAAAATAATAATAAAATAAATAAATACTTTTTTTTAAATAAAAAAGCACCAGACACAATGCTATTATTACCTTGTAGCCACTGGTCCAGAGTATTATCAATAGTGCATTTTACAACAGGGAGGAACTCAGAATTCATAAAGAGTCCTCGCTTAGGGTGGTTCTGCAGTCGCTCCTGATGGCTCCTGGAGCTGAAAAACTCTAACACCAACTTTATCTGCCAAAGCTCAGATGTCTCAGACATTTCTCTTCTTCCTAGTCTTCTCATAGCCTTTAAGAGACAAAAGGAACAGCAATCCACTTATTAAAACAATGAAATTGCTCCAATGGTCTCTTCCTCAGAGTTGTATAATAGAGTATTTTTTAAATATGCCTCATAGATCAATAAAGTGCAGAGAGGAATCCATTCCATGTTTTGATGCAGTCAGCCCCACAGAAAAGCCCTCTGCTGGGTGCAGATGCATGTCCATTCTCTTCAATATGGTTGCCACATATATAGCTTTTGGATAAAAGCAACAAAGGCAAATGAGGTCATTCTTGGCTCAGTGGCTCTGAAAAATGAAGACCTGCTAGGTCTACTGTCAGTTACCTCTCAGAAACTCAAGTGGAGTACAATGACTTGGCCAGGGATCCCAGAGGCAGACGGCAAAACAATACTACTGATAATAATGCTCTTGGGACCCATCTGCAAAGTCACCATGGCTGCAACTAGCAAGGATGTTCTGTAAACAATTGCCCATGATTGTGAAGGGATAAAGGTTCAGAGCATAAAATGGGAACACATTCAGCCAAAAAAGAAAAATACAACTCAATACTTGGCTGCTACATAGAGTCCCTATGAGAAGTAGTGTCAGTGTGAACATCACATAATCATACTTTCTAATTAAAAAATGTGGATGGATACCAGACAATAATGCTATTCTGGGCCTATCAGGTCATATTAGAAATTGCCTTTTAATTAAGAACATTACTTAATAATGTCACTTTCCTACTTTTCAATAGAGATTATTTTGCCATTAGAGGTAACTTCCTTTGGCTTTAATCACTGAGCCCCACATGCTTATCTGTAAATTCATCATATCACATTCATTTAAAGAACTGTTTAAAATCACAGACCTGGAACTCATCCCAGAAATTCTGATTCAGTAGATAATACAAAATGGCATTTGAAGATCTGTATTTTTAAGATTCCTCATATAAATTTAACCCAAGTTAGAAAACTACTGGCTTAGCTTAACTGCAATTTTGAGTCTGAAAGGCATGATACTATTAAAAAGTCATACGTATTACTAAAGTGAATAGATTGGTCTGATCTTTTAGGGAAGCAGTTAAGCATTTTCTGCATTACCACTTTTAAGCTCTTTTAAAACAGCAATAACAAAAAATTTAAAAATGAACTCCAGCTTGCTAAATCATTACACACTAATACTATAACCTCTTGCAAGCTTAATCACTCAGGCATAATTTTATATCACTGTCATCATTAGGGCACTGTTTGTTCACTTACTGCTCATTTGCATATCTCTGCCAGGAAGGAGGGAAGCAGGAAGGAGGCAAGAAACCACGGGAGGATGCTAGAGGAGAAAGGGAGGAAACATGCTCTTTCTCTGCTAGTCAGACGAAGAGAAAAAAAGGGAGAATAGGAACCCTAGAGTAAGACAGTCCACCAAGGGGCATTCCCATCATAAATTCTAAGCTTTTTTGGTTATATATAGAGCTTTCAAGTTTTATAAGGTTTCCTTTTTTAAATTTCTAAAAGCAAAAGAGAAATGAAAAAGATGAATACATGGGGAACCTTACCTCACAGTTGGTATGTTATTTAAAATACAGTATAAATGAAATCAGAATTGGACTGTTTTTGGAACCATACCTGATCCATTGCTATGTATGCAGGCAACATCTCTGGGGTCTCCTGAGTAACACATTCATACAGTACTGAAGAAAACAGATCCAGAATTTCCTGTTTCTGTAGAAAATTAGAAACTTTTGTAGCACATCAATGTATATTCCAAAATCAATTCAAGACTGTATAGCAACTACTATGACCCATTCTTAAGTTCTACAGTCAATGATATATAGGGTAAGACAGCTATCTCTTTATAAAATCACAGTGAATAACACTAAATATCAATAAAATATAATAAAACTAAGCCCCAAGGGACAGTTATGGCTATAAGTGCTGCAAGAAGAGGAAAGATCAGCTGGAGTAATATGAGCAGACAGGACACCTTAGAGATGTGCTTTGGGTTAGGCTGGCAAGATTCAGAAAGGAAATGCATAATCCACAAAGATGCAGTACAAACACCGAGCATAGCAAGCATGCAGGAGGCAGCACAACCAAACCCAGTTAGGCTTACGGGCAGGCACAGGCTTTCATCAGAGACCTGCGGCCTTGAATGCATGCCCAGCCCTTACTAGCTGTGTGATCTTAGGCATGTGATAGCTGAGTGGCAATTTCCTTATCTGTAAACCTGGAATGATAAAGTACCTACCCTCCAAGTCAGAATCCAGTAAGAAAATTACATAAAGTACTGAGCAAAGTATCTAATAAGTAGTCAAGATTCAGTAAGTTAAAGAGGTTATAACTATCTCCCTTAACCCTCAAAACAACAACGTAAGGTAACTTCTATAATAATCCCACTTTTAGAAACAAGGAAACTGCATTTTGGAGAGGTTGAAAAATTTTTCCAAGAGCTACCACACTTATAGGCCAACAGGCCATCACTCCCAGATATCAAATCCTACATCCAAGCTTTGGAGTAAATAAAAGATCTGTTGGGCACCTTTTGAATTCTAAAGGGAACAGCTTTATAACCAATAGAAAAAAAAAGTTATAAAATACAGATGAAACAAATAATAAAATTATGTAAAAATAAGAGACAGTAAACACTGAAAATATCAGTACAAAAATGCATGTAAGAAAATATTACCTATCAAAATCTATGTCTTAGAAATTTTAAGTTGTTTCTTCTATCAAGATAGGCAGTTACCGAATTTAATAGTTTAGACTATGAAAAATCTGTATTTGCCAAGCAAAAATCATGCAATGTACCCAAAGCATGTCACTAACCTCATAAATAGGTATGGATATTACAGGATTTTTTGGTGGTGTCCACAGATAAATTTAACAAATTGTAGTCTGGTAGCTGAATAAAACATGTGATACACACCTGACCCATGTTCACAGTTGGTTTGCAGAAATATTCAGCAAATGACAGAAGTGCTGGATCAGAAGTAAATGCTGAAATTGTTTCTGGCTAAAAAAATAAACAACAGCAACAAATAGAAGTGTAATATTAGAGGTTATTTTCCTTATTGTTCAAGTTGTAGTATATGCAGTTCTAAGAAACCTACCTCACTGTGTTCACACAATGTTCCCATAAAGCCCAAGGCTGTACAAATTTTCTAGAGCTTCACCAACCTGTTCTGCTGAAAAGTTACAGGACACTTTTGTGCACAAACCAAACATGAGCTACTGATTTATCAGGACAATAATAAATAGGTCTTTCTTACATAACTTATTCCCAAAAGGCTTTCCCTTCTCCCTCATTAACTAAATGAAAAATAAGCAAGAAACCAAGAACTGTTACTGAAAAGGTAAAAGGAAAAAAATAAAAACTACCACTCAAGCCACTCACTAAAAGGTAAACAGTGTATGATTCCACTTATATGAGGATCCTAGAATAATCAAATTCAGAGACAGAAAGCAGAACGGTGGGCACTGGGGCTGCGAGGAAGAAGGAACAGGAGTTGCTGTTCAGTGGATACAGATGATCAGTTTTACAAGATGAAACAGTCCTACAGATGGATGGTAGTGATAATTGCGCAATATGAATGGACAATACTACTGAATTCACTTATAGGGTTTCACTTACAGGGTTTTAACAGCAAATTTTGTATTTTACCACAATAAAAAAAAATTGGGAAAAAAACAAAGTTCAAGAAAATGGAATATGGAATATGGAATACACGCAATACAGAAGTATGACCATTTTCCATTGAGGTTTATATTTTATTTCTGAATTCCAGCAAGAAGGAAATTGAGATGTCTTTTAATCTTTACATAATTTTCCAATTTAAAATCAAGTATAAACTTCTCATTTTCTTTACAAATTAGATTAGGGTCTTTGAGATGGGCTCTAATTCATAAAAGTAACCGTGCTTAAGTTAAGGTAACCGTATCCAAAAGTCCTTCAAGGGATGCCTGGTGGTTCAGTGGCTAAGCATCTGCAATCAGCTCAGGGGGTGATCCTGAGGTCCTGGGATAGAGTCCCACATCAGGATCCCTGCATGGAACCTGCTTCTCCTTCTGCCTATGTCTCTGCCTCTCTCTCTCTCTCTCTCTCTCATATGAATAAATAAATAAAATTAAAAAAAAAAAAAGTCCTTCAAAACCATTTTACAGACAACCTATCAAATACTGCCAAACAAAATTCATTGATGTTCAGCTACATCTATTTAAACCCTGGGAACTATTATAAAAGGCTCAGCCATAAGTAACTGGTCTAAAATGAAATGTGAGTTAAATTAAAATAAATACTATCTCCTAATGTGGAAAAATAAAGGATGTTAATTCAGTCCTCTGGCCACCACTTAGCCAGTCCGCTGGCCACATTTTTGCCTCTACCACTACCCCCTACAGGTCCTAACTACTTTGCCACTTGGTGTATTTTCAGCAGGAGCACATTTGCTCATGGAATTTCTGAAAACTGTACTTAAACTAAGAAAATGTTTTTTAAGATTTTATTTATTTATTAGAGACAGAGAGAGAGAGAGAGAGAGAGAGAGAGAGGCAGAGACACAGGCAGAGGGAGAAGCAGGCTCCATGCAGGGAGCCTGATGTGTGACTCGATCCCGGGTCTCCAGGATCACGCCCTGGGCTGAAGGTGGCGCTAAACCGCAGAGCCACCAGGGCTGCCCTAAACTAAGAAATTTTAATGTTAGTTTATGGAACACATTTCTCGTGTGGGAAACTTGAGTTCTAGAGTGAGGAGCAGTAAAATATATACTGACTGCGATGGGAATGAGATTGTTTCATACACTCTAACTGCAACTACTTTTTCATTCTATATACTCTTGTGGGGGCAGCCCGGGTGGCTCAGCGGTTTAGCGCCGCCTTCTGCCCAGGGCATGATCCTGGAGACCTGGGATCGAGTCCCATGTTGGGCTTCTTGCATGGAGCCTGCTTCTCCCTCTGCCTTTGTCTCTGCCTCTCCTCTCTCTGTTTCTCATGAATAAATAAAATCTTAAAAATAAATAAATAAATACTCTTGTGTTAGCAGTCAAGTACTATGAAAACAATAAAGCAAACTGATAAATCTGTCATCATTTCATCCTTACCAAGATTTAAGCAACAAATAGGAGTGTTTATTAATGTAATTAATGCTACCTTGCAAAAATCTTTTTTATTTCTGCTACGAATTAAGTAAATCTTAACAGATTTAAAGATTAATAAGTAAAAATATTAAAACATTTTTATAGAGTTAAGATATACTGTCCCTGCTGCTAAATGTAAATCATCCTTACAGTCCTGGCAGATGACTCATATTTTATTATATTTGCAACATAAAACAACAAACAGATCCAAGGCCATTCAGTCTTTATAATCTGCAATGAAGAGAGAGAGTAGGTTTACCTAAACGGTATCATAAATATTATACAGAAGTACATGCTCCAGTGGGCTAATGGGACTTATAAATTAGTCCATCACATCCTTCACTTTTTAACCAATCAATACTACCTTGAAAGCCCGAGCTTCAGAGTTCCTGTTAGCAACAGTCTGGGCCAACAAACTTTGCCACCCCATTGGATCTTCCTTATAGGAGAGCTGACCTGCTCTGAGCTTAACATACAGAACTCCATCCTTAGAAAGGATTGATCTAAAAAAAAAAAAAAACAAGAATAAATTTTATATGAAATATTATTTGTAGTTCTCGAGTGGAAACAGTGCCTCCCAACATCATGCTCACATCAGATAAAGTCTTTATCATTTTCCAGTAAGGTATACAATTATTTACTGTACCTAAAATTAAATCAATCCCTATGAGAAAGCCAAAATAAAGCTCTACTCTTCTTGGGTTCACAGAACTTGCTAAGTAAAAAAGCACTGTCTGTTCAAGTGTACTCTTCACAGGCAATATTTTATCTAACACTTCTTCACATTCCCTTTATCTACCCACTGGAGGTACTAAATATCTATTGATTGGCATGCAGCATAAAAAATAAAAATGATGCGGCAAATCTAAAGAGAACAATACAGAAAACAGCTATCATATAAATAGTTTAAGGAAAATATAAATTGGGACCAAACTATAAAATTTCTTATGGGCTTGTTAAACTTTCTGGAAATTTAAAGATTTAATTTACACACTACTCAAAGTATAAAATTAACACTGTTCATTACAGTAATTACTTGCATATGACTATTTCCACTCAAAAGCAATCTACCATAACCTTAAATTTATGAGAACAATCCAACAAAACAATGAAAAAAACATGCAAAAAATGTGGTCTGACAAACATCAATTGTTATAAAGCTCCCTTAATAAAAGGACATACAAAGCAGCCTTACTCCCTTTTTTTTCCAGCCTTACTTTCTTACACTGAAGATCTTTCATTATTGCTCCAAAAGACAATTCCATTATTGTATCAATTTATTTCACTTCAAGTTTCTCAATGAATATAACTATATTTATATATTTATATAAATATAACTATATTTATATATTTATATAAATATAACTATATTTATAAAAATATATAATAGGGTTTGTTTCCTTTTTTTTAAAGATTTTATTATTTATTCATAGAGATGCAGAGAGAGAGAGAGGCAGAGACACAGGCAGAGGGAGAAGCAGGCTCCATGCAGAGAGCCCGACGTGGGACTCGATCCAGGGTCTCCAGGATCACGCCCTGGGCTGCAGGTGGCACTAAACCGCTATGCCACCAGGGCTGCCCTAGGGTTTGTTTCCTAAACTAAAACTCAGGGGATCCCTGGGTGGCTCAGTGGTTTAGCGCCTGCCTTTGGCCCAGGCCGCGATCCTGGAGCCCCGGGATCAAGTCCCACGTCGGGCTCCCGGCATGGAGCCTGCTTCTCCCTCTGCCTGTGTCTCTGCCTCTCTCTCTCTCTATCATAAATAAATAAAATCTTTTAAAAAATAAAAAATAAAAAAATAAACTAAAACTCATTTTCTAATAAAAACTCCATTTCAAAGTTATAGACCACTTTATTCAATATATACTCTACTGCCCTGCATGAGATAAAAGGGTGACAAGGAACCACTCTAGATAATAATCTGCAATTTCTACTTTCCCATATACTTTTATTCCCTTCACAGATATATCTAAAAAATTCAATATACTTACTTCAAGTGTTGTGTTCCCTTGCTTAAATCTATGAGCAGTTCCCAGTATCGTGGGCCTTTAACTTTAATCTGCCAAGATAAATGTGAACACAGTCAATCCAACGCTAAAAAAAGTGCTAGTTTGACAAAACAAAACCCAAGTTTCTCAGAGGAAATAAAAATAACTGGGCTGGAAAGAAACACTGAAAAGTTAACAAGCTCCACTTCCAGACAAAAATGTATGTGAATCAAGCTCTGTGGCCATCTAACCCATCAGTAAAGATCACCAAGTAAAGACCTTCTCTGTTTCTCATGACAATTTCTCCAAGGGTTGTTTTCCTATTTCCTATAGAACACAGAGAATGAATAGACTTTTACTTAGTTACTTTTGATGCTATACTGTTCTGGCTGAATTTACCTCTTCCACTGATCTCCCTAAATTGCATTCCACTCACCTGCTTTAAAAGGTGGAGTTCTGGAAGAAGGGTAGGAGCCATCAATTCTTCTTTGGTTTGTTCATACCACTGAGTACCCTTTACAAATGTACAAGAACAGCCACAATTCATTAGGGGAAGCTACAAAGAAGAAACATCTCTACTCTGTACTTCTTCCCCACAGTTTCTACACAGATTGTCAAAAGGCATAAAATGTTCTCTGGTATCAAGTCTTAGAGGGCCAAGTCTACAATCTTTTGAAGGGCCTGCATCACCTTATACCCACTTCAACCCTTTTAGCTCACATGCTAGCAGTACAAAACATCTGCACTTCTGAGGCCTCTGGGTTTTTGCACATACCGTCTTCTGGGAATGTGCCTTCACTCAGCTTGAAATCTCAGCCCAAACACTGTGTCTACCGTCACAACTTCCCCAACCTTCAACAGCTGGATGGGGCCTATCTCCTCTGCTCCCCCTGCATTCTATACATACCCCCACACTCTATTCTTACTGCATCCATGCCTGGCTACCCAATGGACAAGAGGTCCTTAAGGAATACAACGATGTAATTTTGTACCCCAGAGCCTCTGCATAGTTTTGATACACAGAAAGTACTTAATATTCTGAATAAATGAAGGATATATGACTTATAATCTGTACATCAAAATCAAAGATCTCTCATCAAATATATGTCTTAAAGCATTCTACAAACAAATCTAAGAGTAGTTCTAACTCATTCTTAAGAACACTTTAATGAACAAGGACATTTTCAAACAATAGGCTCTAGGAACAAAAGAGCAACTGCTGATCTCTAAAATATTACCTCCATAGACTATAAATGAGCCCAAATGGCTGGCAGGATGTACAAAAACTTTAGAAGCTTCAATTTTGATGAGATTAATTAACTCTGTTATCTTAAAGGACAGCATTTTTTAAAATATTTTGACCTGCAAAGACGTATGAGTGGTAATAAAATTACAAATAAATGAAAGGAGCAAAGAATTACCTTATAGGTAACCTCTAAGAGGGCATAGCAGGGCATGTTTGTATCCACATCCACAGGCACTAGAAGCCTTGGTTCTGCAGCCAGTACATACAGGTGCCGCAGAGCCTGTAGATGATACCTATTGGCAGAAAACACAGAGAGGAGGTAACAAATAGGTGACGACAGCGTGAGCTCTACAATCTGCTGCTGCTGACACACTGACCCATGACAGAAGCTCAGGTTGCTATCTTCCCATGACAGCAATCCTAAAGGAAGATGAGATTCAATTAAAAACAAATGGAATGGGATCCCTGGGTGGCGCAGCGGTTTAGCGCCTGCCTTTGGCCCACGGCGCGATCCTGGAGACCCGGGATCGAATCCCACATCGGGCTCCCGGTGCATGGAGCCTGCTTCTCCCTCTATGTCTCTGCCTCTCTCTCTCTCTGTATGACTATCATAAATAAATAAAAAAATTAAAAAATAAATAAATCCTATAAAGCTAAACTTTAAAAAAAAAAAAACAGAAAAAAAACAAATGGAATGATTCTCTTTTAAAAATCGTAAGATATATGCCTTGATCCTAAAATTCCTTACTTGAAATTTCACATTTAAGAGGTTTTACAGATGAAGTAAAAATTATCCTAACATGAAAATATTTACTGAAAAATTCATCCCTTATAAAATCAGTTCTCAGATAATCCTTTAATACCGCACACAGGCATCTATTTACCTTCCAAGGAACTTACTTCTAGCTATTTGTTTATTTGGCTCAAGGGCTGGTAGGGAGAGAGAGAAGGAAAGCTATTCTACAGATACATACTTGTACACAAACATACACACTTGGAATCCAGTACACAAAAAACTAATGGGTAAGATTATATTTTTCTGTGTGTGTGCTTTTCTGGGTTTTCAAAAAATTTATATTTTAGCATTTAGACACAAAAAAGCTTTTACATTATAGGATGCTATAAAAGGATAAAATGAGAGTTCAAAGTTTTCTTTTTAAATTTTAGTAACAGCAGTAGCCTTCCTCTTCCCATCCAAACCTTCCCTTTCCTACAAATTGATTAGAATTAAAGCAGAGGGGAGCTCTTGCTGCTGAACTCCAGGTGCAAGTAAGTGGAGCCTACTGAGTACAGGACTCCTAAAATGACAAATGTGTCTAGAATGCTGTTGTCCAAGGCCATCTTTGTTGACTATAAGCAGGGTCTCTGAAACCATAGGGAGCACACAGCTCTTCTTAAAATTCAAAGTGTTTATGCTTGAAATGAAACTGAATTCTCCCTAGGCAAGGGATATGCTTATATATACAAAGCAAAGAACAACACAGTGACTCCTGGTGGCAAAGTGAACAAAACCAGGGTAATCTGGGGGAAAAGTAACTCGTGGAAGAAACAATGGCATGATTCGTGCCAAATTCTGAAGCAGCCTTCCTGCTAAAGTCATTGCGCACAGAATCTGTATGATACTGTACCCCTCAAGAATTTAACCTTACTGAAAAATAAATAAAGGTGTAGATGTTGTTTAAAAAAAGAATTAAAAGCAATCAAAGCCAGGAAAAAAAAAAAAACGGTATTTATCAGTTACATAAAGGTTCTTGGTGCTTAAAACCAAATTGCTTTGTTTAAAATAGCTAAACCAAATGATTCTCCCAGCAATATAAGAGTGTGGCTCTCTGTTGTACCCTAACCACCAATAACAACTCAAAAAGTCTGTCCTAAACTGACAAGCAAGAGACCACTTGTCAGAGCTGCATTAATTTAACAGGAATACGCTTGTCTGCCTATCATCAGAGTTCGGATGTCAGTCAGTCCACTTTTATAAAACAACAACTTCCGTTTATTATTACTATTTTAAGCTACATTGCACTAGAGCGTGACAGCTTAATTACTACAGTCAGTGGCTCCATCTCCTGATGCTTCTCTTGGATAATGAACTGAACACACTGGTCATCTCAGATGTCATGGGAATAATAAGGTGCTATTTTCTCCCCTCCTCCACATGCAGCAGAAATCAACTATGCCTAAAACTGCCAGGGAGACTGCAGTGCTGATGGCTCTTCATGCTCTCAAAGCAGAGCTTCTGTATTCTCACACCTTTCCTACATATCTGACGGTGAATGGCTCACTGCCACTTCTAAGTTGTCTTTGATTCTTTGCTGCATTTTGTTTTTTGTGTCCCTTCTATTTCATTTATATAAAACTTCTCAACATTCTCAACATAAAAGAGGGAAAAAAGGAATTCATATAGACACTGCCACTAAATCAGACCAATTTCTCTCTTGGAATTAAACAATTATACTATAAAACATAATGTCTTGCTTCTGTTGGCTACTATCTTTTGTTTGATGAATTTTTCCCTAAAGATAACCTTGTTTGGCCCACTTCTGGGTTAACAGCAGTTTTACTGATTGAAAAATGGTGGAAGACTGATGAATCCATCCATCAGATGTCCAAAGTTCTCTTTTGGTCTAATACTTAGAGAAACATTTTCAAAGGCTTAGTCAGAAAGAGAACTAAGTCCAAGAAGAAAATAAACTAATTTGGGAATGAGTCCATGGAACCAAAGAACAATCAAATTACCCCTTTTTGGAGAGCTTACAAAAGATCACATTGAGGAGAGAATCACTAGACTCACCGGTTGTCAGTGCTGTGAGCTGGGAAGTGCGGGTAAAGGGCACAGAGAAGGGCAGCAATGGAAGAATTTGATGTACTCAGAGAGTACCTGTGAACCAAATGCAGAGAGAAAGACATTATTTTTTTTTTTTTAAAGATTTTATTTATTCATGAGAGACACAGAGAGAAAGACAGGCACAGACACAGGCAGAGGGAGAAGCAGGCTCCATGCAGGAAGCCCGACGTGGGACTCGATCCCGGGTCTCCAGGATCACACCCTGGGCCGAAGGCGGCGCTAAACCGCTGAGCCACCCGGGCTGCCTGAGAAAGACATTATTAATTATACTGTGCAAACCTCCAAGGCCTTCCCGAGAATCAGGAAATTGGGGTACTGTGGCAAGGCTCACTTATAAAACGCCTTGATAGATACAAGTGTGTCAATGCTGTCAACATTTCACTTTCCAGTGAGTCTTTAAGCCATTTCAAGATCATCTACTATTAAAAGTGAAAGGAACATCTCACAGATGTTAACTTTCAAAACTTGACTTAATAAACATGAGTTTTTAACCTAAAATATCACAGTAGTGAGGACCATGAATATAATCCTAGAGATGACAGATATTGAAAAAATCACGTATGAAGGACACCACTTCTTCTCCAGTTCTACACATACTTCCTTAGACAATAATAAACCTCACTTCTAAAAATACAGGGTTTGTGACTTAGTATCTCAATTTATTTTTCTGTTTCTGTAAAGCCTGAGCATCTCCTCAGAATGATGGACTAAATGAAAAAGGTAAAAGTTTTCATAAAAAGTTAATGTATAAACAACTATCCCTCCAAGTACAAACAGCTTTTTTTTTCTAATCAATGTGATAAACTCATTTTTATAAACGCCACATACTCTTAATAAAATCTTTTGAGATTTTCCTTATATTTTAATGTTGCTCAAACTCTACATGGCAAACAGGAGATTACTCTAAAATTCTAGTTTTTCTTAGAAATATTTTGAAATAAAGATGAGACCGGATATCATATAAAACCATTGTTGTAGATAATCAATATAAATATTTATTTTATTATATACAGATATATGTCCTCAAGAACTTAGCATTTATCACATATACACCTATTTAATGAATTAGGAAGAAGAGATTTCAAAATCTAAGTAAGAAAATATACCTACTCTGACATAGGCATAAAATAGGCCATTTTTTCTTTACCATTTTGACAAAGCCAAAATCCAAAGATAAACATTAGATATTAATGTTAAAAATTTTGAGATTAAACATAGGACGTGGATATGCAATGAGAAATTTAAATGTTGTCACAAAGTATGCATAATCATTTAAAGATCAAGAATCATTAGAAAAGTGGCAGCAGAGTGGGAGAAAATCTACTTAATATAAAAGCAGAGCAAGTAGGGTCACAGTGTGAAACAAAATATTGAATAAGAGTATAACAAAATTAAAGTTAAAAAAAGAATGAATAAAGTAAAAAAGAGATACAGGGGTTTATTTAGAAAGGAAAATAAATTCTCAAAAATTATAAAATAAGAATTTTAATATAAGATTTCTTTAATCATTCTTAATTCTAAACAATTAAAGAAAGAACAATTCTACAAAACCTGTTAAAAGGAAATGTACACCATTCTGATAATCTCCACCTTTTATCCTTCTAGAAAAGTGGACTCCAATGTTTAAGTCAGTCTTATAGAAGAGAGAAAAATAAACCGATATGACTTGTAGAAATTTTATCAGTTGATGAAGGTCACACATACTAAAGCTAAATAAATGAAAAGATACACCACATTCATAGATTGAAAAACTCAGTATTATATAACATTTCAGTTCCTCCCAAACCAATATATAGACTCAATGCAATTATGACTGATATTTTATGAGGTTATTTAGTATGGAAAATCATAAACTCCAATATTTATATAAAAATTCAAAGAACAAAAACAGAAAACCACATCTTTGAAGAAAAAAATCCCAATTTGGAAGATTTATTCTACCTGATATCAAGACTTATTATAAAACTATAATCATTGAGACTATGGTATTGGTGCAAGCATAGAAAAACAGACCAGCTGAATATAGTAACAGCCCAGAAATAAATATATGTTGTATACAGACGCTTAATTTATAATAAAAATGGTATCGCAGAACAATGGAGAAAAGATGAACTTTTCAATAATAGTGAGGCATCAGTTATCAAAAAATCATACAGAAAAATCAGGTACAGGTATATTTTATATCCAAATATGAGTGAAAAATTAAAACTTGTTGAAAATAAAATATCTTCCTTTTGGGGGGGTAAGGAAATATTTCATCAGAAGGACAAAAAAGTACAAATCATAAAAGAAAAATGTTAATAACTGTTCATCAAAAGATACCATTGAGAGTTAAAAGGTGAGCCACTGAGCAAGAGAAAATAAGTACAACACATTAAGAGTGACAAATGGTTCAGGATCATAATGATAAACGAATATAGGATAGTCAGATTAACAGAAACAGTAGTATAACAGTGGCTGTTAAGGGCTGGCAGAAGGCGGCAACAAGGAGGTGTTTTTTATTTTTTTTAATAATAATTTTTTTTTTATTGGTGTTCAATTTGCCAACATACAGAATAACACCCAGTGCTCATCCCGTCAAGTGCCCCCCTCAGTGCCGATAAATGAATATAGGATAGTCAGATTAACAGAAACAGTAGTACTGGCGGAAGGCAGCAACAAGGAGGTGCTTTTTAAAGGAAACAAAACTTCTATTCTGTGAGGGAGAATTCTGGAGATTGGTGAATACACTTACTACTACTGAATTGCACATTCAGAAATGGTTAATAAGATAAATTTTAGGTTATGTGCATATTATCACAAACCAAATTTTTAAACAAGTAAGCCAATATGAAAATGGGTAGCAGGAGACTTAGACATCACGAAAGGAGATTTCCAGTTAGCCATTAAATATATAAAAGATGCTAAATATCATTACTCAGAGAAATGGAAATTAAAACCACAACTACTACCAGATGGCTAAAATTAAAAAGACTAACAATAAAACCAGTGTTGAAAAGGATGGGGAGTAACTGGAACATCACACAACACTAATGGGTATATCAGGAGCACTGACGGCATTATCTATGAAGTTAGGCATATATATATGTTCATAAGATACACTCATAGATCTATATACAACAAAATCAAAGATATGCATAAGAATATTCGTAACAATGGTCCTGGGTGGCTCAGTCAGCTCAGTATCTGCCTTCGATTCAGGTCATGATCTTAGGGTCCTTAAGATTGAGCCCAATCTCGAGCTCCCTGCTCAGTGGGGAGAGTCATGTTCTCCCTTGCCCTTTGCCCCTCCCCCTACTTGTGTGCACATGCCATCTCTCTCTCAAATAAATAAAATCTTTAAAGTTAAAAAAAAAAAGAATATTCATAATAGCCCTAAACTAGAAACAACACATCCGTTAAGAGCAGAGTAGATGATAAATGTGGTATAATCACACAATGGAATTTAATAGCACAGAAACATGAATACATCACTGCTACATGCAACACAGATGAATCTCACAAATAATGTTGAGTTAAAGAAGTACAATTAACCCCTGCACAATGTGAGGGTTAGAGGTACCAATCACCCTGCATAGTCAAAAGTCCTTAAACTTCCCCAAAGCTTAACTATTAGCTGACTATTGACTGGAAGCCTTCCTGATAACATAAATAGTAGATACACATATATTTTGTATGTTATGTGTACTATTTGCTGTACTCTTATAATAAAGTGAGCTACAGAAAAGAAGTACTAGGAAAATCATAAGGAAGAAAAAATATATCTACAGCACTGTACTATTTAACCAAAACAATCGTGTGTAAGTGGACCTGCACAGTTCAAACCCATATTGGTCAAGGGTCAACTGTAAGTATGAAATAATACACAGTGTATGATTCCATTTGAATTTCAAAAACAGGCAAAGCCAGTCCAAGGTGTTAGGAGACTAAACAGTGATTATCTTTGGGTAGAAGTGAAGTAATAGCTAACAGGAGAGGCATAGCAGGGGTAGAGAGAGGTATTCTGAGTTCTATCTTGATCTACATAGTAGTCTACAGGGAAGTCATAAAAAGATGAAGTGGTCAGGAATGACAGATGTTGGAAAGAGACCAAAGAAGGGAAAACTGGGGCAGCTTGGGTGGCTCAGCAGTTTAGCGCCACCTTCAGCCCAGGGCCTGATCTTGAAGACCCACGTCGGGCTCCCTGATCTAGTCCCACGTCGGGCTCCCTGCGTGGAGCCTGCTTCTCCCTCTGCCTGTGTCTCTGCCTCTCTCTGTCTCTCTCATGAATAAATAAATAAAATCTTAAAAAAAAAAAAGAAGGGAAAACTAAGAAACTCTCATAGGACTTGATGACTATTAGTGTTCATAACCTTTACGAGAGAGCAGTTCAGTAGAAGGACAATCATTAAACAGTGGGGAACAAGGGGCAATGCCCTGAAGAACTAAGTACTGACTCTTCTACAAATACAGAGCGAGAATGGTTAAGTCTACTAAGTAAGGCATAAATTGATGTTTAAACTATTTTTTAAAAGCCCTTTTAAAGAGTAATAATGTTCCTTGATATGCCAACAGCTAGTCAGGATCAAAAAATTATAAGTATCTTCAAAACCAAAATAAATCACTCTTACAGATGTTGTTCGTGAGATCTCTTCATTGAAGAAAAAAATATATATTCATTTACCTTCCTCCTCCCAGAAAGAGAAGTCCAAGGGCCATGTGATGGGCTAAGTGGAAACCATAGTTCATTTCACCACCTGTTTTCATGTGTAAGAAGCGACAAAGCTGCAAAACTTTCAGGTTCCCCGAGCCAGCCATTACCATGGCAAGAGACAGCAGCACCACACTCAGGCAGGTTTCTAGGTTGTAAGGACCTGTCTGGAAATGCAAAAAGATGACATACTACCAACTACTGCATTACATTTATTATCAAAATTAAATTGGCCATCATTAGACTACAAATATTTATAATTTTTAAAAAGCTATAAAAAAATTCTGATTATGAAATTTAAGTTCAATGTAGAAAATTCAAAAAATAAAGCATAACAATGGAAATAACAATGCCTTGGGATACTAACACCCAAAGAGAACTGCCATAGGCATTTTGGCCTTTCCCCAAATATTTTCCTGTATCTATGAATCTCTTTTCAAGTGAAATTGGGATATTACTATACATGATATTTTTAACTTTTTAAAATCTATCATACGTAAACAATCTTCACTCAGGAAAAATTCCTACAGCACAAGATTTGATAGCTCTATTGTATAACAACACACAGATATACCATAATCAAATTTACCTAATTACTTTCAGACTTTTTGATTTTTCAGTTTTCTCATATTATACATAATGTTGCACAAATCTGTGTGGATTTCATTAGGAAATAAAATCTTATAATCTCCTGTCAGTAGAGTAGCAATGCCTCAAAAGGAATTGCAGTTCTACTAAGTGCTAATTTTTTTTTTTAAGCGCTAATGTTTTAAAGAGCAGTTACCAATATTCAGTCCTGCGACAGAATGGCATAGAGTATGACATTTCATGAAGGATATGGTTTTTGCTATCACAAGAATTAGAGATTTTCACGGGTCAGTATACTTTCACCTAATCAGTACCCCAGAACACAAATACAAAGATGAGCCAAAACTTCAAATCTCCCATTCTAAACTCAAACTGCAGAGATATTTAACAACACATAAGTAACTGAATTATCAGTGAATTTTCTTCAAGTTCAATTTTATTCCCAAGAAGAATGATCATAAAAAGACTTACTACAGAAGCATTAGGTGCAGACAAATAAGTCATAAAATCTTTTGCAAACTTATGCTGGAAAACAAAAGAAAAACAAATTGAAGTTAAAAGATGTATATCAAATGCTTTGTTAAAAAAGAGAATAAACTAATAATACTTCTTACCAAACAGTTAAAGGCTGATAAGTTTTCTGAGCCAGCAAATCGAAAACCCAGAGACAAACAGGCTCCTGCAATTATGTAAACATGGGCTTGCCTGAAAACAGATTATAAAAAATTTAATACTACCATTATTTGGCTTTAAAAATTCATTATTACTTTTCTTAGGGTAAAAATAATAAACATTCCCGTTCTCTAAACTAGTTTATATTCTTTTGGGAATGCTCAA
The DNA here is from genome assembly GCF_053574225.1 of Canis aureus. Lineage (NCBI taxonomy): Eukaryota > Metazoa > Chordata > Mammalia > Carnivora > Canidae > Canis > Canis aureus. The sequence goes on along the minus strand of NC_135622.1, from coordinate 28,618,386 downwards.
TTGTGCCTCTACTCAATCAGCAGATTTCTTCAGCAGGATCACGCAGCCCTCGTTGATAAAAGTATGCCTCTTGACTGCATGTTTCACACACAGCAAAGAAGATAATTTTTAAAAATAACTGCCATCTTTTTTAATGAAAAGGATAAAAGAGGAATATGTATAAGCTAAATCTCTGATACTGTTTTTTGAGGGCAAGAGCTCTACACTTCAGTGACCTAAACAAAAATAAAAATCAACTCTGTAAGCATCTGATAAGTAATGATTAGAAACATGGGGGATTCAGAATTATTTAAATCAAGGACAGTACTTTTACCACAGTATACTTCTATTTATTTATGAGATGCTACGCTAGTTCACTTGAAATATATATATTTCATGACTTACGACAAAGTTTCCAAATTCAAATCCTCTGAGCAAGGCAATTCAATTTCACTGAGAGAGATACTATTTTCTCTTATAATCTGTCAAGACAGAAAGTAAGAATATCTGGACATTAATATTCAAGTTACAAATATTAAATGATTTGAAAAATAACATTCTGCTTTTGGGGCACTTTGGTGGCTCAGCTGGTTAAGCATCCAACTCTGGATTTTGGCTTAGGTCATGATCTCAGTGTAATGAGATCAAGCCCCATATAGGGCTCCAGACTAGGTGTGGAGCCTACTTAAGATTCTCTCTCTGCTCCTCCTCACAAGCTCCCTCATTAAAAAAAGAAAGAAAGAAAAGAAAAAGAACATACAGCTTTCCACGGCCGTAATTACATAAACCATTTCATTCAAATACATATATTTTAATCACATTGAATGCAACCCAATTTCAAATCTAAGATGGGCTCAACAATAGCTGAATAGAACTGAATATGTATGAACTGGAGGACTGAAGTATATTCTGAGTCAATAACAGGGTGATAATATTTCACACTAGTGAACTGAAATACAAAGATGATTGTAGAATAGAGCTGGGGCAAGGATACGGGAAAGCAGTGGGGAAGGGGGAAAAAAGCAACTGGAAAGAACTCTCATCAGAGACATATACTTTTTATTCATGAGGGATTTCTAGCCTTATGCCTACCAGAGTAAGACTAGTCACTAAATTACCCAAGCTAAACTAAATTGTCAATACGTTAATCTGTAACTACTGTTTAGAAACACATCCCTTTCCTTATAGTGTAAATAAGTAAGCAAAGCTTTATCAAATTTAAATAAGATTTAAATTATCCAATTAAATCATTTAATTAACTTTAAATTTTAAAAATCATTCTTTAATTTTTTAGAAGACTCTTTAGGAGAGTAACATTTCAGGATGCTTTCAATAATAAACCAATAAATATTCTAAACTCCCTTATGATATAATCTTATGTACTGAACATCACCAAACCAAAAACTTGAAATACCTTTCTCTTTGATAATCTCAATGAGGTAAACAATTATGCTGGCTGTGTAATACAGGCTGAGAACTATGTCCATCTTTCTTCCTTCCTTCCTCTCCAGACTTTATTTTTAATTTTGAATGTTATTTACTCAGAAATTGAATGACATTCTGAAAAACTGATATAACTCCAAAGTGAATAATTTATATACACATAGATAACCTAATCATAAGTTATATAGTATTATAACATCATATAGGAATGGAGTATTTCTATTTTGACAACAGGCAATTATAAGCTTCTCTGGCTTCAAAAGAGCATGTGCCCTAGAGGTTAAGGCCTAGGTTCAGCAAGGCCCACACTAGCTCTGTGACCATGGGCAATTTTCTTTTTGGTTTTTTAAAAGATTTTATTTGAGAAAGTGCATGTGCACAGGAGCAAAGGCAGAGGGAGCTGCAGGGCGGGGGGGTGGGGGGGGGCCACCCCCTGCTATGCAGGGAGCCTGTTGCAGGGCTCAATCTAGGGTCCTAGGATCATGACCTGACTGAAAGGCAGATGCTTAACCAACTGAGCCACTCAAGCACCCCCTCAGGCAATTTTCTTGACTGCTGTGTCTCATCTGTGAAATGAGCACAAAGAAGTCCCCATCCTTAAGGGTTCCTGTGAGAATTAGAAGACTCAATCTACTCAAAGCTCTTAAAATTAATGTCTGCTACATACTAAATCTTAAATGTTGGTTGGTATCATCACCATATCATTAACCTGTGTATTGTAACACTATACTTGATCATAAGCCATTAAAACCATCACTAAGAACTTCAGTTGTAAAATAACTGGAGGAGGAGAGGGAGAAACCTTCCTCAATATGGTCCTTGTCATCTTTCCTATGGTCTCCTAAAGTTTAAAAAAAAAAAAAATCAAAATTATAAGGAGTAATCAAAGGGAGAAATACAACCCTTTAAGGGCAAGGTAAACCACACAGGAAGTGAACATGAAAAGACCACCAAACTCCTCTGCCTTGAACAGGGTATAATGGAAAATTCTTAAGATATGAAGTCCTAATAGCTAGTTTCACTTTTTCTTCACCTCTTAATAGTTGGGTGACTCTGGACAGTCTGTCTTCTTTCAATTAAGAGTACATTGTAATGATCTAACAGTAGCTCTAGCTGACTTTGAGGAGTTCATAATCTAATGGGTGTACAGATATACTGATAATAAACAAAAATAGCACACTGTGCCCATCCATAATCTGAGGGCAACACTTGAACAACTCACAGTATAGCACTGCCTAAGAGCATAACATAAGATTGTATATTAAAGCTTATAATGAAAAAAAAAGTGCTTTGAAGACATTATTTGTTATTTTAGATGCGCCTTAAGTCCAAACAAACAAAAAAGCCATTTTAAAAGTAACCTTTTTAATACCTCTTTGGACACTAGGTTGTTCCCTACAAGGTGCCCTGCGCTACAGAATTAATGAAATGAGTGGGTAAAACTATGGAAAAAGTGGAGAGTGATAGGAAATATCAATGAATAGAAGAATGAATTTGTTACATGCATTTGGGGATCCTTGAAGTAAACAAGGCCAAATTTTAAAATATTAGGTCTGAAGCAAAAGAAATATCAGAAAGATAACTTTCTAAAAAAGAAATTATATTAAAAGCCCAAGGATCACATTTCCACAAAATTAAAAAGAGAACTCTGACACAGATTTTCACACTTTCTGTTCTGGAATACAATTATTTGTGTCCATGTTTAACTTTGTAAACTAAACTTAGTAAATTTACTAGAGTTTCTTGAGGACAGCCTACATGTCAGATGCATGTTAAATGTAGTCTAGAGTTTAGCATTTACAGAGGTCATTTACAGAAGATCAACAAATACGTACTGAAAAAAGGAATGGAAGGAAAAAGCATAATTTTATCCTACAATATATATTTTAAGGGGCATTTTCTGAAAGAACTGACATTTCTGACATCCAGATGTGCTGGGAGTTAAAATTTTGGTGACAAATGGCTGAGTCCATTAAAACAACTCTTCCTGTTTCAAATTAGTGGTTAACAAACTGGAAGAATCAAAAATAAATTTAGGAGTTCTACTTCAGAATCAAAAATTTGATTCAGAAGAATCAAACAAATAAAAATAAATCTAGGAGTAAAAATAAACTATCAGACTGACTCTCTTACAAAGAAATATGAATTCTGGGGGAAATAAAAAAACAAACTATCATGGCAGGGGTCAGCAAACTTGTCTTTAAAGGGCCAAAGAGTAAACATTCCTGAGTTATAGACTATATCGTTTCTTTTTCTTTTTTTTTTTTTTTGACCATATCATTTCTAAAGTAACTCCTGATTTCTGCTATTGTAACACAACAGCAGCTATACATAATAAGTAAATGAATGACATGGCTTGTTACGATAAAACTTTATTTATAAAAACAGATGGGCTATAGTTCCCCAATCCCTGACCTAATGGCACTAGATATTAAACAAAAGCAAGCAGTTTCTAGAGGAGAGGTAACATTTGGAAGACCAGAAAACCAGAGAGTGATAAGTTTCCTTTTTCATGGCTTCTGGCCTGAGGGCAGGCCTACTCTGCTATAAAGGGCAGCTAAAATTCCAATTAAAAATCCATGGTCCTTCTGGCATGAATCAAACAGAATACAGGGCTTAGGAAACCACGGCCACTAGAAGGTGAGAATGGAATACTATAAAGGAGAGAGCTACAGAGGGCAAATCACAAATTCTGTGCATTAATTGTGTGAAAATGTCTGCCTAACATGTGAATCACATGTGAGCAGGGCAGACTCCAGGTGCCCACAGAATAAAAGAACTAAACTGAGATTAGAGTTAGCACCCAAGAGACAGGGTTTGACATTTGATTCCAAATAAATTTGTCTGCTTTAAACAAAATGTATTTGTGTATACATAACACACACATACACACCCGTATCAATACTTCTTTGAGGAATACAACAGAATCCAGAATCTTCAAAAGACAACATTCACAATAAGATACAATTCAAAATTATTAACATAAGAACAAATAAGAAAATGAAACCTATTCTTAGAAGACAACATAAAACAGTCCTGAAATGACCACAGTGTTGACATTAGAAGGATTTTAAAGAAGCTCTTGTAACTAGAAAGATATGAAGAACAATATGCTCATAACAAATAAAAGGACAAAAATCTCGTCAGAAAAAGTAGAAATTATTTTTTAAAATGTAAAATTTGCAACTAAGAAGTAAATGAAACTTCAAAATTCACTTCATGGGGGCACCTGGGTGGCTCAGTGGTTGAGTGCCTGCCTTCAGCTCAGATCATGATCCCGAGGTCTTGGGATCAAGTCCTGCATCTGGCTTCCTGCAGGGAGCCTGCTTCTCCCTCTGCCTAGGTCTCTGCCTCTCTCTCTGTGTCTCTCATGAATAAATAAAATCTTTGATGGGAAAAATAAAATAAAGTAAAAATAAAATTCACATCATAGACTTAATGGGAAAAAATAGAAATGCCCAAAAAAGTCAGTGAACATAAAGATAGATCAACAGAAGTTAAGCAATCTGCACAACACAGAGGAAAAAAAGAACAGAAGACAACAGGAGCTCTAGGATGATTTCCAAAGGCTTTAACAAACAAATAATTGGAGTCTAAGAATAGGAGAAAAGAGAGAATGAGGGAGAAAAAAAATGTTGGAAGATATAAAATTAATATGAGACATAAACTTACAGATTCAAAAAGTTCCTTAAGAATACAAAGAAAACCACAACTAAATACATCATAATCAACTGCTGAAAACCACATATAAAAAGAAAAATCTTCAAATCAGCTAAAGAAATGACACAATAAATACAGGTAAAAATTCAATGACTTCTCACCAGAAATAATGGAAAACAAAAAACAAGGAACATCTGTTAAGTGATCAGAAAAAAAAACTGTTTTGTTGTTGTGCAGTAAACAGTTCATCTAGCAGGCCTGAGACTGCTACCCATAGAAAGACCTCCTTGCAAGGCTGGCCCTTGGTTGGCATCTGGAAACTTGAATGGCAAAGAGAACCTGACACTTGTAAAAAAAAAAAAAAACTTTCCCTAAATGACAAGAGGCTTCCTGTGTCTCAACTATTTGTATAAAATGTGGGTTACACTGACACGAGCTATCTTCTAAGGGTCAGCTTCATGGTAGGCAGAGGATGCCTATATGACCAGCCCTCAATAAAAATCTTGAGCACTTAGTCTTTAATGAGCTTCCTCATTAATGACACTTCACATATGCTGTCACAATCCGATGCTGAAGAACTGTGTCTCAAGTGACTCTACTGGGAGAAGACTCTTGGAAGTCTGGGCCCAGTTTTCTCTAGACTTCTCTGCACCCAACTTTTCAATTGCTAATTTTCATTTGTTTTCCTTCACTGTATTATATCATCTGAGTATGACTATATGCTAAGTCCTGAGTCCTTCTAGTGAATTACCAAACCTTGGAGTGTTTTTGGCATGCTCCAAAACACTTATCAACCCAGATTTCCATATCTAGCAAAAAATAACCATTCAAAACAAATTTCAAATTAAGACATTCTCAGCTAAAAGAAAATAAACAGACTTCACTGCCAGTAAATCTGCTTTGTAAGAAAAGCTAAAGAAATTTCTTTAGCCTGAAAAAAATTTCATCAGAGGAAAACATGAATCCTTAAAAACAAAAATGGAGATAATGAGATATAATAAAATCTAAAAAAAATAAAATAAAATAAATAAAATAAAAATTAAAAAAATAAAAAAATAAAATCTAAGAAGATATAAATGTCAAAGAAAGCTAAAAATTTCAATTAAAAGAGCAAAAATTGGGGTGCCTGGGTGGCTCCGTAGCTTAAGCATCTGACTCTCGTTTTCAGCTCAGGTCATGATCCCAGGGTCCTGAGATCAAGCCTGACATCAGGCTCTACACTGGGCCCTGCTTAAGACTCTCTCTCCTCTCCCTCTCCCTCTGTCCCTTCCCTCCCTTCTTTTTTCCTTCTTTCCCTTCCTTCTCCCTCCTTTTCAAATAAATAAAGTTCTTTAAAAAAAAAAAAAAAAGGCAAAAATTACCAGAATGGATAAAACACAAGATCCAACTATATGCTGTCATTAAAATATGCATCTTGAATAGAGACACAAATAGGTTGCAAAACAAATGGGCAGAAATGGGTAGATCATGAAAACAGAAACAAAAAAAAAAAAGAAAGAAAACAGAAACAAACAGAAAAGGCTAGAGTGACTATGTTATCATTAAATAAGAAAAATTTCCTTCAAGAGAAAGAATATTACCAGAGAAAAAGGTGGCCAGTTAATAATGATAAAATGGTCAATTCAACAGAAACATTAAAAAATCAAAAATGTACATAAACCTAGTAAGAGTTTCATATGTGAAACAAAATTTAAAGAAATGGAGTAAAACAGATAATTCTACAATCATACTAAGAGATCTCAACATCCTTCTCTTAGTAAGTTCATAAACACTAGTTAAAAATTAGTAAAAACGCAAATGGTCTAAATATTACCACTATCTTAAAGAATTCAATATATAAAATATTACATCTAGCCACTGCAGAGTACGCATTCTTTTTATGTGTATACACAACATTTGACAAGAAGGTTATGTGCTGGGTCATAAAACAAGTTTCAATAAAACCACAATGAAATTAAATCTGAACAAAATTAATAATAAGGAAGTCAGAATAAACCCACATGGTTGGATATTAAAAATCCCACTTCCAGGACACCTGGGTGGCTCAGCGGTTAAGCATCTGCCTTCGCCTCAGGGTGTGATCCTGGAGTCCCGGAATTGAGTCCCACACTGGGCTCCCTGTTTGGAGCCTGCTTCTCCCTCTGCCTATGTCTCTGCCTCTTTCTCTCTCTCTCTCTCTCTGTGCCTCTCATGAATAAACAAATAAAATCTTTTTTAAAAAAACCCATTTCTAAAGAAATCCATGAGTCAAGAACAAATTACAGGGATACTAGAAAATATTTCAACTAAATGATAAAAAAAAGAATATACCGAAATTTGTAGATGCAGCTAAAGCAACACATATAAGGAAATTTATTGCTTTACAGGTAGAAAAGGGAAGTCTATGAAGCAATGATCTAAGCTCCTACAATAAGAATCTAGAAAAATAGAAGCAAAGTCAACCCAAAAAAATAGAAGAAAAAAAACATTAAAGGTAAGCACAGAAACTAGTTAAATGAAAACAGTTAACAGAAAAAATGAAAAGCAAGCATTTCTTCTTTAAAAACATGATCAAAATGAATTAGTTAGACCAATAAAGAATTTATTAATTACTATGAAGAATGGAAGAGGTTATCTCTATAGATCCCAATGACATTAAAAGGAGCCTGCTTCTCCCTCTGCCTATGTCTCTGCCTCTCTCTCTCTCTCTCTCTCATACACAGTGATGTAGTATGAACTTTATTACAAATCCAACTTAGCTGAACTAAATTTCTTGAAAGACAACAAAACTGACAAAATATTAAACCACAAGTATGAATAGCCCTTACCTATTAAAGAAATCAACTATGTTACCAAAATTACAAATTTGCAAAACAAATTACATGACTTGCCCTACAAAAACACCTGAACTAGTTTCAATAGTGAAACATTAAACATTAAATTTAAGAAAAAATAACATCAAACATTAAATTTAAGAAAAAATAACATCAATATTAAAATTCTTTCAGAAAACCGGATAAAATAGGCTCAGCTCGTTTTATGAAGCCAACATAACCCTACTATAAAAATCTTACAAAAATATTTCTCAAAAAAGTAGAATTATAGATTAGAATCATACATAAAGAGATTCAAGACTTCTAACTTATTACCAAAGTAGATGAAGCAATATATAAAAATAATAATAAACAAGGATCAGGTTGGATTTATCCTAGGAATACAGTGTTTTTCTGCTGGTTCAAAATTCAATCAATGCAGTGCTTACTTTGGCAGCACATATACAAAATCCAATCAATGCAATCTGCCATAATAAAAGAGAAAATCTATCTATATCAGAAAATATAGAAAAATGTTAAATATAGAAAAAGCATTTAGTAAAACTCATCATCCATTCATGATAAAACTTCTTTAAAAATTAAAAATAGAAGGAAACTTCCTCAACACCTAATAAAGAACATTTATAGTGAAAAATACTTACTAGTGAAATATCGAACACTTTTCATCTAAGACTAGGATCAAAGCAAGAATGCTCACTCTCAATTTTATTCAACAATCTACTAAAGATCCTAGCCATTTCACTAAGTTAAAATAATAGAAATAAAAGGCATAAAAATGAAAAAGTAAAATCATGTTAAAGAAAACATGAGTATTTACATGGAAAATCCCACAGAATCTACAAAACAACTATAAGAACGAATACATGCATTTACATGTCAAAGGTCAAAAAGTTAACATACAAATATCAATTTTCTATTTTATATCAATTGTATACCAGCAAGCAACTGGAAAATGAAATTCTACATAAAGATTCCACTTACTATAGAATGAAAGAACATAAAATACTTAGGAATGTACACAGTAAAAGCTGCTCAAGACCTTTACCTTTCTCAGAAAAATTTTAAAAGGCCTAAATAGTTTCTATATTCTTGGATTAGAAGACTCAGTCCTTACGTATCTATCTTCCATATATTTATCTATATATTTAACACAATTTCACTTACATTCACCGGACTTTTAAATCAGTAAGGATGAAAAAAAAAAAAAATCAGTAAGGATGAAATGATTCTAAATTTTACACAAAATGCAAAGGACCTAGAGTATGCAAAAAATCATGAGAAAGAACAAAATTGGAAGATATGCACTATTTGACTTCAAGACTTATCATTTAGCTATAGTAATCAAGGCAGTTTGATACTGGCATAAGGATAAGCAAACAGATTAAAGAGAAACAGAACAGACAGCCCAGAAATAAGCCCTTATTTATCCAGTCATCTAGTTTTTGAGAAAGGAGTGACAGAATGTGCAAAGTGAAACAACAGTAAGATATCATTACATATTTACCAGCAGAGCTAAAATTGAAGACTAACATCACCAAATACTGACAAAATATGCAGCAGTTAGATTTTTATAAATTGTTGGTCACAGAGTAAAATGGTGTAAACTCTTTGGAAAAAGGTTTATCAGTTCTTATCAAACTAAACATATCTACTCTAAGTAGATTTCAATCCTAAATATTTACTCAAAAGAAATTAAAATATAAATCCACAAAAATATCTGTGTCAGGGTATTTATGGTAGTTTGATTCATAATAGTTAAAACTTGAAACCAACCCAGGTATCCAACAAAAGACAATGGAAATAGAAGCTGTGGACTATTCAAAGAATGGAATACTACTTAAAAAGGATGAGCTACTGATACACTCATATCTCAAAATCATGGTGAGTGAAAGAAGTCTGATATTAAAGGATATATACTGTATGTGATCCCATTAATACAAAGTTCTACAAAAGGGAAACTAATTTATTTTCAGAAAATAAGCTGCCTTGGGAGTGGGGGATGAGTATAGATGGAGGGGGACATGGAAGGAGTGCACTTCTGGCCTTTTTTTTTTAAGATTTTATTTACTCATGAGAGACACAGAGAGAGGCAGAGACACAGGCAGAGGAAGAAGCAGGCTCCATGGAGGGAGCCTGACATGGGACTCGATCCCGGCTCTCCAGGATCAGGCCCTGGGCTGAATGCGGCGCTAAACCACTGAGCCACCCGGGCTGCCCACTTCTGGCCATTTTGATAGAGTTTTGTTTACATAAGCATATGCATTAGTCAAATCTTATCAAATAGTGTATTTAAAACTTGTGGATTTCATCGTATATAAATTTTATCTTAAAAGAAAATGTAAATACTGAATTCTAGTTAATGATAGATATGCCAAATATTTATGGAAACATGCCAAAATATTTAAGGAAAAGTATACTACTGTCTGTAACTATCTTTGAAATTCATCAAAAAATGATGGATTGGATAGAGAATAAATGAATGTATGATTAAACAAATTTACATAGTAAAATATTAACTGCAGAATCCAACTGGTGATATGAATGTTGTATAAAATTCTTTCAACCTTTATTTTGAAATTTTTCTTATTAAAATATTGGATGAAACACTACAGTGTTCTCAAGGATAAACAGATTTATTTCATAAGGAAAAAGGACCTGAAACCACCAGACATGGACAGCTGATTGCAAGGGCAATATTTAGTTACAATATTTGATCTGGAGTTTTAAAAAAGCATCTGCTTATTTTTAACTATTTGGCTTATTAAATAAATAGGTTATAAAGTAATTAAAACCAGTTAATATACATGAGATCTAAACTTGTCACAAAATAAAATAGTATCTTAAAATAAATCTGGGCTTAATAAGGATAAAAATGTCAAAAATACCTTGTTAGGGTACTTTGGTATACTTAATTTTTAATACTACAATTTCTCAGGATCTGGGGCCAAAAGGGAAGACTGTGATCAGCAATCTCAAACTGAAAGTTCCTGTTTTCAAGACATATTATAAATCATCAATATTGCCTTTATTTAAAAAAGTATTTTATAGGGTTTTGGAAAATCCCACAAGAAATCATACCTTATGCTCTTAAAGGTATAACTATTTATTATACATACTCACCTGAGGAACATTGCTATCAACCCACTTGGAATTTGGTAAAATATCATCCCACAGAATCAGGCATCGAGCAAGTGTCTTAAAAATGTAACAGACAAAATTAATTAGAGCAGGCAAAGTTCACAGATTTTATAAAAATGGTAGTATTAAAAGGTAAAAATCAGTTCCCAACTGACAGCAATTTTGAAAAAAACAGTACATAATATCAACCTAAGCTAAATTCATATTAAAATAAATTGCAGATTAAGATTTCTAACACAAAAAAATACCCTAAAATTGAGCTGATTGTTATCAAAGTTTAGAGGACTTTTAAAAACTTGCTTCATCAAAGAGAAGAATCTTAGCACTGTCTATATAACCTAAAGGCTTTCATATGCTAAAAACATACAAGCTTAAAATTAAAGAATAAAGGGAAAAATGTAGGTAATTATGTCAAATAGTTATTGTCATTAATTATACTCTTAATAGTAATGCTGCATCCTTGATAAAGAATGTAAAATAAGGCAGTAATGAAGACCCAGCCACTTACTGCTTGTTGAATAATGCAAGAAGTTGAAATATCAACTCCAGGTATTATATAGCAACATGGTTATGCTTCCTGGCGTTCCTACAAGTTACATCCGGGAAATTTCAAAAGAATACTACCAATTACAACTAGATAATGGATTAATAGTAAAAGGTTCCCTTGTAGAAACATTAATATTCACAAGCTAACTTGAAAAACACAATAGATTCCTCATGTTAGCAGAAATAAAAAATTACAAAGTACCATACCCTAAGTAAGAGAAATTCTGGTTTCACAAAATCCAGCAAATACATGGTGTCAGGAGCTCGAAGCCAATCTGCAATGGATCTGTTGGTGGAGGATACCAATAAGCATTATTGCTCGAGGAGAGAATAATCAGGAATCCCAAGACAGGTTTCAAAACACTTATCCCCATTCTCTCCACTACCCTATTTGCTTTCTATTGTACTTTATATCCTCTAATACAGTATTTGATATGTATGAATGTCTATCCTACTATGACATAAGCTTTATGAAAAGAGATATTTTTTGTTTTGTTCACAGAAATATCTCCATTACCAAGAAAACATTGACATATTCATCAAAATAGATGAATACCTGTTTTTAACCACTTGTTAATTTTGCATCTATTCACTTTTTCTAATAGTAGAAATTTACAATACTGAAAAATTTCTTGAACCTTAGAATATTTTTTAACTTAAAAGGCTTCACATTTAAACCATGGTTTAATGTCTCCTACCCAACTTACTCTTCCATGTAAAATATAAAATAAACACCAGTTTATTCTAAAAAAGTCTAGTTTCAAGTGTCCAGCACTAATTATTGGGAGTTGGGAAGGAAGATGGTGAGATTATTAGGAAAGTTCTTGAACTAAGTAGAAATCATTTTTGTAAATGGTAACCAAGAATAGAATAATGCTAAGTGTTTCTGGCTTAACCAATCCTGAAACAACATGCATAATTAATAAAAAAGAATTTGGGCATTTTTTTAATTGTCAGTGACATCAACTATAAAACAAAAATAAATTAAATTTGGCAATTACATTGCCAAAGACTAAAACAGTAAAACATTGTTTCTAGAAAAAATCTATATAACCTATAGTATTGAAGAGAATCAAAATCAGGTTAATCTAGTATAAGGAAAATAAACACATTCAAAAAAATAAATAAATAAATAAATAAACACATTCAGATAATTTAGTTTTACTACTGAGGTCAAAACCGAGGTCATACTATCATGGCAAGGGATAGAGTCAGGGGATGTGATACCTGTTATTGGTTTTTAAGTAGATCATAGCCAAAGCTAGAGTGGCACCTGGACAAGTTACATCCACATTTATGGTATCTCCTTCCTATTTAAAAGAAAAAAAAGAAAAAAAAAGTTTATTCATGTAAAAGAATTCTGAATTGTTACAAGTTTTTCTAAATACTAGCCTATGCTTAAAATTAACAGATTTACAAACGTTGGTAAGAAAACTACTTTCACATTGACTTAACTCCCAGAATTTTGATTTGTTGCTTTATTTTGGACTTACTTTGATTTGATAACTTGGAGATTTATGCTTCTCCCTATGCATTCCTGCTTGAAAGCGCCTATGACCTCCAACCATGTACTGATAAAGCTGCTCAGGCACATTGAGATCAGACATACCTATCAAATTACTGCCATGCTGGAAAATGAAATAACAAACATGTAAAAAGGAAAGCTTATGGAATAAGATTCATAATACCCATGACAAAAGAATGAACTAACTTCAAAGCAAGGTATTTTGGGTTTTTTAAATTAAAATAACTATTACCCAAGACTTAATATTCAAACAAGCTCTTAATTATTCACACTAAGAATTACTTAGAGGTACCCGAGTGGCTCAATAGGTTGAGCATCCACTCAGGTCATGATCTCACAGTTATGAGATCAAGCCCTGCGTCAGGCTCCATGCTCAGTGGGCAGCCTGCTGGAGATTCTCTCTTCTTCTATCTCTGCTCCTCCCCACCCCTGGTCTTGCACACTCTCTTTCTAAAATAAAAAATAAATCTTAAAAAAAAAGAATTACAATACATATATGTTCAAGTTAAAACTTTCATTTCACAAATAAAGTTAATACAGTTAATTATACTAACAATAAAAGAAAATATTAGGTCTGCAAATGAAACCTGAACTATAAACACCTGAGTTCTTTTATTATTGTGCCTATGAAGTATTTCAGCAACAATAACTATAATAATGAACTTATTGAACACTTACTGTTTCTAGTACTTGTCTGTTTAACGTGGATTAATTTACCTAATATAATTCTACCAAATAGCTACTATTTTAGATGAGGAAAGTAAGGCACACACAAAGCCCAAGGTTACAAAGCTAATAACCAGCAGAGCTGGCTATAAACAAGGATATAAAACAATCCATGGAGTTGCTTAACCACTAAACAACACTTCATGGATAGGACTCACTGGTCAGGAGCAAATCAAGATCCCAATTTCCAGTGTGCTACTTTTCCATTGCACCATCTGCCTCTTTAGTTCATGTGTCAAATGCAAAGAATCAAAAACCTAACAGATGGTGAACTTTCTTTATACAATTTAGTTTCAGTGTTAACACTGTATTGGGGGCTCTTAAGGAACCCACATTCCAGGTGACACAGTCATTTAATGAAATGTTAATTCATTTCATAATGAATTATGATAATTCTATACTATGTCTCATGGATATGGTTAAGATGGATCAAGGTGGTAGTGTATTCTGTCATAAAGCAAACAGTATGGCAACATTCTGAGATCCCAGTGAATACCGGGGTGCCAAAAGAAGGTCATGGTTTATCTCTAGCAACTACTATAGACACTTAAAGCTCCCCATCATACTACATTCTCACAGTTTTCCTTTTCCTGTCTGGGGGGCTATCACTTCATCTCATATCTTAAATTCTTCAAGATATTTCATTCCCTAGGTTCATTTATGAACACTGACTTCTAAGCCAAGGGGATAAAAATCTTAAAGCCCCACTCTTCACTACAATTCTAGCACTTTGAAGAATATCCAGGAAAGAAAAAAAGCTGAGAATCAGGTTAAGTCATAGTGAGGTAGAGTGGTATTCAGAGTTAAATGTTAATATCATTTGTCTCAACATCCAAATGTCATAAATGAAGCATCTGAAGTTTCAGAGAGTACTTACCCCCAAGCAAACCATTCCCAGGGCCAAGCCAGCAGCTAAAGAATAGGACTCTCTATCAGTGCAGTATTCCATTTCAGGACCAGGGGGCCGTCCTGTAAAACAGAAAATAACACAGTTCAAGCAGGCCTTCTATTGTATGTTTTAGAATTAGCTTTCTAATAAGAACCATGGATTCTATACAGCCCCACTAGAAAGACAGGACATTATCACAAATGGTATTCACAACTATTGGTTTACAACAAAATAAAGCCCCAAATGGTTCTTTGAATGTACTAATTTGAAAGCAGTGACTTTTAGACACTGTGAAACTTTGGGTTTTATTTAGAGAAAAACAAAAAAAATTATCAAGAACTAGAAAAAAATATTTAAAGGGACAAATGCTCAAAATGTTTTAATTTTTAAATCTTACATTTGGTTTTTGTTTTGCTATTTTCAATCTACTCACTAGTTATGGTAAACACATATTCAAACATTAATAATGGGCAGGAAGGATACTAAGTTTTTAAGCTAAATATTATGTTTCAGACACTTATTTTGAATCTACATGATACTGAACTCTATTATGGTAGAATTTGTGTGTGTGGATCCTACAACTCTGGCTTAATACAAAACTCATACTTTTAAAAAGCACCCCCTAATTCTAACTCTACCCTTTAGGGCAGCAAAATGTATTATACATAAAGAGCCCTCTGTCAAAGACAAATTTCATAGTCCTGGCATTTTACCCACAGGAAAAAAAGGAATTAAAAAAATACATATATTATACAAATGTAACCAATATTACACAAAAATAGCAAAGAATTAGAAACTGAAAATTAAAAAAGAAGCAATTTACAGAACACCAATTCAATGAGATATTACACAATATGAAATTAATTTTTAAAAACATTTATGAAAAAAAAAAAAAAATAAAAAAATAAAAACATTTATGACAATGATATATGGAAAGGGCAATATAAAAACAGTATATATATACATTCTGACTGTAATTACATAAGAGTATACGCATATGAATCTAGATGAAATCCTCCATATACAACATGAAAAGGCTATGCTATGATTCACCTTGCAGATGAACAAGCTTTAAAAGCCACTCGAGTTTCTTCTGAATAAATGTTTCTTAGACCAACTTATGCTATAACATATCTTGGTAATAGAAAAATTTCAGTTTTGTGAATATTTCACACTGTAGATTATATTGTTGGTGTCAATTTTTCACTGCTCAACAGTATATGTTTATATATATATACATATATATACACACACACACACACACATACATACACACATACATCCATACTCTTGACAAGAGCCTTATGGTGAACTTGAACTCATGACTAGCTTTGGCCTGGGATCTTAGCTGGCATAATGTAAGCAATGGCATGAAATGTGCTTCCATTATTTGGTTCTCCCTCTTGACCGTTTGTTATCACCATAAAACAAGTGTGGGCCAAAAATAAGTCATCTGGAGTACAGTTGGAGCAGCATACCCACAGATCTACAGCCTAAAGCTGAGATGCTAGGCCAATTTTGTGGCTATTTGTTAAGTAGCATTATTGTGGCAACAGCTAACTAACAATCATTCCAAAGAAAAATATGTCTTCAACAATACATCCTGAAATATATGTAGGAAAGATCCTGAGTAGGACTGAACAAAGCAAGGAACTATATATCTAAATTAGTGAACATAATAATGCCAAAAGCATTTCCAATTGTCAGAAAAAGATAATACAGAAGACACATTTCCAAAAGGTTTAGGCTCCATTAAAAACAGAGAAAATGCATTTCATTACCAACATACCCACCAGCACGTAAAGGAGGAAAAGCAAGAGTCAATCACTTCCTTTCTCTTGGAAGTACTACTGTCCAACAGAATGAACACCATTTCTAGGGATCAAAATACTCAACTTTGCATTTCAAGTGCAGATCACTGCTAGATATTGCCTAGTAAAGACAAAGCAGGATAAATAGCACTCTCACGTATAATTAAGACCACAGGATGGGACGTCTGGGTGGCTCAGTGGCTGAGAGTCTGCCTCTGGCTCAGGTCATAATCCCAGGGTCAGGGATCAAGTCCCACATTGGGCTCCATGAGGGAGCCTGGTTCTCCCTCTGCCTATTTCTCTGCCTGTGTGTGTGTCTGTGTCTCTCATGAATAAATAAATAAAATCTTAAAAAAAAAGAAAAAGACCACAGCCTACCTCATTAAATAGGATCTCTGGAGCTCAACAATGGGCTGGCCAAATAAACGTGCAGATTAATAATCTGCTCACTAGTATCAGCCTTGGAAAATATTACTTATACCATCTTTTTTATATGGGTCAGAACATTCTAACAAAAGCTACTGTTTTTCCTTAATTTTATTACCATTTTTACTTTGGTTCCTATGGAGTGGGCAATCTATGCTGACAAAGACACAGTACTACAATTGCCATACCTATTTCAGCCAAGAGGACTTCTGCAGTATGCCTATGAGCTGTTCCTTGATATACAAGGCCAATGCCAACCACTGCAGCCACTTGGACATTGTGAGGAACATCAAGCTCTGTGGATGTTGGAGGTAAGAGGGCAGGAATGTGAATGCTAAGAAGCCGAGTAATTGACATATCCATGGTGCCTAGTTTAGCAGCAGAAACACCAAGGAGCAGTCCAATGCTTGTCATTTCATGACCCTAAGGTAGAAAGCAGAATGAAATATCAGTCACTACCAAATAAATACGTAGTCTTAAATAAAGTACTGCCTGCCAGTACTTTCAGTAAGTACTCTTGACAGGCACAGTGAGAAGCACCAAGAATACAATAGCAAACTAAAGAGACACAGTCCTTACTCTCACAATGCTAGACCCCCAATGGGGAAAAAAATGTTGAAGTAAAAATACACAAATATATTATTGAAAAGCAATATATTGAAAAAATATAAAATAATACAAAGCAGTATTTTTAAAAAGCCTTATTTTGATTAGGAGGAGCTGAAGAATTATTAGGACTCTTCTAAGAAGTAAAACATATAATAGGACCTCAAGGATTAATATAAATTAGCCAGGAAAGTGGTAGAAAAGGAGGCACTCAGCTTTAGAAAGTAGGAGAAAATGAGGTCAGATGAGAGAAACATGTAAATGGCTCTGATGTGATCCAGAAATAAACCCTCACAGTAATGGCCAAGTGACCACAGAGTGCCAAGACAATTCAATGGGAACAAAACAGTCTTCAGAAAATGGTGCTGTGATAATTGTAGGCCACATGCAAAAGAATAAAGCTGGACCACTTTCTTACATCACTCACAAAAATTAACTCTAAGTGGACCACAGAACTAAATATAAGAGCTAAAACTATAAAACTCCTAGAAGAAAACACAGGTGTTAATGGGTTAGGATCATGGGGTAGGCAATGAGATATGACATCAAAGCATAACAATTAAAGAAAAAAATAAATGAACTGAACTTCATTAAAATTAAAAACTTTTGTGCTTCAAAGATACCATCAGAAAGTGAAAGATAACCCAAATGGCAGAAATTTCTGCAAATCATTTACCTGTTAATGGACTTCGTATCCAGTATACAAAGAATACAACTCAGTAAGATAGCCCAATTTTAAAATAAACAAAGGATCTGAATAGACATTTCTCCAAAGAAGACTTACAAATGGCCTATGAGCACATGAAAGGTCCTCAACATCATTAGCCATCAGGGAAATTGCAAACCAAAACAACGAGATATTACTTCACACCTACTAGAATGAGTATAATTAAAAAGACAGATAAATGTTGGTAAGAATCTGGAAAAACTAGAATCCTTATCTATTGCTGGTGGGATTGTAAAAAGGTTATAGCCTCTCTAGAAAGTTTGGTAGTTCCTCAAAAATTTAAACAGCTACCATACGACCCAGCAATTCTACTCCTAGAAATACACCCAAGAGAAATGAAAATATACATCCACACAAAAACATACATGTTTATAGCAGCACTGTTCATAACAGTTAAAGAGTAGAAATAACCCAGCTATCCACCAACTGATGAATGGATAAACACAGTATATCCACACAATAAAATATCTATTCAGCAATATAAAGGCATTAAGTGCTGATACATGATACAATATAAACAAAAACAAACTGTGAAAACATTATGATAAGAGAAAGAAGCCAGTCATAAAAGACCACCTACTGAAGGATTCCATTTACATGAAAGGCCCAGATTCAGTAAATGCACAGAGACAGAAACGAGATCTGTGGTAGCTAGGGGCTGCAGGGAGAGGGAATGGAGGGCGACTGCTACTGCTATGAGGGTCCTTTATGGACTGATGAAAATGTTCTAAATGTAACAGCAGTGGGGATCCCTGGGTGGCTCAGCGGTTTAGCGCCTGCCTTTGGCCCAGGGCGCGATCCCGGAGTCCCGGGATCGAGTCCCACGTCGGGCTCCCGGCATGGAGCCTGCTTCTCCCTCCTCCTGTGTCTCTGCCTCTCTCTCTCTATGTCTATCATAAATAAATAAATCTTTAAAAAATAAAAAAAATAAATAAATGTAACAGCAGTAATAGATCCACAACTCTTTGAACACACTAAAAACTACTGCATTGTATACTTTAAGTGGTGAATTTTTATGGCATAAAGGTAGAAGAGTTTATGCCAAGAAAGTTTGGTTTGCCAAACTCTGAAGTAGAAGAATGTGGTTTGCCAAGGAGCTAAAATGGCCAGTCCCTGTGGTTGGTGTGTGGGTAACAAGGAGCTGAGTGGTACAAAGTAAGGTTGGACAAGTAAGTGGCATCACATATGCAGAATGTGTATCAAGAACAATGAAGTACTTCTTTAAACAGTTTTGACCAGAGAAGTGATATATTCCCATTTATACTTTAGAAAGATTACTCTACCTGCTATGGGAAGAATGGATTGAGGTGTACAAGAATGAAGAAGGAAAAACAAACAGAACAATTAGGAGCTACTGTAGTGACCCACAATGAGGCACACTGCCAGGAGCTGGGAGTCTCACCTTGGTCAAGTAATCATGTATATTGAGAGTAGCCAGCTTGGTAAGATGCCCATTCAGACCCAGAGCCATGAGAAAGCCAGCATATTCATTGGCTAACTCAGCATGCTTGGGCTTATTGTAAACAATCCAAGCTGAGTCGATCTGGGAGGCAGGTGCTATCTTCAGGCCAGCAGCCACACCATTGTGGAAGCTGGCCCAGCTTGTCATGTTAGGAGGCACATCAATGTTTCCACTGTTAAGGTCTACTGTTGTGTTCCGAGGCGGGGCTCGTCCTATTCAGGCAAATTTAAAATTGAGAGAATAATTCATAAATCCAAAATTATTCAATTTATATTTTTAAGAACAGAGATTAGTTTTTCTACATTCGAAACCCTTAACCCCATAATAATTGGAATGATATTAGTTTACTATGAGTACTTAGACTTTAATACATGTGCATTAAATCTGATGCAAAGTGGAAAAGCCCCGTTCAAAATAAGTCATTGTCTGATGCTTGCTTTGGCAGCACATATAAAATAATTCATTTGTCTGAAACTGGACAACTTTCTTACACTATATACAAAAGTAAACTCCAGATGGATTAAAGATCTACATGTGAGAACTGAAACCAAAAAACTCCTAGAAGAGAATATAGGCAATAATTTCTCTGACACAGGCCAAAGCAATGTGTTTCTAGCTAAGTCTCCTCAAGCAGGGGAAACAAAAGCAAAAATAAACTACTGGGATTACATCAAAATAAAATGCTTTTGCAAAGCAAAGGAATCCAAACCATCAACAAAACAAAAAGGAAACCTGTTGAATGGGAGAAGATATCTGAAAATCATATATCTAATAAGGGATTAATATCCGAAATATATAAAGAATTTATATGACTGAACATTAAAAAAAAATCCTAATTAAAAATGGGAAGAGGACCTGAATAGACATTTTTCCAAAGAAGACATACAGATAGCTAACAGATATGAAAAGATGCTCAACATCACTCATCATCAGGGAAATGCAAATCAAAATCACAATGAAATATCACCTTACACCTGTCAGAATGGCTAGAATCAATAAGACAAGAATTAACTAATGTTAGTGAGGATGTGGGGGAAAAAAGTAACCCTCGTATTGTTGGTGAGAATATAAATTGGTACAGTCACTGTAGAAAACAGTATGGAGGATCCTCAAAAATTTAAAAACAGAAATACCAGTTGATCCAATAATTCCACTACTGGTTATTTACCCTCCAAAAACAAAAGCATTAATTTGAAAAGATACATTCACTCTATGTTTACTGTACCATTATTTACAAGAGCCAATATAGGAAAACAGCCCAAACATTCATCAACAGTTGAATGAATAATGATGTAGTGTGCGCACGCGCGCATGCAAACACACACACAGGAATATTATTCAGTTGCTAAAAATGATGAGATCTTGCCATTTACAACAACGTGGATGAACCTAGAGGATGTTATGCTAAGTGAAATAAGTCAGAGAAAGACAATTATCATATGATCTCATTTATATGTAGAATCTAATAAACAAAAGAAAAGAGTAAACAAAGAACAGTATCAGGCCTAGGAATGCAGAGAATAAGCTGATGATCACCAGAGAAAAGAAAGAATAAGGTGATGGATAAAGGAGAGTGGGAAATACAGGTTTGCAGTTATGGAACAGGTTAGTTATAGAAATAAAAGGTACAGCACTAGAAATACAGTCACTGCATGGTGACAGACAGAGGCTATACTTGTGGTGAGCATAACATGCAGAGTTACTAAATCACTATGCTGTATACCTGAAACTAATGTAACGTTGTACATCAACTATAATCAAATAAAATGTTTAAATAAAAAAATTTTAAGAATAAAATAATTCATTTTCCTTTTTGCTAAAATACATGGGGCTATAAGATAACTGATACCAATTTAACTTTATACAGATCTGACTAGGATACCCACTACTTCGAAATCTTTCTTTCACACAGAAGTAAGCTTATTAATATAAAGTGAAGATTAACATCACAGTTAAACTATATGAATAATAAATTTCAACCTGTGACTGATGACACTGATGTGAATTTCATATATGCCATCCTACAGTTGTCTCTGGACATTAAAGAAAAATACACTGTAAAATGAGATGAGGACCTTTATAAATTTGTTCTCTTACTATATGCGTTTCTCCCTCTGTATAAGTAATTATATGCCCTTGTTAAAAATGCCAAATTGCATTCAGAAAACCCTATTTAAAAAAAAAAAAAAAGCATCATTTTATAGACCTGAGTTACCCACTGAACCATAAAGAGTATTTGCTAAATTAAGTTTTATGGTCAACTTCTGTCAGAACACTGTTAATTACATGTTCATGATTCTACATGCTCTGTGAACTCCTTTTCCTGAGTCTTTTAGTTCTCTTTTGGATCTCCACTGTGTACAGGCAAATACCAAATTCTTTTTATATCTTTAATGCTCTGTATTAACTACATCAGGTCATAGATGAATATTAAAATAACTATTCTATAAATATTGCATAAAATTATACAGTTCACTACAAGTTTGAAAATATGGTTTTAAAGGAGTTCTGAAATTATGTAAAATAAATTTCAGATAGATCCACAATGTCTTAATTAGAGTGTGTATGCTAACATACTCACACACAAAGTAAAATATATTTGCTTTTACCATATGCTTTGTGTACCTAAGAGCTAACTCAAATGCTGGTATATGACAATGTCACACTGGGTGACAAGTTCATGAGGTGTACTTTTAACTTCTAAAAAGGCAGAAATTAATAATGAAAAAACAAGTGAACTTTCTAAAACAATTCATCATATGCATAAAACAAGAGTATTTACACAAGAGAAAATGACTGGCAAAGGGTAAAGCAAATATTCTTCAATAAGAATAACATACAAAAGTACTAATACCAGTGTAAGTTAAGGAGCTATTTTAAGAAAGTATCTTGTCCTAAATTAATTTATTATTAAAATAAGATAATAACAGTTTTTTGGAGGGGAGTTTACCAGAATGGCTAAAAGAATAAAAGTTTGGACTAATGTCAGAAACACATTCTGAATATGCAAATTTAACTAAATGTATTCAAGGAAAAAAAAGTGATTCATATATATTTATTAATACCCATCCACGTATCACTGCCCAAACTTAATACATTTTAACATTTGCCAGTTTTGCATGAGGTTCTTTTCTTTTTAACTCAAATTCTTTAAACAAAAACCTTTTAACAGTTGAAAGACTAACAGAATGAACACCTCTATGCCCCTTTCACCATGAAGACTCAGTTATTATTTGGATTTTGCCACACTGTTTCATCTCTGGGAGAGAACCATTCAAATACTGAAGGTAACTCTGCTTCTTCTGTCTCTAAATAAGATTAGTGCTCCAGAATAGGTATAATTTGGAGATGAAATGTGATCTCACTTTCCATATGTTATTAAAAGTATATGCTTTCCACATACCTGAGTGGAACCCTGGATTTTTTTAAATTATGAAACTTAAGACATTGTGGAATTATACTGATATATTATACTATACATGACTGTGTGTATGATATGTACATTTCGTACAAGTCTCATAAAACCACACATATTATACTTCAGGGATTTTCAATAATTTCAATTGCACACAACTGTCACCTTTAGAACATATTCACACAAGCATCAGGTGAACATGCACTATAAAACCCATTGAAATCAATACTAGGAAATGAGCACACTTAGATCTCGCAGAAGTAAAAATCCACACAACCAATCAGAAAGGTAATATGAATGAATGTTACATCAAAGCCTTAAAATCTTGCTGTCCTAGGAGTTCTAAAGCAACTAACCTAAATAACTATACTCTGACAGCATGGTTATAATAGCAAAAAAACTGATAATTTCCAACAAAATCAGATTCTTTACATAAGCTATTTTACAACTATTTGTGTAAAATACAGCAAATAAAAATTAAGTTATTGAATAAAAATATCTGCACACAATAGCTACCTACACATATACATAACTGTGTATCTATGTGTACTAGATATGAAAGGATGCTCACTCTACAGTAAATTTAAAAACAATGTCTAAAACAGATTTAATTTTCCTGAGAATATATAATATTACAAACTAGAAAAATAAAACTGAGAACCATATATACCAAAACGCTAACACTCTAGCAAACAGGACTACTATATTATACATGAGCATTTTTTCTTTATGCTTAGTTTCTTTTTGTTTCTGAATGAGGATGATATATTCGTAATAACATATAACAAGACACATTAAGATACAAAGTTTTTACATATTATACTTTAAGACTAAAGTTCAGTAATCTCACCATCATCAATATCTTTCTAAACTTTCCCAAGTGCCTTTCCATATCATGAAATGGTCTCATTAAAAGCAAATTTAGTAATGGGCTACATGCTATTTCCCACAATATTTAGTTTGATTTGCTATTTGAGCTTTGACAACTGCTAGAGTGGTTGATATGTGAAATCACTGGGGATAGAAAGAACATTTCTTTGGTTTTAACTAATTCAATAACTTCACTAAAAATATACTTAATCATTTTCCTTTCTCACTGAGACCAGAATTTAACATACCAGTCAAATTCAATTTAGGAATAGGCAGTGGTTCCGTTGGAACAGGATGGTATGAAAATAGGGTAAACATTCCTCGTCCTACTGGAAGGGCCATAGTTCGCTGACACAACTGGAGCAATCTATAATTAAAATCAAAACCAACATGTAAAAAATGTGTAAGCAAAAGAAAAACTGGAATGCAATCCATAGTTAAGTATTCCAAAAGAAGAACTTCTATGTAAGATGAAATCACATCAGAGTAAATTCACACAAAGATGTGGATGAATCATCCAAACGTGGTTATTCTCACTTTTATTCTTGTTCCCCTTAGAAACTCTAAGGGAGAGATACATTTCCTTTCTTTTGTTTCATATTTGCTTTGAGTGAAAACCAACTGGTTTATAAACCAAACAAACTTTCCCTCAGCAACCAAAAAGAAAAATCTAAAATTCCATTCTGGGGGAATCCCTGGGTGGCTCAGCTGTTTGGCGCCTGCCTTTGGCCCAGGGTGCGATCCTGGAGACCTGGGATCGAGTCCTACGTCTGGCTCCCGGCATGGAGCCTGCTTCTCCCTCCTCCTGTGTCTCTGCCTCTTTCTCTCTCTCTCTGTGTCTATCATAAATAAAAATAAATAAATAAATCTTAAAAAAAATTTCATTCTGATGCTAACAGGCTCAAAGGAAAATACTACGTTTACATTTCCTCATTTTGTCTCAGGAGTGCCACCTATGTGACCTGTACACAAGAAAGGAAAGTAAGTTCCTATACTGGAGGTGACAAGTTCCTGGTATCTCCGGGGGAAAAATAATTAGTTTCACTTACATAATAACTAAGATTTATAGGATTAATAATACAATAAGTTGCCATATTCAGGGTTAAAATGGCTTCTATGGGCCATATTTTGAAACTAGTACACTACTCTTAACTTTTTTCTATGTTAAATCACATTCCATGTAGCCACTTAAAGCAAAATCAAACAAATTGTGGAAATAGGGGCAGTTAAAATCAGGAAAACACTTAACAGAATTTATGCCTGAAGACACAGAAATATCCCATCAGAGGCTAACATTTTCTCTGCAGACAAAACTATTTATAAGCACATTCTCTCCCTAACTATACATACAGCTGCTTTTCTAGTTTTTTTGGTGAGAAAAATCTGCTGTCCCAAGATTCTTCAGGAACACTGCCCCATGTTAATTTAGAATCAGAAAAAATCCAAGGCCACATCCCAAAGAACTTTTTAGCAGAAACTTTAAACATAATCCACAAAACTGTAATGAAAACAATAATACTGTAATCCCTTCTGAGATATCAATGATTATAAAGATAAAAACAAAACAAAAAAACTAAACTAGCATCATAGAATCAATGAGCTCAGTTAATGATCATGGCTAATGCACTGAGCTTTACTACGTACTGGGCAGTGTCCTAAACACTAGATAGATATAACTCACTCTACACACAGAGCAACCATATGAGGTATAAATGCTATAATTATGCCTATTCTTATAGTTGAGACAACTGAGGCAGCAAGAAGTTAAGTAATTCATCCAAAGACATCCAGTGGCCAAGAAAGGCTCCAGAGCTCATGCTAGCCACTATGCTCCCACACAACTTCTCTGTCCCTCAGCCTCCTCAGCTACAGGTGACAAACACCTAGGTACACATGGAAGAGGAAACAGTGAGGCAGATTAGGACTAACTCAGATCTTCGGCACCCTGTGGCTATGTGTGGATGTTCCTTCCTCTTAAAGCAGGACTACTGTGAGCAAAGCAAGGAGAACCAGAAAATAGTAGTGGAAAGTAACAGGTGACAGAGACAAGACAGGCAACAGGACAGGAGAGAATTTTCAAATATAAATTGAACTGTCCTAAGACAACAACTCTAGAATCTCATGAGATGGTTACTACTGAATATTACAATTATCAAGGAATATAACATATGTTAGAAAGTGGCAATAGAGAAGACTTATAGTGTATTCCCTATAATATCAGAAAAAAATACTGATATCAAGTTGAAACTACACTAAAACATTTATACATATACACACATTTTTTTCCTCATCAAAATACAGAAGAATGAGCTCAGTGTGTTGCTTTGATGTAAATTCTTAAGGTAACTAAGCAAAATAGTCTGAGTCATCTTTTCTAAATAGCACACAACTGTAATTCGAGAGGAGTAGGGTCACTTATGTCATCAGATACTCTTATCAAACGCCAAAACATTTTGAAAAAAAAAGTATGGTTTACTGAGGTTGGATAAAAACTTAAAATACATGGTACTTTTAACTCTGAACTATTTTTTTAGGGTTTTTAGAGTTAAAAAACACTGACAAAAGACAACGTGTTTCCTTCACCTGTTTTCTTTTTCCTCAATGAACTCATGGTCACTGAGTTCTGGGTACTGTACAACATTGACACGGACGGGATGTGCACTTTGAAGAAGCCTTCGCACGTCCTGCACTCTTAAATCTTCACTCCATATTAATGACATAACCTCCTGATTCATGTCATTCATTCCATCATCTTCCTCCTCAGTTTCTGTTCCTGAAGGAACATCTGATGAGAGCACCTGAGTAACAGACTTGGTTGTAATAATAACTTAAAAACCAATCACCACGCACTTATTGATCACTAGAATATACAGGATGATGTACTGTGACTCTATCATACAGAGAATATATGTATTCTAAAGCAAGGCTGTTTTGGGTTCACAGTGTATCCTAGGACTCTAATCCAGAAGTCTTTTTTAAAAGTACAATTATATTGCCCACTTGGGAAAATTACTGAGCCAATGGAAAAACATTAAATTCAAAACAATAATCAGAAAGCTGATTCCATTGAGAGAAACATTCTAAATAAATTATAAAAATCTAACTGTATCCTAAATATCATAAAAAGGTAATAAATTACTGCAAGCAGAATATGAAACCCATTCACTATCACTAAAGAACCCACACAAACATAAATATTATAGTCGATCAATATAAGCATAGAAAAACAACCTGGAAGGATATATGTCACAGACTGGAGGAAGTTGAACAATATTTTCTTACTTTAATACTTTAAATGGACCATGATCAATTTTCACCTTGTTTTTAAATAAAGATGTCTTAAAAATTTCTTAATCAGAAAGCAGCTGCAGCAAAACAAATGAAGAGGTTTAATCCCTTGATTATCATTGTCCTCAGAAGCTCAACATGTGTTTTCTATGAGCTTTCCCCATCCAAATAATTCAATCACACTGCAAACTAGATGTGAGTAGCGTGAAATCTTCTCATTTCCTCAAGAACTTTCTACTCCTTTTTTTTTATAGAGATTTTATTTATGTGAGAAAGAGACTGAGAACAAGTGGGGGAAGAAGCAGAAGGAGAAGCAGACTGGAGCAGGGAGCCCTATGTGGGACTCAGTCCCAAGACACTGAGATCATGACCTGAGCTGAAGGCAGATTCTTACGTGACTGAGCCTCCAGGCACCCTGGAAAGAATTTTACACTCCTTTAACAAAAGATTAAAATGCCAAAGTTTTGTAACATAATGTAGAAGCCTAAAAATAATGATAGCAGATAATGACTTACCCTCTTATTTAGTTCATAAATATTCATTATGGTTCCTATGGAATATCTAACTTTAAAAGAAACTATTCTCCCATATGAGTTAGCCATAAAGTATAGATCCAAATAGCTGATAAACTGAATTTAGATGAGTCATAAAAGGTAGCCTCAAATAAAATTAAATGGTAGCCTCAAACAACTGAACAAACTGAATTTAGATTAGAATTACTTAAAATGACATCTAAATACAGATCAAATGGGATCCCTGTGTGGCTCAGGGGTTTAGCC
This sequence comes from Canis aureus, assembly GCF_053574225.1. Taxonomy (NCBI): domain Eukaryota; kingdom Metazoa; phylum Chordata; class Mammalia; order Carnivora; family Canidae; genus Canis; species Canis aureus. The sequence goes on along the minus strand of NC_135622.1, from coordinate 28,590,283 downwards.
CCTGCCCTCGGCCCAAGGCATGATCCTGGAGTCCAGGATCGAGTCCCACCATCGGGCTTCCTGCATGGAGCCTGCTTTTCCCTCTGCCTGTGTCTCTGCCTCTCTCTCTCTGTACCTCCCATGAATAAATAAATATCTTAAAAAATAAATAAATAAATACAGATCAAAGATTATCAATACCATTTGGTTTTAGTGCTAATGATGTTCAACTGCTCTCACTCATTGTAAGAAATGAGGTCTACATGCTAAAATTTATCTTGGTAAAGCAAAGTATAATCATATTATCAGCATTTAAAAAAAGGTTTTATGTTTAAAGTAGGACAAACACTAATTCAACTATTATATGAGTATGGGTTAAAAGAGATGTGCTGGGCCAATCCTGCTGGAGATGAGGTCCCACGGAAACTGCTTCTCTCACAGATCCAGTAGGCAACTATGATGTTAGGAATAAAATTTTGATATAGACTTTGGAGGTCCGAAGAAACATTAATAGCCTAAGTCCTAATATGGATTACAAAGTTACAATATTTTGATTGATATGTGTCGGTTCAAAGCTGATAAGAGATGAGGCAAATTTGTGCTGTTCTCCTAGGGAATATAAAAACTAAATACAAGCAGGGCACCTGGGTGGCTCAGTTGGCTAGGCATCCAACTCTTGATTTAGGCTCAAGTCATGACCTCAGGGTTGTGAGATCAGCTTCATCGTATTGGGCAGAGCTTGTTCAGGATTTTCTCTCTCTCTCCCTCTTTCCCTGCTCCTCCCCTCCTCTCCCCTCGCCTCCCTCCCTCTCCCTCATCCCTCTCCCTCTCTTCCTGCTCACCCCACCCCCACCCCTGCTGGCTTGCTCTCAAAAAAAGTACAAGAGTCACTAGGAGTGGGAAAGCCATCCCTGAATCCTCTATGATCCTTACAGTAATGCAGTGCTACCATTTATATTTTTTTAGTAATGCAGTGCTACCATTTATATTTTTTTAAGTTAAGCAGTTCTAGAAAAAGTAGTTAAAACTCCATTTTAAAGTTTTAAAAGAGGCTAATATTAAAAGAGAGATAATTGGAGAATAATGATGCATTTCATTTTCTATTTGTAGGCTTCTTAGAACCCATTCTTCATAAAAGCAGAGGAAGGGATCCCTGGGTGGTGCAGCGGTTTGGCGCCTGCCTTTGGCCCAGGGCGCGATCCTGGAGACCCGGGATCGAATCCCACGTCGGGCTCCCGGTGCATGGAGCCTGCTTCTCCCTCTGCCTGTGTCTCTGCCTCTCTCTCTCTCTCTCTCTGTGACTATCATAAATAAATTAAAAAAAAAAATTTAAAAAAAAAAAATAAAAGCAGAGGAAGACTGGCAAAGGATAGAATTTCAGGACAAATAACCTAAGATCTTTTTTTTTTTTTTTTAAGATTTAATTTATTTATTTATGAGTAACAGAGAGAGAGAGAGAGAGACACGCAGAAATACAGGCAGAGGGAGCAGCAGGCTCCATGCAGGGAGCCTGACATGTAACTCAATCCCGGGTCTCCAGGATCACGCCCTGGGCTGAAGGCAGCGTTAAACCACTGAGCCACCCAGGCTGCCGCCTAAGACATCTTCTAAACAGCTTTAGTATCCCCCATTCCAGTTCCCAAAAAAATTCTTTCCTGGGGCTTTAGTTTTCTATGATTAAACAAATATATCTATACCTATTTAAAAAGTTAAATTCGGGCAGTCTGGGTGGCTCAGCGGTTGAGCATCTGCCTTCAGCTCAGGGCGTGTTCCCGGATCTGGGGATCGAGTCCCACATCAGGCTCCCTGCTTCTCCCTCTTCCTGTGTCTCTGCCTCTCTCTGTGTGTGTCTCTCATGAATAAATAAATAAAATCTTAAAAAAAAAAAAAAAAAAGTTAAATTCAAGAAATTCAACACATCAAAAATGTATAAAAGAGAATAGAGCTAGATATTCAAATTGAGGATGTATGTACTCTCCTTTTTTCTATGTAACAGTTACAAAGTAGTTAATTACCAATATGATACAAGTAGAGAAAGAGTCATGGTAGTGGATCTACTGACTCAGCACTTATCCTGACTCAAAGAAAGAAATATCTAGGCAAGGCAGAGCCTTCACAAACCTTGTTCCCATGTTCAACTTATAAAGGAGAAGACCTGCACAATTATAAACTCCATATGGCATACAAAAGACAAACATATATACTTGTAAAAAGACGAGAAAAACGAGTAGTTCTACTTTGATTTTGAGACTAAAGCTAAACTTTGAACTTTCTATGTTGACACTCACAGATTTCCCTTTGGGTAAGTTTCCTTCGCAGGCCTGCTTGGAAAGATCCTGACGTCCTATCAGGAGACAGACAGCTTCTGGCCAGTCTGAAGCAGGCTGTTCTCGACAGTGGTAAATTGCATCTCTGATAGGAAGAGCAATTCCAAAGGGAAGAGTTTCCAAGTCTCTTAAAGTGAAACCTTGTAATGAAAGGGAGAAAATTTCTCATTCAGACCTGCCACTGTCCCAATTATCCTAACTAAAGTTAATCGACATCTATCCTGACAAAACAGAAATCAATTTTATTCATCTTACTACCAGACTAGTGTTTTGCCATCAAGCATTAGTATAAAAGGCCCCTTTAAAAGAACTCCTAAAAACCTTAAGAAAAAGGGAAACCACCCAATTGTAAAGACAGGAGGGACAAAAAGACATTTCCCAAAGTGGAAACACAAATGGGCAATAAACATATGAAAAGTGATTATGAAAAGTTCAAATTAAAACTACTAAAAATGGGATCCCTGGGTGGCGCAGCAGCTTGGCGCCTGTCTTTGGCCCAGGGCGTGATCCTGGAGACCCGGGATCGAATCCCACGTCGGGCTCCCGGTGCATGGAGCCTGCTTCTCCCTCTGCCTGTGTCTCTGCCCCCCCTCTCTCTCTGTGTGTGTGACTATCATAAATAAATAAAAATTAAAAAAAAAAATAAAAAAAAATAAAACTACTAAAAATATAATTTCACACTCACTTGATAAATATTAAAGCAAATCAATAGCAGATGTTGGCAACTAAATGGAGCAACAGTAATCCCCACCCACAGCTGGTGGTATCATCACTTTGGAAAACATGTGACATATACAGATAGGTCCCCCTCTGTGGCCCATTAATGGCCACACAGAAACTTGTGCACATGTGCACCAGGACATAAGTATTAAAATATTCAGTAGTGAATATTTTCGCTATGACAAAAAGGGAAGGGAGGAAGCAGCCCCACTGCTATCATTAAATAGAATGGATAAATAAATGGTGCTGTAGTCAAACAATGGAGTATGCAGCACTGAAAATGAATGACCTACTGCTACAGGAATCAACATGGAGTGAAAAAAATAATTTATATCTATATCCATTTATATGAAGTTCAAAGACATATAACACCAACCAATATATGAAGATGATAAAACTACGAAAGAAAGGAGATAATACAAAATTCAGGTAGGGCCAAGAGTACCTGTAGCAATAGGGTACATAGGAGGAAGATTATCACCTGGAGCAGAGATGCAGAGCCTTCTAGTACACTAGAAATGTTCTATTACTAATGGTAGGTAACTAGTACACAAAAATGTTTCACTTTATTATTATTCTCTAAACATATATTTTATACATTCTGTTGTATTATACCATACTTCATATTTAAAATTTTTCAAATCTCAAATAAATTAAAATTTATTTTCCTATAATGATTTTCTACTATTTAATATCGAAAGTTGATGAATTATTGAGGTAAAAACATTTCCTTATATGAGAATAACACTTTTATTAAATATTATATGACATACCAACAGACAGAACTCATCTAATATTTTTCAGCAGAAGTGTCCTACCTGCAATACTATATGACAATTATTGTAATTTTCAAGGGAGCATATAAAAAAAAAAGCGAAAAACTAAATCATTTAGAATATTCCTTAAATAAGAATTTGGAAATCCAAATTCATTATACCATTCATTACACCACATTCATCAAACTATTACTTTATAACATACTATTACATAATACTATCTATCATTTTTTGTATCTTCATATCCAAAATTAAAAAAATTTTTTTTAGTCCTTTACTTTCAAGAAAAAAAATAATGTCTTTAGTGTCTTACTCCGTTTAAAGCCTAAAAGCACTGGCTTTGGCAAAAGAATAAGGAACTCCTTTCCTCCCCTTCCCCTTTCCCAGCTACATCCTCATCTTGGAGTCTAAATCACTAGCTTATATCCTTCAAAAGCATTCCCTGAAGTGTCTGTATAATTACTTTTAGATTTTGCCAGACATACTCCCTTCTGATACCTAAGTATTATAATGGCTTCAAGTTTGAACATGGAGTGATTATAAGTCTCCATTCTGAAGAGGCCAGTCTGCAGAGCAAATAAACATTTCTTACCTGCCAAGAGATAAAAAGCTGGTATGCCAGCATTATGATATGGAAGGTGTGACAGGGAAAGGAGGTGTGGCTTGATGGGCCATGATCTTGGTCCTGCAGGACCTTTCACAGAGTGAGAGCTCCTTTTCTGCCTCTCTGTTCTAGCTGACTGTGAGGAAACAGGGCCAATGGACGAAGCAGGTGGTTCTCACCAGCATCTCAAAGACATGAAAAAAGTAACAAGGACTATCTTACCTACATTCGTCATCCAGACAACTAATCGTTCAGCTAGACTAGAAACTGATGTAGAATGCCTGAAACTGAACCTATGAGGGAATAAAACATGAGTTATGAAACAGTAAACATAATAGTGTTTTATATTTTTAATATACAAGCGCAATCTGAATAAAAGTCACCTGTTTTCTTCTTGTTCTGCTTGTGACTTTTGGGGGGCTAAAAGGCAACAAAATGAAATTTTATTTTAATAGTTATCTTCACAAAGAAAACATATCACATGTAGAAGACATTTGGAAATAAAAATTCATTAACGAACAACTCCTAAAAAACAAAATAAGCAGTCCTCTGGTAGGCTGGAAAGTGTAGTAGTAACTTCCCTGAGACTATAAAATAGTCCTTTCACATACAATGAAAAATAAAATTTGTTAGATCTGAAGTACTGGTCTCTGAAAATCAGCTATGGACTACAGCCTGTAACAGTACAAAAGGTCATCTCTAAAATGAGGCAAGACATGGCCTCTAAAGCAAACACTTAGGAATTTTTCATTTGGGGGGCAGCCCAGGTGGCTCAGCAGTTTAGCACCGCCTTCAGCCCAGGATGTGATCCTGGAGGCCCGGGATCAAGTTCCATGTCGGGCTCCCTGCATGGAGTCTGCTTCTCCCTCTGCCTGTGTCTGCCTCTCTCTTTGTGTCTCTCATGAATAAATAAATAAAATCTTTAAAAAAAATAAAAATAAGTAAAATAAATAAATAAATAAAATGAGGCAAGACATGGCCTCTAAAGCAAACACTTAGGAAATTTTTCATTTTTTAATTTCAATTCTGATATCAACATTCACAAAAATTTGTTTTGGGGAAAAAAATTGTTTTGGGAAACCTAACATTATTACACTGACTTACCTATAGTTATTCTTGATAAATACTGTGAGGATTCCTCAGAAACAGAGCTCTCATTACCAAGTATGTAGAGTGCAATACTCTGCAAAAGAAGAAAATTAACATTATTTTTTAAACAAATGAGGCATAATTACATATAGGAAAATTCATCCATTTTACATGTACAGCTCTGAGTTTTGACAAAGATCATATAATAATATAACCACTACTACAATCATGATATAGAACACTTCCATCATACCAAAAAGTTCCCTTATACCCTCTAGTCACCCCACTCCTCCTTCACCTAGCACAGGAAACAACCCACCTGTTTTCTTTCCCCATAGTTTTGCCTATACTACAATGTCAAATAAATGGAATCTTAAAATATGTAATCTTCTGTGTCCTACTTGTTTAACTCAGCAAACCTCTGAGACTCATTCACATTACGGCATGTATCAGTGATTTCTCTTTATTGCTGAGTAGTATTCCATTACACAGATGTACCAAACTCTCTCTATTCATAAACTGATAGACACTTGGACTGTATCTGGTTAGGTGAACCCTAACTCACACCTTTCTCCCCTTGGCCTTCGAAGTTCTCATTTGAATATTTGCTCCTTGCTACTACTACCAAGAGCTGAACCTGCAGTAGCTTTTTTTTTTAAGAAGGTAAAGCGATTCTATTAAAATTTTACTACTATGCTGGAGCATCTTAAAAATCCTAAATTCCAAACCAATATAACCACTGCAAATGACATACTCCTGAACCTAGCTGACATCACATCTAACAAAGAAAAGTCATAATATGAATATCTACAAGTTGACTAATATAATTTAAGTTGGGAGGCTGACCAACTTGGTATATTCATATTTCTGATTCCTCCGTGTGGCTAGATACTACACCAAGTCTCTCCCAATCCCAACCCCCAAGCAGAGTAGGGCAGGACCAATATACTAGGTGATTTCACTTAAATGTTTCGACACAAGCATCAAGGGATGTGAAAATTCTGGGACAAACCTGCTCTTGATATTTTTGTGAATGTATTTAATGCCACTGAATTAACTGTATTCTTAAAAATAGTTAAAATAATATTATGCATATTTTACCACCATTTTTTTTAAAAAGCAGAATGACTATTCTACATATCTGTTTCAGAGCCACAGGGGACTCTGAAATCTTTCTCAACATGAAGCAAAGCAGAATACATAATAAACGAAAAGACATGTGGGTATAAACATATTTACAGTCCAATGATATTTGTGGAGGAGATAAAAGCAAGAGGTTCTCCTATAAGCCTGGGAAGGCCTCATCTCTGGAAAGATACACAAAGGACCTGTAAGCTGCCTGCTCCTGGGAGAAGGGACCAAGAAATGGGAGCATGAAGGAACTCACCTTTACCAAAGTCCTTTGGTTCTATTTGAAGTCTTGACCTCAGACACGTATTAACTATTCAAAATTAACTAATTTTTTAAAATAAGAAAGATGTGTTTCTTTAGGGAAAAAATTTCAGGAAGAATTTTTTTGTAGCTATAGACATGCTGATTATAAAATTTAAATGAAAAGGCAAAGGAACCAAAATAGCTAAAACAATTTTGAAAATGAAGAGTAACAAAAGGAGTCATCACACTAACCAATTTTAAGACTTACTATACAGCTACAGTAATCAACACAGTATGGACAGCAATATGAATTAATGTACTACAATAGTCTAGAAATAGACCCGCAAAAATGTGGTAAATTAATTTTGGAGAAAAGTGCAAAAGCAAGAGAGAAAGGAGAGTCTTCTCAACAAATGGTGTTAAAAGAACTGGACATCCAAATAGAGTAAGAACCTCAACCTAAACCTCACATCTTATAAATATATATATATTTATATATATACAATGTATTATACATATGTGTATACATATACACACACACACAATAGATTATAGATCTAAGTATAAAGCAAAAACTATAAAACTTCTGTGAAAAAAACAGAGGAGACCCTAATTGTGACCTGAAGTTAATGAATTCTTAGACACCAAAAGCACTATCCATAAAAGAAAAAATGGATAAACTGGCTTCAACAAAATTAAACATTTTTGTTCTGCAGAAGAAATATTAAGAGAATGAGACATGACAGCTACAAACCAGAAGAAAATATTTACAATCCACATAGCTGACAAAACCTCCTATCTAGGGATCCCTGGGTAGCGCAGCGGTTTAGCGCCTGCCTTTGGCCCAGGGCGCGATCCTGGAGACCCGGGATCGAGTCCCACATCGGGTTTCCGGTGCGTGGAGCCTGCTTCTCCCTCTGCCTATGTCTCTGCCTGTCTCGCTCTCTCTGTGACTATCATAAATAAAAAAAAAAAAAAAAAAAAAAAACCTCCTATCTAGAACTCTCAAAACCTCATTGGCCATTAAAGAAATGCAAATTAAAACCACAAAATACTACATATCTAACAGAAATGGCAAAAATTAAAAACCATGACCACACCAAACACTGAAAGGATGTAGAGAAATCAGAACTCTCACAAGTGATTGTGAGAATGTAAAATGGTATGGCCGCTCTGAAAAATACTTACATGACCATCAATCTCACCTCTGAGTATCTACCGTTGAGAAATGAAATTTACATTCACACAAAAACCTAGGGCATGAATGTTTATAGGAGCTGTATTGATAATTGCTAAAAACTGGAACGAGTCCAAATATCTTCAAAGGGTGAACGGGTAACCAATATGAAACATCCGTAATTGACTAGCACTTGGCAATTAAATACAACAGGTATTGCCTGCTAACACAGGCAACAATCTGTAAGAATCACAAAAGCTTGTGGGAAGTTTTGGGGGGATGGAACTGTTCTGTGGCCTAATTATGGTGGTAATTACATAAATCTATACATTTGTTGAAATTCACAGAAATGGGGATTCCTGGGTGGCGCAGCGGTTTGGCGCCTGCCTTTGGCCCAGGGCGCGATCCTGAAGACCTGGGATCGAATCCCACATCAGGCTCCCGGTGCATGGAGCCTGCTTCTCCCTCTGCCTATGTCTCTGCCTCTCTCTCTCTCTCATGACTATCATAAATAAATAAATAAATAAATAAATAAATAAATAAATAAATAAATATTTAAAAAAAAAAGAAATTCACAGAAATGTACACAAAACAAAGTTAATTTTTTGGCAGAATTTTTAAAATGAAGCTTTAAAAAGAAAAAAATAAACAAGGTAGACAATACATACCAATACTACAAGTCTGCTTCTTTCACAGATTCCAGGAAGGTAAGGATAGGGCGGCATTCCTTCACCCTTCAGACAAGAACTCACCCACTGATAAATACTTGGTGGCTCAGGAGTAAAAAATGATGGATGATGCATAAATCCTGTTTGACCTTTAGAATTAGATACACATTTATAAAAACACAAGAATACATTAAGATACTACTGTTTTAATCTTTTTTTTTTTAAGCAGGCTCCATGACCAGCACAGAGCCCAACATGGAGCTTGAACTCATGATCATGAGCTCAAGACCTGAGCTAAGATCAAGAGTTGAATGCTCAACCAACTGAGCGACACAGGCATCCCGCAATGCCATTTTATTCTAAAGGGAAAATGATCATTGTCTGCCATTTGGAAACAATCAGAGTAACATTTTTCTTCAAAATGCTTCATGATTTTTGCCACAGAAAATAACAGACTATATTATAATATGTAGCATCTAAATGACTACTATTTTATCCATCCTGGATGGAAATTTAGCAAATTATTGTACTCAAGCCATATAAAGAATCTAACCAAAATACTGCCCTAATCCTAAAGGCAAGAAAACAAGAGACACCTAGGATTTTCCTCTAAACATTGGGCCCTGACCGAGTTCCTGTAGCTCAAGGTCTAAGGCCGTAGAGTGGTGATCGAAATGTTCTATACCTGAACTATCCAATATGGCAACTACTGCCCTATGTGTCTACTTACTACTTGAAATGTAAACTTGAATTTTCTATATAAATTAATTTAAATAATACATAGTTGTTAGCTACTATCAGATAGGTCTAGAACAAAGCATCCTTAGCACTTGGGGATGGGTAAAATTTTTCCCACACACTGAAGAAGTTAATGTTATCTCTTACTATAAGTCAGAGAGCAAACACTACAAACTGAAATCTACCGGTGGAAAGAAACCACTTCCAACTTAGAGACTAAAGGTAAGAAATACAGTGCTATTCACCAAGAAAGATACAACCAAATGTCACTCACTGTTTAGAAAATCTTTAATGGAGAGCCTGGGTAGCTCAGTGGTTGAGCATTTGCCTTTGGCTCAGGTCGTGATCCTGGGGTCCTAGGATTGAGTCCCATATCGGGCTCCCCACAGGGAGCCTGCTTCTCCCTCTGCCTATGTCACTGCCCTCTCTATCTGTGTCTCTCATGAACAAATGAAATCTTAAAGAAAAAAAAAAAGAAAAAGAAAAATTTTAATGGCACAAACACGTACCTTGATCAATTGTGCACACTTGTCCAGTAGTTCTGACAAGTGTTGGGAAATCTCTATAGTAATGATCTACATAAGGTTCCAATTTTAAATCCCTAAAACAGTAAGAGCATATAAAAAAGAAATCATAAGGAAAGTATTAAAGCATTTCCCTCACAAAATTAGGATTCATCGGTTCAATTTTTCAATTTAAACTTATAACAAAAAAGATCATCAAATCTAGAATCTTTTTATTCTATTTTTGGACCTTGAAGTGCCCTATTGGGCAACCCAAACTCCTTTTGCTAGATAAATTTTATGGGGTTAAAACTAGTTTCTCCTCTATTATTTGTTAGTTTTGTGATCTTCAGCAAGTTATCTCTATGAACCTCAGTATTTTCTTCTAGAAAATAGGAAAATTTCTATTCACTCACTCAGAAGTTTTGAAAATTAAATAAGATATATGTGTTAAGAATACCTTAAAACATGTAATACCTAAAAAAAATACCTAAAAAATGGAATTTCAGAAAGCCATAATGATTAGAGTTTGGAAGTCATTTCATAACAAAAGAATTTTCATGACAGTAATGATTTGTCATAAGAGAAACTGATCATCAATTAAAATGGTCACACCTCAGAAGAGAATTTAAGTCTTGAGGAAGATCACAGAAATTAGAAAATGTTCTACAATCTTAACTCAGTGGTTGACATTTTAATTCAAATTCAACTTTCTTTATCACTAAGGCTCAATAAAGGCTGAAACACCACCTAAATATAACCTTCAGAATTCAGGGCCAAACTGGATACACTAAAAAAGCCTCAAAGGCAGAGACAACGACAGATTGAGACAACAAAAACACGGCAAAAAGAATCCTCAGCTAGCAAATACTACTCATGTTCATAGAAACAAACTTAGATAAGTTTCATCATCATTAATACAGGGATCATAATAGCTACAATTCATATTCATATATGTAAACTATGATTATGTTAACTATACCTCTTCTTTGAATTTAGGTATTACTGCAAAACAGTAGGTGTTACAGAACTTTCGCAAAAGCACAGCCAAGTCACCTTGTCAAAATGAAGAGCTGAGTAGGTTGGTCACCACCATTGTTTAACACACTTCTGTGACTTCCCACTGATCTTAGGACAAAGATTAAGAACCCCATAACAGCCCACAAGGCCTTTATATAGCCAGTACCTTCAAACATTTCTGTGGTTTATAGAAAATATTCTGGTTTTCTGAAAAGGTAGAGTTCATAAATTTATTTACAAGGTTCCTATATGATATTCATGGCTGAGATCAGGTAATCTAAGGACTTCTTGGTAGTTACTAGTCTACAAACAAGATTTACCTTGCCAACTGAACAAGAAGGCCAACAAGTGAACGAATTCCTTCTCCCATTAGAGTATTCAACTTAAGCTCCTCATAGATAAGGTGAAGAACAAAAAATATTGCAGGTATATGAGTAAAAAGAAGTGTAGAAGAATCCAGAATGAGATTCTGTGAAAAATCCTCATCCTTCATTTGTGAAACTTCCAAAGGACTTAAACATAAAGATCTATTCAAAAGATGAGACTCAACATTCTGGTGGTAGTCTGAATTTAGTAAATACTCCCAGTCCTGAGAAAAATAAAGAAGATATTAATTTTTTAAATAATGCCCCCTTGTAATGTCATCATTAGAATAATTTAAGTTTCATTTTCACATTAAGTTGAAAAAACAATCACAATACCTAAAAATCAGATCCCCATATCAAATTAGCTAGGCAATTTCCAGATGCCAACAATAGACACTAAGATAAACCACTTCAAAACCCATTTGAAAAATTTTAGTTATGCCCTATTAGGAAAAAGACTGGGGGAAGAATCCAACTACTTATAGAGAGAATGAGAAAGAAAACTAAAATTATCCTAGGTGATATCTTATGAAGCCAAAAGTAGAGAATAACAGGTCATAAGTATAGATGGGCAAGTTTAGTGACTAATATATTTATCTGTGTTTTGGTAAGGAGAAAAGTCTACTTGTATATAGTTAGTACATTTATCTATGTTTATAAGATGCTGGGGCAAGCAATTACAATCTAATCATCAACTGAATTTTATATTCACACTGATTGTCCTCCATTTTCCAAGTATTGAGTCTGTTTTGGTTTCTGTTTTGATTTACTGTATTGTATTGAGAGAATATGGTTTACGCTATTTTCAGGTCTTGGAATTTTCTAACACTTTTGAAAGGTTTACTACAGTGTGTTATTCTAACTTAAAATCTCTTGGAACAGATAAAGAAAAAACAAACCATAAAACATTGGCAAGAAGAGTAACTAAAATTTTTAAAAATCTGTTCATCAAAAGACACTATTAAGCCATATACTAAGAGAAAACATACAACAAAGAACTCATACTCAGAGTATATAAAGAACTTCTATAGTTCAATGAGTATTTTTAAAAATCCAATTAAAAAATTGTAAAAGGTGAAAAAAAAAAAAAAATTGTAAAAGGTGGGCAGCCCGGGTGGCTCAGCAGTTTAGCACCGCCTTCAGCCATGGGTGTGGTCCTGGAGACCCGGGATTGAGTCCCACGTCAGGCTCCCTGCATGGAGCCTGCTTCTCCCTCTGCCTATGTTTCTGCCTCTGTGTGTGTGTGTGTGTGTGTGTGTGTGTGTGTGTGTCTCTCTCATGAATAAATAAATAAAATCTTTAAAAAATATAAAAATAAAAATAAAATAAATAAAAATAAAAAACTGTAAAAGGTTTGAGCAGAAACTTGACAAAAAGATATGTAAGTAGCTAAGAAGCACATAAAGAAGTGTCTAATATCATTAGTCATGAGGAAAAGGCAAATTAAAACCTAAGAGTAACTACTTTATACAAACTCAAATGATTTAAATGAAAAAGACTTACAACAGCTAATGCTGGCCAAAATGAACAAGAGGAACTCTCATATATCACTGGTCAGAGTGTAAGGTAGTACAATGAGTTTGGGAACCAGCAATGACCTAACAATTTCACTGCTAGGTATTTACACAAATGAAAATATATGTCCACAAACACTTGTCACTGAATACTGATGGCAGCTTTATTCATAATAGTCAAATAATGAAAATGGCATAGGTATCGTATCCATCAGCAGACAAATGTATAAACAAACTATAGTATATTCATCCCACTCAGCAATAAAAGGCACAAACTGCTGACATCTGCAATGCCTGGGATGAATCTCAAAAACATGCTAAATCAAAGAAACCTTATACGAACGATTCTGTACCACATTATTTCATATATAACAAGTTCTACAACAGGCAAAAATAACATATAGTGATAGAACTGAAATCAATGACTGCTTCAAGAATAGAGGAAGGGAAGGAAGAAATGACTAAAAATGGCACGTGGAAATTTTATGGAATAATGGATAGGTTTTGTGTTTTGGGGTGTGGGTTACATAAGTGTTTGATCAAACTATAAACTTCAGATCTTGAGCATTTCATTTATGTAAATTATACCTCAATTTTTAAAAATTTCTTTGAACTTAAGAATATACCCATAGAATCTAATATGATTGAGAACCTAAAACCAGAGGATTAATTAGCAATAAAACATCTAGCATCCAAACTCAAATCATGCAGCATTATGTATATTCAGTAATTTTTAAATGATTATTAAAGACAAAAGTAAATAAATAACCACAAAAAACATAACACATCCAACTTTCAAAATAAATACTATTCAGTATTAAAATAAAGGATGTTAGAAATACAAATCAACAAGAGTACCACTTCTGTAGACTCTAGTACAAGCACCCACAAATTAATTTATAGTAGCAAGAAATAATAATGCTTACATCATCAGATCCTGTCTCAGAAGGCCTCGCTTTTTTGGGTGCAATGACTGGGGAAAGTGATCCCTCAAAGTCAAACTGAAAGACAATCCCAAAAAAGACAAAATCATATAAATTTATCAGTCAACTGATCAACTTAAAGAATTCAGGTATCAGTTCCATATTACCGAAACTAAGGTAAGTCACCAATACTCATTTTTTCATCTGGAAAATATGGTAGGAATACTTTTCTTTTCAGGTCACTGTGAAGAAGAAATGAAATCATATATGGAAAGCACCTAGTACAGTGCCTTGGCTCACAGGCACTAGAATGGTGGTTTCCTTTCCTTCCTGACTTCTGTGATGACACAGATTGCCACTACTTTAGTAAAACAAGAACCATTAGCCATATCCCAAATACACGAAGTACAACCCAATGTTAGCCAAATATCAGAACCAAGTAGACATTTATTTAGAGTTTACATAACAGACTCTAGTAGACAGGCTAACAATTCTATGGCAGAGACAGATAGCTACTCTTCAAAGTAAAGAGTTCTCCTCTTTCTCCTGGACCCACAGCCAGGCTTTATATCCCTGCCTCCCTCTGAGTTATGTACAGCCCTATGACAGTGTGACTATAAATGAAAGTAGATGTTACCACTTCCATGCCCTGTTCATGACAAACTCATGTGTGTGCTCCTTCAATCTCTTTCTCCTTTGTACCTGACTGGATGGAGTCAACCCCAGGGTAATCTTTGAAGCCTCATGTTGAAGATGGCAGATGCTCCATCAGCCTGGATCTGTAATAACTGTGCAGACTGTTTACCTCCTAAGTACTGTTACATGAGGAAGACCTAAATTTTTATTGTGTGAGCCATTACATCTTTTGAGGATTTTCCATTATAATATATTTAGCCTATCCTAACTAATCTTATTCAGTTCCCCCCTGCATCACCTTTGCCGCCTCTGCTACTTCACATGGGCACTAAACTACCAATTAATCAACCATAAGTCCATGAATGGCAATGGCTACTTTCCTATGCTTTATTTATAATACAATAAAGTTTTTATAAAACTTACATAATTTATCAATCAATCTCACTCATATGAAAGTTGATTTCTGGGATCCCTGGGTGGCTCAGCGGTCTAGCGCCTGCCTTTGGCCCAGGGCGCGATCCCGGAGTCCCAGGATCAAGTCCCGCGTCGGGCTCCCGGCATGGAGCCCGCTTCTCCCTCTGCCTGTGTCTCTACCTCTCTCTCCTCTCTCTATGACTATCATGAATAAATAATTTTTTAAAAAATTAAAAAAAAAAAGAAAGTTGATTTCTATATAAAAACTAAACATAGGGCAGCCCAGGTAGCTCGGCGGTTTAGCACTGCCTTGGCCCAGGGCATGATCCTAGAGACCCGGGATCGAGTCCTGCGTCGGGCTCCCTGCATGGAGCCTGCTTCTCCTTCTGCCTGTGTCTCGGCTTCTCTTTCTCTCTCATGAATAAATAAATAAAATCTTTAAAAAAAAAAAAAGTAAACATAGCAAAAAAGTAATTTTAATGTGCTGAATATTTAAATGTCATATTTAAATATTAAATATAAAATGGAATAAAGTAGTTTTTAGAACTGAGTAATTTTAAAACTGATCAAGAGAAAAGGTTTTCTTGTGAAGCATTCAAAGAAAACACAGTCCAGTTCACACACAATACTATCAAAAAAGAAAATGACAAGAGTACAATCAAAGCAACAAATCCATTTGTTAGCTATTTTACCTTCAACCAAAATTTAGCACATACTAACATGCCTATATATACACATTCTCTCTCACACACATTCTAAATGTCATAAAGAATGTTCTTGCTATCGTTATCACATTTATAAGACCTGGAGTTACGAAAAACAACAGAAATTATCTGATATAGATACCTCTTTGTGGCATATATGGATCTATCTTATTTTCATTATTTTAATATTCTGCAAGCTACCCAACCCTATTATATGCTTTTGTAGATCCCTGACCTTTATCACAACCTGATATAAAATACTCATCTGCCTTCTCCTGAGACTGTCAATTCCGTGAGAGAAACTACCCTGCCTGATGCAAATCTGAAAAGCCTGGCATCACACACCTGGCCTTCAGCAGAGGCTCAACTTCTACCTAACAAAAATATGAGCATCCTGAGGATACAAAATGTTAACCCCCGATGCAACCATTCATAGAATGTGAGAACCAGAAGGAAACATCATCTGTCCAATGCTCTCATTTTTTTTTTCAATGCTCTCATTTAACACATCAGTAAATTAAGGAAGACCCAAAGAAATGCCAAAAATCATGTAACTCATTGGGAAAAATTCTGTACTTCTTACTCTCTAACCCATTACTTTTTTAAAAGATTTTATTTTTATTTACTCATGAGAGAGAGAGAGAGAGAGAAAGGCAGAGACATAGGCAGAGGGAAAAGCAGGCTCCCTGTGGGGAGCCCAATGTGGGACTTGATCCCAAGACCCCAGGATCATGACCTGAGCCAAAGGCAGACACTCAACCACTGAGCCACCCAGGCGCCCTCTCTACCCATTTAAATGAAAACAAAAAAAGGATATATTTGAAGAAAACAAAATGAAAATCATTTGCCACTGAAGACCATTTCATCCTGAGCTTTGATGTAGGAACCAAAGTATAGCAAGAGATTTATTATGCAGTTCTATAAATAAATGTGAAAGCAACTCAGCCTCAGGACTGATTTCCTCATTCCTTCTTTTAGAACTATTATCCAATAAATAAGTAAGAGAGCCACATTTTACAAAAGAAAAAATGGTAGCTGCTCAGTCTTCCCAATAATATGAAAACCTAAGAGGGCCCTGGATCTCTGCTAGAGAATGGAGCACAACAACCTATATTCATCAGCAAGTTCCACAGCAGAGTAACACACAAACTGCAAAAAGCTGAAGCACTGTAGATATCCTTAGTTTCTAATAAGGCTCAATTTCTTCATATTTAAATGAAGAATGGGAAAATATGGAATAAAGTAGCTTTCATGCAACTGTTTAAAATTTTAAAAAATTATCTCTATTTTCCCAGGAAGGTTTTTCTCAAGGAAATTTCAGAGGGAAATTCTTTAATATGATAAATACAAATTCTTAAAAATAATATCTCATTCAGACGCAAAAGGGTGTTCATTCAACAAATTCACTGAACATCCATCTATGCCAGGCACTACTGTAGGGCCTAGGGATAGAAAACAAAACTAAACAAAAATTCCTGCTTAGATATAATGCTGCATATTTAATTACACAAAAAGAAAACTAAAACAGGTAAAGGGGATAAAAAGCATGGGGAGAGGTAACAACTCCACAGAGCAATATAAATTAAGTAAAATATGCAGCATATTTAATTAGCACAAAGAGAAAAATAAAACAGGTAAAGGGGATAAAAAGCATGGGGAGAGGTAACAATTCCACTGGAATGAACAGAGCATGCTGCACTGAGGTGCTATCTGAAAAAGGCCTAAGCTTCTCTTCTGGGGGAAGGCTTTTCCTCCAGAGTTAATAAATAGCAAGTGCAAAGACCCTGAGGCAGGAACATGCCTGGTATGTTCCAAGAAGAGAAACTGAAGGAGGACAGCTAGGAACAATGTGAGCAAGGCAGGGATGAGGAGATAAGATGAGAAAGGTAAGACAGGGATGGGTTACATGGCACCTTGCAGGTTTCTGGCTTTTACTCTGGGAAGGGAAGATACTGGAGGTCTCTGAACAGAGACATGATCTGACTTTGTCAGACAGGATTACTTTGGTTACTGGCAGAGAAAAGAATGAAACATAGACAAGGACAGGAAATGCAAGTCAAAAAATAGTGACTATAAATGACCAATGAGTGGGGCTCCTGACTCACTCATTCAGTAGAGCATCCAACTCTTAATCTCAGGGTCATGAATTCAAGCCCTATGTTGGGTATGGAGCCTGCCTACATACGTACATACGTACATACATAAACAAACAAACAAACAATGAGAATATGAAAAAACCGTTCCCATTTACTTAGGAATAAGAAAAAATGAGACGCCTGGATGGCTCAGTGGTCGAGCATCTGCCTTTGGTGCAGGGTGTGATCCTGGATTCCTGGGATCAAGTCCCACATCAGGCTCCCTGCATAGAGCCTGCTTCTCCCTCTGCCTGTGTCTCTCTCTGCCTCTCTATCTCTTGTGTCTCTCATGAATAAATAAATAAAATCTTAAAAAAAAAAAAAGAAAAATGTCTAATTTCCAAAGGTTCACCAAACCACAAATCAACATTGTAGTGAAGTGGGCACTTCTAAATGAAGCTGGTGAGAATGTCAACAGGAAACCCTTTCTGAAAATTACTTGACCTAATAATACCTCTTCTAAGGTTATATTCTTAGGAAATGACTAGAGCCTTCCTTCAAGTTATTCCTAATTAGAAAAAGGGAGAGTGATTTAACATTTTTATATAATATATAATAATAATGTTCTATTATTAGCAGTTGGTTAATGATAAAATCACATGACAGCCTATTATGAAGATGATAAAAATGAGGGTTTTTTTCCTAAGAATTTTTAATAATATTGGAACTTTTCATTTACATCGTGTTAATCTAAAAGGCAATATAAAGATGCTCAGAGTGGTTATCTGAGTAGTAGTATTTTCTTCTTAATTCTTCCATTTTCAAGATTTTCCATGGTAAGCACGTATGTTCATAATGAAGAAAAAAATGATTTTTTAAATGGATTTGCTAGTATAAGACTAAAATATACAGACAGGTACAGCTGAATTACCGAGACAAACGTTAAGTGTATTCTAGAGGGATTTCTTCAGAGTGACCCAAGCAAGGTTGCCCTGGGACCTTGACCTCTCTAGAGCCAAAAGGAATCACCAATACTTAAGACACTGGTTTTATAAATCACTTGTTAAGGACCTGTAAGAAAGCTTCTGGAGTGGAGGGTTAGGAATATACTTTTGCATCATTAGCAGAGTAGATACTTAGGCTAAAGCCCTCTAAATCGCCCTCAAATCAAACCTTCCTCCCCACAGACCAAGTAATTTGTGTGCAAAAACAGTCTGGGCTGAAGAGAACAACAGCAAGCCATCAATCAGAAGACCTAGTCTAGGCCCTGTTTTGAGCAAGTTACCAGTCTGTGATCTCTCTGTGATTCATTTTCTTCATTAATAAAACCAAGATGATTACTACTAATCCTAGCATAACCTGCAGTCATTTTACAAAGATGAAATGAGAAATTATAATCAAAACATGCTTTCCCATGTTATAAAACTCAATAATTATAATTAGTAGTAAAATGTTATTATTAAATATTAAATGACATGTGATTTACCATAGAGATAGAATAAGCCTTAGTATTATATCATTTTGTTGATTAAGGTATACCTTTCAGTAAACTGCTCCATTATATACCCTAAATACTGTACTACCAATTATGCAAACATTACATTGGTAACACAAGAATAACTCAGAAAAAAGAAATTATATGTACTTACATTTCGGGTCCATGCTAAGCGGTCTGTGTTATAACCCATCATGTTCATGAGACAAGTCACAAATAAATTCCACTCGGAATGATAACTGGGTCCTCCTGGAGCACTGTGGACACTGTACCACTTAACAAGCATCTGAACAGCTATTTCCTTTGGCAGGATAAACTTAATTGCTTGCAAACATGTTTGTACTATTAAAAGCAAAGATTAATTTTAGTATGCTTCCAATATTTCCATTTTTTCCCCTTTTAATAAGAAAGATTTTCTAACTTCTGTGTAAAGGCCATTTATTCTGAAAAGAGAACTACCATTACGGAGCCAGGAGGATGCAAACATTCCCTGCCGATCATTTGAAACTTAAACCACTACTGAATTCAACACGGCTTGTAGGAGGTCTCAGGCAGGTTTCCACTCATTGATTCTGGATCAGAAATAAGACAACCAATAGTCCGCCTTACCTGAGATAGAACTGATTTATACCCACTGCTCCAGCAATTACTATTAGCATCCCATTTTACTCTCAAAAATATTCTAGTTTGGACAATAAACTAAAGGTCATTCTATCAAAAATATACAATGCCTACATGAATAAATTCATACAAAATACTGCTGAAATACTTCAGTAAATATGTAATATTCAATATATGCAACCTCAAATAGCAAATGCTTAACTATTGCTAAAAGATGTTCTCAGTGAGTTAACATTCCTGTTAACCAAAACTTTACAACTTTTATTTCTGACACCATTCACTTTTTATTTCTGACACCATATAAATGTTTTACATGCTCTTGTCTCAAATGGATCAGCCAATACTACATAACTATTACCTTCCTTAATGACTCAGTGCCATTGTGGAAATAGCAGTCACAGAACTACACTGTCAGGCTACTGTCCTAAAGAGGCCTGGGTCTGCTTTTTATAGTAAGTGGTCCCAAACTGCAATGTTTTTGTATTCTCACATCTTCTCTTTGGAGGATTCTCTTCTTCCCTTCCCACTGCCACTGTCACCAGGCCCATCCTCAGCAGCACATCCTTTCTCTCATCAATTTGCTATGTGTGTACACATATAGCAAAGATTAGAGTCAAATAGAATAAATGTTAGAAAACTAAAAAACCAAGTTTGTCATGGTTGAATCCAAAATAAGTGTAAACCAGATACTGCTTGAGGGGCCGAGGAATGCTTTATACATAAAGGATAGAAATTTATGTGACTTCTATTTGATGAGAGTAAGATTTTTTTCCGTTTTCATTTATTTTATTTAATCCATTATTTGTTTTTATATATTTTGTTCAGGCTTATACTTCTAAGGCACATGGCTTTGAAATTATTGGCTAAGCACCTTTTAGAAAATCAAGGTATCTCTATACCTACTCATAGCATCATTTTACCACACCAAGAAAGATATTTCCTAAAATGGAAAAGTCATTCTACCCTACTTATCAAATTCCAGAAATCACACAATCTACCAATGCTTTGCTTTGCCACTTAGATTTTGAAACCAATAAATGTTGTGAATTTCCTTACACATTCTTAACTTACTACAATTGTTGACAAATCTTTTCAAATTAAAGTTTTCTTTACTATTCTCTATTCAGAAATATTTTCCACCTAGTATTTCCCAAATTGTTTCAATAATTTCAGCAGACTCAATTTTCAATTTTATTGAAATACACCTGATTTTGGCTGCAATATTAAGTTTTATTCAATTAAGGCAATTATGTTAATTTCTCAATTTATCTAACAATTGAGAGATTCATTGTATGATTAAAACCCATCACATATGCCAAAAACTATTTTAGTTGCGTAGGCTTCCTTGTTTCTCAGATTTTCTTGCAAGAGGCATGTCCATATATTATGATCTCACCGCACAGCATTCTTCAACATAATATATCTCAGGGAAACAGAACTAGCATATCTTCCAAGTATACCCCTAGCCTTTGAGCACACATGGAGTAGACAATAAAAAGAGCTCCCCAGCTCTTCACAGCCTCTCTGCAATCCCATGGCTTCAAATACAACAGATTTTTTAAAATCCCAATTACTACTGTAAATCAGCAAATAGCACAAATCTTAACAATCTGAGAATAAATGGAAGTGAGGTCTGACTTCAATCATACCTAATTCAGAGGTGGCAATTTCAGGAATAGTGATCCTAACCATGGACCCATTACTCAATTCCTAAGGAAAAGAATGGAAATAAACAAGAGCAAGTAAACAGAAGTTGTGCATTTTAAGTCTTTGAATGTCTTAAAAATGGCTATGCTTTACAAGACTGCCTGTCAAAGCAAAATTCAATAAAATAAATGAAAAACAATTATTTTTCAACTGGAACTAAATACTTTCAAATTTCAGAAACTATAAATGTGCTTATTTTTAAAAAATTTCCAAAAGTTGTTTTAATGAATGTCTAATTTTTATACAGACACGAAGAGTCACCGGCACTAAAAAAGATTAACTTCTAATGAAAAGACAAAAATCCTGTCAATATGAAATTCAACTGTAACAAGATTTGTTTTCAGTAATTTTTTAATAATAAAGCAACTGTAGAAAAGTTAAGCAGAATTAGGGGGCGCCTAGGTGGCTCAGCCAGTTAAGCATCTGCTTTGGCTCAGGTCATAGTCCCGGGGTCCTGGGATGGAGCTCCATGTTGGACTCTGTTCAGCAGGGAGCTTGCTTCTCCCTTTCTCTCTACCCTTCCCTTTTGTTTGTGCTAGCACGCTGCTCTCTCTCTCAAATTAATAAATCAAATCTTTTTAAAAATTTTTCTAAAGTAAAATAGTACCCAAAAAATGACACATTGCAAGAGATTTTAAAAATCATGAAAAATATTTTCATTTTTCAGACAAAATTCTGCATTCTGACAAATTTGATAGTCATATTTTTTAAAGAACTACCTTATCTTTTAAAAATAAATATACTTACCAGAGTTACTCTGTTACAGACAGGGTCTCTTATAGAATGAATATAAGTTCCAAGCTGCTGAAAAGTACAATCCTCGTTATAGAGAGAATCATGAAGTTTTGAAGAATCCCTCAGTTCTGGAACTGGGGAGAACAGAACCACCTGTAAAAAGTCATATATACAACACATATGAAATATTTTTTGATGAATTATGGTTAAAGAAATCTCTTTTTGTACATAATCTAACAACTGTACGTAATGATTTAAAATCATTCTTCTCTGGATGTGATGAAGTACCTTACAGCAGACCAAGACCTCACCTAAAGCAACTAGAAGAGGCCAGTAATATAGCAAAACCTCTGATCAATAGCACTGGAGAGCCATGGAACAACCTAAACCCGAGGGGCCAAGATCTAGGAGAGAAAGAAGGGCGTCATAAGGAGGTGGCCGGAAATTCTTACACTGCTTTTCCTGGTCTTGGCATGTGCAATATTTGATGGGGATTTGGAAGGGAACTTGGATACACTGAGTGTACAAGGAAAGCCACTGTTAAGAGGAAGGAGACTTCCGGCAATCTTACAGAGGTAGACACATAAACTATAACTTGAGGCAGCCAAGGTAGAGATGACTCGAGGATCTTAAAACCCCAGAGAAAGGAGAGTAATGAGAAAGAAAAGAAACAAGATTAAGATAAGCACATAGTGGTATTTCCCCTATAGGCAACTGTTATGTTCTGAAAACATGAGAACATTTACGTGCTTGACTGTAGATATGCAAACAAAAAACTTAAATGATCTTAGTTACTATTTACATGTAGATGCTTCCAGTTTTAGATCCAGTCCTAACCACTGACTCTTTCTGTATTCCCAAATTCAAATTATAGGGCATCTCTTAAGTAAATATCTTGTCGACATTGCCAGCCCATCAAGTATAAGATTATTTATTATGTTTTAGCTTCTCCTCCCACAGATGCCACAAAAAACTGAGTTCCACTGGTCCTGAATCTTAGTTGCACAATCAACCAGAAGCATAGAAAGCCACTGGCCAATGTGTAATACTATAATCTTGTGATCCCATGGCTACCAGAGATATTAACCATTTCTGGGTTAATGGAATTCTAAAAAGTTAGGAACCATTTTACGTTTTAAAGCACAAAAATTCTTCCAAATTACACAAAACCCTGACACTTCTCCAGCTCCCATTTGAAAGTTCTTCAAATGTCCTGACTTAAAGGGAAAGAACTCAATGCTGCACATATTTAAAAAATAAAACCAGGGCTTAGACACTGATCAATACAATCAACTGCTTGCACCAATCTCCACTTTCAACTTCCCCTCAACATCTGCACTCAAATGTCTCAAATACAGAACTCTTTTCTCCAGGATTCCTAACTTGGTATGCATGGGTATCCACCTAGCTTGCTCAGAGAACTCTGAGCCTTATTACCCACACTTCTTTCTCCCAGCACAGCACAAAACCAATCAGACTACAGACTCTGCCATTTCAAATTCTCCAGACCTCTCGTGTCATTCCCCTCCTTTCCAATTTGTTGCTATAACTCAGATCCCCTTCGCATCTCTTGAATTAACACAGAAAACACTTGGAATCTCTTAGGTCTAAGTCCCAAGATATACATCTAAAACACAGAGCCTGAGCGGCCCCGGTGGCACAGCGGCTTATTAGCGCCACCTGCAGCCTGAGGTGTGATCCTGGGGACCCGGGATCGAGTCCCATGTCAAGCTCCCTGCGTGGAGCCTGCTTCTCCCTCTGCCTGCGTCTCTGCCTCTCTTTCTCTCTGTGTCTCTCATGAATAAATAAATAAATCTTTAAAAAATAAAAATAAATAAATAAAACACAGAGCCTAGCATTTGTAACTCCAACCTCAAAATCCTGTAATGTTCTGGTGATAGCATTTAGAATAAAAACCTTTTCATCCTCTCTGCCTTTAAGAACATGTTAGTAAGAGTATAAATCCCAGCTCTAACACTTACTAGCTATATGACTTTAGACAAGTAACCTTCTTATACCTCCATGTACCCATTCATAAAATGGGGAGCAGTATCTTCCCAACAAAGCCATTCTAAGGGATTAAATGAGTTAATACAAATGAAACACTTGGAATAGTGCCTAGCACATAGAAAACATTCAAAAACAAGATATTGTCACCGATTCCCTGCCCTGTCCCACCCAACAGGCTACTTGTACTTTTACAAGCGTTCATTCACTCCACAACCTTGAGTCTTATATGCTACAAAATGGAAATATAAATATGTGTAAGAAATGTTCTGTACTTACCTGCTTTCACACCTATTTCCCATGTGATTCCTCTCTGCCCCAAATACCCCTTTCTATCTACAGAGAGCCTACTATCCTGAAGGTCTACACCAAGTCAGACAAGCCCCTCAGACATGAGCCTCTGGTTCTGCTACATCAACCCATAAGGATATATTTTCCTATCAGTGGATCTGCTGTGGTACTCTCTGTTCCTCATTCTAAGTCTTAATAGTCTATCTTAAATTATAACTTCTCATGTAGACAATACATCTGTTCTATCCAAATCAATTAGGAAGTTCCTAGATGAAAAAGAATGTATCATTCTCATCTCTGTAATACCTTACGCATCACAAGGGAGGTCAATACGTTCACTGAACCATTTGTTTTGAAAATATGTATACCCTACAAGTATTAGCTAACTTCCAACTCTGTCATTTTTTTAATATTTATTTATTTGTTTGTTTGTTTATTATAGACAGAGAGAGAGGCAGAGACACAGGAAGAGGGAGAAGCAGGCTCCATGCCAGGAGCCCAGCATGGGACTCGATCCCGGGACCCCAGGATCACACCCTAGGCCAAAGGCAGGCACCAAACCGCTGAGCCACCCAGCGATCCCCCAACTCTGTCATTTTTAAAACAGAAAAGAGTTAACCATGGGAAGAACTACTATTTGAACCAAACTTCTTTAAAACACTAGTACATTTTTAAAATTTTACTTATTTTTTATTTCTTTATTTAAATTAAATTAACATATAGTACATTATTAATTTCAGAAAGAGTTTAGTGATTCATCAATCTTATATAATACCCAGTGCTCATTATATTATGTGCCCTCTTTAAGTCCATCACCCAGGTTCCCAACCGCCCCAACCCCCCTCCCCTCCACCAATCTTCCTTTTGTTTCCTATGATTAATAGTTTCTAGGGGCAGCCTGGGTGGCTCAGTGGTTTAGTGCCACCTTCAGCCCAGAGCATAATCCTGGAAACCCGAGATAGAGTCCCACATCGGGCTTCCTGTGTGGAGCTTGCTTCTCCCTCTGCCTGTGTCTCTGCCTCTCTCTCTCTCTCTGTGTCTCTCATGAATAAATAAAATCTTTCTTTAAAAAAAAAAAAAAAAAAAAAAGGAGTCTCTAATTTTGGGGCCCCCAATGGCTTAGTTGATTAAGGTCTGCCTTCGGCTCGGGTCATGATCCCAGGGTCCTGGGATGGAGCCCCACATTGGCCTCCTGGCTCAATGGAGAGCCTGCTTCTTGCTCTGCCCCTCCCCCCTGCTCATGTTCTCTATCCTCTTGCTTGCTATCTCAAATAAATAAAATCTAAAAAAAAAAAAAAAAGAGTCTCTAATTTTTTTTGACAGTACCTAATTCATTACTCACCTCATCCAAGGATCCAAGTAGTTTACTAAGAGGTTTAGGAGTACTGACACTGTCAAGTGGAGTGCTGGGCCGAGGCATCGTGTTAGACATTGTCAGGGAAGGAGCTGGCAGTCCAGGAATAAAAACCTTTCCCACCTTTAAGCAATACAAAGATGCAGAAAAAAATATTGGCTTTAATGTATCATAACCTTAAATAAAATGTTATGGCACATAAGCATTAATTTCTTTTAATATTCCAAATTTTAAATAAGCTTTGAAATATTCCAAACATATCTAAAAAATGAAAAGAATTAAAATTTTATTAATTCCAACCATCCAACTACAAATGTCTTGGTATAATTTCTCTTGGTTTGACTCTTTCTCTTCATTACTAAAGACTTATTTCTGGCAGGAAAGTAGGTGAATGCTAATACAGTCAGAACATTATACAAAATTCCATGTATCATGCATTTTCCTACCATATTAGTGGTATAAACAGCAGAGACATTAAACTTTCAGAGACTACAAGCAACAATCTTGTTAACAATATCTCCAGACAGAGAGAATGATCAATTACCTTCACGGGGCTAAAAAAAAATAAATAAATGAGACTGACTGATGCTCCAGAAATTAAATCCCAATATAATCCAAACTGCTCTTGAGCTCATAATCTGCCTTCTTCCCTCATAAACTCTCAAATATTTCTTCCTCAAGAAACTTTATATAAATTCTTCATTAAAAGAGTGAGTTTACAACCCATGCTAACCACCCCTTATTTTGGCTATCTGTGGGGTCTTCAGGAGAAACACAACAAAGGTTCACACCCACACAAGCTGAAAACTCCTGAGAAGACTCAAAGGAAATATTCAGAACTCAAGTGAAATTCTAACAAAATCCATATTTATGTCCATATACTACCCAAAAGCTAATAAAATTACAAAAGTTACCCGAATAAAATCCTCAGGATTAGAAAACAAAATGAGAGAGAGAACCAGTATATATAAAGTTCTTAAAAAGCTACAGAGACCTCCAGTTAACGAAAATATGGAGTAAGTACATCTCACTCTATTCCTCCCACTATTTACAATAGAATCTGTACAGATTTTATAATGCAATGCAAGACTCTGAAAGGTGAGGAAAAGAAGACACTGGCTAGGGACACGAGAACCAAAAATGAACCTATGCTGAATTCCCTAGGTGTTTTTGTTTCTTTCACTTTTCCGTAACAGGCCTTGAGCTCTCAAAGGGCCTGCAACCCAGAAATGGCCACAGGTACAAACCAAGAGAAACTCTGCTCTTCTTTTTTTCTTTGACAGAGAAAGAGAGGGAACATGTGTACACGTGTGCACATAAGCACAAGCAGGGAGAGCAGCAGCCAGGAGAGAGAGAGAAGCAGGCTCCCTGAGGAGGGAGCCTGATGCAGGGCTTGATCCCAGGGCCCTGAGATCATGATCTGAGCCAAAGGCAGACACTTAACCAACTGAGCCACTCAGATGCCCCGGAAACCTTGTTCTTTTTAGACAAAGTGTCAGAAAAAGAGGAACCAAGCAAGACAGACATCTTCACCATACCTGCCCCATTCCAGGAAACACTAAGAAAAAAAAAGCCATAGAGCCACTCAGATGCCTCGGAAACCTTGTTCTTTTTAGACAAAGTGTCAGAAAAAGAGGAACCAAGCAAGACAGACATCTTCACCGTACCTGCCCCATTCCAGGAAACACTAAGAAAAAAAAAACCATAGTCCTCAGTCTCCTCTGGAGCTACAGTCTGGAAACTACAGGCAGAGTTCTATCATTCCCCTTTTGAGAAGTAGGTGGCATCCCTCCCTGAGCATAGGGACTGTGGGCCAAGCTTGTTTTGCACAGCTGCCCTGCAGTAACTAGGTGGTATCTCCTCCCCTCAGCAGGCACTGCAGGTACAAAGACTATGGACAGAGTGCTGCTGTTTTCATTGCCAAGAGGCAGCGCCTCTACACCTCCCAATGGTGTACAAAAACTATGAAGGGGGAGGAACACTGTCTTTCATCCTTACTCTACAATAATAAGGCAGCATACCTCTCCCCTTCTAACCTCCACAGAAATTATTGGTGGAGTACTGTGTTCCACCCCCACCATGCAATAACAAGGCAGTAACCCCTCCCTGTCCCATTTAGGGAGTGAGATGAAAAATAGAAAGGAAGTAAGTAGAGAAAAGGATTTCTTAAATATGTGTATAAAATCCTGGGCAGGCCTCTGAGTGAGCCATGTGTGAAACTGACCAACAATGACACAGTAAAAGATCTGAGAACTAAATACTGATCTGTAACACCATTTAGTTCTCAGGCTGGCCTCTGGGTAGCAAAAAAGTTGGGTCAGACCACAATCTCATTAAGAGAGCAGACAAAAAAACAAACAAACAAACAAACAAACAAAAAAGGCCCCAGAAATACTGCTCTCCTTGGCCAAGAAAGTCAGGAAAGGAATAGCCTAACAAGATAAAAAACTTTGAGGCAGTAAGCAACCTACTCCAGACAAACACCATGGGAACAACTGTGTCCCATCTCTCAGTCATGTCAGCAAAGGCCAAGTGGGGTGCCTAGACTTCCATTCTCACCTGGCTTTAAAGAGGCACCAATTTGGGGGGAGAAAAAGAAGAAAAAATAAATAGTAATATAGATTCACAAGAATGTAAAGCAGTACTCAGTACTCTCATACTCTGCTGGAGATAAGGAGTAAGGGGAGATGTTGTAAACTGGTACAACCTACACCTTGGAGGACAATTTGGCCCATGGCCAAGTTGAATATGCATATACTCTGAAGGTTAAGAGACACGTGTAAGAATTTTTTTTAAAAAAAATAAAAAATAAAAAAAAGAATTTTTTTTAAAGTGTTACTAGAGGAAATAGCAGAAGCAAAATAAATACCCCCAGTGATGACAAAACAGTAAAAGTTTGGTATAACCATACAATAGACTACTGCATAACAGTGAATGAGTAAACAGCTACATGTGGACATAGGTAAATCTAAAAATAGTAATAATGTTGAAGAAAATAATGACATCTGGAGAAGACTAGATGGTATGATTTCCTTTATATAAAAATTCAAATTTAAGAAAAACTAAACAATTTACTTCTCAGTAAAACATGCTGTACATTGCAAAAAAGATTTACTGCAAAAGTCAGAATTGTGTCTATCCAGGGGGAGGCAAGGAGATGAGGATGCAGTAAGGAAACAACACTCTGCAGACTATAAAGATACTGGCAATGTTCTAGTTCTTAATCTGGACAGTAGTCATAGGAAGGGGCACTCCATTAGCCTTCAAATTATGTGTGCGTATGTGTGTATTTAAATTTCATAGTTTAAATCTTTAAAATTTACGTAATTATGTATGTAAATTTCACAACTGTTAAAAAATATATATGGCTGGGGATCCCTGGGTGTCTCAGCAGTTTAGTGCCTGCCTTTGGCCCAGGGCGTGACCCTGGAGTCCCAGGATCAAGTCCCGCGTCGGGCTCCCAGCATGAAGCCTGCTTCTCCCTCCTCCTGTGTCTCTGCCTCTCTCTCTCTCTCTCTCTCTCTATCCTAAACAAATAAATCTTAAAAAAAAAAAAAAAAAAAAAAAAAATATATATATATATATATATATGGCCAATATATTACACATTTAATGAAACTTTACAAAAACTTTTGGAAACCTAACAAAGCTACCCATACATCAATTTCAAAACTACATTATTTATAAAACTTCAGGTTAAATTATTTTTAATTTTTTTTTAATAATCTACCTATACTCATTATGGTTCCCCATCTGTGCCAGATTCATAGCACCAATCCATAATAGCGGTTTGTCTTAGGTTTCCACATTGGGACCAACCTTAATTGGAGACTTCATTTTCAACTCTTAGAAAAATCTGCTAAATCCTACAGCCAGGTGGTCACTAATATTAAACTAAATTAACATTAAAAAATAATCATCAAGGAAGTGGTCCTACAAAAGGATGAAATGCTATTTATTACTTACCCGAACCACTCCTGTGTACAGCACCAGGTTTCCACTGCCTTCAAGGACCAGCATGGTGTCTATCTTCTGAGAGAAACAAAAATTTTATTTGCCAATCTGTGCAAATCATAAAACATAGTAATTTTCAACTTTTCAAGAAATGTGCCTGCATTTACCTCCACTGGTGCTGCATCCTTTGCATGTATATTGGTGATGGAGCCAAAGATGAGCTGAGTTTTATCATTACTCTCTTGAAACTTTACACAGCTAAATTTTAAAATAAAAAGAGAAACAAACTACTGATATGTGCAACAACTTACAGTGATCTCAAAGGTATTATGTTGACTGGGAAAAGCCAATTTTGAAAGGTTACATACTGTTATGATTCCATTTATGTAACATTTTCAAATGACAAAATCACAGAAATGGAGAACAGATTAGTGGTCGCTAGGGGTTAGGGATGAGGGTGGGTAGGTATGGTGTATAGAACTACAAAGGAGTAGCATGAGGGACATCTTTGAAGTAATAAAGAAGTTCTGTATCTTGACTATTATGTTAGCAGAAATCTACATGTGAGAAAACCTCATGGAATCATATAAAAACACAAATGAGTACACGTAAAACTGATGAAATCTGAATAAGGTATGTGGATTCTACTTATGTCAATTTCCATGTTTTGATAATGTACTATAATTATATAAGATGTTACCTCGGGGGATAAACAGTGCATGGTACATAGGACCGCCCCCCCCGCCCTACTATTTTGCAACTGCCTATGTTTTAAAATTATTTCAAAATAAAAAGGTAAATAAGTGGACAAAAGATCTTAATTCACATTTTTACCTAAAAAGATAAATGGCCAATAAAAACATGAAAAGATGCTCAACATCTTAATCATTAGGGAAATGCAAATTCATATCCACTAGAAATAGCTACAAAGAGATGATAACACAATAAAGAAACTGGAACCCTCACAGATTTCTGGTGGGAATATAAAAGGATGCAGCCTATTTGGAAAAGTTTGGCAATTTCTTAAAAAGTTAAACATGAATTTAGTGTTCAACGCAACAATTCCACTACTAGATATCTCAAGAAAAAAGTAATCATGTATATTCAGACAAAAGACTTCTGCTCCAGTGTTCACAGGGCCATAATTCACAATAGTCAAAAAGTGGAAATAAACCAAATGTCCATCAACAGATGAATGTATAAACATATAAAGTGATGTATGTATCTACATAATGGACTACTACACTGCAAGAGAAATAAAATATTCATATATGTTACAACATGGTGGATCCTAAAAAACATTACGCTAAGTGAAAGAAACTAGCCACAAAAAAACTACATTTTGTATGATTCCATAAAACCACCAGAAAAGGCAAATATACTATGCAGAAAACCTACAGAGTGGCTACCTGAGGCTGGAAATCAGAAGAGAGACTGACTGTAAATCAAACTTTTAGGATAGAAAAGTTATAAAACCAGATTGTACTGATGGCTGCATTAACTCTGTAATTTTACTAAAATCATTTAACTATACACTTAAAACATGTTAATTTTTTGGTATGTAAATTACTTCAATAAAGCTACTTAAGTCAAAAAAAGAAAAAAAGAATAAGCAGCCCTAAGTTTATTTACAAAAAATCAGGGGAAGTATATGCACGCACTTACCGTAACTGGAGTTCAGACTCCACTAAAAAGCACAAAAACTTCTGCCCACATAGGTCAGATGTAATAAACACTTTTGAGGCCTGTGAATTTTTCTCTCTGTAGTAGATACATTAATAAAATATCTGTCAACATTGGTTCCAAAATCTGCCATCGTTAACTACTGATGAAAATATCTTGCAAGAAATCTTAAAACTACTTGGGCCAAGCAGTAACACTGAAGACCCCACAACACTTCTAAGATTGGAACTTCCTAAAAAAAAAAAAAAAAAACAAAACAAAAAACAAAAAAAAAAAAAAAAGATTGGAACTTCCT
This sequence comes from Canis aureus, assembly GCF_053574225.1. NCBI lineage: Eukaryota > Metazoa > Chordata > Mammalia > Carnivora > Canidae > Canis > Canis aureus. The sequence goes on along the minus strand of NC_135622.1, from coordinate 28,558,535 downwards.
GATCTCTAAGATTCCTTCTAGTTCTTTGATTCTGAGTCCATTTCACAGCTTTTCTGGGAATATATTATAATAAGTTTAATCATTATCAATGATCTTTTTAATTCCATATAATTAAAGTTACCTACTGCTAAAGCTGCAAACCTGAATTCCTATCCCTTAAAGGGTGTAAGGTATCACATTTCTTATAACGTCACCTCCACCCTAACCTAACCAACCTCTCTCTCTCAGATTAGGCTCTACTTCATCCCTCTTTTTGGAAATCATATCTCTAATTTCCAAAGATTTCCTTCTGGAAATCTGGTACAGAAGACCATAATTCTGTAAAATAAGGATCTGCAATATATTCAATTTAGCAAGAAATATTTAAAGACAAATGATTTTTAAATATAGGAAATTTTTATTTATGAGGAACAAAAACAGAGAAGCTACTTCAACACTGTATTCACAGCTTTACTTTCCTCCAACTATACCTATCCCCTAACAACATACATTTGCCTTCTGCATCACAGAGAAAACTGGACTTGAGCCCAACCTCTTCTCTATGTATCTAATAACCATCACTGCCTTTCATCTTTCTCCCCAAGGCTAATCTCTCCACTTGTGCTCCTTTCTGGTTCCTAGTTCTATCAGTCATTTCCTCTCTCCTGTATTTTCAATGCTTTCCCTACTTTGGATATAGTCCTTGTAGCCTACTCTCTCATATTAAGATAAAAATCTTAAAATATGAAGATGGACTGAATAATAAATGATATAAAGTACTGTTAACTGGCTAGGTATAAAAATGGCCTTGTGGTAAGATGTTCTTATGTTTTAGAGATACATGCCAAGATATTTAGTCTCAAAGACTAATTTTCTCTAATGTAATTCAGCAAGAAAATTCTCCCTTGACCCTGAGACTCCCTCTAATTTGTTTCCTCATCCCAATTCAAAGGCAATCCTTAAAATAATCTGTATGTCAATGTTCACTTCCTCATTCCCCATTCACTTCTTCCACCCCATTCCACTTCACAGCCCCTCTCCAAGTGCTCCGGCCAAGGTCACCAGTGAACTCACTGCCACCTACATACCACCTCCCTGAGCTCATCACTTAGTGCCACCCCCATCAGCACCTGGTAATACTGGCAGCTTTCTTTTTGAAAGGCTCTCTTTTCCAGTGTTCCATGACACTTCTGCTGCTTCTCCCACTTGACCTCTCCAGCTTTGTCTCTTTTTCCCTTTTTACCCCCAAAATCTTAAGTTTCCAAGACTTTAGTCTCTAGCACTCTTCTGACTCACAACCACCAGATCAATTATTTGGAGGACTCAGATCCCCTATGAGAATCTAATGAATGTTAAAACCCTCTCTTTAGGAAAAGTCCTATACATCACACGTGCACATGATTACTATATAATGCTACGTTACTGGAACCTCTGCCAAATGCAAACTCATCCAGAGGCCTTCCAGGAAACCAACATCTACACACTCTTTGACTTCCAATCTACCTCTCTTGCCCAAATCACCACTTATAAGCCAACAACTCCCACATTTATTGCTTTGCTCTTTCCTCTGAGTTTATGACCCATACATATAAAGCACCTTCTTAACAGCCTTTATCATATACAGCAGCCCTAAAGGGCAATCTTTCTCTAGCCTCCCCTTTCTCAAACCTTGCCCTTCCTTCCAGGATAAGCAGAGAGTATTTGCACATATTACATACTCATACTTCTGAACTTCTGATCGCCCTGCCTACTGTGTCCTTTTTCCCTTTATTCCCCAACAAATACCTATTCATCTTCCCAAGGCCCTATCAGTAAAGTAGGCAGTGCCTCTGTGTCACCAACCTTCAGCTGTCTCTTTTTCAGGAGAGGAACACCTATTAACCCACAGCCACTAGCACACACACTGGAATTGGCTGAATTAATGAATGATCAAAGAGAAAATAATAGAAAGGCCACACAGAACAGAGATCTGAGCTGCATTTCCCAAAAACAGCTGACACTCAACTAACATAAAGATAAAACTTTAAAAATACTATAAAATCCCAAGTTTCTTAATATACAGAAATTAGTTGTTTCTCCCTAAAACATCAAACACCTCAAATCTGAGAGATTTTTACTACTATGGAAGAAATAAGAAATGATAAGAGAATACTTTTATAATCACTTTAATATCATTAATATCCTCTATTGAAACTAAGGTAGCCTTAATATTTATGTTTTTATATAATTAGTTATATTAAAAGATTAAAAGGAAACCTTAAGTAAAACACTAAATATTTTCTAAGACTTTTACCCACATTTTTCTTCGAATATAAAAATATATATCCCAAACCTTATATTCGTAATCGTTTCTGTCCATAAATGGTCAATACAAAGTTCAGGAACAATTGGCTCTGTTTCTGGTGCAAGGAAGGAGCCATTAGAGCTATTTGGAGAGTGGGAAATACTGTGTCTCTTTGGAGACTGATTATGGCTTGAAAGGTTGAACCTCTGCACCCCTGAAAAAGAGTGCACTCCTAAGGCAGGAGAATGAGCACGACTGCAAAACAAACAGAGAAAGGGCATCACAATTAACAAGGCAGACTGATGGAACATACTTTGCAATCACAATTTCTAAAACTCTAGGTACCAAGTGCATTCATGGCATAATCCCAGTCAGAAATATTTTTTTAAGGGAAAAACTACTTAAATGGTTCACGCTAATGTGCTTTATTACGTTCCAAAGATTTAAAATTGTTGTTAGAATTCATCCTTTACTTTTAAAACTGAAAATTAGTTCATTTTCTGCCTCAGAACATGAATTGTTTTTATTATTCCAAAAGGTCCAAACTATATTCTTATATATCCAGATACGTACATACCAACAAAACTATGTCCCCATATTACCAGGTATACACTAATAAAAATGAAAAAGCTAATGCAAACAAAAAAGAAAGAAAGAAAGAAGGAAGGAAGGAAGGAAAAAGAAAAGAAAAGAAAAGAAAAGAGAAAGAAAGAAAGAAAGAAAGAAAGAAAGAAAGAAAGAGAAAGAAAGAAAGAATTGCAAAATATTTTTGCAATTGATATTCATCAAACTGCTGCCATTTAGTGGTAATGAGGCAACCAATCTTACTGCAAGCACAGCCAGCTTCTAAATAGGACTCATTTAAAAAAAAAACTAGCTTTTACTTAGTAAAAGTAACACAACTGGGATAATTACTATTTTCTGTAAAAAAAATACCCAAGAGCTGTCAACAGAGATCATAAATCTTTCGTAACAATAAGAGAAAGTTTGAAAAGAAGGTATTTCTTTCTTGGGAGATCCTGTTAAAACAAGGAAACACTTCCACACTTAATTCCCACCTTAGAGCTGCCATGTTGGAAATAGAAGGTGAACGAGAGTGTAGACTGGGTGAGGAGGTCGAGCGACTCTGACTGTGAATGGAGGAGTAATTCTGGAAAGGTGAAGCCACGGGAGAATCTCCTTTGGAGAGGCTTCTGAGGTGTGCTGTGAGGGAGCTACTACTGGCCACATTCTGTGGGGTTCCCCCCTGTTCAGAGAACTTTAAGACAACATTCTCTTCCTTAAGTCAAAATGATGAGAAGGGGGGAAAAAAAGGCAATAATTAGATTAAAAGGGTAATTTCCTGGTGAGAATTCAGGGGAGAAGCCAGTTATTAAAGACACAATATTTCCTTTTTCCTATAAAGCTCAATGCATTTCACAAATGATTCTCCCAAACACATGTGAAAGTTTTCAGTGTTAGCTATCCTTTCCTACTAAGATGTGACTTGCCTTTATCCTTACCTCTGTTTTGACTCTCCGGAGAGCCCACACAGAATGCAAACTTTGAACAGTGTCATAGGTCATTATAATGGAGGGCTCAGTGTTGAGAAAAACAATTTTCATTGCATGATCTACAACATATTGCACCCTTGATGAACCAAAAAGACCTTTAAAGATAAAACAGAAATGATCAGGTATTGAACAATGAACTTTGTAAAAACAGTTCTTTATGAAGTGACTTCCTGTAATTCCTAAAGAGAAATTCAGCCAATTAAGACACAAAATCCATTAACATAGAATCACCCTGAATTTTTAAATTTACTTTGGGCATCAACTTCCTCAAGATACGTAAAGATAAGATAAAAATACATTACCAGTTTCATTCTCACACACATGCAATTACATGTTAAAGATGTATGCTCACTCAATGTCCCATCGGCCACAGGCAGAAGGTCCGTGACCACCCAACAGCTGACCTGTAAACTGCAATCAACTATTCTGCCAAGTTTGACCTCTTGACTGTTTTCTTCTCTATGAAATCTGTCCTCTATAATAACTATTCAAACACAGCTGAACAGTACACCTTTTACTGAGCATACATGCAAAATAAGTTTTCCCTAGTGAGTTTAACTTTTACTTCTATAGTACCCTGAAATGATTTCTATCTATAACCTTATTTGACAGCTTCCTAAATGCTTCCCTCTGTTAAAATACTTTTTAATTTTCAATAATTATTTTATAAAATGAGAGGTATTTTATAAAGAAATGAATAAAAATCACTCGTAATTCAACCATCTCAAAATATCCACTATATTAGGGAGTATTCCTTGTAGTGTTTTTTTCCTACACATATACATACTTTTTATGCTTTTACAAAATTAGAATCACACTGTATTCAGTTTTATATTCTACTTAACATTATGAGTAAGTAATTCCTGAGATCATTATTATTCAAAAGCATGATCAATAATGGTTTCACACCATTCAGTCACAGGCTCTAATGTGTGTAATTAGATAGTCTGTAATCATTACCAATATGATATAGAATTATCAACAAACGTTTTTGTAAAAGGCCAGAGAATAAATAGCTTAGCTTTGTGAACCACATACTGACTGTTGCATAATGTTTTTTTCTACAACTCTTTAAAAAGATAAATACCATTCTTAGCTCATAAGCCTTACAAAAACAAGCTGTTGGCTGGATTTAGCCCATGGGCTGCAGTTTGCCAAGCCCTGATACAGAAGATTAAAATCTTAGTGGAATTTCAGAATATGTGCTTAGGATAAAGTACTACAAGTGAAACCGGTAAAAAAAAATAATAATAATATATATATATAGAAGTATTTTTTTCAGTTTCCAAGTCCTCATTATTTATAATTACCTATCATATTTGGCCACATTTAAATTTTTTAAGATAAGCATCTAGAAATACTCACAGGAAATACTAAAAGTTCTGCATCTCAGCAAATTAGTTTATTATGAACAGCAAAAATGATTAAACAGAAGTCTATGAACCTATACTTTTTTTCTCCAACAACAAAAAACAATTTTAGTTCATCTAAGTATTATTCATTTACTTATTAAGGAATTACTGAGGAACAGAGTCAAGAGTCATCTACAGATAGGTTAGCAAATCTATCAATATTCCTGATTGATTATAGGCCCTATTTTTAAGAAAAGAATAACTATTAAAACAGTTAATACTGTTTCAATAGTTGGTATTAAGTTCTTGCTTTAATATAAATTTTCATAATAAAAATGTTCAAACTACATTATTTCTATAAAACAAGCCAATTAAAAAAAAAAACAACTCAATTTTCAAAAAGCTCCTTCATTTCCTCCCATCTCCTAAACTCAAAAAAAAAAAGAACGTATATGAAAGAATTTATAAAAATACACTTACTTCCAGATTTACAAACAAGTGGGGTTATTTCATCTAGTGGATGCAGCATGCTGAACATAGTGGGTAAAGGTTCTCTAGTAATAAACAAATAATCAGTGATCACCAACACAGAATCATTCCATTTGTATGCAAATTATGCACTTTTTTCCTGCAAAGAAATATCTTCTCCAGAATATACAAGCAACTAGAAACCTACCATCTCACAAAGCAAGCCTCTAAACGTTTTACAGTATCTTCTATTTCATTCCTGGAAATCGGTCTTCTTGTACATGGTAATTCCATGCATGCACACACACAAGGAAATCAATATAGCCCAGGAAATCTCTACAAACAGCAGTCATCACATTACAGAACCAACGGAGTAATAAGCATAAGGCAGTCTTCTTTTTTCTTTTTTTAAACCTCTCTTAGTGGCAGTGTGTCTTTGGCAGCTAAGAAAGAAATTTAGTGTCCTACCTCCATTTACAAAGTGTCCCACCCCCAAAAAAGGAAGAAAAACTTCAAGTAAATAAAAAGGCTGCATTTTTTTAAGGAATGATTAAAAAGGAGAAAAAAATAGGTCTTCTACCTAAACACAGAAAGATTAAAATCTATAAGCAAATTTTTAAAACCAGTGTCTACTACTTGCAGCAGACTATGACAGGTACTGGTATGTTACTGCCCTTCAGTAAGCTCACAATTTATTAGGAAGACAAGGTAAACATGCCACCAATAAGCATCTACCATTTATTGTGCACCTGATATGTACTAAGTCCTACATCAAAGATTATGTGCATTAGCTCATTTAATCTTTGCATAAATCCAAGAAGTTAATGATAGTACTTTTGTAACAGATAAGGAAACTAAAGCTAAGAAAGCTGTAATGACTTGCCCATAATAACACAATGAAACAATGACAGCTTTAATAACAGAGTCTTTTTTATCCTTCAGTATGTGCTTGTTTAATTTTACTATGGAAGGGAGAAGGGAAGCAGTAGATAATTAAATGCCAAAACAGAAATAGAGCTCATAAGTATACAATATTGAGATAAGAGAAAATGGCATTTAACTACACCGTTAGCATGGAAATTATCATCACCTTGAACTTTTTTTTTTAAGATTTTTATTTATTCATGAGAGACATAGAGCAGCAGAGACATAAGCAGAGGGAATAGCAGGCTCCCCGCAGGGAGCCCACTGCAGATCTCCATCCCAGGACCCTGGGATCACGACCTGAGCCAAAGGCAGACCCTCAACCACTAAGCTGCCCAGATGCCCCCATCATCCTGAACTTTTAGGTAATTTTACCTCAAAACCAACACCAAAAAAAGCCCAAATAATATACTGAACTGAGTAAAACGAATACCTGGGTGGACCTGGAGGTACCTCATGTGTAGAACTGCTTCGTTCAAACAATAATCCATATTTGGTGGGCCAAACATTTGCAACCTATCAGGTAAAGGACAAGAAAAAACAGAAGTAAAAGAAATTACTCTATATAATATGTGCTTAGGAAACTATAAAACATTAGATTTTGTTCCAATGTAATAGCTTTACAAAACAATGTGATCATTAACTATATTTTTTTAAAGTTCAAGACAAAATCAAACCTAAGAAAGAATTCAATCAGAAATTCCTGCCACTGGCTAGTAACAGTACCAAAATGACAATGTGATAAAATTTTAATATAACACTAGGTATAAAAAAGATGGTGAGAAACAGGAAAAAGACTAATTTTGGTCTTGTGCTTTAATATTACAATTTCTTTTTATTTTTTATAAAAAAAAATTCCATAATTCGCTTCATTAAAAAATTTATTTTTTATGCAAAGGATGGAAAAACAGTAAGAAGTAAAACTGTTAAAATTTGGTTACTTTATCTGAATAAAAATGACATTATTGATTACTACAAAGCATAAGGATAGCAAAAAAAAAAAGGATAGCAATACTTCTGCAACCAATTAATTCAAGAATATTATACAACTAAACACAAAAACAGTAAAACACTCGATTTACCTGAAAAGGTAAAGAAGCTATGTAATCTTTTCCTTCTACGCTATGCATGTTAATACATGAGCTTTGCAATATACATATGCATTTTTCTACTTCATTGCTACCTGAAAAGAAAGGATACAACAAGATTTATGGTTTTTTGTTTGTTTGTTTTTTCAAAAAAAATTTTTTTCAACAATCACAAACTGCAATTTCCAACAGCACAAATTCTTTAATGTACCATAAAAAAACTGCTTAGGCTAAATCACTATTATTAGTGGCTACTTCTTTTGAACAACAACAAAATCCAAGGAGATAAACATCTGGAGTAAGATGAAATAAAATTTCAAAAAAAAACTTACTGTAGGCCTTCTCAGACTTATCCTGTGATATAATGAAGTCACACCACAATGCCTAAAATCAAAACAAAATAGATTTACCTGAGAAAATTTTATCTAAATAATAACCTATTCACTAGTGGCATCCGACTAATAACAATGACACCTAGGTAATACCCGTACCTCCTTATCATACCATGGGAACAAAAAAGAGTAAGATAAAATAAAATTAGACTAATTAATAAATATTGTAAGGAGAGACAAACTATGTTTGCAAATAAGTTTTAGAAAGCTAAAGAGTTATCAGAAGTGTTCAAAACTACCAAGCTATTTTATAATCTCCAGACTTACCTAATGATCTTATCATTCTCAGACTGTATTAGACTCACATTAGAAAAAAAAACTTTAGAAAAGCTAACATTTTCCTGTCTTAAAGGCCCCCCTCTCATAAAATAAAAACTAGGAAAAGTTATTAGACTTCAATCTGCATGCTTGACAATTACTTATTGAAATTATTTAGTGGCATTTCTGTTTCTCTAAATTGTGGTAAAATATATGTAACATAAAACTTATCACTTTAACTATTTTTTCTTTCCTTTTTTTTTAAGAGAGAGAGGGAGGGAGGGAATCTTAAACAGGCTCCACACCCAGTGCAGAGCCCAACTCCCAAGTTGACCCTGAGATCATAACCTGAGTAGAAATTGAAAGTCAGATGCTTCACTGACCGAATCACCCAGGCACCCCTATTTACAAGCAATCTTAAAAGAAGGTAAGAGAAAATAGATAAAATGTCTAACCACATATCTATGGAATCTAATAAACAGGCAATCATTCTTGGGAGAAATTAAGATGGAAACACAAAAGCAAAGAATTATTTGGACATCATCAAATCCATTTTTCACGTCTACACTAACCATATGGATTATATATGGAAAAATTATCATCAAAAAGATCACTGGCGGGATCCCTGGGTGGCGCAGCGGTTTGGCGCCTGCCTTTGGCCCAGGGCGCGATCCTGGAGACCCGGGATCAAATCCCACATCGGGCTCCCGGTGCATGGAGCCTGCTTCTCCCTCTGTCTGTGTCTCTCCCTCTGCATACAGACTATCATAAATAAATAAAAATTAAAAAAGAAAAAAGATCACTGGCAGAGTTCCTGGGTGGCTCAATTGGGTGAACGTCCAACTCTTGATTTCAGCTCAGGTTAGGGTTAGAGTCGTGAGACGGAGCCCCATGTGGATCTCCATACTGAGCATGGAGTCTGCTTCAGATTCTCTCTCACTCTCCCTTTGCCCCTCCCCCAGCTTGCACAAGTGCCTGCGCTCTTTCTCTTTCTCAAATACATAAATAAAATCTTACCAAAAAAAAAATAAAAGAGAGATCAGTGACTTTAACATTTCTGAACAGAAACACTTTCACACATGCCCTCAGGTTTTGGAATAATTCAGTTTATCTTTCCCAATAAATTGTTAAAAGAGTATACTCTCATCAGGAAAGTTAATGGAAAAATAATAATAAGCAGTGTCCAGATACAAAGATTTCAGTGTTCCCCAATAAGAAATTTAACATTAGCCAAAAAGCCTCCAAAATCTCCTGTAAACAGCCTAACAATTAATTCAACTACTATAAATGTATTCCTTTTTCCCCTCAACTTTTCATTTCTGAAAATTCTCAGTAAGAAAAGTTGAAGTAGTACACTGATATCTGTCTCACCTAAATCTAAGTTATTAATAATCTCCCAATCTGTTTATGTGCATGCATTTTATGTACATGTGGGGTTGAGGGGGCACTATTTGAATTACATATCATGACACTTTACCCCTAGCCACTTCATCATGCAAATAAAGATGTTTTCCTATATAGCCACAAAACTGTCATCCTAAGAAAAAAATAACTTTTTTTTTAAGATTTTACTTATTTGGGATCCCTGGGTGGCGCAGCGGTTTGGCGCCTGCCTGCCTTTGGCCCAGGGCGCGATCCTGGAAACCCGGGATCGAGTCCCACATTGGGCTCCCGGTGCATGGAGCCTGCTTCTCCCTCTGCCTGTGTCTCTGCCTCTCTCTCTCTCTCTGTGTGACTATCATAAATAAATAAAAATTTAAAAAAAAAGATTTTACTTATTTACTCATGAGGCAGAGATGCTAAAATTCAAACCAACTCACCTGTTGAACAGGACTGTCAACTGTAAACGCTTTATAAACAGCCAATGCCTGGCTTTTACTTCCTTTGCTCCAGATCACCATATTTCCAGCCACATAGAGTTCCTCATCATAATCCACTTCTTCTCCAATTTCACTGACGCCTTTCCTTAACTGCCAGCTTTCCTTAAAAATTAACATATGTAAGACATGTTAAAGCACGCTCTTTTTCAATAGTATGGAACAAGATTTATTAATTAAGTAAAAGAGTCATCCAGATACAAGTCTCCTACTCTCTCTCTCTGCCTATGGAGTAAGACTCAATCCAAACCTAACTCTCAGAAAGTTTGGTGCCACTGATTAACGGACAGTGGGTGTGTATTATAAATCTTACAGGTTTCATGAACGAGAATTTACTCAAAAATTCTGTATTAACTGCCTTATGTTACTATATTATTCTGCCGAAAATATAAACAAAAATTATACTTATCTATAGATACAAAAATGAAACCAACATACTCGGGACACTAAAAGGGTATATTAAGTATATGTGAGGGTGATGGAAAAGGAGTAGTGAGGTATATGCAGGAATTACTGGTAATAATGCAGACTTCCCCATTTCACAACTGCATGTACATTCACCTTCCTTCACTTGTCCTACCCATTAAATGAATGAGAACAAGAAAGGTTTAGATTTCTAACTACATAAACCTCTCTTCCCTGAGATTTTGGTTACCCAAAGGGATACAAGAAAGGAATAAGGCAGGAAAGAAGACTGATTTTCTGATACACATTTACATCTCATTCCTCTATTTAAGAATTACTACTCTACCTACTTGTGCAGAATTTTTTTTCTCCTCTAGAAACATGCAGATCTTTTGCAGCGGGGACTATTTCTAACTCTACCACCTACTCCCCAAAACATGAAATCTGGACTCTACATACTAAATGAAGAGAAGGAGATTTAAAATAGACCATAATCATACTACCAAACTGGACTCTTGAGTTACACATGTCTAAAATAAATAACTATGAGTTACACGTGTCTAAAATAAATAACTATGACACTATAATACAATGTTATTACTTCCTTGATTGAAATTACCAAATAAGAATCTTGACTCTACAAGTTGCATCATATTCATTTCTCAGATGCATCTGAGTAGCCTTAAATTATAAACAGATCACATCACTCTACGTTTCAAAAAATGTACTGGGAAACTTAATGGAACCTTCTGTTTCTCGTGGATTGTAACCTCCTGAAGGGATCCCACCAAGCCAGCAGCACCATCAGAAGACCATAACTCAGAGGCTGGCTGCAGCTGGCGAAGCTGAAGGTTCAAAGCATTAGGGTGGTGCTTGCAGTGGTCTCGACCGAAAGGAACAAATTCCTGCAAATCCCCGGCTGCAATCATCGTTGCCCTTTCTTCATAGAAGTTCGACATGGGTTCCAAATATCAACATTATTTCTGCATGAATTCAAAGACATTCTGGTCAGCTTCTAAAGTCAAAACCAGAATAAAAATATCATAAAAGTTTACAGAAGTCATTAATCCTTAGATGAGTGTCAAATAATTCTATCATATTGTAGGTATACAAGTAATCATAGTACCAAAGGGCATTCCAGATTCCATGAAAAGCATATCTAAAGGATCAATGGCATATTGGAATGAAACAAAAAAATATTACTTCTAATTCATCAGTAGTTGAGTACTGCTTTTAGTTGACCCGTCCACAAAAGACCGAATAATCCATTAAATGTCATCAGCAGTTCTGACACTTCAATTCATTTAAACATATAATTACAACCAATTCCAAATTTTTGGTCAAACCAGAACCAATGCATGAATAACCCTGGCCACAGAATAGTCATGCTGGCAGTAAATTTAAGATTGCTAGCTTTTAAAAAAAAAAAAAAAAAAAAGACTGCTAGCTTTACATTAGTACAATCTATGAAGATACAGTTCATTAGTAGATGAGCTATGGGTGGAATAATGCTCCTTTATCTCCAAAATATTTCCATATACAGTAATCGACAGCTAATAAAATTCTGATGCTCTGCCGTGTGATATATAAGGTGGATGCCGGTTCTGTGTCTGAGACAATACCTACATTAGAAATAGGCTTTGTGGCATCACATTTAAACTGCAATCCTCGAACATGGAAATCAAAACAAACATTTGGTATCAGCACTACAGACAAGAGTTTAACTAAATTTGACTGTGATTTCTCACGTGAGGGTTTTTTGGCATCCATTTTCCTTGCTGCACTCTCTAAGCATCTGTAGTTCCTACACAAGTTCCTATACAGCAACCAGAGTCGCGAAGCTATTTTGCTGTGAATTAACATTATTCCTGAGATTACTGTATGTCAAAATGGTGGCACTTATTTCCTCCTGCTAAAATTCAGAATTGAGAACAGGTGAATTTAGGACATAACTAATAACGTGCCTTATAAAACTTACAGGAAAACAACAAAACTCTGCTGGTCTTCCTATTTCCTAGTCAACAGGAGAGCCAGCATTAAACTTGCGACTTTATCCAACTTCAGTTGTGCAATTTCGAAATGTTATTCTATTAAAACTTTGAGAAAATTACATTATTATGTGATTATTTTAACAGCGCAATATTCTTCAGTACGATTAAAACATACTGAAGACTTTCATAGGGCAGCCCGGGTGGCTCAGCGGTTTAGCGCTGCCTTAGGCCCGGGGTGTGATCCTGGAGACCCGGGATCGAGTCCCGCATCGGGCTCCCTGCATGGAGCCTGCTTCTCCCTCTGCCTGTGTCTCTCATGAATGAATAAATAAATATATTTTTTGAAAAAAAGAGTTTCATAGGAGCCCCAAATTTTTGTGTTTACTTATTAGAGGCAACATTAAAAAGCTACATATAAAAGTACTATATTACATTAAATAGGCTATAAATCAAGTTATCAGCATCGTTTACTAGAAACAAAAACGACCCTGCCCCAAAGTAACCACCAAACTGCTTCAAGAGACCCATTGATCGTGGAGACCCAGGATCGAGTCCCGTGTTGGGCTCCCTGCATGGAGCCTGCTTCTCCTTCTGCCTGTGTCTCTGCTTCTCTCTCTCTCTCTCTCATAAATAAATAAATAAATAAATAAAATCTTAAAAAAAAAAAAAAAAAGAGAGAGAGAGAGACCCAGGTGCACAGGAAAGGCATCTTGCGTGGAGTCTCCGCAAAAAGGCAGAGCTTCCTCAGCCTCCTTAGGGTTAGGTGAAACCGTCAAGCTAGCCCCCGGACCTCGGAGAATCCTGTCCGAGGAGCAGGGGGCCGACTTAGAAGCTGAGGCCCCCACGGGACACCGCGTCCGGCTCAGGAAGGAAGTCGGCGCGGCGCGGCGAGGCGAGGCGAGGCGAGGCGAGGCGAGGCGAGCTGCCCCCCCGCCCCCGGGAAGCCCGGTCCGCAGGCCAGGGACCACCGGGCGCAAACGCGTGCTCAGGGCCTGCCCCCGGGCTCCCGGCCATGTAGTCACCGCACTGAGGTCCACCTCGGCGCCGCTGCGCGGATCACGGGACACGCGGGGAACCACCGGCCGCTGCGGGCCCGGCCCGCACCTGTGTGACTCGGGACGCGTCAGGCGCGGCGAGCCCCGGCTGCTCCCCGGAGGCGCGGGGCCGAGGGGGCCCGAGGGCAGCGGCAGGGCCGGTCACGGGGACGCCTCGGCCGCCGCAGCTTCTCATTCCCTCTCCCTCCTCTATTCCGGAGGAAGAATGGACTGCGGCTGCTGGCGCGACAGCGAACGACAGGCAGGCGTGCGGAGAAGCCACTCAGGCGAGATGTTCAAATGAACGCGTCCATCTTAGCCTTCCCGTCCTGCCTCGCGCGGGGGCGGGGCGGGGCGGGGAGGGGCGGGGCGTCGCGGGAGGCGCGCGGCCGTAGTACCTCGGTCCTAGCGCCTGCGCAGCCGCGGGGAGAAAGCGCGGGGCGGGCTTTCCAGGGCGCTGCAACCTCCCTCCGGAGGCTCCGGTCTCTGCTGCAGTGTGTACCGTGATCGGTCCCTCCTGGCGTCCAGATCTTCTCCAGGTGGTGTCATTACAAGCGTGAACTGCCTCTTTCACTTCAGCCTCCTGACCCCCAAACTGGAAGGATGTACTTCCAGGCTTGGGGCAGAAAGGGATGTGCTGATTTTTCTCTATTTGCCTGCCAGTGCACTTTAACTTTTTGGGTTCCGGAGCCTTTGAAAAGTTGAAGTTAGGGAGGCTCCTACAAAAACGTAGCGTGACTTTTTGAGCTTCATACACACTTCCCCCATGTGATTCATAGATCCAGGTTAAGAAGCCAGCTTTATCCCGCACTCTGTGTCTGTGGATGCAACTGTACCATACCACACTTAACAAAAACTAGAAAATTTTCTTGAGCTATAATCTCCCATTGCATGGTATCTCCAGGTTAAAAGTATTGTTAGGCATCCTATTGCCTAAAAAATAAAGTTTAAGTTCTTTAACCAGAAATGTAAAGTTGGCTGAAACTTTATGTCCTCTGGGAATCCCCAAACACGTTTTGCACTCCGTGGCCCTGGTATCTCGGTTCATTCTCTTCCTTTTATTGGGAACGTCAGCCTTCAGGGTTTAGCTCAAATGCCTTTTCTCAGAAGCCTTCGCTCCAACAGGAAAGAGGCTGCTGAGGACTGAATGTTTGTGTCCCAGCAAAATTCGTATATTGAAACCTAATGCCCCATGGGATGGTATTAGGAAATGGGGTCTTTAGGAGGTGCTTAGATCATAATGGTGGAGCCTTCATGAGTGGGATTAGTGTACTTCTAAAAGAGACCCCACAGAACTCCCTGGCCCCTGCCACCAAGTGAGAACCCAGCAAAAAACAGCTATCAATGAACTAGACAGCAGGTGTCACCAGACACGGAATCTGCCAGCACCCTAATCTTGGGCATCCCAGACTCCAGAACTATGAGAAATAAAAGTTTGCTGTTTATACGCCAGGCAGTTTATGGTATTTTAGTTATGGCAACCCCAATGGACTAAGCCAGAGACTTTCAGAAGTTTCAGTAGACTTGTCTTTCACTATAGTCATTTGCCTGAAACCAAAAAATCCCCAGACTTCCCTGGCCTGATACAGGGAGCAAATTTTGATCAAGGCAAATTGATCAGTGGGAACAAGGCTGGAAGGAGCCAGTCAAATAAATTTCCTTTTCCTCTCCCCGAGGTAGACTACTGTAAGGCATGGTCTCTCTGCACCACCTGTCAGGAGATGTGTGTGGCTGAGTGGGCCACCTGCCAAGCAGATTCTTGATGTGAAGCAGCACCAGCACAGTACTTCTCATCTTTCCTGCTTCTTTTCCTCTTTCCTTCATTTTCTCCCTGTGGACTAAAGCATCAGCGCTCATCAAGCTTGCTTCTGGCTCTGTCGTTTAAGGAACGAAGGCAGCACAATCTTATGCTCCTAATTATCCAATCTGTAACGCAGAATCACTGAAAGGATTCATTCAGCTCTCCCTCCTGGGTATTCCCCTAGTGCTCACAAATTCTCTCAAGATGCTTCTCTGCGACCGCAGCCCACAATGTTCACTGTGAGGAAACCAAGGATGATGCTGACATTGCCCCTCCTGTACTCCCAAAGACCATCCATCCTCAGTTGCCAAAGCAGGGCTGTGTTCCCTGCCGAGTGGCCAAACATGTCATTCTCCCCCACTGCGGCACTCCAGTGTCAATAATAGGACTGCTTGCACTCATGGTCTGACAAAGTCTCTTAAGGAAGCAAATCTTCTAGCTTCTGCCACTAACCTCTGCTCATGGGGGTCCAAACCACAAATCCAGGAGTTTCAGAGAATGGTCATCTATTATCTCCATCATCCTTCCATTCTCTTCTGTGAGCATTTGAGGCATCCACTTGGCTCAGAACACAGAAGCCTGGTGTAGACTCCTACAGACAACCAACTCGCTGAACTCCTGCCATGTCCTCCAAACAAGCATGGATTACCTTTAGGCCTCCTGAGATTGCATTTTGGATACAGATACAGGTATATCTAGTATTATAAAGTAGACCTCTTTTGTTGGTGTACTTACCTGGTAATTAGGAAAATTCTCCATATATAATTGGTGTGCCAAAAATTTTGATAAAATCCCTGTTTGTCACTTTTAATCTGATTATGAGAAAATAGACAAGTCTCTGCACTAATAGCTATTGCTGCATAAAATATTACCACAAAATGTATGGGTTGGAATAATATATTTATTATGTCATGATTTCTGTGGATCAGGACAGGCCTAGATGGGTCTTCTGCTCAGGGCCTCACAAGGCTGCAATAAAGGTGTTGTTTAGTGTATGATCTCATCCAATGCTCTGCTGGGGAAAGTTCTGCTCCCAGGCTCAGTCAGAATTCAATTTCTTGGGTTCTGGGACTAAGGGCTTCAGCATTTTTCTGGCTGTCAGCAAGAGGCTGTCTTCAGCAACTGGAGGTCACCCATAGTTCCTTGCCACATGGGGTTCCCCAATATCATCAAAGCTTGCAAGCCAATAAACCAATAGCATTTACTAGCAAGAAATCAATCATAATCTTAGTCTAACCACAGAAGGGACATCTCATCACTTTTGAGGGTTAGAAGGAAGTCACACTCAGAAGTGAGGGAGGATTACATAAGGAAGGAGGGAGCATTAGGGGCATTCTCAGAAGCAGCCCCCTGCTATATCCAGTATCTGCCTGGTAAGTATAAGACCTTAAACTAACCTTTTTAGCTGAGAGTGAATTGTATACCAGGTTCTTCCTCTCTTCTGAACCCTTGCGACTGCCTTCCTCTCTGGGCCTGCCCGGGGCCCTATATCTTCCTCTCTACCAGGCCTGCACCAGGCCCACAGCTGGCGCCTTTCACCCTCCAGTTCTTGACAACTTCATAGTCTCAGAAACTACAAAAAGACTTTGGTTAAAATTAGGTTTTCTGTGTTTTAACTACTGCAGAGGAGAGACAGGGAAAACAAGCTGCACCTCAAATGCCAGAAATCATACTTGATTTTTATAGGCTTGAAGAAAAAGGACCAAAAAGCCAGGGGATAGTTACCAGTTCATTTACACAGTAAGGGAATAACAAGAGGTATGATTAATGAGTTACTGCATAATGTTTTATGAACATATTCAGTTTTCTGATATATTCTGATACACAAATGTGAAGTCAATTTAAGTATAGGGGTTCAGATTTATAATTTGAAGTAGAGTGACCAATCATCCCAATTTTCCCAGTCCTTTGTTCCCAGGACACAGGACTTTCAGTTTTAAAACCAGACATCCGGGGATCCCTGGGTGGCGCAACGGTTTGGCGCCTACCTTTGGCCCAGGGCGCGATCCCGGAGACCCAGGATCAAATCCCACATCAGGCTCCCGGTGCATGGAGCCTGCTTCTCCCTCTGCCTATGTCTCTGCCTCTCTCTCTCCTCTCTCTCTCTCTCTCTGTGTGACTATCATAAATAAATAAAAAAATAAAAAAAAACAGACAGCCTGCATCAAATGAGACTACTGGTCACCCTAATTTGAAATGACAAGAGGCAGGCTTTACACACAGTTGAGCAAACCCTTACCTTCTGGGACCTTGGATATTGGGACATTCCAGGGAATTAAACCCCACAGCATATTAAATACAATGTCTTCATTTCAAACATAAGGCTAGCCTGGCTGGTCTGACTCTATGTCTCACAGTGTATTTGCAAAAAACAGTTTCAAGATCAGGAACAATTTGGGTGCCTGGATGGCCTAGTCAAGCATCTGCCTTCAGCTCAGGTCCTAATCCCAGGGTCCTGGGATCAAGCCCCGCATTGGGCTCCCTATTCAGTGGGAAGTCCTCTCCTCCCTCTCCCTCTGCCTGCAGCTCCCCCTGTTGTGTGTGCATTCTCTCTACCAAATAAAAAATTTAAATCTCAAAAAAGAAAAAAAGATCAGGAACAATTTTCACCATTACATTGAGCAAACAGGAAGCCTAAAAACCTAGGAAATTAGGAGTTTCGTTCATTTAATCAAAGCTTGTCCCATCTTAAAAAGAAAGTTCATATTCCTGATCTAAATTTTTTTCTTTACCAAAAAGAAGGTTTATGATATCCTGATTACACAATGTAAATGCTACTTTTTCAAATAATAACCCGTTTTCCTCAAGAAAAAGACAACAATCTCAGAGAACTGTAATTAGAGATTAAATTGAGAGTAGGTGGCATGTGGAAACTAAATTATAAAAGACTGTGATTTTTTTTTTCCAAAGGCAACTCAGGTTAGTTTGCTTAGTACATTTTATATCAAGTTCTTGCTTCCCAATTCTGATTTTAACCAGCAGTGCTCTATTATTTTACGCCTCTGGGTCTCTTTGCTATTACTATAATTGCTAAGTTAGTAGGCCACAAGACTTGAAATGGTGATGGTAATGGAGTTCTTCATAGTACAGTGAATATGTTATTGTATGGTACTGACTTGGGGACCTTAGGTACAAATGGCACCAAACAGTCATTCGGTAAATGGGATGACAGCTCCTGTAACATAACAAAAAATGATTAAGGTAGCGCTTTTTTAAAAATTTTATTTATTTATTCATGAGAGACAGAGAAAGAGGAAGAGACATAGGCAGAGGGAGAAGCAGGCTCCTTGAAGGAGAAGCAGGCTCCTCGCAGGGAGCCCGAAGCGGGACTTGATCCTGGGATCCAGGATCATGCCATGAGCTGAGGCAGAGGCTCAACCACTGAGCCACCCAGGCGTCCGAAGATAATGCTTGCTAAAATTCCTCCATGATAAAGGTATTCTTAGCCATCATTCATGCCTAACTAATCCCAGGTATGAAGACTTTACTAAGTGAGGGTGTGTAGTTAAGGTTGGTGGAGAAGGAGTAACACCATATGCTGACAAAGAACTATACAGCTCGAATTCTCACTTGTCTCTTTAATAGGTTCAGAGGTAATTTTGTATAGTATTTACATTTCCACCTCTGAAAAAAAAATGCCTTCCAGTTTCCAAAGGTAAATATGTGCTGTACATCATTTTCTTTTTTTTTTCTTTTTAAATTTTTATTTATTTATGATAGTCACACACAGAGAGAGAGAGAGAGGCAGAGACATAGGCAGAGGGAGAAGCAGGCTCCATGCACCAGGAGCCTGATGTGGGATTCGATCCCGGGTCTCCAGGATCACGCCCTGGGCCAAAGGCAGGCGCTAAACTGCTGCACCACCCAGGGATCCCTGTACATCATTTTCTATAGCCTTTCAAGAACTCTGAGAGGTCTGAAATTTTACTGTCTGCCTGCCACAGTTCCATGAGTACCAGTAGAAGCTGGAAAACCACTGGGTCAGAGATGAACTTATAGCAGTAGCAGCAGAATAGCAGCATTATTGTGCCAGCACCCTGAGCCCCAATTCCCACAGAGTTCTGTGAAGAAGGCCAGATGACATCTGCCTACACATCGGGTTGCATCACAGGAAAGGAATAGTGAAGTTAAGAAAACCTTATTAATGGGCAGTAAGAATGTCTGCCCTTTGCTTAAAAGAAGACACGAAAAAAAAAAAAAGAAGACACGATCTCCGTCTTCAAAGGCTATAAACAAACCTGCCCTTTGCTCCAGAGACAGATACCATTTCTATCTTCCAAAGTTTCCAGCCAAGACTGCCCCCTTGAAAGGCAAGCATAACTGTCTCCCAATATGGTAAAGTACAACTATATCCACTATCAAAATTTCTTCCAGACAAGTAAATTAAAAGACACAGATTCTAATTTCACAATGGTTATGTATTAGTCATTTCTTGCTATGTAACAACATTAACACAAACCTAGTGGCGATCGACATTTACTATTATCTCAGAGTTTCTAAAGAATGTTAAAATAATATGTTTGTTGTTTTATACCATGAAATTTGGGGTCATTTGTTACATACCAATAGATATCTGGAACAGACAACGAAGATTAACACACATCTAAGGAAACTTCTGTACCAGGTTGACTAGTAGCTCCCACACCCACCCTCCCCTCCAAATTTATATCCACCTGGAACCCCAGAACGTGCCCTTATTTGGAATAGGGTCTTTGCTAATATAGTCAAGTTAAAGTGAATTTATACCAGACTTTGGATAAACCTAATCCAATGACTAGGATCCTTACCAAAAAAAGAAACTTTGGACACAAAGGTATAGATACACACAGGAGGAAGACGGCCATGTGAAGAAGGAGGAAGAGATTAGAGTCATGCTGCCAAAAGGCAAGTAACACCAAAGATTACTGGCAACCACCAGAAGCTAGGACAGAAGGATGGGATAATTTCTCCTTCAGAATCCCCAGAAGGAACCAACCAGATCGACATTTTAATTTTGGATTTCTGTCCTCCTGAACCATGAGAGTAAAGTTCTGTTGTTTTAAGCCACTCAGTTTAGGGTAATTTGTTACAGCAGCCCAAATCGATGAATACAGCCTCTAACATTAAAAACAAAAACAATAAAAAGCGACTTGGAGTAATGGAGAAAATACATAGAGAAGACAATTTCTCAAAAAAAAAAAAAAAAAAAGAAAAAGCATGGTTTTCAAAAAGATAAGAGAAGTTAAATTATATTTAGTGTGACTAGGAGTAGTATATCATAAAAAGGCATAATCAGAGAGCAAAAAAGAATTCTAAGAAATTAAAAATATAGCTTTAGAAAGAAAAATATTTACTAAAACAGTTATAAAATGAAGATATCCCAGAAAGTAGGACAAAAAGATGGGAAAATGAAAATGGGTAGGAAAATATAAGAAAATTAGGAGAATGGTCCAAGAAATCAAAATTCAAACAGGAGTTCCAAAGAGAGAGAGAGAGAGAGAATAGGAAAATACAGAGCACAGAATCAATAAAACCAGCAAAATTATCCAGAACTATAGATGTGATTTACTTATTGAAAAGGCCCACCAAGTGCCTAATACAGTGGATGAGAAAAGATATACACAAAATCTTATCTCTGAATTTCAGATACATTTTTTTTCAGATACAGTTTTGAAGAGATAGAACAGATCTACACAAAGTGTTAGGAGTCAGAATGGCTTCAGACCGGTACGTAGTACACTAACTGCATTAAGGGCCCTAATTAATGGCCTCCCCATATCTGTAAGCTTTGCCCTATAACTTTGTAGTCCCTTTCTACTCTGATAATGGCCCTGGCAATATGACTCACATTGGTCAAAGAGATGGTAGTGTTGAGAACACTTTAAAAAGGTAGGGGAGGGCCTTTAGCTCAGAGCGTGATCCTGGAGTTCCAAATTGAGTCCCACATCGGGCTCCCTATGGGGAGCCTGCTTCTCCCTCTGCCTGTTTCTCTGCCTCTCCGTGTCCCTCATGAATAAATCAAAAGCGAGGGAGGGGGAAATCGGTCAGATGATAGATGTGTTAATTAACTTGATGGAGAGAATCCTTTCAAAATGTATACATATATCAAATCGTCATGTGGACACCTTAAATATATTACAATTGTAGTTCTCAACTATGCCTCTAAATAAAGCTGGAAAAAAAAAGAGTGGGTTATAGGAGAAAATATAGATGCACAGATCCATGAGACAGGTAGAGTTGAGAAACAGTTACATACAAATAGAGGCAATTGATATTTTTAAGTCACTTTACTTTTCCAACAATTTAATTTAACAGAAAAATTGCAAAGATAGTTCAGAGAGCTCCCATATATCCCACACTCAGTTTCCTCTATTATTAATATTTTACATTTATTAAATGTAAGGTGGATACAGTAATGAAAATTAATGAACTAGTATCAAAACATTATTAATTTAAAACCATGCTTTAATTCAGATTTCATTAGTTTTTACCTAAAGTCCTGTTTCTGTTCCAGGATCCCATTCAGGATACAATATTACATTTAAGTTGCTGTGTTTCCTTAGGCTCTTCTTGTTGTTTATAACAACCTTAAAAGTTCTGAGGAGCACTGGTCAGGTATTTTGTAGAATATTCTTCAGCTGGAATTTGTCTAATATTTTTCTCCTGATTAGACTGGGGATATGGATTTGGGGGAGGAAGATTAGCCATTTCATCCTATCATATGTATACCAATCACATGACTTAGTTTTGATTTTAACTGTGGTCACCTGGCCTAAGTAGTATTTGTAACTTATTCTTCATATACTTTAAAAGTACTGTTACCCCTGGGGCACCTAGGTGGCTCATCGGTTGAGTGTCTGCCTTCAGCTCAGGCTGTGATCCTGGGGTCCTGGCATTGAGTCCCACATCAGGTTCCCCACAGGGAGACTGCTTCTCCCTCTGCCTATGTCTCTGCCTCTCTTTGTGTGTCTCTCGTGAATAAATAAGTAAAATATTTTTTAAAAAATTACTGTTACCCTCTTTCTACATTGTATTCTTAGGAAGGAAAATGATATGTGCAGCCCTCATTTATGATAGGGCAGCCCAGGTAGCCCAGCGGTTTAGCACCGCCTTCACCCCAGGGCGTGATCCTGGAGACCCTGGATCAAGTCCCACGTTGGGCTCCCTGCATGGAGCTTGCTTCTCCCTCTGCCTGTGTCTCTGCCTCTCTCTCTCTTCTCTCTCTCTCTCTGTCTCTCATGAATAAATAAATAATTTTTTTTTAAAAAGGAGTAGAGTCAAGTGATTTTTTTTTTTACAGAGTAGGAAAGATAGTCTTTTTGACAATTAGTAGGAAAGATAGTCTTTTTGACAATTTTGTATATGGATATCCATACACAAAAAAAAAAGAGACAGAGAAACTTGATCTATAATTCATATTAGTCATTCAAAATGATCAAAGACTTAAATGCGAAAGTAAAACTATAAGACATTCAGAAGAACACAACATAGGTATATATTTTTGTGACCTTGGATTAGACAATGACTTCTTAGATATCCTACCAAAAGATCAAGGAATCAAAAAAATATAATATATCTGACTTCATAAAAATTTTTATGAGTTTGTGTTTCAAAGGATACTACCAAGAAAATGCAAAGACAAGCCACAGAATGGGAGGAAATGTTTGCAAGTCATATATCTGCATTTATTATCTACAATATGTAAAAAACTCTTACAACTCAACATGAAAAGAAACCCAGGATGCCTGGTTGGCTCAGTCAGCTAGGTATCTGCCTTTGGCTCAGGTCATGATCCCAGGGTCCTGAGATCTAGCAAAGAGACTGCTTCTCTCTCTCCTTCTGCCTGCCACTCCCCGTTTGTGCTCTCTGTGTCTGTCAAATAAATAAAATCTTTTGTTTTTAAAAGAACAAAAACAAAAATAGTACAATAACAAATGTTGATGAGAATGTGGAAATATTGGAATCCTCCTACATGACTGGTAGGAATACAAAATGGTACAACCACTTGATAAAACAATTTGACAGATCCTCAAAAAATGTAAACCTAGAGTTATCAGATGATCCAGCAATTCTACTTCCAGCTTTATACCCAAGAGAACTGAAAAATATGTTCATGCAAACACTTCTACACGAATGTCCACAACAGCATTATTCATAATAGCCAGGAAGTAGAAGTAACCCAAATGTCCATCAACTGATGACTGGGCACATAAAATGCGGTGTATGCATGCAATGGAATATTATTCAGCTATAAAGGGAATGAAGTCTCGATACATACTACAACATAAATGAATCTTGAAAATATTATGCCTAATGAAAGAATCCAGTCACTAATGGTGACATATTGTATAATTCCATTTATATGAAATGCCTAGAATAGGCAGATCTTTAGAGACAGAAGTAAATTAGTGGTGGCCAGGGGTAGAGGTTGGAACATAGGGTGGAGATAGGGGAGCAGAAAATGACTGCTAATAGGTATGAGATTTCTTTCTGGGATGATGAAATGCTCTAAAAGAATGATGTTGGTTGCACAAGTATGTGTATATACTAAAAACTGCTGAATTATATACTTTAAATAGGAGAATGTTATGCTATTTGAAATATATCTGAATAAAGCTATGTTTTTAAAAACTTTCTTAGATAAAACACCAAAAGCACAATCCGAAAATGAAAAAGAAATAGTGAATTGAAAACCTCAACAAAATTAATCCTTTTTGCTCTGCTAAAGACATTGGGTTTTTAAAAAAATATTTTATTTATTTGAAAAAGAGAGCAGAAAGCAAGTGGGGAGTGGGGGTAGAGGGACAGAAGGAGAGGGAGAAACAGACTTCCTGCTGAGCAGAGAGCCCAATGCAGGCTCAATCCCAGGACCCTGGGATCATGACCTGAGCCAAAAGCAGATGCCTAACTGACTGAGCCACCTAGGTGCCCCTAAAGACATTGTTAAGAAAAAGAAAATCCAAGCCATAGATTGGGAAACAAATCTTGCAAGTCATATTATTGGCAAGTATCTTTCATCCAGAATATATAAAGAATTCTCAAAACTCAAAAAAAGGAAACATACCACCTTGTTCCTTGATAAAGCTCTTATCATTCTTAAATGAGATCGTCATCATGATCATGGTTACACATTTATTTATCCAATTTCAACCTGGTAAAAAAGAAGACAGATTCTTATTGAAGTTATGCAAAAAAAATTATGGTTATGAAAGAAGAACTGGGTAAATATTGTATAATTTTTAGCCAATCTTACCATTATTCTGAGCGGTTTTATAGACAAGAATAATCAATATATACCATTAATCATAACATAAGCTTTATTACATGTGTTCATTGTTAGCTCATAATCTCATCTACACTCTTTATGGGATTGCTTACTCTGATTTCCAATGGGTCAGTTAGTACAAGATACTATTTAAAGGGTGTCTCATTCCAGTTTGAACAAGCGTGACAGTAAAATTGATGGCTAGAGATGAAGGGAAAAGGCTTTTGGATATGCTCACTAAAAGTAGAGTATTACCCATAATTAAATCAAAAATAGGTTTTGTAGCTCCTGGGTTAAGCAGTAATATTTTCATGCATTTGTCTGCTTCTGGACTAAGTAGTCTGCAAATCCTACCCCAGCGCTTTAGTACAGGTTGACAGCAGTCTATTGACAATGGCAGTCTATTCTGTATCTATGGTACAGTCTTCAACTGTGGTTCTTTTGATGTTTTTTTCCTGAAGACCAATTCCTCTCAGGTAAACAGAGGCCCTCACAAGGGGTTAATAGCTGGAGTTAATCCAGCTATTTTGTTATGTGCCCTTAGTGATAGCGCTTTTCTAGGCAGATTGTGGCTGAAGTTATGGACATAGCTTTTAAGATTTAATAACACTTTATTGTTGCACATGGAGCTTTCTCCTCAAACTGAGAGACAAGAGAGACATAGAAAGGGTTATTGATAAACAAGGCTTTGTAAACGATCATCATCTTTTGTGAAGAAAAGGCTTTTGGGATCCCTGGGTGGCTCAGCAGTTTGGTGCCTGCCTTTGGCCTAGGGCATGATCCTGGAGTCCCAGGATCAAGTCCACCTCAGGCTCTCTGCATGGAGCCTGCTTCTCCCTCTGCCTGTGTCTCTGTCTCTTTCTCTGTGCATGTCTCTCATGAATAAGTAAATAAAATATTCAAAAAATTTAAAAATTTTACCCATACAAAAAGAACTACAAGCCTAGGTTTTACAACTTCAGCCAAGGGTGAAAAGGAAATTTGAAACACAAAAACACCGATCCAGCAGCTCCAGCACACACACACACACACACACACACACACACACACACACACACATTTTTACACCCTTTGTGGCAAGCAAGTACATCAAAGAGCACAGAGAACAAAAGGAGATGACAAAAGTACACATGTCCAAATAAGCAAATAAGGGCAGCTGGGTGGCTCAGCGGTTTAGCTCCACCCTTGGCCCACATGATCCTGGAGACTCAGGATCGAGTCCCACGTCAGGCTCCCTGCAGGGAGCCTGCTTCTCCCTCTGCCTGTGTCTCTGTCTCTCTGTCTCTCATGAGTGAATAAATAAAATCTTAAAAAAAAAAACTATTATCATCGGATTTTTTATTGTCTGCTACCTGGCAGATCACCAGACAGTCAGCCATTCCTGAGAAACTACCAAAATGAGACCCCTGTAATTTTAACGTATTGTTCAGCAAGTGGAATCTCATATACTTACCATCTCCATTCTGCCAACAAACTATAAGAACTAGAAAGTTCTTATTTTCAGAATGGTTTTGGCAAGCAAAATGGAGTTTTTTTTTACATGTACTATCTCAATTCCCCTACAAATGCAAAGGCAAAACATTTCAACTACTATACTAGTATTTTTTTTTAAAGATTTGTTTATTTATTCATGAGAGACACAGGCTGAGAGAGAGAGACAGAGACATAGGCAGAGGGAGAAGCAGAATCCTTGCAGGAAGCCCGATGTGGGACTCGATTCTGGATCCCGGGATCATGATCTGAGCCAAAGGCAGGTGCCCAACTGCTGAGCCACCCAGGCGTCCCACTATACGAGTATTTTGTTCAAGAACCTAAATGGAGTTGCTCATAAGAATCAGTTCAGTTTCCCATTAAGCTACAAAATCTAGATTGTCATGCTTCTGCTATGTTCTGTAGCATGCTAAATGACTCCATACATCCACCATCTCGATGTCCCCCAGTCTTCAAGTGTTGGACGCTTGTACATCCAGAAAGGCTTTATGCTAATCTGAGACTCTGCTAAGCACCGTCTCAGTGCCTCAGTGAATTCTAATATCTAGATATTTGCACATCCCAGATGTTGTTTAGCATGGTGAGAGACTATCTTATCAACACCATCTTGGGTTTCCAAAAGCTGCAAGGGTTGGACACTGGTGCTTCGGGTTTGTCATTTACCTCTCCACATGCAGTCACCTACATGCTCCAATACTTGTACTTCCCATATATTGTTAACTGGGTGATTTGAGCTTTTTAAGTACAAAATCTAAATTTGTCCTCCCTGCCCACACCACACACGTGCAAACACGTCCAGATACTTGAGCTGGATAATTTCCAATCTGTTGTTCAGCATGTGGAATGAGGTAGTTTATATGCTTCATTATCATACCCCAATAAATACAAGAATTGGGCATTTGGCTTTCTAGTATGTAGTTCAGCTTGCTGGATGAATGAAGTGTCATACCAGAATTTTCAGCCCCATAACAAATTACAAATGCCAGGCAAGGGATCCCTGGGTGGCGCAGCGGTTTGGCGCCTGCCTTTGGCCCAGGGCGCGATCCTGGAGACCCAGGATCGAATCCCACGTTGGGCTCCCGGTACATGGAGCCTGCTTCTCCCTCTGCCTGTGTCTCTGCCTCTCTCTCTCTGTGACTATCATAAATAAATTTAAAAAAAATTAAAACAAAACAAAACAAAACAAAAAACAAATGCCAGACAATAGTACTTCCACTTTTTTTCACCAACTCACTTTTTTTTTTTTTTTTTTTTTTACAAATTGGAACACTTGAATACTTGTACTTCTACTCTTTCCAGGACACCCAGTAGATTCTGTTACATGCACATCACTCCCCCAGCAAATTGCAAAAGCCCAACAATTGTTTTATGAATTGTTCAATACACGGAGAGAGATCTTTAAAGAGTAGTATCCCGGGATCCCTGGGTGGCACAGTGGTTTAGCCCCTGCCTTTGGCCCAAGGCGTGATCCTGGAGACCGGGGATCGAATCCCACGTCGGGCTCCCGGTGCATGGAGCCTGCTTCTCCCTCTGCCTATGTCTCTGCCTCTCTCTCTCTCTCTCTCTCTCTCTCTGTGTGACTATCATAAATAAATTAATTAATTAAAAAAAGAGTAGTATCCCTTTTCTGAGCTAGACAATTTTATTTTCAGTAAAATTTTCAGCCTAGTGAATGGGTTTTCTTGCAAAAGAGTTCCAAAACCCACAAAAGGAGATGCCTTTATTTCACTATGATAATCACTGTGCTGAATGTAAACCTTTACTTGTACCATTTCATTTTGCAACGACTACAAAAGCTATTGTACCCTGAGGGCCTGGAATTAGCCTGGGCTATTTTGCTAAAGTTCTCACATGGCACTGATTCCTGGTCAGGGCTTAAAGCATACTGATTAATAATGTTGCTTTGTAATCATGGGTTTGTAGAGGTTCAAGGAGATTTGTATCAGCTTGTCAGCATTGTTTATTATAAACAGACAGATGATTTGCACCTGGTCTTAGTGAGACCCGGAGAGGACTCTGCTACTGAGGCTGGTTATGCCTTGGAAATATGTCTAGGTGACCAGAAAATATAAAACTTCCCAGCTGAGCCTCTATTTTGGGCTCCCTGTTTCCAAGGTGTTCCAGGTGGTTCCTGATGCAAAAGAGGAAATGCAGTTGGCCATATGCCTTATAGAAGAGAAGACAAAAGACTCTGTACCTGGCTGCCCTAGACCCCTTACCACGAAATAATCTTTAACTGTGTTGCATATACTTACTTTATTTTTGTTGCTATATTGTATTCTCTTTTTGTAACAAACCATAGGGTTGGCATCTGGCCAGTCTTCTTTAACAGTGGATTTCTGTGCAATTGCCATTTAGTTATACAAGTGCAGTGGTAGATTTAGTATTCCTAGTGGATTACCTTCCCTACAACACAGTCAGGAGCTATACAATTGTACTCCCAATAGGTTGTTCAGCTCATTGAATGGAGACCCTTCCAACACCATCTGTGTTTTCCAAGAAACTACTAGATGCTGTGCTTTCCTTAACATTTGGAGAATTGGTGTGCCTGGGTGGCTCAGTCAGTTTAGTGTCCTAGCCTTGTTGTCAGCTCAAGTCATGATCTCATGGTCATGAGATCAAGCCCCACATCAGGTGCCTCACTCAGCACAGCATCTACTTGAGATTATCTCTCTCCTTCTGCCCCTTCCCCCACTGCTACTACTCTCTCTCTCTCTCTCTCAAAAAAAAAAAAAAAAAAAAGATTTGGGGCATTCCGAGTTGACTGCTTTATTGGCACCACCCATTCCCCAGCAAATTTCAAGAACATGATACTTATTTTTACAACATGTAGCTCAGCACACTGAATGGATGAAAAGATGTCAAGAAGCTTAGAATATGTAGTGTTGGAATGTCATCATATGATACTCAAACCACCAAGAATTACTATAAGGATACTGTAATGGAGCGACTGTGGTGCAAGTACTAAAATCTTCAAGGAATGAGAGAGACCCAATGGTTGGTGACATATGATTAAAGTGACAGACTTTAGGGAGAAGGGACAGGGAATGGTATTAAGCCAGCAGGGAGAACCCCACCTTGAGGCTCAGGGACAGAAGATAATATGAGGATGGGAACAATGGTTCTGCTAAGGATATCCAGGGTGCCATGACTGGAAGACTGCGGGATGGCTGCTAAGTGAGTGAGTCCATCCTATGACTAACATGAGGGTCCATGGGACAGGCTCCCTAAGGGAGGTGCTATGCATATATCCCAGGTGTTGATGTTAACTTGTAATTCAACACAAGCTCAATTGATGTCTGTGGAATTCTGAATGAATGAATGGTTCTCTGGCACTGAAAGAGGGATGAAGCCTTTTCTCAGGACATCCTCATTCAGAGTATCCCGAGGCCAAGCCAGGTGTGTAAATACTATATCAGGTGGCCTGAACTATATGAAATTGGACAGAAGGAATCCTCCCCTGAATTGGGAGGTCCATGTGATAGACAGGAGTTAGTACAATGCCAGGACATATAATAATGAACCTTGCAAATCTCAGAGATAAAAAGAAAATCCTGAAAGCAGCTCAGGACAAGTGGTATATAACTTACAAGAGTAGAAACATTAGTCAGGCAACAGACCTCTCCACAGAGACCTGCAAGGCCAGAAAGGACTGGAATGATATATTCAGGGTGCTAAATGAGAAAACTATGCAGTCAAGAAAAATTTATCCTGCAAGGCTGTCATTCAAAATAGAAGAAGAGATAAAAAGTTTCCAGGACAAATGGAAACTAAAAGAATGTGTGATCACTAAACCAGTCCTGCAAGAAATATTAAGGAGGATCCTTTAAGCAAAGAGAGAGCCCAAAAGTAACATAGACCAGAAAGGAACAAAAACAATACACAGAAACAGTAACTTTACAGGTAATACAATGGCACTAAATTCATATCTTTCAATAGTTACTCTGAATGTAAATTGAGTAAATGCCCCAATAAAAAGACACAGGGTATCAGGTTGGATAAAAAAGCAAGCCCCATTGAGACGCTGTCTCAAAAGACTCATTTGATACCTGAAGATACCTCCAGATTGAAAGTGAGGAGTTGGAAAAACATTTACCATGCTAATGGACATCCAAAGAAAGCTGGGGTGGCAATCCTTACATCAGACAAATGAGATTTTAAACCAAAGACTGTAATAAGAGATGAAGAACATATTATATCATAGTTAAAGTGTCTACCCAACAAAAGGATCTAACAATTGTAAATATTTATGCCCCTAATATGGAAGCAGCCAATTACATAAACCAATTAATCACGGAATTAAAGAAACACATTGATAATACAATAATAGCAGGCAACTTTAACACCCCACTCACCACAATGGACAGATAATCTAAGCAGAAGATCAACAAGGAAACAAGGGCTTTGAATGACTCACTGACCAGATGGACTTCACAGATATATTCAGAGTATTCCATCCTAAAGCAACAGAATACAAATTCTTCTTGAGTCAGGTGGAACATTCTCCAGAATAAATCAATACTGGGTCACAAATACGGTCTCAGTTGGCACCAAAACATTGGGGTCATTCCCTGCATATTTTCAGATCATAATGCTTTGAAACTTGAACTCAATCACAGGGGGAAATTTGGAAAGAACTCAAATACATGGAAGTTAAAGAGCATCCTACTAAAGAATGAATGGATCAACCAGGAAATTAAAGAAGAATGTAAAAATCCAAGGAAAAAATTGAAAATGAAAACATGATACAGCAATACAAGCCTTTCTTAAGAAACAAGAAAGTTCTCAAATATACAACCTAAACTTACATATAAAGGAGCTGAAGAAGGAGCAGCAAACAACGCCTAAACCCAGCAGGAGAAGAAAATTAATAAAGATTAGAGCAGAAGTCAATAAAATAGAATCAAAAGAACAGTAGAACAGATCGACAAAACTAGAAGCTTATTCTTTGAAAGAATTAATAAGTTCAATAAACCCCTGGCCAGACTTATCAAAAAGAAAAGAGGAGGGCCCAAATAAATAAAACTATGAATAAAGGCAAAAGATCACAACCAATACTGAAGAAATATAAACAACTATATAGTTGTTCATATGCCAACAAACTAGGCAATCTGGAAGAAACCGATGCATTCCTAGAGACATATAAACTACCAAAACTGAAACAAGAAGAAATAGAAAGCCTGAACAGACCTGTAACCAACAAGGAAATTGAAGCAGTCATCAAAAATCTCCCAAGAAACAAGAGTCCAGGGCTGAATGGCTTCCCAGGGCAATTCTACCAAACATTTAAAGAAGAATTAATACCTGTTCTTCAGGAACTGTTTCAAAAAAAAAAAGAAAGAAAGAAAGAAAGAAATGGAATGGAATGAAAACTTCCAAACTCTTTCTATGAGGCCAACATTACCTTGATCCCATAACTAGACAAAGACTCCACCAAAAAGAATTACAGACTATTATCTGATAACATGGATGCAAAACTTCTCACCAAGATACCAGCTAATAGGATCCAACGGTACATTAAAAGGATTATTCATCACCACCAAGTGGGATTTATTCCTTGGCTGCAAGAATGATGATTCAATCTCCAGAAATCAGTATGATACACCACATTAATAAAAGAAAGGACAAAAACCATATGATTCTCTCAATAGATGCAGAAAAAGCATTTGACAAAGAACAGCATTCTTCCTTGATTTAAACTCCTCACAGCATAGGGATAGAGAGAACATACCTCAGTATCTTAAAAACCATATGTAAAAAGCCCACAATGAATATCATTCTCAATGGGGAAAAACTGAGAGCTTTATCCTAAGGTCAGGAACATGACAAGGATGTACAGTCTCACCACTCTTCAACATAGTACTAGAAGTCTTAGCCTCAGAAATCAGATGACAAAAAGAAATAAAAGGCATTGAAATTGGCTAAGAAACCAAACTCTCACTCTTCACAGATGGCATGATATTCTATGTGGAAAACCCAAAAGACTCCATCCCAAAATTGCTAGAACTCATACAGGAATTCAGCAACATGGCAGAATACAAAACCAATGCACAGAAATCAGTTGCATTTCTCTACACTAACAATGAGACAGAAGAAAGAGTAATTAAGGAGTAGATCCCACTTACAATTGCACCCAAAACCATAAGATACCTAGGAATAAAGCTAACCAAAGAGCCAGAAGGATCTGTACTCAGAAAACTATAGAACATTCATGGAAGACATTGAAGAAGACACAAAGAAATGGAAAAATGTCCCATGCTCATGGATTGAAAGAATAAATATTGTTAAGATGTCTATGCTATCTAGAGCAATCTATACATTCAATGCAATCCCTATCAAAATGCCATCAACTTTTTTCACAGAGCTGAAACAAACAATCCTAAAATTTGTATGAAACCAGAAAAGACCCCGAATAGTCAAAGGAATGTTGAAAACGAAAACCAAAGCTGGTGGCTACCACAATTCCAGACTTCAAGCTCTATTAGAAAGCTGTAATTATCCAGACAGTACGGTACTGGTACAAAAACTGACACAAAGATCAATGGAACAGAATAGAGAACCGATAAATGGACCTTCTGCTCTATGAGCAACTAATCTTTGACAAGCAGGAAAGACTATCCAATGGAAAAAGGACAGTCTCTTCAACAAATGGTGTTGGAAAAGTTGGACAGCCACATGCACAAGAATGAAACTGGGCCATTTTCATTCCAATGAAAATGGATGAAAGACCTAAATGGGAGACAAAAACCCATCAAAATCCTAGAGGAGAACAAAGGCAGCAACCTCTGTGACCTCGGCCACAGCAACTTCTTGCTAGACATGCCTCCAAAGGCAAGGGAAACAAAGGCAAAACTGAACTATTGGGACTTCATCAAGATAAAAAGCTTTTGCACAGCAAAGGAAACAGTCAAAACCAAAAGACAACTGGCAGAATGGGAGAAGATATTTTCAAATGTCTTATCAGATAAAGGGCTACTATGGAAAATCTATGAAGAACTTATCAAACTGAACACCCAAAGAACAAATAATCCAATCAAGAAGTGGGCAGAAGACATGAACAGACATTTCTTTAAAGAAGGCATACAAATGGCCAACAGACACATGAAAAAATGGTCAACATCACTTGCTATCAGGGAAATCCAAATCAAAACCACAATAAGTTACCACCTCACAGCAGTCAGAATGGCTAAAATGAAGTCAGGAAAGGACAGATGTTGACAAGGATGCGGAGAAAGGGAAACCCTCTTACACTGTTGGTGGGAATGCAAGCTGGTGCCACCACTCTGGAATGCAGAATGGAGGTTCCTCACAAAGTTGAAAATAGAGCTACCCTACAAGCCAGCAATTGCACTACTGGGTATTTACCCCCAAAGATACAAATGTAGTGATCCAAAGGGAGACCTGCAGTCCAATGCTTACAGCAGCATTGTCTACAATAGCCAAACTATGGTAAGAGCCCAGGTGTCCATCAACAGATGAATGGATAAAGAAGATGTGTTATATGTATGCAATGGAATACCACTCAGCCATCCAAAAAATGAAATCTTGCCATTTGCAAAGACATGGATGGAGGCAGAGTGAAGTAAGTCAGAGAAAGACAATTATATATGATCTCACTCATATGTAGAATTTAAGAACAAAACAGAGGATCATAGGGGAAAGGAGAGAAAAGTAAAACAAGATGGAATCAGAGAGGGAGAGAAACCATAAGAGACTCTTAGTCATAGAAAACAAACTGAGGGTCACTGGAGGTGAGGGGTTGGGGGATGGGGTAACTGGATGATAGACATTAAAGAGTGCATGGGGAAAAAAAAAGAGTGCATGGGATATAATGAGCACTGGGTGTTATATAAGACTGATAAATCACTGACTTCTACCTCTGAAACTAATAATACATTATAAGTTGATTGAATTTAAATAAAAATATCTGAAGATATGAAAAATTTATAATGTCATTTAGTTGCATGGTATACATGAAATTAATACAATAGAGCTGATACCCCACATTGTTACCTACTTTTTCCTATTTGTGGAAGTTATAAAACATAGTTGGAAGTTCTTTTTTTTTTTCATAGTTGGAAATTCTTTGACAATTCCATCATCAAGAGGTGAAAGGGGGTGCCTATGACTCTTCTCTGTGATAGTGGCATTATGAGTGCTTGCACCAAGAAAGTCTAGGGACATGGAGTTAGGTGACCTCTAAAGCTATAGGTCTTATAAGGTCCTACATCTTCTACCTTGTTCCCTAGAATGAATGCCTGCTCTTGGAGGCCCAAATCACCATGCAAGACTTCCAACTGCACTGAGGCCACCATGGAGAAGCCTCATTAAATGCTCTGGCCTGCAGCCCTAGACTTCAGGTCATCTCAATGCAAATGCCAGCCCAAGCCTTTAGATCAGAAATTGACCAATTTTTTCCTAAAGATCCAGGCCATTTGTGGGCCATCTAATGTCTGTCACAACTACTCAACTCTGCTGTCATAGCACAAAAGCAGCACAAATGGCTACATTCCAATAACACTTTTTTACAAAAACATGTGATACTTTGGCAGGCTATAGTTTGCTGACCCCTGCTCTAGATGATTCTAGTCCCCAGCCATTTGAGGCTAAGATCCCAGCAGAGATGGGAGAGCAAAGACAAACTGTCTCCCCTGTGCCCTGTCCAAATCTCTGACCCATAGAATCCATGACTCTAATGACTGTCTTATCCCCACTATGTTTGGGGTGGTATGTCACATAGAAATAGATCATTGGAACTGTTTTATGCAAGGTAGGCCTCATGAAGAAAGAGGTTTGAGCAAACTTGAAGGAGTAGAGTTAACCAAGAGTGTGTGAGTCTGGGGGAAGAGCATTCTGGGCAGAGGGAACAGTTGGTGTAATACCCTGGGGTGGCAGACTGTGTAGTATATACTAGCCATAACTAGAAAATTGTAGAACGACCCTGTTGAGATGCCCTGGGGACGTTGCATATTTCCACACATCCACGTAGGCAGGGATCGACTACAGTCTAACCCAAGTCTTAACATAGTGCTGTAGAATTCCTCCTGGAACAAGAGGAGGTAAGGCTGGTGAGCAGCTCTTGGAAGGCAGTTTCCTATCCCTATCTTGTGGGAGACTGCAGCAAGCCTGTTTTTCTTCCTTCTCCTTAGTTTTAGTTGAGCACAGGACTTTCCATTTCCTTCCTTCCATTTCCATTCCTCCTCCTCCTCTGAAGGCTACAACTGCAGACCCCAGTGTAAGTTCATATTACTGCTTGGCAGTAGTGTAGAGTTGGCTATCCAGCAGCAGAGCAACCCGTTGCTCAAGTATATACATCTGGCCCCTCTGGTTTGGTGTCCTATGGGACTGGGGACTCAAGGAGCTGACACCATGCTGATTTTGCTTTTGCTACCAGTATAAATAATAACCTGGCTAAATGCATTTGGGTTGGTTGTCTCTTTATAGCCAAATTTACCCAAAGAGGCCGGCCAGACTAAAGTTCAGGGACTGTTTGATGGGAAACCAGCTAAAATGGATGTAGAGCAAGGAGATGAGGTCAGACAGGGTAGGGGACCAGATCCTGTAGGACTTTGTAGGCCGTTGGCTTTTAGGCAGCGAGAAAGGAAACACTGTAGAGTTTTGAGAGTTTTGAGCAGAGAAATGACAATGATCTGGCTCATGTTGTCAAAAAGGATCACATTCATATAAATTCATCTTGGAGCACCTGGGTGGCACAGTACGTTAAGCCTCCCACTCTTGATTTCTGCTCAGATGGTGATCTCAGGGTCATTGGATGGAGCTATCAACAGGTTCCACTCTCAGCGCTGCTTAAGCTTCTCTCCGCCCTCTCCTGCCACCCTCTCCCAAATCCATCCATCCATCCATCTTTAAAAATAAAATAACCCTAAAAATGTTTCCTTTAAGAAAATATGTAAGTTACTGTTGCAATTGTCAGTAAAAGTGGCTTCGCTTTCTTTTATGATGAACTTTCTTCGCAGCTGCCTGCCCTCTTGGCTCCTCCACACTTCACAGCGTCAGGGGGCCTTTCCAGTTGCTGGTCGCAGCATTGTCGATGTTCATCTCCCTGCCTAAGTGTCACCTCTCTTTGACTCCTCACGGGGGCGCAGCAAAAAGTTCTTCCCCTGGAGGCAGTGCGCTCCTCGACGCCGCGGGGCCGGGCCTCGCACCTTGGGCCAGGTACCCAGGGGGCGCTCGGCGGGAAGCGGTGCCACGGTGGCCTTCGCCTCTGGGAACGTTGCTGCCAGGGTTTTCTGTGTCGTGTACGTCTGGATTTGGGGATCGCTGCGGCTTCAAGGTGCTGGACCCTCCTCTTGGGCCTGACGGAGGCCTCGGAAGCCCTCCACTTCCCTCCAACTTTCTCCCTCTCTGTGTCTCTCCCACCCACACGTGTCGGGCTCCCGGCGGGCGCACAGGCTGGGGCTCTTTCTCCTCCTCCCCTCCGGCCCCCCCCCTTTTCTCTCCACCCCCGCCCCCCATCCCGGGCCGCTCGGGCTCGGCCCAGGGCCCGCCCCTCCCCGCCCCTCCCCGCCCCTGCCGTCCAGCCCAGTCCCCTTCCTTCCCCTTGGCGGCCCGCCTCCCCACCGTCCTTCCCGCCCCCTCCCCACCCCAACTGGCTCGGGTCCGCTCGGACTCGGCCCCCGGCCCGCCCCTTCCAGCCCTAGGCGCCTCCTGCCCGCGGCTTGGCGCCGCCACTTGGGCGCTAGCTGCCCGGAGGCCGGCCCGGGGCCACCACGCTGGCGCGCTCGACCCGGGACTGGGCAGGTTTGGGACGTCCATCTGCCGTCGATCGGAGAGAGTTTCCAGACCCGCGGCCCCGGAATGGGGCGGGCCCTGCTGCCGCTCCTGCTGTGGTTCTTCGTCCGCGCGCTCGGGACGCGAGGTGAGTGGCGATGGGGCCGGGGGCTCGCGCCTCGGAGCTCCGGGGACGGTGCGCGCCCGCGGGGGCGCGCCGGGCGGCCGGGCACGTTTGCAAACACCTCCGCGCGCGCCGCGGTGCCAGGGCGTGCAGCGCAGGCGCCCCCACCAGCCGCCGACGGGGCGCCCGGGATGGGTCGTGGGTGCGCGTCCCGGTGAAGACCCGCAGGGGTGGGCGCCGAGAGCTCCCCTTTACCGCAGGGGAGGAGATCGAGCTCCGCCCGCTGCAGGTCCCGAAGTTTTCGATCCAGAGGAATTTTGTCGCAGGTCTGGTCCGGAAGGCGCTGAAAACTTTCCTCTAGACATCGTTGCTTGGTTGGACCCCGGCTCTGGGCAGTAGTTCTGGGAGCCTCGGGCCCCATCTCCCGAGGGACCGGTGCCGGGGGACCAGCAAGCTGGGGAGTGGGGGTCACATTCCTGGTGCTGCGATCGACCGAAGACGGGGATCTGCCCCCCTGTCTGCTCCCCCTGGGTCCTTAAGGGCAATGTTAGCACCTCTTTGTAGGGATCCCCTGAGTGTGGGGACCTTGGACAAAGGGAAGCATTCTTTTAACCCTTGTTATTGCTGCTAGGTTTGTCCCGATTCTGTTACATTCCAATAAAGTTCTAGACTGATAGGCGCTAGGCAAGGCGGCTTCCTTTCTGCATCAACAGCCTGTTTGGAGGCTAAGTGATTCACAAGGTAAAAGTTTGGTCGCTGTTGCATTTCTTGAGGAAGCTGGGAGAAGCTTCACCAGGTGTTGCCAAAAAGAAAAATAAATTGGTGTGTGTGTGGGGGAGGGGTATTTTGAATAAACACATCCCTGGCATTTTTCCTTAGTTAAAAGTTTTCTATTTCCATTCAGCATGTGTTTTGTTTTGTTTTTGTCTCTTTTGATCATAAACATGGTTGAATAGCGTTTACCTGATTACAGTCCCAGATATTTGTTAAGAATACCTGGAAAGTTCAATTTATAGTTAAGCAATTGACTTAAAATATTTTCTTTCTTTCTTTTTTTTTAAATGTTTTCCTTTGAGGATTTCCTTTGAAAGCTTAGTCACTCAAATAAAAAATTCCTAAGCAGCACACATTAAGTTGCATATGCAATTTATAATTTGGGGGCACATAGCAATTTGAAGCAAACATCAAAAGCCAAAACCAATCAAAGAAGTTAAACAGTTCTGTTCTCCATCCCCACCAAACCCTAAAGAATTCCTTGGCATTTCTGCCAGATTTATTTTTCATAATCTGCTGCAAATCTGTTCTATTTTGCTACTAGTGAAGACTGACCATAAATAGTCTTGGAGGGTAGTGAATGTGGTGAAAATTATGGGAAAAGCAACAGAAACGATAGTTTTGATGCTTCTGAGATATTTTTAAATGGTGTGTTTCTCCAAAATTTTTAAAAACCATAATCAAAAGCCTTTTGCAGCAATTAGCTTTAGTCAAATAATCAATAATAAAAGTTCTGCTAAAACCCACCCAGCAGGAAGAATGAAAAATTTTTCTAGTTTTTCTTCTACTTTTTACTTTTTTTTTTTTTTTTTAGAGAGTGAGCTAGGGGGAGGGCAGAGGGAGAAGGAGAGAGAATTTTTTTTTTTTTTAAGATTTTATTTATTTATTTGAGAGAGAGAACATGAAAGGAGGGAGGGTCAGAGAAAGCAGCAGACTCCCCACTCAGCAGGAAGCCTGATGTGGTACTCAATTTTAGGACTCCAGGATCATGACCTGAACCCAAGGCAGATGCTTAACCAATTGGTCCACCCAGGTGCCCCGAGGAGAGAATCTTAAGCAGCCTCCATACCCACCCTGATGCAGGGCTCCATCTCAGGACCCCGAAATCATAGACCTGAGCCAAAATTGAGAGTCAACTCCTTAACTGAATGAGCCACCCAGGTACCCTACCTTTTGCTTTTTATCTTGAATTTACCAGTAAGGTGTCTGACAATGTTATATCTTACCTTTTGAAAGCTTAAAGGATGGGATTCTCACTGGCAGAATTAGAACAGAAGTAAAAATGCTATGGGTAGAGACTAAAAATGGAAATTAGACTTTTTGTCCAGTTTTAAAATTTTAGAGAGGGAAAGAGAAAGAGGGACACAGTGAGGGATGTGTGTGTATACAATGGAGAGGAATGGATAAATAATTAAAATTTACATATCACTTTAACCTAGGGACTCCTCCCACCCCTGCCGAATACATATACACAGATGTGGACACACAAATACCATCCCACAAACACACACACACAGAGAACTGAAAATGCTGAACCAAGGGCATCAAGCTTTCCAATCCGTCCTTTCTGCTCAGTCTCTGGATGGGGGAGCCAGTGAGCAGCGAAACCAGGCAAAGGGTGGATCTCAAGAGGGCCAGGGAGAGAATAGAGGAGGAGAAATACGAAAATGGATAGAAGTGAAGGATCTAACCCGTGATGAAGCAGTACGTGCAGCTAAACTCAATCCTTTGAACAAATTAGGCTTTTAAAACCCTTCAACGTTAGCATTTCCCTCCCAAGCTGATGCCTTAACCCGCGTTATAATATATTGTAAACATTCTCCTGGAGAGAACTTTAAGTTGTCCTGTTGTTTACAGGCTTGATGACAATGGCCTCAAATGCTTTTTGGAAGTACGCAGGGCACACTTTAAAAATAAATACTTTATAAAGGCATTCTGATCTGCTTTTTTTTCAAAGTGATGACTGGAACACAGATATGTTTAAAATTCACAATAATTATGTTTTTCAATTTGATTTTTAGAAATAATTTCCAGATAATTTGAAGAGCAGGGCCAGTGAGTTACCAGTCAGAGCTGGTTTTGAACAAGTTGAATCTTTAGATGCCCTGACTCAGGAACATGCTGCTGAGTAGAAAAGCTGAGCCAGGACATTGCTCCTCCCCACCTGCAAATGAACGCATATGTGTAACCGCTGCTTACTGCATAATCGCCAGAATGAAATCGTGAAGATGAATTGGACTGTGTTGTCCCCTTGTTTAAAATTCTCTAGCAGCTCCCCATTCCTCCCATGGTTTGCAAGGGTGTGAAGAGCCTCCCACTCCCTTTGCCCCATTTCCATTTGTTCTAATGTTCACACTGCTCCAGCCACAAGTGTCTCTCTAGCACTTTTGCAGTGGATGTTCCGTCTGGCTGGAATCTTTTCCCCAAGATCTCTGCATGCTGGCTCCTTGGGTTTTAGCTCAGATGTCCTAGAGGAGGCCTTCCCTCACTCCCACCTCAACCAGAGTTACACACACATACACACACTTCCCACTGAATTTAAATTACTGATAACACTTTTCACTACCTGATGGTGAGATGGCACAGTGCTTCACCCATTTCAGAAGCTCAGTGAGTATTTGTGGAGTGTACTAAAGGACCAAGCCTCTGTAGATCTCACCGCTCCTCCTGCTACTCTGCTCTTGCTGGCTCACCCAGAAACGGAATGCAGAAGCTCCCCATGCCCTTGTGCTTGGGGCTTCGTTGATAAAAAATAATCTTATATTTTGCTGTGATGCCAAAGTGATTGTATTACTAGGTAACTTAGGACATCGAAAGTAGACTTTTGGGCTATATTAATCCAATATAGCAATGTTGACATTTTATATTTTCTTAACTATTCTTAACTATTCTAGGGTGGGTGGGAAGTCAAAAACTGATTTTTCACGTTAAAAATAGTGTTAGCAGCTCCTTCCCAGAGGCAGGTTGCCTGATATCCGGCTTGTAACCCTGAGTGCCTTGACTTTGGCCCATTTTCACTAGTTTAATTTTTTTTTTTTTAAGATTTATTTATTTAACAGAGAGAGAGCACGCCAGAGAGCACAAGTAGGGAGAAGCAGGCAGAGGGAGAAGCAGGCTCCTCCCTGAGCAGAGAGCCCAATGCAAGGCTCTATCCCAGAACCCTGGGATCATGACCCGAGCTGAAGGCAGAAGTTTAACCTTAAGACTCAGCCAGTCAGGCGCCTACTTAAAAAATATATATATATGATTTTCTTTTCTTGTGTGTGTTTTTAAAATTTTAAAATCAATTAGTTAACATATAATGTATTATTGATTTCAGAGGTAGAGGTCAGTGATTTATCAGTCTTATATAACACCCAGGGCTCATTACATCATATACCCTCCTTAATGCCCATCACCCAGTTACCCTGAACCCCCCCATCTTCCTCCCCTCCAGTAACCCTCAGTTTGTTTCCCATGATTAAGAGTTTCTTATGGCTTGTCTCCCACTCTGATTTTCGTCGTTTTATTTTTCCTCTCTTCCCCTATGATCTCTATTTTGTTCTTTAATTCTACATATCAGTGAGATCATAGGATAATTGTCTTTCTCTGATTGACTAATTTCACTTAGCATAATACCCACTAGTTCCATGCACATTGTTGCACATGGTGTCACTAGTTTAATCCTAACCGAAAGCCCATGGCTCTGGGTTGGTATGAGTCTCAGCAGGAGGTTAATGATTATTAAAAAACCGGGAAAAAGCAGGTTCACCACATGAGCTTCTTGGGACTGGTATGAAAATGTTAACAGGCAGGCTGGGTAGGCAGCAAGCCTGGCTTCATGTCCTACCTGGCGGGCTCCTGGGGAGCCCTGGGGGCCGTGGGTAACTCAAGACCTCAGTTTCCTGTCTGGTACCGTGGGTCTCTTCCCTAGTCACAGAACCGGCAGGAGGATGCAATGAGCTAAGGACACATGGTAAATGCTCCAAAAATATTAGCCATCACTGCCGATGCTTTGCCTCCATTCTTCTGAACTCAAAATCCGGGGTAATGTTTTTTTTCCTAGACAAAAGGTGTTGCGGGGAAAGCTTCTTCTTTACTCTCTGAAATGTACCTAAGTTGCGACCTGAAATATAAAAACAGAGCTGTGGGCCACCCTCCACCGGTCAGAGCAGTTTAGGGAAGGAGCTGTGCTTGTCGTCCTAGAGACCTAGAGCGTCCAGGTCCTTGTCATTGCTCTTTAGGGCTTTGTTCCTAGTACTGCTTGCAAAACCCATGCCTGTCACTTGTAGCCTATCTGAGGACGCAGGGCCTGCCCTGCTGCCACTCCCCACCCCTCCCCCTGCCCTGCTTCCTTCACTTATTGAGTTCCGACTTAACATAGTACAGGAATAGCTTCCCGTCATGTGCCTCTCAGGAAGGTATAAAAATGAAGTCCAATTCCTGCTCAACTTTTCCCACATAATGCTACTCCAAAGTGGGTGTGGTTTGTTTTTATTTTTGCATTTGTTTTGGTTTGGTTGGTTTTAAATGTAAACATCCAGATAATCCCTTTCCTTTTTATCTGCTAAAACTCTGTTTTCCAAGTGAAGCATTCTGGCTGCAGTGGATACAAAATGAGGCTTTGTTTCTTAGATTAACTGTGTACGTGTGTGAGTGTGTCCATGTGTGGGTGGTCCTTGAGCAAATGGAACTACGAGGAGCTCCAGATGTACTCCTGGCTCCTAGGCACTTCCTATTGGGTGACAGGTATGGACCAGAGCCCAGGTACCCTGAGGAAAGCCCTCTGGCTCCTCTGCCTCCTACAAACTCCCATTTGCTAACCTCAGATTGAGAAGTAACTTATTCTGTCTGTTTACCCCTCTTCTAGTCCTTCTGCCTCCAGCTGAAGGCTGAAAATGCAGCCAGTCAGCGGTTGAAAATTTCATTAGGATCTGTGGGCTCCTCTTGGAGAGCAGAAGTACTGCCAGCACCTGCCAGTCGGGCACCTTCTCCCTCGCAGGCCTCAGTTTTCTTTGGCTGAATTGTAGCTATTGAATTGTATAAAAGATTCTTTTTTGCTGTTTATTTATTTATTTATTTATTTATTTATTTATTTATTTATTACGATTTTATTTATTGGGTGCCTGGGTGGCTCAGTAGTTGAGTGTTTTCCTTCAGCTCAGGGCATGATCCCAGGGTCCTGGGTTTGAGTTCTGCATCAGGCTCCCCGGAGGGAGCCTGCTTCTCCCTCTGCCTATGTCTCTGCCTCTCCCTGTGTGTGTCTCATGAATAAATAAATAAAATCTTAAAAGAAAAAGATTTTATTTACTTATTTGACAGAGAGAGCACAAGCAGGAGAGTGGCAGGCAGAGGTAAAGAGAGAAGTAGGCTCCCTGCAGAACTCTATTTCAGGACCTTGGGCTCATGACCTGAGCTGAAGGGAGACACTTAACCAACTGAGCCATCCAGGTGCCCCATAAAGATTTTTAACCCCAGCAAGGCCCAGGTCTTCCTCAGTCTTGTGAGACCTCTCAGCTTGGCTGCAGCGGCACGTGGAGCAGCTAGACAGCCTGCCTTCTTAGCAGTGTTGCTGTTCCCATTCTCAGGGCCTCTGTCAGGCTGCAGGATCCAGCGGGTGTGACCTGCTAGGGAAGCCCTACACTGCCTCATCCAGGTCACCTCCTTAGTTCCTGGTGTTTTATTTTTTATTTTTTGAAGATTTTATTTATTTATTTGAGAGAGAGAGAGAGAGAGTGAGAGCACACAGATCAGAAGGAGAAGACTCCCTGCTGAGCAAGGAACCCAATGAAAGACTCGATCCCAGGACCCTTGGGATCATGACTGAGCCAAAGGCAGACTCCTAATGACTGAGCCACCCATGCGCCCCAGTTCATGGTGCCTTAAAGTAATAAATGAAGAAAGTTTGATTATTTCTTATATACATTTCATAGAGAAACTTGCTCAGTTCTTTCACTTAATGGTAAAATGGATTTTCCATGAGTCTTGGGGATAATTGAGGAGGAGCAGAGCAGGACAGAGAAAGAGACAGAGGGGACAGATGTTGACTTTTTGTTTGGACCAAGATCTTACAGAAATTTTATACCAAAAACTAAGAATGTTTGAGAGACTTATGCTTGGAGAAAACCCATTTCATTTCTTCTCAATTTATAGACTTTCATGGAAGCAAATTCTATGCTCCTATGTCTCCTTATACCCAGTCATTAATGGTGTCTTCTGGATATTTTTCAATCTCTTCCTTCAAAGATACTGTCTGGCGTCTGTGGGGTGAGCCAGAGCCCCAGCCAGATCTGATCATCATGGTGTTAGCACCTTACCGTAGCTTGCTCAGGAGGGGGCCCACCCGTAGGACCTAGATCTCAGGTTGGCATTTGACAATCAGGCAAATGCTCTGGGACAGATCCCTTTTTGTATGATCTGCTCTTCTGGGGGCGGGGGCCGGGGGAGCTCCAGTTACCTCAGCATTCAGAACAGTAAACATCTTAGAATCTGCTTTAGCTGTGTTCTTGCCTCTCATTAGACACACAAAGGAAAGCCTTGTTTATCTTGGAGAAGCGATTGTTTTGCTATTTTAAGCTTTAGGGCTTGTTCAAGCTACTAACAGTAGACTGGCCTCATTATGGTTTTTGAAAATGATTTTTTTTTTTTTTACAAGTCAGAACAAGCTGTCTTAATGGAGAATATTAGAACATGGACTCAAACTTGCTGAAAGTTGTTTTCTATCCCTGCCCTGCTTAGTGAATGCACAGTGAGGTGATAAATATTCATGGGATCCCAAGTGCCGCCTGTTTTGGGGGCTGGTTTTCCACTTGTTGCAGTCCATGGCAGGCTGCCTCCACACAGGAAGTGAAACCAGCCCTTAAGCCTTTTTACAATTCTGGCTCAGGATTTGAAGATTTGTTGATGAAAACAATGTTCTTTGAAAGTTTTGGAGCAAGGAAAAGAGGAAGCTCATTAGATTTTAGCATTGCATCTTAAGCATTAGTTGAAAAATATAACCACTTTGGGAGTCCAGAGATATAAGTTCTCATCCCAGCTTAGGTATTAACTTGCAGGGATACCTGGGATATGATGTTCCACCTTTCTG
The DNA here is from genome assembly GCF_053574225.1 of Canis aureus. Classification (NCBI taxonomy): domain Eukaryota; kingdom Metazoa; phylum Chordata; class Mammalia; order Carnivora; family Canidae; genus Canis; species Canis aureus. The sequence goes on along the minus strand of NC_135622.1, from coordinate 28,513,699 downwards.
AAACTCCAGATCCCCACCGATCAGATGGAAGGGTGGATAGGTGATTCTGGGGTACCTTCTGGGCAGAAAACAGATTCTGTCTGAAGGGGAGACGCATGATGGAATGCTTTCTCACTGCAGTTCCAGACACACTCCCTTAGCTCGAGTGTGAGCCTCCCAGCTATGCACCAGACTCTGGCTGTGGGTGATGATTTCAGGCATCAGCCTAGAAATAAGCCAGAGGCACTACAGCATCTTTCTTAAAAATGAGTCATGCCAGTGGGTTCTTTACTGTGGGCAGCTGCCGTTCCCTGCCGCCTGGGCCGTTTGTGCCTCCATGAAATAGCCCTTCCAGCTACACAAATGTGTGTTTTTGAGACCTGCCCAAACAAATTATGGCTTCTTACTGTCCAATCTGCGGGGAGCATGGACTCTTGGATTCTGGAAGACCTGGGGATGCTTATGTAGTCTTTCTGGGCTGGGCAGAGCAGAGCACGTCTCCCAGGGTGCACAGCAGAAATCCCAGCATTCAGGGGGAATTTTATCATTTTTAAAAGTCTATTCATATATGATGTAATTTTATATTACAATCACAATATTTTATAATGTGAGTTATAGGATGTAAATCTCCTAAGCATGGTGGCTAGGAGGCCAAGGAAAAAGTATGCTAGGAAGCTTTTTCAAAATACAGAAGCCCAGGCCCCACCTAGGACCTATGGAACCAATGTTTAGGGTACAGCCCTGACCAGCAGGAGTCTGAGTCATTCCGTGCACATCTCTTGTTACACTCTACCAATGCAATGTGTCTGATTCTTCTGCTTGGGTTCCCCTGGCGATACTGATGGGGGAACACAGGGCTAGCTGAGGACAAGGTACGAGCTTGGGATAGCACATTGGCAAGTCCTTGAAACAGGGAGAGTGACATTCCTCTACAGACTCAACTCCTTCGATGTTCATGCTTTGCTAAGGGCAGAAGGCAATCTTAGCCCGGCCCCCAGGATCTGGTAAGTCTACTTTAACATATTCCTTTAGACATTTCCCTTTATCTCTAACCCCCCAAGATATGTGTTGGCAATCATCCTCCAAGCACATGGCCCACCGATACACATCTGAAGGGTCATGACTCAGGTTTTATTAGACGGTAATAAGTGACCTTTCCCAACAATACCTAGCCCCCTCAAGGTCCTGGAAACCTTGTTTCCAAAATTCCTTAGCGAGTACACTATCCTCAAACCCCTCCCAACTCCCAGGTATATAATCAGCCACCCCTCACAGGTCTGGGGCAGCCACTCTTCCTGCCCATGGGTCCTGTCCCCGTACTTTAATAAAACCTCCATTTTGCACCAAAGACATCTCAAGAATTCTTTCTTGGTCGTTGGCTCCAGACCTTACCTATATTCCAAAACTTCATCAATCCCAAGCTGCAGGGAAGAGTGACCAATCAAATGTGGTAACAAGGCAGGTTGCTCCCTGATCAGGAGATCATTTGTAGGAAAAGGGGGACTGAGCATTGAGCAGGGTGCTACAGCTGCTGCTATACACATGTGATAAAATTTTATGTAAATAGTGTGTTTGCTTTCAGCTTGTTCTCTCATTCTGTGTTAAGTTTGCTAGGCTCGTCTGGGTTGAACCGTGTTGCCCTAGTTTATTTATCTTCATAGGCAAATACGTGGATGTACTGTAGCTTATTTATCTGGTCTCCTTTTATTGGGCACTTAGAGTTTTCTAAATTTTTCTGTTACAGACAGTTTTGCTGGTGTAGAAATGTTGAGGTTTGCAGTACAGTTGAGAAAGAATTCTTGAGACATCTTTAGTGAAAAAAGGTGGTTTTATTAAAGTATGAGGATGGGACCTGGGAGCAGAAAGAGCTGCACTGGAATCATGAGGAGTGATTGATTGTGCACTTTCAAGTTGGGAGGGGGTTAGGGACAGCACAGGCCTCCCAGATATTTTGGAAACTAGGTTTCCAGGACCTTAAGGAGGCTAGCTATTGTTAGGAAAGGGTCATGTATTACTGTTTACTGAAAACCTCAGTCATGAGACCCTTCGGATGTATGTCAGTGGGTGGTATGCTTGCAGGATGACTGACAACATATATCTTGGGGTAGAGACAAAGAAGTTTCCAAAGGAATTTTCATAAAGTAGACTCACAGGATCCTGGGGGAGTCAGGACAATGTCAAGCCAAGATTGCCTTTTGCCAAAGCGTCAACATCAGGCAGCTGAGCTCCCTGAGGAAGGTCCCTCTGCTTGTTTTAAGGACTTGTCAGTAGGCTGTAAGTAGTGAGGAAATATTTTTTCTTTTGCCTTTGTTTCCCACATCATTGCCATGAGCATTCTTGTTTGTAATCTTTCCCTTATAGAGATTTATTTGCTATAATAAAATGCACAGATTTTAAGTGTCGAGTTTGATGAGTTTTGACAACTAGGTGTCAAAACCACTACTCAAGTTAAGATGGTCATCAACTTGCATGTGTGTCTGACTGTGGGTAGACATGTATGAGTCTTTAAGGGTAGAAATGCTAAGTTATAGGTTGTATTGCAATTTCATCCTCATCAAAAATTGCCAAACTGACATTAGAGAAAAGCATTCATACTGTACATCCTCTAGGTACATTATTGCCATGTAAGATCTCAACTGAGGCATCCCTCAAGTATACTCTAGATAGGTCTGGTAATGCTGCTCAGGACTGGTTGTAGGCAGTCTGCAAAGCAGGCTAGACCATCTAAGCAGCACCCACTGACCTTCCAGGCTCACCACCCAGAGCCGCCCCCTGAATGTCCCACCCGCCCTTTGCCTGACACAAAGCACACTGGAGCCCCGTTCTGCCCAGCCCTCAGAACTAACCTCAAGTAGAGGCTTAGGAGCTGGGGCCTGAATGTGACTGGAGAGGCGAGGGTAAGTGTGACTGGGAGGAAGGAGTCCCTTCACCCCTTCCCGCCTGTGATGATCTGTGCAAGTTGCTTAGCACCTGTGAGCCTCAGGCTCCTCACTAGAACTAGGGGCAATGATACTCCCTGCCTAGGATCAGAGAAGATCGTGCAGGTAGAAAGGCTGGCAGAGTGTGAGCGCAGGCAAATAATACAGATGCTATGGCTTTTGCCTTAAACATAGTTGGATTTTTAAAATAACACTTAAAAAAAAAAGACTTATTTATTTATTCATGAGAACACACACACACACACACACACACACACACACACACAGAGGCAGAGACACAGAGGCAGAGGGAGAAGCAGGCTCCATGCAGGGAGCCCGATGTGGGACTCGATCCCAGGTCTCCAGGATCACACCCTAGGCTGAAGGCGGCGCTAAACCGCTGAGCCACCTGGGCTGCCCTAAGATAACACTTTTGAGATAATTTTAGATTCTCATGCTGTTTCTTTTTTTTTTTTTTTTTTTTTTTAAGATTTTTATTTATTTATTCATGATAGTCACAGAGAGAGAGAGAGAGAGGCAGAGACACAGGCAGAGGGAGAAGCAGGCTCCATGCACCGGGAGCCCGATGTGGGATTCGATCCCGGGTCTCCAGGATCGCGCCCTGGGCCAAAGGCAGGCGCCAAACCGCTGCGCCACCCAGGGATCCCTCTCATGCTGTTTCTAATAAATAATATGGAGAAGCCCCTGTGTATCTTTCCCCTAGTTTCCGCCAAAGGGTAATATCTTAGGAAACTGTAGTACAGTATGGCAGCCAGATACTGACTTGGATACACTCCACCAACACAGGATTCCCTCATGGTGCCCTTTCAGAGCCTACTCCTATCCCTCTGCCCTCTCACCTCCTTAACCCCTGACAATCACTAATCGGTTTTCCATTTCTGTAACTTTGTCATTTCAAAAATGCTATATAAATGGAATAATACTGTATTTTCCATTTGCTGCCATGACAAATTACCACCAATTTAGTTGCTCAAAACAACAAAATATCCTGTCTTACAGTTCAGTAAGTCGGAAGTCTGACATGGGTCTCACTGGGGCTAAAATCAGGGTGACAGGGCTCCTGAGTGGTTCAGTGGCTGAGTGTCTGCCTTTGGCTCAGTCATGGCCCTGGGATCAAGTCCCACATCGGGCTTCCCACAGGGAGTCTGCTTCTCCCTCCACCTATGTCTCTGCCTCTCTCTCTCTCATGAATAAATAAATAAAATCGTTAAAAAATCCAATCAGGGTGACAGCGGGGCATCCTTCCTTTCTGCGACTTGTAGGGAGAGTCTGTGTCGTTGCCGTTTCTAACTTTAGAGGCCATCCATAGTCCTTGACTCCTGGCCCCTTTCTCCATCCTCAAAGCCAGCAAGCATGGATTGTGTCCTTCTGGCATTTTAACACTGACACTAGGTCTTCTGCCTCCTTTTCTACTTTGTGGGCCCTTGAGATTACGCATTCCTGACAGCATTTGGTGATACCACTGTTGATCATCGTAGCCATCCTGACAGGTATGAAGTGATACCACACTGTGGTTTTAATTTGAATTTCCCTGATGGTTTACGGTGTTGAACACATTTTCGTGTGCATATTTGTCATCCATATATACTCTTTGGTGAAACATTTCTTCATGTTTTTACCCATTTCTAATTGGGTTGTTGGTTTCTTACTGAGTTTTGAGGGTTCTTTAATAATCTAGATACTAGTGCTTTGTCAGATAGGTGGTTTGCAAATAACTTCTCCAAGTCTGTGGTTTGGGGGTTTTTTCCTTCTTAATGGGGTCTTTTGTAAAGCAGACATTTTTAGTTTTGATGAAATTCAATCTATCAAATTTTCTTTTTATGAATCATACTTTTCAGTGGCAAGTGTAAGACTCTCTGCCTAGCTCTAGATCTTGAAGATTTTCTTTTTTTCCTAAAAGTTTTATAGTTTTACATTTATATTTATATCTGTAACCCATGTTTAGTTAATTTTTGAATAAAGTGTAAGACTTAGGTCAAGTTTAATTTTTTTTGTCTTTGAATATCCACTTGTTTTAGCATAATTTGTTTAAAAAGCTATCTTTCCTTCATTGAATTGCTTTTGACTTTTGCCAAAAAGTGTGGATCTGTTTCTAGTTCCCTTCTGTTCCAATCTGTCTCTACCTCTGCCAATACTATCCAGTTTGATTATTGTGCTATGTAATAAGTTTCAAAACTGGGGAGACTGATTCTTCCTATTTTATTCTTCTTTTTTCAAAATTGTTTTAGCTATTCTAGATCCTTTGCTTTTCCACACAAATTTTAGAAGTATATTGTTTTTATCTACAAAAAAATCTTCCTAGTATTTTAGGAATTGTATGTTAAATCTGTATGTGCTTTTTCTCTGACATCAAATATATAGTTTCGACAACAGCAAATTCTCCATTCTCCGACCTCAGCTGGGCATCTACAATTCAATTCAGTTCTAATACTAACTACCTAGAGTTAGTGTAGACCTCACAGGTTAGGGGTTCAATTTCATAAGACCACTACGCACTTCACACACCAGCTCAAATCAAGTGTCCAGACCACCCACACTTCTGTCCAGCTGACCACAAATTCAGGGGTGCCCATGCCATCCTTTCCCCTTCAGGTTTGGTAGTTCACTAGACCAGCTTAACTCAGGAAAGCACTATTCTTACAATTACAGCTTTATTATAAATGATACCTCTCAGGAATAGCCAAATGAAAGAGATATGTAGGGGAAGAGGTTCAGAGCCTCCATGCCTTCTTTGGGTGTACCACCCTCCCAGCACATTGATGTGTTTACTAACTCAGAAGCTCCCCAAACCTTGTTTGGGATTTTTACATGGGGTTTTATTACATGAGCATGATGAGCATGATTGTTTTTAAATCATTGGCCATTAGTGACTAAACTCAATTTCCAGCCCCTCCCTCCTACCTTGAGGTTGGGTGTGGGTCAGAATATTCTAACCCTCTAAATCCCATGTTTTTCTGATGACCAGCTCCATCCTGAAGCATTCAGAGGCCCCAACCTAAGTCATCTTATTAGCGTGAACTCAGACATGTTCCAAAGGTGCTCTCACTCAGGAAATTTTTTTTTTTTAAGATTTTATTTATTCATGAGAGACACAGAGAGTGAGAGGCAGAGACACAGGCAGAGTGAGAAGCAGGCTCCATGCAGGGAGCCCGATGTGGGACTCGATCCCGGGTCTCCAGGATCACGCCCTGGGCTAAAGGCAGGCACTAAACCACTGAGCCATCCAGGCTGCCCTCACTCTGGGGCAATACTGGGGATTTTAGGAGCTCTGTGCCAGGAACTGGGGACAAGGACCAGTTAAATGTATTTTTATTATACTACAATCTGTATATCACTTTGAGGAGAATCGATTCATACTCCATTTATTTGCATCTTCTTTTATTTCGCCTATCAGTGCTTTGTAGTTTTCAGGATATGAGTTCTGTATGTGCTTTGTTAGATTTTTACCTAAGTATTTCATTATTTGGGAGTGATTATAAATGGTATTATATTTTTAATTTTGATGTTTATATATTCATGACTTAGTATATAGAAATAAAATAACTTTTGTGTATTTATCTTGTATTCTGTGACCTTGATGAAATCAGTTATTAGTTCTAAGGATATTTTTTATGGATTCTGTGGGATTTGCTATGTAGACTGTCGTATCTGTAAATAGTGACTGTTATTTCTTCCTTTCTGATGCTTTTTTATTTCTTTTTCTTGCTTTACTGAAAAGTTCTTGGCTAGAACTTTGAGTACTATGTTGACTAAGACTGGGGAATACAGGAACACCTGGATGGCTCAGTTGGTTAAGCATCCAACTCTTGATCTCAGCTCAGGGCTTGATTTCAGGGTGGTGAGTTCAAGCCTTGTGTTGGGTTCCATGCTGAGCATGGAATCTACTTAAAAACAAATTAAGGGGGACCCCTGGGTGGCGCAGGGGTTTGGCGCCTGCCTTTGGCCCAGGGCGCGATCCTGGAGACCCGGGATCGAGTCCCGCATCAGGCTCCCGGTGCATGGAGCCTGCTTCTCCCTCTGCCTGTGTTTCTGCCTCTCTCTCTCTCTGTAACTGTCATAAATAAATAAAAAAAAAAATTTTTTTTTTAAATTAAACCAAAAAAAAACAAATTAAGAATGGGGAAAGCAGACATTTTTGCTTTGTTTTTAATCTAAGAGGAAAAGAATGAACTTTTTTTTACCACAAAATAAAATGATAGCTCTTGGTTTTTTGTAGATGCTCAAGTTGAGCAAGCTCTCTTCTCTTCCTATTTTCTTAAAAACTGTGGATGGTTGTTGGACTTTGTTAAATGATTGATCTGATTATATGACTTTTTTTTTTCTTTAGCCTGTTAATATGGTCGATGACATTGATTGATTTTCATATATTGAAACTTTCTATCCATGGAATAAATTCCACTTGATCTTGGTATATAATTCTCTTTATATATTCTGAATTCCATTTGCTGATATTTTGTTAAGGAGCTTTTGCATCTATATTCATGAAGGATATTGATCTCTACTTTTTTTCTGTACTGTGTTTGTCTAGATTTGGTATCAGGACAACACCAGTTTTGTAAAATATATTGGCTTTTGTCCTCTCCTCTTCTAGTTTCTGGAAGATACTATGCATTTGGTGTAATTATCCAGTGAAACCATTTGGGCCTGGAAATTTGTTTTGGGGGGAATTTTTTAGACTATGAATTTAATATTCTTTATAGTTATAGGTATATTCAAATTATCTGTTTCATGTTGGGTGAGTTGTAGTAGTTTTTTTCTTTCGTGGATTTAGTCCATTTCCTTTATACTGTCAAAATTGTGTGTAGAGTTCTTCATAGCATTTAATTATTACCCTTTTGATATCTGTACAGTGAATAGTAATATTTCATGTTTCATTCCTGATATTACTGATTTGTGTCTTTTTTTCTTTGCTAGAGATTTGTCAATTTCATTGGTTTTTTTTTTTTTAAGATTTATTTATTTATTTATTTATTTATTTATTTATTTATTTATTTATTATAGACACACACAGAGAGAGAGAGACAGAGACAGAGACACAGGAGGAGGGAGAAGCAGTCTCCATGCCGAGAGCCTGACGTGGGACTCGATCCTGGGACTCCAGGATCATGCCCCGGGCCAAAGGCAGGTGCTAAACCGCTGAGCCACCCAGGGATCCCCTTCATTGGTCTTTTTAAACCAGTTCTTTGTTTCACTGATTTTCTCTGTTGCTTTTCTTTTTTGCAATTTCATTTCTTATAAATATATTATTTTTTGTTTTGCTCTCCTTTGTGTTCTGAGCTTAGGTTACTGAATAAATTTTCCCCTCAGCACTGTATTATGTCACACAACTTTTGATATATCTTCATTTTCATTCAGTTCTATATATATATTTTTATTTCCCTTGAGACATCCTCTTTGATCCAGAAATTATATAGAAGTTTCGTTTGCAAGTATTTGGAGAATTTCCTGTTACTTTTCTGTTATTTCTAATTATTTCCATTGTGGTCAAAGAACACAAACTGTGTGATTTTAATTCTTTTAAATTTCTTGAGAGTTGCTTTATGGCCCAGGGTATAGTTTATCTTGGTTTATATCCCATCGTCATTTGGAAAGAATGTGGATTCTGGTGTTGTTGGGTGGAATGTTCTATAAATGTGGACTAGATTCTTTCCATTGGCAGTGTCACCAAGTTCTTCTATAGTTGTATTTTTTGCCTCATTTCTCTGGAGAGAAAGAGAGATGGTGAAATCTCCAACTACAGTATTGATTTATTTCTCCTTTCAGTTATATCAGTTTTTGCTTCACATATTTTGCAGCTCTTTGCTTTGGTACACATTCATTTAAGACTGCTATGTCTTGGTAGATTGAGTCTTTTATCATTATATAATTTGCCTTTCTGTCTCTGGTAATTTTCTTTGCTTTGAATTCTACTTTATCTGATATCAGTGTAGCTATCCTGCTTTCTTTTGATTAATGGTTGCATGATGTATCATTTTCTGTCTTCTGCATTCAACTTGCCTATATCATTATACTTGCCATGGATTTCTTATAAACAGCAGACAGCTGAGTAATGTGGTTTTTCAAAAACTTTTATCCATTTATTAGAGAGGGAGAGACAGAGAGAGAACAAGCTGGGAGAGGAGGGGCAGAGGGCAAGGGAGAAGCAAACTCCCCACCGAGCAGGGAGCCCAATGCAGGGTTCTATCCCAGGACCCTAAGATCATGACCCAAGCTGAAGGTAGACGCTTAACTGACTGAGCCACCCGGCACCCCTGGGTTATTTATTTATTTATTTATTTATTTATTTATTTATTTATTTTCCCTGGGTAATTTTTTAATCAACTGTGCCAATCTTGGCCTTTTAATATACTTAGATCATTTAAATTTAACATAATTATTGATATTGATATTATTAGGCATTGCTGTTTCACCAGTTCAAGGTAATTATAAAATCCCTATCTCCTTTTAAGTTTCTTCTCTCTTTAAAACATAATTATCTTAAATATTTCTTCTTCATATATAGAACTATAGCAGAATAGCTGACGGTGTTTAATTTTTCTTCAACTATCAGGCATAATTTAGAAAACTCAAGAGGAGGAAAGTCTATTGTATTAACCAATATTTTTGCTTTCTGTGTTTTTCCCTCCCTTCCAATGATTCAGGTTTCCTTCTTTTATTGTTTTCCTTCTGTTCAGAGAATTTTCTCTAGCTATTTTTTAAGAGTATGTCTGCTGATGACAAATTCTTACTTTTCTTTCATCTGGAATATTTTGGTTTCCCCCTCATTTCTGACAAATTCTAAGTTGAGAGTTCTTTTCTTTTAGCACTTATGCAATGTGCCACTTCCTTCTGTCCTCCATGGTTCCTGATGTGAAGTATACTGCCATTTGGATTGTTTTTCCCCTGTAGGTCAGGCATCATCTCTCTCTCTCAATGCTTTGAAAAAAGTCTTCTTTGTCTTTACTATTCAGAAGTTTGACTATGATGTATCTTGGTGTGGATATTTTTTGGGTTTATCCTACGTTAGGTTCACTCAGATGTTTGATTTGTAAGTTTATATTTTTTTCAGGCTTAGGAAGTTTTCAGCATTATTTCTTCAAGTGCTTTTTCATTCTTTTTTTTTTTTTTAATTTTTATTTATTTATGATAGTCACAGAGAGAGAGAGAGAGGCAGAGACACAGGCAGAGGGAGAAGCAGGCTCCATGCACCAGGAGCCCGATGTGGGATTCGATCCCGGGTCTCCAGGATTGCGCCCTGAGCCAAAGGCAGGCGCCAAACCGCTGCGCCACCCAGGGATCCCTGCTTTTTCATTCTTGCTCTCTTCTTTCTTCTCTCCTTTTGGGACTCTGTTAATACAAATGTTAGATCTTTGGTAATAGTCCCATAGGTTCCAGAATCTGTTCATTTTTTTTCTTAGTCTCTTTTCTCTCTGTTGTTCAGTTTGGATAATTTTTTATGGTTCTGTCTTCCAATTCACTGATTATTTTTTTTTCTTCTTTAACAGAAGCCCCCTCCCTTCTGTTATTGAGCCTACCCATTGAGTTTTTTATTTTGGTTATTGTATTTTAAGTTCAAAAAGTTGCATTTTTAAAAATCTATATATTTGATTTCTTTACTGTGACTTTATATTTCTTTGCTGTGGCTTTCCATTTTTTCATGTGTTTCATGTTCATACTTGCTTATTGAAATATTTTTATGATTCATTTTTTAAAGCCTTTTTCAGGGACACCTGGGTGGCTCAGCAGTTGGGTGTCTGCCTTCGGCTCAGGTTGTGATCCCAGGATCCAGGATTTAGTCCCACATTGGACTCCTGCTTCTCCCTCTGCCTGTGTCTCTGCCTCTCTTTCTCCATATCTTTCATGAATAAATAAATACAAATCTTAAAAAAAAAAACCCCAAAAAAACCTTTTTCAGATAATTCTTTTTCACTCGGTGTTGGTATTTCATTCAGTTTGAGATCAAATTTTTTATTGAAACCTGACCTATGCGGTATTGTGTTATGAGACTCTGGCTCTTATTTTTTATCATTTATTATACTGGGTTTCCTCTCGACTGTTCTGGCTGGCTGGGGAACTATGCTGCCTCTTCACTGCCTGCTGGGGGTAGAATTCTGTTTTCCCTTCAGCCTCCATTGTCATCTGAGTGTGAGCTACTGCTGGTCAGAGGTGCGATGGGAGTTCTGGCTGTCCATTAGGTTTGCACTGATACCTCCTATCTGGGAGGGGCCTTATTACTTCCTAACTGTTCCCCACTGTACCTCCACTGATCCTAGGGGAAGAGGAGAGATGCCTTGCTGGCATCAGTGAATAGCCCGACTCTCTACTGGGCCTTCTCTGATACCACCCTAGTGGGGATGGGGAGGGATGCCTCATTAATGCCGGATAAGAGTGGAAATCCAGGCTTCCCACATGGTTTTTACTAACATAATCCAGTGAGGCCCAGCTTTCTACTTGGACCTCTCTGATACCACCCGATGGAATAGTTGTGGCACCTCTTTTCAACCCAATAAGGGTGGAGGTCTAAGCTCCCCACTTGACCTTTGCTGGCATGGGTGGAGATGGGACCATATTTTTTTCTGGGTGGTTTACCTGGAGGAAAATAGTTTATTGTCTAAAAGCCTTTTGTCTTGATGGACTCTCCCTTTATTGGTCTTTTGACTGGGGAAAAATGGGTTTTTGTTGGGGTTTTGTGTTGGTGTTTGTTTTGTTTTTTAGTAGTGGTCTTTGCCTGGTAACATTTCCAAATTGAGACATATGGAGCCGAAGGAAAACCCAGGGAATTCATCATGATGGTGCCTAGCATCCTGAAGTCCCCAGTTCAGATGCCTTCTCTCCACTTTTCAGAGTAGTTGTTGTTTGTTTGTTTAATGTTTGTTTCTGTTGTTTTTATTGTACTCAGTAGGAAGTGTAGGGAAAAGTATATCTGTTTTTGGACAGCCCACTGCCTTTAGAAAAGACTGACAAACTATTCTTGTTAGATGTTTGATGTTCCAGAAATAGACACATTTTAAAAGGAAGTAATTTTTTCTTTAGAAGAATGGCTTTTTATTTTTTTAAAGATGTTATTTATTTATTTGAGAGAGAGCACACGTGTGTGCAAGTGGGAGGAGGGGCAGGGGGAGACGAAGAGAGAGAATCCCAAGTAGACTCCAAGCTTCTGCAGAGCCCAACATGGGGCTGATCCCACTCCCTCTCCCCCAGATCACCACCCTAGCCAAAAGTCAAAAGTCTGACACTCAGCTGACTAAGCCATCCATGCGCCCCGATAAAGGCTTTTTATTAGTAGGCATTCAGGTATTGGTGGGCTGAAATGTATGTGTTGGGAGTGATATGATGGAGGAATTAAACTTGGGGACTGAGAGTCTCTCCTAGATCTCAGGAAAGCCACATCTGGCCCTTGGGGAGAACTAACCCCAGACACCCCAGAGCAAACTGCTCTACTCTGGCCAGAAAGTGTTCTTTCAGTGTTTCTGTAACACTTGATGTGCTGCCAAAGGGGAAAGAGAAGGAAAACCCTTAGTTAAGTAAACATATATTCATATTTCACTGCAAGAGGTTGAATGGTCTAAGTCAGCATAATTGGTCCCATATGTTCAGCATTGATGGTCCAGACATGACTAGTTGCACCTTTGAAACAAGACAGATGAGGTGTTTCTGTTATGAAAATCTTACGTGCCATTTATTGCATGTCTGTACATGCCAGGCACTGCATGGAGTTTTATGTGCAGCATTCTATGATCTCTGAAAGAAGGAGGTGTTATGTGTCTTACTTTACAAACAAGGAGACTGAGTCTCACTTGGACCAGTGACTTGTACAAGGTCTTCTGGCCTGAGTGGCTGAGCTGGGTGGGGATAAACCTTCCTTTTTTGACTCCAGAGTTCTTACACTTATCGTGCTCCCAAACCACAGGCATTCGAACCTGAGCCTTCTGGGTGGGGAAGGCTGGACTCTCAAGAGCTCCCTTACCCAAGGCAATTTGGGCTACTGGATTCATTCCCTAGACCAGGTGGTCTAACCCTGGCTATGCATTAGAATCGCGAGAAGATATGTTTTTTTAAGTCCTGATACCCAAAGTGCACCCCTGACCAATAAACTTGGGTGCAGCTTTGGGTGAAAAGTAGCCATGGTGTTAAAAAAAAAAAAAAGCCATTTAACACCTTTCTTGGAGAGTCTGATATCTGCTAGTTTTGAAGGCATGCTGGAGAGTTAGAAGATGATGATGAAGAATCGCAGTCAGATTCTGGAACTCTTTTCTGGCTGAATTGGTGTTCCTTTACAGAAAAAACTTAAGGGTTGCCGTCTGCTTGGGAAGCTTCTTTTGCAAAGGACTTCTACCAAGAAAAAGTTAAACGCCCAAGTCACAAAGTGGGGTACAGGCTGAAGGATTTCATGAGGGCCTTGGGACTTCACTGCTGAAATGTGTGCACAAGGGGGAAAGGCACAGGTAGGCTCTGTCTTTTTTTCTTTTAAAGATATTATTTATTTATTTATTTGACAGAGAGCACATACAGAGGCAGGGGGAGCTGCAGGGAGAGGGAGAAGCAGGCTCTGCACAGAGCAGGCAGCCTGATGTGGGGCCCCCTGGGATCATGCCCTGAGGGACTGAGCCACCCAGGCATCCCTGCTTTTTTTTCTTAAGCCAAAAAAAAAAAAAAAAAAAAAAAAATACCAGGGGAAGTGGGGAAGTGATCCTGGTTATTATCATCATTGTTGCTTAAAGGTCTGAGCCCCTTTACACCCTCAGGGCTCAGAGAAGTTGAATAGCTTGACTTGCTAGGGTCCCTGTTTGCCCCTCCAGACCCATCCCAGGAGGCCAGCCTGTGGGAGGGCAACAATGAATTGACTCCTGGCACTGTGGCTGCCCCTGGTTTGGGCTAAAATGGATACTGTGATGTATATTTGACTGAGTATATCCCTGTGTACTGGCACAGTTGTTACTTATCTGAAATTCAAGTGTAACTGGAACGTCTTGTTTTTTAGCTGGCAACCCTATGCCTCGTTGGGGGCATGTGGAAAATCTGATCTACCAACAACCATGTTTTATACCTGACTTTGGTTTCTTCCCTCTGTGCAGGCATGTCAGTGGGGTTTTGCTGCACTCCCTCTTTTCTGCCGCCATGCCACAGCTGTGACCCCTCCATGCAGAAGCAGCCAGACCATACATTCCCCTTGCTTCCCAAAGCTCCTGCCAGGCCCATTCTATCCCCGTCAGCTACTTGGTTTCTGCTAGCAGGGCTTTGTTACCGTTGGTACAAACGGGACTGTTCAGGAGTCAGTTTCATCCCATGAATGGTCCTTTTTTCTGTGTCACTTTTCTCAAGTGGTGGTGTGCATTCACTCGAGGGAAGTTAATGTTTACCATTTACAATCTGGGGACAATTGAGTCAAGTGATCTCAGAGTAAAGGTTTTAAATTCTTCTCTCATTAAGTATTGTTGCTACTTCTTTATCAGTTGAGAAACCTTCATGTTTACATAAAATGAAACAAAAACTAAAGTCACAAGTTTCTGTTTGTTCTGGGTTTGGCCTCCGCCAGCGTTAGGGATAAAGAAGGAGAGCCCTTAAACTAGATGACAGGGGGGATCCCTGGGTGGCGCAGCGGTTTGGCGCCTGCCTTTGGCCCAGGGCGCGATCCTGGAGACCCGGGATCGAGTCCCACGTCAGGCTCCCGGTGCATGGAGCCTGCTTCTCCCTCTGCCTATGTCTCTGCCTCTCTCTCTCTCTCTGTGTGACTATCATAAAAAAAAATAAATAAAATAAAATAAACAAACAAACAAACAAACAAACAAAAAACTAGATGACAGGGAAGCTGCCCAGGCCATGATTCAAATAGCAGCCAGAATGATGGGGATGGGGGAAGGGAGGCAGTCCTGGTACAGCCCTTTCTCTTGGAGGGGGGACACAGGGCACTGCAGGGGAAGGGAAGGGATATGGGCTCCAAAAGCCTTCTTGTAAACTGCAGACCCACCCCTGAAGGAGGCCTTACCTCCAACTGCAGGGGGACCACTTGATAGTAAAGCCCACAGCAGACAGGTCGAAAGGAGACCCTTAGCTCCTGGGCAAAGGGCATCCTCCCCTCTGTTTGTTGCTGCTTCCCTGGGCTACATATGCTTTGCAGGTGGGAAGCAAAGAACACAGAGGAGTTCAAGGCTATCCCTCACTCTTGCATCCTCCCCTGGGCCTCCCAATTCTGAGGCTGAGCTTCAAAGAGCTCGCTTGACTCCTCTATTTTGTTGTTTGAGGAAGAGTAGAAAGAGCAGGGCAGTGGGTCCGACAGGCTGGCACTTCAGTCCTGCCCTTATTCCAATGCTCAGGCCAAGGCATTTCTGCTCTCCCTTTCCAGGCACCCAGGATTGTAGAGCAGATTGATGGCACCTGACACCCAAGGCAGGGTTGAATTAAATAGGGCTCGCCAACCCACTCTTCCTCCTGTAGCACTGCCCCCCTGCCCAGTCCTCCTCCCATGGCTTGGAGGGCCTCCAGGGCCCAGGATGCTGCTCAGTGCTGGCATTCCACCCAGTACCCCTGGACCTGCAATAGTAGCAGCTTCTGCTTCTTTTATCCACCTTGGGCTGTGGTTCCAAGGTTTGGAGAAAAGGAAAGAAGCTCATGTTATGAAAGGGAGGCCACTCAGCCAGACAAAGATACCTTAGAGCCCAGAGCCTTCTGGCCATCACAAACCAAAAATTTATTTTCTCTTCTCATTCACGGGTGGCAATTATGTTGCTCCAATGTTGCTATTCCCCATGCATTGACTAAGATCTCTCTGATCAGTCCCAGTACTTATTCCTACAAGGCCTAGGCCTGGCTTCAGAAACCCTACTTCAGGTGGCCAACAGGCCCAGGTTCAAATGCAAGCCAATGACAACAACATCTACCAAAATCAGTAGAATGTGCTGGCAGACCCTGTACATCTGATCATGTCCTACCACGAAGGCACTCTTATCCTTGAAGGGGATCAGAGAGGTTAAAGAGCTTTTCTGAGGTCATGTGTCAGGCAGCAAGGGACTTTCCTGGGCAACCATGGCTTAATCACTAGCCCACCTGCCATCATACACACTTAGCAAGCACTCAGCCACTATTCATGGATTTAAAGATGAGATGTGCTAGTTGATCACACAGAAAGTCGCCTGTTCACTAGCATTCCCCAGCTGACCAATTTTGAGTCTAACAGACTAAGGTCCCTAAATGTCTGGCCCACTGTGGCTGTGTGTGGTTGGTAGGAGGTGCTGCTTCAGAGGCATGTCAACATCCCACCTCTGTCCCACTCCCAGCCTAGGAGTGACGCTCTCTCCCCTGCTCACCCTTCCGAACTCTGCCCACATCACACCCATTTATGAACACACTGCACATTAAATCCATGTCATGCATCCATCCTGCTGGGCTCAGAGGATGTCACCTCCAACTTTTGAGGAAGCTACAAATTTGTTCAGAAATATAAGGCAAACCTGCATGAAACAATGGACTGTATATCCAAACAATTTATTTTCCAGATGAATAAATATTTGCAAATCATGTCCCATAAGCCCATCCCTGTGCTTAGCACTGGAGGTCGATGACAGGAGCCACACTCCATCTATGAAACTGATGTTGGAGTCCGGTCAAGGGCTGGTGGTGATTAAGAATGCGCAGGGATGCTCCATCTTGCAGCTGCAGGGCTGGGTGGGACTGGGCCCCTGGGGTTGGCAGATGCAGCTGCGGGAACAGCTGGACAGCTACTCTCCCACCTGGGTGGGAGGCCATTTATCCAAGGCTGCTTAGTAGCAGTTACTTGTTTAAGGTTTGACTTCTCACTTTAGTGGCTTATCCACTCCACAGAAGGAAACAACCTTGAAAGGAGCGAAGGGGGGGGGTCAAGTTTCTTGCGAATTCCACCCAAATTACAGCCAGAAGCAGCCCTCTTATCCGGGTGTGCTGTATAGAGGGTATTAAATTCCCATTTAGTCTCCCTCAGCTTTAATACATCTCTCACATTGATTGAACGTTGTCTCCGGTGTTTCTCCGTCCAGCAAGCCTTTTGCCATCATAAAGATGAGTTCTAGCACGTTAGGGAGAACGAGAAGGTTGGTTGTACAAGCATCCCTTGTTGGCCTGGTCTACTCCTCCTGCCATAACTCCCCCCAAATAATTTTAAAGCCGTCCACTTCTGCAAGGAAAAACAGGGGGAGGGGTTTCCATTGTACATGGAAGTAGTCAAACAGTGAAAAGTTAGCAGCTTAAAATGTAATCTCTGAATGGTCATTGGCAAGAAAACTGAACTGGAAGCAGCCTCCTGGCCTGTGTTTTAGCAACAACCAGAATTGTGACCACTCTGGAGAACTTTCCCGTGTTCTGAGACTACATCTTTCCTAAATACTTCGTGTCAGATCAACCTTTCTGCCATGGGACCATGACGATGGCGAGGTCAGCCCCTCGCCTCTCCCCCATGCATCCTGCTTCCTAGTCACTCTGCTGGTTAGGTCTCTGCTATCTTCCTGGCGGTTTCCCACCTCCTGGCCTCCTCCTTCCTGCTCATCTTGCTCTGGCTCAGCCGGATGTCAGTGCGGGGGGCGAGGGGGGGTGTCAAGTATGGCTCTGATCTCCTCCCTCCCGTGCTCAGAAACCTTCCAGGAATCCCTGCTGTCTCAGCCAGGATTCAGGGCTCTCCGCTGTCAGCCTGTATCCACTTGCTCTGTCACTTTAGTCCTAGCACAGGAGCGCCGCCCTACAGCTACATTCATGTTCCAAAACTATTAGGGCCTCCTTTTTCTCTTTTATTATTATTATTTATTATTTATTATTTATTATTTATTATTTATTATTTATTATTTATCTACTAGGGCCCACCGCCCCTGCTCCTTGAAACCCTGTCCACACGCCCCTCCTCTAATTCATGCCTTTACTTATTCATTTACACACTTATTTTGAGCGTCTTCTATGAACTGGCTATGGTGTGGATGTGAGACCTCTTGGGACTCTCGATCCAATAGAAGAGAAAGAACTGAATGAGGAATCACAAAAGATGTTACAAAAGGGAGGGCCCCAGCACCTAATTAGTTGAGGGGGGAGAGACCAGGGCAGGCCTCCCAGACCCTGTCAGTACAGCCCCCCACCCCAGTGAGCTGTGTTCCGTTTCCCCCTTTAACTCCTGGGACTCTCTGCTGCTCCTTTTCTGGGGCAAGTGCCTTTCTGTACCCCATCAGACTATTACAGCAAATCTTAGACCCAGGAGGTGCTGTGTAAATACTCATTGGGAAATGAATCATTGTGCCAACCCCTGGCAGTTCAACGCGGAGTTTAGCTATCTTTACAGCCATCCGTGGTGATTACAGGGTGGGTTTGCTGCTCCTGACATCATCTGAGTGGGTGGCCTTGCCTTTAGTTTCTTCAGTCAGCAGCTTGGCTCACCGAAAACTGAAGATCATACCCGACTGTAATCAAAGGTTATTTTGCAGAGTTCAGGTTACAAAACAGGTTTCCATTTTATATTTCCTGTGCTTCTATAAATATTTGAATTTTCCACTACCAACTTGGGTTACCTTTATAATTTGGCATTTTAAGACTTTTTTTTTTTTATTTATGATAGTCACAGAGAGAGAGAGAGAGGCAGACACACAGGCAGAGGGAGAAGCAGGCTCCATGCACCGGGAGCCCAATGTGGGATTCGATCCCGGGTCTCCAGGATCGCGCCCTGGGCCAAAGGCAGGCGCCAAACCGCTGCGCCACCCAGGGATCCCTAATTTGGCATTTTAAATGTCGTTAAGTAAATTAAAGAAACCAAAGAAATATTTGCTTCTCCCACTCCACTTATTTGCCTTATATTTAAAGAAAAACAAAGTTACCTGGACATACCCCTGACTTCCAGTCCCATGGATGTCAATGAATAAGGACTATAGGTGATTTGAGAGGCAAAGGTGAATTTTAAGTGCTTCGAAGTCTCAAGAAAAAGAGCGTTCTTGTGGAGGGTCTGAAGGCATGAAATAAAACAACCAGAGCATTCATAACCACAGGAAGTATCCCCAGATTCAGAGGAAGATGATGGAACTGGATGGGACCCAGGCAGAGCTTCACCGTTCCCTGCTAAGAGCACAGGTCCACACTTGGGCATAAGATTTGGCTGGCATGGGGGTGACAGGAGAGGCAGAGGCCCCTCTCTGCAGAGTCACCCTGACCTCCATTTCCTGGAATAAATGAGCACTCCCATCACAGCACACTCATCTGTCTGGATGGCTGGGCTCATGGCCAGCCTGTGGCTGACCCACATAGCCTCCCCCAAAGTATGCAGAGGGCCCCTGCTCTCCCACAACCATAGAGACCTTGAAGCAAGCTTTCTCCAGTTTCTTATAGTGAAATATCTTCTTTTCCCACCTGGCATTCACCCTGGAGGCAGTTCTCAAATGCGTCAACCTTGAGAGCCAACCTGGCATGAAAGAGTCACATGGAGAAGACTCCCTAATAGAAGCTATGACCTTCAATTGAGGAAGATGTGCAGCCCAGCGTGACTTGGCAGGAAGCCAGGCAAACAAATTCTCAGATCCTTCTTTCTGCTTTCAAATCTCCTGCTTATATATCCATTGGCCAAATAAGTGCTTGGTGGACTACTTATGCTAAAAATTATTAGTTGTTCATCTGAAATTCAAGCTTAACTGGGTGTCCTGTGTTCTTATTTGCTATATCTGGCACAACCCTAAACAGAGACACCCCCCTCCTCCACTCCTTGCACACACATACTCAGGAGCTCGGGAGGGTGTGACATCCTGAGTGTGGCAGAGGCACAGCTGTTGAGTGGAGATGGGCACCTCTTGGTACCCCCAGTCACTTACCCACAAAACGCCAGGCCTGTGTTTCTCCTCCCTCCCTCCCTCTGCCTGTCTCGACCACTTGTGGCCAGCGTGTTTGAATACATAACAACCAGCATAGAATGTATGCTCCAGAAGTACTATTAAAAAAACCAGAAGTACAACTATTGTGGGCCAATACTTTTAGAAATATTTGTGGGTCAGATGAAATCAACATTTCCAGGTCTATTTCAGCAGGCAAGCATTTTACTGGAAGCTCCAAGTTATTCTGTAGTTGGTGATATGAGTGATGGATTTTTTTCCCCCATACCTAGAGATGGATCATGTTGAGGTGCAAGAATTGTAAACTCCTGTCTTTATGACCAGTAGCAGCCTTTGCAAGGCCACTGGCCAAATGTGTGGCATAGTCTGTGACTGAGAACACAGTGATAATAGTGATCTCAGGTGCTGTCATCTTCCTGACACGCTGTTGAGTTGGGGATGAAGGACTTCAAGTGACTCACAATTTTAAAAAATGGGTGAAAGTAGTCGAAGGTGCAAACTTCCAGTTTTAAAATAAATAAGTCCTGGCTTGTAATGTACAGTATGGTGACTATAGTTAACAGTACTGTATTGTAAGAAAAAAATACCATATTGTATACTCTCTACCTAAGAGAGTAGGTCTTTAAAGTTATCATCACAAGAAAAAAATTTTTGTGACTATATGTTGTGATGGTAGTGAACTAGCTAACTAGATTATTATGATCATCATTTTGTAATGTATACAAATATCAAATCATTATTTGTATACCTGAGACTAATATAACATGTCAATTATATCTCAATTAAAAAAAAAAGAAAACAACTTTTAAGGGGGCACCTGGGTGGCTCAGTCGTTTAAGTTTCTGACTTGATTTCAGCTCAGGTCATGATCTCAGCCCCATGTTGGGCTACTTGAGATTTTTCTCCCTCTCTCTCCACCCCTACCCCCACCCCTGCTAGTGTTCACACACTTTCTCTCTCTCTAAAAAAAAGAAAAATTAAAAAAGAAAGATTTTTGATGGGGGGAGTTATATTTCTTAAACATTGTTTAGAAGGTAAGTGGACAGATGAATGAACTTGTGAATGAGAATATACATCCAGACATGTATGTTAAATATGTTTCACACAGGACACTGAGGATACCCCATTTCTCTCTCATCATGACCCTAGAGATTGGGAACCTACTGGAAAAACTCCATTATTTAAAAGGATAAAAATCCGTCGTTCTGTTTTGCAGCTGTTGCAGAGGTGAGAGAAGAAACCATGCCTGACCTGCCATTGCCAGGAGGCCTGCAAGCTGACCGCACATCATTTTCCCTTCCTCACACCAGTGGGTACCAGGTGGAGCCTGCCTTGTTTTCACCAGCCCAGCCTGGAGGAGCCCATACAGAAAATGCAGCTCATCCTGGGGTGACCTCTGCTGGATTAAAGCTCCTACCGCCTCTTGCATTTAATCATACGATTGGCCACATAATACTTTCTGAACATAAAGATGTCAAATTTAATTGCTCCATCAATATACCTAACATGTACCAGGACATTGCAGTTATTTCCTGGTGGAAAGATGGGAAGGAGTTGCTTGGGGCACATCATGCAATTACTCAGTTTTATCCGGATGACGAAGTTACAGCAATAATTGCTTCCTTCAGGTACGTGCTCTTTCTTCCTTTTCTTTTTTAAGATTTTATTTATTTATTCATGAGAGACACAGAGGGAGAGAGAGAGGCAGAGACACAGGCAGAGGGAGAAGCAGGCTCCATGCAGGAAGCCCGACATGGGACTCGATCTTGGGACTCCAGGATCACGCCCTGGGCCGAAGGCAGGCGCCAAACCACTGAGCCACCCAGGGATCCCCTCTTCCTTTTCTTATTGTTGTTATGTTATTGCTGATTCAAAAGCAAAAGCCTCATAAGTTAAAAGACAGAGGCTTTTTTGTTTGTTTTCGGTGTTAGCAACTGCCCGGTGCATTTAGAGTGTAGATTAATAGCTGACTATATTGTTGATCTCTTTTACTCTGATCTTGGCCCCCCTGGGACTGTTGATTATCAGATGGGTTCCGGGGAATTACTTGCCACCCGACCTACAAGTCATATCAGGCCCGCTTTACTCAAGAGCCCTCCCAGTGAGTAGGAACAGTGTTTCTTACCTGTGAGGAGATATCTAAATCACCCCATGGGCATGGAGTTTTGAAAACATCCCCATCCCTTTCATTTGCTTTATCCCCCCTCGCCCACTTGTCCCCCCCAACACCCCTGGCTTCTGCAGATCATGGTGCTGAGATAGCCCTCATACCTGTTGGGGTGGGCAAGAGATGTAGAGTCCAAAGTCTGGGAAAAGGAGACAAACCTTCAGCCAATTGGGTCCCTGTCTCCATGTTCTACTTTGTTGTGGCAGGGGCCAGCTGAATGTGCTACGGGGGTGACAGGGCTAAGCCAAGTCAGCATGTATAGCTGGAAGAATCCATTGTCCCTGGGATTGAGTCATTGTATTTTCAGAGTACAGTAGACAGTGAGCCTGCTGCTGCTTCTCCCCCGTCCCTTTTTTATTCCTCTCCTCTTTAGCCAGGAGGGGTTTGGGTTTTTCGTTTTGTTTGTGTTTGAGTCAGAGCCTCCTTGAATGTACAACCGTAGAGTTCAGTGAGCCTGTGGTCATTAAAAGCTCAAAATGAGGTCAAAGCCATGCCATTGGAGCAAGTGCCTTCCCGAGTGGAGCCCTCTTTGGTCTGCTACGTTTTCACTTTCTCTGGCCTGATATTTGGGGCAGTCCCAGACAGTGTCATGTCTTTTGGTGAATCATTTTATGTTTCCTTTTCAGAAAACTGCCTCAGAGATACCACAAGGCTTACAACTCCAGTTAGAGTTTAGTGTGTCCACACTTCCACAAGATGCACGTGGTTTTTTTGATAGTTTTTTTTCCAAGATGTGGGCTTGGTTAGCATCAAAGCAAAGAACACAGCTTTCACATTTTCCATTGATTGGTTTAAACTCTGGCTGGTTTAAACTCTGGCTGGGTCTCTCAGGCTGCCATTCTCAGCCAGTGGCTGAGACCACTCAGGAGATTGGACTACATTCTTTTCTGCATCAGCTACAAACCACAGAGGTATTACCGTGCTATAGACACAGCTTCTGATGAGAGAAGACCACCATTTAATAATAACCAAGGAGCAGTGTAAAGGTCTAAAGAGACAGACAGAAAGCTGGCACATTGGTCTCATCAGGTATCATTATGAGGAAAGCACTGCCTTGCTGTCTCTCTGGGCCTAGGAATCCTGGCCAGCAGTGAGACCATGGGTGAGCTGCCCCTCTTGCCCCAGGTGGGTTTGGGTCAGATGACCCACAGCTTCAAGTGTATTCTAGGGCTCATGAGATGATTTCAAAGAACCTAAATTGGAGAGTTTTTATTTTTTTTATTTTTTTTATTTTTTTTTTTAATTGGAGAGTTTTTAAACTTAGAGTAGATAGTGTTGTATCTTGGATATATGTCTTCAGAGTTCAGAATATGACCTGGATCCTATTTTTAGAACTTTAGAAAAATAAACTATATTTTTTCATGGATCCAGCTTCATTTTCAAAACTCATTCTGAAGGGGAAAAAATTCTTACTTGATCTCTAAACTAAGCGATAAAGCAAATTTAGTGCTCTGAATTCTTAGAAAAGGTGGACACTGCTGAATGGAGTAGCTTTGGAGACAAGTCCACCATTATAATATTCTTCAACTGTATTAAAGTCATGTTCAGATGACCCAGGAGCTATATGGTGATTCAGTGAAGTAAATTGTAGTGACTTAATCAAGATTATACATATTTCGGTAATTTCTTGACAGGAGAGTAAACACTCTACATTTGATATCTCTTAGATGAGGACCCTGAGGTTCCTGTGAGTAGGCTGACTATGACCAGGATCACTAGGGAGTAAGCTGTCACCCTTAAGCAGGGGGCTTGATTTGCACACCTGTAGTGTCCTTTCTTCCCACATCTCGTGGGTCCTAAAACAAGTCTACTCTGGTTCCCAGGAACAGTGAAGAGTCAAAAACTCTAGGCTTTTAATATATGGAATTTAATCAGGAATTCATTAGCCTAGGGATCCCTGGGTGGCGCAGCGGTTTGGCGCCTGCCTTTGGCCCAGGGCGCGATCCTGGAGACCTGGGATCGAATCCCACGTTGGGCTCCCGGTGCATGGAGCCTGCTTCTCCCTCTGCCTGTGTCTCTGCCTCTCTCCCTCTGTGACTATCATAAAGAAATAAAAATTAAAAAAAAAAAAAAAAAAGAATTCATTAGCCTGCAATTTTGTTGGAGTTGCCATTAATAATACCAGTATGGACTATGTGTATTTAAGGGAGTGTACAAAATGCCAATGTGTACATATTGGCAGGAATCAGAGCAATTATGGAGAGAAACACAAGGTATTTGGAGCTAGGTCACAGGACCATTTTTGTATGAGGTGTTATTATAAGAAAGGCTAGAATTTACATGAATTTTGAAAATGATGGGTCTCCAGTTTGAGGCCCTCACACCGGTTTGTTTCAGCATACATCCTTTAAATATGAAGCAACTGTGAGTTGGTGGAGACTGCCAAGATTGTGGATGTGATTTAACTTTCTCAGTCTTTCTTGCTTCCACATTTCCTCTTCTATATCAGACCTCACACTTAAACTCCCAAACCCCCTGTTCTGAAAACAAGCATTGGTCAATTGTCTGGTCTCTGACCCTAAAACAAGACCTGTTTCTGGTTGAAGGTGTAAGTTAGGACATGTGCATCCTTAATGCAGTGGAGCTCTCCTCTCTTTTTTTTTTTTTAATTTTTATTTATTTATGATAGTCACACAGAGAGAGAGAGAGAGAGAGAGGCAGAGACACAGGCAGAGGGAGAAGCAGGCTCCATGCACCGGGAGCCCGACGTGGGATTCGATCCCGGGTCTCCAGGATCGCGCCCTGGGCCAAAGGCAGGCGCCAAACCGCTGCGCCACCCAGGGATCCCCGGAACTCTCCTCTCTTACTCCTTCCATTGCTTCCACCCCCTCTTTTCCATGGTGGTCCAACACTATCATGTTGCCCTCTCCCTTCCAAAGGAAGAAAAGACTGTGATGAAGTAATTTACACTAGGGAAAGCTTTCTTTCGCATTCACCGGTGACATCATTTTAGACCTAAGGAGTAGAGATTTTTTTTTTTCCCAAATCACAACACAGGCAACTGCCCACCAGTGATAAAAATGGACAGCCTTGCTTGTGATGGTATTTGTGGGCAATCCATTACTTACTGGATGAACCACTAACTGCATGAACGTCGGGACATTGAGACAAGGAGGGTAGAGCTGGTCTGTACCCTCCTGCATGTGCCTGTGGGATAAAAGTGGAAGGGAGAACCAAAGGTCAGGTGCAGAAGTGCTAAGAGAGGGTTCATATGTTAAGGTGGTCTCTTCTTCAGATTATAGATTTGGCCTTGAATGATTGATTTAGGGGAGAAAACCTGGCATCAGGACTGAGGGGACATTTTTGCCACCCAGGAGCCAACTCATCTTTCAGTCAAATTTCAGCTTATTTAAACTGGGGATGGGCATCTGGGTTGCTCAGTGGTGGAGCATCTACCTTTGGCTCAGGTAGTGATCCTGGGGTCCTGGGATTGAGTCCTGAATTAGGCTCCCTGCTCCATGGGGAACCTGCTTTTCCCTTTACCTATGTCTCTGCCTTTCTCTCTCTGAGTCTCTCATGAATAAAATAAATAAAATCTTAAAAAAAAAAAAAAAATAGGGCAGCCCCGGTGGCCCAGCAATTTAGCGCCACCTTCAGCCCGGGGTCTGATCCTGGAGACCTGGGATCGAGTCCCACGTCAGGCTCCCAGCACGGAGCCTGCTTCTCCCTCTGCCTGTTTCTCTCTCTCTCTCTCTCTCTCTCTCTCTCTGTCATGAATAAATAAATAAAATCTTTAAAAATAATAATAATAAACTGAGGGTGGGGGTGGATATGATAGAAGTTCATGTTCATTCAAGTACAAGTCCCACCTACTTGGGAAAGGCTGACGGAGATTTAACATCATGAGTGAGAGTGTTTCTAAAAGATTTTAGAAACTGCTTGGTCTTGATTCCTCCATGTATATATTTTAAAGTTATTTTTATAGTGATATATGTACTTTGTTAAATACTTAGAAAATACCAAATACCTGTAGAAAAACTGTGGTCCACAACGCCGAGAAAGCTTTTCCAAGCACATATAAATTGAATATTCCTGAAATGAAATTGCCATTTTATGACACAGATGATTACATATCTTGTTTCGTTCACTTAAGAATGTTTTCCTGTTTTATGAAAAGTCTTCAAAATATTTTGATGGCTGCCAGATGCCTCTGTAACCTGCTATTGTAAAACAGAAGCAAATATGGAAGAATGTAAATGATATTGTAAAGGGAAAACTTTTTAAAAATATTTTTATTTATTTCTTCATGAGAAATACAGAGAGAGAGAGGCAGAGACATAGGCAGAGGGAGAAGCAGGCTCCGTAGGGGGAGCCTGATGCAGGACTCGATCCCAGGACCCCGGAATTGAGACCTGAGCCAAAGGCAGATGTTCAACCACTGAGCCAAAGGCAGACAGTCAGTCACTGAGCCACCCAGGCATTCCTGTAAAGGGAAAACCTTAAAAATTATTTTCAAAATGCCAACATTGATCGGTGTGTACAAGGGAAGAAATAACTGATATGGTACTTCAAGTCCAGATGTCCTCTCGAGCTGGGTCCATTCTATGCTAATAATTCACATTTTTCCTCTTTCACTTGGACATCTATTATAGGTATAGGAAACGCTCCGTGTCTGCTAAGCTAATAGGTTGGAGTATTCTTTTTTTTTTTTTAAGATTTTATTTATTTATTCATGAGAGACACAGAGAGAGAGAGGCAGAGACACAGGCAGAGGGAGAAGCAGGCTCCATGCAGAGAGCCTGACATGGGACTCCATCCCAGGTCCCCAGGATCACACCCTGGGCTGAAGGCGGCGCTAAACCTCTGAGCCACTGAGGCTGCCCGGATTAGAGTATTCTTAATTGATGGCTTGATACTGAAAATTGTGATTGATACTGAAAATGCACCTCCACCCTGCCTCCTACCCCACATTCCTGACCTAGTCCTGGATGGTGTGCAGCTTAGGCTGCATCTTCAGAGCTTATAGTTGTTCTCCTTTGCAGGACTTAAGTCACTAGGCTGGACCATCCGCTTGGCTCTCCAATTGGTATTGTGCCTCATTTGTGCCAGATACCAACTTAAAACTATAGCTCATCCATTCATCCAGATCCTGGGATGCTGCATGGACAGGGGCCTTTCCCTGGAGTCTCTAAAAAAGGGTTGTAATTTTGGGGATACACAGTTAGCTCTACGGTCTGGCACAGGACGTAAGGAACTCTGACGTAGGTGGAAACACTCGCTGGTCGGATAAAACATTCCAGGCAGGCACCAGCCATCAGACCAAAAGACTGGGGAGACCAACTCTCAAACAGAAACAAAAGCCGCTGTTCCTGTAGGCTGCCGGACTCTGCAGATTTAATTTATTGGCGTAACTTGTGGCAAAGGGAAAGGATTTGATCTGTTTTCTGTGTAGCCTCGGGATTCCCCATTGGGAATTAAATTCTAGCTTGATTGTCAGTAGTTAAAGCTGGAAGGACTTTATTGCTTTCTAAAACTTATAGTTCTCTAAATACATTTTTTCATTTTTAATTTTTTTATTGTGGTAAAATGTGCAGAGGATAAAATGTACTATTTAAAAAAAATTTTTTTAAAGACTTTATTTATTCATGAGAAACACAGAGAGGAGAGAGAGAGAGAGAGAGAGGCA
The DNA here is from genome assembly GCF_053574225.1 of Canis aureus. NCBI lineage: Eukaryota > Metazoa > Chordata > Mammalia > Carnivora > Canidae > Canis > Canis aureus. The sequence continues at coordinate 28,486,189 of NC_135622.1, read as the reverse complement.
GAGAGGCAGAGACACAGGCGGAGGGAGAAGCAGGCTCCATGCAGGGAGCCTGATGTGGGACTCGATCCTGGGACTCCAAGATCACGCCCTGGGCTGAAGGCGACGCTAAACCACTGAGCCACCCGGGCTGCCCAAAATGTACTATTTTAACCCTTCCGGGTGTGCAATTCCGCAGCGTTAAGTCTATTCACATGATTGTACAGCCCTCACCACCATCCATTCCCAGAATGTTCTCCTCCTCCCAAAGGGAAACTCCTTGCCCATTGAACACTAACTCCTCATCCCCTTTTCCCCCTGACCTTTGGTGACCTCTATTCTACTTTGTAATGTTGACTTATCTAGGTACCTCCTATAAGGGGAATTGTGCAGTATTTGTGCCTTTTGTCTTTCTTTTAAGAAGGCTGTAGAACATAGCTGTTCCCGAAGAGCCATTCCTGAGTGCGGCAGTGGAGCTGGGCTAGGTCTGCGGGACGGGGAGGCTGAGAGTGTCTGCTGCCCGTCCTGGGGCTAACCCAGCTGGGGCTGCGCTAATGTGACTGGTTTTACAGCTGCGGCCCTGCAGCTCTGTCCAGGTGGTTCCTGTCTAGACGCGGTGGCTGAGTCCCTACAGTGGCTTTGGTTCTCCCTGGTTCAGATGTTTGTATTTGACCCAAATCTGACACGATTGTTATACCTTCTTTAAAGCGATGCATACACAGGGTAAAATACTCCAACTGTTCAAAAATCCTCTTCCACTCCATCATTCAGCCCTTCCCCAGCAAGGAGCTGTGGTTATTCACTTCTTGGGTATCTGTCGGAGATATTCAATCCATATGAGTCGTGTGTGTGTGTGTGTGTGTGTGTGTGTGTGTGCGCGCGCGCGCGCGCGCTCATGTGTGCCTGGCCCCAGAGTTCATCTAATAAAATGTTAAAGCTCTGGTTAAATCAATACCCAGGATCCAATGTTTTCTGTGGCTGTGTAAATGCTGTTTTCAGCTGAGTCATGTAGAAGGCTGCGCTTACATCTTACTTCTTCTTCTTCTGCTTTTGGATTTTCTTCAATTTAATAGCTTCCTCATTTGTTAGTCTGCTTAATTTTCTAAAAAGCATCTTAATTTTCTAAAAGCATCTCCTCGCAGAGTGATATTCTGAAATCAGGACTGATTTTTTTCCTGGGAGATGCCTGTCCCAGGATAGCTCAAGTCTGGGCACGCTTGCTCTCCAGCTACAGGGTACAGCTCAGTAATCTTTGCTCTCGTGCTGGGGGCCTTCATGGCACCTCTTTGCTCCAGGAGCCTGGGTTCCACATGCCTGGCCCCCAACACTGCCTTTTGGTGGTCACTCCTCCACTTTGGCATGGAGCCCACCCACCATCAGCATGGAATTTGCATGTCTGAAAATGCCATTATTTTTTCTGTGCTTACCTTGAGGTAGTTTGGCTTGATATGGAATTCAAAAGGAAAATAATTTCCTGTTGTGGTTTGGAAGTGATTGACAGACCTCCTTTTCACTCTTAGATTTGTTCTTAAGAAGCATGGTGCTGTTCTGATCATGTGTGGTGCTGCTTTCCTTCTCTCTGGAAGCTTCTGGGATCTCCACGTTATCTTGGAGTTGTGACATTCCCTGGTGAAGCCCCTTACTGGGTCTTTTTTCTCCCACTGTGCTGCCCACCTAAGGGTCTGGGAAGGAAAGTCCTAGATCTCCAGCTCTGGGGCATTTTGTTCAGTTATGCTCCCCTTCCTGTGTTCTTTCTGGAACTCCTCTTACTCAGTTGTTGGAATGCCTAGATTGCTATTCTGAGCTTAGGGCCTTTGCTGGTGAACCTCCAGGGACTAGGCCTGCTGTTTCCTTTAGGGAGAGGGAGGAACTTGAGGACAACCTCTTCTGTCTCCAGCTCACCCCACGCCCAGCCTTCAGCATGCCAGCTTTAACTTGCATGTCTGGGAAGCAACAAATAGAATTATTTGTGGAAAATCTTTCTTGTGCTATAAGTAAGATGGATCTGGACTTGATGATTAAGGCAGGCACATAGCCTTTCTCCCCAGACGATTGCTGACCTCTTCCTGATATGAGCGACTAAAGACAGTTTTGATCATGTTCCCTTTGCACTCTCCTTTTCTACTCCTGGCCTGGTTGGCTTAAGGAACTCCTAGGGTTTTTGTGCCTTTTGCATCTAATTGCTACAGCCCCGGCTGTGCTGCTAAGCTTTTACTTAGGCCTGATGGTTTCTCAGTTCCATGGGCCCTCTGTGCAGTTGTACCATGCATCCATGGGCTGCTTTCCTGGGGCTCTGCCCTGCACAGAGGGACCTCTGTGGCCTTCACTTTCACTCTGATCCCTGGCTCTCTAAGTCATGTGGCCAGCCTGTTGCAATACTGGAGTCCCAGACCCTGTGCCAGAGCCAGATCTTCAAAGGCGCAGCAATCCTCAGCCTATCAGATCTCATCATCAGTCCAGCCCCTGAGTCTTGCCTCAAAAAAATAACTCCTCTTCTACAATGAACTTTTGAGATCTGTGGAAAGGACCTCCCGTCTTCAGTAGCCATGACCTTAGTATTTTTTGGAACTGCAGAAAAGCCTAGACTGGTCAGCCATGCAGAATCTTCAGGAGCTACCAAGAACAGGGTGTACTATTCAGCCACTAGCTGATACTCCTGATGGACAGGACACCATTCTAGACACATGCTTCTCTCATTCTTTCTTCCTGCCATCATGACATCCAGGTAGATTCATCAGAAGAGGGTCAGCTAGATCCTTATTTGGAAATATTTGCCCTTTGAGGTCTCTTCCCATGTTTTCCTGGTGACCTCTAGATGTTGTGACCTTCAGTCCTTGTCCTAAAGCGTGGAGAGTATCTGACCTTTCTTTGACCTTGAGTCTTTCCCAAACCCAACATTCATCCATCAGGTGCAATTCCAAAATTATGTCACTCCTACACATGAATGAGGGGAAGGAGGAAGACAGAGTATTCTAAGTCAGTGGGGTGCTAATCAGATTGGCATATCAGGAAATTCAGGTGACAAGTGAGAGTCACGTTTTTTGGTCTTAGAAACAATAAGGAGGTAATGTTAACCTAAACAGCTCTGGTTCCCCTAGTTCTGATTGATGCTATTCTTTTTTTTTTTTTTTTTTTTTTAAGATTTAGTTTATTTATTTGAGAGATAAAAAGCACAAGTAAAGGAAGTGGCAGAGGGAGAGGGAGAAGCAGACTCCCTGCTGAGCAGGGAGCCTGGCAAGGGGACTCCATCCCAGGATCCTGAGATCATGACCTGAGCTGAAGGCAAACACAACCAACTGAGCCACCCTGGTACCATTGATTGACACCATTCTTGACATGTATTTTAGCTACTCTGCTAATCAGAAGCTAAAAGGAAGCTGCAAAATGGCATGTTGAGGGAGAAGTTGTAATTTAAAATGTTCCTTGTTCTAAAAACGTGTGTTCAGCCTCAAGGCCTAGGTGCCTTGTTGTGGCAGATTGGCTCTTGGTGCCACTGTGCTGTGTTTCTCCTGGCAGCTGCTCTCTGTTGCCCGGGGGGCCCATGGGCAAGGATGGCATCCCTTCCCACCTTGCCAGCTTCCTATTCTCTTCTAAGCATTAAGCTTCAGCCCTTGACAGCTTGAGGGATGGGTTTTTATTTTGCTTTAGGATAAATAAGTTGTATCAGGGAGCAAGCTGCTGGAAAAGAAGATGGACCCCTCCATGGTTTTCTTCTTTTACTTTTTTCTCTTGCCATGACCTCTGCTCTGTCTGATGAGTAGAGTAGAAGAAATCAGTGCCTTTGGGCCAGTGAAAAGGACCTCTCTTGGAGAGTGTCTGAGAACATTTCAAAGAGTTCCTCGTTTCCTCACTCCTTCCCACTCCCAGCTAAGGACAGGTAGTGTGGAACTTCCCGTTTATGAACATGTTGGAAGGGTGGAAAGCAGGATTCTCAAGATCTCAGAGCCAAGGCTGCCTGTCTATAGCAGATACTTTACAACATATAGTGTTCAAACTGTAGTATAAGGACAACAAAAGATGGGGATCCCTGGATGGCTCGGTGGTTTAGCGCCTGCCTTTGGCCCAGGACATGATCCTGGGGTCCCAGGATCGAATCCCGTGTCGGACTCCCAGGGTGGAGCCTGCTTCTCCCTCTCTGCCTGTGTCTCTGCCCCCCCCCCCCATGTCTATCATGAATAAATAAATAAAATCTTTTTTTAAAAAAGGACAACAAAAGAAAAGTGATCTATAATAAAATAATATGAACATGAACATGTAAATGCCGGGCCTGCCCACTCTAAGAGAGATAATAAAGTACACTGGGAGGGGCACCTGGGTGGCTCAGTCAGCTAAGTGTCTGACTTGGGCTTAGGTCATGATCTCGGGTCCTGAGATCCAGCTCTGCAGCAGCAGCATTATCAGGTTCTGCAATCCACAGGGAATCTGCTTCTCCCTCTCCCTCTGCCCCTGCCCCCACTCAGGCTCTCTCTCAAATAAATAAATAAAATCTTAAACTTGCATCCTGGCATGCCCCCATGCATATGGTAGCTGCAGGTGGAGAGGTGCTGTCAGTGATCTGAGTCTTGGCCAAGTTCCAAACAGGACAAAGGAAGGGTGGCCCCCATTCTCAGATAATGGCAGCCCTAGGAAATTAGGTGGGTATCAAAATCAGACAAAATTCTTTGTGTGTATGTAAATGGAACTTGGTTCTAGACTCAGAAAGTCATCTGGGATATGAAACAGTTGCCCCTGGTACCTAAAAGTGGCCCTTCACTCCTAAAAGCCACAGTGGTCCCTAGTTTTTGTGCCCACTTAAAATAACCCTACAAACTTGCAAAATGCCTCTATAGGGCAATACCCCAGTATAGAGAATCTGGGTATAGAGCCTACCATTTAAGGCAAGAAGAGTGACAGCGTATACATTAGTCATGATTCTTCAGAGAAACAGAACCAAAGAGGGAACAAGAGAAAGTTATTTTAAGGAATTGGTTAATGTCGGTGCCTGCAAATCTGAAACATACAGGGCGTCAGGTAGAGACCCAGGGAAAAGTTGGTATTGCGGTCTTGAGTCTGAAGGCAGCTTGGAGGCAGGATTCCCTCTTCCTTGGAGGACCTTGGTCTTTGCTCATAAGTCCTTAAGTTGACTGGATGAGGCCCACCCATGTTATGAAGTGTCATCTTTACTCAAGAGTCTACTCATTTAAATGTGAATCATACATGAAAAATACTTTCACAGAAACATCTAGAGTAATGTTTGACCAACAATCTATTACCATGATCTAGCCATGTTGACACCCACGATTCAACACAACATATGACAAAGAAGTTGAAAAGCGTTATTCCTGTAACAGGAGCTCAAAGGGTAAATATCTTTGTATGTTTTCTTTGAAGCATAACCAGTGTACAGCGTTCAGACAATGGGTCATATATCTGTAAGATGAAAATAAACAATGAAGAGATTGTGTCTGACCCCATCTACATCGAGGTACAAGGTAAGTCCAGAGGCCACAGCGTGGCCTGTATTAATTGCTTTGCATATAAAACTGTAGAGTTTGGTGTGCCCATTTATAATTCTGTATGCAAACTTTGCAAATTTGTAAGCACTGACATTTTACAAGGTGATCCTCTTTTTACACTTTAGGAAATAATAAATGAATGACCTGAATTCAGTTCTTGAAGTTTTAGCTCTATCCTCAGCAAAAAGGCTGAGATTATGGATTTTCTTGTCCTCAGGTTATTTACAGTCTAGAGATCTGGAGACTTTTGTTTAGAAGCAAAATGTATTCCATCATCCATTTCTCAGTGCTGGCATCAGATACCAGTCACCTGGTCTAGTGGTGATTTGCCTAGGAGGGTGAGCCATATTCCTTTTTTTTTTTTTTTTTTTGTGAGCCATATTCCTGAACTGGGTCAGCAGCTCGATCTGGGACTCGTGTGGGCTCTAGGATTTGTCGGGTACGTGGTTCAGTACAGTTCCATGACGTGACATGAGACGGGCTCGGTGGGGGTAAAAAGTGAGACATGGACTAGGAGAAGGTGGTCTCCGCCCTCAAGGAATGTGAAGTGCAGTGGGGAGTGTGAGCTGACGCCTAGGTAAGCTCAGGTCCTGAGGACCGGGTCTCTGGTTGTGCATGCCTGGTTCTGCAATGGCAGGGTCTGGCAAGGAAGGCTTCAGGGAGGAGGCACCTCTATTATCACCACAGGCAGTCATTCCTCACCAACTCACTGGCTTCCTCCATGGCCCCTGAATCTCAGATTTCTGAGATACTCCTACCAGCAGAAGCATCCAAACACCTTTCTTTTCTACTTTCTCCTGACCCTCCTCACCACAGGCTTTAGAGCAGGTCATTGGCTTTTCAAGGAAGTTCATCTGGAACCATCTCCCGCTGAAAGGGTGCTCTGCTACCCACTTTTTTTTTTTTTTTTTTTTTTTTACAAACCTAATCCTCATACCCCCTAATGCTGCAGGAGGCTTGAGGGAGGGAGGCCCCCCTCAGAGGAGTCTCCTTTAGAGCTTTGGTCTAGGCCCATGCCAGGCTGGACAGTTAATGCCTCCTCAGAGTTATGTAAACATCAGCCCAGGGGTGTTCCTATGTTTGCTGTTAATCTTGGAAAAATATTGAGAGGACATTTAACTTGTCAGAATGCCAGCAAAATGTCCAGGGCAGAAACACTTTAGGTCCAAAAGGAGTTTCACAGAACTTCGAAGCAGGAAAAAAGATTTCCATTTTGCCACACCCGCATCATTCCTTCTGGGACCAGATCTGTGAGTTCTCAACCCCGAAAGAATACAGTTTAAATCCCTGAGGACAGTTAGCTTGACCTGTTAATTTTTTGGCACATGCTCCAAATGAGTACTGACTGTCTTTCTCTGAGATACTTCTGAAGTTCCCTGATGGCCTCAATTTTGAATGACAGTCGAAGATTTTAGGAATGTAATTTCATAACTGTGTCTACATCGATCTCAGGAGAAGGCACTTTGCAAAGTATCCAGCCCTGCACAAGTGTACAGATTTTACAATTCATTATCACTCATCTTAAAGTGCCACACCCAGTAGATTATCCTCAAAAATAGGCGGACCTATTACGTGGCTTTGTTTTTATGGTGTGTATTTTGGTAAGGAATACTGAAAACGTGCCAGCCTGTCCCAGGAGTTTGAGTAACACCTAATTTCAACACGACCAGGTCTCCTTTCTGGTAAAACCAGTTCTGAATCACCATTACAACCCCTTTGGGAAAGTATCCTAGAAAGCCAGGATACTTTTATTCTAGTTGGGTAGAATAAAATAAGCTTCTCTTCTTTCTTAGCCAACTTTCAGAACGTGAAAACCGGCCATTTCAGACCTGAGGTGGTATATAAAGAAATCTCTTGCCAAGTTCCAGAACAGTCTCCATTCCCCTTGGGGCTTTGCCTTTGCTTGCAGATCTAAGACATTCTTTCACCGAACTCTTTCTTTACAGGACTTCCTCACTTTACTAGACAGCCCGAGAGCCTGAATGTCACGAGAAACACAGCCTTCAACCTCACCTGTCAGGCTGTGGGCCCTCCTGAGCCCGTCAACATTTTCTGGGTTCAGAACAGCAGCCGTGTGAATGAACAGCCGGAAAGATCCCCCTCTGTTCTAACTGTTCCTGGTGAGTCCGAGTTGTGTGATTTCTTTATTGTTTTCTCTTGAATAGTGGAAGGGATCAAATGTGTGGTGACCACTGCTGGTGCAGTAGAAGACAATGAGACTCAAGTGTCACTGAGGTTAGAGACTGGGGACGTAGAGAGGGAGGTGGTGGGAATCTCGGGAGTGAGAGTTCACAAGCCAGGGTTGGGGTGTCTGTGGTTAAGTGAGCAGAGTGGCGGGAATGCCTGAGCCCTGGCAGCGGGAGCCCTGCTCACATCTCCTGTCACAGCCGGGGCTTGGCTGGCCTGGCCTGTCTTGCGCTTCAGGAGCCACTGATGTGAGGTTTGATAGCAAGGAACTGCACCGGTCATGGGAGCTGTGGGACAATTGAGTCATTTTGGGATTGTGGCCACACTGACAGTCGGGAGTCATCTAGATTCTCATCTGAATGGAAGCACCCTGGCCTCGTTCCCACACTCCCCTGGCAGTGCTCTTGGAATCAAGGCCTTGCTGTTTCCCGTGCTTCTAATGCCCACGGGCTCCCCTTTGGTTTCTCTCATCGCGGCTTTTGGCAACATCTGGCAGAGGTACCAACCCCTAAATCCTTCCTTTCTTCATGCATTCAGCGACTGTGTGGCGAGGGAGTGCTGTATGCCAGAGGCTGTTCTAGGTACTGTGAGCACAGGGGTGAACTTCTGGAAACAGTCTTCCTAGCTTCCTTCCCACTCCTCTCCACTGCTCCTCCTCTGCCCTTGACAGCCTCATCCTTGAACCCACTTCTTTTCACTCTGAGACACTCCCCCCCCCCACTCCCCCCCCTGCCCCGGGAGAGTTCTCTGTGTCCCTGGCTTCAATACTGCCTGTGTGATGTGGTCTTGAGCTTTATATCTCTGGCCCAGCCCTTTCTTCTGAGCCTCAGGCTCATGTCCCCAACTGTCTCCTTGGCATTTTCACTTGCTGGTACATAGGCACCTTAAAATGAAACTCTCGATCCACCTCCCCCACGAGACTTGTTTTGCCCCAGAATTCGCCATCTTAGCAAATATCACCATTGGCCCATCCTTCCTCTTTCTCATTTCTCATGTCAAATGCATCAGCAAGTTCTGTCCCGCCTTCTACCGTGTGTCTTCAGTCTGTTTTTTCTCCATTCGTGCTGCAGCACCCTGCTCCACATCACTGCCAGCTCTTACCAACACTAATGCAGTAGCTCCCTAACTGGTCTCTGCTTCCACCCTTGTCCTCACTTGAATCCATCATCCTTGGTGGCTCCCCATTGTCATAGACAGTCATTCAGAGTCATTCTTGCCCCTGTCCATCGGCCCTGCATGCTCTGGCCACTGTCCAACTCTCCAACCCCACCCCACCCCACCTCACCTTCTCCTCCCTAATTATTAAGCACTGGTCATCCGGATTGTCTGTCATTTCCTCACACACGTGGCCCACCTTCCTGCCTCAGGAACTTTGCATTCTTTCTTCTGTCTGCCTACAGTATTCTTCCGCCTGCCCTTTGTCCCATAATACAACTGAGATTCTTCCAGGAAACCTTGCCTGGTCATTCAACTATTTTAGGTCCTCCCCACCTCTTTATTGACCCCCCAGTCATGGGTTCTTGTGGACTCCATCACTGCACCCGTCACAGTCTATCCTCCCCCCATTTATTTGTCTAGCTTCCTTGTCTGTCTTCTCAGAGACTATATACTCAGCAAGGACAAGGACTTTGTCTGTCCCAAGGCAGTGCCTGATTCATAGTAGCACTCACTGAATATTCATGGTGAGAATGGAGCAGCAAGTAAATGCCAGCTCCTTGGATTTATCTCTGAATCACTTTCCCAACTCCTGACACCACGAGGAATACTATGGTTTTCTCTGCTTCCATCTGAATTGGCTCTGAGTTTCTCCAAAGAGTTGATAATCAAGCTACTTACTTACATACTTTTTTCCAGAGTGGCTGTACCAGTTTGCATTCCCACCAACAGTGCAAGAGGGTTCCACTTTCTCTGCATCCTCGCCAACACCTGTTGTTTCCTGTGTTGTTAATTTTAGCCATCCTGACAGGTGTGAGATGGTATCTCATCATGGTTTTGATTTGTATTTCCTTGATGATGAATGAATGATGTTTAACATCTTTTCATGTGCCATCTGGATGCCTTTTTTTGAAAAATATTTCTTCATGTCTTCTGCCCATTTCTTAACTGGGATATTTGTTTTTTGGGTGTTGAGGTTGATAAGTTCTTTGTAGATTTTGGATACTAACACTTTATCAGATATGTCATTTGCAATTACCTTCTCTCGCATTATCAACTATGGAGAGAGCCCAAATGTCCATCAACTGATGAATGGATAAAGAAGATGTTGTATACACAATGGAATATTACTCAGCCATCGAATGACATGAATGGAGCTAGTGTATATTACGCTAAGTGAAATAAGTCAGAGAAAGACAAATACCATTTGATCTCACTCATATGTAGAATTTAAGAAAGAAAACAGATGAACGTATGGGAAGAAGGAAGAGAAAAAAAGGAGAAAGGGAAACAAGCCATAAGAGACCCTTAATGATAGAGAACAAATTCAGGATTAATGAAAGGAGGTGGGTAGGGAATGGGTTAGATAGGTGGTGGGCATTAGAGAGGGCACTAACTTGTTATGATGAGCACTGGGCTTTGTATGTAAGGGATGAATCACTGAATTCTACCAATATTGCACTGTATGTTAACTACCTAAAATTTAAATTAAAAATTTTTTTTAAATATAAATAAATAAATTGAAAAAGCCAAACAAAGTCAATTTGAAAAATATACCCTACCCTTTCTAGGATGTTGGCTCTGAGTCTCGTAAAGAAAACTTTGTTTTCATTGAGATAAAATGGACATACAGCAAGTGCATAGAACTTAAATGCATGACTCAGTGAGTTTTGATAAATGTAGACACGCATGTCAATGTAGACACTTCAGTCATGGCAGAACATTGCCATTACCCTCATACTCCCTTCCCATTAGTCCCCATCTCTCATAGGCAGTCGTATTCTGATGTCTGTCATCACAGATTAGTGTGCTAGTTCTTTAATGTTAAATGAGTGGAATCATAAAGTATATATTCTTTTGTGTCCAGTTTCTTTCCCTCAATATGATGTTTTTGGGATTCATCCATGTTGATGTATGAGTAGTATGTTGTTATTACCAACAGGGCTGTATGGTGTTGATATGCTACATTTTGTTCTTTTGTGTGGTGAACATTTGGGATGGTTATGACTGTTGGTTATAATAAAGGACTTACAGATACTTGTGTGTAAGTCTTTTGGGAGCCATATAATTTTATTTTGTCCTGGATAATACCTGGGAGAAGAACTATGGGATCATATACTAGGCATATGTTTAATTTTTTTTTAATTTTTATTTATTTATGATAGTCACACAGAGAGAGAGGCATATGTTTAATTTTTAAGGAAACCACCAAACTGTGTTCTAAAGTTGTACCAAGTTATATTCCTGGCAACACTGGATGAGTGTTCCAGTTGCTCTATCCATGTCCTTGCCAACATTTGATATGGTTAGCTTTTTTTCATTTTAGACATTCTAGTGGATGTGCAATGGTAAATTTTAAATTTGCATTTCATTCCTCTAATGTCTAATTAATTTAGATTTAGAAAAGGTTTTAGTGGGGTACCTGGGTGGCTCAGTCAGTCAAGTGTCTAACTTTGGCTCAGGTCATAATTTCAGGGTTTTGGGATTGAGCCCCTTGTTGGATTCCCTGTTCAACAGAGAGTCTGCTTCTCCTTCTCCTTCTGCCCTTCCCCACTGTTGTGCTGTCTCTCTCTCTCAAATAAATGAAAAAATCTTAAAAAAAGAAAAGATTTTAGCAATTTTTTCTTGTGCTTATAGACCAATCGTATATCCTCTTCATTGAAGTAGCACTTTGAGTCTTTTGCCTATTCTCATAAAAATCTTAGAATCAGCTTAACAACTTTTGCAAAGAGTGTTTTGTGATTTTGTTTACAATTGTATTGAATTTATAGGTCAATTTAGGGGGAGATCACATCTTAATAATATTGAGATTTCCAATCCAAGAAAATACTCTGTCCATTTACTTAGGTCTTCGTTAATTTCTCTCAGCAATTTTTTATAGTTCTTGATGTAGAGGTCTTATATGTCACTTATTAAAGTTATTTTTTTTATATTTTATGTTGTTGATGCTGGTAAGTAGCACATTGGAATTCATTTCCCAATTGTTTACTATTAGTATATAGGAAATAAATGAATTTTTGTATGTTGATCTTATATCCAACAACCTTGTTAATGTCTTAGTTCTAAGAGAGTTTTTTTGTTGTTGCTTTGTAGATTCCTTAGATTTTTTTCTGTAGACAATGTCACCTGCAAATCAAGACAGTTTTACTTCTACTTGTCCAGCTCTTATCTTTTTATTTCTGTCCCTTTCCTTATTTTACTGGCCAAGACTCTAGCACAATGCTGAATAAAAGTGGGGAGAGTTGATGTCTCCGTCCCAGTCACCAACTATGACATAAACTAGGTTTTGGCCAGTGCCCTTCATTAGGTTGAAGAAGTTTCCTTGTATTCTCAGTTTGCCAAAAATTTTATTCTTTTTATCATATAATTATATAGTTTTTCTTCATTATTCTCCTAATATGGCAAATTACTTTGATTTGATTTTTAAATGTTAAACCAGTGTTGTATTCTTGGTATAAACTCTACTTGGTCATGATATATTGTGGTGGATTCAATTTGCTAATACTTAATTAAGGATTTTTGCATTTACCTTTATTCTGTTTCACTGCCAGACTAGAGTAACACCAACCGGGTATACTGAAATTCAGTTCTGATAAGTAAACTGCCCAAGTCTGCCACAAGGCTCACTTCAGATGCCAACCACAAGCCTCAAAAGTGGGGGCTCCCCAGGCCACCTGCACTTCTTACTGACTAGCTATAAATTTGGAGGTTCCCATGACCCCCTCCAGTTTGATAATTTGCTAGACCAATTCACAGAACTCAGGAGAGTGCTGTGCTTAACGATTACAGTTTTATTACAAAGGGTATAGCTAGGGTGATGTCTGGGAGGATCCTACATGCAGAGTTTCCCTGCCCTTTCCTCTTTGAATTAGGGTGTGTCACCCTTTTGGCACATCCAGGAAAAGGACATTCCACTGAGCTTTGGGGTGCAGACTTTTTATTGATGTTTCCTTGCATAGGCATAATTGATTAAATCATTGACCGTGTGATTGGACACAGTCTCCAGACCCCCTCAACCCTCTCATCACATGGCTGGTCATTCTGATGACCAGTCTTCATCCTGAGGTTTTCTAGGAGCCCATTGTGAGTCACGTCATAAACCTAACAAAGCTACCCCTGTCACCCAGGAAATTATAAGGGACAAAAGCTAAATTCTTTATTGTACAACAATGCTCATGAAGGCAATGGTCTATAATTTTGTTTTTGGGATGTCAGTTTTTGGTATCAGGGTATTGTTAACCTCATAAAACTAGTTAGGAAGTATCCCTACCTCCTCTATTTTCTGAAAGAGTTTAGTAGCATTGATGTTATTTTGAAAGACATGCATAAAGTTCAGTGGAAGCTGCAAAATAGTGTTTTGTACACAATATTTCTTTTTTTTTTAAGATTTTATTTATTTATTCATGAGAGACACAGAGAGAGAGGGAGAGAGGGAGAGAGGCAGAGGGAGAAGCAGACTCCATGCAGGGAGCCCAATATGGGACTCATTCCTGGGATTCCAGGATCATGCCCTGGGCCAAAGGCAGACGCTCAACCAGTGAGCCACCCAGGCGTCCCATACACAATATTTCTGGTAATGCAGTTTGCATTACTTTTTTTGATGAAGGTTAATGTATTGATTAATGTTGAGATTGAACTTAACCGAAATCCTCAGGTCTTTTTTCTTCTCAATTACTGCAAAATCAAAGTTCTTCTCCTGTTTCTTGTATATTTAATTATTTTTGGAAGTTCAGCCTACCATTTATCCTTATAAAATTTAAACAATTGTCCCGGCCCACTGGGGCCATCTGGAACCTCAGTCCTTTCCTTCAATTAACAAATCACCCCCGCCCCCTGCTTTATGCCAGCTGCCTTTTGTGTCTCGTCCAAGTTGTTGATGAAAATCTAGATTCCACTCTGAGGGCAGAGTCCAGTGGCATGTTGATAAAGGCAGACTCTGAGTTGACATCAGTTCATTAAATCAACTTTCTTGGCTGTTGTTCAACCACTAGTAAATATGCTTGGTTTTATTTTCCTCCTATTTACTTCTCTTTCTTCTGAGATGTTATCACCATATCAGGCAAGTAGCTATTACAGAAAGTCTGGATATCAGCTTGGAATTCATTTTGAAATCAGACCATACTTGTAGATGAGCCAAAAAACCAGATGTGACAATTTCCTGCATTCTTACAGGCACGAATTTGATAGCCCTCTCTTGAGTTTTATGGTGGATTTCTCTCTCAATGGTTCTGTACTACCAGGATCAGTGCCATTTTTCTTTAGGAAAATAGGGACAAAAATCTGTCAATCTCTGTTCATCTAGAACTATTCCTCTATTGCATGTTTTCTTAGAAGGTAGAAGTGTGTTTCTGTGATAAGATCTGCAAATTCGGGGATCCCTGGGTGGCTCAGCGGTTCAGTGCCTGCCTTAGGGCCAGCGCGTGATCCTGGAGTCCTGGGATCAAGTCCCGCATCAGGGTCCCTGCATGGAGCCTGCTTCTCCAAATGCCTGTGTCTCTGCCTCTCTCTCTCTGTGTCTCTCATGAATAAATAAATAAAATCTAAAAAAAAAAAAAAAAGAAAGAAAAGATCTGCAAATTCTTTTCATACCCAAGGCTAAGTATAATTTGTCTCAGATTGGAGACCTGATTTATTTCTAAATGATTATATAGTCTCACAACCATAACCTATTTGGGGTTGCAAGTTCATTACAATTTTTATTTTACCTTTTTTAATTTGAAGATTTTTTTTTCCTTTGGTAGGAGAAGATAAAAGTAAGATAGAAATAGAGCAGTTTATAGCTGCTCTATTTTGTTCATTTATGTGTTTACTATTTGAAAGAGAGAGAGCATGCAAGCACGTGCAGGCCGAGGGTGGGGGTGCAGAGGAAGAGGGAAAGAGAGACTCTCAAGTAGATTCCACACTGAATATGGAGCCAGATGCGGGCTCCATCTCATGACCCTGAAATCATGACCTGAGCCAAAATCATCAGACGCTTAACTGCCTGAGCTACCCAGGGGTCCCAATTTCAGACTTTTTGTTATAATAAAAATAATATGTGAACACATTTTCATTGTAAAACATTCAAACCATAACAACATACCAAAGCAAAATGGGCAAGAGTCCTTGAATCTCCACACATTCACTCCCTACATAGTTGTCACACACAATGTGTGTGACGACACACAATGTGAGCCACTGGTTCACTTTCTTCTAGGCCCTTCTCCCTTAAATATACTCATATGTACATATACACATAGATGGCCAAGACATGTAGATCTTTCCATATAGGTACTTGTGGGCCTCTCACTATTTATGGTAATTGCCTCATTGCATGAGTGAACTATAATTTATTTAACCACTCCCTTGCTGATGAGCATGTAGGTTGTTTTATTTTGGTTGGTATTGTTACTCATGTGGACATCTTTGTACCTCTATGTATTTCTTTTCTAAAAACCTTTCTGGACACCCCTTCCTTGTCTGTGTATCCGCAGTGCCTCTTCCATAATGCTTGTACCTCCCCACCACATGGAAGCACAACCATCTACCGACTCCCCACCCTGAATTATTGATCAGTGTGATTATTAAATATTAGTTATTAATTACCTTAGCCCTATCACCCAGGACAATGCCTGGTACGTGAGAACTGTGTGAATGAATGAATGAACTAATGAACAAACGAATTATGAACAGACACAGAGTCAGAGATCCTTTCACTGGTACAAAGGAACATAGTGATAATGAAGTAACTTGTAAAAAAAAATGAAGTAACTTGTATTTTCATAATTGCTTTTGGATGTAAACTTCTCATCTCTTCTCATTTGTATTTCTAACCAGTTCTGTGAAATTAATACAGCATTTTTCTTACACCCATTCTGTAGACAGAGGGCTTAAGGAAGTCCATGGAGGAAGGGCCAACAGTGTAGGTTTCTGACCACAGGGCTGGTGCTGGACACACCAAGTTAGATCAAGTCAGCTATCTGTGGACTATTCCAAAGCACCTGAATTTTGTAACATTATAAAACAACCATAAAACATCATTCTTATTTACATCTGTGTTTCATTTTGAGGATGTTTAGTGATAACCTGAGCCCATCTTAAAAGTTCATGTTTAAGGAACTAGGTGCCATTCTGACCAGAAATGCCAGGGACGGGGTCTGTGCTTCACATGCTGATGTAAAACTGTGCGTATTTGCAGGGAGGGGCCATTCTGTCTTGAAATTAACCCTGAAGTAAACTTTTCTTTTTTCTTTTTTTTTTTTTAAGATTTTATTTATTTATTCATGAGAGACACAGAGAGACAGAGATATAAGCAGAGGGAGGGAGAAGCAGGCTCCTCTCGCAGGGAGCCCGATACAGGACTTGATCCCTGGACCCCGGGATCAAGCCCTGAGCTAAAGGCTCAGCTCAACCGCTAAGCTACCTAGGCATCCCGAAGTAAACTTTTCTAATCCCTCTACCAAGAGAGTGCTAAGTAGGGACGTGGTTTAAAAGGTCCTGATTGTTGATGCTTGCTTTGAGCAAGCACATTTGTGGACAGGAAGGCCATATGCTTTTTTTCTTCTTGATACCAGTTGGGTTTTTTTTTCCTCTGTCTTTAAGAGACATGAGCTAGAAGTACTTTGTCTAAAGGGCATCATTCTGAGTCAACAAAGCCAATCCAAAGGTTATATGCAGTATGATTCCATTTATATGACATCCTCAAAATGACAAAGTTATAATGATTAATCAGGGATTAGCTTGGATAGAATGTTTCTAAAACACGAGGGAGTTTGGGTTTTTTTGTTTGTTTGTTTGGTGCTGAAGTAGTATAAATCTGTACTTGTAATAAAATTTCATAGAGCTGTATACCACCCTCCCCACACACACACCCCAAAATTAAACAGAACAAAAATTGGTAAAATCTGAATATGGTCTATACTTGAGTTTAAATAGTATTGTACTAATGTCATGTTCATAGTTTTGGGC
This sequence comes from Canis aureus, assembly GCF_053574225.1. Lineage (NCBI taxonomy): Eukaryota > Metazoa > Chordata > Mammalia > Carnivora > Canidae > Canis > Canis aureus. Next base: position 28,469,429 of record NC_135622.1, on the reverse strand, counting down.
ATTGTACTATGATTATGTAAGATCTTATCATTAAAGGAAGCTGGTGAAGGGTGACAAGAACTCTGTACTATTTGCAATTTCTTATAAATTAAAAATTATTCAAAAACAAAATTTTGTTTTTATTTTTTAAAAGATTTTACTTATTTGAGAGAGAGTGTGTACATGAGCAAAGAGAGGAGCAGAGGGAGAGAGAGAGGGGGGACAAGCAGACGCCACACTGAGCCCAAAGCCCAGTACAGAGCCTGATCCCACCACCCTGAGATCACAACCCAGGTCGAAATCAAGTGTTGGAGGCTCAACCGACAGAGCTGCCCTGTGCCACACAAAGTCTTGTTTTTATTTTTATTTTTTAAAATATTTTATTTATATATTCATGAAAGAGGCAGAGACATAGGCAGAGGGAGAACCAGGCTCCCCACAGGGAACCTGATGTAGTACTTGATCCTAGGGCCCTGGAATCATGCCCTGAGCCAAAGGCAGACACTCAACCGCTGAGCCACTCAGATGTCCCCAAAGTTTTGTTTTTAAAAAGTGCTTTGTCTTGAGCAAAACCAAATTCCAAAATAAAGAACCAAACTGCAAAAGATTTTGCTATATGGTATTTAATGGTGGTAGTTTAGTGGTTGAGATCCCTAGTTATGACATGCACACTAATACTACTTCATTGTTGTGTGTCCCTAGGCAAGTTACTCAACTACCTAGTAGAAAATAGGGATAATAACAGCATGTGCCTCATAGAACATTTATGAGGATCCAGTGAAATAATGAGTGGAAGGCCCTTAGTACAGGAGCAACCTATAGGAATAATTCAAATGTTACTTATTACAAAATGTTTATGTTTTTATATGCAGTAGTTACTATCTCATTGTCAGTTTTGAGCTGCCTTTCTATCAAGAGTGGTGGACTTATGCTGATCTTTCTAGTTTTTATTCAAGACTTTATTTACTTACTTACTTTTAAAATTTTTTCAAATGATTTTATTTATTTATTCATGAGAGACACAGAGAAAGAGAGAGAGGCAGAGACACAGGCAGAGGGAGAAGCAGGCTGCATGCAGGGAGCCTGACATGGGACTTGATCCCGGGTCTCCAGGATCATGCCCTGGGCCGAACGTGGCTCTAAACCACTGAGCCACCAGGGCTGCCCTTATTTACTTACTTGAAAGAGTGCAAATATGTGTGCACGCACATGCACAGGCATGCAAGCAGGGGTAAGAGCAGAGGAAGAGAGAGAAAGAGAATTTCAAACAGGCTTCACGCTGAGCAGAGTCCAACAGTCCCACGACCCTGAGATCATGACCTGAGCCAAAATTAAGAGTCAGACCCTTAACCGACTGAGCCACTCCGACGCCCCTGGTTTCTATTTTTTAAAAATACTCATTTTATTTTTAAATCCACACCTAGAAAATAGCTAAGCTAGCTTTATGTTTTAGTTAGTTGGATAGAATTAATAATATTCGTTGTAATAACAACACTAACAATGACTAGAATTGATACAAGTCAATTCATAATTTTCACAATGCTTTCTGTAAAGATTGATCTTGAACTTCATAGCGAGCTGTGATGTAGTTAGGCATTTTTAATGCCCATTTTCAGATTAGGAAAAAATTTGGAGCTAGTAAGGAATCTACTTATTTAAGGTTTAGTCTTTATGTGGCCCCTGCAATGATCCTGATAAAACACAAGTTAGATCATGTTGATCTTCTGCTCAATGCTCCAGGTTTACCATCCCACATAGAAGACAAAGCAAAGGCCTGTTCCCTTTGCCCAGAACAACCTCTCCCCCCACACCCCACCCTGGCATTTAGCCCATTCCCTTACTCAGAGTCATTCCTCTGAGGACATTTCCCTAAGCCACCTCTGACCTGAATATTTAAAATCACAGCCCACTTCCCCACCCACCCTTGGCCCTCTGATCCTTTTCTGTTTTTCCATAGCCCTAATCACCTTCTAATAGAGTATGAAGCTTACTTATTTGTATAGGTTATTATTTCCTACCTACTTCCCTCTGAGAATTCGAGCTCTGTAAGGGCGAGGATCTCTTTTCTTTATGGATATACCCCAAGTGCCTAGGAAAATATCTGACACCTAGTAAGTACTCAGTAAATATGTGTTGAATGAATGAATTCAGGGCAGATAGTGTGCTCCAAGTTAATAAGCAACTTCCATTATGCAGGTTGTGCTTCCACTGCTTTGCCTATTTTACTCTAGGAAAAAGAGAAAAAGAAAAGAAAGGGTTGCTTATCCAGAACTCAAAGAATTGGCCCAACTGGTGCTCTTAGAAGTTGCTTTCTTAGCAATTCTGACTGTTTTTCCCTCAAGGGAACATCCTGTTACTGAATGTTCTTTAAAATATCTTTCAGACCTTGTGTCAGAGGCTGTCTTTTTTTAAACCAGCAGACCAAGCAAGAGGGGCATGAACCATCATGATGTGAGTTAGGTGAGATGTCACAGAGTAAAAGGGGGTGGCCCACTGGAAGAGGACATGGCTCAGAAAGACTGGAGGCTTCGGTGCTAGAGCAGAGAGTGGGTAGTAGGGTGGGAACCTAAGGGGGTGGATGATTTTTTTTTCCCCTGGAAAGCCACAAGGGCCCAGGCTATAAAACTTCAAGGTCTATTCCAGTCTGGTTATTATTCATCCAGACAGAGAAGAGGAAAGTGAGAGGAAACAGTCTTTCCCAGCACATGCTGTATTCAACCCAGGCTTGCGCATGAGTCTTTAGCTGGGAAGCTAGTGCCATTAGACAGAGGAAGTATATATAACTGAGTACATTAAGCAAAGAAAATTGTATTTTGCCTTCAAAAGTTCTGGCCCACCTACTTTTCGAGAAATTTAACTTTGATTTAAAAACTTCTCGCTGCTGGCATCTGTTTGGCCTGTGGGCAATAACCACCTCAGTGCCCAGGAAGAACTGCTGTAATACATGATTTAGCTCCTTCTGGGCCATTCTGTATTAATGTGGATTTCTTGTGCCAGAGAATTTGCTAGAGATTGTTTTCCTGACTTTGTGTGCACTTTGAAAAGAAACACAAAAAGGAAAAGCAACTTCCCACTTAACCTTAACATCATGTTCCTGACACGTGGTTTCACTTTGGGCGTTGATAAACCTTGCAGCTCTAAATAACAGTGGACCCCAATTGTCTTACTTAGGGATCTATAGCTTGTCAAAGGAGTTTATGAAATGAATCCATCTTCTTGTTTTTTTCCCCCTCCTGACCAGTTTGGAATGTGATCTGTATCCTGTACTCAAGTGTTTCCCAAGAGTTTTGACAAGAGTCATTGAAGTCAAATAACTATGTTTAGCTCGACTATATAAAAAATATAAATTGCAAAGCAACTGTATTTTCTGAGCCAAAGCCTATTTTTCTAAATATGAGCCAAGTTTTGCACATTCATGGAGCCTGGTGAAATGGGCATCTTATTTGAGAGCTTATGACCTAGAAGGTTAAAAGTGATTCTTAAGTATGAAAACCAAAGTGTCACAGGTTGGACTGTGAAACAATAGTTGGCAGCATGGGCACCACGCAGTGGTTTAGAGGGATGAGGTCTTGATTCTCATCTGGGATGTCTGGCTTCTTTTGTAAAATCTGGCCTGACAAAGTTCCTGAAATCCAAATGCTATGTCGGTGCTTCTTTTCCAACTGCAGCTTCCCAGTCATCTCTCCCTCACTTTGCAAAAGAAGAAAGACCTCTCCCTGACTTATCTGGAGTCACCATAGGGCATCAGTTCTCAAATGCTTTCGTCTCAACATCCCTTTACAATCTTAGAAATTATTGAGAACCAAAAAGCTTTTGTTTATGTGAGTTCTACCTACTGGTAGTAGTTTCTGGTTTCTAATTCAGAAACTAAAATAAAACTTTCAAAGCATAAAAATATACAAGCACATCCTCTATTACTGATAGAGCTAATGACATCATCACACAACATACAGCCTCTGGAAAATTCTTTTGGAACATTCCATCACATGTTCCTGAAAGAAAGAAAGTAGAAAGGACAAATAACATCTTATTATTGTTAGTGTTATTATTATTATTATTACAAAAATAGTTTTCTTTTCTTTTTTTTTTTTTCAAAAATAGTTTTCGTCATTAGGACTCCTAAAAGGGCCTCTGAGATCCCCAGGAGTTTCCAAATCTCACTTGGAAAGTGACTGCTATAGTGCTTTGGCTCAGGTTAAGAAATTTCCAGATCACTACATAGAAAATTCCAAATTTTGTTCAACAAAGGAGTTGCCCTTCCAGTAAAATTCTTCTATTTATGTTTAAGAATTATATACGTGGTTGGGGTGCCTGAGTGGCTCAGTCAATTAAGTATCCAACTGTTGATCTCAGCTTAGGTCTTGATCTCAGGGTCATATGTTCAAGACCCACATCAGGAGAGCCTACTTTAAAAAATAATAATAATTCTATATATTGTCCTGATGAGTTGTACCCTAAAAGTTTTGAGAATAATCAATCTAGAAGATATTTTTTTTCCCAATTTTAACATATATGTGTATTTTGATTGCCAAGAAGTGTTGTAAGGTCATTAATCATGACTTCTAAACCCAAATACTTAGTGCCATTTGGATAAAATGCTGCAGGAGAAATAGAAAATCATGATGGAAACTTCTGGCTGCTGGGAGAAAATTGTTTCTCACCCACAATCATTGTGGGTGATTTAGGGTCTCCCATCCCTAAATGGGTATGCTACATAGGTACCTTTAAGGGAATTTTACTTTAAAATGTCAGAGTACCGGAAATTACTTTCTTTGCAACTGTTTAAATCATAAAACATTTAAGATGCAAACCTCAAAAATGTATAAGAGCTCCATATATTTTTCAAAGTTATTTGTGAGGAATATAAGCAGAAGATACAAAGACCCCCAAGGCAGGGTATTAAAGGATGTCCTTTTATACATGTGGTTAATGAGTTTGACATAAATATTCCTCTTCAGTGAAATAAAAAATTTTTTTAAACCATCACACAAACTATTAACAGTTTCATCTGTCACTCAAAAGGAAGTGACCAAAAATGTGAAAAGTCATGGCTCCTACATGAAATTTTAGTTTCTTAGCTCTTGGAATTATCAAGAGAATCGAAGCCATCCAAATAGGATTTTCTTCCAATCTGAGGGAAATACTTCTTACCTCAGAAAATTAAAATACCTGAAGTGTCTGTCTTATTTTGACAGAACATTATTTTAGAGAAGTAAAAAGTCACCAGAGAATTGTAGGACAGAGATACATAGGTTTGTTTTTTCTTGAGAGACCATGTCTAGTTAGCAGAACTCAGGTGCCTAACTTAACTTCCATCTGGATGGAAAGGAGCAAGAGCCCACCGGCACTGGTATTTCTGTGCACTTCTAAACCTCAAGAGAAGTGCCAACATAAAAGGGATCAGGTTCACATTTCTTCCTAAAACTTCTCCCAGACATGGTTCTCTGACCATTTGGCCCAACCTAGGGCTGGTCTTCCCCCAGCAGCTTGTTCCTCCTTATTTTTTCAAATATTTAATTACTGTTAGTGACAAGCTTTGAATATTAAAATTATCAGGTCGAAATTTTCTTATACAAGTAAATGGATAATGGATAGAAGAAAACAAAGTAAGGTTTTCAGGCAAGAAGCAAATGGAGATACATTTTCAAGAATTTTTTCTTTCTCCAGTTCATGATGTGAATTCTGTGCCACAAGACACAGAGAAGTTTCCAGATTCTACTAGATGGTATATATGGCTGTGCTTTGAAAAAAAAAAGAAAAAGAAGCAAATATCTGTTTTTAAATTTTAGAATAGTTTTAGATTTTAGATGTCATGGAGATAATACAGTTTTCCCATAAACCCCACTCCCACGCTCTCCTATTATTAACATCTTATATTAGTGTGATATATTTGTTATAATTAATGAACTAATACTGATACATTATTATTGACTCAAGTCTATATTGACTCAGATCTCCTTAGTTTTTAGCTAATACCCTTGTATTCTATGATTTCATCCAGTATTTAGTTGTCTTGTCTCTTTAGGCTCCTCTTGATTGTAACAATTTCTCAAATTTAACTTGTTTTTAATGGTCTTGACAGATTTGAGGAATACTGGTCAGGTTTCTTGTAGAACGTCCCACAGTCTGAACTATCTGATATTTTTCTCCTGCATAGACTTGGGGTGTATGTTTTGGTGAGGAAGACTGCCCGGGGGGGGAGGGCCACTTTCATTACACCATATCAAGGATACATTCTGTCAACATAACTTAGTGGTATTGACCTTGGTCATATGACCAAGGTACTGTTTATCATTTTCTCAACTCTCAAGTTTAAAAAATAAAGTTTCGCTTTTATTTCCTTTTCGTATTATCCTTTTTTGGAAGGAAGTCACTATGTGCAGCCCATGCTTAAGGGGTTGGGAGTTATGGTCCTCCACCTTCAGGACAAAGAATCCACATAAATTATTTGGAACTCTTCTACATGAGAGATTTGTCTTTTCTTCCCCATTATTTAATCATTTATTTGTATCAATATAGACTTGTAAATATTTATTTTATACTTCAGGTTACAATCCAATGCTACTTTGTTTATTTTCTTGATCAAATTGTTACAGCTTTGGCTATTAGGAGTTCTTTTAGTTGATTTCTGTTTCTCTGTCATCCCCCCATCACTGTGTGTGTGTGTCTGTGTGTCCGTGTGTTACATGGCGTTTGTGTTAAATTTTATTCCAGGCTCATCTTATATATTTCCTGCTCCAATCTGAGAATCAACCATTTCTCCAGACTTTCATTTCCTTTTATTGGCAAATAGTCTTAGAAACCAATATCTGGATTACCTCATCTTTCTATTTAAAATTAATAAATCAACTACTTTTTAAAATTTCTAAGATGTCTTCAAACCTCTGATATTATAGAATTTTTTTTTCATTCAACACTACCATCTTCTCTTCAAGTAATCATAACGTATTGTGTTTATGTAATACTTATTTATGAACAGACTAATTTTTACCATTAAGAGAAGTATTTGGGGCACCCAGGTGGCTCAGTGGTTGAGCATCTGCCTTTGGCTCAGGTTGTGATCCCAGGGTCCTGGGATCAAGTCCTGCATCAGGCTCCTTGAGGGGAACTTGCTTCTCCCTCTGCCTATGTCTCTGCCTTTCTCTGTGTGTGTCTCTCATGAATAAATAATCTTAAAAACATTTAAAAATTAAAAAATAAATTTAAAAAGGGATTCATTACAACAGACCATCTGAAATGGTTAAGCACTGTGACTTTTATCCCACTATGTCTGGTGTCCTGAAATGTCATTAGTGTGCAGTATCATATGTACTGTGTGGCTAAGCAGTAGGGGATCATCCAGGTGAGCCTCAAAAAGCACTCTTCTTGATATTGGGGCCAGAGATTCCTATACCTCCTTGCAAAAATTTAAGTCTAAATATTACTGCTTTGTCATCTAACAGTTCACCATCTGGGAAAAAGAAAGCATTTAAATGAAAAACAGCTGCCTCTGAGGCCCACAGTTGACTTGCTCCTGGTGGCTAAGGTTTAATCCCAGGTTTGTTTCAACCACCAGCACACTTTAAATATTAACTTTGCGTTTATGGGTTGAAGCAATGAACCAAAAAGTAAAAGAATGTTAAGACAACCATAGGAGTCTGGTGCCCTGCAGCCTGTTTCTCGGTGGCTGGTCTCACGAGTCCCTTCCTTTCCAGGTCTGACCGAGACAGCAGTCTTTAGCTGTGAAGCCCACAATGACAAAGGGTTGACCGTGTCCAAGGGTGTGCAGATCAACATCAAAGGTAAATATCAAAGTCAAGTCCCTCAAGCACATCCTGGGAGCTGGTCAGGGAACGCAGCATGAGCCCTGCAGCCAGCTACCTGGGCTTGAGCCCTGTCTTCCCCACTGACTTCCTTTGCGACCTTCGACAAGTCACTTAACCTCCTTGGCTTCAGTACAAAATAGGGATAATTACAGAATCTACTTCTTTTTGAGGCTTAAATGAGAAAATACAAGTAAAAGCACTCATAACTGTGCCTGGTGCATAAGTCTTTGATAAACATTAGCTCGTTTAGTTCTGCTTAGTCTGAGAATAGGCTAAGATGTCTACCCTTGATCTTCTTAGCCCCGGTTTTCACCTTTCCCTCTCCCACCTTGAACTAGTCCCTGTTACCCCCTTGAAGAGCTCCCAGGGGTGGGGGTGGCTTAGGGCATCGATTAAAGGAATGGGGGCACGAGTCTTCCCTAGCTGCTGTCCTGAGAGGGGCAGAAGGGAGGGAAAGCCCAGAGCTCCTGTGCCTCGTCCCCCTGATCTTCTTGCCTGAGCTGGGATATAACATAATGGAAGATTTGTGTTTGAAGGTCCCCATGCTAGTGGAGGCATTCCAATTCAGTCGCCTGCCTCCTCCTCCTCCTCCCTCCATGGAATCAGTTATTTAAACCTGAAACTTGAGAGTAAATATTGTCCTTTTATTTCTTTTCAAATCATCTTTCTTACCCTTTGTCATAGAAACTCAAGCAAATTTTATGTTTTAGTATTTGTTTTTATTTTTTATTTTTTTAATAAATTTTTTTAAAGATTTTTTTGTTTGTTTATTTATTCATAGAGACAGAGAGAGAGAGAGAGAGGCAGAGACACAGGCAGAGGGAGAAGCAGGCTCCATGCAGGAAGCCTGACGTGGGACTCAATCCCGGGTCTCCAGGATCACACCCCAGGCTGCAGGCGGCGCTAAACTGCTGCACCATTTCTTTTTTTAAGATTCTGTTGGTTTGTTTGTTTGTTTATTTATTTATTTATTTATTTATTTATTTATTTATTTAAGAGAGAGAGAGTGAGAGAGATAGCAAGAGCGGGATGGGGCAGGGGGTGGACAGAGGGAGAAGCAGAAGCAGACTCCCTGCTCAGCAGGGAGCCCAACACAGGGCTAGATCCCAGAACCCTGGGATCATGACCTGAGCCACCCAGGCGCCCCATTTGTTCTTAATTTAAATACAGAGAAGCAAATATTGAGTCCGTATTCCTTTTGGTCTTAATCTTGGGGAAACAACACCAGGGAAAAGCAGGATGTGTTTAATAATGAGTTAAAAGTTAAGAAATATACAGTGGGGGACTCTTATCATAAAAGAGTTATACTTTATAAAGATGTTGATGGGGATGTGTAGGTGGCCCAGTCAATTAAGTATCCAACTTGATCTCAGCTCAGGTCTTGATTTCATGGGTCATGAGTTCATGGCCCACACTGGGCTCCACAAGGGGCATGGAGCCAACTATTAAAAAATAAATAAATAAGTCAAAAGTGCCATTGTTTCATTTCAGCAAATCAACTAGATGAAGGTGACGAGGGGGCATTTTCTAAAAGTTTATTCGAAAAAAAAAAAAAAGAAAAAAGAGCAAGCTGAAACTTACTCCTGGAGGAACTGTATAACTTCCTTCCTCATTATAATTCTCATCATTACAATTTTCAAAAGAAATGTTGGGAATTTCAGGAATTCATGAGTAGGTATGAATTGATAAAGACATTTTCATAAAGTATAAACACCTTAAGATTTAAATATCTATAAACCAAGAGACACTTTAAGATTTTATGCTTTACACAGAGTCTTAGCTTTTTTTTTTTAATCCTCTAAAACTTATGTTTTTGGTTTTCATTTATTTAAAAATTTATGTCAAAGCAACCCGACTCCCTTCTTCCAATCTCTTATTAACTGTAATATATGTGCCAAATTATGATCTTTAAGGTAGGCATTTTAGGACAGTTCTACAAATAATCTATTTAGGGAAGAGAGTCAAAGAAAATGCTGATTCTTCGCCACTCACCAAGCTGTTTGTCTTCTAGTAAACAGAAACTCCTGAATATGGTACCCAGGACACTTCACAGGGTCCCAGCTCTCCTTCTTCTGATCTTCTTCCCACTCTGTCATTGCTTCACATCAGCACCCCTCCCCTAACCCTCCCGCATGTATACCTTCTCAATCTTCCCCAGCCCCATGGAGCAGTGCTATTACTATCCCCACTAAGAGAAAAAGAAACAGTTTAGAAAAGGCATTTAACTGTGGCCTGGCCACATGGCTGGCCAGACAGGAACCAGACTCACCAGCTGGTGCTCACACCAATGTGCTTGCTGCCTCCTGTAACCAATCTTCAGTGTTCTACTGAGGGACACACATTCCAAGCTCAGTTAGACCTGAGTTCAAGTTCCTGTTCTGCTAATAAGCTCTGTGATCTTTGGCAAGTTTTTTTTTTTTTTTTAATTTTTTTTTTTTTTTATTTATGATAGTTACAGAGAGAGAGAGAGGCAGAGACACAGGCAGAGGGAGAAGCAGGCTCCATGCACCGGGAGCCCGATGTGGGATTTGATCCCGGGTCTCCAGGATCGCGCCCTGGGCCAAAGGCAGGCGCCAAACCGCTGCGCCACCCAGGGATCCCTCTTTGGCAAGTTTTTAACTTCTCTGATTCTCAGTATCCTCATCCATAAATGAGGATCGTGAGACTACCTCTCTGACAGGGTTCTAGTGATAATGAAGCACAGCGAAATCCATAATGTGCTGGCCCATAGTAAGCACTCGAAAACAGTAGTCATCATTTTTGCTTATAAATGTGATGATGACCATTAATTAAGAATTATATTTAGGGGGTGCCTGGATGGCTCAGTCAGTTAAATACCTGCCTTCAGCTCAGGTCATGATCCCAGGGTCCTGGGATCGAGTCCCGCATTGGGCTCCCTGCTTTGTCCTCTGCTTCTGCCTACCACTATCCCCTGCTTGTGTGCTCTCTCTTTCTCTATCAAATAAATAAATAAAAGAATTAAATTTAGCATAAAACAAGATCCTCAAACTTCAGATCCTTCTTAGATTCTAGTGAAAATACCTGTCCATGTCCCACATGTGGCCAGGGTCATTGCACATTGTATGGTATTACCTGCCTACCCTCCCAGCAGATGCAGTTGGTTCTTTGGCTTGAACTGACTCTCCCATTTCCTTGGCCTGGAAAACTTCTTCCCTACATCTACCACACATGCACACTCATGCTCCCATAGCACCCCTCTCTTCTCAGCACGGGCTCTCTCATCCTCAGGTTATGGGGGGCTCCCCTCCTCAACCAGGAGTTGCACAGGAATAGGGCCATGATTCTTTGTCCCCATGTAGAATCCTGGCACCCGGCAACATGCCTGTGTACAGTAGGGTAGTGAACACGAGCTCAGTGAAGGAAATAGATGTGTCTGTATCCTTTTCCCTCTAAGGTCTCACTTCATCAGTAGGCAGGAAAGCAGGTCTGTGTTCCACTCCTCTGGTCCAGGCACAACCATCCTATCACCGGAAAACCTATCTATAAGCTAATATGATTAATCTCAGACAATGTGGCTTCTTTTTAAAACTTGAGTTGAATTTTCCTAATCTTAAGAAATGGAAACAGATTTGATACTGTGTGTGTTCGGTAGCTGTGGCCACCTGTAGTTTATAACTGTGTTTGTATGTGTGTCTTTGTTTTTATATAGTAATTCCCTCCCCACCAACTGAAGTCAGTGTCTACAACAGCACGGCACACAGTGTGCTGATCTCCTGGGTCCCGGGTTTTGATGGATACTCCCCGTTCAGGAGTTGCAGCATTCAGGTAAACCTCCAGGATGAAGAGAGAAGTGGCTGTCTGGTGCTCTGAGGTCCTACCTGATTTTTCATCCTCCTGAGGATGCGTGCCAAGGCTTTCCACACCTCTGTTTAGAAGTCCACTGACTCCTCTCCACTCAGTGTCCACCATGCATACCCCATTTTACGGTGTTTGCCCTGGGATGCTGCTTCCTTTTTGCTCATGGTCCAGGGTCCAATCAGAAGGGAAACAGGTTTCTAGGATAGAACATCATGAGACAAGAGAGAATTAATTTTTAAGGTATAAAAACACATCCCTAAATTAGGACTAGCTTGTGATCAGGAATTCAGGAAAACCAAGTATTCCTCAACCTGGCTTCTCCTGGGCTGGAGGCCATGAAGCCCAGGCAAGCATGAGGTAGGTCATTTTTGCTGTCAAACGTAGCACCTTGGCCAATGGATCCCAGGACAACCTGGGCATTATAGGCTTGCAAAGTCTTTCCCCTTTTTAACCACTATCTAAAACTGGTATGACATTGTGCTATAAGAAATATAGGCTAGCCATCCTAAAATGGTACCTTGCTATGATGTAGGCTCTGCTTTGAGTGTTAATTTCATTAAAATAGAAAGGGTAGCAGTAACACTACCATTTACTGAGTGCTCACAATGGCCAGGGACTTTGCTGACATCATCTTACTGAAAACTGACACCAGCTCAGAGCGCTCACAGAGTCCTTGAGTGGTAAAACCAGAATTCAAACTCAAAATGCTCTGATGCCAAAAGCAATGCTCAGAACCATCTGCTCTTCCATGTCTCAGAAGAGACATTGCTTATGGGAACAGTTGAACATGTGTAGATTATCCACTGAAAACATGACGCAGTCTGCCTTGTATGTTGTCATACAGTAGGGTCAGAAATTGTTCTTAGTTTCATATATGTCTGGTCTTACTAGCTGAAAACATATTAACCTGACACAGGCCACTCATGCCAGCTCAACTTGAAGCAGTGACTTCTAAAGAATTTTATATGTTGACAACCAGATGTTTTTAATACCAAATGGAATTAGCTTCTCTGTTTTTGTTGCCTCCCACTCTTGTCTAACAGCTGTTCCTTCCCTGAAAAATGAAAACATTCTATTATCCCCAAAATAGCCTCCACCCTCACCCCACCAACTCTAACTTTACTTAATTCTTGCCCAACTTTATTTGTAAACCTCTCAAGGATTGGTAAGTCTAACAAAGTCCTTACCAGGGATATCATTTTTTTTTGGCAGCTTTTTTTTGAGAGATATTTCATAGACCATAATACTTACCCATTTAAACTGTATAATGTTGGGGTGCCTGACTGGCTCAGTCAGAAGAGCATGCGACTCTTGATCTCAGGGTTATAAGTGTGAGCCCCACATTGGGGTAGAGATTACTTAAATAAACTTTAAAAAAACAAAGTGTGTAATGTTTATTGGTATATCCACAGAGGTGTGTAGCAATCACCATTGTCTAATTGTGTCTATATTCATAAAAGCTATTGGGCTATAGTTTTCTTGTGTTAGCTGTTTCTGGTTTTGGTATCAGGGTGATACTGGCCTTATAGAATCAGTTGGGAGGTGTTCCCTTCTCTTCTATTTCTTGGAAGAGTTTGTGGAAGATTGATGTTAATTCTTTAAATATTTGGTAGAAATCACCAGTGAAGCTATCAGGTCCCAAGTTTTTCCTTGTGGAGAGTTTTTGTTGTTGTTGTTGTTTTAAGATTTTATTTATCCATTCACAAGAGACACACAGAGAGAGACAGAGACATAGGCAGAGGGATAAGCAGCCTCCTCGCAGGGAGTCCAAAGTGGGACTCAATCCCGGACCCTGGGATCATGCCCTGAGCTAAAGGCAGACCCTCAAAACCACTGAGCTACCCAGGTGTCCCTGTGGAGTTTTTTGAATACTACCTTAATCTTTTTACTTGGTACAGCTCTACTTACATTTTTCATTTCTTCTTGAGTCAGTTTTTTTAGTTTGTTTCTAGGAATGTGTCCATTTCGTTTGGGTTACCTAATTTGTTGGTATGCAATTGCTTATACTATTCCATTATAAGCTTTTTTTTTCTTTGAAGTTAGTAGTGATGTCTCCATTTTCATTCCAGATTTTAATAATTTCAGTCTTCCCTTCCTTTCTTCTGTTTGCTTTGGCTTAGTTTGCTTTTTATTTTATTTTTTTTAGTATCATAAGGTAGAAGTCTGGGTAATTCATTTGAAATTTCTTCTTTAGGGGATCCCTGGGTGGCTCAGCGGTTTAGCGCCTGCCTTTGGCCCAGGGCACGATCCTGGAGTCCCGGGATCGAGTCCCACATCAGGCTCCCGGCATGGAGCCTGCTTCTCCCTCCTCCTGTGTCTCTGCCTCTCTCTCTCTCTCTCTCCATGTCTATTATAAATAAATAAATAAATCTTTAAAAAAAAAGAAATTTCTTCTTTAATATAAGCATTTATATTATACATTGCCTTCTAAGCAGTGTGTTAGCTACATCACATAGGTTTTGATATTTGGGGGCTTTTTCCTCATTCATCTAAAATTTTTTTGTTCTTTTCCTTGTGATTTTTTTCCCCTATTGGTTATTCAGGAATATGTTGTTTAATTTTTTACATATGTAAATCTCTCAAGTTTTCTTCCTTTGCTTATTTCTAGTGTTATTCTATAGTGTTTGGAGGATATACTTAATATGATTTTCATCCTTTTAAATTTACTACAGCTTGTTTTATGGGCTAGCATTTGTTCTGCCCTGGAGAATGTTTCATATGACTTGAGGGGAAGGTATATTCAGCTGTGGTTAGGGTAGAATATTTTATATGTCTGATAGATTTAGTTAGTTTAGAGTCTTGCTCACTTCTTATTTCCTTGTTGATCTTCTGCTAAGTGGTTTTATCTGTTATTGAAAGTAGGAAATTAGGGTCTCAACTATAGTTTTTGAATTGTCTATTTCTCATTTCAATCTCATCAGGTTTTCCTCCATGTATTCCAGGACTCTGTTGTTAGGAGCAACCAGGGCTTGTTGATAGATAGATAGATAGGTAGGTAGATGGATGGATGGATGGATGGATGGATGGATGGATAGATAGATATAATTGAAGCATGAGCCAGCCCTTTTTAAAACTGCTGCTGAGCTGTATAAAGAGTCCAAGAAAACAAGAGGCTCCTGCCCACCTAAGTATTGTTGTCTTTAGGGAGACTGTGAGGATGAGTACTACCCCCACATTGAGAGAGTAGGTCTCAGGGTGGAGATGAAGTAGAGCAGGATGGTAGGAAGGTCTGAAAATATCAGATCATTCCTGACGGTAGAAGATTTCACAGAAGCATCACCTGCTTTCTCTCTTTTCCCCTTGGCTTTGGGCTGAGTGAAAAATCATCCAGTGACTGCCAAATTGCAGGCCTTCCTTGTCCACCTTGGATCCTGTGGTGCCAGACGTGATTATTCTGTCTCTGCCCCACTAGCTAGCTCAGCCTCCCTTCACCCATAAAAATACAGTTATTTTACAAGTTAAATTATAGGAGTAATTTTGTGACATACCTGTACATGTAATTATTTATTGTTTATCTGAAATTCAAATATAACTGGCTCCCCTGTTTTCTCTGACCAGTCCTAGCAGGGTTAGTCAGGAGTAGTTCTAGAAGTTACATTTTTATATTTTGCAGATTAACAATGTATTCCCACTTCTGAAGGAACCAAGCACAGTTTTGTGGCACATATCCCCAGTCCACTACAGTTTTAAACTCTGACTTGGTAACAAATGAATGTCTTGGACAAGATTCAGATCCATGCACTAACGGGACACACCCTCTCACTTCCCCTTGGTCCTGATGTTAGTTCCTTTCTTCACCCATTTTTGGGCTGCATAGTCCATTTCTATTTTTAACTCTCCCGAGTACTTCTTGCTATTTCATGCCCTTTTTTCCCTCAGGACCAACAGAGAAGCACTGTTATAGAAACCCTGTATTCTTTCAGCAGTGTGTTCTCAGAGCGTCCCTGTGCCTGGAAATGCTCCACATATTGCTCCGGAAACAGGGCAGGGGTGGAGAGCCAAAGGTTTCCTCCACCTTAGTTTCAGAGGTTGGTCACCAGGAAGTAGGTACATACTCTGAAGTGAAGAAACAAAAAGTCAGTTCTGCCAATAGCCACCACCAAGATAAGCACGTAACTCTTTGTTTCTCCTCTGGTGGCTCCTCAGGCCAGCTGGTACTTTGTTGTCACCCAGTGGAGCCTGCAGGTCTGAGTCAGAGGTGAGGCTTGGCTTGGCCCCCACGTCACCATCATGGTATCCACTAGGGGATTCAGAATTCCAAAATGTTATTTGTGGCCTCTTGGCCTAAATTTCAGCACGTATATCCTGAAATAACAGCATTGTGTATCCACACCCCATGACCGTAAGCCCATTATTATTAGTAATACACACAGGGTTCAAGATTTTTTTTTCCTCAGTTACTTTTGGTTACTTGTGTTTTATTCAATATCACTTTCTCTTTTCTGACTTTACAAATACTACATATCATAGAAATTTTGAAAAATGTTTAGTTTTATCCCCATTCCCAGACAAGAGGTATGCTTAAGGAAAAAGGTAGTTTGGCCTCGGTCTAGATTTTTGCTTGTGAAGAGTTGTATATGGAGAAATTGGTAGAGATTACAGAGGGAAATATGAAAAAGAACTCAGAGGAAAGAGCTGAGATGTTTTAATAAGATTTGGAGAAAAGTGGGTTGGGTGAACTCTTCCCTATCTCCGCCCACCAAATAATTTCAGAAAATGTACATTTTCTCTATATGCTTTTGGACTTGAATTTATATTGGGGTGGGAGTCAGGGTTAAAAAAAAAAAAAAAGGACGTGTAGAATTTACCTCAAGGCAAGAGCAGAGTTCATCAGGTTGCATAATGAAAAGAAATGCAGAATAAAAATAGAAATCCCATATCCAATCCCCTGAAGTAGGATTTGGGAAATGATCTCTTCAAAGGGCCAGACAGTAAATATTTTAGGTTTGCCCCCACAAAGAATGTTGGTTCTCTTTGGTGCATATTCTGTAAAACAGCTGAGAGAAGAAATCAAGAATTGAGGTGGTTCTGAGAAAGAGAGGACTACTACCATAATTATCACATAATAAAGATCATCCTTTGCTCTTTTACCTCCCATGGCAAGAACACTTATTTTAGGTATTTTGCTCAAGTCATTGGTGGCTGCTCCAATAACATGAGTAACACACTGTAATGCTGGTGGGGAAATTAGTGTGTGGCCTGAAAGGAAGCAGGTACTTCCCCTCAGTGGAGAAGAGCCATGTGCACTGAATACATAAGTGCCCCATGTCTGGCATTCCCACCACCTTACTAATGCCTGGTCCACATTTTTGCTCCTCACTTAGGTCAAGGAAGTTGATCCGCTGAGTAATGGCTCTGTCATGGTTTTTAACACCTCTGCTTCACCACATCTGTATCAAATTGAGCAGCTGCAAGCTCTGGCTAATTACAGCATTGGTGTGTCCTGCATGAATGAAATTGGCTGGTCTGCAATGAGCCCTTGGATTCTGGCCAGCACAACTGAAGGAGGTAATTCCTGGAGTTCAGAATAAATATTGCCCCTAATGGCATGTGATTAAACAAATCCTTCCCAGTGGCCTCATTTAGAGTTTAAAGTCTGCTTTGTTTGGTCTTTGTTTCTGGAGGAGAATTTTATTGAGGTAGCTGATGAAAATGGAGAAGAGATTTCGTTCTATTTAGTGACAAAGCTTACCCTTACTATGAATATATAATTTTTTACAGATGAAGATAATAGCAACACATTTTATGGCATCTATTATTTTAAACTAAAATATAATCATATAAAAATTATTAATGGTAGCATCAAATTCAAGAAATAATGAACATGAAGGTGGTTAATGTTTACCAAACATCACATGCCAGGCACCACATTAGGTGCTTTGCATGGATTGTTTTATTAGATCCTCAGAGAAGCCCTATGAAGTAGGTTCTCTCTATGCTATCTTATTCATAGCAAATTTTATTTATGTCTTTAAACTTTAAAGAATTTTCTGTGTGCTTTCTTGGATTTCTGATATTTTTATTATCGTCTATGAATATTGGAATGAATACTGTATTTCTGTTCAATTCAAATCCACAGTTTCTATTCTTCCCCAGTTTAGAGCTTTAGATTGCTAGAACGTCTTTCTGCCCTTAACTCTGGCTTCACCTAGTCAGTGCTCTGGCTTTAATACAGATGGGAGGTGGGTGGGGACACAGAACAGGATCAGAAATCTTTAGGGCATAAGCCTTGCACAAAATGACATTTCTAGTGCCAAAATTGTAAAGTATCTTCTTCTCTCAAATGATAAAGAAAAGCCTTTGAGGACAATTTTTATATGCTGTGTTTCATGTTCATTCAGTTCAAAAATACTTTTTTTACTTCTTTGACCCAATTAATTATTAAGTTATGTAAGTTAGTTCCCAAATATTTGGGGGTTTTCCAGAAGTCTTTGTATTCCTGATTTCTTATTTCATTCTATTGGTGCCCAAGAACATATTCTGTATCACTTGAATACTTTAAATTATGGCCCAGAACATGGTCTTGCCTGATAAATGTATGATGTTCACTTGGAGAGAAAGGTATTGTCTTATGATATGGAGTATTCAATAAATGTCAAGTTGGTTGAGTTGGTTGATAGTCTTTTTCAAATTATATTCTTACTGCTTTTCTGCCTGTTTCTATCAATTATTTAGAGAGAGACATTGAAATCTGCGGTTATAATTTTGGGTTTATCCATTTCTTTCTTTTTTTTTATCCATTTTTTTTTTTTGATGTTGTAGCCAGTTTTGCTTCAGACCTTTTGAAGGTCTGTTATTTTGTGCGTAAATGTTTAATTTTACTATGCTCTCCTAATAATTGACCACCTTCCCATTATGAGATTGCTTTCTTTATCTTTGGTAGTATTCTTTTTCTGTGAGATCTACTTTCATATTAATATAGCCATTTAGCCTTATTTTTGAATATGTAATATATCTTTGATTTCTCCTTATTTTTAACTTATTTATATCTTTTTATTTGGTTTGGACACCCTTAAGTGTCAATATTGGTTTTCTGTCCTCTGGGACCACTCACTTTGTCTAGCCAAGAAGTGTCCTATTTCCTGCCTTAGGAAACATGGCTGCCGATGCTGTAGGTGCCAGCTGAGGAGGAGGGGTGAGACAGAGTCTTCCTCATTCAGTGTACAGACTCCCACTTATTTCTCCAGTTGTCTGTCTGGCCTCTCATTGTGTCTTCATCCTGACAGTGTCCCAAGTCCAGAGGCTTTTCAATTCGGAGAATAAAGCAACATCCTGTTTCCAGGGGGGTAATAAGGGAGTACCTGGCAGGTGTGTGGAAATAGGTTAGAGGGATCTTGAGGACTAGCTACTTCCTGGTCAGACCTTCAATCTTCCAGTTTTAGTACCTGGCCCACAGTTTCTGAGCCTCTCCATGATCCTTTGGGGAGAACAGGTTGCTGAATTAATTATACCTTCTTCATCTTTTCAGCTTTTCAGTATATGTTGACATTTCTTCTCCACTATTAATTAACTCTGCTTTCCCTTATGAGTTTATACTGTTTTAAATTACTTACTGTCATCGTAGAGAGATTTCAGGAAGAGCAGACATAAAGACATGTTGAGTTGGCCATGTTTACCCATAAATTCTACAACAGATTTTTTTTAAAGATTTTATTTATTCATTCATGAGAGATACAGTGAGAGAGGCAGAGACACAGGCAGAGGGAGAAGCAGGCTCCATGCAGGGAGCCTGATGTGGGGCTCTATCCCAGGACCCCGGGATCACGCCCTGAGCCACAGGTAGACACTCAACCACTGAGCCACCCAGGTGCCCCATTCTACAACAGATTTGAAACTATGTGACTCCGTTCATAGCACAACTTTAGTTATATGACATTTCCTAAGCAGAAATGAAGGTTAGAGTACTCTTTTGTTATCTTTTTGGGCATATCAGAAATATATAACTTATTCTCTCCTAAATACAAGTATAGACAATAGTAGTTTGGTATATATTATTGCAATTGTTTTTATTCTTTATATATATATATATCATATATATATATATTCTTTATATATATATATATCATTTTTATTTCTAAAATAGATTATTGTTCATACCTTTTTGCAATTTGATTTTTCCCTCCATCAGATATTTTTTTATGTCAGTACACATGAACTACCTAATTCTTTTCAGTGGCTAGGTAGTAAGTATTCCATTGGAAAGTCTATCGAAATTTATTATATCATATTTATTGACTGAGCATTACTTTTATTCTTTTTTATGCTTCAGTAAATGTAATACTACCTACAGGAGAATGTTCTAGATTAAATTCCTGGAAATAAAATACTTGGTCAAAGAGCATATTGTTTTCAGGTTTTTGTTTTTTTTTTTTAAGATTATTTATTTATTTATTTACTTGAAAGAGAGAGAGAGTATGTGAGCAGGGGAAGGAGCAGAAGGGCAGGGAAAGGGGAAGGGAGAGAATCACAAGCCAACTCTGCACTGAGCACAGAGCCCATCCTGGGGCTCGATCTCACACCCCTGAGATCATGACCTGAGCTGAAACCAAGAGTCAGACACTTAACCAATTGAGCCACCCAGATGCCCTCATATTATTTTCAATTTTAGTAGATACAGTCAAGCTCCTCACTCCCAAAAAATTATCTAGTAGTGAACTTGACCTGTTTGCCAAATTATTTTGTCCATATATATGATACATACATACATTATTTTCAAAGTGCTCTAACTTTTATCCTTGTGAGAGATAATAGACATTCTGACGTAAATGGGTATGTGACATAAGCAAAACTTAACTATAAGCCAGAGAGTGATTGAGGATCTCTGGATGGCTCAGCAGTTTGGTGCCTGCCTTCAGCTCAGGGCGTGATTCTGGAGACCTGGGATCGAGTCCCACGTCAGGCTTCCTGCATGGGGCCTGCTTCTCCCTCTGCCTGTGTCTCTGCCTCTCTCTCTCTCTCTGTCTCTTGTGAATAAATGAGTAAAATCTTTAAAAAATATATATTTAAAAAAAAATAGTGAAAACCAGAGTTAAATTTTACATTTTGACATCCAGTAATTACCATTTGATCCTCTGGTCTTCAATAATGAGATATCTTACATATATCTAAGATATATCTATATATGTATATATATGTATATGTATGTATGTGTGTGTGTGTGTGTGTGTGTGTGTATATATATATATATATATATATATACATTTTTAAAAATTTATTTACGGATCATCAGTAACCTGCCTTTGGACTTTGAAATGATGGCTTCCTTCTGATCTCTGCACTGTTCCCTGCCTTATACATCTCCCGTGACACAGAACTGATATCCAGTCTGGTTGATCTTCCACCCCACAGGTTACTACTGGAGAACCTGTTCAAGTTCTGTCCAGGAGGAGTCTATGAATGCCATCTACCTCCTTTCCTGCCTTTCCTTGTCTTTGTGATTTTAGTTTGGAAAGTGCTTATGTTTTAAAAACTCAGGTACTATTTCAGGGGTGCCCGAGTGGTACAGTCAGTTAAGCGGCTGACTCTTGGTTTGAGCTCAGGTCATGATCTCAGGGTCCTGGGATCAAGCCCCTAGTTGAGCTCCATGTTATGCACTGAATCTGCTTCAGGATTTTCTCTCTTGCCCTTCCCTACACTTGTTCTCATGCATTCTCTCTCTCTTTCTCATAAATAAATAAAGAAATCTTTTAAAAAATAATAAAAATTCATGTAGTATTTCAATGCTCCTTAACTGAAAAGAGGGTGAAAATCTGCTATTAAATTCAGTCTCATTTGAATGCTTTCCACAGAATGTTCAAAAACCAAACATTCAGAAACTGAGAAGAGAATGTACCTCTACATACTTTGCTCTGTGGTTCCTCATCTTTCTCTCTTTTTTCTCTTATAGCCCCATCAGTAGCACCTTCGAATGTCACTGTGTCTCTGAATGAATCTAGTCATAAGGTGGATGTCAGATGGATCAAGCCTCCAATTAAGCGGCAGGATGGGGAGCTGGTGGGCTACCGGATATCTCACATGTGGCAGAGTGCAGACACTTCCGTAAGTCTGAACTCTGAAGGAGTTCACTGGTCTCCTAGAATTTGCTCATTTAATACTGTTGTAGAAGCTTTTGTTTTGTTGTGAGAAGATCGGGTTTTATTGAATGAGGCACCTTTTCCTGAATAGTTAAAAAAATTCCAGAGAAGCTTTGGGGCTTTTCTTCCTGACTCACTCATCCATTCATATATGTATTCCGTAAATATGTTTAGGACCCATTTCCATTATCACTTGATTCGTGACTTCTGGGAACTTGGGCTCTTGTAGGAAGATAGTTGAGAACTACACATATAACCATAGTGGAAGGTCAAGAAGCTATACAGCTTAGCAGTCCAGCCATTCATAGCCCCTTGGAAACTCCAGAGGATGCTTTTCTGAAGAAGAAAGTCAGGGAAGAACCCCAACCTCATAGAGAATGGCAAGAGCTAGCCAACCTCCAGAGGACAGGGGTAAACCAGCAACAGGTTACCTTAATGCAGCTCCACAGGAGTAGGGATGATGCCTGCATGTGGGTGGGGAGGCAGCTCCCAGACAAGTTCCCTTCCCACTTGGGAAAGGAAGAGAGTTGAGATGACACTGACTTCTTTGTGACACAGGGCATCCTTGGAAAGGCAGATACACTGACCTCATCATCAGGACTGTCTCTTTACCGCCATCACGCAAAGCAGACTTTTTCCTGATCATCCTAGCCCTGCAGATAGATCAGATTTTAGCATCCTCGTGGCATTTGTGGAGGGCACCACATGAAAAGTAGTGCAGATACTTGGCAGGAGAGAGGGACAGAGCCAACAGCTGCCCCCGCCAATGATGTCCAAGCTTCATTTTAGTCATTTTCCACCTCATGTCATCCAACTTTTACTGAAACTGCTCTTTCCCTAAAGGGCAGTTGGGATTTCTTCTCCTCCTTCTCCTGACTCAGTTTACCTCTCAGGAAGCAGACTCCTGGAAGCAGTAGGTGATGGAAGTAAAGGAAAAAGAAGAGGGCTTGAAGTCCATGATTTTTTATGCCTCAGAGTGATAACAGAATGTTGTTTGTACAAGTCCAGTCCCTGCTTAGGAGTGTTGCAGCTACCAGAGAAGCCTCTTATTTCTTGGTCTTTTGTCCCAAGGCCACTGTGCAGAGTGCTTATTTGATTAACTGTATCTCTACACTGGCTGAATCAGGGGGATCAAATGCTTCTCTCAGAGAAAAGCTCCTTTCACAATGCTAAACTGTCAACTGTCCATGAAGGTCCATTAATTGTATTTGGGTTCAATAGGATTTTATTTTTCTCTGGTTGGCAGAAGACAGTATTATCAGCAGGCACTTGAGAGGTCTAAAAAACAAAAAACAAAAAACAAACAAAAAAAAAACCAGTTTGTTTAAAGAGCTGCAGGTCATCCTGTAGTTGGGGGAATCCATTCCTAGAGAGTTTTGGAATTGGCTTCTAAAACCATCATTGTCGTCTTGGCTAATTCAGAAGAAAATTAGAACAAAGTGAAATGGTTACAGATGTTTAAGGGAAAAAAAGCAAAGTAAAGCCTTTTTTCTCACCTTGCATTGGCAAAACTACCTCTCCACCATTTTTGTTAAACTTTTGAGTCTAAAGCATCTTACCAGTAAGTATGAATGTCATATACATCATTATGAAAATACTATTGCTATGAGATAAGAAGCCATATATGAATGTCGTATACAACTTTAGGATTTGCACTAAATCCTAAAGTTTTCACCTCCTTTCACATCTATTTACATTATATTCCTATTTACTAAGTGAGGAGGGGGCTTCTTTATATAGTGCTTCATCATTAATAAGTCAGTAACTGTTCTGTTTCTGAGATGTTCTTTTTGTGCATTAAAAAAGTTCAAAATTAAAAAAAAAAAAAAGTATCCTTGACGTCTCCTTCTAGCGTGGGTGAAAGCCACTTGTTTGGCAGGGATCTCTGGAGCTGAGGCGCGTTGAGGGGCAAGGGTGAGGAGCACCTCACGCGCTAAATGCCACCCGCGCCCCGCTGCATTGCGCCTTCTGGTCGCCCTTTGTTCAGAACAGTCCCCTGTGCGGTGAGAACAATACTGCCACAGTCAGGACTGTGACCTTTCCAGTCATTACCTCCTCAGAGATGCTGGATCACCCCACTGAGAACCTCATTTGCATTGTACTCTTGCTATACTTTGTGCATCGTGATGGTCTCGTGACAACAAAGGACTCAGTGGCTCACTTTACTTAGGATAACATTCTCTGGGGCAGCTAAGATTCAAGCTCCTGGACCACAACTGGAGGTAAATAAAAACACTCAAGAAAAGCCAAGCCTGGGAGAACCCTAAAGCCCCTGCCCGAAGTGAGGTTTGAAATGACCTCTGTACCTGTCACCTCTGTCTCCCTTCATTTCAGGAGAGCAAGAGTTAAACACAACTTCATCTCAGAATTGTCCTCTCATTTCCATTTTTAGAAAACTGAAACTAAAGGTGTATCTTCTCTGTGCAAGGCAATGAATTGGATATTTTTGGAGGATATTCCCAGGTGTGACTCTAACAAAGGCGGTTTTTTGTAGGCAGTTTCAGAGTTTTCTTGGAAGTTATCTTTGGGTGGGTTATTATCTCCCCCTGTATATCACTTTCAAACTAGGAAACTCCTGATATTTACTGTATGCACATTTACTATATCTTGACCTTTTATTCTTCCATTTTTCTTTATATCCCTTGCATTCCAAACCCAAGCTCAAGATCCAAAAGTTGGGATCAAGTGCAATCTATTCTCCTTAAGGTTGGGGCCATGTCTTGCTCATCTTTGTACCATCCGAGCAGAGGACCTTGTTTTCTAGGCATTTATGATGCTGGACTTGATACATGGACCTGAGTGATATCCATGCCAGCTGGAGAGTTTCTCTCTGTGATGGGACAGCTTTTTGATGAGTCTGGAGTAGTATTTCCCATCCATTCCCACTCCTATAAGTTGTCTGTAGACCTTTCATGAGAAAAGAATTCAGCAAGCAAATAAGTTTGTAAAATATTGTATAGTATACCCCTTTCTGGAAGATCCACAGTATATACTGGTAAGTTTAAGTCTCTGACATTTTTTGGTAAATAAGGCTGTTTAATTTTGACCCTGAATTGCCCATATGTTAAACAGAGGCTCATTTTTATATGTGTTATTCTTACAAAGCTCATTATTATGGGATTGTGGCTCTAATGCTGGCTTAATTGTGTTTGGAAAGGGTAGAGATGTTAGATCAGAAGAAAGTTTCATAGCAGATTATTACGGGTCTAGAGACAACACAACATATAGAAGTAACCTCTTTAAAGACCTAGAAAAGCCACAGCACATGCAAGGATTCCTTCCTCAGGCCTAGACCACTGCCTCCTGACAAGATGCATGCCTGGATTTTGGCATGTGCCCGCTGCCTCTTCCTTTTCTCATTGCTCCCTGTCACTCACAGAGGATTTGAGCTTCTGTCACATTCAGGTATGAGGACTAAGTGAGGTTCTCGTGGGATAGGCCAGCCAGGGGTCTGGAACACTTCTGAAACCCAATGAATGATCAAGGATGGATGGGATATTTGGTCTAGAGGAGAAACCTACAGTGGAGATAAATTCTCTTAATCGGTCAAATAAACTTCTTGGTTTGGGGAACTAGACAACCTTGATCATTTTCTCTCATGTATCAAGACTTGAAAGATACTGCAAGGTCACTTCTGTAAGAGGGACCACAGAAAGGGAAAGGTGATCCACATAGAGCACTTTATAGGTGGTATAGGAATAATAATAACCACCATTGATTACTTACTGTGTGCCAGACCGTGCACTAACTGATGTACCTATAGGAATTCATTTAAACCTTAAGAAAACACTGAGAAAGATATTATTACTTTCAATGTTTACTTGAGGAAACAAGTTCAGAGATGTTCATTAACTTACTCAGAGTCACAAAGCTTAGAATTGGTAGCAATGGGGTAAGAACCCATGCTGGACTGACTTGAGAGCCAGTGCTTTTCAGAGCCCACTATTCCTTCCCAGATGCCCTTGGCTTTCTTCATAATACAGTGCCTCTTGCTTAAATTCTACTCTGTGGCCTCTTAGCAAAAAGAAATAGGAACAGGGCATGTTTGAAGAGTAAGATGCAAGTTTTGCACAAACCCCTGTGAATGTGAAGCCTGCTAAGCAAGTCACCTTTGTTGTTGTAGGATGACAGAAACTTTTATCTCACAGTGCTTTCCCATGAATGTCACCATTCTTTGAGGCAATAGGATGGGCCTGGGCCTTATTCTAAATTAGAGTTATGAATTACAGAGCTGTGAATTCTTACAGAGTTGGTTGGAGATATTAAAGTCTTTGGATAACTGGAAACCAATACCTCTGCAGTTGCCCTAACTCTAGTACCTCTTAAGAGAAGAAAGAAATTGTGTCTCCAGAGATGTGCTATTACTTTCCCCAGCAAGCACGGTCCACGTGTTTTCTGGGTAGGTAAAGTTGTAATCAGATGTCATATTATAAATCTGATTATTACCTGAAAAGGCTCTTAGATTTTTAAGTCCTTGAGGTTCCAGGCCTTTGTTGTTGAAGATGAAAAGCTCACAGAATGAGAAAGACGTAATAGCCCATGGCGTGTGCCCCAGGACCTGACCACCTCATGCCAGGAAAATGACCACACCTTCTGTGCTTGGCACCCTGACATCAAGAGAGATAATACACATAGGAGTGGCTCCTACATGTGTCTGGTTTTATTTTTTATTTTATTTTTTATTTTTTAAAGGTTTTATTTATTTATTCATGATAGAGAGGCAGAGACACAGGCAGGGGGAGAAGCAGGCTCCATGCCGGGAGCCCGACATGGGACTCGATCCCGGGACTCTAGGATTGCACCCTGGGCCAAAGGCAGGTGCCAAACCACTGAACCACCCAGGGATCCCCTTGTGTCTGGTTTTAAATGGATTTCTTTGTCAAATTTCAAAATCAAAATCAAAATCAATATTTGGGGGCAGCCCCAGTGGCCCAGGGTTTAGCACCACCTTCAGCCCGGGGTGTGATCCTGGAGACCCGGGATCGAGTCCCAGGTCGGGCTCCCTGCATGGAGCCTGCTTCTCCCTCTGCCTGTGTCTCTGCCTCTCTCTCTCTCTCCCTCTCTCTCTGTCGTGAATAAATAAATAAAATCTTAATAAATAAACAAACAAATAAATATTTGGGGATATGGATATGGTCACACCTCTCTTTACATATTTGGCATCAAAAGAATATGGATAAATTACATCCATTTTTTAAAACAGATCATTTTGGGGGCACCTGAATGGCTCAGTCGGTTAAGCATCTGACTTTTGGTTTCGGCTCAGGACATGATCTCAGGGTCATGAGATCAAGTCTCGTGTCAGGCTTCATGCTGGGTGTGGAACCTGCTTGAGATTCTCTCTCGCTCTGCTCCCAACCCTCCCCCCTCCCGCCCCATCTTACTTGAGCACTCATGTAGTCTCTCTCTCTCTCAAAAATAAATACATAAATAAAAACAGGAATCATTTTTGAACTATCATTTAAGGGGCAGCCCAGGTGGCTCAGTGGTTTGGCGCCTGCCTTCAGCCCATGGTGTGATCCTGGAGACCCGGGATCAAGTCCACCATTGGGCTCCCTGCATGGAGCCTGCCTCTCCCTCTGCCTGTGTCTGTGCCTCTCTTTCTCTCTGTATCTCTCATGAATAAATAAATAAAATCTTTTAAAATAAATAAATAAATAAACTATCATTTAAGGATATTCTTAGAGAAAATGATTACACCTCTACTATAATATTTATCATCCATCTTTCTAATCACTACTTCAGCATTATAGCTCCAGCCCTCAAATGGGAAATTTTTTAATGTATTTCCAAAACATATTAGCTATAAGCAGTGGCTGACATCATTTCCGTACTTCAAGATTCAGAGTGATGACACCAGCAACCATGATGATACCATTGTTAATAACTTAAGGAATGAGAGGTAGAAATTTCAGAGTTCCTTCTCTGAGTTTTCATAGTAAGTTATAGGACCTATGTGAATAGATATTATCAACTACTGTTACATTTATTTCCCAAAGGACAATTTTGTTTTAGAGTACCTCTTCTTCTTCTGGGGATTTAATTCTTTCACAATTATGCATGTCCTTTAATCTTGAGATAACTCAAGATTAAATGATGTCTTATATTTGAATCCTGGCAGTTGAAAAGCATGAAGCTGGAAGCAGGCTCAGTGGCCCTCACCAGGCATGACATCTTTTGCACTATCAGGAGCTTTTAGGTAGTAAACTGTGTAGTAGACATGTTATTTCTCAGCTGCCAGCTGGACTCACTGCAGAGCTCTCGTTTGGACCATGGAATGGCTCTACTTGATTCGTCCCCTCCAAATTAAATAGAGAATGCCAGCAAACTCATAGTCAAAACTGGGTTTGCCATAAATAAAATGCTGTATGTCTAAAAAAAAAAAAGATATTGCCCAAATATACAGAAAAATCTTAATTATTGTTTGTTGACTTAATAAAAAAAAATCAATGACAGATCTCCTTGGCATGCAGCCCAGTGGCATAGAAAAAACAAAAAATTATAAAGCCCTGTTTTCCCCTTTTATCCCTTGTCTGAGGTTATTTCTGAGTCCTGATGATCACTGCTTGTCTAGATTTAGAAAATCTCTGGGCGGCTGACCCAGGTACCCTCTTGGTCATTAACGATGGGACTGCCTTCTCCCTAAGGGCTGAGCTGACCGCACCCTGCACCACTGTTAGAAGTGATCAACAGGAGACAAGGTGACCAGGGAATAAAGTTGCCACCTGAACCAGGCCCCTCCTCATTGTGATCCACACCCATACCGTATGACACTTCTCTCTTTGTTTCTGTGAAATCAGATTGTCAAAATGCAGAGATTAAAGACATGTTCCTGGGGGGGGGCCTCATTTCAACCTTCACCAGCCCTCTGGTTCCCATTTGAAAAGCCAGCCCCCAACTTAAAATTAGTTTCTTACACCATAGGACAGCATGGTTGAAGTTTGGAAGCAAAGGGGAAAGTGTTATATAAGCACTCAAGCCTGGTTTTGGGTTTCTTGTGCTCTTGTTGTTGTTGTTGCTTTTTCCAAAAATCATTTCCCCTATGTTTTAATGGCACATGTTGCATGGCAGTGGTTATAAACCAAAATAAGTAAAAGTGAAACCAGACTTTTGGAAATTGAGAAAATTGTGCATGTATCACACAGGAGGGGGAAAAAAAAACAGTATCAGTGTCCTCCTCAAAGTAGATTTTAGTCAAAACTTTTATCATTGCAAAGAACAGGAGCCCATGCCTGTGGGTTCCAGGAAAGTTGGCAGGCAGTCAATGTCAAGGTACAGTGTGGCTCTTGGGCTTTATACTGTGGTGTTTCTGAGGGCAGAGATCTCTAGGGGGGGCATTAACCCTAAGCCTAACTCTTGCCATCCAGCTGCCTCTGCTGCATGCTCTTCCCTTCCAGGGGATTCTTTACTGACCATTCTTAGTGCCATGCCCTCATAGCCTTAGTTGGCCCAGGCTCCAAGGCCTGAGGTTGCTGTAAGCTCATTCTGCATCCCTGCCCACCTTTTGGTTAACTATGGCCTGAGTAAGGAAGGGATGCGGTGGAACCACAGCTGCTGCTCCCTGGGATGTGGGTGGGACGACTTCCCTCAGAAGAATTGTGGGCAAGCAGGCGACGTCCCCTTGGCACCTCAGAATTTCATCTCCCTTCCTTTCTTTTCTGCCCCCAGAAAGAGCTGTCTGAAGAAGTTGGCCAGAATGGCAGCCGTGCTCAAATTTCTGTTCAAGTCCACAACGCGACATGCACAGTGAGGATTGCTGCCATCACCAAAGGGGGCGTCGGGCCGTTCAGTGACCCAGTGAAAATGTTCATCCCCCCACACGGTGAGAGCCAGGTTCCTTATCAGCTGATAGAATGTGTCAGTCTGGGCGGTGCTCTGATTGCAACAGTGACCCGTTGGCAGGGGCATCTGGTGTTAAGAATGATAAACAAAGGGCAGCCCGGGTGGCTCAGCAGTTTAGAGCCGCCTTCAGCCCAGGGCATGATCCTGGAGACTCGGGATCGAGTCCCGTGTCGGGCTCCCTGCATGGAGCCTGCTCCTCCCTCTGCATGTGTCTCTGCCTCTCTCTCTCTCTCTCTCTCTCTCTCTCTATGTCTATCATGAATAAATTAAAAAATCTTAAAAAAAAAAAAAAAGAATGATATACAAAGACCGAAGGAAATTTTTGCAGTGATAAAGATAGTTTTCTCATATACCACTCCCCAGAGCACTGAGACCTGTGAGTCCTCCCACTACCATTACTACTGATGGGATTAAGTTGCGACAAAGATTATTAGTCCTTTCAGAATACCAAATTGGACTTGGCCTACTGAGGTTAGTTTAAATGATGTCTACATGACCGTGTACATAGATAGGCAGTGAGGCTCATCCGTAGAACTCTTAATGGGCTCTGTTTATTTATGTGCTAGTGTTTGTTTCCTGTGTTTTAAGCTTCCTGTGATATTAATCACTCAAGCTTTGGTAATGTCTTTCGTGATCAATTGGTACAGAACACGAATCATTGCCTACCAAAGCTGTCCTTACACGGCATTGGGCTCACTGAGCTAAGTGGTCAAGCCTGTGTGCTGCCTTCTGTGTGTTGTTGGAGTGTCCTCTGGCAAGGTGCCACCATGGTGCCCCCGTGGCCCCAAACACTGTACTTGCTTCTGTAGTCCAATGGATCCACCTTTTCTGACTCTCACTCCCCCATTAAACTGCTGTCATAAACTCCATGCCACAGGCATCTCTATTGATGTGATTTTTGTATTTACAAGTTCTTGCCAAATATGATTTTTGTACCTGTACCAGACAGCACTTGGGAGTGAGTCATTGAGTGCCTGTCTGTGTGTTTTAGTGACCTTCAAACATGCTGAAATGGAACCATTTTACAGTTCCTGCAGCCCATGGGCTGTGTGGTAGTAGTAACTGGTGGTGGCAAGCAAGGTGTGTCTACCTGGTAGAAATTCAGAGGTGATAAGATTCTGCTTCTAAGGGCACAGGTTAAAAAAAAAAATCAGACTTTAAGAAGACAGAGCTTTCACCTTTATACATAACAAACTCAAACATTCTACAAAGCTGGGCTATTCCGGCAATCCTTGCTTTGCATGATTCCAACATACATACATTTCAGCTACCACAATTTGGTTAAATAATACTAGTTTCCCAATCACGTGGTCCGAACTTGAGTTACCATCAGGTATTATCTGTGAGTAATTGTGTGAAGTGTAAACTTCGCCTCTAGCTGTCTAGTCCACAAACCACTATGTAAATAAATAACAGATGCGCATTGTGTTCATGGCTAGACTTATCAGTTGTTTCGAAGTCTCTCGGTGGCTGGATACTGCTCTTACTAGATGCATGTGATTTGAATAACTTATTCAGAGGCATCTAGTAAGACCTCTAGCCATGTTGCCTCCTTATCTCCCAGGAACACACCACACAAGACTTTATAAAAATAAGTTACTGAAAGAGAGAGTCCGTGAACAAAGATAAAGTGCAGCAAAGAAAGTGCAGGAAAGAAAGGAAGAGTGTAAGTGTTGAAGTGAAATTTGAATTGAATGTGGAGTTATGGAAGACACAACTGACCAGCAGTCAAACACTGCTGCCATTTGATTGACTAGCTCTGCAGCCAGGGAACACGGTGAAGGTGACTTTACGTGAGCGAAGTGGCTATGCCAGAAAGAAGATGGCCCCGAGGAAGTTAAACTAGCAAAAATCTTCATATAAAGGAACTCTCACAACATTGAAAACACAACATTGAAAACATAAAGGGTAAAATGTTGGGAATGAATCCAAACCCAGAAAGGAGTATGAGAATTCTCCAGGGCATAGAAAATATATTCTTGCTATATCATAAGTTATGTGACCAGAAGAACAGAAGTACTATTCAAATCACTCTGGATCAGTATTTTACAAAGAAATGCAATTTTTTATTCTCAATATTTCTAGTGTCTTAAATATGAGTAAATATGAGTTTTACCATGTTTTTCAATTCCTTACACATTCATAACTGATGTGAAGTCACCCAGTGATTATTAGAATCACTGTGCATGGTCCCTGCTTGCACCATCAGAATGAGGACTGCCTGCGTATGTTGATCACAAAATATAAAAGGACTAAGTTCTAGAGCTTTTGACTGTCTTCTTTCCCTATTACAAGCCAACATGTCTTATGTATTCTAGATCTCAAAGAAATGTTTTCAATTATTGATTCTGTTGGTATTTTACTAGGCTGGGTAGATTTTGCCCCCTCGTCAACCCCAGCACCTGGCAATACAGATCCTGTGCTCATCATCCTTGGCTGCTTTTGTGGATTTGTTTTGATTGGATTAGTTTTATATATTTCTCTGGTCATCAGAAAAAGAATCCAGGAGACAAAGTTTGGGTAAGTGTCCCAGCTTCAAATGTTTTGCCTAGGGTTATCATGTGCTTGTTATGCCAACTCATAATGCCTCTCCTGCTGGCTCAGCTCCTCATGTTGTGCCCAGCTGGGTGCCCTGTCTTATGTCCATCCTAGGGGCAGGCAGTTTCCTTGCCTAGGCCAGTCCTACAGAGGCAGCCAGCAGTGAAAGCTGGCCTTAAAAGGGGCTCATTTATGGAGGAGAGCATTAATAGGCCTTCAGTATTCAAACTTACTTGCCATAAAATGAGGATTTTAGTTGGAAGACTTCAAAATGATGCTAATTCTTTTTTAAAAAAACAGATGAAATGAGGTACCTGGGTGGCTCAGTCAGTCAGGCAGCTGCCTTCAGCTCAGGTCATGATCCCAGGGTCCTGGGATCGAGCCCCATGTGAAGCTCCCTGCTCAGCGGGGAGTCTGCTTCTCCCTCTGACCCTCTCCCTTGCTTGTGCTCTCTCTCTCTCTCTCTTTCAAATAAATAAATAAAATCTTTTTTTAAAAAAACCAAACATATACAGATAAAAATGCTGGAAGGAAGTTCACCAAAGCATCAGCAATTCTGGATAAGTGTGGACGATTCTACGTTTTCTTTTTTTGCTATATTTTATACATTTTCTGTAGTGATCAGTTAGTTTTCTAATAGAGAAAAACTTTATATTTTCACACTCAAGTGTAAAAGAAGTTCTTGTTCTGATTTTCTATACATCTGACTTTTATAGCAGTAGTCCAGTATCAACAAAAATGGGCAGGCACGTGAAGGCAAGCTAGGAAAAGAAGGGTATGTATGCAAATTTGTTTCTGACTCAGTTTTCTACTCCAGTGCCTCTGTAGTGAATTTGAATTTCCACGAAATCCAGTTTACCACTCGTGGGACAGAGGAAGAATTCTGTAAAAGGCAGGTTGTTGACAGCCTAGAATGGGACAGAGTGAGGGAAAGTGAGTGACTCTGTTTTGGAGGGAGCTGAGCAACTTTTGTTCATTGCTACATCTTAGGAATGCTACTATAATGTTCCACTCCAGGACTTTCCATTGCCATGGAGGGGGGCTTGAGAGTGGAGGGTAGACTACCCTTTATTTGTGCCCATCCTAGTCTTAAGGGTTGGGTACCTTCAGTACTTACTAACTCTATCCTTATCATTATTATATCTTAGTATGTAGATTCTGACTGTTTTAAAGAAATGACAAAATCTGATCTAAATCCTGAACATAGAGTTGACTGAAATGCACCCCAGAGTCAAGGTGTGGCTCACTGTGAAACAGGTACAGAGAACCTCTGCAAAAGTTGTAAGATAGCTCAGTAAAATGTATTGAAGGCCCCCTAGGTGATAGCCTGGGTACAAGACTGAACCAAAGCAAGCACTGCTCCTGCTTTCTGAGTGCTTACAGTTAATGGAGAATCACGCAGTAATCACAAATAAATATAAAATGGCAACTGTTAAATCCTTTATTTTATAAAGGGAAATGTGAGAGTGTATGATGGGAGAATTTGACTGCATTAAGAAAGTCAAAAAAGGTTTCCCTGCAGAAGTGATCTGAACTAACATCTAAAAAGGGGCAGGTATTCATTATGTGAAAGACAAAAGGAAGAGGATTATAGCCAGAAAGAACAGTACATGCAAAAACCCTGTGGTGGCAGGGAGCCTGGCATACGAGGGGAAGACACTAGACTAGAAGATATGATGCTGGGTTCTGGCATCAGTTCTGTCACTTAAATAGGACATAGTTATTTTTCTCCGTTTCCTTAGTGTACTCTTTGGAAACAAGTCAACAAGCATAGCCCACACTTACCAGGATGAGGAGTTCTACTTCCTTCACCCTTGAAGGGCATAGTATCCACATAAAATATTTAGGGTTCTTCTACAAAACTTTGTCTCTACACCTCATTTATGCATTCAATCATATCATAGTAGTATGGACTCGTGGATATTCATTTTATACTTTGGATTATAATCCAATACTAGTTTATTTTATTGCTCAGACTGTTACAGCTTTGGCCATTGGGAACTTCTCAGTTGTTCTGTGTTCTTTTTTTTTTTTTTTTTTAAGATTTTATTTATTCATTTAAGAGATGAAGTGCATGAACAGGGGAAGGGGCAGAGGGAGAGGGAGAAGCAGGCTCCTCAACTGAGCAAGGAGCCCCATGTGGGGCTCCATCCCAGGACTCCAAGATGACTTAACCGAAGGCAGATACTTAACCGACTGAGCCACTCAGATGCCCCTATTCTGTGTTTTTGATAGTACTTGGACAGAGTTGTTTTGATTTCACCAAGTAAGCCTGAAATAGAGCTAGGGAAAGAAAACTATTTCTCCCAATGGGAAATGCCTTTGTCATAAAAGAGGCGTTTGAACAGACAGTGGTTTGGTGACATTCTTGTAGAATCAGCACCTGTTCAGGGAGCCCTTTTTTAATAATATAAGATGTCTTTATTTTTATTCACCCAGGAACGCCTTCACAGAGGAGGACTCCGAATTAGTTGTCAATTATATAGCAAAGAAGTCCTTCTGTCGGCGAGCCATTGAACTTACCTGTAAGTTAACTTTCATTTCCTTTTTCTGATAAAAGCTAAAGTAGTTAAGAGCAAAGAAAGAACAAGTTAATTGACAGGTTTCTAACAAAAGCCAAAGGAGTCAAAGAATGGTTATTTTTAACATGCAAAAAGTCTTCAGAAACCAGCAAGTAGATAGTCATACCTAACCATATGCTTCCCTGGTGGCTGGTTTACTGGAAATCTAGAGCGGGCCTTGAGGTGAAGTGGCCAGGGTTCAAGACTCCTAACACCGCAAACAGGAACTCATCACAGTGATAGCAGAAGATGTGGTTAGAGGTCAGAGATTTAAAGAAAACAGCAAAGCAGTTGACATATCTCTGAACTTATTTCCTGCTTTTTTGTGGCAACCAACTCAGAACAATTTGCCAGCATACTTTATAACAATTATGGTTTGAGTTTTGAGGAATCGAACTGGAGCCTTCTAGTGTGAAGAGTGAGAATAAACAGACAGCTGTGTTCTTGATTAATAAAGAAATAGTGTAAAACGTATGTCCAAATATTTATCAAATTCAAGCTTCTGGATATTTGCCAAAAACAAAACAACAACAAAAAACAAATATAACTATGATAGAATACTAGGTGCTATGAAAACAAAAACTCGTTTGAGGTAGAATGTTTTTTGTTTTTTTTTTTTTTTACTTTTCTAGTTTACAAGTTTTGACTTTTAGATATCTGTTCTTATATTTAAAAAAAATTCTTCATTGAGACCAATTTCTTTCCTTTATTAGAGGACCATTTGGGTGAAATTTTTTCTCTAAGAACTAATGTGTCTTTCCTAATTACCTACATTTTTTTCTTTCAAAGGCTTTGTTCATGCCTTAACTATGGAGCAAACTGAATCATTTGCCAAAGAGTTATTGATGGTTAATTCCTCTTCTTGGTAACACTTACTGTTGGTGCTGCATACTGATACCTTATAGATAGAAGATCTTATTTTCCACTCCCCCACCCCCTGAGTCCTCAATTTAGCACTTTTTTTTAAAGATTTTATTTATTTGAGATAGAGAGCACAAGCAGGGGAGAGAAAGAAGCAGACTCCCTGCTGAGCAGGAGCCCCATTGTAGGGCTCAGTCCCAGGATCCCAAGATCACAACCTGAGCAGAAGACAAATGCTTTAACCTACTGAGCCACCCAGGTGCCCAATTTAGCACTTGTTATATCATTATAATGAGGTTCCATATACTATAGGTAGAACAATAGCTAGTTCTTTCAATGTTTCCTATAGTTTCTGTGGCTCCTTTGCTGGCATGGGACAGGGGAGGTAACCCCATGGCTCTTTTTTATATTATAGTTAGGGACAAAATAGCAAATACTCCACCAGAAAGTGCCTCCTTGACTATCTTTCTTCCTCCTTTAAATCAAGGCAACCTCCCCCCAAACCCCCACTCTGCCAACCTGCAGGAATCTGCTTGCTGGCTGCTGCTACTGCATAGTGGGAAGAGAAACATGGTTCTGATTTTAATAATCCTTCAGAAATTAATCTTGAACTGAAGAATCCATTTTACTCATTTTAATCAGAGTAGAATTGTGATCATTTATTATAGGCTTTTTGTGAGGAGAGCCACGGGTATGAAATGAAGAAAATGTTTAACTCTTTCATAGAACTGTATATATAATTTTAATTCTATTCAAATGAAAGGGAGCATACTGACAGCTCTTATACATACTCTCACTCCTTTATAGTGCGTAGCTTGGGAGTCAGCGAGGAACTGCAAAATAAACTAGAAGATGTTGTGATTGACAGGAATCTATTAATTCTTGGAAAAATCCTGGGTGAAGGTATGTAGTTTACAGTATTTTTTAAATACGTATTTATTATGTAAAATACCATCTTGTGACTTTAAGTTACAAGACAAACAGTTCTATTTTATAACTTACTAAATTGAAAAAGTAAATGTGTAAATACTGGTTTTTGAAACTCAGATTTGGCATATGAAAAGGGCCTCTACAGTGCCTTGCACATGCAATAGGCCCTTAAAAAATATTAATTCCCTTCCTTCATTGAAAAACATGCGATTTATTGGTTGGTTTCTTATATACTCTAATTATCTCTAGTTCTTAAGCTTACTGTTTTGGGCCCTTTCCTAATTATTAAATAGGAACAAAAGTAAAGATACATATTTAATTTGTCAAACTGATGGTAGGATGAATGATAATAGTATTTCTACTTTATAAATGTCAATAACATGTTCCATGTTGCTCTGTAAGTGTCTTGGATTGGCTATAATTCCTAATAAAATGACAAGCTAAGCCGAGCATGATCCAACCAAGCTTGTGACAAGCAGGAAGCTAGTGCATGGCTTGTGTTCCTGGTTTGCCAATGTGGGTGGCCCCAGCAGGCTCTGCCCCGCTGCCATGTATGGGTCACTCTCAGGCCACATAAAAACAGCAGCTGGGAACTGTAGTGTTTCTGTGGTGGGGGAAAATTCCGCACAATCTATATAGATGATGTCTTACTTTCCAGGAGAGTTTGGGTCTGTGATGGAAGGAAATCTAAAGGAGCAAGATGGGACCTCTCAGAAAGTAGCCGTGAAGACCATGAAGTGTGAGTTATCACTGATGAAATACCTTCCAGTGGGTATGGGCAGTTGCTTCAGTGACCTTGTACTCTGTAAGGCCAATGCTGGGGTTCCTGTGTCATGATCTCAGTCACTGATGTGTCGGAGGGCCACATCCAGAACACTACGGTCACAGAGGGAAAGTGACCATCAGGAGCTCTTCATATATTCTTATACTCAAGGCAGTTATATTTGTTATCTATACCACACCTTCCTCACTGTATCTTTCTCTCTCTCTCTCTCTCTGGACCCTCTCCCTCTTCCCCTCACTCTCATCTAATAGAGCAAATGACTCCAAAGTAAAGCATGAATTTCTGAGACAGGGCCAACCTGGTGGCAGCCTCTGACCCCCCCAGGGTTGGTTTGGCTGATCTGGCCAACTCGGTGGGATCACTTCCTCACTTGAGGATGATTGCATAGTCCCCAGGAAGCTGTGGGCTGCCTGGAAGGTAAATTTCTCCAAGAGAGAAGACATATTGATGGGTCAAGGGCATGTGAAGAGCAGTGATCTCAAGCTGCCACCTCCAAGCAAGCTGAGAAGAGAGCCTGCAGCCAGGCCTTATAAGTCATCACCAAGAATCTGTTTTTATCCCGTGAGCAGGAGAGCACCAGTAAGAGTCTAAAGCAAGTGAGGAATAAAAGCAGATCACATTCTAGAAAGTTCACTTTGGTGACAGTATGAAGGAGAATGAATTACAGTCTTGACAAAGACAGATGCTTGTTAGGGCACTCTGTGCAGTTGTCTATCTAGATAAGGGACCTAGGCTCAGAGGTCAAATAGCTTAAAAGGCAGAAGGTTGTGGTGGACTTTTTTATCACCATGCATTGACCAGGCTGCAGTGACGGAACATGACAGCAATTGCCCTCATGCTCTTCCCTAGGAAGTACATTTCCAAGGCCTGGGGATGCAGGACTGTGTAAGCTTTATTCTTCAGGTGTCCAGCTGGGCACCCACAGAATAGACCGTGATTGTTTGGCATTTTACGTATCTTCACAATTCATATAGAGAGAGATTATTTGGTGCTTCATTTGTTAATGTCTTTAACAATGCTTCCTCATTTACCCCCTGTATATATCCAATATTATTTCTGATTAAGGAGTAAAATTGGTTTCTTCCTAAAATTTGAATTCATTATTTCCTGGGCATTGAAACATAAATTAAATTACAAGGATGTAGTGAGACTTTTTAAACAGAACTGGAGGGTGAAATTTTAATTCAGTGACAAAAAGGAATCTTAATAACCAACCAGTCAGAGGGGCTGGTGCCTTCTGTTTTCCAAAGCTTTCTATGTCTATATAATGGCCAATACTTATGTAATACTCCCTGTGTGCCAAAGGACATAATAGTCATTCCTATATTTCATCAGGAAAACAGGAAGAGGAAATCAGTGCGACTAGGAAGTAGATTCAAGTATTATTCCCTGGAAACCAAGACACCTGCAGTTAGTCACCGGAGCTGAAGCTGGTACAGAGCCAAGTCCGGGTGCTGAGCCACATCCAGCGCCGTTCCTGCCCCTTGCATTATTTTATTTGAATCTGGTCCATGTACAGTCTCCTTCCATTGTCCCCAATTACTGAGTGGAAGGTTTAGGGAGCCTTGTAAGGGGGCTAGGCCTGAAATCTGTTTCCTCTCTGGCTTTGACTATGCTCTTCTTTGACTGAATTAGAATAACTTGCATATGAATTGCATCTGTGCTCATTATCAAAGATTGAAAGAGTTGTCTCTGGCCTCTGCATCCCTGGCTGGTGCACGTTTGCCTGGCATGTTGGTCACTTGGGGAGAGGTGGGGGAAGGAGTGCAGAGGATTGGAGGAGTTTGCAGGCAGTTTCCACACACCTAGTTGTCTTAGCAAAAATAATAGGTGAGGACAAAGGTAGCAGGCCATTTTGCAGGTCTATATAATTGTTTTTTTTTTTCTTTTTCTTAAATTTGTTTTAATAGAAAGGTGAATGTATACAAAGCCCACAGAATGTATGGACACTGCTAGATGCACTCACCGTGATTTCAGGGAAAACTTACTAGGTTAAAGCAAATTCCCTAAGGCATGCCTGGCTTTATGTTTGTTTTTCTTTGTTTTTAATTGTAGGAAAATACATATAAAATGTACCATCCTAACCATTTTTAAGAGTACAGTCCAGTGGCATTAAGGACATTCACCTTGTTGTGCAACCATCACCACCATCCACCTCCAGAACTTTTTTCATCTTGCAAAACTGAAACTCCAGATGCATTCAACAACTTCCCATCTCCCCTGCCCCTGCTTGCCCCTGGCTACCACCATCCTCCTTTCTGTCTCTGTGAATTTAACTACCCTAAGTCCCTCAGAAAAGTGGAATCACACAGTACTTACCTCATGTGGTTTACATCACTTAACATAATACAGGATTTTAGTTATCTCTCTCAAGTTGGCTTAATCCCCAAAATGGTATGGTGTGGAAGTTGGGAAAGTCTGTCCAGTTCACAAGGCATGATTGAGCAACCAGCCTTGCAAGATAGAGAAAAAGCATGTGTTCTTTCCCTTTTTTGAGGCAAAAATAATTGCAACAGATCAGTTGCATTTGACTCTCAGGGTTTTTGTTTTTTTTTTTAACTATTATACTTTAATTTTTAGTGGAGTTTTAGGCTTATAGAAAAATTGGGCAGAAAATACAGAGCTCCACCCTTTCTCTTCACAGTCTTCACTATCTTTAAAGTCTTTCATCAGTGTGGTGGATTTTTATTTTAAAGATTTTATTTATTTATTCATGAGAGACAGAGAGAGGCAGTGATATAGGCAGAGGGAGAAGCAAGCTCCCTGCAGGGAGCCTGTTGTGAGACTCAATCCCAGAACCCTGGGATCACAACCTGAGTCAAAGGGAGATGCTCAACCACTGAGCCACCCAGGTACCTCAGTGTGGTGGATTTTTTCCAAATGATGTACCTATGTGATACATTATTAACTGAAGTCTATAACTTACATTTAACATTCACCGTGTACTGAACCTTCTATAGGTTTTGACAAGTACAGCAGCCTATATGCACCATCACAGTATCATACAGAAGTTCCACTGCCCTAACATCTGTGTGCCACCTGTCCATTCCTCCCCGCCCACTTGTCTGTTTCCTGTTGCTGTAGTTTTGCCTTTTCCTGATTTTACTTTTAGAGAACAAAATTGCTCTTACCTTTCCCTTTCACTGAGTAAATTATTGGTGCCTACCATTTTCCATCTTTTCTTTTAGTGGACAACTTTTCTCAGCGAGAGATTGAGGAGTTTCTCAGTGAGGCAGCGTGCATGAAAGACTTCAACCACCCAAATGTCATCCGACTCCTAGGTAACTTCAGAGAAGTGTGGGATTGGGGGGATAGCGGGGTCTGGCTAATCCACTCCGTACCAAAGGAAGAGTCTCTGGGGCAGATAAGGTTATACTTTGTATAACCCACAGGAATTGATAATATTGAGTTTTTTACCCCAAAGACTTACTACAGTTATATTTTCTGAGGCTGACGGTAGAAATAGGCTTGCATTATCTGGACACTCCAAGGGCTCAAGAACACTTAGCATCCACAGAATTCTAGGTGACTATGGGGTAAAACAGGGCCCCCATGTTACTCCAAGCCAAGACAAAAGCTTATGCTAAATTATGTTACAATTTTTATTGATTTAAGGTTATCCATGAATCAAATACCAGTGCGATAAAGCTGTCAAAGTAGACAAATTCCATAGATCATCTCTGAGAAACAATTTATTAATATATTTTCAAGTACCGATTTCCTAGGACCTATACTGCTGGTTTCATGGGACATGGTTTAATAGAATTTAGTTTTGTGGCCCTGTAGCTATCAGATTGCTGTGTGAGTTCAGAAGTTCTGCCAAGAGTTCTGCCAAGACAGAAGAGCAACCTAAAAATTCTAAATTCTTTGGGGAACTTTCAAAGTTTTATTATGGTCAAAGCTGCAGGGAGATGTGAAAAATAATGCTTGGATACAATATCATTTCAAGGAAACCACTGTTACTCCTATGTAGGTATTGATTTTTGCAGACTCTGAGAACCATCATGCTTTGCGATTAATGGGCCGTGATGTGCAAAAGCTTTGCAAGCCTGACATTAGGTGACAGGCCCCCGTACTAGGTTTCCATGATAAATGGTGTTTCCCGTGTATAATTTAAAATTTAGAGACAAAAAAAAATTAGAGATGTGAATTTTACCTATCCCACAGAACTAGTTTGCCCTTGAATTTTATTGTAGTCACTACCCCTCACTTAGGCTCAGTGTAACAAAAGATGGCCACATTTGTTACAGATTAATGTTTGAGAACTCTCATGCAAAGATTGGCACTAATCTGAAAGAAAAAAATATCAAGAAGTGGACCGAGCATGTGTTCCATATTCTAATACTCAGTTTGTGTGAGTTACGGATATTTCTTTTCTTTCTCTCCTTATTATTTTTTTTAAGTAGACTCCGTGCCCAGCATGGAGCCTGAGACAGGACTTGAACTCATGACCCTGAGATCAAGACCTGAGCCAAGATCAAGAGTCAAACTTATAACCAACTGAGCCACCCAGGCGCCCCATGTTTATTTATTTTTTTAACTATTACCTCAAGAGCACATGGTTTCAATTTGGCCAGTGCTCCTGCAGTGCTTTTCTGGTTACTGGTAACAAGGGCTCTTTGTAACTTTCTCTGGTTTTAATTTCAGGTGTGTGTATAGAAATAAGCTCTCAAGGCATACCAAAGCCCATGGTGATTTTACCCTTCATGAAGTATGGGGATCTGCATACCTACTTACTCTATTCCCGACTAGACACAGGACCCAAGGTAATTACCCCGTCGTATTGCCTCTGAACTGGGCCTTGGGCTGCCGTGACAGGGCCTGGGAAATATCAGCCTCTAACCTTGAAAATAAAGGAGGGAGGGAGAGGATGTGGCCTTTGTTCAATGCTCATTGTGCACCCTGGGGACTGAAATGTGGTATCTGTCCTCACAGCAGGCCCTTCTCATAGGGAGGAAGAAGCTGGCTGGGCAGCTGGGTGCACAATCTCATGGCTCAAGCCTCATGGCAATGAGGGCAGGGGACAGGGCCCACATGCAAACAGAGTGGCCTCTTTCTTTTGAAGTCTCCTCTTTCCAGCTCATTCACTCTGAAATCACTAGAAGCAGGATCCGTTTCATTCCCAGAGGGAAGTTGCACTGAGCTGTTTTTCTGGACACTGAGCATGAATGTATTTCATCCACCTTTCCATTTATCAAGAGCCCTTCTGTCCTCAGGATCAGAAAGCATGTGAATTGGGGGGCCGGCATGCTTTCTTTCAACAGTGCCCCTAAGAAGGGTGGTGGCCCCACAGAGCAAACGCTGCCTGAGTCCTACAGCACAGGGAAACCCAACAGAAGCAGGAGCTTAGGCTAAAGCACCATGCCCACCGACATTTGGCCACAGGTCCCACTCAGGTGACCAACCAGGGGCCACAAGAATGGTGACTGTGGGACTTAAGGGAGCAAGTCCTTATCCCAAGAGACAGGCAAATTTGCAGGAACAGCCATATATTGTATTTGGCAAGGCACTTGAAAACAAAAACAAAAGCTTGAGACCAAATTTAGGGTAAACCTATTCTGGAACCTTCTTTCCTATCTCCTGCTGACCCTGTGCGTTATGGATGTGTAAGGTTATGTTTTTGCTTTCCTTTCCTTTTTCTTCTATTTGTTTGGTTCTTCCAAGGAAGACATAAGTGATCTTTCTTTTTTCAGTTCCCCTTGGTCTCGTGCTCAGATTTTTGTTCTCTTCCTCATGACTTCCCACCCACACAGTTACTAACTAGAGTTAGGAAATGGTAGCCACATCTCAGAGCTATTATAAAATCACTGAGGTGGAGGGCCTAATCCAAAGTGGGGGACTCAACATGGCTGAATGTGTTTCTTCCCTTTTTCCACCCAAAAGAAAGATGATAATATTGTAAGAAGCCTGGAAAAGAAAAAAAAAAAATCCCACAATATCTAACATCTTAGCACAATCATTGGCATCTTCAGACATTTACATTCCAACTGTTCATTCCATGCCTATGTGTTTCACAGGCTGATGCCCAGCAGGTATGCATCTACCTACAGGCCATCCTCAATGCTAGGATTTCTCAAGCATCTAATGGACACCAGCCTGTATTTTGCATACAGTAGTGCAGTAATGGCACAACAACCAGAGAAAGTACTTACTGATAGAGTCTCAGGTGAGGAAACCGAGGCACAGATCAGGCAAT
Organism: Canis aureus; assembly: GCF_053574225.1. Taxonomy (NCBI): domain Eukaryota; kingdom Metazoa; phylum Chordata; class Mammalia; order Carnivora; family Canidae; genus Canis; species Canis aureus. The sequence goes on along the minus strand of NC_135622.1, from coordinate 28,426,041 downwards.
GGTGGAAGCAGGACTGGCCCCCACGCTGCAGAGCCGTTGCCTTCAGAGCTTCTCTGATGGCCCCATCCCATGTGCACCTCTCCCCAGCAGGGCAGCCTCCAGACAGTTGTCTGTGAATGGCTGCACGGCATGGCATCCTCTTGAATGGATTTTGTTTCACATTGGTGGGCAATTTCACTCTCATTTAATTCTCTGGTATGCTGATGATTTTTCCAATAATTTTTGGAGGGATGGGAATTTCATGTTGCAGAGGAGTGGATTCTATAGTAAAACATAAAAATGTGCAGGGCTGTTTGATGGCCAACAATCATCTGTTTTTACTTGTTCAACTCTCCTTCCTCATTCAGACCCCTTCATAAATAGAGGAGCTTCTTAATTGGGACTTTTTTCTTGAATCACTGTGAAAGAGATAGAGGCCATTTATAATCTTTATAAAAATCTTTTTAAAATTATCATACAATATTATTGACCCCTTTTCCCTTTATGATGTACTGTTCTATGAATGTTAACACATCATCACAGTCAGGATACAGAACAGTTTCATCACCCAAAAACACCTCCTCCTGCTACCCCTTTGTAGTCATGCCTTGTCCCCATGGCTAACTCCAGGTGACCACTGACCTGTTCTCCATTACTATAATTTTGTGTTTTTAAGAATGTTATATGAATGGATTCATATAGCTTGTGACTTTTTGGCTCCCTTTACTAAGCATTATGCCTTTGAGATCCATTTAAGTTGTTGTCTGTATCAATAGTTCATTCCTTGTTTGATTGCTATGTATCTTCTATTGTGTGGAGGTGTACCAGTTTCCTTATCCATTCATCTGTTGAGGGACACATGGGTTGTTTCCAGTTTTTGGCAAGGATGAATGAAGCTGTTATAAAAAATCATGTACAGGTTTTTGAGTGAACATAACTTATTTTTCTAGTGTAAAAACCGAGAAGTGGGATACTAGGTCATTTGGAAAGTGTATGTTTAATTTTATAAGACACTTCTAAACTATCTTCCAGAGTGGCTATACTATTGTATTGTACATTCCCACCAGCAGTGTATGAGAGATTCATTTGCTCTGCATTCTTGTTAGGACTTGATATAATCAGTAGTTTTTTGGTTTGGTTTGATTTGGTTATTAGCTGCTGTGATAGGTCGGTAGTGATACCTCATCATGGCTTTTTTTTTTTTTTTCTCATCATGGCTTTTATTTATGTTTCTCTAATGATTAATGATGTCAGGCAATTTGTTTTGTGTTTATTTGCCATCTTTATATCCTCCTTGGTGAGTATATATTAAATTCTTTTTTTAATTGGGTTGTTTTTCTTACTGTTGAGCTTTAAGAGCTCTTTAAGTATTTCAGTTATAGGGGCAGCCTGGGTGGCTCAGCGGTTTAGCACCGCCTTCAGCCCAGGGCCTGATCCTGGAGAACTGGGATCGAGTCCCACATCGGGTTCCCTGCATGGAGCCTGCTTCTCCCTCTGCCTGTGTCTGTGTCTCTGCCTCTTTCTCTCTCTCCATCTCAAAAAAAAAAAAAAATTTCAGTTATAATACCTCTGTCGGATATGCAATTTGCAAAGATTTTTCTCCTAGTTCATAGCTTGTTTTGTGTTTTCTTTCTTTCTTTCTTTCTCTCTTTCTTTCTTTCTTTTTTTTTTTTTTTTTTGTCTTTGTACTCTCATAACATGAGTAAAAATACTTAACTTTTGCTAAGTGCAGTTCATCAGTTTTTTCTTTCGTGGATCGTGTTTTCATGGTCATGTCTAAGAACTCTTTGCCTAAACCCAGATAAAAAAATTTTCTCCTATGTTATCTTCTAAAAATTTTGTGATTTCACATGTTACATGTAAATCTGTGATACATTTTGAATGAATTTTTATATAAGGTGTGAAATTTAGTTTAAGGTTTGCTTTTTTTTGCATCTGAATGACCAATATAATTTGTGAAAAGACTATCATTAATCCACTGAATTGCTTTCGCATCTTTGTCAGAAGTGAATTGCCTATGTAAGTGTGAGTCTGTTTCTGAGTTCTCTGTTCTGTTCTGTTAAACTGTGTGCCCATTCGTTGCCCCACCACCTTGTCTTGATTACTATAGCTTCATTGGAGCATATGAGCTGGGTTTTATATTACATGCAAAAGAAGCCACCCAAAAGGTGACCCCAACTTATCTTTCCTGCTTTATCACCCCATTCTCTCTGCCACTTTGCTTTTGCATGAGACAACCTCCTTTTCCTTTTTTTTTTAACCTCCTTTTCCTTTTATTTTATTTTATTTTTTTTAATTTTTTTTTTTTATTTATTTATGATAGTCACAGAGAGAGAGAGGCAGAGACACAGGCAGAGGGAGAAGCAGGCTCCATGCCCCGGGAGCCCGACGTGGGATTCGATCCTGGGTCTCCAAGATCGCACCCTGGGCCAAAGGCAGGCGCCAAACCGCTGCGCCACCCAGGGATCCCTCAACCTCCTTTTCCTAAAACACATGTGTGCTCTCAGATCACTAGGTCTTTGCTCATTCTGATTTTGGCTGTGTGCTTCTTTTAATTTGCCGTATTATCCCTACCCCTCTTTTGAGGACAGCCACAATGACAGCGTAGAATATTTTTTAAATTTTTCCAGGGGCACCTGGGTGGTTCAGTTGGTTAAGCAGCCAATTCTTGGCTTCAGTTCAGGTCATGATCTCATGGTTGTGAGATAGAGCCCCACATCGATCTCTGCACTCAGCACAGAGTCTGCTTCAGATCCTTTCTCCCTCTGTCTCTCCCTCCAGCTCACATTCTCGCTCTCTCAAATAAATAAAATCTTTAAAAATATTTTTTTCCATGAGAATTAATTTCTTTGCTGAGGTTCTGGAGCAGGTTACTCTTACCTCTCTGCTTGATGCATATGTTATTACAGCCTGCTTCCCTTTGGTGTGTCCACCCCATGAAAACCGGGGTCCTGTCCTGTCATCTTCCTGTCTGCCCTGCACACCTCCAGAAGTGCTATTCCCATGGAAGACGGAGTGGTACCCTGGGCCCAGCATTCAGACCCTGCTGGGGAAGCACATTTACATAACTGAGACATAGTCTCAGGCCATGCTAGCAGGAAGCAGGAGGATCTCACATGGTGAAGGCCAGAGGTAGGAAAGTTGTGCCCTCAAGAGAATCATCACATGTCCACAACTGTTCCACCATTGTGCTTTTTCAGCTACAGCTGCCCCTTCACATGTCCTGACAGTGGCACCTCCTCCAGGCATGACATCTTCACCCACCAGCCAAAAAGAGAAAAGCCTGTCTTCTCTCTTTCCTCTTCTCTCTCTTTCTCTTTTTCTGGAACAGTAATTCTTTTTTTCATAGCATCTTTACTGAGATGTAATTCAAATACCATATAGTTCTGCTGTTTAAACTGTACAACTCAGTGGTGTTTACTATGCTCAGAGTTTTGCACCCATCACCACAATAAATTATATTTTCATCACCTAACAAAAAGTCCCATACCCTCTAGCAATCACTTCCCAATCTCTCCTCCCTGCCTTGTTCCCAACTATAAGCAACCTGCTTTCTTTTTTTTTTAATTTAATTTTTTGGCATTTTTTATTTTTATTTAAATTCAATTAATTACCATATAGTGTATTATTAGTTTCAGAGGTAAAGTTCAGTGATTCATTAGTTGCATAAAACATCCAACACTCATCACTTCATGTGCCCTCCTTAATGCCCATCACCCAGTTATCCCATCCCCCCAACCTCCTCCCCTCCAGCAACCCTCAGTTTAAGCAACCTGCTTTCTGTTTCTCTAGTTACCTATTTGGGATATTTCAGATCAGTGGGATCATAATTTGTGGTCTTTTGTATCTGGCTTCTCACTGAGCGTGTTTCGAGGTTCATCCACATTGTAGCTTCTACCAATACTTCATTCCTTTTTTTTTTTTTAAGATTTTATTTATTTATTCATGATAGTCACACAGAGAGAGAGAGAGGCAGAGATACAGGCAGAAGGAGAAGCAGGCTCCATGCAGGGAGCCTGACGTGGGATTCGATCCCGGGTCTCCAGGATCACGCCCTGGGCCAAAGGCAGGCGCTAAACCGCTGCGCCACCCAGGGATCCCTTCATTCCTTTTTAAAACCAAATAATACTCCATTGTATAGATATATTATATTACATTTATCTATAGCTCTGTTGATGGAATTTCAGGTTGTTTCCACTTTTTGGATTTTATGAATAATTCTAAGAATTTTATACTTGAGCTCTTACATTAGGTCTTTGATCCATTTTGAGTTAATTTTGTATATGATCTCAGGTTGGGGTCCAGTTTCTTTTTTTTTTTTTTTAAGATTTTAGTTATTTATTCATAGAGACAGAGAGAGAGGCAGAGACACAGGCAGAGGGAGAAGCAGGCTCCACGCAGGGAGCCTGACGCGGGACTCGATCCCGGGTCTCCAGGATCACACCCTGGGCTGCAAGCAGCGCTAAACCACTAAGCCACCAGGGTTGCCCTGGGGTCCAGTTTCATTCTCTTGCATATCCCACTCACCTGTCTCATTCTTTCCCCCACTGGATGATCTTGGCACTCTGTTCAAAGACATTTGACCATATATTTATGGGTTTATTTCTAGACTCTCAATTTTGTTTCATTGATGTGTGTGTTAGTATCCTCATGCTAGTACCATATTACCTTGTTTATAGTTGCTTTCTAGTAAATTTTGAAATTAGTAAATGTGAGGCTTCCAACTTTAGTCATCTCATTCAGGCTTGCTCTGGATATTCTGAGTTCTTGAATTTTCATATGAATTTTAGGATCAGCTTGTCAATTTTCTACAAAGAAGCCAGCTGGGATCCTGATAGGGCTTATGTTAAATTTGTAGATCAATGTGAGGAATTTTGCTATCATAACAATATTACGTCTTCTGATCCATGAACACAAGATGTCTTTCCATTTATTTAGATCTACTTTAATTTCAGTGTTTCATAATTGTCAGAGTATCAGTTTTGCACTTCTCCTGTTAAATTTATTCCTAAGTGTTTTATTTTTAATTCTTTCTATATGAAATTATTTCCTTAATTTTATTTTTGGATTGAACATTGCTAGTGTATAGAAATACAATTAATCTTTGTATCTCAATCTTGTATCCTGTAACCTTGTTGAATTCATTTCTTAGTTCTTACCACATAGTTATCTTTTAAATTACTTTTGGTCACAGTCTGCAAGAATAACATAAATGTTCTAGGAAAAAATAACACAAATGAATAGTACCTAAAATGCACTACACCTTCACAATGTCAGCAGAATTTTGTATTCCTTAGAACCCAAATCCTTTCCTGGAAACTATCACCTAGAAAATCAAATGCCTCAAATATACAAAACAGAGGCATAAAAATTTCCTGCATGATTTATTTACATTTTTTTGTTTACTTGTCTTTTAACAACTCCAGTATGTAAAGGTAAAGGATAATTAAAGTGTTTTGTTATACAGACAGTGTCTAATGAACACATATCTTAGCTGGGAAATACAGATCATGAAAAATTCAGTGTCTTCATGAATACCACTTTGGAAAACTCATGTTCCATAAAGAATAAGCCATGACAAATCTAATGCCTTGGGGAAAATTTGTCATGGATGCACTCGCTCATGACTGACAGAAACTTGTGGTAAACCCTTTTCCTCAGGGCCCTTCTTGTGCTAAAATGTTTAGTTACAACACAGAGTTCTTCATCAGTCATCAGCCTCATCTTCAGTTCCACGAGGGCAGGTTCTCTAACATAGCCATCTGGTCTGATTTTTACAGCATAGGCTGTTGACCCTTACAGGAGGGCTCTAGAGAAACAAAAATGAAAATTCCTGAATACTTCCTTGTGGTCCTTTGGTCCTGTGATAAGGGGCAAGACTGTCCTAATTTCTGTCTGAAAGAAAAGTATCTTTGCAAGCATTTTCAAAGTAAGATTATTGCATATGCATGCATACTTGGAGTGGGCTGAGTGGGCTTTCTGCCCTCCCCACTGAGGGCAGACCGCTCCTCTTTTCCCTTCTTTGCCTGGCACAGGTGCTCTGTCCTGCTGCCACTCTGAAGGACACAGAGGATGCCATTTGACCTCATAACTTGGAAAAAAGAATGTTTATTCACCATCAATATTTTTAAAGACAGGGAGGATATGAAATTTGCCAAGAAGTTTTATGTCTTTTTTTTATTCCTTTTCTAAAAACTTATTTGTGAGATGAGTGATATGGAAATGAAAGGTTTGTTTCCTTATTTTAGGGCCCAACTTTTAAGAAATACAAACACACAGATACAAAAAGAAAAAAACAAAAACTCCAGAACAAAACAAAAGCACTGTTTCTCCCCTCAGATGGAAATAACTCTCCAAGTTTAACTTCTAAAAAATATTTTGTCTTCTTGTTTCTCCTTCTCCTCCCCAGCATATTCCTGTGCAGATACTACTGAAGTTCATGGTGGACATTGCCCAGGGAATGGAGTATCTGAGCAACAGGAATTTTCTTCATCGAGATTTAGCTGCTCGAAATTGCATGTGAGTCCTGGCCCAACCTAGGAGGGGTTAAGACCTCAGTGTGTTAAATATTTGGGGGCCAGGTAGGAATGGGGGGTGGCCTATTGCTGTCAGAATATGCAGGAGAGGCAGGTTTGTGAGGGGAGCATGTGACTGGCTCTGAAGATGGGGTTTCTATGGCTCTGTTGTATGACTGGGTCTTTTCACAACTTATGCCTCCACAAGCCTGGTTGCTTCCAAAACTTTCCCCTATGATTCTTTTTCAATTTTCACTCTCTCAGCTTAGAGAGCTGGGTATGACCTTTGTGATCCTTCCCCTTTGCCATCGGCTAGCTTTGGACCAGAGTTATATGAAAGTCAGCTAATCATGGAGACAGTAAGGAAAATCATAAAGGTTTTGTCTGTCTGGCTTCATGATCCTGCCTTATGAGCGTGCAGTATGAAACTGCACGGAGATGCCTGGGTGGCTCAGTCAGTAGCTTGAGTCATGATCCCGGGATCCTAGGATTGAGCCCCGCAATAATTTATTTATTATAAATAAATAAAGAAAATCAGAAAGAAAGAAAGAAAAAGAAAGAAAGAAAGAAAGAAAGAAAGAAAGAAAGAAAGAAAGAAAGAAAAGAAAGAAAAAGGAAGGAAGGAAGGAAGGAAGGAAGGAAGGAAGGAAGGAAGGAAGGAAGGAAGGAAGGAAGAGAAAGAAAGAAAGAAAGAAAGAAAGAAAGAAAGAAAGAAAGAAAGAATCTTAAATAAAGAAAGAAAATCAGAAAGAAAGAGAGAGAGAGAGAGAGAGAAAGAAAGAAAGAAAGAAAGAAAGAAAGAAAGAAAGAAAGAAAGAAAGAAAGAAAAGAACGGAGAAAAGAAAAAAGAAAAACTGCACAGAAGCTTTCCTTTTGTAGCAGAGAAACAAGGACTTCTACAAAAAGTCTGAACTCAAGGCCCCCCCACCCGCTCCAGCAGGACCATTATCAGCAGTACATCTTTAAAAACAATAACTAGTTCTTGATTTTAAGTTTATTATTTGCAAGAAGAGAGAGTGTTCCTTAAATGTATTGCTGTTACTCATTTTTCTTGGTTGGATATGTGACCATAGGGCTGCCCCCCAACTCCTTGCCTAGCTCCCCACAGGCCTCCTACCACTTGTACCTCGTTTTTAAAAACACTGAGGGAGAATCATGAAAACCTCCCTTTGCCCTTTCCTTCATGTTTTTCCCATCAGGTAGGGTGACCAACCATCAACTCTGCCTGGAACTGAGGGATTTCCCAAGAGGGGAGACTTTTAAGTTTTATTTTATTTTTTTAAAGATTTTATTTATTTATTCACGACAGACACAGAGAGAGAGAGTCAGAGACACAGGCAGAGGGAGAAGCAGGCTCCATGCAGGGAGCTGGACGTGGTACCCGATCCCAGGTCTCTAGGATCACATTCTGGGCTGAAGGCGACGCTAAACCGCTGGGCCACCGGGGCTGCCCGAATTTTCAGTTTTAAAAGCCAGGGTCAGCCAGACAGGAACAAAGCAGTCATCCCACCTCTAGATCACTCATTTCTCCTCCTTTCTCCTTCTTCTTGTATAGATACCTGCTTTAACAGCTTGGGCTATAATTACAATTGTATCCCTTTCATTTTCCAGTTCATTCCTCAAGCACCACCTGGTTATCTTAACAGGAAGTCCAGGGTCCCCCTCTTGTGGCTTATATTTCTCCACCTCCCCTAAACTGGCAGGAGCCAGTGCTACTTCCAGACACCAGGCAGGAAGGCTACTGGGTGCTAGATGAGTCCATCAGCAGGCCCTAGATTTGGGCCACTGCTCTTCTCCTCCTTTGCAGCATCTGTTCCCTCCAGGAGGCTCCACTCTCTTTGCAAAGGTGCCCTTGCTGCTCTAGGTCCCCACACAGACCACAGAGTGAAAGGTTATAATGCTCTGTCACTTGATCTGCCATTGGTCCCAAAGCAGAACCCTCACAGGCTGATGGGGTCTCTCTTTTTGATTACTTAGCCTGAATGTTTCTAGTTGTGTCTCATCTAGACCTGTGATTTAGGCTTTGCCTCTAAGGTCTCTGAGGACATGAACTTGCTCTCTGTAGGTTACGAGATGATATGACTGTCTGTGTTGCGGATTTTGGCCTCTCTAAGAAGATTTACAGTGGTGATTACTACCGCCAAGGCCGCATTGCTAAGATGCCTGTGAAATGGATCGCCATAGAGAGTCTTGCGGACAGAGTCTACACAAGTAAAAGTGATGTGGTATGTGCAGAGCTTTGATTCGGAGCCCTACATTGCAAAGATGAAGGCGCATAGGAAGAAGGGACTTAAGCTGGTATTGCAAGACATTATACTCTTTGATAAACTGAGAATTGGGAGCATGTTCACACCCTTTATTTATCACCAGATTCTTTAATTCAGGTAGAACACTAGAGTCTGGTAAAGTAGCTTGACATTCAGAAGATCTGTTTTTTGCATAGGCCTTTAATTTATCCCCATCTTTTTTGGGGGGCTACAATATAGTGACTTGTTGCCTACAACTAAGACATTCACATTAAATTTAATGAGTTCATCCAATGACTCTTTGTAACCAAGACACTATATAAAAGGTGCTGCAGAGATTGGGGAAAAGAAGACACTCGACAGCAGGAGGGAAGGGAGCATTACAAAGAGCATTGACACACAGAGAGAAGGCTGTATCCACCTTGGTCAGATTCCCGGGAACAGCCTCAGTATAACCAGGGAAGCGTGGCTCTCTGACCCCTCTTATTGCCGCATCGGGAAAGCAGCATGTGTCACGCATAATTGTCAGCTTTGTGCACCATCATCGGGCTTTAAGGAAATGACCTTTCTAAATGAAAAAGTCCATTCAGGCTTTCTGAAAAGGCTTGCATCCTTACTTGTTGTTGCTTTGTTCTCAGTGGGCCTTTGGCGTAACCATGTGGGAAATAGCAACACGCGGAATGACTCCATACCCTGGGGTCCAGAACCACGAAATGTATGACTATCTTCTCCATGGCCACAGGCTGAAGCAGCCCGAGGACTGCCTGGATGAACTGTGAGTGAGCTTCTCCATGTCACTGGGTGCTCTGCACAAACCTGGGGACACACGGCCTCAGCTCAGTGGGAGGGGTCACTCTTAGCCAGTATGTGGAAGATGGCATGCAGACGTCCCAGGCCAGAAGCCTCTCTTGGTGTGGCAGATGGTGTGTGCACATCTCCAGTGAGCCTTCATGTGTTCTCAAGTTCTAGAAGCACCTCTGAGAGATCTGTCCTATAGACAAATAGGTAGGCTTTATCCTACATGAGGGACTTGAATGATTACATAACTGATTCCTCATCCCTGTGCAGAGATTGTGTGACTCTGTTGGTACAAAGTGGGCCTAGATGTGTATTTTAAAACTCCCCCTGGGAGACTGTGTGCTTAGCCAGGCGTGAGAGCCCCCAGCTCCAAGTGTGCAGGACGACACTGCACACCTGTCCCAGCAGACCCTCTCTCTTAAGGGTGGGCAGTCTAGAAAAAAGCCTGAGACTTGCAGCTAGGCAGGCTGCTGCCTCCTAACCAGCCACGTGTGTGGGCAATCACAACTGACTTGAACTATCCATGCCTCATTATTAGCCACACACACACACACACACACACACACACACAAGTAGAGTCATCTATTCTTCAGAGAGGGATTGGAGAAAAAAGTTAAAGAAGAGAATGAGTGGAATGCTCAGCCTGCGGGATGTCCATAATGTATCAGTCATTGGTAGCATTATTATAGATTGATCTCTCCAAACACCAAACACAATTATTTTGCAAATAATTTCATGGGGCACTACCTCTAACTTGGTGATTTGAACCTTCCTAATGGTGAGTTTCTTCCCAACATCACAGGGGTGGTGGACTTAAAGAGGGCATTTTCACCATATTTAGCAAGAATGTTTCAGAACGGTGAGCCTGCACAACTGCATGGAACACCATGATGGGGCACTGGTTGAGAAGGCATATGTGGGACACCGTCACACACACACACACATGCACACACACACTGGCCCTGCTTCTACACAAGTGAAAAGGCCCAGGTCAGTCTGCATGCAGGCCTCCCAGATCCCATCCAAGCCAAGCAGAAGGAAACTTTATTTTTATTTTTATTTTTTTATTTTTTTTCACAGATGCCCAGGGGGTCCCCACAAGGAAACTTTATTGATCAGAGCCTCACCCTGCCCGGTGGTGGTGGTGATGGTTGTTGTGGCTGTAAATATATAACATTGACAACAGACACAAAAAAAATAAGTCCTTTAGAAATATCATGAAATCATAATTAAATTAGATTTGGGGTTTTATGGTAGTTTTAAAAGAGACCACATTAATGAAATGTTTGCTTCTGAAAATGAGGGAGCAGTTTCAACCAAATAATATTGAATAAACAGTTTTGTTGCCATTTATTTCTTAGCTTCTCTTGTGCTTCAGAAGAAGTTGGTATTTGCAGTGATTATCTGGGGTCTTAGCAAGGCCTAAGCTGTGTCACATGGTGGTTTTGAAACATTTCACATAGAGCCAAACAGGGAATGCTGAGTTGGTGAGAACTTTTAGGTGAAGGAGTCGTAGACTCTGCGTGTCAGGGAAATCAGGCAAAGCAGATGCGTCCATGGTCCCCACGTTGCAGGCTTGCAAGGGTTCTGGTGAGCCAGACCCTCTTCCCAGGAACCCTCTGGCATCTGGATGCTAGAGAGCAAAATCTCCCAAAGAGGCCTCTGTATTTGCATATCTGCATTTTTCTAAAAAAATGAAACAGATACTCCTAACCTTCCCCTCCGTGTTTGTGGTCTAACTGTAGTTGAGATGAGTTCATTCTTGCGTTTAGTTGCCCCTTGGTCCTTTCAAACTCAATTCTAAGAACTATAACAATGCAAATAGCAGAGTACACTCTGTGCTTGCTCTCCGAGCCTGCCTTCTGAGGATCACCCCTACCTGTGACTGACCAGGCTGCAGGCCCTGCTCCCCATCACCCAAGAGGCCACTCTGTGTGATGTCCTTATCTCCTACGTGGGACATTGCCTTAGCTGAGCTCATGATGTCCTGGCTGCAGCCCTCAGAATATCTCCTACCAGCTGACCGCTATGGTTCATGGCACCTCTGCTGATTCCCCTCATCTCCCAGTGTGACACCTGGGAGCCACCGTGCTCTTCCTTTATCCTGCTGAGTCCTATCAGCCATCAGATGTCCTTCAGAGCCCCCTCCCCTCCATTCCTACCCCTAATGCCTTCAAACCATGAAAGCCCAGGGCTGGACGGGGCCTGGGCCATCTGCTTCCACTTCCTCATCACGTATGTGGAAACAGTGGCACAATGGCACACATATGGAAACAGTGACATCACAGTATACCTAAGCTGGTCAGGGTCATCATTGTTTCCCATGGAATAGTATGGGCCTACTATTCTCCTTACCCCCAGGCTCCTAATACATCCTTTGGCTGGCAACCAAAGTGATCTTTCTGAAATTAGCCTATTCATGGGATACCCTAAACATAATCTTTCCATAGGACAAAAACCAAACCCATTGGGATCTGACCTGTGGCAGGCAAGCTGGCTGAATGGTTAAGAATGTGGACGGTGGTGCTAGGCGCTCCTTGCTTTAGGTCACAGCTTTGCTCTTGTCCTGGGGCCAAGTATCACCCTCTTAGTTTTGTTGTCTGTGAAATGGAGATAATGGTACCTGTGTGCTAGGGCATGCTGATGGAGCAAGCTACTATCTATACAGATCCTTCTCGTGATGGCCATAGGATAGTGAATGGAAAGAAAAGGTCAGAGATTATGATTCTTACTGAAGCAGGTAGAGGTCATGGATAGGAATGGGGGCTGTGGTGTTGGACAGACTTGAAGCTGCCACTGACCACGCAACATCAAGGAGTCTCTCTCCTTCCAACCCTCAGTAGTCCCATCTGTGAATGGGAATGCATTTCTTCTCCACAGAGCTGCTGCTGATCGAGCAGCGTCAGATGACTGAGGCTCATTAGCCCTCCACGCAGCTGGCACTTGCCAGAATGTTGTCCATGTCAGTGGCCCTGAAGCTGTGGCCACCCACACTCAAGGGCTCTCACTGCCCGAGCCTCACCGGCCACTGTCACAGCACAGCCCTCATGCCTCACACACCTGACCACCCCAACACCAACCTCCCAGGTTCTTTCATTGTGCTTCCCAGGGCCTGGAATGACAGCAGGTGAAGAGCCAGTCCTGACTCATGTATCTGCTGCTCATCTGCTCTAAGGACCCCAGGTCACACCCACCTTCTCCCTCTCAGAAACCCTGCTTTACTTACTGATCCATCCCTCCACTTCTACCTGAGGCAGCCAAGGACCTGAGCAGGAGGGAGATGGGAGTCATTGGTGGCTGAGTGGCACAGTGAGGATCAGACTCTGGCTCAGCCTGTAGAGACATGTGCAGCTCATGTGATGCCTACCTTTCAAGCATCACTTCCCTGAATAGATTTGAAGCACTGTGCCCAGCCATCTTCAGAGCCAGGGACAAAGCAGGTGCTTGACAAATATGGGTGAATTCATACACTTATAAATTTTGTAAATTTGTATGATTGCATCTTTTTAAACTCCTCTGTTAAGTAGTGGTAAAATACACATAACAAAACCATTTTTAAGTATACAGTTCAGTAGTGCTAAGTGTATTCACTTTGTTGTCCAACCATCACTACTCTCCATCTCCAGGACTCTTTTCATCACATGAAACTGAAAATCTATACCCATGAAACAACTCCCCATTCTCCCCTGCCTTCAGCCCGTGGCAACTGATAGGATTATCTCTTTTATAAAAATCTCAACAGAAAAATAAAAATGACCATTTACAAAGGAACTTCCAAACCTTTTTTTTTTCTTTTCACCCATAAAATTGAAATTACTAAACCTCACAGCCCCCCATTACTCTCCAGGCAAAGGCCTTCTTGTTCCTCTCCTTGGCCTGCTACTATGGCATCACCCTTTGGGGGAGCAGCTTAGACAACCACATGCTCACATGTCTGTAAAAGCCATGTTCATATTTTTAAGTACATCACAAAGTACTGCAAGTGAAAAAAAAAGTTTCAAAGTGATATTTCAACTTTTTTTTTTTTTTTTTTGCTAAAAAAATAATAGATTATTCAAATGCTTTCTCCTAAGACCTGGAAAAATTGATAGTAAGTTAAATAACACAGCACCTTGATGAAGAAATGGAAAGGAGAGTGTATCTCTAAGGACAGAATTCCTCAAAGCTCATTTCAGAGTACCAACAAACTAGGCTTTGTGGGGGAGAAAAAGGAAGTCATGCAAATTGATTTATACCATAAAGACTTTGAAAATGGAAACAAAAACTATTTGTCAAGTCTAAGTGGTCATCTGTTGAAGGTAAAACCAGGGAGAGTAAAAAGCACTCCGAAGCCTGATGTCCAAGTGAGAATCAGGATTATCAGAGAAGGGAATATGCCCCTGCTGCTACCTCAATGTCTTCTGTTCCTGGCTGGCTCCTTGGTAGACAGAGTGCTTTGCAGATCTCCACCTCCCAGAAGCATGCACAAGTGTCCATAGAGACTGCAAGAGTAAACAAGTGAAAAGATACCATTATATCTCTACATAGATGAGATCTGTATGTGTGTGAAGTACCACCTGCTGCTACAGTTAGCCAAAGTATCTACATCACGTGTTCAATGTAAACACGGGAATCGCATATTTATATTCATAAAATTGCATCTACTACGTGTGTGAGATGATTTAAATTTGGGTTGTTTTCTTATCAGCGACGTGAATATCAATTTCTCAAAACAAGAAAGAATCAAAATAAAAGAATAGTATAATTTACTCTCCATCTCTGGCCAGTAGTTCATAATTCAGTCATCTCTTTGTTTTATTGCATTCATGTAAATGTCTCTCCATTGTAATTCTTAATTATATTAGACACTGGGAATGAAGAAGCTACCCAGAAGAGAGAGTTATCTATACAGAACACAGCAGAGGGTGTCATGAGCCCCTGGGAGTAAGAGTTGTCCAGTCGGAGGCTGGTTCACATACTGCCCACACAGCCATGGCATCTGTGACATCCCTGAGTCCACTCTCATTTATATTGCAAAGTAACAATGATAGAGCTATTGAGATTAAATGTAGTGACACACACGGGGCACCTGGGTGGCTCAGTGGTTGAGCATCTGCCTTCGGCTCAGGTCGTGATCCTGGAGACCCAGGATAGAGTCCCACATCGGGCTCCCTGCATGGAGCCTGCTTCTCCCTCTGCCTGTGTCTCTGCCTGTGTGTGTGTGTGTGTGTGTGTGTGTGTGTGTGTGTGTGTCTCATGAATAAATAAATAAAATCTTAAAAAAAAAGTTAGATATAACTGCCACATATGTTCTGTATTCCTGGAGCCAGAGAATCCTATCACCTGCCTGTGGGACATTCATAAAATTTAAACAAATATTATCCACAAGGAAAACCTCAGTAATTCCCCAGAAGTAAAATTCCTGTGGATTAAAATGGGACAGAACCCAAGAATAGGTGAATACAAGGTACAGATTGCGCTAAGGACCCTGGATACTGGGCCAGAAAATAACTCACTCCTCTGTTATTCTTGTAGGTATGAAATCATGCATTCTTGCTGGAGAGCTGACCCCTTGGACCGACCTACCTTTTCAGTGTTGAGGCTGCAGCTAGAAAAGTTCTTGGAAAGTTTGCCTGAAGTTCAGGACAAAGCTGATGTCATTTACATCAACACACAGTTTCCCGAGAGCTGTGAGGACCCTGGAGAGGGCCCCGCACTTGCTCAGCTAGACATGAACATCGATGTGGACTCTATCATCGGTTCTTGTGCTCCCGGCGCTGCCGTCAGTGTGGTCACGGCAGAGGTTCACGAGAACAGAGCTCACGAGGAGAGGTACATCCTGAACGGGGGCAGTGAGGAATGGGGAGATCTGGCTTCTGCTGCTCCAGCAACAGGCACGACGGGAAAGAACTGTGTTTTACCAGAGGACAGACTTGTGAAGAATGGAGTCTCCTGGTCCCAATCAAGCACGCTGCCCTTGGGGAGCCCGTCACCAGATGGACTTCTATTTGCCGACGACTCCTCAGAAGACTCGGAAGTCCTCATATGAGGAGAGCCAAAAGAGACATTCACAACTCAAGAAAATTCTTCTGCTTTAGGAGAATCCCTATACACTCCATGTGTTTGGAACTTGTCTTCCTTACCAGTCAAGTGCCATGGCCCTAAAGCACCAGGTGAATGTTGTCAAGTAAGTCATCATTAAAAATACATAATATATATTTATTTAAAGAGAAGATACATATATATGTATATGCTGGGAAGAGACAAAGATCTATTTTAATAAAATGTGACTTACTTCACTTGCTTACCTTGCAGACCTAAAATTTCAGCTTTAATGGCCTTATCTCTACAGCTGTTCCCTGATGTTAACATTTGCACAGAGTCAGTGTTATTTTTTTTAAGTTCTTTTCTTTTTTCATGACTATTAAGCGTAAAAATAATTTGCAAAATGAAATGTTATATTTGACTTTGCTTCTGGTCTTATGAAAGATCTGATAATGTTACATGAATCATCTATTTGATAAGAATGATTTATTTAATATTTAAAGTTTTATAACTGATTAATTCTTTGATATGACTTCCTAATAAAATATGAAGGAGAAAGGATGGGTTGTACTTACTTGGAAAGATAGTGGTCACTGACCAGCAGCCTCTGTACCTTTGCAAATGAATTCCCTTATTGCCTGGCCCTCGATACAATCGTTTTGACCAATCTTAGCATTTTTCTAGAAGAGATATGGAAAAAAAGCACTCCAGAATCTAAAGATGAAGAACAAAAAATATTGAAAAGTATGATCTGGGTGGATAGATTTAAAATAACTTGTAGAAGACAGTCTGGCAGGTGGAGTGCTTCTCTGCGTGGGAGTCACAACTTGCAGGAGATAGACATGGGTAGTGGGCATGGTACACCCTTGCTTACAACTCAGCACCTCTGAGTTCACATCCAGGCTCTGCTGCATCTTGACAGCCATTGTTCTTGAGCACTTGCTATGCTTCAAGCACTTTCCCTGAACTGCCCTATTTAATCTGTATATCATTACCATGGGTACTAATGCCATCATCACGTATGGGCCAGGAAACCGAGGCTGGAGACTTTGAGTAACCTGCTGTAGCCCACAGCTAGAGAAAGGTGCAGCCAGAATTTCAGAACCAAGTAATCTAATTCTGGCTGGCTCTGCGTGTGATTTGGGGTTTGCTCCAGAGCCTCTTGACCTTTTAATTTTATCTAATAAACACATAGGAAATACTTACTATGTGGCTATGCACAGTACTCATTTCATCCCAGTAACAACCCCAGCAGGTAGGTACTGCTACTATTATCTCCACTTCACAGATGGGCAGGCTAAGGCAGAGACACCCTAACTTACTCTGCTGGTGAAAGCAGTAGACTGATGCAGTGTAAGCATTGATCCCTTGGGCCTCTTGCTCCTCACTTGGCGAGCAGCCTCACTCAAACTACCATAGCTTATGAAGATCAGCGTGTGTACTGGGCCCAGAGGTGAGGCCCCCAAGCCTGGGTCCTAGTCCTGGCTGGCTGCCAACTAGAAGCTCCAGTCTCCAACATGAGCCAACTTCACTGTTACCGTGAAATGCTCCATACAAGAAAGTTCTGGGGCTCCTGGGTGGCTCGTTGGTTAAGCATCTGCCTTCGGCTCAGATCATGAACCTAGGGTCCTGGGATCAAGTCCCACATCAAGCTCCCTGCTCAATGGGGAGCCTGCTTCTCCCTTGCCCTCTGCCCCTTCTACCTGCTCATGCTGTCTTGCACACACATGTGTGTGCACTCTCTCTCCCTCTCAAATAAATAAATAAAATCTTTAAAAATATTTTTAAAATAGTGAAAAAAGTTCTGAGGGTTTGAAAAGGATCTGCACTGTTGTAGAAAATGCCAGCATCACATTTTAACATTTTATCAGTGAAAAAAAAAAAAAAAAAAAAAAACACACACAAAAAAAACAAAAAGGCTGTTAGAACCTATAAAGATAATTTCTACTGTTAGAAATTTTGGAATGGTTGTTTAAAAAAAGTGAATAAAAAATTTTATATCACCTACTTGTGCAAAGTTTCTTATTGATGGAGACTATCAAGAATGTGAATAGTTCATCATTAAATTCTTGGTCAGGCACTGACCAGCTTGTTCAAGCAAGAAAACCCAATATAGAAAAGTATGTTCACATCCATAAGATAAATAAGCAAATTGGAAAACTGTTATTTGGGGCACCTAGATTGCTCGGTCCATTAAGCATCAGCCTTCCACTAAGATCATGATCCCAGGGTCCTAGGATCGAGCCCTGCATCAGGCTCTGTTTGGCAGGGAACCTGCTTCTCCCTCTCCCTGTCTGCGGCTCTGCCTACTTGTGCGCTCTCTGTCAAATAAATAAAATCTTAAAAAAAAAAAAAAAGCATTGAAAAACCTGTTATTCAGAAGTTTCATATAAATTTAATATGAAATATCTAAATTAATATACTTTGTGCTTTATATTTCTGGCTTTAACTGTACAGTATAAACAGATAATAAATAGCTCATTGAATGCCCACAGCCCCCCAAATCCTGCCCAGTTGGCTCAGTATGTGCCATGTGGCCTGAAGAGGGCTGAGCAGCCTAGACCGGTTCTGCTACAGAAGAGCGTGGAGAAGTAAGCATGCTGAGGCTTCTGGCTTTTCTAGAGACATCAACACAGTAGAGAAACTCACTTGGTCTCCAACCCACCATAATGCACCGGGCTCTTGATTAAATGGAATGCCGGGGCAGCGCCTTCCCTTCCCTGCTTTCTTTTCTCAAGAGGTAAATGAAGCTGCACTGTCATTATTCAGACACTTCCGATCTCCTCACTGAGAACTTTGGAACCACGGTGGTTCTTTTTAGCCACATTCGAATGTTTAGAAGTTCTGAAAGAACTAACTTTCAGAGGACCCAATCATTGGGAAACTCATACCATCTCCTGAGCATGAACTGAAAAATAGCCTTTTTAATTCTCTTGTAAAAATTCAAATTGCTTTTGTAAGGTGGCCCTTATGGGCAAAAAACGGGGAAGAGAAAACAAACAAACTGGGTCATTGTCTTCAGCCGGCTGGGACAGGGCTGGGGAGGCCAAGAGGGCAAGAGAAATAACAAATACCAGAAATACTCATGACCTACAGGTTGGGACGAGCTCTGCCTCTGCCTCATGAGGGTTTTTCTTGCCCACCCCACCCCACTCCCTCCTTCCATTTCTTCCCTTCCTTTCCTAAGTAGAAAGGAGAAGTGAAGATCAGAGCCTCATGAGCTGGGTCACACAGCCAAGGGCAAAGGCTGGACAGGAACCAGTCTTGTGAGCACTCCTTGGGCAGTCTGGGCAGGTCACTCGGCTCCCCTGGAGCCCAAGTTTCAGTAAGTGTACAGTAAAAACAGCAATCCCCTCTCCTGCAACCCCCTGGGTGGTTCCGTAGGAAGGGGAGGAGGCAAGGTCTTTGAAAGAGTTTTGTTTGTACTTAGTAGAGGCCTTTCCCGATTACAAGCTTCTCCTGGTTTCATTTTTTATGCAGTACAAACTCACCATTTGTCATATTAGAAATACTTTCCCTGATTTGTTATTAGCTCCCCCCAAAATAACACAAACTCACTCAAAAATAAAAGAATTTCATCATTGCCAGGGATACACACAGGTGAGGAAGTTGGCAGAGTGAAAGGAGCTGGGCCATCATCCCTCGACACAGATGGCTCTTGGGCTCAGAGGCAGGCCACTCCCTATGCCCTGATGCCCAGAGGTTCCTCTCTTATCCATCTCATCCTGGAGTTTGGTTCTTACGAGCCTCAGTGCTCATCCATCTCCATAAATGGGTGACGGCAAGCAGTAGTGGCCTTGTCAACAAGATTCGGGGACCTGAGATGGGTCCAAGTGCCGTCCAGGGATGGGGAAACTCTCCCTTTGCCTCCATGACCCCAGACCAAGCAGAAGTTGCTGCTCAGGAAACGGGCCAAACCACAGTTTCTTATCTTGCAAATCAGATTGACTGTGGCCAGACTAATCCTGACTCATGAAAGTTAAGACCTTTTTGACTTCTCCTGGTCAATGGCAAAAACAAGTGGGAACTTCTGCTGAGTCAGTGGGAAAATAAATGACCCAAAAATAAACCAGCTATGACAGCAACTTAACTTCTCTAAAGACATTTAGTTACCTTGGATGACAAATGGAAAAAAGGGAAGTTTTGTTTTCTTTAATGAACATTTCAGGATTGATTACATGATGTTTCTATATGTAGATTTTACCTTCTCTTAAAAAGCTCCCAGAACAGAAATAAAACTGCCCTTCTTTTTAATGTAAGCATGTCTAAATTACCTAAATTAATTGTATTTAAATATAATGAGGGGCACCTGGGTGGCTCACTCGTTTAAGCATTGGACTCTTGGTTTCAGCTCATGTCATGATCTCAGGGTCCTGGGATCAAGCCCCATGTTTGGCTCCGAGCTCAGTGCAGAGTCTGCTGATCCTCCCCCTCGCCCTCTGTTCCTCTCCAACTCCCCAGTCCACCCCACATGTTCTCTTTCTTTCAAATAAATAAAATCTTTAAAACAAACAAAAACTTTTTAAAGAAATGTAATGATTATTTCTAAAAGCTGTAACCCAAAGACCACACTACACTTCAGAATATTTTCATGTACAATGTGTTCTATTAAAATGAGATTCCATATATAGATATTTGAAAGAGCAACTTGATTGTTCTCTATATTAACCCTTCCTACTTCTTAAGACATACGAATATTAAATTAATTAATGGATTTATTGAGACTGCAGAGTTATAAATTCTAAACAAGGCAGTGTTTTTAAACAACAGTCCTATGACTGTTTATCAGTCAGTTTATAATCAGTTTATCCACTTACTAATATTCACTGAGAAGAAGGCTCTTTTCTGAACTCTGGGATTTGCAAAGAACAGCCTTGCTGTCTTTAATAACAGTCCAGAGGAGGGAACACAGGGCTTCAAATGAATACTTTCTTTTAAAAAGAATATTCCTCAGAATGCTCTGACTTGCACATTTTGTTGAAGCCAAGCCTGCAGAGCTGATGTTTAGACTCTAACAAACATCAGAACTAGAGAGCAAGTGCTTTCCCTGGAAGCAGGCTCTAAGGCCCTGCCCAGTAAAATTTAAAATTAAAAGGCCACCCATTGGAGTTTCAAAACCAAAATTCCATTATGCCACAATGATCTGAGTAGTTCAAAGGAATGTGGACTGCTGCCTTAACTCCACGAGTCCTGATTTGTTCTTTTAACATAATTTCTCCAAAGATAGAAAATAATTTCTTGTCACACGAATCTGTAGTTCTCTAAATCTTTTTCTTCCTGTACATCACATTAGAATATTTCTAATGATCTATCTTCAAATTTGCTGATGCCATGGGACGTCTGGATGGCTTACCAGTTGAACATCTGCCTTTGGCTCAGGGTGTGATCCCAGAGTTCCGGGATCGAGTCCCACAGTGGGCTTCCTGCATGGAGCCTACTTCTCCCTCTGCCTATGTCTCTGCCTCTCTCTCTGTGTCTCTCACGAATAAATAAATAAACTCTTTTAAAAAAATTTGCGGGGGATCCCTGGGTGGCGCAGCGGTTTGGCGCCTGCCTTTGGCCCGGGGCGCGATCCTGGAGATCTGGGATCGAATCCCAGTCAGGCTCCCGGTGCATGGAGCCTGCTTCTCCCTCTGCCTGTGTCTCTGCCTCTCTCTCTCACTGTGTGCCTATCATGAATAAATAAAAATTAAAAAAAAAATAAATAAAAAAAAATAAAAAAAATAAAAAATAAAAAATAAAAAAATTTGCGGAACACCTGGGTGGCTCAGCAGTTGAGCATCTGCCTTTGGCCCAGGGTGTGATTCTGGAGTCTCAGGATCCAGTCCCACATCAGGCTCCCTGCATGGAGCCTGCTTCTCTCTCTGCCTATGTCTCTGCCTCTCTTTCTGTGTGTCTCTCATGAATAAATAAATAAAATCTTAACTTCTATTCTAAAAATAGAATAATTAAATAATAATAATAATAATAAAGTGCTTTCCAGGGGCACCTGGGTGACTCTAGTTGAGTGTCTGCCTTTGGCTCAGGTCGTGATCCTGGGGTTCTGGGACTGAGTCCCACATCAGGCTACCCACGGGGAGCCTGCTTCTCCCTCTGCCTATGTCTCTGCCTTTCTCTCTGTATCTCTCATAAATAAATAAATAAAATCTTTAAAAAATAATAAAATACAAAGTACCTTCCAGGTAGGAGACTTTAGTTTTGTCTGGTACCTATCAAATCATTCTGAACACCTTCTAGATAGCTATCACATCATTCTGAATACCTGTGAACTCAACCAGAGATCTAAGAGAAGAATTGCTGCAGTTCTACAAATAGAAAAGCAGGCACTTTCTGCAAGAAAGACAAGATGGAAATATTCACCTCAAAAAAGAGGACAAGAGGCAGTGCTGACTGCCAGGGACCTAATCACTATGGATATAAGATGTCAGAACTAGAGTTAAAAATAACAATTATAAAGATACTAGCTGGGTTTGAAAAAAAGCATAGAAGACACTAGAGATTCCCTTTCTGGAGAAACAAAAGACTAAAATCTAATCAAGTCAAAATTAAAAAGGCTATTAATGAGATGAAATAAAAAATGGAGGCTCTAACGTCTAGGATAAATGAGGCAGAAGAGAGAATTAGTGATATAGTAGACAATATGATGGAGAATAAAGAAGCTGAGAAAAAGATACACAACTATTAGATTACAAAGGAAGAATATAAAGGATAGGTGACACCGTTAAACAAAATAATATTAGAATAATTGGAATCCTAAAAGAGATAACAGAGAGAGGGGAAGAAGGTATATTGGAGCAAATTATAGCTGAGAACTTCCCTAGTCTGGGGAAGGAAACAGGCATTCAAGTCCAGGAGGCACAGAGAACCCCCCCTCAAAATCAATAAAAATAGGTCAACACTGTGACCTATAATAGTGAAGCTAACAAATCTCAGAGACAAAGAGAATATCCTGAAAACAACTAGGGACAAGAAGTCTGTAACCTACAAAGGTAGGAACATTAGACTGGCAGCAGACCTATCCACAGAGACCTGACCAGCCAGAAAGGACTGACATGATATATTCAGAGTG
This sequence comes from Canis aureus, assembly GCF_053574225.1. Lineage (NCBI taxonomy): Eukaryota > Metazoa > Chordata > Mammalia > Carnivora > Canidae > Canis > Canis aureus. Next base: position 28,403,410 of record NC_135622.1, on the reverse strand, counting down.
CTAAATGAGAAAATCATGCAGCCAAGAGTACTTTATTCAGCAAGGCTGTCATTCAAAATAGAAGGAGAGATAAAAAGCTTCCAGAAACTAAAAGAATTTGTGATCACTAAACTAGCCCTGCAAGAAATATTAAAGAGGATCCTTGGGATCCCTGGGTGGCTCAGTGGTTTAGTGCCTGCCTTCGGCCTAGGGTATGATCCTGGGATCCTGGGATCAAGTACCGCGTCGGGTTCCCTGCATGGAGCCTGCTTCTCCCTCTACCTGTGTCTCTGCCTCTCTCTCTACCTGTGTCTCTCATGAATAAATAAATAAAATCTTAAAAAAAAAAAAAAAAAGAGGATCCTTTAGGTGAAGAGAGAGCCCAAAAGTAACATAGACCAGAAAGGAAGAGAGACAATACACAGAAATAGTGACTTTACAAGTAATACAATGGCACTAAATTTATATCTGTCAGTAGTTACTCTGAATGTAAATGGGCTAAATTCCCAAATCGAAAGACACAGGATATCAGGTTGGATAAAAAAACAAGACCCATTGAGACGCTGTCTGTTTCAAGAGACTCATTTTAGACTGAAGATACCTCCAGATTGAAAGTGAGGGGTTGGAAAACCATTTATCATGCTAATGGACATCCAAAGAAGGCTGGGGTGGCAATCCTTATATCAGACAAATTAGATTTTAATCCAAAGACTGTAATAAGAGATGAGGAAGGCCACTATATCATAATTAAAGGGTCTATCAAATAACAAGATCTAACAATTGTAAATATTTATGCCCCTAATATGGGAGCAGCCAATTATATAAGTCAATTAATCATAGAATTAAAGAAATACATTGATAATAATACAATAATAGCAGGCAATTTTAACACCCCACTCACTGCAATGAACAGAACATCTAAGCAGAAGATCAACAAGGAAACAAGGGCTTTGAATGACACATTGACCAGATGGACTTCACAGATATATTCAGAGCATTCCATCCTAAAGAAATAAAATTCACATTCTTCTCAAGTGCACAAGGAACATTCTCCAGAATAGACCACATACTGGGTCACAAATTAGGCCTTAACTGATACCAAAAGATTGGGATCATTCCCTCATATTTTCAGACCACAATGTTTTGAAACTTGAACTCAATTACAAGAGGAAATTTGAAAAGAATTCTAATACATGCAGGTTAAAAAGCATCCTATTAAAGAAAGAATGGGTCAACCAGGATATTAAAGAAGAATTTTTTTAATTCATGGGAACAAATGAAAATGAAAACACAACTGCTCAAAACTTTTAGGAAGTAGAAAAGGTGGTCCTACGAGGGAAGTATATAGCAATACAAGCCTTTCTCAAGAACCAAGAAAGATCTCAAATACACCACCTAACCTTACATCTAAAGGAGCTGGAGAAAAAACAGCAAATAAAGCCTAAACCCAGCAGGAGAAGGGAATTAATAAAGCTTAGAGCAGAAATCAATGAAAGAGAAACCAAAAGAACAGTAGAACAGACCGACAAAACTAGAAGCTTATTCTTTGAAAGAATTAATAAGTTCGATAAACCCCTGGCCAGACTTATCAAAAAGAAAAGAGGAGGGCCCAAATAAATAAAATTATGAATGAAAGAGGAGAGGTCACAACCAATATTGAAGAAATACAAACAACTGTAAGAACTACACGCCTAATTTGTTGGCATATGAGCAATCTGGAAGAAATGGACGCATTCCTAGAGACATATAAACTAATAAAATTGAAACAGGAAGAAATAGAAAACCTAAACAGACCCATAACCAGCAAGAAAATTAAAGCAGTCATCGAAAATCTCCCAACAGGGATGCCTGGTGGCTCAGCAGTTGACCTTTGGCTCAGGGCGTGATCTTGGAGTCCAGGGATCGAGTCCCACATCGGAGTCCCTATACAGAGCCTGCTTCTCCCTCTGCCTATGTCTCTGCCTCACCCTCTGTGTGTCTCTCATGAATAAATGAATAAAAAATCTTCTTAAAAAATCTCCCAACAAACAAGATTCCAGGGCTGGATGGCTTCCCAGGGGAATTCTACCAAACATTTGAAGAAGAATTAATACCTATTCTTCTGAAACTGTTTAAAAAAAATAGAAATGGAAGGAAAACTTCCAAACTCTTTCTATGAGGCCAGCATTACCCTGATCCCAAAACCAGACAGAGGCCTCACCAAAAAGAATTACAGACCAATATCCCTGATGAACATAGATGCAAAACTTCTCACCAAGACATGCCAATAGGATCCAACAGTACATTAACAGGATTATTCACCACCACCACCAAGTGGGATTTATTCCTGGGCTGCAAGGGTAGTTCAACATCTACAAATCAATCAGTGTGATATACCACATTAACAAAAGAAAAGACAAGAACGATATGATCCTCTAAATAGATGCAGAAGAAGCATTTCACAAAGTATAACATTGTTTCTTGATTAAAACTCCTCACAATGTAGGAATAGAGGAAACATACCTCAATGGGGAAAACTAATGGGGAAAACCTGAGAGCTTTTCTCCTAATGTCAGGAACATGACAAGGATGTACAGTCTCACCACTCTTCAACATAGTACTAGAAGTCTTAGCCTCAGAAATCAGACAACAAAAAGAAATAAAAGGCATTCAAATTGGCTAAGAAGCCAAACTCTCACTCTTCACAGATGACATGATATTCTATATGGAAAACCCAAAAGACTCCATCCCAAAATTGCTAGAACTCATACAGGAATTCAGCAACATGGCAGAATACAAAACCAATGCACAGAAATCAGTTGCATTTCTCTACACTAACAATGAGATAGAAGAAAGAGAAATTAAGGAGTAGATCTCACTTACAATTGCACCCAAAACCATAAGATACCTAGGAATAAAGCTAACCAAAAAGCCAGAAGGATCTGTACTCAGAAAACTATAGAACACTCATGAAAGAAATTGAAGAAGACACAAAGAAATGGAAAAATGTCCCATGCACATGGATTGAAAGAACAAATATTGTTAAGATGTCTATGCTATCTAGAGCAATCTATACATTCAATGCAATCCCTATCAAAATGCCATCAACTTTTTTCACAGAGCTGAAACAAACAATCCTAAAATTTGTATGAAACCAGAAAAGACCCCGAATAGTCAAAGGAATGTTGAAAACGAAAACCAAAGCTGGTGGCTACCACAATTCCAGACTTCAAGCTCTATTAGAAAGCTGTAATTATCCAGACAGTATGGTACTGGTACAAAAACTGACACATAGATCAATGGAACAGAATAGAGAACCGATAAATGGACCTTCTGCTCTATGAGCAACTAATCTTTGACAAGCAGGAAAGACTATCCAATGGAAAAAGGACAGTCTCTTCAACAAATGGTGTTAGAAAAGTTGGACAGCCACATGCACAAGAATGAAACTGGGCCATTTTCATTCCAATGAAAATGGATGAAAGACCTAAATGGGAGACAAAAACCCATCAAAATCCTAGAGGAGAACAAAGGTAGCAACCTCTGTGACCTCGGCCACAAAAAATTCTTGCTAGACATGCCTCCAAAGGCAAGGGAAACAAAGGCAAAACTGAACTATTGGGACTTCATCAAGATAAAAAGCTTTTGCAAAGCAAAGAGTCAACAAAACCAAAAAACAACTGGCAAAATGAGAGAAGATACTTGCAAATGTCTTATCAGATAAAGGGCAATCAATGAAGAACTTATCAAACTCAACACCCAAAGAATAATCCAACCAAGAAATGGGTAAAAGACATGAACAGACTTTTATTTAAAGAAGATATACAAATGGCCAACAGACATATGAAAAAATGCTCAACATCACTTGCTATCAGGGAAATCCAAATCAAAACCACAATAAGTTACCACCTCACAGCAGTCAGAATGGCTAAAATGAAGAAGTCGGGAAAGGACAGATGTTGACAAGGATGTGGAGAAAGGGGAACCCTCTCCCCTTGGTGGGAATGCAAGCTGCTGCCACCACTCTGGAATACAGAATGGAGGTTCCTCAAAAAGTTGAAAAAAGGGATCCCTGGGTGGCTCAGTGGTTTAGCACCTGCCTTTGGGCCAGGGCGCGATCCTGGAGACCCGGGATCGAATCCCACGTCGGGTTCCCGGTGCATGGAGCCTGCTTCTCCCTCTGCCTGTGTCTCTGCCTCTCTCTCTCTCTCTCTCTCTGTGTGACTATCATAAATAAATAAAAATTAAAAAAAAAATAAAAAGTTGAAAAAAGAGCTACCCTATGACCCAGCAATTGCAGTACTGGGTATTCATCCATCCCAAAGATAGAAATGTAATGATCCAATGTTTATAACAGCAATATCCATAGTAACTATGGAAAGAGTCTAGACAGGTGAATAGATAAAGTAGATATGATATACATATTCAATGGAATACGGCTCAGCCATCAAAAAGTCAGAGCTTGCCATTTGCAATGACGTGGATGGAACTAGAGGATATTATGCTAAGCAAAATAAGTTAGAGAAAGAATTATATGATATCACTCATATGTGGACTTTAAGAAACAAAACAGGATTATAGGAGAAGGGAGGGAAAAATAAAATGAGTGAAACCAGAGAGGGAGACAAATCATAAGAGACTCTTTTTAAAAATATTTTTATTTATTTATTCATGAAAGACACAGAGAAAGAGAGGCAGAGACACAGGCAGAGGGAGAAGCAGGCTCCATGCAGGGAACCCAATGTGGGACTCAATTCTGGGGCCCCAGGATCACACCTTGGGCTGAAGAAAGGCGCTAAACTGCTGAGCCATTCAGGGATCCCTAAGAGACTCTTAATCATAGAAAATAAACAGGGTTGATGGAGGGGAGAGGAGTAGGGGGACGGGGTAACTGGGTGATGAACAGTAATGAGGGAAGGTCATATAATGTTCACTGGGTGTTATATAAGACTGATGAATTGCTGAAATCTACTTTTGAAGCTAATACTCTTAATGTTAATTCATTGAGTATCAATTAAAAAAATTTTTAAATAATAAGGTGACTTTCATTTAGGCAAGATATAGTTATTTTTTACATCAATCTGACATCACTTTCTTTTAATTAAGATAATTAGAGCATTGGCATCTGATATAATTATTGATATGGTTGGGATTCAGGCAACCATCTTGCCTTTTGTTTCGTATTTGTCCTATCCTTTATTGCCTTTATCTTCTTTTTCTGTCTTCTTTTGGAATAATCAAATAGTTTAATGAATCCATTTTATTTCCCATCAATTTTTGTTCTTCTGGCGATTATCTCAAGATTTATAGCTGTGTGCTTAACTTATCACAGTCTCTGTTCAGGAGATATATCATTTAAAGTAGAGTATAAAAGCCAATCAATAATGTACTTCCATTTCTCCCCTCCTAGGCTTTATACTATTGTTGCATGGTTTTTATTTCACATGTGTGATAAACCAAAAAATAGTGTTATTATGTTTCTTTAAATAGTAAAATATCCGTTAATGGTATTTCAATAAGAAAATATCTTATATATTTACATGTTGTTATCATTTCCACTACTCTTTATTCCTTTGTGTAAATCCAGCCTTCCATCTGGAATCATCGTCTGGTTATTTCTTCTCAAGCTGATCTTCTCATGAAGAATTCCTTAAGCTTTTATAGATCTGAAAATGACTATTTCTCATTTGTTTTTGAAAGATATTTCTGCTGAGTATTGATTTCTAGATTGAAAGATTTTTTTCTTTCAATACTTTTTAAAAAGTTTCTCCGTTGTCTTCTTGTTTGTATTGTTTGATATGAAATTTATGTTATTATCTCTTCGTTTCTTTGTAAGATGTTCCTTCTCTGTCTTTTAAAAAAATTTTCTCCTCTTAATGTCTCATATTTTCCTGATTCTTTGCCTACCTGGTGATCTTTAATTGGATGACAGACATTGTGATTTGACCTTCTAAGGTGCTGGAGATTTTTTTATATACCTATAAATATATTGGGCTCTGTTCTAGGACACAGTCACTTGGAAACTATTTGACCTTTTGGGTCTTGCTCTTAAGATTTGTTAATTGGACTCAAGAGCTTTGCTTTATCTAGGACTAATTAGTCTCCACCATTGGGGCAAAAAACTTTTGAGTACTCTAGACAATTCCCTATAAATTATGAAATTTTCTAGGTTAGCTGATCAGACTAGGCCCTTTCCCCAGCCTCTTCTGGTACTGTTCCTTCTTATTCTTTTTGGTGAATCTTTTTTTGGCCTCAGGCAGGTTTTTCATATGTAGAGACTGATCAGTTCTTGCTGAAGATTTGAGGAAGACCATCTCCAGATCTCAAGATCCCCTTGTACAGCTTCCTCCTCTCCATACTCAGTCCTACAAACTAGCTGTGTCACTCACATTGGATCCCAGATTAGTCTTCTAAACTCTGATAATCTGCCAGGCTGTGCTTTGGTTTCTCCTCCCTATATTTTGGCCTGGAAACTTTCTCAAGCTAATAAGCTGGACCAATCATAAGACCCATCTCCTTCTCCCCTCCCCTTTAGAGATCATTGTCCATTGCCTGATGTCTGGTGTCTTGAAAACTGCTGTTTCATATATATGGCCTGCTTATTGTTGTTTTAAGTGGGAGGATAAATTTGGTCCCTACTGCTTCATCTAGCGGGTGTCTCTAACGTACTTTCTCCAAATTTTTTATTATGGAAAATGTGCAACTTACACAAAAGTAGGCAGGATAGTCATTTAAATGCCCATGTACCCATCTCCAAATTTTAGAAAATGATCAACTCATGGCCAATCTTGTTTTTTCTGTGTCCTCACTTCTCTCACTCTGGTATTATCTGAAAGCAAATACCAGACATTGTGCAAACTTACGCTGTTATATCAGCGTCAGTGTCCTGCCCGTATTTCTCCTGTCCTTTCACTTCAGTGTGCCTGACCTGACTCTAGCTCTCATGTTCTTCATCTCTTTGCTTAAAGGCTTTCCTTAAAAGTGGGGGAGAACTACTGTGCCCTGCTCGCAGTAGGCTAGAACTGCCAGTGTCATTGGTGCCCTCCCAGGGACAGACCCTAACCAAGGACAAATGGGCATGAAGATATAAATATCTCAGCTCCTTATTCCCTTGTGTGAGATGATTCTGAGGCATGGGCTTCACACTTTTCTCATAAGTTTCTCAATGGAATAACATTCCTTTTGCCCACAGGAGTAGCCGATGTGATAATGCCCCCTTTATTATCTGTATCCCCTTTCTGTCACATTTGCTTACTCTCTGAATCAGTTTTCCGAGACTGCCGTAACAAAGTACCAGACTGGGTAACCTAACATAATTTATTTTCTCATGATTCTAGAAGCTAGAAGTCTGACATTAAAGTGTCAGAGTTCAAATGTCAGCAGGGTTGGTTTCTTCTGAACCTCTCTCCTTGGCTTTCAGATGACTGTCTTCTCCCCATGTCTTCACATAGGGTGTGTGTGTATTCATGGGTGTGTGTGCATGTCCTAATCTCTTCTTATAAAGATACCAGTCATACTGGAGTAGGGCCCAGCTATACAACCTCATTTTTACCTTAATGACTTCTTTTAATGCCCCATTTCCAAATACAGTCACATTCTGTTGGTATTGGGAATTAAGACTTTAGCATATGAATTTTTGGGGAAAAATTCAGCCCATAACATGCCCCTATTGGTGTTTCCTGCATCACTCAAATGATCTACTTCTACTCAAATCTTTATTTTGGGGACTGCTTCTGGGCAAACTCAAATGAAGGAAATCTCTAAAAGATAAAGGATTCTTGGGATGCCTGTGTGGTTCAGTGGTTGAGCATCTGCCTTTGGCTCAGGTTGTGATCCTGGAGGCCTGGGATCAAGTCCCACATCAGGCTCCCCTTGGAGAGCCCGCTTCTCCCTCTGCCTATGTCTCTGTCTCTCTCTCTGTGTCTCTCATGAATAAATTTTAAAAATCTTAAAGATAAAGGACTCTTGAAAAAAATAATCAAATTACCCCCATACAATCTTGATATCCATGCTTCAAGGCTTTACTTGTTCTGCCTTGTATAATTGGCTTTTTTACATGTACACATCTTTTTACATTTTTACATCCTCACAGTGATGGCAGGAACTATGCTGCATTGTTTTTATCCCTATCCATGCAGTGCCTTCAATGCAGGAGATACCAATGCTGCTTAATTTGCGGAGTTAATGAGATTAGTTCTAATCTGCCTTGGAAACTAGGCTTTAATAGTATAGCCACAAAACCTAAATGACAAAAGTATTTGTACTTTAATAATGTAAAATCCTGGGACTCCTGGGTGGCTCAATGGTTGAGCTTCTGCCCCCATGGCTCAGGGTGAGATCCTCAGGTACATCGGGCTTCCTGCAGGGAGCCTGCTTCTTCCTCTCCCTGTGTCTCTGCCTCTCTCTGTGTGTCTCTCATGAATAAATAAATAATATCTTTAAAAAAATAATGTAAAATCCTTGCTGAATCCATTACCGGCAATCTGTACAAATGTACAACATCCAGAACTGAGGCACACAATATTTGTTGGTTAAATTAAGGTTTTAATTATTTAAATTAGAGGTAAATATAACATCATCAACTGAAGTTGGAAGCTGAAAACTCTTTATTATGAAGACAGTTATTGTACACAGGAGTTTAGAGAAAATATCTTCGAACTGTTACTGCCACCTACTGATGAGTATAGGCCAGTGTTCCAGAAACCTATCTCTCAGGGCTTTTGAATTTTGATGGTTGTATAAGGGGCCTATATGAAGCACTAGTAAACGATAAATCTGACACAATAAAAAATATCTATATATAATCACAAGTTTCTTGTGAAAAGGAACTATTCAGTCTTCATATTTATATACACACATGAGCCTCAACTCAAACTCTGGACCTGACCCTCAGTAATTACTAGTTGAATAAGTGACTAGGGTGACTGATAAGGCAGAGAGAGCCTCGTGACTATAAATCAATCCTATTTTACGTTATAACTATATTAATCCAAGACTACATTCTTCCTCTGGACGTTACTTACATTTGATAATAAAGTAGTTCTCTTTGGGCAGCCCCGGTGGCGCAGCGGTTTAGCGCCACCTGCAGCTCAGGTCGTGATCCTGGAGACCCGGGATGGAGTCCCACGTCAGGCTCCCTGCATGGAGCCTGCTTCTCCCTCTGCCTGTGTCTCTGCCTCTCTCTCTCTCTGTCTCTCATGATAAATAAATAAAATCTTAAAAAAAATTTTTTTAAAAAGTAGTTCTCTTTGACTGCAAGCTTTCAAAGACGAAAATGCTGGGCGAAGTACACAATAAGACGGATGTAAGCCCTGCCCCTTTTAGCTTTAAGTAATCAGGCGGCTTTATTTGTCTGAAAATTGCTGTGTACCGACGTTATGCTTACAACACGATGCCTTGGGTTCAAGGGGCCCTGATCTCAAAGTACTTTCCAGACCACCGTCCACGAATTTAGAGAACAATCGATGGGAACACTGGGGTAGGGGCACGTGCAGAGGATGCAAGAAAGTGAGATACAAGAAGCAGAACTTTTAAAAAAATTTTATTTATAAATTTATTTTTATTGGTGTTCAATTTGCCAACATATAGAATAACACCCAGTGCTCATCCCATCAAGTGCCCCCCTCACCCAGTCACCCCCACCCCCCACCCACGTCTCCTTCTACCACCCCTAGTTCATTTCCCAGAGTTAGGAGTCTCTCATGTTCTGTCTCCCTTTCTGATATTTCCCACTCATTTATTCTCCTTTCCCCTTTATTCCCTTTCACTATTTTTTATATTCCCCAAATGAATGAGACCATACAATGTTTGTCCTTCTCCGATTGACTTACTTCACTCAGCATAATCCCCTCCAGTTCCATCCAAGTTGAAGCAAATGGTGGGTATTTGTCGTTTCTAATGGCTGAGTAATATTCCATTGTATACATAAACCACATCTTCTTTATCCATTCATCCTTCGATGGACACGGAGGCTCCTTCCACAGTTTGGCTATTGTGGACATTGCTGCTATAAACATGGGGGTGCGGGTGTCCCGGCGTTTCACTGCATCCGTATCTTTGGGGTAAATCCCCAACAGTGCAATTGCTGGGTCGTAGGGCAGGTATATTTTTAACTCTTTGAGGAACCTCCACACAGTTTTCCAGAGTGGCTGCACCAGCTCACATTCCCACCAACAGTGCAAGAGGGTTCCCCTTTCTCCACATCCTCTCCAACATTTGTGGTTTCCTGTCTTGTTAATGTTCCCCATTCTCACTGGTGTGAGGTGGGATCTCATTGCGGTTTTGATTTGTATTTCCCTTATGGCAAGTGATGCAGAGCATTTTCTCATGTGCGTGTTAGCCATGTCTAGGTCTTCCTCTGTGAGATTTCTGTCTTTTGCCCATTTCATGATTGGATTGTTTCTTTGCTGTTGAGTTTAATAAGAGCAGAACTTTCACACGAAACCATCCCATACTCTCCTCTAAGCATCGAACCACAGGCACTGAGCAATCTGGGACCTGAGTTTTCCGCCTCAGGCTGGCCCCGCCTCCCGGCCCGCCCCTCCCACTCCGGAGGCCCCGCCCCGAGCCCGCCTCTCCCCCGGCCCCGCCCCCAATCTGGCCCCGCCCCCCTCCCGCTCCGGCCCAGCCCCGAGGCCCGCCTCTCCCCCGGCCCCGCCCCCAATCTAGCCCGCCCCCCCACTCCGGAGGCCCCGCCCCGAGCCCGCCTTCCCCGGCCCCGCCCCCAATCTGGCCCCGCCCCTCCCTCCCGCTCCGGCCCAGCCCCGAGGCCCGCCTCTACGCTCTGACCCGCCCACCCCTCCGAGCCGCGCTCTGGCTTCTTTAGCTCCACGCCCGGGCCCGGGCCTGAACCCCGCTTGTGGGGCCCGAGCCGCACCTCCTCGCCCAAGCCGAAACCTCCGGTCCACCTCCCAGCGTGAGCCCCGTCACCGACGCGAACCCGCCTCCCGGAGGCGGAGCTGCACCAGGTGCGGACGCGGGGCGTGGCGGGCGCCTTGGAGCGCCAGGTGCGGCTTCCGCGTCAAGATGGCCGCCGCCTGCCGCATCGGGGCCCGGCTGGTGCCCGGCCGCCGCCTTCCTGCCGCGGCTCCGCTGCTTCACGTCGCCCTCTGCCTCTCGTGCTGGGCCCCGGCGGTTGTGAGCGCCGTCCCGGAGCTCGGGCTCTGGGCAGCGACGGTCGACGACGTAAGTGGAGTGTGGAGACCGAGGCGTGGCGCGTCTCGGGCCCTCAGGGTCCGCGCGGAGCTCGCTCGGACCCCGGGCCTGGCCCCGGACTTGTTCATCTGGTCTTTGCCGGGCCCGGCCGGGGCACCTGACACGCTCGCTGAGCCTCTCGTCCGCCAGCGACGAGGAGAGCCCCCCTCCGGCCCGACCTGGGCGGCGGGAAGGCTCGCCCTCACAGGCTCGTGCGCGGGGACGGCTCTCCCTCCCGAGCGCCGGTACCGTTCTAAATTCCAGAATCGCCTTTCCCCAAGTGCTGGCCCGTCGCGGCGCCCTGACGCCCCCTGGCTCGATCCCTTGGCGCTCGGTCGGGCCGGCGTCTGGGCCGTTTGACCTTACCTGGGGTTTCGGGTGCAGCCGCAGGGCCACACCCGTGAGGCCACAGAAAGGACTTTGCCAGGCTTCGCTCTCAGCATACACCTAAAGCGCATGTGCCACTTTTTTTTTTTCTTTTTCCTTTAAATGGGGAGGAAATCTGCCACCCCCACCCCTCGTTCGCTCTTCTGGGGTTCCTGAATTTCTCTAGGGCTCCTGTCACAGTTGCGGGAATGTGTGTGTGGAGATGAGGTGGGACACGTGATTAAGGAGTGTTTGAGAGGCTAGTCTTGGAGGCACGACGGTGTGTAAACTTCCCTCCTAGGACAAGCCATTTGAGAACTTGGCATCCGATAGTTACAGGAGATGATGTAGGAGCGATGCCGGAGTTGAATTTTGGAAAGTCTTGTTAAAGAGGAACGGGAAATCGGGAAGAGGCCTTATCTCCTGCTTTTCTAGTCAGATTATTCATCCAGCTGTGTTTTGAGATGAATATTTTCCACATGCATTAAAATGACGTTTGAGTTCTAAGAGCAAAACTTATATTTTGACTTAAGGAGAAAAATTTAGTACCGGAGGCTGCAGATAACTTCCTACAACGTAGAAGCTATACAGGAAGGAAGATAAGGTCTCATTCTGAATTTTTAAGACCCAGCGCTACCATTTCTTCTAGGATTCTTCTGGGTTTTGGTGTCCCATTCTATGCATCAGTGATATAGCATGCACTTCTCTATTATTGAATTTCTGAGAACCACACTTGTGGTTTCATGCTGCTGCTTTAGTGAATGGCAGTATCATAAACTAAGAGTAAACAATATTAGAAGTGAATGAGCTCTGTACGGATTGTTAAACTACTTGACCATATCTGTAAGGATCTTTGTCAAGTATACTTTGGATGATGAAACACCAGAGGCCCTGGAGAAAGAATAACTGCTTCCTGTATAAGGAAGGTAAATTTTTCCTTGGGTCCCACTTTCAGGTCAGTAGCCATAAAGCCCTTTTTTTGCAGAGAATACACTGATCTCTCCCCTCATTTCAAGCTGTTAGAATTTGTCCTTAAGAATAAGAAAGGAGAAGGAGGTTTTCATTTATTTGTACTACAGAGGTATCAAGAAATGCTTCTTTTGATTATAAAGATCAACAAACAGTTTGAGTACCTACTGCACATAATGTGCTAGATTGGCCATTCCTGTTGCAAAGATGAATTAAGACAACAGCCTCTTCTCTCAAGAAGCTTATATAATAGGGACAACAGATTCATGAATAGTAGTTGAATACATGGCAGCATTCTTGGGATGTTAGTGGAGCACTAAGAGGGTCACCTAACTCTGCTTTCTAGAGTTGATGTCTGGTTGGGTCTTGAAAGATGAGTAGATGTTACCTGGATGAAGAAGGAGGGACTAGAGAAGCAGCAAAGCAGGAAATTCTTAATGTTTCTGCTGAGTGAGGTTCTGGTAGGAGTCTTAGAGGGGACTTAGGCTACCGTAAGCCTCCCACAGCTTGTCCCTGAACCTGTGGCCGGGGGTCTAAATTCCAGGACCTACAGGGTCTGAGGCCATTGGTATCAGTGAGTGAAATGAATTAGAGTCAGGAGGTGCTAGAGAGCCATGGCCTATAGATTATGTGCTCCTTCAGAAGAGGTGGCTGCCATTTGGTTCCAGCTAGTGGATCTTTTTTTTTTTTTTTTAAGATTTTATTTATTTATTCATGAGAGACACAGAGAGAGAGAGAGAGGGGCAGAGACACAAGCAGAGGGAGAAGCAGGCTCCATGCAGGGAGCCGGACGTGGGACTCCATCCCTGGTCTCCAGGATCACACCCTGGACTGAAGGCGGCGCTAAACTGCTGAGCCACCTGGGCTCCCCCCGGCTAGTGGATCTTATATGGCAATGTAGACACAGAATTGCTGAATCTCCCTTTTTTTTTAAAAAAAAGTGAAAGCCAGAATCCATATTTTTATCATGTCAACTAATTCAAAAATTTTTTTAAAGTTCCCATGTGGGCCAAACAAACCTCATTTTATACGTTGGCTTAGGCCACTGATAACTAATTCTGGGTATGAATGAGGGAGAGCCATTGAAGGATTTTAGACGTAAGTACCAATCACTGTGGCTGTGAACTCAGGATGAGTTATAGGCTCAGATCTAGTGGCAGAATTACCAATTAAGTTACTGCAGAGCAGGGGGCAGAAAATGTTGAGAGCCAGAATTGGAGCAGTGGTGACAGGGATGGAGAGGAAGAACTAAATTTGGGAAATGTTTGTGAGATAAAGTGGGTGTGCCTTGGGGATTGGGCAATGGAGCTCAGAGATTGAATGATGCCAAGGCTGGCGTGACTAAAGATGGCATCACCCCCAGCCAACATGTATAGTATGGAAAGAGTTGGGAAGGAGCAGAGAGGAGTGTGTCTGCTTTAGGACAGGTTAGTGTGGAATGTTTGGTGGACATCCTAGTGGACCTGACCTTAAGGTAGTTGGGTATGTGGATCTGGGGCTCAGAGGTGGGGGGGGGGTCTTGGCTGGGAAATTTGTTGTTATTGTTGGAACTGTGTTAGGGTGGGAGGTTATCAATCAAATAAGAGTTGCCTGTACTCTGTGCTTTTCATTCTTAACCACTCATTTATTGAACACAATCCCTTCTCACAGCATTTTTATTCTTGGTGAAGGCAGACATTAAATAATTAAGTAATAGATTATTTCATTTTAATTGTGGCAAGGGTTGTGAAAGATGGGACCTAGAGACCATGTAAAGGAGGGCCTGGTCTGGTATGTCACCTGGCAGAAGACTTCCTGAGGCTCTTGAGCTGGGCTGAGAAGCGTTAAGCAGTCATTAACAAGGTGAAGGAAGAGGACAGGGAAGGGTTTTTAAGTAAGTTTGCATGTTGACTACTGAAGTCCTGAGAGCTGGAAGGCGTTTTCTGCTTTTAAAGCACCGAGAGAAAGATGCTGAGAGGTGGGCAGGGCTTGATCATCCAGAGGCCTGTGACCAGCAGTAAGAATTGGTCTGTCAAAAGTACATAATGAAGAACCATAACAATTTAGGGACAGTGATGGTTGTTTTATTAAAAATACTGAGAGAGGGATCCCTGGGTGGCGCAGCGGTTTGGTGCCTGCCTTTGGCCCAGGGCATGATCCTGGAGACCCTGGATCGAATCCCACATCGGGCTCCCTGCATGGAGCCTGCTTCTCCCTCTGCCTATGTCTCTGCCTCTCTCTCTCTCTGTGACTATCATGAATAAATAAATAAAATCTTTAAAAAAAAAAAAAAATAAAAAAAAAAAATAAAAAAAAAAAAATAAAAAAAAATAAAAATACTGAGAGAGACAGGTCCCCTGGCTGAGCAGCAATAACGAAAAATGGTACGTGGCAGCAGCACGTCCTGTGTTGCTGATCCCCGGCTGAGACACTAGAAGCAAAGGCATTCAGAAGGCTCTTAGAGAGTAGATATGTGGGACAAGATTTTGAGCAAGTGGGTGATATGACCGGGTTTACATTAAAAAAAAATAAAAATAAAAAAAAATCACTCTGGTCACAGGAGTGCAAGGGTTAGAACTACATATTTTCAAGGTAAAACTATAAATAGAAAAAAAATTTTTAAGTTAGATCTTTATATATTTCCTTGTGCTTCCTTTTAGAAATCAGGACCTTTGATATTTAGAAAAACTATGTTTAACTCTACTGAAATCAAGTTTTCTGGTAAGTACAATAAACTAATATACTAATATAACAGTATATTATAAATGAGTAATGCTATATAACATAAACTGATGTATTATTATTATTTTTTTTAATTTTTATTTATTTATGATAGTCACAGAGAGAGAGAGAGAGAGGCAGAGACACAGGCAGAGGGAGAAGCAGGCTCCATGCACCGGGAGCCCGATGTGGGATTCGATCCTGGGTCTCCAGGATCGCGCCCTGGGCCAAAGGCAGGCGCCAAACCGCTGCGCCACCCAGGGATCCCCTAAACTGATATATTAATATAACATTTTAAACTAGACAAATATTTTGTTTTTAAGTGGTTCTAACATTTTCAGGATTTCTTTTGTTTCAGTCAAGTCTTGGTTATTTTCAAGAATAGATTTTTCTGATCTTGTCTCAAAAAATGTAATATGAATCATTCTTTAAAAATTATAAAGTATAATAAAGTAGGCTTCAGCAAAAAAAAAAAAAAAAAAGTGTTTGACTTCTGACTTCTGTGAAATTTGACTCTGAACCCCAGCTTAAATATATTCCTTTTATATATGAAATGTCATGATTGTGGTAAAGTCCTTATGCCCTTGAAACTTTTATAAATATACCCATGATCATAGAATACAATAAAAATTACTAGGCACTAGCATTTTAATTAGGATTTTAGTGCTTATGAAAGTGAACATATTTGTTAGGGACTATGTTTTCTCTGTAAATACTGATGTGTAAGAACTACTGAGTCCTACATCTTGAGGTTTTCAATATTTTTAATGGGTTTATAGCAAATCACATTTACTGTGGTCTAACTCCTCTTAGTGTATCCAATAACTTGACTAGGTAAATTGATTGCAAGGGTTAGTTTTGGGATAAGGAGTAGTTTTTTGTTGCATAGAACAAATTGGCTTCCTGGGGATCCAAAGCCATGCCCCTTTTCTCTATTACACCACATTCAAATAATTTGTTGGGTGATTCTGTCATATGTGGGTATTTGCTGAGGGAATTGGCCAGCCATCAGCTAGATAGCAGAGGTGGTTCAAAGCAGCTCATTTATATCAGATCATCAGTGGTGATAACTTGGCAAGAGGAAATTAAAGTCCAAAGTAGGCAAGGAAAAAAATTTGGCATCTATTTGCTTTAATGAATTCAAATCTCATTGTCTAGACAAGTAAGATCTAGGAGGTGCAGCAAGAAAGTTACATGGGGGAAAATGATATGGACCGTGAAACACATAATTTGATTTAAAAAATCAATATGTAGTGTTTGCAATCAGCTAAGAGTAGACCACACTCAAGACAGTGGTGCACCTGGGTGGCTCAGTCAATTAAGTGTCTGCTTTTCGCTTGGGTCATGATTTCTGGGTCCTGGGATTGAGCTGCGAGTTGGGCTCCCTGCTCAGTGGGGAACCTGCTTCTCCCTCTCCCTCTGCCAGTTCCCCTGGTTTGTGCTGTGTCTCACTTGCCTTCTCTCTCAAATAAATAAAATCTTAAAAAAAAAAAAAAAAGACAATGGTATTAACATCTGAAGAAAGAATGAGGCAGCAGAAGAGCTGGGAGTTAGGAGCAAAAGCATAAAAAAATATGAAGGTTTAGTCAGGGTAAAGCAAATGTCTAGCAGCACCGATGGGAGAGAAATCTTGAACTATGACTGTAGATATGACGTATCACTGCCAGGTATAGAGGCAGCATCCATCTGAGCCACCTCATTCTGGTGCCATGCTCATCAAGCAATCTTTATCACCTTTGCGTATTCGGGAAAGCATGCTGAAGGGAGAGAGTTAATCAATCAATACACAACCACTTTTCAATTACTATTCATTTTAAATAAGTAAGTGGGCATTCTAGATTATATGTCTACATTGATGGTGTGGTGAAGGAGTGAGACTGAGTCACTGTTTTCACAGAACCAGATTTCAGTGCCTGCAAAGCTAATAATTAGCCCCTTGGATATGTGTCCATGCTCTTTGGTGGATCAGGCATCTATCTGGCTTTCCCTTCAGTGACCCCTCTTTTGCTACCCCATTCAGGATGTAGTCTTGTGGAGTCACTGCTGAAGATTTCTCAATGTAATTCACTGTATAAACAGAATAAAAGAAATATACTATATAATCATCTTGATATGACAAAAGCATTTGAGCATTTGAAAAAACTCAGTACCTATTCCTGAGAAAAACTCTTAGAAAACTAGAAATAGAAGGAGACTTCCTCAAGTTGGTAAAGGCATCAGGATGCCTGGGTGGCTTAATGTTTGAGTGCCTGCCTTTGGCCCAGGGCATGATCCTGGAGTCCCAGAATTGAGTCCCACATTGGGCTCCCTGTATGGAGCCTACTTCTCCCTCTGCCTGTGTCTCTGCCTCTCTCTCTCTCTGTGTGTGTCTCTCATGAATAAATAAAATCTTTTAAAAAAAAAGTTGGTAAAGGCATCTATGAAAAATCTATAACTGGGGCACCTGAGTGGCTCAAGTGGTTGAATGTCTGCCTTTGGCTCAGGTCATGATCCTGGTGTCCTGGGATTGACACCTGCATCAGGCTCCCTGCAGAGAACCTGCTTCTCCATCTGCCTAGGTCTCTGCCTCTCTCTGTGTGTCTTGCATGAATAAATAAATAATATATATATATATATATATATATATATATATATATATACACATATATATATTTTTAAATCTGTAACTAACACTATACTGTCAGTTTTCCCCAGATTGGTCTATAAATTCAATTAACTTCAATCAAAATCCAAGCTGACTTTAATGTAGAAATTGGCTATTTCTAAAATTTATAGCAAATACAAAGAACCTAGAATACACAAAGCAATTTTTAAAAAGAACGAAGTTGAAAGACTTTTACTATATGATTTTAAAACTTACATAAAGGTACAATAATCCTAACTGTGGTACCATATAAGAGTAGACATACAGAATAATGAGACAAATCAGAGAGCCCAGAAAGACACCTACATAATAAGGTCAATTGATTATCAATAAAGGTGCCAAAGTAATTCTTTAGAGAGAAGATAGTCTTTTCAATAAGTGATCCTGATCTTTTCAATAAATGAACAACTGTATATCTACACTGAAAGAAATCTCATCTCTTACATTGATCATGGATTTTTTTTAAAGATTTTATTTTATTTACTTATTCATAAGAGACACATGGAGAGAGGCAGAGACACAGGCAGAGGGAGAAGCAGGCTCCTCACAGAGAGCCCACTGTGAGACTCGATCCCAGGACCCCAGGATCACACCCTGAGCCACAGGCAGGCGCTAACTGATGAGCCACCCAGGTGTCCCAATCATGGATTTAGACACTGTTACCAGCTCTGTCCTGCCTTTCTGGGACTCCATTTGCACCTATATTAGACTGCTTGATAATTGTCTCACAGGTCACTGAGACTTTGTTAAATTTTTCCAGTCTCTTTTTGCGCTACATTTTGGATCTTTCTATTGCTTTGTCTTCAAGTTCAGTGATCTTTTCCAGTATTTAATCTGCTATTAATCTCATACAGTAGCATAGAAATTAAATGAGTGTATTAAGCAACTTTTAGTTAACTATAATAATGAATTTACCTCATTTTGCAGTGAGTTTTGGGAGAAATTAGATAATCTACTCAAAGTTTTTACTTGGATATTGTATTTTTTTAATCTCTAGAAGTTTGGTTCCTTTTTTAAAATCTCTTCTTTCCCTCAGTATTTTCATTTTTTCCTTTACATCTTTGAGCATATGGAAAATATTTATAGCAGCTGTTTTAATATTCTCTGCTAATCATCTTTGTCATTTCTACCTCTTCATAATGACTAATCTATCATGATTATGACTCAGTTTTTTCTGCTTTTAATAGCTAGTGTTTTTGTTTGGATGATGAATATCATGAATGTTACGTACATTCTTAAGTGCTCAAATGTTGTATTCCTTTAACAACCTTGTTCTGGCAGATAGTTAAGTTTCTTTTAGGTCAGTTTGATCCTTTCCAATTTTATGTTTAATTTATTTTAGGGAGGATCTGGAGTAGCCTTTACTGAGGGCTAACTTAGCACCACTTTTAAGGTCTGACCCTGCTACATTTCTCCTGAATGCACGGTATATTTAATGAGGCATTTCCATTTTGTCTAGCTGAAACTCAACTAGTTCCCAGCCCTATGTGAACTCTGAGAATCATTGGGCTTCTTTATATGCAGGCACTGTCTGCTATGCAGGGCAGGCTCAATGGCATCCCTGTCCAGATTTTGTTAACTTTTTCTCTGTGTAGCTCCCAACTCTTGGGTATTCTGCCCCAGAAAGTCTACCAGTCTTAAACTCTTGAACTTCAGTCTCAGTGCTCAGTTTGGATTCCCTCTGGTTACCAGTCTTTGAGATAGCTCACAGTGATCCCTGCCTCCTGGTCTTCATGACTTTATATAGTCCCCTACCATATTATATCAAGGTTGGTCTGACCAAGAGAATATAGCAGAACTAATGGCATATCACTTCCAAAACTGGAACGTAAAAGATACTGTGGCTTCTTCTCTGTGCATGCTTGCTCGCTGTCTTTCTCTCTCTCTGATGACCTACTCTGGGGGAAGCCAGCCGCCATGTTGTGATGACACTCCCAAAAGAGCTTTTTCTAATTCTAAACTTAATCCTTTTCAGTCTGTCTGATCATGTTACCCTCCTACCTGAAATATATGGCAGTGTTTTGTAATATTCAAAATAAAGGAAAACTCCTTAGCTGAGTATATTACGCTCTGTGACTTTTCCCCAGGGCTCTTCTCCAGCTTCAGCTCTTCTCCTTTCCCCAAATGTTTGTTCTGACCATAGCAGACCATTTTCAGGTGCTCATACGCATGCCTGCTTTCACTTAACTTGGCATGCACATTTGCATATACTGCTCCACTGTCCTCTTCACCTAGCAAATTCTGCTCTTCATGTTAGTCTCCTTCTCCAGTAAGCCTGTTGGTACCCTTCCTCATGGTCTCCTGGACCATGTTAGGTACCCTGCCCAGGGCTCCCTTGACCCCCTGTTCTCAGGCCTTTATTCTAGCAAAGGTGCCTATTTAATTATTAACCCTCTCCTCCCCAGTACTTCTTATATCAAGGACAGGGATTGTTTTAGTTTATCATTATGTCTCTGACACATAAGAAATGCTCACTCAGTACTTTTTGAATGAATAAGTCAGTGAAGAGAACAGTGTAGAGTGACTTTACAGTAAGCAGTGGCAGCATATTCGGTTATTCAGTTGATTTTAACTCTAGGTTTAACATAGAAATTAAATGAGTGTATTAAGCAACTTTTAGTTAACTATAATAATGAATTTACCTCATTTTGCAGTGAGTTTTGGGAGAAATTAGATAATCTACTCAATGTTTCATTAAAGTAGCCTATTTTAAATTGCATTCTCGAAACCTTAAGCTTATATTGGAGTATATATATGTGATTACTATAAAATGAGACTTTCTGGGCAGCCCCGGGGGCCCAGCAGTTTGGCGCTGCCTTCGGCCCGAGGTGTGATCCTGGAGACCTGGGATTGAGTCCTGCATCGGTCGGGCTTCCTGCATGGAGCCTGCTTCTCTCCCTCTGCCTGTGTCTCTGCCTCTCTCTGTCTGTTATGAATAAATAAATAAAATCTTTTTTAAAAATTTAAAAAATAAAAAAATAAATGAGACTTTCTTTATCTAAACAGTTAAGTCGTTCAGTTGTTCTGGGCCTGTGAAGTTTACCATAGAGTGGCATTTGAAGTATCATACCTGTCAAAATGAATATTCTAAGCTGGAGGTAAGTAAAATGCAAATTTTTAATGTATATAAAGCTTTGAAGGAAAAATTATGAGTATAAAGATTTATTAGCTCATCAAGTGAGGAGGCCAGAAATATAGATTGTAGTTTTAAAAGTTTAAAAAGTTTTAAAACAGATTAATTTGGGACTTAGGCAAGAAATGCTTTTACTATATCAAAGTATATGCTTTCTGAAAAGGAAACATCTTTTAGTTTTCTTTCATCTTACGAAAAATATTAGTAAATATTTAAATCAGACATATATGAATCAATAAAGGGGTTGTAGGTCACATACAAACAAAAATCAACATAGTTTAAGGAAGAAATATAAAGGGTTTACTTCAGTCAAAAGTTGGTTATAGGGTATCTAGACTTTAGGGAGGCCAAGCAGCTTTAGTGAGTAGAAGCAGATTCCGAGAGGTGAAAGGAAAGGAGGCCCCCAGGGAAAGGAGGGGGAGCATGTGAGATGAGGAAAGAGGCCAGGGTAGGCTTTCTCCTACCCCTGGCATGTCCATTGGGCTCACACGTTCCTTGGAAAGGTGCTTCACTTGACCATTCTCCACATGGTTGCTCCCGGCCATTTCCTGTGGGCTCCTAGCTTGAATGACACGTGGGTTTCCATACTTTATCTGCATTTTCTTTCCATTTGGGATGAAAGGTGCCATTTTCCTCAAATACTGCTTTTGTGACTCTATCCCCAAATATTTTACCCCTTCACACTAAATACTTTGGTGTGTATTTCCTAAGAGCAAAGATACTTAGATTACACAGTACAGTGATAAAATTTAGAAATTTTAACAATGATACAAAACTATTAACTAATAAACGGATCTTATTAAAGTTTGGCCAGTGTCCCCAAAACATCCTTTTTAGCAGTTTGTTTTTATTGTTGTTCTTTTCCTGGTACAAGATCCAGTCCAAGATCACACTGCATTTCTGCAGCTTTTGTTTTGTTTTGTTTTTGGTCTTTCCTGACATTGACATATTTGAAGTGTACAAGCCATTTATTATAAAATACCAATCAGTTTCCAGTATTTCTAATACTTCCTCGTGCTCAGATTCAGGTTATGCTTTTGGCAGGCATACCGAAGAGTTCTGGTTTGTCCTATTTTGGGGACATAAAGTGTTAACTTTAAGATCAATTAGTTAAGGAAGTTTCTACCAGGTTTCTCCACTATAAAGTAACTATAAAGTTGCTGCTTTTCTCCTTGTTGTTAACAATAATTTGTGAAGAGATATTTTCATATTTGTATATGAATATCCTGATTTTTCATCAGTCCTTGTTTTAATATCCTTTGATTCTTGCCTGATGAATCACCTATTGCTTTGATGATTGCTAAATGATGATTTTCTAATTCCATTTTTTTCTTCTGCTTTGTTAACATTTTGCCATCAGGATGAGCTCTTTCTTTTCCTCTTATCTTACCTGTCAATCAGTCAACTGAGCAATCATTAGCATGGACTTACTGGTTTTTGCTTTGTTGCATGGGTTATAATCAATTAGTATTTTTTACTTATTTTGTTCACATTGTCTACTATTTGGCCAGTAGAAGCCAACTCAACCTTTTCTTGATGGCTAGAAGCCAGGCCATTGGGAGCCTGCTTTTATTCATCCATCCTTGGTTTAACTTTCTTTGTAGTTAATGCTGCTTTTGTTTCTCTGTAAAATCTTTTATACGTGGGATAAAATGAAAGTAGCCTCAGGACAGAGTATTTCTTTATTTCTCAGTGAACCAATTCCTGTAGTAACACCTTAGTCACTTTTCGTCCTGTCCTGTAAGACTATCCTTGTATTATGTGTTACTGTATCTGAGCACCTTGGAATGGCTTAACATTTGTTTTATTACCTCGTTATACTTAAAATTATATCCAAAACATTTTTCTTTTCAGTATTTTTTTCTGCATGTTTTCCCTCCAAACTGAATAAATCTTTGATATTATTTAGGTTCTAAGTTTTACTGATCTTCTTGAATAAGAAATGTGTAAATAAATTATAACATAGAATTTTACCTTGGGTAGGAGGAGCTATCACAAAAACATGATCTTAGTGTTGATGAAGACTTATGCGGCCATTATTTCAAGAATATTGAATGTTGGACAACAAAATATGAAAACTTAGACTGCAACAGTGACTTACAGGTGTTTCCATCGCTGAATGTGAGTATCTGTCTTGCCATGTAAAAAAGGAATTAACTTTACTCCCAGTGGGATCCCTGGGTGGCTCAGCGGTTTAGCGCCTGCCTTTGGCCCAGGGCGTGATCCTGGAGTCCCAGGATCGAGTCCCGCGTCGGGCTCCCGGCATGGAGCCTGCTTCTCCCTCTGCCTGTGTCTCTGCTTCTCTCTCTCTCTCTCTCTCTCTATGTCTATCATGAATAAATAAATAAATCTTTAAAAAAAAAAAACTTTACTCCCAGTGAATACAAGTATTAACTTCTATTTTATCAACATTTTGATAGAGAAAATACTTAATTTGTTAATTTTAGGAGTTTAATTTAGGTGTTAGTTTAGGTGTGGTAGTACCTAACAAGGAAGATCCTAGCACCATGGTTTATTTTATTGTACCCTTTATAGCAACACCCTTGAAAAAGAACTTTTCATTATCCTTCTTGGTCTGCTGTCAGTTCCTCTGTTATTCTCTCTTCTATCTACTCCAGTGAGACCTTTGCCCCCCATCATTTCATCAGAACAGCTAGTCAAGGTTTCCAGTACTAAAGGTCTGCCAGCTTAAGCATCTAACCTACTTAAACACTCTCTCCTCCCTTATGCACTTACTCCCTCCTGGCTTGGAAGATTTGATTTCTGAAATGTTAATAGCAATGGGTTGTGAGGCTACAGGTCATTGTAACTTATGTTTTTGTTTGTAGATTCTGAAATGAAAATATGTCTTCAGTAAAAATAAAAGGACTTAAAAAATTTGTATTGAAGTATAATAAACATAAAGTGTGCATAGCAAGTGTATGGCTTGATGATTTTTAGAACCTGAACATGTCAATTTAGACACAGATCAAGTACAGAATATTTTAGCACCTAGACCCTCCTTTTAGTTCCTAATACCTTCACCATCAAAGGTAACTACTATCCTGATTTAAAAAGTAATTTTTCAAAACCAGGATTTTGTTTGGGCTACAAAGAGGTGGGTTCTCTGGTTCTTTACCTTTTTCATAAGAACTTTTTTCTTAATTGTTAAAACAGTTTCCCCATAGAAATGCAGCAATATAAAATGGGATTATTGTATTTTTTTTTCCAGAATAAAGAACCAGTTACAAATACCAAAAATGTTTCGAACCAGGAAAGATCAACGGTAAGTCATTTTATTTGTCTTTGAATCAAATGTATACAAGTTCCAGTAAGTCTGAAAAGAATTTGTGATAGATACTTGGAGAGCAGTATACAGTAGTGTGATTAGAAGCAGGGAAGAAAAAAAGCATTATTTCAAATAGTATTTTTTTTTTATGTGTGTCTATATGAATTTTGTGTATACTTATTTCTGACTTTGTTTAAAAATTCCTTTGAGGTTGTAATTTAAGGTTAGCTTCTATGCAGCCTTTCTTTCAAATGCCTAGCACAGCAATGGGCTGGTCTGGATCATCATTAAGGATGTAAAGAGGGACGCCTGGGTGGCCCAGTGGTTGAGCGCCTTCGGCCCAGGGCATGATCCCGGAGTCCCAGAATCGAGTCCCACATTGGGCTCCCTGTATGGAGCCTGCTTCTCTCTCTGCCTATGTCTGCCTCTCTCTGTGTGTCTCTCATGAATAAATAAATAAAATCTTAAAAAAAAAAAAGGATGTAAAGAAATAGAAACCATGAATGTAGCACCGGGGGAGGGTGGTATTTGGAGGAATTCCTAAAAGTCAGAAGATGAAGAGGTGGAGAGGGTTGAAGCGGTTGTGTGTACGGACTGAAGGCAGGTTTAGGAGGGCTTAATGTTTGCTTTTTTGCTGTGACTCTTCACATTCCTTAAGTTTTCCAATGATCTTAAAGAGTAGTTTCATAGTAGGAAGGCATTCCACTCTGCACAGGACAAACTCTTTGCTCTGCACGGACTCTATTGCAGGTAGAGGAGTAGGAAATGAAAGAGAAGGAATAGGAAATATTCTGGAAGGATGAAGGTGAAAAGTTTAATGCAGTTATGTGGAACATTGCAGCATTCATAGGCATTTACAGTGGGCAATTTCATTTCCCAGCGGGATGGCTAGTAACATAGATCTTAAGGAGTTTAAGTAATTGAACCTATGTCCTGAAACTGTACAATCTTTCTAACAATATTATCTGACTTCTTACTACCCCAGTTCAATTTTTTAAAATACCCACATTTAACAACTGAATGCTTGATAATTAGTTTAAAATATGGGAAGAGGGATCCCTGGGTGGCGCAGCGGTTTGGCGCCTGCCTTTGGCCCAGGGCGCGATCCTGGAGACCCGGGATCGAATCCCACATCGGGCTCCCAGTGCATGGAGCCTGCTTCTCCCTCTGCCTGAGTCTCTGCCTCTCTCTCTCTCTCTCTCTCTCTCTCTGTGACTATCATAAATAAGTAAAATTTAAAAAAATAAATAAATAAAAAATAAAATAAAATATGGGAAGAGTAATATTAGAAATATTTGAATGGTGATATTGAGTAAAACATAGAATGGTCACATTTAAGGGAGATTCTTTTTTTTTCAAAATCTGTCTTGCCACATTTTTTTTTAATCTTTTTTTAAAATTTTTATTTATTTATGATAGTCACAGAGAGAGAGAGAGAGAGAGGCAGAGACACAGGCAGAGGGAGAAGCAGGCTCCATGTGCCGGGAGCCCGATGTGGGATTCGATCCCGGGTCTCCAGGATCGCGCCCTGGGCCAAAGGCAGGCGCCAAACCACTGTGCCACTCAGGGATCCCGGGAGATTCTTTAGAAATATTGAAAGAGGAAAAATTGAACAGTAGAAAAAGCTTTTTTCCTCCTCTGTTGTTTTGGGTCTGAGAGGACGTCCTCATGGAGAAAAAAGAATGGGAGAAATCCTATAGTCTACTATCCTTCCATTGCTTACCATTCCTTTTCATTGTTTTAAAACAGTGGAAAGTAACTCAATTTAGTTACTAAGAGTTGTTTTATTCTTTTTATTAAAGATTTTATTTATTTATTCATGAGAGACACAGAGAGAGGCAGAGATATTGGCACAGAGAGAACCAGGCTCCTCGCAGGGAGCCCAAGGCAGGACTCAGTCCTCTGACTGGATCATGCCCTGAGCCGAAGGCAGTCCCCCAATCGCTGAGCTACCCAGGCGTGCCCTAAAAGTTGTTTTAAAATGTGGTGAACAATTGTTTAACTATAGCTTATATAGCAGTTTTTAAAATTTAAAATTAAAAAATTTTTTTTTCCTGTTTCAGGATGTTGTAGCCAGAACACAGAGAGATGGGTTTCACATCTTTATCGTTTCTATTAAAACAGAAAAAACAGATGCAAGATGGAATTTGAATGGTATAATTTAACTGCATGCATGTTTGTTGTCTGCTTTTACTGTGTTCTATATTTTTGTCATTGATCCAAATCTACATTTCTATTAAAATACCTCATTCAAGGGATCCCTGAGTGGCGCAGCGGTTTAGCGCCTGCCTTTGGCCCAGGGCACGATCCTGGAGACCCGGGATCGAATCCCACGTCGGGCTCCCGGTGCATGGAGCCTGCTTCTCCCTCTGCCTTTGTCTCTGCCTCTCTCTCTCTCTCTGTGTGACTATCATAAATAAATAAAAATTAAAAAAAAAAAAAAAAAAAAAAAAAATACCTCATTCAAAAATGAATTTCTGTTACTCAAAAATAAGTGATCTGTGTATCTGGGGGGGACTTAAAACTTTATGCTTATCTTAACTGTAATTTGTTTTTTAATAGATTGGAAATTTAAAATTAAGATAAATTTTTAAAATTTCAAACTATAGCAAGATATAAAATTCTTTATCCTTTCAGATTAAAAAAAATTTTCTAATATAGAAGTAGGTAGATAACATTTTAATTGTATTTGCAGTAGATTACATTCTGTCTCATGAAAATGGCCATTATCAGGGGTTTAAAATTTTTATTTTAAAGCATCTGTAGCTTGGGAGTAGAAGTAGCCTATCTGGCAACTGTGGCTTCTATGGGTTTGTGAGCAACCTGCCCACCCCATGACCCCCAAGGTAGGCCCTCTGTGTCTCATTAAGCTATATAGTTCCTAGTGCCCAGTACAAGAGTGGGCTTACAATAAGCAATTTTTAAGGGAACAAATGTTTTCACAGCTCTTAGAATTGCTTTGGCTATCATTTTCCAGAGTGAATGTCTGCTGGACCAATAGTAGCCAAACAGCGTGTGAGGTGCCTAGGGATTTGCAAACTGCTCTGATTCATCTACTAGGGATACAGAAGTGAAGCCAAGCTTTGCCTTTGAGAGTTGCCCAGTCCAGTGGGTAGGCAGAAAGTATTGAGGTGACATAGGCGTTGCTTCAGAAGAGGCACAGGACTGGCGTACCACAGGGGAATCTGGTGACAGTGGCTGCTCTGAAAGAGTGGGAAGTAGGGCCTCTTCCCAGAGATGATATAATGGGCCAGATAAGAGAGCCAAATAAGAGAGCCAGACACCTTGAGGCCATTCTGCTACCTAGACTTGTGGGTCCCCCCTACCTTCCCAGGTATTGTGTCTTTTCACCTAATGCCAGCAGGCAGTTTTAAGGCCCCACTAGTTAGTAACTGGAGCAGTTACTGAGACCTATAAGTCTTATACTGTATTTGGTACTCTGTTTATTATTGTTGTCCCGGACAACAACCCAGACTGGGAGCTTGAATTCAGTAATTTATCCCAAGTTACATTAAGGAAGAGAGTCCTCAGTGAGGTCAGTGACTTAACATGGACCCAGTCAAAGGCCAGTACTACTCTGCTATCTGCTTAAGATCAGATTTGGCCCACTTTTGACAACAGCATGTATACAAGTAAGGGTATCTTGGTGAGATTACATGCCCAATGACTGGTAATTATATAATATCTTATGTGTGCTAGGTAAACAGCATTTGTTAACTTGATTTGTGTTCTTGGAACCTTCTGGAAAATGAGCTTACATTTAAAAATATAAGAAAAGACTAATTCTTCAATTTCTTTATCCCCATCCTTACCAGTTTCTCTTTCTATGATTGGGCCTCATGGATATATTTCTGCATCAGATTGGCCTTTGATGATTGTAAGTACCTCCCATCATTTTTTCCTTTTTTTTAAAAAAAATGAACTTCATATCCTAATTGGAAAATTTAACAATTTAAAGAGCTCAGTGGTGGGTATCTTTTAGTAGCTAATGCTTTGACATACTATTTCTGGTTCCAGAGTGACAGCAAAGTAAAAGATTAGATACTTGAAAGAAGAAATGTCCATTTTCAAATGATCACAGGCCTTAACTGACTTAAAATTGCTCTTCTTCCTACAGTTTTACATGGTGATGTGTATCGTTTATATTTTATATGGCGTACTCTGGCTGATGTGGTCTGCCTGTTATTGGAAAGATATATTAAGAATTCAGTTCTGGATTGCAGCTGTTATTTTCCTGGGAATGCTGGAAAAAGCAGTTTTTTATACTGAATATCAAAACATCAGCAGCACTGGGCTATCAAGTAAGCTGTGACTCTATAAGTACAGTACAGTGCAGGAGGTCCCAAGCATTTGTGAGCAGGGCAGCGGTTTGGGAATAGTTGCATTAGAGATGAAGAGGATGAGAGCCAAGAAGGGAATGTCAGAGTGGGGCTCCAGTCTAGGCTAGCGGATATATCGTCCTCATTTTCTGTTCCCCCGCTTTCCTTCACTTTCCTTCTGGGGAAAAGTAAACTCCCATTCCAGTGACTGACTTAAAACAACAGAAATTCCACATATTAGGTGCTGCTGATCCTTCTAACATATTTCTCTGTGTTCTCCCCCTAGTCTTTCTTCTCCTTTCTGCTCCAGAAAAGAAGGGACATTTGACCCCAGGGAGTAAAATCAGTAGTGCGAGGATGGATGGTGCCTGCAACCTTCTGGCGTTCTCTGTGTCTTCACTCTCACAGAGAACTGCATGTGGGCCATCAGAAGCCCCTCATGGTTTATACACGGAAATGTGTGAATCAGGGAGGGCAAGAAGTTGGGCATCCTCACATGTGTGCCTCAGATTTCTAGAAGGTGGCATGCAAAACGGCCAGAAGTAGAGAAGTAAAGGTACAATCTCATAACCAAAGCTTTGGAAAGGGAGGTAACTGGAAAGGATTGAAAATGCTTAGAAGTGTGTTTCTGAGTGATCTGTTAACGTGATCTTTGTGCAGATTTTCATAGGGTATGGTTATGTCTGTTATTTTTGTAATACTCTAGAAAAAAAAAGAATTAGAATATAGATTTGGCATAATGTTGATAATTATTGTAGTTGAGTATTGGGTAAATAGGAGTTGAGTATATCCCTATCTCTGTGTTGGGGAACGTTTGTAATTTCCCACAATAAAAGGATGTGTACAAGAGAAGAAAGAAAGGACAAATATCCAGGGAGACATATGAGAGGTATTATTACTCTATAAGAGGTTTTAGTGATATTTGCATGCGTGTGTATGTGTATGCTCTAAACCAAATAATGAAGGAGAGGCTGCTGCTCATGGCTGGGGAGGAAAGCATTCTTGAATGTCAAGTAAGGCAGATCAGCTCCTTTGCTTTTAGTGGTGGTCATTTCTTGTTGAGGCAAGATGGAGGGTGGCCTAAACATCGGTGAGGAGCAGCAGAAGGGATACATGAAATACATGAAGGGATGAGAGGCCACGTGCCATCTTCAGGACTTGAAGCCCTCTTGTCTGAGATGACATGAGGCATTGGAAGAGAAACCCCACGTTGCTGCCAGTGTCTTTGAGGAGTCCTGTGAAAAAGAGAGGTGCCAGAAGACGGCATGGCTGCTGCTGTTTCTGATTATCCCAAGTGAGAAGTCTGCAACCCAGGCTTTTTCTTGCTTAGTACTGATCCTAGAATCTTTTAGAAAAAGATTGCGGAGACAGGATATGGTGATTGTTAGGACCCAGCATGGGGACCTTAAGAATATAGGTCATGGCATATTGACTTCTTTTGTGCTTCTAAACTTAGTATTTCTAACTTCTTCAAGGTATTTGACAACTGTGATTTCTTGTGGACAAGGTGGAGAAATGTGAACTGAAAAGTGGTTGTGCAACCATGTCTAAAGGGCTCATGCACATAACCACCTCAGTCTTGTCAGTATAGAGCTATGTTGTCCAGTTGTAGCTAAAAACGACATCTGGCTGTTTAAGTAGAATTAATTTGGCAGCTCACTTCCTTAGTTGTCCTGCATTTCAAAAGCTCAGTAGTCACATGTGGCCAGTGATTACTTTATTAGACAGCAAAGATGTAGAACATTTCCACCATTCCAGAAACTTCTACTGGACAGCCCTGGTCTGGAGAATGGTTCTCATTCCTGGCTGCACATAAGCATCACTAAAGAACTTTAAAATAATATCAGTGCCAAAGATTATGGTTGGCATAGGCCTAAGAATAGGTTCGGTTTTTTGTTTTTAAGATTTTTTTATTTCTTCATGAGAGATATAGAGAGAGGCAGAGACATAGGCAGAGGGAGAAGCAGACTCCCTGCGGGGAACCTAATGTGGAACTTGATCCCAGGACCCCAGGATCACAACCTGAACCAAAAGCAGATGCTCAACCACTGACCCACCCAGGTGCCCTGTAAGAATTGGTTCGGTTCAGAGGCTTCCCATGTGATTCTAGTGTGCATCTAGGATTGAGAATCACTGGTTTAGAAGGAGGTTTTGAAGGACATCTGTCTCACAGGTTTCAGACCTTGTTGCTGGTTTATTCTTACTATTCACCTGACATTTATTGCAGACCTCTGCATATATAGAGAGCATCTGCTAAAATTTTGTGGATGATGTGACATTGGCAGAATTGTTAATACTGGAGGTATAGAGAATAATTTTAGATGGACCTTTCTAACCTCGGTACTTGAAGGAATGCGAAGAGTTTTGATATCTTGAATGGAAAGGTGAAACTTAATAGGCAAGACGTTGAACTTAAGGTTGAACTACAAGTTGCAAAAATACAAGTGGGAAACTTTTTTTAAAGGATTTAAAGGTTGAAGCTGATGAAGAGTAAACTCAACATAGGCAATTATAGAGTGGTTGCCTCCCACCAGCTCCTACAACCTTAGGTTACAATAGGAGGGTGAGCAGTGAAGACGTTGAGTCCTACTTTGCAGTCCAACTGTACCAGGAAGGTTGTATTCACTTTCCTCCAAGAGGGAAAAAGTCCAGAGCAGCTCATGGAGGAATTTGAAAACACCACCCTTAAAAGTTTGTCATCCTATACCTCTTCACACTCTGCATGCTGTCTTGGGGAGCTCATCCATTGTTTTCCTCCTAAAGCTTAATCTCCTGGCCGTATGTCTGTCCTGAGCTGCAGACCTAGTAGCTGGTCACCTGCTAAACATCTTCTGAATGTCCTGCAGACTTCTCAGTCTCTGTATGGCAGAAAAGGAACTCACCTTTGTACTCGACTCACTTCTGTCCAAACCTAATGCTCCTGTCAATGGATGGCCCTGCCTCCATTAGACCTTGGCTCCATCCTCTTGCCACCCTCTTCCTCTCCCTCTAGTTCCACATCTGTCTACAAGGCTTTTGACAAGGTCTCTTACGATTTCTTATGGATAAGTTGGAACTGAAAACAAGAATAAGTAGGTGGATTCACTACTGGCTTCTGAATGTCTTTCTGGTTTTCTCTATCTTCACTGCCAGGACTGTGTTCTCCTCTCTTACCTGGGTTTCTACAATAGCCTCCTGAGCATTTTCCTTGCCTGTAGCCTAGTTCCTTTCCAAACCATTAGGTAGAACAGTCTTGATAAAATAAAGCTGTCAGTTTTACTCTAAGAATCAGCAAACTTCTTTTGCAAAGGCCATATAGTAAATATTTTTGGCTTTACAAGCCATACACCAGTCTCTTACTACTAGTCATCTCTGCTATTGTAACACAAAAGCAGCCACATGAAGATGTAAACAAATGGGCGTGGCTGTGTTCAAATAAAACCTTATTAACAAAGGTAGATATAGGGCCAGATTTGGCCTATGGGCTGTAGTTTGCCAATTCCTTTTTTACTCCCTTGTTTACTGTCATTGACTTCCCACTGCCCTTAGCATAAAATCCAGACTTGTAACATGGTCTGAAAACCTTACGTGATTGTCCCTACCTCTCACCACCTCTTTTTTCACATCCCTCATTACACTGTGCTGCAGACATACTGAACTTTGACGTCCTACAGTGTATTTTACTTTTCCTCCTTCATGCCTTTTCATATACCATTAATTTTGCTTTCCTCTTTATTTCCCCCAAAATAGTTCATTTTTACTAGGCCTTCCTTCAAATTCTGACTTAGATATTACTTCCTCTGAGCAGCTTTTCTAGATCCACTTGCACCTCCCTCAAATGTAGATTAGGTTGGCTTCTTCACAGTCCTAGGAGATACTATGTTGCCTCTAGCACTCACCATGCTGAGTTCTGTCTATCTACTTGTCTTAACCAGAGTATAATCTTCATGAAGGAAGTGAACATGGTGTCTCTTTTCCTCTTAGAGCCACACAGTGAGCATAAACAAATAAATGATGAAGGCATCCTGGAGAAAAGAAAACTCTAGAGGACCTTATGGTTTTCAAATATTTGCAGGAGAGAATGAGGTATATAGTTCTTTGTAGCCTCAAGGGGAAGAACAAGAACAGAGGGAAATTGAGGAAGACAGCTTTTAGATTGATGTAAGCAAGTTGTATCTAATAGAGCTAGCAAATATGGAATGAATTCTCCAGGAGGTTATGAATTCCCATTTACTGAGGTTTTCAAACATCAGTTGGATTAGATGACCTTTGAAGCAAATAGTTAATTCATCTGAGGTCCAAATATAGTTATACACAGTACATATTTAGAATTTTGATGACAAGCCTCTAGATGTACACAGAATGATTTCTTATCTTTCCTCCCATCAGCCCAAGGTTTACTGATATTTGCAGAGTTGATATCTGCGGTTAAGAGGACATTGGCTCGTCTCCTTGTGATCATTGTGAGCTTGGGCTATGGCATTGTGAAGTAAGTATTGGTGTGTTGGAAAGATACTGTGCCTCCAATCTGGTGACTCCTCCGCTCTGCATTAGGAGCTCTGTGAAACTGGACACTCCTCAGTATTATAACACAAATCCTATATGAAAATACCTGCAAGAAGGTGTTTTTAAGGGATTTCCATGTACTGACCACTTTACCCTGTCCTCAAATAAAGATCTTGAGGGATGCCTGGGTGCCTTAGTGGTTGAGCGTCTGCCTTCAGCTCAGGGTGTGATCCTGGGGTCTGGGATTGAGTCCCACATTGGGCTTCTTGCAGGGAGCCTACTTCTCCCTCGGCATATGTCTCTGCTTCTCTCTGTGTCTCTCATAAATAAAATCTTTAAAAAAAAATAAAGATCTTGAATTTGAATTCCAGTAGGTTTTTATAGTTAGATGAATAAGTAATCCACCTTAAGGATAGGAAAATTTTAAATGATTCTTAAAGTTCAAACCATTTTCTATTTCCTAGACACATAGTTATTCTTTTGTCGTTCCCCCCAGTGAGGGGCTTGAAGTCACAACCCCAAGATCAAGACCTGAGCTGAGATCAAGAGTCACTCAACTGACTAAGCCCCCCAGGTACCCCAGGTTACGCTTTTACAATTGTATTTGAGTATTTTAAGGGGGAAAGGACTAAACACCAGGTTAGCAGATTTCAGACTACAACCTGGCCGTCCTATGAGGACCCTACTCCTTCCAGACTCTCTCAGGCCCATCTTTTATGTCTCAATCCTGAGAGTTAGTAAGAATGAACATAGAAGAGCTTGTCCTCTTTATCCTCCCTGCCCTTTTTTTGGTACCATTGTTCTTTATTCTTAAGATTCTCTAATTTCTAGAAGCTCAAGCTTTCAGATTGGATCACCTGCTATATCTTTTCACTGCAATAGCCTTTCAAGTTCCAGATTTCTCCCCTCAGCCCTTAACTCTCCCAAGTATTTGCTTCACTGTCTTTCTCAATGCTTCATGTGTCAGAATTCCTTGTGATTTCAGTATCTCTGTGTGTGATCCTATGAGTAACCTGATCTCACCTCCCCACCTCCACTGCTCTCACCTGTCCCCCCCCATTACTGATTCTTACTGCTACTTTCTAGACTTTATTATTATATTGAACTGTGCCCTCTTTATCATTGTAAATGTTAAGCAATCCACTTTTCAACTGTCACCTTCTTTCCTGTTTATTTTTCCTAATAGTTCCATCTTTGACCCTGGTGTGGCCTCTGACCTTTTGATACTGCCACCTTCAATCGATCCTGCAGGATGCTGAAAGTCTGCATATACCTGAAGCCCTCTGCCTTTCTCTTCGTCAGCCTCCCTCAATAAATCCATCTTTCTGTCTACTTCAGGCTCATACCCAAGCCACAGAATCTGTCTGAGAAGAACACCCAACCATACTGCAGGCTCATCTCACTTCAAGTGTACCCTATAGGCCCCTGGCAGTTTCTAGATCCTCTTGCCAATTGATGGTCCCTTTCCCACTCTGCGGAAGACCATTATCCCCCCTACTCTCCCCTCTAGCCTCAGACTCCCTACCCACGTCTGTCTTAGCCAGTCTTGTTTCTCTTCTCACTGAGGAAATGGAAGCCATTAGAGGGGAATTCCAGTGCATTTCTGCCACCAAGTCTGTACCATTCCCCCCATATCTGGACCACATACAGCTCTTTTCCTCCTCTTGAAGGACACGTGGTAAAGTCCTTCCCCTGGCCTCAGTCCTGGATCCTGTTACCTCCCACCTGTCCGTAGGTTCTGTTTCCTGTGGTGTCATCAGCTTTCCTGCATCACTGCCATCAGCATGTTGTTGGTTCAGTCATCTTCCAAAGCATACCTCCCTCAATCCCAGCCAACCATCTCCACTGTTTCTCCTTCATTTCTCTTCATTCCTGTGCAGCATCATTTCTCAGATGCATTGTCTGTACTTGCCACTTCAACTTCCCTCATTTTCTTCTGAACATACCCTGGTTTTGTCTCCATCCTCCATTGAGACTGCTCTTGTCAATCACCTGGACTTCTGTTGCCAAACCACATGGCTTTGTTCAGCCTTGGTGCCAGGGTCCTGTGGCAGCTTGAGTCTTAGAGCCCCTGGCTGCTCCTCCCCAGTGCCCCCTTCTAGACTCTCTTTATCTTCCTCAGCTCCAGCACTGAAGTGCCCCAGGCTCAGGCCCCAGACCTCCATTCCAGTGACTCGCATCCCTGGGCACGCTTATCCAGTTTCTTGGCTCTAAAATCAGGACACATCATCCACAGTGAACCCACCCCTCCTTTCCACAGCTACCACCCTGGGTCCAACCACCATCTTCTCTCCCTAGATGACTTCAGTACCCTCCTAACTGGTTTCTTGCATCTGCCCTGGTCTCCTCTCAGTCTTTTCAGACACAGCAGCAGCCAAGATGATCCTTTTTAAACACAACTCTGATCTCCTTACATTTCTGTTCATCTCACTCAGTGAAACTCTAATTCTCTTCTGTGGTTTTTCAGATAGCTGACCTTACCTCCTACCATTCTCCCTTTTGAACCCTCTGTTCTGTCCTGTTGCTGTTTCTTAAAACACAATAGACATTTCCTCTCAGTGCTGTAAAGGCCTCTGCCTGTAAGTATATTCCCGCAGGTCCAGGCATGGTTTGCTTTCTCACTCTCATCTCTGCTCACCATCCTCTCCCAGGGAGGCTAGTGCTGTCAAGATGCCCAGTGTGGTGCACACCTTCGTTCACTCTGACCCTCACCCCTTGTATAGTGCCACTTGATGCATATGTTAGGATTTGCTGTCTCTTCTCTTCCACTTGGATATGACTTCCGTAGAGTAAGAGCTTAGCCTGTCTTGTGCCCTTCTGCTTAATGCCCCTGCACAGTCCCCCAGCACATAGGCATGTAGTAAATATGCACTGAATGCACACCCATATACTTGTGAGCTTGAGATTGGTGTAGTTAGCAAGATTTTAGCCAGAAAACCTTTTTTCCATTGGGTATTTATTGAGATTCCTTCTTATGTGCTTTTGGGGTTTTGGTAGGTTTGTTTGTTTTTGGCCTTAATACAGTATACAGACCACAGAGTCCTCATATGGAATCTTGTACCCCACAGTTCTAGTTACAAACTTAGAGCACTCATAGTTCTGGCTGTTGGAAGACTCTAGTTAGGGGGCTATAACGAGTCAGAATTTAGATGAACTATATTAGATACAGAGTCTTAAATATAAGCTGTGGATATTAGTTTAATTTTTAGTTAGAGTTTGTTTTAAAGTGACTACATTACGTATTTTTCCAAAATCAGTTTTTTTCTTCTAATTACTCTGGCAAGAGGTTTTTGAGCTAAAACTAGTTTGTGCTATGTGATTTGCAAATTTCATGAAATTTTAGTTCGGTTTTCAAATTACTCATCACAGAAATCACCGTCTTTGCATTTTCCAAAATCATTGATATTTTTAAAGAATCAAAATGTTACTTTAATTCTTTTCAATGTAAAGAAGGGAAACTATAGTGTGATAGCACTCTTCTTTTGGGTATTGAGAGAAGAAAGGGAATAGAATTCAATATCCTAATACTCCTGTTCTTTTTCTGCCTAAATCAGAAGATCAGTGAATTATCTCTTAAAAAAAAAAAAAGTATCCCAGAACAGTTTTTAATTAATGTTCATGAAAGAATTAAGTTACTGTTCCTGCCAGTGACACGAGTTGCCACTGAGCCTCCTAGGTTTCTCAGGCTACTCTTCTGTCCTGTGCAAGTGAATTCCTGAGTTATGTTAATCTTCTGGCACCTGGGTAGCCTCTACATGTTGCTTTATGGGTATCAGTACAGCATCTAGTCCTAGAGAAGGAGGCCTGTTTCTCCTGAGCCTGTTTTGCCCTGTTCAGAGGAAATAAACTATTTCTTAAAACCAAGGAAGCAGTGGCTGGATTGGGGGGGAGAGGGGCTGATTCGATTCGATAATGATTTCTCTGTATTGAAAATAGAGCCATTTACTGTATTCAAATGCATTTTATTTACTGGTGCCTTTCTTTCTTTTATTATTATTTTTTTCTGTTTCCTCTCCCTCATTCTAGGCCCCGTTTAGGAACAGTCATGCACCGAGTGGTTGGACTGGGAATTCTCTACTTTATCTTTGCAGCTATTGAAGGCGTGATGAGAGTTATTGGGGTAAAAACCACACAATTCCACTTCCATCCCTTTTTGTTGTTGCTATGAAATAAGATTACTTTATATCTCCTGAGATACATTTTTAAAGATAGAACATTTATGAAAAAGGCCTAATTTGAGTTTTTTTTCCCTATTGGACTATTTCCCTTTTTAAATACTTCCTTAAAGTAGTAAAAGTCCAGACAGAGTACCTCTTAAAACATGATCAATTATGAAGCCATTGCTTGATGTCATCCCCTAGGAATTAGCTCCATCTCAAAAACCCGCCTGGTTATTCTTTATAAAGAAATTTATCTTTGTCATTATGCAGTTGGAACACATTCATTTCTTCCTTAACCCTTGGTCTGAACACGTGGAAGTGAACGGAATTAACTATACCCTTTACACATGCAGACATTACATCTCATCACTCTTAAGTTTCATTTGATTATAAGTAGTCTCTGACTCTCATGGACTCAATGTTTGGGGATTCAGCAGACTCCATTCTTGGAAGAATCACAAGAAGGTAGTATCTAGGGGGAAATGACTTGGGTAATGTGGGCTGCAGTGCTTTACTCTCTAGAAAAAGGCAGAACATAGATATCGGAGAAAACCCCTAGGTTTCTAGCTCTTGGTTTTTCTTAGTAATATGGTTGGTGACTGAGTGATTAAGCAGCACCTTACTTGATTCAAAGAACGTAGTAATTTTTACCTAAAGTGTTTTTTGAACTAGTTGTGTAAATCAGATCACTGCACAGAGTGAATAATCTTATGTTGCCATATAAGTTTATTTCATGTATTTTTTATTTTGAAGCAGGCCATTTGTCCAGTTTGTTAAAAGCCTCATTCTTCTTTTTTTCTATTATCTTTGATACATCTGCATTCTGTAATAGATACACCTGCTCTATTCATCTTTGACTCTTTGAAAGGTACATTTATTTTTACTTCTACAGAGTAGTGAAAAGCTTTGCATTTATATATATAATTTACAGCAACTAGTCTTTGGTAGAAAGAAAGAAGATAAATATTGCACATAAGATGTAGTATATGCATTGTATTTCTTTTAAATTTTGCATAGCCAACATCTTAGATATAACTTTTAAATATGATTTTTTTGTCAACTTTTGATTAAAGTATTTCATCTATGGTTTGTTTTTACCCTTCCATGGTCCCCCCCCCTTTTTTTTTCTTTCTATGTCCCTTCACAGGTAGTAGGAAAGATCAGGAATCCATTTCATTAGTAGCTCTTGGCAGTAGGTTTGGTGTGGAGATGGGAGAGATCGAAACGGTTGACCTAAGTAGGTCTGGAGACATGACATGTTTTATTTGCCATTCTGTAATACAATTTTACATTACCATTGAACCAGGTAGATGGCAAGCTAACATCTGTTGCTGCCAAAACAAAAATTTCCATATGCTTAAACACAATTTTATTAGGAATAAAATTTAAAAAGAAAGGAATAAAATTTTTATGTGGCTTTTGTAAAGTGATGAGATGAGCTAAATTGTTTTTCTTTTTCATGTAATAATTTCTATAGTATAATGAAACGTTTATATTCAGATTTCCCTCCGTTTTTATCTTTCAGGGTTCTAACCATTTAGCTGTTATTTTTGGTGACATTATTTTGGCAGTTATTGACTCCATTTTTGTATGGTTCATATCCTTTACTATGTCCTTAAGTACTTTGTTGTATCATTAAAATCCGATTACTTTCAGTTTGTAATAATAGTAGTAATAGAAATATAGGTATACATTATTTTTAATCTCAATATAGGAATTTAGTTGAAGGTGAAAAAGCAACAGTTCCCCAAAGAATATCTTTATTTTTTCTCTTCAGCAAACTTAAGTGCTCAGTATGTACCCCATACTGAGGAGGCAGAGAAGATAAAGGTATTGTCCCTGCATTTAAGAAATACATATTCTGGTAGGGAAGACAAATATATAACTAGGAACAATATAGCAATAGTAATTGCCATCTTAAAGAGGTGCTATGCTAACAGGGAAGAAAAAGTAATTCTAGCACAGAAATCAGGAAAGACATCACAGAGATGGACATTAAATTGTGACTTGGAGGACAGATGAGATTAACTGGGCAAAGAATTGGGGAAAAGGCATCCTGGGAAGAACTGGAAACAAATAGTTGGAACCGTGAAAATATGGGAGCAGTGGTGGAATTTTCCAGAATAGCTTGGACATGTGTGGGAGAATCACAGAAGGAAGGAAAAGATAGAATGACATGCTCAAGAGTCTCAAGTTCCTTCTGTGGGGAGAAAGGAGAAGGGAATCAAAGCCACACGGGTGAGTAGCATGATGAAATCTATGTTACAAAGAACTCGTGAATGACATTTAAAAATGACCTGGAAGGGGCACCTGGCTGCCTCAGTCGGAAGAGCATGCAACTCTTGATCTCAGGGTTGTAAGTTCATATGCCATGTTAGGTGTAGAAATTATTTAAAATCTTATAAATATAAAAATTACCTGGAAAAGGAGAGTCTAGAGCCTAGAGGTAGAAAGTCTAGTAAAGAGTCATTTGCAGTGGTTCAAAAAAGAGATGGTGAGAATTAAAAATAGGGCAAAGACTCCAGATGATAGACTTAGTAGCAATGGGTGGGAAAAGAAGGAAGAGTGCTCCAGAGAGGTACTGCATGTCTCATTTGGGTTGTTGGGGACAGTGTTGCCATCCCCAAAGCAATGAATTTAGGGAAGGGACCATGATGGTTGAAGTTTGAGCTGCCCAGGGCATTAGTGTTAAGTACAGTTGGAAATCCCAGTCTGGGTTTATAAAAGGAATTGGAAGTGATGATAATGGTTGTAGGTCATCTTCATGAGAGAGGTTACAACCCTTGGAAGCAACCCAAGAGCATGTAGACCAGTGAGAGAGGAAAGGACCAGGATGGTGCTTAGTAGGGTAGAAATGTGCATGAAAGGAACACCAGGGTGAAGGGAGGTAGAAGAACCCAGAAATTGTCCTGGAGTGAAGACTGGGTGAGCTTTGGTAAGGAGGGGTGGTCAACAGTGTACAGTACTACAGAGAGAGGAATTGGCGAGATGAATTGGCAAGGTGCACCTGTGTGGTCATTCCAGAGGTCATAATGAGACAGCAGGAGAGCAGGTTCAGTGACATTGGTGGGGCAGAAGCCGTATTACAGTAGGAGAAGTTTTAGAAGCATGGTAGCCCATTCTTGAGGACTCCTCACTGCTTCAGTGACTCCAGTGGAGTCTGAAAAATTCCATCCTTTTTCATTCCAAGGCAGAGCCCTCTAATTCTAATATTCGTGGAAATGGGAGGAACTCTAAAGAAATTGTGACCTGCTCAGAGCAGAATGCAGTGTTATGCATATCTAGAACATTATTTTTATCTTTTTCTTCTGCATTTACATCCTATCTGAAATTTTTTTCTATAGATTTTCTTTTTACCAAGTTTTTTGTTTCCACTGTCTTCAATACTTGTCTTTTAGCTTTTAATATTAAATGTTTTTTCATTTCCTTGTAATTTCTTTCCATTTTCTCATCATTGTTTCTCACAGGAAAGCCAGAGGGCTTGAGTCTGCCTGTGTTCTTCCTGTGCAGGCATGCTAACAAACAGGGCCTTTTCTGAGGCCCCTGTAGGTGGTTTCTTATAAACCCAGTCCGTCTGTTCTTTAAACTCCGTTTGTGAATTTTTAGTACGCTTCCACGTTAAAAACAAAACAAAAAACCTTGTATTTACTCTCCTTACTCTCTAAAGCAATGATTCTTACCCTTGTTTGGGTACTGGGACTGAAGATACCTTTGAAAGTCAAATGAGAGCTGGGGAACCTCTTTTCAGAAAATTATAAACACACATCTCATAGAAGTTTTGCCTGCGGTGGGACATTTAAAAACCTCCAAAGTTATATCCGTGGATTCCCTACTGTCTGAAGAGTGTCTAGTTAAGAAATAATACCTCATTTAAAGAGTTGTTTCTGACTGAACGTGCTTAAAAATAATCTGTCATACTTCTGTTTGAATCCAAGTTTGTTGAAAAAAAAAAATACATCGTTTCAGAGAATGATACCAATTTTCCTATAGCGTAATTTTTATATTTTCCACATGAAAAGATATTGAACTGTTCAAAAGGTGAACTACATTCCTCAGTTCTGCCCACAACCAGTGCTCTGGCCGTGAGTGCTCATCCCCAGGGGCTGTGGTTCTTGTTCCGCTGCAGCCACATCCCTTGTTATTGAAGCTCAGCTGACCTGAGGAGAATGGGCAGGCAGGATGAACATACCTGGCATCAGTATAGGCAGAATTGCAGTGAAGGTGAGCCTAGCTGTTAGTCTCAGCATTACCAGCTCCAGATTCTTCTCTTCTGTCATTGCCTATTTAGAAAGTGAGCTTAAGATACCTGCTTAATATGGAATGGTCTCTACAATTACATATGCTTGGAGCCTTTCATAAGTGAGCAAGTATGTTCTTCAGTCAATTAACTAAACTATAGACATTGCATTTTTTAAAAATCTGTATTGTCTTTTTTCCTGGTAATTTATAGATTTGTATTTCAAAGATTTTCTGTTCACCATCCACAAGGTAGTTCACTGGGAAAAACAGTAATGCATGCTACTTGGCAGAAAATTCCAAAGATAAGCAGCTCTAAAGGCCCATTTTCATCTGGATTTGAATGAGAGCAATTTATCATCTGTACGGAGAATGTTGACTTTGGTCCATTCCAACATGTAGGGAACCAAATTGGAGTGGAGAGATAAGGAAAACAGCCAGAAGATTTAGTTTGCTTAATGATTAATATTGTTAATAAAGGTGTTTGAAATAAAAGTCATAAAGAAGTCCAGAAATTAAAATTATCTTGGTTAGTGTTTCATGGTGAGAGAAAGAAAATTTAGTATTGATTTCAGCTTGAACTTGAATTTCCTGTTATAGCTATTTGGCAGTTCTCTTTACGGAGATGAAAAATCTGCATTTTCTTTACAGAAAGAGTAGATTTCTTAAAGGGTTACAAATGGCAAGCAAAAGAAGCAGGTCTACATACAGCATTGAGCGCTTGCATAATGACCCTGCTTCCTTTGCCTTGATGAACCTAACAGAACTATCCTGTAAGAAAATGATTCTAAAAAAAAAGAAAAAAAAATAGCTTGAAAAATTCAGAGCCGTAGCTTTTCTCATGAAGCCCTCTTCCTCTTTTTTTTCTGCTTGTTTTTAATTTTTTGCTGTTTTGCTGCAGGCAAATGATTCTGATCTTGTGCTTCTGGCCAGCCTCCCTCTCTCTCTTCTTGACTCTGGCTTGTGCTGGTGGATATCCTTTTCCTACTGCAGCAACATGTTCATATTGCTTCTCACTTCAGGATAACCAAGCCTGTTTGCTTTCGTAACCACTTTCCTTTAATGGAAGAAATGATCTAAGCTTTACTTAAATTTAATAATGTCTTGGTAAGTGGAGGTTTAGGCAGTTTTGAATTTACGTTTGATCTTTTTATTCCTTGGCTTCTAAGAAATACTATTGAATTATTAAATGAGACCATATTTTTAACATAGAAAATTCATTTTAGTCAAGAATTTAAAATATGTCTTGATAATGCTTTTTTTTATAAATTCTGACAGTAATTGGTTGAATTGTGTTATTTTAGAAATTGATCTTCTTTTGCAATTCACTGGTCATTTAAGAGGACTGAATAGCAGTTTTGATAATTTGAGTGCTTCCGTGAAGGTTCTGATTTGTGAAGTATTTGGAATTTAAAATAGGCATAAATACAAAATTTGCCACTTCAGTTCTTTTGCTCCACTCTGCTATTTTCAGCATATGGATCACGAACAAAATGTGGTGATGTGCTCCAGAGGAAGCACCCCTTTTACAAAGAGAGAACTCTGGCTTGAATCCCAGCTTCACTGCTGAAGAGTCCGTAGAGAAGCCTCTTTTTGCTTCTTCATACTTGACAATGTTGAGCTTTACCTGATCCCTGTGCTCATAGAAAACAGGTTAAGAAAACCCCTACCCTTTCATCTTCTGTGGAAAAGGCTTACTACAAAGGACCTCCCTTCCCAATAGGACTTTCACGAGACTCCCAGATGCCCCCTTGTTACCTATGTCTGGCCTTCCCAGACACAGACCCTCCTGACCATTCTGACCAGAACACCAGGCTGGACTCAGACACCAATCTAACCAGACCACCAGCCGTCTCCTTCCCCAGGTCCCTGAGCTTCGTCCAGCACAGTCCTCCTCAGTGCCCCTCTTGAGAATCTGCACACCTCAGGGAAAGTCACTCCCAGAGCAGCTGTCTAGTCACACCACCCACTTCCCCACATCTGCTTTCCAGTCTTGTTTTCCCCTCCCTATAAAAACAAAGCCCTGTCTGGCCTGACTTGTGGGACTCTCTCAGATCTTAGAGTTAGAACATTCTCCCCATTGTAATAAGCCTCATCTGCAATAACCTTTTGAATGAAGTCTTTCCTGGCCTAAGTCCCAATTTGTTTTATTTGACATATTTCATTTTTCAGTTCATACAATGGAATTGATAGATGACCTAAGTCTTAATTATGGTCATTGAGAGGATAAAATGAGAGTAGACTAGAAAGAACAAAGTAAGAAACAGAGACAAAGGCAAAAGCCAAAGAGCATGTCATAATATGATCTGTAAGTGTCTGACCTAAGGTGGGCTCGTTGTTTAGTGTATATACTGCTCTGCCCTATGCTTTGGGAGCTTGACATTGAAGGAGAACATCATAGAGGTTCTTGCTTGTTGTCTTCCTCAAAGTTTATT
Organism: Canis aureus; assembly: GCF_053574225.1. Lineage (NCBI taxonomy): Eukaryota > Metazoa > Chordata > Mammalia > Carnivora > Canidae > Canis > Canis aureus. Next base: position 28,359,544 of record NC_135622.1, on the reverse strand, counting down.
TAGTTCAGACCATGGTAAATGGTAAAGCAAAATCTGTGATAAAAATCAATATCATGATAATACAGTATTGGCTTAAATAATATTTTCTGTGTTTTTATAGGAACTATAGCAGTACTAATTTTAGAAATGTAGACGATTCTTTGTTTTTTAACTGTTTATTACTATTTAAAATGTTTTTCCTTAACTTTTTTTGCACATATTTATAAGTTTGGCACAAACAATGAAGACTCTAAGGCTAAGAAAGAACACAGTGAAATTTTCTTTATACAGGCACTTTACAAATACTCTGATCTTTGCTGTACTGGGTAAGCTATTTAATTTTTTATATTATAATAAATTATTTCAGTATTGCATGTTCCTTTAAAGATGACTCTTTTGATGTGTTTCAGCTTCTATAGTGTTTATGGTATGGACAACTAAGACATTTAGAATTGCAAAATGTCAATCAGTAAGTATAACCTTCCTATTTAAATAGTTTTTCATTTTTAATTATACCAGTTTGGGTAATTTTGAAGAATGTAGTTTGTGTTTGTAAACAGAGGCAATTTAAGTGGAGATTTTCAGCTTAGTTTGAATTATTTTACATAGAATTATAAGAACTTTTGCCTCCTTTAAGTGAATCTGAAAAAGTTCCTCCTAAATCTGCTTTTCAAATTATGCTCTTCCCTTTATATATATATATATTTTTTGATGGGTACACAATTTTTATTACACTATTTCTATGTGGTTCAAAAATTGCATAAGAAAAGTTTTTTGAAATTGTATAGATGATAAAGGGGAACATACAGATAAATTTTTGCACATACAGGGGCCTGAGGCTATAATCACTCACTATATTGTCTGGTATAAAGAAGGTGGTCAATTTAGTAACATAAAACAAAGCAAAACAGAAAAAAACAATCCCTCTGAAGTCCCTCTTTTTGGTCAAGGTATTAATTCCCATCCCAGCTTCTTGCCCGATCACCCAGTTCTTTTACACATACACAGTCTTACACTTTTCCAACGAGTATTTATTATTAGTTAAGCCATGATTCAGGATCCCAGGGTGGGGATCACCATGTACCCAGGTCCCCCTTCACCACCCTGGGAGAAGGATGGAGGACAGAGGAGAGGTGGGTGGAGCCAGTTCAGATCTTCCCAGGAAATGTGCCTTCTGCCCAGAGGTCATCCCAGGCCAACACCCAGGATATGGGGCAGAGGGACTTGTACACATGCCGGTACCATTTGCACATGGAGACATCACCCCCTTTAGCAGCCATTGCCTTCTCACAGCGGTGGAAGTCCAGGTAGTTGTGCCAGCAGTTCCTAGTCTGGTTCTATTTGGGGAAGCGGCTGTCAAAAGGGGCAGACTGGTAGTCCTTGATTTTGGACTTGATGTCTTCTCCCATGGTGCTGACTCTAAAGACACCCCTGCAGCACCTCGCAGCTCAGTGTGACCCTCAGCAAAGACCCCCTTTATATATTTTGAAAAAATATTATCTTTCTATATAACTTAAGGTAACAGGAAATCTTCTTGCATATCATGAAATTGGGTTGTTTTGTATCTAAATGGTACTGTAAACCTTTAGTCTGACATGCTTATAGGATGGTACATTCATTATGAACATTCAGGAGATACTCTCCGTGGGTTCTCTAGGTAGAAGATAATGTTTCTTAGACTTAAAATGTAAAAGGCCTTCAAAAAAAAACTTTAAAAACCCCTCATCGGGGCTTCTGGATTTAAGCTAGTTTCTAGTTCTAAATAAACATTACAAACAGTCCTCTGAGCATCCTAGATTTCTGCCTTAGGGATAATTAAGTGAGAGAAGAAACTGAACTTTCTGGAATTTCTTTTTTCTCTTCCCCTCACTTTAGGGTTTTTCACTTGGAGTTCTAAGTGTATCTTTTGGATTTTTATTTTTGTTTTCTAAATCTTTCTGTTGACCCTAAAATTTTATGGAAAGGCACATTCATCATGTTAAATAGCCCTTTTTGAAACATTTCAAACAATAAATAAAATCTCCTGTCTCATTGAAAGCAAGGTAACCTATTAGAAAAAATACTACAGGGGATCCCTGGGTGGCTCAGCGGTTTAGTGCCTGCCTTTGGCCCAGGACGTGATCCTGGGGTCCCGGGATCGAGTCCCGCGTCGGGCTCCCAGCATAGAACCTGCTTTTCCCTCTGCCTGTGTCTCTGCCTCTCTCTCTCTATCATGAATAAATAAATAAAATCTTAAAAAAAAAAAAAAAAGAAAAAATACTACATTGAGATATTCAACATCAGAAATTCTAATATGATATGGATGTCAAAATACCCATTGTGAACTTGCTTCTGATTCTTCTTTTAACCTGCCTCATGACTGTTCTCATTTAGAAAATAGATCGAATGACCTTGAAAGCCCCTTTATGATGCTAATTCTTTATGATACTGTAGTATATAATTTGTGTTAGAGTTTTATTTATCTGATTAGTTGTAAGGCTGAAGTAGGCATTCATGTTAATAATTTGATAAAGAGGGATCCCTGGGTGGCGCAGCGGTTTGGCGCCTGCCTTTGGCCCAGGGCGCGATCCTGGAGACCCGGGATCGATTCCCACATCGGGCTCCCGGTGCATGGAGCCTGCTTCTCCCTCTGCCTGTGTCTCTGCCTCTCTCTCTCTCTGTGACTATCATAAATAAATTTAAAAAAAAAAAAAAATCTTTAAAAAAAAAAAAATAATAATTTGATAAAGATAGTGTTTCTTAGTTTTTATTTTCTTAAAAAAACATATACTATTTCAAAGATGAACTGGTAGGAAAGATTTCATTAGTATTTATCATTGTACACTATATTTTTTAAAGATTTTATTCATAAGAGACACAGAGAGAGTGAGATACCTAGGCAAAGGGTGAGGGAGAAGCAGGCTTCCCAGGAGTAGCACAATGTGGGACTCGATCCCAGGACTCCAGAATCACTCCTGGAGCTGAAGGCAGATCCTCAGTTGCTGAACCACCCAGGTATCCCTGTCATTGTACGCTATTTGAATGGGAAATCTATCGATGTTGATCAGAAAATTAACATTTCATGTTTGAATTGTCCTTGTTACAGGATTGGATGGAACGCTGGGTTGATGATGCATTTTGGAGCTTCCTTTTTTCACTTATCCTTATTGTAATCATGTTTTTGTGGAGACCATCAGCAAATAATCAGAGGTACCTAACATGGGAAAATTCAAGTTTGGCAAGCATTTGTTGATCACTGCTATTGTGTTCAAATAAAAATGCATTAATAAAAACTGAGGGAGTAGGCCTCGCCTTTAAAGGAGTATACAGTCAAGTAGGGAGACAGACATAACGCAAGACAGTGAAATCAAAGGTATATAAACTTGGAAGTCCAGGGGGAAGACCAAAGAGGGATGAGGAAGACTCCTTGAAAGGCAGAATTTATGTTCTGCCTCGAGGACATGAGCAGAACAGTGGAAGATTGAGCTGTGAAAGAATGTACATTTTCTGAGATAGTGGGGGAAGCCATGGTATATTTTGGGGGTCATTAAGGCATGCATCTTGGTTAATACCTACTTACATTGGAGGGAAATAAAGCTGGAAAGGAAGGGTGGGACCAAAACCATGAGGAGACTGAATGGTGGGTTCAGGTAGACCATTGATGACGTATGATGGGGAAGTTCCATCTGCCCCTTGCCTCACTCTTTCGCAAGGAAGGGGCCGTGAAGTTTCTTGAATGCCCTTCTAGGAAAAAAAGAAAATGTATATACCCGTGTGTATGTTTCTCTCTCTCTTTTTAAAAATACGTCATAATTATACATACATATATACATGTATACACTATTCTGCACCTTGTCCACGACGTATCTTTCCATATCATCTTGTATAGATCTGCCACATTTTTTTTAAAGTAGACTCCACGTGGGACTTGAACTCATGACCCTGAAACTGAGAATTGCATGCTCTGCCAACTGAGCTAAGCAGGCACCCCTTGATCTATCACATTATTTTTAATGGTTCTTTGGCATTCCATAATATGAATGTAGCCTAATTTATAGAACCAATCCCTAATTATTAGGCACTTTGTTTCTAGGATTATTGTTAGTATCAGCAATGCTTTCTGAATGCTGTTGGACCTAGCAAATGTGGCTCAGTCATTATGCTTTATTTTCACCAGTCAGATTAGCAATTTTGTTAGTGGGTAAGTTAAAAAGTAGTGGGCAGGGAGGGTAAACCTGACATGGAGAAGAAAGTAGAACAGGAAGTTCCCTTCCCTGAACATTGCAGAACTGCTTTCCAGAAAGATCTTACCCAGTTATGCTTTTACCAGCAGGGTTTAGAAACTCTAGTTTCAGTTTCACCACTAATAATCTTTCCTAATTTGAGAGTAATTAAATTTTTGTTATTTGAATTTTTAAGAAATGTTTAAAACATAAATATTTTTGTATGCAATTATGCTTTTAGATATGAACTGAAAACTGAAAGCTTAAATGTGTTAGTAAAAATACTCCTCCTTGTTTCTGATGTAGATATGCCTTCATGCCGTTAATAGATGATTCTGATGATGAAATAGAAGAATTCATGGTACCATCTGAAAATATAAGTGAGTGATATGTTTTTATTAAGTGGCCACTGTATTGTACCTTTACTTGTGATGCAAGGTCAGATACATTTTTTTCCTGTTAAAATAATTTTAAAACCCTATCTACAAAACCCCTATTATGCTAGACGATCACGAAAAGAAAAGTCAGTAATGAAAATTTTAAGATCATAATGTACTTTAAGCTTTTGTTACCTGTTTGCTTTTAAGGCCTAAGTATTAAAGTAGGTATACTGTTTCACATTAATAATTAATAATTTAGTGTGTATTGTTCTTAACTCCTAATAATCATTTTAATGATGATTGCTAAATCACCTCTTTTTGCTCTTTAGAATTACACATCCTTATAATTTCCTGATCATTCGCAAAGCATTTCTAATTACAGTTTTAGTACTAGTTTAATCTTTCAACTAATTTCTACATTGCATTTTATCATTTTATTAATTTTACCATAATACTTTAGTTAAGTGTTAAGGCAATGTCAGTACATCATTTAGTTGCTGAAAATAAGTGTGTAGAACCATACATGTTTATAATTGTAACTCTCAATATTATTAAGCAGTCAGTTCCACAAACTGGTAAGTAGAATCAGTACAATCCCAATCATAATTCTAACTGACCTTGGGGGCACCTGAGTGAGCTCAGTTTGGCTCAGGGCGTGATCCCGGGGTCCTGCGATCAAGTCCCACATTGGACTCCCCATGGGGAGCCTGCTTCTCCCTCCACCTATGTCTTTGCCTCTCTCTGTGTGTCTCTCATGAGTAAATAAATATTAAAAGAAAAATAATTCTGGGATGCCTGGGTGGCTCAGTGGTTAAGCATCTGCCTTTGGCTCAGGGCATGATCCTGGAGTCCCGGGATGGAGTCCCTCATCGGGCTCCCTGCATGGAGCCTGCTTCTCTCTCTGCCTATGTCTCTGCCTCTCTCTCTCTCTCTCATGAATAGATAAACAAAATCTTCAAAAAATTAAATAAGGGATGCCTGGTTGGCTCAGTGGTTTAGCGCCTGCCTTCGATCCAGGGTGTGATCCTGGAGTCCCAGGATCGAGTTCCACATCGGGCTCCCTTCATGGAGCCTGCTTCTCCCTCTGCCTGTGGCTCTGCCTCTCTTTCTGTCTCTCATGAATAAATAAATAAGATCTTTAAAAATAAATAAAATTAATAAAATTAAATTAAAAATTAAAAAATAATTCTAACTGACCTTCAAAAAGTATAAATGATTAACCTGATTTTATTATATTTTTAGAGATTTTATTTATTTATTTTAGAGAAAGAGCATAGAAGGAAAGGGCAGAGGGAGAAAAGAATCTTAAGCAGACTCCCTACTGAGTGCAGAGTCTGTCTGACGCAGAGCTCAATTTCTGGACCCTGAGATCATGACCTGAGCTGAAATCAAGAGGGGGACACTCAACTGTGCCACCCAGGCGCTCCAGTTAACCTGATTTTAAAATGTATGTGGAAATAAATAAATAATATCTTAAATAAATAAATAAATAAATAAATAAAATCTTTTAAAAAATAAAATAAAATAAATAAAATAAAATAAATAAAATAAAATAAAATAATAAAATAAAAGTGGAAAAGCAAAGAACCTAAAAGAGCCCAAACATTTTTGTAGTTACAACATGGACAAATCTTGAAAACATGTATGCTAAATGAAAGAAGCCAATCATAAAGATCACGAATTGTATGACTGTGTTTAGCTGAAAAGTCCACAAAAGGTAAATCCATAGAGACAGAAAGTATATTGGTGATTGCCAGGGGTTGGGGAAGGAGTAAGTAGTGAGTGACTACTGATGGGTGTGGGGTTTCTTTTTAGGGTGATGAAATTCTTCTGAAATTAGTGGTGATGATATATAATTCTGTGACTATCCTGAAATCCACTGAATTTATACACTTCAAGACGGTACATTTTACAGTGTGGGAATTATCTCAATAAAACAAAATTAATGGACTTACATTAATTTCAAGTCTATAAAAATTTTAAGTTATACTAATCAAGATAGGGTGGTATTTGCAGAAGATTACAGAAACCTATCAGTGTATCAAAATAGAGTCCAGAAATAAGTCCACACCTATATCGTCAGTTGATTTTGTTGTTGTTGTTGTTATTACCTTAAGCAACAACATTTTGAAGAAGGTACTTTTTGGAAGTACCAAATTGATTCTATGTAATAGGTTACTAAAATGTATTTTATTTTATTTTATTTTATTTTATTTTATTTTATTTTATTTTATTTTATTGTATTTTATTGTATTTTATTGTACTTTATTGTATTTTATTGTATTTTATTTTATTTATTATTTTTAATTTTATTCATTTGTTCATGAGAGACACAGAGAGAGGCAGAGACACAGGCAGAGGGAGAAGCAGGCTCCATGCAGGAAGCCCAAAGTGGAAGTCGATCCCAGGACTCCAGGATCACTCCCTAAGCCAAAGGCAGACGCTCAACCGCTGAGCCACCCAGGCATCCCTAAAATTTTTGTTTTAAAAAGGAATGCAGGGATCCCTGGGTGGCGCAGCGGTTTAGCGCCTGCCTTTGGCCCAGGTCGCGATCCTGGAGACCCGGGATCGAATCCCACGTCGGGCTCCCGGTGTATGGAGCCTGCTTCTCCCTCTGCCTGTGTCTCTGCCTCTCTCTCTCTCTGTGTGACTATCATAAATAAATGAAAAAAAAAATTAAAAAAAAAATAAAAAGGAATGCAATAGGAGTACCTGGATGACCCAGTCAGTTAAGCATCTGACTCTTGATCTCAGGGTTGTAGGATTGAGCCCCCACATCAGGCCCTGTGCTAGGCATGGAACCTACTTGAGATTCTCCCTCTCCCTTTGCCACTCCCCTCCCTCAAATAAGTAACAAATTAATTAATAATAATAATAAAGGGATGCAATAATTATTTTAAAAAATATTTTTATTTATTTATTCATGAGAGGCACACACAGAGAGAGAGAGAGAGGCAGAGACAGGCAGAAGGAGAAGCAGGCTCCATGCAGGGAACCTGACGTGGGACTCCATCCCAGGACTCCAGGATCACGCCCCGGACTGAAGGTGATGCTAAACCGCTGAGCCACCCGGGCTGCCCAGGATTGCAATAATTAAAGTAGCTCCAAGCTGGAAATCTCATTTGTCAACTGATTTTTGAGAAAGGCACCAAGATGTTATATGAGGATAGAATACTATTTTCTTTTTTTTTTTTTTTTAAGATTTTATTTATTTATTCATGAGAGACAGAGAGAGAGAGTGGCAGGGACACAGGCAGAGGGAGAAGCAGGCTCCATGCAGGGAGTCCGACGTGGGACTCAATCCCGGGTCTCCAGGATCAAGCCCTGGGCTGAAGGCAGAGCTAAACCACTGTGCCACCCGAGCTGCCCCCGAATACTATTTTCAATAAAAAGTGCTAGAATAACTAGATAAACACATGGAGGAAAAATCAGCTGGACTCCTGCCACAGATATCACAATAATAATTAATTCAATATGGACCACAAACCTAGATGGAAAATTTAAACTAGAATTCTTCTGGGGGGAAAATATATAATTCTTCTGGGGGTGCCTAGGTGGCTCAGGCGGTTAAGCATCCAACTCTTGATTTCAGTTTAGGTCATGATCTCAGAGTTGTGAGATCGAGCCCTACACTGGGCTCCACACTGGGTGTGGAGCTTGCTTAAGATTCTCTGTCTCCTTCTCCTTCAGCCCCTCCCCCCCCAAAAAAAAACCCCCACAGAAACAAAAGAATTATAACTCTTCTAAAAGAAAACAAGAAAATGTCTTTATAACCTTGGGTCAAACAATTTCTTGGGACATAAGAAGCAGTTACCATAAAATTTTAAAAACTGGTAAATTAGACCACCAAAATTAAAATACTTATCAAGAGAAACTTAGGAAAATGAAAGGCCAGGCTTAGAATAGAAAAAAGATTCTCTGTACATGTATCTGACAAAAGACTTATATCTAGCCCTAGACTGGAATAAAAGATCCTCAGTGCATATATCTGAGAAAGGACTTGTATCCAGGATATAAGTAAAATTCCTTTAAATCAATAAATTATAATTTGTAAAAAAACAAAAAAATACTTGAATAGACCTTACCAAAGAAGGCAAAGGAATAACCAGCACATGAAAAGGTATTCGGTATAATTGGTCATCAGGGAAATGAAAATTAAAACCATAGTGATAAACCACCACTTATCCATTAGAATGATTAAAATTTAAAAGACTGACAGCATGAAATGTTGGAGAGGATGTGGAACGGCTAGATCACTCACAGTACTAGAAGGAATGTAAAGTAGTAAGACTTCTTTGAAAAACAACGTGGTTCTTAAAACGGTAAGCATATACCTACCATACAACCTAGCCATTCCACCCTAAGATACTTACCCAGAAAAAATGATAGAAAATGATAGAAATGAAAGCAGATTTTCACAGAAAGACACTACTATACACTATTACTTTCAGTAGCTTTATTCTTTGTAGTTTAAAACTGGATATAACCCAATGTCCATCAACAGATGAATGGATAAAGTGTTTGTAGTATACCCACACAATGGGCCACTGTTCGGTATCAAACCAAAGTAACCAAAACTCTACAACATAAATAAATCTCAAAACCTTTATGTTAAGTGAAAGCAGCCAATTCCAAAGGAATATTGAGTCCATGGATTATGGTTCTATTATGAAGTTCCAAAACAGGAAGAACTAAGCTATGGTGATTATGTAAATTACAACAATGGTTGCTTCTGGTATGTTTAGGATTGACCATAAAGGAATTTAAAGAACCGTCTGTGATGATGGAAATGTTAAATGTCTTGATTGAGATGGTAGTTACACAAGTGTGTATGTTTGTAAAGTCTCTTAAAATTACTTAAAATTATACTTAAAATTTGTGTATTTTATTATATATATTGTGCCTCAATTTTGAAAAATCAGTGTATTGCCCCACTAAGAGAATAAATCTCAAATGTTGGAATTTTAAATGCCCCGTGGAAATATTTTTTGGTTGAAGAAACTCATTTTCATTTATTATATCAACTTATGATCATAACGTACCAATTGTCCTTGTTTTTAGAGAAGCACAATTTGCAAATTATTGTAATAATTAAAGTGAATACTTATGGAATATAGATTACATATCAGGGACCTTATATACAGTAACTGATTTAATGCTCATCAGAACTCTATAAGGTAGATATCAGTATTATCCCCATTGTGTAGTTGGGGAAGCTGAGTTACAGAAAGTTAACTGCTTTGCCCAGGGTTGCATAGGGAGAGCCAGGCAGTCTAGCTCCGGGACTCATGCTCTTAACCTCTGCTCTAAAACTGCTGGCAAAAAGGAGAGCCTTGGTCAAATAGGAAAGGAAAAAATCCTTCTCTTACCTTTTTTTTTTTTTAATTTTATATTATTTTTAAAATTTTAAAAAAGATTTTATTTATTCATGAGAGACACAGAGAGAGAGGCAGAAACATAGACAGAGGAAGAGGGAGAAGCAGACTTCCTGCGGGGAGCCCAATTCTGGATTTGATCCCAGGACCCCAGGATCACCCTGAGCTGAATGAAGGCAGCCGCTCAACCACTGACCACCCAAGTATCCCAGTCCTACTCTTTCCTATCTTATTTTTACCATAGGCACATTCCATAAGTACACATCGGAGAAGGAAAAGTCATAGCCAAAGATGTGTTTTATTCTTGAATATGATACTGCAAATTGAATAATTTTTTAAATCTGTAAACTTTAAAATGTATTGAAACTGTTTAAGGAAATATGTAGGTATGTTTGCTTGTTGGTTTAAACTCCTCTAAATTGGAATTCAGACTAGCATCTTGAAAACCTGGTTGTTATTGCAAACATTTGTGAAATCTATTAATTTTTGCCATCCCTTCTATATTTCCAAGTGGTATGTTAAAGCCAGCACCCTGCAGAAGCTCCTGCTATTAACTCTCCTTTAAATATATACATATATAAGTAATTAGTATATATGTAAATCTCTCTATATAAACATATATAAATCTTTTTGGGTAATTAAATGTGAGATTGTGAAGGAAAATAATATTTTATGATTTTATGTATTTATCTCCATAATGTTTCTCATTATAGCTGAAGGAATAAAATTAAGAGTCTCTAAAACGGTTTCCAATGGAACAGCTAAACCTGCTACTTCTGATAATTTTGTGAGTATAGTATATATTTGATAGAGTCTGTGTCACATTCATTGACTGTCAGGAAAACATTTTCTACTGTTTTTGTATGAAAATCAATATTACCAAGCAGTGATACTAGTTAAGTCTGATGACTGTAACTGCTGTAGATCCTGGCTTCTCGGGTGTGGTTCTTGGACCAGCAGCATGACTATCACCCAGGGGTTTGTTAGACATATAGGCTCAGGCCCACCTCAGACCTACAGAATCTGAATCTGGTTTTTGTTTTTTGTTTTTTTAAATTTTATTTATTCATTCATGAGAGACACAGAGAGGCAGAGACACAGGCAGAGGGAGAAGCAGGCTCCATGCAGGGAGCCCGATGTGGGACTCGATCCCAGGTCTCCAGGATCAAGCCCTGGGCTGAAGGCAGCGCTAAACCGCTGTGCCACCCAGGCTGCCCCTGAATCTGCTTTGTAACAGGATCCCACAGATGACTCATACACACATTAAAGATTGAGAAGCTTTGACATAGTAGAAGCTTGTATTAAAGTGATTTTTGAAAATGATTCAAAAAAAGTGATTTTTGAAGCCATTTCAGATAACATTTGTTATCTAATAAGAAAGGACTTTATGTATTGCCTATGCAATTAACAAAATTAGCATTTGTTATAGAACTGTGCAAGCTTGAATAATATGGTAAAATAGTAGAGAGGAGTTTTTAAATATTTTATGCATATTAGGCATTGTAGAAGTGCCTATCATAATTTTATATTCTGCTTTCTTATAATTGTATTATGTTGTGATTAATAGAGTATAAAATTTATGGTTACAAGTTCTAATAGATCAGATGATCTATGAGAACAGTTTGATCTTTTGGTTTTGGTAAATTTTTTCATTTTTATTTTTGGTAATAATTCTTTAAAATGTGTTCTTTGAATAGTTTTATGGTGATTCAAACATTTAAAAAAATTATATCAGTTTTAATTATCTGATGTTAGAGCTGTTAAACTTTAAATTCATTAAGATATTTTCCTTTTGTTTTAGGAACATGTCTCACTTTATTTTAAAACTCAATGCGGGGCAGCCTGGGGTGGCTCAGCGGTTGAGCACCACCTTCAGCTCAGGGTGTGATCCTGGAGATCCAGGATCAAGTCCCACGTCGGGCTCCCTGCATGGAGCCTGCTTCTCCCTCTGCCTGTGTCTCTGCCTCTCTCTCTTTCTCTGGTCTCTGATGAATAAATAAGTAAAATCTTAAAAAAATAATAAAATAAAACTCAATGCTTACAAACATATCAAGGGTATACTTTTTCATTTCCTTAAATTACGGGCAGTCATCTCTTGACCAGAAGCCCAAACTCATAACCTAATTCTTCTTGAGACTCACTCAGAGAATTGGGGTTCTTGTTAATACTGGTTCTATCACTTTGTCTCTGTAGGTGAGCAAAATGTGATTAATACTAGAACCAGAGTATTCCATGAGCCAGGTAGATCACAAAGAAACATTTGATTTATTTTGTAAATCAAAATACTTAGTATACCCTTTATTTTTCTTTCTCTCAGTGAGATAACCATAAGCAAGTTCTGTTAAAAAACAGATACCATGACTGACCTGCTTTCCTTTTCTTGTCTCTGAAGAGATGAGCATAAATATAAGCAACAGAAATAAATAAGCTTTTGTAAAATTAGAGTATTGTTACTGTCATCTTTTTCTGTTGAAAAATTACAAACTCATGATATATAAACTTGAACAAATTAAGTATAATGAATGCTGGGAGCAAAAAATAAGACAATAAAAATCAATATTCTTGCTGTTCTCTGTCTTATGAATCAAATGTGTTTTTTTCTTTTTCTTTTTTTTAAGATTTTATTCATTTATTCATGAGAGACACAGGCAGAGGGAGAAGCAGGCTGCATTCAAGGAGCCCTTTACAGGACTCGATCCCAGAACCCTGGGATCACGCCCTGACCTGAAGGCAGAGGCTCAACCACTGAGCCACCCAGGTGTCCCTCAACTGTGTTTCTACTGTGGTTTTTCAGGACACAAAGTAATACCTATGAATCTAACAAAAACCAGGAAGAAGTACAAAATTTTGAAATCCAAATTTTAGTTTGTTTGCTATTTAAGAAAATTCTGGCATAGTTTCTGTGTGGCATTAAGTGCCAACTTCTTAAGATATGTAGAAATGAAAAGAATCATGCATTTGAATTTAAATGTTTGAATTTATATGCAAAAAAATAAATTTATATGCATTGTATTTTAACATTCTACTTTCAGGAGATACTAAGCAAATGCTAATATATAAATATTTACTTCTACAGGATGAAGATTTGAAGTGGGTGGAAGAAAATATTCCCTCTTCATTCACAGATGTGTAAATATTCTCTGTTAACGTTTGAGTCTAAAATTTAGCATATCATATGAAGAGATAATTTTCATACTTTGTCATGTGCTTTTCGAATGTTGTACCTCTATATGTTGGGTTTTTTAAATATTTATTTATTTATTCATGAGAGAGAGAGAGAGAGAGAGAGACAGGCAGAGGGAGAAGGAGAAGCAGGCCCCATGCAGGGAGCCCAACACGGGACTTGATCCCGGGACTCCAGGATCATGCCGTAGGCCGAAGGCAGGCGCTGAACTGCTGAGCCACCCAGGGATCCCCACCTCCATATGTTTTTATAGGCCCCCATCACTAGCGAATGACTGATTTCCTGTCAAACTACAAAGAAAACACAGCCCTGCCTTTTTTGTCTCTCCTCCATTTTTCCCTGAACAGCAACTACTTTAATACTTGTGGCCTATAACCAACTCCAGCCTTTCCCGATCTGAGTTCTTCAGGATTAGAATCATTTTATTTTGTTTCAACTTTGTATTATGAGAAAGTTCAAACATATGTAAAACATTTTTTTCAAACACATGGAACTACAATACCATACATGCTGGGGAAGCCTTTGGAGGACAAACATGAGCATAGGAAAAACAGAGTGCAGATAAAGCCCCTCAGGGACTTTGAGCTAATCAAGGTGAAGGTTCTGTTTGACATGAGAATTCCGTGTAGCTATTTCCACAACAGAAAACAAACAGTGGGATAGCCAGATATGATAACCTTTTCATATGCTTTTCTTTCCTTTCTGTTCTCTCATTTACTTCCTGTTTAAGCAGTTCCTGTCTAGTATGAAATTCTGTTTGCCTGCATTGGACAATTTGAAAAAAATCATGAATTACCATGTGATGAAGTCTATCATGAGATAGACAGTATAACTTTTTCTTACCTCTGATAAGCTATAAAGGACACAGCAGAGTTCACCTCCCTCTTCAATGCACTGAATACATATTAATAAGTTTTAAATAGTCATTAACCTCACCAAGGAACTGTTTTTAAGATTGCTAGTGTTCTTCTCCAAACACAGTGCTGAGCACCCAACGGTTGGCTTCTGACAACTAGGTTCTGGTTCACGTTTCCCCTAAAGCAATCTTCTCCCCTGGATTTTCTTTAATAGTAGTATTACCAACAACCTAACCTGGTCCTTTTCTCACACCTGGCTTGTCTCTCGTCCTTGCTTCTACCTCCACCATAGGCTACTCTGTAAATGGCATCCTGGAAGTCTCTCAGTAATGGGACTTGCATGTTGCAGAGAGCTACATAGACTTTTCCTTTAGGCTCTCCCTCTCAGCGAGGGCAATCATCACACATTGAGGCTATACACTTGGCTTTTCTTTCTACCCATATTCTCTTTCCCAAGCAAAGGTTATATTGTATAACTCTCTCTCCAGTACCTTCACTGGTAGACCTCCAGTCAGTAGTAATAATGATATGGGAATTAAACAAATACTTGATTCCATAAATACCACCTTTTATAATATGTTTATTCATCTCTTTTTTTTTTTTAGTATATATATAAAGTGTACATGATGATTTGCTCTACATAAGCATAATGAAATGATTACTAGAGTCAGGCTTATTCATCCCTGTTAAGTTCTCACAAAAACACGCAACGTCGGTTAGATAGTACATCACTACTCAGGTACTTGTCCAGCTGTATAAAGTAAGAAATAGCAGTGGCTTAAAAAACAAATATGTAGTTAGGTGTCAGTTATGTTTGGAATTATTTATTTGTATGCTGTATTCATGGATATTCTTCCAACATATTTGCCTCCAGAATTTTTTATCTTGCCTTGTTTACATTTTGGTTTTTTGTTGTTGTTGTTGTTTACATTTTGAAGTTATTATTTTTACATTCAGTTTTTAACTGAAAAAATTTTAAAGTATAGCACACACACTGGAAGGTGTAGAATCCTAAGCTCCAATAAATTTTCAATAAGAGCACATTTGTATAACTAGCACTCAGGTAAAAAAAAAAAAAAAAAAAATAGAACATCGCCAGGGCCCTAGAAATCTCTTTGCTTTCCTCCCAGATCACAAGACCACTTTCCAAAATGTGCTGCTGTTTCCATGTCTCTAATGGTAGATTACTTGTATCAGTTTAAAAAAATATATCCCTTGACAAGCCATTCATTTTCTTTGCTGTATAGTATTCCATTGCCTGAATATACTACAGTTCACCTATTTGGTTTATTTTCAGTTTGGGGGCTATTAAGAACAATATGAAAATTCCTCTCTATGTTTGCTGGTGAACCTAGGTGTTTATTTCTGTGGGCTGTGTCCACCCAGGAATGAGAATTTGTAGATCACAGAATATGCATATATTTATTTACATACACTAGTCTTTTAAGAACATTATTAATCTGTTTTTGTTTTGTTTCAGAGCTCTTCCAGTGTTAGTGGATTCAGATGAGGTAAAACATATTTTGCTTATTTTCTTGGTGGTGTTTTCACAGAGTAAAAATGTATTTCAGAAAGAAATTCTGGAACTTTGTAAAATGATTACAGATTGAGCAGGTTGGAAGACTGCACTGATTTGTCAGTAAAGTATAAAGGAGCTCGATCCTCATTTAAAACAACAGTGAGATAAACACTTGTTGGTGTGAAGGAAGGGAGAATTATTTTATGAGGTTTCAGGACTATGATTTTCCAACATCTTATATGTTGATAAGAGTTTAGAATACTTTGAGATGGCATTTTGTCTGAATAAATGTCTTACACTTGAGCTGTTTTGCTGAGGAATTAAATAGAGTTTCTATCTCATTTTCATTTACTAAGCAGGAGATAGGATTTAGAGGATATAAATTTGGGAAGGTTTGGGGGAGAAAAATGAATTATGGATCATCTGGACATTGAAGGATGGCCCAAGATGGGAAGTCTGAATTGTAAAAATTAAAGAGTGGATGTAGGGAGCATGACCTTACAGGAAGAAACAGTAGAGGGAAATGAGTGGTAGCTCAGGTGTGATTTAGGTGATAGCTGTGGAATAGGAGAGAAAGTGCAGCTCTGTAGACTTGAAGGTAAGAGGTGAGCAACCACAGCAGGTTGATCTGACAGTGGCGGGAGGTTTCAAGGAAGCTGCAGTAGACATGCACCTGGCTATAAAGCAGTTGAACTTCAGGATTTAGAACTCTACAGAAAGATACCCTATGAAAAATTACTTTTAAAGGGGGGCATTTAGAGGATTCATGTCATAAATATTTTATAATTTCAAAATACATGAGTTTTATAAAGTGAGGCAGGTGCCTAAGAAATCCATGTTAACCCCCTACCTGCTTCTCACTGGTAATTCTGAACTCCAGATGTTTTCCAGCTAGCAGGATGTTCAAGTTTTCTAAACTTGTCAATGACTATCAACCATACATCACCAGGAAGTGTGGCTTATCCAGTGTTTTTTTTCTATATCTAATATTTCTGTATGTGTCGTGGAATATATTAGTTCCCCACAAAATTGTGACTGTTGAAAGATTAGGGAATTTTGTTATGTTCTGGAAGGAGCATCGACATCTGGAAGCATATCATCCTTTTTTTTTTTTTAAAGGAAATCATGACCAGATCTGAAATGGCAGAAAAAATGTTCTCTTCAGAAAAGATAATGTGATTGGAACCCATATAAATTAAACCTACTTAACGGTGAAAGACTTCCTCAAGACTGAAAAAGAGCTTTGTTTTGATATAGTGCAACAAGGTTTTATTGCATTATCTTGGAAATCTGTGTATTACAACAATTCAGGTAGTAGGAGGGTTTGGTGACCATTTTAAGCTACTCTGGAATGTGAGCTTAATGTCCATCATATTGCCTGGATTTGGAAATAACCTAAGTATTATGATAACGAAATATGCCCAGATGCCCTTAGCTAAGAGGTGGCAGGGATGTGGATTTGGGTTTTCTCTTCTCACTGGAAAATTTAACAGTTCCAGATTTAAAAATATTTTTTACATAAACACTCCTACAATTCCTCAACTACCTTTAAGGTAGATGATGTGGTTCTCCTGTATGGTAAAGCAGCATTTCCATTTCGTGGGTTTAGAGTTACTAGATGCAGTAATAATTTTCTTTGACTTTTATACTGAAGTAATTTGAAATTAAGTAAAACTTGGTTAGCCTTAGAACATAAGCATGTTTGTATGGTTAGGTGTGTGTGTGTGTGTGTATACATATACATACGGGTCTGCACAAAGTCCTCGTTTGTAAATATCACCATGTACATCAAATCACAGAGCTAGGTCCTCTCTGTCTGAGCTCAGGGGAATACAAGTACACAGGAAAGAGGCCATGATGGTCACTTCCAAAGATTTGCTCTGCCATTGTCCCCTCACTCAGGCTGTAAGTACACGTGCTGCTGCCGAATATGTCTGGGGGTCACTGCATGGCTCCCCAGAGGAGTTCCTCTCTGGGCAGCTGGGGGGCTCATTACCAGTGAACTTTGCAGACACTAGAGCATCCTTTACATAATCTTGGCTTATCTGGTTTCATAATGAAACATATATGTACCTGCATAGTACATCTCTATTAATCTTGTAATTAATTTCTTAACCTTGAACCATGTTTTACACATCATTTTGTTACATTACATATGTAATATATGATTTGAAAATTTTTTGTTTTAATATTATTTTAGGTGCAGAACAGTCAAAACTTGAAAGGTAGTTGAATGTAGTATGATGGAAATGTGAATGTTTTGCTGCTTTTGTGACCAAAGATACAGGGCTAGTGAACATTAAGAATAGGAATAAAAGTTAGAATCTTATATATCTTTTTTTGAAGGTGTTCTAACCTTGTGAATTGAGAATGACTTCAGAGAATTTTGATTGAGAAGCATTTAAAGTCTTAACCAGTACCAACACTTAAATATAACCATTAATTTTCATCGTGAAGCCATAAAACATTTTCTTTCAAGAGCCTACCTTTTCAATTTATTTCTCATTTACTCATGTCATAGGAGTTAACAAAAAAAATTTCTAGTAGTAATGTGCCTTGAAAGATACTTTCAAATTTATTTTCAGTAGGGAACATGGAACAGTGTGGGGCATCCTCCCTAGGAAAAGAGTGTCAGTTACTACAGGTTCCATTCTTTCCTTCCATTTCTTCTTTTTTTTTTTTTTTAAGATTTTATCTATATATTCATAGAGACACACACAGAGAGAGAGAGAGAGAGGCAGAGACACAGGCAGAGGGAGAAGCAGGCTACATGCAGGGAGCCCGACGTGGGACTCGATCCCGGGTCTCCAGGATCACACCCCGGGCTGCAAGCGGCCCTAAACCGCTAAGCCACCAGGGTTGCCCTTTCCTTCCATTTCTTCCACAATAATAGGTCCCCACCCACTACATTTCCCAGCATTTATATCCATTCTGGTTTTGGTGTGTTTTACCCTGGGCTCAGTAGTTTCAGAGCTGGAGGCAACCCTGCCTTCTCATTCCTAACATTTTTTTATCTAATCCCATTCCCAGACTTTGAGGCAGACCTCTAGCTCATCATATGGCTCCAGCTGAATTTTGAAATACAGGGTGCCAGCCTTCCAGCCTGTAGGAGCTACAAATGGAGTGGAGCAGGAAGGGGAGTTGATGGTGAGCAGAAGGGAGACTGCCTCTTGTATAACCTCAGCAGCAGGTGTGAGAACACCTTTTTCTGCAGCTGTAAAGATAAAGGATATGATGTGTATAGCTCAGCTACAGGCTGAAATGCAAACTTTTTTCATCTTCTAGAGAAAGTAGGATTCCCTCCTGATAAGCTCATCAGAAATGTTGTTTTTCAAAGGGCATATGCAGTATCTATCACTTTCAGTGATACTTGTGTCGTCAGTTGATGTCTCTTGACCTGAATTGAGTATTCCTGTGGAGGGTCCTCTTAGCTCCCTCATATAAACAGGAGGGGTGCCCTAGGGCTGTAGCTGTAGTTCATCTGAAGGACGCTGGGGAGAAGTGATACCCAGGGCCACAGTACAGCTCATTATCCCAGCTTCTGCATGAAGTGTCCAGAAACTGGTCACCCAAGCTTTTGAGGCTATCAGATCAGTTTATTCTTGGGATGCCATCAAGACGGTTCTTACTCTAAATGAAGGGAACTGAGCATAAGAGTTCAGTTTTATGTATTTCTAGACAAAATGCTAAAGTGTTCTTATGCAAGTCATGTTGGATTTATGTGATGTGTGGAATTTGTTTACAAGGGAATTTTCATGATTTGAATTAGATTAATGTTTAAATATCTGCTTTAAAGGATTGTTAATTTATTTCAGAAATAAGGAAAAATAGATGAATATGTGCATTTTTTAAGACAGAGATAATACTCCTTTACTTTTCCTGTAAAGAGATCATTTTAAAATCTTTCTTATCCTATAGAGAAAACCAACTTTTCCTCTGTGATACAGTATGTTTGCACTACTATAATGTCAAGACTGAAAGTATAAAAAATGTACATATAGATTGATTTTTCTCCTTTTTTAAAAAAAAGGGGGTTTGAGGTGCCTGCCTGGCTCATTCAGTAAAACATGTGGCTTCTGAACTTGGGGTCATGAGTTCGAGCCCCATGTTGGGGGTAGAATTTACTTTAAAGAGATAAAAGGGGTATGAGTCCATTGCACTAAGCTATACTTGACTAGTGTAAAGTGGAGAAATATGCTAGATTTAAAAATCACTAGTTTTCTTAATATATCTTTTTATGATCAACAGCATGCAATAAGCAATACAAAACCCCAAGCCTTATACTTAGAAGTTTAACATATTGGTTAAAGTTCTAAACATATCAAATGTATATAAGTGACAGAAGTAGGATTTTAAGGAAATGTACAATATATATAGAAGCTCAGTACTGCATTAAGAAACTTCTCTAGAATTAGGAAATCATTCATGTATTTGAGGAGAAAACGTAGGGGTTTGAGAAGTTATATTTTTCTATTTAAAAGGGTTAAATTATTGTATAATTTGGAAGAAGTTGCTTTGAATGTAGGACAAAACTTTCGAATATTTTTGTTTGAAAAGTTGATGTATTTTTGTGCCTTAATATTTGTTTTGACTTTTAATAAAATGCTTTCAGAAATTCTGGATGATTGATTCTAATATCTATTAGTGCTAGATTATATACAGCTGCCGGAAATGTAGACCCAAATAGATGGCAGGCCATAAACAAAAATCTTAAAAAAGAAGATGCAAGTAATTAACAGATATGGAAAAGTGTTGAACCCTAGTAGTGAACAAGGAAATCCAAAATATGGGGCGCCTAGGTGGTCAGT
Organism: Canis aureus; assembly: GCF_053574225.1. Taxonomy (NCBI): domain Eukaryota; kingdom Metazoa; phylum Chordata; class Mammalia; order Carnivora; family Canidae; genus Canis; species Canis aureus. The sequence goes on along the minus strand of NC_135622.1, from coordinate 28,339,240 downwards.
CGGTTAAATGTCCAACTCTTGGTTTTGGCTCAGGTCATGATCTCAGGGTCACGAGATCAAGCCCCGAGTTGGGCTTTGCGCTTAGCAGGGAATCCACTTGAGAGTCTTTTTCTCCCCCTGTCCCTCGGCTCCTCCCACCACTTGTGTTCTCTCTCTCAATAAATATATAAAATCTTTTTTTTTCAATGCAAAATACAAAAGGGGAATTCTAAAAATTAAATTAACAGGTTTATACTAACACATTTGTAAAATCCATTTGCATGCAAAGTCTGATGGAATGAAAACACTCATTAATGATAGTAATGTGCTTGATTCAGTCTTTGTGAAATGAAGTTCAACAATGTGTCTATAACCTTTGATTGCTGCCAATTCTGGTGATGTTTTAAAAAATGATTCAAACTAGAATAATGATTCTACATAAAAATGTTTATTATAACATTACTTACAGTAGAATTAGAAACCAACTAAATGTCAACAATAGAATAGTAAGTGAATTATTGTCTAGCCAGCTAGTTTATGGGATACTACAACCATTAAATTATGAAGCATTCATAATAACATAGAAAATACTTAGAAGATGGGATCCCTGGGTGGCGCAGCAGTTTGGCGCCTGCCTTTGGCCCAGGGCGTGATCCTGGAGACCCGGGATCGAATTCCACGTCGGGCTCCCGGTGCATGGAGCCTGCTTCTCCCTCTGCCTCTCTTTCTCTCTCTCTCTCTGTGTGTGTGTGTGTGTGTGACTATCATTAAAAAAAAAAAAAAAAGAAAATACTTAGAAGAAATAAGGCACAGAGTCACTGTTGTGAACTCCTATCCGTGAAAACACAAAGTAGAGAAAGGATTGAGTGGAAATGGTTAATGTTTAGATTGAGTTAAGCTGTGGTCACAATGTGATTCAACATCTCAGAAGGTTAAGACAAAAAGTTTATTTCTTCCTTATGTAACAGTTCTGGGATGGTATAGAGGTGGGCAGGGCAACCTACCTCCCCACATCCCTCAGGGACCCAAAGTTTCTTTCTGTCTTGTGGGCCCCCTAGTTCCTAGAGACTATCATCTACATGTAGCCACAGAAGGAGAAAGGACAGCCTCAAGTTTTGTGGAGCAAAGCCCTGAAGTGGTGTTCATTACTTCTAAGCATATTCCATGGGCAGACAGTCACATGGCCACACTGTCAGTCATCTGGGCAATAAGAGCCATGCTGTTTTACCCTATGAAGGAGAGGATGGATTTGGGGGACAGCTAGTGGCTTCTGCCACAGATTATTTGGGTGCAGTGGACAAGGGAGACAAAAACTTCTATTTTCGAAGGTAAAATATGGAGAAATAAATATCTAAAAAGTGATAGTCCAAAAGTGCATGGTCTCAGAACACAGCTTAATCCATTAATAAATAAAATCCATCCTGCCCCAAATAGATGGAACATGAAGAACATTCTTAGAAATTCTCCCAGCTTTGGGAGTGGCCAAGATGGGTATTCCCACGAGGGAAAGGAAGCTTGTTGTAATAACAACACTGACAGTTTAGAAAGGTTGGGAATGCTCACAGAGTGGCGGACTCTGCTAACCATTGTAGTTTCTGTAGCCAGTGAGGTGTAGGTATAGCCAGTGAGTTTATAAAGGAGAAAAAAGGATTCAGCATGGCTAAATAACTTGCCCAAAGTCACCCTTCTGACAAATGGAAAGCTAGTATAATACTGATGGGAAGCACCCTTGAAAGATTTCCACAAAATTCTGGGCAGAGAGGAGACATGGTTGCTTGTTAGATGATTAAGTTCATGTATCCAAAGTGCTTGGTACTCAAGGCTTCACAACACAGTGAAGTTAAAAAAAAAAAAAAAATGCATCAGCGATTGTCTGGGAGGCTGCTGAGACCTATCTGAAATCAACTCCTCCATATGAAATTCACATTCTAAGATTTGTTTACATATGTTGTGATGGAAGTCTGGCAGGACAAGTTATGCCCCTTAAGTAATAGTGGATTTACAGCTAAATTCCTATTAACATAAGCTGGTATGGTACTGAATTCAGATGTAAATAATTTTGACAGTATATTCTTTGAATCATGGTGGAAAACTAATAAGAAACTGCAAAGGAAGTTTATGTACAGGAAAACTTAAAAGCTATCCAGCAGATGGTGCCAAAGTAGTTTCTCTGAAGAGTTCTGACCTCTAATTCTTGCCTTTAAAATTTTCTTTAATTTACTTACCAAAGGCCACTAAACAAACATAGAAGTGAAATTAAAAAAAAAAAAACAAAACTTTTTGATAAAGTTACCATTTTGGTGCACTTCCTGTTCTCTCAGAATTAGAACTTGGAAGCTGGACCGGGCCTCTGAGATCATTTACAGGTGAGAAAATGGGGAACCAGGAAATCTTCCTTGGCCCCAGATCCCTCAGGCTAAAATTGAAACCTGTATCCTCTACTTGCTTTTCTCACCTCTGGATCCTTGGGGGGAGAGGGAGTCTAGTGCCATGGGAGGGTTGAACTGCATATCAAAACTTGAAATACCGTTGATAGGCTTTGGTTATCCCTTGCTACATAATTTTATATGACTGTTGTCTTTCATTCTAGCCTCCAGACTGTGTCACTACAATAAAAACTGTCATTCGGATTCTCTACAGCTTAATTTGGGGCATAGTGGAGTCCAGAGAGTTACTGCCAGTGTCTACTTTATTTTTAGCATCACTGAAAAAATATTCCATAAACTTTATCTTTCCTTTTATTAAAAATAAAAAAGTAAGTTTGGCCATTAATGTACCTGCTTCCAAAGAATTATTATTAGACATTTCTGTTAAGGGAATGAACAAGCTACCCTTTCACTATGAAATTTTACATCTTTTTTTTTTTTTTTTTTTTTTTTTTTAAGAAGGAGAGCATGAGCCAGGAGAGCAGGGGGAAAGACAGAGGGAGGAGAAGCAGCGCCTCTGCCCCACTGAACAGGGAGCCCCATGTGGAGTTCGATCCCAGAACCCTAGGATCATGACCTAAGAGCCCTTTGGGGGTTTACTTTTTAAAAACTGAATTGTAGGGGTTCCTGGGTGGCTCAGTGGGTTAAGCCAGGTCATGGTCTCATTCAGGCTCCCTGCTCAGTGAAGAGTCTGCTTCTCTCTCCCTTTGCCCTTCCCCTGAGTCATGCCTGTCACTCTCTCTCTGAAATAAATAAAATCTTTTTTTAAGATTTTTTATTTATTTACTCATGAGAGACAGAGAGAGAGAGGCAGGCAGAGACACAGGCAGAGGGAGAAGCAAGCTCCATGCAGGGAGCCTGATGCGGGACTCGATCCCGGGACTCCAGGATCACGCCCTGGGCTGAAGGCAGGCACTAAACCGCTGAGCCACCCAGGGATCCCAATAAAATATTTTTAACTAAAAATAGATAAATAGTTGTATTATTGTAAAATGCATTTGTGGATGTCAAGTTCTGATCATGGAGAAGTATCTTCTACTGGGCCAAACTTCCCTACACATAACAACTCTAGACAAAACTTAAATGATAACTACATGAAGACATTGAAGACAGACACAAAGCAAGAGGCATAGGAAGGGACTCAACACTTGGGGAAGCAAACTGCACTGGGTGATTTCCACCCCCCCCCTTTTTTTTTTTTTTTTTTTTTTTTGCTTTTACTCTGATAGCAGGCTACAGTTCTTGCCAGGTATAGAGATTAAACCCAGATACAAACCCTGATCTTTAGGATGCCTGGGTGGCTCAGCGGTTGAGTGGCTGCATTCTGCTCAGGGCATGGTCTGGGGATCCAGGATGGAGTCCATGTCAGGCTTCCAACGAGGAGCCTGCTTCTCCCTCTGCCTATGTCACTGCCTCTGTGTGTGTGTGTGTGTGTGTGTGTGTGTGTCTCATAAAAAAAAAATAAATCTTTTTTTTTTTTTAAATAAGTCTTAAAAAAAAAAAACAAACCTGATCTTTTCCTTGCTGAATTGGAAGAAGACAGAGATTAGAAGAACAGCAGCTGGAAAGTAAGATAATTACTGAAAGAGAGAAACACAGAGAAGGTAAGCACCATATTCTGTGTATAAACCTCCCAAATCACTGGCTCACCCTGTACGATGCATGTATGGGACAGACTCCAGGCAACCTATCCAAAGCTAAGAAAGTAGAACTGGAGATTTCTGCTAACATAGGAGATAAAGTTTGACTTGACCCCAACCAAGTAAGCCCCCTGCTTAAGAAAATGATGTGGGAGTGACATCAAAGATAATGAGGGACTAAGGACCTCTGGGAGTTTGTCCCTTCATAAAAACAATGAAAAATTCATAAAAACTTTCAGGACTTTAAGAACTCTGGAAATTAACCAGTCTTGCAACAACCTAAGGAATATTTACTCGAGAAAAAAATGCCTGAATTTCAGGAGGAACACCAAGCTTTCCTTCCATCTCTCCTATTCCCCTGCTTTGTTCCCCAGCTCAGTAGTGGCCTTCAAAATTAAGGGCCCACACACCCAGTACTGCAAGGAGCAGAATGGAGCCGGAGATATTTCAAAATCTCATTACCAAAGAAATGGTGTTCATTGATGGGTCTAGTTCCTTGGAATTCACTGCTAGAAAGGCTTGTCTTCATTTGACCTGGACCAGAACTTGCCCAGTGTTAAAAGCTTTTTTCTTGGGGGTGTTTGTTAAAAAACATTTGCGGTCAAGTGTTTTAATGTTGTAGCTGCCCAAGGCAACAAATAACAATGGAAGCAAATAATAGACTAACCAAAAGCCTCAAAAAGTAAAACTAAAAACTCCAATGCATTTCTGGGAATCCTAAAGGCCACGTGCACATGTAGGGCTCTGCACAGCACAGTAGAAGCAGAAAGTGAAGGCCAACAGAGTTGTCAACCAGCTATCTGAGCATTGAAGATGTGTCTCACCATCCAAGACTGGGAGATTTGTTGGTTCCAAGAATTTAAGGAAAATTCTGTCCAAGGATTAGCTGACCACCAGATAACTGAGTGGAGACTTCAGTGGCCATGTATTACAAAAGATATGGATGTTACAGAATTAGTTCAGAGAAGTCTAAACAAACAATACAAAAAGCAGGAACAACAAAAAACCCTGGGGAGAGGGAAAAATCTGATTTCCAGAGTCGCTACATTATTTAAAATGTCCAGTTTTCACCAAAAAATGACAAAAGCAAAGAAACAAGGGTGGGGAAAAAAGCAATCTATGTAAAATGTTCTTTTTTTTTTTTAAGATTTTTTTTTTTTTTTTTTTAATTCATGAGAGACACACAGAGAGAGAGGCAGAGACACGGGCAGAGGGAGAAGCCAGCTCCATGCAGGGAGCCCAATGCGGGACTGGATCCTGGGACTCTGGGATCACACCCTGAGCCAAAAGCAGACACTCAACCACTGAGCCACCCAGGAATCCTAATGTAAAATGTTCTTGAGTGGCTCCTTATGTGGCTCAGTTGGTTAAGTGTCTGCCTTTGGCTCAGGTCATGATCCCAGGGTCCTCCTCCGTCTCCCTCTCCCTGCCACTCCTCTTGCTTGTGTTCTCTCTCTCCCTGTCAAATGAATAAATAAAAACCTTTAAATATATATATATATATATATAATGTTCTTGAGAAAGACCAGATGTTGCACTTACTAGACAAGCACTCTAAGTCAGCTATTTTAAATATGTTCAATGACCTAAAGGAAACCATATCAAAAGAACTAAATAAAGTATGAGAATAACAGCTCACCAAATACAGAATATCAGTACAGAAATAACATTTTTAAAATTTTTATTTATTTATGATAGTCACAGAGAGAGAGAGAGAGAGAGAGAGAGAGGCAGAGACACAGGCAGAGGGAGAAGCAGGCTCCATGCACCAGGAGCCCGACGTAGGATTCGATCCTGGGTCTCCAGGATCGCGCCCTGGGCCAAAGGCAGGCGCTAAACTGCTGCGCCACCCAGGGATCCCCAGAAATAACAATTATAAAAATGAGCCAAATGGGGCACTGGGTGGCTCAGTCAGTTAAGCATCTGTCTTCAGTTCAGGTCATGATTGTGGGGTCCTGGGATTAAGCCACACATTGGGCTCCCTGCTCAGCCAGGAGCCTGCTTCTCCTCTGCCTCTGCCCCTCCCCTGCTTGTGCTCTTTCTCTAATAAATAAATAAAATCTTTTTAAAAAATAGCCAAATAGAAAGTAAATAGAAACACTTTTCTGTTGAGAAATACAGTAACTTTCATTGAGAAATGAAAAATTTACTAGAGGCTCAATAGCAGTTTTAAGCAGGCAGAGTAAAGAATCCGTGAACTTGAATATAGGTCAATTGAGATTTTTCAGTCTGGGGAAGAGCAAGTAAATAGAAAAAAAAAAAAAAAAATGAACAGAACCTCAGAGGCCTGTGCATCATCATCAAACATATCGATATATGCACAATGGGAAAATCTGAAAGAGAAAAGAGTAGGAAAGAGGGAGAAAGAATATTTGAAGAAATAAAAGCTGAAAACTCTCCAGTTTGTAAAAAACAACAACAACAAAACATTAATTTATGCATCCAGGAAGATCAACAAACTCCATGTGGTGTAAACTCATAGAGATCCATACTGAAATATATCATAAACTGTCAAAAGATAAAGACAGAATTTTGAAAGCAACACGAGAGAAGCGACTGATCACATACAAAGGATACTCAATATTATTAAAAGCTGTTTTTTTCTTCAGAAAACATAGGGGCAGGAAGGCAATGGATGACATATCCGAAGTACTGAAAGGAAAAAACAACAACAAAACTCTGTCAACCAAAAATTCAATATTCAGACAAACTACCCATCAGAAATGAAGGAAAAATAAAGACACTCCCAGAGAAAGAAAACCAGAATTCTTTGCTAGCAGTCCTGCCCTACAAGAAATACTAAAGAGAGACCTTCAGGCTGAAATGAAATAACACTAAACAATAACTTGAATACACATGAAGCCATCGGTGGTACCAGTAAAGGTAATTATGTAGGTAATTACAAAGGAAGGTATAAATGTATTTTTGGTTTGTAATCCCTCTCTGTGTCATCATTTCAAAGAACAAACTTTTGGCTCACTTCCTTGATGTAGTTCACACAGGACTATGCCCCAAGTTGACACTGAAAATAAGATTTGTGTAATGAGTGAGCTGACTAGATCACCCCCCACCTCTGTCCCTACCATGTTACTACCCTGGGTCAGGCTAACATTCTGGGCTTTGTTCCTAGGATCCTTTGTAGGTGTTTGGTGGGGGCTGATGACATTTGCAATCACAGATGTAGGGTGAATGTGGGCACTGGGAACAGGAGTTTAAAGCAGCCTGAATGAGCCAACTGGCAAAATAAGCATATGAATCCTCATAGGGTAAACAACATGGTGTGGGACACCACAGGGGACCCAGAGAACCCTACAGGACTGCTTTGGAATGGTTGTTGCAGGCTGGGTGCTGCTTCTGATTGGGTGTTAAACAGAATTCTACAGCAAATCTTCCTGCCTCATTTTGCATTTCCACATTACACAAGGAGCACAGTTGTATCAGCAAAAGCACTGATCCACGAGATGGTCATTGATTCTGTCAAAAAACTTTATTTTTTTTAAAGGACTTTATTCATCAGAGAGAGACAGAGAGAGAGGCAGAGTCACAGGCAGAGGGAGAAGCAGGCTCCATGCAGGGAGCCCAACACGGGACTCGATCCCTGGTCTCCAGGATCACGCCCTGGGCTGAAGGCGGCGCTAAACCGCTGAGCCACCAGGGCTGCCCTGATTCTGTTAAAAAACTTTAAAGATATTTTCTTTTTTTTTTTTTTAAAGATCTTATTTATTCATTCATGAGAGACAGGGGGAAAGAGAGAGAGGCAGAGACACAGGCAGAGGGAGAAGCAGGCTCCATGCAGGGAGCCTGATGTGGGACTCGATCCCGGGTCTTCAGAATCACGCCCTGGGCCGAAGGCGGCACTAAACCGCTGAGCCACCCAGACTGCCCTAAAAATATTTTCTTTAGATGTATAGACCCTCCACCACCACCACCAATCCCTGACATCCTGGAATATTCTCTTAAAAACTAAAGATAGAAGAAACAGAAGAACTAATATAGAGGACAGACCCAATTCGTTTTAAGTCAAAGGTTGGTTTTTGGAGCCCTGAATAACTTTGCTTATTTTCAGTCTGCTTTCGGACAGCCCTAACAGGTCCTGGGCTGCAGGGGGGCTGCCTTGACCACTGCAGGTCCAGAGGGGTTGAGGACAGAGAGAAGAGGCAGTACTGCTGGGGCAGTGGGACCTTAGAAGTTTAATTCAGAGCAGACACCAGAGCTCCAAGTGGAAGGCTGCCATAGGACCAGGGCGACAAACAAACCAGTAGATAGGGGAATAAAATCCCTGTTGAAATTTAGAAATGCTTACAAAATATAAAAAGAAAAGGAAGGGAGGGAGGGAAGAAGGAACGAAGGAAAGGAAAAAGATGAGACAAATTCTATAACTAAAATTCCTGAAATCCTCTGCTCATGTACTTAAGTGAAATGTGGTGAGGTGGAAGGTGGTAGCCTTTGCTGGAAACAGCACAGCTCCGGGAGGGAGCCTGAGTCTGGGGTTTACATACCTTGGGCAAGTCATTCAATCATGCCCAGATTCAGCTTCATGAATGCACAGAGAGGGCAAGAGAGAAAAACAGAAGCTTCCTCAGATCTGCCAAAGTCTGGTTCCCAGTGCGCAGCCAGAAGACGGCCAAGAAGTCTGGGCCCTCCAGGGGAGGTCACCACGTAAACACAAGGTGGGATAAAACACGCGTTAACCATGGAACCAAATCTTTCAGTAGTGGGAGGGAGAGAGGAGGGTAAATGAAAGGGGCTGGGGGGGGGGGGCGCACTGGCTTTGGCATCAAGGGCAAAAGACAGAATGAGGCAGAAAACCATAATTTCCACAGGCTTCCTGGGACTGAGCCACTGCTGCCCAGTCCCTGCACTTGGACAGGGGGAAGCAATGTTTCCTGGGTCTCCAGGAATGCAGAGTAAGATCACACGGGCGCTGCTCTACTTCCTGCGACAGGAAGGTGGAGGGAGAAGCACAGGCGAATTTCCTGGGTAACGAGGGCTCAGGTGGCCAGCCCACACCACACCCTCACTTTTCTGGGGACTCCGACTTCCCCTGCTGCCTTCCAGCGGAACTCTTGGTCTGAGATGACGGTCTTCTGAGCTCCGGTCCTTGAGCTGAGTGGGCTCTGCTAAGTGAAATGCGGGGAGGAAGAACCGCCCAGACTTGGTGTGCACCGTAGACCTCTGCAGTGGGGACCCCTGGGTGGCTCGGCGTTGAGCGTCTGCCTTTGGCCCAGGGCGTGATCCCGCACGGGGCTCCCTGCAGGGAGCCTGCTTCTCCCTCTGCCTCTGCCTCTGCCTCTCTCTGTGTTTCTCATGAATAAATAAATAAAATATTTAAAAAATAAATAAAAGTAAACATCCGCAGTGTGGCCTCCTGCAAACATTCCTCCGGGAAGAACTCGATCGTGTTTTCCAGGAGCTGGGGGCTGAGGCCGTCGGGGTCCTCCCGCCGCCCCGGGGCGGTGCCCTCCCGAGGGGTTTCGCCCCGACGTCTGCGGAGCCTCGGGAGCCCCGCTGAGCCGGCCTCGTCTCCCGCGGTCTCTCCTTCCGGGTGGGGAGGGGGGAACCATCGGGTCCGAGGGTCCTCGCCCGCGCGACCGCACTGGTCTGGGGCGGCAGCCCAGGGGCCCCGCGGCCCGGCGCAGCTCTCCCGCCGGGGCCCGCCCCTGCCCCCTGCCCCAGGCCCTCCGGACGGATGCCCGGCTCGTCCTCGGCGCGGCGCCCGGCCTCCTCGGGGAGCCGCGCGGGCTGGGCGCGCTCCCAGGCGCATTCCTGGCCGGGCAGCCCCCCCGCCCCCCTCCCTCCCTCCCCTCCCGGCCCCGGCCCCCGGGCTGGCGCCTCCCCGCCTGGTCGCGCGGGCTCGTGCGGGCGGCTGCGGAGGCTCGAGGCGGGCGCGCGGCGCACCTGGACCCGGCCCCGGCCCCCGCCGCCCCCGCCCCGGCCCCCGCGGCGTCTCCCCGCCCCCGGCCGAGCGGCTCCCCGGCAAGATGGTGCCCGGCCGCCCCCGCGCGCTCCTGCTGCTGCTGCTGCTGCTGCTGCTCGCCGGCCCCGCGTCGCGGGCTTCCCAGGTCGGTGCCCGCCGCTCACCTGGGCCGGCCGCTCGGGCCCGGGACGCCGGGCTGGGGGCGCGGCGGCTCTCGGGGTCCCCCCCGCGCCCCCCGGGAGCACCGCTCGGCCCGCGGGCCCGTCGTGGGCGCGAGGAGGGCTCCCCGGACGCCCCCGGCCCCGCTAGGGTCGACGGCGTCCCCGCCCCCCGCCGCACACGCCGAGCTCCTACTGCGGTCGGGGAGGTCCCGGGACCCGAGCGCGGGGCCGCCTTTCCCTCCCCACCCGGCGGGCGCCGCACCGCCCCCCCCCTCGCCGCTCGGGTCGGCCGGAGTCCCGGTGGAGCCCTGCATTGGCCGCGGTCACTCCTGCGCTAGCCGGTAAGAACCGGTGGTCAAAGTGAAGATGAGAACGCAGGTAAAATAACGTCCTCCGAGAGGGGGACCGTGGAACTGGAATTGCTGAATTCCGCGCCAGCAACCGCCGGCCGCGCTCGGGCCGCGGGACCCCCCCGCCTCCCGGGATTCCCCCCCCCCCGGGAGCTCCCGGCCCCGGCCCGTGGCGGGCGTCAGGGCAGTTACAGTAACGCGGGCAGCAGCAAAGCCCGCACGCGCCTCCTGAAAGCCTGATGACTGCCCGGCTCTTTGCTAAGCATCTGCCAAGCCCTTAATTCTCAGCCCTGGGCGCTGAGGACCACGGTCTGTCATCCCCATTTTGCAGAGGAGGGTACCTAAGGCCCAGGGAGACTGTGACTTGAGGCCCCACAGCCAGGAAGGAGTAGAGGAAATTCAGTCGGTCTCCTTGGGTTCCAAACCTTTCGCCTTTCCCGTCGACACGCCTTTACGGTCTAAATTCCTGAACCAGGCAGGCACCCTCTTGGTCACCTGGGAGTCCCTGGGGTGCGGGAAGGGATTCCAGGCCGGGAGACTGCAGTTCAGACCAGAGGTGCGTAGTGGAAGTGCACAAGTGGTCAGGAAAAGAGGCAGTTGATGGGGAAGGGGGCACAGCTGGCAAAGCGTCACACACTTGGTTTCTGCTCAGGAAGCCATCTCAGGGTCTTGATCTCAGGGCCGTGAGATCAGCCTCGGGGGAGTCTCCTGCTCAGCACTGAGTCTGCTTAAGATTCTCTCTCCTTCTCCCTCTGCCCCTCCTCCCTTGCACACAGGTGCATGCTGTCTCGCAAATCTTTTTTTTTTTTTTTAATTTGTATTTATTTATGATAGTCACACACACACAGAGAGAGAGAGAGGCAGAGACAGAGGGAGAAGCAGGCTCCGTGCACCGGGAGCCCGACATGGGATTCGATCCCAGGTCTCCAGGATCGCGCCCTGGGCCAAAGGCAGGCGAGGCGCTAAACCGCTGCGGCACCCAGGGTTCCCAAATCTTTAAAAAATAAAAATAAAATAAAAAAAGCAGGCAACTGCAGGAAGCCACTCAGCAACCAGGCAGCAGAGGCTAGTTCAAGGCCACAGTGAACCCAGCAAGAGAGCAAAGTCTCTCCCACCCACTTTGCAGAATACAAAACAGAACAAAACATCAGGTCCAGAGCGGAAGGCCAGAAGCATAGGTGGGCGCATCTAGTCCCAGCCGTCAGAGGATGGACAGGATGCACAAGGAGATGCTGAGGCACCTGCTCTGCCGCGGTCTCACCTTCTGGGGCCTTTTTAGGTAATCTCCAGATTACCGTAAAACAGGTGAGACCCTGGCAGTTCTCAGATGTCTGTGGCTACTACAGAGGCAGAAGAGTGAGCCCTCTCAGGCTCTGGTCCTGGGGGATCTGGGTCCAATCCCTGCCTCCCTGGGCTTTGTGAGGGGGAAATCAGGAGCAAAAGGGATTGTCCAGAGAAGCTGGTTTAAAAATGCTAGTGAAACTGTCCTTCACACAAAGTCTTATGTGTTTGAGGGGTCTCTGCCCCCAACCCCTGCCTGGGGGAGCCTGACAGGTAAACCATAAAGAAGGCCCCAGGAACTTTCCTTACCTGGCTTCTTCTCATCTCTTGGTCCTGCTCAAATAAGCAGAGGCCTTCCCAACACCATGCTAAACGGATCTCCTCCTTGCCTTTGTGCTTCCTATTGTGGTCCTATGAAGGGCTCTGGAATAGGACTGATCACGTTGGTAGTGGTTTCTTTTGGTAGATTTTGAGGGTTTTTTGTTTGTTTGTTTTTGTTTTTACATTTTGAGTTTATTGTCTGTCTTCACTACAGGCCTCAGGGCTAGGGATCATATCTGGGGTTTTTAACCAGGGACCACACATCGCAGGAGTTCAGCAGAATGAATGGAGTATAGTCACACTGGTGCTGCTCTGAGCAGGACCAAGCTGGGCAGCCTCTGGGTAAACCTTAGCTGCACATCAGGTCACCTGGGAAGCTTCTAGAAATCTCAGTGCCAGCCACATCCCAGAAAATCTGCTTCAACTTGTCTGGGCTGGGGGTCAGGCATCAGGATTTAAAAAAAAATTGTCCCTAGTGATTTTAATCAAGCACATGTATGAGACTCAGTGAAACCCGGTCTTTCTGAGTTAAAAGTGGCAGACCTAGGAGAGGGCCAAGAGCAGGGGAGTTTAGAGTGGGCAAAGGATTGGACTCAGGAAGACCCAAGGTGATATAGCATCCCTGGAGTTGACTTGATCTGAACACAGTGTGACTCTGGGGCTCTTGGACCCGACAGTAAGACCTGCCAGCTGGTGGAGACTCAGCTCATGTCTGGAGAATGAATGGCACCCATGGGACTATGTGCTGCCACACAGGAGATGGACAGGGCACATGACCACCCACGGACCTCTAGCTAGAGGCAGTGGGCATTGCTTGCTGGCAGTGCTGCACAGTGCTGTCCGGGGTTCCTCTGTTTCCCAGGAAATGTGCTTACTTTGTTCTGTCAGGTGAAAACCCACAGGAAATACGATGGGTGTGTGTTTGTGAGTATGTGTGTGCATATCTGTGTGCCCGTGAAGACACACATGTCTGTGTGAAGGAGTGGTTGTGTTTACTGTGGCCTGTGTATGTGCATGCATATCTATGTGTGTCTTTGTGTGAGTATGAGTGAGTGTGTGTGTGTGTGTGTGTGTGTGTGTGTGTGTTACCGGGTAAGGGGAGGCTGCTGTCTGCAAGGGTCTGGAGCAGTGATCTCTTGGGGATGGACAGTATCCTCCCCTCTCCTGTGGCCCTCCATGGCTTTCCATTTCTGTCCCTCTTGTCAGCACACCTGTCCTGAGTCACTTTGCAGGGTTTTTGTGATTAGCTGAATGGGAGCAGGTGGTCATGGGGAGGGACGGCAGGTTTAGCAATGTGGGGATCCCACAAGTGGGGGCCCTATCTTAAAACTGCTACATACTCTGTGGTCTTTCCACTGGAAGAGAAACAGTTCTGTTGGGGGAGACAAGAACGGGAAACGTGTAACAAACCCCTGCACCTCTTGTCCCCACAACAGCCCTAGGTGAACAAGGAGGGCAGGGTCTCAGCATCCTTCTTGCCTATGGGGTTATTCAGAAGGCTTCCCCTTCCCGAAAACTTCTCCTTGTGAACAGATGTCACAGGGTTCCAAGTTCCACCGTTAGAAGTTCATTCTTTTGGTTACGGTCTCCCATTTACTTTTTACAGTTTAATGCAAAAAAAAGTTTTTGGTATACATTTCCATGATTTTTTTCCATGAAACTATATTCCATATGTGGTAACCCCCACCACAGTCAGGATACTGTTCCACTACCCCAGAACCAGTCTGTCCTTCATCACTGTATAGTTTTGTCTTCTCCACAATGTCCTGTAAATGGAATCAACAAATGCATAGCCTTTTGAGTCTGGCTTTCTAAAATTTAGCATAATGCATTTAAGATTCTTCTGTGTTGTTCTGGGTCTGCATAGTTGTTTTTACTAATACTATGACTGAGTCATATCCCGTTGTGCAGATGTACCACAGTCTGTGCGTCGGTTCACCCACTGAACTGAATGACACCTATGGTGTCATTTCGACTTTTTGGCAATTATGAATGGAGCTGCTATTATAAATGATTCCCAAGAGAAATACTCATTTCTCTTGGGCAAATATGTAGAAGTGAGATTGTAGGGTCATATGGCAAATGTATCTTTAACTTTGTAAGAAACTATCAAACTGTATTCCATTTTAGTTGTATCATTTTACATTCCTACCAGCAATGTATAAAAAGACACTGTCATCCTCACCACTTAATATTGTCAAGTTGGTTAGTTTGTTTCCAAGTCATTCTGATAGGTATGCAGTGGCATCTCACTGTGGGTTTTATTTCCATTTCCCCAATGACTATAACATTGAAAATCTTTTCATGTCTTTATTTGCCATGAGTAGTCTACAGGTAAAGTGTCTGTCTGCCTATTTTAAAAATGAATTAATTTCTTATGGTTCAGTTTTGAGTGTTCTTTGTATATTCTCATTGCGAGTCATTTTCAGATAAGCGAACTGCAAATATTTTCTCTCAGTCTGTAGCTTATCTTAATGTCCACCCCAGAGCAAACATTTTAAACTTTGATGAATCTAAACCGATCGGCTTTTTATTTTTATGGATCATGCCTCTGGTGTCAAGTCTGAGAACTCTGCCCAACCTCAGGTCCTGAAATTTCTCTTCTGTGTTTTCTTCTAATTGTTTTTTTTATATATAGTTTTGCATTTTTACATTTAGATCCGTGATCCATTGGAGTTAATGTTCACACAGTGTGAGTTTTATATTGGGGATCACTTTTTGCATGTAGATTTCCAATTGTTCTAATATTGCTTGTTGAGAAAATGCTTGAGTCACCTTTGAATTATCTCAGCAGCTTTAACAAAAATCAATTCATCACACAGGTATGGGACTATTTCTGCCAGTCACACACTATCTTGATTACTGTAATTCTATAGTAAGATTCAAATCAGGGAGATTTTAAGATTTTGTTATTCTTTTCCAAAATTGTTTTGACTATCCTAGTTTCTTTGCCTTTCCATTAAATTTTTAGAATTAGCTTGTCTATTTCTTGTAGACAAGAAATCCTATTGGAATTTTGATTGGGATTACATTAATGCTATTGATTGATTAGGGGTGAATTGGCATCTTAACAATACAGTCTTCCAATTCGTGAACATGTCTTTTTTTTTTAAGATTTTATTTATCTATTTGACAGAGAAAGAGAGAGAAAGCACAAGCAGGAGGAGCGGGAGGGGGTGGAGAAGGAGGCTACCCGCTGAGCAGGAAGCCCAGTGTGGGCTCCATCCCAGGACCAGGATTATGACCCAAGCTGAAGGCAGACACTTAACGGACTGAGCCACCCAGGTGCCCCAATATGTCCATCCATTTATCTAGATCTTCAATTTCTTTCATCAGCATTTAAAATTTTTCTTTTTTTCTTTTTTTTTTTTCTCTCTTATGTGTCAGAAGCTTGAAAACAGGTACAAAGCGGAAATGTACCTGTTTTTTTTTTTTTTTTATTGGTGTTCAATTTACTAAAATACAGAATAACACCCAGTGCCCGTCACCCATTCACTCCCACCCCCCGCCCTCCTCCCCTTCTACCACCCCTAGTTCGTTTCCCAGAGTTAGCATATGCTTTGTCAGATTTATGCCTAAGTATTTCATTTTTGGAATCTTTAAATGGTATTGCTTTGTTAAATTTTCATTTTCAGTGATATATTCCTAGTATATGGAAATTTAATGGACTTTTTCTTTTTTTTTAAAAGATTTTATTTTATTTATTCATGAGAGACATGTAGAAAGAGGCAGAGACACAGGCAGAGGGAGAAGCAGGCTCCACGCAGGGAGCCCGATATAGGACTTGATCCCTGGTCTCTAGGATCAGGCCCTGGGCCGAAGGCAGCGCTAAACCGCTGAGCCATCCGGGCTGCCCTAATGGACTTTTTCTATATTGACCCTGTATCCTGTGACATTGTGGAAATCACTTATTAAAGGGTTTTTTTTGTTGTTGATTCTCTCAGATTTTTTTTACATAAACAATTGTGTCATCAGTGAATATGGGCAGTTTTATTCCTTCCTTTCTAATTTATGTGTCATTGGTTTATTTATTTAGCCCTATTACACTGAAACCTCCAGTACTATGTTGAATAGGGAAGTGAACATCCTTGCCTTGTTCTAGAACTTAGGAAGAAAGCATTCAGTTTGCATTTTTTTTAAAGTGTGATGCTACCTATAGGTTTTTGTAGATGCCATTTATCAAATTAAGATTTCCTTCAAATCATAGTTTGACAGAGTATTACAAATGGATGTTGAATTTTGTCACATGCTTTTTTCTGCTTCAACTGATATGATCCAAGGGGTTTTCTTCAATTTGTTAAAAAGGTGGATTACCTTGATTGATTTTCTGATTTTGAAAGCAGCCTTGCAGTCCCAGATAATCCTAATTGGTTGTAGTTTTATTCCTCTCTCTCTCTCTCTCTCTCTCTCTCTCTCTCTCTCTCTATATATATATATATATATATATATATATATATAAAATTCTGGATTCTCTATATTTCTGCTAATATTGGGTGAGAATTTTTGTCTGTTTTCATGAGGGATATTGATGTATAGTAGGGGTCAGCAGACTATGGCCCCTGGGCCACATCCAGCCCACTGCTGGTCAAATCTGGTGACATCTATTCATTTACATATTTCTGCAGCTGCTTTCTGCCCTACAACTGCAGAGTTGAGAGGTGGCAACAGAAACCATATGGGCTTCAAGAAAGAAAATACTCTCTGACCCTCTACAGATAAGTTTGCTGACCCCTGGTCCTGTCTTTGCGGGCTCCTGTTACCAGGGTAGGGCCGGCTTCATAAAGTGAGTGAAGTTTCCCTTGTCTTCTGTTTTCTGGAAGAGATTGTGTAGGATTTGTGTCAGTTCTTGAAATATTTGGTAGAGTTTACCAGTGAAATCACGTGGGCCTGGAGACTTCTTTTCTAAAAGGTTTTAGCTATGAATTCAGTTTCTTTGACAGATACCGAACTACTTAGGTTAGTTTTCTTCTTTGGGCGAGTTTTGGTAGTTTGTGGCTTTCGGGGGTGGGGGTGGGTGGGGGGTGGGAATCGATCTGCAGTCCTCTGCGTCTTGAGGCAGTTGTTTTTGAATGCCCTGGAGGTGACTCCACATTTCTAAACAAGGGATCTCCTGTAATGACAGATAGATAGATACTCTGTTCCTTTGTTAACAGCTGAGCCAAATAGTCTACTATGATTAACTCTGTTTCTTGTGCAACCCTTTGGCCATCCTGAAGTTTTTCCCCTTTGCCCTCAGTCAGATACCTAAGCACGGTGATTTCCAGAAGCTCTTTCCTATTCCAGGTTATGTCAGGGCTGCTTTCCCTTGGAGCCTGTGCTCTCCAGCCGGGCTGACCCTGACTTTGGCTGCCTCCTCCTCGGAGCTGGAGTCTGTGTTTTATAGATCAAACCTCTTCCTCTTTCTTGGCTTACTCCCTGGTTTTTTTGAACGCGTCCCCAGGAAAATGCTGTTTTAATCTGCTATCGTTAGGCATTCCCAAATCACTGGCGTACTGTAGATATTACCCCTTTTCCACGCCGACCGGTTAGAGCAGTCCGGGGAGCACCGTTACCCCGGGCTGCGGATGGGGCACCTGCCGCGCGGGGAAGCGGGCGGCGCGGGAGTCGCGTGGGCAGCGGGGCCACCGGGAGAAGCGAGGGACGCAGCTGCCCCTTCCACTGTCCCTACGGGCTGCGGGGGGTGGGGGCTGGTGGAGGGGTTCCAGGCGGAGATGACCAGACGAGGTGCGGCGGCCAACCCGAGCGCTCCTCCGCCCGCGGCAGAGCGGGGTCAGCTTTCCCAGGTCAGGGGTGAGCACCCAGGCTGCGGGTGCGCCCCTGGGCCCGCCTCGGGCCGCCGCTGGGACGGCTCGCTGCTCCCGTAGGAGCTCGGAGGGAAAGGACACCGCGAGGCATCGGGGGAGTCTGCACGCGATCCTGGGGATGGGCTGGAGCGACAGGCACACGTGAAGCATCCAGACCTGAAATAGGGGTACAGGTATCCCCCACTCTTTGAGAGTCTGCGTTGCGCCACGTCGCTTTTAGGAATGACCTGTTTTCACGATCGGGAGGAAATCCGAAGAGGATTTTCGCTGTTTTTGAAAAACAAGGCGAAAAGCAAAAATGCGCGTTCGGTGTTGGTTTTGCAGCGAGCGGGGGTAGCGGGCGCGGGCGAGAGCGCAGCGAGAGTGGCGCCACCCAGCGCCTTCCCCGGGAACTGCACTCGGCTTCTCGCCTCCGGCCGCCAGAGCTTTGCCTGGGGTCCGGGAGCATCTTTGCTCCGTCTGGGAAAGCTCAAAAAAAAATGTCCATATAGATGAATTGTAATTGCATCTTTGCTTTATGCCGCCCTGGCTTACAGAAGGTTTCCTAGGAACGCTCAACTTTCAGATGGGAGGGTAGAGGGGTGGGAGAGAATGGACCTGTATTTCACGGAACAAGGACTTGGTGTGCCTCCCATGGCCCAAGGATCCAAACAGACCAGGATCCTGCTTTTGGTTTTAAAAGCAGGAGCTTTGCCCTGGAGCTGAATTTAACAAGCCAGGATGGCAATTGGAGCTAGCCTCAGCTGGGCTGTTCTGTAGATCTGCTCCAGACACGGCCCCTCTGGGCTGGGACCCCCTTCATCTGTGGGCAACTGCCAGGTTAGTTGGGGCAAGTTGGCCTAGGGGGGCTCATCTGGTGGTCTCTGCTCTGCCCCACACAGCCTCTTATCCTCCAGCAGGCTAGCGTGGCCTTTTCACATGGTGTGGTGGTTGAGGGCTGAAGCTGAGCATAATGCACAGGACTTCTTGAGACTCTGTTCCAGAATAAAGCTGGGATTTGAGGTTTATCCAGGTATGGTGATGCCAGCAGATCAGGAGACAACCGCTATTGAAAACAGTTCCCAAGCAGATGGGGCATGACAGACCTTAGGAGGCCTCAGGAGAGAACAGCAGGCATAGAGAAAGAAGGGAACTTCTAGAAAGCCTATCCTGGGGTTTCTGAGGGAAGGAATGGGTGAGACAGGGTCAGGGGGCTAACCAAGTTGGGACTGACTAGTTTGACTCATTTTAGCAGGATTGAGGTGTAGGGCTTACCTGGTGCCTGACCCCAGGGTTACTGGAGAAAGGGGGAAAAGATTGGGGATCAGGGGGTGTTAGAGCCAGATAAGGCAGGGGGAATGGTTCTGGACAGGTTGGCTTGCATGTCAAAGGTGTGCTGGCAGGTGGGTGCAGGGTGTTGAGCTGTTTGCTACCTCTAGGAATTGGCTAGTCCTGAGAGGGGCAGTCTCTGCCAAGCCAGCAAGGCCCCACATGTCAAAACATCAGACACCGAAACTAGACAACATGGTTCATCTAGATCCAGCCTTGGAACTGGTATATCACTTCCACTACATTCTGTTGGCCAACGCCAGTCACAAGCAAGTCATAAGGCCAGCATAGCCCCGAGAGGTGGGAAAACAGATTTCCTTATGGGAAGAGCGGCACAGTCTCCTTGCAGATGCTGTGGATGCCTGGAGCGGGGGTGGGGGGGACTATGGCTGTTTATGCAGACTTTCCCTCACAGTAACCCAGAGGTGTACTCTGCACAGGCACTTGCGTCCAGACAAGTACATGCAGTCTGTGAGGACAGGGGAGAGAAGGGCTTTCCTGGGCATCTCGAGCCTTCTCTAGCCATCTCCTCCTCTTCCTGGCACCTTCAGGAAAGGGACTCAAGTCCTATCTGGGGCTTAATTACAGAGAAGAGTGGAGGCCCCTTTGTTCCCCATTTTTTTTTCTGGGTCAGGAAAAATGCTTTATTGTTACACTGAGGGCCTCCTCCTTCACAGCTGGGGTCATCGGGGCACTTTCAAGAAGGGCTCGTGTAGGACATCAAACAGCCTCCAGGCCTTCTGGGGCCCCAGGCCTGGACACAAAGCCAGATCTTCCCTCGATGCAGTCATGAGCTGTTCCAGAGACCCAAAAGTTGTCAGGAGGGTCTGGCTGTCTGTTTTATTGACTGACTTCACGGTGGTCAGGCATTCAGTCACCCGGGAGACGAAGTCCTGCTCCAGCTTCTCCATCAGGAGGTCGGCCGGCTTCTGCTCATAGGCTTTGTAAGTCTCCAGGTACCGCCCAGCCTCCTCGGGGCTCCAGGCGAGGACCAGGGTGCAGTAGGCCAGGATGCACATCTTAGCCAGCTCCTTGAGGGCCTGCTGAGGATCTTTCACGTCCACCTGGACCAGCAGGACCCGCAGCGCAAAACTCTTCCCCAGGCTCTGCAGCCGCTCGTGGAGGTAGTCCGGGTGGAGATTGTGGTAGCGGAGGCTGAGGAACAGGGCACAGGTGCTCTGGCCCAGCACATAGTCGGGAAGCACGTCACCAAATTCCCAGGGCACATTCCGCACAAACTTCAGCACAGGGTTGCCCCTCTGGCTCCAGCCTTGGGCAGTGGGGACTGACAAAGTGAACAGATGTGGCCCTCTAGGAAAGGAGGACAATGTGACCAGCGGCACCATGCTTTCTTGGGTCGTCTAGAGTCTTTCAGTTGGGAACCAGTGTCCTGCCAGGCCTGCTCACACCAGAGGATCCATCCTCACTGACACAACATGGTTTGATTCCAGGGAGATCAAACCATCTTGGTCTGTGGAACTGCTCCCATCACTGTCTGGGCACCGGCCCATTCTCCATGCCCACCCAGTCCTGCCTCCAGCCAGCTGCCCATGCTCCTGATGTCCCAGGAGGGATGGCCATCACCTGATTGTTGATATAAGCCTGGATGTGTTGCCGGTCATTCCCTTGGTCCCTAGGGACAGTGGCAAGGCTAATGGACTGCTGCCAACCTTCCCAAGGCTTATGCAGCCCTAGGGTCCTGGGGACATCAGGGTAGACTCCCTGGGTGGGTAGAACTTTCTACATCCTTTCCTACCCTTCACCAGAGTCTTCCATGCTTTTCAGTAACTGCCTAGGGCCTATGATTAGGCCATTACATTTCCATGAAACAAAAATAAATTCCCTATATTTTGATAAAACCCAAATCAACCCATTTCCATAAGTAAAATCTATACCTCAAGAAAGTAATCATTTATTTTCCCCATATGTAGGAGAACGTGTGCCCCTCTGGCAGTCTGGGCACCAGGCTCTCCCTGGGGAAGCACCTAAATGGGAAGCAGGGCCCAAGGCACTCATCCCAGGGTTGGGTTTCCAAGTAAGATTGAGATATGACAACTCTTTACATCAAAGACTGAAGAGGCTAGGGGAGAGGCTGGTGGCAGTTCAGGGCACCTAAAAGTCCCCAAGCTGAGTGTTGGCCCCACTTGGCCCTCTGGATTGTCCAGTGACTCAGACATTTCTCTTCATGCTGGAGATTAAAGTACCTCTAGACCCTAAACAGAAGGGGAGGGCACCCTCCAAGCCCAGGAGGAACCCTTTCCTCTGCCCACTGGGGCTGTGTCCCCCATCTCTGCAGGAGGGGCTGAGGTCAGAGAGCATCACCTGTAACTGGGCGCACTGTCCAGGGAGCTGAGGGCATCGATGCTTCCCAGCTTTTCTGAAGGAAGGGAAAGCACCACGGAGTTCTGGGGCAGGAAGGGGTATCTGTAGTTTCAGAGGCAAAAAAGAAACAAAGCTGTTTCCAGAGAAGTACCAGTCATTTACACTGTAGTGAGAAAACAAACAAACAAGTTAGAATCAGCTAAACATGTTAGTTATCACCTCAGGGGCTCCTGTGATTTAGGCTTTTTGTCTGATTGCATGATTCAAGACTGTACTCTCCAAGAAGGGAATCTAACAAGATAATGTGCTCGTTCAACAACTATGTCCTGAGAGCCCATCCTGCTGCCAGGTCCGGTACTGTTCTGGGCCTGGGGAGGCAGCAGGGCCCGAGGCAGTATAGCAAGTGGAAAAAACTCACAGTACCTGGTGGGTGTCTGGGCTCCCACTCTTCCTGTCTGAATGCCCTGGGCAAGTTCCTGCTTTTAATGAATCAGTTTCCGCCCGTGAACAGTGAAAATAGACATACGCATCTCGTAGGATTGTATTAAGGAGAAAATGCACGACATTCAAAGAACGGGTTCATAGTAAATGCTCAGTATGTGGTAGGGGAGGGGAAGCCGAGGCGGGCATAGGCCCCGCTGTCACGTAGCTTACCAAGCAGGGAGAGAAAACCAAGATAAATGTGAAAAGTATCCAAAGGCAGACAACTGAAGTGAGGTGCTGTTTTGAAGGAAGACCAGGAGGCTACTGTACGCTAAGTAAGCAGGTAAGGGGACTTCTCAGTCAAAGTGGAAGGACAGGACCTGACTTCTGAGGACTAGGAGCAGATTTTCTGAGCAGAGGAAATAGCCAGTGCCAAGGCCCTGAGGTAGAAACAAACTTGCTATAGTGTGTGTGGAGAAACACAGAGGCGGTCCAGATACTGGAGTTCACTGGATAGAGGAGGGCGCTCAACCTGGGCACAGTTGGCAGTGGCAGGTCTTGATCACACACAGCTCTGTAGGCAGAGTAATAGCCCCCAAAGATGTGTATGTTCTTACCCCCGAAACCTGGGAATCTCACCCTGATTTCAACCCAGTGAGAGCCATGTCGGACTCCTGATCTACAGAGCTGTAAGATAATAAATGTACATTGTTTTAAGCTGTCAAGTTTATGTTGATTTGTTACAGCAGCAATAGGAAAGGAATACGCTCTCAGCGCCGTGGTGAGGAGTTGGCCTTTTTCCCATAGGTGGGGAGCCGTTGGTGACACTTAAGCAAGGAAGTGATGCCGTCTGGCCCTGACCTCTGACTTTGGGAAGCAGGATCCTAGGGGGGAGGGTGAGGACATGGGGAGAGTGGGTGGGACAATGCCGTGGGCCAGTGCCCACCCACCCAGAAACACTTGGGACTGTTGGCTAGAGAGTGTAGGAAGATCCGGAGACATAGCACACCTTTCATTTAGCCTTCACCATCATCCAGGCTAGTTATTACTCTTAGAATAATGACTCCCAAGACTCCGAGTCTCCCACCATGCCCAAGCTCAAAGCAGCCATTTTATACGTGCCTTAGCTTTGCGCAGGCTGTCCACGGGGATCAGGCCCTCCCTCCTCAGCCCTCTCTCCTCCCCATCTTTCAAAGTCAACCACAGGAGACACCGTTTTCCAGTAAAACCCAGATGTCAGTTCTCATGACCTAAATCTTGGGTCATGTGTGAACATGCATGCACATGTGTGCCACACACTGAACAACCAACAGCCCAGTGTGAACGTTCCTGGAAGGGTCTATGTGTGTGTCAGGGGACAGCCTGGGGAACTGAGAGGGGT
Source organism: Canis aureus (assembly GCF_053574225.1). Taxonomy (NCBI): domain Eukaryota; kingdom Metazoa; phylum Chordata; class Mammalia; order Carnivora; family Canidae; genus Canis; species Canis aureus. The sequence goes on along the minus strand of NC_135622.1, from coordinate 28,315,927 downwards.
CACCAGCAGATGGGGAGACTTCTCGGAGACCCCTACCCTGGTTCCCATAGGCTGAAGAAAGAGGCAGGACATGCTTTCTGAATGGGTGGGCTAGATGCAGTGTGGCACACAAGGTGGTCACACCATCCACCAACTGAGTGTCCTTTAGCCTCAGCTTCTCTAGCTGTAAAATTGAGATAATGGTACCTGCCTAATAGGGCTGCAAGGAGGACTAACTGAGATAAGGATGGTTCCGTGTTCTGCAGCAGCACCTGACTTGAAGTAGGGGACTCGGTAGATATCTGCAGAATCGTAAATACATGAATGAATGAAAAGACGCACTCTGTTAAATTTTGCATAACATGCCCCATTTCTGAGGTTCTGAGGTCCTCAAGTAGTGGAGAGAGGGGAGGGGAGGCCTGCATACCAGGTGGGCTCCAGCAGGAGACTGCACCTGGTTGTGCAACACAACTCTGTGTGTGTGTGTGTGTGTGTGCACACGCGCATGCATGTGCATGTGTGGGAACTGAGCTCTCCACTGGGCTGGGCATTATGTGTGCTAAAGATAATTCCGATGCTGGTAAGACACAACCAGGTCTGTAGGTGAAGGTAGTGACTGGACAAAAGTTAGCTGGGCAGCAAGCCAGTGAAAGAGTAAGGTGGGTCTGGGCAGTGAGATGAACACGATTGTCCCAGCCGCACACTTATTTCATTTCCTCACTCCTTGTTCATCTGTGAGGTGGTTTGTTGGTTCATCTATTGCGAACGCAGATCCTATGCTCAGTGATGAGGATTCCAAGTTGTCCACAACTTGTTTTCTGCTCTCACACATGCAAATCAGCCAGGGTAGAGGTGGGCTGGGAGGGTGTCCGGATGGTGGCCGTCAAGGCCAGCAGGGGGCCGGGTTTAAACTGAGAGGAGTCAGGAGATGGCCAGAGCTGGCACTCCAAGGATCCCTCTCTAAAGTAGACCCTGCCATCCCATCACATTAGGGTCTGGAGAAAGCATGCTGGGCTTTAAATTCTGGATGTGTCACCGTAGCCAAGTGACCACTTGGCTTCCTTACCTATAAAGTGGGCATAATAATGTGTCCACATTCTGGCGTTGTTGTGAGCATCTAACAAGTTACTTGGTGACATAGCTGGGTCTAGGCTCCCTCTGTGGTCATCGCCCATGTGGTCATTGTAAAAGATACACAGGGGGATTGGGGTGTAAATACAGAATTAGAGACAGCTAGCATAAAAACCCCAAATGCCCTGAGTACCCCAGTGGTCCAGAGCCCCAAAAGGAGACTCTAGCTGATGGACTGTGGTGGCTAATTTTATGTATACACTTGACTAGGCCATGGCACACAAATATTTGGTCAAACACCTAGAATCTAGATTTTGCTGTGAAGGTATTTTTTTTTTTTTAAGATGTGATTAGCATCAAACCAGTAGACTTTGAGTACAGCAGATTGCCTTTCATAATGTGGGTGGGCCCCATCCAAAGGACCAGGATCCCCCAAAATGGAGGGAAGTCTGTTTCCAAACTGCCTTTGGATTCAAGCTACATCAGCTCTTCCCTGGGTCTTCAGCCTGCCACATGCTTTGCAGATTTTGACTTCTCAGCCCCCATAATTGCATGAGCCAGTTCCTTAAAATAAATCTGCCTCTTATCCTCTGTCTCTCTCAATAGGATGTGTACGTATACAACATGCATTCTGCTGGTTCTGTTTCTCTAGAGAACCCCGATTAATACAAGGGCCTCAGTCAAATCCCCAGGCAATTTCTCTCATTTCCCCCCAGAAGCATCCACTTTCACTCCGCTTCCTGAGTCCTGGGTAGAGGTCACTGGGATGAAGTTGAAGGAGTTCTAACTCGCTTCTGACTTGGCCTAAAATTAAAATAACTTCTGGAGAAAAAAAAACATGCACGAATCCGACATGACTCAGACGCGGAGGGCTTCAAGCCTTGGCTAGCAGGCACACATTTGGCAAGTGTGCTCTGTCCTTTCCTAGACCTAAAGGCATCAAAACATCTGTGTTCCCATTAACAAAATGCTGACATGACACATAGCTGTGGCTTAGAAGAAACCAGCTCAAGAGACAGCCCCTCTGAAGTCTGAGGGGTCATCCGTGGCCACCTGAAGGGGTCTCGAGGCACTACTGTCACCGAGGTGGCTCTCGGGAATTGTCACTGTATCAAGACTGCCACTGTAAGAAAGACCATCAAGCCAGGTCATGTGAGAAAAAAAGCTTCAAGGACCACCACCCCCCCCGAATCGTGCACACCCCTGGAGTTTCACCCATGCCCTGAGGTGCCTTGAGAGCTGGCTCTGAGGCTTGAATTTCATTTATAAATTGAACCCAAGTGGCCAGAAGGCCTGGATGTAGTGACAGGGGTGGCAGGCCTACTGGGTTCTGGCATGGTGACAGGGTGAGCTGAGGTAGGGGGCACATAACGTCTTTGTCTTTGTCCATCCCTGGCCAGCCCAGCAGGTAGGGTCTTGAGGTATAAAATGGCTCTGGAGGCCCACTCTACCGGGACACTGGTTAGTCTCAGAGAAAGGGGAGTGTCGTAAGTGCTGAGGAGTGTCCGTTAGATCCTCCAGAGTAAATACTGTGAGAGAGTGGGTTGGGGGGAAGGTGCGCAAGATTTTCCCGGGGGTGGCAGGATGTGTGGAGCATAGTTCTGTGGCTGCATTACCTCCAAGAGCCTTTGGACCAGTGCCTCTACCCTCCCAGCTCTCGGTACTGGCCCGTGTGTTCCAGAACCGTCTATGCCACCTCCACCCCGCTGGGGAGCAGCTAGGTGGGGTGACTTCTGCTGCTACTTCTTTCACTGGCTCACGTCCTCTCTGCAAACACTGCCATCCGCACTGGGTGACATGAGGTGCCTCCCCTTTGAGGGGTTTGATCACAGACACCGTAAATCCTGGTGTTTTCCCCTCAAAGATGGAAGAGGTTCACCGCATGTCTCTTCCTGGTTCCATTTCAAAGAAGGTTATTAACTCCAAGAAATGGAAACTATTTTTCGTTATTTATTGTCAGTGGCATAAGTCAGGCGCGGGGCCAGGTTTAGAAGGGATGGAAACTTAGACCAGTGGAGGGGATCTTTTCAAGAAAAATATTAAAAAGGAACTCCCCTCTTCAGCCTCCGGGGTCTGCCCATCCCTCCCTGCAGGAGCGCTCACCTCGCCAGCCCCATCCGGATTTGACTTGACCTCGCCCGGCGTGGCTGCTGTGCGCCTTCCCACCGGAATGGCAGATTGGCTGTGAAGCGGCACGTGGGGCCTGCCGTGGGTTTACAGTTGGGGTCTGGGACTATGAGCTGGGTAGGGGTGGCCCCAAGCCAGCCTTCGCTGTGGCGGGGCCAGGCTGCGGTGTAGGTTGGGGACCCTGGGGGTTGGGCCTGCTTCCCCCTCAGGCTGACCTTGCCAAGGGCCACGTTTACAGAGAGGAAATGACTCTTTCCAGGCCACTGCTCCTCAGTGGCCCAGGTCAGGGGAGGGTAGTGGGTGTGGGAGAGGAGGGGGGCTGATGATTGGAGCCCGTTCCCCAGACAGAAAGGAGCACAGGGGCCAGAAGTGAAGTGGAGGCCCAGGGTCCTACAAGTTGCTGTGCTTGTTGACAGGGAAACGATGCCACGCTCCAGTGTGGAGAAGAAAGAGCAATCTAGAACCTGCATTCTGTGGTCCAGGGTCTGCAAGATGATACTTGTCTGTGTGTGCCTTTGTGTCTAATCCAAAAGCTAAAAACAAACAAAAAGTTAACAGTGGTTGTCTTTGGTCATGGGACTTGTTCTTTGTTTTGATGTGTTTTCAGGATTTTGAATTGCTTGGCCAGGAGTAATGCTTTATTTTTATGATCAAGCAAGAGGCTGAAGCTTTCTCAGTTTGGAAAGGGGAAGCACGTACCTCCTTAGTCCCGTCCAATGACCCGTTTTGTTCCCATAACGCAGACCTCTTGAGCACCTGACTTGGTCTGTGAGGACTCCAGCTTCAGCACCCAGCTCTGCAGATGAACCCAGTTAATGCCTGTGCCAAAGTCCCACTCCAGGTGACACATTCTGAGCATGGCTCTCAAAGGATCCATTTCAAGCACTTTGGGATCAAGAAGGATCCCGTATTAGTAGCAACTGCCATACAGGCCCATCAAACCTCATGTCAAAAGGCAATAATTTTCTGCTTTCCCTGGCACCCTGGCCCTGACCCCGGCATGCTGGCTTACCAAGATCACAAGGATCTTTCTTTCTTTCTCTCTCTCTCTCTCTCTCTCTCTCTCTCTTCCTTTCTTTCTTTCTTTCTTTCTTTCTTTCTTTCTTTCTTTCTTTCTTTCTTTCTATCTTAGGAACTTTATTTCTTTTATTTTTTCCAGTTTTATTGAGATATAATTGATATATATTGATATACATATACATATTTGTATACATATATATTGACATATATATGTATATGTTGCGAAACAATCGCCACAGTACAATTAGTTGACATTAGCTCACATAGTAACAAGTTGTTTTTCTCTTGTAATGGGAACTTTTAAGATCTACTCTCTTAGCAACTTTCAAATGTACAATACATGCTGTTAACTAGAGCCACTATGCTGTACATCACATCCCCAGAACTTATTTATCTTATAACTGGTATTTTGTTCCTTTTGACCTTCTTCATGCATTTCCTCCATGCACCAACCCCTCAACTCAGGCAACTGCCAATCTGTTTGCTATAGCTTTGGGTTTGGTATTTTAGATTTTACATATAAGTGAGTTCATGTAGCATCTGTCTTTCTGGGTCTGACTTATTTGAAGGTCTACCCATATTGTCTCAAATAGAAAGATTTTCTTCTTTTTTATGTCAGAGTAATATTGCACTGTTTATGTATACCACATTTTTAAAAACTTTTCATCCATTGGTGGGCATGAGGTTACTTCCAAGCTAATGTGAATAATGCTGCAACAAATATGAAGGTGCTGATGACTTTCCGAGAGAATGGTTTTGTTTCCCTTGAATATATGCCCAGAAGTAGAATTGCTGGATGATATGATAGTTTCATTTTTAAGTTTTTTAAGGGATCTTAATACTGTTTTCCATAGTGGCTACACCAATTTTCATTTCCTCCAACAGTGCATGAAGGTTCCCTTTTCTCCACATCTTCTCCAACACTTGTTATTTCTTGTCCTTTTGATGCTAGCCTTCTAACAGGTGTGAGGTGGGCTCATTGTAGTTTTGATTTGCATTTCCCTGATGAAATGTGATGTTGTGCATCTTTTTATGTGCCTGTTGGCCATTTGTATGTCTTTTTTTGGAAAAATATCTATTCAGTTCCTCTGCCCATTTTTAATTAGTTTTTTTTTTTTGCTATAGAATTAGATGAGTTTTTTACATATTTTGGATATTAATCCCTTATCAGATATATAATTTGCAAATATTTTCTCCCATTCTGTAGGTTGCCTTTTCATCTTGTTGGTGGTTTTCTTTGCTGTGCTGGAGCTTTTTTAGTTTAATGTAGTCCTGCTTGTTTATTTTCCCTTTTGTTGCCTTTGCTTTTGGCGTCAAATCCAAAAAATCATTGCCAAAAATGATGTCAAGGAGCTTATTCCCGCTGTTGTCTTCTAGGAGTTTTATGGTTTCAGGTCTTATGTTCAAGTCTTTAATCCAGTTTGAGTGAGTTCTTGTGTATGGTATCAGATAGAGGTTCAGTTTCATTCTTTTGCATGTGGCTGTCCAGTTTTCCCAACAACTCATTTATTGAAGAGACTGTTCTTTTCCCATTGGGTGTTTTTACCTCCTTCGTCATAAATTGATTGACCGTAAGTGTATGGGTTTACTTCTGGGCTTACAAAGTTCTTTCTTATACCTTCTTTGTTCTGTCAGCTTCACCCCAGTGAAATGGAAGGCAGGGATGGGCCAGGGTTTTGAGACTTTCCCTCTGTAAGTCTGCCTGAAGCCCTGCCATCGCCCTCCCGACCTGGGATGCAGCCCCACTGTGCTTGGTCTTGAAGGTTTTTCCATTGTGCCCGGCCAGGTGAGCACATCTCATCTGTAATGAGCCTTGAGAGGCTGGTGCCTATTGTCCACTGTGCAGGTGCTGGGAAGGGCTCCAGAAAGTGCCACTAGAAGCAGAAGACAGCTGTGCTTGGACCCAGGAGCCAGTTAGACATACTTGGCAGCTCAGTGACCAAGCAGAACCTAGGCCTCTTTTCCGCCACATACTCTGACCTTCTTTCTTTACTTACTGGAGCCCCATGGCACCACCCTCATGGCACCAATCCCCTTGACATTGCTCTCCTCTTCCCTACTTCAAAATGTAGCCCTTCCATGTCCCCTAGAGCAGCTGTGGCCCAGCGAACCCTCTCCCAGCTGTCAAGACCCTGGACACCTGTACAAAAGCAGGGCAGCTGTTCACCTGGCTCAATGTGCTCGGGGATGTTTCCTCCACTCCCTCCCCACCTCCACCCCCACAACCCTACTCCCTCACTCGAAACTTGCACAAGAGTCTGAATTGCACTCCTGTGGGATATTTTGCTTGGGTCATAGAGTTATCAATTGCTAGTACAAATTGATCGGTCAGACCATTCACCACACAGTAATGTGTGAAGAACAGATGAGACAGGGCATGAGAGTCCACTGGGACACATGCAGTCGAGGGGCCTGGGACTTGGGGCTGGTGACTCTAGGATGGAGGTCACCAGGCTTCCCATTTTGGTTCTATCACTCCTAAGCTGCATGATTTAGGGAATGTTGCTTGACTTTCAGCCCATATGTTTTCTTTTCCTTTTTTTTTTTTTTTTTTTTGAAGATTTTATTTATTTATTTGACAGAGAGAGATGGAGATAGAGAGAGAGAATAGCACAGGCAGGAGGAGAGCTGCAGCAGGAGAGGGAGAAGCTGACTCTTCAGTGAGCTGGGAGCCCTATGCGGGGCTCACTCCCAGGACGCTGGGATCATGACCTGGGTGGATGGCAGACACTTACCCAACTGAGCCACCCAGGCACCCCAGCCTGTATATTTTCATCTATGAAAGAGAGGCAGTCCCAGGCCTTCATAGGGTTGCTACCAAGTAGTCTCTGAATCAGAATTAGCTTTGTAAACTGTGAGGAACTTCACGAATGCAAATTACACACAAGTCACGTAGCCATCTATAAAAGCAGCTCCTAATCATGTCTAGGCCTTTGGGCTGAGATCGAGCGTATAAGCAGCAGCAGCTTATACGAGAAGGGAGTGGATGTGTTGTGGGGAATCAGGTCTGGGTGAGATGGCTGTGCGGTGCTGGGCAGGTAGGGGATTGCAGGAGGTCACTGCCCGGGGACCCCAGAACCTGCATGGGAAGGACCACAATGGGGGAGAAAGAAGGAAAACAAACAAAACTTCCCTTCCCAGCAGTTGCATTTGGGGCTAGGCCCAGTCAGGCCATGGTAGGGTGGAGGCCAAGGAGCCCCCATGGATTAACGAGTTCCAGGGGCAACTGGGGATTCAGCTGTGTCAAAAGCATCCATTGAACCAGGCCAGTGAGTCATCTGTTTGGTGAAATCCCCAAGGTGCAGCGGCCTGGCAGCCTCCCCGGGAGCAGCGGCCGTGGCTCTGTCTCCACCGTGGCGGCAGCGCTCCACTGGCGAGGCTGGAAGCCAACCAGCCTGCGGCGGCCACATGACTTCCAGCTGCCCTGCTGCCTTTTTGAAAATTTTTTTAAATTATAAAAACCAGTACTCATTGTACAAAAAAATAAAATAAAATAAAAATTAGGTACAAAAAAATAAAATTAAAAAATGATCCATAAGCCACTCCCTGGAGATAACCTTCATTATCTCCTTGATGCTCTCCTTTGTTCTGTGCAGGTCACGCGAGTCAGGTTAGACAAGGCTATGCCGAGGTAACACACAGCTCCCAGGGGACGGCCCCCAAGGCCAAGGGCCTACTGTGTTCACCCCCTCCTTTACTCCTTTTTATGTGCTGGCTCTCAAAGGTAACTGAGACTGGAAAGCTTGAGATGTTTATCCCTAAGTGTGATGCTGGGTGTTGATTGAAGTGAGACAGTCTATCATGATAAATAAACACGTGCCACCTTTTTCTATTTCTTAAGCTTTTTAGAGACCATCGAACTGGGTGTTGACTTTCACTGAACTCTTTAACTCTACTGAGTTTCTTTTGTCTTTGCCTTGGTGCATTTTTAAAAAGGTACAGGAAGCATAGAGTGTTCCTGTTTTGCCTGTTTTATACATTTTGTCATCTATCTGTTTTCAACAATGTTCACAGGAGAAAGAAAGAACAAGGTCACCAAGCCCAGATTTCAGAGCATTGATTCAGAGTGAAGAATGAGGGAGTCCTTTGAAGGAACAGACTACTGACTGTAAGGCCCTTGGCGTTGAAATAACTGCTCAACCACCCGATTGTTTAGAATCATCAGTTCTGCCCTTTGCTCCAAAAAGCAGGAGTTTTGTTTTTGTCGAGAAGCGAACTGGCGCTGTGATCTGTGTGCTCGGGGCCTCCGCCTGGTGACCCAGCTCAGCACCAGATGTCGGGGAGTCTTGTGAGGCCACCCTCGCTCATGTTGTGCTTAGGGAGCCGCCTTGCCATTTGGGGCCTAGAGGCCTCAGTAGGACCTACAGGTGACCTCTCAGAAGCTGAGAGTGAGAGTGTGGCACTGAGGTGGCCGCTGCAATGGTGACACCGATTCTCTCTCCCCCGCAGAACTGTTTCAACAAACAGCAGCTCCTCGCGGCCATCCGCCAGCTGCAGCAGGTGCTCAAGGGCCAGGAGACCCGCTTCGCCGAGGGCATCCGCAACATGAAGAGCCGGCTGGCCGCACTGCACAGCTCCGTGAACAGAGTGGGCCCGGGCGCCCCCCCAGGTAAGGTCCCCCCATCTGTACCACTGGGGCCGCAGCACACCCAGGCCCTTCCCCTGTGGGTTCCCTGCCCATCCCACCTGCATGCCTCATCCTGTCCTGAGGCAGGTCCCCAGGCCTTTCCCTGCCTCCTGCAAGGGGCCCATTTTCACAGCCTGGTTAGTAGGGAGCACAACGCAGTGAGTATGTCAAAAAAGCATCTGTGGGCTCTCCTCTCTCTTTTTTTTTTTTTTTTAATTTTTATTTATTTGTGATAGTCATAGAGAGAGAGAGAGAATGAGGCAGAGACACAGTCAGAGGGAGAAGCAGGCTCCATGCACCGGGAGCCCGACGTGGGATTCGATCCCGGGTCTCCAGGATCGCGCCCTGGGCCAAAGGCAGGCGCCAAACCGCTGCGCCACCCAGGGATCCCATGGGCTCTCCTCTCTATCATCTGAATGTCACCCACTTCCTCTCAGACCTGTTCATTCTAGGCTTGGTAACTCCCTCATCCACCTGTCATCCTTGTAGAACTGTCCAAAAGCAGGGCTTTTAGAGCATGAGCTGCTTTCCCCTGCCCTGTCCTCACCCAGGTAGACTCCAGGTGGTTCCTTTTTTTTTTTTTTTCCTAACAGTTTTAAGTTCACAGCAAAACGATGGAAATCACAGAGAGTTCGGTCCCCAAACACACACTTGACCTCCCCTCCATCAACATCCCACACCAGTGTGCCATGCCCTCTACGACCCATGAAACAACACTGGCTCCAGTTTTTCAGGCATGATAGCTAGTCCTCTGACGTGAGTCCCCCATTGGTGGTGGATGCGGTGGGGGATGCTGCTGAGGGCAAGTCCCATTCAGTGAGGTTCCAGTAGCCCCGCAGACTCCCTCCCCAGAGCGTAGGATTCTGACTGACCCTGGGTGTTTCCCTGGTGGTCCCAGTAAGAGCTTTCACTATGGAGCCATTGGATGGGTTTCCAGTGGATTTCTTTTGGCCGCTCCTCAGGGTGGTAGGGGTCGGGGGGCACTCATCATGTTTGCTCTAAGTCATGAACCTGTGGCACATCTGATGTCATTTACTCACTTGAGACACAGTAAGGGCCCTCTCTGTTGTGTGAGATGAAGTTTCCTGGGAAAGGCATTGGATTTCCTACATTTTCAGAGAGTGTGGTAGCAGATCCAGAGCCTCCCCAGCACTGAGTCTGCGGTTGTTTTCCTTGGCTATACAGGTGCAGAGCTAGACCTGCCTGCCAAGGTCCTCATGCTTTCCAAGGCACCGTGAGGCCCCTGCCTTTAGGGGGGGTCACCACAGCCAGACCCTGAGAGGCAGGCGGGGCATCCTTCTTTTTTGTTCTAGATGAGGAAATGGAGGCCACCAGAAGTGAGGTAGCAGTCCTGCATACCAGATCTGACTCTTATTTTTATTTTTTCCTGCTAGAGGCTCAACAGCACAGAGCTTTTCTGCTTTCATTGGATCATAGTTCCTATGGTCCCTGGGAGCTTCCAAAAAGAACTTGCAAGGGATCATTCATAAAACAGCCCTGCCTCTGTGTTGTATTGGAGGCCTCTGTCCACTAGAACAGACGGACAGGTAGCTATGGTTACATTACTGATCCTCTCATTGCCAGATGTAGGGTCTTTCTTCCTTGAAACCTACAAGATTTTTTAAAGTGGCCAATTCTCTTTTTAGATACCGCCATGGTATGTTTGGTCTCTCCTGTGTGCTGGACGGGGAGGCAAGCAGCTGTCAGGACCCTTGCCACAGGGCAGGGGCTGGGGAGCTGGGTCTGTACCTGGAGGAAGCCAGAAGCTTGCAGGTTGTAGGGAAATTGTCTTTTCCCTTTTTTTTTTTTTTTTTTTTAAGGGCATTTGCTAGGAGTCAGGAAGAATAACTTTTGGTCCTGGAGAACTCTTGGCCTTCTTCAAGACTTGCCCTCCTATCTTCCCAGCATCTCTTTCTGGGGAACAACACACCCAGTAAGCGTCAGGGCTTATCAAGGCAGCCTCGTTCCATTCCTGTTACCAAATCTCTAGGATTACTCCACTGCAGATCTCACAGCTTACCTAGTAACCTCATTCCAGAAGCTGCAGGAAGCTTCCCTGTGGCTCTGTAGCCTCACCACGTTGTGCTCAACATGAGTCAGCCAAAGAGGCACGTCCTTCTGCAGGACAGAGGCCTTTGGCTCCCGTATGAGAAGTGACTGGAAATGGATTTGCAGTTGGTCTTTACCCGTTTATTAATTTCACTGACATTTACTGAGCACCTACTGTGTGTGTGCCAGATTCTGCTGCGTTGACTCAGGCATGATTCACCTGTGAGTTGTCCCAGCAGGTAGGTTTTTCTTTTGGAGGATTTTAAAGATTTCTTATCCCCAAAGAGATCCTACTCCTTTCCCCTAAAGCATCTGCAATCCCTTTCAGCACAATAAAGTAAGTTGATATTTTAAGAGAGCTATAAAGGCATTTATTTGCAATCTGGGAGCACCCATGCACTGGGATGTGAGCTCACTGTGGCTTCCAGCTCACAAAGTGATTAACACTGGGTGCCACGTTGAAGGCTTACTAAAGGAAAGGGGTATAGTGATGGTCTCCCAATAACCAGGGGGCACCGTGAGTGCTCAGAGGGGCTGGCTTCTGCCTGTCTGTCCAGGCCAGCCTGCCGTGGCTGCTGCATGCAGGACGCGGGTGGGATATGTGGGCAGAGCCGCAGCGGCCTGCCTGCTGTCTTCTGGAGTAGGGAGGCTCATCAGGGCCTGAGCTGTGTGGGCAGAGCCAGCACAGCTGAACCAGCACCTTCTTTCACATCTGTCTAAAACCCCAAGAGCATTTTCACAAATGACACTTGGAACTTATTTTAAAGCGTTTTAGGAGTGGCTCTGAATTTCTAACTAAACAAAATCTAAATCCAACCTGTCCCACCTTTGGCACTTTCACTCAACAAATGCTGGCCATGGGAGACTGCCCGGCCACAGGTAGAGGAGGAGTGGAGAGCTTCTCTGTGTCCCCACAGCCCACAGCACACATTTGGGAAATCCACTTGGTTCTGCCTTCACAGCACAGCCAGCATCTAAGCCGCCTGTCTCTGCTCCCAGTTCCTGCCCTGGTCCACACCAGGCTTCATCTCAGGCTTGTGCCTCCTCCTTCCTGCCTCATACCCGACACCTTGTGCTCAGGCTGCAGCCAGCTGGTGCTGTCAGCATGGAAGTCGGCCACTTCATGCCTCGGCTCAAACCCTCTCTGACTCCCTGATGCCTCTCTGACTTCCTCCCCGACTGTTTTCCCCTTGACTGTAGTCACTGTGCTCCCCTTGACAGTCCTCAGACCTGCCAGGCACAGTCCCACCACAGGCCTTTGCACCAGCTCGTTCCCTCTGTCTTTCGCAGATGTCTGCATAATTATGCCTTCATTTCTTCAACTCTGCCCCAATGAGGCCTACCCTGACCACCACATTCAAGATTGGGCCCCTCCCCTGGTATTCCCAAACTAACTCCCTATCTTTACATGACACTCCCTACATGACACTTACCACTTCTTATCACCCTCTACCATCTGCTTATGGATCTTGGTTATTGATGGTCACACCTGTTAGAAGGGGACTTCCCAAGAGCTGGGTTTTGTCTGTCTTGGTTACTAATTATTCCAAGCACCTGATATAGTGCCTGACACATGATAAGCCACTCAGTAAACAATTTTTCATTCATTCGTTCGTTCAAGAATTATGTATTGGGCACTCACTGTGTGCCAGGCACTGGGCTGGGGCTGGGGCCACATCAAGGGTACAAGGCCAGGTAAAGCCCCTGCCCTCTCGAGCTGCGTTTGGAGGAAGAACACTGACAACAAATACGTCAAGAAGACAACTCCAACAATTACACATACTAAGAAGAAAGCAAAGTCAGCTTATGCGGTAGAGAGTGCCTGGGGAGGTTTTAGTTAAGCGAGGTGGCCAGAGAATACTCTGGGAGGTGGTGGCGTTCGAGTCAAGACCTGAAGAGTGAGAAGGAACCAGAGAGGGGATGTTCTGGGGAAAGAACATTCCAGGCTGAGAAGAGAACAAAAGCCAAGTCCTAGAAGTGGGCCCGACCATGGCCTGTTCAGAAAGCCTAAGAAACCCAGGGTATCTGGAGCTCCTGGGAGGCCGGGGTGGGTGGGCCAGCCGCACCCACTGGTGAGGGTGATGGGTAGGGGTTGTCCCAGCTCTGACCCTCCCACGCTGCCCAGCTCTATATTCAATCCTTGGTGTCTCTGAGGCGCCAGCTCAGCTTTCACTAGTGGGCATGTATCATCCATGCCTAAGAGTACTTTGAGGATTCAATGAGACATAGCATTAAAAATGTGCAGCACTGGGGCATCTGGGTGGTGCAGTCAGTTGAGCGTCCGACTTGTGGTTTTGGCTCAGGTCATGGTCTCAGGATCACGGGATCAGCCCCCAAATCAGGCTCTGCGCTCAGCAGGGAGTCTGCTTGAGACTTTCCTTCCCTCTGTGCCACCCTCCCTCAATCTTTCTCTCTCTCTCTCTCTCTCTCTCAAATAAACAAATAAATCTTAAGAAAGAAATTGTCCAGCGCTGAGCATAGCCTAGAGGAGACACTCAACACAGGAGTACTTCAAGATGAGAAGCCTTGTAACAGAGAGAGATGTTAAGTGACTGTGGGCCTTCGTTTTGTCCTTACAGTGTCCTGCCCTGCTCTGAACGCCCCTCCCGATGGCAGAAAGTTTGGAAGCAAGTACTTAGTGGATCATGAAGTCCATTTTACCTGCAACCCTGGGTTCCAGCTGGTTGGGCCCAGCAGCGTGGTGTGTCTTTCCAATGGCACCTGGTCAGGGGAGCAGCCCCACTGTCAAGGTACAGACTCTTCTTCTCATCTCCCTCGGCTGGACCCGTCGCAGCCCAGCAGCGGTCTGCTGGATAGAAGGGTCATTCCGCAGGACACTTTTTGCCTGATGCCTCCACCATTCCTCAGCTGCAAAATAGTGGCGCACATGTCCAGTGACTTACCTCCATGCCAGGCCTGGGCTGGTCAGCATGAGCTCTGCCAAACCCTCTCACCAGTTTAGTCTTGCTTTGCACATGGGGAAATTGAGGCAGGGAGAGGTGGGAGAACTTGCCCCAGACCACCCAGCTGGGGAACAGGCTAAACTGATTCATTCCCAGACACGCTGACCCCAGAGCCTGTGCTCCTCAACACCTCACTCTGCTCTAGGCTCTGGTGATGGGCTCTTACCGATGTCCTGGGGCTGTAGTTTGCAAGACTATTGATGACCAGTAGGGTTAAGGAAATGCCCAGGTGTCTTTTGTGTCTGCTTTGGGACTTGGGGTAGACAGGCTCCAGGAGAGAGCCTGGATGAGGGGCAGGCATGAAAGCATAAAGCATTCCCTTTCTCTCTGCTCAGCTCACCAGCAGTACTTTCTTAATGTAGAGGAAAATCAGACTTGGCATTCTCTATCAGAAGAGGTTTTTCAAAAGTCTGTGGTCAAGTCATGGATCTTCATCAAGTCATGGATACCAGTCATTTTTAGAGCAGGGCTCATAGGATGTCTACAGGGGCAGAATGTCCATGATTTTAGCCCAAGAGTTGAAAGAGAAATGCACATGTTACATAAATAAGTCTGTTGTCAAGAGCAGTGTAGAGAGATTTGAATACTTGAAAATACAATGGAACATTAGGAAATATATCATCTCAGGGCACCTGGGTGGCTCAGTCACTTACGTGTCTGACTCTTGATTTTGGGTCAGGTCATGATCTCAGGGTCGTGAGATCCAGCTCCTTGTTGGGCTCCATGTTGGGCAATGGAGCCTGCTTAAGAGTCCCTCTCTCCCTCTGCCCCCCCCCCAAGCTCTCCAGAGACAGCTTGTGTGGGTTGACATGCAGAGCCCAGGGCAACCAGAACCCCATTCATGGATTTAAGACTTCCATTTCCCATCTCCTGGGAAAAACAATGGTTTGAAGGTTGATTGCAGGTACCAGCTCTCAGATCTAGCTGGGAACCAGCCAAAAACCATCAACTATGTAACTGGCAAACACAATGGGGGAATACCAGTATCTGGATTTACCCCAAACCTGAAAAATCTCCATCTAGGGTAAGCACCTTATGGGTGACAAACTATGGCAGCAGAGGTGGGAACAGAATGACATCTCATGTCATTGCTTTGGATGTCTTCATTTGTAATTTACAGATTGAGTTACAGACTCAATTTGTTGATTTCTTTCTTGCAGCACACAGGTGCTCCAATGGCTGCATCATCCTCCATGGGATGCCCCCAGCATCTGCCCGGATGGTGGTCAACTCCCCATCACCATAAATGGTGCTGGCAAGGTCCTTTGATTTCCCCTCTGTCTCCAGGGCTATCTCTGGGTTTGGAGTTGGGGGCAGTTGGCTGCATGCTCACTTCCTTTGAACTAAGCACTGCCATGCTGCTCAACACATTTTGCCCATAGGTTTTCTGTCTTGCTCAGGTATTGTCTACGTATTCTGATGTCAGTAGTGATAGGCATTTACAGTGAGCACGATGTGGTTTCACTGAAAACATTAGATCATCAGAGGAGATAGCTGAAAGAATGTGTTTTTAGGCAAATGAGTAAGAAACACCAGAGGGTCAGGACCATAGTTACAAGGAACGGCTTGAGCAAAGGAATACATAGCAGCTTAACAAGGGTAGAACCCCATAATGCTCCCCACAGCCCAGCTCCACCTTAGCAGCTGGCTAGGATGCCTCCCCTGAGGATTCTGAGCACGTCGGCCAGCTTCCCTCTTGAGCTTGCATGTGTCAGGTCACCCTGTCTCCCTGCAGCAGGACCCCTCTGTGTAAAAGAGCGTCCTACTGTACCATGATTTATGTGCTGTGGTTCTCAAACTGTCAGGTGCTCCAGAGTCACCGAGAAAGCTTGGTAAAAGGCAGGCTCTGAGGCCTCAAAAGACCTACAGAGTTGGGTGAGAGCTTTAGAGATGAGACTTTGGAAAACTACATTTTTATTTTTATTTTTTATTATTTTTTTTGAAAACTACATTTTTAATGTGATTCTGACATTAACTCAATTTTGAGAAACACCAAAGTGGTTCTTGGTCACTGCCAGAGGGAGAAGATATTGAAAGTTTTGAAGCATGGATGCATTCTGGGCCCTCACCAATCAGAATGCTGCCTGCGGCAAGCCAAAGGTAGAGCCACTTCCTGATTGGGCCTGTGTCAGCCCTGACCAGGTGAGACTTACCTGCACTTGCTCACATTCACCTGCACTGACATTTTGGGAAGGCCTTACAAAGATCAGGCCACCCTGCCCCACTGAGAGGTCTACTTTCCTGAGATGTAGAGATCAGACTTTCCCTGGAGGACCAATGCCAAGTGTGGCTGGCAAGCCTGCTGGCCTTCTTCATTGTCCAACATGGTGCACTTCCTGACTCGCACCCTTGAACTTACCACCTTATACCAGATTTGCCATGCATTCTTTGTCTCCCCTCTCCCTCAGCCTCCTTCCTATTTGTCCTTCTTCCCTGACATCCCTCACCCCCCGCCCCCTGCTGCCTGAGGATTGCTTGGCACTGCCCACACTGGACTTCTACTGGGACCACATTAACTACCTAAAACCCGGGAAAGATTGGCTCAGGGAACGAGGCTGTGGCCATTCCACATGGAGACCCCAGATGGATATTTTTCATCTCTTTAAGTGTAAACTGGTCATGGGAGTTAACCTGTGATCGTGATGGGCCAAAAAGACTCTGATATGTCATAGCCCAGGGGCTCAACCAGCTATGGCACATGACGTCTCCTTGGGTTAGTGGCTCGTCCCTGTGTTGACACTTCTGTCCCTGGCAGGAATTGATTTGACTCATGGATGCTGTCTCCAATAAGAGCCTCAAAGGGATGCCACCCAAGCCTGTCAAGAGGGAGAAGCAGAACTTCAATCTGCTGTTTGGTGACCTCTTGTAACAGTGTTAACAGTGTGGGCAGGACATGGGCTGGGGTTCAGCAATCCAGTGACCACACACACACCACACCTCAGATGGCCCTAGAATCTTAGCTACACATGCACCCGCTTCATTTTCCATATCCGCAGTCTTGTGGTCATTGTGTTGTGACCACAGAGAGAAAAGAATCTTAATCATAGGGGATTCATTTCAAGACCCAAAATGTCAGTGACAGTGAAAGATTTAGCAGCTCTGTAATACTTGCCCCCACCCCATCCACAGCCAGCTGCTTGGAAAGAAGGTGATGAACCCAACTTGGCATGGAAGGAAATTGCACATAATCCTGCCATTAGAAAGCCCTGTGGGCAGAGAGGTAGGCTCCAGAGCTCCAGAATGGAAAGCAGCCATTTGGCTCCCTGGATTATTTCCCTTTTTCCCCTTCTTTCTCGGAAGGGTATGTTTTTAAGATCTGAAGCTTTCTGCACTGGGAGAACCATAGCCACAGGCCTTGTTGCTTTGACAACACTGGTAACCAAAGAAAAAACTTGAGAGAAATAAATAACTTTTCCCCTTATTTCCATGCTAGGAAAAAAGAATTGTTTGGGGCAGTCACCTCTTCCCCCCCCCCTTTTAACCTTTATTCATTCGTTTTAACCTTTCATTCATTCAACCAATTTTCATTGAGCAACAGCAATGCACAAAAGATTGCTAGAGATTCACACTGAATCTAAGAGACACGGCCAACCTTGGGGGGGAGGTGCTCACCTGCGAAGGTGGAAGCAAGCAAAACAGATGGGCAAATACAAAGGTTAAATGGGGGTTTGTGGTCAGTGCCTTGAAGGGATCTAAGAAGGGGCTGAGAACATGATGAGGGTGGGAACACAGGAGGGCCTCTCTGAGGCTGCTGTGGGTATGCAGAGATGTGGAAGGGTGTGTGGGGTCCAGTCACATGATGAGCAGGGTGTGGGGTGGCAGGGGAAGATGCTGTTTCAAGAAGAGGGAATAACAGGTGCAAGGAAGCCCTCAGGAAGGGAAGAACTTGGCATGCTTGAGGAAACAAAGAAAGAAGGTATAGAGCCTTGCTCCCGGAGCAGGTGTGAGCTGAGCGTGAGCAAGGAGAGTGGGGGAACACACAGGCCAGCCCTTGCAGCCTTGGAGGCCGTGCGGGAGGCGGGGTTGTAGTCAGAGCACAATAAACAGGTGTAGGATAGACATGTGGTAATTGGACTTGTGTGTTGCTGCTGCGTAGAAAGTGCGCTAGAGAGGATAGGAATGGAGTTGGGAGACCACGTGGGAGCTGCTGAAGTCCAGGGGAGAGAGGAGGTTGAGAGCAAACCTAGAGACAGAACTGATGGAACTTACCACGACCCCATGTGGGCCATCTACATGGAAGAGAAGTCAAGGCTCCCCGACTCCGCTTGAATGTTGGAGTGCATGGTGTCATTTATAGAGATAATGCAGACTGAGCAACCAGTGGAAATTTGTTTTTAAGCAACCTGTGGGGGGGGGTCACTGATCAGAATACCATCAAGCATCAGAATACCATCAGGAGACCCTCAGGCAGAACACCCCGTTACCAATCCCAGTGAGGACGCTGGGCACTTCTGGCCACTGCATCTTAGTAGTGGAGCCACCGAGGGAAACACAGCACGGTCAGGCACCGGACGGAACAACATGTGGCTCATGTAGGGAGGAGACAGAGCAAGATCTGCCTCAGAAGTGCCGGTTCAGGGTGGCCAGCAGGTGTCTCTCAGCAGCTGACACGGGCAATCCCTAGGTGTGTACCCCTCTCCAACCCCTTCCCATGGAGTCTGAATGTTTGGAAGCTCAGGGTCATTGACACGCACATGTGAGCAGAACCAAAGAACACTCGTTGAGCATGAACCAGGGAAAGGAAGCTCTCCCAAGAGGTGCAGAGGCCGCAGCGGCTTGGGATCTTTAGCACATGTTAAGGAAGCGTTCCAGGCCCAAGGCCCATTCTCATTCAGCCAAATGGGGCTCCAAAGACCACGTGCCTGAGGCTGCCTCTCCCGACAGAGAAGTCAGGTGGACAGGCGGACGGTGGGAGATACACACTTGGGAGTTACTAGCACAATGACGGGATTGAAATTCACAGACCGTGGTTAAGAGCAAGGGTGAGGAGAGTAGAGACAGAAAGGAAGTGGCTCAGGACCTGAAGAGCACTGAAAGGTCAGATGGAGAGGGAGGGCCCAGCAGACAGGAGAAGCCCACCGAGGCCCGAGCCCCCAGGATACTGGAAAAGCAAAGCTGTAGCAGTGGATCAAGGGCTTGGAAGGGTATTTTGCAGTCAGATTAGAGCACACTTCGCTCAACTGCTGCATATGAGGCCTTTTCTCAGAGATCTTTAAAAAAGGATTTGAGTAGGGGCTCCTGGGGGTCTCAGTGGTTGAGTGCCTGCCTTCAGCCCAGGGCGTGGCCCTGGAGTCCTGGGATGGAGTCCCATCAGGCTCCCTGCTCAGCGGTAAGTTTGCTTCTCCCTCTCCCTCTGATCGTGCTCTCACTTCATCTCAAATAAAAATCTTTACCAAAAAAAAGTGGGGGGCACCTGGGTGGCTTAGTGGTTGAGTGTCTGCTTTGGCTCAGGTCATGATCTGGGGGTCCGGGGATCAAGTTCCCCATCGGGCTCCCCACAGGGAGCCTGCTTCTCCCTCTGCCTATGTGCTGTGTCTCTCACGAATGAATTAAAAAATCTTAAAAGAAAAAAAAGAGATTTGAGTAGACAGCTTCCTTTGCTACAGTAGCCACTTAGTAGTTACTAAGAGACCAGCTGGCTAATTTACCCAATGGTGGAATGAACAAATAAGGGATTATGTTTAAAAACCTGTGAATTTCCTTGCAGACTTTTATGTAGGACTGTATATGCAAGTTTAGCATCACCTATGTATAGATATTAACACAAGCAAATCTTCATTAACTCTTCCTTCTAAACAAAACTTTAATGATTATGAAGCACTTCCTTATAAGGGTTATTCTGCACTTTACTGAACTATTCCTTTGCTATATCCAGGTTTTCGTAATCATAAATAATGCTAAAACAAGCAATCTGAAAACAGTATTCACTATGGACAATTTCAACTGCACAAAAGTGGAAAGAAATAGTATCATGATCTGTACATACTCAAATATAGCAAATTCCTTTATTATCTTCAAATATCTCATCAGGGTAAAAATTTCTCCAGTTGTCTCACGTGGTTTTAACACTTTGGTTGAACCAGAATTCATTTAGGTGCCACACTACCATTGGTTGATATGTCTCTTACACTTTTTTTTTTTAAGTTTATGGGTTTTTTTCTAATTTCTATCTTATTTTTAGTAGAGAGGGAGAGAAGGGGGAGTGTCAGAGAAACAGAGAGTCTTAAGCAGGCTCCATGCTGGGAGACCTTTGGGTCTCCTTTGTGGAGACCAACAAAGGGCTAGATCCCACGACCCTGAGATCATGACCTGAGCCTAAATCAAGAGTCAGAGGCTTAAATGACTGAGCTACCCAGGCACCCCTCTCTTATGCCTTTTTATAGAAGTTTACCGTCTCCTCTTTTCCCTCCTTTTCCTTCCTCCTGCCACCCCACTTCAATCCCTTGTAGTTTATTTGTTGAAGAAATTGGTTTCTTTTCCACAGCCTTGATTTTGCTAACTGCATCCCTGTGGGGTCATTTAGCGTGATCTTCTGATATCTTTCTCCCTCACCCCAGTTTTATTGACATACAATTGAGATCCAGCACTGTGTTAAGTGTAAAGTGTGCAGCATAATGACCTGACCTACATTTACTGTGAAATGATTACGGCACCAGATTTAGTTACACCATCCATCCTCTCATATAGACATGCAAAAATAAAAAGGAAAAGAAATAGTTTTTCCCTTGTGATGAGAACTTTTAGGATCTACTCTCTTAACAACTTCCCTACACACCAACCCAACAGTGTTAGCTACAGTCACCATGCTGCAATCACAACCCCAGGGCTTACTTATAACTGGAAGTTTGTACCTTTTTGGTCTCTGAATTTCTTATAAACTGGTAGCTAACTCCAGAGGCTTGATGAGATCCAGGTGAAATTTTTGTTTTGTTTGGGCCAGGCAGTAGACACTGCTGCCGGGAAGCCGTGCTGTCTGTCATCCCTCCTTGTGATGCTGTGCCTTGGGGAGCCTCACTGCTGTCCTCATGTGTACATTTCCCCAGCCTGTTCCTGCAGAGGGACTGGGGGCCATTCCCTGAGCTCTTGTCCTTTTGGAGAGTGTACCACTTTCCCACTGGACGCCAATTTGGCTGGACATCAACTATCTCACATCTTCTTTCCCTGAGTATGTTAAATGTGCCTCCATGTCTTCTGTTGCAGCTGGTTCTGGTGCTGCCATCCATAAGTATCTTGGTCTTCTTGCCTGGATGCCCAAAGGATTTTTTTTCTTTTTCTTTGAAATCTAATAATCTTATTAGGATCTGTGCCAGTCCTGGCTTTCCTGGGCCAGTTTTCGCAAGGGCAAGGCGCAGCTTTTCAACACGAAGTCTCAGTTGCTGGAGTGCTCTGCTGGCCCAGAGGAACTCTCAAAACTTTCCAGGACAAAGCCCCGTGTTGAGAAGATTCTCATGAGCCCAACTAAGAAAGTCGGTGCAAATGAAAGAGATGGCCCAGGGAAAAGCAGGAGAGGAGCACAAAAGGGGCAGAGCAGAGAAATCCTGAACCATGGGACCCCTGGGTGGCTCAGCGGCTGAGCGTCTGCCTTTGGCTCAGGGCGTGATCCCAGTTCAGGGATCGAGTTCTGTATCGGGCTCCCCGTGGGGAGCCTGCTTCTCCCTCTGCGTGTGTCTCTCCCTCTCTCTGTGTGTCTCATGAATGAATAAAATCTTAAAAAAAAAAAAATGGAAAGAAAGAAAGAAAAAGAAAAAGAATCCCAAGGCAGACAGTCTGGAAGCTGGACCAGCCAGATAGGAAAAGTTGTTTCCCCTAAACATGAGGAGCAGAAAAGGATTTTTGTCAAATCCCATACAAACTATTATAAGAAAAAAAGAGAATAAAAAGTCTCTACAGACAATGAGGAAATGCCAGAAAGACATGGCCATGAAACAGATGAAAACTATTACCTAATATTGCCAAACAAGCTGAAAGAAATTTGAAAAAGATAAAAACTATGAAAGGACAGCATAAATAAAAACTAGAAAGCTTCAGCAATGAGGTGATTGGAGAAATGGAAAATCTGAAACAAGATGACAGAACACAGGAAAGGATTAGAAATACAAGAGGAAAAGCAGATCGTGCGTGTAAAACACACAGCCTAGCTCCAGGGAAAAAGTAAGTGCTCGCTAAACGGTAGATTAAAACAGAATTATCCTGCATGCTTTTGGCTTGGCAGCCTCTTTACAGCTCTGAAGTCACCCTGCACTGAACTAAATGCCACAGCCTGGGACAGATGTGAACGTGATGACAACTGGACTTCAATGAGGACGCAGATGGGGCACCAGGCCTGGGCGTCAGGCCATGGAAAGCCTCCAACAGTGCACCAAGATAAGAAAGAAAGAGTCTGTGGGGAGCCCGTCTAGAAATAAGAAGCCCGGGCAACAAGATCCAGACAGGGAGATGGACCCCAGGGTCCCGGGGCACCTGTGCATTTCTCTGTCGGGCCGATGACCCCCCCCTCGCACCCCACTACCACCACCCCCAGGTGCAGCTGGACCCCGTCCGTCCCACTGGAGGCCCAGAGGGGAGAGACAATGGAGCTGCTCCTCCCGGGGCCAGACTGCAAGCTGCCAGTGTCGCACTCGTTGGCTCTCTGCCCACCACGTCACAGCCTGTGGTCTGCCCACTCTCAGACTCTGCTGGTGAGCAGCGTTGGGGCTGAATGATGGGCAGAAACGGGAATTTCAAGCTCTGTGGCATTTGTGTGCAGTGTCATTCCAGACACATTCCTGGAACCCGGTCATCTGCGAACAGAACGGATGGGGAGAGCACAAGCAGGCTGAGGTTGCTGAGAAGCTGAAAAGGCTCTGTCCCCAGGGATAAGCAGCATCTGGACGGTCTGGGTCCCTTCACGACAAACAGCAACCATACAATAGTCCGTCTAACATCCCAGCGGTGAGGAGGAGGAAGGGAAGCCGAAGCCCCTGCCAACCCACCCACGGCAGGGCTGCTGTTCTCATCAGGAGCAAAGCACCTTTCTTCCCTTTGATAGATACAGCAGGGAAGGACGCTCGTATGCCAACAAGGCGAGGTCTCCAATTTCCTTCCCTGAGATGCTGTGGTCAATTCAGTGAACTGACAAATCTCTCTCTGGTAGAAAGGGCCTGTGCTCTGTGCATTAAGACTGGGCTAAGGATTCCTAGCAAGCAGATGTGGCCTGAGACTTTAAAAGAATTTTTTTTTTCTGATTAGAAAATTTATTGTGGAAAAGCTCATTATGGTAAAACAGAAGAGTACAAAAAAAAAGTGTAAATAAAGAAAAATTGCCTGGAATCCTACCACACAGAGAGAAATCTATTAAATTTGTATATATATATCTCTATCTATAGCTTTCCCACAGGACTGCTATGTGTATGAGCAGAGAATATTTCTCTTTTCTGCCATTGAGGAAATTCAAGAGTCAAAAGGAAGTCTTCCTTGGATGCACAGGAAATGAGCACAGGAGGGCTACTGGGTGGGGATTTGGAGAGACTTCATTTTCCCCTTCTCTGAAAACTGCGGTGGACCATCTCTCCCTCTTATAACTCCCCTGAATTGGGTTCTTATTCAAAGGCTGTTCTTCCCGGGGCGGCTGGTGGCTCAGTCAGCTAAGCATCTGACTCTTGATTTCAGCTCAGGTCATGATCCTCAGGGTTGTGGGATGGAGCCCTGTGTCGGGATCTGTCCTGGGTGTGGCATCTACTTGGGATTCTCTCTCTCCCTCTGCACCTCCCCCTGTTTGTGCTCAAAATAAATAAATAAAATCTTTTAAAAAAAAGTTGCCCTTCCTGGGTGCTGGCTGCTAAGGGCAGAGTTGAGGGCGACAGTATGGCTTGACTCAAAGGCAGATGTGTCAGGAACTCGGGGAGAGGGCTTTTCTACCCTTTGACCCCTCTGGTTCCCTGATGTGGTTATCTGGGACGGAAGTTAGCTCTTTTGTGTAAGCAAAGTTTTGGTCCTTTTTATGGAAGAAAATGAAGGTAGAGGGATTGCCCCCTAATGTGAAAGCACCCCAGACTGGGGTGCACACGTGGCAGCCTACCCTGTAAATTAGAGAGTGCGTCTGATGGAGCATAGCTGGGTGACAGGCCAGCTCCTGCAGGCAGAGCTCCAGGTGAGCAGAGTGTGTGCCAAAGGGTACGTGGCTTGCCGAATGGTGGGTGGGCTGCAGCTCAGGCCCAGCAGCCCCTCTCCCAGCTCTTGCTGCTCGGGGCAGCAGCGAGGGCAGAGTGGGCGAGCAAAAGCTGAAGTCATCCTGTCATGTGAAGACAGGTAACCCATCTCTGGTTTGGGTTCCTTTTAGAATTAGAACCCACCTACATGTATTTGAAAATTATTCCTTTCCTAGGCATCAGCGGATGCTCCAGCGAGCCTTGTCAGAATGGTGGAACATGTGTAGAAGGAGTCAATGAGTACAAATGCATCTGTCCTCCAGGGAGGACTGGGAGCCGTTGTCAGCACCAGGCCCAGACAGGTATGTGGCTGCTGTGGGGCTGCGGGAGGACGTTCCGCTGCAGAGGGAGGGCAGCCTGATTGTGGGTCACCAGATGCAGATGTGTCAGGACCTTGGTTGCCCACCTGGGGAGAGGGCTCTTTGACTCTTAATTCCTCTGGTTCCCTGACGTGGTTATCTGGGATAGGAGTTAGCTCTTTTGTGTAAGCAGAGTTTTGGTCCTTTTTATGGAAGAAAATGCAGGTAGGGGGATTGCCCCCCCCCAATATGAAAGCACCCCAAACTGGGAATTTGGCCCAAGAGGTTTTGTTGTTCCACCTTCACTTGTTGCACATTTTCTCTGCAGATCGACAGAATGGCTCTTCATTTCAAATGCTTCCCTCACACCCTGTAAAGTCTGTAGTTAGTGAAACTAACCCTCAGAGCTGTGCAACTAGATATTTGACTGATGGTGAGATTATTTTTTCTTTACAGATTTTATTTTTATTATTTATTTGAGAGAGAGAGAAAGCATGAGCAGGCTGAGGGAGAAACAGGTTCCCCAATGAGCAGGGAGTCCGATGTGGAGCTCCATCCCAGGACCCCGAGATCAGAGACTGAGTGGAAGGCAGACGCTAAACTGACTGAGCCCCAGGCCCCCCCGGTGGTGAGCTTATTATCCACATCTTGAGTCCCAACACATCCCTAGCCAGGTCTAGAGGCTATGAAGTGGCTGTTTTTGCAGATGGCAAGACAATCCAATAAGGAATCTATGAAGGGTCTTACACTGTGCTGTAACCAACATTTCCTATATAAAAAAATCAAATCCTAAAGATGTCCTTTTTCTTTGCCAGAAAATTCTGGCAAAGTCCTGTCTTGTTGTCTGGATTTCTATGTGGAATCTTGGTGTGGGGAGGAGGAATTGGTAGTTAACAGCAGTGTCCAGAAAATAAGAGCTTTGTCAGTACTTGATATTCTTGCATCAGACCCAGTGCAAGGCCAATTTTAAATACTGCCCCCAGAGATTTGCTGCTTAATTGTCTTGGTTCCATTCAGCTGAGTCAGCCTTGCTGGGAGCTTTCTCAGAAAGAAGCTGCCCTCCCCAGGAGCCCAGAGGCTCCCTGCCAGCCTGCCCCTATCCCCGTGGCTGCTCTCTCTGGAAACAGAGACCAGAGGCAGGGCCTTCTTGACAGCCCCACTGCCTCTCGTCCTACTTACAAACAGGAAGGAAAAAGAAATGGGCCTTCTTTCAACCCAGGTGAGCTGGTACTGGGTCCTGAATGTTCTAAACCCTACATGTCAGGGTTTCTGCTGTCAGGACCTTAGGCAGTTGCTCCTCAGGTCTGGGGGGTACTTTATATATAAAGTATCCCCTTGACAAGAATCTCCCCAGGGAAGGGGAAGAGGGAGTGAGCAGGTGCATCTGCCATAAGCCAGCTTATGTCCTCATGGTCTCCTTGAACAGCTCAGCAAAGGCCAGGGTTCTTGCTCACCCGGTCTCCCAGCCTGGATCCTTCCTTCCCATCGGCTCTGCTCATGTCTGCTCAGCTCTGAGGGGAGCCTCTCTCCAAATACTTTTTAAAATCCATTCACCATTTCCCCCCTATTATAATAGAATATACATACATAAAATTTACCACTTTAACCATTTCAAGTGTACTGGCCAGAGGCATTAAGTGCACTTACCCTGTTCTGCTGCAATAATCCACCTCCACTTTTTCACCTGGCCCTTGAAACAATAATTCCCCATTTCCTCCTCTCCCGGCCTCCTGCTTTCCCAGTCTATGAATCTGACTACTCTGAGAACCTAGCCTCAGTAGAGTCACACAATACATGTCCTCTGGTGTCCTCTTCTGTGTCATTACTTTCACTTCTGATTCCTCTACCATCTCCCCTAACCTTGAGATCTCCAAATCCTTTGAAAACTTTCAAAAACTAATTTTTTTTTTCTGATTAGAAAATTGATGTTCCTAGGGTGCCTGGGTGGCTCAGTCGATTAAGCATCTGACTCCGGCCCAGGTCCATGATCCCAGGGTTCTAGGATGGAGCCGGAGTGGAGTCCGTGTCTCTGATCAGTGAGGAGTCTCCTTGTCCCTCTGCCCCTCCTCTTGCTCAGTCTCTCTCTCTCTCTCTCAAATAAATAAATAGGGATGCTTGGGTGGCTCAGTTCACTAAGCAATTGCCTTCAGCTCAGGTCATGATCTTGGGGTCCTCCCCTGGAGCCTCATGGGGTGCCCTGCTCAGTGGGGAGTCTGCTTCTCCCTCTCCCTCTGCTCCTCCCCTGTTCGTGCTCGCTTGCGCTCTCTCTCTCTCAAATAAATAAAATCTTTCAGAAAATAAAATCTTTTTAAAAGAAAATTGATGTTCTTAGTTTAAAAACAAAAAGCTTAGATATTTTAGTAAAGTATAAAAATGACAACAAAAAAAGACACCCTGCCCCACCCCCTCCAAAGAAAAGTTGTGTTTTACATTCCATAGTTTTAAACTCCGGGGATCACGGTTAGCATTTTGGCGTTTGTTCAGCCTTTGGAAGGGAAAGCGTGGATTTCAGAGCACTGGGGTCCTTCTGTGCGCCGTGGCCGGGCTGCGGGCTCCTGCCAGGTGCTTCTCCCGCCCTCCCGGGGCGCCTGCGGGTGTCCGGTCGCTCACTTGTCTTTCCTTTCCCTACTCCAGAGTAAGCTCTGAGGGGCGCCGCGCCCCGGTCTGGGTTCTCCTCCGGCCCCAGCCCGGCAGGTGCGCTGAGGGTGTCTTCTCCCCGCAGCGGCCCCCGACGGCGGCGTGCCCGGCGACCCCTCGTTCAGCCGCGCGCCGCGCTGCGCGCAGGTGGAGAGGGCGCAGCACTGCAGCTGCGAGGCGGGATTCCAGCTGAGCGGCGCGGCGGGCGGCAGCGTCTGCCAGGGTAGGCGGGAGCTCTGGGGGCGGGGCCGGGGCGGGGCCGGGAGGGGCGGGGCGGGGGCGAGTCTCCGAAAGCCCCGCCCAGCTCGCCGTCTAGGTAAGCGGCGACCTAAGGGCTGCCGAGACGCAGCTCTGCGCCACCGGCGGTAAGAAGTCAAGGCTGGAGAGAGCGGGGGAGCGCGGGCTGGGCCCGGTGTCAGGAGCCCGCGGGGCCCTCCAGACGGCGCGCACCCGTGTCGAAGGGCCTCGCGCCCCCTGCCGCATCCCGGCTGCAATCCCGCGGGTGGGCGCAGAGAGAGCTGGAGTCCTGGTGCGTCAGGAAGGCCCCTGCGCTGTGCCCGGCAGGAGGACTCCGCCCCGGCCCCCTCTCTACTTCGCTTTGTGGACCCAGCCAACCCCAGCCAACCCCAGCCAACCCCAGCCAACCTCTCTTGATACCAAAGTGCCTCTGAGAAACACTCACACCAAACGGGCCCAACCCAGAGAACTGGCCAGTTGGGTGCGAACCGCCTCGTTTTACAGCAGCAGAAACGAGACCCTCGTTGATGAGGCCTGTTTCAAGTGGGGCTGGGACCCAGGCTGGTACTCTGGGCTGCCCACCTGATCTGCCAACCTCTGCAGGGTCCCCCGTTAGTCTTCAGCCTTACACGGAGCAACCCATCTGGGGTCTACTACTAGGTCCCTGTCACCCCTCCCTTCAGCCCTCTCGGCCCCTGGCTGGGGAAGAAAGAGGCGTATGCCTGCCATTCTTCTGGGTGCTCTGTTGGGGACAGGGCACTGGGCCCAGCCACTAAGCCACAGTAGCCATCGCCTCGAAGAATTGAGGCACAGCCATCCTGGGTCATGGTTACTGGATGTCCACCTCGTGGCTTCTGGTCATACCGGGCACTTCTGTCTCCAGATGTGAATGAATGTGAGCTCTACGGGCAGGAGGGACGCCCCCGGCTCTGCATGCACACCTGTGTGAACACCCCAGGTTCCTATCGCTGTGCCTGCCCCAGCGGGTACCGGATGCTGGCTGATGGGAAGAGTTGTGAGGGTGAGTGATGCTGCTGTAGAGGCAGGTGGCTGCAGGGCTCGAGGGAGAGCCTGGCTGGTCCCAGTCAGTGGCTCCAACATTGGGAAAGAAGGAACAGAAAAGGCAAGGGCTCGTCCATGTGGAATGTGAGAGGAGAGGGGCTTCCCAGTGATGTCCTAGTGGGGCTCTGCTGCAAGGATCCTAGAAGTGGGTAACCTGGGACTGGAGAAGACCCTTCCATCCATCCCCCATTCGTCCACACCTCCATCCATCCCTCCTTCCGTCCCTCCCTCTCTCCATCCATTCATCCATCCTTTCCTCCATCCATTCTTCCATTCCTCCATCCATCCATCCCCCAATCATCCACTCTCCATCCATCTCTCCTTCATCCCTCCCTCCCTCCATCCATCCCCCCTTCCATCTCTCCAACCATCTCTCCTTCTATCCATTCATCCCTTCATCCATCCTTCCATCCCTTCCTCCTTCCATTCATCCATCTCTCCATCCATCCCTCTATCCATCCATCTCCATCCATCCCTCCCTCTATCCATTCATCCCACAAATGCTCAAGAAGGTCCAGGTAAGTTTGTGCAGATTGGGTTCCAGCTGAGGGGAAGGCAGCAGCAGAGAACTCCTACAAAGGAGAGTGGAGACATCTGCATTTGGGGTGGGGTGAGGCTGAGGAGAAAGCCTTTCCACAAGATTTGACTCTTAAGGGGCCTAATAACAGCCATTGAGGGGAGACTCTAGGGCATTTAGGCTGAGGAGGAGGCAGGTCTGAGTGAAGCATTGTGACCTGTGACCTGTAACACTCCTGTGTTTTTAGCAGCTCTGTAACGTGTCTACCCTGAGGAAAGACAAGATCTCGGGGAGGGGGGCTCCCCTGCACGGTTCTGCAGCACTTCCACAAGGTCTGGATTTCAAATAGTTAAAGATGACAGGGTTTCCCGTTTGAAAAATAAGTATTGGGTATTTGGAAAGCTCACCACATTCCAATGCCTGTTGGGTTTTTCATGTGGTCGTGTGATGGAAGGGACCTTAGGGGATCTTCACCCTTCCTGGGTGTCCCTTATTTCAGATGTTGATGAATGTGTGAGCCCACAGCTCATGTGCCCCCGGGGGACCATGTGCATCAACACCGGTGGAAGCTTCCAGTGCGTTAGCCCAGAATGCCCTGAGGGCAGTGGCAACGTGAGCTACGTGAAGACTTCTCCATTGTGAGTATAGCTAGGGCCATCCACGGCTGGGCACATTTGTCCCTCATCAGGCCTCCATGGTTGGACCCCCTGGCTGGGCCAGATTCAGAGGTTCTTAGGAGAAGATACAGTTATATCCAAGGAAAGATGGAAGGCAGGGAGCTGGAAGTCGGCTTCTCTGAACTTCCATTTCCCTTTGGTGGTTGCATTTAATGCAATGCTGCTGTGTGCAGCAATAACCCAGTTTGCCCTCATAGGAGTAATGTTCCAAGTGTTCCCTATGGACATGGAGGATGATGGATTATAGCACCTTGGTGCAGTACTGTTGGGCATGGGGGTGGCCACTGGAGAGAAGACTGCTGTGGTGATGTTTCCAGGAGGGTAGGGAGATATTACACAGATTTGGGAGAGGATTGTTTCCTCATGTTCACTTGGCTAATAACTGGGCATTTCCAGTCACACTGCATGTCCTGTGCACTTTGTGTTCTATTGATCTACTTTTCCACTGGTTTAGGAGGTTTGAGTTCCGGTAATCTAAGCACCTAATGGTTTGTGGGGGTTTTTTTGTTTTTTGTTTTTTGTTTTTCAAAAGGTGGGAGACGGGCCTTTCAGGAGAATAACAACAACTATCACAAAATACCTCTATTCTCTTCTGAAAGAGATCACAAGAGCCTTAGCATTGTCTTTAGAATGAATTAACTTCACAAGTTCAGATACTTGAATTGCTTTCTGGGCTAGAAAGAAGTATCTATGCTGCTTTCTGGCAGCATAGAAGCATCAAGAAGGTCAGTGGCACTGAACAGTGGCAGTTATTTACTGAGACCAGAGGCAGCAGGATCTTCCTCAGAAGTCACTCAGTGAAGGGACCGTATGTCATAGCCTATGGGGACAACCCCGATTATCAGCCAGGTGCAATATTCGACCTACATAACTGTGATAATATGAGTCACTAAATATGCTAAATCATATCTGTGTGTTGGATAAAGTAGAAAAATATCAGAAGCACTTCCACAAGATCCTGATTCCAAATGGTTAAGACGAGGTTTCCTCTTTAAGAATAAATACTGGGTGCTTGCAAAGTTCACCTCCTGTAGAGCACCACATTCCAGGGTTTTGCCGGCAACCTGCTGGGGTCCCAGCATTGCTGAGAGAAGTCTTGGCATGTATAGAAGGGGTGCCTGGTTTGAATACCAGCATCATCACTACTTAATCTTCGTGGCTGTATCTGTCTGTGAAAACTACAGTAACAGCATATATAAATATACGTGGACATGCATACAGATGCAAATGGGTCAGGGGAGCACTTCTTCCCTGGCCACACCTGCCGCCCGCCCCACTCACTGGCCAGTAGCTTTGAGTGCCTGTGGTGAGGGGCTGGTGGTGGAGAAGGTCACTCTAGTGGCCTCTGCAAGAAGGCAATGGGGCAGACAAGCCAGGGCAGAGCAACCTCTCCTGAGTCTCCCCAAGACTGACTCCCTACTTTTGGCCTCTCTGTTCCAGCCAGTGTGAGCGAAACCCCTGCCCCATGGACAGCAGACCGTGCCGGCACTTGCCCAAGACCATCTCCTTCCATTACCTTTCTCTGCCCTCCAACCTGAAGACACCCATCACGCTCTTCCGCATGGCTACAGCCTCTGCCCCCGGCCGACCTGGACCCAACAGCCTGCGGTTTGGGATTGTGGGTGGGAACAGCCGGGGACACTTCGTGATGCAGCGCTCTGACCGGCAGACGGGGGAGCTGATCCTCGTCCAGACCCTGGAGGGGCCTCAGACGCTAGAGGTGGATGTCGACATGTCGGAATACCTGGACCGCACCTTCCAAGCCAACCACGTGTCCAAGGTCACCATCTTTGTGTCCCCTTATGACTTCTAGGGCAGCTGGGGGGTCACGGCGGTGCAGAGATCTGGGCTCATTTCTCTTCCTCAAAGATCCAGCTGAGGGCCCTGCCAGCGACAGCTCTCTCTCCCCAGCCTGCCTTGCCCCTGCCCACCCGTCTGTGCCCCCAGGTTCCTAGGGCAGTGCTGACACTCTTCCACGGAGTGGCACACATGGCAGCTACAGGACCCAAACTGCTGCCATCACGGTTTGTTTTGTTTTTTTTCTGCTTTAAGCTCTTCCTGTAGATTATGCACGACCCTTCTCAAGTCTTTTCTACAGGGAAATGGGCACTTTTTCAAAATGCTAGGTAAATGGCAGTGTGTGTTTGAACCAGCTGGGGAGGGAAATGCTTACGGTGTGTGTCTGAAATGACTGTCAGTCCTCTGTATCACTAGAGTCAAGCCTCGTTATGAAGCTGCTCTAGCATGCTGAGGGCCGGATCATGCCCCTGCAACGTGGGGCATAGGGAGTGGGTCTCCTGCCACAACCTGGCATGCTGTTCTCATCTGCATTCCCTCTGTGACATGCCTGCCAGCCTTTTCACAGAAAGCCATGGCAAGGCCTAGAACCCGCACACAGATTCTTCTAGACCAAGGAACCGACATTAAAGCATAAGTGCTGCCTGAATGAATTCCCTTTTGAGAAATCATATCTCAGAACATAACCTGGTATTACAACTGAATAAATAAAGTCAGTTGCTCCTCCATGCCCACCTGGCCTGTCCCTGAATGGGAGTTAGCCCAGTTCCTTCTAGGAGGGGATACCTGGCTCTCTTTCTATCTAGGCTGGAGCCACTGGGATAAATGCAGAAGAAAGAAAACATGGAGGTAACCTTGAGATTACACCACCAACAGAAACTTGGCTTGGCCAAATGGGAGAAGGCAACATCTGGCTGTGGCGAGCTTACAAAAATGCTTGAATTTACATTGATTCCAGGGCCTCCTACTTCAGGTGTAGGAGCCAAGGGGCAGTGCCCTCCAGGTGACTGAAGAAAACAAGCACGGCTTGGACATGGGGTGGGGTGGAGGAGACCATTCAAGTTAAAACCAAAAAGCCAGCTGAACTGGGAGGAGCCAAATACATGTTAATCTAGGTGAGATTTCATCAGATATTTTAATTAAAAATTCATTGTATTTGCCTTGGTGAGATGGGGCCAGAGGAAGTGTGTTGCCCAGTTAGTGATTAAGCCATATACCAAGATGGTTTCTAGGAAAACCTATCCTTGTCTTATTGTGTCAAAGAGTGAAACCCGGTCAAGAGTTGCTTTTGACATGTTTCTTCTCTCGTGGGCCCGGCTGCAGTCTCTCTAACAGAACGAGGGCCTGCAAATCTGCTTTTGTGGACTGTTACAAGACTGTAGTCACAATATTAGCCACAGCCTTGTGTTTTCAAATGGTGCTATGACTGGGGTTAGATCCTTGCATGCCATCCAGTCCCCTGTGCAGAATGCCAGGGAGGGCAGTCCAAGGGCATGGCCATGATCCTGAAAGTACAGTGTCACAGCAGTGCATTCCTCCCTCCTAGAGCAGGACTGGTTTTGAGGGACAAGTCTCTCACCTCCCAGCAGATGAGGAGTGATTTGGGAGCTACAGAGCACGTGCCCTGCCTAGACTGATGTATGATGATGACTTGGATGCCATATAGGCCCAGTCTAAAACAGTGGTTTACATCACCATGACTGCCGTCATCAAAGCTGCTTCCCATTTATGGATTCCCAAACCCAGCCCTGTCCCCACAGTACCAACATATGAATGCCTGATGGCTTGGGACCCCATTTTGTGGATGATGCCTGGGCTCTTCCTCCCTGGGCAATACCTTGTCTCTGCACTCTTTCCACTACTCACTTTCCTCTGGAAAACCAACTTCTCCCTTGTCCTTTCCTAGCTGTAGTATGCACTAGGCCAGAGTAGTGAGGAGTTACCAGAGAAGCTAGGAGTTGTACCTCTCTCTAGGTAAGACAGCTTCCTATCATTGGCATTGTAAAACTGTTACCATGCATAGTTGCAAACACGTACAGAAGTATAGTATGATGAACACCATGTGGAAACCACCAGCTTCAACAATTAACAATTGTTAATTCAACAATTAACATACAGCCAACTTTCCCCTACCACGATGTTTTTGAAGCAGATCCTGGACATCATATCATTTCATTGGTAAATATTTCAGCATATATCTATCTCTAAACCACAGGGACTTCTGAAAAAGCATAACCTCAATACCAATCACGCTTAAAAATCAGTAATTCCTTACTACCTTCAAATATTCAGTCATTTGTCAAATTTCTGAGTGGCTCATGAGTTTTTGTTTGTTTGAGTTAGGTCCATGCTCTGTAATTTGTGGACATGCATCTCAAGTCTCCTTTAAATGTAGCAATGGCTCTCACCCTTTAGCACATACTGGAATAACATGGAGACTTGATAGAAGATGGTATTGGATCGTGTGACCTGTAGAATTTCTCAGTGTGGGTCTTCCCGAGTGCATCTCTGTAGTGTCTTTTAACAGGTTCCTCTGTCCTGTTTCTTATATATATATATATAGTTGTATTGAGAGATTTAGTCAGAGTCCAGTTGTGTTTGTTTGTGCAAGACTACTTTATTGGGGGTGACAGGTACTTCTGGTGGGAGCCATACAATCTCTAGTTGCCTCAATTTTCTGATGGTAGCAGCCATTCATGATTACTGCATAGACCTGCTACTTCTTCAGGGGTTGCAAACAGTATTCTTCCCATTTAATGCACAGCACAGTATTCTTGTGCTGTTGTTTCTTGTTAGCTGGCATACTTTATAAAGAGAAACTTCTTTTATCAGTTCTTTGTTTGGTTAGTCTGAAGTTTGGTTTGTATAGGAAGGCAGCATAAATTCTTGATTTTTTCCCCCTTCCTTAGTTTCCATGGTGATTTTCTGGCATCTTTCCAAGCTCTCCAGTGAGAGTTGTTTTCTGCTTTGAGTATATTATGAACTTATGGTTTAAACATATTTCATGTGTGTTTCAATCCATTGCAGTTGTAATCTTTACTGTTACTGAAATTATCTTATTTTTGGCTCTTGGGAACTGTGTTAAGTTGGCTGATTCCTTTTGATATGACCCTAGTGGTCTTTGATGGTTTTGTAGTTATCTTGTATGGCAAAATGTTTCAGGTTCATCTTTGTATTTTATGCCCTAGCTCTGAAGTCATCCAGTGGTTCCCAGGGGCCTCTGGTTCCTCTTAGTAGGCAATAATAATTAGAGACCAAAATCTGGGTGTGAGGAGTGCTCACTAGTGGTTTGGTCACTGTTTCTTGGTGTTAGTGGACAGATCTAGGAAATATATACTATGAGTTTATAATGATACTTCCAATTCAGTTCAGGAGTATAGGGTTTTTAATGTAACCTTACTGATTTTACATCTGCTCTTCTTTTACTCATTCTGAAAACCTCTTTCTCAAAATCACCAAAATAACTGCATATTGTTTTAAATCCTCAGAATAACAATGCCCAAACTACCATACAAATAGTTACTAAAAACAGTTAAAATTTTCTTTTGCAATTCTTTTTGTCCTTAGGGTTTTGCCATTAGGGATGTCCCATCAAATTACTATTTTAAAATAACTTAGAATAGTGGTTATGTTTCAAACTTAAATCAGGTATGGTTACTTTATTTTGCTTAAAATTTTAGATTGCTTTTTTATTTTAATTTTTTTTATAATTATGTAAACTATTTACATGGCTCCAAAGTCAAATCCACAAAATGAGCTACTTTCAGAGAAATCTGTATCGTGACCCAGTCCCCTCCCCCTCCTTCTTCCTTAGATAATACTTTTTTTCCCATTTATTCTTCCATTAAAAAAAATATATATATATATATAGACGAATGATAAATGATAGCACAGTATTTCACACTTTCCTTGGTCTTGCTTTCTTTTCCCCATAACAATATACTGAATATCATTCCATAGAACAAGATAGAATGTTCTCCTATTAAATGCTCCATTATGAGGTCATACATACCATTGTTTATTCAACCAGTCACCCTTGATTGACATTTGGGTTGTTTCCAATCCTTTGCTATTAAAAGTATTGCAGCAATATGCATTTGTCTTCTTGTATTTTTGCCTTTTTACCTGAGGTCAATTTTTCCTCTATAAGAATTACACTTCCTGTCTGCAACAGTGTATGGGAGTTCCTATTCCTGAATCAAAGAAGGCCCCAGTGGTGTCCCTAATTCTCATAACTGCACACATACCAGACCCTCCTTTGGAAGGACATAGAAGACTGAATGTAGGGCTATTCCACAACTACCCCACCTGCCTGTCCAAGACTTCTAGCAGTCAACAGTCACCAGAAAGGTAAGAGACCAGCCAACCGGATCACAGACTCATGACAGATGGAAAGTTAGCTAAGTTTTTGGATAACTTTTAAAAGTCAGACTTTTAAAACGTAGCACCTCCAACAGTAGCCACTCCCCTCCCCCAAAAAAGGGGAAAATGAGCCTAGAACAAAATATCACTGCAGAGACATAGTAAACTTGATGGGTTTACTGGAAATCTGAGCATATGCCCCAAGGACAGACGTGAAGAAGCAGACTTGAATGGGTTACCTGCCACCAGCCACTGCCTCAGCTTTTACCACACCCACACTGCAGGGATGGGAAGATGGACTGTCATGCCTTTTACCTTGTACATATGAAAATCTACAGGTATTTATAAGGTGCATAAATATTCCTGAATGTCTACTCTGTTGCAGGCACTATTTTAGTTGCCTAGGACACAGCAGTTGACAAGATTGACAGAGATCCTGACCTCATGGAGCTTATGTTTCAGCAAGTGAGATGATAATACACATGAGATAAGAAAAGTACATAATTTCAAAGAGGGATGAGTGCTATGAAAATGAAAGCAGCACAAGAGGGTGTCAGCGTATAGTAAATGCACGCACTAATCCACGCAGACAGATCATCTAGGAAGCCTAGATGTTGCAAACACTGTAATCGTGTGTGGTGACAGTGAGATCTGACCTCTCAGTGTTTGGAAATATGACCCAAAATCTCTAGTGTTTGAATGAAGGAGTGATGTAAAGCAAGGCCTAGAATGACCACATTGGCTTATGGGCATGAAGGAAAGCCATATACACAGAGAGAGAACAATGATGTTGACATGGAAAGAGGAAACGAGACCATGGGGACTTGCAAGGGGAGCCTAATTTTGTATTTTTGTCATTACTGCTGTATAGCATATCCCATTATAGTATTATACTCTTGGATTCTGTGGGTCAGGAATTCAGACAGAGCAGAGTTTGTATTTGCCTCCACACTGTTGGCACCTCCCTCAGCTAGGAGGACCCCAGGGCCGGGGCTGCAGTTACCTGAGGGTCACTGACTCACTCACATGTCTGACCTGGGCTGGGAAACTTGAAGACTGGGACTGTTTCTCTGCTTCTTGGATGTATCTGTCCTCCCTACTCAAGCCACCAAATGCCATCAGAGGAAGTTTGTTTCTCACCCCTTGCCAAGTCCTCCCACGGGTTGATAGATGTTACAGGTTCCTTCATTTCCACCTTTGGCCAGGCCAGTAGAGGGTGGCAGACTGGGTTGCAGCTTGGATGCTGGAGATAAGAACACTGCCCTCTGTGTGTGTGTGTGGGGGGGGGGGGGGGGGGGGCGTTGTGGGAGGGGGACAATCCTTTCTACTCCAGTGCTGATTTTAGGTTATAGATGTATCGCTGAGGTTACCTGGCCATGTGGGAATTCAACACATTCCATGTTCAATCATAATTGTGGTATCTCCCCAAAGGCAGCTGGATCCTAGAATGTAACCCCAAATCCTGAGAGTCCTGAATGGTCTGGCCCCTGCTGACCTCTGGGACCACTGCTCATGAAGTTCCCAAATGCACTGCCTCCTTTCTGCCCTTTGACTCTGCCAAGCTCATTCCTGCCTCAGGGCCTTTTGGCTTTGCTGCTTCCTCCCTGCAGTGCTCCTCGCTTAGCCCTCACTGGGTGTAGCTCAGACATCCCTTCCTCTTGAGGGGCCGTTTCAGCTGCCCTTGCTAATGCTGCTCACCCTCTGTAGTCCCTCTGGATTGCTTTCCTCTGCTGCTTTTTCTTATTTAAAAGCATTTTTCACTATCTGAAATAATTGTATTTGTTACCTGGCTTTTTTTCTGTCTCTCCCCATAGCACAGACCCTGTTGGTTGCCCATTCAAGATCCATTTTCCTTTTCTACCTTCTGAAAAGAAGCCTGTTTTGTTCAGGCCACCTTCTCTCGTTGATGTGGGCTAAATTCTGTCGCCCACACCCCAAAATTCTATGTTGAAGTCCTAAACCCTAGTACTTCCAAATGGGACTGTATTTTGAGACAGGGTCTTTAAAGAGATGATTCAGTTAAAATGAGGTGATGAGGGTGGTCACTGATCCAGTTTGGTGTCTTTATAAAAAGAAATAAGGAAAGAGATCACACAGAGGGAAGACCATATGAGGATAGAGGGAAGAGAAGATAGACATCCACATGTCAAGGAGCAAGGCTTCAGAAGAAACCAACCTTGCTGACACCTTGATCTCAGACTTCTAGCTTCCAGAACTGTGAGAAAATCGTGTTGTCACATCGCCTGGCCTTCGGTACTGTTATGGCAGACCTAGCCAACAAATACACTACTTATTCCAGCCTGTGTCTTAGGGGAAGGGGACCACCACACTCCACTCCCCTCTAGGCTCCAAGGCAACACAGTGCATCACCCTTGACAGATGAGTATCTGATACCCAGACTGGAACGAGCCATGCAGGGCATTCTCCAGGTGAGTGCTGTGTCCCACAGTATCCCAGGCAGAGTGAAGGGAATGGGGCTTTCTTAAAATGTGGTTGGAAAGGTCTCTTTTCCACTGGATGGAAGGAAATGTCATCACATTTGAAGTGGGAAGCTTCTCTCAATGAGAGAAGAGAGTTTAAGGAAAAAGGTTCCTGGCTGAAAGCAGAGCCAAGGGAACCCAGTTAAAGATGTCCGAAGCTTTCCCACCTGTGGACTTCCTGTTATATGAGATAACGTGGTTGTGGTGTAAGTGGGCTGGAGATGGAGTTCTTGGTGTTTGAAGCCCAATACAGCCTGGATCTAACTGGCTTGACTCCTGGCTCCATGAGAGCAGGCAACTTTTCTGCACGCCTGCTACCGCAGCCCCAGCCTCTGCCTGCTAACAGAAGGTGCTCAATACTTGTTCATCAACTGATGACTGAAAAACCTTTCATCATGAGGACTGATGTGAATACATTAAGGGGGACCACCCATGGCTGCTATAAACAACTTGGCTTTAATTCAGTTTGGAAAGAGGAGGGCCGGGACAGTCGATTGGGAAGGGAATATTAGAAAGAGGAACAGGAAGGAAACAGGGGCGAGGGCCTCTTATAGATGGAGATTCTTAATGGCAGACGCTGGTGAATTCGGGGAGACCTTTCCTATTCTCCTGTCTCTGGAGTCGTGGTAGGCCTTCCCCTGTGGCTGGGGGTGGGACCTGTCCTGGCTAAGAGGGGGTGCACGTCTCTTTAGGGCCAAGGACTGAGCTGGGCCAATGGAACCCCTGAGTTCTCTAGCCTCCAGCATGGCGACTGGCCCCACTCACATGGAGGCTGCCCTTTCAGCTCAGGTGCCTGATGCAATGAACTGCTGGCCTACAGCATGAACAGCATGAGCATAATGTCATCCTTGTGGTTTTAAGCCATGGAGATTTTTAGGAGTCACCCCAACATAACTATCCTTACTGCTTCAGGGCAGAAAGGGAAAAAATAAATGAGAGAGAATCCCTCCATCACTGGATGATGAGATTATGCTGTGGACTCAGAATGGAGTAAATTCGACTCCTTCTACCTGCTTTACAACAAACAGACATGCACATGACTTATATCTTAAATTGCAAAACTGGGCTAGAATGGTATGTCTCAAAGTTTGAAGTAGGCTTCCCAGCACCACAGAAGAGTATTGGGAGGTTGTAGAGGCCAAACCCCAGCTCTGCCCCCAAACTCCTACCTTGGAGAACAGGCTTTGTGTTGTTGGTTGAACTGTGTCCTCCTGAAAAGTTATGTTCAGTCTAACACCTCGTACTTGTGAATGTGACCTTGCTTGGAAATAGGGTTTTCACAGATATAAGCAATTAAATGAAAATGAGGGTGGAGGGATCCCTGGGTGGCGCAGCGGTTTGGCGCCTGCCTTTGGCCCAGGGCGCGATCCTGGAGACCCGGGATCGAGTCCCACGTCGGGCTCCCAGTGCATGGAGCCTGCTTCTCCCTCTGCCTGTGTCTCTGCCTCTCTCTCTCTCTCACTCTGTGTGACTATCATAAATAAATTAAAAAAAAAAATTAAAAAAAAAAAAAAAAAGAAAAGAAAATGAGGGTGGACCATAGCCCAATGACTGGTATCCTTAGAAGACAGATGCAGAGATTGGATTTACGCTGTCATAGCTAAGAAGTGCCAAGGATTGCCAGTTATCACCAGAAGCTAGGAAGAGGCAGGGCAAGATCCTGCCTTAGAACCCTCAGAGGGGGTGTGGCCCTGCTGGCGCCTTGATTTTAGACTTGTCACTTATGGAACTGAGAAGAAATTTCTGTCGTTTTAAGGTACCCAGTTTGCAGTGCTCTGTTACAGCAGCCCTAGGAAACAAATACAACTCGTATGTTTCCCCTCCAGAACAGCTGCTGAGGGTCCATCAGCTTACCTGCTGGGGGACTCCTGGGGAACAGGCTCAGTCACTGTCTACCAAGCACACATTTCAGAAGTCCACATCCTGGCCCAGCCATCCCTTTTTCTTTCTTTCTTTCTTTTTTTTTTAAGATTTTATTTATTTATTCATGAGAGAGAGAGAGAGAGAGAGAGAGAGGCAGAGACACAGGCAGAGGGAGAAGCAGGCTCCATGCAGGGAGCCCGACATGGGACTCCATCCCGGGTCTCCAGGACCAGGCCCTGGGCCGAAAGCTGTGCTAAACCGCTGAGCCACCGGGGCTGCCCAAGCCATTCTTTTGTCAAAGATGATCACTTTCTTAGTGTAAGTGCTGCTTTCTTAGTGTAAGTGCTGCTGGGCACCTGGGTGGCTCAGCGGTTGAGCATCTGCCTTTGGCTTAGGGCGTGTCTCTGCCTCTCTCTGTGTCTCTCATGAAAAAATATTTTAAGAATTTAAAATTAAAATAAAAAAATAATAAATTTTAAATAATTAAATAAATTTAGAGCCCCAGAAGAAGGCC
This sequence comes from Canis aureus, assembly GCF_053574225.1. Classification (NCBI taxonomy): domain Eukaryota; kingdom Metazoa; phylum Chordata; class Mammalia; order Carnivora; family Canidae; genus Canis; species Canis aureus. Next base: position 28,275,459 of record NC_135622.1, on the reverse strand, counting down.
ATTTGCAGGGGATCCCTGGGTGGTGCAGCGGTTTAGCACCTGCCTTTGGGCTTCCGGTGCATGGAGCCTGCTTCTCCCTCTGCCTGTGTCTCTGCCTCTCTCTCTCTCTCTCTCTCTCTCTCTCTGTGACTATCATAAATAAATAAATAAATAAATAAATAAAAATACCTTAAAAAAAAAAAAGAAGGCCATTTGCAATGAGTACAAAGTCACATTGGGGACATTTCAGAGGCTGATTTTCAAACATGGTGTCCTTCTTTTCTTTTTTTGAAAGAGAAATTGGCTAATGTTATAACTAGTAATGATAGAATTCTATTTCTTTCTGTAGCACCAGCTGAAACAAAGGGCTCAATCAGCATATTTCATAAAGGGAGTCATTGAGTCCAGGGATAAGCAAGGAATTTGGACTCTTAATCCTAACCCTGGATTAGCCTAGAGGCCTGGAAACAAAATCAAAGCCCTTCTCCCCTGGGATCTATCCCTCCCCTGCCTCTCTTCCCCCTCCCCCCTCTTTTCCAGAGGCTTCCCACAGAAGGGGTGTGGCTCTTACTCCCCCAGTGCACCCTCCCTCTGTGGCTTGCTAGTGAAGAAGCACTGCCCTGAGAGTCTCTGCTTTCATCAAAATGAAGTGACATTAGAGAGCAAGGGGAGGACTGGATTACACTCAATTTGTACACTAAGACACAGAATGCATGGCCTGCATTTCCTTTTCCACCTTTTTTTTTTTTAAGATTTTATTTATTTATTCAGAGAGAGACAGAGTGGAGGGAGGGGCAGAAGGTAAGGGAGAGAGAGAATCTCAAGCAGGATTCCTGTTGAACTCGGACCCTGACATGGGGCTCAATCCCAGGACCCTGAGATCATGACCTGAGCCGAAATCCAGTCAGATGTTTAACCAACTAAGCCACCCAGGCGCCCCACTCTTCCTCTTATACAAACAGAAGATACAATTTGTAATCTAGGTCAAAAGTGAGGCGAAACATACACAGATGGGAATTCCACAGAAACTCCTCCAAGGCCAGGCAGGGCCTTCCCCAAACCTGAGACATCTCCCTGGCAGTCTCCACCGGCACCACTGCACACACCTCCCCCTCTTACTGTTGGCAGGGGATGCAGTGGTCATATCGGCAAGACATTGCCTAGCATTCCCTCTCATGGCTCTCTTTTGCCACACTCTCCCCTTGATAAAAATGAAAAACTGGAATGCTGGGTGGCTCAGTGGTTGAGCATTTGCCTTTGGCTCAGGTCGTGATCCTGGGGAGCTGGGATTGAATCGTGCATCAGGTTTCCCAACAGGGAGCCTGCTTCTCCCTCTCCCTATGTCCCTGCCTCTCTCTGTGTGTCTCTCATGAATAAAATCTTAAAAAAAAAAAAAAAAAAAAGGTGAAAAACTGTGTAGTACTCTAGGACTTACACAAGCCATAAACTGCACCCCTTCACAGCATGCATGTCACAAAGCATCCAAGTATAAACTCCTAACACCTGCTCACTCACAGACAAGACCAGTGACTCTGCCAGCAGCTCTCTAGTTGACAAAATCTGACCCATCCCTGCCAAGACTATCCCATGACTTACTCTAGCCTCAAGAACTCAAATTATTTTTCCTTTAACTCTCTCCTATTGAGAGGGCCCCCAGCCCCCTGAAATGCAAGCTTTCTCTCACTACAGTAAGTAATAAACCTGTCCTAGTTGACTCCAAGTGGGTCCCAGGTGGTCTTAGACCAATGAGCATCAATTTCCAATTTGGGCAACCAGCAGACTCCACCCACAGTCCCTGGATCCACTGGTGTGCGGAGCTCAACCATGAGTGTGTACCATATAGTTGGGGATGACACTGGTTAAGAGTCCTGAATCTGCAAATGAGAAAGGAGACTGGGTAGCATTTAGGTAAAATTGCAAAGCCTCAAAGGCCTGTCACATGTTAAGTGAATGTCACATACAGACCTTCCTTGAATTATGATGGCTATAAGCCCATTCTAAGTTGAAAATATCATGAGTCAAAAGTGCATCTAATACATCTAACCTACTGAACATAGCATAGCCCAGTCTACCTTACACATGCTCAGGACACTTTAGCCCCTGCTCATGTGCTGTCTTAAAAAAAAAAAAAAAAAAAAATTAGGGGGGGGGCTCAGGACCCCTTCCTCTTTGGGAGCTTTGTACTATCACTCAGTAAACTTTACAAAATTCAATAAAAATAAAAAATAAGGGGTAGCCCTGGTGGCCCAGTGGTTTAGCGCCGCCTTCAGCCCGGGGTGTGATCCTGGAGTCCCTGGATCGAGTCCCATGTCGGGCTCCCTGCATGGAACCTGCTTCTCCCTCTGCCTGTGTCTCTGCCTCTCTCTCTCTCTCTGTCTCTCATGACTAAAAAAAATCTTAAAAAAAATAAATTTTGATAATGATTTAATGAATACTGAATGAGGGTCTTCTATGCACCTGATCCTTGCAGGGAATCCAGCCATGAATAAGACAGAGACATTGAATGCTCTTGTGTTGCTTCCAGAATATCAGGGAGGACAACTGAGGACAAGGAGTGCCAGGGCTGCTGAGCCCAGAAAGGGTGGAGGATGAAGGGCGCCATGCCTGGTATACCTTAAAGCTGGGCCCTGACGACAGAGATGTGGGCCAGGCCTCAGGGGAGAGCAGGCCAACAAGAGGAATAACACCTGCAGGCATGCCTGACGTCCAGGACCCTATTTTCCAAATCTGGGATTTGACCTGGGGGCTGAACAAGAAGTCTTGCTGATTGGAGGGTGGGCCCAGGAGGCTGTTTCACAATCCTTCACGCAGCTCCCATACCATGGCCTAGTCACAGCTATGGTATTCTGAGATTTAACAAAACAGAGGCCATGGGCACAGTGTCTCTCCTTTTGGTACAGGGCACCCTCTTCTCTGTCTTGCCTTTTGGCCCCTAGATGGGGCAAGGGGGATTGCACACCCCGTTTAAAAAGTCAGAGTCATTCTTCATGTCACCCCCCACCCCCCCCACCCCGTACAGATTTGGTTGGAGGTGCATCCCAAAGAACACAGCCCTGCAGAACTGCTGGCAGGCCAGAGTGGCAGGGGCCAGGGGAGGCCAGGCGGGTTTCTGTTTCCGGAGTGGCCGCGCACATCATCTCCCCAGCTTGGGGAGAACATAGAACCCTTCACAGCAGCACAAGGACAGGCATTCAGGCTCTGAGACAATCAGGAATTCACTGGGACCAGGTTTTCCTTCTTCATGGACTGAAATGACTGTTTTATGTGCATTTGGCTGAAATAAGGAGCATTTCTGTTGATTCCGGGTTCACCTAACAGAGTTCAGCTACACATGGAAGTTTAAATTGGCTTGCAATCTGCCAGCATACAGAAAGCTGAAAAGAGCTGGTGTGTCAGCAGATATGGGGCTGAATCACAAATTTGTTCAGGAAGTCCAAGATTAAAGTCTAGTTTATATTATTATGTAACAAATATACCTGCCAAACAACACATGGAGGCAAATAAATTTGAAGTATTTTTGCATAGGACTCAGCTAGGATATAAAATTTATATTTATCTAAGACTTACTGATGTGAATGGTAAATAAGACCACTTCTGTGGAACTCCTAAAAAAGGTAGTTAAAAATTTGGAACATGAGTGAAGTCCTAAAAACTCAGGAACAAGGAGTATCCTGCCAGAAAGATGAGTCCCTGGATGGCAAGGCAGGAAAAGGGGGAATTCTGAAATAAAAAGAGTAGAAGCTGGCACACATTCAGTCTTCATACCAGTCACAAATATTTCTAAAGTGCAGATAAGAGGGGGGAGAAGAGAAGGTATTATGATGTCAAACAATACTTAAAAGTGAACCAGGGTTTCTACTTCCGGAATGGCAAACTAAATCTCTAAAAATCCACCATTCCATATAAGGCACAAGAGAAATGGCAAAAACAGTCAAAACCAATTTTTTTCAGAATTCTGGAAATTAAAGGCTTACAACAGAGAGAATGTACTCAAGAAAAACAGCTGAATCTTGGTAAAATGCCTTGTGGCAATGACTTGCCCTAAGCTCATTCTCTCCCCAGCTCCACAGCAGCCTTGAAGATTAACAGCCCCACAACTACAGTAACTGTGAAAACCAGAACCCTAACCCTAGTGGTCACCAGAGAGGGTAGGACAGATTCGGAGCTCCTCAGAAGCTCCATTCCCCGCAGGCTGTCGCTTTTTGAAGTGTGTGACAGTTTACACTATATTCTCAGGGCCTGTCTTCATCTGACCAGACTCAATAGCACTAAGCATACCCAGCACCTACATCTTGGATTATAATTAATATTCCCAGTTAGAAGGAATCTGAGCTCCTCAGAGGCCTGGGGTGGGAATATACAAAATGAGCCCGAACACCTGTCCTTAGTTTATTCAGGTGATTGGCACTTCTTCCACATTATTTGAGGGTTGTTCTCGGCTCTAGACACAAGGCCCTGTCACAACATGGCAACTTATTTCTTCAAGGCCAGTGGGAGAAGCTCCGTTCTAAACTTTGGACCAAGTCTCTTTTAAGGGTTCATACAATTATAGCTTAGGCCCACTTGAGATCATCTCCCCTTTGATTAAACTCCAAACCAACTGATTTAAGACCTCAATTACATCAGAAGTAAAACCACTTCATCTCTGACACATACTGTAAAATAATCATGGGAGTGAAATCCATCATAGAGTAATGCCTATGGAGGAAGTGGTTAAACAGGTCGTGTACACCAGGGGCAAAGTATCTCGGAGCCATCTTAGAGTTCTGCCAACCACAAAGAGAGCAGGGGAAGTTGGGAGACAGAGAGCCAGCCACTCTGCTTCATTTAAGAAACCTTTTTATGTTTTCATAATTTATTAATCCAAAATAAATTTCAGAAGTTTATTTTATATTAAACTTTTGACTATATACATATATAAGTTCAATTAAAAAATTACATTCAAATCTAAACGTCACTAACTTCTTGGCAAGATTTACCCTTTATTATGTACCAGCAAAAAAAAATAACCTGCTGAGTAAAATGTGATATTCCATCAACTGTAAAATTCCAATTGCAGAGATGTTAACTATGAAAATAAAGACATATCCCAGAATAACACATAGCAACGAAAAATACGTCTACTATTTTCTTATGTTATTTTTAAATAATGTGAAAAGTGTTACAAATTTCACAGGAATTGACGCCACTTTGAGGTGAGTTGGGCATCTTATCCCTCCTAACATGTACATTTTCTCCTTTAAATATATTTATTCCTTCCCAGTTTCTGTTCCATGCTGGGAGGGAACACAGCCCTGCCCACTGTCACGTTTCCTCCTCTCTCACACCTGTTTCTTACTCTGTGTTGTCCACAGGAGCAGAGATCGAAAACAGTCTTCGGTGAAGAAGGTGGTCAGGAGAGAAATGTGAACTTTTGCAGACAAATGGAGGTTTGATTCTTGGCTCACATTTACTAGCTTGCCTTTGGCTGTAGGTAACAGGGAACTCAAATCAAAATGGTTTAAAGAGTAAAGAAAATAGGTTATTCATGTGGTATAACAAAATCTGTAGGTTGATATTTTGCAAGGCTGGTGAAGTCCATGGCTCAGTTGTCATCAAGGACCCAGCTTCTTCCCAACTTCCTTCTCTGTCACTTTGGCTGGTTAGCTAGTTCCCCTTGAGGTCATAAGACAGCAACATCAGTTCTTGGTGTCATATTTAGACATGGCAATGTCTAACCTCCTGTGTATCTTAAGAGATGTTAACTCTCCCAGAAGTGTACCAGAGGACATGTATTTATAGTTCAAGCCCAAACCAGCTATTGCAAGAATGGCACTTCCTAGTTGTTGAGACCAGTGGTTTTCAACCTTGGCTATGCTTTAGAATCACCTGGGAGCTACCAAAAATCTCATGTCCACACCCCAGGCTTCCCTGTACCCTGCCCTCTGCCAAAAAAAATCAAGAGTTTCTGGGAGTAGGCTCCAGGCATCACTGTTTAAGTTTCTCTTTAGAAAGATTAAAATGTGAAGCCAAGGTTGGGAACCACAACTTTAGATCCTTGTTGATACAACCCTAAGGGCTGAAGCCAGAGCCCACCATCTACAAAGCACAGATGGTATTATGGAGGAAAGAAGGACACCTAAGCAAAACTGAAATTCTGTTAGGAAAGGGAGAAAACGTGTAATGGTATGCAACTAAGCATATAAGCTATGGAGACTCAGGGCAGGTAATGTCTTCTTACAAACATGGTTTTCTTATCTGTAAATAGCAATAGCAATCACTATTGCTATAATACTCCCTATTATAGGACTGTAACAGGTATTGAAAAGGATTTCCTATGTATGATCCTAGCATTCAGCAGGTGTTTAACCTGAGATATTCTGATCTCACTAAATCCCAAATGTGGCATTTGTGCTTCTAATTGGCAGTATGAACCCCATATTCCTCAGGCCAGATCATCATATCATAGTATTTTGACCTCAACAAGCAATAGCTCAGAAGAAATCTTTGAAAGTAACCCTCCAATGGTTATGCTTATCAAACAGACATGCATCACTGTATGATGGTTATCAAAACCAGTCAGTGAATTGACACACTTGTGCTGGTAGTCAAGAAGCCTATTAAGACAAAGGACAAGTCATTTAACATCTCTGGGGCTGAATTCCTTAAGTTCTACAACCAGATCAAGGTGAAACACTAGAAGACTGTACAGTTCGACTTCTATTATCTTACCAACTGAAAAAAAAAAATGAGTTTTGCTGTCTTGTGGCTTTTAGTAACTGACCACAAAAAAAGTTACAGGAAACCTGTCACAAAGAATCTTAGAAATTACAACTATGTTCATTCTACTCATGAAGTAGACCCACGTAAGAACTGTTTGCATGAATTATTAGGAGAGGTGAGGTTTTACATCCCACCTCCATTCTGATAATGAGAGGTTAGATAGCCAGTTTGTCATTTTTGTTTTGGCTCTAAAAAAAAAGCAGAGATAAATTTAAGATAGCCAAGATCACTGTGCTGGCTAAATGATGCAGAAATCCATGTACAGACTTTCCTATCACAACGGTCTTATAGTTCTGGTCCAGAATTTTTTCTGACCAATTATGGTTTTAGTACTCAGGTACTTGCCTGAGCTGCATCAAGGGTCAGGGATATTTACCTCACAGGAGGAAACCAGAAGAGAAGCGAGGAGCACATGTCGGCAGGAACTAAACGGGTACAGCTGAGATGGCCATACCATAGGGCACTGAAGACCTGGTGGACAAATGGGTCTTGATTTGAGTACTGCTCGGGGTGGGGACATGGCTAAAGCAGGACACTAGGAAATGGGCTCTAACTGAGGAAAAGAGAGTGAGCTAGAGAGCAGAAAAGTCAGAAAGTGTGAAAGAGGGTGCAATAACCACCTAGATAGAAGACACCCACAGCCTAATGGCTGCTTTAGGTGTGAAGGGGTCTCTCCTCAACTTGATTTAACAGAAGTTAAGAGAGTTCACGAACACAAATATGTTTGCCTCTTTAAAATTGAAGTTGTAAAGGAAGAGTTTTTTTTTTTAACTTCTCTGACTTCTCAGCCCCTCAAACCTCTGCTTGGTCTTCTAAGTTTACAAGTAAGATGATGAGTCCTGCCACTTAGAATATAAACTTATTTTTTTCTTATACATGAACTTTATGGGTAAAAATTTATACCTCATCAGTATTAAAGTATATGTGAGATAACATTATAAGGAAATAAACTGTAGGCTGTCATAGAAGATTAAATATAAGACTTTTTAAGGTTCATGGAAACAGAAAAAATAGAAGGTAAATGTTCTTATTTATTCCCTTTTCTATGCCATTGATCCCATTATCCACCTCAGAGAGTAATATGGCTTATACAAGAAAGTTAAACAGTATTAAAAAAGCATTGTGCCCACAGATGGTAAGTGTGCACAAGTGTTGCTTATTGCTAACCAATGTTAGCTTACATACAGGTTTGCTATAAAACTGACCTTCTAGAATGGTGAGTTATGGGGATCCCTGGGTGGCGCAGCGGTTTGGCGCCTGTCTTTGGCCCAGGGCGCGATCCTGGAGACCCGGGATCGAGTCCCACATTGGGCTCCCAGTGCATGGAGCCTGCTTCTCCCTCTGACTGTGTCTCTGCCTCTCTCTCTGTGATAATCATAAATAAATACATTAATAATAAAAAAAATAAAAATAGAATGGTGAGCTATGTATGACAGGATCTGGAAATCCTTTGAGTTCTATGTGATGTTTAAAAGATACAAAGTATCAATTCTACAGGTAATATAATTACTCCTTTGCACAATTTTATTAAATTATTAAAGACTTTTTTAACGGATCCTTCTGAAGTATCAACTCAACCTCTCTCCTCTGTGTCTTCCACCAATAGCAGCTTTTAGTGCACTGTCTTGCCCTCCACCCTAGCCACCACCAGGAAGTGAACCAATCAACCTAGGAGACAGCAATGGGGCATGAAGAGATGCTAAGGGCATCAGGAGTCTATCCTGATTTCTTCCTTTCCTAGGTCTTGTCTGATAAACCTTTGCTTGAAGTACGTGCAATTCCCTTTCTTGCTTTGGCAGGACTAGGTTACAAGCAAAATAACTGACTCATATTTTCAAATGGACTTGGCTAAGAATTCACTACCTTTGGTATATACTCTGTGTATACAGCAAGTTAGTGATGCTATTATTTTTCCCAGCAATACAACAATATGATAATGACAGTTTCAGTCTCACAGTATTATTCTAATAATAATTAGTACCACTATATAAAAGTACATATTTAGAACCTCATGATTGTGGTTGAAGAATTTTGCCTTTGACTATTAAAGATATCATCACACTTCTAAAATTTACATTTTACACAAGTGTACAATCTCACTAGTTTATGAACCAATGAGAAAGATAACCATTTCCATATCTTGACAACAAAAAAGTTAAGAACTCCAAGTGTAGGAATGGTATAGCAAGAGACATTGTTCCATTTTATTTACAATAGTAAGAAATTGGAAGCAACAAGAAAGTGGTTTTTTAAAAAATATCATAAATCCATAATTTAAGCCATAAAACAAAACTGTGAGCAACCATTAAAAATATGTTGCAAATGTATTTAATGACATGAAAAGATCTAACCATATAGTTATCTACCTATTATCCCAATGTCTTCTTAGAGAAACCTAACAGTTTTCTCTCTTCGATCTCCTAGATCTCTTCATCCTCACTCAGCCTAATCTTGCTTCCTATTTTATTGACAAAACTCAATCAGAAAAGACTTATACAATTTACTACCACAACATCTGCCTACCAGCCAGCATCTCTGCCATGTATGCTACTCTCCTGTTCCACTGGCTGAAACAAGTTGGTGAGGACTAATCCCCTCACTTCTACACTAGATTCTGTCCCATCCGCATCATCCATTAAAGAAGATGCACAACATGATAATGACACAAGAGGGCGCTTTAAATGAGGACGCTTGTAAACCACTCCAAGTCTTGAACGGGCGTAGTCATAAGTACTCTTCATCTATATAAAACTACAGGAAAAAAACAACAAAAACACATCAGCTAGTGAAGATTACCAACTTAGCCACCCCTACTCCCTTCCCTCAAAAAAAAACCATGCACCAGCAGAGAACTGTAACACAGAAATCCAAACTGAATTAAATATCTGTTTAGGAATATGAAAAAACCACCTGATTTTGAAATTCAAAACCTAAGACAAAAACTGAACCAAAGGGCAGACCGGGAGTGCTCAGCTGTTTAGTGCCGCCTTCAGCCCAGGGCATGATCCTGGAGACCCGGCATCAAGTCCCACGTCAGGCTCCCTGCATGGAGCCTGCTTCTCCCTCTGCCCGTGTCTCTGCCTCTCTCTCTCTCTCTCTCTCTGAATAAATAAAATCTTAAAAAAAAAAAAAAAAAACTGAACAAAAGAATACAAGTAATGAAACAAGAGTTGGCTGATCTCAAAAATGATACAAAAAAGAGATCATGTCAAAAATGTAGACTCTAAGACAGGATAGGAGAAATTTTAATGGAAATTTAATAAGAGTTATTGGATAAAAGTGGAAAAGGAGGGACGCCTGGGTAGCTTAGTGGTTGAGCATGTGCCTTTGGCTCAGGTCGTGATAGCGGGGTCCTGGGATCAAATCCCATGTCGGGCTCCCTGCATGGAGCCTGCTTCTCTCTCTGCCTATGTCTCTGCCTCTCTCTCTCTCTCTCATGAATAAATAAAATCTTTTTTTAAAAAGTGTTAAAAGAACAGAAAGAATAAAAAGAGGAAGAAAGCAAAATTTATAAAAGAACAAAAAAATGCATCATAGAGGGAAAACATATATTTGTAACATAATTTATGTGGTAACTATAATATAAAATGACAGAAGCTAACCTAAACATTCAGTCATTTCAATAAATGTGAATGGGCTTAATTCACTATCAAAAGTAGGAAAGGATTTTATATTTGGCTCATAGAACAAATCCCAACTATATACTACATATAAGAAAGGTTAAAACTTAGACAAACTAAAAAATGAAATGGGGATCCCTGGGTGGCGCAGCGGTTTGGCGCCTGCCTTTGGCCCAGGGCGCGATCCTGGAGACCCGGGATCGAGTCCCAAGTCGGGCTCCCGGTGCATGGAGCCTGCTTCTCCCTCTGCCTGTGTCTCTGCCTCATTCTCTCTCTCTCTCTGTGACTATCACAAATAAATTAAAAAAAAAAAAATTAAAAAAAAAATGAAATGGTGGGCAAATAAATACTAAAAGCAAATGCAATTAAATTTCCAGTTGCAATATAAAATCTGAAACCACAAGAAGGAACTTTTTGTACTGTTATATTAAAACCCATTAATCTATATTATAGGTTGGATGGATGTTTAATTCATGCATAACCTTGTAACATCATGCCTTACTTATTTGGAAAATATTAGCTTATTAATTTATGCACACCTCTCAAATGTTTGAATTGTACATTATTTAAAACACATCTTAAAATATCACCAGTCTTTAATATCACCAACCAATCTTACTAAAAAGTATAGGAAAGCTTTCAAGCATACAGAAGCAGATCAAATGTTCCAAAATTGTAATTTTTTGCTCAAAAGCCAGAATTTTATCATTGATAACAAATATTTTCAATTATTTTCCTTGAAGTAATGGGATCACTTCATTCATCTGTGAAAAAATACCTGCCAAACATCCACATCTGAAAAAAACTTTGCTGACCCCTCAGTTGTTCGAGTACTCATGAAAAAATGCAGCTAATTCAGCTTGTAATTAAGATAATAGTACACAAATGTTTTTCCTTGAGGATACTTTATACATCTTCCCATTTCGCTACAGGTAATATTGACATGACATTTACTCAAGAATTGAGGTTTAACAACATTAATAATTTTAACTTTCATCAAGAATATTCTTTTTTTCTTTAAGATTTTATTTATTTATTCATGAGAGACACAGAGAGAGAGAGAGAGAGGTAGAGACACAGGCAGAGGGAGAAGCAGGCTCCATGCAGGGAACCCGATGTGGGACTCGATCCTGGGTCTCCAGGATCAGGCCCTGGACTGAAGGCGGCACTACACCGCTGAGCCACCCGGGTTACCCAAGAACATTCTTAAATGAAACTGGCACCAGATACAGATGTTTTCAGAGGTGAATTCTATTTAACTTTCAGAAACCGGACAGTCCCACTAGACAAACTCCTCTAGCGGAAATGCCCCCACTGTTTCCCAATTAAGTATGATGCTCACTTTCTTACTAAAGTATAATATATTTTATCATGTAAAGAAAACATTCATCTACACAGAACTCTACTTCTGAAACTAATAATACACTATATGTTAATTAATTGAATTTAAATTTTAAAAAACCATTCATCTATGTATCTATAATCTATATGTAAAATCTATGACCTGTAAATAGAAAATCTTAAAGCTTCCACAAAAATAGTTAGAATAAATGAATTCAAAGAATAGAAGGATATAAAGTCAACACACAAGAATCAGTTGCATTTCTATATAATAATAATAATAATAATAATAATAATAATAATAATAAACAATCTGAAAAGGAAGTTAAGAAAATAATTCATTACTATACCTCGAAAAGAATAAAATTCTTGGGAGTCAACTTAACCAAGATGGTGAAAGACTTGTACAATAAAAACTACAAAGCATTTCTGAAAGAACATAAAGACATAAATAAATAGACATCTTATGTTCATGAATTGGAAAGACTTAATATAGTTAAGTCATCAATAGTGCCCAAAGTGATCTACAGCTTCAATGCATTCACTATCGAAGTCACAATGACCTTCTTTACAGAAACAAAAATCCATCTGAAAATTCACATGGAATTTCAATAGGCCCCAAAGAGCCAAATAATTTTAAAAAAGAACAAAGTTGAGGCTTATACTTCTAAACTTCAAAACTAATTACAAACCTACAATAATTAAATGGTATGGTACTGGCATAAAGACAACATATAAGACCAATAAAACAGAGCTCAGAAATAAACCTTTCCATACATAGTCAATAATTTTTCACAAGGATGCCAAAACCATTCAATGGGGAAATGACAGTCCTTTCAAAAATGGGGCTGGCAGGGCAGCCCCGGTGGCACAGCAGTTTAGCGCCGCCTGCAGCCCGGGGTGTGATCCTGGAGACCCGGGATCGAGTTCCACATCGGGCTTCCTGCATGGAGCCTGCTTCTTCCTCTGCCTGTGTCTCTGCCTCTCTCTCTCTCTCTCTCTCTCTCTGAATAAATAAATAAATAAATCTTTAAAAAAGAAAAAAGGGGGCTGGCAAAACTGGATATCCAAATGCAAAAGAATGATGTTGGAATCTTTCCCAAACACCTCATACAAAAATTAACTCAAAATGCATCAGAAACTTAAATTAAGAGTTAGAACTATATAACTATTAGAAGAAAAGACAGGATACAAGTTTCACAACACTGGGTTCTGCAATGGTTTCTTAAATATGAGACCTAAGGCACAGGCAGCACAAGGAAAAAAAAAAAAAGACAATCTGGACTTCATGAAAATTTTAAAATCTTGTGCATCAAAGGACACTGTCAACAGAATGAAAAGGCAACCTATAGAATGGGAGAAAATACTTGCAAGTCCTATATAAGTGAATAAAATCCAGAATATACAGAGAACACCCTAAAACAACAAAACGCTATTCAAAATAGTGCAAAGGACTTGAATAGCCTTTGAATTTCTCCAAAGATGATACACAAATGGCTAATAAGCACTTGAAAGGATGTGCAACAACACTAATCATTAGGAAAACGCAAATTACAACTATGATGAAATGGCTACCACCTCATACCCATTAGGATGGCTACTATCAAATAAAAAAAGAAAAAGAAAGTAACAAGTTTGGTGAGAATGTGGAGAAATTGGAATTCTGCGCATTCCTGGTGGAAATGCAAAATGGTACAGCTACTATGGAAACAATATGGTGGTTCCTTAAAAAATTAAGAACAGAATTATCACATGGCCGAACAATTTCACATCTGCATATATACCCAAAAATGAAAGGAGCTTTCAAAAAGATACATGTACATCATGTTCATACTAGCATTATTCACAGTAGTTAAAACATGGAAGCAACCCAAGTAACCATCAACAGATGAATGAGTAAGCAAAATGTGGTAGCTACATATAATGGAGAATTACTCAGCCTGAAAAAGGATGGAAATTCTGATACATGCCACGTAAATGAACCTTGAGGATATTATGTTAAGTGAAATAAGCCAGTCACAAAAAAACAAGTACTCCAGGATTCCACTTACACGAAGTACCTGGAATTATCCAAATCATAGAGACATAAAGGAGAATGGTGGTTGCCAAGGCTTGGGGGAGGGAAGAAATGGGTAGTTACTGTATAATGGGTTCACAGTTTCAGTTTTGCAAGATGAAAAAGTTCTGAAGATTGGATGCAAAACAATGTGAATATATTTAACTGAACTGAACTGTATGCTTAAAATGGGTACATTATATATAATGTATACTTCAATATAATTGATATTTTTAAAATCTTGTACTAATAAGGCCTAGTCAACAATAAAAATAAAAATAAATAAATAAGAACTGCAAAAAGAATAAAAATCATTATATGCAGATATGTCTACAGAAAAATCCAGAAACATTTACTCATTAATTTAACAGAGAAATTAGCAAAGTTGCTAATTCAATTCAGAAAAATCAACTTTGAAAATAGGAGTAAGAATAACATCCAAAATTATTAAGTATTTGAGGAAAAAAAAATCTAACAAAAATGTGTAGGCCCACTGGGGCAAATGATAACTTTATCAAAAAAACATTTGAAGACTATAGACAACATATTCATGGACTGAAAAACTCACTTTCAAAAAGCTCTCAATTGTTTCCAAACTGATGTACACAGCTAAAGAAATACTATCAAAAAAACCCCAAAATGGGGATCCCTGGGTGGCTCAGCGGTTTGGCACCTGCCTTCGGCTCAGGGCGTGATCCTGGAGTCCCAGGATCGAGTCCCACGTTAGGCTCCCTGCATGGAGCCTGCTTCTCCCTCTGCCTGTGTCTCTGCCTCTCTCATGAATAAATAAATAAAATCTTTAAAAACAAAACAAAACAAGAAAAACCCCAAAGCATTTGTTTTTGTTTTGCTTTGCTTGGGGGGAGAGGGGTTCGGGAAACTGACTCTAAAATCTACACAGGAGCAAACTAAACACAGAGTAAGCAAAAGGAAGGAAATTTTAAAAATTGATTAGATATCAATAAAAAAATAGAGAACAGGGGATCCCTGGGTGGCGCAGCGGTTTAGCGCCTGCCTTTGGCCCAGGGCGCGATCCTGGAGACCCGGGATCGAGTCCCACGTCAGGCTCCCGGTGCATGGAGCCTGCTTCTCCCTCTGCCTGTGTCTCTGCCTCTCTCTCTCTCTCTCTCTGTGACTATCATAAATAAATAAAAATTAAAAAAAAATAGAGATCAATGAAATCAAGTTGGTTCTTTGAAAGATCAACAAAACAGACATTTAGTTACACTGATCAAGAAAAAAAAAGTAGACTTAAAAGTACCAAAATGAGGAATAAAAGGGGGACACATCACTATGATATAGAACTCAAAATTCTTGACACAGAAATCTCTTCTTGATACAGAAATGTTTTTGATATAGAACTCAAAAGGATTATAAAACAATATTATGGATAAATTTATGCCACCAAAGTAGACAACTTAGATGAAATAGCAAAATTAACAGGAAAATACAAATTACCAAAACTGATTCAAGGAAAAAAAAAAAAAAAAACCCTGAATAAACCCATTAAAAGGAAAGAAACTGAATCAATATGTAAAATCTTCTGTTAAAGAAAAGCTCAGACTCAGGTGTCTTCACTGGTAAATTCTACCACATATTTAAAGAAGAAATAATACCAATCCTTCAAAACCTCTTCCAGAAAATAAAGGAAGAAGGAACATCTCTCAATTCACTTGAAGAAGCCAGTACCCTGACAGCAAAGCTAGAAAAAGACATCATAAGAGAAGAAAGCTATATAGGAATAGAATAAAAATCCTTAATAAAATATTAGCAAACCAAATCCAAAAATATTCAAAACAGGTTATTCGCCATAACCAAGTGGGATTTATCTCAAGAATGCAAGACTGGTTTAACATCTGAATATGTCACAATAATGTACTATATCATGTTAATAGGATAAAGGGGGAAAATGATATGAGCATCTTAGTAAATAAGGAAAACACATTTGACAAAATCCAACACCCATCCACAATAAAAGCTCTCAATAAAATAGAAGGGAACTTCCTCAAACCAATGAAGAGTATCTCTGAAAAACCTACAACTAAAATCATACACAATGGTGAAGGGCTGAATGGTTTTTGCCTAATATCAGGAAATGTCAATGATGTGTACTGTTTCTTCTATGTAACATTGCACAAGAGGTTTTGGCCAGTGAAATCACTCAATCAAAAGAAAGAAAGGCATCCAGTTTAGAAAGGAAGAAGTAAAACTGTCTTTATTCTCAGAGAATATATAGAAATTCCTAAGGAACATACATACACACCTACAGAGCTAATAAATGAGTACAGCAAAGTCTCAGGAAACAAGATCAAAACGCAAAAATCAGTTCTATTTCTCTATACCTGAATATATGATCCAAAAATGAAGTTTAAAAAACATTCCATTCAGGGCGCCCGGTGGCCCAGTCAGCTAAGCGGCTGCCTTTGGCTCAGGTCATGATCCCAGGGTCCTGGGATCGAGCCCCACATCTGGCTCCCTGCTCAGCAGGGAGCCTGCTACTCCCTCTCCCCGCCTCCAGCTCCTGCTCTTTCTCACTCTCTCTCTCAAATAAATAAATAAATAAAATATTTTAAAAAATTTTTTAATTAAAAAATAAAAACTATTCCATTCATCAAGAGCATCAAAGAGGAAAAAATATGTGTAAATAAACTTAACACAAGAAGTGTAAACAACATACTTGTACACTGAAAACTATAAAACTGAGAGAAACTAAAATAAATTGAGATACATTCCATATTCACAGAACATAGAACATGGCAATTCTCCACATATCAACGCAAATCTCTGTCAAAATCCCAGCACAGGGCAGCCCGGATGGCTCAGTGGTTTAGCGCTGCCTTCAGCCTAGGGTGTGATCCTGGGGTCCCGGGATCGAGTTCCCTGTTGGGCTGCCTGCATGGAGCCTGCTTCTCCCTCTGCCTGTGTCTCTGCCTCTTTCTCTGTGTATGTCTCTCATGAATAAATAAATAAAATCTTTAAAAAAAAAAATCCCAGCACAGGTTTTTTGCAGAAATTTTCCTAAAATTTATATGGAAAAGCAAAAGATACCAAATAGCCAAAACAATGTTTAAAAAGGTGAATAAAATTGGGGGCAGCTTATATTTCCTTATTTTAAAACTTGATATATGGGACACCTGGGTGGCTCAGTGGTTAAGCATCTGCCTTTGGCTCTGGGTGTGATCCCGGGGTCCTGGGACTGAGTCCCACATCAGGCTCCCTGCATGGAGCTGCTTCTCCCTCTGCCTGTGTCTCTGCCTCTCTCTTTCTGTGTCTCTCGTGAATAAATAAATAAAATCTTTAAAAATAAATAAATAAAAGTAAAAAAAAAAACAACTTGGTATAAAGCCACAGTAATCACAAGACAGTGTGACAACATATACGGATAAACACATGGAACAAGCAACATATAGAGCATAACATATAAAATACAAGGATAAACATATAAAGCAGCAGAACACAACTGAAAGTCTAGAAATTCTTACATTTATAGACAACTGATTTCTGACAAAGGTGTCTAGATCATGAGATCAAGCCCTGCATTGGGCTGTACACTGGGTATGGAGACTGCTTGAGATGCTCTCTTCCCTCTCCCCCTACCCCTTTCCCCTGCTTGCTCACTCATGCTCTTTCTCCACCTCATCAAAAAAAGAAATGTAATGTTGAGTGAAAATAGCAAGTCACCAATAAATACACAGAATATTTATAAAATCCAAACACGGGATCCCTGGGTGGCGCAGCGGTTTAGCGCCTGCCTTTGGCCCAGGGCGCGATCCTGGAGACCTGGGATCAAATCCCACATTGGGCTCCCGGTGCATGGAGCCTGCTTCTCCCTCTGCCTATGTCTCTGCCTCTCTCTCTCTCTCTCTGTGTGACTATCATAAATAAATAAAAAATTTAAAAAAATAAATAAAATCCAAACACAAGCAAAACTAGACTAGTTAGTACATCAAATACAAAAGATAGTGACAAACCAAGAGAGAGAAGCAGGTCCAAGAAGGTGGACATATATATCTATGTATATGTATCAAAAATTTTGTAATTTTTTAGTGAGAGAAGAGAAAGAAAAAGATTTCTATTTTAGAAAATGGAAAAGTCCTATGCTTCCAAGCCAATTTCTAGAGATGCTTCAGAGAGAAAAAAAGAAACATGCTAAATGCTAATTTTACCTTTTTTATGCCTTTTATTTTCATGATGATTTCTTTTCAGTATCCAAAACCTAATATGAAAAAAAATCAATCATTTTTATGCATCAATGTTTAATTCAGCTACATCATAATGCTCTTGTAATTGTCTAGTGATTCCAATACTATTTATTCTAGTAATCGTCTAATATTTACTGTAAGGCCTGAAAGATAACTTTTACATCTATCTTTTTTCCATATATATTTCATACTAGTAACAAAATATTTGGTATGATTTTAGTTCCAGGGTAAGCCTTCATTTTTATAACCTAAAAATATCCAAAAATAAGCATCTTTGACTTTCTAATATTTACATACACTCAAGAGAACCTTCTGCAACACGACGGTATGGCTTGGTTCTAAGATAATCTTTTATTTTCACTTATATTGCAATTTAATTTTGAAGACACTAATTCCAACTACCATACAGAAAATGAGAGTATGTAAATGACTATTATTTTTTAATTTATCTTTCCTTATTGACTAAAAGCATATTTGAAGAAAACTCGTGAAATAACTACTTATGTTTTGATGTAACTCAAAATATTTACCACCCAATGATTCTTAGCATTCCTTCTAAGAGTATAACAGGAGTACAAGTTTTCCTACTTACTTTGTTTTCCTTTGGTTAGCAAAGCTACTAAAGTTGAAATATATTGAAGGTTTTGAGAACATGCCAGTTTATACTTATATAAGTAATAAGTACAAAACAGTAATGACAACATACAACATATACATATACTTATATAAGTAATAAGTATAAACTGGCATGTTCTCACCAACAATAGTATGAATTTTCCTTTAACAAAAAAATACACACACGTGAATAATAATTTTCTAAATGGAAATAAATTCTAAGATTGTCAGTCCTAATATGTCCCATATAGTAACCTTAAAGAACAGTGTGTTTCCAAATTCTCACCCTTAGTTCAAACATATTCTTTAAAAAAGAAAAACAAAAGTTAAAATTATACTTACTTTAGCCAACAATTCCTGTGTTTCAGGAGTCAGTGGAGAATGTGAAAACTTACAATATTCACCCTGATAACATTTTGTTCCTGTATGGTAAAACTTGCAAGGATATTCATGTAATCCCAGTGTTAAGGAGGAGAACAACTTTAATCCAACTAAAATAATTTGTTATTAATTTCCTGATTTTATTTTCACTATATAAAGGCCTTTCCTAGTAGTAGAAACACTAAATCTCTCTTAAAATATGAGACAATACATTCTTAATTGAATTACATGAAACATCTAATTTTAGGATAATTATATAAATCAAGCTTAATAGCTATCATAGGATACTTTTTCTTCATATCTATTTTTATAATAAACTATAGGTATGTTTCATTGATATAAGAAAAGAATGTGTACTTCAAATACTTTAAGAAATGAGATTATTTTTAAACCACTCTTTTGGGGTGGGGGAATTAAAGTCAATAACAATCATAGATATTATAAATCTATATCCTTCAGATATTAGGCTTGTTTAAAATAGGATCAATTTAAACAACTTCAATATTGTTTTCTAGGAAAAAACTCTCAAGTTAGAATTTGAGATTCCTTCTATTGAATGACTGAAGGAAAACAACTTTTGTAATACCCAAAGGTGCTATTATCCTAAAATGTTTATGTTCCACGTTTTTACAACATATCTGCACCATTTGTACTAAAGAGTTAGGGTTATTTACCAAATTAAGGGACAGTTAACCTCTATCCAGTACAGAATATAGAGAAAACAAGTACTCCCAAACTATGCAATTCCTTTTTAAAAACAAAAAACAAAACAAAAAAAAAACAAAGTAGCTTATATGAGGGCACCTGGCTGGCTCAATTGGCATAGCATGCAACTCCTGATCTCTGGGTTGTAAAATTCAAGTCCCACGTTGGGTATAGAGATTACTTAAAAATAAAATCATTAAAAAAAAAAAAAGAAACAACAAAGCAGCTTATATGAATATAAACACAGTTAATGTCACAGCAGAAATTCTGACAGTCTTTCTGGGGGTTGAATAGGTCTTATGAACTTGCTGCTGTACTAACTAGGTGAAGGATCTTCATTTGAGAGAATTACTAAAGAATCTATCTTTTCTTTCTTGGGGAAAAAATATCTATACAATTTAACCACTTTGATACTGGGTTGGGCTTGGATAACATGATTTTACCATAGCTAAAACACAAGTTTCATTCAAAATTATACATATTTAAAATGCTCATGTAAATATTCAGAAAAAGTAGTTATTATAACTTGTGATAAAGGATATTATGCAAATACAGACAGTTTTCACCTCTGGTACAATATCCTTGTACATAAAATTTACACATTTCCTTTTTCTTCTCTATCTCTGCATCATGGTCAAATTTACACTGGTCTCCCTGGGCCAAAAGAAGGAACAACAAAAAGCCATTATTTCTCACAATTAAGTCATTCAATTCCTTTTTCTTTTTTTTTTTTTTAAGATTTTATTTATTTATTCAAAAGAGACACATAGAGAGAGAGGCAGAGACACAGGCAGAGAAAGAAGCAGGCTCCATGCAGGGAGCCCAATGTGGGACTCGATCCTGGGACTCCAGGACCATGCCCTGAGCCGAGGGCAGACGCTCAACTGCTGAGCTACCCAGGCGTCCCAAGTCATTCAATTCCTACTGAGCTTAAGATAAGCAAATGATCCCAGAAAGTCTTAGAAGCATTAAATTAAAGTATAAAACTTTTTTTTAAACTACAGTCTAATTTTTTTTAAAGGGATTTTATTTATTCATGAGAGACACAGAGAGAGAGAGAGGCAGAGACAGAGACAGAGGGAGAAGTAGGCTCTATGCAGGGAGCCCAATGTGGGACTCGATCCCAGGACTCTAGGATCACGCCCTGGGCTGAAGGCAGGTGCTTAACTGCTGAGCCATCCAGGCATCCCCAACAGTCTAATTCTTAAAGAACTATCTTATAACTACACCATACCTAACTGCTTAAAATCCTGTTAAGTCCTAAACATTTTTAACACAAAATATTTTTTAAAAAACTCTTCTTAAACATAAAAAGGATGCCTCGGTGGCTCAGCGGTTGAGCACCTGCCCCTGGCTCAGGGCGTGATCCGCGGTCTCAGGATTGAGTCCCACATCGGGCTCCCTCCCTGGAGCCTGCTTCTCCCTCTGCCTGTGTCTCTGCCTTTCTCTCTCTGTGTCTTTCATGAATAAATAAATACAATCTTTAAAAAAAAAAGTAAACATAAAAGAATATTTCAATAAAGTTTTCTAGTTTAATCTTTCCCAAAAGGAAACAATTATAAAAATATATAGGTATGCTTTTAGACTATCTAAGGGAAACAAAAGTTAGCTTTAATACATTTTTGCTATACCTTACATTTTATTATACTTTTGCTTACGTAGGTTTTTATACCTTAATACATTTCCGCTCAAGAAAATATTTACAAATTTGTTTCCCCTTGCGTTCCACCGTATGTTGGTTGATGAATCCCTGACTCATTCTCACATGCTGCTGCTTCTCTTTAGGTTTATCATCCTTTGAAAACAAAAACAAAGAACTAATTGTGAGAAATAGAAATTTAAACATTTTATTCCATTGCACAAAATTATTTTAACTACCTTTGTAACTTTTTAATTGGCCTTCATTTGTAAGATTTGAACTTTTGCACATCAACTGAAAAATAAATATTCTGCCAATTACAATAGCATTCCAGCAATGAATATTTGTGTTTGTGCAATTTGAATATTTTATTATACTTTGCCCTTATTTTTAAAGATTGGATAAAAAAATCTTTTTTAATGAAAGTGCTACTCCTTGTGATAAAAACCAGTCTAGGACTAAGCCTCTTCAGAACAATGGAGACAAAACTAAAACCAATAAAGTGAACCAAAAGCAATGTGATCTTTCATTTCAGGGAGATGCTCACTGAGTGAGAGCAGAGAATAATAACCAGCTCACATTAAAAAATGTAACAACAAATATAACCTCAAAGATGGCAAAAGAGATATAAAAACAGAAGGCAACTATTATATAAAAAACGAAAGGGGAATTGCATAATACATTTTAGCTCTTCAGAAACATAAACCATTTTTAGTTTGTTAACTTGTGGTACAATTTATAGCTTTTGCATACCAAATTTCTGAATACAGTTTTAGAAATTCAGTGTGCAAAGAAGGGACCTAACTACATTTTTGTGATCTGCTCTGTAATAATGTCAAATTTCCACTTAACACCATCAAAGTTACGTGTCTAATAAATACGTGTCAGCATAAATCTTTGGTTTTATTTGACTATATTATTAAACTCCAACATACATGTTTACAGTTCGTTCCTCATGTAGAAGGGCTGTCAGCTGAAAAATTACTTGAGTTAATGTAAACCAAATGAAAGGATTGCAGACAGGGTCGGGAAAGCAAGCTCCAGCTGTGGCCTGGCCCTGTGTGACTCTGAGCAGTTATCTGCACCCCCAGGGCTTCAAATTCCTCATTTGTAAAATACAGAAGCAAGGCAAGATTTTATATAAATATGTTTCAGTCTATTAATATTTGAACTTTCTAATATTTTACCACCCTTAACTCTTGTCTTCTGGACAAAGCATAACAAAAAAGGTTAGTTTCGAAGCCCTGAGAAAGGCAGAGTTCACAGTAGTCACTTATTGTCCCATCCTGAATATATCTGCAGACCAAGGAAGAGGTCCTTCTACAGAGCAAAATCAAAATACCAGGAGGGGTTGGGGGTGTTTTGGAAGGCTAAAGCTCAGGAATATTCATGTTTCATTTCCACAGAGACTGCAATACTAGAAACTCTGTTAAGACTCCGTGACTTTTGAAGTGTTCTCTTAGATACTTTATCTTCTCCTTGCTTCCCATGTTTTTCCAGTCACTGACAGTACAACACTCCAAAATCAAGGGATTTGTGTGCATGTATTTAGGTAAACAAGCACAACACTAAGGCTTCACAATGGTGCTGGCACCTAACAAGTGAGAGGAAGGCAGCTGCAACAGTGACAAGGGATGACATGGAGAACCCAAAGACAGTGAGGACATTTTTCACCATCAGAGAACCCTTGTCTTATGGCTTGTCCCTGAAGTGTAAGATAAAAATTCTGCAACATGTAGGTGTCTTTCTGCATGTCTATACTCTTGTACCTTTTCCAGTGAGCCACTGCTCTGCAGTGAGATGTTTGATCCTTTCTGTCCAGCACCAGCCCATTTTCGCTTCATTTTCTTCTGTTTACCATTTTTCTGAACAGCTTTAAGGTTTTTGTTTTTTTGTTTAACAGCTAAAAACAAGAAAGTTAATCTGATGTGTTTAAATCGTAAACACTAAGTGTTAATACTTTAATTTCAGTTTATGAGAACATAAAAGCACAATAGCAATTTATTCTTAGGAAATATTCTCTACAGGGGCGCCTGGGTGACTCAATGGCTTAGGTGTCTGACTCTTGGTTTCAGCTCAGGCCATGACTTCAGGGTTGTGGGAACAAGCCCCATGTCAGGCTCTGTGCTTGGTGCAGAGTCTGCTTAGGATTCCCTCCCTTTTTCTCCCTCTCTTGCGCAAGTTTTTTTTTTTAATACAGATTTATTTATTCATGAGAGAGAGAGAGAGAGAGAGGCAGAGACACAGGCAGAGGGAGCTCCATGCAGGGAGCCTGATGTGGGAGTCAAACCAGGGACCAGGATCACGCTCTGAGCCAAAGGCAGACATTCAACCACTAAGTCACGTAGGCGTGCCCCAAACAGGTATATCTTGTCCTTCATATATGCAGAGGCTAAGAATTTACCACTCTCCCTTTCAAAGCAGTCTCCCTTTCAAAGCCTTTGATAACTGCCCTATACTCTCTTCCTACAAACTAAGCATTGTATACTGAATGGCCAGGAGGGGGGTGGGGAGTTTCAGGTCATGTAAACTCGCATCTGATGTAGAGATCCATGGAAAGCATGATCTTACTATGAGATAAAATGCAGGAGAAAATCCCCTCCACTCCCAAATCCGAGTCCAGATATGGATAACAGTGATTGGTTCTCTAGAAAGACTTTAAATGACAAAATAGTTTCACCCCTACCTTTCTGGGTATCCTTCACTCCTTCTTTCTTCCTTGATTCTTCAGAACATGGTAAGGATTGAGCAGCATTTGCCATCTCTTTAGCTTGTATATACTGCTGAAGCTCTTTAGCAAAATTATCTTCTGATTCCTGACTGCAGATATCATTATCACTATACACATCGTAGTCCTTACTTCTTGATTTTCTATATTGCAAATTCTTTGGTGATGTTGTAGAGTTCCCAAAGTGCCTAAACTAAGTAAAAATTAAATTTTCAATTTTAAACAGCTGGCATGATACAAAACAATCTGGTTAAAAAGAAGAAATAAAGACGGGCCAAGAACTGATCATTGCTGAGGTTGGGTGATGGGTATATAGAGATTTGTATACTGTTCTTTCTACTCTTAAATATTTAAAATTGTCCAGAATTTAAAACAAACACAACAAAACCCAACACAACAAATCCATCCTTGAAGAAAATTTGATGGAAAATTCTCAATTTGTACACTAGATGTACTTTACTGAATCAAGAGTAAACCCCAAATCTTAATTATTTGATATAATTTGATTGAACTACAGTATTATAATTTACATTTTATCTCTCCCTTTCCATCAACTATGCTTTTAAATGGTTTAATTCAATAACTCGTCATTTCATAAAAGAACAAGTAAACAGTAATGGCCCAAGTGAAAAATCTACTATACTAAGATATATCACAGCTAGCAAAACCTGTTCTTTTTCCTGTAACTCACAGCATTGGTGGCAGCACACTGATGACAAGGAACAAAGAAGTGCCCAGTTCTCTGTAAGCAAGTTTACTTTCAGAAAGTTTTCTAACCCTGTTGTTGTAATCAAACATAGGCACCCACTGGAATAGGAACCCAGGTATGGCAGTTGACCCTGAGTCAGCCTGAGATGATCACAGCAGACTTTTTTTTTTTTTTAAGATTTTATTTATTTATTCATGAGAGACAGAGAGAGAGAGGCAGAGACACAGGCAGAGGGAGAAGCAGGCTCCCTGTGGGAAGCCTATTAAGTACTTGATTCTAGGACACTGGGATCACGACCTGAGCCAAAGGCAGACACTCAACCAGGTACACCCACAGCAGACAACTTAAAATACTTTGTGTACAAGAATTTTCAAGTACTGATATAGGTGTCTACACTTGGTGACACAAGTATATCAAGTTGTGTAACTAATTACAGTTTGTATCTGGGATACATTTTAATTAAAAGATTTATTAAAAAAAAAAAAGTCCAAGTGCCAAAGGGCTCCTATTTTGATGTTAGGAAGAGATGACATATGTACCGTTAAATTGGCCAATCATCCTGCCCCAGAGCATGCTTTGGGACCTGGACTCTAATCTACTTTCACACAACTGACGAAGGCAGCAGACTCAAACCAAACAAACCAGAAAACCTCCATTATAAAATATACTAGGTGGTCCAACTTAATGGCTTACTTTTGATGGTTAACACAAATCTAGGAGTCATACCACCAGAGGAATGATCTAAGGCCTATAAAATGAATTTGCTCCCTGAGTGAAGAATCAAGGGGAGAAAGTTTCCTAACCTGATGATGGCTCCAATGTACACCTACCTCATCTTCATTACACTTGACAAGACTATTAACCAATCCAACAATACCACGCCATCAAGTTCCCTGTCTCCAAGTTTTCAAGAAAGAGTACCTTTTAAAACTAATACCATGGAACAAACTTGTAAACATAACTTCTGGTCAGGGGTTGGCAGATGTCAGCCTGGCCTCCTGTTTTTGTTAAACAAAGTTTTGCTGGAACACAGTCATACCCATTCATTCACTTCTGTGTTATCTTCATCTGTTTATTTGTGACAGGGACAGTATGGTAGACGATAAGATGCACTATCTGGTCCTTTATGAAAAAGCTGGCTAACTCCTGTGATAATTATTATGTTTACCATGGTTTGGGCCTTTAATTTTATTTAGTGGGCACAGGGAGAGTCCTTCAATTACGCAACAGCTCCCATGGAGTATGGCTTAGTCAAATACACAGAGATGAGATTCGATTCAGTATATCTGAATCAAAATAACACAATGATCTAAATAGTGATTAGTGCTCACTTACACATAAAATTATGTACCAAAGCAGACCCCCTTTAACAGGTGATAACATGTCTGATTTATTTATAATAAAGAGATGAAATGACATGGCAAGATGAACAAAACCAGAATAATCATTAACTATGTTGTTTTATTATACTTAGAGATGAATATTACTAATTGATATGACTTTTCAGAGGGCAATGAAATACACAAAATACAAATGACTGCTTTAATACTTTCTTCATGCAACTAGCTATAAACTCATTGCTTTGATATTTGTTGTTCTCTATATAATTTAGAAAGTATACAAATATACTATAACTTTTTCTCTTTAATGAAGAAGTCTAAATAAAGGGTTTTTCTAAGCAAATGATTTTTAATTCAGGATGATTTATTGAGGTAGT
Organism: Canis aureus; assembly: GCF_053574225.1. Classification (NCBI taxonomy): domain Eukaryota; kingdom Metazoa; phylum Chordata; class Mammalia; order Carnivora; family Canidae; genus Canis; species Canis aureus. The sequence goes on along the minus strand of NC_135622.1, from coordinate 28,249,005 downwards.
ATGGCTTCCTGAGATACCAAATAAAAATACAAAAATGTAAAAATAGCTCCCTAATATTAATGGGGGTAGGGGGGACATGAAGTGCACTCATCAGTAATTGAGAAAAGTTTAACAAATTCTTGGCAAATTTTTGAAAAACAGAAAGTTATAATTGGGAGGTTGGGCTTCGGCTGGAGTGTGAGAATGGGACTATAAATGAGGATGAATTAAAATTCTACATAAAAACAGGGAATCCCTGGGTGGCTCAGCGTTTAGCGCCTGCCTTTCGCTCAGGGAGTGGTCCTGGGGTCTGGGGATCGAGTCCCACATTGGGCTCCCTGCATGGAGCCTGCTTCTCCCTCTGCCTGTGTCTCTGCCTCTCTTTCTCTGTGTCTCTCATGAATAAATAAAATTTAAAAAAAATTCTACATAAAAACAGATAGAGCTATTGTAACAAATTCTCTCTGCCCTGTCCTTTACTAGAATACTTTCAAACAGGCAAAAAAGAGAATAAAGAAATTGAATAAAATGTCTGATAAAAGCTCAGTCTTCTTATGTGGGTACTAAGACCACAGAGTGAAGTCCTCTACATCCTGGCATTTGGGAGCAAGCCCCATCAGAAATATACTCTATCTGCTCAACTTACAACAGGAGTTCTACCCTGCTGTCCAGAAGAGATCCCTCATCCAAACTCATTATAAAGCTGCAATAATTAACATGGTGAGATCTTGGGGGAGGGCTAGACAGATAAACCAGAGGAAGAGAACAGAGCCCAGAAACAAACCCATCAAACATGAACATTTGATTTTTTTACAACAGACCAGCGGGGGAAAAAATGATTCTTTTTCCTCAATGAATGATGCCAGAACAACTGAGTATGACAACAGGAAAAAAAAGTAAAACAGAATTTGTCACGCCTACCTCACAGTATACAGATACAAAAATAAATTATGGATGACTATAAATTTAAATGTGAAAAACAAAACAATCTTTTAGAAGAGACTACAGTAAAATATTTTTATTATCTCAGGATATTTAAGTAAAACACAGAAAATACTAACTACAAAGAAGGTTAATAAATTTGAATACACTAAAATTATGAACTTTTAATTAAAAAATACCATCATGTAAAGCCACAAAATAAGCAGGTATTTGCAATACATAATCCACAATGAAGGGGAAAAAAAACCCTTACAATCCAAAATAAAGAATTGTAAATCAAGAAAAAAACAATCACAGAGAAACTAATAATTATAAGAAGACAGAAAGACTTGAACGGACAACAACAACAAAAAACCCAAATGGGACAAACATATGAAAAGAGGCTCCATCCCAATAGTAATCAAGAAAATGCAAGCTTAGTTACAATGAGCTACTTCACCAGATGGCGAAAAACATGATGGATGACAATATCAAATGTGAAGCCACAGAAATACAGTCTCTCATACGCTACCCCTGGGAATAAAAACTGGTAGAACTACTTTGGAGTAGAGTTTGGCATTAAGGTAAAGGTAAAGATGCTTATACTGTAAGACCCAGCAATTTTAGTTCTAGGTAAATACGAGCACCTGTGCAACAGGATACATGTGAAAGAATGCAGTAGCACTACCCATAACCTCCAAAAATGGAAATCAGACCAAATGTCTACCAACAATGAAATCTAGTATATTCAATATTGGCATATGTTGCAGCTCAGAAAATAAAAAAAGTATATGCTACAACAACTATGAATCTTATAATGTTGAGAAAAAGATAACAGAAAGAACACATACAATACTATTCATTCTCTTCCTATAAAGTGTAAAAACAGGCAAGGAAAATCTGTATTTTTAAGGATGACAGCATTAGTAGTAAAACTAAAACTCTAAAGAAGAGCAAGGAAGTGATTAGCATGCAAGTTAGAACTCTAGTTATCTCTAGTAGGAAACAAAGGAATATGAGAAAAGAGGCATCAGAGGGTAATGCTGTTTCTTGACTTGCGAAGTCTCTACCTAGGTGTTCTCTTTTTAATCAGCTATGATACTACACATTGATGTTTTATGCATTTGCAAGTAGAGCCTGGGTTCGTCTCTCATGAATAAATAAAATCTTAAAAAAGCAAACAAACAAACAAAAAAGGAAAACCAAAATAAAAGCAATACACTAAAACAGTTCATGTTAAATGACCGAAGCTTCTGAATGATAAATTTTCTTAAGTGTTATCAGGTTTCCTTGATATAGGCAACTAGGTCTCCAATGCTGACTAAACGGGGACAAATAGGACCCCTGATAAATTTCTCACACTCACTCCTGTCTGTTTTTTCAATATGCCAACTTAATCTTACTTTTTTGGGTATTCGTTCACATTCCAGTTTTACTTCCCATTTTATTTTCTCTTCTTGTGTTTCTTCAACTTCTGTATCATCTATTCCATCATCGATTCTGCAGCAAAAACATCAAATGACACAAGATGGTTTTTTCAACCTGAAAATGGTTCATACCATTTTAAAATTAAAGCATTAAAATTCACAGATTTGGCTTATCTTCTACTTGCCCTCAAAGAAGTCCCAAATTCAAATTCTACTCCAAATACTCCAAGGAATATTGTACAAATTTATGATAAGCTGTACATGTCAACTTGTGTTTGTAAGTAAACCATAAAGCTGAAATTTTAGTTTACATAATCTTCACGTTCTAGTATCAGGAGCTGTATAAACCACCCATTCATTCATCGCTCCATTCATTCAACAAATATTGAGTGTCCACCATATACAAGGCTGTAGGCTTTAAATCCTGGAATACAACGATGAAAAAGACCTTGTTCCTGCCTTCTGAGAACTTCCTATGTACGTGGGAGGGAAAAAAAAATACAGAAATTTTAATATAGGGATGCTTGGGTGGCTCAGCAGTTGAGCGTCTGCCTTCAGCTTAAGGTGTGATCCCAGGATTCGGGATCAAGTCCCACATTGGGCTTCCTGCAAGGAGACTGCTTCTCCCTCTGCCTGTGTCTCTCATGAATAAAGAAATAAATCTTAAAAAAAAAAAAAAGAAATTTTAATATAGTATGAATACCATAGTACATATATATGGGGAACTCTTAACCTAGATTTGGGGGCCAAAGTCTTCTAAGCTTAAAAAATATGTAAGGGTTAGCAAATAGGGACACCTGGCTGGCTCAGTAGATAGGGCATGCACTCCTGATCCTCAGGTTGTGAGTTCGAGCCCCACAATGAGTGCAGAGATTACTTCAAACAAACAAACAAACAAACAAACAAACTTTACAAAAAAAAGTTGGGTAGCTCAGTCAATTAAGCAGCTGCCTTCAGCTCAGGTCATAATCCCAGGGTCCCGGGATGGAGCCTGTGTCAGGCTCCCTACTCAGCAGGGAGTCTGCTTGTCCCTCTTCCCCCCAATGCACACTCTGTCTCTATCAAGTAAATAAATAAAATCTGTAAAAAAAAAAAAAAAAAGAAAAAAGAGAGAGAGAGAGAAGTTAGCAAACAAAGGAACGTACGGAAGAATAGTATTTCAGGTAGAATCCAAGGTGCCTTTCAAGGTCAGGAGAGGACCTAACTTACATTCAAGCAGGAAGATGAAAAAGAAAGGTGTTTCTAGACTTGCAAGGATTGAGAAGTTGAACATGCAGAGAGACATTGTCTGAGACCATGATTTGAGGATACTCTACCAAAACGAAAAATGAACCCAAGAAAGATGAAGATGGGAAATATAAGAAGCTGGTGAACAAAGATGGCACTGAAATTTATATACAAATCTAAATAATGGCTTACACCATAAATACAGAGGGCTGAAAGCATTTGTATCTGGACAAGCAGTGACTACTGAATAAAAGCTTAAGATAGGAGTTACATGCCAGATTAAGTCAAGAAGGCAATGTGTACTTTCTCAAAAAACGTGCTACATATGGAATGCACTACCAGAACAAGAATGTGAATAGTGGCTTTGAGCTTTCTTGCAGTTACAGGAGGAGCTCAGGCTTCACAGCTTCATCCAATTCAACATTGATTTGTCCCTACAGAGCCTGAGTTTCGTCTATCAGATAAAGCACCAAGTTGTGAGCCTCTATGGAAGCCATCACTGCAAGAGCCATTAAACCAAATGTTGCAAACCTTCTTTGCTCCAGTTATCAGTAATAAATCATCTAACAGAGTAGGAAGCAACATCTCTTGAGGCAAAGCAATCATGACGATAATGACTGTAAGAGCAGTAACAGCAGCGGCTGACACTTGCATTATGCTTACCCTGTTCCAGAAGCGATTCTATGCATATTATCCACATCACAACAGCCCTATAACATATATACTAGGGCTTAGAAGCCCATTTTACAGATGAGAAAACGGAATTACACAAAGCTTTATAAAACTTGCCACACACCTAGTTAACTAGTAGAGCTGAGATTTGAGCTCAGGCAGGCAGGACCAACTTCCTAGCCAACACATCCACCTGGATAGCTACTTGACATATTTTTAATAGAGCCCAAACTGAACTCTTGACCTAATCCTCCTGTTATTTTAAACAGCAACTTCACCCTTCTAATGACACCTTTCTAATCACCCAAAACCTCGAAGTCAACTTAGACTCTTCTTTTAATATTCCCCAACCAATCTGTGAGAAAATAAAGTTTATCTTCAAAATACATCCATATTTGGTCACTTCTTGCTACTAATACCATGATCCAAGCTACCCTTGCCCTGTTATATTCCACTCTCAACACAATCAGAATGACCCTGCTAAAATGTCACTCTCTGTTGAAATCCTCCCAATAAATAGCCTTTCATCTTATTCAGGGTAAAAGCCAAAGTCCTTCTTATGACACCTTACAAGCCCCTACATGATTTGCCTCCCTGACCTTATCCCCAGGTACTTCTCAAGTCCTATTTCTCTTCAAGTCCCGCCACACTAAGTCCACTCCAGCTGTCATTCTAGCCACTTTGCTCCCATCACCTAATCACACCATGCTCACTCCTCCTCAAGACCTTTATATTCTGCTATAAATCAACCTTCCTCACCACCCTACTCAAATATTACTTATCAGTGATATACTGAGGCTTTCTTTAACTACCTTCTATAAAATATCTACCTTTCCTATCCCCCTACCCAGCTTTCATTTTTCTCCATGGCATTTATCATCACTTAAAATACTATTTATGCATTGTCTGTACCAGAAGAATATAAATCTCAGGGAGATGTTTATCTCTTTTATTTATTTATTGCAATAGCCCCATGGTCTAGGAAAATGGCAGGTGCCCAAGAAATGAGTAATCCCATCATAAAATTATTAGGAAAAAAAATCCAAAAACCATAAAAGATTTATTCATGTGACCTTATTTAAAACAAACAAAATAAAAAACCCTTTATGCAATGAAAATAATGCCATAAGCAGAGTCAAAAGACAAATAAATCGAATGCAAAATATCTGCAGACTAGAGATCCTAAAATTTTAAAGAGAAAGACTAATGAAGAGGAAAACGGACAAAGGATATGAACAAGAATGGTTCACAGATGCTTTCCATACTTCAATACTATTCTTTACCTAACATTTTGGCAAAAATCCAGAAGTGTCTTTCATGTAGTTCAGTAAAGTTTTTGTGAATAGAGTCTTTGGTCCAACACATTTCCAAATTGATAGCTGCTATTGTTTCCTTACACACAGTTATTGTCTTTTTTTGTGATGATTCACCTTGCTGAATTCTCTTATGTTTTTTAATAGTTTAACTGATTCCGCTTGACTTCCTTTTTAGGTGATCATATAATCTGCAGGTAGTGTCTTTTTCTCTTTTCAATATTTACAGATCGTATTTTATTTTAGTTGTTTTGCCTTAGAAACACAAACATGGATAACTTAATCCTAGTTCTGCCACTTACACTGTGCAATCTATCCTCTCTGTGCCTCAATTTTCTCATCTGCAAAAACAAGGACAAGATCTTATCTTCAAGGTTAAGTAAGATTAAATGACATATTTCATGTAGAGCCCTTAGTAAAACTCTTGACAGTAGCCTGAATTAAGATAGTGATTTTACTTAAGGTATTTGTGACAGAGAGAAGTGAACATATTTGAGTGCTGTCGCGAGGTAAAAATCAACCAGAATAAGGGATGGATATGCTGAGAATGAGAGAAATAGAGGGAACAAAAGGCTGTGTGTCTTGGTTTCAGCTCAGGGAAACTGGGGGGGGGGGGGGGGGGGAACAGGTTTAGAAGTTGGTTTTTAGCACTTCAAACAGAAAAAAAAAAAAAGTAAATGAATATCTAGGTGTTAACACACTGCACTATACACGTCTCTAAGCACATCAATAAACTAGCACCATTTAGCCAGCGCTGTCAGTTCCTTTCTCAACCTATAGGAAATGTTACATCCCAATGGTGTTTGCTGCTTTATTATGGTCTTTCGGGTTTTTTGATACAAATCAACGAACTAAAGGTAAACCATTCACTATTTACCCTCGTTGCTTCAAGAACTTAGGGTTTCGATTTTTTGCACAAAAAGAAAAAAAGAAAAGAAAAAAAAAAGCGTTTAGCATGTGTCAGTGAGCAACCTGTCCGCTAGGAGCTGACGGTCTGGTGGAGGGACGAGTACAGTGGGAACACACGGAGGTTTCTAACCGCGTCTAGAGGGTCAGAAGCGCAGAGAAAAGGGAGCATCCTGGGCCCCCCTTGGCCCCACCGCATCGCCGCCGGGACCCCGCTGCTCCCCTCCAGCAGGGTCCTGGTACCTCTGGCCGTGGCGGCTGACGAACGGAGAGCCCCATCTCCGGCTTCCATCCCTGCGGCCCCAAAGAGACCTCTCCACGCCTGACCCCCCTCGCCGGCCGGGCGGACCCCACGCGCTCGCCCTCCCGCGACCCCGCGGCGTGGTCCTCACGCGGCCGCGGCGGCCTCCGAACCGAACCAAAAGGCAGACCCCGGAGGGGCCCCTGAGATCAAAGCGTGAAAAGACAGGGAATCACCTTTCATCAAAGTCCGCGGTCGGTTTTTTACCCAGAGCCGGGTTGGGGGGTTTGGAGAAAAGATTCTCAAAATCCATCACCCTCGCGAGGGCCCGGCAGCTGGAGTAACAACCAACGCGTGAGAGGAGGTTGGACCCGGCACTGCGCATGGGCCACAGGCCGCGGCGCGCATGCGCCGCCCCGCCCCCGCGCACGCCCTCTTGCTCCTCGGCGGCTCTGCGCAGGCGCCGGTCTGATTGCTTTTTTTTTTTTTTCTGGTTCGCTTCTTGGTCTATAATCCAATCTATTAGAGTTTTTAACCGGCGACCTTGGGATTCTCCTTCTTTCACTTTCATTAGGGTAGAGAATTGTATCAAGGCAGGAAAATAGAGCACATATTTGGGAAACAGAGCTGTTGAGTTTTCCTTACTATAATGCCTATGGGACACTGGAAATTGCAGGAATAATGAAAAGGAAGCCTCAAACAGTAGGCTAGGCTGGTGACCTGACTGGCTCCTATTGGGGAGGGACTGCTTGATTCCCGGCACGAATCAGGGTCCACTTCCCAGACAACTGAAGGGAAGTTTACTTTTTCTTGTTGTTTATATTATAGGCAGTCCCTTTTTGTATAAGAATCGTTACTAAAAACTGAGAGGAAAATTGGGGATTAAGATATTATCCCATTTGGAGGAAAGTACTAGGTCATACAACTCAGATTATTACCATACATAACATTTTCATATAAAATGTCCAGCCCATGGAAGGAAATTAAAATATGTAAAAAAGCAGCAAACATAGCAAGAAAAACTGACCTGCAAAGGCATCGGCTACTAGCCTTTTCAGATAAAAACTATAAAAAAGCTAAGTATGTGGTAAATTTACAGGAGACCACTGGCCCTGAGGCATGAAACACCAAACTTTCCCAGAAGATAAGGCCTGACTACCTTTGAAAATAGCTGCCACTAATGCCTGTAAGTCCATTCAGTGTCTTTTCAATATATAAGTAAGCATCTGAACACCTGCTTCTGCATGTAGCCCCCCCCCCTCCCTTTTTCCCATGCCTTCTTTAAAACCCTCCAGCTTTGGCTGGACAGGGAAGATGGTGTTTGAGAACCACCAGCAAATCTCAAGGAAAGTAGGCTGTTTCTGCTATAGACCAAGGGACTTAGGTCAGCAAGCAAGGAGTACATAAGCTTGAAGCAAGTTAACTCTTAAGACCGACAGGAGTGCTTTTACAGATTGATTTTTTTTTTAAAGATTTTATTTATTCATGAGAAACAGAAGAAGAGACATAGAGGGAGAAACAGGCTTCTTGCGAGAAGTCTGATACAGGACTGGATCCTAGAACCCCGGAATCACAACCTGAGCCACAGACACTCAGACACTGAACCACCCAGGTGTCCCCTACAGATTGATTTTTAAAATGGGCCCAATTCTCTACATTTTCCTACATTTCCACATTCTTTGCAATATGACTTTGCAGCTCCCGTCAAGTGCAACTCCTTTTTATTTAATCTCCTCTTTAATCTAAGTTGAATTTGTAACTTACTTTTTGCTAATAGAATGCAGCAGAAAAGGCCTGCCAATGCCAACCCAAGGCTCTAAGAGGCCATGTGTGTGTGTGCTTTGTCTTGAACTCCTGCCTTCTCCAGAACAAGCAGCTCAGGCCACCTTGCTGAAGAGAAGAGAGAGACATGTGGAGGATAAGACAAATGGCAGAGAGTAACAACATCCTGTTAACAGCCAGCAAGGCCCTAAAAGCAAAAGCAGCCAAGCCAACACACAGCTGGCCACAGACACACAGTGGAACCCAGTGGACAACTGAAGAATCTCCCAGATGATCCCAGTCCAAACTGCTGACCAGCATTGTAAGCTAAATAAGTAGTTGTTTTAAGCCAACAGGTTTTTAAAGTTTATTATATAGCAAAACCTGATAAAAAGGAAACTATAAAAAGTGCCATTAAGGAGCTGAAAAAGAACTAAGTAGAGCTTTTATTGATTGATATTTATTTATTTATTTATTCATGAGAGACACAGAGAGAGGCAGAGACATAGGCAGAAGGAGAAGCAGGCTCCCTGTGGAAAGCCCGACAGAAGACTCGATCCCAGGACCCCAGGATCACAGACTGAGCCAAAGGCAGACACTCAACCACTGAGCCACCCAGGTACCCCCCCAAGTTAAAAATATGCTACTTTTAGAAGTTAAAAATATGTTACTGAAATTTAAAAAAAAATCAATAGATTGTGTGGTACTTTTAAAATGTGTTCATAATGGGATCCCTGGGTGGCGCAGCGGTTTAGCGCCTGCCTTTGGCCCAGGGCGCGATCCTGGAGACCCGGGATCGAGTCCCACGTCGGGCTCCCGGTGCATGGAGCCTGCTTCTGTCTCTGCCTCTCTCTTTCTCTCTCTCTCTCTGTGTGACTATCATAAAAAAAAAAAAAATGTGTTCATATAGGAATGCATGGGTGGCTCAGCGGTTTAGCGTCTGCCTTTGGCCCAGGGTGTGATCCTGGAGTCCCGGGATCAAGTCCCACGTCAGGCTCCCGGCATGGGCCTGCTTCTCCCTCCTCCTGTGTCTCTGCCTCTCTCTATGTCTATAATAAATAAGTAAATCTTTTTAAAAAATTAAATAAATAAATAAATAAAATGTGTTCATATAGGAATGCATGGGTGGTTCAGTGGTTGAGCATCTGCCTTTGGCTCAGGGTGTGATCCCAGGGTCCTGGGATTGAGTCCCATATAGGGCTCCCCATGGGGAGCCTGCTTCTCCATCTGCCTATGTCTCTGCCCCTTTTTCTTGTCTCTCATGAATAAATAAATAAATAATCTTTTTAAAAAATAAAATGTGTTCACAAATTCCTTAACACTTTTCCCTTCAAAAGCTGGAGCCTATTCCCTTTTCCTTAAATGTGGACTAGATCTAGCGACTTCTAGCATATACAGTGTTAGGTATTAGATGCTGCCCAACTTCTGAGGCTAGGTGGTAAAAACCACTGCAGTTTCTGCCTTCCTCTCTTCAATTGTCAACCCAAAGGGAAGTCCGTCACCATGTCAGAAAGCACTCCTGCAGCCTGTGAAAAGCCAGCCATGTGAGTGAGCCACCTTGGAAGCTGGTCTGCCAGCACCTAACTCTGGGACAGAACTAACCAGCTAAGTAGCTCCTGGATTCCTGATCCACGAAAATATAAGAAGGTAAATGTTTATGTAACTGGACTTGGGTCTTTGGGCCCAGCAATGGTAGAAATGAGGCTGGACCCCAAATTTAAAAACACAGGCAAGGTTTTATTATAGGGGCAACAGCTGCAGCTGAAGGGAGACACAGTCATGACAAAAGTGTCAGACTGACTGGCTCTCTGAACAATAGCCAGAGAAACTTTTAAGGAGACTGAGGCAGGAAACGAGTGATGTAGGGGCAGGGAATTCCAGGAAATTGGGGGCACAGGCCCAGTTGACAAAACATGCTTCTTCATATACCGTATATTTCATTTGCATGTGTCTACCTCTGTGTGTGTGCTTTAGCATTATAATGAGTGAAAAGGTCAGTGAAAGGTATATTTGCTGCCTATTTTATCTCAGAATAGTTTGAACCTGGTCTAGGCTTGTTCCTTGGCTGGTGCTTTCTGCAAGAAAAAGCAATAACAGTTCACAGGTTGTTCTGCAAGAGAAGTAATAACAGCCACCCAAGAGAGTGCCCGATGCATAGGGGCATTTTCCCAAGGTCCCTGTCTCATTTATGTTTTGTGTTTTTTTTTTTTAAGGTTTTATTTATTTATTTGAGAGAGGGAGAGAGAGAGGGAGAAGCAGACTCCTTGCTGAGCATGGAGCTCAATCCCAGGATCCTGAGATCATGACCTGAGCTGAAGGCAGATATTTAACTGACTGAGCTACCCAGGCACCCTCATTTATGTTTTAAACCACAAACATTTGGGATAATTTGCTATGTAGCAATAGATAAGTGATGTCTCTATCATTATAAAGCAGCTGGCCTAAACGTAGGATTATCAGATGACCTAGCAATACTATTCCTGGGTATATACCCCAAAGAACTGAAAACTGGGACTGAAACAAATATTTGCATACTCATATTCATTGCAGCAGGAGGGCCAATAGGTGGAAATATCCCAAGTACTGGATAAATCAAATGTGGTATATCCATACAATGGAATATTATCCAGCCGCACAAAGGGATGAAATTCAGATACGTGCTACAACACGATGAAACTTGAAAACAGTAGGCTAAATGAAATAAACCAGGCTCAAAAACATAAACACTGTATTTCTGCTTATATGGAGTATCTTGAGTGGGCAAATCACAGAGACAGAAATAGAGGCTTTCAGTGCTGGGAGAGGGGGAAAAGGAGTTATTGCTTAATGGTTATAGTTTCTTTTAGGAGCAATGAAAAAGTTTGGAAGCAGACAGTGATAGTTGCACAGCAGTGTGAATGTAGTTCATGTCACTGAAACTGTTGCTTCAAAATAGTTAAAATGGCAAATTTTATATCATATATATTTTACCACAAACAAGCAAATGACATAAGATGATAGAATGCTCTCTTGAGTCCCAGTTTCAGTACTAGCTAGATGTTTTGAGGATATATCCTATAAATCAGCAGTCAATAATATGGTGCTGTTTGTCCCATAGTCAGGATTCATGGGTCTGGGAATTAAGCCATGGAAATGCGAGTGGACCCTTCCTTTATTATCCCTAGTAGAATTTTTTTGTCTTTAAAAAATTTTTGCTTTTAACCCCCAAAACTTGGGTTCTACTAGTCAAGAGCAGAGTTTTCAACCTTAACATTCTCACATTTTGGGGCTGAGTAATTGTGGGAGACAGTTCTGTGCATAATAGGAAGTTTAGCAGCATAGGGATGCTCTCCCCACTAGATGCCAGTAGCACTCCTTCCCTTGTTGGCACCTTTATAGTGGTTACAATATTTGTGTGCATTAAGGGCGGGGATGATTGTCACAGATAAACAAAGCCAGACATTAAAGCAGCAAAAACAGATTTCACTCAGAAATTACTGACTAAGGACTGAGCTCCATTTAGACTTGTAGACGTGACTGGGTGCTTTAAAGGGAGAATAAAATAACATAATTCAATTTACACGAGATGTTCAAAAGGGCAAATCCTTTTGAAGACAGGATTTGACAGATTATTAGAGACAGAAAGCAGATTATTGGTTGCCTGAGGCAGGAGTGGCAAGGCGGGATTAATTGTAAATAGGCACTTTGGGGAATGGAATGTTTTTGCTTTTTGTTAAAGATTTTTATCTATTTATTCATGAGAGAGAGAGAGAGAGGCAGAGAGGCAGAGGGAGAAGCAGGCTCCATGCAGGGAACCTGATGTGGGACCTGATCCCAGGTCTCCAGGATCAGGCCCTGGACTGAAGGCTGCACTAAACTGCTGAGCCACCTGGGCTGCCTGGAATGGAATGTTCTAAAACTGTTGGTGATAGCTTCATTACTTGGCAAATTTATTAAAGGCACTAAATTGTACACTTAAAATGGGTAAACTTTCAGGTATATGCTTTTATGTCTATAAAGCTATTAAAAAAAATAAAGGGAAGGGGCACCTGGGTGGCTTAGTTGGTTAACCGTCTTGAACTCAGGGTTGTGAGTTCAAGGTCACATTGGGATCTGCACTGGCCACGGAGCCTACTTTAAAAAAGGGGGTGGGGGTGGGGAGAATGAGAAGTGGGCTATCTGAATTAGCTACAGTAAGACTTAAATTAAGTAAAATAGTCACAATAGACAAAGACCTGAGAGTCTAACTCCAAATACTAATTAATGTTAATCAGACAACATAGATCTGCCTTTTGAGTTTCCTAGTTATGTATTATGTTGAAATGTGGCAAGTGCCTGCAGAATTATCTATCAGTGTGCAGGTCTTGTCAATGGTCACATTCAACTGTTTAAAAATGCAATTTCTTTTTTCTTTTTAATATTTTATGTATTTATTTATTCATAAGAAACACAGAGAGAGGCAGAGACAGAGGCAGAGAGAGAAGCAGGCTCCCTGCAGGAAGCCGAATGCAGGACTCCATCTCCAGACCCCAGGATCAGGCCCTGAGCCGAAGGCAGACGCTCAACCACTGAGCCACTCAGGTGCCCCTCTTTTCTCTTTTTCAAGGTACCTATTCAATTTTTTTTTTAATTTTTAAATGTACTAATTGCGATTGTGATTGCTTCTGAATGCATTGCATTTACACGTTGACCAAACGCATTACCTACCACAAAGGTATGAGAGGATTTACCACTGTCCATCACTTCAGTACAAAACAAGGAACTTTCCTTCAGAAGGAAGTTAATTTACTACAGAAGCCAAACCGTTTGACACGTCGTTAAAAAAGGTCAGGTTCATAAGTATAAAGACCTGTGATGGCTAGTGTTTGTTTATAAAATATCCGTGTATATTTCACACATGGAATGTTAAGAGGTTTTTACTAAATAACTTAAAGCTGACTTGTTATTTTTATCAACTTTTTAAATTGCTTTTATCATTACGAATAATCGGGTAAATTTGCTATCAACTATGGGAAACAGTTAGGTGCCGAGCTATTTTCTTGAAAACGCTGCCGAGTACGAGACCTCACAAAAGGAGGCGCTATCCTGTGGCAGGAAGCGCATTTTCCCATTATTTTAAGCGACCGAGATTTTTCTTACGAGAGTCTACACCCGCGTGTCCTTTGACCACCCCGCCCAGGCCGCAGAGTGGCCTTGGGGGTCGGGCTGCGAGGCCGCGCCTCGAGCCCCGTCAGCCCGTCCCTCAGCCCGTCCCTCAGCGGGGCACGCCGCGCCAGGCCCAGGGGCGCGGAGCAACAACGCGGGGCTCGCAGGCCGCCTCCCCCGCCCGGTTCTACCTCCGGCGCCGCCCGGCCCCGCCAGCTGGCTGCCGCGTCCGCCGCTTCCCAGACGAGGACGGGGACCCGCCCCTGGCGGTGATTGACGGGCGGCCTCCTCCAATGGGCAACGCGCTCGGCCCCGGCGGGCCGGCCGAGGGCCGCGGCACGCGGAGGAATCTCTCCTGCCCTTTAGTCCCGGGCTAGGTGTTGCGGCAGGCGCCATTTTATCGAGCCGCCTGTCTCGGGTGCCGCCATGTTGGTGAGGAGAAATCACCGTTACGGCCAGTGTCCAAATCCCCGCGTCGCTGCACGCCGCCCGCCCGCCCGCTCCCAAGCCTCAGCCACCGGCGGCGAATAGAGACTAAAGCGGCAGCGCCGGCAGCGCGGGGCCGTTGCCCAGTGTTTGCAGTTAGAACCCCATCTCTCTGGCGTGGTTGTTAATAGACTGGAAAGTCTGTGTCTGTGTCGCTCACTAGTAACCGTGAGTTTTTACCACTTCGTCACCTCTCGGCGGCGGCCGGGAGCAGGTACCCGCAGGCGGCGCAGGGGTCCCCCCCGCGCCCCGCCGCCGCCGGCCTCGCAGACCTGTCCTCCAGCCCCGCCCCGTTCTTGACCAAACATGACAGACTCTGAACATGCAGGGCACGACAGGTCGGGAACCCTTCTTGTCTGTCTTTCTGTCGGATGAGAGGAGGGGTCTGGGGCGGCGGGAGCGGGCCGGGGCCGCGCGCCTCCTGCATGACTTAGACGTCTCTGTGTGGCTCCCTCAGTTCCATGACGTGCGCCCTTATGTAAAGCCCAGGCTGGCGGCCGCGGGGGAGGTCGGCCCGGCCGCGCCCGCCTCCCCGCGCCGGGGTCCTTTCCGGCCGGCCCCGCCCCCGGCCGGCACGTGCGAGCCCCCCGCCCCCGGGCGGCTCCGTCTGCCGCTCGGTCTGCGCCCGGCGCCTCCCGCGTGCTGGCTCGGTGCTGCGGTCCAGCCTGGCTGCGGCGGAGCCTCTCCCAGCGCAGGGCCCGCCGTGCGCTTCCAGATGGGACCAGCCCGGAATTTGTAGTAGCTGGTGTTGTAGTTGACTCCTGCCCGAGCACACTTCTAAAAATAAACTTTTCTTTTTTTTTTTTTTTTCGGGGGGGGGGGGGATTTTTTAAACAACCCCCAAAGGCCATGTGTTTATTTATATAGTCTTAGTCCTCGGAATTTGAAAGCGTTTCAAATTAAAAATGTGAACACAAAGTACTTAGGCTTTGCGGACCTCAGTGTAGCACAGCTTTCTCCTAAAAGTACAAACTCCATGGATTATCCCATCTAGCTGCGTTTTCTAAATACTGTGTGTGATTTGAACAGTTAAGGGAGATTATGATATTTTTGCTGTGGCTCAAGGGGCCCATTCTTGGTTCCTCTTAGTGCTTTGGGGGGTATTTTCATATCCTGAAAAGCGCAAATAGTCTACTTAGTTGGGTTAGGTTTTTAATTTACATTGCTATCTACCTTAGTCGTAAAAACAGAAAGAGAGGGCTTTAGTTCATTAAATTACTGGAATAAAATACGTGGCATCTGCTTCTTATTTAGAATATTTAGAAATAGGAAATTCCTATTTTGTGACTAGAAGTAATCAAAAGTATATATTGTAGTGTAAACTTAGGTACAGATCGCTCAAGTTTTTTTACCTGTGGAGTAATGTGATGTGCTCCTGGCGAAGCATTACAAGCTTTTTTTTTTTTTTTTTTTTTGTTAACCTCACAAGTAGAAATAACAAACATCACCGAAATTTGAAATATCTAGACATTTGGCAACCTTGAGAGTGATAAAAATACTTCAACAATTTTAATATCCTAGTAATGAAAGTAGATCTCCAGAAGGCAAGTCAATTAAACATAACAGTAATTTTTTATAAAGTAAAAAACAGTTCTTTAAAATTATGGCTACATAAGCTTGCACTTGACATATCTTTCATGATTATTTTACATTATCTTGTCACTAAAATGACAGAATTCTTGGAATCGGCTAACTAATGTTTTGAGAAATTTCCTATTATGAATTTCCCACTCTGAGCATCTGTGGACAAACCGATGACTGGGTTTTGGACTAATGCAGCCTAAAGTTCATTATTTTGTATGGCAGAAGGAAATGTGTTCTCTGTCTACAAAGCAGCTTTAATATGTAGAATTAGGTATTCTGTGTAATGAGGAAACGGGTCACCAAATTCAGGTATTGCAATAACTTTGCCAGTAAGGAACTGTGATGTCAGACTTTAAAAAGAATTTGGAATTTTAAAATACCAAATTACAAGTTAAAAAAAATTTTTTAAAGAAGTTTTTGTGGGATTTATTAACCACTTAGAACTAAGAACTAAAGATTAGATAATAGTGATTTTAGCCTTTTTTGTTTTAAGACTAAGAAAATAATATTTACTAGTATTATTGAAACAAAAAGCAAAGCTTCATACTCAGTTGTTAAATGATGATACTATTTTGAGGCAAAAAGAGATGATTTAACTTTGACACATTTTTCTTTTCAACCTATACAAAAAGCAAAACAATAACATCAAAAAACAAAGTGAACTAGGAGTCAGGAAATGGTCTAGCTCCAGCTTTGCTACCACTTAGCTTTGTGAACTTGAGCAAACCTAGTTTCTTTATTGATAAGAGGGTTCTGCAAGAGTTTTTCAAGTTCTTACAAGGTCAGTGTATTTCATCCTCCTCCTGAAAGTTTTTTTTTTTTTAATATTGCTATCATTTCTATCAACATGTGCCAAATTGAGAATAACTATACTAGATTAATGTTTTACAATCTTAGCTAATCATCAAAATCACTTTAAGAAATAAAGATTTTTGTCTTGCCCAGAGCTACTGAATCAGAATCTCTAGGGGAAGATTGTGGTAATCTATTTTTAATAGATTGTGATCCTTAAGAAATGTAGGGAAAAACGGACTAGTCTATGGAATCCTGAAATAATTCTGTGCTTCCATATTATAACTATTTTATACTATAACACAAGTTTCTGTGAATTATGTGAAGATATATTTGAATTCTGGTATGTGGAGCCAGGCATTGTTTCGAGGATACTCTTTTTCTGACATTTTTGAAAATTAAGGCATACTGTGAATATAGAGGAAAAAGTTGAATATATGATTTTTATTTACAACTACTGTATATGAATTAAAGTATTACTATTATAACTTACATCAGAATGAGATTTTAAATTAAAATTCACAAAAGGAGCTCTTTTTTCTTTAAAAAAAT
The DNA here is from genome assembly GCF_053574225.1 of Canis aureus. Taxonomy (NCBI): domain Eukaryota; kingdom Metazoa; phylum Chordata; class Mammalia; order Carnivora; family Canidae; genus Canis; species Canis aureus. The sequence continues at coordinate 28,232,020 of NC_135622.1, read as the reverse complement.
TGAATTTTACTTGCACATGTTTTGTATGATGAACATTTTGCACAAGATTTGTTTGCCAAATGAGGTTACTTTTTCAAAAAATACTTTAAATATTTTCATGCCTAGAGTGAAAATACGATATTTTTATTTTTATTTTTTATTTTTATTTTTATTTTATTTATATCCATAAATAAATTTGTGGATATACAGAATATTGGTAGAGGTGGGTAGGATCTGAGAAATCAAGAGTAGAGGTGGAAAAGGAGTTGGGGGAAGCCAAAGGGAGATAAAATTCTTGTGTCTCTTTTCATTCAATTCTTCTCTTTCATCCGGTTCTGTTAGGTACAACTTCAGCCACCTAGCTTTATATTTCACTGGATGATGACCCAGTTAAAACAATACACAAACAACTTTTAAAGGCTAAACACTAGGAGTCCCTGTTTGGACACATGTACAGTAGGGTAGGACAGACAAATATACACCTAAGTAACTATTACATAATTTTCTGAAATATGCTGAAAGTAAAAAGGTTTACAGGGTCTGCACTGGGAAGAATAATTTTAACATGAGTAATATAAGAGCTTGTGATTCTGAGAGTCTTTAATTGGTAAGAGCTATATATTATTCCGTAAGAGGTTAATTTATTCTTTGCCCATTATGAATGACTTTCTCACCTTCTTTCCCTCCTCTCTCCACTTTCCTTCCTCATATAAAACAAAAACAAAACTCCCAACTAGTCAGAATCATAGTAGTTTTTTTCTCCTCCCACTCCCAGCACATAATGACTGAAACATTGCCAAGAGACTACACTGGAAAATTAAGGGATGATGACAGAGACGCTGATTACACTTTCCATTTGTAACACGGTTTTCTTTTGATTCTCACATTAATCCCATGAGGTAGTATACTATTACAATGCTCAGTAACTTGTCTACAAGATCCCACAGAATAGGGGCTAGATAAGAGGCCCAGGTATGCAAACTCCTACCTGAAGTATTATTTTCACTCTTCATTATGTTTGCATGGGGATGTAATACAATAAGTTCTAGCTTTTAACTTTCTAAATTGTTAGAAATTGTAATGTGGTACATGTAAGAGAGCCCTACGTTCTCAGTAAAACCTAGGTTTTGATCCTGATTTTTCCTCTAACTTGGTTGATATTTTTCTATTTTCCATGATTATTTTTATTTGTGAAATAAAGTAGTTGAACTAGGTGATATTCAATCTTCTTTCCTACTTTAATGTCAGTAATTTTAATTTAAAAGATTGCAAATGCCTTATTTCACATTAGAGTTCACTTGATGTTCTATAAAATACATGGTTTATAAATTAATTTGTGTACTTGAGCAAATGCCTCCTCTCAGTAGGCTACTAATGAATTTATTTTTAATTGTAAAATACACATGTAAAATTTACATCTCAGCTATTTGTAAGTGGACAGTTCAGTAGTGTTAAGTACCTTCCCATTGTTGTACAACCTATCTTTAAGAACTCTGTTCATCTTGCAAAACTTAAATTCTATCAGTTTATTTTTTACTCCTGAATCTACTAATTTGACTATTGTTAAAACTATCAAAATGAGCTTTTCTTTAGCAAATGTAAAAAACCCAAGGTAAACATCATGTTCATATTTGATGTGGGAAAGCACTTTGACTCTTATTAGACATTTTTCTTTTCCTAGTCCTTCATAAGTATACTATTTCATTTACTTTTAAATTTTCATTGATTAGATTTTCATTCAGCAGACTTCTGTGCAAAGTATATAGTGTTAAGCACTGGGATTTGCTCTCTAGGATCTTATCATGTAGTAGGAGAAATAGACTGGTAAATACATAGTTATAGCACTAGTACTATAATAAAGTTATAAATTGAGTGCAGTGGTGACATAGGTGGGGGTTTCAGGGAGGCATCATGGAATTAGCTACATCTGGAGGATGAATAAAAGTTTGGCTAAGCAGATTCAAGTATATGAAAAACATGAAGATGTGAAATGGCATAATGGCTTCAGAGAGGATAAAAAAGTATGTGAAGCATGTACAACGTATTTTGGGGAATGAGGAAAAGGCTTCAGTGAATTAGGGATCTGACCCTGTATGATAGAAAGATCTCATCAAAGTTTTTAATTTTTTTTTTAAATTTTATTTATTTATGATAGTCACAGAGAGAGAGAGAGAGGCGCAGAGACAGGCAGAGGGAGAAGCAGGCTCCATGCACCGGGAGCCCGATGTGGGACTCGATCCCGGGTCTCCAGGATCGCGCCCTGGGCCAAAGGCAGGCGCCAAACCGCTGCGCCACCCAGGGATCCCAAGTTTTTAATTTTTTTTAAAGTTTATTTACTTAAGTAATCCCTATACCCAGTGTGGGGCTCAAACAACCCCAAGATCCAGAGTCACATGTTCTTCTAACTGACTGAGGCAGCCAGGCAGGTGCTCCTCTCATCAGTTTTTTAAACAGGAGAATGTTCAGATGCATTTTTGGCATGATATCTTAAGGGGCTAGGTGGAGGCAAACTACAGAAAGGGAGATCAGTAAAAGGAAGACAAGTTAAGGAACTTTCAATAATTTACATTAAGTATTAAGCACCTAATATTTAATATATGTTTGTTTTGGACTTCAGGAAGACAGCAGTAAAGAAAAAAATCCTTTACCTAATGGAGTTTATATGTTCTTTGGAGAAAGAGACAATAAACATGAAAAACAAATGTGTTCAATGCTGATAAAGTAGAAAGGGAGGTGGCATATCCTATGGGTTCAGGGATGGTATTTCCACTTTAAATAGATATTTAGGGAAACATTCAACTGAAAAAGTAACCTTTGAGCAAAATCCGGAAATGAGAGAGCAATCCAGGTTCAGAATGTCTGGAGGAAAAGCATTCTAGATAAAGGGAGCAAAAGGTGAAAAAAGCCTGGAACCCAGGACGAGCCTAGTGTAATTAAGAAAGAAACAAGGGAGTAGTGTGGCTAGAGAAAAGAATGAGCAAGGGGGAGAGAAGTAGGAGATGAAGTTAGATGGGCAACAGGGGCAATTCTGTCGTGCCTTGTAAAGCCATTTTAAGCAACTTGGATTTCACTCTGAATTGTACAGGAGCCACTGGAGAATTTGAACAGAGGAGGAGCGGGATCATGCTGTGGTAAAGGAATGGTAAAAAGGAAGTTGCTTATAGTAATATAAGTGACAAGTGATGATGGTTTAGGCCAGGGAGGTGAAAATGGTTGGATTTTGGATATGGTTTGGAGATAGAACCAGTTGGATTTTCTGATGGATGTGTAGTGTGAAAGAAAGGAATGAGTCAAAAAAAAAAAAAAAAAAAGGAATGAGTCAAAGCTACTGTAAAGTCTAGAAATTGGGTAGCAGACCTGATCAAAAGCATTGGCAATGAGAAAGCAGACAAAAGGCAAAATTCATGAGATATTTCTTAGAGTTAATAGAACCAGAGATAAAGATCTGAGAGTTTTTAGCAAAGATGTTAGTTAAAATGATGAGATCATTTTGTGTAGTAGACCATAAAGTGATAGGTGTAGTAGACCATAAAGAAGACAGAAGTTTTCTAGAAGCCAAGAAAGGAGAAAGTTTCAAAGAAGGGACAATCACAGAGCAGATGAAAGGGTTGAAAATTGGCCACAGGATAGCCTAAATTAGAACCTTTAAAAGCATGAATGAGAGAGTGCTTCAGGGTTTGCAAGCAGCTGGCCTTCATGCCTAAAATATGTCCACATTGTTGTTTGCCTGACAGGATGTTGTAAAAATATTTGTGTGTGAATGCTATTAGACTTGACTTGTGTTCTTCATCCTCCACAGTCTTTTCACTGATATTTTCTTTGCAAACTCAGCACCTGAGGTCTCCTCATACAGTGACTTGCCCCACCATGGTAGGCATTTGAGTTTGTGACCCTTTGTTACGTGATAAAGTCAGGTTTTTACCTGGACAGACAGGTGATCTGGTTTCCAAAAAAAAAAAAAAAAAACTGAGGCCTTGAATTTACCAAGTCAAGCCTCCAGTCAGTCCGCAGCTGTCAGAATATTCTTTTGTGCTTTGATGTGCCTAGTGGCCTCACTTCAGTTTTTCAGATTCAGAAACTGCTCAGTCTCAGAGCTGATCAGACTTGGAGATACTAATTCATGCTAAAAAGTAGTAACAGTGGCTTACATTTACATCGTACTTAATATATGCCAGGTTCTGTTTTAAGTGCTTTACACAGATGACTGCATTTAATCTTCATCACAGCGCTACACAACAGCCCTCATTTTACAAATGAGGAAACAGACAGTAAGAGATTGATGAATTTCCCAAGGCTGCAAAGTAATCAGTGGGAACTCAAGTAATCTGATACCAGAGCCTTTATTTTAATCAAGGATAGACATCCTTATCACAGGAGAATATGTGTGTGTGTATCAGAATACCAATTCAGTCACATAAAATGACTAGATGTTTGTATCAGGGAGGGTATTCTCTCCATGTAGAATGCTACATGGAAAACCAAATTATCAAGAATTGCCTAATGAACAGGAGCATGGAATTAGAATGAAGGAGTTGATTGTAAATAACTGAAATTTTAAATGGCATCAGGCTCTGATACAGTGATTTTTCCATTTTCATAATGTATCTGCCAAGCAGTTACTTGCATCTATCAGTCTTACAGAATATCCACTGTCCTGGGCAGTACTTATGTGGGCACTGGCCATATCTCTGTCTCTCCACCTTTCTTTTTTCATCCTTTCTATTGCTAACCAGTCCTTCTTTCTGATAAGTACATTTCTTTTCATTGCATATTAATATCTTAAATTTAGTCATCTTTTACTTGGTCCTGTGTATCTGACTTGCTCATCTCTGTTTTGGTTCATCTTATTTTGATATTATGGTTGAACTTTTTGAGGATGTTCCTATTTCTAGTATCTTCTTTGAGGTGTTTGGGTCCTGGGAGGTGTTATTTGACTACTGATGCTGTGTACCAACTCAGATAGCAGTCATTGGATGACCTTTGCAAAAGCAGTTTTAGCAGATTATCATTACTCTTGGCAAAGAGCAACCTTTCTCTAACGTAAAATAGCTTTATATATATATATATAAACACATATATACACACACACACACACACACACACACACATATATATATATTTGTAAGAAAGCTCCATGCCAGCATGGAGCTCAATGCAGGGCTTGAACATAAGACCCTGAGACCAAGACCTGAGCTGTGATTGAGTCAGACACTTAAACAACTAAGCCACCCAGGCGCCCATGCTTTGTTTTGTTTTTAATGTGAGTTCATGGCTTAACATTACTACTTTACATGAACTCTTAAATACTTCAACATTCATAAATTATACACCCACATTTTTGAGTGGCAGATAACTATCCAAGCAAGTCCCAAGGAGTGTTTAAAGGGAATCCTAAGTTTATTCATTAAGATTATAAAACCACATAAAAATCATTAACAATCTATTTATAAAAGTAATAGAAAAAAAGAACTTAGATTTAGAACTCATGATACTCAATATTTTACGTATATTGCTATTTTTTTTAAGATTTTATTTGTTCATTCATGATAGGCAGAGATACAGGCAGAGGGAGAAGCAGGCTCCATGCAGGGAGCCCAACACGGGACTCGATCCTGGGACTCCAGGATCACGCCCTGGGCTAAAGGCAGGTACTAAACCGCTGAGCCACCCAGGGATCCCCCATATATTGCTATTTATAATTCATATACTTTAATTCATTTGATCCATGTAGACAGAACAGATGTTAGTATCTTCATTTTATAGTTTAGAAAACAGAGGGTAAATAACTATTTACCACAGTCTGTATCTCCATAGCATTTGGTTTTGTACTCTTTCCCCTGCCACCGTTATTTCATAAAGGTAGTAAATCTGACACCAAATGCTGGATTGGGATATTGGATACTTAAAAAGGGGTTAGGGGGCAGCCCAGGTGGCTCAGCGGTTTAGCGCCGCCTGCAGCCCGGGGCGTGATCCTGGAGACCCGGGATCGAGTCCCACATCGGGCTTTCCGCATGGTGCCTGCTTCTCCTTCCGCCCGTGTCTCTGCCTCTTTCTCTCTCTCTCTCTGAATAAATTAAAAAAAAAAAAATTTTTTTAAAAAGGGGGTTAGGGTTTTTTTTTTTCATTTTAGATATTACTGATCCCAGGCAATTTCAGTCTACTTTATTGTAAATTCATCTTATATGACAAGAGTTTTTCTAAAGAGATAAAAAATTGAATGTATAAAGAATATTGATTTTTCATGTATTCTTAAAAGAGTATGAAATCAGTTAAATCTAGCTAACTGCACATTTTTAGCTATGGAAAACAAGAATTCTTCCATTGTATCTGAGTTTTAACCTACTAGACAATTTGTTGAAGATACATAAGAGATCAGAAGAACCAACACCTCTTTTGTTTGGATTTTCCTTGATGACTGGCAGTTGACAATAAAATATTAGATCACTGGTTTTTGTGTGTGAGGCTTGAGTTCTTTGTAAAGGCTACTCTTTGGCCCATAAAGGAACTTGTGGGTTGATTTCTACATCCTTGGCATACATAGGAGTCTATTTTAAAATTATGTTTTATGTAAGCAAACAAAAATGGAACTGAATAATGCATTTATGTAAGAAATACCTACATATTTTGGCTGTATATATACATATTCACCAAATATACATTTTTTAAAAATACCAGTTATCCAGGTGTCAAAACCAGCATTTAACCAAACCTTAGACTAAAGTTAGTATCATCATAGATTATATTTCTGTAATATGAATAAATCTGAAATATCCCTTAAATTATTGTAATTATTAGAAATGTTGGTCTATTTAAAAAATAAGACATTCCAGTGAAGCGATAATTTCTCAGCACTGCCTATTACAAATTACTCCCATAACTACTATAATGCACATCATAGAGGGTCACTTTCAACTGAGATTAGTGGAATACAGGATAGTTGGGGGAACTTTTTTTCCTCTAACATTTTCCTTTTTAAATATTTTTTTAAAAATATCTAGAGCAAAGATGATTGATTATATTACATATAACTTTAGAGCTTTTTCTCATGAAATTTTGATGTAACAGTTATTCTGTTTTTAATTCATTCACAAAAGATGTGAATTCTCAAATAGGATTTCTTCTTGAAAGATTCATGGGGTTAAATAATTTAAAATCTTCCTTAGAAGTTATTTTGTTTAATATTGTGAATAAAAAAATAATATTGTGAATCATTAGAATGCCAAATAATTGAATAGTTAGAATTATGATAAAATTTCTATTATTCCGTTTTGTATTTTTCATTTAAATTTTTACAATCCTTTGTCAGCATAAGCAGTCTATAATATTTTTCTTAAAATCAATAGCTAGGGACTCCTGGGTGGCTCAGCGGTTGAATGTCTGCCTTCAGCTCGGGGCATGATCCCAGTTGGGGGATTGAGTCCCACTCAGGCTCCCTGTGAGGATCCTGCTTCTCCCTCTGTCTCTCTCTGTGTCTTTCATGAATAAATAAATAAAATCTTAAAAAAAAAATTAATAGCTCTACATAATTACAATAATTACTCTCTCAATATTATTACTCTGGTTTTCTACTTGGCAGTTTGAAGATCGTTAGTTTCTTTTATACATAAAACGGTTTTCGTAATCATTAATTGCACATTTTTTCTTCATTAATGAAGATCTCATTGTACTTGAACTAATTGATAAAATTTCAATATGTAAAGCACATGAGATTCTTGTAAGTTATACCTAAAATACCATCTTAACTTGGAAAATGGATATTCAGATACTAATAGTAAACCCAGATGACATGGCTTTTTTAATATATATGACCCACTAAGTTATAATAGTAACTAACCTAAGGATCATGTAATTGCCAGTCATGTCATATGCATGATCCAGAAATGACTTGAAGCAGGCCAAGGCCGAATGGAGAAACATGCTTTAGCTGTATACTTAGGCCAAAGCCTAATTTCAGCATATCTTTAAAAAAAAAATCTACTCCCATGACACTCCCAAAAACCTGGAGCCCCAGTACCTCATATCATAGGTACTGGGGCTCTGGTAACAGGTAATTTGGCATTTGGGGAACTTTAACAGACCAACTGGGATTTTTTTTAATATTACTGGGTCATAGGCAATTTTACCCAGTTTGCTGTAGATTCATCCAACAAAACTTTTTCGACTTTTTTTCTGATGTCATAATACCTAGAATATTTTCTAGCTTTCAAATTCTAAGAGTATTTTATTTGCTGATTTGTTTCTGTTGAGTTTCTAGCTCCTTCAGCCTGTACTGGAGAGCCTAAGTCAAGAGGATAAATTGAAAGAGAATGAAAGTAAATGAATTTTAGCTTGGGCTAACCAAGATAATAAATGAAATATAAAAAATAATTTTTAAAATGTAGTCTAAAAAAAACCTATAGCAAGCAAATACAAAATGTTGTTTTATTACTGTAATAGTCTATCTCTGCTTATGGCATAAAGGATGTTTGAGGAGTAATATGTTTTTTCTTCATGATGTCAAATATAAAAGCTCAAGGATATATTTTAAAATTCTTCATTTCATGGGACACCTGGGTGGCTCAGCAGTTGAGCTTCTACCTTTGCCTCAGGGCGTGATCCCGGAGTCCCAGGATCAAGAGCCAAGATCAAGTCCCGCGTCCTCGGGCTTCCTGCATGGAGCCTGCTTCTCCATCTGCCTATGTCTCTGCCTGTGCGTGTGTGTGTGTGTGTGTGTGTGTGTGTCATAAATAAATAAAATCTTTAAAAAAATCTTCATTTCATAGATTGATATACAGCAATGCCTCTTCTATATGGCACTGGGCAGGGAATTTACCATCAATAGATATTTTATTATCAGAAACTAACTTTATGAGGCACCTAGGTATCTCAGTCAGTTTAGTGTCTGCCTTCGGCTTGGGTCCTGATCCCAGGATTCTGGGATCAAGCCCTGCATTGGGCTTCCGGCTCAGCAGGCAGTCTGCTTCTCCCTCCCCCTTTCCCCTGCTCATTCTCTCTCTCTCACTCTCCCTCTCTCTCTCAAATAATTTTATTATAAATATTTTCAAAGGATCTCTTTGTAAATAAAATATGTGGCATGCTTTCCTGTCTTACTAACTAGACAATTACTGATTTATATTTTTCTTAATTATTTTGGATCATCATGACCATCTGTTGTCACCAAAATCACTATGAACCCTAGGAATTATACTTCATCTTACATTTTCTGTTGTGTCCTAGACACTTTGGTAATATGGGAGGCTTTCACAAGGATTGTTGCTGAGTGTAGCTTAATGATAGGATAAAGGAGAAACAGCCTCAAGAACAGACTCCAGATTTGGTCTACCACAGCTGCTTTTCTGCTTTTATTTGTTCGAAATAATTTTTCATTATTTGAAATAATTTTTCATAATTTCCCCTGGAATCCATGCTTTTTGGATTTAGAACTTTTCCCAATTTCTTTTTTTTTTTTTTTTAATTTATATACGAGAGAGAGGGAGAGGGAGAGGCAGAGACACAGACAGAGGGAGAAGCAGGCTCCATGCAGGGAGCCCGGCGCGGAACTCTATCTCAGGACTCCAGGATCATGCCCTGGGCCGAAGGCAGGCGCTTGAACCGCTGAGCCACCCACGCTGCCCCCTTTTCCCAATTTCTATGAAAGTATCTGTCATCTTCCATACGTGTTCCATTAAAATGGTATGGGTTTCAGGTAAGTCATAAGAGGAAAGAAAACTTCAGTTGAGGACTATTATGAACAATGCTAAGTAATTACCTAACTTTATCTCAATTAACCTTTAAACAACTTTGTGATGGTAGATTGATTGATCCTTTCTTTGGATGAGGAAACTGAATATTAGGGCCACAAGATAATTGGTTCAAGTTAGTATAGGTAGTATATGACTGGGAAGTAGAATCTGAACCCAGATGTTTCTGGCTCTAAAGCTTTTTGTTCTTCTACCTTACTATGATGCCTTTTTAAATAATCAGTTTTAACATACTACATGTTAGGTTTTTTTTTTTTTTTTTATGTTTGGTTATTCTTGTTTAACACTCCAGCTTTAATTTCCAGGTTCAGGTGACCTTGCTTTGCCAGAATCTTGGGTCCTCATTAAATAAAGTGTGTGTTTGGTTTTGGTTTGGTTCCTCTTTAACTTCGGGTGAAAGTTGCTATTCTGGCAGCCAACAACCTCATCAGTGTTTGACTCTTCTGGATGTTGGTGCTTAGCCCCTGTTTTGTTTTTATTGAACAGCAAATCTTAGTGATAATATAGCAGTTTTAATTACCTATAGCATTCCTCTCTTTTCTTTCCATCTTCTGACTTTCATATGGAGGCTTTCACCTTAAGGAAGCCGTTAATCTAAACTGTGCCACTCTTTTTTTTTCAAGTCACATACGTGATCTTTAATAAAATTCAACGGTACTCCTCATCAGAAACCCTGGAGGCGAGAAAGCAGTGGGATGATACATATTTTTTTAAAATTTTTATTGAAGTACAGTTGACATAACAATGTTGTGTTAGTATTGTAACATAGTGATTCAACAGTTCTATACTCAGTACTCATCTCAATAAGTTTAGTCACTGTCACCATACAATATTATTACACAACATTATTGACTATATTCTCTCTGTACTTTTCATCCCCGTGTCTTATTTTATAAGCAAAAGTTTATACCTTTGAATCCCCTTCACCTATTTTTCCCATTCCTCTAACCCCCTCCACTTTCGTACTCACCAGTTTGTTTTCTGTTCATGAATCTGTTTGATTTTTTGTTTGCTTGCTTGCTTGTTTAATTATTTACATACCATAGTAAAATCATATGGTACTTGTTTTTGTCTGACTTATTTCATTAGCATAATACCCTATATGTCCATCCCTGTTGTCAGATATGGCAAGATATAATTTTCTTTTTATGACTGAGTAATATTTCACTGTGTGTGTGTGAGAGAGAGAGAGAGACAGCTTTTTTATCCATTCATCTACTGATGGATATTTATGTTGCTTCAATATCTTGTCTGTTTTAAATAATGCTGCAATAAACATAGGGGTGTATATATCTTTTCAAATTACAGTTTTCATTTTCTTTGAGTAAATACCTAGTAGTGGTATTCTGTTTTTTTCTATTAGTATATTTCTAGTTTTAGTTTTTTGAGGACCCTACATGCTGTTTTCCACAGTGGATGTACCAATTTACATTCCAGCTAAAACTGTACCACTACTTTATCAACTTGTGTGGGACCCTGAAATGAAGAGGGAAACCCATTTTCCAACTCTATATAATTTGATTCTTTTTACTTTTTCAAAAAAATCTATGCAATAAATTTTTTTGGTGTATTTCCTTTGAACCCCTAAAAAATACTGTTTAGTAAAAAGAAAACCTTATAACTCCTTATAATTCCAAGTCCCATATTATCAATCCAACTGATCTAGCCTGGTGATTGCCATTTCCTTACAAACATTAAAATCACTTCTGTGGAAGTTACTTATTTAAGTTAGGTAATTCATATTTACTTTTGCATGTGAGAAAAATGCAACCTTCAGACCTTAAAAGTTCTTTGGTATCATCTCTTAAAATACCACTTAAATGTGTGTTGATGATGTTTCTTTTCCTTAGCATTTTATTATGATAAGTTTCAAATATGCAAATATGTGAAGGAAGCTTACAATAAACACACTCATATCCTAACAAGCAGTTGGTGAGCTTCTTAAATAATCTTTACATTCGCTGCTATTAAGTGGTTTGTTTGACTATTTGCAGTTTCTTCCTAAGACCAAATGTGTATAGCTATAATAGCAACATGATAAAAAAGAACTATGAATCTGGGAATCAGACTGAGTTTGGGCTCTAGCTCTGTCATCTGTTAGCAGAATCAGTTAAGCTCTTTGTCCTCTTTCTTACCTGCTTAATGAGGATAAGCAACATATTTCATAGTTAACATGAAAATGAAGAGAACTAATCAAACATGTCTGCAGCATAGTAAGTATTCAGTAACTTAACTATCATATTAGTGGGTTTTTTTTTTTTTTACTACAAATTTGATTTAAGATACTATTTTACTTCAGAATTACTGTTACTTGGTCATAAACACATCTGCTGGAATTGAAGATAACCTTAAACAGTGAAAGAATTAGGTAATGAAAAGTGTAGACTAAAAATCGCTGAAAATTATATTTAAAGTATTAAAGTCACATATCCATAATCCTCTGATGGCCCCCAGGTTTTTAAAGGTTCCGTTGCAGGCAGTATTTTGGCTTTTATGGGGAGAATAACAAAGTTACCTTACCTTATTTTTTTTTTTTTTTTTTTTTTTTTTTTAGAAAAGGAACAGTTAAAATGGAATCATTTGCATTTTGTTTGTTAATATCTAGACTTGAGAGATTGATTGCAGGACTGATAAAACAAACTGGCACTATACTGAATAATGAATATTGATGCTTTCTTTAAAGAATAGCCATTAGCTTTATTTATGTTCTCTTGTTCTTGTTCTGTATTTTGTTGATTTCCTTTTTTTTTTTTTTTTAAGATTTTATTTATTTATTCATGAGACACGGGGGTGGGAGGGGGCAGAGACACAGGCTGAGGGAGAAGCAGGCTCGATGCAGGGAGCCTGACATGGGAACCCATCCCGTCTCCAGGATCACGCCCCAGACCAAAGGCAGGCGCTAAACCGCCGCTGAGCCACCCAGGGATCTCCCACATTTTGTTGATTTCTGTCCTATATTTATTATTTTCATTCTTCTTCTGGGTTGCCCACTTCTAAGTTCTTCAGTTGAATGTATAGCTCATTCGTTTTTAACCTTTTTATTTTCTTAAAAATGTGTTACATAGAAGCACAGATCTTCTTTAGGACTCCTTTTCTTTGTTCAAGTCTTTTAATTAATGACTTCATGGTGTACTTTGCACCAAATTTATACTGCAAGGTTCACCAGGAAGTTACATTGCTTGAATTTAGATGTTTCATTAATATGTTACTGATATATTCATTACCAGATTATAATGCCTGCTTTGAAAATTCTGAGGCTGTGAAATGATGAGGATTATGTGCTCCTGTGATATAGAAGATGAATACTTTATTCATGCACATTCTCACTACTTTTAAGGAAAATGTTGATCCCATTTAAAGGAATGACCTCAGGAATAATGAGGTGATCTTTAAAAGGTATAAATCATGAGAATGTTTGTAATATACATGGAGGATTGCCTGAAGGATAATAGTCTATTAATTTCTCAGATATTAGTAGTTTTCAGCCTTTTTTTTTTTTTTTTGCCTCAACACCATTGTAGAAAAAACATTCCCATCCATGATAAAGTGTATGTATTTGAGTGAGGAGTGTCAAGTTAGCAAGTTCTCCAAATGCGTTCCATTCTTCTTTTGGATTCTTGTTTGATTATTGCAGTGGTATCTGAACTGCTTTTGTGCATCTGTTTTATTTCCCCTTTATGTCTGTTTTTTACTCTCAAAGTTATCTTTCAGAATGGAGATCTAATTACATCACCTCCTTTCTTCGAAACACTTCAGTCCTTTCTCATTTTATTAGAATAAACCCCCCAAATGGCCAAAGTTCTGCATGATCTAGAACTCCCATCATTCCAGCATAATTTTAAACCAACTTTCCTTTTATCTTTATGATCCAGTGATGTTGGCATTGTCTCAGTTTCTGTCTCAGTTCTTTTTTTTTTTAATTTTTATTTATTTATGATAGTGTCAGAGAGAGAGAGAGAGAGAGAGAGGCAGAGACATAGGCAGAGGGAGACGCAGGCTCCATGCACCGGGAGCCCGACGTGGGATTCGATCCCGGGTCTCCAGGATCGCGCCCTGGGCCAAAGGCAGGCACTAAACTGCTGCGCCACCCAGGGATCCCCCTGTCTCAGTTCTACACAGAAATTTTGCTTATCCTATTACCTCTGTCAGAGTTCCCTCCACAACCCTTTATGCCTTAGGTTAGATCTCCTCACCTCAGTTCATTCATGACTTCCTCAGGGAGAGCCTTCCAGACTTCCCTGATACATGACTTTTTCCTATTGTGTGCTCTCATAGCACTATTTACTTCCTACATTTACTTACATGGTTGTTAATTTATTTATGTTGTTCTTTCATTGATGTCTATCTCCCCTATCACTGGATTAAAAACTTGAGAGAAAAAAAAATCATGTCTTTCTTGTTTATCATTGTATCTCCACTAAAAAGGTGGTGAATAAATACAAGTAAATGAATGAATGCCACCCCTTTTGTTAGGAGAGCAGAAAATTCTAATGTACATATAGTTTTTGAGAATCTCTGCTCTAGATGTTGTGGATTTGATCCCTGGATTAAATCAGAAGAGCAGAAGAGTGTCTAGCTGGCTCAGTGGTTCAGCCTGCCATGCTTGGTCTTAGGGTTATGAGCTTGAGCCCCATGCTAGGTGGAGAGATTACTTAAAAAAATAAATAAAATCTTTTTAAAAAATCAGAAAATCAGATAATTGCATACTTGGACAATATTAATTTGTATCCTCACATAATTGCTTTTTTGCAATGGATTATGGCAGCAAGCCTTTGGTTCAAATTGGGGCATGCTATAGGTCATAAACTGTTGCTTTGGTTGTATAGACACTATTGAAGGTAGTGTCCATTGTGTGAAGGACTGACCTTTTTAAAAAAATTTTATGTATTTATTCATGAGACACACACACAGAGAGAGAGAGAGAGGCACAGACACAGGCAGAGGGAGAAGCAGGCTCCATTCCATGCAGGGAGCCTGACGTGGGATTCGATCCCAGGTCTCCAGGACCACACCCTGGACTGAAGGTGACACTAAACTGCTGAGCCACCCGGGCTGCCCATGGACTGACCATTGTATCAGATAAGTTGTCTCTATGAGGACTCAGGGAAGAAATTTCTTTCTGATCACACTACTAGAAAAACTGTGCATCTCTTGAGCAACTAGTGTATTTTTGTCTTGGAAGCAAGATAAAAATCTTTTTTTTTTTAATTTTTTTTTTTTGCAAGATAAAAATCTTATACCTAATCCTTGTTTCCTGAAATTCAGAGCAAGATTTGCAGCTCACATATAAAAATTAGTTAAGGATTTCTGGCATAACCCCATGTAAAATAGTTTTAGTCTTAGTTTCACCTTCATCTTTAGAATTTTAACATATTTTATAGTTTGATCAATAAAAGGCTCTATAAATAGCATTCAAGGAATAATAAAATACACCCAAGATTTTTTTTTAAAGCTAAATTAATATGCTTGCTGGGTAAGAAGTAAGTTCACTCTGTCTCTCTGTGCTTAAAGTGGAAAACAGAAAGGAAGATAAAAGGTTTATTATATATTAGGAGAAATTCTAGGTTTTATGTTCTGATTGGGTCATTTGAGAACTAGTCCTTTTGATTTTGTTCTGTCACAAAAGCATAGAGATTGCTTTATAAAGAAGTCTGAGGTGGGATATGAAAGTATCTGTTAGGCTCAAAGATACAGGATCAGCACTTTTGTATGAACTTTCTGGGAACTTGGTAGAGTTTTATTTTAGCAGTACCGCCTTAGTCCTACCCTTATAGAACAGCATGCTACGTAGTCACTGTTGTATGGGTTATGATCTTTGCAGGAATCATGATCAAAAGACCTTGGTATTTAGCCTGACTTATAATATGAGTCCTTTTGTTTTCCTTCTGTTGAAAAATGAATTTTTGTACCATTTGATGAAATAAGAACTGTGCAGAAACATAGGTCATTCTGGAGACCAGGCATTGGAAGACTGTGAGACAAGTAAGAATAGCCATGACTATTATAAGAGACTAAAAGGCACTTCAGAGTGATGACCAGATGCCCTCACTTTGACTAGGAGATCAGATCTTAAAATTCAGGCTTATGGGTTTTTTTTTTTTTTTTAAGATTTTATTTATTTGAGAGAGAGAGAGGAAAAGAGAAAGAGAGAGCACGAGCAGGGGGAGGGGGAAAAAGGGAGAGGGAGAAGCAGGCTCCCTGGGACCCTGACATGGGGCTTAATCCCACGACCTTGAGAGATCATGAGCTGAAGGCAGAAGCTTAATCGACTGAGCCACCCATGCGTTACCCTGAGTCTACTTTTGATAGCCAAGTTGTCTTGTCTTTTGTTTGAATATAGATTGGTCAGCATTCCCTGTGAATGAATTAGTAATTCATTTTTTTTTTCTTGGCTTGCCAGCAAGAAATCTAGAGCTATGCTATTATCCATGACCACCTAAATCAATGATTTTAGTTGTAACTCTGGGGCTTTGTAGTATTATTTATCTTTTCAGTTAATGTTAGTAACAAATTTTGGGTAACATTTTCAAGTTATGTGACCTCCATAGTTGAAAATAGAGCCTCAAAGATTTCTAGCGTAAAGGGAATATCTGTTTCTTTCTCCAGGGAGATCAATGTCCCTTCAGACACTTCCACAGAAGTATAGTCTCCTAAAGGACATGAGAATGAAATATCTAAAATTGTCTAATCATTATATTTTTATATATAGCTATCTATATATGCAGGTTAAAGTTTGATGAGGCAAATATGAATAAGCCTGTTGTTGATTCAGGAAATAAAGATTAGAAGGGTCACATATGTGAAAATAGAAGTGGAGTTGTAAAAAAATTGAGAAAGAGATTCTTAGTTATCTTTGGGATACATACAGATAACTTATATAGAGTTAAGCAAAATTTATAAAGGTTGCATAAGACTATGGGGGAATGTTAGGCTAATTAGAATTTATAATTTTGCCCATAAATTTGTACCAAGTCTCATTCTTGAAGGAATTTGTATTTGAATTGAGGCTTTGACAAATTCTAAGGTTGGTTCAAGGAGTGAAACTTGCTATAGCTGTAGGTAAGTCAAAAAGGGATAAGCTGAGTTTCTGCAAACCAAATACATTCCAGAGGATGTAAGAATATATTGGATAAAGGATAAAAATAAAAACACTTTGAAAATTGTAGGTATCCATCAGATTTTCCCACTAGTAATTTGTAAAGAGAAACTTTTGCTAAAACAAGATGAGCCATCTAACATGTAAATGTTCAAGGTCCAGTTTGGGGATAAACATAAAATCACAAGAACTCATGTCAGGTAGCTCTTCCATGGCCCTGATACGACCAGAGAGTGTTTTCCTTGAGAAGAAATACTTAGTTTGGGAGGTACAAGGTAGGGAGTTAGGTCAAGGTTTTATCAAGAGGATCATACGTAAGCTGTCTAGGTTGAAGGAAAAGATCGGAGTAGGCTTGGGCAAGCCTAGACCCAAGCGAGTTTTCGGTTATGAATGCTGACGAATTCAGCCAGTAAAATGCAGTTGATTACATACATAGACAACAAATGTAGGATCACCATGGTGTCAGTTGCTCATGCCCATTGTCTCACTGGATAACACTGAAACCAGAGAAGCCAGATAATCACAGGCAACATGAGTGCTTTTTTTTTTTTTTTAAGGATTTTATTTTAATTAATTATTTATTCATGAGAGACAGAGAGAGAGGCAGAGACACACACAGATAGAGGGAGAAGCAGGCTTCATGCAAGGATCCCGACGTGGGTGGGACTCGAGCTCGAGTCTCTGGGACCACGCCCTGAGCCAAAGGCAGACCCTCAACCACTGAGCCACCGAGGCATCCCAACAGGCAACATGAGTGCTAGAGTACCCTGTGGCTGAGGAACAGTAGTCCTACAAGGAGAGTATATGGAGGTTGGTGAAAAATAGCTTTGTAGCAGCACTTCCCAAGATTGTCTATATTCCATATTTTGGAGGATCGTGAGGCATTCTGTCAGGGCTCAGGTCAGCCTGTGCTTGTGGTCGAGCCTTGCCTGTGTGACCTCGGTGGAGACATGTAGGTTGCCAGGTTATCAGTACAGAGCAGTTCCTCTCCATTAGCCATGGTAAAGGAGAAAGGACAAGGTGAATTAGAACAAAAGCATGAAAAGAAAAGTGTTACAAGTAATAGTTTCAAGTATCTGGGAAATTTGTGTTCTGTCATCTTAGGATAAGCAGCCTACTTCTATAAAGTAATCTGCTTTTGTAATGTAAAGACATCCTTGACAGCCTGACAGTCCCTTGATACCTTCTGAGAAATGCCTTTTTTTTTTTTTTTTTAAGATTTATTTATTTATTCAGAGAGACACAGACTGAGGGAGAGAGGCAGAGACCCAGGCAGAGGGAGAAGCAGGCTCCTCACAGGGAGCCCGATGCAGGACTCAATTCTGGATCCCTGTACCATGACCTGAGCCGAGGGCAGAGGCCCAACCGCTGGGCCACCCAGGCATCCCTAGAAAGGTCTTTTTTCTGGTGATCATATCAGCTTATCCCAGGACGCTTGTATTTATGAGTAATACGTTTATAATGTCATCCATCAGGAGTACTTGTATAGTCTTTTATTGAGGCTTTTGTGTTTCTTCCAGAAGACTCAGTTTCTGATCTGTAGCTTGTAACAGGCAAGCATAAAGAAAAAGCAGAAACTACCTGTGGAGGTAAGACTGAATGGTTCAGGTTAAGTTGTTTTAGTAGCAACAGTATCAGAATGGGGAAAACAATCCTTTATGAAGCAAATCAGTTTATAAGGATTTAGTGAAATTTACCTGTGAATAAGAACATATCATGGATGGTGAGGGCATTGATCAATTTCAGAGTTTTTTTTTTTTTTTAAGATTTTATTTATTCATGAGAGACACAGAGAGAGAGAGAGAGAGAGAGAGGCAGAGACACAGGCACACAGAGAAGCAGGCTCCATATAGGGAGCCTGATGCGGGACTCGATCCTGGGACTCCAGGATCACGCCCCGGGCCGAAGGCAGGCGCCAAACCGCTGAGCCACCCAGGGATCCCCTATTTCAGAGTTTTTAATTTATACCACTGTGCATTATGATTTTGAAATCTAGATATTTAAACCTAGAGAGAAAATCTTTTAAAACCTAATTATTTTTTAAAATAACAGCTTTAGTGAGATAAAATTCACCTTTTTAGAGTATACAGTTCACTGGTTTTTAGGATGTTCAGAGTTGTGTAATCATTACCACTACTTACTTTTAGAACATTTTCATCACCCTGAAAAAAACCCTGACTGTTGACAGTCACTCTTCATTCCTTCCTCTGATCTACCTGGCAATCCCTAGTCTACTTTCTGTCTCTGGTTTTGCCTAAGAGATAAATTATTTTAAAAATAATTAGTTGGTTAACTAAACAATTATTTAAGTGTCCGTAAACATGAATATTCCTCTTCCTGAAAAGGACATAATGATAATCACTCTATTATTTTACACTAATGAAAAGTCATCCATATTAGAATTGAACTGGGAGCCTCTCTTTTTGATTTATTAAATTAAAAAAAAAACATTGAGTTTAGTAAACAAAACAGCTTTCATAATGGTATTGAGCTAATTCAAAATCTAGAGAATGCTAAGCATTCTTAATTATCTCTTCTATTTTTTTACTTTTCACAGAGTTAGATTAATATCTGATATATTAGTAGGTGCTCAATCAGGATAGCTTTATTTTGTTTTGGTGACAGAACTGGAATTAGAATCCAGCTATCCTCCCAGGAAGTCTCCTCTTTCCCTTATGCCACACATGCTTTCCATTTGTACCCAAAGCTGATTTTTATAAAGCACTTGTAAACAGTTCATGGAACTGGGGGTCAATGTTCTTATTTCCGTTTTCTATTCTATTTCTTATAAC
The DNA here is from genome assembly GCF_053574225.1 of Canis aureus. Taxonomy (NCBI): domain Eukaryota; kingdom Metazoa; phylum Chordata; class Mammalia; order Carnivora; family Canidae; genus Canis; species Canis aureus. Next base: position 28,212,413 of record NC_135622.1, on the reverse strand, counting down.
CATACATAAATTCACAAGTTTAAATTTGTTATTGCGTAAATGCTAAAATGTTAAATAGGCTAAGAAAAGAAAAAAAGAAAATATCTTTCATGCTTTTTGTCTAATGACAAATGTAAATGCTCCATATTTCACAGTTAAAGAACTTATATAAAGTAGGACATAAATCATATGCATTTTTAGCTTGACTACTACTTAGGTATTTAGGTAGTTCCAGTCAAAATGTTAAGTATGAATTAGTGATTTTAAGATATAAAAAGAGTTGCTTTGAGGTCAAGTTGGAGGAGAAAGGTAATAAAAGAAAGGATGAATGCCAGTAGGTTTTTTTTGGTGGTGTTTAAATTTTGTTACAGTGTAAGGATAGGTAGTAAAGGATACAATTCTTAAATGTACAACTTTTTTGAATTTAAAAAATATTTACTATACTTAAAATTCAATTAATTAACATATAGTGTATCAATCAGTTTCAGAGGTAGAGTTCAGCAATTCATCTGTTGCATATAACACCCAATGCTCATGACATCACATGCCCTCCTTCATGCCTATCACCCAGTTACCCCATTTCCCCATCTACCTCCCCTCCAGCAACCCTGAGTTTGTTGCCTATAATTATGAGTATCTTCTGGTTTGTCTCCCTCTTTAATTACAACTTGATGAATTTTTACATGTAAATATATATATATATATATGTAATAATCACCGCACAGATCAATATACAGAATATTCCAACACCTCAGAGGGTTCCTTAGTACCCTTTTTTTTGTCAGTTACAACACTCCAAGAGGTAATCACTATTTTGACTTTTGTCACCGTAGGTTACTTTTGTTTCTTCTTGAAATGCATATAAATGGAATAAAACGATACTCTCTTGTATCTAGCTTCTTTTACTCGTATTTGTATCTATAAGATTCATCCATATTGTGTGTAGCAGTGGCTGATTTTTTTTGCTTTATAGTATAAGTAAAGCACAATTCATCCATATACCTGCTGATGGTGATTTGGGTTGTTAACAATTTTTTTAGTATTGTGACTAAAGCTACTAAGTCCATTATTGTGCTTAACTTTTGGTGAAAGTATGCACTCACTTTTCTTGGGACTTAAGGTTTTAAGTGTTATAAAAGTTCAGGACTTTTTTGTTAAAACAGCCAGAATGCCAAACCTGCCTCACAGAAATTTTCAAGTCCACCTAAATGGATATGTTTAACTCTTTGATTTTATTTATTTATTTTTTTAAGATTTTATTTATTTATTCATGATAGTCACAGAGAGAGAGAGAGGCAGAGACACAGGCAGAGGGAGAAGCAGGCTCCATGCACCGGGAGCCCGATGTGGAATTCGATCCCGGGTCTCCAGGATCGCACCCTGGGCCAAAGGCAGGCGCCAAACCGCTGCGCCACCCAGGGATCCCAACTCTTTGATTTTATAATAGAAACTGGGGAAAAATAACTTTTACTTCACAGCCAGTTTTGGGTGGTATCATGTGCCTGTTCTATAATGCAAGGGTTATGGATATTACGCATTCATTCATTCAGTGAACAATAGGAAACCATCCTAGGGGTTAGAGACACAGTCACATCCTACTTTCCCAACCAATATCTTCAAGTTACTTGAACATAACGCATAGATTGCAGTGATAAAGAAATGAGAATTATTAGGGGAATTCTTAAGGTGAAGCATCTCATCTAAACCTGGGTAGTCAGTGGAAGCATCTCAGAGAAAATGACATCTGAACTGAGTCCAATGGAATGAGCTGCAATTAGCCTGGTGAAGGAAGTGGAGGGTGAGTGTTGAGAAGAGCAGGGCTATGAGAGTTTTTAAGGCGGTGTTTAAAGCTTGGTGATGGGAGAAATTGAAAGTAGCTGGGTAAGCACAGACTCAATTATAAAGGGCCTTTTGACATATCCGGGAGGTCTGACGTCCTCAGGTCAGAAGGGAATCATTGGTACTATCTTTTTTTATTATGGAAAATGTCAAGCACACATCCCATAATTTGAGCAGTTACCAACTTATCACCAATCATGTTGATACCACTACCTTCCTCCCCAAGTGGATAGTTCTGAAGGAAGTTTGAGACATCACTTCATCATTGAAGATTTTGAGCAGGAGAGTGACATAATTAGTTTTGTGTTTTATAAATCATATATCCCTAGTAAATTTAAAGTATCTTTACAATGCACACACCACAGTTTGGTTGCATCTCATTTGCTTCCAGTCATAAAGACATTTGTCTTTCTGCACTGTTTATAGCAGTTTGCATTTTTTTCCTAACTATGGAAACATGAGTAAATGCTAAACTTATTTTATATATTTATCTTCTTATGTAGATAAATCATTGTTTAATTTGCCTTAAAAACACTATTAATATTTTGGCTTCTATGAGTATAAAAAGGTCATAAACAATATAAAAGTTTATGTCTAGTTCAGTCTCCTTTATAGCAAAGATGATAGTATTTGGAAAGTGGAATTCAGTTAAGGTTTTACTATGAATATTTTTCCAGATTCAAGTTCAATTTATGATTCTTCTGTGGCTCAGGTTTTGCTCATCTATTTGAAAATCTGTTTTCTTTCTTTTTTTTTAAATCTGTTTTCTTATTGAAGTTTACTTTGATGGTGAGAATTAATATAGATTACTTTTGTTTTAAAACTAATTATAGTTGTTTACATAACACTAAGTAGTAAAAATGTTTACTTCCTAAAGGGCTTTAGCTTAACCCGTTTTAAAAAAAGTGGTGTAGTAGATGGTCACTATTGTAATGCCATGGAATAGCACTGCATTCATGCATGTGTTCATTCAGTTGGTGAGTTAGTGATCTTAATCTAAATCAGAGGTTGGCAAATTTTTGCTGTTCTGTCTGGTTCTTATATATTTGGAGAATTGTTCCAGGAAGATAGGGAAGAATTTGCAATAGAAACCGTATGTGGCCTGCAAATGTATTACCTGGTCCTTTATAGGAAAAGTTTGCCACTCCTGGTCTAAATAAATATAACTTAAATTCTTGGCATGTGCTTTTTTTTCTTTTGGAAATGTTTCTATAAGATTCACTTTTAAATAACATTTGAAAATAAAAATGTCATTGTTTTCTACAGAGAAGATGGTGAATTAGAAGATGGTGAAATAGATGATGCAGGACTTGAAGAAATACAAGAACAGGAAGCAAAAGAGGATGAAAAGCACAAAAATGAGAAAGCTTATAGAAAATCAAGGAAAAAACACAAGAAAGAAAGAGAGAAGAAAAAATCCAAAAGAAGAAAACGTGAAAAACATAAGGTTAGTTAGAATCTACTTTTAATTCTTTTAGTAAATGTTTATGAAATATATTGAAAATCATAAAGTATAAATCATTGCTTATTTTATTATAAAACTTATTGATTAGAAGGGCACCTGGGTGGCTCAGTCAGTTAAGTGTCTGACTCTGGATTTCACCTCAGGTAATAATCTCAAGGTCATGAGATCAAGCCTCCCTTCAGACTCCTTGCTGGGCATGGAGCCTGCATAAGATTTTCTCTCTTCTTCTGCTCCTCCAACCCCCCCAAAAAACAACTTGTTGATTAGATATTTTTATTTATGTGATTAATAAATTTTCTGAACATAAAGATTATGTAAATTACCTCAAATATTTAAAAATTAATCTAGGTAACTTTTAATGCAAGTTAAAATCTTTTTAATTAATGGAATTGTATGCAAGGATGATAAAGGTTAGAAAAGTTTTATTGTTTTATTCTCTACAGATATAGATTAGCAGCATTGGCATTGTCTGTCCATTTATTCATTCATATGTATTATCATGTGCTTGCTGTGGAAATCTCTGTGCTCTATGCTAGGGTTACAGTAATGAGTGAAAGTCTCTAATGGAAATAGATTACATTGAAATGGGAAGGAGAAGGCAATAAACAAATGAAAAACAAATGTGATCAAGAAAAAAGAGTAGGGTGCTGGATAGAGAATAATGTAGCATAGGATAGGGAAGAAGGGATCATCTATGCAGAGAACTCTAGGAAAAGTGGGCATCTGTGGTGGAGTAGTTTTGAAACTCCCTGAAATTCCCCCATAAAAACAAAGCAGTGGGGATAGCAAAATCAAAAACTCATTGGCAACATCTACAAAAAAAATGAAGTAACAAGTTATCTCCACAAACCTTAAAAATACCGCTGGATGAGGCCAAACCACAGACAGCAACAAGACCCATATAGGATCAGCAATTGGGCATACTGAAGCAGAGGGAAGGTAATGGGACTTCAGAAAACAAATTGCCAATAGGTACTCCTCTCAAATGGAAGAGTCCCCACTCAATGTGGAAAGTCCATGGGCCAAACTGAGAACAGAGCAGAAAGTGAGAGGGGGGGAAAAAGTGAGAGGGGACTTTCAATTCTCTTGTGAGTATAAGGTGACCATGTGAATTTGGGATGGTGCTTGAATGGTCTGGGTCTGATGAACTTCTAATACTAATCAACCAAATCGCTCTTATTAGAGTCCTACACTGAGAATATAACTGCTAATTAGAATCTAAATTGAGAGGACAAAGATACTAGGGCTGGGCAAGGAAAGAAATAGCTTTAAAAAAATGAGGAAAAAAAATGAGGGAAGGGAGCAAATGAGGCATATCTCAGAAGATACATAGCCATATATATTAATATTTCATGCAAACAACAAGCAGTAACCCTAGAGAACAAGATAGGACCATGATTACATTCCGTATAAGTTATAATTTTTAAAAAAACAGAATAATGGAGAGAATAATATTCTTCCATAAGAGAAAGAGTTCCCACACAACATATAAAATATCTAACCTAATATTTCAAAATGATAAAATTAAGAAAGTATATAAGCTATGATCAAACAGCATAAATACAATTTGGGGGAAACATCCTTTGGTCATCTAAGTGAAAAGACCAACTCCCTATTAGGAAAAGAGAATCAGCTTTCTATAAAAATTTTTGATATAGGATGCCTGTGTGGCTCAGTGGTTGAGCGTCTGTTTGCCTTTGGCTCAGAGAGTGATCCCAGGGTCCTGGTATTGAGTCCCACATCGGGCTCCCCGCAGGTAGCCAATTCTCCTTCTGCCTGTGTCTCTGCCTCTCTCTCTGTGCCTCTGATGAATAAATAAAATCTTTTAAAACTTTTTTGATATAAATATTTTATGCTGGATGATAATGGAATGACATATTTAGATAAGATGTGGTCCAAGAATTTTATATCCAGCTAAATACTGACCTTCAGATATAAAGTTCTCCAAAAAAAAAGATAAAACTCAGGAAATATTGTTATCATGAGCCTTCCTGTAGAATCCACTAGAGAACAAGTTTAGATAACCAAAATGACTATTTGGGAGAGAGGGATCTACATACATGTAATACATATTTCTTTGTAAAACTAGGACTAGGGCAACCCGGGTGGCTCAGTGGTTTAGCGCCACCTTCAGGCCAGGTCCTGATCCTGGAGATCCGGGATCGAGTCCCACATCAGGCTCCCTCCTTGCATGGAGCCTGCTTCTCCCTCTGCCTGTGTCTCTGCCTCTCTCTCTCTCTCTCTCTCTCTCTCTCTCTCATGAATAAATAAATAAAATCTTTAAAAAAATAAAAACTAAGACTAAATGATGGCCATAAGGGGAGCCGTATATTATGTATCTGAACATTACAACTATAAAAAATATCAGGAAAAGCGGAAGAGTATATGGCAAGCAGGATAAGCTTACTGATTGCCTAATATTATTAACTCAGAGTAAGGGGATGTTGCTTCACATTGTTATCCTGATAATGAAAAAGGAAAAGAGGTTACTGACGAATTTTAGTATTGGTCCTGTTAGTAAAGAAATAATATGCAAAGAAGGGACAGGGACTAAGGTTATTGGAAAAGGCATGAAAGAAATAATTGAGGGGCACCTGGGTGGCTCAGTCAGTTAAGCTTCATACTCCTGATCTCAGCTTGGGTCTTGATCTCAGAGTCGTGAGTTCAAGCCTTGTGTTGGGTTCCACACTGGGCTTGGAACATATATAAATGAGTAAATAAAAAGGAATAATTAAAACAAAAATACAAACTTTTCTAAATACCAAAAGGTATATACTTTCCCAACAATGCAAAAATCCAACTCTAAGCTGTGTACAAGAGAAAGATTTTAGAAGTGGGTAAAGCTATGCCAAGCAAATACAAAGAAAGAGAAGGCAGAAATCTAACATTGATATCTGAAAAAGTCAAATTTGTGTCAAAAGGCATTGAAAGAAACAAAGAGAGACATTTTATGATGTTAAAGGCTACAATTCACAATTAAGTATAAGTTATTAATATTTTATAGCCCCTAAAACAGCCACTTTTATAAAGCAGGAGCTATAGGAACTGCAAGAAGAACTAGGAATACACTAATAACAGGAGATCTACCAATATGCCTCTCTTAATCCAAAGAGATCAATCAAGTGGATGAAAAGGTGGTAAGGATATTAAAGAAAGATTATGTAGTGAGCTCTGAATCCTGAGAATACATCTTCCTCTTGTCTTTATGGCCATATAGTAGGCCTTGTATGCTCCAATTACTTTGATTGAGTGGAAGTGTTAAAAAGAGCAATGTCAAATCACAATACAATAAAACTAGACATTTCCTAATAAAGTCAAAAAACAAAATGTCTTTTTGCTTTGTAATTCAAATGCCTGCTATAAATAGCCTGTGGAGCACAGGGGAAACAGATTAAAACTGCAGAATTTCATTAAAATGATGATATAAAATCTTGGTGTGTAAGTAATGACAGAATATAGCTAAAGCAGTTATCAGGAGAAAAATTACAGTATTGCAGTAATTCATTTATTCTTTGCTAGAAAAGTAGCAAACCAAAACAAAACAAAAAGGAAAGGACTTTTAATTATGTTAGAAGCAGAACTTAATGGATTAGAGTGAAAAGCCAGTAGTTATTCAAAAAAAGATCAGTGATACATATAAGTCATTGGCGAGACTAATCAAGAAAAAAGTAGGGGCACATGCCTGGATCAGTGGGTAGAACATAGGACTCTGATCTCAGGGTGTGAGTTCGATCTCTGTTGGGTGTAGAGCTTACTTAAGAAAAGAAAAAGAAAAAAGGGAAAACCAAAAATAAAATTTAGTGTGTTGAAGCTAAGAATTTTCAAAACCATCAAGTCCCACATCTCCTTTTGAACGGCCTTTCCTTTAATTTGTCTGTCTTTGGCAGATAAGTACTTTCAGCATTTTTCTTGAAAATCTTAACTAGATTACTTAGTTCACTAGACACATTTTCTACTTTCCACATTATTGAATATAACTGTGTTGTTCAACTTTCTACCACTGCATAATGAAGATTTCCGTTCTTCCAGCTTTAATAAGATACCTCACTTTCCTTTAAGTTGTCTCAAAGCCCAGAATTTTACTAATAATCATTTGAGGCAATTTATTTACGTATGTATGTATTTGAGAAGAGAAAGTGCATGCATATATGTGCGTGCGCATGTGTGTGTATGAGGTGGGGGAGGGGCCAAGGGAGAGAGAATCCCAAGAAGACTCCCTGCTGAGCATGGAACCTGACAGAGGGCTCTATCTCATGACCTATGAAATCATGACCCAAGAGGAAAACAAGAGTTAGTCGCCTAACCCATTTTAAAATTATTACTATTTTTTGTATCTCTACACCCAACATGGGGCTCACACTCATGACCTGGAGATTAAGAGCTGCATATTCATTCCACCAACTGAGCCAGCCAGGTGCCCCTCATTTGAGGCACTTTAGACTTTCACTAACACTTTTCTTGAAGTCCTTCCAGTTTCTATCCGCTGCCTGGTTCCAGAACCTCTCCTACCTTTTAGATATTTCTTATGGGGAGCACAGCATTTCCAGACACCAAAATCTTAGTAGTCAACCATTGCTGCACAGTATTACTCCAAACTTAGAAGCTTAAAAGAACAGAAATTTATTTCCCAGTTTTTGTGGGTCAGGAATCTGGGAGTTTAACCAGGTGATTCTGGCTCAGCTTCTCTCATGGGATTGCAGTCAACTCAAGGCTTGACTGAGGCAGGATCCTCTTCCATGCTCACTCACATGGCTCTTGGCAGGCCTCAGTTCCTTACTGACCACTCTAGAGACTGACTCAGTGTCCTCATGAGTTATCCGGCTTCCCCCAAAGCAGGTGAACCAAGAGTGAGAGAGCAAGAGAAAGCACACAAGATGAAAGCTATAGTCTTTTTATAACCTAATCTCAGAAGTGATATACCATCTCTTCTGACATACACTATTTTCTAGCTATTTTTAAAGTAGTCCCAATTGCTAATTTCAGGTTAATAATTACTTTTTAAAAAAAGATTTTATTTATTTATTATATATATAGAGGACTTGAGTGAGTGGGAGGAAGGCAAGCTCCACACAACACAAAGCCTGACTCAGGGCTTGATCTCATGACCTTGAGATCATGACCTGAAGTGAAATCAAGAGTCAGACACTTAGCCAGCTGAGCCACCCAGGCGCCCTGTCATATATACATATGAAGAAAACAGAAAGAAAATTTCATAAATATATATATATATATATTTTTTATTATTTATTTATTTATTTTTTTTTAGAAAGAGAGAGAGAGAAAGTGTGTGTGTGTGTGTGTGTCTTTTTTGTTTTGTTTCGGAATAGTCTGAAGAAACTTCTCCCTTAAGTAGAACCTTCTCTTCTCTGGTGGTTTTTCCTGAAGTAGTGTCTTCATTTGAGCTTCTTAATCAGATCTTATCCCTTTAGTGATCTTCAAGTGAAAGGTTTTCCTTTGAGTTGGAGCTGACTTCTACCATTGACTTAGCAAACTTGGCTTTTGAATGGACAGTGTTGAGGGGTGCTAGGTTGGCTCAGTTGGTAGAGCATGCAACTCTTGATCTCAGGGTTGTGAGTTGAAGTCCTGTGTTGGACATGGAGTCTACTTGAGAAAAGAAATGGGCAATATTTATTTCAAACTTTGACCCACAAATATTAGATAAGCTTGAAGCATTTGATAGCATAACTATAAAAAGATTTCTTCATATCACCTATCAAATTGGCAAAAATGGAAATAACACCATCATAAAACTAAACCTGAAAATATTTAAGAACAAAGTGAGGGAAAAGTTTGTCTTTCTTAAAAGAGCCTTTAAGAATGGAGTAGAGGGGGCAGCCCGGGTGGTTCAGCGGTTTAGTGCCGCCTTCCGCCCGGGGTGTGATCCTGGAGACCCGGGATCGAGTCCCACGTCAGGCTCCCTGCATGGAGCCTGCTTCTCCTTCTGCCTGTGTCTCTGCTTCTCTCTCTCTCTCTATCTCTGTCTCTTATGAATAAATAAAATCATAAAAGGAATGGAGTAGAGGTAAAAATCCTTTTGCTGTGAAAATATCAGAGTTCAGTTTCATTCAAATTTTTACTGAGTCAGTATCTTCACTGATAAGAACTTTAAGAATTCTTTAAAGAAAGTGCTTAACTTGGGAAAGTAATTATTTTGACTAGATGGAGATTTGGTGACCTTTTTTAAGGAGTGCACTCATACTTAGAAAGCTTACTCTTGATATTTGCTAATCATTATCAGTTACTTGTGGTTTCCATTTGACTTTTGCCCAATTTTGTGGGTTGGATTTATTTCACATTTATAATTTGATATGTTGAGTATCTTTTAGCTTTAGGGTACTTATGCAAAAGAATAAGAGTGCTACAGACATTTTAGGTAAAAATAACTCATACTCTACTTATGTTCTGTGATCCTTTTTGAAGATCTAATTCCTTTTTTTTTTTTTAAGATTTTATTTATTTGAAAGAGTCAGAGAGAGAGCACACAAATAGAGGGGAAGGACAGAGGGAGAAGGAGAAACAGACTCCCCACTGAGCAGGGAGCCCCATGCAGGACTCAATCCCAGGATCATGGGATCATGACCTGAGCTTGAGATGCTTAACCAACTGAGCCACCCAGGTGCCCTAATTTAATTCTTTTAAGATTAATTAAAATCTGAGATCACTTTAGAAGTGATCTTACATAGAAGGGCACGAGTCAAAAAAAATTTCTTTTAATAATAATTAATAAATAAATAAATAAATAAATAAATAAATAAATGGCACGAGTCCTTGGACCACAGGGATGATGAGGAGAATGCTGCCATTAAACCCCTAAAAAGAGGAGAAGATATACTTTTCCTCAGAAAATTTTAGAGAAGTTGAGCTGGTGGTGGCCTTTGAAGCAAGGATTTTTTGGTTAATACTTCAGAACCTACTAGGATAATACAATATGCTGGTTGGCACTTCTGGCTAAAAAAAGTGTATCTAATTATTAGTAAAATTTTCTTCCTTTTGCAAATGTGTAACTGTTTTTTCCTTTTTTATAGCATTCTCCATCTAGTGATGATAGTTCAGACTACAGCCTTGATTCAGATGTTGAACATACAGAAAGTTCCCACAAAAAAAGAGCTGGTTTCTACAGGGATTATGACATTCCATTTTCTCAGGTATTGTCTTTTTTTAAAAAATGTGATCAAATATACATAAACATAAAATTTACCATTTTAACCATCTTTCAATTCATTGGCATTAAGTGTATTCACAATGTAGTGCAACCATCACTACTATCCATTTACAGAACTTTTTCATCATCCCAGACAGATGCCGTGTACCCTTTAGATCATAACACCTCAATTCCTCCTCCCCACCAGCCCCTAGTAATCACTATTCTACTTTGTCTCTATAAATTTGCCTACTCTATAGGCATAAAGGTGGAATCATTACTGTATTTGTCTTTTTGTGTCTGACTTACTTCATTTACCATAATTTTTTGAACATTCATCTAGCTTCCTTTTTAAGGCTGGATGATATTCCATTGTATGCATATACCATATTTTGTTTGTGTGTTTCTGTTTTTGAACACATGGATTACTTCTACCTTTTGACTGTTGTGAATAATGCTGATTATGAACATGGGTGGATAATATCTCTTCAAGACCCTGCTTAAAAAAAAAAAGACTCTGCTTTCAGTTCCTTGGGACATATACCCCTCAGAATGGAATTGGTGGATCATACAGTAATTCTGTGTTTAATTTCTTGAGGAACCACCAAACTATTTCCCATAATGGATACACTTTTTTACATTCCCACCACTATACATGAAGTTTTCTACTTTCTCCACATCCTTCCCAAACTTATTTTCTGGTTTTTTTTTTTTTTGCTTTGGGTTTTTGTTTTTGTTTTGATAATAGCCTTCTTAACAGGTATGAAATGACATTTCATTGAGGATTTGAGGTTCTGCCTTTAAGGGGAAAAATAAAATTTTCAGTTTCATTCTTTGCCTTCTGACATTCTGAAAAATGTTTTATATTTTTCAGTATAGAAAAACAGGCATATGTAGATATATGCTACAAATTTTAAGTCTTTGAAAATCATAATCATATGTTAGCTTTCCAGGTCTATCATAACAAAATACTACAGACTAGTGGTTTAAACAACAAAAGTTTATTTTCTATTAGTCTGGAGGCTAGAAGTGCCAGATCAAGATGCCAGCAGGGTTGATTTCCTTTGAGGATCATAATATCTTTGAGGACCATTTCTCCTGGCTCGTAGATGGCTACCATCTTGCTGCTTTGTCCTCAAATGGTCATTCTGCTGTGCATACACACCCCTGGCATCTCTCTGTGTGTCCAAATTTTCTCTTGTAAGGACACCAGTCAGATCAGATCAGGGTCCATAGTAGTGACCTCATTTTAACTTAGTCACCTCTTCAAAGCCCTATCTCCAGATACAGTCACATTCTGAGGTATTGGGGGTTAGGACTTTCACATACGAATAATGTGACATCTACCTCTTTAAGTGCAAAAGCTATCGGAAGTGTTGTAAGTAGAAAAAAATTAAAACAACATGATATACTTTAGATCTTTCTCAGGCATGTTGTACTGTATGAACAGTCTTCAATATAAATAGTATTTTGTGGGCAGCCCGGGTGGCTCAGCGGTTTAGCGCCGCCTTCGGCCCAGAGTGTGATCCTGAAGACACGGGATCGAGTCCCACGTCAGGCTTCCTGCATGGAGCCTGCTTCTCCCCCTGCCTGTGTCTCTGCCTGTCTCTCTCTGTGTGTCTCTCATGAATAAATAAATAAAATCTTAAAAAAACATAGTATTTTGTGCTAGAAAAATCACAGTGGTCTCAGGAACACTGGGGAGTATTCAGATCAGTGTGCACCTTTCTGAAAAACCACAAACTTTCTCTGAGTTCTGGTTTCTGCCAATCTGTCAATATGCTTGTCCACAGAGTTCTATTCTTTTTCCTAATTTGGTGTTCCTCATCCCTTATGAGCTTAGAAAACAAAATACTGTGTTGATTAGAGTTATTTCTATTGCCTTCTGTTTCTCTGTTGCCTTCTTTATAGTTGAGGTTGCTCAGTAAGTAACTGTTGAATAAATGAAGTTTATTATAATATCTTCTTTTAAAATTTGAAAAGAATTATACTCTAGTTGATAATTTTATTGAGTTAGGTGAATGTATCCATATATTGAGTGTGTTTGCTGATTTTGGAATAAATGGAGCTGCCATTTCTCAGAACATTTTAACAGCTATTTGTTTGAATTATTTTTACCACTAATGACAGAACTTTTAAATCTATCAAACACTGATGTGGGGGGATGCCTGGGTGGCTCAGTGGTTGAGCATCTGCCTTTGGCTCAGGGCATGATCCTGGGGTCCTGGAATCAAGTCCCACATCGGGCTCCCCATGGGGAGCCTCTTCTTCCTCTGCCTGTGTCTCTGCCTCTAACTGTGTGTTTCTCATGAATAAATAAATAAAATCTTAAAAAACAACACTGATGTGGTACCTAAATTTCATCATTTGCAGGTAAATTTATTTTTTTAGAAATAGTCAAAAGTTATTTAGAGACTATTCAAAACAGTGAAAAAATGCTCAGAATGATCATTACCACTTCAGATAGCAAAGCATTTGAAAATATCAAATAATGAGATTTATAAGCTCTTGATTCACAAGTTGTCACTAAACATTATTCCAGAAAAGGAGGTATAGAATATTTTAAAACAGTGGCAGAAGTATTTTAATAAATATTTTAATAAATATTTAATAAATATGTAGCCTTCTATGGGGGCTACTCTGAAGGACAAAATCAATTGGTATGTATAAACAGCATTACACTTGTTTTAACTGACTCATATTTTCTTTTTTTTTTAAGATTTTATTTATTCATGAAAGACAGAGAGAGAGAGAGAGAGAGAGGCAGAGACACAGGCAGAGGCAGAAGCAGGCTTCATGCAGAGAGCCCGATGCGGACCCAATCCCAGAACTCCAGGACCACACCCTGGGCCAAAGGCAGGCACTAAACTGCTGAGCCACCCAGGGATTCCCTGACTCATATTTTCTTAAGCATTATAGTTATTGATTGTCATTATACGATTACATATTACTACAACTACAATGTAATTATTTTTGTTTAAAAATTTCAGTTATGAGACCCCTGGGTGGCTCAGCGGTTAAGTGCCTCCCTTTGGCCCAGGGCATGATTCTGGAGTCCTGGGATCGAGTCCCACATCAGGCTCCCTGCATGGAACCTGCTTCTTTCTCTGCCTCTCTCTCTCATTCTGTGTCTCTCATGAATAAATAAATAAAATCTTTAAAAAAATTTTTTTCAGTTAAAGAAATTAAAAGAAAAAGATAATCTTTTATAATTACCCACATTTCACTTCCAGTGTCCTTTGTTCCTTCGTGTAGATCTGAATTTCAGTCTGGTATCATTTTCTTTTAACCTAAAGACTAAATACTTAGTCTTTACTGACACAGAGACAGAGACATAGGCAGAGGGAGAAGAGGCTCCACGCGGAGAGCCAGATGTGAGACTCAACCCCAGGACCCCAGGATCACAACCTGAGCTGAAGGCAGATGCTCAGCCACTGAGCTACCCAGGCATCCCAAAAGTACTTAGTCTTTATTTAGCATCGTTTGTGGTACAGTTGCACTGTCAGTAAAATCTCTTAGCTTTTATCTATTGGGAAATTATTTCACTGTTATTTTTTTAAAGATTTCATTTATTATCATGAGAGACACAGAGAGAGAAGCAAAGACATAGACAGACGGAGAAGTAGGCTCCCAATGGGGAGCCCGATGTGGGACTCCATCCCAGGAACCTGGGGTCACACCCTGAGTTGAAGGCAGCCGCTCAACCGCTAATCCACCCAGGTGGATTTTTAATAACTTTTAATTTTGTCTTAATGAATTCTAGAAAAGTTCCAGGAATGGTGCAAAGAACTTCTGTATAGCTTTCACCCACATTTCCAGGATGTTAACATTTTACTGCATATGCTTTGTTTTATTCTTTACCTTTCTTCTCTTTTCTTCAGAGGATCTAATTTGCAGCTAAACCCATGTGTTAAGTTCTTAATTCTAGTATTTGCATTTTTCAAATCTAGAAACTTGATTTTTTTTTCAGATCTGCAGAGTATTTTTATAGTTCCCAGTTCACTGCTGAAATTCTCATGTCATTTACTTGAAAATAATAAGCACAGATATTTTAAAATCTGATCACAGGAATTTCAATATCTGGAGTCTTTCTATTACTGATTGCTTTTATTTAATTTTTAAAATTATCTTATTATTTTTAATATATATATTCATGAGAGACACAGAGAGAGAGAGAGGAAGAGACACAGGCAGAGGGAGAAGCAGGCTCCATGCAGGGAGCCCGACGTGGGACTTGATCCTGGGTCTCCAGGATCACACCCTGGGCCAAAGGTGGTGCTAAACCACTGAGCCACCCAGGCTGCCCTACTGGTTGCTTTTAGCTGATGCCCTTGCTGATCATGTCTCCTCATATGATTGAGTTTTTTTTGTTTATTTTTCTGTGTGCTGAGCATTGTGTTTGCAAAATATAGTGCATTTTATAGAAATAATTTGAGACCTGGGGTGATGTTAATTTACTCCAGGGAGGATTTTTACTTGCTCCTGACAAATTTTTAGTGACCCTTATAAACTTTATTCCAACTGCAGGGTTTGAAACTCTTCTTGGCCACCAAGATGATAGATTGGACTGTAGCCTCTGATCCACCTTTTGATGTTGACCCAGAATTGGTGGGTGGGGGTTAGCTACTAAAGCTTCTACTTTTTCTAGACTCTGGATTTCTCCTTTTGTTCTCATAGATTAAAGGGATAGTCAGAAGCAGTGTTGAATCTTTCAGCTGATTTTTCATGTTGAGCTGATGCTTTCAGAGAAAAACTGCTCCTGATCCTGCTCATTTCTCACGATTTTCATCCACTCCATGTATATATATATATATATATTTTTTTAAAGATTTTATTTATTTATTCATAGAGACCGAGAGAGAGGCAGAGACACAGGCAGAGGGAGAAGCAGGCATCATACAGAGAGCCTGACATGGGACTCCATCCAGGGTCTCCAGGATCACGCCCTGGGCTACAGGCGGTGCTAAACCACTGCACCACCGGGGCTGCCCCACTCCATGTATATTAAAGGTCCAGTAATCCTTCACACTTTTGATAGCTCTCTCATGTTTATAGTGGATTTTAGAAAAATATTGTGTCCATCTTTTCTACATTTTTTAGGAGGAGAACTGATCTGAATTATTTAGTCTGCCAGGAAAAAAGAAAGTTCAATACCATTTCATCCACATATGTTTTAGAGTTGACTTACTGAGAATAGAAAATACCTTAAGTACATCCTAAAAATCTTATTTTCCTGGATAACAAATGTCTGCTGTATAATTTCTATAATTTAGGCCAAAAATAGAATATAGTATTAACATCTGGCTTTTGAATTTGAGGAGTTAGTATATCTACCCTTTTCCTCATCCTTCCTTGCTCAAGGCCTCCCATTCCCTTCTTTCATGTTTATAGTGATTGTTGTGGGACCACTTTCCATTTTACAGAAACCCAGTCTGCCCTGCAGGCATTCTAGCCAGGAATTTAGTCTAATAGTCAGCAAAGTGATTGGAGAAACTGTATCCTTTGATAGAACTTACAGGCTTTTTCATATCTATTATCTTCTTGCCGGAAGGCTGTAAAAAATACTTGCTAGATTCTTGCTGGTGAATGCATTTTGTACATTCCAGATGATGAACATATGAAGCATAAGGAGGTCTTCTAGAGAACTGGAGATGCTCCTCTAATGTCATACATTTAGTGCTTCATGGAGCATTAGCACTGCATGGGTGACACCCAGACCCAAACATTGGAGTCTTTGACTGCAGCAGGAGCTCTGTGATGGGGGGCGGGGCGGGGGAAGTTTGCATCATTAGAGGGCTATTAGGAATATTTGCAGTTGGGAAAACTAACTAAGGGGAGAAATAGAATGTTTAGGGATAATTCTATTTTAAAAAGTAGGAATAGGGGGCAGCCCGGGTGGCTCAGTGGTTTACCGCCGCCTTCAGCCCGGGGTGTGATCCTGGAGACCCGGGATCGAGTCCCATGTCAGGCTCCCTGCATGGAGCCTGCTTCTCCCTCTGCCTGTGTCCCTGCCTCTCTCTATCTCTGTCTCTGTGTCTCTCATGAATAAATAAATAAAATCTTAAAAAAAAAAAAAGTAGGAATAGGGAGATTATTTTTGTAA
This sequence comes from Canis aureus, assembly GCF_053574225.1. Taxonomy (NCBI): domain Eukaryota; kingdom Metazoa; phylum Chordata; class Mammalia; order Carnivora; family Canidae; genus Canis; species Canis aureus. Next base: position 28,195,886 of record NC_135622.1, on the reverse strand, counting down.
AGCCTGTGAAAAATCAGATTAAATTAATACTAAGAATTCAAAGTTTTGGAAGCGCTGGGTGACTTAATCGGTTAAGCAGCTCAGGATTCGATCCTCAGGGTTGTGAGTTTAAGCCTCCCATTGGGCTCTCTGCTGGGGCTGGAGCCTGCTTTAAAAAAAAGAAAAGTTTGGGGATCCCTGGGTGGCGCAGTGGTTTAGCGCCTGCCTTTGGCCCAGGGCGCGATCCTGGAGACCCAGGATCGACTCCCACGTTGGGCTCCCACGTTGGGCTCCCACGTTGGGCTCCCACGTCGGGCTCCCGGTGCATGGAGCCTGCTTCTCCCTCTGCCTGTGTCTCTGCCTCTCTCTCTCTCTCTCTCTCTCTCTCTCCCCCCCGTGACTATCATAAATAATAAAAAAAAAAGTTAAAAAAAAAGAAAAGTTTTTACGACAAGCATCTAATCTGCAGAGAAAAATTCAGAGTACTAAAGAGTACTCTTTAGTTATAGAGTACTGAAATATGTCATTGACGCATTAATGGAATCACATATTTTTGGATTGTTTTTTGGTGTTGAGTTGATTAAGTTCTTTATATATTTTGGATACTGACCCTTTATCAAATTGTCATTTGCAAATATATTCTCCTATTTGGTAGGTTTTCTTTTAGTTTTGTTGTTTCCTTTGCAGTGCAGAAGCTTTTTATTTTGATGTAGTCCAATAGTTTATTTTTGTTTTTGTTTCCCTTGTCCCAAGAGACGTTACCTAGAAAGATACTATGGGAAATGTTGGAGAAATTACTGCCTGTGCTCTTTTCTAAGATTTTTATGGTTTCAGGTCTCACATTTAGGTGCTCAATCCATTTTGAGGTTTGTTTGGTTTCTTTCTTTTTTTTTTTTTTTTTTGGTATATGGTCTAAGAAAATGGTCTCATTTCATTTTTTTGCATGTATCTGTCCAGTTTTCCCAGTACCATTTGTTGAAAAGACTTTTTCTTTTATCTTTTTAAAAAAAGGTTTATTTATGTATTTAGAGAGAGAAAGCAGAGCAAGCAGGAGAGAACACGAGTCGGTGGTGGGGAGCAGAGGGAGAGGGAGAAGCAGGCTCCTGGCTGAGCAGGGAGCCCAATGTGGGGCTGGATCCCAGGACCCTGGATCATGACCTGAGACAGACACTTAACTGACTGAGCAACCCAAGTGCCCTGAGACTGTCTTTTTCCCATTACATATTCTTGCCTCTTGTCAAAGATTCATTAACCATATAACTGTCAGGTTATTTTGGGGCTTCTATTCTGTTCCATTGATCTATGTGTCTGTTTTTGTGCTAGTACCATACTGTTTTGATTACCACAGCTTTGTAATATACTTGAAGCCTGGAATTATTATACATCTAGTTTTTTCCTTTTTCAAGATTGTTTTGGGCTATTTGAAATCTTTTGTGGCTCCAAACAAATTTTAGGATTGTTTATTCTAATTCTGTAAAAAATACTATTGGTATTTTGATAATGATTGCATTAAATCTGTAGATTGCTTTGGGTAGTATAGACATTTTAACAATATTTGTTTTTCCTATCCATGAACATGGAATGTCTTTCCATTTGTTTGTGTCATCTTCAGTTTCTTTCATTAGTGTTTTATAGTTTTCAGAGTACAGGTCTTTCACCTCTTTGATTAGGTTTATTCCTAGTAATTTTATTATTTTTGGTCCAATTGTAAATGAGATTGTTAATTTCTCTTTCTGCTGCTTCACTATTAGTGTATAGAAATGCAATGAATTTCTGTACCTTGATTTTATGGGCTCTCTGACCTCACTAAATTCATTTATCAGTTCTGGTAGTTTTTTGGTGGAGTTGTTAGGGTTTTCTATGTATAGTATCAAGTCATCTGCAGTGAAAATTTTACTTCTTCCTTAACAATTTTGATGCCTTTTATTCCTTTCTCTTGTCTGATTGCTGTGGCTAGGACTTCTAATATTATGTCGAATAAAAGAAGTGAGAGTGGACATCTTTGTCTTGTTCCTGACCTTAGGGATAAAGTTCTCAGTTTTTCCTCAATGAGTATGATGTTAGCTATGAGTTTTTCATATAAGGCCTTTATTATGTTGACGTAGTTCCCTCTAAACCTACCTTGTTGGGGATTTTAATCATGAATGGATGTTGTACTTTGTTAAATGCTTTTTCTGCATCTATTGAAATGATCATATAGTTTCTATTCTTTCTCTTATTGGTATGATATATCACAGTAGTTGATTATGAATATTGAACAACTCTTTAGCCCAAGAATAGGTCCCACTTGAATATCCATGAATGATTTTTTTTAATGAATTGTTGGATTCAGTCTGCTAATATTTTGTTGAGGATTTTTGCATCTATATTCATTAGAGATATTGGCCTATAGTTCTCTTTTTTGATGGTGTCTTTATCTTATTTTGAAATCAGGGCAATGCTGGCCTAGGTATTGATTCTTCTTTAAATGTTTGGTAGGGGACACCTGGGTGGCTCAGCGGTTGAGCACCTGCCCCTGACTCAGGGTGTGATCTGCGGTCTCAGGATCGAGTCCCATATCAGGCTCCCTGCCTGGAGCCTGCTTCTCCCTCTGCCTACATCTCTACCTTTCTCTCTGTGTCTTTCATGAATAAATAAATAAAATCTTTAAAAAGAAAAAAAATGTTTGGTAGAATTCATCTGTGAAGCCATCTGGATCCTGGACTTTAGTTTATTGGGAGTTTTTTGATTACTGAATCAATTTCATCACTAGTAATCAGTCTGTTTAAATTTTCTATTTCTTCCTGATCAGTTTTGGTAGGTTATATGTCTCTAGAAAGTCACCCATTTCTTCTAGGTTGTCCAATTAGTTGGCATATTTTTCATAATATTCTCTTATAATCTTTTGTATTTCTGTGGTATTGTTATTTCTCCTCTTTTGTTTCTGATTTTGTTTGAGTCCTCTTTTGTGTGTGTGTGAGTTTGACTAGAAATCTAATCAATTGTGTTTTTGAAAATAACTAATTCCGGATTTCATTGATCTGTTTTGTAGTTTTTTTTTTTTTTAAAGATTTTATTTATTTATTCATAGAGACACAGAGAGAGAGAGAGAGAGAGGCAGAGACAGGCAGAGGGAGAAGCAGGCTCCATGCTGAGAGCCCAACGTGGGACTTGATCCAGGGTCTCCAGGATCACACCCTGGGCTGCAGGCGGCGCTAAACCGCTGCGCCACAGGGGCTGCCCTGTTTTGTAGTTTATTTAGTTCTCTATGTCATTTATTTCTCTTCTAATCTTTATTATTTCCTTCCTTCTGCTGATTTTGGGTTTTGTTTGTTCTTTTTCTAACTCCATTAGGTATAAGATTAGGTTATTGAGGTTTTTTTTCTTGAGGTAGACTTGTATTGCTATACTTTTTCCTCTTAGAACTACTTTTTCTGCATCCCAAAGACTTTGGACTGTTGTGTTTTCATGTTCAATTGTCTCCATGTATTTTTTTATTTCCTCTTTGATTTCTTGGTTGACCCATTCATTGTTTAGTAGCATGTTATTTAACTTCCATGTATTCGTACTCTTTCCAGATTTTTTTCTTGTGATTGATTTCTAGTTTCATTGTGTTGTGGTCAGAAAAGACCATGATATAACTTTGATCTTTTTGAATTTGTTGAGACTTGTTTTGTGGTGTAATGTGTGATCTATTCTGGAGAGTGTTCCATGTGCACTTGAAAAGAATGTGTATTCTGTTTTAGGATGGTATGTTCTGAATATATTTATTAAATCCATCTGATCTAGTGGGTCATGGAATCACGTTTTTTTAATAAAGGAAAAGTAGGCACCGTTCAACTAATTAATTAATCTTCACCTAATCTAAGCAATTGTTTTTTACTTTATTTTCATAGTGTTTTTATTTAAAATGTCAGAAACTGCCTCGTAGCTACAATTATAAATCCCTTTCTGAATTTCTAAAATACTAGATTAGAACAGTTCATTTTAAAAACAACAAACAACAAAAAAATTTCTAAAATACTGCTTAAAACAATTCAGAAATCTTAATATATCTTCAAAATTTAAAATTGATGAGCTAATTGATTTTCTTGATATGTTTAGTTAAGTTTTTTTGTCTCTATTTTATAATTACTGAAAAATATCTAGTATTTCCCTGCATTTTGTTAGTCAATTGTTAATAATCTACCAGGGCAGACAGTATTTTTATATTATATTTAAAATGTGCTAAGCTGAAGGTGAGTCATGGCCTGGGCTTTGCTAGATCTTCAAACTGTAATTTTGTGAATTTTTTCTTTTTTTAAAAAACAATTGACAGAAGATAGGATTGAAATAGTACAAATATTTTAATGAATAGAGATAGAATTGAATACTATCATTAAATAAAATTGTAGGACTAGGAGTGTCTGGGTGGCTCAGTTTGTTAAGTGTCCGAGTCTTGATCTCAGGGTTAAAAGTTCAAGTCCCACCATTGAGGTCCCATGCTACTTAAAAAAAATTATAGAACTAAAGTATATTCTTAGTTTTCATATGCTTTAGAAAAATATTAATAAAGTTGATAATGTATATTATAATAAATAGTTACTAATGAGCAATTTTTTCATTAGATGTTTTTAACTTTTACAGAAATCTTTGTTAGACTTCAGATATAAACCTTTCCTTTTTCTAAAATTTCCACACATATGGTCTTTTAATTAATTTAATATGCTTAAACTTGTTTGGAACAATATTAGAAGAATATATATTTTCTTCCACCTCAAGCTATTTTACTATATTTTCCATATTTTCCAAAAGACTTTTTAAATTTTTAGAGAAAGAATTCATGTATAACAGTATAGATTTTTAAGTATACTTTTGTGTACAAATATTGAGACCTGGAACGTGGAAAATAAAACAAAACACACCAGCAAGGATCTATGAACTAAATTTATAATATTTAATAATACCAGAGTAGCATTTAGCTTTTTTTTAATATTTTATTTTTTTATTCATGAGAGACACACAGAGAGAGGCAGAGACAATAGTCAGGAGGGGGAAGCAGCTTCCCTGAGGGGAACAGGATATGGAACTCCATCCCAGAACCCTAGGATCGAGCCCTGAGCCAAAGGCAGATACTCAACCACTGAGCCACCCAGATGCCCCCATTTAGCTTTTTGAGCCTAGTTTTAAATACTGTCATAGACAAGTACTAACCAGGAGTCAGAACTTCAACTGTCTTTTCTTTTCCCCTTCTTCAAATTTCTGAGGGAAAAAGATATCCTGTGTTATTATCAGTTCATTTATGTAACTAAAAAAATCCTGATAATGATTGTTCATTTTCACTTAGCATGGACATTTATCAGGAAGCTACATGACATCAAAGAAAAGTCAACATAACAAAAAATTTAAAAGTAAAGAATATGATGAGTACAGTACATACAGTGATGACAACTTCGGTACCTACAGTCAGGAAACAGAGGAAGATTTTGCCAGTCAGCTAAAACAATACAGACAAGCTAAAGAAACCTCAGCTACTGCTTTAGGATCATCATTTTCTAAAGAACCAGGGAAAAAACAAAGGATGAAAGTTCAGCAAGGTAAGTGTGAAATTGTCAGTCTCTTTTTTTCAATATGAGAACCTTATTACAACAGGTAGTTATGGAGTAACAACTTCAGTTTCTTAGTTCCTTCTCAAGATCAGCTTGTTCCTGTGGTTCCTGAATTTGTTTTTCTTTATTTTATAGACTTTGAGGACAAAAATCTACAAATATTTCATTCTGCATGATATCTTAATATTTGAATTAGAAAGATACGCTAATATTTTTTAAAGTTATAAAAATGTAAAACACGTTTCCTATTACATTTTTTCCCTTTCCTTGTATAAGGACGTAAGTATACTGAAAAAATGGCTTGCCTTTTTCAGTTGTTTCTGTTACTCTATACATTGCTTTATATTTTAGACCTGTAAATACAATTCTGGGAAGCTCTTCTTTTATTAAACTTTAAAAGATGATGATCATCTTTGCTGTGCAAATGTACTTATACTTAGGATTATGAATATCCTTCAGGATTGGAAATAACATAAACTAAAGAAATTTCTGGAGTGATCATTAATTCATCTGCTGTGTTGAGGTACATGATCCCTGAGACACCAGGGCGAGTTGCCATAGAAATGGCGGGTCACGTAAAGGTCAAATCAGCCTTAAAAACTGTCCACTCAATGTCTGCTTCAAGAAAACTGGAGCAAGATGATGCTGAAGTGAAGGAGTGAGCACCCAAGCCCTATATGACTATACTTTCTATATTGTTGACAAAAGGAATCAGTTATGAGTAAATGTAGTTATTTTTATGACTTTTATTTTTTCTTGATTTCGTAGCAAAATTCCTTTGAAAAATGTGAATCCAGGCTTTGCTGACCTAAAAGGGAAAGGAATTTGTGCATATGCTACTGTAATTAGTAAGTTTCTTCCTGAAGTCTAGACATAGTGGTGTCAGGAATCACTCCACTTGGGGAATAAGGGAACATGGAGAGATTTTGCTCAGCCATTCCCACCTGAGGTTTCCCCTTTCAAGCTCTTCCTGTTTGTTCTGTTAAAGAATTGAGTATTCTTCTATTTTTGACATTCATTTTTCCCCCTCAGGTGTGAAAGTAATATATGGTCAAATGCAGAAAGATTTTTCTGTATATAGATACAATAATATAACAAAGATCAAAGATAAAACAAAACTAATTTGAATCCCTACACCCAGAAATAATTACTATTAATATTTTTAATGTACATTCTTCCAGAATTTTCCTGACAATTATTTTTAACAAAAAACTATGCATATTGTTTAACTTATTTTTTCCCTAAACTATGGACTATATCTCAGTCATTCTTACATTAATGAGTAGCTTTTAATGCTAACATTCTATTCAATTAAATAGATATGCCATATTTTGTTTGATTCTTAAGTTTGTGTGATTGTAGTCAATTGAGATTTAAGTTGCACCCAGGTTTTTTTTAATTCGGTAATTAACCCTGCATATTTATACACTGTTTCAGAGGATATCTTCACAAATATTTTTTCTGAAGAATAAACTCTGAAATGCAGAATTTAATCAAAAGATATAGCCACATATTTGAAGATTTTTGGTCCATATACCAAATTGATTTCCAAAAAGTTGATAGAACAATTTATAATAATACCCCACCAGTGTGTGAAAATGCCAATTTCTCCAAGTCCCTACCAACATTGTTCTTTGAAGTGAAAATTGGTATGTTATTTTAAAATTTTTAATTTCTTTGACTTTTTTGAATGAGGTAAAACATTTTTTTCATATATTTATTTACTGGTTTGTTGGTTTATGATTACTTAATATGTAAGAAAATGTATTAGTTCAATGTGACATTGGTAAAATAAGAAATCATTCTGTAACTTACTACCCTACCTAATACGTAATTTTCATAATTACATACTTTTAAATACCAAGTTTTTTGAAAGTAAAAGATGTATAAATTTTACTCAGAAATATATGTGATATGAACACAAAATTATCACTAGAAGCTCAGTTTGGTCAAATTAACCACTAATACCTACAGTGTCTTCCTTAGGGATGAATATAATATTTCATTCTCTTAAAAACAGAAAGCCTTGTTATTTTCTTATTCAAAGGAAAATTGAAAAGAATAAAACTAGCTTGGATTTCTGTAGCCATGTATATTCTTGTGCCTTGCCTGCCTTATTATTGTTAACATTCCTTAAAAGAGAGAGAGAGAGAGAGAAACACTACCCAGAAAATAAAATGTAAAGATTTACTTAATTTTTTTCACTGAATCTAGAGAAGAAGAAAAAGAATGCACTGTATATTATAGACTATTTAAAATATGCTGTTCCCTATAAACTAATAGATTGACAGATGTGTTGTTTTTTCTATAATATTTGAAGTACATTTTAACTCTTTTAGGTATTGAACAGAGGGTTAAAAGTTTTAATGTTGGTCGTGGACGTGGTTTGCCGAAGAAAATCAAACGCAAAGACCGTGGGGGAAGAACCAATAAAGGGCCTAATATGTTTTCAGGAATGGATGACTTTCAAGAGGTACTGAGACTTTATAGATAATGAGGAGAGCGTTTAATCTGTTTGGCTGCAAAGAAAGCATTGTGATTTTAATGCTACTTTCCTAGTAAATGAAAAATTTCTAGCTAAGATCAAATGAGTATAAGTAGATTCTAAAAAAAAAGAATTAAAAGAATTGTTTTAATTAGTCAAGATGCTAGAATAGAGATGCAAATGTAAGGTGACCTCAAAAAAATTAATGTGTTTGAAAGCACCTCAAAATAAAATTGGTATGTCAGAATGTGGTTCTAGTAGTCCTCTGTTGTGCTTTTCTTTCCTAGAAGTGATCTTCTCTAGATGCAAAGGACAATAAAATGCTAATAGCTCAATATGGTAGCATGGCTAATAAAAAGGGAGATGATACTGTAGTGGTAAATTAACTTATTAGAACTTATTAGAACTGAAAGCATTGAAAGAGAAGAAAAGGCAGTATAAATGGTTGGAAAGATGAATTCGTGTGTCTTGTATATAGTAGATATTGAGTAAATATATGTTGAATTCTGAACATGTACATTTCAGCCTTGTTGCGACTTTTGGGATTAAAGTGGTCCAAATCCAGTGTTCTGCCACTGTTGCAGTCAGATTTATTGAATCATACAGAGCAAGGGTAGGTTGTTAGAAGCTGCAACCTTGAGTAAGAGCAAAAGAATAGCAATATATGGCAATTTGAAAATGGTTTTCTGATGTCTGGGTTTAAAGATACTGGAAAAGATTTTGTAATATGTTGTACTCCTCAGTATACTATTTAGGGAGATGTTAATGGGTATGACCTAAAAAAAGTTCAGGCCCAAATAAATTTGTGAAACCCAGCACATGCCACTCAAAGGGATTTTCAGTTGACATTAATGTATAAAGGCTTCTTGCAAGTTAGGTGTAAAAAAGCCTATTTTACTTTGTTCAATCCATTGTTTTCAGATTTTACTTGATCCTGAGCTGCCCCCACACTCCCACAATCTATTTTTTTAAAGATTTTATTTATTTATTCATGAGAGACAGAGAGAGAGAGAGGCAGAGACAAAGGCAGAGGGATAAGCAGGCTCCATGCAGGGAGCCCGGGTCTCCAGGATCACGCTCTGGGTGAAGGCAGGCGCTAAATTGCTGAACCACCCAGGGATTCCCCCACACCAATCTATTAATATTCATTGAACCACTCACTGTTCCATGGAATGGGAGCTTGGAAACAAGCTTAGAATTTCTGAGTGATTGTAACCTGCCTGTCCATCTTCTTAGACTTCTGTAGAATGTGCTGCTTTCCCTAACCAAATTAATATGAATGCTTTCTGAAAGTAAGGTTTCTCCTATATCCAGTAGTTACACACTATATTTGGGAAAAAAATTAGCTTCCAAAAAAATGTGGCTTTGAACAATTTACTGTCTCTAAGCCTCAGTTTGCTTAATTTGTGAAATGAAAGTATGGTATTAAAAAAAAAAAAAAAAAAAGAAAGTATGGTATTAAAATAATTCTCAGGAGCCCTATAAGCACTAACACGTTTACAGATCTGGATTGCAACTAAAAGATTCTTTATCATGTTATAGAAAATCAGAATAAATTATTTCTTTTGCATTCATCAGATTTAGAATATTTTTCCTTTTGTTTATTAAGATTAAAATGTTATCAACTGTGTCAATTTATTGGCTGTCAAGAGAGATTTCTTGTTTTGATTCCAGAAACAACCAGAAGAGTGCCAGAGCCCAAGCAAGTAGCTTATGTTCAGGAGTCATCTGGGGGAGACCTATCCAGGGTAGAGTGAACATGCTAGACTGGCCACCACAGATCAGTTTCCATCCTTTCCAGGGGAGTGTGAGATATTCCAAAAGCCAGATAAATTCACAGATACCTGCATGTCCATGAACTGTCTTGAAAATTCAAGGATGGTTATAGAACAAGCAAATAGAACAAATTCTTGATATATTTGAAGGATTTATTTATTCTGTTTGCCATAAAACTCCTTGTTTTTTTTTGTCTTTATAATAGCTGTTACATTTTCTATAAATACATATTATTTTTGCTGGTAAATCTTTTCATTTCCTCTTCCTTATATATTTAAAAAATATTTTATGCTCTTGTTCCTGATGTCAGTATAATGTATCTTCTAGAGTAAATACATTTTAATATAACCAAGTAGATAGTTTATATTCCTTCTCTCCATCTTTCCTTTCTCTTCCTCTTTCTTTTTTTTCCTCCTCCTTTCTTGAATTGTGTTTTCTTAGAGATAGCATGATACAATGCAAACAATTCTTTGTATCCTGACTGCTAACTCATCGTATGACCCCTTGGCAAGACATTAATTTCTCTAATCTTCACTTTTCACATTTGTCCAGTAAGGGTGATGAACTAAATGACTTCTTCTCTTAACAAGAGATCTTAAGGGTAGAGGGCATTCATGTTGCTTCTGTAGGCTCGTACATAAAAGATCAGATCTTCTAAGCACTGTATTTTATCCTAAAATTTTATTTTTAACGTTGCTTTAGATTTTCTAGATTATCTTGATTATAATTAGGTTATTCATGGTATGGTTACTGATATACTTTCTACTCATTTAAACTAAGCTAAGCTAAAAAAACAAAACAGAAAAACCTCTATCTTCTATTAAAACAATGAGGCACATCATTAGAAAGTAATGTAGAGTGAGTTGATGAAATGTAGGTACAACTTGGTTATTTTTCAGGGTGGTTTTGGAGGTTTTTTTGGTGATTACCTAATATTTTACTTTCTAATTTCAGTTATATTCTTCAAGTTGGCTTATTGATTTTGTATAATGCATTCTCCTTGGTTTCCTATTTTATTATAGCCACCATTCTTTGTACAGAAGGCATAATGTGAGCTGGTCATTTATATCTACTTTTCTAAATAGGCCTGGAAATAGAAAACGTTTGTGAGTCAAATTTATGTTAATATAAGACATTTTAAATGATCCTATCAGAGTAGTATAAGCGTTTCATTGTGTTTTCCTGGGGCAATTTGGGTATACTTATATTTTTAAAAAGAACCTATAGGATTATCTGTTTTCTTGTTATTTTTGTACTTTTTTTTTCAAAATTCTTAGAGTAAAACATATATTTCAAACTCTCGCACTGAGGATCAGACTTTAAGTCTAGCCATCTTTGCCTCAAGAGTTTGCTGTGAGGCAGCTTCCTATTTTCAGTACGTTGTGTTTTTTTCTACATCTCCTAGCGAATTGAGAGAAAGGGAAACAAATCAAATTAGAAGAATAAGGAGTGGGCAGCCTGGGTGGCTCAGTGGTTTAGTGCCGCCTTCAGCCCAGGGTGTGATCCTGGGGACCAGGGATCGAGTCCTGCGTTGGGCTCCCTGCATGGAGCCTGCTTCTCCCTCTGCCTTGTCTCTGCCTCTCTCTCTCTCTGTGTCTGTCATGAGTAAATAAATAAAGTCTTTTTTTTTTTAAAGAAGAGTAAAGAGCTCTTGAACTCCTACTATATACAAAGCATGGTACATACCAGGTGTTTTGAAAAACAGTACTGTTTTATAGAGCTCATGAATTTAAGTCCTTACATGGCTAAGCATCATATTCTTGTTACTCAGTCTTCTTGTACTCATAGCAAAAGTCAAATAGGGATTGAAGGAGAAAGTAAGGGAAACAGGTAGGGCTGTGGGATTTTCTACCATATACTTCTTTTTGTTATTTTTTAAAAGTTAAAGGAAATACATCCTCCCTCTTTTTTTTTTTTTTTCCTAAAGGAAGTACAGAGTAACCACACATGCAATGTGTCTAATTTTTTAGAGATCCATCTAGAAACATATACTCCTAGATGTGTGGGTATATTCTTCTAGTCTTTTTATCTTTGTTATTATAAAATTCAGGTCAGTTTTCCAGTTAGTAAAGTATTGTGAACATTTTCTTATGTCCTTAAATTGTCTATCTCATCAGTTTGTAATGATTACATAATAATCTACCACTGATCTGCATCACAGTGTATTTGACTGGTCTCTTTATTTGGAATGTGTAGAGTATTTCTTTTTTTTTTAAGATTTTTTTTATTTATTCATGAGAAACACACACAGAGAGAGAGAGAGAGAGAGAGAGAAAAGCAGGCTCCATTCAAGGAACCTGATGTGGGACTCGATACTGGGTCTCCAGGATCAGGCGGCACTAAACCACTGAGCCACCCGGGCTGCCCTGTGTAGAGTATTTCTATGTGTCTATCTGTTTGTTGTTTTATCATGTAAGTAATTCTGTGATAGTTATTTTTGTGAACAAATGTATTATGCCTCCCTGATAATTTCTTCAGAATACTCCTGAAAAGTACAAATTTTGTGTCAAACAATATGGATATTATAAATCTTCTATAACATTGCTATCAACAATACACAAGAATGCACATTTAACATACCTTTGCCAACAGAGTATTATTAATTTTCAAGCTTTTCATAATTTTATTTTTAAAACATAGTTGTATATCTTCATTAAAATAGAAACAGGGTTCTTTGCAACCATTAGTAGCAATAAGCAGTGTATTAGAAGCATACCCCAGCATCTGAATGCCTACTCCTGACCACTTTACATAGTAATTTTTTTTTTGTTTTTTTTTTTTTGTTTTTACATAGTAATTTGTATTGTTTTCCCAATGCATTTGACTATCCATTTTAGTACCTATTTAATATTTCAAATGTTGTATTCAAATGAATTTTTCTTCCTTACAGTATAGTAAACCAGGAAAAAAATGGAAGGTTATGACTCAGGAATTCATTAATCAGCACACAGTGGAACACAAAGGAAAACAAATCTGTAAATATTTTTTGGAAGGAAGATGTATTAAGGTAAGTTTTTATGAGTATCATAAATCATTTTAATTTCTGAAATAATCTTTAAAATGTAAACTCTTTTTGGGGGGGTGGTTAGTTTTTTTCATTTCTTGTATAGTTGTAATAATAAAGCTGGTTTTTCAAAGTGATCTATGGAAAATGCTGCACATCAGAGCTCATTTAATTATATTCTGGGACAGTAATATAATTTGTTGATCTCAGATTTTATTTAACAAACACATAATACGACTGTGTAGCAAGTACTGTTCAAAGTAGATAACTAATATTAAGTGTTTTAATCTTTATAGCAACCTATGAAGTAGTAACTGTTATAATCCCCATTTTAAACATGGCCAAACCAAGAGGTTAAATAAGTGCCCACAGTAGCTCAGCTAGAAATAGTGAGTGCTGGCAGAACCCAGACAGTCATCTCTGAGGTCATGCTTAACTATGTTGCCTCTACACATAGCCACATCCACTGTCTTGGGCAAGAATTCCCAGGGATTGTTTGAATGTTTATTAGATCATTATTTTTATTTGTAGACTGAAGATATGGCCATAGTTCTCCATGAAACACCAAAGAGAAAATTTAATTGTTTTTTTTTTCCTCTTTCTTTCTTTTTTGTGACAGGGAGATCAGTGTAAATTTGATCATGATGCAGAGTTGGAGAAGAGAAAAGAGATCTGCAAATTTTATTTACAAGGATATTGTACCAAAGGAGAGAACTGCATTTATATGCATAATATCCTTTGTTAAAAATATGTTAACAGGGGATCCCTGGGTGGCTCAGCGGTTTAGCGCCTGCTTTTGGCCCAGGGCGTGATCCTGGAGTCCCGGGATCGAGTCCCACGTCGGGCTCCCAGCATGGAGCCTGCTTCTCCCGCCTTCTGGGTCTCTGCCTCTCTCTCTCTCTCTATGTCTATCATAAATAAATAAATCTTAAAAAAAATACATAGCCTTAAAAAATATGTTAATGAAAATATTGAAGTTATAAAACATTACTGAGGTTTTAAAAAAATCCTAAGTGCAACCTAGAAAATCTACTTTGGTTTTAAATTAAAATAGCATGTTACATAAACCAAGTATAGTTAGCCTTTGTGCTTCAAAAGGGCAAACTGAGTTTTATTCTTTACGGAAATAAAATAAACTTTCCTTTGGAAAACAAAATCTATGAAATAAAGGTAGTTTATATTTAATATACTCAGATTATAAGTATTTCAAGCAACTGTCTTCCTGAAAATATAGTTGGCAAAATATTTATTCTGTGACTTAATTGTTTTACTTATGAACATAAGTAATAAATTATCATTGTTGAAAATTATAAAACCAGTCTCATCAAACCTTACCACCCAGTGACAAGCATAGTATATTCTTCCCTACTTTTCTTTTTTTTTTTTTTTAAAGATCTTATTTATTTATTATGAGAGCCACACAAAGAGAAGCAGAGTTACAGGCAGAGGGAGAAGCAGGCTCCCCACGGGAAGCCCGATGTGGGACTCCATCCCAGGACCCCAGGATCACTACCTGAGCCAAAGGCAGATGCTCAACCACTGAGCCACCCAGGCGTCCTTCTTCCCTACTTTACTCTATAGGAATCTATACATTTAAGTTATAACTCCTGTCTCTACCCAAATTGATTTTTCATTATATATAATTTTATATCTATATCTATATATAAAATCATGCATCTTTCCATGTTAACTGCCCCCCCCATTATGTTGCTGCTTACTCAGTACCATTTATGACTAATGGAGCCTTTCCTCATGGATTTGAAACTCCATTTTCATCATAGATGAAGTGTTTATATGTATGTTTTTGTTTTGGACTTTCTTTTGGGCCCCATGGATCTATTTGCCTTTATGTCTGCGTTGCTTTACTGTGATTATTTCTGCCTTGCCAACACTGATATTTCATAGATCCTCATGTTTCTCTTCCACCTAAATTTTAAAGTAGTCTTGTCCAGTTCTAACAATAATGTAAAAAGAGTAAGTGAAAAATCCTTTTTTATCATAGATCTAAATATAAAAAATGAAACCATACAAATCAGAGGATTGCATGAATGGATTCCTTCATAATTCAGAAGAACAGAAAACCTTCCCAAGTCTAACTTAAAAAATCCAGAAGCAGGGTACCTGGGTGGTTCAGTGGTTGAGTATTTGCCTTTGGCTCAGGTCGTGGTCCCGGGATCCTGGGACTGAGTCTCGCATTGGGCTCCCTGTGGGGAACCTGCTTCTCCCTCTGCTTATGTCTGTGCCTCTTTCTCTGTGTCTCTCACGAATAAATAAATGAAATATTTTTTAAAAAATCTAGAAACAATAAAGGAAAAGATCGGAAACTTGCATGAGAAAAATACGACATACGTAAAGTTAAAGATAAGTAATAGAAAAAAAAAGATAAGTAATGAGAAAAATTATTTGCAACTTTTATCACTTACAGAGAGGTAACAGCTTTAATGTATAAATTTCTAAATATTGAGAAGAAAAATGGACAAGATGCAGATAATTCACAGGAAGAGAAATGCAAATGTTCCCAAAATGTATAAAGAGATGCTTAATCCTGTTCATAATAAGAAGAATGCAATATAATGTATGTCGAGGTATCATTTGCAGCTATCAGATTTGCAAAAATGAAAACAAAAAGTGATAGCAAGGTTTGTTAGCAAGGCTGTGAAAAAATAAGATAACACTCAGCATGTGGTAGGAATGCAAAATTGTTCACCCTTATAAATGGGAGCTTGGCAGTGTCTGCAAAATTCCACATGAATTCACCCTTTGACTCAGCAGTCCTACCATTTTGCAAATTCCGATTGGATCCAGGCAGTGATTATTGATGGCTACTCAACTCGTTATCTGACATGTTGGCGAGCAACTTTATGATTGATAGATTGGGCTGACAACATCAGGGCCAATTGCTTAGTCTTAATATCACTAAAAAATCAGGATGCCTGAGTGGCTCAGCAGTTGAGCATCGGTCTTTGGCTCAGGGTGTGATCCGGGGTTCCAGGATCAAGTCCCGCATCAGGCTCCCTGTGAGGAGAGGAGCCTGCTTCTCCCTCTGTCTATGTCTCTGCCTCTCATGAATAAATAAATAAGATCTTTTAAAAAATATATCACTAAAAAACCCACTATACACTAAATGCTTCCTAATATGTTGCAATAAGGAGTATTTTTTAAAGATTTTATTTATTTATTCACAAGAGACACAGAAAGGCAGAAATTTAAGTAGAGGGAGAAGAAGCAGGCTTCGTGCAGGGAGTCTGATGTGGGACTCAATCCTGGGACTCCAGGATCACGCCCTGAGCCAAAGGCAGATGCTCAACCACTGAGCCACCCAGGGATCCCAGTAGGGAGTATTTAAACACCATTTATGTATGACAAATATTAAAATTAACAAATCGTATAAAAATCACAGACTTCTAGATATCAATAAAGGAAATGTGGGAGATATATTAACTGGATCGAATTTGTAGATCATGTTTGGATCCTCATGTGAATAAACCAACTATAAAAATAAATTTTGGGGGCAGCCCGGGTGGCTCAGTGGTTTGGTGCCGCCTTCAGCCCAGGGCCTGATCCTGGAGTCCCAGGATCAAGTCCCACATTGGTCAGGCTCCCTGCATGGAGCCTGCTTCTCCCTCTGCCTGTGTCTCTGCCTCTCTGTCTGTGTCTCTCATGAATAAATAAATAAATAAATAAAATCTTAAAAAAAAATACATTTTTTGGAAATAATCTGGAAAATTTGCATATTGGTGGGGTATTAGGTGAAGTTAATGCATTAATTTTTCCAGGTTGATGGTAAGGTAGTGATTAAGAAAAATACTCCTTATTTGTTTGAAATAAATTTAGAAATATTTTCAGATGAAATGTACTTGGAGTATGGTATGTTTTACATACTCCAGTGTTTGGGGAAAGAGTTGTGAAGAGAGTATAAGAGTGAGAGAGATCTTACAGAATTCCAAATGATGAAAATTGTTGAACCTACATGGCAATCAGGAGGGAGCTCATTTTTTTATTCTCTCTACTTTGGAATATGTTTGATAATTTTCAAATAGACTTTTTTTTTTAATCCTAAGTGATCTCACTCTTCAGGGATAACCATGCTAACAATATGGTGTAAAGTCTTTAAGATTTTTTTCCATGCATAAGATATGTATGTGTGGCTGAATATATATATGTATATATTTTTACACATAATATTCTACAAAAACGTAATCTAGCTATAGGTATGAAGGTTGTAGTTTTTAAAGATGTATTTATTTATTTGAGAGAGCATGCACGCAAGTAGGGGATGGGGCAGAAGAAGAGAGAGAAAAATATTTAAGCAGACCCCCTGCTGCTTAAATTGCACATTGTGCTGTTTGTTCCCGTTTAGTATGTTTGATATGGGCAAGTAATTCTTCTTTATTCAAGAAAAATAAATCCTTTTTTTTTTTAGGATTTGGCCTTTTAGGGGATCCGTGGGTGGCTCAGCGGTTTAACACCTGCCTTCAGCCCAGGGCGTGATCCTGGAGTCCTGGGATCGAGTTCTGCATCGGGCTCCCTGTGTGGAGCCTGCTTCTCCCTCTGCCTGTGTCTCTGCCTCTCTCTCTCTCTGTGTCTCTCATGAATAAAATTAAAAAAAAAAGATTTGGCCTTTTAGAAACCAAATACCTTATTGAACTAAAGCTTTCAGCCTATTAGGATTTCCTCATAGTCCTGCCATCTGTAAATAATAATAATTCTTATCATATTTGTACTAATTAATTTTCATTGTATTGGCTACACTTCTAAAACAATGTTAAATAATAGTGATTATGATAGACATAATACATGTTTTAATAGCACCCTTTTGCTTTGGCTTGTGACTGTAGTTTTTTTTTCTTTTTATGATTTTATTTTTAAATAATCTCTACATCCAACGTGGAGCTCAAAAATAGAACCTTGAGATCAGGAGTCCTATACTCCATGGACTGAGCCAACCAGGTGCCTCTTGTGACTATAGTTTTAAGATAGATTTTTGTTTTAAATCAAGTTAAGTAACAGTTCTTTATTTTAGTAAGAGTTTTTTATTTTATTTTGTTTTAATCAAAGAAGGATTTTTGAATTTTATCAGTTGCCTTTTACATCTGCTATGGTCATACAATTTTTCTCTCATGGTCTTGTCAATGTACTGATTACAGTGATAAATTTCCTAAAGCCTCTCAGGAATTCCCTGAACATAAACCACCTGAAAACGGCATATTTTTCAATAAACTCCTGCATTTAATATTTTCTTGAGAAGTTTAAAGTGTGTTTCCAAAATCATGAGGTAGATTAGCTTATAGTTTCCATGTTGGGATATTTGACTTTAACATGACGTATTGAGCCCTTTTGTTTCCTTCATAGATATAAGCTCTTGCTACAATTTTTTTTCTTAAGATTTTATTTATTTATTCATGAGAGACACAGAGAGAGAGAGAGAGAGGCAGAGACAGAAGCAGGGTCCATGCAGGGAGTCCAAAGCGGGACTTGATCCTGAGTCTCCTGGGTCTCCAGGATCAAGCCTGGGCTGAAGGCGGCACTAAACCTCTGAGCCACCTGGGCTGCCCCTCTTGTTGCAAAATTTATTTGCTTTGTATACAGTTTTTATTGTGGAAAATAACAGGACTTACATAATTAAGATACTATAGTATTTGCTATAACAATTATAAATATTTTTTTCTTTAAAATGTTTTCTAGAGGGGATCCCTGGGTGGCTCAGTGGTTTGGCGCCTGCCTTCGGCCCAGGGCGTGATCCTGGAGTCCTGGGATCGAGTCCCACATCAGGCTTCCTACATGAAGCCTGCTTCTCCTCTGTCTGTGTCTCTGCCTCTCTCTCTCTCTCTCTCTGTGTCTCTCATGAATAAATAAATAAAATCTTAAAAAAAAAATAAAATGTTTTCTAGCTTTATATAGTAATATTAAATTTTTGAATATTTTGCTGCATAATTAAAATATTTAATCTTAAAAATGAAATTAATCTGACATGATTGTAAAAAATTCAGTACAGGAGCACCTGGGTGGCTCAGTCAGTTAAGCACTTCCTTTGGCTCAGACCATGATCCCAGAGTCCCAGATTTGAGCTCCGCATCAGGCTTGTTTCTTCCTCACCCTCTGCTGTTAACCCCCACTAGTGCTCTCTGTCAAATAAATAAAATAAAAATCTTAAAAAATATATTCAGTACAATATATAGTAATACAGTCTTATTGACTCAGCACAGTTATGTTTTGGAGTTTAAAAATACTAGAGTTTTATTTCATTTCGTCTGTTCCTTAATATTTTTATTTACATGAATTTCCGTGTAAGTTCTATCATAGTGGAGCAAAATGTTACCAAGGAGACAACTGTAAATTTTCACATGATGATCTGACTAAAGAAACAAAGAAACTTTTGGACAAAGTGAGTAATATTTTTGTACATCAATTATTTGTTAGGTCCCACTGCAGATTCATATGACTTGAATCATGTTTTACAAATCATATTTCATAAAAACATGAAATCTCTTGAGAAATCAAGGATTTGTTGTTTTATGTTTTAGTCTGTTAATGTAGCATGTTAGAAAAGCAGAAATATTGGAATAAGAATTAATCTTTTATTCTTATCCTTGTTCTGCCATTAAAAAGCTAATGTACTTTGAGAAATATCTTTACCACTTTGAACCTCATTCTCTGTCTAAAATGAGTTAGCTCTCTCTGATCCATTTTAACTTTAAAATGACACTTTTCTAATAACAAAACTAGTTTATTGAAGTCTTCACAGTTTTTAAATGTAAGGAAGAAAGCTTGTTTTGGAATAGTAATCTTTGCCGATTATTTTTAGGTGTTGAACACTGAAGAAGAAGCCATAAATGAAGATGAACGAGAATTAGAAGAACTTAGAAAACGGGGCATAACTCCTCTTCCCAAACCACCTCCAGGAGTTGGTCTTCTGCCAACCCCACCAGAGCATTTTCCCTTTTCTGATCCTGAAGACGATTTTCAGACAGATCTCTCTGATGATTTTAAGAAAATCCCATCTCTTTTTGAAATAGTTGTAAAACCTACTGTGGATTTAGCACATAAGATTGGGAAGAAGTAAGTTACAATTTTCAAAGATAGCATCATTTTTTCCCCTAAAAGTTCTTATTAATTCTTATTAAGAAAGTAACTTGTATTCCATATTAATCACATAATTAAACTTAGGTAGAGATAGCAGATACCTGGCATTTACCCTGATTGCTCTTCCTGCTTCCTCTTTGTCTCTGCTCCTTGCCATCAGTGCTTTTCTCTATGGAATCCTTAACAGCTTCAGAAACCTCTTCCACGTAATAATCCTGAAGGACACTGCTAGGGGATGGAGTTGGTATTTCTCCCAAATTGTTTGTTATGAAGCTACATTGACATTGATAACATCTTCAGATAGTGGCATTAGCATGTCTCCAGAATATTTGGTTCTTTTAGAGAAATATTTCCTTGGGCTATTAGAGGAAAGCCTTTGGATAAGCTGGATCCAGATTTGCATTTTCAAACTAACCATTCTAGTCCTGCTGCCCATAACCCAGGGTCTGTGCACCTGGGCCTTAATTCCCACTGTCAATTATTTTAACCCTGAACACTCAGGGAAGTAATGAGATCCCAGCAAGTGAGGAACAGCAGATCTACAGGAAACGTCACAGTTAATGTGAACCATTAAAATTATTTCTGTTAAGGTCAAGAAGACAGGCACGTCCCCTGTTTGGCTAATACTGTAGATCAGACCTTAGCCAATGCAAAAAGAGAAAGATATAAAGATTAGAAATGGAGAGGCAGCTTATTATTTGGGCAGATTGCCTCAGTAAACCCAAAGGAATCAACTGACAAAACTATTAGAAATAGTAATTAAATTAGTAAGATGTCCAGAAAGAACAACAATCAAAACCTAAAGTTATTTTTATATGCCAGCAGTACTCAATTAGAAATTGAAAAGTTGTATGTTTATATAGTATAATTCTAATGTTGTTATATTAAAAGAAAGGTCTGTGTATACCTAGAAAAAGTCTAGGAGAGAACTAATCAAAAAATTTATTTTTGGGTGGTGGGATTAAAAGTGATTCTTATTTATCTTTGTACTTTTCTGTATTTTTCAAAGTATCTGTAAGCTTTAGAACAGCTGATAGTGAGCGTCAATTGAGACTAGGCTAAAATGAAGGCAAGATGCATATATTGGTGTTTTCATTTAGAGATAATGTGGAAAAAATTGCTTCTTAAAAACACATTCTAATACAGAAAACACAACCAATACATATTTAAAAATAGATCATTCTTGTTTGCCTCTTTTCTTTGAACTAAGAAATATTATTCTTTCTGCCTATAGGCCACCAGCATTTTATAACAGTGCCTCACCACCAGGACCACAATTTCAGGAAAGCAGCCCACATCCTCAACATATCTATAGTTCTGGATCAAGTCCAGGTCCTGGACCTAATATGTCTCAGGGACACAATAGTCCTGTGATGCACCCAGGCTCTCCCGGACATCATCCATGTGTAGCAGTGCCACACAGCCCACCTTTGCCGCCTGCTCCACCTGGAATTTTAGGTCCTCATGGTCAAACTGGAGCACTTGTTCAACCAGATACACCTTTGACACCACCAAGTATGAGTGGTACTTACCATTGCTTTCCAGAACACATGATGAAAGTAGCTAGAGAGAATCACTGTTCTCCAGGTTCATCGTACCTGCAAAGTACTGGTGAAATGCAGCTCAGCACCAATTACAAATCCCTACAAAACCCAGCTGAATTTTATGATAATTACTATTCACAGCATGCTGTACATAATTTTCAGCCTCCCAATAACTCTGATGGTAAGTGTACCTTTTCAATAACTCATTTTTAATTTAAAATCTTTGGAGTTCTCTATTTTTCATTAAAAACATAATGTATGTTTTTAATAAAGCTAAGTAAAATTTAATGAAATTGAAACCATAAAATATATTTTACATTTAACCAGCATTTGTTACACCAGAACTTTAGACAGCTTTAAAAAAATATTTACAGTCGGGGTGCCTGGGTGTCTCAGTTGGTTAAGCATCTGAGTTTCAGCTCAGTTCCTGATCTCGGGGTCATAAGATGGAGCCCTGCATCCAGCTCTACACCCAACATGGAGTCTGCTTGTCCTTCTCTCTCCCCCTCTGGCTACCCCCCCCCCCACCATGCTCGCTCGCTCTCTTTCTAAAATAAATAAAATCTTTAAAAAAAAAGTTTACAATCACATAATAACTTGGTAATCAAATGTAGTAATTATTAGAGCTTCTATTTCTTATAACTGACCATAGTACTCTCTAGTGGAGTTCTGTGCTAAATCAGTGTCTGTCTTTCTGTGTATAGATGGGATGTGGCATGTTGACTTTGCCCAGCATCAGCCTCCCATTGTTCAAGACTCCCCTAACTGTGGGAGTGGATCTAACGGTAGCACCAACATGACAGGCCATGGCCCCCTGCCTGCACCAGGTCTCCCCCCAGCAGTGCATCGAGCTCTTTTTGTCAGACTTACTCAGAAGTACCAAGAGGAAGATGAACCAAGCAGCACCCAGCCTCACAGGGCACCAAGCAAGGAAGAAGGTATGTCAGGTGTTATGGTAGCATTTTACCTTGGATTATGCAGTTCCTGAATTTGTCTTGAATAGGTTAAAATTTGAAAAATGAGTTCCTCTGAACTATCTGTTCTATTTCTAATATACCTTGTAGCTCCTGTCTGCTTCAAATTGATTGTGGTTTCCAGTGCTATTAATGCTTTAGTAATTAATTGCAGAGAGTTTGACCAGAAGCAGTGAGTAGATCTGAAGCTACAGTGTGAGGCCTGGTTGAAGCCCTTCTGGAAGAAAGAAATAGATTAGGAACTGGATATCTTCCATTTCAGGAATTTTTACTTCTACCCCAAGTTTAAAATGATTCAGTTATTAGAGAAGTCTTTATGGGCATAGGCTGTACACTTAAGGTTCTACTACATATTATGCAGGAATATTATTTTTAATATAAAAGATGTAGAGATACCAAGTTTACCTTAGTGTTTTTGATATTGATAAGTATACAGCAGTTAGTTAATTCAGTTAAGGAAAGAAAGCTTAATGCATCCAGTTCTTCTGATAAATTATGAAATTGATATGTTTGCCCACTCTTTTATATATATATTTTTTTTTTCTTTTTACTAAGTAAATTGCATGGCCAATGTGGGACTCGAACCCACAACCCTGAGACTAAGAGTCTCATGCTCCACCAACTAAGCCAGCCAGGTGTGTGTTTGCCCACTTCTTAAGCATAAAATTTGCAAATATGTAAAACCAGATAACATTAGGTAGCTACAAGCTATTATATAAATATTATGTTACCTTTTCAAAGAAGGTAGCACTAACTCTTCATTTAACATCACAGGGAAATGAGGGATTCCTAATAATTTCCTGTATAATTTATATTTGCTCCTTAAAGAGCTTAATTTTAAGAAAAGAACTATTTTAATGATAATCTTTTTATAAAATCTTACAAAGATTTTATAAAAATATATCTTGTTTATTTTCATAAACAAGAAAATTGTAATTTTTCTGGATATAAAATTTTATACTAAAGAAATATAATTGATAATGTTTTATGAATGTTTTTTCTTTGTATCCAGAAAAAATCTTGAACAGCTGGGTTTTAAAAAATTTTTTTAATTCAATTAATTAACATATGGTATATTATTAGTTTCAGAGGTAGAGTTTAGTGATTCATCAGTTGTATATAATACTCCAGTGCTCGGGATCCCTGGGTGGCGCAGTGGTTTAGCGCCTGCCTTTGGCCCAGGGCGCAATCCTGGAGACCCAGGATCGAATCCCACGTCGGGCTCCCGGTGCATGGAGCCTGCTTCTCCCTCTGCCTATGTCTCTGCCTCTCTCTCTCTCTCTCTCTCTCTCTCTCTCTCGGTGTGTGTGACTATCATAAATAAATAAAAATTAAAAAAAAATACTCCAGTGCTCATTACAACACATGCCCTCCTTAATGCCTCTCACCCAGTTACCCCATCCCCCCACCTCCCTCCCCTCCAGTGACTCTCAGTTTGTTTCCTATGATTAAGAGTCTCTAATATTTGTCTCCCTCTCTGATTTCATCTTGTTTTATTTTTCCCTCCCTTCCCCTAAACTCCTCTGTTTTGTTTCTTAAATTCCACATATGAGTGAAATCATTTGTCTTTCTCTGATTAACTTGTTTCACTTAGCATAATAGCCTCTAGTTCTATCCATGTCATTGCAAATAGTGAGATTTCATTCTTTTTGGCGGCTGAGTAATAGTCCATTACATACACACACACACACACACACACACACACACCACATCTTCTTTATTCATTCACTTGCTGATAAACATCTGGGCTCTTTCCATATTTCACTATTGTGGACCTTGCTGCTATAAACATTGGGGTGGAGGTGCCCCTTCAGATCACTACATTCTTATCTTTGGGGTCGATACCTAGTAGTGAACAGCTAGGGGTTTTGTGTGTCTGTGTTCATTTTTATAAATTTTAGTGCCCTTTTAAATTGTATCTGTCCTTTGATAAAAAGCTGTTAACTGTCATTTCTTATCTAATACCTCTTTTCAATTGGCCTAGCTCTACTGGTTTGCATTCCTTCTGTTCTATATTTATTCTCATTCCAAAAAGGATTTAAGATTGCTTATGAAATATATTGATAATGAAAGTTAAAATAGCATTTTCCTTATGTGGGTCAGATTTGAATCATCTTACCTATTTGGATCATGTAACAAATTCTTTGAGGAGTGAAATTGCTATGCAGAAATATTTGAAATAATGGCAACAGGTAAAAGTGAATCAGTAGTTCAGCTTTGGTCTTCTTGAGGTCAGAGAGAGAAGGAATAGATATCTAGTGTCTAGAAGTAGTTTTTTCTGACACTGAAATATGAGTGAAACATTTTTCCATTGTGTTGGGGTGCCTTGCTGGCTGAGTCAGTGGAGCATGAGATTCCTGATCTTGGGGTTGTGAATTCAAGCCCTATGTTGGGTGGAGAGATTACTTAAAAATAAAACCTTTAAAAATAAAACAAAACTTTTTTCCATTGTGATATATAACCTATATGATTATAAACCACAATTCCGCCCTAAATACCAATGCCTGTGTTCTCACTCTGTTCTAACTTAAATATGTAACACCAAAGTACCGTGTAGTAGAAAATTGTTAGCAGTGAGATAAGGTAAAATGAAAATATGTACAATATCCAAGATATTCTAAGATATTTATGTATATGCTGTATGTGTGTACATGTGTGTTACCAATTCAGAATTGATGTGTGTATGTTTTAATGGAAAGGAAGAAGACTACCTCCTGTATCAGCATTTTGTAATCCCTTCTTTCCTACTATAGAGAACGCCTCTGTTAGCTAAGCTTCTTAGCAGACTGTCTAACATACTAGGGTTAAAAAGACTTTAGGATAAGGCCCAAAGTGTTCCCATAGAGTTAAGGCATATAAGTTTCAGGATATTAGTTTTGTTATTTTTACTTTTAAACATTTAAGTAGATAATATATTCACATATGTCAAACATCTAAAAATATAATAAGCTATAAATGAAAAATCTCTATGTCATCCTTCATTCGCTCAGTTGCCATTGCTTCCTTAACCAGTACTATTAGTGTTTTTGTTTTCTTTCAAGATTTTTGAAAAATAGTTCACCCTTGTTATCGTGATAAATCCAGAGCTACGAAGCTTAAGTATTACTTGAATTAGAGAGGCCCAAAACATTTTAGTATTCTTTTCTAAGAGTACTTTTTCTTCTTCTCCAACTCTGTCATAGCACACACACTCTGAGTTCCCTTTTGGCCAGTCCATATGAGCAGTCCTGACTTCTCCCTGACTGGAAGGAGTAACACATATTCTAACATCACACCTCTTTCTTTTAGAGTATGATGACTAAATTGATCGTTGTGATTACAGACCTAATTTTGTTCCAGGTTTGAAACTCTGGCGTTTCTATGATGCATTTTCTTGAAGTTATATTATACTTATTCCAGAAATAGTATGTGTTTTAAAAAATTATCTTAATTAAGGTCAAATATAAATGCTTCATTCTTTACAATAAGTTTTTGTCTGCATTTAGATGATACTGTTAACTGGTATTCCAGTAGTGAAGAGGAAGAAGGAAGCAGTGTGAAGTCAATACTGAAAACATTACAGAAACAAACAGAAACTTTAAGGAGTCAGCAACAGCCTTCCACAGAACTCAGCACTCCTACCGATCCAAGACTTGCTAAAGAGAAAAGCAAGGGAAACCAAGTTGTTGACCCTAGACTTAGGACTATCCCAAGGCAAGACATGAGAAAATCTTCTGAGTCTACCCCATTGGATCTCAGACTTGCATGGGATCCCAGGAGACTAAGAGGGAATGGAAGCAGTCATGTAGGATCTTCTGTTGGTGGAACAAAGTTTGATTCACATCATGCAAATGCTGGCCCTGTCAAACACAAAAGAGGAGATGACGATGATGAAGATACAGAAAGAGAATTGAGAGAGAAAGCTTTCTTAATACCTTTGGATTCTTCCCCTGGCATAATGCTCCAGGATCCAAGGTCACAGCTAAGGCAGTTCAGTCACATTAAAATGGATATTATCCTAACCAAACCCAACTTTGCAAAACACATCGTGTGGGCTCCAGAAGACTTACTTCCAGTCCCTTTACCTAAACCTGACCCAGTATCTTCAATCAATTTACCTCTGCCCCCTCTTATAGCTGACCAGAGGCTCAATAGGTTATGGAATACAAAAAGTGATCTTCATCAAAACACAGTGCCCGTTGATTCGAAATCAGCAGCCAAAGCCAAAGTGAATACAACAAACAGAGAAGGCTACCTAGAACAATTTGGAGACTTACATAGTTCAGGAAGTAAATTAGGAGATCCTAGGCTGCAAAAAAATTTTGATCCCAGACTTCATAGACTGCACAGTACAGAGTCTCACCCAGCGGTTATGAAGGACTCACATACATTAAAGGGCACCCCTCATTTAGCCAGGTCAAACCCTGCTTCATCACAGCCCACAGGGGCAGTGACTAGCAGTTCTGGGCCAGGGGCTTTGCCTCCATATGCCCCTAAACTCTCCTCTTCAGCTGGCCTTCCCCTGGGAACTCCAAGTTCAGTTCTTAGTGGCATTAGTTTGTATGACCCTAGGGAGCATGGTTCATCATCTACATCAGAGCTAGCAACAGAAAATGCAGAGAACCAGAAAAAAAGTAGTTTAAAAAGTAGTGACAAAAATGACCCTTCTCCTGGAGAAGCAGTCCTGCCACAGAAAACCAGTGCAAATGTGGAAGCCACTGTGGATGGGCTGGCTGACCCACAGGCAGATATTCTCAGGAGTTCTGGTGTGGTTCAGGTCCCAGCAGTGCACAGTCTTCCTATTCAGGCATTAACAGGCTTAATTAGACCCCAGTACAGTGATCCAAGGCAGTCCCGGCAGCCAGGACAGATGAGCCCCACCCTAGAAAGTGATCCCAATAGAGAACCAGATGACAAATCTCTGAAGGAGGTTTTTAAAACTTTTGATCCAACTGCTTCACCATTTTGTTAGCTATTGTGTAATTAAGCAATTCTTTTCACTCTGTGACTATTGCAGTCCTCTGCTGTTTTGTAACTGGTTTACCTCTATAGTTTATTTATTTTTAAATTATAAATACTTTTCAGCTGCTAGTATCAGAACCACATGAAGTTATATCCTCTAAAGCCTGTGGTATTTTATATAATATTTTTATAACTTTAAGAGACTGTAGTAACTGACATAGAAACCTATATATCATGTTAGCTTCGGTAAAAGTACTTTTATCATAAACCATCATGAACTCAACACCCTGCCCAAATATATGCCATTTGTCTTTCATAATCAATGTTTAGATAAATGATTACCACTTTTATATGGTTGTTAGTTTCAAGCAATATTATGTACATTACTTTTGAGCAACAGTATTTTGACTAGGATCTTCTCTATTTGTCAACACAGAACTGATTAATATGTAATGCTAACTGCTAACTAAAATGTAAATGAAGTAAAGAAAACATTTTAAAAATCACAATTAGCAGAGCAGTTTGTGTTTAAGGGCATCACTTTTATTAGTATTGGCAATATTATTTGTGTAAATGAAGCATTTGAATGTCATATCTTTTAAAAGTATTTTATTCTATACTGTATCATAGAAGTTGGAGATATATAGATTGTTTTTGCTAAAGTGAAAAACTCCTCAAGTTCTCTAACATAATTTTTTAAATTTAATTTTTCATATTAAATAGTTATGAGTTCTTGCTGTGTCACATTGTGATGTTTGTGTGTTTCAATGTGTTTTTTGTCTTTAGCAGCATAATTTATATTACTTTTTCAAATGATGTAGCTGCAATAATTGTATTCATCATGACTTTGGTAATTTTTAACAAAATTTTAAAAGATCCAGTGACAGTCTGTAGTGATTATTGCATTGATGATGTTTTAATGTCCAGGTTCTATATTTTTTTCTTAAATAGCAAGAAAACACAGAGATGGTATAATCAACTGTATATGGCTACCAATAAAGAATCTCTTTCAGATCTCTCCTGACTGGCATTCTGTAACAAAGGAGACTGCCTGGTTTTTTAAGTATTTATTTAATGTCCTCAGAGTTTGGAAATCTCCTAAATTGAGTAGAAATTGTATTTTTATGAAAAATAATTTGTATTAATTTTTGTGTCTTTTGTGCAGTATATAAATAATGGCAGCCCTGTTTGTTTTATACATATATTATTTATAATGGAAACTAAGTATTACACTGATACTTATAACTTGAACTGGATCTGTGTGGCCATGTTTGCTGGTAACAACTCCATAACTAACTTGAGACAGAGCATTTCACTATAAAAAATAATGGAAGTGGAGGAAATCAGTCCTTGGATGAAAACAGTTACCCTGGAAAAGTGATTTTAAAAATATATGGCAAAATATTTCTGTGGGAACCTAACACTTAGCTAATATTATGGTTTAATATTAATGCATATTTTTTCTTATTCTTCATTTTTTTTCTTTGATTCCTTTTTTTTTTTTTTTTAACTTTGATTCCATGCTTAAATCAGATTGCAGCTAAGTGAACAGCAACTCTGCTGACCCAGGAAGTTCATTGTGCTCTAAGTGGAAGGACAGTTATTGAAGGGGATGTGAATTTTTCCTGTTTATACTTTGGTTACATTGTTGCCTAAAATGGCTCTGGATTACATTTTTGGGTTAAAAATGCATTTTAAAGCCACTATAGAAAGTATTTTCTGATTTACTGTACCTATGAACTTTTATAGTTAATTGAAAAGTCAATAAATGATTAAAACTGACAGAAAAAAAGTGTGTGTGGGTATACACACATACACTTATATACGTACATATTACTAATAATTATTAGGAAAAATCAGTAAAACTGCTGAATTTTAGTAATTAAATTAAAATTTTTAGCAAATCTTTAATTCCCTCTTGTATTTTATAATTAAATTAAGTAACGATGTTCATATTTTAAATATCACATGAAAAAGATAATTTTTCTTGTTAAAGATCCAAATAGAATCCAAATCTTAACAGAAGATCCTTCTTACTTAAGGTTAATTAAAAAGTAAGGTTTAAAAATCAGTAATTCAAAGTATAATGTCTTTTTTCTCAATGTTCTTGAGTCCCTATTATGTCAGCCAGTGTCCTAGAGGCTATTTTATAAGATAGTGTGGACATAGTTGCAAATTTAACAATATATTTTATATGAAAATGTTTTACTTATGTTTAAAATAATGATTTTAATTTGTGGTCTTTTTTAATCGAGATAACTTTAGCTTAGGAGATAGTCTACTGTGTCCTGTCTATTTAGATTATTTTAAACTCTTTTTTTCCTTTTTCTCAACAACGTCTAATAAGTAGCCACTTTCCCTGATGAAGAAGTTCCTCTTTAAGGTGAATCGGTGTTTGTTAGAATCCATGTAAGTCGATTTACACTTAGCACACTGAAAAGTACTTTATGGCTCTACTCTTACAAGCCAGGCATTTACAGGTAACGGAAATAACTTGTATCCTAAAAGTCTGGATGAGACTCATTGATTGAGATGTAACTTAACTATTCATACTGATTTGTGACAGAGGGTTTATACCTGTTTATTGTGATGTTGAGGAGAATGGGATCTATCAAGGTGTTGAATTGGAATACCCAGATGACCATAATTTTGTTTGGGCAACTACTTCCCTACGACTTCAGGTTAGTTTTTGCTCCAAACTCCTGTCTCTGGATCTTTCCCAGTTAGGACCTCATTCTGAACCTGTAAGTAAACCAAATATTGGAATGATTTCAAATTCTGCTTCAGCAATTACATCTGCTTCTGTAGGCACCCTCTGTGTTACCCAGCCACATGTGCCAGACCCCAAAATTAGGTTGCAACTGAAACAGCCTAATTATGGATGGTGTTTGCTTAGGTTTCTGTTTGTCTTCTAACTTGCTATAAGGACTAGTTTTCCTTGCTAGTCCTACTTCTTTTAAGAGTGGAAGAATAGTTGATTAGTAAAGAAATCCTATATATGCATACATATAAGCCAGTTTGCTGAATTAATTTGAAGAGAGAGGAGAACTTAGGAGGGCCGGAGGCTTAAAGACAATTCATATTTTTGTTCTGAATTGATTTATAGGTGTTTTTTCTCCATGTCCAGTTCCTTATCTGTGAAATGGTTATAATTTTGACTGTTCACAGATTTGATGTAAGGAGTGAATAAATTATTAAAGTATTTTTAAATGGAAAATTGGTTTATAACTTTTACGGACACAATCATTACACTTCCACTAGGCTGCATTAGGCTGTACAAATTCTAAAATAATATGGTCTCTGTGGTTCACCAATTTTATGTTGTTTCAGGTGATGTACATTGAAGACAATAGAACTGTGTGAGAAGTTGTTTTAGTATATTAACCCATTGCTAGCAATTCCCTTCAACATTTTGTGTGTTAGTAAGACATAGGACTTTTGTAACTTAGAGCTGTGTGGACTTGTAGTGTTTATTCAGGATCTGACTGCTCTGCCCATTTTATACAAGATGGATATTAATGGAGGGTTAAAAATGGTATGACAGTCCATATTGCATGGTGTATTCATTTATAGCATGTGTGGTGTGGGCAAAATGGCCAACTTACTCATTATAAATGCTATTGGCTCTTAGAAACAATAGAGATGTTTACTCCCACTTCTTAGTGTATATTTCTGCAACACATGACCTGGAGGTCTTTCTGAGTGACCACTTGCTTGATGAAACTATCATTTTCCTTTGGTTAATGGCAACATTTGGAAGTTCCTAGAGACCTTGAGGTGAGGTCTTGTCAAAAATCTTTCCAATTGCACAACACAAAGTCAAGGTAGAGATGTTCTCCCTGAGTTTACCCTTCTGGGCTTGAAATTACACCTCGGAGAGGTGGTCTGTGCTAAAGGCACAGACTTGGAAGTGTGGTCTGCAGTGAGTGGTCCACTGATAGGGCCCCTGCAAACTTCAGTAACTGGGCTTTTGTGAATATCTAAAACAAAGAGTTGTAATTATTTTTTCAGAAATGGGTTGGCAGCACTTGATCATAGTATGGTCAATATTAAGTCTAATAGGATATATAAGTAATTAGTAAATAATTAGTTTAAGTAAATGTTTAGGAAATGTAAGCTTTAACAAAATGTAACTGGACAGGGCTAGTGTTTAAAGCTGTTTTCCTCATGTACCTGTTATGATTTAGCATTTGTGTAATGCCTTTCCCCCAAGGAGTTTAATGTGATTTACAGAACCAGTTTCAGTAGGTACCAATCACCAAGTCGCTGGGATTTTGTTTTTGAGTATGTTATTTATCAGCAGTATCTGCCAGTTATAACAGAGCCCAAATTAATCTGCTTTTCTTGGAAAGGATGCAGACCTAAGAAAAGACTTTAGGTTAACATCAACATAATATTTAGAATTTCTAATTTTTAAATAAGAAATAAAAAGCACATTTTAAGTGGAGGCAGGACCGTTATGTGCCTCCTTGCTTTGCTGCTTCCCCACAGCAACAAGCCTAGGTCTAGGCACAGGGTGGGTGCTATGTTAATTGCTTCTTAACTGCTTCTGGACATCCACCCAAGTTTAGGTTTTGATGTGTCAGAGCCATTCCATAATTGTATCCAAGAGTACAATTCATAAAGTACACCTCTTTCAGGAGACACAAGGCACCTACCTTCTCTCTGTCTCTCTCTCTCTCTCTCTCTCTCTTTTTGCCTCCCCTCCCCGCTCCCACCCAAACAATGTGAAGGTAGGGTTATGGCAGCTTTACTTAGGAGTTAAATGTTTCTACATTAATTCATAACTCTAAGAGTCCTCTAGATTTACAAGATCACTGTTTCATGGTGGAAGTTTGAATTGATCAATCATTTATTCCTGTAGATCTATGAAGGATTCTTTCTATAGGCAGAACTGCATAATCAGAGCCATATTTTTATTTTAAAATATATTTCTCTAATTTCTCTCTTCCTGTTTTCAAAATATCAACCACAATTATGAAGGTATGCCTAACCTAGTGAATTTCCAATAACATTTGAATTTCTTTTTATCCCAACACCATCAATGATAATTTACCCTTTAAAGTCATGAACTGGACTCTACGTCAGGTCTGTGTATTCCTTAATACCCTTCATTACCCTTTGGAATAGAATAGTCATGTGTTAACAGTAGGCAAAATCATTGTGGGCATGGAGAAAATCTATTTCTTCAAGCAAGATTGTGAGTTCTTGGACTAGTATTTTATAGTCTGGTTTATCCTTGAATCTCTTGTTTTTAAAACTTTGAATTTGTCAGAAAAATATATATAGCTAACTAGAGCATTTTAGAAAAATATTAGCTCTGTGAATTACCAGACCCCATACTTCCTGGCTCATTACTGATTTTAATACCTCTGTGAGGGTATTAAGGTTAAGAGGAGCTGTAAAATTTGCATTAGCTAATATTATTTTGTCAGAGGTCTGATCTATAGTTTATTGTAAAAGAAATATATAGAGGTCCGAATTAAAAAAAAAAAAAACTATCCATGTTGTTCCCAAACCTCCATTATGAGCAATATTTTGGTGTTAGTTGTCAGTGATAGACTATACATTTTATATGCTTTTTAAATAGAGAAAGTGAAAAATTATAAACAAATCATTATTACAAGAGGTTTTTTTGTCCACCTCTGTTTTACAGAAGTTTGCCCTCCAGTTGTTTGGGAGGGAAGTCAATTAAGATAGGAGAATATCTTTTCAAGAGGTGGAATGATATTTCCTTATAAAAGTGACAATCAAGAAATAGTCATTTGTATACTTACTTGCCAAAGTTTTAAAAAGAATTTTACATTCCTGACCCTAAATCCACTGCTCCCCACCACCCAGGATTCAGAAAGAGCTCAGCATAGATCCAAGTTTCCAGGGCCCAGGTCATTTTGTTTTTAGTCTAGGGCTTCCATGCCTGCGCACAGCAAAGGCATTGATGGCACTCGTGTCCTACGATGCAGTGTGTCTCTATGTGTGTGTTGGGGGAGGAGGGGGGTTGTCGGGGGGGACATTCTGTGTTCAGACTTATGATCGTCCATTTTCTATCAGATCCACAAGCACCATCTGTGGGCTAAAATGCAGGTTAAATCTATTCAGAATGAAGTGGGGTTTTAAAACAAAACATTTCTAGTGTTATCATTTTGATTCCCCAAGTTGATCTCAAATGCTGGGGAAATGCTGCCTTGACTGTTTCACTTTGCAAGGTTTTAGTAGATACCAATTTAGTAAATTAATTAAACTGTTAATCTATTATCTGTTCAAAAGATACCAGCAGGATATATTTTGCTGAATTAATTATTCTACTTATGGACTAACAAATCATTTGGTAAAATCAGGAATATTATTTCTTCTCATTTACTAATAAACTTTCCAAGTTACTTTCTGTTGTTGCAAGTTTCTGTAATTTTTTTCTGTGACACCTTTTTATTGTCTGACTTTAAAATAAAAACATTTCTGATAATATCTGTCTGGCACTATGTTGCTTTTCTTTAATAAATCTTTATCATTTAAAGACAATACAGGGGCGCCTGGGTGGCTCGGTTGGTTGAGTGTCAGATTCTTGATTTTGGCTCCGGCTGTGATCTCAAGGTCGTGAAATCAAGCCCCATGTCAGCTCCACGTCAGCTCCACGCTTAGTGGGGAGTCTGCTTGAGATTCTCTCTCTCCCCCTCTCCCTCCCCCTGCTCACACATGCTTTCTCTCTAAAATAATCTTTAAAAAATAATATTATTAAATAAAGACAATACAGGGGAGTATGTACTCATATAATAGCTTACAAATGGAGCCCGTTGCAGACCGTCCTGAAAGAAAGGGATGGCAGTCGTCTAGTACACAAACATTGTGTTTCACTTAGCCACACAGATTAAAAGCATCTAAAGTCCTATTTCCTGATACTGCCTTTATTCTGGGTACGTAAGCCTCTCTTACATTAGCTTACATTAATTTTCGATTGAAGGATCTGAATCTAAGAGGCTGCTAGCAAATGCCCTGCTTAGAGCAGAGCAGGAGCTCTCCAGGACTAGAGTAGAACCTCACTGGAGAGGAAGGGCTCATAGCAATGGGGTGTGTACCCCTCTTCAAGATCAGGAGCAAAAAAAGTGATCATGCATCCCTCAAAGGTCCAGAAGTCTTATCAAAAGATGTTTCCTGGGAGTGCCTGGGTGGCTCAGTCGGTTAAGCGTGTGCCTTACAGCTCGGGTCATGATCCCAGGGTCCTGGGATCAGACCCTGCATTGAGCTCTCTGCTCGACAGGGAGGCTTCTTCCTCTTCCTCTGCCTGCTGCTCCCCCTACTTGTGCTCTCTTTCTGTCAAATAAATAAGATCTTTTTTAAAGATGTTTTTTGGTTTCTGTTCTAGTATGTTCAGTGGCCAAGGACACACTGTCTCAATTAAGGGAGCCTACCAGATTCCTGTATTTAATTATTGAGCAACTCTGTAGAAAGGTCTTCCTTGGGATCTAGCAGTCTTGTCCTGGTGTACACTATCCTGAGCAATGTAACACCGGGCAAGTCATGACCTCCTGAGTATCACGTTCCTCATCAACGAAATTGGGATCCATCACTCATTTAAGAAAGACTGAACACTCACTCAGTATATGCTATTAGGTGTTGAGTTACAGAGATGGAGAAGATGAACTGCTTTTATAGCCCACATTTCCCTAAAGAAAAAGGTATGCGAAACCCGGTCTGCAAAATGGATAAAAGTGGAGACATTCTGGCTGAAGTTGGGGTGGGGTGCTTGGTCCCAAACCTACATTACCTCTAAGGAACAGGCGCACATTTGAGAGCCCTAATCTAAATCCTCCACCAGCAACCAGCTCATTGTAAAATGCAGCTATCATCTTACCTCGTGTTGCCTTAAAAAACCCTCCAAGGTTTTCTTTATCTGCACAAAAAGTCCAAGCTTTGTGGCTTGGCAGTCCAGGCTCCTTTTCCAGCACCTTCCTCATTCTGGTTGTCATACTCCTGGATCAACAGAGAACTATTTGTTCCCTTCTGTGAGCTGGAAATCTGTCCTCTGTTGCATGATGAGCTCTAGTTTGATTTGCCTCTATCTCCCTGGGATGTCATACTGGGTCTATTCCTCAGCAGGAGCCCTATCAGTGATCACTAGGACGTGACAGACCAGGATTCCAAATCAGAGGCCTTTATCCATTTGGGTGGCACACTTCCAGGTCCCACAGCCTTTTCAAAAGTCTACAGAAATACTTGAGACTTGTGGGGCACCTGGGTGGCTCAGTGATTGAGTGTCTGCCTTCAGCTCAGGGTGTGATCCTGGGGTCCTGGGATCAAGTTCCGCCTCGGACTCCCTGCAAGGAGCCTGCTTCTCCCTCTGCTTATGTCTCTGCCTCTCTCTCTGTCTCTCATGAATAAAAAAGTAAAATCTTAAAAAAAAAAAATGAGACGAAAAAGAATTTTGGTTTCAAAATGCTGTAAGGCATTGTAAAGGTGAAATGCTTAATTTTGAAAGCAAAATTATTAAGTATTTTCACAATGTTTATAATGAATAGTTGTATACATATAGATTTTACCTGTATATATAAACACATCCATAAATATATGTATCCACCCATACACTTAGGATGGACAATGAAGGGCAGCCCCGGTGGCCCAGCGGTTTAGCCTCGCCTGCAACCCAGGGCGTGATCCTGGAGACCCTGGATCAAGTCCCACATCAGGCTGTCTACATGGAGCCTGCTGCTCCCTCTGCCTGTGTCTCTGCCTCTCTCTCTGCATCTCTATGAATAAATAAATAAAATCTTAAAAAAAAAAAAAAGGATGGACAATGAATACATTTACTCTGCTAGCTTTAGATCTTTAGAAATGAGAGTACTTAGGGCATATGGAGGTCAACACATGGCCTTGCTTCCAATCCAGAATTTAAAATCAAGAAATATCCTGGAATAAAAGAAATGGGGCTTATACTGTAAACCTGGAGCGTCACTACTGTTAATTATATTTCTTCATATATATACAAGAAAAATGGGGAGTCCGTCTGCATAGTTTTCTATGCTTTGTGCAAGATGTTGAAGAGGAAGATAGGTTAGCTAGTTGTGAGTAACTACCTAGGCTTTACGTATTCATTCGTCAGATGGTAAGCACAGCACCTTACTGCCTGTCAAGGCTCAGCAAGGCGCTGGGGATTCAGATGCAACCGGGACAGAAGGCCTTGGAATTTACAGTTGCATGGAGGAGCCCGGCATGCGGTGAGCGTGCGATTACAGTGTGCCGAGGGCCATTTCTCAGGGCCTCTGAGCCACAGGGTGCCCGGGAGGGACGGACCGAGGGACGCAGCGGCAACTCTCCGTCTCTTCCAGGGAGGCCCTCGGCCGTCACTGGTTTCGGCCGCCTCCAGGCAGGACGGCTGGGTCTGAGCGCCCCCTGGAGGCCATGCTGAGTAACTGCTCACGGATGGGGTTCCAAATCCACCCCCCCCCACCCCGCGCATCTTCAACCAGCACTGCCGGCTTTGTGCTAGGTTTTAGGGGTGAACTGATGAGGCACACACATGATGACACCGACCCCATCCTGTGGCAAGATTCAACCCGGAATCACCCCACCCCCAGATCGGTACCCGCGTCCTCACACGCCTTTCCCAAAGGCTCCCCTCACACTGTCC
The DNA here is from genome assembly GCF_053574225.1 of Canis aureus. Taxonomy (NCBI): domain Eukaryota; kingdom Metazoa; phylum Chordata; class Mammalia; order Carnivora; family Canidae; genus Canis; species Canis aureus. The sequence continues at coordinate 28,158,911 of NC_135622.1, read as the reverse complement.
GGGGCATCGGGGAAGTGACCTCTGCCTCCTCACTATGACGCCCGGGTGGAGAGACTGGTGCCCGAGGAGACAAGCCTGCCCCTAAAGTGCTCTGCTCTGATGGCGCAGTGGTTCTCCAGTAGGGGCTGAAGAGCGGCAGCAGGCTGGCGCCTCATTCCTGCTCTGCCCTCTGTTTGCCGTGAAGGATATGAAGCCACAAAGAGGCATGAAGTTGCAGAGTAGAGAGGTTAGCATGCAACAATGGGGAGCCTGGGTGGCTCAGTCCGCTGAGCGTTGAGCTCTGACGCTGGACTTCAGCTGAGGCCTTGATGTCAGGGTTGTGAGTTCAAGCCCTGTGTGGAGCTCCACGCTGGGCATGGGGCTTGCTCACAATAGATAAAACATAACATCACATAACATGGCAACAGTGTGGAGGACAGAACAGGTGGAGTTGAGGTGAAGCAACGGTAAGGAAAAAAAGCCCAGTCAGCAAAGGGGAAAACTGCAGAGAAGAAGCCCATAGAGGAGAGAGTGTCAAGGAGGAAGAGGTCTCTGGAGTTGGGTGAGTCAAGAACTCAGGGAAACGAAGTTCTGAGAAGAGCCCATTGCATCTGAAACATTGGGAAAAATGTAAAACTAAGCCAGATTTTTAAAAAATTTTTTTCTTTTATTTATTATTTATGATAGTCACAGAGAGAGAGAGAGAGAGGCAGAGACATAGGCAGAGGGAGAAGCAGGCTCCAAGCACCGGGAGCCTGATGTGGGATTCGATCCCGGGTCTCCAGGATCACGTCCTGGGCTAAAGGCAGGCGCTAAACCGCTGCGCCACCCAGGGATCCCCTAAGCCAGATTTTTGAAGAATTGGCGGATAATAAAGAAACAAAATAGTAGGGATAGACTAATATTTATAGGAACTTGGTTCTGAACAGCAGCAGAAAAGGAGACTCAAGCCTGAGCCAGAGACAAGGTAGTTCAAAAAGAGAAGTAAGTACTTCCCCTGCTGACTGAGACAGAGTAACAGAGACCAGGTCCATACACATACCCCCATCCGAGGGCACAACACACCCAGATGAAATGTACAAGAGTCTTCAGTAGGGGACCCCAGGCAGCACAGGATAGTCACCCTTAAGAGGGATTAAGCCCAACAGGCAAATTCACACTCCTGGTTTCAGATTTCAATACCCCTCTATCAAAATGGATAGAAAAAGTAGAATGAACATCACAGAGGACATCGAAGACTACAGCATCAGAGTTAATTAACTTGCCTCGGCTGGCATTCATACAACACTCCACCTAACAACAGCAGAAAGCACGTACTTGCCTAGTATGCATGGAACATTTATCAGGATAGACTATATGCCAGGCCACAAAACAAAGCTCAAAAAATTTAAAAAGATTCAAATAATACAAAGAATGTTTAATGATTACAAAGAAATCAAATCAGAAATCAAAGCAAAAATACCTGGAAATCCCCCCCCTCACATACTTTGAAACTAAATAACACAATTGCAAGTAATCCATGGGTCAAACAAAGGAAATTAGAATGCATAATGAGAAAGAAAACAATAAAAATTGGAGAATAATGCTAAAGTAGTGCTTAGAAATTAAGCACTAAAAGCCTGTATTAGAAAAGAACAGTGGTGGAATACCTGGGTGGTTCAGTGTCTGAGCATCTGCATTCAGCTCAGGTCATGATCCTGCGGACTGGGATCCAGTTCTGCATCAGGCTCCCCAGAGGGAGCCTGCTTCTCCCTCTGCCTATGCTCTGCCTCTCTCTCTCTCTCTCTGTCTCTCATGAATAAACAAATAAAATCCTTTTTTAAAAAAGAAAAGAGTAGGGACCCTGGGTGGCACAGTCAGTTAGGCATCTACTCTTGATCTTGGGGTTCTGGGGTCGAGCCCTGCATCAGGCTCTGTGCTCAGCTGGGAGTCTGCTTATCCCTTTCCCTCTGTCCCTCCCTCAGCTTGTGTGCTCTCTCTCTCTCTCAAATAAATAAAATCTTAAAAAAAAAAGAAAGAAACACACTACAGAACATGATCTCCCCTTCTACATTCAGAAACTTGAAAAAGAGAGCAAGTTAAGCTCAAAATCATGATAAGAAATATTAAAGAGAATCAATAAAGCAGAAAACAGAAATCTAAGAGAGAAAGTCAATAAAACCCAAAGTTGCTTATTTAAAAAGCTAAGTAAAATGGAGACATCTCTACATTAATCTTTCAGAAGAAAACATTGGAGGAAGTCTTGAGAGCTAAGGGTGGCAGAGTCCTGAGGAGCTGTGAAGGATTATCTCACAGTGATCATGCTGAAGGAAAGAAGCCGCAGGGGAAAAGAAGAATGCTACTGCAGGATCCCAGTTTTATAAAAATCCTAGAAAATCCAAACAAATCTTCAAGCAGCAATGCAAGCAGCTCTTGTAGGGAACCTGTCCCAGGCTAACACCACCTCAGCTTCCCCGTATCTTGAACTCAACTGGCCTCCCCAATCTAACTTACAAATCTTTCAATACCTGGCTCCCCGTACAACTGGGACTGTTCGCACTTTGCAATGCCTCTGTAAAGGCTTAAACTAATGGGGCATGGATGTTCCCCCCCTCCCTTCCACAGTCTATAAGCCCAGAAGCAGAAGCATCCTTACCAGGATACCAGCCTCACCAGGGACCCAGGGACAGTCCCCCTAACTGGGGACACTGCCAGAGCAGCTCTAGGTGAGGGCCAGCCTGTGTCCCCATAGGCTGACTCAGCCTAAAAGGCACTCCCCACTCTGGGCTGCCCATCTCGGGGCCAAGGTATGCAACAACAGACAGTCTGACTCGGAGACTACTTCTCAGACTTTAAATAAATCCTTCTTGAACCAGGGCTGCTAGTGTGGGGGGCCCTTTGGTGCTGGTTTTTCGCAGGCCTGGCTCATCACAGTCCAGGTTTGAAGTCTCTCGAAGTCTATGCCCTAGCAGTTTTCTTCTCCACTGCATGCAGAAGGCAGCAACTTCCAACTCTTCTGGGTCTGAGGAAGGTTGTCTCAAGCCCTGGAAGAGAGAGGGGTAATATTGTGTAATGGCGGACACTGTGCACATTTATAGGAGCTCTCAGTTGGGGACTCCACTGAGTGAGATTGGAGCTGATTTTCTGACATTCTGACCCTAATTTTTTTAGTTAATAAATTAATTAGTTAATTAATCTCTACACCCAACATGGGGTTCGAACTCATGATCCCAAAACCAAGAATTACATGCTCTTCCAACTGAGCCAGGCCAGGTGCCACTGGCCCTAATTTTTTTTTTTTGACCCTAATTTAATAGAGATCAGGGAACTGTGTTTGAAGAGGTCCTCTGAATTAAAGCCCACTCATTCACTCGCTCATGAAAGAAACACAACAGAACAAAGAATCTTATGTTCTATGTCTAGAACAAAGAATCAAATGTTATGAAAATGTAGCCAATTAAAGATCCCCTTTCTACCCCAAATGCTGCCTCCTTCTGAATCTTGCTGTATTCACTTTGCTTTATGTGAATGATCCCTGGGCCTTTGGCTCCACACTGCAAGGACACACCCCCACTCTCAAGGTCTCTTGCACTCAAGGGGCCTGGACACTGGGCTGTGGGGACTGGCCCTGCCTCAAGTGGTGCTGCAGGGTCCGTGGGGGGCTGGGACTGTGTCCTGTAGGGGCCAGGCCTGAGCTTTTCTCTCAGCCTTCTTCATGGCCAAGAGACTAGAACCTATAGCTAAGATATGCACATTTTTCAAATGCTTTTCACTGGGTGTGTCTATTCCACATACTCTTTGAGCTTCACTGGTATGAAGTTTCTTTAAACTTGAAATGAAAATTCTCGTCCATTTATTTAGCACCCCTATGCACCAACCTAGGTCTGTGGCTTCACGGAATTTGCTTTTTAAAAATTTAATTTCAGGGTAGTTAACATACAGTGTTCTATTAGTTTCAGGTATATAATATAGTGATTCAGTACTATTTTATATTTTACAGTTTACATTTTTTAATTTAAATTCAATGAACCAACATACATCATTAGTTTCAGATGTAGTGTTTGATAATTTATCAGTTGCATATAACAGCCAGTGCTCACTTACATTTTAATAAATGTTCCTCTCAGCCTGTGACTCTGAGCCATGGTGCCGTGCTCATGTACTCTCTGCAATGCCCGCACTTACCCGGAGACTTGCAGCTTCCGTGGTCCTCACGGTCTTGGAGACCACCTGGAGGAGCTGCTGTGCATTTTCCAGCAGGAGCTCTTCAGAGGACCTGCTTCTTACCAGAGAGGCCTTTACACTTGAGAGTTTATAGGAAAAAAGCAGACATCACACCAGGTAAGAGGTGCGATCTCACATAAACTCATACCAGAAGGTTCTACAATGTGAGCCTCTTTCAGAAAGCTGGGATGCCTTTATTGGGACTATTCTGAGAAGAAAATGTTCCAAAAGCAAGTTTTCACATTTTAAAAATAAAATTTACATGTTAACGCTATGAAAGGATGAATCATGTAGTATCTACAAATTAACAGGAAGTGTGTTTTTAGGGGCACCTGGGTGGCTCAGTGGTTGAGCGTCTGCCTTTGGCTCAGGTCGTGATCCTGGGGTTCTGGGATCAAGTCTCGCATTAGGTTCCTCACAGGAAGCCTGCTTCTCCCTCTGCCTATGTCTTTACCCCTCTCCCTGTGTCTCTCATGAATAAGTAAAATCTTTTTTAAAAAGTGGTTTTTTATTATTTTTAATTTTTAATTGTTATTTTTTAAAAAGATTTTATTTATTTATTCATGAGAGACACAGAGAGAGGCAGAGACACAGGCAGAGGGAGAAGCAAGCTCCATGCAGGGAGCTCGACGTGGGACTCGATCCCGAGACTCCAGGATCACTCCCCGGGCCAAAGGCAGGCACCAAATTGCTGAACCACCCAGGCACCCAATTTTTATTTTTAAAAATATTTTATTTATTTATTCATGAGAGACACAGAGAGAGGGAGAGGCAGAGACACAGGCAGAGAGAGAAGCAGGTTCCCTGTGGGGATCCCGATGTGGGACTCCATCCCAGGACCCTGGGATCATGACCTGAGCTGAAGGCAGACACTCAACCCCTAAGTCACCCAGGCATCCCCACATTTTATTTTTAAGTAATTGAGAATGGGGAAAATTAACAAGGCAGGAAACCACAAATGTTGGAGAGGATGCAGAGAAAAGGGAACCCTCTTGCACTGTTGGTGGGAATGTGAACTGGTGCAGCCACTCTGGAAAACTGTGTGGAGGTTCCTCAAAGAGTTAAAAATAGACCTGCCCTACGACCCAGCAATTGCACTGTTGGGGATTTACCCCAAAGATTCAGATGCAATGAAACACCGGGACACCTGCACCCCGATGTTTCTAGCAGCAATGTCCACAATAGCCAAACTGTGGAAGGAGCCTCGGTGTCCATCGAAAGATGAATGGATAAAGAAGATGTGGTCTATGTATACAATGGAATATTCCTCAGCCATTAGAAACGACAAATACCCACCATTTGCTCAACGTGGATGGAACTGGAGGGGATTATGCTGAGTGAAGTAAGTCCATCGGAGAAGGACAAACAGTGTATGTTCTCATTCATTTGGGGAATATAAATAATAGTGAAAGGGAATATAAGGGAAGGGAGAAGAAATGTGTGGGAAATATCAGAAAGGGAGACAGAAAATAAAGACTCCTTACTCTGGGAAACGAACTAGGGGTGGTGGAAGGGGAGGAGGGGGGGGGTGGGGGTAAGTGGGCACAGAGGGGGACACTTGATGGGATGAGCGCTGGGTGTTATTCTGTATCTTGGTAAATTGAACACCAATAAAAATTTAATTTATTAAAAAATAAAAAAATAAAAATAAAAATAAAAATTCACATAACCTGGTCTTGGTGATGATTGATTGATTGATTGATTGATTGATTTTTGCCTCACAACAACTGATAATAGTTTTAACTATCAAGCTTTCCCAGAATATAAGAATATTTTGAATATGGGTTTGCTACCGACAAATGTGCCAAAGTGGGTATTGGGAGACTCAAGTTGAAATGAAACCATTGCATGCTTACATTGTGATGTTCTGTATTATCAGTACAAAAGCTGCTATAAGGAGACAATTAGCATAAACTGCTCAACTCCAGTCTGGGCACATTAAATGAATAAATCTTCTTTTTTAAGGTTTATTTATTTTTAAAGAGAAAGAGAGTGAGAGTGAGGGGGAGGGGGAGGGAAGAGGCAGAGAGGAGAGGGAGAAAGAGTGTCAAGCAGACTCCTCACTGAGTGCAGAGCCTGATGAGGGCCTCTATCTCACCACCCTGACATCACAACCTGAGCTGAAACCAAAAGTTGGACACTTAGCTGACTGTGCCACCCAGTGAATCTTTTTTTTTATTTTATTCTTTCAAGTTTTATTTAAGTAATCTCTACACCCACCACGGGGCTCAAACACAATCTCACAATCAAGAGTTGCATGCTCTTCTGACTGAGCCAGCCAGGGTGCCTAAATGAGTAAATCTTAACATAAGCTTTGTACTGGCATAATTTTCCTTAGGCTGATGACATTCACAGTGCTTTGACTTTGTAACTAATGTACTTTCAGACAAATTGTTTTTTGATTAGATATGATTAGTATAAAAACAGAGAGAACTAATGGTCAAAATTTAAACATGATTACAAAATAGAGATAAGTCATTTAGGTTTGTAGATTAACTCCAATATGATGTGATACGGCAGGACCACTGGGGCAGGTGCACAGAGCCATGAAGGGAGGGGGAGACTTGAAGGGAAGCCTAAGTTCTGATGTATTTGATTTTTAAACATTCCGTATGGTTATTTTATGTTCACACCTCCTCAGGAACTAGTTTTGCATGTCAAATATTTTTTTTTCTTTCTTATGTATATTGCTACATATAATATTTTTGGGATAAAAGAAGTGACAGTGCTTAAGATGTAATTTTTTTTGTCCCTTGTAATAATCCTCTATATTTTCAACATTTGTTTAGTATTTTCATCATACATGTAGACTCTTGGAGGAAACATTTTAAAAAGCATACAAACCCCCTCCCCCCAAAAACCCACCAAAAGATCTGTCCCTCCTAAGCCCTCCCTCTGGCCCTTGAGAAAGCAGAGCATAGCAGTTGCCACCACAGTCGTTTCCTACCTGGAGATGATGCGGAGCTGGTTGCTCATCATTTGAATCTGCTCTACGACACACAAAAGCTCCTGGGAATATCTCTGATCTATGCAGTTCTTAGCAATGATGTGGATAAATCTGGCGAAGTTTTGTCCAGAAGTTGCAATTTTCTTAGCAGAGGTAATGAGCTGATCTTTGGTCTATATCAAAGAAATGAAAGAGTAGGTAAATGGTGCCCTTCCAGGTTTTCCCTAAGAAATCAGTGGCATATTGTAAAGCATCCAACAGGGCGCCTGGGTGGCTCAGTATGTTAAGCAGCTGACTCTTGGTTTCAGCTCAGGTCACAATCTTGGGGCGATGAGATTGAGCCCCACATCAGGCTCCACACTCAGCATGGGGTGAGGGGTCTCTCTCCCTCTCCCTCTGCCCCTTCCCCTGCTCATGCTTGCTTCCATGCTCTCTAACTGAATACAAAACAAACAAACAAACAAACAAACAAACTACCCGTAAATCATCCAAAACTTGTTTGGCACAATGTACTTCAGCTCCAGAATAAACCTGTTTTACCCTTGGTCTAAAACCATGATCTCCAGAACCTCCTCCAAAGGCTTCAGGGGCTCACTCTTGAAAACCAGCAGAATGAAGCAGTTGGCACCCATGCTTCCACAGGGAAACTGCTGAAAAGAAGGGAGCCCAGCTTCCTGGTAATGGTCTAGCCCTGTTCCCACAGGAGCTGCGGCCTGCACTGGCTCAGGTTAGTTTTCAGCAGGCCCAGGGCAGAGATGAGGCCCCCGAGAAGGGCCAGGTATGGGGAATATCCACATTGAAAAGGATCTCAGCAAAAAAAAAAAAAAAAAAAAGAAAGAAAGAAAGAAAGAAAGGGATTCAACTGCAGCAAAGATGCAAAGGACCACAGTGGAAAAGCAGCCCCCTTCCCCTCCAGGCTATGTTGGTCCTGAATGGCTATCCATCAGGAGGTTGCAGCTCTCTTACTTCTATTTGAGGGAATTTTTATTTTTTTTAAAGATTTTATTTGTTTATTCGAGAGAGAGAGACAGAGTGTGCACGCACAAGAGGGGGAGAGGAAGAAGCAGATCCCCGCTGAGCAGGGAGCCTGATGCGGGACTCAATCCCAGGACCTGATCATGACCTGAGCCAAAAGCAGATGCTGAACTGATGGAGCCACCCAGGTACCCCTACTGGGAATTTTTAAAGATGTAAACAGCCCCCTTCAGTTCATCCTTTTGGGATATGAATGAGTCCTTGATGTTAGTGAATTGCCATTTCTGACAAATTCTCTTCCGTGGTGCAAGAAGGCAGAGACTTTGTGATTGAGCCCAAAAGAGGAGGGGAAGAGAGAAGTAAACTCTAGGACGTACCCAGGTAGAGAGAGAAGAGAGCATGTTAAAACATTATGTGCCCATAAGCCCAAAGCCAGGTGCTTCCTTCCCGGGAGCTGCCCTGTCTGGTCTGCCCGGGCTCCCACAGGACAGCTATAGGGGGGCTCGCTTCCCCCCAAGGTGCCTAGCCCTTCCACCACAGTGGCCCACTGAAGGCCAAGTACCAAGATAGGTCCTCTCTTCCTCAGACTCTGAGCCATCAGGAGCACCTCTGCGGCCATCTCATGGGTAATCTGGATGATTCTGCTCCCACCATCTGCGCTGCCATCCTCTGGGAGCAGCTGGTCTGGTGCAGGACCCAGCAGGGCCTGGGCACCCGGAGAGCTGGATGCGGGGCTGTCGGGCTGCTCCTGCAAGAGGACAGGGCATAACTAGTGAGACTCCAAATGCTCAGGCCTTTAAATTACTGTGAGGATGGCAAGGGCCATCCCACCACATTTTAAAGAAGAGTGAGAGTCAAGAGGGCTTTCTGATTCCCCACGTGCCTGCAGCTCTGGCAATGGTCTGCAAGTCCCCACTGCAAGTGGGGGAAAGAGAGTCCCTATTATTCGGTGCTCTGTTCATCCAGAGCTTGTGTAAAAAGTATGCCAGGACCATGTTCAATATTCCCTTTTCTCTCCCTCTGTAAAGTTTCAGCCCTTACATGGGAAAAGGGAGAATCTATAGCTTCTTGTGGAAACTCAGGAAGCCTTCAATGTTCTAACTTTGGGCACCCAGAGACTTTCTCACCAATCATGGCATATGAAAGGACTTTACAGTTCTGATATGATGAGGAATATTCCCCCATGAACTTACTTGTTATTTTCGAGTGAGAAAAAGCTACCGCTGGCACCCAGGAGGGAATGGGGCACTCACTGCTGGGCCAGGTTATGTTTTTATTGGACCCTTCCTGGAGCTTCTCCATCAGCCTTTTCCAGACTCTGGAATTGAGACAGAGGGTTGTTCTGGACAAATACCATAACGGAGGATCAAGAGTGGCCTTGATGTCTCTCGGCCTTACCCACCAGATCCTGAGCTCCTCAGGGCAGGGCTGTGCCTTGGGTATAGGTGGGCAGGGAACAGGGTGGGAGGGACCTCTGGGCCTGCCCCCAGCCCTGCTTCTTCCCCAGGACCCCAGTGTAGCATACTAATGCCTCAGAAGGGATAGAACTGTCAGATGTCACTGTTGGAAAAGTATGAGGTCGTGAACATGATAATAAATTCTATCTAAATTGGAAGATACAAGTTCCAGATTCTATTTGGGTCGAGACTGTAAATGTAGCAAATATTTGGGCAAGAGAGGAATGGAAAACAAAGGCCAGCTCTTCAAGGCCTGTGGAAAGACCTGCCTGTGTTCCTTCCACCCCCACCTTGTTGGGTGGCTACGTTCAGTCTTTGTCATGCTTCTCACTGCCAAGCACACAGGAAGGGGTCTACAGCTAATGGTGTGGAACCAGGAGACCAACCATCCAAGGAAGTGGTGGGATGATTCATATCCTTTTGGCTGTAGCTGTAGAGTTTAGGTGGGTGTGGAATAAGAAGTTGCCATGGGAAGATGTGGTAGAGGGGGGCTTGAGTCTGCGGCCAGGAGACCAAAGAGGACAAGATCCAGAGGACCCACCCTGGGGTCTGGGTGCTCCACAGCAGTGCACTTGGCCTCAAGCTTGGCCCAGGAGGAAGTAGACATAACAGCTGCCATGGCTGTGGGAAGTGTCCTGATGCTTCAGGCTGGACTCAGAAGCTGTCCAGGTGTGGAGGCCAGCAACCAGCCAGGTGGGTGGCTGGAGGTGGTGCAGAGATTCACAGTGAAGGCTTATCTTCTGATTGCTTTTCTCTCCAACCATAAAGTATTCACTTTCATGCCAGGAGCAAATTTTAGCCCTGGCACGCAACACCAGACTCAGGCATCCGGAAGCCCTCTGGGTACCAGCTCACCTCAGAGATTTCATTGCCTAGAGAGTCCCTCCCATCCTCACGGACAAGACAGATTGCATTGCTTCCTTGGAAACTCAAGACTGCCTTCCTCTTAGGAGACACCTAGAACACCTGTTCCATCTCTCCCATGACCATTTTGCCCCAAACTCGAACCTCTTCTGCACCTATAAGCTATCATTAGCATCCTAGCAAGCATTCAAAATCACTTACTGTGCACCTACGATATGTCAGAGACTATGCTTGGTTTGAAGGATCTGAAGACAAGTAACACTGTGTCTCTGAGAGCTAAGGCTTTCTATGCTTGTGCGTATTGAGGAATCATCTGGCTTTGCTATTGTTTCGTGTTACTTCTTCAATTAATACTCCTCCACCTTCTGAAAACTGTTTGTCAGCCTTCTTTCAGACAGCTTGGGATGTCCTCTGAATGCTGGGAGGGGTGAGCTGTTCTGGAGAGGGACCAAATTCCACTAAGGCTCTCTGTTTCCCCAGATGGGGCCCCACAGTAGGTGAAAAGGAAAGAAAGAGGGAGAGAATCCAGGTGAGACTCTGAACCGTAGTGACTGCCAACAAGGGTAAAAACGGCAAATTGAGATGTGTGGTCCTTGAGTCAAGGGTTAAGAAAGTAGGAAATATTCTTTTCAACTCATGTCACATAGTCAACTGTCAGGGACTTGAAGCATTCAAAGCCAGAGGTGTCTCCAAGCTCTTTAATAAGGGAAAAGGCCTGGCACTGTGTGTGGAGAGTCCCTTAACTGGAATAAAGAATTTCCACTTGTGACTTCCAAGTGCCCAGAAGATGGACAAGCCGCTTCCCAAACCCACGTCCTCCCTCGACAGGTTAGGGGCTCACTGTTTGAAGAGCTGCTCCAGGCTGTACGAAGGGTGAGTCTCTGACCCCCCAGGAGCCCCGGGGAGTGGGACAGCAGAGCAGACAGATACCAGGGATGGTGGTCCTCCCTTTTCTCCAGGCCCTCACCTCGGGGGCTGGGCCCTCGAGGCAGAGCCACTGTCCCCATTGGAACAATGTGCGCAGGACAGCGCTTGCTCTGTGGTAGGGACCTTGGAACGTGACCCAGGGGCAACCGGCCTCTACCAGGAGAGATGAGATCCCTTCACGGATAGGAGAGACGACGAAGGCCGAATGGGCTTGCTGTTCTCGCTATTTCAGGGAGTCTGACCTGGGCCAGCCTCACCCGCCCTGGCGCAGCTGTTTAAAATGCTCCTGTCAGGAGGTTTTGACAAGAAGGAGATGCATGCAGCAGGTGAGCTGACAGAAATAGAACATGTCAATGTGAAGTCCGTGGCACCAAGTAAGCGTCAGAAAGACTATGGAGAAACAGGTAAGAAGGAGCCTGCAGGATACAGATTTCGTGAGACCAACAGCTATGCAGCAAGGTGAGCCTAGAAGACAGCAGGGGAATTGGAGGCAAGAGGCCTTAGGCTGTAGGGGGAGAGGCACAGTGCCTGCTCTCCTCCGGGCTACTTTGAGAAGAGGGTCCCTCCCATGGTAATGACCCTTCAGAAAGAAAAAGAAAGTAAAGAGTAAGGGGGTGGAGGCACAAGGTCTGGTCAGCTCTGTGTGGGGAGAAGGGTACTGCTAGGGAATTTCTTGGGTACTGCCAACCTAGTGCACCTCGCACTGACTTTGGTCACAGCTGGTGTAAGTCAATTAAATGTCTGAGCTCCACAATGGCTCACTGTCCCACCTGGTGCCCCAGAAGGAAATGGAAGGTGTTCAACAGACCCAGCACCCTTCCAATTAACCTTCCTTTTCACCTATGCTGCTTCAACTTGGATCCCTGCCATTTGCAAACCAAAGAGCCCTGACTGGAGAGGGGAGGTAACATCACAGAGGTCGAGATGACATGAGGTAGCCTGAACCACAGGAGGGGTGCTGTCTGTCACAGCAAGGGGACCTCTTCCAGGTGGGGCAATGAGGGAAAACTTCACAGAAGTCAGTAATTACAGCCACTAGTTAGAGGGCGCTTCCTACATATGTCCAGGCAAGTGCGAGTATTTTACATGGAAGCTCTCATTAGCCCTCTGCCAGGAGAGTATCAATGTGCCCATTTTCTAGACTAGAATCTTGAAGTCCAATATAGCTAAGAAAGCTTCACTGAGGTCTCAGAGCTAGGAAATGCGAGAAGCGGGCACAGCCCCAGGGAGTCTAATTTCTGATCTCAGACTCTCAAAGGCTGTACTGTGCTGCCTGCCAAATGTGCATTACACATGTGGGCACCAAGACAGCTTTTTCTGGAACTTGGCAGTGGCCTTTGGTTATTAGAAAGAGGGCTGTGGGGCAGCCCAGATGGCTCAGTGGTTTAGCGCCGCCTGCAGCCCAGGGCCTGATCCTGGAGACCCGGGATCAAGTCCCACGTCGGGCTCCCTGCATGGAGCCTGCTTCTCCCTCTGCCTGTGTCTCTGCCTCTCTATCTCTCTGTGTCTCTCATGAATAAATAAATAAAATCTTTAAAAAAATAAAAAAAGAGGGCTGTGGTGGGGGAGGAGGAAAGATGCTGACAGCCCTACCGTGTCTAGGTCTGCCTCGACTGTCCCAGTGATGGCTGGATCAGCAGCACACACTGGATCAGCGGCACAGGTCCCCACTGAGCTCCCTGGGGTGTTTTGGGGGGCAGCACCCTGAGACTCCAAACTGTTCACTGCAACAGCTTCTGATGCACCCTCCTCACAGCAGAGCTGGGGATGGGCAGAGTCCTGTTCACCCCTGGGTTTCATCACTGCCATCTCCTCACTGGGCTTTAGGCACTGGACCAGGAGTCTCCAGGCCTCGGTGTAACCACCTTTCCAGGCCTGGACCTGGGCCATGGCATGATGGGCCCTGGCTGCCCACTCCCACTGAAGCCAGTCCAGGATGTGCATTCTCCACTCCTCTGGGCAATCTTGGAGCACTGGGATCCTCTGGGCCACCTCCTTGGTGAGGACAAGAATGCTCTCCAGAGCCATTAAAAGGTCTTCTTGGCAGGTCCCATACTCCTGACTTCCTGCCACAATTCTCTGTGCAGCGAGGATACCAGACACCATTCTTTCCAGGGAGCTTTCTCGTCTGGTCTGAGGTTCTTTAGAGACAGAGAGCCTTGGACAGAAGGCATCTTGGAAGGCATGTTCATAGTCTGCATTAATGATGCTCAGGTGACCAGTCAGGGCCTTGGTTCGAAAGGAGAGCTCTAAGTAGAGAAGTTCAAAGCGTGTGGACAGGCTGGGAGATGGTTTTGGGGAAGAGGCCAGGATCACTGCCACATCCAGCAGAGCATCTGTGAGCACATGAATTTCCCTGCACAAAAAGGAGACCTCACCTTTAACCTGCACATCTCTGCATAGGAGGCTAGACAGCCTGGCAGCCTCTTGTAGCCTCTGAGAAACATCTGCTGCCTGGGCCAACCCTTCCTGCAGTCCCTGCTGCTCCTTCATGGCTTGTCTCAGGGGCAGCAAGAACAGGCCTTGTCTCCTGCTGAGTCTCTCCATGCACTGGAGTAGGTCTTGGACAGCCACTGACCATAGAAGGCATTCATCCTTAATGCTCTCCTCCCATGACTTAGGGGCTTGGAGGCCATCAGAAGCCAGAATCTTGTCCAATAGCTGTTTGCCATGGGTCTCCACCTCCTCCAATCTGCCTTGCATTTGTAAAAGTGCTTCTGGATGCCCAGTTGAATTAAGGTCCTTCCCTAAATCCAGAGGCCCACTTTTGGCTGCTAGTTGAACCACTGAGGCTAAATTCTGCTGCAGCTCTATGAAAACTGCCATGTTCCCTGGAAGATCAGCTGCTGGGTTGTGACAAAATAGCTGTTGGCACAGAGGGTACCAGTCACCAGCCCTGGCCACCAAACTCTGCCCAGTTTCCTGGGGCCTCCCAGACAGCTGGAGAGCCACTTTCAGAAGCCCATCGGGTCTAGCAGTTGTGCAGTGTGTTATCTCCCTTGTTAGGTCAATACCAGAAGGTGCTGATGTTGGGATTTCTTGGAGTCCAGGCATCTTCTCTGACCCCAGAGCCTCTGGAGGTACATCCATGGCTGCATCCTGCTCCTGCAAGTTAGTGCTAGCTGAGGTCAGTGCCTGGTGGCTCTTGCTCTCTACAGCAAGGATGAGTTTGCTGATGCCTGGGAGTAGAGTGTGCCCCATCTGGGGATGGATGTCAGGAATCAAGAGGTAGGAAAGATTGTTCCTCGGTGGATAGGAGGTGCCTGGGTTGCTTTTCTCCAGCACAGGTTCCCCCTGGTGTTTCAGTGCAGGAGCTGTAGAGTCCAGAAGGCTGGGGAGAATAAAATAAGGTGGTCCCTTAGTAGTGTCAAACCTTTGGACTTGGTTTCGAAGAGGGCTAAGGATATCTGGGTGGTTAGTCCCATCCAGCCCCTCTTGGATGCTCTGGGCTGAATGGATCAGGTGTTTTGCCATGGTTAGAAATGCATCTGTACCCCGAGTGCCGTGCCCACCTGAACAGCACTCAGCAGCTGCACTCAAGAACCGTGAAGACTGGTCCAGCTGCTGGATCAAGACTCTCAGGCCATTCCGGAAAATGGGATCTCGATCTTGGTCCATGTACCTGCTCATCACCTGCACTATGTGTGTGGCTCGACCCTGTAAATACGCCACAAGTTGGGAAAACTCTCTGGAATCTGGGTTCCTCAAAGTCCATTTAAAGAAGTCCAAGTACTTGGTCATTTCTTGAATGGACACACTCAGGAACTCAGGAATATCCAGAACGTCGTCAAAACATGCCAACAAGCCTTCAGATGCCCTGGTCCATGCCTGAAGCAGGGCCTGCAAGGCGGCAGGGCTCCAGTCCAGACCAGACCCTTGGGGGCTCTGTGAGAAAAGTTGCTGCACTCTGACCACAAGCCCCCAAAGGCCTGCCATGGTGACCTCCATGTCTTTGCCAGTTTGTTGTCGCGGGCAGCAAACCAAGACCAAGCACGCCACTCTGAGCATCTGCTTGGCCTGGTCGTGGAAAGCAGCAAGGCAAAGCTGGAAAGTCTTTGGCAAGGCCTCGCCATCGCACGGGGCGCCGACTGGGCGAGTGGCCAAAGCGGCCCGGACCAGTCTCCGAAGAGGACTTTGCGTGTCGGTGAACGTGTCCAGGATCTGGCGCAGCAGCCCAGTGCGGACTCCCCGGGAGAGGGCCTCTGCCGCGGCCTGCAGCGCGGCGCACTCCTGCCCGGGCTGCAGGCTCCCGGAGGCCCCGCCGGCTCCCGGGGGCCGCTCGATGCGACCCAGGCGCTGGGCGCTGCGCAGCTCCAGCAGCTGGCCGCAGCGGGCCACCAGGCGCAGCCTGTCGGGCGGAGGGGAGCAGGCGGCCAGGCGCATGCAGTGCCACACCACGGCGGCCAGCGGCGCGTCCAGAGGGCCGCCGACGCGCTCGGGCCCCGGCGCCGCCAGCAGCTCGCGCAGCTCCCGCAGGCGCCCGGCGAGCGCGCCGGCCTGAGCGCAGGCGGGGGCCGCGGCGCTGGGCTCCAGCTGCGCCAGGAGCTCGCCGAGGGTCCTCCGGGTCTGGGCGAAAGCGCGGCGCTGGGCAGCGGCCACCTGAGGGTCGCGCGGACGCTGCAGGCGGCCGCGGGCGGCCTGGAGCAGCGCGGGGACACAGCCCCGCAGCAGGCGGCCGGCGCGGCCCAGGCGCTCCCCGCGCCCCGGCTCGGTCAGGCGGCCCAGGCGCAGCAGCGCCGCGGCCAGGTACGCGAAGGGCCCGCGCGGGGAGGCCGCAGCGGCCGTGGCCTCCAGCGAGTCCAGGCAGGTCAGGCACCAACCCGCCTCCCGAACCATCTTCCTCGCCGTCGCCGCGTCTTCCAGGAGCAGGACCTGTTCGGGCAGCCAGGGGAAGAGAAGGTTGACCATGCTGGATCGTTCCTGGAGCGAGAGCAAGCAAGGCAGCGGCTTCCCTCCTCCAGGTTTATGAATAGACGCTCCCCCAAACGCCCTCAGCCTAAAGAGTACAGACTCTCGGCCTAGAAAATATAGAAACAAGGTACCTAGGAGTGACCTTCAAAGTAATTATTTGGCTCCGCTGAAAACGTGAGGCTTCCAAAATTTGAGCTACATTTAATGTGACGGCCAACTTGGTTTTGGAGTGGGCATCTGGTTAGAAGCAGGGCAGTCAACTATCTATGGGGTAACCGACACATAACTAAGGAAAAAGTATTTAGGAGGGACTTATTATTTGGATGAGGCTAATGGGGGCTGGAGAGATGACCTGTCCAAGAAGTGTCTCTGAGAATCTTTCCTAGCCTGATTTTGCCCATCCTGGAGGGATCTATCCAACCCCTGCAACAGAGCTGGTACTCAAACACTTTCCAGAGCCTGCCCTTCTTCCCTCTGCTCCTCCCTCCCATCAGCAGGTGCCCAAAGCCCTCTAGCTTTGCCTTCACATCTCTCCATTTCCAATCTCATTTTAATGAAGATCTGCTAAGTTGCCAATACTGTTCCCCACACAATAACCCACACTATTAAAGCTCTAATGATGAACGTTAATAATATTGTGGTAATATTTAAGGCATATAGATCCTAATAGGGAGCAATGCCCCAACCTTAAAGAATTGTGCCATATAGTGGAATGTCAGGAAAATGGGGAGTATTTGGAGGCCAAGAGGTTATTCTGCCCCCCTGAGATCCTTCCAGCAGACCGTTTTTATTAGGGGTTGATAAGCTAAGTGTGGGGGATAAGGGAGCACACATGGGTTTAAGGCCATAGACCCTAATTTAGAAGGTCTACTGGCTCCCTAGGGCATCTCCCACACAGCATTTATTAAACTGGTAATGAAGTCTGTGCTGTGATCTTGTTGGAAGCTCGGGCAGGGGTGTCTCTCTGCAAGGGGCATCCACTGTGGGAATAATGTGCCCAATCCATGCTTTCTTGCAATGAGCTATGTCCAACTAACCAGCAAGTAGATCTGATATCAGCCTCACCTTTGTGGTATCCACCAGGATCTGCTGAGCTGTAGTCACTAGTTCCTCCTGGTAGCTTTGACATTCTGGCTGAAGATGGAGCTTCTGAGCTACTAGCATGATGTTCCTCCCAGACAGGATCAGAGACTCAGCAGCAGGCCCCATTTCCTCCCAGAGCCACTCCTCCTCAGAGTCTCCTGCCAGCCTGGACAGACATATTCTCAAACAGCATTACCAATATGTCCATGAATGTAATGATACAAAAAAGAAACATACCCATAAGGAAATTATGATACATAGGATTTACAGAGGACTATGAAGCCCTTAAAGTGGTGAGGTAGGCCTGTATTTACTGTGATAGAAGCCTCTCCAGGACATAATGTTAAGTAAATAAAACCAAATTATACAATAGCATGTATGGCAAGACCTCATTTGTTTTCAATTATGTACCAGGCTACATAGGGAACTATCTATCTAGAGGATAATCAGCAAACTGTGGTTATATCTTGGCATTTAAAAATATGCTTCATTCCTTTTTGAATTCCTCTCTCATTTTCTCTGCAATGAACATGTATAATTACTACAAAAAAACAAACAAACAGGGGATCCCTGGGTGGCTCAGCGGTTTGGCACCTGCCTTTGGCCCAGGGCGCGGTCCTGGAGTCCCGGGATCAAGTCCCGCGTTGTGCTCCCGGCATGGAGCCTGCTTCTCCCTCCTCCTGTGTCTCTGCCTCTCTCTCTCTCTCTCTCTATGTCTATCATAAATAAATAAGTAAATCTTTAAAAAATATATAAAAAAACAAACAAACCAAAAAGCCTCTTTTTGTAAGAAATACCTAGAATCTCATTTCAACCCACATTATCAAGAGGAAAGGTTGTGCACAACAAAAATCAATTTCCATGAACACGAATGTCCACAGCAACTGTTTTAATGTGATGCAAACATTTCCCTTTCAATAGTAATCCCTAATTACACAAAACACAGCATAAGTCCCAAGTCCTCTGGCTCCCTTATGATTATTCTTTGCAAATGAAGCTGAGCTCTGGGCCTTTGGAATTGTAGAATGAGAGGACATAGGAGTGCCAGCCAGAGTAATCACTAAGAATCTCCTCTCAGCTTTTGGTCCCTTACGTAGTTGGCAGCCAATTTCAAAGCCCCTCATCCTGGCCTGCTCCAAACATCCCAGCCACCCTCGTGAAAAACATCCCTTGAGTTCCCACTGTGCAGAGTCACACAAACCAAACAACCCAAGCATGGCAAAATGCTGAAACCTTCAGGGTGAAGAATGTGTGACAGCTGTCTCCTTCTCTCACTTTAACTCCTTGTAGAGAACTTGCTCATCAGCTGCAGTTGACATGCAGTCTGCTTGGCCCGTAAATATGACTCGCCACATCCCGGCAGCTGTTTGATTGCAGAGCTTGGACCTTCACCTATGCAGCCTGACTTCCTGGGGTTTCTCATTTCTCAATGTTAAAAGGAGGGGGAGAGAAACAAAGCTGTCAAGGATCAGGGCTGTCTGTGTGAAATGAGGCTGTGGAGTCCTGTGTTAAGGACATTTAAATGGCTACTTCCTAATATACGTTTGAGTACAAAGCGCTTCACACAGAGAATCTCAGTAGATACCCTGTGATGACCTGCTGGACTTCCCCCACGCTCCTCCCTCTTCCTTGAGACCCGGGGAACATTTTTGTTTTCCCCTCACCCCTCATTCCTATCCCTGCTTTTAGATTTGGCTGAGATAGTTTAATGTAATTCATTTGAAGCTACAGTAGGAATTTCCCTTAGCATTTCATTTTCTCTTCCAAGAATTTTGAGTCTAAAGCATTCCAAGACACAATACTGTTATCCTGTACAAAGTTCTTTTCTTCTTCATCTTCCCTTAGCTTGAGGTCTCTGGTTTCTATTTGTGGGTTTGTGTTGTTAATCATTATTTTTCTTGATTTTCTTGGTTTCTGGAATCGGGGTACATGGTGGTAATAGTCCTTGCACATCTGCACCATATATGTCCTTCCTGTGCTCAGGGGGAATGTAATGGCAAGTGGCCATTCTCTGAGGCAGGCTTTTCCTCTCCGGTGCCCATAGATCTGATTCCAGCACCTTCTGGCCTCCAGAGGTACAGGTGAGAAATCTGAGGCCAGTCTATTCAACACCAGTCTAACTGATTTTCCTTTGTGAATAATCCATTTTTCCTGTGTCTGAAAGCACTTAGAGTTCAGGAATTTTATCAACATATGCTTTATGTGTATCTTTTCTTTTTTCTTTTTTTTTTTTTTATAAAGATTTTATTCATTTATTCATGAGAGACACAGAGAGAGGGGCAGAGACGCAGGCAGAGGGAGAAGCGGGCTCCATGCAGGGAGCCCGATGTGGGACTGGATCCCGGATCTCCAGGATCACACCCTGAGCTGAAGGCAGACGCTCAACCGCTGAGCCACCCAGGCATCCCTATGTGTATCTTTTCTCCACAGTCTCACCGAGAACCCAGGGAACTTTTTATATATAGATTTGGGTCATTAACAGGCTCAGAGAAATTTTCTTCTATAATTTAATTTTTGCTTCTCAATCTTTTCATTTTTCTCCTTCTAGAAATCCCATTATTTGCAAACTGGGTCTCCTGGTCTTCCAATTCTGCATCTCTTCTCATATAATTTCTATCTTCCTGCTTTCACTCTCTGGTTTGAATTGTATGATTGACGATCACAATTGGAGTCATAACTAAACATTCTCTCTCTCTCTCTCTCTTTTTTACATTCTCTCTTTTTTTTAAAAAAATTTATTTATTTATTCATGAGAGACACAGACAGAGATTGAGGCAGAGACACAGGCAGAGGGAGAAGCAGGCTCCATGCAGGGAGCCCAATGTGGGACTCAATCTCAGATCTCCAGGATCGTGCCCTGAGCTGGAAGGCAGACGCTCAGCTGCTGAGCCACCCAGGCGTCCCAGTAACTGTAAACATTCTCGAACTTCTGTTTCAAGCTGTGAGGGTACCAGACTAAACTGCTCACCAAGAACAGTTATAAAAGATGGATAAAATAGTTTACTAAACTCAGAGAAGAGCCAAGAACTAAGAGGCACAAAGCCATATACAAAATGGCAGCTATACCATGACTTCTGAGAAAACAAAAATGAGAATTTAAGTCTTGTCAGGATGCCTGGGTGGCTCAGTGGTTGAACATCTGCCTTTGGCTCAGAACATGATCCTGGGTCCTGGGATTGAGTCCCGCATGGGGCTCCGGCGGGGAGCCTGCTTTTCCTCCCTCTTCCTGTGTCTCTGCCTCTCTCTGTGTCATGCATGAATGAATAAATAAAATCTTAAAAAAAAAAAAAAAGAGTTTAAGTCTTGTCAATGTGAAGGGAACCTGATGAACAGCCCAGGATTTCAGCTGAGACCCCCGCACCCCTCACCCCCTGCAGAAGGCTACATCTTGGAAGTAAGAACAAGTGGGAAATAGGTATCTTCTTACAAAGAGTGAAATTCGTCTTGAATCATCTCAAGGCTTTAATTAGATAAGTGTGACTTTTCCCTACATTAATTGCATACCACAATAAATTAAACTTTCTCTAGAAGGAGACAATACTACATACAAACACTAAAATTTTTCATTCACAATGTACTGCAATTAATTTTTAAAAATTGCCCCCCACATAAAAAAGTAAAAGTGGCACCTCAAATTATTTGGGTAAAGATAGACTTTATAATAAATAGTACTGGGACAACTGAGTAGCCATCTGGAAAAATGTAGTTAGATAGCTATTTCAAAATACACACAAGATTGAATTCTGAATGGATTAGGGAATCTAATGTAAAGTCAAAATTATATAAGTACTTGAAGAAAACACAAATGAATGCCTGTTTAATCTTGGTATAGGGAGGTTTTTGTAACTATGATTCAAAATTCACCCTGGGTGGCTCGGTCGGTTAAGCATCTGTCTTTGACTCCCATCGTGATCCCTGGGATTGAGCCCTGCTTGGCAGGGAGCCTGCTTCTCCCTCTGCCACTCCCCCTGTTTGTGCTCTCTCTTTGGCTCTCAATCTCTCACTCTCAAATAAATAAATAAAAATCTTTTAAAAATTCAAAAGCAATAAAAAAATAGGTTGATAAATTTAACTATATAAAAAATTTTTAATTTGCATGGCAAAATAAATTTTTTTGGCAAAATAAATTATATTAAATCAAATGACATGGCAAACTAGAAGACGATATTTTCAATATATGACAAAGAGCTAATAACTTTAGAATATATAATATATTCAATGTTTATAAGCCTAATATAACTTTGCATTGTACACTTTGCTTTTATCACTTAACAATGTATGTGAGTATTGGATTAATAATGTAACCCAAAATACATTATAAAGGGTTAATAACCTATTATATATTTTGATGTATTCAATATAAAACGTGTAATATATTTTAACCAGTAACGTCATTACCAGGAAATTACCACTTCCAACAACATGAAAGTAAACATGTATAAAGTTATTCATTGCCATGGGACTCCTGGATGGCTCAGCGGTTGAGCCCCCTGCTTTCAGCTCAGGGCATGATCCTGGAGTTTAGGGATTGAGTCCTACATTGGGTTCCCTAAGGGGAGCCTGCTTCTCCCTCTGCCTATGTCTCTGCCTCTCTCTCTCTGGGTCTCTCATGAATAAATAAATAAAATCTTAAAAAAAAAAGTTATTCATTGCCACATCGTTTGTAATTTCAACTTTTGGGAACAATCTAAATGCCCATTACAGGAAAGTGGTTAAGTAAATTATGGTGCACTCATACAAATGATGGAATGTTATGCCATTGTGTAAAAAAGCAAAGAAAATTTCTATGAAATGACATGTGAGATCTCCAGGATATACTGTTAAGTAAAATAATTAGAATGCAAACTATGTCTACAGTATGTTACCCTTATGTAAAAAGGAAAATATAAGAAAATATGCATGTTATTATTTTATTTTATTCTATTTTATTATTATTATTTTTTTAAGTGGTCTCCATGCCCAATGCAGAGTCCAACATGGGGCTTGAACTCACAACAACCCTGAGATCAAGACCTGAGCTGAGATCAAGAGTTGGATGCTTAACTGACTGAGCCACACAGGCACCCCTAAGAATATATACGTGTTAAAATCAACTAGCATGTGGAGGAAAACCCAAAAATGACATGCGAAAAGGAACAAATTAACTAGTCAATAAAGTTGTCAGAATTCTAGGATGGACCCAAAATTCTCATCCTTTCGTGCACACTACCTGTATAATGGTCTCCCCTTATATGTGGGTGGGACCTTCAAATGAGATGAGATGTTGTTCTATGATCAAGTTGTGCTATGTGGAAAAGGAGATGTTGTTAGATGTAATTAGAATCTCTAATCATTTGGCTTGAGTTAATAAAAATGGGGATATCTTGGATGGGGCTGACCAAATCAGGTGAGCCTTCAAAAGAGGGTATGTGGGTCCTTCTTGAAGAGACAGATTTGAAGAAGCAAGGATATTCTCTGGTTGGCCTAGAAGAAGCAAATTGCCACATTGTGGAGAAGACCAGGTCTCAATTCTGCAACCCTGAGAAACAATTCTGCCAATGACCAGTGAGCTTGGAAAAGGGACTCAAGCCTCAGATATTACAGCCCTAGCTGCCACCTGAGTCACACGGCTCACCCAGTCTGCTGAGACCCGAAGCAGTGGACCAGCTCTTGACCCACAGACACTGTGAGATAATAAATATGTGCTGTTTCAGACTGTGGCAACTTGAAATGCAACAGTACAAAACTAATATGATGACAAATGGGTAACATAGCAACTCTGAAAGAGGTGAGGAAAAAAAAAAAAGAACTAGTCTAAGTAACTGGAGAACAGTGTTTTTCCTGGATAGGGTCAGGTTAAAAACAGTAAGAACTACACACAAATACTGCTCTCTAGTTAGTCCATTTGTTTCTCACATGGGGTATAGGTTAAGTTTGCAACTCTTTGATGTGTACCCTAGGGTTGAAGAGATCAGTGGATATATTGTGGATGGTGAGAGCCAGGATTCTCACCGTTGGAGAAAGAAGATCCCAATAAGGAAATGGGAAGGCAGGGAAGGACCTTGTGGTGTTAGATTAGAACCGGAAGGGCACCTGGGTGGCTCAGTGGTTGAACATCTGCCTTTGACTCAAATCATGATCCCAGGATCCTGGGATGGAGTCCCACATCGGGCTCCCCACAGGGAACCTGCTTCTCCCTCTGCTTATGTCTCTGCCTCTCTCTGTATGTCTCTCATGAATAAATAAATAAAATCTTAAAAAAAAAGTTTAGAACTAGAGATACCAGTATGAGATAGATAAACTTATGCAAATATTTTTTTACATGAATAAAAAAGGAAAAGGGAGAGACAGGGAAAGAAAATAGAATGGGAAGAGGGAGTGCAAAGGAGAGAGAGAAAAGGGGGAACTATCTGTAATCAATATATACCAGGATATTCACAGTGGTTATCTTTGGGCAGTAGGCTTGTGGACAATTATTTTCTTCCTCATTGCATTCATATTTTCTAAATGTTTGTCATAGGATACATTTTAAGCAAAAGGAAACATGTACTTGTATAGATCTCTTCTTGTGGGGTCTTTCCTGAAGCCCTGTCTTGCTCCCAAGACTAGTCTGCTGACGTGGCAGGTTCTCTCTGGCTTCCTGAGAGCTTACCCAGCAGAGAGAGACAGGGGAACTTGCCAGCCAGACACTTATCACATTTTGTGCTGATTGCCTCCATTTGGCCTATCTTGAGAAGTGCTCAAGGAGTTGCCCTGAAAGCCCATGGAGCCAAATCCAAGTCAGAATATGAATTATTTGCAGTATTGTCCTGATTGGTGACCTGGATCATTTCCCATGGTCATGAGCACAGATAATTCTCTTTATAAATATTTTACTTGCCTGAAACAGACAATACAAAAAAGGCATTCATACTGAAACAGACAAAAAAGATGTTTACCTATTCTCAAAATTTTTGTGTGCTTTTTTTGTGGTTATAAATGCATTACATTAAAAAAACTTGGAATGTACAAAAGAGTATTACTATAAAACACCTAAGTACATTGTTAAATATTCTGGCAAGTTTCTTTCTATGATTTTTTTTCTTTTTACATAATTGGAGTCAGATCATATCCAGTCCCCAACTCTATATTTTTTGTATGTGTGTGTTGCAATATATATAACAAATACAGGGATGCCTGGGTAGCTTAGTGGTTGAGTATCTGCCTTTGGCTCAGGTCATGATCCCAGAGCCCTGGGATTGAGTCCTGCATCAGGTTCCACCCAGGGAGTCTGCTTCTCCCTCTGCCTATGTCTCTGCCTCTCTCTCTGTGTCTCTCATGAATAAATAAGTAAAATATTTTTAAAAGCCACAAATATATATTTGAAATATACATATAAATATAACAGAATTTACCAGCTTATCTATTTAAAAAATATTTTATGATGAAATAAGATATTTCATCTTCCCAAACTGAGTACAATCCAGTTATTTGTAGAAAGTCCCTCAGCTTGGGTTTGTCTGTTTTATTAACAGATTCTCATTATCCATTTTAGGAAGTAATTCCCCAGAAATGGTGCTTTGTCCTTCTCACTGCATCACATCAACAGGCATATCGGATTTTTCTTCCAATAATAATAATGTTAACTTTGATCACTCAGGTAAGGCAACCTCTGACCGCCTTCTCTTCCTTAAAACTACTACTTTCGGGGGTCTGCCGTGGAAACAAGATGATGAAGGGGACGTCATCGTTTGGAAGCGTTGCAATAAGACATGTTGTGCCACCACTGTGGCTCTAAGGCCTACCACCTACAGAAGTCCGTCCACCTGCGGCAAATGTGGTTAGCCTGCCAAGCGGAAGAGAAAGTATAACTGGAGTGCCAAGGGTAAAGGATAAAAATTCCACTGGGACTGGTCCAATGAGGCTCCTAAAAATTGTATACTGCAGATTCAGGCATGGATTCCCTGAAGGAACGACACCTAAGCCCAAGAGGGCAGCTGTTGCAGTTCATCTTATGGATTTCAATGATTAGTCACAATAAACATTCTGGTTTTAATAAACAAAACAAAAAATGACTACTTTCTCCTTTGTAGTTAATAAAAACTTTGCCAGAAGATACCTTGAGACATTATAAATATCTTGCTCCTATTAAACATTTGCCCACCAATTTTAGCATCCACTGGGAACCCTTGCTGGAACAGTTGTTATGACAGCTTCATACTTTTTCAGTCTTCATTCTAGCTCTATATTAGCTTACAATTTTTGTTTGGTAACCACATAAAATAATGCTACAAATTTCCCCTAACAAATGTTCATCCACATTTTTAGCACCTATTTTGTATTTTATGTTTCACCATAAAGTTATATCATGCTTTACTAAACTAGGACATTTAGCTTGTTTCTACCTCGTCACGAATTTTTAATTTTCCAGAAAAAGAGTATCTACCCATTTTAATTTGCATTTTTGTTAATTGTTGCATTTTCTGTTTGCTCCATTGCTCCTGAAGGCAGGAACTGTGAACGTCTTATTCACTGCTATATTTCAGCACTTAGAATAGTACCTGCCACCTTACTACATGGTCAATTAATACTTGTTGGATGAAAGAGAGAAATACCAGGCCACCTGAGTGGCTTTGTTGGTTAACCTACCAACTCTTGGTTTCTGCTCAGGTCATGATCTCAGGGTTGTGGGATCCAGCCCTGTGCTGGGCTCTGTGCTCAGCAGAGAGTCTGCTTGGGATTCTGTCCCTTTCTTTCTCTCTCTCACCCACTCTCTCTCTCTCTCAAATAAATTAAAAAACCTTTTTCAAAAAAAGAGAGGAATATTTATGAGACCTCTTTTATTTTAAAGATATATCTGAGGCTCCTGGGTGCTCAGGGTCCTGGGATCAAGTCCCACATGGGGCTCCCTGCTCAGCAGAATGTCTGCTTCTCCCTCTCCCTCTACCCGTCCCCTCTGTTTGTGAGTTCTCTTTCTCTCTCAAATAAATAAATAAATAAAATCTTTAAAAAAAAAGATATACCTGAAGCAATTGCTCATTAGCTACGGTATGCTAGGCACTGTGCTCAGGGACTTGTGTGGATTATTCTCATACACCGATGACAGTCCTATGACAGAGGTTTGGTTATTATCTACCTTTACAGATGAGGCACCCCACAGATTTAAGAAGTTAGCCATGGCCAGACAACCAGCAAGGGGCTGAGGCCAGCATTCAAACACAGGCAGTCTAGCTGCTGAGCTTATGTTAAGTTTGGGGCAGTGAAAATGTAAAACTTTTGTTGTAGTATGCAACTCTGTTTCAAGTATAGAGTTCAGTTTTGTTGAACTGGGCTCTTTCACATGGACCCTGGAACTAAATTTAATATGGAAAAAAACTCCCATGCAGGTTAACTAATAATCAGGCCCAATGCACTGAATGACAGCTAATGAAAATTCTGTTTAGACAACTCTGAAAAGTCTTATCTCTACCATAAGAAATAATCTGTGAAAGAAGAACGAACCTAGAAACTTTGATGGAACATACAATTGCTTCTTAGTAGGAAACCGAACTAATCCTGAAATGTTTGTATATTGAAAGTATACCCCAGGGCACCTGGGTGGCTCAGTCAGTTAAGTGTCTACCTTTGGCTCGGGTCTTGATCCCGGGGTCCTGGGATTGAGTTCCCCCTAGGCTCCCTGCTCTACAGGGAGTCGGCTTCTCCCTCTACCCCTACCCCCTGCTTGTGCTCTCTTGCTCTCTCTCATGGACTCAATCTCTGTCTCAAATAAACAAATAAAATATTTTTTAAAAAAATGAAAATACACCCCAGACTGTCTGGGTGACTCAGTTAAGTGACTGACTCTTGGTTTGGTTTTAGGTCATAATCTCAGGGTCGTGAGATCGAGTCCTGAACCGGGCTCCATGTTGAGGGTAGATCTGCTTGGGCTTCTTTCTCTCCCTGTACACTCTCCCTCTCTTCCTCAAGTAAATAAAGCAAAGAGAAGAAAGATTAGTTAGGGTTATGTACACCCTAACTAATAAGTAGGATTTGCTTTATGTTATACCAATTTATTTTTCTACCTGACTTCTTTCCAAAGCATTTAAGAATACCGTAACAAGGCTCTTCTTCTTCTGCAAGCTTGTCAGGGAAAAGGGCTGGAGTTTTTTGAAATTATTACCTTTTAGCAACTTGCACAAAGTCTTCACTTGCTTGAGCCAATTCCTCTGCCATCTTCTCTAAACAGGCAAATGCTTCAATTTCCTTGTCTTTCCTCTCCATCAAAATGATCAGATGGCAAAGCTGGACAGTCATTGGAGAGATGATTCTCTCAATGGCCTTGTTCTGTATCATGGAGCCAATGTCTTCTGAGAGGAAAGATTCCATCCCTTCCAGTCTGTGAACAGAAGTGTGACATGGTCTCAGCCCATGCTGACTCACATGTATAAATATTTCTCTGACTTGATGTTCATCTAATTTAATCTCTACAAGGGGAAAGACATCTACAAAATATTAAAGAGCTAAATAGGGGTAATTTGCAGGACCTTGCAAGAATAGAATATATTGTGGCCTAGCAGCAACATGTAAAAAAGTAAAATAAGGACATGTGAGGTTCAGAGGAAGGAAAATGGGATGGAAAACAGACTCATGCATGCAAACTGAATGACCTAGGGACCAGTTTAAGCAATGGTTAGTCTAATTATGAAGACATGGCTGAGGTTTTCATTAGAACTACATACAGTAGAGGGAAGAACGCCTGACTTTTACTCCATGGAGCTTCTCAGAACAAGGGATGAAAGCCATGTAGCAAGAGAAAATTCTCTCTTAGGTTGAATGGGCATCTCCAATCAAAATCTCAAAAATCCTAGGAGTACTATTACTTGGGGGTTAATAAACTTCCTTCCCCTGGTGGCATACAAGCTGAATGACAACTTGAGGATATTATATAGAAATTTCAAGCATTGTTGTTCAAATGGACAAAATTCCAAGACTGAAATGTTTGATCAATAATTACAAGAGTGTAGCCACATACAGCGAACCAATAAGGGAGGAAAACATGGCATTTTTGCTTACCTTGATGAGAAGACACCTCCCACTCTCTGAGCCAAAGAGCAGACCCCTGGATTCACTTTAACTGTAAGAAACCAAGTTTGGGTGGTTTTTTGTGTTTTGTTTTTTAAAATTCAGCAACAGGAATCTATTTACATCCACACTACAGTTCGAGACTGTGGCATTGCCCAGCAACTGTTAGCTGACTCTGCTACTGACGTCACAGACAGGATTGCTAACAAGCAAATATCATAATTTATGCATGGAGCTATGGAAAGTCTGCTGTTTCTGCAATATTAAAATTGCTGCTTATCTACAAAAATAAGAACAAGATTAAAGTATGAGAAAAAAGCTAACTTGTTTTAATCAGTCCAGTCATAAAAACAAAACTTAACTAGGAGTCTTTAGACAGTTTTGTTGTTGGGAATGAGAAGAAATTTGGCACCAGGGCTAATAAAAGGCAGATGATGAATCACTGAGCAGTTTAATTAACTTGGATTCTTTCTAGTTCCCTTGTGTGAATTTTTACAAGAATTTGTTGAGGAAATATTCTGGCTATTTCTTGGAACAGTAAGAGTAATTGGGTTTAAACTGGAGGAAAAATAGACTTTAAAATTTTTAAAAAGATCTTATTTATTTATTCATAAGAGACACACACATAGAGAAGCAGAGACACAGGCAGAGGGAGAAGCAGGCTCCCTGCAGGGAGCCCGATGCGGGACTCGATCCCAGGATCCTGGGATCTAGCCCTGAGTCAAAGGCAGACGCTCAACCACTGAGCCACTCAGGAGTCCCTAGACTTTACTTTGTATTAATTCATATTGTGTTCCAGATGTTTTCCACACATCAACTCAGTTATTCCATACAACAATTTAATTAGGTGTTATTAAGTTCACTTTCTGAGTGAAGAAACTGAAGACTGGGGCATATGAATGCTACCAAATCTCTGAGAATGATTTCCTATTCAAATTAGCACCCGTTCCTGGACTTTCAATAAATTCCTAAAGATTACAGCTGTTTGAGTTGTGTCTGGTCAGGAAAACAGAAACCATTCTAGGTATTTAAAGTGGAGGGAATTTGGTTGAAGAAATTAATTACAACACTGTTAGGAGGGACAGTGATTGAGGCAGGACTTCTGGTAATGATTGAACAAGAAGACTCTCAAATACTCTTCCCTAAAAGCAACTATAAAGATAGACGAAATTGCCCTAAAACAACCATTTCAGCACTCTGGAAATTGGTCAAAGGCATACAACAATCTGAGGAGTGCTTATGCTTGAGCAATTGCTTTGTGCAGCATTACGGCATTCTAGTCTGGTGCTGAGTCCATCTATGGCCTCAATGTGAGGTTCTGTCAGGGAGGGAAATCCATAAGAACCAGTAGCTTCTCTATTGCCATTGAAAAGGGCTCACTCAAAAAAAAAAAAAAAAGAAAAGGGCTCACTCTGTTTGGAGCAGCGGATGATGACACCCAGATTCCCTGTCAGTGAAAGTGATTTCCCAGAGGCAGGAGAGTCTATGTCTATCACAAGACATACTATCCTTTAGCCTACAGGGGAATGGCACCAAATGATAATTCAAATCAATAGAGAGCAATGAAGAATATCTATATTGCTACATATATAAGTAATTATCAAAACCATACACACATTTTTCTCTTTTCTCTTAACAGACTTAAAAATATAAGATTATGTAAAATAATAACTATAACACTGTATTGTTGGATTTACAAGAATCAAAGCATGAAAGAGGAGAAAATAAAACTACATTAAAGCAAATTTTCAGGGCAGTCCGGGTAGCTCAGCGGTTTAGCGATGCCTTCGGCCCAGGGCGTGATCCTGGAGACCTGGGATCGAGTCCCACGTCGGGCTTCCTGCATGGAGCCTACTTCTCCCTCTGCCTGTGTCTCTGTCTCTCTCTGTGTCTCTCATTTATAAGTAAATAAAATCTTTAAAAAACAAAGCAAATTTTCATTATCTTAACAGAATTAAAATGTATTAAATTGCAGCAAATATTTTTAAAAGTTAAGATGCACATTATAATCCTAAAAGAAACAACAGGAAAATAACTTTAAAAAAAAATACTAAAGATAGGGGCACCCGGATGGCTTAGTCAGTAGAGGATGCAACTCTTGATCATGGGGTTGTAGATTCAAGCCCCATGTTGGGTGTAGAGATTACTTTTTTTTTTTTTTTTGAGATTACTTTTTAAAAATGAAATATTTGGGATGCTTGGACGGCTCAGCGGTTGAGTGCTTGCCTTTGGCCCAGGGCGTGATCCTGGAGTCCTGGGATTGAGTTCCACATTGGGCTCCCTGCATAGAGCCTGCTTCTCCCTGTGCCTATGTCTCTGCTGTCTCTCTCTGTGTGTGTGTCTCTCATGAATAAATAAATAAAATCTTTAAAAAAATAAAAATGAAATATTTTATTTATTAAAAATGAAATATTTTAAAAAGTAAAATATTTTATTTTTAAGATTTTACTTATTTGAGAGAGTGAGCTCATGAACCTGAGCATGTGCACATGAGCTAGGGAGGCTGAGCACAGAGACTGACAGAGGGTTCAATCTCACTACGCTGAGATCATGACCTGAGCCACAACCAGGAGTCAGACACTTAACCAACTAAGCCACCCTGGCACCCCCCCAAAATAAAACATTAAAAAAAGTACTAAAGGTAACCAACAATTAATTAAAATTGCACATGAGGGGCACCTGACTGGCTTAGTCAGTAGAGCATGTGACTTGATCTCAGAGCTGTGAGTTCAAGCCCCATGTAGGGTATGGAACATACTTAGAAAAATAAAATAAAATAGCATACTAAAAATATTTATTTTTAAAAGAAGACAATCAAGAAGAACATAGAAAACAAATAGCAAAATGACAAACATATAAATAATATCAATAATTATATTAAATCTGAATTCTCTAAACACTCTAATCAAAACAGAGATCAACAGACAGCATAAAAAAAGCAAGACCCAGGGGTGCCTGGGTGACTTGGTCAGTTAAGTGATCAACTCTTGATTTTGGCCCAGGTCATGATCTCAGGGTTGTGAGATTGAGCCCTGCCTTGGGTTCCACACTCAGTGGGGAGTCTGCTTGAGATTCTCTCTCAAGCCTCTGCCCCTCACACTCATGTTCTCTCTCTCTGAAATAAATAAATAAATCTTAAAAAAAAAAAAGTAAGACCTAATTATATCTACAAGAGACACAAACTTGATTCAAAAACACAAATGGGTGGAAAGTAAAGTGAATGGGTATAAGCTATCCCTTGTAAAAGAGAGGGAGAGTGCTCTGCTGGGTTGAACAATGTCCTTCCAAATTTCATGTTTACCCAGAACCTAGGAAAGCAACTTTATTTAAAAATGAGATCTCTGAAAGATGTAATCAAGTTAAGGTCATACTAGATTAGAGTAGGCCCTAATTCAATGGCTGATGTCCTTGTAAAGAGGAGAGAAACTCAGACAGAATGCCATGTAATGATGGAGGCAGAAATTGGAGTGATATAAGCCAAGAGCACCAGAAACTGCTGACAACTATCAGATGGTAGGACGAGAAAGGGTAGGATTCTTCCCTAAAGCCTTGAGAAAATGCATGGGTCTGATGACACATTAATTTCAGACTTCTGGCTTCAGAACTGTGAGAGAATCAATTTCTGTTTTAAGCCACCCAGTTTGTTAGCATCCCTAAAAAAAAAAAAAAAAAAAAAAAATGAATACACACTTCTGTTATTATAAAATAGTCTTTAAGACAATAATATTGTTATAGACAAAAAGACACATTTCATAAGGATAAAAAAGGTAAATATGTCATAAAATATAACACCTAGAAGTGTAAATGTGCCTTACAATAGAGCCCCAAAATATATGAAACTAAAACCAACAGAACAAAAAGGAGAAATAATACATTTATAGTTGTAGATTTCACAACCCAATTTTAATTAAGGGTGACTGGCTGGCTCAGTCAGGAGAGCATGCAACTCTTAATCTTGGGGTCATGAATTCAAGCCTCATATTAGGGGTAGAGTTTACCTAAAAAAATATAAAATCCAATTTTAAATAATTAATAGAAAAATTGATCAGAAAATTAGGAAAACTTGAACAGTACTATCAACCAAGGCACCGTAATTAGCATATACAGAACACTCCACACAATGACTGGAGAATATGCATTCTTTACTTCAAGCACACGTGGCACTTTTCCAAGATAGACCACATGCTGTGCTGTAAGAGTCTCAATAAATAAAAGGGATTAGAATTATGCAAAGTATATTCTCTGATCCCAATAGACTTAAATTAGAAATCAACAACAGAAAGACATTTGGAAAATCCTTGAATATTTAAAAATTGAACAACACATTAAAAAAATAGCCTATAGATCAAAGAAGAAATCACAAGGGACCTTAGGAACTGTCTTGAATTGAATGAACATGAAAGTACAACAGATCAAAACATATCAGATACAGCTAAGGCAGTAGTTAGTGGGAAATTTATAGCTTTAAAATCCATAAAAAGAAAAAAATCAGTAAATTAGAATTTATTGAAATTTAAAACTTTTGCACTATAAAAGATATCATTAAAAATGAAAAGATAAACCACAGACTAGGAGAAATATTTACCAGTCATATATCTGACAAAAGGCTTGTATCCAAAGTATTTAAAGAATTCTTGGGATCCCTGGGTGGTGCAGCGGTTTGGCGCCTGCCTTTGGCCCAGGGCGCAATCCTGGAGACCCGGGATCGAATCCCACGTTGGGCTCCCGGTGCACGGAGCCTGCTTCTCCCTCTGCCTGTGTCTCTGCCTCTCTCTCTGTGTGACTATCATAAATAAATAAAAATTAAAAAAAAAAAGAATTCTTGAGGCATCTGGGTGTTTCAGTTGGTTGAGTGATGCTTTCTCAGTTTCAGCTCAGGTCATGATCTCAGGGTCCTGCGACTGAATCCCAAGTTGGGCTCCCCACTCAGCAGGGAGTCTGCTTGAGCATTCTCTCTTTCTCTCTCTCTTCCTCCCCCTCTGCCACTTCCCCTGTTCATGTGCTCTCTAAACAAACAAACAAATAAATAAAATATTTTTAAAAATTAAAATTAAAACAATGATACCAAGTGTTAACAAGGTTTCAAAGAGATCCTTTCTTATTGCTGGCAGGAATGTAAAATGGTACATCCCCTTTAGAAAGCAGTTTGGTAGTATCTTAAAAAGTTAAACATAAAATTTATCAGAGGAGGCAGCAATTCAATTCTTAGGAATCCACCCAAGATGGAGCATGCT
The DNA here is from genome assembly GCF_053574225.1 of Canis aureus. Taxonomy (NCBI): domain Eukaryota; kingdom Metazoa; phylum Chordata; class Mammalia; order Carnivora; family Canidae; genus Canis; species Canis aureus. Next base: position 28,125,312 of record NC_135622.1, on the reverse strand, counting down.
GTTTCAGCTGGGCCACAACCAGTATTCCAGACAGGCTGAGAGGTGATCTGCCTAGAGGAGCAGGAGGTTGGTTTTTTTGGAGTGGAGGCTTGGAGCTGAAATGAGAATTTCAGTAGGATCACTGAGAAGACAATAGAAGAATCACTCTTTTGCTCTACTCTAGGACTGGGAACTCTAAAAGGGGTGGGTAGTCTTTCCCTTTCAGTAGAAACATCAGGGACACTTGGATGGTCTTTCCAGCTTTGGGAGAACACCAGAGAAGGGTAGGATTCACCCTGAGGAGCACTGCAGGCTAGAGAACCACAGAGGAGGCTTGGTATGAGAAGGAAAGCCCCCTTCCAGGAATATATGAGGAAAAGAGAATTTCACAAGTGGCAGCCTCAGGAGTTATGTAGGTGAAGGAATGAACTAGTAAAACCTAGATGTTCCTTGTTGAGGTATTCTTAGTGATACCCAAAGTCAGATGAGGTATAAACTGGGTAGAGGCAGATGTAGCCTTTGGCCTTTCCTTCGGTCAATACAGATGGGACTCAGTTTCCTTCCATTCTAGATTGGTTTCAAAACTGATTTCTTCTAGGAAATTTTCCCTGATGATTCTCCTCTCTCTTTTTTAAAGGTTTTATTAATTTATTCATGAGAGATACAGAGAGAGAAAGGCAGAGACATAGGCAGAGGGAAAAGCGGGCTCCTTGCAGGGAGCCTGATGTGGGACTCGATCCTGGGACTCCAGGATCACACCCTGGGCTGAAGGCAGACACTCAACCACTGAGCCACCCGGGTATCCCATGATTCTCCCCTCTCAAATGCCTCTTGTATTCCTAGCTCCTTAGCACTACTAGTTATCATAATTTTACAGGATGGAAAAAATCATCTTAAATGTATCAATATTTTCATTTCTTTGAAAAGATGTCATGGGATGCCTGGGTGGCTCAGTTGGTTAAGCACGTGCCTTTGGCTTGGGTCAGGATTGAGGGTCATGGGATCTGCCCCCTATGGGGCTCTCTGCTCAGTGGGGAGCCTGCTTCTCCCTCTGCCTCTGCCCCTCCCCTGACTGTGCTCTCTCTTCCAAACAAATAAATAAAATCTTTTAAAAAAAGAAAGAATAGAAAAGATGCTACCAATATCTAATTAAGTTGGTCATCCACAGGCCTGTTACCCTTGTGCAAACTCTGAGCATGCATCATGTTGTAGTAACATGGTCCATAGAAAGAGAGTATGGGCTCCATCAGAGGCCTCTGGATAGGAGGTATGGACAAAACCTCACAGTCACTGACACCCTGTAACTCTAGATTTCACAATGCCCCTTGAGTACAACTCACTGAGTTATTTTTCTATTTTCCTTCATCTCTGTGTGGGAGCTATTGCATCTAGGAAGAACAGGAAATAGAGGAGAAAATGACTCAGGTGCCATATGGACATAACCAGCTTCATCCTACATGTTGAGATGTCAGTGTTTCTAAAAGGTATTCCTGTCCCCACACTCACTCCAACCCAGAATTCCAGCAGCAGAAACTGTAGGGATATTTGCTTCTCCAGTTCAATTCCTCTAGGTAGCATCCAGAAAAATGTTAGCTTCCCCAGGAATGGAGCTCTGTGAGAACAAGGACTTGTGTCCTCCACGCCTTGAACATGGTCTGGAACAAGGACTTGTTAAACACAGGTGTTCTAGAGTAGAAGAGTATGAGTTGCATCCTATTTCAGGGAGGGGTGTCAAAAGCCTCTATTGAAGGAAGAGGCAGTCCTACCTCCAAAGTGCTCAAGAGCAACCAAGACCTCGGTCTAAAGAAATAGTAAGTCTTATTTTATTTAGCCCAATTCTGAGGTAGAAAATGCTAGCTAAGTAAAGGCTTTGATTGGGATGCCTCCAGGATCAAGTCCCACATCGGTCTCCCCAGTAGGGAGCCTGCTTCTCCCTCTGCCTATGTTTCTGCCTCTCTGTATCTTTCATGAATAAATAAATTCTTTTTTTTTAAAAAGGCTTTAATAGGAACTTTATGATCCATCTGGCATATGATTCATCAGTTTTGGAAAGGTTAATGCACACTCAACATTAAAGCTATCTAACACACTTTCATTTGACCTTGATGATGATCAGGGCACTTCAAAGACTTTGGTTAGAGTAGTGTGGTGAGTGTGGCAATAAAGGTACAATGGAAAGACTTAATAAAAGGCTACGACTCTGAAATTGAGGATGCTGGCTTCAATGCACTGTTGCAGTCTTTGATGTGTGGGTAGATATGAGGAATGCTATGTTTTAGAAAGATTAATTTGGTAGTGACATTCGGGAAAGACTGGAGAGGTAAAGGGGCTAAAGGAAGAAGACAGATGCAAAACCCAAAGCATAACGTGATTGTGGTAATGTGAGAGATAATGAGAGAAAAACAATTTTTAGTAGTTTGGTGTCCAAGTATAGGACACAAAGAGCAGAGAAAGGGAAAGGATAGAGGAGGATTCTGAAGATTATTTCTTAGGAATATGACCCTTAGGCCCATGTAAGAAAGACCCTTACTTTAGGGACTCCCAGTCTGACCCTCCTTTAGCCATGTCCCTCCCTATGGATGAGATGTTTGTGAGGCCAAGGGGATATAGTCCCTTCCCCTTTCTAGACTATGCTAAGTATCTGAGAACCAGAATTCATGATCCAAATACCTCAGCTCTTGTTCTGATCCGGCACTGGCTTGTTCCCAGGGTCTAGTCTCCAAAGGGTCAATGACATTGCTGGTTTGTGTACCCCTATGCTTGGGCAGTTGCCAAAATGCAGCTGTTTGTGGAAGGTTCTGGGTAAGTAGATGGAGCTTGAATTTCCTGGCTGTAGTGTCTCCATGCATATAGGCATGGCCCCCTCATGGAGCTGGATGGAATCAAGGAAGGGAAGAAACAGGGGCAGGCCATGGACAGAGGCCAGTGTCATCTCTTTCAGTATTTCCAATTTCTGGCATTGAACTTCCAGGAATCTGAAAATTCTAGAAATCTTGGCTTTCCAGGTCATCCTTATCATTATGTATTTGTAAGGCAGGAAGACATTTTATCTAGCAGCTTATGGGCATGGTTTATAGCTTCAAAATATTTAGACATACGGTAGACATTTACACATATGGCTTTCATTTATACTATTACCCTACAAGTATTAGATGTGGCCTTGCTTCTTAGCCCAACATATTCTTTATTTAGTGTCTTCCTATGACTTTTCTCCAAATATTCTCTTACACTGAGAATTTACCTTTTGGATTCTCCCTTAAAATACCCAGCTCAGTTCTTTCGTAATTAGCTTGCCAGTTTTTTAAATTATTAATTTGCAATTCCTCCTATTTCCTAAATAAGGATCCTCAGTCAGATGTATATATATATACACATATATATATATACATGTGCCAAACATCATATCCTATTCTGTGGCTTTCCTTTTCGTTCTCTGGATGGTGTTTTTTGATAAATAAACGTTATTTTCAAGGTTGCTAATTCATCAGTTTCTTCCTTTATCCCTAGAGGTTTTTTTGTGTCCTCTTTAAGATCTTTACCTAATGTAAGTTTATAAAGATTTTCTCGTTTTCTTTTAAAAGCTTTATTGCCTTACCTTCATATTTAGATGCATCAACTCACAATGAATCTGCAACTGATTTTGTGTACTATAGAGGTCAAGATTAATTTTGTTTTCCAAATGTAGATCCACTGATTCAGCCTCATTTATTGAAAAGTCCGTTTTCCCCCCATTGATCTACAATGTCACCTTTGTTATAAACCAAGTGACTCTATCTATCAATCGATGGATAGATAGGTATCTTTCCTTTGGTCTACTTGTCTCTCCTGTGCCCAAACCACATTTTCTTAATGGCTATAGCTTTGTGCTTAAATACTGTAACTTTTATAGGTCTTGATATCTGGGAGTATTAAGTCTTCCAACTTTCTTCATCAAGATTGCTTTTGTTATTCTTCGACCTTTGCGTTTCTGCATACATTTCAGAATTGCCTTGTCGATTTCCATCCGCAGACACGGGACTGGGCTTTGGAACGTTTCATCTTTACCCACAAATCTTCCCTTCGAACAGTAGGGTGGAGGAGCCGCAACGTGCGGCACAGAAGGGGATCCTCGGCTGGGGCCCGGGACTCAGGGGGCCGCGCCGTCTCCGTTCTCCCTAAGTAGCACCTTATCAAGGGTGCGCCAAAGCCGCGCTCGCCCCGGCCAGCCGCCAGCCCCCTGGGAGCCCGGAGCAGGGAACAGCGCGAGCTGCGGAGCGCGGTCCCCGCCCCCGTCCCCGCCCGACAACCGGGCCCGGGCGCGGACGGCCGCGCGGCATCACGGGGCGGAGGCAGGGCCGCTCCCGCAGCTGCGGGAGGAGGGGACGGGGGAGGGGGGACGGGAGGGGGCAAGGGAGGGGGCACGGCCTCCGGATGGCCGTGCGGCGTCAGGGGGCGGGGGCGGGGGCGGGGCCGAGCCGGGAGCTGAGGGGGAAGGGGAGGGGATGGGGAGGGGAGGGGCCGGGGAGGGGCCGGGGAGAGGGCGTGGCCTCCGGACGGCCGTGCGGCATCACGGGGCGGGGGCGGGGCGGCGCCGGGAGCTGAGGGGGGAGGGGAGGGGAGGGGATGGGGAGGGGCCGGGGAGAGGGCGGGCCTCCGGACGGCCGTGCGGCATCACGGGGCGGGGGCGGGGCGGCGCCGGGAGCTGAGGGGGGAGGGGAGGGGGAGGGGAAGGGGAGGGGTCGGGGAGGGGGCGCGGCCTCCGGACGGCCGCGCGGCATCATGGGCGGGGGCGGGGCCGCGCCGGGAGCTGCCGGGGGAGGGGACGGGGAGGGGACGGGGAGGGGGCGCGGCCTCCGGACGGCCGCGCGGCATCACGGGGCGGGGGCGGGGCCGCGCCGGGAGCTGCTTGGGGGAGGGGACGGGGAGGGGACGGGGAGGGGACAGGGAGGGGGCGCGGCCTCCGGGCTGACGCGCGGGCGCCCGGGCGCGTCGCCACCGGGACCCCAGTGGCTCGGGGAGCCGGCGCGGCGGCGGGCGTCCGGGCGGCTTCCGCACTGAGCCGCCCCCTCTGCCGGCTGGTCCCTGCGGCGGCGGCCCGGGCGACCCGGGCGCACGGCCCTTCGCCATGTACACCTTCGTGGTGCGCGACGAGAACAGCAGCGTCTACGCCGAGGTGTCGCGGCTGCTGCTCGCCACCGGGCACTGGAAGAGGCTGAGGCGCGACAACCCCAGGTTCAACCTGATGCTGGGCGAGAGGAACCGGCTGCCCTTCGGGAGACTGGGTGAGCGCCCCCGGTCCCCGCCCTCCCGCTCCTCCCGCGGCCCTCAGCACCAGCGCTTTTGTCTTAAGGTCATAAATCTTCCTCTCCGTCGTTCCTCGGGCATGGAGCAGAAGGCTGCGGAGCGGTCTAAAGCCCAACCGCTTTGCATGCCTTCCCGTCCCGTAAGCGGGGTTCCGGGCCGCCGCCGCCTCCGGACAATGGCGCGTCCCTGCAGCCCGGGGGGCGTGGGCCGCGCGTTCCCGCCCTGCCCCGCCGGGCGCCCCCGGACCGCGCACCGCAGAGCTGCGGCGGGACCAGGCCCCGCGGAGCCGGCGCGCGACCCGCCTCAGGCTGGAGTCCTCTTGGGAATTTCCTGCACGGCGGATTCCACCCGCCTGGCGTAGGCGCGGGGGGGATCCTTGTGCGTGGTGGAGACGCTGCCGATTCAGCTCCCCGAGGGCTCACACACACTGGGGATTTGCAAAAGACCTCTAGAACCCAAAGGCAGGAGTTCCAGAAGTGAGCCCGGCCGGGGAAGGGCCGAAGGGTGTCTGATTTAGCCCTTTCCTTAGCTTCCCCGAGGATTTTACATGACACCGGCTTCCCCCTGTGTTCCACTTCTCTGCCCTGCCCATCCCGAGGGAGTTAGCCTCACTCACATGATTGATGCTGGCTGGGCACCATCATGTCCACATCCTCGCCTGGAGGGAGGAGCAGGGGAAAGGAGAGGACCGGCAGCGCCTTTCCGGGTGACGTCATCGAGAAGTTGTGCAGATCACTTCAACTTACCTCCCGTTGACCTGGACAGTCTCGTGGCTTCTCCTCACTGCGCAGTCATCCTGGAGATGCAGCCTCTCTCAGAGTAGCTATGTCCCTTTCCAAAATTCTCCTGGGGTGGGGACCAAATCGAATTGCCAAAGACAGAAGACGAAAATCAATGATGAGGAAAGGTCATCTCTGCCCTGGAAGGCAACCCAGAGAGGGTGGTGTTCAGTGTCCAGCAGAGGACACAGTTTTTAGAAATAGGTGTGGTCAGAGGGTAGAGAGGTTGAATGGGCAGATTGAAAACAGGCCGTTTGGAACTGACTGGCTCCTGGTGAGCTTACATGACAGCTTTTCCGTGAGGGGCTTGTATAGTTGTAGTAATTTCAGGAAGGAAGGGTGTTGCATAGCCTTATGGGAATTTTTTCTTTGGAATGGTACCATGGACAGCTTTTTATTGTTATACAACTTTAGAATGTATGCGTGATGGGGACTCCATGGAGGGGCTGATTCCAACCCCCAGAACTCTGAGACTACAGGGAACGTGTCTGGAGATTCCCTTTTGTTAACCTGTCTCTCCAGGAAACCTTCAGCAAAGAGGATACCTTTCCTGAAAGAAGAAGTACTTATAGTTGAGAAAATATATTTCCTTCTTGCTCTGTCCACTTCCCTGCCATACTGACTTACCTTCTTCCCTGGACTGGTCAATGCCTGGCTGTAAAAGTTTAGGGGGAATCCTAATATTAAAAACAGACCGAATTGTCTCTACTGGGGCTGAAGCAGGGGTGGTTGGCATTGCTATGATGCTCAGGACTAGAGGTAAAAGGAGCAGAAATTTATAGGGTCCAAATCCTAAACAGGACCACAGAGTCAGCAGATGATAAGTAAACATTTGATTTTTATGGAAAAGAAAACAGAATCCTACACCCATATATTTATGTGTCTTCACTGTTAGGGATATTTAATTTTTGCTGTAAGTGCACTGTGTGAAACCCAATGAGATAGCTTATAGAGCCAGGTAAAATATCAGGAATGCTTGGTGCCATGGAGATGAGAAGGTAGGTGGTTCAGGTGTGAGCCAGGTACATCTGCCTGGCTAGTAGTTAGGGAGACCCTGAGAGCTAGTTAGTACCTAAATATTTTTATTCAATTATATGCTTTTCTCAGACATGTTCTTACCTCTGGCATCTTCTACTCAAACTCCTTTGATTTTACTTTTATTTTTGTTGCTGGAAAGTCAATACATTTTGTTAGGATTTCAAATAAAAATTGAGGTTTTTGTTTTTGTATATATCTTTTCTGCTCCATTTTTTAGAGGAGGGGATAAGCAATAAGATTTATTGAGGATGAGTTTCTCTGTGGAGGATACACAGAAGAAAATCCTCAGGGCTTTTGATTTTATAGACATGGCTTCTCCACCTTCGTTTACGTCTTGTGTCTCTCTTAGACTCTTGCAGAGGTAGACATGCTTGAGAACAGCAATATTGTAGTTCTTTTGCCTTCCTTGATGGCTATAGAAAACCAAGGTTGGGGTGTCAGAGCATGACTATGAAAGCTGTATTGTACAGAAATTATTAAGTCCCTCTGTGTTAAGCGAAGAGTAGGGTGTGGTGGGGATCAAGAGAAATAGAAAGTACCCTTCCACCCTAGGAAGATAAAGGCAGCAGCGTCTTTGGCAGAGCTAGGATGTTGATACCCTAATATCCACCATGGGGCGAGGGAGGGTTTCCAGTGCCATGCTGTGAAAGGGGAGTACAGGTGGGCAACGGAATTGTTCCATTTTCACCAACCAGTTCTGAAATGGGAGAAAGGAAAGCTGGGCATGACACAGCTGTTCTCTCTTCAGCATGCTGGTGCTGACATTGTCATTTCCCACCTGTCCTCTTTCCCTTCTGAGCCTCCTCTTTCCTTTATAGGTCACGAGCCTGGGCTGATGCAGTTGGTGAATTACTACAGGGGGGCTGACAAACTGTGTCGCAAAGCTTCTTTAGTGAAGTAAGTGTTTGAGATCCATTCGATGTATTACATAAATGTTTTAGCTTTCATCCTGAAGCACTTAAGCAAAAATGTGGGTTTTTTTTTTTTAAAGGATAAAAATACTTTTGTCTAAAAAGCCAACAGTATTAATTCTGGTGCATCCTCTGTGCTACTTTGATTGCAATCTAAAACTTTGCTGTTTGCTAAAGCCCACATGAGGCTCCCTAGAAGCAGAAGGGGAAACGAGGTTGCTTGTATGGGTTATTTACTGGGGGGCAGGTGGAAGCTCTTGGGAGAAACTCACTTGGAAGCAAGGGGTTGGGGGACAGACAGTGGGAGAAGAAGCCAAGCAAAGATACAGTTTTAGCTCAAGTTGCTTCTCAGCCTGACTCCACAGAGCTCAAGAGTTAATGGTACCTCAGAGTTGAGACAAGATGACCTGGCTTCTGTCCTTTAATATCAGGAAGCCTCTGGCTGTGGGGGAAAGTGGAAAATGTAGCTTCCCCATTTCTGGGCAGGGGCTAGACCCTGGAGAAGAGGCATGCATAAGGTCTTGGCAGCCAGCTCACAGCAGCCAGGGGTCCCCTCAAAAGGAACACCCAGGCTGGGTATAATACTATCTGCTACACTGCCCTTCTCTGAGCAGTGCGGTTAAGGCAGTGTCGTAAGAATGATACCATAAGGTAGAGGCAGCAGTATTATACAGTGATTAAAAGCTAGGATCAGCAGCTTGGGTTTTAATCCCAGCTCTTCCTCTTCTTAGCTGGGGCAGGTTTCCTCATCCTTCTGAGCTTCAGAATCTACCTCATAAGGTAACTGTAAGGATTAAATAAGGCAACACGTGTAAAGTGTATAGCACAGTGGTAAACAGTAAGTATTTGACTCTGTGCCTCAGTTTCCTTCTCTGTAGGAGAAATCGCCATTATAAACAAAATGGTGATAATAATAGTAACCACCTTGGAGTTATTAGAATTAATTAAGTTAATTTATATACTGGCTTTGAGTAATATCTGTCTCGGAGTTCACACTACATAAGTAAAAGCTCTTGTTATTGCTATTATTATGGCTGTTACTGCTGTAACTATTTTCATTTCAGTTGGGAAAAACTGGGTAGTGCCCCTAAAATTGGGGCTTTAATGGATCTCCAGTATTCTTTCCATGATGATTGGTAAACAGGTGTGTGTAGCCAAACAAATCATTTAGGGAAGAAGACACTAGAAGATATGACTCAGTGCACATGCTCTTTTCCCCTTTCACATTTCTCTGGGCTCCCATCTATTTCCAAGGTTGGGTGTTCATGGCATCATTTTCTCCTTTTTGCTTACACTCACTGGCTCCAGTAACTAACGTATCCACTTCTTTCTGTGATGGATTTTCATGATTCACCAGCTACCCCTAAAGGTGAGCAAGGCTTTGTGAAGTCTTGTTAGTACATTTTAAAAAATTTTTATTTATTTGACAGATGTGTGCACATGCACAAGCAGGATGGGGGAGAAGCGCAGAGGGAGAGGGAGAAGCAGACTCTCTACTGAGCAGGGAGCCTGATGTGGGCTTGATCCTAGGACCCTGAGATCATGACCTGAGCTAAAGACAGATGTCTAACCGACTGAGCTACCCAGTCGCCCCTTGTTGTTACATATTTACATATTTAGAATGCAAAAGATTGTTTCACTAGAACTAAGAGTAGAAGTGGGATGTTATTGTTTATCCAGATTATTTAGAAATTTTTTAAAAAGGTTTATTCAGTCTTTATGATTTTAAAAACTGAAGATAAAGGTAGAATTTAGCTTTTATAAGTATGAACAGAGGATACTGTAAAAATATATATATATATATATATAAAACATCCTACATATTTGCATAGTTAGCATCTATAATAAAGTAGAGAGAATACATGACTGGAGTCCTGATCAGGTCTGAGTAGGTATGACCCTGGGCAACACCACTGTGAATCCCAGTGACCCATCTGTAAATGTAGATGGTGGTGATCATACTTGCTCTTTGTCCCTCTGCGGCATGTAACATGGTCTGTGATGGCACTTTGTAAATGGTGACATGACTTATGCAGGCTGGGAGTTGTCCTTCATTCTGTCAGGTATCCTGCAAGGGATTGTAGTAGTTCCAGGAATTGATGATTCCCTTTGTCATTTTGTTTCTCTCTCATAATTTTGTATGGCTTGAAAGGGTTCCAGAGAGTTAAAAATGTAATTTTTCTCATTTAAAGTAGGATAAAATGGCAGCTCCTAGAGGCCAACTGGGTTGACCATGGCCATAGCATTTAGTGTTGAGCTAAGACAGTTGTCATCTGTACAGATGGGACCCATGGACCATATGATTGGGCATCCCTCACAGGGCTCCCCAGAACCCTAATAGGGTTTCCCACTGGACCCTTTACAGCATGTCCCTTCCTCCTGTTACTTCGGGGAATTTAAGAAATTCATCAAGGCCTTGAGGCTGTAGTCACAGAGCCCTTTTCTTCTTTTCTTCTTTTCTTCTCACCCAGGATAGAGGCTTTCTTTTCCTCTTGTGAGTTTTTATCCCTTGTATATATAAATAAGCCTCCATTTGTGATATCTTTCCAAATGGGCTTCTGAGGAAATGCAACAGTTGCAAAGGATGCTGTCCAGCAGAAATAGAATGAAAGCCACTTGTGCAACTTTAAACTTCCTAGTTGCAATATTAAAATAAGTACAAAGAAACAGGTGCAGTTTATTTTAATAATATGTTTTATTTGACCAGAAAAATCCAAAATAACCACCTTGACATGTTATTAACGTAAAAAATAGTCAGTGAGATATTTTATATATTTTATTTTCATTCTGAGTCTTCAAAATCTGGTGTGCATTTTACATTTTTGTAACATCTTAATCCAGACAATAAAGTTTCATTTGAAACCCTTGTTATATTTCATAAAAATTTATGACTGAAAAAGTAGATTTACATACTGAAGTTGTTCCCACATAAACTTTTTCAGTGACTGAAAGAAAAATCATTTTCCTGTAATAGTTGCATGTACATTGACAAAACTGGTTCATATTTTTAGAATAATTGACTTTTCAAAACTGTGTCCAAGTTAAATAAATTTGCTAACTCTTGTGTCAACACAGTATTATTAATATCAAATTCAAATAGCAGTGCCTGGGTGGCTCAGTCAGTTGGGTAGCTGCCATCAGCTCAGGTCATGATCCCAGGGTGCTGGTACTGAGCCCCGCATCAGGCTCCCTGCTCAGCAGGGAGTCTGCTTCTCTCTCTCCCTCTTCCCCTCCCTCATCTCACTTGCTCTCTCTGTCAAATAAATAAAATAAAATCTTAAAAAAAGAAATATTGAATAAAATGAAAAGAAACTCTAAATTTAACAATATCAACACTGCTCTTCAAACTTTTCTTTAGTTTTTGCAGCCAATTTACATAATGCTGTGTATTTCAATTTAAATCCACACACTGAGTCATGTTATAAAAATATGTAAAATCATTATTGTTAACTTGTGTTATGAGGTTGAAACACAAATTCTTACACCTGTCTGGTTAAGTCCTAAATAAGATCTTCTTTTCCCTTCCTTGGAACTTTGAATTTAGCTTGATTATATGGAGTGTGGATATCGGCAAGAAAATGTCAATCCCACTGCCATTTTTTATCTTTGATTATTATTATTATTTTTTTAAAGACTTTATTTATTTATTTATAGAGACACACACAGAGAGAGAGAGAGAGAGAGAGGGAGGCAGAGACACAGGCAGAGGGAGAAACAGGCACCATGCAGAGAGCCTGACGTGGGACTTGATCCAGGGTCTCCAGGATCACGCCCTGGGCTGCAGGCGGCGCTAAACCGCTGTGCCACTGGGGCTGCCCTATCTTTGATTATTGAGTGAAATAATTAATTATTGATTTGAGAAGCATTTTCTTTTATTTCAAGGAAATCTGATTTGGAGTTGACAATACAGTGAGTCTTTGTGGACTCCTTTATCTCTCAATCAGTGAACAGAGGCAGGGAACACAGTGTAATTAAATCCATTGTCTTCTGTTTCTTTCAACAGTTCATACTGGAGAATCATTGTAGCGTTTGCAAGTATATACTAAACCATTTCAACAACTGTATCCATGATAGATTTCATAGAGTGGGCTTCAGAAAACTGAGAGCAAGTGTTTCCAATATGTAACATATAGTAAAATGAAGCAATTAAAGAAGCATCAGTCTATTAAAATCCTCGTAAGTCAGAGTTCAACCCAACCTAGCTGAAGTACTGTCACAATAGAAATTTTCACACATAGGTGAAATTCTTTGACAGATGTAAAAGATTAAAAAATATCTGTACCACAAGATTGATAGTTTTAAGACTGCAATTTGATAATATTTTTCATGTATTTGAAAATTCTTTGAAACAGAGCGTATATAAAGTATCAATTGGGCAACATCTCATGTCACAGAAACTAACTATAGAAAAATATTTAAGATTTTTTACTTTTGAATCAGTCTTTGTTTTTTTTTTTTTTTTAATTTTATTTATTTATGATAGTCACATAGAGAGAGAGAGAGAGGCAGAGACACAGGCAGAGGGAGAAGCAGGCTCCACACACCGGGAGCCCGACGTGGGATTCGATCCCGGGTCTCCAGGATCGCGCCCCGGGCCAAAGGCAGGCGCCAAACCGCTGCGCCACCCAGGGATCCCCTCAGTCTTTGATATTATTAGAAAGGTCTTGTACTCCTTGTGCTATGTTCATGACTTAGCTAAAGATTGTTCACTTTTTGTAAAATATCTTTTTTACTCTTTTCCTCAAAATATTTTGTCTAACTGTATTTCTATCTAAAATTTTTTTAAAGATTTTATGTATTTATTTTAGAAAGAGAGAGAGAGAGAGAGAAAGGGTGTGCACGAGCGAGAGGAAAGGGCAGAGGGAGAGGGAGAAGCAGACTCCCCACTGAGCAGAAAGCCAGACTCAGGACTCTATCCCAGGACCCCGAGGTCATGACCTGAGCTGAAGGCACTTAACTGGCTAAGCCACCCCCATGCCCTTAAAATGATTTTCTTTTGGGGCTTTTGAGTAGCTCATTCAGTTGAGTATATGACTCTTGGTTTCGGCCCAAGTCATGATCTCAGGGTCATGAGATCAAAATCTGCACTGGGCTCTGTGCTTAGTGGGAAGCCTGCTTGAGATTCTCTTCCTTCTCACCCCCTGTGTGTTTGCACACTCACACGCTCTCTCTCTCTCTCTCTCACTCTCTAAAACCAAGTAAATAAATCTCTTAAAAAAATGGTTTTATTTTTTGTTTAAGAATCCATGCCATTAAAAAAAAAAAAAAAGAATCCATGCCATTGGGATCCCTGGGTGGCGCAGCAGTTTGGCGCCTGCCTTTGGCCCAGGGCGCGATCCTGGAGACCCGGGATCGAATCCCACGTCGGGCTCCCAGTGCATGGAGCCTGCTTCTACCTCTGCCTGCGTCTCTGCCTCTCTCTCTCTCCTCTCTGTGCATTCTCATGAATAAATAAATAAAACTAAAAAAAAAAAAAAGAATCCATGCCATTTTGTAACTGACTGAAGTTACAAGCTCAGAGCCTGTTAAAATTTTGTTTATCATTTTTTGTTAGGTATTTAATTCTGATTTCAACCTCAAATTTCACTGATTATCTTTTTAAGTTTTTATTTAAATTCCAGTTGGTTAACATACAGTGTAATATTAGTTTCAAGGTGTACGAGTTAGTGATTCAACCCCTGGTGCTCATAACAGAAAGTGTACTCCTTAATTACCCCATCACCTATTTAACCCATCCCCCTTCCCTCTGGTAACCATCAGTTTATTCTCTATAGTTAAGAGTCTGTTCCTCGGTTTGTCTCTCTCAGTCTTTTGTTTTATTTTTGTTTTCGTTTGGTAGTTGAAGGAAACGGGTTATGAAATTCATTATGTATTTGCTGAAAATTCCTCCTTTGTACAGTAAACTTTTTTTTTCATTTTACTCTGCTATAGCAAGTTCCAATTGCCATTCATTATGAAATTTCTGACATACTTTCTGACAGTTCTTTTTTTTTCTTTACTGTTTAGTCATAGTTCTAGCTTTGGCATCCTCACTCAATTCTGCATCAGTCTTTGATTAAAAAAAATAAGAAGAATAAAAAACTGAGAGAAGAAGAAATATCTTATACTAACAAAACCATGCTAAATGAATGTTTTCTATGCACTAGGAATGTGCTGGAGGATGTGTTCCTGTAGTTGTCAGGTTTAGAGCTGATAAGGGAATTCTAGCAGTGCAAATGTGGATAATATACAAACTCAAAGGGAATGAAGCTATCACATTAACTTGACAAAACATTTAGCATCAGTAGTATGCCTTTGTTTTAAATTTAAAAATTTGTCCATACTTATTTTTTAACTAGTTACATTTTACATTAGTTACCAATTATGATTTACATAGCTGTCATTGTAACTCATGCTGTGTAATAAACTAAACACAATATAATGCTTCATCAGGGCATGGGAGATAAAGCCACTTGAGCTGAATCAGTCTATTGTCTTTGAGTAGAACAGTGATGTGTTTATGTATACAGTAGAAACATATGCGCCTGACATGCACGCCGCAGTACCACAAAAATATCTTAGGTCATGTAGTGGTTAATGTCATCCTACCAAAAGAGTACAATTGTGATTAATGGAAAAATATTTTACAATACCTCAGTTTTTACATCAAAACTAATCAAAGTTTGGGACACCTGGGTGGCTTATTGGTTGAGCGTCTACACCTTTGGCTCAGGTCATGATCCTGGGGTCCTGGGATCGAGCCCCGCATCTGGCTACCTGCTCAGTGGAGATCTTGCTTCTCCCTCTCCCTCTGCTGCTCCCCATACTTGTGCATGCAAGCATGCTCTCTCTCTCTGTTAAATAAATAAAATCTTAAAATAAAATTAAAAAATAAATCTCAGTTAAACATTTCTTTTCATTATTTCTGCCATTTGCTCATAGACTGGTTTCTGTAGCTTAACACAGGCTTAGCATGAATAATTCTGTTCTAGATAGAGAAGGGAGCATAGCCTAGGGAAGGCCTGCAGATGTCTTTGGATCAGTTCCCTCCTGGCTCTGAGACCTGCAGAGTAAGAATAAATGTTGAGTGAGGACTGGAAGTTTGGAGCTTGCATAAGGGCTATTTTTTACTACCTTTATGATCTTGGGAAATTTATTTCTCTGTGACCCAGTAGCTTATTTGTGAAACTGAATGCTAGTACCTCCCCCTCTGGAGGTCTGATTGGAGGGTAAATGCAATGGGAAGCCCTTCATAAGCCCTTGTGTTTATTAAGTGCCTTGCCTTCAGCCTGACTTTATCTTCCATCATGTTATATTATTTTGGGGGCAGGAGATATGTTTAGTTATGACCACTGGGGTCGTGTGTCCCATTAGAAAGATTCCTCCTGTATCTGTCATTGACACAAGGTTGAGCTAAAAGCAAGAAATGAAGAACTAAAATAAGTCTTCAGATAATTGAGATTCCTAAGCAGTAGTCTTTGCTCTCCAGAGAGTTGGGCCAAGATAGTATTTTTTCTAGTAAGCCAAATAATTTCCTAAGTTCTCTACTTTTTTTTTTTTCTTTGCTTGGGTCTAGCTCAACCACAACATATACATTGAAAAAGTATTATCTCAGAATTACATCAAGTTCATTTTCCTTAGAGATTTTTTTTTCTTTTAGATTTTATTTTTTTATTCATGACAGATACACAGCGAGTGGCAGACACAGGCAGAGGGAGAAGTAGGCTTCATGCAGGGAGCCCAAGTGGGACTTGATCCTGGTACCAGGATCACTGTGTTGAGCTGAAGGCAGACGCTCAACCGCTGAGCCACCCAGCATCCCTAGAGATGTATTTTAAAAGGAGCTAAAATCCTGTATATTAAGCTCTTTCATAACTACTTGGAGCGTGGCTTTAGGGTTGCATGTAATAGCTGGGTGCTGCCCAGTTAGTACATTACAGGTCAGCTCAAGGAGGCCAAGAGCAAAGAGTGGGATAAAAAAACCAGCTCCTAAATAAAGAAAATGTTTTTTATTTTACTTTTTTAAAGAGTTTATTTATTTACCCGAGAGAGAGCATGAGCTGGGGCAAAGGGAGAGGGAGAAGCAGACTCTCCACTGAGCGGGGAACCTGATATGGGGTTTGATCCCAGAACCCCAAGATCATGACCTGAGCTGAAGGCAGACAGATGCACAACTGACTGAGCCACCCAGACACCCAGTAAATAAAATCTTTACTTAAAAAACAAAAACAAAAACCCCCACAAACACCAGTTCCTGGCCCTGGTATTGCCCTGCCTCCTTGACAAGCTCTGTGGGAAAGCACTGACTTTTCTGAATGGAGTGGTAGGGTGAATTAAGAAGGGAAACTGACCCTCTGTCATCTGTCAGGCTAATCAAGACAAGTCCAGACCTGGCTGAGTCCTGCACATGGTTTCCAGAGTCCTATGTGATTTATCCAACTAACCTCAAGACCCCAGTTGCTCCAGCACAGAATGGAATCCATCCACCGATCCATAACTCAAGGACAGATGAAAGAGAGTTCTTCCTGGCTTCTTACAATAGAAAGAAAGAAGATGGAGAGGGCAATGTTTGGATTGCAAAGTCATCAGCCGGTGCCAAAGGTAAGTTGGCATTGCTCTCCCTTTCTTCCTTTCCTGTAGGTTCCCATGGGTTTGTTCAATTGTGTGTTAGAATTCACTGATATCTTTAGATGAGTGGCTGTTCTAATCTGAATCCTCAAAGGTAGAGACCATGACTAATTACATAGTTTTAAATACTTACCTAGGTAATGATGACTTCTAAATGTATATCTCCAGCCAAAGTATTTCCCTTTAAGCTCCAGATCCAGTATGACAGGAATTTCAAATGTAATGTGTCTGGTATAGACTCATTTCCTGCCCAATGTAACCCACTCCAACCTACCTCTTTCAGTCTTCCCACATAGTATGTGATCCCACTCAGCACCTAGTCTCTGAATACCCAAACCTAGGCTTCATCCCTGACTGCTCTTTTCATTATAATCCATACCTAATGCATCAGCAAATCTTGCTAGCTCTACCTTTAAAATATATTCCGAATTAGACCTTTTCTTGTCATTTCCACTGCTCTCACTTGAAGTCAAAACTACTGTTCTTTCTAGTCTGTGTAACTGCTGTGTCTGCTCACAGCTAGTTCTCCTTCTAAGACAGAGCAGTGACTAAAATTGTAAATCTGATCATGTTACTCCCTGCTCAAGACTTACCAGCTGGCTTCCCAATGCAGTTCAAATAAACTCCAGATTGCTGTTGGTAGCTTATACCATTTAACATTTGCTCCTATCTCTGATCCCATCTCCTATTCTTGGCCTTGCTCACTATTCTATAGCCACACCTGCCTGGAGTCCTACAAATTCTCTAAATTTGTCTGTGTATCTCAAATGTCTTTATGGATTATTTTCTATTTCAGCTCAAATATTGCCTTGTCAGAGAAGCCTTTTCTTTTCTAAAATAGACTTTATGCCCATTGCTCTCTGTCCTTTGCCCTGCTTTATTTTTCCTCCTTGCACTAACCTTTTCCTAGCACTTACATTACATACCTGTTTATCTGCCTGTCTCCTCTCTCATACCATAAGCTCCATGTAAACACAGATTTTCTATCTTGTTCATCTCTACACTCCCCAGAGGCAGTCAGTAAATGTGTGTTGAATGAATGCATAGAAGGAATGAGGTTTATAATATTGACTCAAGCTCAAAATACAGGCAGTTCCCAATGTAATGAACACATAAACATGGTCTGTCTCTATAGCTACCATCATATGCTCCTTTTAAAACCATTCTATTTTGAACTTACTTCTTCTTTTATTGCCTTGGAAGACCATCTGGCCATTGGTACTCATTTCTATCCCCGGTCCAGTGGACCTCACCTTCTTTTCTACCAACCATGAGACAAGGGGGCATCACCTGGAATCTCCTGAAAGTGGGAGAGTTGGACTCTTGCCACAAGCCAGGTACCTCACCTACTTCTCTTTCCCCTCTTGTGACCTCTTCTCAAGTACTATCCCCTAGTTTGGTTCTAATGATAAATGGGGGAATTGGAAGAGGAAATAGATATTTACAGTATTCCATATTCCTTCTGTGGACTTGGGCTTGAGTCAGGATGGCCATTGTAAGAACACCTTGTATCATGGAGCCTTAGCTGGTGTGAGAACCAGGAGTAAGGCAAGGTCCTTGGAGAAGGGCATGTCCAGTCATGGCAGTGATTCCATTGGGTGTTGTCTGAACCTTTGCCAAGACAGTCAGATGGTCAACATTAGAGAGAGGTAAAAGAGGATAAAATGCCAAAAAAATGAAGAAATTTTGCTCTAGGGAGTTAAGTGGTATGCATTTGTTTTGTTTGGGAACTATAAAATAAAACCAATAGGATGAATAAATGGCTTTTGTTCTTGTTAAATAAGTGTTAAATACCTACCACATGCTGGAAATAGTTAGCTCTTCATACTATATCCAGTATAAAGACCCCCTGTACACCCCTCCACTACCAGTCTTGGATCTGGGCCACCTTCACCTCTCACCTGGAGCATTGCTCCTTGTCCTCCTGCCCTTGGCCATTTTCCAGAATCTACACACGGTACAGCAGACAGAGATCCTATTAAAGCACAGTCAGACCTTGTCACATCTGTGTTCAGTGCTGTCTCCTTGGTGCCAGGGTAGCACATGGAACCCAGCAAAAGTTCAATATATGTATTGAGTGATGAATGAATGAATGAAGTAATGAGTGGAGATACAGGGATAAAAAAAACAGACATGATCTCTCGCCCAAATGGACCCAATCTAGTCAGAAAGAAGGCTAGTGATGCATCTATTTCCAGATAAATAGTTGAGATGAGAACAAAGAACAAAAAAAACTTACCACCTTGAAACTCCTTAAAGAATTACAGAGTTTCCTTATAGTTTCTTCAGGTTAAGTTAGTGAAGATTTAGAGAAATAATATTAGAAATACAGTTAAGAAGTACATGGAAACATGCTACATTGTATCCAAAACTTACAAAATGAATGTAGATTTTATGTATCATTTTATATTTACCAAATAAGATAGACCTTCAGTGACTATTGCTGAAAGTTTGTTATGAACTACTTCCTCTTAGTTGTAATACACGCCTTTGAAAAAGCAATAGGATAATACAAAGGAAGAGCCATAAAGAGTGCATAGGCTTTGGCCCACTACTCTCATTCCTATGAAATTAACTCCAGGGAAATATTTTAAAAGCAACGACATTTACTACTATGTGATCTATAACAGCAGCATATTACTTAGAAACAAACCCACTGTCCAGCAGTCAGTAAACAATATATAATTTTGGGATTATATATACAATGAGATATTTTTTCAGCTGCTAACTTAATTGTGATGTTAACATAGAAACAAAAAAAATGACAATATACGGTGAGTTCACTATGAATGAGCCAGTCTTTGCCGTTATGGAAAGGAAGGTGATATTAAAAGAGAAAAATAATTATATTAGGAAATAAGACTATAGGTAACTTTTCTATTTCACTTTAATGCCATATCTTTTTTCAATGATAATAGGTTTTTAAAGTTATCGAGATGTATCTTTCTACTTCCATTATTTTCCCCACCTATCAGCATTAGGTATATTTTCAATAATAGTGTACATAAGGAAATAGCATAAAGGAAATAAAGTTAGAGCAAATAGGAGAGAATGTGAACAGATTATGGAGAGCAATGCATCAAAGGTGGTACAGTTCCAGGGCATTAGTAGGAAGGGGTGTTTTAGGATAACTATTTTGGAAGTGAAAAGGAAGAGAAACTAAGGTCTGTACTAAAAAATTAGCAAGTGGAAATAAAGAGGAACCAGGATATCTGAGAGTGGTTCCTGAGGGAGATGAGACAGAAAGAATCCTCTTCCTACAAAAAGAGAGGAAGGAGCTTCTCCAAGTTGATTTGTAGTTTCTTGTTTAAGAGATAACCACATGGTAGAGCAAGTGACAGAAATGAGATAGTTGAAAAAGGGGCTGGGTTTTAGGAAAATTGAATCATTAAATTAAGTAACAAATTAATTTGTACTGAAAGCATGAGACCCAAATAGAGATGAGCTAGAAATCTAAAGCATAGGTGGGAGGTCCTAGAACTAAGAAACGGAGTTCAGCAAGGTTGCATGATATGAGATCACACAAAAATCGATTGCATTTCTGTATATTAACAATGAATATATTGTAACTAAAGGTATAAACAATACCATTTAATAGTCACCCCAAAGAAAATGAGATGCTTAGGTATAAACTTAGCAAACACGTATAGGATCTTAATGCTGAAGATTACAAATCAACTGTGAAGGAGGTCGAAAAAGACCTAAGTAATTGGACAGACATACCATATTCATGGATTGCAAGACTCAACATAGTAAAGATGTCAGTTCACCCCCAAATTGGTCTATAGGCCTAATGCAACTGCTGTCAAGACCTCAACCAGCTTTTTGTGCAGACCTGAAGCTTCTTCTAAAATTCATATGGAAAGGTACAAGCCCTAGAATAGCTTAAACAATTTTGAAAAAGAAGAATCACTTGGGAGTAATCACTGTACCTCATATTAAAGCATACTCTATATAGCTACAGTAGTCACTACCCTGCAGTATTGGTAGGGGGACAGAAACATAAATCTATAGAAGCAAGAACTCAGAAATAGACCCCACATATATAACTACTGATTTTTGACAAAGGTACAAAACAATTCAATAGAAGGACAGACTTTTCAACAGATGGGGCTGGAGCAAGTGAATATCCATAGATAAAAACAACTGAACTTCAACGTTAACCTTACATTAGGCAAAAACTAACTCAAGATGGGTTTTGGACTTAAAATATAAAACTAAGACAAAGTATTCTTAAACTTGGTATCGCATATATGACCATAAGAGTAAAAGCTGATAAGTCAAACCTCAACAATGAGGTTTTTTTTTTTTTCCTCTGTAAGACTCTATTAAAGGGATGCCTGGGTGGCTTAGTGGTTGAGAGTCTGCCTTTCACTCAGAGCATGATTCCAGAGTCCCGGGATCGAGTTCTACATTAGGCTTCCTGCATGGAGCCTGCTTCTCCCTCTGCCTAGGTCTCTGCCCCTCTCTCTGTGTCTCTCATGAATAAATAAATCTTAAAAACGAAAAAAAGAAAGACTCTATTAAAGAGGCTGAATGTACAAGCTACAGGCTTGGAGAAAAGACCTTCAAACACATACCTGACAAAAGACTTTATATATATAATATATAAAAAACTTTAAAAACTCAACAGTTAAAAAAAACAAACAATCCAGTTAGAAAGGCAGAAGACGTGGGAATGCATTGACAGATTCTACAGATAAAAAATAAGCAAATGAAAAGATTTTTAATTAATCATTAAGCATTAGGGAAATGCAAATTAGAACCACAACGCTCCTATTAAAATGGCTAAAATAAGAAATGGTAATGACAGCAAATGCTGCAAGAGTCATGAGAAACTAGATCAATCTGACGGTATTAGTGGAAATGTAAAATGGTACATTTTATTCTGGAAAAAAAGTCTTGTAATTTCTCGTTAAGCTAAACCTGTAACTACCAAGCAATTGCACACACCTGGGCATTTGTCTCAGAAAAATGAAGACTTCTGTCTATGCAAAAACTTGCACTTGATTGTTCATAACAGCTTTATCTGTAGTAGCCCCAAACTGGAAACAACTCAGATTCCTTCAGAAGCTGAGTAATTAAGCCAAATCAATACTATGGAATACTCCTGAACAATAAAAGGGAATGAACTATTGATATATACAACTTGGATGAAATCTCCAGAGTCATGCCAAATGAAAGAAACCAATCCCCAAAGATCACATACTGTATAATTCTATTTATATAAAATTCCTGAAATAACAAAATTATGGAAATAGAGAATAGATGAGTAATTGTCAGGAGGATGTTATGGGGAGGGAGTAGTTGTGACTTGAAAAGAGCAACACTGGGTGGCTCAGTGGTTGAGCTTCTGCCTATGGCTCAGGTCATGATCCTGAGGTCCTGGGATGGAGTCCCACATCAGGCTCCTCATAGGGAACCTGCTTCTCCCTTTGCCTATGTTTTTGCCTCTCTCTGTCTCTCATGAATAAATAAAATCTTTAAAAATAAAAATAAATAAAAATAAAATAGCAACACTGAGGGATCCATTATAATGGAACTGTTCAAAATGGGAGTATATATTTGCAAATCATGTATCTTATAAGACACCTGTATCCAGAATGTGTAAAGAACTCTGATAACTCAATAATAAAAGGACAACTTAATTAAGATAAAAACAAAGAACCTAAATAGACATTTCTCCATAGAAGATATGCAAATAGCCATTAAGCATATGAAAACATGCTCAACATTGTTAGTCATGGGCAGCCCTGGTGGCCCAGCAGTTTAGTGCCACCTTCGGCCCAGGGTGTGATCCTGGAGACCCGGGATCGAGTCCCAGGTTGGGCTCCCTGCACGGAGCCTGCTTCTCCCTCTGCCTGTCTCTCTCTCTGTCAAGAATAAATTTTAAAAATCTTTAAAAAAAAAGAAAAAGAACGGGCAGCCCCGGTGGCTCAGCGGTTTAGCGCCGCCTTCAGCCCAGGGCGTGATCCTGGAGACCCGGGATCGAGTCCCACGTCAGGCTCCCTGCATGGAGCCTGCTTCTCCCTCTTCCTGTGTCTCTGCCTCTCTCTCTCTGTCTCAAATAAATAAATAAATAAATAAATAAATAAATAAATGAAAAAAAAGAAAAAGAACATTGTTAGTCATTAGGAAAACGCAAATCCAAACCACAATGAGAGACCACTGCACACCCACTGGGATAGCTATAATCAAGAAGACAGTAAGTGTTGGCAAGAATGTGAAAAAATTGGACAATACTTCTGTATTGTTGAGAATGTAAAATGGTGTGGACATTTCGGAAATCAATTTGGCAGTTTCTCAAAAAGTTAAACGTAGAGTTGCCATATGACCCAACTATTCCACTCCTAGATATATTCACAAAAGAATTGAAAACCACACAAAAACTTCAGTGCAGATCTTTTTTTAAAAAAGATTTTATTTATTTATTCATGAGAGAGATATATATATAGAGGGAGAGAGGCAGAGACACAGGCAGAGGAAGAAACAGGCCCCATGCAGGGAGCCCGACGCAGGACCCGATCCCAGGTCCCCAGGATCAGGCCCTGGGCTGAAGGCGGTGCTAAACCGCTGAGCCACCCGGGTTGCCCCTGTGCAGATCTTTTTAGCAGCATTACTCGTAAGAGCCAAACAACAGTGGAAAAAACTCAAATTTCCATTGATTGATGAATGGATGAACAAAAATGGTATATCCATACAATGGGATATTAACTAGTAATGGAAAGGAAAAATGAAGTAGTAATATATGCTACAACATGAACCTTGAGAATATTATGCTAGATGAAAAAGCCAGATACCAAGGCAACATACTATATGATTCCATTTATATGAATCATCTGGACTAAGCAAATCCATACAGACAGAAAGTAGATTCGTGGTTGTCAGAATAGGGTAAGGAAGCAATGGGGAGTAGACTGCTAATAGTTACGGTTTTTGCTGGGAGATGATGAAAATGTTCTGAAATTGTTAGTAGTGGTTGCAAATCTCTTAGATATAGGAAAAGCCATTGAATTTTATACTTTAAAAGGGTAAATCTTATACATCTCAAACCTGTTGATAAGGACATTGCATCATTTATTTAAAGTTTGTGGGTACTTTACATGTTTCAAATTTTTCCTATTACAATGCTGTAGGGAATTGACTTGTACAGTTGTGTTTATGCCCTAACTTTCTGGATATTTTTGTAAGCTATAGTGTGAGAGCTGGGTTTATCAGCTGTCTTTGTCAGGGCAGCCAGTGGCCAGCAGTAAAGTGGCATTTATTTAGGATGCTTGGATATTTTGAGTATCTGTAAAAATGAAATTCCATAGTTGGAGCCTGTCAAGGTCATGTTTACAGTCTTACCTGGAAAAAGAGTTAGATGGCCCTGGTGCTCTTGTGGACAGAGGGGAGAATGTGAGAGATTGAGGAAGTGATGGGATGGAGGAAGAAGGGTGAGCAGGCCAGTAGAAGCCTCCTCTCAGTTTCCTTCTGCTGTCAGTATTTCCCTTCGGGCTTTGTAGAGAGTTTTTCCCCTTGGGACAAACTGGACTTATTTCTGTGACAATTTTTTTCTGTTAGGTGAAGGCATCCTCATCTCCTCGGAGGCTACAGAGCTTCTGGATTTCATTGACAACCAGGGTCAGGTGCATGTGATCCAGAAATACCTTGAGCACCCTCTGCTTCTGGAGCCAGGTCACCGCAAGTTTGACATTCGGTAATGCATCAGTGTCCAGAGTTTTTATTACTAATCTGAGAAAAATGCAGTGGTGGGTGATAAGGGTAACATGGAATGTGAGGAGATATTTGACCATGTTTAATATGTAGCCAAAATTGAGCACAGCTGAATAGAACTGAGCTTCTGTATCTAATTTTGTATTTTTCCTTCAGTATTTCTCTTTTCTTTCTAGAAAACACTACTAAAATTGTGGATTTTCCTTTTTAGTATGTTCTCTTTAATCAAAATGACTTGTGGCTTCAAAGAGGAGGGTATATATGTATGGCGGTTGCTTATGGAAGAAGCTGAGAGGTGAAGAGAAAACACATTATCCAGACATGACAAATAATATGCCCTTGCTTAATTATTTGAGGCCTCTATTTTTTAAGGATTTCATAAACACCTCATACACCATTTTGGATTTTAACTTTCTGAGCAAAAGGCCTGTCAGAGAGTAAGAGGTTGTATCATGCTGTCAAAAGCTAAACAGCCCTCTCCCCCGCCTTCCTGTGGCCTTGCTGACATCTCTTCATTGAGGACTCTGTCTTCTTGATGTCTTCATGATGACTTGCTTCTTGAACACCAATCCTATGTCAGATCAGCTTCAGGATGAATAATCTTCCTCTTAGGATTACTAGTAGAGCAAACATGGTAAATGGAAGGTTTCATGGATAAACCTTAGGACTCAACCCATCTAAATCTCTTCAAAATGCTATCTTTTAAACAGATCAAGGACTCCCTGTCATTTATGGTAAACTTTTATTTGCCTCATTACATTGATAATCTGCTATTTTAGCTAATTGTCCTGGCTTGCCTCATATAATTTTAGAACCTACCTCCTACTTCCCTCCAAAAACGTTAAGGTGTGGGGATGATGTATATACTATGGAGAAACCTTGGATGACTTGAGTGAAACTGTTTTTATTGACTTGCAGAAGCTGGGTCTTGGTGGATCATCAGTATAATATCTACCTCTATAAAGAGGGTGTGCTTCGGACTGCTTCAGAACCATATCATGTTGATAATTTCCAAGACAAAACCTGCCATTTGACCAATCATTGCATTCAAAAGGAGTACTCAAAGAACTATGGAAAGTATGAAGAAGGGAACGAAATGTTCTTTGAGGAGTTCAATCAGTACCTTATAAGTGCTTTGAACATTACCTTGGAAAGTAGTATTTTACTACAAATTAAACATATAATAAGGTAACTTAATTGTATCTTTTTTGGTTATGTGTCTTGAAGAAGCTTTGGGAGTTTGTGCCTTTCAAGGAATTATTCCATTTAAGCTGTCTGTTTTAAGGACAAAAATTATCTGTAATATTCCTTTATTATCCTTTCAGTATCTATAGATTCTGTAATGATGTCCCTGCTTGCATTCCTTATATTGGTAATTTATATTTTCTCTCTATTTTATTGGGACAGATTGGCTAGGGGGTCTATCAATATTATTAATTAATCTTTTTAAAAACTTGATTTTATTGATTTTTTTGTTTTTTTTTATTTCTTCCTTATTACTTCTTTCCTTCTGCTTTTTTGAGGGGTTTAATTTGTTTTCTAGTTTCCTTAAGGTGAAAAGTTACATCATTGATTTGAAAGATATTTTTTTTTTTTTTTTTTTTTTTTTTTTTTAGATTTTACTTATTCATTTGAGAGAGAGAGAGCATGAGCAGGGCAAGGAGTAGAGGAGAAGCAGACTTCCTGTCAAGCAGATATCCCAATTTGTGGCTCGATCCCGGGGATCATGACCTGAGCCAAAGGCAGATGCCTAACCAACTGAGCCACTTAGGCACCAAAAAGATTTCATTTTTTAAATGCATTTAATGCTGTCAGTTTCCCTCTAAGCACTCACTTGCTGCATCCCACACGTTTTGCTATGTTTTCATTTCCATTTTATTAAAATATTTTCTAGTTTTTCTTGTAACTTCATCTTTGATTTGTATTATTTAGAAATTTTTGCTTAATTTCCAAATGGGAATTTTCCAGATGTTTTCTTATTACTGATTTTTACTTTAATTCCATTATGGGGGAATCCCTGGGTGGCTCAGCAGTTGAGTGTCTGGCTTTGGCCCAGGGCGTGAACCTGGAGTCCCAGGATTGAGTCCCGCATCAGGCTCCCTGC
This sequence comes from Canis aureus, assembly GCF_053574225.1. Classification (NCBI taxonomy): domain Eukaryota; kingdom Metazoa; phylum Chordata; class Mammalia; order Carnivora; family Canidae; genus Canis; species Canis aureus. Next base: position 28,098,895 of record NC_135622.1, on the reverse strand, counting down.
ATGGAGCCTGCTTCTCCCTCGGCCTGTGTCTCTGCCTCTCTCTCTCTCTCTCTCTCTCTTTCTCTCTATCTCTCCCTGTCTGTCTCTCATGAATAAATAATAAAATAAAATCTTAAAAAAATAATAATAAAGTGGGCTTCTGGTGGATAGCATGTAGTTAGGCTTTGTTATTGTTTTGTATAACAAAACATCTAGTATGGCAATCTCTACCTTTCTGATTGGTGTGTCTTTATCATTTAAATTTAATGTAATTATTGGTTTGGTTGGATATATGTATACTATTTTATTATTTGCTATCTGCCCCCTTCTGGTTTTGTTTTTTATTTTCCCATTTCCTGCCTTTTAAAAATTATTTAAATTTAGAGTTCCATTTTAATTTTTCTACTGAGTATTTGGCTCCCTTTCTCTTTTTAGTGGTTACTCTAGGGATTATGATTTATATACGTAGTGTGTATTTCACAGCCTTCTTAGAGTTACTAATTCACCACTTCAAATAAAATGCAGAAAACGCAGAAAACTTACAACTTTATGGTTCATTTAACTCTCTACCTCTATAGTTGTGGTGTATATTACATTCATAAACACTGACATCTTTATGGCATAATGTTATAATTTTTGCTATCAATAGTCGTATATATTTTTTATATATATGACAATCCGGTTGGATTTTTTTAAAAAATACAAGACCAAATGGTAGGCTGCCTACAAGAAACTCACGTTCAATATAAAAAGAGAAAAATACTGTTTTTTTATTTACCCAAGTATTTGCCCTTTTTAATTCTCTTCCATCAGCCCTAATGTTCCAAGTTTCTCTGGTATTATTTCCCTTCAGATTTTAGCATTTCTTTTAGAGTAGTTCTATAGATAATAACTCCTCTTGATTTTCTGTCATCTGAGAATGTCTTTATCTCACCTTATTCCTGAAGGATATTTTCACTGGTGTTACACAAACATAATAATGTCAAGCAAAAATTACAAAAAAAATATAAGCTGTATACAAGCTGTATATAGATTGATTCTGTTCATATAAATTGAAAAACAAGCAGAACTAAATAAACTATTTAGAGGAATGTCCATATATGATAAAAATAGAGAACTGAAGGTATGAAAAACAAAAAATTCAAAATAGTGGTTATTTTTGAAGTGGAAACAGGAGGGACCCAAGAAAGGGGCTTAATGGAATTGGATTATGGGTCCATGGGTGTTATTAATGCTACCTATGTTGTAAACTCACAAGACATTATTATTATTGTTATTATATAGTTAACATTCATTTAGATTTCCCCATAGATTTTTACCCTTCATGTTGCTTCTCTTTGAAGTTTCATATATTTTCTTGATTTTGTCTAGGATCAGTTTCCTTATTCTTTTTTTTTTTTTTTTTTTTTTTTTAAGAGAGAGAACATGTTGGGGGGTGAATAAGCAGGGGAAGAGGGAGAGAGAGAAAATCTCAGACTCCCAGCTGAGTGCAGAATCCAATGTAGGGCTCGACCTCACGACCCTGAGATCATGACCTGAGCTGAAATCAAAAGTCGGTCACTTAACCAACTGAGCAACCCAGGTGACCCCAAAGCAAGTGGCCTTAAAAAAATTAAAAATAGAGGTGCTCAGTCAGTTAAGCTTCTGCCTTCTGCTCAGGTCATGATCCCAGGGTTGTGAGATCAAGCCCTGTGTTGGGCTCTTTGCTCAGTGGGGGGTCTGCTTAAGATTCTCTCTCCATGTCTGTCCCTCCCCCGGCTCTCTCTCTCTCGCTCTCACTCTCTCTCTCAAATAAATAAAATCTTAAAAAAAAAAAAAAAGACACTTGCTGGGTGCCTGGGTGGTTCAGTTGGTTAAGCGTCTGCCTTCAGCTCAGGTCATGATTCCAGGGTCTTGGGATCGAGCCCCATGTTAGGCTCCTGGCTCAGCAGGGAGCCTACTTCTCCCTCTCCCTCTGCCTGCCATTCCCCCAGCTTGTGCTCACTTTCTCTCTGTCTCCCTGTCAAATAAATGGATAAAAAATCTCTTAAGAAAAAGAAAAAAGACACTTGCTTTGGAAACAGATTTCTAGATCAGCAGAATCTTTTTTTTTCTTTTTTTTTTTAAAGTCCTTCGAAGATGGCTTACCATTGTTTTCTGACCTGCATTACATAGGTGTCATAGTGCTTCTTGAATCTGTGGCTTCAGGTCATTTATTCGTTTTGGGATACTCACGGCCACTGTCTTTTTCACTTACGGATTTTGTCCCATTCTTCTCTCCTCTGGGATTCTGGATACCAGTCCTTTCACTGTCTCACATTTCTCCCATGGTTTTTGTGTATCATTGATCTCTCACTTCAGTAACTAAAACCTGTTTAAAAAGGAAAACCATTAAAATTTGTTGTTAAACTCATCTGTTGAATTCTTGATTTTAGGTATTGTAATTTTCAGTTCTAGAATTTCCATTTCACTCTTTTTAGATTATAGTCCTCTTGTGAAATCTCCCACTTGTCTTATATTTTCTTGAACATGTTAATGGGGGATCCCTGGGTGGCGCAGCAGTTTGGCGCCTGCCTTTGGCCCAGGGCGCGATCCTGGAGACCTGGGATCGAATCCCACATCGGGCTCCCGGTGCATGGAGCCTGCTTCTCCCTCTGCCTGTGTCTCTGCCTCTCTCTCTCTCTCTGTGACTATCACAAATAAATAAAAATTAAAAAAAAAAAAACATGTTAATGGTAATTCTTTAACATGTTTATTTGATTAGTCTGAAATCTAAATTACTTGTAGTAGAGGTTAGTAAACTGTGTATGGGCCAAATCCAACCTAAAGCTTGTTTTCATATATACCATGAGCTAAAAATAGTTTCCAGATTTTTAAAAGGTTTTTTAGAAATAGAAGAATATGTAACAAAAACCATATGTAGCCCTTCAAAACCTAAAATAGTTACTGTCTGATCCTTTGTAGAAAAAAATTTGCCACCCCTTGACTTTTACAGATCTTGTTTCTATTGTCTGTTCTTTTCTCTTGGTTCTGTTTCCTAATAAGCCTGGAAATAATTTTTTATGTTATTATTTATTAAATCCAATAGAGATTTTTTAAAAAATTGAGGTATAACATGCATATGGTGAAGTCCCCAAATCTTAAGTGTACAGTGTAGTGAGCTTTTAACTATGCATACACTTTACTAATCATAACACAAATCGGATATAAAACATTTACAGCACCACATACTCTGTTGGACTCCTTCAAAATATATACTTCATGCCACATATAGCCATTCTTCTGACTTTCATGACTATAGATTCCTTTTGCTTACTCTTACATTTTATATAAATGGAATTATACTGTATTTTCTGTTTCACGTTCAATGTTTTTTCACAGTTGTATCTATGGGTTTCATCCATATTGTTGCATATGGCAGTAATTTCCTTTTTTATTGCTGTGCAATATTTGTGTGATTATTACATGGTTTATCCTTCTAAAGTTGATGGCCATCTTGGTCTTTATCTTTTACATTTTTTAAAAAAAGATTTTATTTATTTATTCATGAGAGACACAGAAAGAGAGAGGGGCAGAGACACAGGCAGAGATGTGGGACTTGATCCCAGGACTCTAGGATCATGCCCTGGGCTGAAGATAGGTACTAAACCACTGAGCTACCCAGCGTCCCTATCTTTTACATTTTAGACCTATAAGCTATGAATTGTTCTATGTCAGGTTTCATGTTTCTCTATGGGGCATCTTGTTGACCCAGGACCATTTGTGTGAAAGGCTGGCCTTTTCCCACTGCATTTTAGTGAGCCTTTGTTATAAATCAGGTGGCCATACATGTTAGGAATCTCCATTCTGTTCTGTTAGTCTGTCATCCATTTTGTCATTACCACATTACCACAATGACTAAGACTTTTTCCTTAATGTATTCTTACATAGAGTCTGGCAGAATAATTAGAGTCCCATTTCTTCAGGGATTGTAGGTGCTTAGAATTCTGACATTGGATAAATCAAGTATGCTGAAGAAAGATTTCCTATTTTAGGCAAAAGATTTATTGGGTATTTGTCCCCCCTCCCTGATTGTTCTGTACAGTTCAGACAGTGTTGCTGCTTTGGTGCTAAAAATGCTCCTAACAGCTCTCATGGTTTGTTTTTTTCTCCCCAACTAGCCTCCCCCTAACTTCCCACTCCTGCCAAAAAAAGATGTACTGTATAAAGTCTCTGATGATGAAAAAAAATTCTTGAAAAAGTGTATTATTAATCTTGAGCTTCTAGCTGTAAAAAAATAGTATTTAATTTTTATTTGCTTCTAGCTCTCAGCTTTTCCTTTATGTGAACATAGAGTTTCTTTCACTTTGTTAGGTTTTTTTCTCTCTCTTTTTTTTTTCCATGAGCCTCTATTAAGTATAAAAGTTTTCTTAATTATGATATTGGAGGGACGCCTGCGTGGCTTAGCAGTTGAGCGTCTGGCTTTGGCTCGGGGCATGATCCTGGAGTCCCAGGGTCGAGTCCCACATCGGGCTCCCTGCATGGAGCCTGCTTCTCCCTCTGCCTGTGTCTCTGCCTCTCTCTCTCTGTATCTCTCACGAATAAATAAATAAAATCTTTAAAAAAAATATAATATCGGAAAGGGTATTTTAATTAAAACAAAAGTTAAGGGTATTTCCTCATAGAGTAGAGATAAAGCTATTAAAAAAAAAAAAGTGGTATGTGGCTTACCAGTTCACGTTAAAGGTGAATGAGGGAAGAAATTTTTATTCCAATTGATTCTTAAATAGCTAACTGCTCAAAATTACTTTTAAAGGTTTAAACATATGCATAGAAATATTTTCCTTTCTGGGGGTGTAGTGGTAGAGGGTAGGCTGGAGGAGCAAGATCCTGGCTCCAAATTCAGAGAGGTCTCAATTCTTTAAAGTCATGAGTCAAAACGTACCTGTATGGGTGCATCTTGGAGTTAGTCACGTGAAAGCTAGTTCGTTAATTTTTCCTTGTAAACATACAGTTGTGTAGGAGGAAAGCTATCTCTGGTAATCTTAGAGTCATTACAACATATTTTATTACTGAAATAGATATTTTGCCCCAACATTCATTTGAGGGGAAAAGGCAGGAAAGATCTTTATAAAACAGAAATGGCAGAGGTTTTCTGGGATAATTATTCTAGAAAACTGATTTATTAGTAGTAAGGGGTTTTTTTTGTTTGTTTCGTATATATATTTTTTATTGGAGTTAGATTTGGCAACATATAGTATAACACTCAGTGCTCATCCCATCAAGTAGTAAGGTTAAGAGAGAGAGCATAAACAGGGTGGTGGCGGGGAGACAAGGGGCAGAGGAAGAGAGAGAAGCAAACTTCCTGCTAAGCAGGGAGCCTGACATGGGGCTTGATCCCAGGACCAGGCAGACCCCCAACCTACTAAGCCACCCAGGTACCCTAGTAAGTTATTTATGTAATTATTTAATTGAACCATCCCAGCACTAGGACTAGGTATTATTTTTACCCCTTCCTTTGTGGATAAAGAAATCAAAGCTTGGGGGCACCTAGGTGGCTCAGTGGTTGAGCGTCTGCCTTCGGCTCATGTTGTGATCTCAGGGTCCTGGGATCAAGTCCCGCATCGGGTTCCCTGCATGGAGCCTGCTTCTTCTTCTGCCTGTGTCTCTGCCTCTCTCTGGTTCTTCTCTCATGAATAAATAAATAAAATATATATTTTTTTAAATCAAAGCTTGTCTCAGAGAGGTTAAAAAACTTGTCCAAGATTCTGGTCTTAGGCCCTTGACCTTAGATCTTATGTAATAACTCAATATGTTTCTGAGGTTCATTTTCAACTTTTTTGTGTTTTCAGTTTTTTTGTGTTTTTTCTCCATTTTTGAATGGTAGTTGAGGTTACTAGTAATTCTATTTTGTATTTCAATATTTAAATCTTTTAATTAATAATAATTTGGCATTAGAACTGGAGCTAATGAAAGCAAAGCAATCGATGAGGCCAACTTCACTGCAAATTCTACTCTTCACCAAATGGTAGTCCATTTCTTTTATATGGCAACAATGCATGGGAGTGTTTTATTTATTACAAACATGGTGCAGCCTCCTATTGGAAGAATCCACCTTTCCAAGGGCTGTGGTGACTTAGCCCTGTGCTGGGAAAGCAGGCCCTACTTGTAAGAACATGAGTGTTTACAGAGTTTTGTAACAAATAGCTTCATAAATAACATTGTCTTAAAGACTCTATTGGTGATACATTTTTAAAAGATTTTATGTATTTATTTGAAAGAGAACACAAGTAGGGGGAGGGGCAGAAGGAGAGGGAGAAGCAGGCTCCCTGCAGAGTAGGGAGCCTGATGGAGGCTGGATCCCCAGGATCACACCCCAGCAGAAGGCAGATGCTTAACTGACTGAGCCACCCAGGTACCCCTATTAGTAACAAATTTGAAAGAGAATTGGGGCACTTGGCTGGCTCAGTTGGTAGAGCTTGCAACTCTTGATCTCTGGGTTGTGAGTTTGAGCCCTACATTGGTAGAGATACTTCAAAATAAAATCTTAAATACAATATAATAAATAAAAGAGAGAATTAAGTCCAAGTGGATATTTTATCATCACTTTTGATATAAAATCAGCCAAGCACATTTTCCATGTTCCTTCTGCTTCAACCAACCCACTCTCAGTGAGCTCTCTTCCTTTGCCCTGCAGAAGCTGCCTCATGAGTGTGGAGCCTGCCATCAGCACCAGGTACCTCCCTTACCAGAGCTTCCAGCTCTTTGGCTTCGACTTCATGGTGGATGAGACGCTGAAGGTCTGGCTCATTGAGGTCAACGGCGCCCCTGCTTGTGCTCAGTAAGCCTGAACATCACTGTGTTTTAACAAATGGGAAGTTGGTTCCACAGTTGGATAGTCGGTCTTGGCAAGGTGGTGAGCTCCCATTACCAGAGTGTTCAAGCATAGACTGTTTATTGTTAGGGAGATGTCCTTTGGCAGGACCCTGGCTAGCAGGGAGGCTTTGCTGGGTCAGTCCTTCCCAATTCCCCCATGTGTGTTGAGCAGTAGTCTACTCAGGTAGGTGCTATGAATGAGGGTTTCAAGCAAAGCTAATAACTGTCAGAGGAGACCCTTTTGTGTGACCAGTTCAGGGAATGGAGGTCCTGTGAGTTTGGGAGAGGGGAGAGGGGACACTGATAACCAAGAAATTGAGGGCCTCCTCAGGCAGGAAGTATTCTGAGAAGGCGTTGTAGACACAGTGGAGCTAGAACTAGGATAGAGAGAAGAGTGTCACATATACCATGGAGAGGAGGGGAGGAGAGCCTTCAAAAGGGCGAAAGGGGGATGTAGCATCTAGTGGGACTATGCCCTGTGCCGGGCTCTGTGGGAGATGCACAGATGAACAGAACGTACCCTCAGAAGCATCACGGAGGTCTTAGATGTAAGTGGAAGTCAGGTGGACATGATCCTTGAATGCTGCTGGTTCTTCTAAAGATGGTTTTCATCAGGTCAAGACCCTTCAGGTTTCCCACATCCATGTCTTAGAGGAGTTGAGGTATCTTCCACATTTCAGGAGAAAGTCCTGGACCTATAAGGGGCAGTGTTAACATACAAGTAGCTCTTTCATTAGGAGCCAGGCCTTTGCCACCTGCTCCATGGCCACAACATGGCAGGTGTGATTATTCTTGTTTGGCAGTCCTTTCAGCTAACCAGTACTCTTAGTACTCCCAACCTGCGAGGCCCCATAATGGGGCCTGGGTCACAAACTGGGACATGCTTTATCTTTGATAAAGGATGCTAAAGATAATATCATTGAGCAAAGGGCTGCTATTGAGGGGTGGTGTTTGGAACTGAGTGGGATGGAAGAAGGAGAGGTAAGCCACCTGAAGCAAAGAGGAGAACAGGATGGCTCACATCTTCCGTTCACCAAATCCACAGCAATATGCCTGTTTTCCCTTGTCCTTCCAATAAAGGTTCAGTCCTCCCTTGTGTTCTATACCCTATCCCCTCCTTATCCTGTCCCATGTCTCTTTGTCTTTCTCATTCACAGTATCACCTTCTCCCCCTCTTTGGGATATGGTTTCCATCAGCATGTGCATATGCAGCAGATCTCCCCATCTGTTAAAAAAGAGCCCTCCCTTGAAGCCTCATCCTGCTCTGGTGACTCCTTCTTCTTGCTCCTGTCACAGACAAACTTCTGGAAAGCAGTGTCTACTCAGGCTGTCTTCTCTTCCTGTATTCTCATCTGTACTGCGGTCCATTCTGGGCTGTATACCATCCCCCCCCATAGAAATTGTTCTTTGAAGGTCCCCACCCAAGTCCATATTGCCAAGTCCAGTGGCCCCTTTCTGTGCGGACATCCCACCTCTCAACAGCCTTTGAGGCAGCTGCTCACACCTTGCTGAGATGTACTTCTATCATGGCTTCAGGCACAATCTGTACTGGGAAGTTTTGACTGAGGAAATGTGGGCAAGATTGGCTTATTGTTCCTCATCAGTGGACCTGTGTCAGTGCCTCAGCCCTGGGTGTTGTCTTCTCTCTCCCCTGCACTTTCTCTGAATGTGATCTTATTCAACTTCATAATTTTAAGACCACCAAATTGTATCACAGTCCAGAGTTCCAGACCAGTGTGTGCACCTGCCTGCCCAGTGTCCTGCAAGGATGTCTGTGGATGTCTGAGAGGCACCCCCTGCCCCAGACTCTCCCATCCCTGTGAATGTCCACCTCCCTTCCCCACAGAATCCAAGCTGGACTTCTGACCACGATCCAGCCTCCTCCTTTCCATTACCCTCAAGTTCTGTCCATTGGGACCTTGTCCTCCAGCCTTAACAATCCTCTACTGTCCACCCCCAATGTGGAGGCTTTTGCAGAAAGCCTTCTAATGGGGATGCTCCTGCTCCAATAAAATCCACTCTCGGGGATCCCTGGGTGGCTCAGCGGTTTAGCGCCTGCCTTCGGCCCAGGGCATGATCCTGGAGTCCCAAGATCGAGTCCCACATCGGGCTCCCTGCATGGAACCTGCTTATCCCTCTGCCTGTGTCTCTGCTTCTCTCTCTCTCTGTATCTCTCCTGAATAAATAAATAAAAATCTTTTTTAAAAATCCAAAAAATAAAAAATAAAAATAAATCCATTCTGAGTGTTCTCTGCTCCTTCCATTGGTGCAACCCTTCTTCTCCCCCTCCCCCAACACATACTCTCTCTTCTCCTCCTTTTCCTCTTTCCCCTCCTTCTATCTCCTGGGTCTATCTCTCCTCTCTGTCCTCTTTTCTACCCTGTCATCTACTATTGTCTTGTCATCCACTTCACTCATTCTTCAGGTCTCAACTTATTTGTCACCCCTTGAGAGCCTTTCCTAGAATCTCCTCAGCCACAATGAGAAGGTGCTTTCCCTCCAAGTATACCCACCACAGACAGGCAAGATGGCTCTTATACTCTATTGAAATTGCCCCTCTTCTCTGACAGTGAGAGCAGAAGTTGTCTATTCACCTGAGACCTTTGAGAAATATTTGTTAAGGTGATGCTTGATCTTCATGCAGCTTTTGTATGTAGCATGGAAACCAATTTTATAAATTTGGTCATGAGATGGAATATCTAGGGCAGGTCCTGGTGAAAAAAAACTGACTTTTCACATGTACTTTGATGAACATTGTCAGTGATGTTTTTTGAAAAACATTTCAGGAGGCTTTATGCAGAACTGTGCCAGGGCATCGTGGACATTGCCATATCCAGTGTCTTCCCACCCCCAGATGTGGAGCCGCAGCACATCCAGCCAGCTGCGTTCATCAAGCTGTGACTGAGGGAGGTGCTCAGAGCTGCCTCAGAAGAACCACGAGCTCCTGCTCCAGGGGAAGGTGAAAGGTCAGGATTGCTCATTACCAAGCCAGGACTGGAGAAAGAGAAGCAACCGGCAGAGCCACGGTAGAAGAGAGAACACGGTAGAAGAGAGAACACGAGAGGAAAAGGCACCTTCCCGAAAGAGTGGTTGCTCAGGGGTTCCCAGGTGGCGCTCTCAGCATTGCTATTAAGATGTGAAAACTGAAGCAAATTTCTCTGAGGGGGGAGTAAAATATTCTTCTAAGGGGAAAAGACAGGGATTTGAGTATTTTATGTTCTTATTCTTCAAAAAATCCAATTTTTATCCTAAGGCAGCATTGTGAGCAGCGCCTTTCCTCCCTGGGGGTTGAGACTGTCGGACCTTTGGTTGGTGTCTTTCCACCTGCTGCAGCCTTAGTGCCTTAGCTCTATGCCCAGCTGCAACCCTTCCGTCTGGGACAGGCATTGGATATTATAGAATTTGGGAGGTTGCCAGTGTTTCTCTGCCCATCCCTCTCCACAACACCCTGCCCAGAAAAGTCCGGACAAGCATGCACCAACAGTCCTTGGTTTCATGCTGGGCACCACCTCACAGCGGAGGGGGATTTCCTCACCATGTTTCTGATGGCGTTTGATCAGTCACCCATCAGGGTTGATGTGGGCTGGGCACCGAAACGGCAAATGCTGCTCTCGATCTGCTCTGTGCATGTTTTAGAAACCAAGCAGCAAGTCTGCCACAAACCCATAAGCATCAAATAAGCATGAGAGAGAAAAAACACAATGTCTTGCTATACTTAATAGTTGGGTGTGGTGGGTCTTTGAAATATGATTCTCAGTTATCTTTATTTTAACCAGAATTCTACATGCACTTTTGCAAAGCTCCCTTTTGTTCCCTTTTTTTGCTGTTGTCTTAAACTTTGTAAAAACCCCTGTCTGGGGCAGGGGTAGAATTACACACACACACCACCACCACCACCAACACCACTAGGTGGCACTGCCCCAGGCACAGATAGCTTTCCTCTATTTTCTTGCTCTCTAAACACCTTCCGTGGGAGCTGGAAGGGCGGGTTTTGTTCCAGGGAGGATTCTCTGCCTGCTTGTGCCTCTTAACATCAGGGCAAGGGTCTAAATGAGTGTATGTCTAGCCTGAATGGGAGAGTCTCCTAAAATGGGAAAGATGTGGTTTCAGAGCTCCACATAGCATCTTGTAAGTCAACTAATGTGTCCTGTTAGGTGTAATTTCCACTTGCTGGTCAAATATTCTGCAGATTTTTCAGGAGGCTACATCACTAGCCATGGGAAGAACAAGATGCTTCTTGTGTTCAGCGTGAGCTGAATGAACAGGTCCTTCTTAGAGGGTCCTGGGAACCACCACAGGCCTCCTGTCCAGTACATGCTGTGTTCTTCCTTTGTATATATGTGTGCTCCATTGTTATTTCTGTGTGGCACCAAACAACAGTTCTGCCATTGTGGAAACATTTTTAAAAAGAGAAAAGAGCAATGCCTCCTCAAACATGATGAGATGTGGGAGCTCACAGTGAAGAAAGAAATAAGGAGTATTTAATAGATGCAGCAGTGGGTGTAGGATGTGATGGCATAATGTCAGGGTAAAGGAGAAAGGCCCAACTGGCTTGGCTCTTCTGCAAATTTGGAATTACAAAATAAAAGGCCTGGTGGTCACCCAAAATACAGATGATAAAGTTTGTGTCCAGAGCAAAATAAAACAGTCAGCAGTGAAAGTCAATCTTGGAGGTCCAGCACTGTTGGATTAGTCTTTGGGGACTTTGAGCAGATCATGACCCATTTAGAAAGTATTAAGATACTGAGTCCTTGAGAAGTCTCTGTGGACTGTTGATGGGAAAAGCATGGAAGTTTTTATCATGCTATCACATGTGAATGCAGATTTGTAATGACCTTTTGGACCTAATTTAAAGGGACATTTGAGTTTTCCAACTCTTACAATGACAGAACTAAATTTAGATTTGCAAGCCCATGGATCTTGATGGATTTTTTAAGAAACAAATCAATAGCATATATGTGAGGGAAGTAAGGCTTTAGAAAGAAAGTTGTACTTCATTCCTCACATGGTTTCAATTAAGTATCTATTTTACGCTTTATTTTCGATTGGTATGGTTGGCTCAGAACTGTGTCCACACCCTTCCATGATACCTTGGGCACAGATGATCATTCCTTCCTCCTCAGTTAGTCTTTATATATGCAGTCTGCCGATGTGTCGCCCATTGAGGGGGCGGAGGTGTTGTTTATTTAGAGATGTTAATTCCTATATTGGTCCCATCATTTGGCCGCACAGTGTGAGATGAACCTGTTAACCTCTCTGTGCCTTAGTTTCTGATCTCATGGAAGAGATCGTTGCCTGGCCTGGGGACTACCTCAAGGACTTTTAGTGAGGACAGGTAAGATTAGGAAGACTCGAGAACCTGTGGTACCAAGGTTCTCAGTGCTGACTTTATGCTGGAATCACTTGGGAAGCTTTTGAAAAATGTTGGTTTCACCACCCTCCCTTTCTCTCCCACCTCTGACCAATTAAATCAGAACCTCAGGTGTCAGTATGCTTTGAGATGCCTTGAACCACTGCTTGAGAAGAAAGGACAAACACATTACTACCTGAGAATAATCAAACAAGGCCTAGGGCTTTTTTTAAAAAGTTCCTTTTGGAAGGACAGGCATTTCTTTAAGAATGACCGTGTTGTTGGTCAGTGTGTTGACCTACATTTTCAGGATACAAGCAACTACTGTCTAAAGCATGTTCTCTCTTTGCTTCTTGTCCCAGCATTTGTAAACTCAAATGTACTCTCATTGACTTCAACAGTTTGTGAAGCCTTGACAACAAATGTAAACAGACAGGAATGTATAAATCTGCTAAATATATGTTAAGGTTATGAATTATTGAGAGAAAACTCCTTCCCTCGCTCTTAACTCCTATGGTAATTATAAACTCAATTTTACCCAGAACATTGAAGTGCCTCAGTGTCTGTATGATATAGTGGAACAGGTTCTGGCATACTCAATGGCTGACTTGCTGTTTCACTAGCGCCTCAGGATAATGATCACAGACTTGGAATATCTGGTAGTGTTGGAAATGTATGGGATCCACAGAATCTGCAAGCAGCAGTGAAGCTACAGAGTGTGTTTTCATTGACAGCCAACATTGTGTCAAGCAGGTGTGGATCAAGCCCTGTTGTGGGTGTGGTGGGGACTCTGCTAGAGAAGACAAGGTGCCAGAGTAGGTCCCCTGCACCATGTGGGTGCTGTGGAGAAAATTCAGTGGTACCCTTGTCTCTGATCCTGGACACAGAATCTGTACCTAAGAGGAAATGACCTCTGAAATAAGGTGATTTTATGAATGTTGAAAATGCCCAGAGCATTAAAGTAATATTTCAAGTTTTTTTGTGCCCTTTGGTTCTATCATCTCATCATGGTGTTTGACTGTCCTAGGATATTACTGGTTACTTAAATCCATGATTCTGTTACTGAGAGGTAGTCAGGCTTTTTCCATAAAGGATCAGATTAGTAAATACGCTAGGCTTTACAAACCAAACATGTTCTTTGTTGCATATTTTTTTTTAACCAACTCTTAAAAACAACAACTTAGTTCAGAGGCCAAACACAAGCCAGATGTGGCCATTGTTTGCTGACGTAGCATATTACTCAATACATAAGCCAACAGATTGTCCTTTGAAACTGTGATGAGCTCCTCTAAGGTAAGCATTTAAACAATTTCAGCTGCCAAAATCCAGTTCATCTTACATGTCTGGTGTATTGTCTGAATCATGATACAGATGGTCAGGTGAGACCCATAGTTGTGAGAAAGCATTATGTGTGCTTCAAACATAGGGAGGAGGTAGAGGGGCTTCTGAAATGATTCTATAATCAGCCAGAAGGCCATGAAGTCTTAAGAGTTCACTAAGGCCAGGTATATAAATATCTGTAAGTCTCACACGTCTCAAGCATTTAGTGTCATTTATGTAAACTGTAGTTAACTTGTAACTTCCTGTGTGATGATGCTGGGTGCTTTGGACTTCTTTCCCAGGTATGGCTGCTTTCACTCCATAAATATAACTTCTAGCACAGACACAAAGCCTTCCACAAATAGAAGCCCTGGCTTAAGCACTCCAGACAGATTTCTGATATGATATGACACACACTTACCAGACTTGGTGTAGATTGCAAGGGCAGGGTGCAGGGATGAGCAGACATGGACCCAACCAGGAATCTATATAAGATCCTGAGAGTGGACAGGTTATAGCTTTTAGAGGACTTCTCTTAAGAGGCTGGTCCTGCTGCTGCCCCCTTCTCCTTAAAGAACCTGAAGTTATCCCATAACCTCAGAGGTCCAGTGATACTTTAAAGATGTCTCCCCCAAAGCATCCCTAAGGGCAAAGAAAATAAGCCCCTGTTTCATAGGATATTTGGTGACACAGCTTGATTGCTGCAAGCAAATTCACATGAGGGTATCAGAATAGCAGGGTAAAACCTCTGAAAATCCTCTCCATGAAAGCAGTGGGAACACTGACAAAAATGGAAATTAACCAAAGACTTGTAACAGTCCAGAAACATTTATTAAAGAAAAAATAGTTCCACCTTGGTAAGGACAGTAAGTTTTGTGATATTTTAATTCACCCTATTTTCATCTCCCTTTTCCTAGCTCCACAGAAGCTTTGGAAAAGAAAAGCCCCATAATTATGGTGAAACTCAGGAGTCTAACAACAACAGGAGGGTACAGAGTGAGGTTGGATTCCTCCAAAAAGCCCCATTCCCAGTGAATTGTCATTTGACCTGTCTGGCAGTTCCATGTAAGTCCTCCTCTCAGGGCTTGTATTTTTGTTTTTTTAAGATTTTTATTTATTTATTAATGAGGGACACAGAGAGGCAGAGACAGAGGCACACAGAGGCAGAGGGAGAAGCAGGCTCCTCACAGGGAGCCTGATATGGAACTCGATCCTGAACGGGGATCACACTCTAAGCTGAAGGCAGATACGCAACCATTGAGCCACCCAGGCATCCCAGGGCTTGTCTTTAACAGCTCTCAAAGTGCTCCCAGTGTGAACAACCTTTTCCCTAGGTGAGTTTGTTAAAAATAATCACCAGCAATTGTTTAATACCTCAACTTCCTGAGATGGCTATGAGTTGGAACAAAAAACAAGCTGTCTAAAAAAACTTAGGAAAAGTGCTCCCTTCGGCAGCATATATACTAGAATTAGAACAATACAGAGAAGATTAGCATGGCCCCTGCGCAAGGATGACATGAAAATTCGTGAAGCATTCCATATTTTTGTACTTTCACAAATTAAAAAAAAAACTTAGGAAAAGATGGGGAATGAGATGTCCATTGAAAGTTTTGAAAAGTTTCTGAAAAATATAAGGCCACACATGGAAGGGGCTGTGTGCATGCCTGGGGAGACCTGAATTTCCCATCTTTTTTTTTTTTTTTTTTCTTTTCTTTTTAAGTTGGCCGCATGCCCAGCATGGAGCCCAGCGTGGGGCTTGAACTCACAACTCTGAGATCAAGACCTGAACTGAAAACAAGAGTCATATATACATAACCAATTGAGCCACCTAGGCACCCTGAATTCCCTCAGTTTTTACCTCTATATGACCAGGAGGATCTACACAAGACTCCCCGGCATGCTCAACACACACACCCATACACAGAGTCCCTTGCCAAAAACTGGGAGACTTATTGGTCCAAGTGTTTAAAGAAATCTGTTCAATAATTAGTTGACCACTAAAGTAATAGAGACTTCAGTGGTCACATGCATCAAAGAATAAAGGCTTTACAGTATGGTTTCAGAAAATAATAATCCTGGAGAGGATAGAGTATCTGGTTTTCAAAGTTGCCCCATCATATTAGATTTTTCCAATTTTCAACACAAACTATTGGACATGGAAAGAAAAAGGAAAGTATGGCATATGAAGGGAAAAGGCAATCAGTAGAAACCATCCTTGAGGAAGCCCAAGCATTCATCTTATTATGCAAAGACTTTTAATTCAGTCATTTAAAATGTTTAAGGAGGGCAGCCCGGGTGACTCAGCGGTTTAGCACCTGCCTTCCGCCCAGGATGTGATCCTGGAGACCCGGGATCGAGTCCCACATCAGGCTCCCTGCATGGAGTCTGCTTCTCCCTCTGCCTGTGTCTCTGCCTCTCTCTCTGTGTCTCTCATGATTAAATAAACAAAATCTTAAAACAAAACTGATGAACCTGATTCAAGAAGATACAGAAAATCAGAACAGACCTAAAAATAGATTGAATTAATAATAAAAAAAATCTTTTCATAGGGAAAAGCCCAGGATCAAATAGATTCACTGATGAATTTTATGAAATGCTAAAAATGTAATGTATCCATAGAATGCATTCTTAGTCACGAAAGAAAAGAAGTACTGAAAGTTGCTCTAAAATGGATGAACCTTGAAAGCAGTAGAGCAATAGTGAGGATGATCAACCTTGCATTCTGAAGAGGAGACCCTGGTAGTTAAAGAGGGATAAGGGATCAGTGAGTTGTTTTTGTTTTAACAGTTTTCCAGCAACTGTTTATGCTGATGGGAATGGTTGCTCCAGCAATAATCCCCTCATCCTCTTGCCTTCTAGAAGTCCTCGACTAGGGGAGAGGAAATGAAGAGTTTTCCTTAAAAGGAGCAGCGACATGAAGCGGGAGGCGCCACAACTTAGGTTACAGCTCCACACATCTTGGTAGGTTTAATGGTGTCAGCATAGGATCGAAACAGAAGATAACTTTTCAAAGTGTATAGGAAGAATGAAAACTACCAGCTGGGGGGCACCTGGGAGGCTCAGTGGTTGAGCGTCTGCCTTTGGCTCAGGTCTTGATCCCAGGGTCCTGGGATCGAGTCCCACATCTCCCTCTGCCTGTGTCTGCCCCTCTCTGTGCCTCATGAGAGACAGAGAGAGAGAGAGGGAGAGGGAGAGGCAGAGACACAGGAGGAGGGAGAAGCAGGCCCCAGGCAGGGAGCCCAACGCGGGACTCGATCCCAGGCCCCCAGGGTCACGCCCTGGGCCAAAGGCAGGTGCTCAACCGCTGAGCCACCCGGGCGTCCCAAGAAAGGAAAAGCAAGAAAGAGAAAGCAAGAAACTCAACGTATCTTAAAGGCTGGAAGTCCCCTCGGATGTTCGGGCCTCCCACGCCCCTAGAACTCGGGTCTATCAGAGGTCAGCAGCTTGGCCAGGACAACCTCCTTCACCAACCAGTGAAGTCCTCCCGACCCAGAGTTGGGTGGAAGCCGTGGGTCTGGGGCCCAGCATCTGCTGTATTCCCCGAGCCCCGGTCAGCGTCAGGGGGGAACGGAAGGGAAGGAATCTCGGAACCGCCCTCTCCTCCTCTCCTCCGGGGATAACCAACTGAGCCAACAAACGCTGAGCGGATCCATCACACGCTGAACCGGACGTGGAGCTGCGTGAGGGCGGGGCTCCACCTGCCTTCCGGGAAGGGAGACGCGGGTGCGACTGCCGCGCTCTGGCTCCGTACGGTGTTAGCCCGGCCCATTCACTCCACGGTTTGGGATTCAAGTCGACCCTGTAAAACGGAGGGACCAAGATCCGGCGGAACCAGAGGAACTACATTTCCCAGCAGGCCGTGGGCTCCGAAGTGCCCGTCCTTCCCGGCGGCGCGCGTGGAGCGGGCCTCGGCTCCCCGTGTGCAGGCGGACGCATGGATGCCCCCGGCCGGTGGCAGAATCTGCCCAGCGGGCCTAGCCTAAAGCACTTGACTGACCCGTCTTACGGAATCCCGCAGGAGCAGCAAAAGCCAGCGTTGCAGGAACTGACACGGGCGCACGTCGAGTCCTTCAACTACGCGGTCCGCGAGGGGCTCAGCCACGCGGTGCAGGTGAGCGCGGCGTCCTCGCGGGCTCGTCGGCTCTGCGTTCTCCAGCGCCGCTGGGTCCTGCGCCTTCCGCGAGGAGGCGAAGCCCCGGGCGGGGCGGGAGGGGAGGCTGCGCGTGTTGCGCCGGGGGTCGGCGGGGGCTGTGGGGGCGGCGGGGTGGGGGTAGGATCAGGATCCTGGAGGCGGGGGAGGCGGGGGCGAGCGGGGCCTGGGCGGAGTGGGGCAGGGGTCCCGGAGAGATGCTGGGCGGTCACAGTGCACTCCTGGATCGCGCCAGGCTCCGCGCGGGGCCCGGGCGTGGAGTCGCGTGGACTAGGGGAATACTGGGTGAACCTGTGGCTGCGGGATTTCTCTGTGACTCGAACGGTGGTGTTTTGTAGGCCGGGTTTCAGCGGCGTGCGGTGAGAGTGAGGAAGTGCCCCGTGGTGGTGGGCTTCCCAGGCATTCACCACGCACACTTTCACATCCCTGGGAGATTTACTTCTCTGAAACTTACCTGAAGAGATTCTCTCTCTCTCTCTTTTTTTAAATTTTATTTATTTATTCATGAGACACACACACACACAGAGGCAGAGACACAGGCAAAGGGAGAAGCAGGCTCCAATGCAGGGAGCCCGATGTGGGACTCGCTCCTGGGAGTCCAGGAACACGCCCTGGGCTGAAGGCAGATGCTCAACCGCTGAGCCCCCCAGGCGTCCCTCGTGATACATTGTTTCTATGTATGTATGTATGTATGTATGTTCAATTTGCCAACATATAGAATAACACCCAGTGCTCATCCCGTCAAGTGCCCCCCTCAGTGCCCGTCACCCAGTCACCCCCACCCCCTGTCCACCTCCCTTTCTACCACCCCTTGTTCGTTTGCCAGGGTTAGGAGTCTCTCATGATACATTGTTTCCATTGAAGTGCATGCAGAAAGTGTAGTCACATGGATCAAGGTGCTGCACCCTAGCTGGTACCATAATACTCTGTGAAAATATTGTTACATAAAACACAGTCAAGTAAATGACTACCATTTATAAAGTCAAGGGAAGAGTAGCATTTGTCATTTTTGTTTGTTTAGAGTTTTGCCCAATTCGGAGGGGGGAGGGTGGATTCCTTCATTCTGTGAGTCCAAATTGATGCCTCACAGGCGGCTTTTCAGAATTACGGTCAATTCTCATTATTCAGGAATTCATGTTTGTGAATTGCCTACTGGCTAAAATTTATTTGTAACCCCCAAATCAATACTCAGCAACATGTGCAGAATGGTGAAAAATTTGAATTGCCCAATGTGCATGGTCCCAACTGAAGTCCAAGAAGGTGATGCTCTGCTTTCCTGTTTCAAGCTCTCATACTAATAAGTATCCTTTTTGAAGTCTGTCCAGTTTTTCTTGTTCTGGTGCTTTTTGTTGGTGATTTAACTGTTTAACATTGCTCTCAAGCACAGTGCTAAAGTGCTGTCTAGTGTTCTAAATGTAGAAAGGCTGTGATGTACCCCTTAAGAGAAAATTTGTGTGAGATAACCTTTGTTCAGTCATGAGTTAGTGCTGTTGGTTCTGAGTTCTGTGTTAATGAATCAACAATATGAATTAAAGTGTCCTTCAAACAGGGTTATGTACTGATCAGTTGACAAAGTGTGATCAGAGACTCACAGGAACCTAACTTTGTATTTCCCCTAAGAACAGTGGTTCAGTATTCACTAATTCGGTGTTCATGACTCCTTTATAGACCGTAACCGTCTCAAGTAATGTGATTGTTTTGAGATATAGATAGTGCAGCTGTGGCTTGAGAAAGTGAATCTTCTCCCTTTTAGAAATTAATGCTTCATCCTTAAATAGGGTATAGATTAAAAAAAATTTTATAGAATATTAAACTTATAACAATGACAGCTTTAGATAAAATTTTAAAATTTAGAAAAGGTCAATTGAACTGACAAGAGGGGGAGAACCTTCTTTATATTCTTGGCACCATTTCTGGCATTCTTGTTCTAACGCTAAGGCTAGGAGGTTGTTAATAGTTAACCTGTAGGGGAGCTCAGTGATGCCCCTTCCTCTGAACAATAGAGCTTCCCCCAGGGAGTAGGGCAGAGAAGAAATGGTTAGGAATGGGAAGAATCACCAGGGCCACTACCCACATGGCTCTGGCTGCAGTGCGAAGCCACTGTGGAATGAAATGTACAAATATCAAAGAATGGCATTAAGAGTGTCTGCTCCTAAATCGGGAGGATGTTTCCGTATGCTTGCCTGTTAGCAGCAGTCCCATTTGTCTTGCTATGTTCTTAGCAGACACCAGGTATAATAGAGAAGGCAGGCACTTTGAACAGCTTTGTTCTAGACACAACTGTACTCCAGAGCCTACCACGAAATTGACGTGCATTAGACACTTATAATCTGAATTAGCGTGCTAGAGTTTTAGGGACTTAGGGGATGAGTAGAATAGATGTAGCTTTAACCATCTTCTTAGATATGTCACATTTAGCATTATGGGCATCAGTGCTTGTAGAACGTGTGGGGTTTGGAAGACTCTTAGAGAAATGAGCCTTAGAAATGCAAGCAGTTGATAGTGTGAATTGTCTTTCAGGCTATACCTCCCTTTGAATTTGCTTTCAAAGATGAGCGGATCTCTCTTACTATTGTGGATGCTGTCATCAGTCCACCCATGGTTCCAAAAGGGAACATCTGCAAAGAGCTCAACATTTATCCAGCAGAATGCCGGGGCCGGAGGAGTACCTACCGTGGCAAGTTGACAGTGAGTACATGTGACAGTGCGTGACTCTCAGACTGTACATTTTTGAGAAAAAGGCTGATGCCTAATAAAATTTATACCAGATTTCTGCTTTCTTAGTACTGCCATCTAAGAGACCCTGTCTTCTATATCTGAAGCATAAAATCATTCACTTTATGGTTTTCTTCCTTATTCTTTTAAAATTCTTGTTCTTATAGATCCAGGTAATTTCTTTCCATTAATTTTTTTTTTCCCTCTCTCTCTCATTTTTATTTAGGCTGACATCAGCTGGGCAGTGAATGGAATCTCAAAAGGAATCATTAAACAGTTTCTTGGTTACATTCCCATCATGGTGAAGTCTAAGCTCTGCAACTTACACAGTCTTCCCCCCAAAGCCCTCATTGAGCACCATGAAGAAGTAGAGGTAACTTACAGCCAGTATGCTTCAAGGCCAGGTGATGCTAGAAAAGGCTTGGGTTGGGAGTGAGAAGATAACGACACTTGTCAGTTGGAGTCAGTTTTTCTTTCTGTGCTTCAATTTCTGGATAGGTAAATGGGTCTTACTACCATGTGTGCATCCTGTGTAGGGCTCAGAATGAGTCTCAAACAAGGGAGTGTATAAAAAGTGGCCACACAATTAGAGAACATTACTATGGAGGAAGAATTGATTTTTCCCGAATTTTCTGTAAAATACACATTTAGAGATGTCTGCTTTACCAGCATTAAGATTCTGTGAACATACTAAATGCTTCCCATACCTTCCCTTCAGCATCTTTTTCAGCTGCATTATGTGGTTTTGCAGTATTGAGTTGAAGTGATCACGGAGAGAGACTGTGTTACGTCTCGGGATGAGGGTTATGGTGTCAGATGGGTTTGACACCAAACTGCTCTACTTGCCAGTTACATGGTTTGGGGCATGTTCCATCTTTCTGAGCCTAAGTTTCCTCTGTGGGGCATAACAACTGTGCCACTCGTTATTATGAGGATTAAATGGAATGGTGACATAGAACTTATACCTGCTTCATAGTGGGCAATCAGTGTGTAGTAGCATTTTATTTATTACAGAAGTGTGATACTAGAGGTATTAAGAATATTTTCCTCTTTAGCTCATCTGAATTTCTGGTTTCCAAAGTTTTTACACAAAGGTTTTAAACTTATTTAGAAAACCTTATTTGCCTGGAAGGAAAATGGCTATTGTTTTCATGTCTTTAGAGTAAAGTTTTTTTGGTTTTGTTTTGTTTTTTAAATATCATTTGAAGATGGGGCACCTGGGTATCTTAGTTAAGCATCTGCCTTCAGCTCAGGTCATGACCCCAGGGTTGTGGGATCAAGCCTCTCATCAGGCTCCCTGCTTGGGAGGGAGTCAGCTTCTCCCTCTGTCTCCCCTCTCTGCTCTTGCTCGCTCTCTCTTGCTCTTGTCTCATAAATAAATAAATAGATAGATAAATAAGTAAAATCTTTAAATAAATATCATTTGAAGACAAATCATTTTAGGGGACAAAAGGGCAAGTTAGGTCAAGTTTGTCCAGTGGAAGAGAGTACCCTGATTTTCTTCCATACTTTTCTCCCAGGTCCCTGGAACCTTTCTAATGCACTGAAAAAGACTGTTAATTCACAAACTGATAGTTTCCAGATAGTTTCCAAGGGATCCATAGACCCTTTTGCCTCTGTGCCTCTTTTGCACCTTGCACTGCATCTGACAGTTAGCTTCATGTTTACAATGAATGTTTCTTTGTTTAACAAATTATAATTCATATCTTTGGCAGGAAATGGGAGGCTATTTTATAATTAATGGCATTGAAAAAGTCATCCGAATGTTGATTATGCCTCGGAGGAATTTCCCCATTGCAATGATAAGACCAAAATGGAAAACCAGAGGGCCTGGCTATACTCAGTATGGTAAGTTGTAGTGATCTTTGGAATGTTCTCTTAGAAAAGTTTTGTTTTTCTAGTAAGCATTTCTGTGTTAAGATTTTATAGTGGGGGGTGCCTGGGTGGTTCAGTCAGTTAAGCACCTATCTTCAGCTCAGATCATGATCCTAGGGTTCTGGGATCCAGTGCTGTGTTGGGCTCCCTGCTCAGCAGGGACTCTGCTTTTGCCACTCCCCCTGCCTGTGTGCATGCATTTGCGCGCACTTTCTCTGTCAAATAAATAAATAAATTTTAAAATTTGTTTACGTGAGAGAGCACAAGCAGGAGAGAGAGAGAAAAGCAGACTCTCTGCTGAGCTGGAAACCTGATGTGGGGCTTGATCCCAGGACCTTAAGATCATGACTGAGCCAAAGGCAGCTTAACCAGCTTAACCAGTTGAGCCACCTAGGTGCCAAATAAAATCTTTCCCAAAAAAGGGGGCGAGGGGGTGGGGGCGCCCAGGTGGCTCAGCAGTTTAGCACTGCCTTCAGCCCAGGGTGTGAACCTGGAGACCCGGGATCAAGTCCCACGTCGGGTTCCCTGCATGGAGCCTGCTTCTTCCTGTGCCTGTGCCTGTGCCTGTGCCTGTCTCTCTCTCTCTCTCTCTCTCTCTCTCTCTGTCTCTCACGAATAAATAAATAAAATCTTAAAAAAAAAAAAAAAGGATTTTATAGTGGGAAACCCTTTCTATTATGTATCATTTTGTTCACATTGAAAGAACACGTATATTTATGATACTACATATGAAGATGAAGGTTGGCCTGACTGAGAGGTAGGTTTGGGCCTCAAAAGTCTTCTCGTGCAGACTACCATGGCATTCTTCTTGGGGTCCTTGGCTGACGACACCTGACCTCTGAGCACTCTCTGTGACGGTGCCTGGCTTCATAAGACTTTGCATTATTGGGCAACCTTACAATTCAATAATTTATTCTAATCTAAAAATCAGCCTTAAAGATAGACATACATACTGTATCTAGAATAATAGCATCTCAGCAAGTCCAAATGCCTAGTCATTTATTCTTTTGCATCACTGATGCAGAGTGTCTTAGCAATCTTTGTTTAAAGCTGAAACAAACTTAAAATCTAAAATTTTCTTTTTCTCATTTGAACTCTTAGATTATACCATCATCTCCTGACCAGATTCCACAGGGTATGGGGGATATAAAATGCTATATGATCAGATTCTGCAGGATGCTAGCGATATAATGTGTTGTAAGACATGGACCCTGCCCTCTAAGGAAACTTTGAAGTTTGAATCTGTAGCTTCAGTTACTTTGAGTGGTTTTCAACCCAGGGAGATGGTGCACTGTTGGGGACATTTGGCAAGGTTTGGAGACATTTTTGGTTGCCAGTCTTAGCTAACCTTGGTGATTTGGCTTTATTTTTAAGAGAGTAAAGGGACGCCTGGGTGGCTCAGTGGCTGAGCATCTGCCTTTGGCTCAGGGTGTAGTCCTGGAGTTCCAGGATTGAGTCCTGCATTAGACTCCTTGCATGGAGCCTGCTTCTCGCTCTGTCTGTGTGTCTGACTTTCTCTTTCTGTGTTTCTCATGAATAAATAAATAAAATCTTAAAAAAAAAAAGTAAAAGTAATTCAGAAAAAAAAGATGATCGAAGCAGTTACGGTATCACTGAGTTTTTTACTTTTTGCTTTGTTTCAACAGGAGTCTCCATGCACTGTGTGAGGGAGGAACATTCTGCTGTCAACATGAACCTTCACTACTTGGAAAATGGCACGGTCATGTTGAACTTTATTTATCGGAAAGAACTCTTTTTTCTTCCTTTGGGATTTGCACTTAAGGTGTGACATAGTGAATATATTTCTTTTGCTATGAAGAGCTTCACTGGAAGTCACATTTGGGGCAGAATGAATATGTTCTCCACAGCGGAGTTCATGCTGTAACAGCTTTGCACTGCTCCATAACAAATTATCCAAAGTTCACTGGCCTAAAGAATCAGTCAACATTTCCCTCTCAGTATTTCTGTGGTCAGAAATTTGGAAGTGGCTGGGGTCAGGGACACTTCTGCCTCAAGGTCTCAGGAGGTTGCAGTAAGATGTCAGAGTGGCTGCAGTCATTTAGAAGGCTTGACCAGCAGCCAGAGGATCCACTCCCAAAGTGCTCACTCTTGGCTGGCAAGTCAGTACAGTCTCTTGGCAGGAAGGCTCAGTTCCATTCTGCATGGGCCTCTCCATAGGCTGCTTGAGGCAGCTGTCTTCCCTGAGAGGGTTAGCCAAAAGAGCAAGGCTGACCCGGTCCTTGTTATGACCTGTCCTTGAAAGTCACACATCCACTTCTTCAGCACATGGTCTTGGTCACATGGGCCCATGCTGACTTAGTATGGGAGGAGGCTATATAAGGCTGTGAATACCGGAAGGCAAGGATCATTGGGGCCATCTTGCTATCTTCATGACATACAAGCCCTGCCTTATTTTGGGGAATTCATTTCGATTCACCAATAGTGGAGTAGTTATTTTTCTTGGATATTAGAAAAATTGAGAATAGTTATCTAACGAGTGAAATCGTTTAGTTACTACCAATTAAAAAGAAAACCTTTTTTTTTTTTTCTGTTCTAGGCACTTGTCAGTTTCTCCGATTATCAGATTTTTCAGGAGCTCATCAAAGGCAAAGAGGAGGACTCTTTCTTTAGAAACTCAGTTTCTCAGATGTTAAGGATCGTAATGGAAGAGGGTTGTTCCACACAAAAACAGGTCCTTAACTATCTAGGTGAACGCTTCAGAGTAAAGCTCAGTCTCCCTGACTGGTATCCAAATGAACAAGCTGCAGAATTTCTGTTTAAGTATGTGTGCTTTTGCTTAAACTGTTTTTTGTGGGGTGGAAGGTGTCAGTGGTAGTTTATATTGATTGTTGTTAGGGCTGGTGAGTCATCTGGGACTCAGAATGGACCTGTGGGTAGGATTCTGGTCTAAGGAAGTGGGGGCTAGCTCTGTTTCTGTGGCCATCCTCACCTTTCTTTTTGTGGTACTTACATTTTATTTTATTGTACTTTTACACTTTTATTTTGAAACAACTTCATACTTCCAGAATTGCTGCAAAAATGGTACAGTGGATCTGCCAAAAAAAAAAAATGGTACAGTGAACCCTTACATTCACTAGTTATCTTTTTTACTACATTCACTTTCTTAATTTCTTTGCATGTAGATAAATGTTTTTCTTTCTGCAGCATTTGAAAGTTTTGGGCATCATGTCCCTTTATTTCCCCAAGGCAAGGACTCTGTTATGTAACCACCATATAGTTACTAGTGCCATCCAGTAGGCAGCCACAAGTCCCATACTGAGAACTTGAATGGCCAGTGCAACTGAGAAGCTGAATTCTTAATTTTATTTAATTTTAATTAATGTAAATTAAAATGGCTACATGTTGCTTGTCATGCCGTATTGTCCAGCAGAGCCCTAGATTTTGTGACTACGTACAGTCCTTTTGCTAATGTTGCCAGTAAAGATGAAAATGGTTTTTTGAAAATGAGTAAATAGGAATAAGTAAATAGGAATTGGGAACCTTGATTGGTACTAGTGGCAACTGAATTGTTTTAAGCTTTACTTTTTGTTTTGACAGCCAGTGCATCTGTATCCACTTGAAATCCAGTACTGAGAAGTTTTATATGCTTTGTCTCATGACACGGAAACTCTTTGCTTTAGCCAAAGGAGAGTGCATGGAAGACAATCCTGATAGTTTAGTGAACCAAGAAGTCCTCACACCTGGTCAACTCTTCCTTATGTTTCTGAAGGTAAACACCTGCTGCTTTCACCGTGGGTAGTTGTCCTGCTTGCAGAATGGTGAGACAATTTCCAGCAGTAGTGTTTCCTACGTACTTATGAATTGTAGGTGTGGCATTTTACATAGTCTTGCCTTTTCTTTTTCTTTTTTTTTTTTTTTTTTAGTCTTGCCCTTTCTTTTTGTTTGTTTAGTAGTAAGGGAGTTAATCAAAGATCTTAGTTTATATCAAATAAGAAATTTCTTTAATGCTTCTTAGAGGCTGAGTAAAGACAACATCAAACGTTGGTCATAACATTAATGGTAACATGTTACTGACCTAACGTATGTGATCTCCTTACTTTTGTACCAGCTTTGTTTTAAGCTTCCGAGCCTCTGAATTTGGGACATAATAATCTTCAGGAAGGTACAGGACATTGACATAATCTGAATTACGGGCTTCGTTAGCTATTTCACAGAGTGTTGCAGCAGAGATTGAAGTGTCCTGTGATTTCTGTGCTTGGTTCTGAGGGCTTCTTATTGGGCGGGGGGTGGGGGTGGGGAGCTAGAGATACTGCAGAGCTGCCCTTTCTAAGAGCAGATTGGGTGGACGCTGTTCATCATCTTCTGTGGGGTCTCCCCTCCCTGCTCAGCTTTATACGCTTAAACCTTTCACTGGAAAGGCTGGTGAACCTTATAGATGGCTTCTGAGAGGCCTCTCTCACTTCTCTAGCACTGTTGTGTGTAGGCCTTACATAGAACAAGTCCCAGTCATTCAAATTGCTTTTCTAAATCTAAAAGGTGCTAGAACACACACACACAAAAAAAACATGAATTGGCAGGACAACCTGACCTGCCCTGACATGACGCTATTTATAATTTTTATTGATTCTACTTAGTGTGACAGTTTGTGTGTTTCACTGTAGAAATGTGTTTGATTACAAGCCAGTGCCTCAGTCTTCATAATACATGTTGGGTTTATGCACCTGCTACCTTTCTAAACTCTGGGGAATTCTTAATACTGAAATACATTTGGCCTAAGCAATCCTCTAATGCCCTGCTTCATGAAGAAAAGTTTGTTGTGAGGATTAAATAAATATGCAAAGTACCATTTTACAGTATGCATCCAAGAACTACTAGCTGCTTGCCCTTGCAGGTTAACAACAAAGTGGCAGTAGGCAGAGAGAGTAAGCTCCTCATTTTTCCCGCCGCCTCCTGTCTTGGGTTACAGAACTGCTTCCAGTATCTCTGACCCTCAGTTCTGTGGCTTTCTTTTTCTCTTCTCTTCTCTTCTCTCCTCTTCTCTTCTCTTCTCTTCTCTTCTCTTCTCTTCTCTTCTCTTCTCTTCTCTTCTCTTCTCTTCTCTCCCCTCCCCTCCCCTCCCCTCCCCTCCCCTCCCCTTCCCTTCCCTTCCCTTTTCCATTTTGTTTTAGATTTATAGGAGAAGAAAACATCAGTCTTGGGGATCCCTGGGTGGCGCAGCAGTTTGGCGCCTGCCTTTGGCCCAGGGCGCGATCCCGGAAACCCGGGATTGAGTCCCACATCGGGCTCCCGGTGCATGGAGCCTGCTTCTCCCTCTGCCTGTGTCTCTGCCTCTCTCTCTCTCTGTGACTATCATAAATAAATTAAAAATTAAAAAAAAAAAAAATCAGTCTTTCCTATGATCTTGTCAACTATCTTGTATGTTGGGTGTCATTTGAGATACTGAGCTCTTCCTAGTTGATTTTATTGTTAGGACAGCGGGCTGCTGCTGCTTGGTCTCAAAGCTTTGTTGCCTGTCTCCGGTAGAAGCTGTTTTGACTGCTTGATTAAGAGCATTTTAATGAAAAACTTTTCTAAAACCAAAGCAAACCGTTTTGATTCTTTCCATTTGTGTCAATAATCTTGATAGGAGCAACTTTGCCCCACTCCAAGGGATATTTGACGATGCGTGGAGACATTTTCGGTTGTCACAGCTTGGGGGGATGCTTTTGGCATCCAGTGGTTAAGGGCCAGGGATGCTGCTAGACATCCTACATGCATGCAGGGTGCCTCTGCACAAAGAACTATTCCAGCCAAAATGTTGATAGTGCCAAGGTTGAGAAACTGATCTACAGGAATTTGTAGCTTCTGTCTTAAGAATGCCTAACCTAAGGGCAGCCTGGGTGGCTCAGTGGTTTAGTGCCACCTTCAGCCCAGGGCATGATCCTGGAGTCCCAGGATTGAGTCCCATGTCAGGCTCCCTGCATGGAGCCTGCTTCTCCCTCTTCCTAGGTCTCTGTCTCCTTTTCTGTCTGTCTCATGAATAAATAAATAAAATCTTAAAAAAAAAAAAGCCTAACCTATAATAGTGCATTGAAAGGCTGGTTTTCAGGGTTATAGGCCACATGTTTTCCATGTCAAATGTATACGTTGTGGGCCTTTGTTGTGGGTATATAGATTACGTAGGAGTAAATACAAAAAGCAAATAATCTGAATATAATAGTTTAAATTTTATTTCAGGAAAAAATGGAATCTTGGTTAGTGTCTATTAAAATAGCTCTAGATAAGAGGTCTCAGAAGACGAATGTGTCCATAAACACTGAAAATTTGATGAAGATTTTTAATCTGGGAACAGACCTTACAAAACCATTTGAATATCTTCTTGCTACTGGGAATCTGCGTTCTAAAACAGGTAAAATAAAACAGATTGGCTTCATTTTAAGTTAAATCTTAATCGCTCAGTATTGGTTCTCTTTAAAAGTGAACTTGTCTCTTCGATTTCACGTTATAAATTTGACAAGTGTGTGTCAGCCTGAAAGGCTTGAGATGAGGCATCCGTAAAGCTTAAATCCATTTCTCATCGTCACATGCATCTCTGTGCCTCCTTCCATAGTACTAACGACAGTGTAATCTGTGAGTGACAGTTACCAGGACAGGCAGTTTGGAAGGGTTGTAGATACATGCCCGTCCCTAAACTAGGTGCATCAGCCAGGCCTGAAAAACTTAAGTGGTCATTGAGAGCCCAGATATCTGCTGGGGTTTTTTTTGTTTTTTTTTTTTTTAAAGATTTTATTTATTTATTCATGAGAGACACAGAGAGAGAGGCAGAGGGAGAAGCAGGCTCCATGCAGGGAGTCCGATGTGGGACTTGATCCTGGGTCTCCAGGATCAGGCCCTGGGCCGAAGTTCTGAGCCACCAGGGCTGCCCTCTGCTGTTTTTTTTAAACAGATGGTCCCGATACAGATTTTTTTTAGGACTAATAGCTTCTTATATACTCTCCAGTTCCTTCTGATGCATCCCATTTAGTTGCTCGCTGTTTCATGTTCCTTTAATGTTTCCCACAAAGGAGGTAGTAGTAGAGGGGAGAGGGAACCCATGGGGCTTATATAATTTGGGAAATCAAGATTTTGACTGCCTTTTTACTACTAATTTTGTAAACTCTTCCCACTCATCAGAGCTAATAAACTTTATGGTAACTCCGTGGTTTTTAGTGTGCTCTGAGTTTTCTGTCCCCAGAGCCGCAAATTAGAATAGACTTTGTTTTTTAAATTGAACCTGTATTTGAATGATTTTTGTTTTATTAAGGTCTTGGCTTCCTGCAAGATTCTGGACTTTGTGTTGTGGCTGATAAGCTGAACTTCATACGCTATCTCTCCCATTTCCGCTGTGTGCACAGAGGGGCTGATTTTGCCAAGATGAGGACCACCACAGTACGCAGGCTGCTGCCAGAGTCCTGGGGTTTCCTTTGTCCTGTGCACACCCCAGATGGGGAGCCCTGTGGCCTGATGAACCACTTGACCGCTGTGTGCGAGGTCGTCACACAATGTGTGTATACGGCATCTGTTCCCACTTTGCTCTGCAGCTTGGGTATGTTGTGTAAGGTTTGAAACAGTCTTATTTGGGTATGTGGGTTTTAACAGGTACAGACTATTAAGTTAGGCTTTTTGAGGTGCTGAGCAGAGAATTCCTGCAAGAATTCTGTTTCCTCTTCTACATAGCAATTGGGCTGGTTACTTGGCTTTTCTGTAGGTCGGGTGCATTTTTTGAAAATAAGTGAAGGAGAAATTAAATGTTGTAGTTTTGCTCTTTCACATTCTCTCCCTCAAAAGACGTCATAGCATTTGAAATAAAGCAGCATTCAGCATTTAATATTGGAAAAAGCATTTTGAGTCACTCTCCCTGCATCTGGTGGCTTAACTCCTGGACCTCTAAGTAGGAAAGAAGGTCCTTTTGCAGGAAAACAGTTAAAAAGGTGTTGTTAGTCTGTACCCTGGTGTTAATCAGAGACACAGCCTTTGTTCCTGGGGACTTCTAGCCACTCTCTCTGCTTTGGCTGAATGTCCTGGAATGACCACAAAAGCACTAGTATTAATGCTGCGGTTACAAATACATTTTAGCAAATAGGGCAAATTCACAGGTGTGGAATCCACAAATAATGAGGATTAAATGTAGTTAGTTAGGTTTTGGGGGAAGAGTTAATCTGTTTTCAAAATGTAGAAGGTATGCAGTGGAAAGCCTCTCTTAGATCCCTGGCCCCCAGCTGCTCTCCCCTCAGATGGACAGAGTCATTCATTTCTTGTGTGTCCTTGTTGAAATGATTTAGAAACACTCAAGCGATACAAAAATGTTCTTGTGTAGAGACAAGATAACTAGATGTCTAAAATGATGAAGTGGCTGTTGAGCCCACCTGGAGGGAGTTTTTAATGTAAGAAAGTGTTCAGATGTGAACCTTCTGTTTGTTCCCTTCCACCAGGGGTCACTCCAGTTGACGGAGCTCCACATCGACCCTACAGCGAGTGCTACCCTGTCCTGCTAGATGGCGTCATGGTTGGCTGGGTGGATAAGGAGCTTGCTCCTAGCATTGCAGAGTCTCTCCGACATTTTAAGGTTGAGTCTTTGTGAATTGTTCTATCCCTTCATCTTAAGTCGTCAGTCCTTTTCTGGTTGTTGAGATAGCCCCAGTGCCGTCTAGAGTGGTCAGGGGGTCTGGAGGCCAGAAGCTAATTCCCTAAGTGCCTGCACATTCCCCAGAATTGCAGAATCTTGTCTTGGGCTGACCTCAGAAGTCGGACTCCGGGGCAAATGCTTTGACCTGCGCGCGTTTTTTTTTTGTTTTTTGGGTTTTTTTTTGGTAGTTTCACCAAGGCCCTAGTCTAAGAAATCTAAGAAATCTTAACTTTTTTTGTTTTGAAAATACTAATGGTGGGGTCCCTGGGTGGCTCAGTGGTTGAGTGTCTACCTTTGGCTCAGGTCATGATCCTGGGGTCCTAGGATCGAGTTTCTGTATCGGGCTCCCTGCATGGAGCCTGCTTCTCCCTCTGCCTATATTTCTGCCTCTTTCTGTGTGTCTCTCGTGAATAAATAAATAAAATCTTAAAAATAAATAAATTTACATAACAGAATTTACCATCATAACCATGTTTAAGAGGTTTTCTACTTCTAATGAGGTCTGTTTGGGTAGCCTGTATTTTACCCATTTTATTTTGATTTCTTGGAGTTGTACAGAGTATACTTACAATTTTAAATTTTAGTTTCAGTAGTTTTTTTGCTGTTGTCATTTCTTACTCAGTACATTTGTGTCTGCCCCCCCCCACTCCTTTTTTTCTTGACTAAGTTAAACAAGGGGGATTTGTTGGTTTGTTTTTTTTTTTAAAGTACCAAGAATTTTGATTTGTTGCTTTGAGCCTTTTTCGGTACTATACCTCATTAAGTTCAGGTTTTATCTTTGTTAACTTGTGGGGGTTTTACGTATGTGTGTTCTGTTTGTTTGGGGTTTTTTTAGCTTTTATGTTAAGAATTTAATCCATCTGTTTTTGTTGATGACTTGTTTAGCTGTGAATCCCCTGAAGTTCTGATATATAGGTCTTGTTATTTTTTTTCACATTTTTGTAATGTGTGTTTATATTTTACCCTGGAGTTGGTTAGTAGAAGTTTTGTTGTTTTGTTTTTTAATTTCCAGGTAGAAGAGCCTTTTCATTGAGTACAGTTTAAAATAAAACCAGTAATATACTACATTCTAGACATCAGAGGACAAAGTTTTACTTATGCATCCACGTGCACCTTCTTGGTTTACCTTTCCTCATGCATCCACGTGCACCTTCTTGGTTTACCTTTCCTCTAGGCTCCCCTTTACCAGTTTGCCACATAGTGAGGTACCACCCACCCCCCAGAAAGTAGGGCTTTTGCAAATTCTGGATATGAGGTGAGTAGCATTCTGTGTGGTGATGAGACTGGAAGGGCACAAAGTTATTACTGGCATAACTGATTTAAATTTTTTCTTTAAGATTTTATTTTATTTTATTTTATTTAACATTTTTATTTATTTATGATAGTCACAGAGAGAGAGAGAGGCAGAGACATAGGCAGAGGGAGAAGCAGGCTCCATGCACCGAGAGCCCGACGTGGGATTTGATCCCGGGTCTCCAGGATCGCGCCCTGGGCCAAAGGCAGGCGCCAAACCGCTGCGCCACCCAGGGATCCCAAGATTTTATTTTTTAATTCACGAGAGAGGCAGAGACAGGGAAAGCAGGCTCCATGCAAGGAGCCTGATATGGGACTCAATTCCAGGACCTCCGGGATCACGGTCTGAGCTGAACGCAAATGATCAACCACTGAGCCACCCAGGTGTCCCACTAATTTAATTTCTTGATGCTGCTTTTTATATTTGGCCTCCTTTCCCATTCTGCCCACCTCCTAGGTGACAGGAGGATAAATGTGAAACACATCACTTCTTCTTAATTGAACTCTGTTGAAAACAGGTATTAAAAGAAAAAAGAATTCCTCCCTGGATGGAAGTGGCCCTTATCCCTATGACAGGAAA
The DNA here is from genome assembly GCF_053574225.1 of Canis aureus. Taxonomy (NCBI): domain Eukaryota; kingdom Metazoa; phylum Chordata; class Mammalia; order Carnivora; family Canidae; genus Canis; species Canis aureus. The sequence continues at coordinate 28,066,194 of NC_135622.1, read as the reverse complement.
ACCAAGTTTATACCCGGGATTGTTCCTGTTTACCACTCCTTGTAGATTGGTACGGCCTGTGCAGAACTTGGAATTAGGCAAAGAAGAACTAATTGGAACTATGGAACAGGTATGTAGAACATTGTGATTGGTGCCTGTATATGCTCCTGTTACAGTACACAACTTTCAGAGACTTAATAACCACTCTTTTTTAAAAGTGTTATCGGGGTACCTGGGTGGCTCAGTCAGTTAAGTGTCCAACTCTTGATTTCTGCTCAGGTCATGATCTCAGGGTCATGGGATCGAACCCTAAGTCGGGCTCTGCACTCAGCAGGAAGTCTGCTTCACATTCTCTCTTTCCCTCTGTCCCTCTGCCTGCTTGCATGAGCACCTGTTTCTCTCTCTCAAAACAACAACAACAACAAAAAAAAAACCCAGAAAACTTCTTTTTATAAAGAAAGTGTTGTTGTTCTTTAATAACAATTGGGCATTTGAAAAAAATCAGAATTTACTTTCTGCCTCCTACCAGAACAAAGCAGTTTTCACATGTTCCTTCACTGTGCTTACATATCGAGAAAGAGAGTTGGTGGTCACATTACCTGCCTTCCCATCCCGCCCAGCTCCTTTGCACCTGACTCTGAGTCAGGTGGTGAGGTGGGAACATTCCATTAGACTTAATATTTGCCTACATCTTTGCAGTTGCAAAACTGTGGGCTTTGTGCTACCTCAAAATGTCTGTCTTCCTGTCCTTCACAGTTGGACCAGGGTAGATTTAGAATGAAATGCATCAGGCAAACAGTATTTCTGACTGGAAGCTTCTCCGTGCTTCCCAGTGGATCCCATCAGTGTTCATGATATGGAGTGGGAACGTTTGCATTCACATCTTTGAGTCCTAAACTCAGAGAGAGGATGAGTTCATATGTTAGCAGTGAGTTATTCTGTGCCTTGAACTTCCTCACCCTTCCTCTCTTCCAGATCTTCATGAACATTGCCATCTTTGAGGATGAGGTTTTGGCTGGAGTTACCACTCACCAGGAGCTCTTCCCTCACAGCCTGCTGAGTGTGATTGCCAACTTCATCCCCTTCTCCGATCACAACCAGAGTCCCCGAAATATGTATCAGTGCCAGATGGGTAAGATGGAGTGGAGGGTGGTGGGATTCACACAGAAGAAAAGTGCTTATAACTTTTTTATTTTGAAATAATTTCAAATTCAGAGAAATGTTGTGGGAATGCTACAAAGAACTTCTGTAAGCCCTTTATGTAGATTCTGTTAACATGTGCACTGTTTTCCATTTGGAGGTAAATTGCAGACACGATGCCCCTTTATCCCTAAATATTTCATTGTGTATTTCCTAACAGCAAGGATGTCTCCTTACATATAACAAGGGCAAATATTAACATCAGGAAATTGATGTTAATGACATTGATATTGATGTCATTATACTGTTCTATAGTCCTTACTCTGATTTTGATTGATCATCCCCAAAATATGGTTTATGGCAAATTTTTTTCTGTGTAGCACCTAGTCCAGGATCACGCAGTGTATTAGGTGACACATCTCTTTAGTCATTTAATTCTTTTTTTTTTTTTTTTTTTAAGATTTTATTTATTTATTTGACAGAGAACAAGCAGGAGGAGCAGCAGGGAGAGGGAGGAGCAGGTTCCCCCCTGAGCAGGGAGCCTGATGGGGGCTCCATCCCAAAGCTCCAGGATCATGACCTGAGCTGAAGGCAGTCATCTAGACACTCTCTCCTTAGTCTTTTATTTTTATTTTATTATATTTTTTTAAAGATTTATTTATTTATTTATGATAGAGAGAGGCAGAGACACACACAGGCAGAGGGAGGAGCAGGCTCCATGGTGGGAGCCCGACGCAAGACTCGATTCCGGGACTCCAGGATTGCGCCCTGGGCCAAAGGCAGGCGCCAAACCGCTGAGCCACCCAGGGATCCCCTCTTAGTCTTTTAAATTAGATCCTTAGCCTTTGTCATTTTTGATTTTAACATTGTTTAACAAAAATATAGTTTATTTTGTAGAATGTTTATTGATTTGGTTTGTCTGAGATCTTGTAATTTGATTTTTGAAGAACACAAGCCCTTGTAGTCACCCACATCTTATCACTTCTGGTGCTCTGCCTACCTAATGATTCAGGTTTCCGTTGAGTGTTGCATCCCTTGAGCCTAAAAAACCTTCCTATAACATTTTTTATAGTAGGTGGCTGGCTACAAATCCTCTTAGGTTTTATTTCTCCAAAAATGTCTCTATTTCATCTTTACTTGGAACTGGATGTATGATTCTGATTTGACAGTTACTTTTTTTTTTTTTTTTTTTAGCACTTAAGAGATGTTACACGGTCTCTTCTTGGTGTCTAGAAGTCAGTGATTGATTGTATATAATGTGTTATTTTCCCATCCTTAAGATTTTCTCTTTATATCTGGTTTGTAGCTGATTAAGTATGATATGTCTAGATATGATCTTTGTGCTTGCAGTTTACTGATATTCTAAAATCTGTTCTTGTTTTTTTTTTAATCTGTTTTAAAAGATATCATCAGGGGCACGTGGGTGGCTCAGTTGGTTAAGCATCTGTCTTTGGCTTGGGTCATATCTCAGGGTCCTGGAATGGAACCTCACATTGGGCTCCCTGCTTAGAGGGGAATCTGCTTCTCCCTCTCCCCCTACCCCTCTCCCCTGCTCGTGTTCTGTCTCTGTTGTGTGCATGCTCTCTTTCAAATAAATAAAATCCTTAGGGGAAAAGGAAAAAAAGACTATGGGTTCTATTATGTTCCTCTGAAGAGGATTGGTCTTATCTTTAACTGTTAGGTAGTGGAACAGAGCAGTTGAAGTATGTTCTTCTGGCCTGAGGTGGGCTGCTCAGATCTGTCCCATGCATGCATAGTTCAGTCCACCGAAGATTTGACTCGGTTTATATGCAGAATTTCAGGCTCTTTACTGTTCCTTCCTTTCTAAAATATCCCCTCTTACATTTGAGTTGCTCTTGTGTTCTGAACTCTACTCCTTGGTTCTTCAAGCCAGCAAGACTGTAGGTCTCTAAGTTGTAGCCACTATACTGACTGGACCATCAGGCAAAACATTAAAAACTAAAAAAGCTAGTATTTTCACTCTGTTCCATTTCTTTTGTTCAAGTGTAAATTCGTCTCTAGTACCTGTTAGCTCTTGGTTATTTTCCAGTGGGTTCAGATTTTGTGTGTGTGTGTCTGTGTGTGCATAAGTGGTGATTTTCTGTTTTATATTGTTCTGGATTTTATGTGCTGAGAGTGGTCTTGTAGGAGCAGCATTTTATTACTGGAAACTGGAAGTCTCCTTTTCTGTCTTTTAAAATTCCGCTATGTATGTATGCATATATATATTTAGTCTTAACATTGTTTCAAATCGATACTCTATAATGTAGTACAAAGAAGTCTTACTTCCCTACCCTCTGTACCCCACACCCAGAATTAACAAACACTGGCATTTTGCTGTGTAAGAAAATAATCTAATTCGATAATAGTTACTGTCCCCTTTTCACCCCTTCTCTTCCACTAGTAATACCCTGTAGTTTGTTTATATATATAGATATAGATATCCTTTATAATCTCCTTTTTTATGCTTTTTTTACATAATATACATGTCCCCATAAACTAGGTATAGAATTGTCTGGGATGTGTTACGAATGTACATAAATCATACATTAAATGACATTCTGTGCTTTTTTTTTCCCCACTCAGCATTGTTTTCATGGTCTGATTACATAGATACATGTGATTCTGCTTCATTTTCATGCTGTGTATTGATTTATTCATTGCTCTGTGATGTATATTTTATTGTTTCCAATTTTATATATGACCTTTATAATCAAGGGGAAAAAAAGAAGATGCTACAGGCTTGGTTTTTTTTTTTTTTTCCCTTTGTAGGGAAGCAAACTATGGGCTTTCCACTTCTCACCTACCAAGCCCGATCAGATAATAAACTGTATCGTCTTCAGACCCCACAAAGCCCTTTAGTGAGACCATACATGTATGATTATTATGACATGGATAACTATCCAATTGGGACAAATGCCATTGTTGCTGTTATTTCTTACACTGGGTATGATATGGAAGATGCCATGGTAAGTTCTACTAAGAGATGTAGTTCCATTCCTTTTAATTTTTAACTTTTTCATTTACTGTTTTTCTGTATCCCTGCACATGAGTATTCTGTTAAATGATTAGTTCCTAGTCTCCATTGAAAGTGGTAAGCCCTGAGGAATATTCACTAAATATTCAGATATGCATATATTGTGCATATTTGAGTGCATAGTATGAGTAGATGTTGAATGAATGTAGTTTTGGATATATCTACCTTTTATATTCATTATGCATGATTAGGCTTTAAGCCCTTTATAAGTGGGTTTTGTTTTTTATTTTTAAAAAAAGATTTATTTATGAATTTATTCATGAGAAACACACAGAGAGAGGCAGAGACATGGGCAGAGGGAGAAGCAGGCTCCCCGCAGGGAGCCTGATGAAAGGAATCGATCCTAGGACCCTGGGACCATGACCTGAGCCAACGGCTCAACCACTCAACCACTGAGCCACCCAGGCGCCCCTATCAGTGGGTTTTAATAGTATAGAAAGCTTGGAAAATTTGGAGGGTTTTTTTTTTTTTTTTTTTAAGATTTTATTTATTTATGGTGAAGACGCTTGACCACTGTCCCAGGATGGTGACACCTGTGGCCATCACTCTTTCTGTAACCCTGAAGTGAATTGAGGCTGGCAACCCCACATCATGTCGATGCTGAACCGAGCGACTCAGGCCCTCAGGAAGCCCGAGGCCAGAGGCATGATCCGGACCATCATGCGGGCAGGCCAGGCCACATCTGGGCCTCCATTAGGTCCCATCCTGGGTCAGAGAGGTGTTTCCATCAACCAGTTCTGTGCAAGGAGTTCAACAAGAAGACAAAAGACATCAAAGAAGGCATTCCTTTGCCCACAAGATTTTTGTGAAGCCTAATAGGACATTTGAAATCAAATTGGACAGCCCACTGTTTCCTACTTCCTGAAAGCAGCTGCTGGGATTGAGAAGGGGGCCTGGCAGACAGGGAAGGAGGTGGCCAGCCTGGTGACCTTGAAGCATGTGTATGAAATCGCCCAAATTAAAGCTCAGGATGAGGCCTTCGCCCTGCAGGATGTGGTTCACTCTGTCCTCTGTGGTTCACTCCATCATTGGCTCTGCCCATTCCCTGGGCATTCGTGTGGTGAAGGACCTCCATTCAGAAAAGCTGGCAGCTTACCACAAGGAGCAAGCCACATTCTTGGCTGCCCACAAAGAGGCAGATTTGGCAGCCCAGACAAAAGCTACCAAGAAGTGACCCTGTCCTCCACATGCCAGGATTTTGAAGGGAATGGCTGAAATGGAGGCCAGTTGGAAAAGCTGTACTGAAGGGGTGGAAGGAGGCGACACCAAGCTGATTATTTCCCTGACTTTAAATTATATATTTTTACACATATGACAATATCAAGAAATCAAACTTTAAACATCCTTCTGTCATCAAAAAAATTTTTTTTTATTTATTTGAGAAACAGTGTGTGCACACAAGCAAGGAAGGGAGAGGGGCAAAAGGAGAGGGAGAGGCAGGCTTCCTGCTGGGCAAGGAGCCCAATGCGGGGCACGATCCCAGGGTCCTGGGATCAGGACCTGAGCTGAAGGCAGATCCTTAACCAACTGAACTACCCAGGTGCCCCTGAAATTTAGAGTCTTTATATTTTTTTTTAAAGATTTTATTTATTTATTCATGAGAGAGAGAGAGAGGCCGAGACACAGGCAGAGGGAAAAGCAGGCTCCACTCAGGGAGCCCAATGCGGGACTCGATCCCGGGACTGCAGGACCTCGGCCTGGGCTGAAGGCAGGCGCTAAACCCCTGAGCCACCCAGGGATCCCTGGAGTTTTTAAATTAGAATGCCAGTTATCCTAAACCAAGTATTTTAATTCTAGCCATCTTTATTGTGAAAATCCCCATTTGGCCTCAGTCTCTTAAATTAATGATTCTTTGACTTTGTAGATTGTGAATAAAGCCTCCTGGGAACGAGGCTTTGCCCATGGAAGTGTCTACAAGTCCGAGTTCATAGATCTCTCTGAAAAAATTAAACAAGGAGATGATAGTCTGGTGTTTGGTGTCAAGCCTGGGGACCCACGGATTTTGCAGAAGTTAGATGATGATGGATTGCCATTTATTGGAGCACGGCTGCAGTATGGAGATCCATATTATAGTTACCTGAACCTCAACACCGGGGAAAGCTTTGTGACGTACTATAAGTAAGTTTGGGTACCCAGTGCTGGTTATTTTTTTTTTAAGATTTTATTTATTTATTTATGAGAGACACAGAGACATAAGCAGAGGGAAAAGCAGGCTCCCTGCAGGGAGCCCGATGCAGAACTTGACCAGAGCCAAAGGCACCCAGCCTCTGAGCCACCCAGGTGTACCCACCCCCCTCCCCAGTGCTGTTTTTTAAAGGTGGTTTTCTCAGTGAAATTGCCAAGGTCAGTGAAAGTTATCTTGTAACAGGAGAGTTGTGGAAAAAATATAAGTGGTAGCTCGGTTACTCAGTCATAACTGAATTGGTATTTCTTAAATGAGACACAGTTCTGTGTCTGTCTTTTTCTATTTCTCTTGTCAGTCTGTTACACGATTTGATAAGTTATCTGTGACTTCTTTGAAAACTGAGTTATTCAAACTTGCTATCTCTCTCATGAATGTTTTTTTGGGTTTCCCTAGCTAAAAATGTCAAGTTCAGTGTGCCTCTCGTTAAAATTAAAAATGTAAAAAAAAAAAAAAAAGTGTCTAGCTTATTTTACATCTATTAAATGGTTTTAGCAGTAGGTCTTTGTTATGGTGTTTTGGTAGTCTCTTGTGACTATTCTTTCAGATGAGCAGAGTTCTGTAGCAAATCGAATCAGTAGCCCTGTTCATAAATACTTTCAGGGATATCAAATCTATTTGTACTGGAGAATAAATGAAAAAATAAATTTTGCAAATATCCTTTATGTCAGTAAAACTGAGGTGTCTTTGTAAGTTTAAAAATAATAGTTTGACCTTCTGTCTCCTTTTTTCCCCCAGGAGTAAAGAAAATTGCATTGTGGATAACATCAAAGTGTGTAGTAATGACACTGGCAATGGGAGATTCAAGTGTGTTTGCATCACGATGAGAGTCCCTCGGAACCCAACCATTGGAGATAAATTTGCTAGCCGTCATGGGCAAAAGGGCATCTTGAGCAGGTTGTGGCCAGTTGAGGACATGCCATTTACTGAGAGTGGGATGGTCCCAGACATTCTGTTCAATCCTCATGGTTTTCCCTCCCGCATGACTATTGGTATGTTAATTGAAAGTATGGCAGGGAAGTCTGCTGCTTTGCACGGTCTCTGCCATGATGCTACACCCTTCACCTTTTCAGAAGAGAACTCGGCCTTAGAATACTTTGGTGAGCTGTTAAAAGCTGCTGGCTACAACTTCTATGGCACTGAGAGGTTGTATAGTGGCATCAGTGGGATAGAACTGGAAGCAGACATTTTCATAGGTGTGGTTTATTATCAACGTTTACGCCACATGGTCTCAGACAAATTCCAAGTTAGAACCACAGGAGCCAGAGACAAAGTCACTAACCAGCCCATTGGGGGAAGAAACGTACAGGGTGGAATCCGTTTTGGGGAAATGGAGCGGGATGCTCTCTTAGCTCATGGTACATCATTTCTCCTTCACGACCGCCTCTTCAACTGTTCAGATCGATCGGTAGCCCATGTCTGTGTCAAGTGTGGTAGTTTACTCTCTCCACTGTTGGAGAAGCCACCTCCTTCTTGGTCTGCCATGCGCAACAGAAAATACAACTGTACTTTGTGTGACCGCAGTGATACTATCGACACTGTTTCTGTGCCTTATGTTTTCCGGTATTTTGTAGCTGAACTGGCAGCTATGAACATCAAAGTGAAATTGGATGTTGTTTAACTTGATGTGGCCTTTTGGGTTAGGAGAACTGTCAGATTAAAACAAAATGTGACTTTAGCTCAGTGAAGATATTACTTGGTTACTCTGGAGTTATTTTCAAGCATGTTTCCCACCAAGACTTGGCAACTAAGAATTCAAGATTTCTGAGTCTGACCAGAAGAGTAACTACTAAAGTTGATTTTCAGTACACTTGTTCAAAAATTCGATGAGTATCTTAAATGATTCTACTGGTAAGTAGAAGGATATATAGGGAAGTCTTTCCAACCCCAGGGTCTTTGAATCCTACTTTCAGTGGGCAGTGAGTGTCGAACATTTCCCTGTCTAGAACAGAGCAATCCAATACAAATACAATGCAGGCCGTTTATGTAATTTTATATTTGCTTATATCCACATTAAAATAAAAACAGAAGGTAGCTCTATCGAAGTGTAATTATTACATAAAACTGCATATAGTTAACATACAATTTGATGGGTTTGAGCATACGCATACACTTATCAAAAATGATCACCACAATCAAGGTAATAAACATCACCTCCAAAAGATTCCTTGTGCCCTTTGTGTGTGTGTGTTTGGTAAGAACACTGAATATGACCATCTACCTTCATAACAAATGTTTGGATGTACGATAGAGCATGGTTAGCTACAGGCAGCATTTACTCACCTTGTAACTTAGAACTTTACCAGCAGCAACTCCCATTCCTCTCCACCAGCTCCTGCTAGTCATCATACTAGTCGAGGAGTTTGACTATTTTAGATATCCCATATAAATGAGATCATGCAGTATTTGTGCTTCTGTGACTGGCTTATTTCACTTAGCACAGTGTCCTTCCCATGTTGTTGCATATGGTAGAATTTCACTCTTTCTTAAGGCTGAATAATAGTCCATTGTTTGTGTGTGTGTGTAGATCTTTATTCATCTCTCCCTCTTTTTAAAAAGATTTTATTTGAGAAAGATAGCAAGAGAAAGCACCAGCAGGAGGGGTTGGGGGAGAAGCAGGCTCCCAGTGAATGGCCGTCGAGGCTGCAGTTATGCAACTTCCGATGTGTGTCATGACAATGTCACTGCTTTTTAAACTTGATCACTCTTTATTTTAGTAAAATGCCCCCAGAGTCCACAAAACTCAGATTTGCAGAGGTTTTATTTTTTGGCCTTAGAACCTGCAGAAATTAGGAGGTACTGACCCCAGTGTGGCAGCCTTGGCCCAGGATTGTTTGCCTTGGCAGATATGTTCATACAGATGAATATAAAAAATTCTTTTTCTTTGGCTTATTGCTTTTTTTTTTTTCATCCTCCCTTCTCACCTTCCCCTAAAGAAAGCTACTTCTTCATTTGGTGGTACAATTATTTTTTTTAACTAAAATAAGATAAAATTCTTTAAAAAAAAGAGTTGAGCAGGAAGGCTCTATCCCAAGACCCTGGGATCATGACTGGAACCAATGGCAGACGCTCAACCAAGTGAACCATCCAGGTATCCCTATTTGTTCATCTCTTGGTCCGTATCTTAGAGATAATATTCATATACTATATTTTATTTAATGTAATCTAGCCAAAATGCCATTTTCACATGTAATAAATACTAACAATTTATGGAGATGTTTTATATTCTTTTTTTCATACTAATCTCTAAAATCCAGTGGCTATTTTATTCATGTACAATATTTCATTGTATGGTTGTACTGTTCCCTACTGATGCATATTTGGGCAGTTCCATTCTTTGGCTATTATAAACAGTGTTGGCAGTAGATAAACTTATTGTCTTCACTCGTGAATACATGCCTTTTGATATTAAACTTTACAAAGATAATTCTTGAGTCTGGGTTTAGGTGTCTATTACTAAATATAAGGCAGATAGGGGTAGACTGGGAAAAAGTATATCCTGGCTTTGCTTCATGAAACATGGGGGGGAAAAAAAAGGAAAAATACTTCGAGTCTCTTGGTTGATACTTCCACCTGCTGTTAGTAGAATCCCAGGTGAACTTACCCCATTCCAGTCTCTGCCTATATCACAATCCCATAGTGGAGGTATGTTGTTCCAAGTCTCCCAATTTTTTTAGGATCACTAAAAATGGTAATAAAATTTAACTTTGTTTCAAGTTTTAACTTAAATTCCAGTTAACATATAGTATAATATTAGTTTCACGAGTAGAATTTAGAGATTCATCATTTACATATAACACCCAGTGCTCATCACAAGTGCCCTCCTTAATAGCCATCATCCATTTAATGATCCTACCTGCCTGCCTCCTCTCCAGCAACCTTTAGCTTTTTTCTATAGTTAAAAGTCTGTTTTATGGTTTGCCTGTCTTCCTCCCACCGCCCCCCATGTTCATCTGTTTTATTTCTTATATTCCCCATATGAGTGAAATCATTTGCTTTTTAAAATTAACAGATTCGCAAACTTGATATTGGGACAATTCAGAGTTTAGTCCTATTTCACCATTTTTACACGCACTCATTTGTATATGTGTGTATAGTTCTGCTCAATTGTATCACACGTGCAGATTGATGTAACCAACATAATCAAGATGCACAGCTACTCCACACCACAGGGCTCTGCCATGTTTTCCCTTTATAGCTGTCCCCAACCCTATCCACCATCTTTAACCCCTGGGAACCACTAATCTGTTCTCCATCTTTATAATTTTTGTTGTTTCAAGAATACTATATAAATGGAATCATACAGTATGTGATATTTTGAAATTGTCCTTTTCTACTCAGTGCAGTTCCCCTGAGATTCACTCAGGGTCTTGCATGTGTCAGTAATTTACTCCTTAGTGCCACTCGGCACTCCATAATACAGTTTATGCTTTATCATTTGGTTTTGGTTCTTGGTAGATCATGTTTTTTGGTGTCATGTCTTAAGAATTCAAGCCCAGGGGTTCCTGGGTGGTTCAGTAGGTTAAGCATCTGCCTTTGGCTAAGGTCATGATCCTGGGATCCTGGGATCAAACCACATGGGGCTTCCCTGCTTGGTGAGGTATCTCCTCCCCTCCCTACCCACTTGGGCTCTTTGTCTCTCTCTCAAATAAAATCTTAAGGAAAAAAAAAACCTCTTCAAGCCCAAAAGTTTTCTATTACCTCCTAAAAGTTTTATAGTTTTATGCTGTACATTTCAATCTATGATTTATCCCTTTTGAGTTTTTTTTTTTAAGATTTATGCATTTATTAGAGTGCATGAGTGGTGGGGCAGAATGGGAGGCAGACAGAATCACAAGCAGATTCCCTGGTGAGTGAGCCCGCCGCAGGGCAGGGCTCAATCTCAGGACCCTGAGATCATGACCTGAACCAAAAGCAAGAGTTGGATGCCCAACTGACTGAATCACCCAGGAACCCCGTGAGTTAGTTTTCGTATAAGATGTGAAGTTCAGATCAAGATTCTTTTTTTTTTTTTTTTGCCATAAGATTGGGTGATACCTTATGTATCTCTCTGAGTGTTGTGTTGGTATAACACAAATCAGTGTATGCAGTGAAGGTATACAGACAGGTATAGACATGATACATATTTATACAAATGGAATGTTGTTACAAAACAAATGTCTTGGGACGCCTGGCCTGGGTGGCTCAGTGGTTGAGCGCCTGCTTTTGGCCCAGAGCATGATCCTGGAGTCCCAGGATCGAGTCCCACATCAGGCTTCCTGTATGGAGCCTGCATCTCCCTCTGCCTCTCTGTGTGTGTCTCTCATGAATGAATAAATCTTAAAAAAAAAAAAAAATCCCTCAATGTGGGGTATCTGTCCAAAACAAATGTCTTCAAGGAAAGGATGGAGCTGTATGTAATACAATGTTACTTATATTTATGAATGGAAAATTGCATAACAATATTTTAAATGAGAGGGACACCTGGGTGGCTCAAGGGGTTGAACATCTGCCTTCAGCTCAAGGTGTGACCCTGGAGACCAGGGATCGAGTCCCACATCCATGCTCCATCCCTGCATGGAGCCTGCTTCTTTCTCTGCCTGTGTCTGTCATGAATAAATAAATAAAATCTTTAAAAAAATTGTTAACAGGGCACCTGGGTGGCTCAGTCAGTTGAGCTTCTGCCTTCAGTTCAGGTCATGATCCTAGGTTCCTGCGACGGAGCCCTGTGTCATGCTCCCTGCTCAGTGAGGATCCTGCTTCTCCCTCTCCTGCTCCCCATGGTTGTGCACGCTTGTTCTCACTCTGTCAAATAAATAAAATCTTTTAAAAAATGTTGATAGAACAAAAATGAATTGCCCCACTGTGGTCCTTGAAACTAACCTGCTTTATTTAATGGACATTTTATACACCCAAGTGGTTGTAACAGGAACTGCAAGATATATTATACAAATAGATGTTTCGAGTATGTGTAGAGCTTGAATCTTTTTTAAAAGATTTATTTAAATCTTTTTTTAAAAAATATTTATTTATTATTCATGAGAGACAGAGAGAGAGGCAGAGACACAGGCAGAGGGAGAAGCAGGCTCCATGCAGGGAGCCAGATGTGGGACTCGATCCCAGGTCTCCAGGATCACGCCCCAGGTGGAACCGCTAAACCACTAAACCGCTGAACCACCCAGGCTGCCCTATTTAAATCTCTTGATGGTAAGAGACCCCACCGGGCAGATGTTACAAGGACAGCGCCAGTGGAATGAGTATCTGTGGGACCCAGCAGGTGCCCCAGCCAGGCCCTGTGGTGTGGGGAGGCAGTACAAGATGTGGGGACGAGCCTACCACAGATGATGGAAGAGCTGGTGCGGGCAGGAGTGCTTAAGACTACTGTCCCACAAGCTGTCCGTGCTGCCCTCCCCCTCTGACCAGTTAGTCCTGGTGAGCCTTTTGAACTGCAAGCATTACTGGTAACGAAACATTGCAGCTTGTGGCAAAGGGATGTAGGTGAAAGCGCCCCCTGGGTTTGGTTTTGGCCTTGGTGTCCCTATAAGAGGAGAGCACACAGAGAAGGTGAAGTGAGTAAAGAGATGGAAGTAATGTGTCTACCAGCTGAGGAATGCCAAGGACTGTCTGTAACCACCAGGAGCTGGGCAACAGGCCTGAAGCAGATTCCCTTTCCTAGCCTCCAGAAGGAATCTACTGCCAGCACCTTAATTTTGGACTTCTGGCTTCCTTAACTGTGAAAATGCAGGTCTGTTGTTTTGAGCTACCCAGTCTGTGGCAGTTTGTTACAGCAACCTCAGAAAGCCAGTGGCTCAGCTCACAGACTAGCATGGGTTCCAAATGTGCAATGCCTCCATGTGGATGGAATGTAATACTGAGATTGGAGAGGAGGCTCAGGTTGGCTGTATGGGAAACCAACCACTTAATTAACCCTTCCCACACTTTTCCTCCCCAAGTGGTGCAGTGTGCTACTTCAAACATCAATTACTGCTTCTTGAAGACAAAGCCAAGGAGTGAGGGCAATGTCCTCTAGGTGGAAACGGTTTCTGCACACCTTCTTTTCAGCCTGTGGCCCACAGCTCCCGAGGACCTCAAAGAGATCGGCACCAGGACCCACTCATCAGCTGCAGCTTCTGAATCCACATCTCCTGTGCCTCAACCCCAAGAACCTGCAGTGGATAAGGAAGGGGCAGGCAGTGCTGAGGTGGCCAGGCCCACCTGGCCCAGTACACCCAGTACAGGAGGAAAGGAATTGCCCTGAGTGAGCGGTCAAGGTCTTGCCTAAGACCAGTTCCCAAGAGGCAGAAGAGAGCAGAGCTGACCTCACCATGGGGGCACCACACCCTCTGTTGTGCCTCGCACCCATCATCACTTAGGAAGGTTGTTAAACTGGTGCGTGTCAGTTTCTCTGGGACAGAGCTGTGGCTTTCCCCTCCTCCCAAGCCCTCTGTCGCCCAGCACCCTTAATACAGTCCTGTGTGCACAGCATGGCAGGACCCAACAAGTAGACCCTTTCCCAAGCCTCACTGGCCCCTGCCTACACTGACAAGTGGCTAGAATCCAGAAGCAGGAGGCAGGGATGGGATCCATTGCAGTTCCCAGGAATTCAAATGCTTTGTGCTCTGTGGGAGTAAATCTGAGAGGCAAGGGAGCCAGAAGACACTAGTAAGAAAGTGAAAGGTTTTTTGTGTTTTTTTTTTTTTTTTTTTTAGTAAGGAGTGTAATATGGAGAATAAAGAAGTCAAGAGCTGGGAGACACCCCCCTCCCTCAGTGTCGGAGTACGTGGTTTCCTCTAACAATTTTCTGTGCCACTATTTCCAGAGGGATGGTCCTGAAGCTCTAGGTCACTAGCCAACTGGCTGGTGAGAAAAGTAATGTGGCTGGAGGAGCATGACTGCTCACTGCTGTCCTCAGCTTGGAGATTTTACATGTATTGAGCTTGTCAGGACTTGCCTCCCACCCATCATATAAACTTAAGATCAAGAGGGAGAGCTTCTAGAAAAGACAAGATAGAAAAAAAAAAAAAAACAGGAAATGAAGGTGGCAGTGAAGATAACTGAGGGGAGAGGAGCCCTCTGGAGTCCAGGAGACCCCCTCCTGGTCTCCAGTGCTCTTCCTGTAACACCATCAAGAAATCACCGACACACCCAAGCACCATCCCTTCCTGCCACATGGCCCCTTCAGGGGGTCAAGGGTCAGGACTCACTTTGCTGCCAGCTCACAGGTCATCTGGCCAAAGTTGTTTCTGTACTGCCATTTGTGGCTGCTCTGTCTGGCCAGGGGTCAAAGCACCAGATAATAACTCCCTCCGGGTGGGTCACATTCTACAAGTGTACCCTCCTACCCTCTCCCCCGCACCCTGTTTCCACCCATCACACTCCCTGCCCCTCATCAAATCTCACATGCCCTACCTAGAGAACTATATGCTCAGTGAAATACCCAGAAAGACAAATATCACATGACCTCACTTATATGTGGGATCGAAGTTGAACTCATGGAAACAGAATGGTGGTTGGCAGTCCTGGGGTGTGGGAGAAATGAGATGTTGGTCAAAGGGTATAAACTCAGTTATTAAGATGAGGAAGTTGAGACCTAATGTATAACATTAGTTAATATATTATATATTTGGAAATTGCTAAGAGATTAGATCTCAAATGTCCTCATCACATCACACTTAAAAAATGCTATGTTAATCAGCTTGACTATGGTAATCATCTCACAATGCCTATGTATATCAAAATATCACATTGTATACCATTTTTAGCAGTATAATTTTTTTCTTTTACTTGCTGCTGTTTCCCCAGCAGCTAAAACAGTTCCTGGCACATATATAGCATGTAGTAAGTGCCACACAAAACAATGACTGGATCTCATTTTACCCTCGTGCAATCCTGAGCCTATGGTTTCATTCATTCCTTTATTCTCCTAGACCCCATGCTATGGCAGGGGAGGATCCAGCGGTGACCAGGAGACCGATGTAAGACCCCTTTCTTCGTGGGTCTTGAAGTAGGCAGAAAATACACTAACATAGTAATAAATTCTGATAAGGCTAGAAAGGGAAAGTACAAAGTGCTCCACACCACGTGCTCTGCAGGTGTCATTTCAGTCTCTGCTCATAAGGGTATCATGAGCAGCTATTAGAGGAAATTGAAACCCAGAGAGCAGATTCTGCTCAAGATCTTTGATTCAAACCCAGGCCGGCTTCACACCATAGGTTGGCCTTACGTTTGATCCCTAGAGAGGAAGTTAGTCACGCTCTTGAGCTACAGGCCAAAACCCATCCAGAAGCTTGGAGGCACAGATGTCACACTCCCCAGAGGAGGGGTGTCTCCTCTTGAGGTCTTCATTGTACCTACTTGTGAGCCCAGATGTTTGAACCCCTTCCCTTGAGGAAGCACATTATAGGGACTTTGAGATAAAATTCAGGAAGTGGCAAGGGACAGGTTAAGATTTCACTTCCTCAGGAGAGAAAAATATGAGGATTCAGTCCACATTTGTCCCTAAGTGTTCTCTGTCATTGATGGTGTTCCCCACCCCCTTTCTCCCCAACAAAAATACACTTGGGAAGTTTTTGCAGGAAGGATGAATAGGAAGGCTTTGGATGAAAAGCCTTCCTCTGGTGACCTAATCCTGTCATCTAAGGCAGGTGCAGATGGCCGGTGGGGCAATCCTATGTCCAGGGCCAACCAGGGCAGCTCACAGTAACAGCCTCCCTGACAGCTCTCACTCACCCAGAACTCCTGAGGGTCCGGGCTCTGCCCTGAACTGTTCACATGCACTATGCTCAATGGAAAGGATGTCCCTATCATCATCCCCATTTACAGATGAGCACACCGATTCTCCCAGCAGCTGTCACTTGCTCACAAATACCTCTTGTTCCTCAAAACTATGATGACGTGCATTTTTGGCTCACTTCAGTTGGAGTCTCCACATACTCGACGGTTGGGCCGATGCCTGCTCTCTGACCATGGATGGGGGTACTCGCGCCCAGCCTAGCCGGTGGGAAACTACCCTGAGGTCTCACACTGGAGAACAGATCAAGAGGTGGAAACAGCATCTCGCCAGGAGGAATTAGAATCACACATGCCCATAATCACTCAAGTCTGGCGTGGCCCCAGGGCTTATGCCAAGAAGGGGGAGGGGGGGCCTGGTCTGGGTAACCCAGGGTGAGGCGATGGGGGAGGGGGAGGCTCAGGCCGGGGGGGAGGGGGGTCCTACTCTGGCGGCGACCCCCTTTCCGCAGCTCCGAGTGCGCGCAAGTACCCGCATCCCGGGACGACGGACCCGCTTGAGCGAGACGGAAGGCGGCCCCGCGGCTCCAGGCGCCCGGCTCTGAGTCCCGCGCAGCCGCGGCGCCCAGCGGAGAGGCCACTGCGGCCGCTCGCTACCTGCTCCGGCGGGGGGCGTGGCTAGGAGCGCACGCAGCAGAAGGCGTCCCGCATTTCCGGCGCATTCCCGCGCGGCCTCCGCAAGCCGGAAGTAGGAAGGGCTGCAGTGACTAGCCGACTGCGGGCGGGCGGGCGGGGAGGGGGCCGCGGACTGCGCAGGCGCCGCCAATAGAGGCGGGGCCGGAAGGAGAGACAGGGCGCCGCCATGACAGGTGGGGCCTAAAGGGAATGGGCTGCTTGCCGGTTCTGCGACCGGAAAAGAAAACGAGGCGAGGACGGCCGAGCTGGGCGCCGCCATGACACCCTGTACCGGAAAAGGCGGGGCGCTCCCCCCTGACTGAGTTCCTACGGGCATCGGCCTCGAGATGTGAGTAGCGGGAGCGCCTACCCCGGACCTGCCGCCGCTCTCCCTCTCTTCCCCAGTGACCCGGACCTAGGCCAGCACTCCGGGAGGAAGGATTGGCTTCTTTGTTCCTCGGAGATCCGACCCTTAGGATTCAGCGCAGTCCATGACAAGTCTCGGCCCTCCGCGTGTCTAGGCCCCGCCCCCTGAACCCTTAGACCCCGCCCCCTCAGGTCCACGCTTCACATCCGCCGGGCCCCGGTCCCCAGGACCCCAGGCACTGCCCGTCCGCTGGCAACCTTGGGACTCCAGAATTGTCGCAGGACCTCTGTATTCAGACTCGTTCTTTCAGCTCCGGGTTCATCCCCCTAGGTCCCCTAACCATACCTTTTGAACCTTTGGATCTGGGCAGTATCCCAGACCTCACCTGTGGCGCCCACAGACTGGTTCCTAGACCACTGGTCCCGGTCTAGATCTCCAGATCTTATTCCCAGGAGCTTATTTGTAGGATCCTCCAAAGCGGTCTCAGAGCCCCAACCTCACCCACGGCTTCCACATCAGGTCCCGAGAACTCTGAGACCCACCCCAGGACCCCCAAGCCCACGCCAGGGCTTCAAGCCTCACTTCCAGTACTCCTGTTCTCAGGCCTAATCCTTAAGCCTCAGGTCAAGAGACCCTTCCCCAGGACCCAAGCTCTTATCACTTGGATTTCTTTCTTTCTTTCTTTCTTTCTTTTTTTTAAGATTTTATTTATTTATTTATTTATTTATTTATCACTTGGATTTATTTCTTTTTTTTAAGATTTTATTTATTTATTTATTCATTCATCCATCCATCCATCCATGAGAGACACACAGAGAGAGAGAGAGAGAGGCAGAGACACAGGCAGAGGGGGAAGCAGGCTCCATGCAGGGAGCCCGATGTGGGACTCAATCCCGGGTCTCCAGGATCAGGCCCTGGGTGGAAGGCAGCGCCAAACCTCCGAGCCACCCGGGCTGCCCATCACTTGGATTTCTAAACCTGTTTTTAGGACTCCAAACCCCTTGAGGGCTTCCAGGTTTTCTCCCAGGACTCAAAATATTACTTCTTAGGCCCTGTTGAGGGATGCCTGGACACCAAGACGCTTCTTCCAGGGCTCCAAGGCTTGTCTTTGAATACTTAGACCTTTTTGGGAAGAGAGCTTCACCATCTTCTGAGAAGCCCCCAGCCTGTTACACAATCTCCAGGGCTCAAGCCTTACTTTCCCCTCCATCTCCCTGGCCCTATCCCAGGATCTTTCAGACTCCCAGATCTGCCCAAGATCTCTAGTGTTGTTCCCCATTCCACCCTCCTACCCAGATCAGAACTCCCTTTCTTGTCTGTTGCCTGGAATCATCCTCAGCCCACCATGTCCCACAGGCAGGCGGCCCTGGAGATCACTGCTCGCTACTGTGGCCGAGAGCTGGAGCAATATGGCCAGTGTGTGGTGGCCAAGCCTGAGTCATGGCAGCGAGACTGTCACCACCTTAAGATGAGTATTGCTCAATGCACGTCCTCCCAGTGAGTGGGGGCAAGAATGGGATGGTGTGGGGGCATGGGGGTGGCAGGGTGGAGTGGAAGTCTGAATGCCTGAAATGCCCTACCTCCACAGCCCAATCATCCGTCAGATCCGCCAGGCTTGTGCTGAGCCTTTTGAGGCCTTTGAAGAGTGTCTTCGACAGAATGAGGCAGCTGTGGGCAACTGTGCAGAGCATGTGCGCCGCTTCCTGCAGTGTGCTGAGCAGGTGCAACCACCACGCTCACCCTCAGCTATGGAGGTGAGACAGGAGGGAGGAGGGCTCATCTATTCTCACCCCCTTCATCCTTCTAGTTGCTCAGAATAAAGACCTGGGAGTTTTCTTCAGCCCCACCCTATCCCCCCCCCCCCCCCCCCCGCACAGACCTGCACTGAGCATCCGGGATCCAGAACATGATCACCTCTTGCCCCTTCCCATAGCCCTTGCTTTAGTCAAGACACCTCCCCAACCTGTTAACATACAGGATTCTTGCCCCCAGCCTTTTCTGTGACTCTCGAAATCCCCTGTTACTTGACTCCACACCGTGGCCAGAGAGACCATTTAGGAACTGGAAACTAGGGATCCCTGGGTGGCGCAGCGGTTTGGCGCCTGCCTTTGGCACAGGGCGCGATCCTGGAGACCTGGGATCGAATCCCACGTCGGGCTCCCGGTGCATGGAGCCTGCTTCTCCCTCTGCCTGTGTCTCTGCCTCTCTCTCTCTCTCTCTCTGTGACTATCATAAATAAATAAAAATTAAAAAAAAAAATTAAAAAAAATAAAAATAAAAAAAAAAAGGAACTGGAAACTAGTCACATTATATGCTGCTTCCTTAGAACTCTTCAGTAGTTTCCCAATCCACATTGAGAACAAAATCCCAGGTCCTTGCTGGGTTCTCTGTGTTCTTCCCCGGGCTGATCTCACCCACCTCCTTCCTTATCTGCTCTTTTTCCCTTTCTCACTGCCCCTCAGCTATACTGGGTGAGTGGTGCAGAGGGGGCAAAGCAGTCTTATCCTCTTTGATGTATACAGTACATAAATAGGCATGCAGTATAACTACGATACTAAAATTTCATGGATGGCTGCAGTTTTTAGAAAATGTCTTAAAAGACCCCCTGGGGAGCAGTAATTTAAAACAAAGTTGAGAAATGCTACTTTAGATGCTTGCTGCCTCCTCCCCACTGGACTGTGCACTCCTAAGGCAAAAGTCACTGTCTTGCAACACCTCTCTTAATACTCTCGTTTGAGCTTCTATGCTCTGTATTATGGCTTTCTGTCCATTGTCTGTGAGTTCCAGAGTGAACCCAAGAGGAAATCTGACCATGTTCTGCTTCACTTACTTTATTTTATTGAGAGAAAAAGAAAATGTGAGTAGGGAGAGGAGCAGAGAGAAAAGGAGAGAGAGAATCCTGATCAGGCTCCACACTAACACAGGTCCTAAGCTTACAACCCTGAAATCATGCCCTGAGCCAAAATCAAGAGTTAGGACGCTTAACCGACTGAGCCACCCAGGCCCCATGTTCTGTTTCACTTAAAAATCTTTCCATCAGGGCACGTGAGTGGCTCAGTGGTTGAATGTCTGCCTTTGGCTCAATTCGTGATCCCCGGGTCCTGGGATCAAGTCCTGCATCTCCCTCTGCCTATGTTCTCTGCCTCTCTCTCTCTGTATATTTCATGAGTAAATAAATTTAAAAAAACAAAACACCTTTCCATAGCTCTTCATTTCCATGAGGCCAAATCTAAAATCTAGCACAGTGTATAGAACCCTGTGTGGTGTGGACTCTGGCCCCACCGCTCCCCACTTTCTGCCTCAAACTCTGTGTTCCAGCCCCAGTAAATGTGCATTTATTCAGGTGCATGTCTCCTGTTGACAGGCTTTTATCCAACTGTTTCCTTCTTCTTGGACCACCCTTTCTAAGCTACCTGGCTGCTTGCTATTCTGGCTTATATCGCTTCCCTCCCAACACCTCCCATGCTGGCCCATCCTCATCCCCACCCTGGTCTCTGGGCTCCCTCCATCATGGCTGATATCTTACTGCCTTCTAACGCCTTCATTCCCATTGCCTGTTTCAGAGTTCTTGGCTAAAGATGGGGCAGATCCCCTTCTACTAGGCCCAGTAGTCCTCATTTTGTTTTAATTAGGCAGTAATAAGTGAAAGGTTCAGGCCCTAAGAGCGGACACTAGCAGAAAGGACTTTTAATTCTTAGAAATTATTTAGTGATGATTGCATACTGTTCACATTAGTTTCTTTATCTATATATTGGTTATATGTTAGTCATGTGTCTTTTCTTTCAAGTTTTTTGGGCATCTGAACAGTAAAGACCTTCCTTTCCCATCTCAGGACTCGTCCCCTCCCTGGTTTAGCAGCCAGCCTCTCCCTGGTCTTCCTGTGGCCATCCTGCCCCCCTAAATCTGCTCTCCCCTGGCAGCCAGAGGACCTTGTGGAAATAGAGTTCAGGTCACATCTCTCCCCTTTACAGCCTGCTCGCAGCTCCTCAGTGCACTGAGGGTAGTTACCACCATACCTGGCCCTCCTCACTGTCCTCCTCCTCTGAGATGATGGCAGCCCAGCTGCAGCTTTCCCCCTGATTGCAGGCAGTGAGACTCAAGCCTCTTCCAATCTCTTCTCTACAAAGTGGCAAACACACAACTGGTCTCCTCTCATGAGACGTGATATAAAGACATTTTACGTTCACATAACTAACAATTTGAAGTGCTGTCTATACCTCCCATTCCACACTCATCTGTGCTCTTTACCCTGATTTACTTTTCTTTGTAGAATTGATCCAGTTGACATCTTTTTACCTGTTTATTTGTTTTCTTTCTTCCTAGAGTTAGTGACTTGTACCCTTTATCCATTGCCTTGTAACAATGCCAGGCACACAGAAGGTACTCCGTAAAGACAGCAAATGGTGCCTTCCTTGCTCCTGGTGATAGTTCACTGTGTCAGACATGTTCACGTGACAGATGGCCAAGGTCATCCCCTGATACCCTCTTCCATCCAGACTCTGGACTTGGCAACGGCAGTCTCTGCTGTGTCTACATAATCTCCCCAGCAGTGGCCCCAGGGCCAGGCACAAAATAGATGCTAGTAGATGTCAATGTGTTCTTTCCACAGACAAAGCCACTTCCTACCTCCTGAGGACCCTTTGAACCATAGGAAAACTGGACCTGAGTGACTGATCACTTGATGCCACCAGCCCTGAAGAGTGGGCAGATGGAGTCATGAGAGCCCTGGATGTGAGTCTGGCTTCTCTGGATGGCAGGACTCACAATAAATAAACACTCTGTATATAAGGCTTTGACTTCTGCCTTCAGTACTGAGGGGGACCTGGAGAGCCAGCTGGGTGGAAACCTTGCTCCTCTGTTCCCCACCTTCACTCCGTGTGCCAAGAAAGGGCCTGCTCCCCAGGGTTAAGACGATCCCTCTTCCCTTGCTAAGTCTGCCAACAGCTGCTTCCTGTCTGCTACTGCACATACATGGGAAAAGGCTCTTTCTCCCTTCCACTTGACCATTTACCAAGTCTTAATATTGAGTGTTTCCTTGAGGTGCAAGGGGGCAATAATACCACACTTCTTTTCCTCCTGAGTTTTGAGCCAGTTGTGTGATAGACATAGGCGCTAGGCAATGGGGATGAAAATATTGGTTTTATTATTGACAACAGCTGCGTTGAGGGGTGTGGCTTACAGTTTGCTGTCCTGGACTTCTGTTCTCTCTTGGTTGTGTTCTTCCAGAATCCAACCCTGAGAATGGAGTGCAGATAATATATTTGGAATGTGATTCCAGAAATATTGGAGAGGAATGGAGAAGTGAGACAGAAGAAGGCAACCAATGAAAGGTGCATTATCAAGCCAGTTATCACAGTGGGCAGTGGGCTCTATACTCAGTGGGGTATAGATCACCAGCTTCCCATCTGTCATGGGGGCAGTTTTCATGGGCATTGACCGTTTAGCACTACTGTCTTCTTTGTGTGTGGTCACGTGCCCTGCCATCAAAGAAGCCCTGAGTGGAGAGTAGCGGAGAATCAAGTAAGTAACGTTCAGTGCCCAGAAGAGTGCTGAGTGGATCTGGGCAGGGACTAGATCCACTCAGCAGCTGCAGCTTCTGATTGTTTCTTCTTGGGCATATACACTCTGTGGGCCCAGCTGATGGATCACGGGCTTGCCAGCATGGGCATGTCCTGAGGGACAAAGGGCAGAGAGACACAGATATGGGTGAGAGATCTGGGAATGCCCAGCTCAGTGTGCCCAGCGCCTGCACCCAGATTCACCATTCAGACAAGTCCCTTCCCCTTGGAGGGGATTCCAGACTTCTAGAAATTAGAAGTGACTGGCCAGCACTGACTGGAGTAGCCATTTGAAACCTAAGGCTTGTGCTCTGGCTTGGAAAAATGAGCCACAGAGTCTCCTGGGGATTTCTTCTTTAAGACAAAGTTGTCAGTTGGCTTGGGAACTAAGATGGAAGTCCTGCAGTCATAGTTGTAGGAGCCATCAGAAGCCATGTGGCACAAACCAGAGAAAAGCCAGGTAGAGAAAAGGGATGTGATAGTTCTTGGGGTCCCTGAAAGGGCTGCTTGGGGCCTAGTGGCTTTCTATTCCTAGCTTTGGTTTCCTTGGGATGTGGATTGAGTCCTCAGGTTTCTTTGTATGTTTTCAGTCAATCCCACTTTGCTTAGGTAAGCTTGAGTGGGATTCTGCTCTGTGTAATTAAAGAAATGTAATAAGGGGGTCCCTGGGTGGCTCAGTTAAGAACCCAACTTTGGATTTTGACTTGGATCATGAGATCGGCCCCATGTCAGGCTCCATACTCTGAGGATTCTGCTTGAGATTCTCTCTCTTCCTCTCCCTCTGCCCCTCTCAATTAAAAAAAAAAAAAAAAAAAAAAGTATAACAAACAAAACAGGTCAAGACTACATTTTAGAATCTCTTAAGTGGCCTCTCTTCCAGTAGGCTACACCAGCTTCCTTATCTGGTGGTATACCAGTGGTCCCAAGGAAAGCAAAAATGGAAACTTCAAAGTCATCATTTTTATCACATTCTATTGGTCAATGCAAGTCTCATGGCCAACCCAGATTAAAGGGGTGG
The DNA here is from genome assembly GCF_053574225.1 of Canis aureus. Classification (NCBI taxonomy): domain Eukaryota; kingdom Metazoa; phylum Chordata; class Mammalia; order Carnivora; family Canidae; genus Canis; species Canis aureus. Next base: position 28,042,530 of record NC_135622.1, on the reverse strand, counting down.
GGAGATTACCTCTCGATGGCATTTGGCTGAAAGGGATTTTGCCCACATTTAAACTACCATAAAAATTTAATAGTTTGGGGGCCTCTGGATAGTGCAGTTGGTACAGTCAACTCTTTGTTTCAGCTCAGGTCGTGATCTCATGGTTGTGGAATTGAGCCTGGTGCCATGTCTGTGCTCAGCACGGAGTCCACTTGGAATTCTTCCTCTGCCTCTGCCTCTCACACATGCATTCTCTCTCTCAAAATAAATAAATCTAAAAAAAAAAAAAAAAAGCTCAATAGTTTCTATTCCTGTGTCTATTTTGGTAAATTGTATTTATCTAGGAATTTTGACATGATCTGAATTTCAAATTACCATAAATTTGTTCATAATATCCTCATATAATCTTTTTAAGATCTACAGAATGTGTAGTGAAAGCCCCTTTCTCATTTCTGACATTGTTTATTTGTACCCTCTTCCTTTTTTTCTTATTTAATCTTGATGGTTTATTAACTTATTAATCTTTTCACAGAATTTACTTTTGGTCTTGCTGGTATTCTTTACTTTGTTTATTTGTTCTTAATTATCTTCTTTATAATTATCTTTTTTGGATTTAATTTTGTTTTCTCTCTTTTTGAAGTGAAGGTTTAGCTCACTGATTTTTAGCCACCTTTCTTTTCTAATGTATGCACTTAAATTTCCCACAAGCCTTTCTATTTTACATTTCCCATTGATCCCAGATTATTTGGAAGTTTAAAACTGTATTTTTAAATTTCTGAACATATGGGGACTTTTCTAGTTATCTTGCCTAATTGCAATTGGATTGGGAACACATTTTATATGGTTTCAATCTTTAGAAATATGTTGAGACTTTATGGCTTGGCATAGGGTTGGCTTTTGTTAATGTGCCATCTGTGCTTGAATCATAATCCTTGGTTCATGATGCACTATCTTAGGTTATGTTCCCCCAGAAACAGATTTTGAGGCAACACTTTGGGAGATGACCCCAAAAGGCACTGGTAGGGCAGAGGGAAGTGAGACAGGAAAGGAAAGCAGCACATCAAGGCTGCATTATCCAGCAAGTTATCACTGGGTGACATCTTAATCCTCTGGGGAACTCTGGGAAACAGTGGGGAACATAAATTTCCCCCTCAAGGGGTGGGGGTAATTATACACTAACCCCCATCAGTCATTCTGTTCAGGGTCACCTAGGGGGCTGGAATTTTAAATCCCCTGCTGCTTCCTGTTTGCCAGATACACAGGCAGAGTGGGCTTTGGTGGAGCAAAGAGCAGCTGCTTCAGTGGTAGCCACTCAGTGGCTTTTCATTGCAATGTGACCCGTGGCCATAGCCACCATTTCCGCAGCCTGTCCTGGCTACCTCCACAGCAGCCACCACAGCATCTCAGCTACCTTTGCTGCCTGTCACTGCTGCCTCCCATGACTGCATCCTGTCACAGGTACCATTGGTGGAGGTATTGCAATAACATGAATGCTTTCAAAATGCTTGACTCTTCACAAAGGATGGCTATATTCAACCGAGGAGGCCAACTAGAGGTGGTGGGCATGAAGGCTGGGGGAGTACTGAGAACTGTGTGGGGAGGAGACAAGTGGCAATGTAGAGAGACGTGTGCAGATGTTGAAGTGATCAAGTGAGCTGATGACTCTCAGGATTGTGAAGAGGCAGGATATGCCAGTCGAGCGCAGAGGTGAGGAGGTAGGGTATGTTAACCAGAAAGCAGAGTCAAAAGTCTCTGTTTCACCTTTGGTGGTTGAACTGAGAATTTGTGCCTGCCATTGAATATACTGACTTTGTTGATAAAGATGTATAGAGATAATCAGAATAAGTATGATAATAAACAGTACTTGCCTTCAGTGGGTAAGCACCTGTTTTATGCTGTGAAAAACTTTTGGGCAGAATCTGTACAAATAGAAGCCAGATTCTCTAAGGAAATGCATAATCCTGAAAGAAAGTAAGTTGGGAGGGCACTGGCTGGCTCAATGGATAAAGCATGTGACTCTTAATCTCAGGGATGTGAGTTCAAGGCCCACATTCGGTACAGAGCTTATTTAAAAATAAAATCATAGGCAGCCCTGGTGGCTCAGTGGTTTAGCGCCACCTTCAGCCCAGGGTGTGATCCTGGAGACCTGGGATCGAGTCCCACGTCAGGCTCCCTGCATGGAGCCTGCTTCTCCCTCTGCCTATGTCTTTGCCTCTCTGTGTCTCTCGTGAATAAATAAATAAAATATTTAAAAAATCATATATGTGTGTTTTATTTTTTAAGATTTATTTGAGAGTGTGTGTGTGTACTCGCGCGAGAGAGCAGCATGTGTGTGTGTGTAAGATTTTATTTGAGAGAGTGCGCGAGAGAGTAGCACGTGTGTGCAAGGGAGCCGAGGCAGAGGGAGAGGGAGAAGCAGACAGCCCTGCTGATCAGGGAACCAATGTGGGGCTTGATCCCAGGATGCTGGGATCATGACCTGAGCCGAAGGCAGACATTTAACCAACTGAGCCACCCAGGCACCTTTATATACTGATTTTGAGATCTGTTTCAATATGCAGGCAAGGCTGAGAACCACGGTCCTAGTGGAATTCCTCAATTTTGATTGACTGTGTTTTATAAAATTAACATACTTGGAATTAAGGCTTGAAAGTTGTCAACTTATTTTAAAGCCCCTGATGATACAGAGGTTTCAGAGTCCAGGGAGCTGATGAGTGTCACAATAGTATTTTTTTTTTTAAACTCAGTAAATATTTACCAGTGAGGTGGTGACATGTGAGACAAGGTCAGACCCAAATAGTTTAAATCCATTCCTTCTCTGAGGGCCAGAAATTATGGGATGCATGGTGTGTCAGGTCAGCTGGATAGAAGGAAAGAATGTCACTCTGGAAAGTATTACAAAGCAACAAAAATGCCAAGGACATGAACAGGTTTGTGTGATGAAGGGACCTGCCCTCCCGAGGCTCCCAAGGGCAGATATCTGGACACCGTCCCTGGAACTACCTTTGTTGCAGAGTGTGGGCAGATAGGCAAATCTCGTACTTCCCAGGATAAGCCACTGGGGATAACACCCATGACTGTGGTCCAGCAGTATAAGGTATTGGTGAGGAAAAGGGGGAATTGCAGACCAGAAAGATGAAGAACCAGAACAACCCCAAGGCATCTATACCCAGCAGAGCACCAGGCCCAGGGAACCGGGCCCAGGCAAGCATGTATGTTCTTAAGATACATAAGTGCAAGACTTTTAAAAAGCAGAATGTAGGGATCCCTGGGTGGTGCAGCGGTTTGGTGCCTGCCTTTGGCCCAGGGCGCGATCCTGGAGACCCGGGATCGAATCCCACATCCAGCTCCCGGTGCATGGAGCCTGCTTCTCCCTCTGCCTATGTCTCTGCCTCTCTCTCTCTCTCTGTGACTATCATAAATTAAAAAAAAAATTAAAAAGCAGAATGTAAACCCAATCATACTACTTAAAAAGCAAATTACCTCTATTGAATAAAAAGCAACTACATACTTCTTTCTGTCTGATGATAGTTAAGAGTTTCGCTCTAAAAAAAAAAAAGTTTCGCTCTATTTCCTTTTCTAGTAATATTTTTTTTAAAGATTTTATTTATTCATGAGAGACACAGAGAGAGAGAGAGGCAGAGACACAGGCAGAGGGAGAAGCAGGCTCCACGCAGGGAGCCTGACGTGGGACTTGATCCCGGGTCTCCAGGATCATGCCCTGGGCTGAAGGCGGTGCTAAACCATGGGCCACCTGGGCTGCCCATCTAGTAATAATTTTCTAAACTGCCTGCGTTTTTGAAGATGCCCTTATGTAGTGGAAAAACTGAAAATCCTAATTCTTACGTGGTCCGTGCTTTTGTTGAGAGGATAGTGAGTTTGATGGCATCACATTGACACCAGGACAGATTGACACCAGGAGTCAGCATGATGTGGGCTTGCTGAGCTGCAAATCAAAGCAAATTTTACATAATGAAGTAAAAGTGATCAAGAAAAAAAATCTCATTAAATGCTTCTGTACATTTTGAAGAAATGGAAACCTGACCAAAATGCACATTATGGAAGCCTCAGAATCACAGGTAAGTACATCACATCTCTGTTTTAGCAACATTGTATATAAGATGTCCAGGACACCTAACACGTAAGATCTTTTCATTTTCCTTCGTAAGAAACATAGACCAAATGGGATGCTCCAAAATTTACATTTGTACTGCCTGCCAAGTACGCAAATAAGTAAGAAAAGTCTAGTTTGTCTTTTTTTTTTAAGATTTTATTTTATTTATTCATGAGAGACACAGAGAGAGAGAAGCAGAGGCACAGGCAGAGGGAGAAGCAGGCTCCATGCAGGGAGCCTAAAATGGGACTCGATCCCGGGACTCCAGGATCACACCCTGAGCCAAAGGCAGATGCTCAACTGCTGAGCCACCCAGGCGTCCCTCTAGTTTGTCTTTGGATAAAAGATCAATCTTTTATGTTTTCTGCAATTTCATTACAATCGTCATAGAAATTAAGATGACCAAAATGCCATTTTTCAAATCAAAACACCTGAGAGCTAGGGGGCACATTCGTTGTTGCTGCCACACTGCAGTTGACTATAGGATGAGAACTATGGCAGGAATAACCATAAGAAGGGATACCTGGGTGGTTCAGTGGTTGAGCATCTCCCTTGGCTTAGCTCGTGATCCTGGGGTCCTGGGATTGAGTCCTGCATTGGGCTCCCTGCAGGGGAGCCCTCTGTCTTCTCCCCCTGTCTATGTCTCTGCCTCTCTCTGTGTGTCTCTCATGAATAAATAAATAAAAGCTTTAAAAAAAAATAACCATAGGAAGACATGATAGAATGGGTTTTGCACCCTAAGGGGCCAACACTTCTGTTACCAGGATTTCCCCTTTTGGAAGCCCACAGGATATTTGAGTTGCAATGCCTGAATCAGGAAGGAGAAGGGTGCTCAGTGTCGCAGAGCATTTAAGGGAACGATACGATAACGGCTGCTTGTTTGTGGAGTATGCCCAAGCCCATTCAGCAGCTGTTGGTTTCTACTGAGCATTGGTCTCTTTGGGGGAGACAAAAACCCCTTCACTACCGACAGATTTCGAAGCACTTGCCTGTCTTATCCTGAGCTTGTGAGATTCAGTCTCCATATTCATATTACTTTCCTATATTTCTGTGCACAATGCACAAGCTCACGTTCCTTTCTGCACTGTGAGCGGTCTGATCTGTTCTGGTTACTTCTCTAATCCAGTTATATGTGTCCTCCCATTTGTTATGAAACTACCTTAATCACTTAGTCTGTGTTTTCGGTGATGTCTGGGTCATGCTGGCATTGTTATGTAACCATCCTGTTTTGAATTATCCAAACTCCTAGAAAATGCATTTATGATACTCATTGTTAAAAATTAGAGGGGTGCCTGGGCCGCTCAGTGGGTTAAGCCTTCGACTCTTGGTTTTGGCTCAGGTTGTGATCTCAGGGTGGTGAGATCTGCCTCGCTCCACGCTCAGTGCACAGACTGTTCTTAAGCTGCACACATTAAGTCACATCATTCAGAGTGATGCAGCCAGAAATGATTCATTATTCTGAGTCACACAGTACAGACCGGGGGTAGAGGGGTTGGAGAGCCACAGCAACTATGGAAAGTAGTCAGCTTCTTTTTTCTTTTTTTTAAGATTTTATTTATTTATTTGGCAGAGAGAGAGCACAAGCAGGAGGAGTGGCAGAGGGAGAGGGAGAAATAGGCTCCCCGCTCAGCGGGAGGCTTGATCCCAGGACCCTGAGATCATGACCTGAGCTGAAGGCAGACACCCAACCCAATGAGCCGCCCAGGTGACCTGAAGGTAGTCACTTTCTGAAGTTTAATCTCCACTCAGACTTCTCCCCTAAACTACAGACTTGTAACCCACTGCTTACCCAACATCTCTATTTTGATGTCTTGAAGCGTCCTAGTCTGCCCAAGCTCAGACCTGAGCCCCTGATCCTGCTCCCAGAACTGCACCCTCCACCCTCAGCCTTCTGTAACTCATGCAGTTCCATTCTTCTAGGTGTTCTGGCAAAGACCTTGGAGCTTTCTCGACCCCTGTTTTCTCAGTAGCAAATGCATTAGGATATCCTGTTGGCTCCATCTTCAAAATAGAACCACACCTCCTGTTACCAAATCCAACACAAACCACTGTTGCTCCTCCTGGGTTCTGTAGCAGCCTCCTTCCTGCTCTCCCTATTTCTACTTTGCTCCCATCCCATGGCAGGCTTTCAATACAAGAGCCAGAGGGATCCCTTTTAATACAAAAGTCAGAACATAAGTCACTTCTCTGTCTAAAACTATGTAAGGGCACATCATCTCACTCAGAGTAAAAGTCAAAGTCCTTACAGTCACCTCCAAAGCCCTGTGTGATCTGGGCACCCTCATCATTACTTCTCTGACATCATTTCTTTCCACATTCCCAGCCACATGGCCTTCCTGCCCTTTGAACACTCCAAGCTTGGCCCTACCTCAAAGCCTTTGCATAATTGTTTCACTGGAAAACTTCTCCCAGATAAACATGTGACTGTTACCTCTAGGTCTTTTCTCAAATGCCACCTTCTTTCTGCCCTACTTAGCACATATACCTACTCCTTACCCTGCTTCTAATGACCTCATCTTTACCCTATCACCTCTTTTCATGTAAGGCACTTATTTGGCAGGCTTATTGTTTATCTGTCTTGCCCATCAGAATGGGGCAAGGATATATGTTTCCTTTGTTCCCTGATATATTCAATAAATTTAGAATAGTATATAGTACTTAGTAGGTACTCAGTAAATAGTTTAGAATGAGTGAAGGAGGTGGTCACCAGGTTGTGTTCAGGTTATAGCTCGGAAAGTGTGACTGTAGTTGTCTTGAGGTATGGAGTCCCCAGAATGGTGGTTGGGTGATGGGCTGAGGTCAGAGGCCTAGTGGCCAACTCCTGCTTCCTCTCACCTCCCACTCTAAGAGGCTCTAGCCAGGTTGATCAAGGTTGCAGCATTGTCTGAGGAGGAAGGTTGATAGGGAATGCAAGTATCAGCTAACTGTGGAAGACAGCCAGATCCCTCAGAAGGAGAAGGGCTCAGAGAAGTGAAGTGTGGCAGGAGGTTGTGCTGAGTTGGGTGGTAGGGAATGCACTTTGCGAAGATGACATTTGAGCAAAGACTTGGTGCCAGGTCCTGCGTATGGGATCAAATCCCAGTTAGGAGGGAGGGAGTGGGGCAGCAATGGGATATGGTAAGCTTATTTCTCTGCTCAACCAGTAATGCTCTAGAGCTCAGAGTCCTCCATGTGCCCTTCTGTATCCACTGAGCAGATGAAGAAAGAGAGAGAGCTTCAAGGATTACAGAGAGATTTTCTTTTAGGGGTCAACTCTAGAAGTGCTGGTATACATCACTACTGTCATCAACCAGAACTCAGTCCTACCTCAGTGTAAGGGATGCTGGAAAATGTGGCCTACCAGTGTGCTCCAGGGGAAAAGTAGGGAGCACTCAGCATCGTTTCTGCCACAGCAGAGACCTTGCAAAATTTTGGGTGAATACTCAGTGTAAAATACATGGAGCAACAGGCAAACACTGCTATGGAGGGAAGAGACATGTGGCCTAGAACAGCCTTTTAGGAAGGCAGTCTTGGAATTTGTGCTACAGAAACATGTGCACAAACATGAATGTACAGGATACACCCCATGTATAGTTTAGAATAATGAATAGTTGGAAATAATGATTTGTCTATAAAATGGAATGCATATAACAATATGAAAATGAAGATCTCCTGATATTGTCTAACAAAATGAAAATTATATTATCTCAGAAAGAATATTCATATACTAATTTTTAACTAATTTTAACTAATATTCATATACTAATTTTTAACTAATTTTTAACTATAACTAATTTTAACTTTACTTGCGTATGCTCTCAAATTCAAAAGGCACAAAAGGCTGTCCATTACAAAGTCTCCCTTTCACTCATTCTTTGGATCATTGAGTTCCTGTCTTTGCAGTTAACCCATGCTCCCAGTTGCTTGTATCTCCTTCCAGAAGCATCTTTTTTTTTTTTTAAAGATTTTTATTTATTTATTCATGAGAGACACACAGAGAGGCAGAGACACAGGCAGAGGGAGAAGCAGGCTCCATGCAGGGAGCCCAACATGGGACTCGATCCCGGGTCTCCAGGATCACACCCTGGGCTGAAGGCAGGCGCTAAACTGCTGAGCCACCTGGGCTGCCCAAAAGCATCTTTTACATACACCAGCAAGTGTATGTATATGTGGGCACACTTGCACATATATGTCTGTATATTTTTATCACCTCCTTTTTTATACAAATGCTAACTTACTATGCAGGTTCTTCACTTTCCTTTTCTCACCTAAAAATTGAAGTTGGCAACCATTCCTTGTCAGTACATAAATAATTCTCTTGTTCTATTTATAACTTCATAATATTTCTATATATGGATATACAAAGGAATTATATTTAAAATTAAGTATTTTCTGTACATACATAGAACTATATGAAAAAATCCTCAAGCTTCATAGCTCTTGCAAAAGCCCAAATGACCTCCATGTCGTTACACTTTTTGGTCCTCATCTCTACAGCTGGCTGGTGGACCCCTGACAAGGATGCTCAGCTTGAGCAAATTTTAGTCAGGTTCCTCTGGGCCTCTTTTTGAGCCCCATCCTGTAGGCTGGCCTGCCCAGCCCAGTATCAGCAAAGAACCCTGCAAAGTGGTTTAGCAAGAATCTCTTTACCTTTGCTATCTGATCAATTCCTTACACCCCATCTTTGATTCTTGCCTTTAGCAAGAAATCCCCTTTCCCTGATGTCCCCTCTTAGTAGTTTTCCATCCACTGACCATCCACTCTGTTTGTTGGCTATAAATCCCCACTTGGCCATGGATTCAGAGTTGAGCCAGATTTTGCTCCCCTATTGCAATACCCTTATTGCAACAGCCTGAATAAAATCTTTCTTATTCTTTTAACAAGTGTCAGATGACTTTTTTCTTTAACTGCCCTCCTACTTTTTTCCCCCTCCTGCTTTCTTTTATTTATTTCTTTTTAATTTATCTTTTAAAGGATTTTATTTAGGGATGCCTGGATGGCTCAGCGGTTGGGCGGCTGCCCATGGCTCAGGTTGTGATCCGGTGATCTGGGATCAAGTCCCGCATCGGGCTCCTGCGAAGAGCCTGCTTCTCCTTCTGCCTGTGTCTCTGCCTCTCTGTGTGTGTGTCTCTCATGAATAAATAAATAAATATTTTTATTATTTTATTTTATTTTTTTAAGATTTTATTTATTTATTCATGAGAGAGAGAGAGGCAGAGACACAGGCAGAGGGAGAAGCAGGCTTTATGTAGGGAGCCCCATGTGGGACTCGATCCCGGGACTCCAGGATCACGCCCTGGGCCGAAGGCAGGTGCTAAACTGCTGAGCCACCCAGGGATCCCCTAAATAAATCTTTTTTAAAAATAAAGGATTTTATTTATTCATGAGAGACAGAGAAAAGGAGGCAAAGGCAGGGAGACGTAGGTTCCCCATGGAGCTGGAAGCCTGATATGGGGCTCAATCCCAGCCCCACATCATGGGGGATCACGTCCTGAGCCAAAGGCAGATGCTCAGTGGACTGAGACAGCCAGGTGCCCTCCCTCCTACTTTCTTGAAACCCTTCTTCCCTTGTCTTTTTTCACACACACTCTGCAGGAGTCCTCCTTCTCTGGCTATTCCTCCCCTCCTACCCAGCCACCATATGGTGGTATTCTTCAAGGCCTAATCCCCATCTCTTCTATTCTCTACTCTGCAGTGATCTCATTCATTATAGAGAATATCAAACAAATCACTGGCTTGCGGATGATTATGTCCAGCCCAGCCCAGTCGGGCTTCCACCTGGCTACACAGACCTATCCTTATATTTCTCTGGGAACACTCAGCCCCACGGCATCCAGGACTGAAGGCATTGTTCCCTCCAGTTTGTCATTCCTCTCAGCCGCCATGCTGTCTCTTGCCACCATGTCCTGGACTCTGGGCCTGGAGTACTCTTGCTCTTGATGGCAAAGTGTGCTCAGTTAATTCACCTTTCAGACCTGAGCTTAGCCCAGAGCCCCTCAGAGAGTCTTCCCTCTCTGCCTCCTCTTCAGAGGGCTGGATTCCACTTCTATGTATTTTCATAGCAACATTCAAGCTTCTCACTCATGACCCCGCTTGAAAAAGGAAATATCAGGCAGATCCAAGTTGAGAGATACTCTGCAAAGTGACTGGACTGGACTCTTCAAAAATATCGGTGTCATGAAAGAAAATACCCAGAAGATGGTACTTGATTAGAGACAAAAGAAACATTGCCCATGCCCAGACCATCCCTAAAAGCCATCATTGGGATAACTGGGGATATTTGAATAAGGACTGCATATTAGATGAATATTGTGCAAATATTAAAAGTCTTGGGTTTGATAATGATATTGAGTTTAATATAGAAGAATGTCCTTTGTGGGAAGTACATGTTGGAGTGTATAGGATCAAAGCCCCATAATAAATACAACTTACTCCCAAACAGTTCAGAAAAAAAAAGTGTTTGTATATATATTTATATATCTATATCTAACTTTAGATATGTACCTATACCTATCATTCATATACATGTGTATTTACACATATGTGACATATTAAGCAACTGGTTTTTGATTTTGGTTCAGGTCATGATCTCAGAGTTATGGGATCAGGATCGACTCCCACATCAGGCTCCATGCTCAGCACTGAGTCTTCTTCTCCCTCTCCCTCTGCTCCTCCTTACCACTTGTACTCTCTATCCAGCAAATAAATAAAAATAAAATCTTTAAAAAAGATATTTTTTTAAAAAGGAAAGAAATACCATGTTTCTCTATCCAGTGAATTATCATTTTACATTTTCTGTTGGGACACCTATCTTGTTTTTTTTTTATATATATTTTATGTATTTATTCATGAGAGATACAGAGAGAGAGGCAGAGACACAGGCAGAGGGAGAAGTAGGCTCCATGCAAGGAGCCCGATGTGGGACTCAACCTGGGAATCTGGGATCACGCCCTGAGCCAAAGGCAGGTGCTCAACCACTGAGCCACTCAGGCGTCCCGGGACACCTATCTTGTACTGCGTTGTATGCATGCACATGTTACAGATGTTAACTTTTAATTTTTCCCTGAGACTTTCAGAATTTTATGAAAGCACTTTATTAAGTCCAAAATTTTCATTAGAGGATGTTGTTTTCTGTATCTCATGAATTTATGAATTCACATCAGGAAACAATTATGTGGATGTCCTTCCTGGTGGGGAGAGGCCTTTCTTCACCCTGCTTCCCCCACCAGACTGCCCTGTGCGTGGAGCTTTCCTAGGCATCAAGGCCACCTTGGTTTGGAGAAATGCCAGAGGTGAAAGCATCAGCTGGACCATGCTTTCATCCTACTTGTCTACATTTGGCTGCAGTCCAAGAAAAAATTTCAGTTCATAGAGGTGCCTGAGTGGCTCAGCCTGTTAAGCATCTGCCTTCGACTCAGGTCATGACCCCAGAGTCCTAGAATGGAGCCCCTGCATCAGGCTCCCTTCTCAGCTGGGAGTCTGCTTCTTCTTCTCTCTGCCTCTTCCCCTACTTGCTTTCTCTCTTTCTCTCTCCCTCTCTCAAATAAGTAAGTAAATAAATAATCTTAAAAAAAAAAGAATTTAAGTTCATAGAGAAGACACCTCATAGTCTGTATTCATGAAGAAGAATAACACACCCAAATGAAATCATCTTAAAACAGGATTGTGATAGCTGTACAGAGTAACATGGTCTTCCCCCAACCCGTTTTTACAGGGGGGTCAGATTTTCAGAAGAGTAAATCTGCCTATTATTTTTTTAAAGATTTTATTTATTTATTCATGAGAGACACACAGAGAGAGAGGCAGAGACACAGGCAGAGGGAGAAGCAGGCTCTACGCAGGAGCCCAATGTGGGACTCGATTCCGGGTCTCCAGGATCACATTCTGCGCTGACAACGGCACTAAACAGCTAAGCCACCAAGCCACTGGGGCTGCCCTGCCTATTGTTTTTAAACCACATTAAACTCATTGTCTTGGCAATGTCCCCGGCCCTGAAGAGAGGCTGAAAGTCCACCTCAGCTTGATTAGATAGTAACCTGGTCTCATTAACTTCATTTGGGAAAGCTGCTCTCTTATTTCACACTCAAACCGTAGATCCTTATCCAGCATTTTCCACCTACCAGATCTGGCAAGGGGGGAAAAAAGAGAGATTAATTTCCTAGATTACAAAGTAGAGTCAGGCAACTACCAGCTGGCCCCAACATTTGCAGCCACGGCAAGAGTGCAGTGGAGGCCCTGCCCCAATACAGCCAATATTTAAAAAGTCAAACTGACAAGATGCTAAAAGAAATATGTCCTGAGCAGCCTGGGTGGCTCAGCAGTTTAGCACCGCCTTCAGCCCATGTATAAAGCTGTAGCTATAAATGATTAAAATCGACAACATTTTATTTTTAAAAAAGATTTTATTTATTTATTCACGAGAGACACAGAGAGAGAGGCAGAGACATAGGCAGAGGGAGAAGCAGGCTCCCTGCAGGGAGCCTGATGCAGGACTCAATCCCAGGACCCCAGGATCACAATCTGAGCCAAAGGCAGATGCTCAACCACTGAGCCTCCCAGGTGCCCCTAGAGTTGACATTTTAAAGGTGATTACATCTAATTTTTTTTAAGATTTCTTTTTATTATTTATTCATGAGAAACACACACACACACACAGAGGCAGAGACATAGGCAGAGGGAGAGAAGCATGCTCTTCACAGGAGCCGGATGTGGACTTGATCCCAGATCCCAGCCGCCCAACCGCTGAGCCACCCAGGTGTCCCAACATTTAATGTTTATTGCTCATGTCTGAGTGATTGATGATGGTTGGATGACTAATAAAATAAGAACAAGTAGAATTCAGAATTATTAAATATTTATTTCATTAAATTATTTTTTTGCCTTCATTTCAGCAAAATCACTGGTTAAAATCAGTATTTTTACTTAATTTGAGAAGCAGCAAGAAAGTGGGTGCTCAGTGGGTGCTTTTCAGGATTGTGAAATATGAAATACATTGCTATGCAAGAACTCAGGATATTCAGAATATCCTACATTTCTGATGGGAATGTAATATGGTGCCACTGCTTTGGAAAACAGTCTGGAAGTTCCTCAATAAGTTAAACGTGGAGTTACCATATGACCCAGCTACTCCCCTCCTGCATGTATCCCCCCAAGAGAGTTGAAAACATATTCACACAAAAATTCGTGCAAGAATTTTCATAGCAACATTATTCATAATAGCCCAACAGTGGGGAAAAGAACCCACATCTTTATCAACTGATGAATAAACAGAATGTGCTATCTCCATACAATGGCATATAATTCAGCCATAAGAAGGGGTAAAGTAGAAATATCAGAAAGGGAGACAGAACATGAAAGTCTCCTAACTCTGGGAAACGAGCTAGGGATGGTGGAAGGGGAGGAGGGCGGGGGGTGGGGGTGACTGGGTGACGGGCACTGAGGTGGGCACTTGACGGGATGAGCACTGGGTGTTATTCTATATGTTAGCAAATTGAACACCAATAAAAAATAAATTTATATATAAAAAAAGAAACTATAAAAAAAGAAGGGGTAAAGTACTGCTCATGCTGCAACACAGATGAACCTTGAAAACATCATATTGAGTAAAAGGAGACAATTGCAAATGACTATATACTATATGATTCTATTTATATAAAATGGCCAGAATTGACAAACCCAGAGACAGAAAAGTAGATTCATGGTTGCCAGGGACTAGGGAGGGGGAGGAATGGGGAGTGAATGCTTGTTAAGTACTGTCTCCTCTCCTCTCCTCTCCTCTCCTCTCCTCTCCTCTCTCCTCTCCTCTCCTCTCCTCTCCTCTCCTCTCCTCTCCTTTCCTTTCCTTTCCTTCTCTCTTTTTATTTATTTATTTACTTTTTAATGTTTTCAAGTTTTTATCTAAATTCTAGTTAGTTGGGACGCCTGGGTGGCTCAGCAGTTGAGCATCTGCCTTTGGCTCAGGGCATGATCCCGGGATCCGGGATCAAGTCCTGCATCGGGCTCCCTGCGTGGAGCCTGCTTCTCCCTCTGCCTGTGTCTCTGCCTCTCTCTCTCTCTCTCTGTTTCTCTCTCTCTCTTTCTCTCTGAGTCTCTCATGAATAAATAAATCTTAAAAAAAAAATTCTAGTTAGTTAAGGGGCACCTGAATGGCTCCGTTGGTTAAGCATCTGACTCTTGATTTCAGCTCAGGTCATGCTCTCAGGGTGGTGAGATCAAGCAAGCCCTGTGTCGGGTTCTGTGCTTGGTGTGGAGTCTGCTTGAGATTCTCTCTCCCTCTGCTTCTTCATTTCACCCCTCATGCAGGTGAACACTCTCTCTAAAGAAAAGGATGTAGGCTGACCGCCTCTCTCCTCTGCTGTCCTGCCCACCGCTCTCTTGCAGTGTGATAAACTTCTAACTCCTTTATAAAAAGAGGAGGAAGAGCACCTGGGTGGCTGTTACTTAAGCCTCCGATTCTTGTTTTAAGGGCATGCTTAAGGGGTCCCTGGGTGGCGCAGCGGTTTAGCGCCTGCCTTTCGCCCAGGGCGCGATCCTGGAGACCCGGGATCGAATCCCACGTCGGGCTCCCGGTGCATGGAGCCTGCTTCTCCCTCTGCCTGTGTCTCTGCCTCTCTCTCTCTCTCTCTCACTGTGTGCGTATCATAAATAATAAAAAAAAAAGAGCCTGCTTAAGATACTTTCTCCCTCTACTACCTCAGCACCACCCCCCTCCCGTCAAAGAAAAAGAATGGAGATTACCTGGAATTCTGGTTCCTTAGGTCTCTACATTTAATTACACTTTTCATTATGGATAATTTATTTTATTTATTTCTTTAGAGTGGGGAGGGACAGAGAGAGAGGGAGAGAATCTTTTTTTTTTTTTTTTTTTTTTTTTTAAGATTTTATTTGGGATGCCTGGGTGGCTCAGTGGTTGAGCATCTGCCTTCGACTCAGGGCATGATCCCGGGGTCCTGGGATCGAGTCCTGCATCGAGCTCCCTGAGAGGAGCCTGCTTTTCCCTCTGCCTATGTTTCTGCCTCTATGTGTCTCTTATGAATAAATAAAGTCTTAAAAAAAAGAAAAATATCAGTAACTTTAACTCAGCAATTCACCATCTAGAAACCCATTTATTTTGTCTTTTTGCAACAGCTTAAGTTAAATTACTTACATGGATCTTTAATTTTCACCCTTTAGTTTTCTCTAACATAAGCATTTAAGGCTGCAATATCTAGACAGTGTTTGTGATATGGTGGTATTGTCACTGTTTTTCATTTCTAAATCCTAAGTGATTTCCACTATGGTTTCTTCATTGACAGTTGAATTATTTAGAAGTTATTTAATGAAGGGGTACCTGGCTGGATCAGTAGATAGAGCATTTGATTCTGGTTCTCGGTTCGTGAGTTCAAACCCCACGTTGGGCGTGGAGCCTACTTAAAAAGAATAAATAAAAAAAAGAATAGATGTTGTTTCATGAATTTCCAAATATGTTTTTCTAATTTTCTTTTTTGGTTAATACTTTCTAATTTGATTGAAACGTGGTCAGGGAGTGACATCAATCCTTTGAGGTTTGGTGAAAAATGTTATGTGTGGTCTTTTTTCATAAAAGTTCAACGTAAGATTCAAAAGAGTGTGTACTCCACAACTGTTGTTCCATTTCTACCCAAAAGATATGCTTTTAACTACTGAGTGCAGTCACTATAGTAACATCTTGATCAAAGTATTACTGAAAGTGATGTGTAAATATCCCATGGATAGTAGTATCGTGAATTTCTCCTTGTAGTTCTGCCCATATTTTATTTATATACAGTATTTTATGCTATTCAGTTAGGTTCACACAAGTTTGTATTTATTTCATGTTCTGGTGAATTAAGCCTTTTATCATAATGGAGTGATCCTTTTTATCTCTAGTAATGCTTTTTGCCCTAAATTCTATTTGGTCTGATAATAACATAGCCACATCTGCTTTCTTTTCCTTTGTTTGTCTAAATATATCCTTTTACATTCCTTTAGTATAAAGCTTTTAAGTGAAAATTTTCAGTTATTTGTATGATATTTATATGACAATCAGCAACCTGTTTGGAATATTTTAGCCACCTTATTTTGTGCTTTATATTTGCCTTCCCTTTTAGTTCTATTTGTCATTGGCTTCTTTTGTACTGATTAAATAGTTTTCTATAATTCTTTTTTTCCCCCCCCTCTGGACAAGTGTGGGATTTCTATTCCTAGCTTAATAATTTTTACCCCAGATATTTTGATACTCACAATGAACTTATTGAAGTCTAAAATTAATGAATAGCTTTACTATCCTTCACATCATAGAGGGATAATTGGATACATTGACCTCACATCCTCTATTCCTTATTTTGTTTTTCATCTTGTTATTTTAAGCCCGGCAGACGTTTTTTTAATGTTTTGTACCATAAATGTTCTTCATTTTTTCCTTCTTTTTTTTTTTTTTTCTGGATTGCTCTCCTTCTGTCTAAAGTATATCCTTTAGAATTTACTGCAGCTCTGTTGGAGGCAACCCCTCTACACTGTTAGCTTGAAATGTCTTCATTTTGCTTTCATTCTTCAAGAGTATTTTTACTGATTGCAAAATTCCAAGTCGACAGTTGGTGAGAAAAAAAGAGTTAACATAGCAGGCTCAAGACTGCTATCTTTAGAAAGGACTGCTTACAAGGATGGCCCTTGGCTGGCATTTGGGCCCTTGGATTTCAGAAGGGTTCCCATCATTCCCTAACTGACAAGAATGTCTTACTGTGTTGAAACTATACCATATGGTCTCTGCTGAACATCTGCTCTCCTACTGGAAGTCCGGAATTTTGATGTGTGCTAGACAGGGGTGCCTACGTTACCAGTTCCCAATACAAATCTTACACAGTCTCTAATGAGCTTTCCTGGTGGACAACATTTCACACGTGTTGTCACAATTCCATTGGAAGAATTAAGCACATCCCGTGTGACTCCACTGGGAGAGGACTCTTGGAAACTTGCACCTGGTTTCCTTTGGACTGTGCCCCATGCACCATTTCCTTTTTGTTTTTTCTTTGTATCCTTTTACTGTAATAAATCATTGCACGAGTCTGACTATATGCTGAGTCCTGTGACCCCTCCTGGTGAACTGTTGAACCTGAAAGAGCCGTGACACACAGTCATTTCATCTCAGAACACTGGATATATTCCACCATTTTCTGGCTTCCAATCTTGCTGGCGAGAAGTTAGCTGCAAGTCTTGATGTTATCCTTATATTCTCAGCTCAAGCACAGTGATTGTCATATGGTTGGAACTCAAGTACTTGCTCAAAAATGGTGGAGAAGGGGATTCTACAGGAAGAAGAGGTCCTAGGTCGTTAAATACCCAGAGGCTTTCCTGCTCATAATAACTTGTGACCTGGGCTGCCTGAAGAACTACTAAGGCCTGGAAATAAGCAAGAAGCTGTCTCCAGGATGAAAGATTAAAATACCCTTTATTTTTTTTTTTATTTTATTTTTTTTTTTTTTAATATTTTTTTTCTTTATTTATTTATGATAGTCACACAGAGAGAGAGAGAGAGAGAGAGGCAGAGACATAGGCAGAGGGAGAAGCAGGCTCCACACCGGGAGCCCGATGTGGGATTCGATCCCGGGTCTCCAGGATCGCGCCCTGGGCCAAAGGCAGGCGCCAAACCGCTGCGCCACCCAGGGATCCCTAAAATACCCTTTAAATAACCCCGGCAACACTGAGGCACCTGCCTCTGTCCGCTGGACTCCCAGGTCAGATGTGGGACGCACAGACTGAGAGACATAGAAGCTGAGGATCAAGGATTCCTGATACTGGCCATGTGGGGAGGAGGGTTTAAGGGCCAATGGGTGGGAAGACAGGAAGAGGCTGGAGGTCCATGCTTAGTTTCGGGGGAGAAGGAGCAGATCTCTATGTGGAATGGCTGCAGAGGAAGATACACAAAATGCAGAATTTGGAGGGTGGGGTCAAGCCCCAGAGCAGAGAGACGGTGGGGAAAGTTGGTCTTGGGAGACAGGATACAGGGCTTGTGCAAGTAACCTCTTTCCTTGCTTCCAATGTCTTTCGCTCCAGTCTGTCCTGAGGGAGGTGCTAGAAATTAATACAAATTCCCGAAGCTTGGGTTCCAAAAGGGAGTTCTGTGCTCATTATGTTGCTGATGACTCCAGTTATCTGTAAACACTTTAGTTGGTCTACTCCTGCTTGTGACCCTACAAGATCATCTTCTTTTTTTTTTTTTTTTTTTTTTTAACCTAACCCAGACTTGGTCTCAGGAGGTCCTAATTCCACCTCAAATCACCTTTGAGCACAGCCAGAGGGTGGGAGAGTTACACCCTGGGGTAAGACTGTAAGTGGTCCCAACCAAGGATACAAAAGAACCATTTGCTAGACCACTGACTGCCTACAGCATTCGCCCCACCCATAGCCTGTTTAGCTCCCCCAAGAAGACATCTGGATGCCCTCTCAGGGGAGGCAGTGATAACCACTGGGGCTACCCTTTGGTTGTATGCAAGCTGTCTACTTGCCTTCTGCCAGGACAGAAAGTATAGTTGGTGTAGGAACCAGATGTAATTTAAAGGAGGTATGATAAGCACCTCTTTCTGCACATTCTTTCCTCTTTATGAGTCACACTAATCTGGGCCAATCCCCCTGGGATGAGTGTTGTTTTTGATGGATTATTTTGGTCAGAGGAAACAGTCTCAGGGCTTTTACTTGACCTTTCCCACCTTCCCTACAGGCTAAGGACCATGTGGGGTTATTCCCATTGGCAAGCATGTCCATTCCAATGATCTATTTGTGGATCAGGGAAATGAGCATCAGGTGGATCTATGGACACTGTGGATCCACTATGACTTGCTCTGGCCCAGGACTCCACAAATGACCTTGCTTTTGTAATGATGATGCTTCAAGTCTCTACTTTTCAGTGTTAACTCAGGTCCTGTGTCCAACAGTCCTTGAAATGTCTGGTTATTCCCCTTTCCTCTGGGGTCCTTTTATTTTTTTAACTTATTTATTTTTGAAAGATTTTATTTATTTATTCATGACACACACACACACACAGACTGAGAGAGAGACAGGCAGAGGGAGAAGCAGGCTCCATGCAGGGAGCCCGATGTGGGACTCGATCCTGGGACTCCAGGATCACGCCCTGCGCCGAAGGCTGACGCTTAACCGCTGAGCCACCCAGAGATCCCCAACCTCTGAGGTCCTTTTGGAGATCCATTTGGAAAAGGACTGAGGGCATCATTACCATGTACATTTGCCATGACATTGTATAGGATCCTTCCTTATGCAGCCCAGCCTCCCTTTCAGTTAGAAGTCTGAGGGGCAAGGGATCATAATTTTTTATTGGGATGGCTGCCTTGAACCTTTATCATCCATCCTGATTCCCTTTAGTTGTATAAATTAAGCTATATCTTGCCCCCTAGGAATACTATGTTTTAATACCATCTCTCTAATTCTCTGTGAGAACAGACTCCTCTGGCTGCCATGAATCACTACTGTTCTTGTCATGTATTACAGTCAGCTCACCCATCTTGCTGCTGGCAGTGGCTGGCCGTCACCCGGCCTCGGTTATTCTGAGATTCCGTCATCCCTATTAGGATTAGAAGCATTCTTTCTTTCTTTCTTTCTTTCTTTCTTTCTTTCTTTCTTTCTTTCTTCTTTCTTTCTTTCTTTTTTTTTTTATTTCATTTATTCATGAGAGACAGAGAGAGAGAGAGGCAGAGATATGGCAGAGGGAGAAGCAGGCTCCACATAAAGAGCCCAATGTGGGATTTGATCCTGAGTCCTCAGGATCACGCCTGGAGCTGAAGGCAGAGGCTCAACCACTGAGCCACCCAGGCGCCCCAAGCATACTTCTTTCTTAACTGGCATCTCCCATCTAGCCCTGGTCTAGAAAGGAGCCACCACTGAACTTCTCACTTATGCTGCTGGCCATGTTCACCAGCCCAAGCCTTCTCACTCAAGAGAATAAAACATTCTTCAGGTCTTCTTGTGGCCACCTGGTGGGTTTTCTTTTTTTTCTTTTTTCTTTTTTTTCCTGGTGGGTTTTCTGTCTCAGTAGCCTCTCTACACTAGCAGGCCCATTTCTCTGAGTTTTTGGATCCCTTCACCCCTATTTGCCATGGTGGTTCTGACAGTTCTGTTTCCCTTAGTGTGGGCCATTGCTTTTCCTAAGTTTCCATGAGCCAGCCAAGTGGAGCTTTTTTTTTTTTTTTTAAAGATTTTATTTATTTATGAGAGAGAGAGAGAGAATGTGTGTGTGTGTGTGTGTGTGTGTGTGTGCGCATACGTGGGGGGAGGGGCAAAGGGAAAGGGGCAAGCAGATTCCATGCTGAGCACAGAGACAGATGTGGGACTGGTTCCCAGGACCCTGAGATCATGACCCGAGCTGAAGTCAGATGCTTAACCTACTGAGCTACCCAAGCACCCCTAGAGCATTAGTGCATTGCCAGGGTGCTAAATCCTGTACTACACGACAGTGCTCCCAGCTTAATCCATTCTCCCTTATCTAACTTCATGTTTTGCCTTACTTGGTGCAGCATGAAGAGAACCCAGTCCCGTGGATTCCCCAGCTCCTGCTGGACACATTGGCCATGTCCTGCAGTTCCTCTGGTGTTCCATCCCATCCTCACCCTGTAGGCCTGCTATCTTACTGCTGTGGCCAAGCAGCAGGTAGCCCCGGCACTCCAGCAGCTCTAAGGTCTGGCTGATATGTGGGCAAAGAACAGTGAGCCCTTTTTCAGATTGGACACTTTAAGAAAGAACGAAAGAGGGACGCTTGGGTGGCTCAGCGGCTGAGCATTTGCCTTTGGCTCAGGGCGTGATCCTGGAGTGCTGGGATCGAGTCCCACATCAGGGTCCCTGCATAGAGCCTGCTTCTCCCTCTGCCTCTCCCTCTGCCTGTGTCTCTGCTGCCCTGTGTGTGTGTGTGTGTGTGTCTCTCTCTCTCTCATAAATAAATAAATAAATAAAACTTTAAATAAATAGATAAATAAATAAATAATAAAAGATAGAAAGAAAAAGAAGCCACTCCATCAAATACTATAGGTAGTTGTGCTGACAGGGACTTAGACCAAATCCTTTTTCCTTCCTTTAGGCAACATTGAATGAGAGTGGACACAACCACGACTCCTCTTAGGACAACAAGGCCAACTTAGAAGATGGATTGCAATCAGGCTTCCCATCCAGCCCAGGCTAATTTAATATGTCATTATTTTTGGTGCCAGAAGAGGTGTTGGTTATTGTACATACCCTGCCTTGACTGGTCAGCAGACAACCCAGGGCAGTGTGATCATCTATCACCACTCACATGAGATAGGTTAGACTGTTTACTAGTGGCAGGCAATTATGTACCTGATATTCCCTGTAAACAGTACTGTTCACTTGGGGCAAAGGTATATTCGAAGTGTAACTATCCAGCTATCATATAGCCCAGCCCAACACTGTGTCCTGTCCGAGATGATTTAGATTCTGCTAATAGCAAGTTCAAGTCACCTCAGCAGCAGCATTTTGCTAATGTGAAGTCAAGGTCCAATTCTTACAAGACTGGTGATTGGGATTAGCCATGTAAAGGAAACTTAAGTACCAGAAAGAACCTATAAGAGAGAATACTTTCTAGAAAAATACTTCCAAAGTATTCAAAGGAGGACCTCTCAATGGTTTGTCAGCGGGTCAAAAGGGGTAAGACAGATTCAGCAATCCAAGGGAATTTTGTGGGCTTTTTTTATATGTTGGGCCCAAAGTCTCCACTTTTCCAGAACTTAATTTAAGGTCTCCACTAGAATAGGTGTCCTGTAGTTAGGTTGAGGGCAGTAGTGATATTGTGGGACCAGGTTACTGAAGTGCTCCAAGATGACAGGCAGAGCCAGGTGTTCTGCAGCCAAGAAAGGTCTAAGGTATTCCTTCACCACGAGCCTGGGTGGTTGCTCTACGTACATGGTCGCGTAGTTGGTATATCCAGTCCCTGCAATCCACTGGCTCCTGTTCATGAATCACTGAACACATAGCAACATACATTTTGGAGGGTTTATTTAGGACAAGCACAATTGACTCCAACTGTCCATTGGGAAGAGTTTTCTTTTTCGTGCAAAGTTGTAAACACTTGTTTTCTGTGACTGCACGGCTGCAGGGACCAAGCACATTCCATTGGCCTTTAACTTGACTGATCCATCTATGAATGGGGCCCAGGCATCCTCTGAGACCTTGGTGCACTAGTGCCCCCAAGAAGCTGGAGGCGCTGGCACCAACTTTTCCTCTGGGGTCACTGCATCTGGGGATGTCTGATCTCATTTTTATGCAGCATCATGACTCTTTTGATGCCTGGAGGCTCCAGCCTGTGGAGTAGCCAGTCACTGACTTTTGCAGTTTAAAAGGCTCACAGGTGGGGCATCTGGGCGACTCAGTGGTTAAGCATCTGCCTTTGGCTCAGGTCATGATCCCAGAGTCCTGGGATTGAGTCCCACATCGGGTTTCCCACAGAGAGCCTGCTTCTCCCTCTGCCTGTGTCTCTGTCTCTCTCTCTGTGGGTCTCATGAATAAATAAAGAAAGAAAATCTTAAAAAAAAAAAAAAAAGACAAGAGAAAATGCTCACCGGGACAAACTGGTCAGAGGGGGTGGGCAGCGCAGACAGACTGTGGGACAGTGGTCTTAAGCACTCCTGCCCACACCAGCTCTTCCATCAGTGAGGTAGGCTCATCCCCACATCCTGTACTGCCTCCCCACGCCACAGGGCCTGGCTGGGGCACCTGCTGGGTCCCTCACGGATATTCATTCCACTGGCACTGTCTTTGTAGCATCTGCCCAGTGGGGTCTCTTACCATCAAGAGAAGTTCTACACATACTTGAAATAGCTGTGTGTCCCCACACTGTGGAGGATGCATGACCTGGATACAATTGTTCCTGTGGGCTAAGTTCATTCTTGAAGGGGACTCAGCTGGGAGTAACTAGCAGTGAATACCCTGGCAGCTTGAGGAGTGAGTCCTGATAGGGATTCAGGGAAGTGTCCGGAGGTCTACTACTCACCCTAAAGTCATTGTGTTCATACTGCCACCACAATGAGACTCCAGCAGGCTGTCACATCATTCTGGGAGGCTAGCCACTTCTAGGAGATACGGCATGTGGTAACATCAGGGAATTCCATGATTTGGGCACACAGCCCACATTTTTTTGTCATAAAATAGTGTCTCATGGCCAAATAATTTGTGGGACACCATTATAATTGAATAAGCATTTGTAAATCTACATACAGTGATTTGGTAGAAGTGCTGTGGGCAGGTAAACAAATCCATACCAAGAATATGTTTGGGGATGCCTGGGTGGTTCAGCGGTTGAGTATCTGCCTTTGGGTCAGGCCATGATCCCGGAGTGCTGGGATCGAGTCCCACATCGGGCTTCCTGCATGGAGACAGCT
This sequence comes from Canis aureus, assembly GCF_053574225.1. Classification (NCBI taxonomy): domain Eukaryota; kingdom Metazoa; phylum Chordata; class Mammalia; order Carnivora; family Canidae; genus Canis; species Canis aureus. The sequence continues at coordinate 28,019,067 of NC_135622.1, read as the reverse complement.
TCTCCTTCTGCCTATGTCTCTGCCTCTCTCTGTGTGTGTATCTCTCATGAATAAATAAATACAATCTTTATTAAAAAAAAAAAAAAGAATATGTTTCTGTTCACTTTCCTTCATTGCCCACCACAACCACATAGGGGAGGTCAATGCAGATGTGGTAACAGTCATTAGCCCTGCATCTTTCAAATTTTTATGGAACTAATTTCTGCAATGTCCCAGAAGCACAGAATTTTGGGGTATTATCTTGGCTGTAGGAGGCCTATTCAAGGACTTCATTTGGCTGTTCTTACTGTAGTAGACCTATTCGTCTGGTAAAGGAAGCAAGGCTGGCAAAATAGCCACACGGTGTGTCTGGGATCCCACCTGACCCTCTATGAGATGGACTCTGGCCAACACTTATCCTTCTGTCCTCTCTAATCCTTTCTCCAATGAATCACAGTGCTCCAGGGATTAGGCTCAGATAAGCACCAGTATCTACAAATGTGGCTTTCAGTAAAATGATCATAGACTGAGATTAAAGCACCTGATTCCCAATCCTCTCTCTTGTTAGGCGTGTATTGGGAAAAATCCTTAAACTCTCTGAGCCTGTTTACTCATTTGTAAAGCCAAAAATATTCTTCTGATTGTTTCTTGTTTGTGCTGATATGATAAGATTACACATCGAGTGCTTTGCACCCTGCCTAGGATACAGCCTAACACCCATCAGGACCATCCACTTCTTCTAGAAAGCATAAAGAAGAATAGAAATATATATTACTATCTATGAGTATTTTAATACCTCATTTTATGCATTTTTAATAATTTCTCATTTATTTCTAATTTTTGTTACTTCTTTTTTTAAAGATTTTATTTATTCATTTGAGAGAGAGAGAGAGAGAACACGTGAGCATGGGCAGGGGGTCAGGTAAAGGCAGAGGGAGAAGCAGACTCCCTGCTGAGCAGGGAGCCCAGGACCCTGGGATCATGACCTGAGCTAAAGGTAGATGCCTAGCTGACTGAGTCACCCAGGTGCCTCTTTTTTGCTTCTTAATAACAGAACTTAGGGATAGGAACTTAGGTCTAGGTCACTCATTAGGTTGAATGAATATTCTTACGTGACAGATTGGATAGTAAGGACCAGAGAATCAAATGACTTGATCCTTATCTTCCAGTAATTGAGCTATGAGATTTATCTCTTACTTCTTAACATCTAATCTGTACCCCTAGTCTAGGATTTAATTTGGGAAAGATTTTATAAAAGTTCATAAGACTGTAGAAAATGTGTGCTCTAACCATAGCTTGTAGCAGTGTGAATTGGTAAAGCATTGCTGTAGAGCAAATATCAAATTAAAACACCGATTTCTGGATGCCAGCCTTAGTTTGTGATCCAGTAGGACTGCGGTGGGGCCAAAGAATTTGCATTTATGATAAGTTCCCAAATGATGCTGATCCTGATGCTGCTGGTCCACAGACCACACTTAACTACTGATGTAGAGTATTCAGAGTTTTCTGTTACTTTTTTTTTTCTTTAGAGAGAGGGAGTAGGGGAGGGGCAGAGGGAGAGGGAGAGAGAGAATCTTCCGTAGGCTTCATGCCCAGCACAGAGCTGAGCCTGACTCAGCGGGGCGGGGCCGGGGGGGGGGGGGGGGGGGAAGTACGGGGTTGGGTTGGGGTTGATCTCACAATTCTGAGATCATGACCTGAGCCAAACTCAAAAGTCTGATGCTTAACAAACTGAGCCACCCAGGTTCCCTGAGTTGTGGTAACATTTAATTGAAGCCAGAAAAATATTCATAAACTTTGACCCAGAATAAATGAAAATGAGCAGCCCCCACCTCAATATTTGCTTCGGATGCTCCCCAACTGATCCCCCAGGGTCTTGCCACAGCCCCTCCTGGTCATGTGGATAAGCCCCTCAGCAACAGTAAGCACAGTGGAGGCCTGACTCATGGGGGCAGGGGGTAGCCAGGTTCTCAGGGTGTGGCTAAGGCAGCAGAGAGGAAGGGCATTTGGACGAGCCCCAGCCCTTCAGCCTACTTAAGTGTTTCCCATGGCCAGTGTAAGCATCTAACACATCACAGATTTGACTGATTTATCTCCTTTATTGCTTGACTCCCTCACCCCTCTACAGTGTAAATTCCCTAGAGCAAGAATTTTTGTGTTTGGGGCAAGAACAGTGCACGAATCATAGCAGGTGTTCGATAAGTACTGATAGAATGAATGACTATACACCCACATCTTTATGTTCATGATACTGTTTCTATAAGGATCTGCAAGGAAATGGCAGGAGACCTCCTGTGGGTAAGGGAAATGGGAGAAAGAGTGGGAGTGAGTATAATTTTCACTGACTCTGTTCAGCCTTTGAATTTTTCCTACCCATTGTTAAAAACAAGACAAGAGGCTCCAAATAAAATTGTTCATGCTGCGCCCCACATCACCAAACCAAGAGTGACAGAAAGGGAATAATACTAAAGCAGTCGATCAGGAGTCACCTGATCAACACTAGTTAGGCGACCTGCCTGAGAGACCCCTGCCATCCCCTAAGGGAAATCAACCTTGCAATACCCTATCCATTTTTCCCCCTAATATGACTTCCTTCCTTGTTCCTGCCCCTTCTGGCTATAAAAGTCTTTCATTTTGTATAGCTCTTCAGAGCTCTTTTCTGTGTGTTAGGTTGAATGTTGCCAGATTATAATTACTTTTTGCTCAAATAAGCAATTTTTAATGTGCCTCAATTTATCTTTTTTTAAGATTTGTTTGAGGGATGCCTGGGTTGAGCGCCTTCCTTCAGTTCAGGGTGTGATACTGGAGTCCCAGGATCGAGAACTAGGATCGAGTCCCACATTGGGCTCCCTGCATGGAGTCTGCTTCTCTCTCTGCCTATGTCTCTGCCTCTCTCTCTCTGTGTCTCACATGAATAAATAAATAAAATCTTTAAAAAAAAGATTTGTTTATTTGAGAGAGAGAGAGAGAGAGAGAGAAGAGAGAGCACAAGTGGGGGTAGGGGAAGAGAGAAAGGAAGGAGACAATCCTCAAGTCGACTCCCTGCTCAGCATGGAGACCCATGAGGGGCTTGATTCCAGGACTCTGAGATCATGACCTGAACTGAAATCAAGAGTCAGATGCTCAACTGACTGAGCCACCCAGACACCTCTATCTTTTAACACTATGTATTTTACCTAGCTACTCAAAAATAAGTTTGATCCTTCTTCTTCTTATTATTTTAAGTAAGCTCTACATCCATTGTAAGGCTTGAACTCACAACCCTGAGATCAAAAGTCACATGCTCTATCAACTAAGCCAGCCAGGTGCCCCTAGAGCCCTATTATTGATTAGGAAAAACAAGTTGTAAGAGAAATAATGGGAAAAAAAACATAAGGACCACACACCACTAAGTATGGTGAGATGGTCACATGGGGCTGCTTGAGAATACCCCCAGACAGGCTTGAGGGAAAGCTCAATGCTTACTGAGTGTCCTGCCATGCGGCCTACATGGTCTGGACCTGAGGCCACACCTCAACCCCTCCCTGTGCCTGGCCTTGCCCCAGACTAACCCTGAGTGGGTGGTTCCCAGAGTTCCCTCCTGGAAACCAGAAGTTTCCAGCCCTTCCCACCCACCCATCTTAGTTACAAGTGTCAAGTAACCGCAGTCGGTAAGTTAATGGCAGAAAGAGAGACTTGCCTGTAGCTGCTTCTGGAAGGAAAAAGTACCTTTAACCCCCATGAGCTAAAAGGCCAAATGAGCACCCAGAGGTCTAGAAGGGAGACAGAAGAAAATACATAGAGAGAAATGGGAGGAGCTGTGCACTAGGTCTCATGTAATTAGTAAGCATCTTGGGGTGGGAATGAGGGGTTACTGGGTGTGGGGTTAAGGAGCTAGAGGTCCCTGAGACCAAAGGAGGAAGCCCAAGTGGAATCACCAAGAGAAGCAGCTTGGAACTGGGAGAGCCAGACAAGAGATCTGTTAGAGGAATTTCAGAAAGAGAGACAGTAAACTGTAAATGCGCTCCTGGCTTTGTTCAGGAGCGCCTTCCACCTGAGGTGACTGCCCATCTAATTATTTATTCAATAAATGTTTACTGTTGTGTCAGACCCTATGTCAGAAATAGGGTCTTTCTGGACTTATCCAGGAAGCCTCAAATATCAGTGCCTCGTAAAAAGTCTCTAGAAGACCTCTTCCATGACTATTGGCCTTCTTGACCTCAGCAGATGTGGAAACTCTAGGAGAGGGGGGCCTCCTTCCCCTCTGGATCTTTCTGTTGCCTCTGACGGTACAGCAGCATCTGTGCTTGCCCAGCAGAGGGCAGCCAGAGCCTGGGCACCACTTTCCTAGCAACTTGCTTAGGAAACTGGACAGATGGGTACCTAGCCCCCTCACTGGCCACTGAAGCTTGGGCATGGTGCCCACTTGCTGGCGGCAGCAGCCCGAGAGAAACAGGATGCACCAGCAGGCTGTAAAAAAAAAAAAAAAAAAAAAAAAAAGGCTGTTTTGAATTCTCTCTAAGCTGTGGCAGCTCTGCCTGGCAGATGCTCAGCCCTGGCGCTGTGCCACATTCACCCTCTCTAGGGTCCTGGGACGAAGGATCATTTCTTTCTCATCCCATTGCAGGCTGCTTGCCCTGTTTCTACTCGTTCAGGATCTGGTTTTCCAAGGCATAGAGTCCCCAGAGCTGGAAGGGACTTGGGAACTGCTGGTCTAGGAGTTGCCATTTCAAATAACTTCAAATGCAGGCAGGGAGCCTCAATTTGTCTTACTGACTCAGGGTGAGACGGTGGGGAATGACAGTGGCTGTGTGAGCTGGAGACAAGCCTGGCCAAAGCACCTACATTCACTGGGCTCCTCACCAAGAGGAAAAGAAAACACCTGGGGCTGCGCTGGGACGCTGGCTTCCAGGCCTCTCTTTCATCTTATGGTGAGAAACTGAGGTCCTGAGAGGGAACACAATTTGCCCAAGATCAGGCCCGATTATTCCCTTTCTCACCAGTGGGGTCCCTTTGGTGTCATTCCCCTCTTTCAAACTCGGTAGCTGGGCAGGATTGGACTTCCAGCTCCGCCTGCCCTGCGGGCTGCTTGGTCCTGGATTACTTCATTTCCTTCCTTGGCCTCCGATCCCCTGTTTGGAGAAAGTAGCCTCCCCCAGGATACAGGGCCCTCCTTTTCCTCACAGTGAGTCACAGCTTCGGAGCTGACTTGCGGACAGCTTGACTCCAAGACAGAACTTCCCTCCCACTGCTTTTTCCAATGAATACCTCCAGCTGTGGCACACTGTGGCACTCCACTTCCTCTGGCCACCTCGGGACAGCTAGAAACTTCTATTTACTCAGGTCTTTTACTCCTTGAAATGAGGTCCTATGGAGAAGTACCCAGGGGACTTTCAACCTTAATTCCCCAGATCTCACCAAGAAGTAATGCCTAGTGGCATGAAGTGCTGATTCCCCACATTGTGTGAAGAAGGTCCCAGGGATACAGCATGTGTCTGTAGTGGCTTTGCAAGGATTGAGCATGGTTTTTTAAAAATCCAGTGTTGGGGCACCTGGGTGGCTCAGTAGGTTAAGTGTCTGCCTTTGGCTCAGGTCTTGATCCCAGGGTCCTGGGATGGAGCCCCACACCAGGTTCCCTGCTCAGTGGGGAGCCTGCTTTTACCTCTCCCGCATCCCCTGCTTGTACTCTCTGTCAAATAAATAAATGAAATCTTAAAAAATTAAAAAAATTAAAGTCTTTTAAAAAATAATAAATTAAAAAATCCAGTGTTATACAAGTGTATCCTCAACGCAGGCATGCTGGCATTTTCACCCTGTCCAGGAGAATCAGCAGGCTTGGTGGAGATGCCTCATTAGGGCTCAGCCTCCTGAGTGGCAGGAATAGGGCTGTGGCCTCATTACCTGTCATAGAGACACCTTTGGTACCTGGGATGGAGCCAGTCCTGTGAGGAGTGTCAGTTGTTCTCACCATGAGTAATCTGGGTGAGGATTATTAGCTCCTGCTTGCAAGCACCTCCCAAGCAGCTGTGCAAAAGAGGGTCCTGAAAATCCCATCTCAAGAGAACATCATCTCAAGAATATCATTTGGGGGGAGGAAATAAGGGCATTTAACTACTTATTCAAGGGAAAAGAAAGAGAAAAAGTGAAAACTAGACTAATGAGATTAGTTAGCTGCAGGGCATGGTGAAAACAGGATGGAAAGGCCAGAGGGAATGAGGGGGATGATGCTTCTCTGAAATATCTTCTTGTTCTGACTTGGCTTTTGGAGCCGTTTTGATTTTTCAAAAAATAAATTTATTTTCATTTCAAAAATAAATAAAAATAACACGAAAGTCACTAGGATGGGGAAACCCCTAAAAATGGAATATACTTAGAAATAAGTAGTAAAGAATGCCCTTTGACTTCTATCTCACATTCCAGTGAAAATAATTGTTCCCTTATATGTTAAACATTACCCTGCAGTTCACTTAACCCGTGCAACATCTCTAAATGGTAGGTGCTGTTACGATCCTAGTTTTACAAGAGAGGAAGTCATGCCTCAGTGGGATTCAGGAAGCTGCCAAGGTCCCAGGGACTTGAACTCAGATTTTGTACCAGGTCTGTAGGAGGTCTCAGTTCTCAGATCATATTATATTCTCAGCTCTGTGTCAGACACAGAAGAATGAATTAGCCCCTCTGGGTTCTAAGAATCTACAACCTCAGTAATTAACATTTAACACCATGAAGCTATAAAAATAGGGAAATGAATTAGTCCCTTATCATTCATAAAGATGTAAAGGCCATAAAGATTTCAGGAATTCTGAGCATTCCTTGAGGGCTGGCTTCCTGGAGATGAGATTGTAGGTAGGATTCAGATTGGTGTGGGAAAGGGGGCGAAGGAATTCCAGGCAGTAGAACCCACTGAGAGCAGAGGTGCAGGAAAGGGGTTGGTGCGGGGAGTCAAGAAGACCAGCCTTTGCAGAACAATGGACAACATAGAAGAGTGCATACGTAACCTTCTTGGAGATGTGTTGGGGTTCAAAATCAAGCTGAACATTATGGGAGGAAGGTGGCCACAGTGAGGCTGGGATGAGGTAGGTGAATTCTCACAGGCCCTAGACGTTAGCCCTTTCATAGCTGTAAATTGATATTTGATATTTGTCTAGACTCTTTCCAGTTAGTAGGGGCTCAACGAAATTACTAGGAAAAGGTAGACACTATAGTCTGGATCAACAGGTTCAAAACTCCTTTTGCATGCAAAGGAGAAATGAAATGCTAGCTCTTTTGTTGCTTTTGCTCTCCTCTTCCATCTCTACTTCCTCCGCGGAGATTCACAAGCAGGAAGAGGAGCCACTCCCAGCTTGTTTGCTGAGCGGAAAGGCAGACTGTTAGCCTTGCACCAGTCTCAAGCCAGCCTGCGGGCAGCCCCCGGGCTATGCAAGGAGAGGTGTTAAGGGAAAGCACTTCTCATCTCCTCAGCTGGAGGGTTTAATGCTCAGCCGGGATAATGAGAGGAGACAGGGAGGGCCAGCAAGGAGGCTGGGGGATACAGAAGGAAGGAAAGCAGGCCGAGCCCAGTGGGCAGACACCAGTGCTGGTTCTGGCTAGGTAGCAAAGCGGAAACATGAAGAAAATAAAAACCTGGACATTTGTATCAGACGAATGTTTAACTGTATATCCTAAGTTTTTATCAGCACCCATATTCAGATAAACCTGAAAAGCTTATCTTGAACCAGGGACCATTACAACAATAGCTTTCAAATTGCTGCCCTCAGGACGCCTGGGTGGCTCAGTGGTTGAGCGTCTGCCTTTGGCTCTGGGTGTGATCCCGGGGTGCTGGGATGGAGTCCCACATCGGGCTCCTCACAGGGAGCCTGCTTCTCCCTCTGCCTTTGTCTCTCTTGCCTCTCTGAGTGTGTCTCATGAATAAATTACTAAAATCTTAAAAAAAAAAAATTGTTGCCCTCCATGTGGTGTAGGGTCATCCCCTTGTGAAACAACAGAACTGATCTCACATCTCTCAGAGGATGAAGTCATCATCTGGCCCCTTCTGATCTTTTCATTGCTGCCTGCTGCCTGTTCCCTCCCCAGCACCGGCCCCCAACCCTGCCTCGGGGCAGCCTCACCAGCCCCAGCCACACACCACCTCCTAGGGGAGCCCGGGGACTTTGGGGTGAAGTGGTGGCTCCCTCCTTGGAACTGGGAGGAGGGGCGCCCACTCCTCTGTCTGTGTGGTTTTCATATCCTGTTCCCAGTGACTGTTTGTCTTTCCACCCTCAGGCTCGGAGCTTAGTCTTGCTTTTTTTCTGTACTAGAGCAAGATACAGTTTTTGACAGTATTTGTTTAGTATTTGAGGAATGGCCATTTTCCCTTACAACAATGTTCCTTAAACTTTTTAAACCACAGCTCTCAGTAAAAAATATCTTTTACACCATGACCCAGTTTACGCAGACTCATCATACACACACCTAACTGAAACAAAAGTTTCAAGAAATAATACTTACTGTGTTAGATGCACTCTGATATTTTCTCTTTTATTTCTCTCTCTTTCCTTCTCCTTTAAAGTGTTTATTGGGACTTGCAGGTGGAAAGCCACAGTCCTAAAGAAAAAAAAGCTGTTGTAGCTCAAATGAGAAGAGCTTCCCTTCCAAGCCAGGATCAGATTAGGATTAAGCTGTAAACAAATGAGGGCCTCAGCCAGCCCTGATGTGCGGACCAGAAGGGCTTTGGCCTTATTATGAAGCAGAGGGCTGGGTGGGCTTTATTGACCATTGATGGACCTCAGCGCGGGGCTACTGTGACCATTGGCATCTTTCCTGTTCGGACCCTCACAGTTTTCCTTCTTTCCTTGACATAGCCATCCCCACCTCACAAAGAGGTCCTCCCGTGGCACTCCGTGCAGACCTCTGTGATTGCTCTTATCATGCCAGACCGAAATGTAAGTCTTTTCCCCGTGGCTGGCTGCTCAACTGAATTCCTGGAGGGGGCCTAGCTTTCCTATGTCAAGAAGGGGTTGGGGTGTGTCTGAGATGAGTGGCTGCACTCTTGGGGTCTGCAGGCGCTCGTCTCTTCTTGACTGCGGCCTGGGTAGGGGGTTGCCACGGGCTCAGGGTGGTGAGACCAGGGAGAAGCAGGCAGGGTCAAGCTGCTCTGGAGCAGGATGGGCAGGTGCTGCCCACAGGCAGGAAGCAGTGGTGCCCGGAATTCAACAGGGAATTTACAAAACTCATTTATCTCTTCACTTTGTGTAGAAATCTCACAATTTAAGAAATGAAGACACCTGGGTGGCTCAGCAGTTGAGCATCTGCCTTCGGCTCAGGGCGTGATCATGGGATCCAGGATGGAGTCCCTCAATGGGCTTCCTGCGGGGGGCCTGCTTCCCTCTCTGCCTTGTCTGTGCCTCTTTCTCTCTCTGTCTCTTTACAAATAAATAAATAAAATCTTAAAAAATAATAATAAAGGAAGACGATAAGCCTGAGCTTCAGGGTAAACTTTGACACTCGAAAGCAGGCTCTTGGGACTGGTGACTGGAGTCACTGATGAACTAATTAGAGTCGCAGGTGGAGGGGCGCCTAGGGGACTCAGTTGGTTAAGCGTCTGCCTTTGGCTCAGGTCATGATCCCAGGGGCCTGGGATCAAGCCCCAAGACAGGCTTTCTGCCCATGGGGAGCCTGCTTCTACCTCTCCTGCCTGCCCATGCTCTCATTATCTCTCTCTGTCTCTCTCACTCACTCTCTCAAATAAATAAAATCTAAAAAAAAAAAAAAGGAATGGCAGGTGGCAACCAATGGCCCAGCACCAGGAACACAAAGGTGACCCAAGTCTTTCCTGGCTAGTTAATCCAAGCCCAGAGCCTCCAGAGCTCCCGCCTCTTCTCTGCTCTGTTATACATCACCCTGAGCAAGTAAGGAGAATACAGGGACAGAGGGCGGTGAATGCCGTGTCCCTCCATCTCTCAATCCAACATGCTAATAGTCCTGGTAGAAAATTTTCATGTAACTGTCATAAATGACACAGATCATGACACATCAGTAGCACATAAATCACAGCACTACAATGGGACATGTAAGTTATGGTTCTGCTTGTCCTATGATGGGGGTAGCCACACTTTCACAAAGAAAGAAACAACAAACATTGCTAGCTCCATTCTGCACAGGGCCCAACACCACAGAAGGGAACCTGGCATCTGATTCCAGAACATTCCAGCTGGTTTCTGCCTGCATCTGGGCCCCACTCCCTTTGTGTCTTTGTTCTTTCAACCTTACTGAATGCCTTCTAGCAGGATAGCACTGTGGTGTCTCCCACAGGGGAGGAAATTTAACTTGCAGAAGGATTTGCGCAAGCAGCTCTGCAGGTTAAAAAGAAACAAAAACGAATTCCTCTTAGCTGTTTGCCTAGTTCTGCTTTCTGTTACACACCCAAGTTATAATCCACCATAAGCATTATCACATGGGGAAGAGAACCTGGCCCTTGTTCCCTCTGAGCTGACCTCTCTCGTGTAACTAAGGTAAAATGAGAAGGCCGTGGCCTGAAAAGAACAAAGGTCTGAGCAGAGACTTTGGCTCTGCCACTCACAATCCCTGTAGTCCTGGGACGAGACTGACTCTTTCTGAACCCAATTTCTTCTCCTCTGTAGCATGAGGACAGCCATGCTGCTCCCCAGGCCACTGCAAGGAGGGGAATGAGGGGATAGAGATGGGAACAGCTAACCTTCGTGAAGCTGGTAACTTTCTGAGGTGACCACGCAAGCCCACTGGCTTCAGGGCAAGGAAGAGAGACAGAGGTGGGGAGCCAGACCGGACAGAGTAGGCTTTCCCCGTTGTGAATCAGTGGAAAATAAAGCTGGGTGGTTAGAGGGCCCAGTCATGGAAAAACCTCAGCCAGACGGAACTGGCTGCATTTTGTTCTGTAGGCAGTGGTAGCAGGTGAAAGACTTCATGAAAGTAACGGTTTGGCAGATTAGTCTGGCCTAAAGTCTGGTTGGAAGCAGAGTGAGACTGGAAGCTGGGAAGAGGGGTGAGCAGCTGGACTTAGGAGGCTTAGAAGGACCGGGGCGGGCAGGGGGGAGCAGGTGTGAGAGGCAGGCCCCAAGAGGAGTCAAAACTGGGTTTCTGATAGCTCTATATATTCCCCGCACCGCTTCTTTCTTTCTCCCTGTCTGTTTTTCTCCTTCTTGTCCCGTCCCCACCCCTACCCCCACCTTCATTATCAGCCCTGTGTCCTTCTACCACCTAAGGAGGCAGGCAAATGTGGCCCAGCAAATGCTGCTGATGATAAAGATGCTGCCTGGCAGGCCTTCCTGGGTAAAGCTGCTCTGGCTGGCATTGATTGGGTCATGAGCGGGGAGAGCAGGCCCACGTTTTCTTTAGTATGTGAGTGAGAAAAGCTACTGCAGGTTAGACCTCACAGGAAGCTGGAGCCAAGTGACAGCACCTGACATCAAGTGCAGTACAACTGGGTGGGTGAGAAGAGAGGTGATACCTCTAGGCTGCTGAGGCCCATTGCTCCTTCTACTCTAAGCCAAAGAAATCAGGTCACTCGGTTCACTTGCCAGACACTGAGGGACTGACTGCTGCCTCTGGGGGGATCAACTATAAAGAAATGTTCATGAAATAGTGGCCGAGGCAAGGCACCTGGGTGAGGATCTCAAACTGGTGGCACCTGGGCTTATGAATTTACCAGTCCCATCCTAGAAGGCACAAAGAAATACAAAGATGTCCCAGGGGCACCTGGGTGGCTCAGTTAGTTAGGTGTCTGCCTTCAGTTCAGGTCATGGTCCTGGGGTCCTGGGATCAAGCCTGGCATCCTGCTCAGTGGCTCACTGGCTCCTTGCTCAGTGGGGAGTCTGCTTCTCCCTCTGCCTCTCCCTGCCTCTTCCCTTGCTCGTGCTTTCTCTCTCTCTTTCTGCCAAATAAATAAATAAAATATTTAATTATTTATTCATTTATTTATTTATTTTTTAAAATAAAATATTTAAACAAAAACAAACCAAAGATGTTCCAGGAGCTTCCAACATTGCTGGGAAAACTAAAACAAAACAAATACACAGGCCAATACATTGGGCATACCAGACCCAATGTATGGGGCAGACACTGGTATTTTGAGTTGAGCTTACACAGGAGCTCTACTCCTAATGAGGTCATGAGAAAAGGGTATGTAGAAGTCAGGGGCAACTTGCTGGAAGAGACAGTTCTCAATTGGAGACAAGGTAGGGATGCTCCCAGATAGGGACAGGCAGGAGGAGCCAGTGTTGAGAAGGTGCACATGCAGCTCAGGACCACCTCTGAGGTGTTTGCACAGGGTGGTGATGATGAACACAAAACACAATCCAGGAAATGTAGGGGGTATGTGGGAGCTGAATTAGGGAGAAATTTTTTTAAAGATCTTATTTTTATTAAAAAAAGATGTTTTAAAAAAATATTTCATCGGGATGCCTGGGTGGCTCAGTGGTTGAGCGTCTGCCTTTGGCTCAGGGTCGTGATTCCAGAGTCCTGAAATGGAGTCCCATATCAAGCTCCTTGCAAGGAGCCTACTTCTCCCTCTGCCTGTGTCTCTGCCTCTCTCTCTGTCTCTCATGAATAAATAAATAAATAATTTAAAAATATATTTTATCCATTTATTTGAGAGAAAGTACACAAGCAGTGGGAGAGGGGCAGAGGGAGAAGGAGACTCCCCACTGTGCAGGGAGACCAACCATCAGGACCTGAGCCAAAGGCAGACACTTAACTGACTGAGCCACCCAGGTATTCCAAGATTTTATTTTTCTAAGTAATCTCTATACCCAACGTGGGGCTTGCATTTACAACCCTGAGATCAAGAGTTGAATGCTCTACCGACTGAGCCAGGCAGGTGCCCCAGGTACTTTGACGATGTAAAGACTGGTGTGCAGAGTGGGAGTCAAAGGATCCAGAGGGTATCAGGGAAGCTTGGAGCATCTTAGAGATGCTGTTCTAGACTACGACAGGAAAGTCATCAGAAGGCAGCTGCTTGGGGTGGTGTGCAAGAAGTTGAAAGAAATTTTGATCTAAACGTGTTACATTTGATGGAAGAAATATGCAGCTGGCATTTAGGATGGAGACAGAGGTGATGATTCAGGGCAGCAGTGGATTAGATGGGACTACCATGGGAGATGAGGTGGGGCAAGGTGGAGAGAGAGACAGGTAAGGGGGAAAGGGGGAAGAGCAACCAGGAGAAATCAGAGGAGGAGACTAACCTGGAATTGAAGGGGTGGAGAGTAAACAGATGTCAGCAGGGAAGGAAGAGGTCTGTTAGCATTATCAACTACAGGAGCTTCCAGAAGAACAGAGTGGAGAAAAGCCAGGGGTTTGAAGCTAGGAGGCAACAGGGATTTCTGCTGGTGTGGAGAAGGGGTCAACATATCTCAGAGTCAAGGAGAATGGGTGGGGAGGAAGGTAATAACAGGTACAGAGCATTATCTCAAGGAGCCTGTAGCAGATAGAAGCCACAGTAGGAACAAAAGGAAACCCATGAAAGTTTGAAGGTAGAAGGAAGGATACAGAGGTGAGAGAACTAGATCTAGTCAAAATAAGGGATAAAATGAAGAAGACAGGACCCAGAGGAGGTGCAAGAGGTAGATGGACATGCTCACCTTGGATTTCACAACTTCTGCATCTCCTTGTCCCTCAATGTTGGGCCAAGTCCTGGGTACCTCCCCCCCCAAAACCCCCCCCCCCCCCCCCCCCCCCGCTGTCCATGGTTCTCATTCTTGTGGTTAGGCAGCAAAAGGAAGTGGGGAGGGGCAGGCTGGGTTCTTCCCTCGATCTGGGACCCAGAGCACCAGCAGTAATCCCTCATCCCCTTTGCCATGGATTCCTCCCCTTTTCTCTATCACAGGGCCCCGTTAGACCTGGTGGCTCCATACTCTCCAGAGGGCTGTACACAGTAGGGAAGCCTCTGGCCCCTGTTTTAGGTGCGCAGGCACAAACAGGCAGACCAGAAGTGAAAGTAGTGTGACCACAAGGAGGAGGGATCGAGGACCGGGTTAATCGTAGGAATTCTCAGCCACATGCTCCCAGCTAGCCTTTGCTGAGACGATGAGTAAGTAACTACAGATGTAGAGTTCTTAGCCACAAAGTTTGTGTCTCTTCAGGGTCTGGTCACCTACGCTGAGACCATAACAACCACCACCCCAACAGACCCGGCAGAGGTAGGAGCATCAACAAGCAAGGAGGTGGTGGTGACGATGACCTCACCCCAAAAGCAAACACATCCTAGGAGGGGAAGGAGGTGCTGGCTCCCAGCGTGGCTGGGGGAGGCTGTTCTGGAGAGTGCAGGGTGGGAAGACAGAGCTAAGCTGGAAGGGACAGTACCAAAGGGAAAGGGATGGTGCCAGAATGACAAGGGCTAAAGAGGAAAAGGGAAAGCCCATTGCTGGGGCTGAGAGTCCGAAGGGTTCTTTCTGGCCCAGCGAGAAGACTCTCTGAAGAGGTAGGCTGTATGGATGGACATCTGGGTGGGCCATTAGGCCCTGACATCGTGTCATCTGAAGGAGATCTAAAACATTCTGAGCCTCGAAACTGGCATTTCCCATTATATGGTGGGTGGGCCTTGATATTTTAGAAAATGAAAACATTCAAACGGCCAATAGCCCAGCTACTCTATTCGCCCTAGGGTGTGCACGTGTACACATGCACACACTTTATAATGGACTCTTATTCAGATATTAAAAGAATGAAGCAGGGCATCCCGGGTCACTCCGTGGTTTAGCGCTGCCTTCGGCCCAGGGCGTGATCCTGGAGACTCGGGATCGAGTCCCACGTCCGGCTTCCTGCATGGAGCCTGCTTCTCCCTCTGCCCGTGTCTCTGCCTCTCTCTCTTTCTCTCTCTCTGTGTCTCCCACGAAAAAATAAATAAAATCTTAAAAAAAAAAAAAAAGAAACAGCTCTATCTGCAATGACATGCATGCAAAGGTATCTAAGACAATGTTAAGTGAAAAGCACAGGTTGTATCATTGTACATGGTAGTGTTTCATTTGATTAAAAAAAGAATGACGTAGGGCAGCCCGGGTGGCTCAGAGGTTTGGCGCCACCTTCGGCCCAGGGCATGATCCTGGAGACCCGGGATCGAGTCTCACATCCGGCTCCCTGCATGAAGCCTGCTTCTCCCTCTGCCTGTGTCTCTACTTCTCTGTGTGTGTGTCTCTCATGAATAAATAAAATCTTAAAAAAAGAATGATGTATATTATATATTATAGAGAAATACAAACATGTTTGCATGTGTATATCACAAGGAATTAAAAACACTTTCTTGAGGTATGACTGACATACAACCAGCTGTATGCATTTATGTATACAACTTGAATTCATAAGGAACAGTTAGTAGTTATTTTGGGGGTTGGATTAGAAAATTGGGGTTCTACGGAGGGCCACATTTAACTGGATAGTCTTCAGTGTTAAAAAACAAAATTCATACAAACCCCCTCCTCCAAATTTGGGGCGCCTGGCTCAATCAGGAGAACATGCGACTCTTGATCTTGGGGTTGTGACTTCAAGCCCCACTTTGGGTGTAGAGATTACTAAAGAAAAATAAATGAACTTAAAAAAAATTCAAGATCAAACTGGCTTTGTTCAACCATCCAGGAACCAGGCAGAAAATCACCTAGCAAAATAGGAAGGAGTTCCAAGGAGTTGCACAAAACAGAAGGACTTTACAGGCAGAAACAGAGGCAGATGGGGGTGGGTGAGTGGGTGGAGCAATTAGCAAAAGGAAAGAAAGGATATTTTCAGGCAAGGTTATCTTCCCTTAGGGGGAAGAGCAAGGGTCTTACTAGGTGGATTACCTCATCTTCCTTTGGGGGATGGAGAGGGCCCCTGTGACAGATGACCACACTGGTGCTTTCTAGCAAATTCCTGGCTAGTTGGTTAAGACCACATTTCTGGGAAAAGTTGGAACTGCCATTAGATTAAAGATTAAGCCCCAGTTGGGTGACTTGGCCTAGCATAAGTGACTCCATTTAGGGCCTGGATTTTCTTTTTAATATCCACATGGTGTGGTTTTTAATAGCAGCATATATTATTTAGCTTGATAGTTTCAGTGATCACATTTTGTGAATTAGATAGTCGGAACACAAGGCTGATAAATACGAATTTTTACAGGGACAATGGCACAGAATATTTGCAATGGAGGTCATCCTAGAAAGTGAAGTACACTCTCCTTTTCTTCTCTCTCCCTTATCTGGCCTGGAAGTCTCACTCCTGTAAACAGCTTCTCTGGTGTAAATCTGGAGGGAAAAACGTTGGCCTTTGGGTTATTCATTCATGGACTCCCTGCCAGGGCCTACTGTGCCAGTGTTCTAGGCCCTATTCCCCTACTTACTATCTGGCTGTGGGCTCTTGGCATATCCCTGTAAGATGGAGTAATAATACTTGTTCTGCCTATAAAACCATTTAAAAGCATAAAGTTGAACAAAAATAAAAATGGATGCACTAATGCTTCAGTGAAGTTTAATTTCAAAGTCACCTTTTTCCTCTGTTCTGCAAACCTCCCATCTTCCCTGCTTAGCCTTTTGTTTCAGGAACTTGGTGCCATCCTGAAAATGACTAATGACTTAGGGGGCTGGCAGTACATGCACTGATTTTCCCTATTAAACCCCCCAGCCCTTTCCTCTGGGCAGGCTTGCAGTCTTTGAAGGCCATAGCCTGCTGCTGGGCAAAGCAATAAAGCTATTATTTCTCTTTATCCCAAACTCTATCTTCACATTATGTTTTGGCTCCAAAGCACAGAGCAACAACATCTATATCACACAGATGAAATGAAAAAGCTTTTGAAAATACCTGGAACTAGGAGGGTAAGAGTCCTATATACAGATTTGAGGTTTTTATAAATCATTATCAGAGGCATTATCCAAGGTCACAATTAAAAATTTAATTCCTGGAGCACCTAACTGGCTTTATTGGGGGAGCGTGCAACTCTTGATCTCAGGGTTGGGAGTTTGAGCCCCATGTTGCATGTAGAGAATACTTAAAAATAAAATCTTGAAAAAGGAAACAAACTTCAATTCTCTGCAGTTAGTATCCAAAATCTATAAAAAAAACTTAAACAACTCAACATGCAAAAACCAGATAATCCAATCAAAATGGGCAGATGACTTTTTTTTTTATTAAGATTTTATTTATTTATGAGAGACACACAGAGAGAGGCAGAGACATAGAGGGAGAGGGAGAAGCATGCTTCTTGCAGGGAGCCCAATGAGGGACTGGATCCCTGGACTGGGATCATGGCCTGAGCCAAAGGCAGAGGCTCAACTGCTGAACCACCCAGGTGTCCCCAAAATGGGCAGAAGACTTAGACATACTGATGGCTCACAGACATATAAAAAGATGCGTAACATCACTGATTATCAAGGGAATGCAAATCAAAACTACAGTGAGGTATCACATCATACCTGTCAGAATGGCTGAAATCAACAACACAAAAAAACAACTGTTGGCAAGGATGCAGAAAAAAAGGAACCCTCTTGTACCCTTGGCAGGGGGAATGCAAACTGTTACAGACACTGTGGAAAACAGTATGGAAGTTCCTCAAGAAGTTAAAAACAGAATTATGGAATTGGGTGAGAGAATGAGTGAAATAGGTGAAGGCGATGAAGAGTACACATATCCTGAGCACTGAGTAGTATATGGAACTATTGAATCATATTTTACATGCAAAACGAATGTAACAGGGATCCCTGGGTGGCGCAGTGGTTTAGCGCCTGCCTTTGGCCCAGGGCGCGATCCTGGAGACCCGGGATCGAATTCCACGTCGGGCTCCCGGTGCATGGAGCCTGCTTCTCCCTCTGCCTATGTCTCTGCCTCTCTCTCTCTCTCTTTCTGTGTGTGACTATCATAAATAAAAAAAAACAAAAACAAAAACAAAAAAACGAATATAACATTGTATGTCAACTATACTGGAATTAAAATATAGATAAATAAATAAATAAATAAATAAATAAATAAATAAATAAACAAACAGAATCACCATGTGATCCAGTAATTCCACTAGTGGGTATTTATTATTTTTTAAAAAGATTTTATTATTTTTTGTTCCAATTTTTTAAATTTAAATTCTGTTTGCCAACATGTAGTATAACACCCAGTGCTCATCACATCACCTACTCTCCTTAATGCCCACCACCCAGTTACCCCATACCCCCACCCACTTCTCCTTCAGCAACCCTCTGTTTGTTTCCCAGAGTCGAGTCTCTCATGGTTTGTCTTTCTCCCTAATTTTTCCCCACTCAGTTTCCCCTCCTTCCCAATGGTCCCTTTCACTATTTCCTATATCCCACATGAGTGAAAACATATACTTGTCTTTCTCCAATTTCACTCAGCATAATACCCTCCAGTTCCATCCACATCAATATAAATGGTAGGTATTTATCCTTTCTGATGGTTGAATAATATTTCATTGTATATATACACCACACTTTTTTTTAAGATTTTATTTATTTATTCATGAGAGACACAGAGACAGAAAAGAGTCAGAGACATAGGCAGAGGGAGAAACAGGCTTCCATAGGGAGCCTGGTGCAGGGCTCGATCCTGGGACCACAACCTAAGCCAAAGGCAGACGCTCAACCACTGAGCCACCCAGCCACCTGCACATCTTCTTTATGCATTCATATGTTGAGAGATATCTTGGCTCCTTCCACAGCTTGGCTATTGTGGACATTGCTCTATGAACATTGGGGTAAATACTCAGTAGTATTGCAATTGCTGGGTTTTAGGGTAGCCCTATCTTGAACTTTAAGGATTTTATTTATTTATTTGACAGAGAGAGAGCACAAGCAGGGGGAGTGAGAAGGGGGTGCCTCAGGGCTCGAGTCCCCAAACTCTGGGATCGTGACCTGAGCTAAAAGGCAAATGCTTAACCAACTGAGCCACCCAGGTGTATAAATACCCACCCCTCACTAGTGGGTATTTATACAAGGAATATGAAAACACTAATTTGAAAAGCTATGTACACCCCTATGTTTATCGCAGCATTATTTACAATAGCCAAGATATGGAAACAACACAAGTGTCCACCATAGATGAATGGATAAAGAAGATGTGGTATACACACACATACACACATGCACATGCATATGCACATATGCACAATGGAATATTACTCAGCCATAAAAAAGATCGAAACCGGGGTACCTAGGTGGCTTAATGGTTGAACATCTACCTTTGGCTCAGGTCGTGATCCTGGGTTCTGGGATCAAGTCCCACACTGGGCTCCCCAAGGGCAGCCTGCTTCTCCCTCTGCCTATGTCTCTCTCTTTCTCTCTCTCTCTCTCTGTGTCTCTCATGAATAAATAAATAAAATATTAAAAAAAGATTGAAAGCTTGCCATTTGCAATGACATGGATGGATCTAGAGGTATAATGCTGACTGAAATTGAATCAGAGAAAGAGAAATACCACATGATCTCACTCATATGTAGAATTTAAGAAACAAAGGAATGAAGAAAACAAAAGAGATCTGCAGGAAAAACCCCAGACTCTTAACTCTAGAACAAACTGGCAGTTAGTTACCAGAGGGGAGATGGTAGGGAGATGGGTGAAATGGGTGAGGAGGATGAAGAGCACACTTGCCATGATGAGCACTGAGTAATGTATAGAATGGCTGAATCACTATGTTGTACACCTGAAACTAACACCACATTGTATGTTAACTATACCAGAATTAAAAAAAAAAAGGGAAAAAAAAAAGTTCAGTTGCCTGCAGCTGGCAAGGGGGTAAATTAAACAGTCCTGAAACAGATGCATTTGGAAGTGACAGTAGGTTGCCCTCAGGAAATAAAGTAACCTTTTGAAAATAAAACTAGGAAGAATCTGTACATAATAGATGAGATCATCTACTACAGAAGCATTTCAGCCTAAAAGATGGTAAATACAGTACATAGGAAATTTGGAGACACCCAAATCCAATTAGTATCCAAACGTATTGCATGCTTGCTAAATGCCAGGTATAGTGCAAGCACTTTAGTTATTTGATCCTCATGACAACCCTATTATCTCCACTTTATAGTGGAGGAATGGGCGGCACAGAGCAGTAAAGTGATTTGCCCTCAGTCCTAGCAAGGGAAATGGTAGAGCCAGGATTTTAATTTCAGATTGTCTGACCCCAGAGTCTATGTGCTGAAGGACTCCTCAGCTAAAACGGTAGGAGTACTTGCTCAGGAAAAGGGGGACTTAATATAGAAAAAAGGGGTGGCTTTTCAACATCGGACTGAAGGTCTTTAACATAATGTTCCTAAACTTTCCAGTAGCAAGAACCATTCTTTTTCTGTAACTGCTTCTCAAGCTGTAATGTACATATGAATCACATGGTGACCTTGTTAAAATGCAGATTCTGATTCAGTAGGTCTGGGTGGGACCAGAGACTGCAAACCGCCTGGCTTGCTGGTCTGCAGACCGCACTTTAAGGAGCCAGGCATTAGGCAGAGGGCTAGAAGGTCCTCATCATAGGAAATGGATTTGCCACTGAAAATAAAGAAACTGCTCAGATCCTTAGGCTCCCACGAGGCAGCTTCCAACTGCTGAAGCTCGTCTTTGAGTCCCCAAAGACCAAAATTTCTGGACCTGCTGAAGCTCTGATCTCTCCCCCAAGTCAGACAGCTTTTTCTTCAACTTTACCCATGGAGCCCTGTGGGATTCTTTTCTCTTGCTGAGGAGATCTGAAGACAGGGTCCCTGAGCCAGCGGCAGGGGGCGGGGGGGAGCCTATGGAGAGCAGGAGGCGGGGCAGGGTGAGTAGGCTGAGATGAGTGGCCTGGCACTCTCTTGCACCCTGGAAATGTTCACTGAGAGAACAATAATAAGGATGTACTGGAAAAGGAGTCATGCGAGCTGGGTACAGGACTAGGAAGTCTGGCGTTGGGTAGAAGGTTGACTTTGCCTCCTTGGCTGTTGTGATCGTGGCTGGTCCTCAGTATGAAGTTCTAGATGTAAGAAAGAGTTTGTGTTTTGTGAGGGCGTGGGCTGGTCAATTTTGTTGATCTGCCAAATCCATCGCAGACTATTTGTTGAATGAATGAACAAATGAAGAGCTAGGGGAAGCAGCTGCAGTGCCTGGAGTCCTTATCCTCTACCTCGTCCTTGAGATGGCTATGTGGATGACTCACGTCCTGCTGCCCACTCACTTTCTCAGCCTAAAACCACATGTCCTGGGGTGTGGTGGCAGTGAGCTGACCTCTTCCCCCCTTCTGCTACAGGATCTTCATGACACACAGTTCCTGAGTTTCCAGCCAGCTGCCTTTTCTCCCTGCTTTCCGGGTAAGAGCTGAGAAATTTGGACCTTGGAGAAAATGGGTCCCAGTTCAGGTCTCTGGAGAGGTCTTTCCAAAGAAGTGTTCAAGAACACTGGGCTGTCCTGAAGCTGGCTTGAAGGAGAACCAGAGACTTCAGGGCCATTTCTAGCTCTAAGAACTATCCCTCTGCCCCCTCTGTCTGGGTGCTAGGCCACATCACACCCAAAAGTATGAACTTAAAACCAAAGGAAAGAAACCAGGCGATGAGCAGTCAGGGAGGAGGCACATAAACTCTGGAGTGGGTAGCCTTGTCCCTCACTCCTGGGATGGGCAGAGGAATGGACTGACCCATTGTCTGAGGCAACTAAAATCTGGCTCTTTATTGCTGTGGGACACTGGCCTGCGACCAGTCTCAACCAGTGTCCCCACATCAGACATTGGCTGTCTGGGTACTTGAAAGCACCCTCCCCCTGCACTCTGTCTCTGTCTGGAACTTACCCTGGACCTGGTGAGGGCAGAGCCATGGATACTGGGTGCCCAGTTCTATTTGATGGGGAGTGGGGAAAAGTTTGAAGGCAGAGGGCAGCTACATCCACAGCAGGTGGGAAAGTGCTGGTGGTAACGGTGATGTGTGGTCCTAACTTTACTATTATTTATTATTCATTCATTATTATTGTTTATTAATTTATTCTGAACCTATTGCCTGTAGGAATTGACTACAGGTGGGTGCAAGATAGATTTCCTTTCTTGAGAAGTCTCAAGAGAACGGAGTTTTCAGTAACTCGAAGACTGGTCAGGCTACTGAATTGACTTTATTTCAATGTGCCCCTGGCTTCCTGCCTCCGCTTTTTACTCTGGGGAAACTGGAGACAATCTTGGAGTCAGGTGTCCTAGAAATGCCCTTTCTATTCCAGCAGGGTTTGAGGAGGCTTATATGTAGGCAGGAGAAACAACAGGGTAAAAACAACAAAGTTAATAAAAATAAAGAGGAAAGAAAGGGCAAGTAGATGTGTTAAGTGCAAATAAGAATTAACACCCGAGGGCATCATATTTGCCTCTGCACTTACTGACAGCCAGGGAAGAAGCACCTATGAACTTGGAGTTTTTACATGTTGCTTTATTCTCTGTGCCTCGGTTTCTCTGAGTGTAAAATAAGGTATGGCAACCTGAGGTTTATGTAGAGTGTCACATGAGATGATACACACAGACCACCTGAAGCAATGTTTGGCACTTGTAAACATCCAATCAAACAATCATAGATACTATGACCTCATTCATCTGTGACCATAGCCAAGTGGAAGGGAGTGGTGGATAGAGGCGAGATGATTTTCCTTTATTCAAAGGTTCCTACTTTCTTTTTCCTACTCCATCCAAGTCCTTTTTTTTTTTTTTTAAGGTTTTATTTATTTATTCATGAGAGACATAGAGAGGCAGAGACATAGGCAAAGGGAAAAGCAGGGTCCTTGCAGGAAGCCTGATGCGGAGCTTCATCCCTGGACCAGGATCACGCCCTGAGCCACCCAGGCGTCCCTCTATCCCAGTCCTAATGGACAGTCTCTGAAATTGCCTCGGATCCTGGTCTGGCTCCAAGATGTTCCCATTGCCACTGCAGTCCCTGCCCCTCCAAGTAGACTATTTCCCGGATACTTGGTTCATGCTCATTGAACAGTGACCTCAGATGCATTTCCTGGACTGCAAGTGTCTTTCAGGCTCAGGAAGCCTCCTTTTTCCCACTTCTGCAGGTCTAGAGGGGCTGGTGGGTCTGCTTTCCCAGCTCTCAGAAACTTAACTCCCTTGAGTTAGTGAGGGATGGAAACATCTTCCAGAAAGCTCCTGAGCCCACAGTGCCAGGTTGGTGTTTAGCAGCATATAGTAGGCTGTCTTTCTGTCTTCTTTGAAGAGGATGGGTCGGGTCCTTTGGGCTTCCAAGCTCGATGGCAGGGACTCTGATCTACCGAAGATGTCCTCTGCCCAGGCCAGTGAGCCCCCCATATGTTTTGTGCCACACACTGCCCTTCCCCCTCTGGCAGCAAGTCCCCAGGATTTTGTGGCCTCATTTTTTTTAAAGATTTATTTATTTATTCATGAGAGATAGAGAGAGAGGCAGAGACATAGGCAGAGGGAGAAGCAGGCCCCCCACAGGAAGCCCAATGTAGGACTCTATCCTGGATCCTGTGATGACGCCCTGAGCCAAAGGCAGACGCTCAACTGCTGAGCCACCCAGGTGTCCGTATGGCCTCCCATTTTTTTTAAAAGATGTATTTATTTATTTATTTATTCATGAGAGACACAGAGAAACAGAGAGGCAGAGACACAGGCAGAGGGAGAAGCAGGTTCCACACAGGGAGCCTGATGTGGGACTGGATCCTTGGTCTCCAGGATCATGCCCTGGGCTGAAGGCAGACGCTAAACAGCTGAGCCACCCAGGGATCCCGCCTCCCATTTTTTTATCAGCAGTGGGAGAAGTCTAAAAGAGCTTGGGCTGGATCATAGCTTTGACACCTTACACACACACACACACACACACACACACAGACACACACACACAGTAGGGCTTCAGCAGGTAAGGGCAGTATGAATGCTGAGGTAGCACTAGCCATGTGTGAGAACTCTAGAAGAGTTTTTTTACACACTAAGTCCTCACAATGGCCCTATCAAGTAGGAACTCTGCATTTCACCTCTACAGATGAGGGAAATTAGGCAGAGAATTTATTTGCCCTTGGTCATATGACTAGTGAATAGCAGAGGAGGTAATCTGGCTTTACAGTCTGTGTTTAATCACTAGACTGAATGGCCTAAGATCCTAAAGGGTGTGTACCAACACCTTGACTCTAATAGATAAACATTATCATTAGGATCTCTACCCTCTTTTCCAAGTTTAGTGATAAGGTCAGAACCAGTGTCATTTGTGCATGACTTGGGGGTCCTACCTTCTCTTTCCACACTGTAACTTCTCTTACAGGCAGAGTCCTACCTTTCCTCCCCTATGGGAGGATGAAGGTGTCAGGACCAAGGCAAGTCCAGGTCTCTAAGGGCTGTACCCCACTGACCCTCTCTTCCATGGTGAGGTGGCCAGGACCCACCCCAATCTCCAACTTCTCTCTCCTTGTAACCTGGTTGGCAGAGGCAGCACTCTGTTGTCCTGAGGAAGGAAAGGATCAGTCTAAAGATGTTGAGGGAATTCATCTGTAATGCAAGGGGAAGTCTCTTTGAATCTCTGCCCCAGGGCTCTCCTATTCCCTACCAACCCATTCCAAGGGGCCCGAGGGTGAACTCTCACCCTGATGGCTACTCACTGTGGCTGCCCCACCCCCTCACACAGAGGTTGTCCAGCAAGTATTTGCAAACTGGAAGGGCTAATACCACAGGCCAGAAAAAGTATGGACAAAATGAAAAAAAAAAAAAAAATCAAACAAACCACACATGCTGTGAAAAGTTTTAAGCAATTCCCTTACAAATAGCTGCTTTGAACATTGTTTTTAAATTTTTATTATTTATTTTTGAAATTCAAGTATAATTAACATACAGTGTTACATTAGTTTTAGGTGTATAATGATTCAACAATTTAACACATTACTTAGTGCTCATCATGATAAGTGTTCTCTTAATCCCCTCCACCTATTTCACACATACCTCCTCCAACCCAAAATTATTGTTTTAAGCGGCAGAACACTAAGGACCTTTGATTTAATTTTTTCATAACCTTGAAATGAACTGAAGGTGGAGGGAGGAGTACGTTTTAAGGTGCCAGGATTACATCAGAATTGCATTCTTGGGTCATTGCTCCTGGACATGCCCTTTCTGTTTCAGACATGACCTTGGGACCCAGAGCTTTGCAGTTACTCACAGAACTGCACCAGATGTTATGGGCAGGTCAGGGGATACTTACACGTAGTTTAAGCCCCCATCGATGTCCCAGACATAGCAATGGCTTATAGCATCTTTCCTTCCGGGATTCAGTGCCCTGCTACTAGAGATGGCAAAAAGGTGGGGAGTGCTCCAGAACATTCTAAGCCTGGTAAGTATTTCTAGTTGAAATTCTTCAATCTCACTACAACCCTGACAAGAAACCACGACTTTAATCTCCCGGCATGATTAGTTTTGATCTTAAGCCGCACAATAGAGTGAATGCCCCCAAATACTCAGAACAAATCTTATTAATGTCAAAACTACATTACGTACCCTGTAGGAGATCAGAAATCATTCTTTACATCAAAAGAACAGGAAAGCTTCTGGGATGCACAGAGAACGTCCCTTTACACCCTTTCCTACATCCTAAAACAAGCATTTAAAAAAAAATATATTAAGAGCAAACCGGAAGTTAGCATTCTGTGCCTACTGAACGTTCTGGTCACATTCGCACACGTTAACTCATTTAAGTCCTGCCAACAAAGTAGTCCTGCCACTGTTAACAGTTTCCATTCGTTGGCAGTGCAGTCGGAGAGATCTGGAATTTGCTCAAGGTGACACACTGCAGCAAGCAGGAGTCAGGATTTGAATCTGAAGCAGTGTCCTCCCCCACCCCCGCCCCGGCCCAGCCACCACGCAGAAAACACAGGTCTACTACGGGGAAATTAATGATCCACGGCCTTTCAGAGGTTCTGCGCCATCAACGGGGAGACAACCTGGTCCTCGTGACTCCTCGGTCTCTCTGTTCTCACCCAAGTGCATGACTGCGGGAGCAAAGCGACCACGTGAGCCTTCTCCCTACCCCCGCGAGGGCCAGTGCCTGTCTGGCCAAGGGCAAGTCACAGGTGCGCCAACGTGCCAGGACTGGATCCGGAGCCCGAGGGCTCGAGCTCCCCGGCAGCGTCACTGGACGGACGGGCGGGGACCTCGCCCAGGTGCGGCCTCCGGACGCGGCAGGTCACCAGTGCGCTCAAAGGGAAGCTGGAGACGAAGCGATCAGCACCGTGAAATGGGGCCCGCCGGGTCGGGGGGCGGGGGGGGGGTGCGGACGACCTTGGTCGCGGCCTCCATAACCCCACTGGACGGCCTCCCGCGCTAGCGCCGGGGCCCCCTACCCCTGAGCTACCCGGCGCCGCCGCACTCCGCACAGATGCCAGGGCGAGGCTGCAGAGGGGGCTGGCCCTCCCCACGTGGACCCCCTCCCCGCCGGGGGCGTGGCCGCCCGCGCGGGCCCGGCCAATGAGCGCCGCCGCTGGGCTCACCCGGTTGGGCACGCCGGCCGGTGGGGGCTGCGCCACCCGGGGGCGGGGCTCCGGAGCCGGGGCGAGGCGCGGCGGGTCACGCGGGGCGCGGCGCCGGGCTATAAGTAGCGGCCAGCGGCGCGTGCCGCCAGAGTGATGGCTGCCGGCGCGCGCTGCGTGCTGCTCCTTCTCGGCCGCTGAGGCGCCCGCGGGTGCTTCCCGGGTGGGTCGCCGAGCCCCGCCGGACCGTCCTCGGAGCCTCCGCCCGGGCCGTCGCCTCGTCGCTCACAGGTGCGTGCGTCCGTGGCTCCAGCCCCCCGCCGCTACCTGCTCCCGTCGTCTCCCGCTCGGCCCTCCGTTTCCTCTGGTGAGTGGTGGCGCCACCTTGGAAAGGCTTTCTTCTCGCTGTGGGGCCGGGCGCCAGCGCCGTGGCGCGGGACGCGGCCGGATCCTCGCTTCGTTTCTGCCCTCCTCCCTCCCCCACCCCGCCGGCCCGCCCGCCCGCCCGCCCGCGGGCCTTTTTGGCGGTCCCCGGGCGGCGCGCGCGGGAACGGCCTTTTTCCGGTTTTCGTGGGAAGGGCGCGCGCGGGCGGGCTGGGCGGCGGGCTGGGCGCGCGCCGGCCGAGGAGGTCCCCGGCGCCACGTGCCCGCCGCCTGGCGCGCCCTGCTCGGGTCGGGGCCGGGGGGCTGCGGGCGGAGGACAAGGTCTCCCCCGGCCCCCCCCCCCCCCAGCCGCGTGGGCCAGCGCGGGGCGCCACTCCGGTCCCCCAAGGGCGCGCTGCTATTGTTATTTTCTCCCCCCTCCCCCCAGGATGAACTTGCGTCCTTTCTCTTCTCCGCCATGGAATTCTCCTCGCTTTTAGCCCTCCAGAGCCAAAGAAACCCCAGACAACAGATGCCCATACGCAGCGTATAGCAGTAACTCCCCAGCTCGGTTTCTGTGCCGTAGTTTACAGTATTTAATTTTATATAATATATATTATTTATTATAGCATTTTTGATACCTCATATTCTGTTTACACATCTCGAAAGCCGCTCAGTAATTCTCTTATAATTAAAAAACAAAAAAAAACAAAAAAAGAAAACAAACCACTAGTCTAGAGAATGGCATCTACCGTGGCAACGCTGATTACCAGTACTATTGCTGCTACTGCTGCTTCTGGTCCACTGAAGGTGGACTACCTATGGATGCTGATCCTGGGCTTCATTATTGCATTTGTCTTGGCATTCTCCGTGGGAGCCAATGATGTAGCAAATTCGTTTGGTACAGCTGTGGGCTCAGGTGTAGTGACCCTCAAGCAAGCCTGCATCCTAGCTAGTATCTTTGAAACCGTGGGCTCCGCCCTACTGGGGGCCAAAGTGAGCGAAACCATCAGGAAGGGCTTGATCGACGTGGAGATGTACAACTCGACCCAACAGCTGTTGATGGCCGGCTCCGTCAGTGCGATGTTTGGTAAGTTCTTTTTATGTATTGCCCCTTAGGGGTGGGTGAGCAAATGGGTAGGTAGTTCCATTTCTGGGCTCTCCTTTTCAGATTTTTTTTTCTTCAGAACGTACTGCAGTCCTAGGAATTTTGTCATTTAATGAGACTTGCCTGTGTTTCAGGTTCTGCTGTGTGGCAACTAGTGGCTTCGTTTTTGAAGCTTCCCATTTCTGGAACCCATTGTATTGTTGGTGCAACCATTGGTTTCTCTCTTGTGGCAAAAGGGCAGGAGGGTGTCAAGTGGTCTGAACTGATAAAAATTGGTATGTTTAATTCTAAATGGTTTTTAAATTGTATTTTTTATTGGAGGGTTTTAAAATTTTTATTCTTGTTATGTGCTACCATGGCATTATGTCAAATATATGGTGTAAAATGGAGGGATAGGAAGTTTTGAAGATACAATATTAAAATTTAAAGTGGGTTTTTTCTTTTGGTTTCTGATTTTCATTAGTTGACTTTTTTTTTTTTTTGTTAAATGTGTTCTGTTCCAGTGATGTCTTGGTTCATCTCTCCACTGCTTTCTGGTATTATGTCTGGAATTTTATTCTTCCTTGTTCGTGCATTCATCCTCCGTAAGGTAATCTTTCACCTCTTTTATGACCTTTGATGGGATTCAGACTGCTGGCATTCTTGCAGATATGATTGGTATGGGTTTGGAAAATTAAAAAATTTATGTTCGGTATATGTCTTATATGTTGCTGAGTTCTCTCAAAGAAACAAGTTTTCAATAATCAAGAATGCATTCAGGAACGGAAAATTGAATGAGTACTCTGGTGTGCCAAGTAATAGGAGAAGCTGGGAATGAAAAAATAAGGAAATTTATTCAGGGTGGCTTTGTACAGGTGTTTGCAGATGATTGCTTTACCTAAACCATCATATACAATCCAGTTTGACTTATAAGCTTGAGGTTCAGTGAGTCACAATGTCTCTTGTGGCTTTTTTTTTTTTTTTTTTTTTTTTTAGCTAATAGTTAAATTGAGTAGTTTGGGTCTCCAGGTAGTTAGTTTTGATTATCCTAACCAGTTTATAAGTTTCTAGGTGGGGACTCAGTCTCTCACAGTGACTTGAGTAATTTCTTAGACTAGGTAAAAAGAGCCAGTAAAGGTAGTTTTTGGTTTGTTTTGTTTTTCTTGGCAAAAAAAAAAAAAATTCCAGATAGTCATTTAATTTCCTGCCCCATTTGAAAATCCCTTTTGAGTGACCCAATAGCATTTCTTTTATCAAGAAGTCTGATGCTGGCTCCAAAATGTAGACAACAAGGGATGTTGTTGCTGGACTGAGTTACTTACTGAATAAGAATAAATGCATTTTTCTCAGGAAACAAAGTTGTCCTTTTTCTGAGGTGAATAGCTCTTAACGGTCCATTGTAAGTTCTTAAAAATGCTCCTAAACTGTAGAAATCTGAGTGAAGGGAGATAGGTAGCTTAATCCCAAGGGGTAAGAATATATTCAGACCCACTTGTTTGGACTAGTTGTAAGCTGCTGTAGGGAAGGGTTTGTACCTCTAGAAATAATGACTGATAAGTTGATTCATGAATCACTCTTCCTATGGCCTGAGTCTGGCAGAGTATAGCAGTTGAATACTTGGAAAATTTGAAACGTGTAGTTGGTTGTAATTCGAGAGTAAATAGTTCATTGTTACTAATGGATTAGAAGTTTGGTATTGTTCTACTTCGGAAACAAGTGTGATGAGCACCTACCCTCTCAATCCCCACAACTGCCGTACCATATAACATGATTCTTAGATTTGAGGCTTACCAGTAGTCATAGGTCAGATTTTTCAATGTTCTTATTGTAGCCATATAGCCTGCTCCATACTAGAGAACCAGGAGAATTAATAGGATCCCCTGTTAGGGATTCCTGCTTTATAAAAGTTTTACACTGCGTCTTTGTTGATTATTGGGAAGCAGATTGTTCTGATTCTGGGGAGGCTTTGTGTATTACAAGACAAAACAAACTTGTCTTCTTTTTTGGAGGGATAATGATGGTGCTCAGAGATGTGAAGAGGGATTTTTAGTGCCCAGGATTTCTCATTTGAGAAATGCATGGCAGGTATTTTTTTACCCACAATTGAGAGCTTAAGTTAAATATGTTAACTTCTTAACTATGTATTATTCATGTGGGAATGAGAATGGACATGATCAAGAATGATTGGAATAGTGTTTAAAACGATATTGATTTTGAGGAACTTCTTTATCTCCAAACCCCCCTTTCCTTGTCATGGCCCAATCTATCAGTGAGTTTTTAGGTGATGAATGTGAATAGTTCTGATTACTGTTAGATTATAAATCCCAAGAAAAAAACAACTTTATGCTAGTAAGCTAAAGTCTGAATATTTGACCATTTAGATGCTTTC
Organism: Canis aureus; assembly: GCF_053574225.1. NCBI lineage: Eukaryota > Metazoa > Chordata > Mammalia > Carnivora > Canidae > Canis > Canis aureus. The sequence goes on along the minus strand of NC_135622.1, from coordinate 27,988,901 downwards.
CAACTTAAGATTTTATTTGGGGAATTAATATTAAAATTGATTTTTCAAAATTTTCTGTTTTTTGAATGTCTGTTCAAGGGTATTGGGTAGTCTAGTAGTAGGAAAAACCAGAAAGGAGGTGAGGTACTTCTCCTTAAGGACTGGGGGGCAGTAAACAAGAAATAGGGGAAAAGGGAAAGTTTTCCTGTGGAGTATTTAAATGCTAGTCAGAGAAAACTGGGTTCTTCAGCATTCTCCCTTTTGTTAAGAATCCCATTAAATCTAGGACATCTTTTCAAACTCAGAGGAGCCTTTTTCTTTAGACAAAGGCTTGTGGAAACATCCAGTATGTAAACAATGGGCTAGTCTGGTTGAAGACAGGGAGTTATGAAGATCTTCTTTTCACATCGCACATAACTGGATGATGAGATATTTACATTATTTCCAGGTAAAGTTTCAGGTGCATGTCAGATGGGTCATACAGTAATAAAAAATACTCTAAAGTTGTTAGCTGTGGTTATCTCTTGTGTGGGACAGAGACGAGTCGGGAGGAAGCAAAAGGGAGGACACAGTTTGTTTTATCCCCTCCCCTCCCAGCCAATTTATTATCTTAGCCTTTTTTTGTTTTTTTTTTTTTTTAAGATTTTATTTATTTATTCATGAGCGACAGACACATAGAGGCAAAGACATAGGAGGGAGAAGCAGGCTCCCTGTGGGGAGATCAGTGTGGGACTCAATCAGGGATCCCGGGATCACGCCCTGAGCCCAACGCAGATGCTCAACCATCGCTGAGCCACCCAGGCGTCACTGAACTTAGCCTTTTTTAAAATTATGAGCCTGTGTTTCATAATAAACCATAGTAGTATCATTCATTCCCTACCTTCCCCCCAACTAATTAATTATTGGCTACCTTCAGGGAATATATAATTGGGCTATATAGAAAAACAAAACATAAGCTACTGCCGACTCTTATTAATTTGATTCAGTACCATATTACCTAAAAGTATTTGAAAATCTGTTAAGGGATGCCTGGGTGGCTCAGTGGTTGAGTATCTGCCTTCGGCTCCGGTGATCCTGGAGTCTGGGCATCAAGTCCTACATCAAGCTCCCTGCAAGGAGCCTGCTTCTCCCTCTGCCTATGTTTCTTCCTCTCTCTGTGTGTGTCTCATGAATAAATAAATCTTAAAAAAAAAATCAGTTGAGAGGTCCCTATATAATGTTTATAGAACCCTAACAGGTTTTGGCTTTGGGGGGCTTTTAAAACCATGGATAGTTCTTAGAAGAAAAATGCATGTACGCATCAAATTTATAACTTTATTGACTGTCCTTGGAGTGTGATCCACCCTGTTGAGTTATTCCAGGATTCTTAACAGTTTCTAGGTATAGAATAGTTATTGGGCATAAGCTATTTTTATTTTACTTTCCTATTTGTAGCATTTATTTGTTTGTATATTTATTTATATATTATATATGTATATTTAAAGTATGGCTACCTAAAATTCAAAGTGGTTTTCTGGTTTTCATTGCTAAAGTATGGAAGCTAAAATTCAAAGTGGTTTTCTGTGAGGGCTCATTTCTACTGATTTGGAACAGCATCTTCTGTTGAGTGCATCTCTGGCCTCTACCTCCCTCGTCCTAATGTCCGATTACCCTAATCAGAAGCTTTATTTATTTATTTTTTAAATATTTTTTTTTTTTAAGATTTTATTTATCCATGAAAGACACAGAGACAGAGACACAGACAGAGGGAGAATCAGGCTCTATGCAAGGAGCCCGATGTGGGACTCGATCCCGGGTCTCCAGCATCACGCCCTGAGCCGAAGGAAGAGGCTCAACCGCTGAGCCACCCAGGTGTCCCAAGATTTTTTTTTTTTTTTTAAAGGTTTTACTTATTTACTCCTGAGAGAGACAGAGAGAGAGAGAGAGAGAGGCAGAGACACAGGCAGAGGGAGAAGCAGGCTTCATGCAGGGAGCCTGACATGGGACTTGATCCTGACATGGGACTTGATCCCCGGTCTCCAGGATCCCGCCCTGGGCCGAAGGCAGTACTAAACTGCTGAGCCACCAGGGCTGCCCAAAAGATTTTATTTTTAAATACTCTCTGTGCCCATTGTGGGGCTTGAATTCACAACTCTGAGATCAAGAGTCACATGCTCCACCGACTGAGCCAGCCATCCGTCCCTAGTCAGAAGATTTAGAATCACTTTGGGTCTTTTTCTCAAGATTTTCTTTTGGATTGTGATCAAGACAACATTAAACCTTTGGATAACATCTTCAAAGTTTAGTCTTTCTGTATATTCAAATCTGTGTTCTCTTGAAGTGATTGATTTTAGTGTTTTCCTGTAGAATTATTACACATTTGTTGTAAGTGGAACTCTTCTTACTTCTAGTCACACTGGCCTTGCAATTCCTTAAACATTTTGAGTTTTTGCCTCAGGGCTTTTGTACTTGCTGATATCTCTGTCTGGAACATTCTCTCCCTCCCCCCCAAAGTGGCTTGCTTTTTTTTTTTTTTTTCCACCCTTAGGTATGTACAGAGTTTGTTGACTTAACCACCTATGTCTTTGTACCCCTCATAGTCCTAGTGTGCGTCTCCTTCCATCACTTCCCCTTATCCTTTATTTTCTTCATAATATTTATTGCTACTTTATTCTGTACTGGAATGTAAATGTAAGTTCTCTGAGGGCAGGAATTTTGTCTCATTTATTCCCATATTTTAGTGCCCAGGATAGTGTTCTACAACAGTCTGTTTTTTTTTTTTTCAACAGTCTTGTTTAATGAAGAGGAGACTTAGTGTACAGTTGATTTTTTTTTTTTTAATTTATTTATTTTGATAGAGAGAGAGAGAGAGAGGCAGAGACACAGGCAGAGGAAGAAGCAGGCTCCATGCACCGGGAGCCTGACGTGGGATTCGATCCCGGATCTCCAGGATCGCGCCCTGGGCCAAAGGCAGGCGCCAAACCACTGCGCCACCCAGGGATCCCTGTACAGTTGATTTTTATCTTTGCACTTTGATAAACATTAATAATGGCATGTTTATTGATGTCTAGAAAAGATGGTTGCAGGTAAATTCTGCATGTTTTGGTTTTAAGAAATCTTTGCAGACATGGTGAGAAATGTCCTAACACCTCAGTCTATTTCTTTCTTTTTAAAAATTTTATTTAAATTCAATTTTGCCACCATATAGTATGACATTCAGTGCTCATCTAATCATGTGCCCTCCACAGTGCCTGTCATCGTTTCTGATTCCCCCCACCCACCTCCCCTCATAGTCTATTTCTTGACATCTTTTACAAACGTATAGTACTTCTCAGATGGATGTTCAGATTTACATCTGGATATCAGGTACCTTAGAACAGTGGGTCATGGGAATCCCTGGGTGGCTTAGCAGTTTAGCGCCTGCCTTTGGCCCAGGGCGTGATCCTGGAGTCCCGGGATCAAGTCCTATGTTGGGCTCCCTGCATGGAGCCTGCTTCTCCCTCTGCCTGTGTCTCTGCCTCTCTCCCTCTGTGTCTCTCATGAATAAATAAATAAAATCTTTAAAAAACAAAAAAACAAAAACAGTGGGTCATGAAACTGATTGAGATATTCCCAGTCATTGGTATAGGTAGCCTTGTTAGAAATAGCACCCCCTCCCCCCAATAATTAAAAAGAAAAACAAGTAGAAACTTAAATTTAGGTAGATGTAAAAGATGAGATCAGCCTTGGTAGGGAGACTTCCAGGAACAAGGCCAATTGGGTTTTTCCTACTATTATGGAGGCCATTAACTGGCACTATAATTCTTGAATCTACCCTTTTACAAGGTTCTGTGGAAATAACTAACACCTTTTAAGGTATTGATCATCATGATTTTTTACAGGCAGATCCAGTTCCTAATGGTTTGCGAGCTTTGCCAGTTTTCTATGCTTGCACAGTTGGAATAAACCTTTTTTCCATCATGTATACTGGAGCACCTTGTAAGTACATATCAAAATATTTAAATGTGAATTTAAAGTTGTTTATAAAACTTGCATTAAATGCCCAATTTACCCCTTTTTGCTTTACAGGGCTGAAATCTCCTAGAAGGTGGCTGGCCTGCGCCCATTTCAGAAGGCTGCAGGCTAGTGTATGCTGAGTTAACCTAGATAGTTTTTCAACCAAAGAGACCTGCTCAGATTCTAAATCACTACAGACCTTTACTCTTTAGTCTTCACAGGATCCACCGATAATATGATCTTCTCCCTCCCTTTTTCCTATCTATTATGCTAAAAAATACTGGAATTATACTGACCTCGACTACTGACTACTGAAGAGTCATTAGTTATATTTGGTCTTCAATAATCGGTCATTTAGGACTGGTTTGCTGGATATTCTCATTTTTCTCTCCCAAATGGAGCTACTTTGGTTTCTAAGCACTAAATTTACTTCCTGAATCTGCTTGAATAAGAAGAGTTGGGATGTTTAACAACTGGTCTAAGTACACTTGGAAGAAGAATTTTTGCAGCTATGAGGAAATAATTTGTGAGGATATAAAGATTGAAATGATTACTTTTATTTTGGGACTAAGGCAAAGTATGGATTAAATTATACATGTTTAATTTAGCAACTGAAAAAGATCAATCACTTGTAACAGATCAGGACAGTACATGCTTTGATCAGTTCAGTTTTGCTCCCTAGGGTCATTTGACTTGATGGTCAAGTCAGTGACTTTAGATCTTTTGATTGTGACCCACTGGAAAAAATACATTGTACATTGCTACCCAAGACACACGTGTAGAGACAGAGAGGAGGGAAAAACAAAATAGTATTTTTTTTTAAGGATTTATTTATTTATTCACGAGAGACACAGGAGAGAGGCAGAGACCTAGGCAGAGGAAGAAGCAGGCTCCATGCAGGAAGCCCGATGTGGGACTCGATCCTGAGATTCCAGGATCACATCCTGGGCTGAAGGCAGATGCTCAACTGCTCAGCCACCCAGGCATCCCAACAGAATAGTATTTTGAAGCTACTTACCCTCACGATATGCTGTATACTCCTATTTTCAGACAGTTCTCTAGCTTTTTTTAATGCTCATTGGGGCCCACTAAATTGATCACTTTTCTAACTAATAGATTATAACTTGCTTCTTAAACTTCACTGAAGTAATAAGTCACCAAAAATGGAATTAGCTAAGTATTTTTAACCTTGTCTTTAATTTTAGAATAATTAGGAAAGAAAATGGACAACTTTATGAGAATATTGATCCTACTTAGGAGATAAAGATTCCTTAACCAAATGGTACAGGCAAAGAAAAACTTGGATGCTACATTTCTTTTGTTTTAAATTGACTGCTTCGTGCTAAACTAAAAAAGTCTTGTGAGGCTCTGAGCACTGATGTTTTAACTGGTAGAGCAAAGCTCATAGTTCAGTGAAATCAGAAACGTAAACTTTCAATTGTTTTTGAAGAAGGAACTTGGAACATTTTCTGTTCTTTGTGGATCATTTACAAGAAAAATTTCCCCTCTTATTTTGAAACCCTTTTGGACTTTGAATATAGGCAAATTTAAATTGTGATAGAGATTTATTAAATTTCATGTATATTTTAGTTTGTGTGACTAATCACATGGTTAGAATTGATAGGAATTAAAATGGAAAGATTTATAGTCACTATAGAACCTTTAGTTTTGAAGAGACTATAATTTATATCTGATTTTTAAATATCAATCATTGGGACAATAGATTTTCCATTTTATAAGTAATTTAATTCCTAATCAGAATAAAAAGCAAAAGAACTGCAGGTAGCCAAGCTATTCTTGGATGAACTATAGATTATTATAACATCTTTTAGGCTTAATAGAATTCTATAGTGCGTTGCTTCTGTCATTAGTCTAGGCTAGTAGCTTGGAGTCTGTTGGCATTTGAGTCATAAGCAGGTGAGGAATGATACTAATGATCCCAAAGTCAGGTGAAAAGTAGGCAAGTCTCTAAGATAGGGCTTGTTAATGAAATTACCACTAAACTATTTTCTTTTTGTGAAAGATAGCCCTTTGAACTATTCTTATCTTTTGATAGATAATATTCTGGTTTTCTGTATCTTAGTTTGATAATGTCTCCTAAGAGATAATCTCGTTAAAGGATTTTACTGGAGGGTAATACAATGGATGTGATAACTTCCACAGAGAATTCTGTCAGTATGACAAATTTGACTCTTGGGGACCCTTTCTTTTTTAACATCAAAATCTGTATGTGCAAACATAATGTGTGGCAGCTACCATCTGGAGTTTAGGGAGTGGAACACTTCCATTTTTTTTTTCCATAGCTAGTTGCAGATCCTCAGTATAGTGATCCTTATTCTCTACTAAGCAAAGAAAGGAAAAGAGCTAGTTTTCGAAGGAGGTTGGGATACTTGAATCTAACAGGTGTGGAGAGTGGGCCAGAGGTGGAGGTGTGGGTTTCAGATGACCATGGGATTTTTCTCCCCTCCTGAATTTGTGTAGTCATTAGCACTATAAACCCTGTGGACCTAAGGCTGGTAGCAGTTAGAAAAGGGTGATGGGCTGGCTTGGGGAACCCCAGAGTCCCCAGAGGAGGGTTTACACATTGTTGCAGGGGGCTGTTGCCCTGGGGTTTTCAAGATGCACCATTTTATCTCCTAGTGCTGGGCTTTGACAAACTTCCTCTGTGGGGCACCATCCTCATCTCGGTGGGTTGTGCAGTTTTCTGTGCCCTTATCGTCTGGTTCTTTGTATGTCCCAGGATGAAGAGAAAAATTGAACGTAAGTACCAAATTGTGACAGATCATTTTAACTAGCAATGTGCTTGTTTCTTCTTGTGTGATCACTTAATAAAAATCCACTATTTGGATAGATTGGCAAAGTCAAAATTTTAAATGAGATTTCAGGATATGGCTTATTGTCCAAACTATTTTTGTTGACTTGTAATGACCTGAGATCTAGTCATAAAGAAATATTTGACAGTGCTGGGGACAAACTGTTTATTTAACCTACTTTTTAGTGTACCTTGACATCAGTTGCTGGTAGCAAACAGAGATGTAGCTTAACATTAATTGGGAAGTGTGAAGATATTTTAATGTGTTAATAGGGGTGTAGGTACGAAATATTGTCAAGGAGGAAACTTTGTCCTAACCTCTTCCGTGTGTAACTTCAGATTTAGACATGCAAAGCTGAGTCACATATTAATATCTGACTTTAGATTTGGCTAATTCTCAAAATTGTAGCAGAGATTGTAGAGGCAGACATTTTCTGTGTTAATGTGAGGGAATCATTAGACCATTACTGTGTGTGGTAGTAGAGTGTAATTAAATGGAATAAATTTTGTCAGTGTCTGTCTTCTTTATATCTTGTATTTATTTCCTTATTGGCTAAGATCTGTTAGAATAATCTTTTTCTGCCCTTTTCATTTGCAAATGCTTGGTTAGTGATTTCAGGTTCCTCTTCGGGAAGTGGAGGGATGCATGGACTGCAGGGGCACTAGGAAGAGTGCTGCGTCACGCAGCTGCACTGAGGTGGCTCAGAGAGGCTCTAGTCTGTGCTAGCCTGCTTGGGCCGAGCGCATGGTGGGAGTGAGGCTTACATGACTTCCTGACCTCATTTTTCCCCTGGTTTGGGAGAAGATGAGACAAATCATGCTAATGTTTTATGTCCTGGTCTGTAGCTTGGTTGTGATGCCTGAATGAACATGTAAACATACGGGCCTTGGTAGACAGAAAACGCTCCTGCCTAATCAGGGCATTTAGAACCGTAAGGCAGAACCTTAAGGCATACCTGTGTTTTACAGAGCTGGAAATTCAAGGTGGCAATCTTTACTGGCATTGAGCTGTGTTTGAGGTCATTCCTCTTTTAAAAAGAACATGAATTGGACGCAGTGTAAATTTTCAATCTCTCAGCGTCATGCTTTTGAGGTACCTTTCACCTCAGAATGGGTCAGCAGGGAACCTAGGAATGGTTTTTACCCTTGTAATACCAAAACCTTTGTTTCGTAAAGGAGAATACACAGCAAAGCCCATAAAGCCTAAAATATTTTACTGTCTGGCTCTTTACTGAAGAAGTTTCTGATTTCTGAAGCATTGCTGATTTCTTCCCAAAGGAGAGATACATGATACGGCAACTGAAGTAGATAGGGAAAATTATCCTGAATTTTCACTGAAATATATTATTTTGAGATGGATTTTTTGGGGGGAGAAGTGAGATATGAAACAAGTGAGTTTGGTCAAAACCAAATCAAAAACCCCTTTTTTTCTAGGAGAAATAAAGTCTAGTCCTTCTGAAAGCCCCTTAATGGAAAAAAAGAATAGCTTGAAAGAAGACCATGAAGAAACAAAGTTGTCTCTCAGTGATATTGAGACCAGGAATCCCATTTCTGAGGTAGGGTCTGCCACTGTGCCCCTTCGGGCTGTGGTGGAGGAGAGAACAGTTTCGTTCAAACTTGGAGACTTAGAGGAAGCTCCAGAGCGAGAGAGGCTTCCCAGCGTGGATCTGAAAGAGGAAACCAGCATAGACAGTGCCATGAACGGTGAGTGGAGTTTCTTCAGTGGGGAAAATAGAATTTTACTTGTTACTTGTACTGGTGAGGAGGCTCACTGTTTGGACCTGATGCTCTTTGTATTTAGTGTTACTGTTTTGGTCTTGGCCAGGGGCAGTGCAGTTGCCTAATGGGAACCTTGTTCAGTTCAATCAAGCCGTCAGTAACCAGATAAATTCCAGTGGCCACTATCAGTATCACACCGTGCATAAAGATTCTGGCTTATACAAAGAGCTGCTTCATAAATTACATCTTGCTAAGGTGGGAGACTGCATGGGAGACTCTGGAGACAAACCCTTGAGGCGCAACAATAGCTATACTTCCTATACCATGGCAATTTGTGGCATGCCTCTGGATTCATTCCGTGCCAAAGAAGGTGAACAGAAAGGGGAAGAAATGGAGAAGCTGACATGGCCTAACGCAGATAGCAAGAAGCGAATTCGAATGGACAGTTACACCAGTTACTGCAATGCTGTGTCTGATATTCACTCGGCATCCGAGATGGACATGAGTGTCAAGGCAGACATGGGTCTGGGTGACCGAAAAGGAAGTAGCAGCTCTCTAGAAGAATGGTATGACCAGGATAAACCAGAGGTGTCTCTCCTCTTCCAGTTCTTGCAGATCCTTACAGCTTGCTTTGGGTCATTCGCCCATGGTGGAAATGATGTCAGGTCAGTTGACTTGGAATCTCAGCATCACACTTTCTATTTTTATGTCACTTATCCCGTTTATAAGGCTATGCTGTGGCTTTGGTACTCAGACCACCCCATGGAACATAAATAGTCTAAAGAGGATGTGGTAATAGCAGTTACTGACTTAATAAAATATGCAGTAAAATTTCTTTTTTTTTTTTTTTTACCAATTGTGACTGGCACAGTTGGTAGAACACGTGACTCTTGATCACAGGGTTGTAAGTTCGAGTCCCATGTTGAGTGTAGAGATTACTTAAAAATAGTCTTTAAAAAAAATTCTTTTCCTTTAGAGATTACAAAGAATGTTACTGTAGATGATAAACACGGATATTCTTCATGGAGAGAGCTTCTTGTTTATTGAGATAGGATCCAGTTCTGTGATAGTAAATTCTGTGGACTGAGATGAAAAACTTAAAAATCACTGACCTAGGTAATGAAGTTGGAGGCTGTTAGCCTCAGTTCTGTGGTTTGTAAATTGGTCATTGGAACCTGAGTTCTAGGCTACCTGTTGGAAAATAGGCCACCAAATGCATGGGATTTTTTTCTGCGAGCAGCTTTCATTTTCTTCTGCTATGCATGTTGGGGTTCCATTTATTTCTATTGAAAGGACCATTTCCTAAATGAGCTTGACCACTTTGCTTTAAATAATCTAGTAGATCATTTAGCAAACTGGACCTTGCCGAGTTCTAGTTCTGCCTGAAAAATCATCTTTGTCCTCTTTCTTCTTTCAGCAATGCCATTGGTCCTCTGGTTGCTTTGTATCTGGTTTATGACACAGGAGATGTTTCTTCAAAAGTAGCAACACCAATATGGCTTCTGCTTTATGGTGGAGTTGGTATTTGTATTGGTCTGTGGGTTTGGGGAAGGAGAGTTATCCAGACCATGGGGAAAGATCTGACACCAATCACACCTTCTAGGTAAGTTGGTAAAGCAGATCTTAAGCTAATGCTCATTTTCTTAGGGTGTGTAATACTATGTAGTATTAACACACAATTGTTCAGCTAATGTAATCCAAGCTTGTGTAGGTTCCTGATAATTACTCTTGTTGTGAACTTTTTAGATTTTTATATATTGTCTGGCCCTTATGCATGATTTTGGTCAAATATTCATCTCTGGTGGTCTCTTAAAAATGTAACTTTTCTGAGAAAGGGGTGTGTGTGTGTGTGTGTGTGTGTAGTGAATAGCTCTGTATACTTGTCATTTATTTGTCTTAGGAGCTAAGACTGTTTATTAAATTCTTCATAATAAACATGCAGACTTTAATAATGGGCTTCCAGTAAAACTTAAAACCTCAAAACATTAAAGAAGAGGGAAGAGAGCCTGATTTAAAGTAGATTTCAGGAGCTATATAGCAAATTAAAGATGTTAGTGAAGATTTTGTCTGAGTAGAGCACAGTAAGATTGTGTTAACTTTGAGGTAGGGTTAGCTTATAAAACAAAAACAACTTCCATTCTTGACAAGTAATCTTTTTATGTCTTCAGTGGCTTCAGTATTGAATTGGCATCTGCTCTCACTGTGGTAATTGCATCAAATATTGGTCTTCCCATCAGTACAACACATTGTAAAGTAAGTGTAATGTATACGTACTGTGTCTATTGGATGGTTCTAGTAATACTTTTGTTTTTTGTTTTTAAGCGTGATACTGTGGTTTAGAAAGTTTTATGCAATTGAAGTCTTTGAAGAGTTTACAAATTTAGGACAAATGACCACAATAACGTAAAGGCTTATAATTTACAATTCCTTGGGTCAGTACTCTTATTTAAGCCAATAATGTATGTGATCCCCAAATGATGGCAAAAGTCCGTTTAGCCCATCTGTAAGGCTTACTGGGCTATTGAAGGGCAGCATGATTTATGGAAGGCATATATTCATAGCCTCTCAGAACTGAAGTACTAAGAATCTTGTTGAATTCTGAAGTTGCTTGATGGCCATATAATAACTGTAGAAAAAGGAAGAAACTGGCTTCCTTGAGGCAATTTAAGTTGGTTCGTCTCATGGAGCCTGTGAGTCATCCTTTTTCTTCTAGGGTATCTCCAGGTGATTGGCTATATGAGGTCTAATATCTGCCCCCCTCTAAAATGATGTTTGGAAAACTTGAAAATTAATTTATTAAAAACAGTCATTATTAAAGCAGTTGATTACATTCCAGTAGCTCAGGAAAGAGGAAGTGTTTTCATATTTTACCCCAATTAACACAGATTTAATGATTGGATTTTTATATTGCCTCCATCTTCCCATGAGTAATCTGTTTCTTAACCTGTTACAGACCATCTTTCATGGAATCTGTCTCATCCAGCAGACTGGGGCGCCTTACCTATGTAGGGTCATATGTCTGTTACCAAAATATCATTGGCCTTTACTAACCAGTTTCCTTGATACCCCTTTCTCTGCTAGGTGGGATCTGTTGTATCCGTTGGCTGGCTCCGATCCAAAAAGGCTGTTGACTGGCGACTCTTCCGCAACATTTTTATGGCTTGGTTTGTCACGGTCCCCATTTCTGGGATTATAAGTGCTGCTATTATGGCACTCTTCAAATATGTCATCCTCAGAGCTAAAGCTATTTGAGATTAAAATTCATGTCAATGTTTGGGGCCACCTTACACATTCCTGCTCCTTTGAAGAAGGATCACAGTGTTACAGAAGACCGACAAGAGTCTTTTTAAAGTTTGGGAGCTGTGGGAGGGAAGTGTTACTTGTGCTATAATTGCTTTTGTGCTAAATATGACTTGTCTCAAACTTAGCTATGTAAAATAGCCAGGTTTCCACTGGTTCCTATTGAGGTCCCTTTTCCTTCTGGGCTGTGAATTCCTGTACATAATTCTCTACTTTTTGTATCAGGCTTCAATTCCATTATGTTTTAATGTTGTCTCTGAAGAAAACTTTTTTTTTTTTTTTAAACAACCATTCAGAGCCATTTGACAATGTGCTCTGTTTTGGTGGTTTCACCAGCTTCTGCCCTAACATGCACAGGGACTTAACAACAGAAACATAACTGAAGCTTCCCTTGTAGTCTCTTAGAGAAATAGAGCCATTTGTACTCTGCCCTCCTGTCGGTAGTGGCAGGTTCCATTGGCATATGTGGGAACTTCTTAGAGGGACGAGGTTCTTTGGACACTGAAAATTTAAGTTAGTAGTAACTTCTTTGCAAGCAGTTCATTGACTATTATTGCTAAAAAGAAGTAGGAAGAAAAAGCCTTCTGGCAGTCTGGGTTATTTAAGAGTTCCGGCAGTGTGGGATGGATGAATGGAGTGGAATATGAACTTTGGACAAGTTAAATGGGACAGCCTTCCATGTTCATCTGTCTACCTCTTAACTGAATAAAAAAGCCTACAATTTCTAGAAAATTTTGTCCTCATGGTTTTTGTTCTTATTTGAAGCATATGGACTCCAAATGAATTAGCCCTAGGCCATTTTTAGGAGAATGTGAATATCTTAAATGGGAACTACCGACCCACTTAAGTTTCCCCCCACTCCTCCTTGTTAAGTTTGTGATCACAGCATATATATATATATATATATATTCGACTGTTGTAGCCTTTTGGCATTTTTCCTTGTAATAGCACAGTCTAGATACTTTCATGTTAGCATGTATAAATCTACTCATTGTTTGATAGCCACAAAGTTTTCCTGTTTGAATGGTCTGTTTTACCAGATCCTTTAGAGTGTTCCTAGCTTTGCTGTTATGAAGGATGTTATGAAGGATACACACATGGGGGTGTGTGTATGTGTATAGAGCTCAACTTATTTAAAAATTCTGTGTTGGGTTGAGTCTTTTTTTTTTAAGATTTTATTTATTTATTCGTGAGAGAGACAGAGAGAGAGGCAGAAACATAGGCAGAGGGAGAAGCAGGCTCCCTGCGAGGAGCCCAATGTGGAATTCGGTCCCAGGACCTTGGAATCATGACCCTGAGCTGAAGGCAGACGTTTAACCACTGAACCACCCAGGTGTCCCGGGTTCTTGAGTCTCATTCCTTTATCAGAACAGTTTATGAAAAATGCTTTGCTTTGCAAACTAGGTTGAAAGTTCCTGTCCTGAGAGTTGTGCTTTAAGAAGAGCTTTTGAGAAGCCACACTGTACTGCATAAAGCTATGCCTGCCTGACTTAATGCCTGAGAGAGAGATTAGATCACTGGTTGGGTACATGCCATAGACTTGCTGAGTCAGTATTCACCATTTAAGGTCAGACACTGGGCTAAGCTTTTCATCTACATTTAACTCTCAGGACCTCTTTGAGTAGGTCTTTTACAGGTGATAGAACCGGCCTGGGGAGCTCTATCTTGCCTAGTATTACATGTTAGCAGAGAATGGACATCAGTTGTAGCCTTTGGGGCTGGTGGAATGTAGCCTTGTGACTTTTATTTGAGGAAGGAGGGAGGGGGCCCTGTATGGTAAAGAGAACTTAGCATTAATCCCTGAACTGAAGGTTTTGGGGGAGACACTCCTCTTAGTTTTGGTATTAGCTTTCTTTCCTCGTGACCTGACACAAGCCTCGATCCAGTTTTCCTGTGATGAAATGAACTCTCTTGAGCATTTTCTCCTTGGCTTGGGAGAGAATAGCTGAGAAAATACTTGAATCAAGGATGTGTTTCTCTAGGAAGAGCAGCTAGATCTGGGGAAGAGGAACCCCAAGAGCTAGGAAGAGACCAGAAGAAGTTTGTATTTCTGGATACAGTAATAACCACTGCCATGGGTTGGGGATACATGCTTTGGAGAACCTTGGTCTGTGTTTCTTGGGCATAGATGTCTTTTTTTAAACAACGTTTTTAAAGTCAAGGTTGTATGTGTGGTTATGGAGGAGTCGTGATTCAGTAAAGCTTATAACAGAATGGGTCTCCCACCACCATCTCTCTTTTCCTGATGCTGCTCCACTCAGTCTTTTTTTTAAAAAAGATTTTATTTATTCATGAGACATCCAGAGAGAAAGAGGCAGAGACACAGGCTAGAGGGAGAAGCAGGCTCCATGCAGGGAGCCCGACTTGGGACTCGATCCTGGGTCTCCAGGATCTCTTAGCTGAAGGTGGCACTAAACTGCTGAGCCACTTGGGCTGCCCCACTCAGTCCACTTGGTATTTGCCTCAGTGTTGCCGAATGATAACATGTTTGTAAAACTACTTGACCCTTGGATGCCTGGGTGGCTTAGCGGTTGAGCATCTGCCTTTGGCTCAGGATGTGATCTCGGGATCTGGGATTTGGAAATAATAATTCCCAGGTCGGGCTTCCTGCATGGAGCCTGCTTCTCTCTGCTTGTGTCTCTGCCTCTCTCTGTGTCTCTCATGAATAAATAAATCTTAAAAACAAAAAACAAAAAACAAAAAAAAAACCACTTGGCCCTTCCAGCTTTTGGCTTTTGCCTTCCCATTGTGGAAAATGATGAAAAAAAATTTTTTTTTTTTAAAGATTGTATTTATTCATGAGAGACACACAGAGGGGGCGGGGGCAGAGACACAGGCAGAGGGAGAAGCAGGCTCTGTGCAAGGAGCCCGATGCGGGACTCAATCCCGGATCACTCCCTGAGCTGAAGGCAGATGCTCAACCTCTGAGCCACTCAGGAGTCTGATGTAAAGTTTCAGTTGTCTTTAACTTTTACCATACACTGACCCAACCTCCCACTTTCACTGTATAATTGGGTCTTAATTTTGCTAAGATTATACTTGTATTTAGAAGCTGTTACTGAACTTCTGAGCTTGTTTTGTTTTTCTTTCCAAATTCATTTATTTGAGAGCACAAGCGAGAGGGGAGCAGGAGTGGGAGAAGCAGACTCCTCACTGAGCAGGGAGCTGGACTTGGGGCTTGATCCCAGGATCATGACCTGAGCCCACGGCAGACAACCGACTGAGCCACCCAGGCACTCTGATTTTCATATATATCTTAATTGGCAATGTTTTTTTCTTGCCTCATGCCAAAATTTTGTTAAGTGCTCCAAATTTTGGTAAGGTTCTTGATTTCCTACCTGTGGTGTGAAACTTGTTTCTTTGTAATACTGTTCTCTGCCTTTCTCTTCTGCTCTATTTGAGAGATCTAAATCTCATCCATTGTTTCACCTGAGACACTGAGCTATTTGAAAAGCTGAGAGGGGTCAGCTGGCTGTAGATTGCTGAGGAGTTGATACCAAACTATTCCTTTTGTGACAGATGGAGACTTTTGAGAGTTTATGAATAGAGTTTTTTAAAAATAACTAAAAGAAAACACTGGAACTGCTCATTGGCCATAGTCTTTGCCTTTGTAATGATTGAGCTTTAATGTAAACCTGTTTTGTTATATTCAGAGATGATGCTGGATTTCTCTCATCTGAGCATGCTGTGGTGCAATGCAGAATGCTACTTATTAAGAGGACAAGATGGTTATTTTCTGGAGACTGCTGATATAGCAAGGTCTCTCCTCCCATAGTATTATTGCTAAAGACCTAGATAGCAGGTTTCTAGTTCCCATTCATTCTATTTCTAGAAGCAAGCAAATGTTCTCTAATTGCAGGCTTGGGCTGAATGCCTCAACAGTGTTTCCCACTGTGCTAATTGGAAAAATATAATTCTGAACTAACTGTGTCCTGCTTTGCAAAATAATAGTTGGCAGCTGAGTTGCCACTTTGGTTCCTAAAGTAAAGTGGTGCTTTTTAGGTTAGCTCTAAGGATAATGGATCTTTGGAAATTCCAGGGAGAACTTTTTTTTTTTTTTTAAGATTTTATTTATTTATTCATGAGAGACAGAGAGAGAGAGGTGGAGAAGCAGGCTCCATGCAGGAAGCCCGATGTGGGACTCGATCCTGGGTTTCCAGGATCAGGCCCTGGGCTGAAGGCGGCACTAAACGGCTGAGCCACCCAGGATGCTGCAGGGAGAACTTACGCTGTGTATAAGGACCATTAGAGATCAAGCTTCAGCCCGTACGAACTCAGTGCCTATTGATTTGGTACCTTTTTCTAGGAGCTTTTATTACATTTAATTTCAATTAAAATTTTTCGGGGGGCAGGTTCTGGGAATGTAAATCAATATTTCCCATTAGTTGAACAGTCCTAGGAGATGCCTTGTATGTACTTTATTGATTTGGAAGGGAGATAATTTTTTTTTTTTTTAGCTAAGATCTTGGGCTTCTGGCGAGCTTTCCATCCACATCAAATATGGTTAGCCTTGCCAGCTTTTTGGGAATACTGTCAGCTTGTGTGTATAGAGTTGGTGTGACACTTCTGTTTAGAATCTTTGGTTTTTCTCAAGAGTTCCTGTTAGAGTCACTGTCTAGTATAGAGAAGGGCTTTAAACTCAAAGTTTCCTTTGGAATCAGAGGTCTTTTTTTTTTTTTTTTTTTTTTTTTTTTTTAATTTTTATTTATTTATGATAGTCACAGAGAGAGAGAGAGAGGCAGAGACATAGGCAGAGGGAGAAGCAGGCTCCATGCACCGGGAGCCCGATGTGGGATTCGATCCCGGGTCTCCAGGATCGCGCCCTGGGCCAAAGGCAGGCGCCAAACCGCTGCGCCACCCAGGGATCCTGGAATCAGAGGTCTTAAAGGCAGTTGATTACCTCATGTGTGCAGTATAGTATAGTGGTTAGGAACATAAGATCTGGAGCCACATTTATCTGGGTTCTAATCCCAGCTTTAGCATTTGCTAGTTGTATATCTTGGAGGCTGTTTAATCTTTCTAAGCCTCAGTTCCTTGTTTAGATTGGTGATAATACTGGTACTTATGTCACAGGATTTTCATGAGGTTTATATGAAATAATGCATGTGAAGTGTGTAATGCCTGACACTTCATAAGCCCTTTGTAAATAATGTTAATGGATCTCATCCTCCAAATAAATATAGGTAATTTTCTTGATGATGTTCAACTTGACATGATAACCTTTCCTCCCTGACTGGTGGGACAAATAATTTTTCTTAACTCGATCATCATTTCTTTTTTCTTTTTTTTTTTTTTAAGATTTTATTTTTTTAAATTTACTCATGAGAGACACAGAGCGAGAGAGAGGCAGAGACACAGGCAGAGGGAGAAGCAGACCCCATGCAGGGAGCCCGATGTGGGACTTGATCCCAGGTCTCCAGCATCACGCCCCAGGCTGCAGGCGGCGCTAAACCGCTGCGCCACCAGGGCTGCCCTTGATCATCATTTGTTTTTCTTTTCTTTTTTTAAAGATTTTATTTATTCATGAGAAACACACAGAGAGAGGCAGATAGAGGGAGAAGCAGGCTCCCTGCAGGGAACCCGATATGGGACTTGATCCCCAGACCTGGGGATCACGCCCTGAGTCAAAGGCAGATGCTTAACCGCCGAGCCACCCAGGCGTCCCTCTATCATCATTTCTTAAGTCTAAAGTAAAGGACCTAACTTTGGAGTGTCTTTGAGGAAAAGTATATAGGACTCTATAAATTGGGATTAGATTAAGCTGAGTGACAGGAAATCCTAAGAACAGGGAAAAAGTGTTTTTTTTTTTTTTTGTTTGTTTTTTATAATGGCTGTTAAAGGGGCATGGTGGTCATTGGGATAGATTCTATCTTTCCTCATCTTCAGCATGGGACTATTACCTCAAGACTTAAAGACCCAAACATGCCAGTTTTCTCATTGGTAATATTGTTTGATTACTTAGTCTTAATGAACAGGAAATGCAAGTAGTTTAAATGCCTTAGTAAGATATGTATACATGCTGGGGTGGTGGTGGGATATAAACCCCACTCTTGGTACTAATTTCTGCCTCTGAATCCAGTCAGAAGACAAATCATAGGTGTTTTAACAGAGAATTAAAGAGCTACCAGTGCAACTGAAATGGCAAAAGGCAGACACAGCAGTATCCTAGCAGTAGCATACTGGGAAAACAAAGATAAGACGTTGGAAATATTAAAACCTTAGAAGCAGAAGAACCCTGGTGAAGGTGAAGCTGAAAAACTCAGACCTCTGAGGAATGGTTGCTGTGGGCTGGAGCAGGGCCCGAACCATTGAGGGCATGCTGGCGTATAGTGACTAAGGTCTGTGAAGAGGGCTGATTCTGTGAGGGCTGCTGTATAGGAGGGTATTGCTGCTGTCCTAGTGAAACGTTCCTTCACCAGGAACAAGAAGCAAGCAAGGGGGAAGCTCCTTCCCCCCTGGTCTCCACCTAACTCCCCCTAGTGGCAGACTGCAACAGAGAAGCAGCTGCAAGCCAATGTGATTGGGGGAGTATGTCTCGCATCATGTGTCCTGCACCCAATATCCCCACAAAGCTTAGAGGCTGAGATATGAGCTTATCCAACACTGGGGGTGCCTGCCAGATGTCTCCATTTTATTTTACTTTCTAGAGTTTTATGAATTCTTTTTCAGATTTTTTTTAAAGTAATTTCTATACCCAATGTGGGGCTCAAACTTACAAACCCATGATCAAGAGTTGTGTGCTCTACTGACTGAGCCAACCAGGTGCCCCAGATTTATCCATTTCAGAAGAATCTTTGGAATTAATACCTGATCAGTGGAGTGAAAGATTGTGTGACCTGTGCTCTAGCAGTCTTACACTCAGTTGCCTTAGTATCCACTGATGAATGTAACTTGAATCAATTACCACTAAGATGGTTGTAAAATGGTGATTTTGGGGGCACCTAGAAGGGTTGGTTAAGTGTCCAACCTTTTTTTTTTTTTTTTAAAGATTTTTATGTATTCATGAGAGACATAGAGGCAGAGACCTAAGCAGGCTCCCTGTGGGACTCAATTCCAGGACCCCGGGATCTCGCCCTGAGCCAAAGGCAGATGCTCAACCACTGAGCCACCCAGGTGTCCCAAGTGTCCCACTCTTAATCTCAGCTCAGGTCTTGATCTCAGGGTCCTGAGTTTAAGCCCCATGCCCGGTGTGGAGCCTACTTAAAAATAAAATAATGGTGATTTTCCTGTTTCTCATTCCTTATATGTTTATTAGTTGACATTCTTTGGTAAAGGCAAGAAAAGAAAGAACCTTTCTTCTCTTGCCATAGGAAACGTGGTTTTCACTTGGGTGGCCACATACACAGCTGAGTTGGAGTTCTAATAATACTTAAGAGCTGGGATGGAACAGACACTGGTGTAGGCAGCTAACACTCTTAACAATTCCTGGCCTAAGCAGTCTTTTAGATCTACAATTGGGTCTATAATTAACTTGAATAGTAAAAGTGTTTAGAATAAGAATTGTTTTACATATGGAAGGATGAAGAAAAACAACCAGAATTAGTGTTTCAGGGTCCTCATTCTCCTGAGATGACAACATAGGCCAGTGGTTCTCATCATGGCTGCACCCTGGACTCACCTGGAGAGATGAGGCCTGAGTTCCAGCCTGGGGCATTAGGACGTCATAGGTATAGATGTGACCTGGGTATCAGGATTTTGAAAAGCTCTCATGGATTCCAATATGCTTCCAGAGTTGAGGGCTCTGGAACAGGCAGCTTACATTGGTCACATGGAGTAAATTAAGATTATCTGTTCCTTTCCATTGGATGGGAATGAAGGAATTGAACTGGGTTTATTGGCATGCCTTGCTTTCATATCTGCACTTCCAGAAATCTGCCCACTGTTAGTGTTTGACCACATGGCATGTTTGTAAATTTGACTTCTCCCCTTCAAAGAAAAAAGTTCTCAAAATCCATTCTGACCCAGCTAGTCTAGATCCAGGCAACCAGATTTAGAGCAATTCTCATGACTAATCATAAATTCATTTGAACTTCTGTAAAAATGGAAACATTTTTGTATCTTATGCATGCAGTGAAGGAGAGAATCCCCAAATGAGTAAACACAAGGGGTGAAATGTCTCAGTAAAAAGGATAGAAGTTGTTACTAGTATATGGAGCCTTTGCCTATCCCCAGCATTGTGCTACATAATTATATAAAGCAGGTCTTTAAAACTTTTAAAATTTAATGTGAAACATTTAAGACACGGGGAAAGGTTATATAAAGGATAAAATAATGAACACTCTTGTACCTGCAATATAGCTTAAGGTTCCAGGGCCTGGATTGTTTCCCTTTTTTCCATTTAGGGCCTAACTACTTGTGTTCTTTATTCGTTATGTGATAATAGATAACCAGAGCTACAGGCAAGATAGAAAGTGAAGGGGAGACATTTCTTACCCTTCATGGATATGGAAAAGTATATTTAACTAACATGTCAAAATTTGAGATCCACCCAATACAACTATTTGGTGTTTATTTTTCCCATGTTCTGCAAGTAGCACATTTATAAAATCACCTACCCATGACTCCCAATCTACTATTTTCATTTTTCCATGTTCTGTTCTAGTCTTTGCTTTAATGAAATATTTAATTTCTAATTAATTATGCTATTATGAAATAGATGCAATTTAAATTTCCCATGTTAAAATTTTCAGATGGATTTGGTTAAGGGGAAATCACTGTTAGGATGGTATAAAATTATTCGTAGTTCACGTTAATTTAGCACTCACTGTGCTTTAACTCATTTATACAATAACTCAGGAAGTTGCATACTACAAATGAGAAGACTAAGTCAGGGACGCCTGGGTGGCTCCTGTGGTTGAGCACCTGCCTACCTTCGGCCCAGGGCGTGATCCTAGAGTCCCAGGACAGAGTCCCACATCGGGCTCTATGCATGGAGCCTGCTTCTCTCTCACTGCCTATATCTCTGCCTCTCTGTGTCTCTCATGAATAAATAAATAAAATCTTTTTTTAAAAAAAGACTAAGGCATCCTAGGGTTTAGGAAACAATGCAAGGTCACATAACCAGCACACTAAGTTATGGTAATGGAGACATTATGGTAATGGAGAAAGTTAAAGTACAAGAAACAGTGTATCTGTGGCCCTTACAGAGAGAACACATTCATCAAGTGAGGCAGGAGCATTTCCAGATCAGATAAATGGACTGCTAGATGCCAGTTGGACTGCTCCTCCTGCAGTGACCCAGTGCTAGGAAGACAAGTTAAGGAGCATGGAAACAACATTGGCTGTGTGCTTTGGCAATAGCTCCTTCAGAAAACTAGCCAGCGGAAGAGCTGGATACCATAAAGACAACCCACTGAGACTTGTGCATGTACTTGGAGAAAAGAGTCCTTACTAAGGAACCCAAGACCTGGGGCACCTGGGTGGCTCAGTTGCTTAAGCATCTACCTTCAGCTCTAGTCATGATCCCATAGTCCTGGGATTGAGTCACTACTTGGGCTCCCTGCTCAGAGGGAAGTCTGCTTGAGATACTTTCTCCATCCCTTCCATCCCTCCCAACTCACCTGCTCACTCTCTAAATCTTAAAGAAACAAAAACAAAACAGGGAAACTAAAGAACAGTGAGGTGGTTGTTGGCTTAGTAGATGGTAGAGATGCCTTTGTTCCCCACCTCTGGGGTTTTGGTGCTGGGAAGCTTGTACTCTACCATATTAGTGAACCAAGGTGAAGCGCTGGACTTTAAACAGTCTGATTTGCAAGTCTAATTATGGTGATACTGATAATGCTGCCATTTTCTGCATGCCTGGCATGAAACTGGCATTCCCAGTGCAAACCTGTGGCCTGTGGCATATTGGTCTACCCTGACGGCAGAAGGAGGCTTGAGGCATGATGGTGTCCTAATGGGCTAAGCCTGGTTTGCCCCCACCCTGCGTGAAAGAGGCAACTCCCCACTCTCACCTTGTACTTTCAGTCACATGATAGAGTTCATGGATAGGAGCCACTGATCTAATTGACACAAAACTGCTGGGACAAGCAGATGAGAAACCTGCTCTGGAAAGGGGCTGTTCCTGGAATTGCCTTCATAAAGCTGCTGGGTTAACACCAGACTGAGGCTGGCTTCTTTGCTTCCTTCATCCTGAGCAGCCCTTCTGGCACCAAAGAATAACCTGTTACCTCAGGATAGACAGTGACCTTGTCAGGCAAACTTGCATCACAAGGGCCCTTTTTGTTGTAATAGTTGGAACTTGTTTCCCACACAAAGCCCTGTTACACATCCCCATCACTTAGAGCTCGTGTGTACACTTTATTGAGAGACTGACTGGAATAGACAGCAGGAATTTGGCTTTCGAATCCTGAGCTTGGGAAGAAATTATAAGGATATTATAAAGACAAGTGATGTTGTGAGTCCATCTAAAATTTAGGAGGCAAGTTTCCTCCAGTGACAAGTATTTCTCTTCAGATTTCAAGATCCAGGTTCCAGGCTGCTTCCCTTCCAGTTCCTTCAGAAGCAGGAACAATGGATACTTGTGGACATCTCAGCAGCCACTCCCTCTTCCCTCTCCCCCTTCCTTCTTGGCAGCTCCAGATTTCTGGTGGAGGTCGTAAGTGGTTCCAGCTCTAAGCCAATCAAGACAAGCCAATTCTATCTTCTGGGATGGACATGTGAACAAGTGTGGTCTAATCAGAGGGATTCTCAGGACTTTTGCTGGGAATTTCTGCTTTGTGATTATCACCACAATCTATCCAAAAGGAAGCATGCGGCAGCCCCAGGTATCCAACCAAAGATGCCACTAGCAATGAGAAAGTGCAGAGCCAAGGATAGAAACATTTTTTTAAAAAAATATTTTTTTATTCATGAGAGACAGAGACACAGGTAGAGGGAGAAGCAGCCTCCCCGCAGGGGATCCCAGGGCTCTGGGATCACGACCAGAGCTGAAGGCAGACGCTGATAGAAAAAGCTACCCAGGTGCCCCGAGAAACCGATTTTTTTTTTTTTAAAGTTATTACAATGCTTGGCATATAGCAGGTGAGACAGCAAGGATCCTTCCCACTAAAGATCTTTGCTTTTTTTTTTTTTTTTTTTTTTAAAGATTTCATTTATTCATGAAAGAGAGAGGGGCAGAGACATAGGCAGGGAGAAGCAGGCTCCATGCAGGGAGACCAATGTGGGACTCGATCCTGGGTCTCCAGGATCACACCCTGGGCTGAAGGCGGCACTAAACTGCTGAGCCACCCGGGTTGCCCTAGAAACCGATTTTTAAAAAATTTTTCATTTATTTATTTATTCATGAGATACATAGAGGGAGAGGCAGAGACACAGGCAGAGGGAGAAGCAGGCTCCATGCAGGGAGCCCGACGTGGGACTCGATCCTGGGTCTCCAGGATCACGCCCTGGGCCAAGGGTGGTGCTAAACGGCTGTGCCACCAGGACTGCCCCTAGAAACCGATTTTTAAAACATTACTGAACTACTGGAGGAAGCCTCACTGTGGACTCTTCCACTCTGCTTCTATGAATTTCCATTGTTATTTAAGCCAGTTTGAGTCAGGTTTTCTGTTTTTTGCAACTGAAACCATCTTAACTGGTACCTGTGGGATGCCAGTTACTACTTTGATCTGAGCTGTTCTTTCTGATGTAGAGGAGGGACAACTTGGGAATCATGGCATAGGCCCTTCTGAGAATTCTAGAACCCCAGGGCTGTAGACTCCGGCGGTGGGGAGGAGGGGGCAGCCCTGACTTGTTCATCCCAATAGTCCTAGCAGAGGTGGAGCCCTTCTTCCCAGAGGTGAGGAGGACCTAACTGCCTGGTCCTGAGGGAGTTGACTGTCAAGCAGTTATGCCGTGTGAATATGGTTTGCCCACTGGGCTTAAAGGCCTAATTCCATATAGGACTATATTCAAGTCCCTTTAGAACAAGGGAAGTCTAGATACCCTGTAAATAACCACAAATGTCCCATTCTCCATCCTTCCCCTATCTTCATTTAATACCAGCAGCTTGGTTAAGCCTCTGACTTTTTAAAAATATTTATTTATTAATTTTTATGAGAGAGCATGTGTGGTGGGAAGGGGCAGATGGAGATTGAGAGAGCCTCAAGCAGACTCCCCACTGAGCACAGAGCCCAACGTGGGGCTCCATCTCACAACCCTGAGATCATGACCTGAGCTGAAATGAAGAGTCAGACTGACTCTTGAGTCAGAGTCAACTGACTGAGCCACCCATGCATCCCAAGTGTCTGACTCTAAATCTCAGCTCAAGTCTTGATCTCAGGGTTGTGAGTTCAAGTCCTATGTTGGGATCCATGGTGGGCCTGGAGCCTACTTAAAAAAACAATAAAATGAATAAAAGATCCTGGCAGCTCAAAACACTGTCTGCCTTTTGTTTTTGTTTTCTGTCACTCCTTCCCTTTGGGTCTCACTGGATGGTCCTGGGGATGTGGCTTTCAGGTGCTGTCAGATGCCTTTTTCTATCAGCCTAGGCAGCCCTATGCCTGTCTGCACCACCCAATCTGGGACTTGATGGCAGGAAGGCAGGGCCTCCTTTGCCTCAGATTCCACTTGGGTATCTTGTTTCTTTCCCACCTAGTTGATCAATAAGATTAAGTATCCTGTATGAGGGATTTAAAGCCACCTGGCTTTAAAGAGATAGGGAGAGGGAGAGATAGGGAGATAGGGAGAGGGAGAGCATAACTGATTAAAAATTAATACAAAAGCACAATAACGGAAACAGTTTAGTGCTACTTTACATAAGGTCCAAGAATAGATATCAAATCATTGGAAAGTACTGAAACAGACCTAAGTGTGTAAGGATTCATTGCCAATGTAAAAGGAGTATTTCAAATCACTGGGGGAAACAATAAATCAGTAGTTATCAACTGGGGGTGATTTTGTCTCCCAGGGGATACTTTGCAGTGTCTGGAGACATTTTTGGTTGTCATACCTGGAGAAATGATCCTGGAATTTGATAGAGGTTGAGGATGCTGCTAAATATTTTACAATGTGCAGGTAACCCTGCATCAAAGAAGTTTCTGGCCCCAAATACCAAGAATGCCACTTTCAAGAAACCTTGGGATAAATGAGATAACTGGAAGAATTGGCTAGCCATTCAGGAAAAGGAAATGGAGTTAGATTCTGAATCATATCACAATAGAAATAATTTCAGGTTAGATAAATACATTTTAATAAGTAGAATCTTTAATAAGACCTTTAATAAAACTTAGAAAAAGACCTAGATATTTATCCTTATAGTGTAGAGACTTTTTGAACCATACAATCAGAAACAAGGAAGGAAATATCAATAGATTTAACTCTAATCATGACAAAACACCATAAAGACAATTTAAAAAATACCTACAAGAGTTGCAACATGTGTGACAAAGGATTAATATATTTATTTTTTCATATTGGGAGGATTTTATTAACATTGAAAGAGATGGGATCCTTGGGTGGCGCAGCGGTTTGGCGCCTGCCTTTGGCCCAGGGCGCGATCCTGGAGACCCGGGATTGAATCCCACATCGGGCTCCCGGTGCATGGAGCCTGCTTCTCCCTCTGCCTATGTCTCTGCCTCTCTCTTTCTCTCTCTGTGACTATCATAAATAAATAAAAAATAAAAACATTGAAAGAGATTAGTCAAACATCATTTTGCAATGACTTTTTTCCAGCTATATTGAGGTATGATTGACACTAAAAAAATTGTATGTCCTTAAGGTGCACGATGTGGGGGTGCCTGGGTGGCTCAGTCAGGTTGAGCATTTGCCTTCAGTTCAGGTCATGGTCTCAAATTCCTGAGATTGAGCCCCACATTGGGCTCCCTGCTCAGTGGGAGAGTCTGCTTCTTCTCCCTCTCTTGTGCTTTCTCTCTTTCAAATAAAATCTTAAAAAAAAAAAAAAAAAAGATACAATGTGGTGTTTTGATAGAAGTGATGATAATGATCAACACAACACAATTAACATATCTGTTACTTCACATAGTTAAAATTTGTGTGCATGTGTGTATATGTGATGAACACACTTAAGATCTATTCTCTTAGCAAATTTCAAATATAAAAACTTACTAACCATAGTTATCATTCTCTACCTTAGTTTTCTAGAATGTATTCATCTTATAACTTAAAGTTTTTCCCTATGACCAACATCCCCGACCTCTCCACTACCTAGTCCCTGGAAAACAATTTTTTCATAATTGATTTATTATTGTCTAGAAATGATAATGCAAAACTCCAATAAGAATATTCATTATGCTAAGTGAAGCTATGAGCCTCATACATTTGACAAAGAAATGCATTTCTTTTTCTTTTTTAAGTTTTAATTTTAATTACAGTTAACATACAGTATTATATTAGTTTCAGGTGTACAATATAGTGATTCAACAACTCCATGGGCACCTGGGTGGCTCAGTGGTTGAGCGTCTGCCTTTGGCTCAGGTTGTGATCCCGGGGTCCTGGGTTGAGTCCTGCATCAAACTCCTCAGAGGGAGCCTGCTTCTCCCTCTGCGTCTCTCATGAATAAATAAATAAAATCTTAAAAAAAAAAAAAAGAGTCTGGGGACGCCTGGGTGGCTCAGCGGTTTAGTGCCTGCCTTTGGCCCAGGGCGTGGTCCTGGAGTCCTGGGATCAAGTCCTGCATTGATTGGGCTTTCTGCGTGGAGCCTGCTTCTCCCTCTGCCTGTGTCTCTGCTTGTCTCTCTGTGTCTCTCATGAATAAATAATAAAAATCTGAAAAAAAAGAATCTGTTTCTTGATTTGTCTCTTTTCCCTTTGCTTATTTGTTTTATTTTTTAAATTCCACATATGAGTGAAATCAGAGTATTCGTCTTTCTCTGACTGACTTGCTTAGCATTATACTCTTTAGCTCTGTGTTGTTGCAAATGGCAGTATTTCATTCTTTTTATGGCTGAATAATATTCCATTATGTAATATAATAATATTCCATTATATTTCAATATATATATTCCATTATATGTATATATATCTATCTATACATATATATGTACATATATACACATTATATATACATATATTCCATTATGTATATCTCATCCTTTTTAAAAATTTTTATTTATTTATTCATGAAAGACACACAGAGAGGCAGAGACACAGGCGGAGGGAGAAGCAGGCAGAGGGAGAAGCAGGCTCCATGAGGGAGCCTGACGTGGGATTCGATCCGGGGTCTCCAGGATCACACCCTGGGCTGAAGGCAGGTGCTAAACTGCTGAGCCACCAGGGCTGCCCTCATCTTTTTTTTTTTTTTTTAAGATTTTATTTATTTATTCATGAGAGACACACAGAGAGGTAGAGACACAGGCAGAGAGAGAAGCAGGCTCCACGCAGGGAGCCCAATGTGAGACTTGATCCTGGGACTCCAGGATCACGCCCTGGGCTGAAGGTAGGTGCTCAATTGCTGAGCCACCCAGATGTCCCAATCTCACTCCTTTTTTTTATCCATTCATCAATTGATGGACACATGGGCAGCTTCCATAATTTGGCTAATGTAAATAATGCTGCTATAAACATAAGGGTGCATGTATCTTTTTGAATTATTGTTTTTGTATTCTTTGGCTAGAACCTAGAAGTGCAGTTGCTGGATGGTAGGGTAGTTCTATGTTTAACTCCTTGAGGAACCTCCATGCTGTTTTCACAATGGCTATATAAGCTTGCGTTCCCACCAACAGTGCATGAAGTTTCCCCTTTCTCCGTGCACAAGGGTTCCCCTTTCTTCACATTCTCACCAAAACCTGTTGTTTCTTGTGTTTTTGATTCTAGCCATTCTGACAGGTATGAGATGATATCTCATTGTAGTTCTGATTTGCATTCCCCTGATTGTAAGTGATGAACATCTTTTCGTGTGTTGGCCATCTGCATGTCTTCTTTGGAGAAATTTCTGTTCATGTCTTCTGCCTACTTTTAAATTGGATTATTTGGAAAACATCATTTCTTAAGTGTTTCTCCAAATTTGATGATTTTATTTATTTTTATTTTGTTTTTATTTTATTTTATTTTTTATTTTTTTAATTTATTTATGATAGTCACAGAGAGAGAGAGAGAGAGAGGCAGAGACACAGACAGAGGGAGAAGCAGGCTCCATGCACTGGGAGCCTGATGTGGGATTCGATCCCGGGTCTCCAGGATCACGCCCTGGGCCAAAGGCAGGCGCCAAACCGCTGCGCCACCCAGGGATCCCTATTTATTTTTATTTTGAAAGATCATTTATTCATTTGACAGAGAGCACATAAGCAGATGGAGTGGCAGGCAGAAGGAGAGGGAGAAGTAGGCTCCCCACTGAGCAGAAAGCCTGATGCAGGACCCTGGGATCATGACTCAAACCAAAGGAAGCTGCTTAACTGACTAAGCCACCCAGCTGCCCTCAAATTTGATAATTTTAAATTCTACATATAAGTGATATCCTGCAATATTTGTCTTTCTGTGACTAGCTGTGTTCTCCAAGTTCATCCATGTTATTGCAAATGGCAGAATTTCTCTCCTTTTTTAAGGCTAAGTCATTTTCCATTATAGTATATATAATATAATGAAATAAAAATATATATCATAAGATATCTATTAGAATTCTTTTATTCATCCATCAACTTATATTGGTTGTTTCCATATCTTGGCTATTGTGAATAGTATTGCAATGAACTTTGCAGTGCAGATATCTCTTTGAGATGCTGATTTCATTTCCTTTTTTTTTTTTTAAGATTTCATTTTATTTTTAAATTTTTATATTCTTATTTTATTTTTTATTTTTAAATATTTTTTTTATTTATTCATGAGAGACATACACAGAGAGAGAGAGAGGCAGAGACACAGGCAGAGGGAGAAGCAGGCTCCATGCAGGGAGCCCGACGTGGGACTTGATCCCGGGTCTCCAGGATCAGGCCCTGGGCTGAAGGTGGCGCTAAACCACTGAGCCACCCGGGCTGCCCTAAATTTTTGTATTTTTAAAAGATTTACTTATTTATTTTGGGGGGGAGGGGCAGACAGAGGAGGAGAGAGAGAATCTCAGGCAGACTCTCTGCTGAGTGCAGATCCCACAACCCTGAGATTGTGACTTGAGCAGAAGTCAAGAGTCTGACACTTAACTGAGATACCTAGCCACCCCTTTAAGATTTTTAAAAATTATTTATTCATTTACTGAGAGAGAGAGGGAGGGAGAGAGAGAGAATGATCTGAGAGAGAGGCAGAGGGAGAAGCAGACTCCCTGCAGAGCAGGGAGCTAGACTTGGGCTTGATCCCAGGACCCAGAGATCATTATCTGAGGCAAAGGCTGATGTTCAGTCACCTAAGCCACCCAGGCACCCTAAAGATTTTATTTTTAAGTAATCTCTACACCCAACATGGGACTGGAATTCACAATCCTGTGATCAGGTATTGCATGCTCCATGGACTGAACCATCCAATCGTCCCTGATTTAATTTCCTTTGGATATATACCCAAGAAGTGGAATTGCTGGATCATATGGTAGTTCTATTTTTAGTTTTTTGAGGAACCTCCATACTGTTTTCTATCATGGCTGTACCTGTTGACATCCCACCAGCAGTGTACAAGTATTCCCTTTTCTCCATAACCTTGCCAACACCCGGTATCTCTTGTTTCTTTCTTTCTTTTTTTTTTTAATAATAGCCGTCCTAACAGGAGTAAGGTGATATATTGTTGTGGCTCAGTTTTGATTTGCATTTCTCTAATGATTAGTACTGTTGAGTACCTTTTCATATACCAACAAATGTTGGCCATTTGTATGCCTATTCAATGTCTTTGGCCATTTTTTAATTGGGCTATTGTTATTACTATTGAGTCTTGTGACTTCTTTGTATATTTTGGATCTTAACCCCTTATCAGATATATGGTTTGTAAAGCTTTTCTCATGTTCTGGAGATTGCCTTTCCACTTTGTTGATTGTTTCTTTGTGCAGAAGTTTTTTAATTTGGTGTAGTCCCATAATTTTGCTTTTGTTGCCAGTGCTTTTAGTGTCATCGAAAAAAATCATTGCCAAGACCAGTGTTGGAGAGCTTATTCTCTATATTTACTTTTAGAAGCTTTATAGTTTTAGGTCATATGTTTAAATATTTAACCTATTTTGGGTTGATTTTTGTATATATTATAAGGTTCCAATTTCATTCCATTGCATGTGAATATCCAG
The DNA here is from genome assembly GCF_053574225.1 of Canis aureus. Lineage (NCBI taxonomy): Eukaryota > Metazoa > Chordata > Mammalia > Carnivora > Canidae > Canis > Canis aureus. The sequence goes on along the minus strand of NC_135622.1, from coordinate 27,958,989 downwards.
TTTTCCCAGGACCATCTGTTGAAGAGACAGTCCCTTTCCCTATTATATATTCTTGGCACCTCTGTTAAAAACAATTGACCTTATAATCAACTAAAAATGAATTGATCATTAATTAATCATATATTGGGTTTATATCTGGGCTTTGTATTCTGTTCCATTGGCCTATGAATTTATTTTTATTACCAATACCATACTGTTTTGATTACTTTAGTTTTGTAATATAGAGTGAAATCAAGAAATGTGATGCTTCTAGCTTTGTTCTTCTTTTTTTTTTTAAAAAAAAAATTTTTTTTTTTTAATTTATTCATGATAGGCACACAGTGAGAGAGAGAGAGAGGCAGAGACACAGGCAGAGGGAGAAGCAGGCTCCATGCACCGGGAGCCCGACGTGGGATTCGATCCCGGATCTCCAGGATCGCGCCCTGGGCCAAAGGCAGGCGCCAAACCGCTGCGCCACCCAGGGATCCCTAGCTTTGTTCTTCTTTCTTAAGATTGCTTTGGCTATTTGGAGTCTTTCTGGCTCCATACAAATTTTAGGATTGGTTTTTTATTTTTTTGTAAAAAATGCCATTGGAATTTTGATATGAATTGCATTAAATCTGTAGATCATTTTGGGTAGTATGGACAGGTTAACAATATTACTCCTTCCAATCTATGAACACAGGATATCTTTCCATTTATTTGTATCTTCTTCAATTTCTTTCATCATCAGTTTTTAGTTTTCAGTGTAAAGATCTTTCACCTTCTTGGTGAAATTTATTACTAAGTGTTTATATTCTTTTTGCGCTACTGTAAATGGGATTATTTTCTTAATTTCTCTTTCAGAGAGTTAATTGTTAGTGTATAGAAACACAACTGAGGGTTTTTTTTTAAGTTTTTATTTATTTAGTCATGAGACACACACACAGAGAGAGAGAGAGAGAGAGAGAGGCAGAGACACAGGCAGAGGGAGAAGCAGGCTCCATGCAGGGAGCCTGAAGTGGGACTCAATCCCAGGTCTCCAGGATTAGGCCTTGGGCTGAAGGCGGCACTAAACTGCTGAGCCACCCAGGCTGCCCCACAACTGAGTTTTGTATGTTGATTTTGTATCCTGCAACTTTACTGAATTAATTTATTGGTTCTAAATATTTTGGTGGAATCATTAGGGTTATATATATATATATATATATATAAACTTGAGATCATATATGAACTTGATCATATATATATATATACACACGTATATATATGTATATACGTATATACACACACACATATATATATATATATATATATATATATATATATAATCACATCATCTATAAAAAGACAATTTTACTTCTTCCTTTTCGATTTGGATGCTTTTGTTTCCGTTCCTTGCCTAATTGCTGGCTAGGATTTTCAGTACTATGTTGAATACAAGTGAGCATCCTTGTCTTGTTTCTGATCTTAAGGAAAAGTTTTCAGCTTTTCACAATCAAGTATGATCTTAGCTATGGATTATCATACAGGGCCTTTATTGTGTTGAGGTACATTCCTTCTACACTCAATATGAGAGCTTTTATCATGATAATACATTCAGTTTTGTCAAGTCCTTCTTCTTCATCTACTGAGATGATTGTAGGTTTTTTTACCCTTCATTCTGTTAATGTGGTGTACCATGTTTATCGATTTGCATATGTTGAACAATTTTTGCATCCCAGAGATAAATCCCACTTGATTGGTGTACAATCTTTCCCACCCCTCAGCTTTATTGAGATATAATTGATGTATATGTATGATCTTTTTAATATGCTCTGTGGAATTTGCTTTGCTAGTATTTTTTTCTTGTGTTAAGAACTTTTAAGATTTACTCTCTTAGTAACTTTGAAATATGTAATACTGTATTATTAACTACAATCACCATGCTGTGTACATTACATCCCCAGGACATATTTATTTTATAACTGGAGGTTTGTACTTTTTAACTGCCTTCACCTACTCCATCCACTCCCTAATTTGATTTCTGTATCTAAGAGCTTGGCTTTTTTTTTTTTTTTAGATTCCACATATAAATGAGATCACATTTGTGTTTTTCTGTCTGACCTATTTCTTTTTTTTTTAAGATTTACTTTTATTTTATGATAGACAGAGAGAGAGACAGACAGGCAGAGGGAGAAGCAGGCTCCATACCAAGAGCCCGACACGGGACTCGATCCCGGGACTCCAGGACCGCACCCTGGGCCAAAGGCAGGAGCGAAACCGCTGAGCCACCCAGGGATCCCCTGTCTGACCTATTTCACTTAACCCCTCAAGGTCCATCCATGTTGTTGCAAATGATAACATTTCACTTTTTTCATGGCTGAGTAGTACTGGATATTGACCTGTAATTTTCTTTTCTTGTAGTGTCCTTGTCTGGCTGTGGTATTAGTCTTAACATATAAGGAGCTATTAGAAATAGTCAAGAAATGGGAGCCTGGGTGGCTCAGTTGGTAGGGTGTCTGACTCTTTTTTTTTTCTAAAACTTTTATTTATTTATTCATGAGAGACACAGAGAGAGAGGCAGAGACATAGGCAGAGAGAAAAGCAGGGTCCCTGCAGGGAGCCCAATGCGGGACTTGATCTCAGTTCTCCAGGATCACGCCCTGAGCCAAAGGCAGACACTCAACTGCTGAGCTACCCAGGCGTCCCAGATGTTTGACTCTGGATGTCAGGTCTTTTGATCTCAAGTTCAAGCCCTCCATTGGGCATGGAGCCGACTTTTAAAAAATAATGAAGAAAATGGTAACAGACTACAGTTGAAAATGAGCAATGGAAGTGGATGGCCAGGAAGATATTAAGAAAAGAAAGAAGGTCAATAAACCTATGAACAATGTTTAATTTAATTAATTAATTGATTAATTTTTAAAGATTTTATTTATTTACTCATGAGAGACACAGAGGCAGAGACACAGGCAGAGGGAGAAGCAGGCTCCCTGCAGGAAGCCTGATGTGGGACTCAATCCCGGGACTCCAGGATTACGCCCCGGGCCACAGGCAGGCGCCAAACCTCTGAGCCACCCAGGGATCCCTAATTTAATTTAATTTAATTTTTTTGGAACAATGTTTGTTTGTTTGTTTGTTTATTTATTCACTCATGAGAGACACACACAGAGAGAGGCAGAGACATAGGCAGAGGGAGAAGCAGGCTCCATGCAGGGAGCCTGACGTGGGACCCGATCTCAGGTTTCCAGGATCACACCCTGGGCTGAAGGCGGCGCAGAACCGTGAGCCACCTGGGAGGCCCATAATTTTAGCAATAAGCAGAGAAATAAAAATTTAAGGGTAGGTGCTTAGTTTACCTAGGATACTGGAAAGGAGGAAAAACTAATAACCCCCATTATAGCATAGATAAGGTTTGGAGAAATGGATACTCATGTATCATTGAGAGAATGCAAAGTTATATCCTTTTGAGGGGCAGTTGTCAATATAAAAAACTTAAAAAGTGAATGATCATGAAAGTATGCAAAAATGAAAGAACCCTGCAAGACTTCCCATTATAGCACTATTATAATAGATAAAAACGAGAAAAAGTCAGTGTCCAATAATTAAAAGATAATTAAACATCTGTTCAAGGGAATACCGTGGAGTCATCAATGAATGTAATAATTGTGTAAAGGATATTTCACTTAGAAGAATGTTTACCATTTATTCCGAGGGAGAAGAAATCACAAATTTGTAGTAGTGTCACATTTGTAAAAGAAAAAAAAAAATGTTCCCGTGAGTAGAAAAACGACCATGTAAAGACAGCAAGCAGTTGATTGGATTATCTCTGGTTGAGAAGACTGAGTTATGGACTATAGCCATAACTATAACCATAACTGTGTATTTTTAGAAATTTCTAAAGGGGGCTACTTTGTGATACAAAATAAATGTAATTTTTAAGCAAAGTGATTGTAGAGTACAAACCAAGTGCTCTTCCAGAGTTTTGCAGTCTTGGCTTCTGGTCTTTGGGCCAGACCCTTTCCCTCCTCCCCTGAGCCCTTGATCTTCTCATCTGTAAAATGTGGGCTGGATGGTGTAGACCCTCAGATGCCTACAGTGCTCAACTGCTGCTGTCAAAGGCTGATGAATCATGAAGACTTTGTGCCAAAATATTCCCTTGTTTTTCTTCTTCATTAAGAGGTAGCAATGTAGGGGGCGCCTGGCTGGCTCAGGTGCACGGAGCATGTGACTCTTGATCTCAGGGTTGTCAGTTTGAGCCCTAGGTTGGGTGTAGAGATTACTTAAAAATAATAAAAAATCTTAAAAAAAAGAGTTAGCAATGTGGGCCTTGCAAATTTATGACAGATAATTTATTTACAAAAAGACAAATATATTTCTTCCATCACTGGGATTTGGCCAAATACAAAGTAGAGAGGTGACAGGGCCAATTTTAGAGCTTGGCAACCTGAAGTCCAGAAAGAGGGACATCACTTAGGTTTTGTTTTTTGTATTTTTGTTTTTTTGTTTTTTTTTTCATCACTTAGGTTTGATGCTTTCCTATTCAGGAACTTTTACCTGGTAAAAGTAAACCCAAGGGCCTTTGTATGTACAGGGAGCCCAGAGCTCCCTTATTATTAAGTCACTAAGGAAAGCTGGGCAGAGTACATGGGAGAAGGAGTCTATGAGCAGCAGAACAAAGCAGTGTTATCAGTGTAAAAGCTAATGTAGAAAAGATGTTCAGGAGAGACCTCTGGAACAGAAAAGTCTAAAAACTCCTGGGGGAAAGGATTATGTTGTCTTGCTGGTGGATCATCAGAGGATGTCACTTAATTTGCTTCTGGTTTCAGTGTCTTCATCCTCATCATTGGGGGAGGGGAGGTGGATTTGGATGACCTGACATTTTAGCTGAAAAATTCCAACATTTTTATGTCTGCTAGGGACTTCTCAAGCCCTTCTGGCTGTGCCTATGTTCTGCGAGGTGCAGGAGAAAGAAACAGAAGAAATCAGGTTATAAGAACTGTTCATCTGGATAGCTCTTTACTGTGCTTTCTTGATTTTCTAAATTAGCCCTGCTCCATAGAAGTATAATGAGAGACTGTGTGTAATTGTAGCATTTCTAGTAGCCACATTTGGATAAGTAAAAAGGGGTACCTGGGTGACTTTGTAGGCTAAACATCTGACTCTGGATCTCAGCTCAAGCCTCGACCTCAGGGTCATGAGTTCAAGCCCCACGTTGGGCTCCTTACTAGGCATGGAGCCTACTTAAAAAAACAAAGTAAAAAGAAACAGGTGAAATTAATTTTAATAATATATTGGATTTAATCCAATATTGAAAATATTATTTTAACATGTAATCCATAGAAAATTATTGAGATTTATCTTTATTTTTTGGTACTAAGTCTTTGATAGCTGGTATTTTATACTTAGAAGACTCCTTGAATCAGACCAGCCATACCTCAAGTTCTCAATAGCTCCACATGTCTTGCGGCCACCATACTGGCTAGTGCACCTCTAAGCTCTATGAGGTAGGCAGGCTTATTTCCCCTCTTTTAAAGCTGGAGAAAGAGAGGCACAGAGGGCCCACAGGTATGCCCAGCAGAGCAGGGACAGACCCAGCCTTCCCTCTCCTCCTCAGCTGCTCCTCCCATGACACCCATTCGCCTCCACAGCCCTTGGCACAGTTCTGGACTCCTTGGAGTTCACAGGCCATCAGGGGAGACAAAACCAATTCACTTCTAGTGCAGTGACAAGCTGGATAGTGCAGTGGGGTTCAGAGTAGGGAGGGGCCCCTGGAGGCTGAAGGAGACAGGTCAAATTATCTCCCAGCAGCAGGACGGCCTGGGCTGTTGGTCTCGGTGAGTAGGGTCTCCCTGATAAGCTGCCCAGAAAAAAGATTCCCAGAGGCCTTCTCAAGGACCCACTTGCCAGTCTTCCATGACCCTTGATATTCATCTGTGCACAGCATTTTTCGTTTCTATGAGGCTTAGCCCCTCCACAGAGACCAAAAACGCCCAGGAGAAAAAAGAGAAGGCATTCATAAGAATGATGATACTATTAATATTATATGATGATAATGCATATGCATTTGTGATATGATGATATATTTATGTTATCATATGATATCAGTATATAGCTACCAGGGTGCTATGTCCCCAGCATTCCTGGAAGGCAGGTTGAATATACATTATTCCCTGTATTGGAGGACATCCCCTACTGTTCCCAGGCCCTGCGCTGACCTTCAAGGGGACAGTCACCATGCCAGGGTCCTGCTGTCCATCTGGGGTCTTCAGGCTGGTTTTCCCTGGGTGTGGCCAACCAAGAGATCATTTTATGTGATCTATGAATTTTGGTGATTTTTCTAATGAATACTTTATTATAATAGAAGCAACTACCTACCAAACATGAACTCTTAGCTCAAAAATGTAAGTCAAGAGACAGAGCAGCAGGGTGTGGGTTAGCCAGGCAGAGATAGTGCTGTTGAGCAGAAGAGGGGGCTGAGAATGGAAATACCATGTAGAACCAGCCCTGCGGCTCACCAGAGAGATCTGCGATGTCTCCACAAATATCACAAAGATCCAGATAACATAGCCAATTCTATCCAATAATGCCAAACAATGTTTGTCAGTGTATTAGATCTTCAAAGTGCTTTTCTGAATTGATATAAAATTTTACAGCATTAACTTGAACCTGGATAATAATATGTTCTCTGTCTTTAAAGTTTCTCTGAAGATCAAGTGTAATAATTTAACTGAAAGCCTGTAAATCTTAAAGCTGTAAGTACATGTAGGTTGCTATTGTGCTTAATCAGCATTATTAATTTTCTTTCAAACTAGCTGCAATTGGTATTAATCTTTGGAGCTTCTGAGAATACTCCCATCAGAAAGCCTTTGCAATCTTAAATTCTCTGGATAAAAATATGAGTCTGCCCTTGGCCCAGAGCCTGTCTTCTCATTCTGACATATATATATTTCCACGTAGAGTTATCAGGAGCTGGCTGGAGCTGGAACTCACAGTAACTTCTCTCTCTTGACCGCTCCTCTTCTTACAATCAGAGTGAGAAAGGTGTTCCTCACATTCTTTTAAAAACTTTTTAAATTGAAATCTAGTTGACATATGATATTAGTTTCAGGTGTACAACATGGTGATTTAACAGTTATACACATTCTGCTATACTTGCCACGATTAGTGTAGCATATGAAGTTGTTAAAATCTTCTTGACAGATGTAGATAAGCTTCATCTGTCAGCATATGAAATTGTTAAAATCTTATTGATTGTATTCCCAATGTAGTACTTTTCATCCCCATGATCGATTTATTTTATAACTGGAAGTTTGTACCTATCTTTTCTCTTTTTTAAGATTTTGTTTATTCATGAGACAGAGAGAGAGGCAGAGACACAGCAGAGGGAGAAGAGGCTCCCTGTGGTGAGCCCGATGTGGGACTCAATCCCAGAACCCCAGGAATACGACCTGAGCCAAAGGCAGACACTCAACCACTGAGCCACCCAGGTGCCCCTGTACCTACCTTTTCTTTTTTCTTTCTTTCTTTCTTTCTTTCTTTCTTTCTTTCTTTCTTTCTTTCTTTCTTTCTTTCTTTCTTTCTTTTTTTTTTGTACCTATCTTTTCTGTACTGCTCCACTTTTCTAGATATGCTGCCCAAGCGAGTGCCCCCCCAACCCTTTTGAAGTCAGGTTTTAAAGATAATTAATTCCTGCTGGGCTGCCCTGCCTCTCAACCTAGGACCTGAAGATCAAGGCTGGGTAGGGCCTGGGCACAGGCCTCTGGCCCTTGAGAGGGAGCGAGTGAGTGAGTTGAGGGCAAGAGCCTGGGGCCTCCTTGGTTTCTCTCCCCACCCCCGAGTGGTGTCAGGCGCTCACTCGGTGGGTTGTGCAAGGAGATGGAATGTGGAACTGACAGTGACAGTCACTGTTATGATTTTTTTGGGTCTGGTTTTCATGATGTTGCTTGCCTATTTCCCAATAGGAGGAATGAACACCAAACCTTGAAAATAAAATGGAAGCTCTGGCCAGCCCACATACCTGATGCTTTCCTGATGAACATGTCCTGAGCTCAGGGCCAGTCAGTTGGTCCTGCTAAGACTGGTAATCAAGAGAACGTCTTTCCTCCTCCAGCATGATTATTCTGAAAGTCTAGCTGGGGCAGTGCCCTTTCACAGATAAGGTACTAATCTGGTGACTGTGGGGCTGAAGTTTGGAATTTACCCTCTTGGAGAAGTGCTGTTGAGATGCCTAGGATGGGGCAGCCCCAGTGGCACAGCGGTTTAGCGCCGCCTGCAGCCCAGGGCGTGATCCTAGAGACCTGGGATCAAGTCCCACGTCGGGCTTCCTGCATGGAGCCTGCTTCTCCCTCTGCCTGTGTCTCTGCCCCTCTCTCTCTGTGTGTGTCTCTATGAATAAATAAATAAAAGCTTAAAAAAAAAGATGCCTAGGATGTCTTTTTTTTTTTTAAGATTTTATTTATTTATTTGACAGAGAGCACAACAAGCAGGGGGAGCAGCAGAGGGAGAGGCAGAAGCATGCTCCCCTCTGAGCAAGGATCCTCCCCAATGTGTGGGACTCGATCCCAGGATCCTGAGATCATGACCTGAGCCAAAGTTAGATGCTCAACCACTGAGCCACCCAGGCACCCCTGACTTCTTTATCATAAACAAGTACTTGGTTTATCAAAAAGATTCTAATAAAATATTTTAAAGCAAAACCAAATTATATCAAGCAGTATGTATTCTTTTGTGTTTGTCAATCCATATGTTTGTGAGGTTTTTCTGTGTTGCTGTATCAGCAGTATTTTTCTTTTTGTTGCTGAATAATATTCCATTGTATGGGTATACCACAAGTTTTAGAATTGTTCTTATTTTTTTTTTAATTTTTTTTTTATTTATGATAGTCACACACACACAGAGAGAGAGGCAGAGACACAGGCAGAGGGAGAAGCAGGCTCCATGCACCGGGAGCCCAATGTGGGATTCGATCCCGGGTCTCCAGGATCGCGCCCTGGGCCAAAGGCAGGCGCCAAACCTCTGCACCACCCAGGGATCCCGTTCTTATTTTTGACTTTACAAGAGATGGTCTTTTCATTTGCCCCCTTGGGGTCACTGGTGGCCTGTATATGTACTGGATCTTTCTCTTCTACTTTTTCCTGCTAACCTGAGCCCTTTCTCCCCTATCCCTCTATTGCCTTAGGTCTGCTGTAGAGCAAGCAATTCTTTTGGTTAAGGTTATGTTAAAAATAATCATTTATTGCATAAGTAGTATAAAGTAACAACAAAAGATGCCAGATAAAAAACTAAAAAAAAAAAAAAGGGTGCACTCCTGACAGCCCACCAAATTAAGATTTTTGCCCGATTTTAGCAGGCTACCAATTCCTTACCATTTGCTTCTTCAAAAGCCTACCCTTTTTTTTTGCCAGAATGCATATTTTACTTTATTTTTTTCTTATGTAGACACTGATATATTTGTGGATGTATCACATTTCTTTTTAGGTGCTTATTTTAAACTGTAAAAACATTTAAAAATAATAGATGAATATGGCAAAACCAGATTCAAAAGTACAGAAGAAATGTCCGTTGAGAAGTCATTCTCCCCAGGTTGTCCTCATTCCTCAGGACAGCCACTGTGGAAGGCTGTGGAAAATCTCCCCCCACATTTCCAACATCCAAAATGCACGTTGTCTGCCCCCTGGCCTCTGCATTCTTGCCTTAGCACAGTGAAATGTGGCCTTGCATTTGAAAATTGTGTAGGTCTTTATTGAAGGTCTCTTGAGAGCATTGAGGAGAGAGGTACACAGCACACACGTGTCTCGGTCAGGATTCTTGGTTGTAAGCAAGAGAAAGCTCTGTTTTCTGTTAGACAATATTAGGTGCTCACACAATCTCTGGATTGCTCACAGCTGGGAGCCTCTGTAGGCGAGACCAACCCAAAAATCATGTCATGGAGTTGGTCTGCTTAAAATGTCCTGACCACTGATGTGGGTGCTGGCGGCTGCAGCCTGCAACACCACCACAGCGCCCACTCTCGCCCCAGCTTGCCAGCTGCTAGGGCCATTGCAACCGCCGCCCTGGAGAACGAATGTACTGCCACCATGGCCACCTGTCTCCTGAGTGGGTTTTCTAGAGCGCTTCATATAACAGCTTTGGGATTCAAACACTGATGGGAACCTCTGAATGCTCAATGATTTTATCCTGGCCAACGTAAACATGTGAGAGGGACCAAAATCTGTGTGCATTTTTTATATGAGTTATGTCCTTCTCTGCACAAGGCTTTGGCACCTGACTTTTTACAGCATAGCTCAGAGGTCATTTCATCGTAGTACAAGTAGAGAGCTGCCGTATGTGTTTTGATGACTGATGAGTGAATGAACCACGATTTACTTAATATATCACTCTGGATGAACATGGAGTCGTTCATCGTTAGGAATTCAAACTGTGCTGCATCCTTGTGCTTGCATATCTCACCTCTGTGCATGCAGGGACATGGCTGGGTCCAGCTGGAGGTGAACGCTAGCCCTTCGCCCTCCTAGGCATGAAGTTATAGGGGCTGCTGCTGGTGAGGTCTCCATGTGCCTGTGGGTGGGTGTAGGCACCTGAGTGAGGCTTGGCAGGAAGTCTACAGTGAGAAATGTCACAACCCAAACAGTAGCTATATCTGCAGAGGGCTGAATTTCTTGTTCCACTATGACCAGCTGCATTGTCTGGAGCTCAGAGACTTGGAAGAAAGCCCCAGAAATGGTTATATTAGACGAAGTGCCTGGGACCTGGTTGGCAACTTGGCCTAATATCTCTTGGATATTTTTAAAAAATATTTTATTTATTTATTCATGAGAGAGAGAGAGAGGCAGAGACAGAGGCAGAGGGAGAAGCAGGTTCCATGCAGGGAGCCTGACGCAGGACCCGATCCCAGGTCTCCAGGATCAGGCCCTGGACTGAAGGCAGTGCTAAACCACTGAGCCACCCGGGCTGCCCTCTCTTGGACGTTTTTTTTTTTTTTAATTTTTATTTATTTATGATAGTCACAGAGAGAGAGAGAGAGAGGCAGAGACATAGGCAGAGGGAGAAGCAGGCTCCATGCACCGGGAGCCCGATGTGGGATTCGATCCCGGGTCTCCAGGATCGCGCCCTGGGCCAAAGGCAGGCGCCAAAGCGCTGCGCCACCCAGGGATCCCTCTTGGACGTTTTTATAGCCACTGAGCAACTCAAATCCTTATTTTGAGGGATAGGTTTGTAGGCTGATCCCTCACCGTGGGACTGGAATGATGTTCGGTTCCCTGTCCCCTTTGTACTCACTCTTTTTCTGAATGCAGCAACCCCATTTCCTTCCACGTGTTCAAGGTCAGGTGCATGCTGGGGAAAGCAGCCCTCGCTAGCTGGTGTGAGGGCAAGTGACTAGCTGAACACTTGATCTGAACCAAAGGCCAAGAAGCGATTCTAGCTGGACTTTGACTTCTGCGTGGAGTGAGGTGAGAGCTGGGGCAGACTCTGGCCAGAGACACGGGGGCAGATGCCCCAGCCCTGCTTGCTCTTCCCATCCCCACAGCTGCCCTTTCTCCCGCCTTCCTGACTTTGGTTTTTGCTGTTTCGTTCTGTGATTCTCACCTTCTCATCAGTGGCATTTTTCGCTTGCTACTGTTGGCTCTACTGCCAGAAACCAGCAAGCCTGGATTTGACCTCTGGCTTCTGCGGTGAGGCTATGACAGTAGTCACAAGAACCCCTGACCCCAATCCTCAGGATCTGTGACTGCCCGGTTTCCCTCACTTTGGTCCAGCAGGGTCTGCACTGCATGTCTGCTCTCTGCCCAGGCTCTCTGCCATCACAGCTTCCTCCTCCCTGCAGTGGGCCCTCTGGACCCTCCGTAGCTCCCTCACTCCCACACCCACACTGGGAGCTGAGGCCAGAGCCAGCCTCGGCCTCTCTGCTGCATCTTCTCCTGTGAGGACTCGCCTTTGCATTCCCTCCTTTGCCTCGCAGAGATTAGATGCTGGAACCTCTGACCGCAAGAGATTGGGCTCAATCTTTTCCAATCCCATGGCTCTCCTCTGGTCACCCTGAGGCAGGTAGGAGTGTCCTGGTGGGGGTGGATGGGCACAGCTGAGGAGCCGGAATGTAGGGGGAGGGTGAGTCACTGGGAGACAGAGCGGGAGCCCCTGAAGAAGGAAATGAGTCACAAATGTGGGCCTGAAGGTTCAACTGATGAATTCTGAGATTTGTGATTTGAAGGTCCTAGAAAATTCTCCTTACTTAGCACTAGCTCTTTTATCAGACTGGGTTAATACAGGATCTTTGGGTTCCTTGTGAAATGAAAATAGTGAAATCATGAACCCATTAAAATCTGGATATTTGAATTTGTTTATCATTAGGTCCTAGTACAGAGCAAGCGCAAGAGGATTAGACACAGGTGTTTTAAGAAGAAAGAAAAACAAATCAGAAAATCTGGATTTGAGATCCACCTTCCCACTGAACAACCTACACAACACATTTGAACTTTCTGGAACCAATCTTCTCATCCATAACAAGGGTGTGATAATTAGCTGTGCTCTCTACCTTATAGGATGCTTAGGGGGGAGGGGGCAGGGAATCAAACGTAATTAGGAGCTTTGAGCAGCTTAAAGCAGTAGCTGGAGGTTAGTCATTGCAGCTACTTTCCCCTCCTGGGAAGAGACGCAAGCTCTCTGTTCCCTGGCAGGAGGGGGTACACTGTCAGCCCTTGCTGTCCTGGTCTTTGGACTTGTGGCTGCGTGGGAATGGGGAACAGAAGGGTGGAGGAAGGGTTTTTCTGGGTGGGCTTGCTCAGTGTCAAGAGAGAACTGGGCTTTGGATTCAGACTGGGAACCTGCGATGAGACCCCAGCATCAAAGCCACAGGAGCCAGTGTTTTGCAGGATTCTATTGGATGCTTTCCAGACTCTCTCTGGTTTTCTCAGTTTCCAAGTTTGAGTTCATTCTGAAGCTGAGAAGCTCTGGGAATGGACCTTGAGGTTCAAAAGAGGAATGCCCACAATGTGCAGATTAGAAGCACCTAGTAAGGCCCCCTCTGCTCCACTTTATCTGCACCTCAGTCAAACCATTGCCTGCCAGCTGTCTGAGAGGAAGCCTCTGTCCCTTTTGGGACAAGATGGTGGCAGAGTGATGGTGCAAGAGCTGGGAAGGCTCAGGGAGAGCCAGGGCCTGAAATAGGAAAGACTTGGGGGTTTCAAGGGGTAGAAGGTTGGTGTGGCTGGAGAAACTCGAGCGGGGGGAGAAGGAGTGATGAGCTGGGAGAGGCCAGGAGGGGCCCTGGGATAAAGAACTTGAAGCCAGTTTGGGGGGTGAAGCTTTGATACACTCTGCCAGCCACCAATTCTTCTTTGGGTTCTTAGGAGGTCTCTCCAGTTCTGTCTGGAGAATGGGTCAGAGCAGGTAAAGGAAGCAATGGCTGTGCCCGTGACCTGGAACCAGCTGGGAGGAGAGGCAGCCCCTCCCTCCCCTCCCCATTCCCAAAGAGCCCCTCCTCAAAGCCCCCACTTGTGTCTCCATGGAAATTAGGTGTTGGGCCTGAACACAGGTGTGTTGGATTTTCATTCCCACGCATTTGTGGTTATTGTTTAGGCAGTAAAGACCCACGAAACTCAAAAGAGCCAGCATCTCTGGAACACCAAGCTGGCGGTAAAGTAGGTAGCAGGTGAACAGGTGAAATGAGGTAGCCTCCGGAGAGACCTGCTTGTCCTCTGGGACACTCACGTGACCGAAAAGGTTTGAGAAGATGTCCTATTTAACAAGAAATCTGGTCGCCGGCTTTGGAAATCCAATGCGCTGCCGGCGGGCCCCAAGCAGAGCCCCGCTTTGTACTGCTGTGGCAGGTCCCGGGGCCGGGCCCGCGGCCAGCCTGGCCTTGGGCCCCAGCAGCTGCAGCCAGCTGGTGTCCTGGGCTCTGGAATGCCACTGGGGCCTGAGGAGCGCCTGGGGTGTTGACTGTGGTTGGGGTGGGGATATCCATCAGGAGGAATTCATGCTTCCCAGGCTCTTCTGACTTTCTTTCCTCCTTCCCCAGAAAGGCCTCCACAGACGGCAGCACAGTTTTTTTTTTTTCTAACAAGTGGCTAATGTATTAAAAAAAATTGATCCCTGGGGTGCTTGGGGGGCTCAGTCGGTTACATGGCTGCCTTCGGCTCAAGTCTTGATCCTGGAGCCCTGGGATCGAGCCCGAGTCAGGTTCCCTGCTCAGTGGGGAGTCTGCTTGAGATTCTCTCTCCTCTCCCTCTCCCCTTCCTCCCCCTGCTCTCTCTCTCTAAAATAAGTAAAATCTTAAAAAAAAATGGTTAAAGTGGTAAATTTTCTGTTATGTATATTAGACCACAATAAGAATAAACAAAGTAATACATGCCCATGGTGAGCATAATTTATTCAAGAAAGGAAATGTTTGGGCACCTGGGTGGCTCAGTCGGTTAAGTGTCTGCCTTTGGCTCAGGTCATGATCTCAGGGTCCTGGGGAGGAGCCCTACGTTGTTGGGCTCTCTGCTCAGCAGGGAATCTGCTTCTCCCTCTCCCTCTGCCTCCCTCTGCTTGTGCTCTCTCTCTGTGTGTCAAAAAAAAAAAAAAAATATATATATATATATATTTTTTTTTGTAAGAAAGAAATGTTTTCCTATTGATCCTCCCCATCCCCTCCCTCTGGCTCCTGATCCTGTTTACCTCCTCAGAGTTACCCATTGTTAGCAGATGCCGGTGGATCCTTCCAGACATTTTCCCTAGATGTGCTTGTCCTTCACCATGTTTTGTCCTTATACAGATAGAATCATGTTGTTGACTATACCATAATTTGTTTTCCCCTTGCCAATATCTAGACCATGTTTCCATTTTGGTCTAGACGTATTTGCATCATCCTGTAGAGGGCTGTGTTTTAGGATACTCCACAATTGAGCCAGTTTTCTGCTGATTTTGGTAGCTTCCAGCTTCTTGGCTCTACAAACTATGCTGCACTAAAGATCTTTATATGCCACATTACTTTTGACATCGCTGTGGGAATATATCTGTTGGGTACATTTGCAGACCCCTTCCTGGGTCTAAAGATATGTGTATTAAGTGTTGCTAGATGTTGCAAAATTGCCCTGCAAAAAGGGTACTTCCTATCAATGGGCTCTTTGATCCTTCTTCCCTTCTTTCCTCCCTTCCTGCCTGCATTCTCCCTTGCTTCCATGGCTCCCTCCTTCCTTCTTGCTTTTTCTCTCTCCCTCCTTCTTTCCTCCTCTCCCTTCCTTCCTTCTTTCTTTCCTTTTTCCTTATAACTGAGAAACAGAGAGGCAAAAACTTTGCCTTTTCCATAGTAACATGACAGGAATAAAAATGAAATGTACATCACAATTTCCTATAGTTTGGTGGTTCAGCTGGTTCTCTGGCATCTAACTCCTGGGTATATTCATCATCTTGCTTTGTCACATCACCGCATTCCATTAGCATTTGGTCTGTTGATATGGCTTAAATTATCTTGCAAAGTTTGGGTCCGAGGCATTTGTCTTGTCCCTACTGAGTTAAAAATACATCTTTAATTCTAATAATGACTGAGCACACTCAGGGTATAATTTTGTATCTGGTTGTAATCACATTTTCTGTATATGATCATTTCCCTATGGTTTTTATTTCATCTTTTGAAGAAGTAAGAAATTTACATGGCTCACAATCCAATAATACAAGTCAGCATACTGTGAAGTTTTTTTTCTCCTTATTTCCCATCTCTGATTCCTCCTACCTTCTCTATCCTCTAATATCCTATTTTTTTTAAGATTTTATTTATTTATTCATGACAGACTCACAGAGAGAGAGAGAGAGAGAGAGAGAGGGGCAGAGATACAGGCAGAGGGAGAAGCAGGCTCCATGCAGGGAGCCCAACGTGGAACTCGATCCTTGGTCTCCAGGATCACATCCGGGTTGAAGGCAAAGACCGTGCTAAACTGCTCGGACACTGGGGCTGCCCCCTATTTTTAGTTTCTTATATATTATTCCAGGGTTTCTTTATAAAATACAAGCAAATACAAATATTGATTCTTAACCGCCCCCCCCTTTATACACAGAATGTAGCACACTAATTGTTCTACAACCTCTTTTTCCCCCCATGTTATCAATATACCTTGGAAAATTTTCCTTACTAGTAGATTTTTTCCATAGTTCCATACATATCAGGTATTCTATTATGGAGGGAGCTTATTTATTTAACCAGTCCTCTGTGGATGAGTATTTACTATTTTTTTCACATTACGAAGATTGTTGTAATGAGTATACTTGTATATGTGGTCACTTGAGATGTGTACAAGTCAGTCTTAAGTGTAACAGTGGAGCTTCTGGGTGAGAAGTTTTCTCTTAATTTTGACAGATGCTGCCAAACTTCCTTGCCGAAGGAGTTGTACCACTTCACCAACTCACAAAGAATGTGTGAAAGTTCCTTTTTCCATAGCCTTACCGATGGGGTGGATTATCAACTTGTTGGATTTTTGCCAATCTGATAGGTGAAAATTGGTATCGGCAGTTTTATTTAAAACATTTAAAAATATTAAAAATATTTTATTTATTTGAGAGAGAGAGAGAAAGAGAGAGCGAGCATGAGCAGGAGGTGAGCAGAGGGTCTGACACAGGGCCCGGTCCCACGACCCTGAGATCATGATCTGAGCTTAAGTGTAAGCAGATGCATAACCGACTGAGCAGACGTGCAACCGACTGAGCCACCCAGGTGCCCCTTAAACATTTTTTTATTACCATGTGCATGCATTCATTTTATAACAAATGTCAAGCATTTCTCAAATCACGGGTTTAAGGAAGTTGAGGTAGGTTTCTATGCTCATACATGGGAGAATGTCCAGGTTAACAAATGATTTAAGTTACTGAACAATGGTATACACATCATAATTCTATGCATACATGTGTCTGTGTAGTTGTATATAGAGAAAGGTCTGGAAGGATAGATAGAACTTAACAGTGGTTACCCCTGGACAGTGAGAATAGGGAAGGGCCTTAGTGAGGGAACTTTTAATTTTTACAATAGATTTTTCTATGGTTCTTGCCTACTTTTTAAGAAATTTTATTTAAATTAAAATAACAAAAACAGCTCACCCGTTTCTCCTGCCCCTAACGCCCACCTCCGGCAACCACCAATTTGTTATCTGTATCTATGAGCTTAGTTTGTTCGTTAGTTCAGTCCTTCCTTCCTTCCCTCCTTTCTTCTCTCCTCTCTTTCTTTCGTTCAATTTCTAAAAATATTTATTTGTTTATTTTAGAGACAGTGAGCACGAGGGCAGAAGGAGAGAGAGAGAGAGAGAGAGAATCTCAAGCCGACTCCTCACTGACCATGGAGCCCGACACAGGGCTCAATCTCCGGACCCAGAGATCATGACCTGAGCCGAAACCAAGAATCAGTTGCTTAGCCAACTGAGCCACCCAAGCACCCCTCTTTTTAAAATAACTATACGTTTTAGGTTCCACATATAAGTGAAATCCTATGGTATTTGTCTTTCTCTGACTTATCTCATTAGCAAACTGTCCTCCAGGTCCTGCAATTATAAATCCCTGTTCGTTCAAACTGGTTCCCAAACTTATTTAATTACAACACCTTTGCTTCATGGAACCCTAGTAACACCTTTGCAGTCGCTGGTTCTGTGGGACACTACAGGGAGCCCAGGAGCTTGTGCAGGCAATCAAAGTGTCCCAGATCAGGGTCTCAGTGACACGGTGTCCTATGCAAATGTGCTGTGAATCCCGCACTTCCTCAGGGCCTTTCGGGTTTTGCCAGGGTGTGGAAGAAGCCTCAGAGAATGTGAGCCTCCCCTGACAATCCCAGCAGCAGGTGCTGCTGGTGTAGACCACCCTCACCACACCTGCTTATGCAGGACATTCTGTATTCAGCAGCTTTGCTTGTATAACCCAGTGATGGCTGTGGGCTCCAGGCTTATCTAGACATAGGCTTGATCTGAACTCCATATCTCATGCCCTCTAGAAATCCAAAGCACTCCCCAGTGTCCTCACCAACACCCTGAAGATTATGTTCTCATGTTATCTCTGACTTCAGCTCCCGCCCCCATGGGTGCTGTCTCTGTTCCACTCATCCAGATGGTAAATGTCAGCCCTTTATATTTCTACAAAGGGACCTGCTCACACCAAGCATGTGGGGCATGGGAGGCGGTGCTGAAGATCTGGAGCACATGCGGGGATGTGAGGAGGACAGAGGAGGGGTCTTGGCAGCCGATGGCATAGCAGGCAGCCCCACCTTTAAAGTGCCCTGTCTTCGGGGGCGCCACTGGTTTCCGCAGCAAATGTTGTGGCTTTCTCTCTGTCTCCTTTTCTCACCGTCTGTCTACCTTCCTCTCGGGAGCAAGACTCCTGACTCATGCAAGAGAAGTTCAGCTCTATCTTTTGATCTTACCTTACTGGAAGGGGTTTCTCTGGCGGTCAGTCACGAGCATGATGTGAGGTGGCCTGGCCTGTTGGAGCATGAATGTTTTTTTTTTTTTTTTTTTTTATAACTCTTGCTATTTGTTTTTCTTAGGGTTTTGGGTGTTTTCTGGAAATTCTGCTTTCTGAGGCTCTAGGAGTGGGAGTCAGGACACCCTAATATGGGAGCGATGGAGGAAGAGGAGCAACAGTGAGTGTGTGAGAAAGGGTTGGGAAAGGACAATGAAAGGTGATATAAACACAAGGAAAACAATCCAAAAAAAAAAAAAGAAAAGAAAACAATCCAAACTGTAGAAAACCGAATATAGCATGCAAAGCAAGCCTCTCCCCTCCACCATCAGTCCCCACGTTTGCTTTCCTAAAATAACCACTGTTACTAGCTTCTTATTGATTTTTTGGAGATATTTTATGCATATATAAGCATAAATTACATACATTATGTATATGTATTCTCTTTTAAAAATAAATGGTAGCCTGTTATACATAAGGCTTTTCTTTAGACATTTATTTATTTAAGTAATCTCTACACCCCACGTGGGGGTCTAGCTCACGACCCTGAGATCAAGAGCTATATGCTCTTCTGACTGAGCCAGCTGGGCACCCCTTCTTTTGCCTTTTAAAAATTTAACAATATATCTTTACTATTTTTAATGGAGCTACCTATAAATATATACACGTAATCACTCACACAAACATATGTATTTTTTCTTGTATTCGTATAAAGGGCAAACCTAAGTGACCCTCTTCATTGGCCAGTGGGAAGCCTTCTAGGGCATCGGGGTTTCTGTATGAGGAGGCGTTCTGGCTGCTGGACATTCCGATGTCAGATTCAGTACTGGAGGTGATGACAAATACCAAGCATTGTTTCTGAGGGCGTGGCTGTGGTCAATTATAATTTTGTTTCCAGGTATTTCCTGTCCACTCCATAGAGCTTCTGTACCCCTGAATATGACCTTCAGTGAGTGCATCCCCGTGGGAGGAGTGGACATGTCCCCTCACTGGCATCAGCCTTGGCCACATTACCTCCCTGGGCTGATGGAAGTGAGCCGAGGTGACACCTGCCATGTCCGAGTCAGAGCTTTCAGAGCCAGCATGGGCTCCTGCTGTGTCTTTGTCCTTGGACATGAGAATGGAGACAGAGATTGTTCTGTCAGCCTGGGCCCCAGAACCAGGGGACATTTGGTCAAAAGCCACAGCTGATCCACATCTTATGAGTAATATGGGTGAGAAATAAACCTTGCTTGTCATGAGCTCCTAAAACTCTGGATCTTTTGTTACTTCACCCTCACCTTGTGAAAACTGGCTTATGCCGAGCAAATTGCAAGGGCTGTGATCAGTCACAGAGTCCTAGATGGGTCTGGGGAACTGCTTTACCTGTCTACAGTGGCCTCTGGGTTGGATCTGGATTTACCACCAACTGATAAAGAAGCCCTGGTTATTATAGGAATCAAGGTATGCCATGGGCACTACGAAATCCCATACTTTGCTAGTGGCAGGACCAGTTGCTTGGAATGTTTGAAAAGCCATTTGGCAACGTATAATGAGAGTTCTAAAATAATTTTTACTTCTAGAAATCTAGGTCAAGAAAATAACCGGGGATATGCAGGGAGGTTCATAACAGAGTTATTTGACAAATTGGAAACAACCTAAATGCCCCATCACAAGGTCATAGTTTATATTTTATTCTATATGATGGATACTATGCAGCCATAAGAATCAAGTAGCTGGATGTTTAATGAACGGGGGAGATGTTTGCATTTTAATACTGAGTGGATAAATGGGATACAGAACTATAGCCATATGACAATCCTAATTTATATAACAAATACAGGATCATGCTCTCTATAACTTTGTATATTTTTTCACTTACATCATGTGAATAAGCACTTCTGCCAAGTGTCAAACATGTAAGTATGAATAGACAAAGACTGTGAGGAAAGAGGCAAAACTAGTGGTTATCTCTGGCTCGCGTTCTCTTTTCTGTGCTTTCCGTATTTTCCAGATGTTCTATGATGAGTATGTACTACTTTTATAATCAGAAGTAACTGCTATTTAAAATAAGAATTATTCCAGTCACCTCTAGGGCTGTGCCTTTGCGTGGTGGCTGTCCAGGGGCCCTAACTGGGGCTCCTTGTCTAAGAATAAGGCCAGGTGTTTAATTAGGTCAGTCTCTTGCTGCCCTAGAATCCTTGCACCGAGCTCAGCTTGCGCCGCCCAGAACCCCTGAGACGGATCTCAGGCTGGAGCGCTGAGCCTCCTGGGCCGCTGCTATGGCTGCTTAGTCTGGATTTGAGAAATCTGTGAACTGTCACCCTGCCCTTCCAGAGCAGCCACCCTCCCGTCCCTCTAACACGTCTCCTTCAAAAAAGTAATTTAGGGACCCCCGGGTTGCTCAGTGGTTGAGCGTCTGCCTTTGGCTCAGGTTCTGATCCCAGGGTCCTGGGATCCAGTCCCGCATGGGTTCCCAGCAGGGAGCCTGCTTCTCCCTCTGCCTGGTGTCTCTGCCTCTCTATGTGTGTCTCTCATGAAAAAATAAATAAAATCCTAAAAGAAAAAAAGAAAAGTAACAAGACCTCCCAATTTTATGGAAGAGAAAAGTAAGACTCATGAAGTCAACATTCTGACCATTTTGGGTTGACAGTAATCTGGGATGACAATAGCTGCTATGCCAGGCACCTCTTCTGTCTTGCTCCCTGGGGCCTCCTCCGTAAACCGTGTCATACCCTGTGGGCCCTGGAGTGGCTGGCAGGTGGGCCCATGTGGGAGGGAGTATTCTCAGAAATCTCATTTGCAAGAGAGCCCCTCTCCTGGTTTGGGAACCCCATCCAAGGGAAAAAGGAGTCTGCGACCAGCCTGATTGTAAAGGCGCTGGCAAGGGCCACTCCCCTCTATGGATTCCCTAACCTCTTTATCCAGGTTTGCGGGTGGGGGGGAGGATGTGAGTGAGTGGTGGTGGGCGCTGGGTCCACAGTCCTGGGCAGGGCGGGCCCAGGGGGAGCTGCGATGCACTGGGGGACTGGGAGGGGACAGCGGGACTGGCAGCCTCAGCGGAGCGGAGCCGGAGTTGCCCAGGAGTTGCTCCTCCAAGAAGAGCTTTCGGAGCTGTCCTTACAATCATCTACCTCAACTGCTGAATGATTTCTCTGTCAGTGGAGCACAGACCTCCCTCGCCTCCCAGACCCCATCAGGCTCCCTTGGACCTGCTTCAGCTCCACCCGGCAAGGCAGCACTTGGCCTTGTCTTCTCCCAGACTGCTCCACATCTGAAACCTTAAATTCCATCATCCTGAATTTTTTTTTTTTATTGAGGAATAAGGTACATACAATAAAGTACATGAATTCTTATGCATCGTATGTCTGTACGATCTGCCCATGGTGTTGTGGACAGTGTAGTTATTTTTCACTGCTAATTCCATTGGATGGACGTATCTCCATTTATTTACCCATTCTTTGGTGGACACACATTATCTCCATAAGCTGCTTTCTTTTCTCGCCCTCTTTGTTGCTTATTGACACCCCAATCTGGCAGCTGCACCACATTTTTTGGTTTATCAGTCTGGTTACTGTGCCCAGTCTCATTTCTTTTGTGGTCAACACCCCTGCAAGGGGAGCCTCTTTCATGCTACTCCTGCTTCCCTACCCTCTGCCCCACTCAGCTGTCGTCATCTTGACTCTGACGCTCCATTGGTTCAGGTCTCCTCTGACCTACCTTTGTCATTTGTAGGTGACATTTGGGGGTTCTCTGACTTGGCCTTTCTGTGGCCCTGTCCCTGCTTATGGCTCTTTCCCCACAAGGTTTCGGGGAAAGCCTTTTCTACTTCTCTCCTGCAAATCTGGCTGCTCCCTCTCAGCCTCCTTTGCTGTCTCCTCTCCTGTGTCCATCCCCAGGTGGTTGTTCCTGGGGCTCTGTCCTCAGCTCTCATCTCTACTGAAGGGCCCTCTTGGGTCATTAGCTACCATAGATACCAATGCAACTTCCTTCCTCCTCAATCCCTAGATCCCCAAACTGAAAGGATTTTCCAAACTCATTTGGTGGCAAGCCTTGAACGGGCCCTGACATGAACTTGTTTATTGGAGTTATATACCCACTTCGTGTGAATGAATATTCATACGTTGGCTGCAGGAATGTCAATGTGTTTGGTTATGGGCTCTTGTCCCAGACCCATCAAGGGTGTGATTGTGCATATATACAGTAAATCATGTATTACCTTCTTAAACTCAGAAAATATTGAAACATATCTGGCCCCTTGGACTTTAGGTAGGGGTTTGCAGACCCAGAGCCGTCTCCCCACCTCATGCCCTGCCAACAAACCCTTTTATTTCCTGCTGTCATCTCTGAGTTGGTGGCCCCTATACCTGTGGCTTTTCAGTGTCTTAGCTTTTTCCTTCCTTAGAATCACCTCCAGTTCATCATTCCCAGGTCCTGACTACCCCAGTGACTCTCTGCTTACCCCTCCTCTCTCTGTTCCCTTTAATTCAGGCACACCACACCACTGCCAGGGCTACTGCAGTGACCTCTCAGTAGCTGTCCCTTTTCCTAGCTGGCCAGTCCTTGGCACTGACACCAGAGGCAGCTTTAAAAAGTTTTAAAAAAATTTATTCATTTGAGAGATTGAGAGAGAGACAGAGAGAGTACAAGCAGGGGGAGAGGCAGAGGCAGAGAGAGAACCAGACTCTTCATTGAGGAGACAGCCACGTGCCAAAGCCTTGGGGCCGATCCTAGGACCACAGGGCTCCCAGGATGCAGAGATCATGACCTGAACCTAAGGCAGATGCTTAACCATCTGAGCCACCAAGGCGCCCCCAGAGGCAGCTCCTTTAGGGTCAAGGTCAAGTTTGTCCGTTCTTTTCTTTCTTTTGATTTTTAAAAATTTAAGAGACAGCGAGACAGAAATAGAGAGCACAAGGAGAGGGGGGAGGGAGTAGCAGGTTCCCCCCCTTGAACAGGGAACCCAATGCGGGACTTGATCCCAGGACCCTGATTTTTTTTTTTTTTTTTAAGATTTTATTATTCATTCATGAAAGACACACACACAGAGAGGCAGACACAGGCAGAGGGAGAAGCAGGCTCCATGCAGGGAGCCTGAGGTGGGACTCGATCCCGGGTCTCCAGGATCACGCCCTGGGCTGAAGGCGGCACTAAACCGCTGAGCCACCCAGGCTGCCCAATCCCAGGACCCTGAGACCATGGTCTGAGTGGAAGGCAGATGCTTAATCAACTGAGCCCCCTAAGCTCCGTGAGGTCAAGTTCTTTAGTAGAACATAGGACTTTTCCTGATCTGGTTTTGCTTCCCTACCTTACCTCTTTGGGTCTCCCAGAAAGAGTTGTGGGCTCGTTGCACACCTTTTTACTTTCATACTTGTAGTTGTCCTGCTGGGAGTTCTTTGTAAAATCTGGCTGGCATCACTTTCTTCTGGGGACTGCCCTCACCCCTAACAGAGGAGTTCCCCGGTCGCTCTGGCTGGCTGCCTCTGGACCTCATGGGCAGCATCCTGTGCTCAGGACATGGGTGCTAGATATTGGTATGATCAGGGGGCCCATTCTTCAAGGGAAATAAAAAGTCTTATTTAAAACAAAAATATCAATTATATAGCATTTTGTATTCTGCTATTTTCATTTGGCATAAGTATTTCTCGAGTTTCTATGTCACTTCATGTAGCTCTTTTTTTTTTTTTTTCATTTTCAAGCCATGTATCAGAATATTGAGATACTGAAGACAGGAAATTAAATATAACCTTACATTTTGACCACCCCTGTGTGACTCATACGCACATTAAGCTGTTGTTTATTTTGAGTTATTGTCTCCAGTCCTTTTGTGTCTGCATTTTGTAAATGGTTGGCACGCCAGTGCAAAAGCAATTTTGTGTTCTGCTTTTTTTCTTGCGTGGCATTCTGTCTTTAGCAGTTTTTGAGTTCAGCTTCTTAACCACAATTAGTAAAGTTTGTTCAACTGTTTAAAGATACAGATGTGCTCTTTCGTTGGACACTGAGGTGGTCTATTCTTTTTCATGAATCATCTTACATTTAGCTTTTTTCTTTCCTAGGTGGTTTTGTAAAGGATGGATTCTCAGAACTGGAGGATTCAAACGAAATGGGAATTCTTGGGACTGGATCTGCCTGAAGCCTGGGGAGGGGATAGTGACTGCTGACAACAAATGGTGTATGTGGAGGGCGTGGTCATTCTCGGAATGTGGCCTGGAGGACAGGCCCAGGTCCCATGCTCTCTCCACGTCCTGGCTGATTCAACAGGAGATAGTGGCCAGGCTTGCAGAGGATTTCAAGCTCAACAAAAACATCTGGCTGCTGACCCCTCCCCTTCTGCCCTCCACTCCTTTATACCTTGAGCAGAGCTCCTGGCCCAGTGCAACTGTAAGGATTTCTAGTCTTGTTTTTTTTTTTTTTCTTTTTAAAGATGTATTTATTTGAGAGAGAGCGAGAGAGAGAAAGCAGACTCCTTGCTGAGCGCAGAACCAGCCTCAGGGCCCGATTCCACGACTCTGAGACCATGACCTGAATTGAAATCAAGAGTCAGTTGCTCAACCATCTGAGCTACCTAGGTGCCTGCAACAGGGATATCTATTCTTACCCCTGCCCTCCATCTGTCTACTGGGCCAAGTGGAAGAGGGACTAAGGACCACCCCTCCCCCGCCACCCTGCCAACTGGGATGGGGCTGTGGCTGAGACTCAGGGCAGACTACATGGAAATCAGCAGGGATGTTTGCCCCAGAACCTTCCCCAGAGAGTGGGTGGTGGTATTGTTTGTGGTGGCATCAGGTCTTTAAGAGGAGGGTTAGTGAAGGAAAAAGCAAAGCCTCAGAGAATGAAGAGGAAGCAAGCCCTCAACTTGGCTCAGCCTCCATTTCCTCCTCTAGAAAGAGAAGAAGATGGTAATAATAGTAATAATATCCACAGTACAGGGGTGAGGTGAGAATCAAATGAGAAAATGAACTGAAGACATAGTTTTCAAAAAATGCTAGGTGTTTCCACGAGGGATGAGATTCCCAAGGCCCAAGGATAGGGCAGCTTCAGCCTCCATGTGCACCCACTGTATCTGGTGTTGGCTTGATTTGTTAAATGTCTTTTTAAAGTGAAGTCCTGAACTGTTGTATGTTATACTCACCTAAGGAGTAAAAAATGCCCAATACTTAGGTCCCACTCTGGACCAGTTACCTGCGAATCTCGGAGAGGGAGAAGGTCTGCCCACCTGCCAGGCTGTCACTCAGTACTCAGCACTCAGTCCTCCTGGGCTCGAATGCCCCCCCACCTGCACTTGCCTGGCTGATGCTCACTCATCAACAGGTGATCTAGCTCCCCAGGTGATTGGCACATGCCGCTAACGCTACACCCTTGTCACCCAAATGTGGTGAATGCGGCTGGCATGCCAGTGATGATTTGGGCACTTGTTAGAGATGTAAACTCTCAGGCCCCTCAAACCTGCTAAATCAGTAGCTGCACTTAACCAGACCCCAGGTAATTCCTATGCACCTCACAGTTTGAGAAGTGCTGACTGGTACACTGTCCTAAGCACATTTGTGGGGACCAGAGCACAGAGCCTGGCCTCTGGGTGCAGTCCTTGCTCTGCTGTGTATTAGTTTTGTACATCTGGGCAAGATGCTAAACTCCTCAGTGCCTCTGTTCAGTCGTTTGTAAATTTGGAATAGCACGAGGCCTGTCTCATAGGGTTGGTCTGAGGCCTGCCTTGTGGTAAGCGCAATGCAAGGATTCTTTTACTGTTACTATGACAAATCTTTTCCTGAAGGGTTCTGAAATGAAGCAAGCCTCACATGTGTGACAGTGGCACAGGGGTCAAGGTCAAGAGGGCCCTGTGACAGCCAAAGGTCCTTCTC
Source organism: Canis aureus (assembly GCF_053574225.1). Classification (NCBI taxonomy): domain Eukaryota; kingdom Metazoa; phylum Chordata; class Mammalia; order Carnivora; family Canidae; genus Canis; species Canis aureus. Next base: position 27,932,797 of record NC_135622.1, on the reverse strand, counting down.
TAGCTGGACCTGTAGGTGGTTAAGGAGCTCTCCATGTCCTGGGATGGGAGCAGAGACTGGCCACCTCAGCAGACACAAACACGAGGAGAAGCTGGCTCCTAGCTGTGCCAGCGCAGGTCACAACAGGCCCCACAGAGAAGTGATGGGCAGTAGTTGCCAGCTACAAGCACGACCAGGCATAAGCCTCACGTCATTCAGTCCCCTCCAGGAGGTGGCTGGGAGTGCACTTGGAGAAGTGGCCCAAGAAAGAGCTGAAGTGACAGAGTGTACGAACGTCATTGGCTGACCTCCCTGTCCTCAGGTGAAAGGGAAGCTTTCATGAACATGGAACCCCATGTTTGCCTATAGGAAAAGCAAGTGTTGTGTGTTGACTTCCAGTGGAAGGGCTAGGGCTAGGAGCTTCCCAGTGATTTCCTATAACCAAGACCCCCCTGTGCTCCTTTGTTTCTGACTAGATGGGAACCATGCAAAGTACCATAGGAAGGGTAATTTTTATTTTTTTAAAGATTTTATTTATTTATTGAGAGAGAGAGAGAGCATGAGGGGGGAGAGGCAGAGGGAGAGGGCAGACTCCAGCCCAGTGTGGAGCTTGACTCAGGGCCTGACATGGGGCCCGATCTCATGACCCTGAGATTGAGACCTGAGCCAAAATCAAGAGTTGGATGCCCAACCAACTGAGCCACCCAGGTGCTCTGGAAAGAGTGATTTTTAAAAGGTTGACTCAACATGAGCAGAAATCACAGGATTATGGGTGAAACAGACTCTGGAAATCCTGCTTTCTGAAGCTTGATATTCCTCTGATACTCTCAATAAAGCCTGCCATTTATGGTCCATCTGTCTGTCCATTTATCTACTCATCTAATTGTCCATCCATCCATCCATCCACCCCCTCACCCACTTATTTATATAAACATCCATCCATCCGTCTATCCAACTGTCCATCTGTCCGTCCATCCATCCATCCATCCATCCATCCAGTGAGGGACTATAGCTCCTGAATCTCCAGATTCTTACTTCATCATTCTATTTTTTTTAAAAGATTTTATTTATTTATTCATGAGACACACACACACACACACACACACACACACACACAGAGGCAGAGACACAGGCAGAGGGAGAAGCAGGCTCCATGCTGGGAGCCTAATGTGGGACTCAATCCTGGGTCTCCAGGATCACACCCTGGGCTGAAGGTGGCGCTAAACCGCTGAGCCACCGGGGCTGCCCTTGTCTTCCTTTTAAAAAGAGGACATGCTACATCCATATGTCTTTTCAGATGATCCAGGTCGAAGCTGTAAATGGCAGTCATAGTGATTTGTTGTAAAATCAGCACTGAGGGCCCTCAGGACTCTTTGCAGCTCTACACTCAATGTCTCAATTGCTCTGCTCTTGATATTCACTTGATACCACTTTTTTTCTGATTCTGAGATTCTGCTCATCGGCCACTTCGATTCCCACAGCTTATAAATCTCCAGCCTATGAGGCACCGGCCTTTGAGTTACTGCTGGAGTGCCCAGTGTGCATGGGGTACCCACGTGAGATCCTGCGTTACACCTGCGACACCTCCTCCCCCACTAGGTGTATGAGCTTGCTGGGGAGGGAGGCAGTGGCCAGTTGCCAGCCCTGGCACCCCCATCCAAGGCCTCTGCACTCTCTCCCTGGGGGGCTGGTGTTTGATGTGCTTGATAGGAACCTGCTGAAGGTGGGCACCCATGGCCTCACCTGCCTTTCAGAATAAGGGACAAGGGGTGGAGGGCAAAGATGCTGGAGGAAAGAAGGAGGTGGGAGGAGAGACTGGGGCTCACAGCAGAGGCGTAACAATGCCCGCTGGATAAAAGAGAGAGAGCATTGGTGGGTGGAGGTGGGATGGAATGGCAGGGCTTGAATGGGCCACTAGGGAGGGGCCATTGAGTACACCCAGCCCACTCCCCCCACCCCAGGGCAGAGATCTGGAGCTTCCACCCCAGCAAGTTCATTCAGAGGGATGGCCTGTAGAGGTTCCACATCCTCAACAGGCTCTTCAACCTGCCTGGTGAGGGCAGGATAGGGGTGTCCTCGGGGCACCCAGCTCTGGCTTGGTGGGGTGCTGCCTGGATCCCTGGGCCAGGGACTGACTGGCCTCTCCACCCCAGAAACCTACCTGTAGGTCTGCATGGTGGACTTCTCTGGCGCTCCCGCTATACCCAGGGTGTCCTGTGCCCTGTCCAGCCCTGAGTGACCGACTGGACACTGCCACTGCCCAGGGCCCAGGCTCTGAACTGGGGTCCCTGTCAAGGAGCAAAGACCCCTGCTGAGGGGCTCTAAGAGCTCAGTGGGAAGGCTTTCACTGCAGGCCCCACCCCCATGCCCCCCAAAGGATGACCCTCAGCACAGGTGACACTCCTTCCAGCATAGCTGGGACATAAACCCAGTGTGGTTCGAGGGCTGACTCTGGTATAGGGTCCAGGTTTGGTGGTCACCTCAGCCGCCTCATCAGCCTCCCCTGTCCTCTCGGCCTGCCCCAGCTGTGACACTAGCTATCGGCATGGGAACCTCTTCACTCCTTCCGAAGCCTCTTCCTTCCAGGACCAGAGTGATGCCTCTCTCCTGTCTGGCTCTCCCCTTGAGGAAGAACCAAGTGTGGGAGGGGGCGTCTCCCACACATGGGCCTCCCTGGAAGTGGTCAGAGAGAGCAGGGGGTGGGAGGCCAGTGACCTCAGCCAGGCTAAGGGAGGACCTTTTGGGGGGTGGGGGGGAGGCCACAAAAAGGCAGTCGGACGTTGGAGGAGATGCAAGGGGGTGAGATCAGGCTGTGGCAGACCCAAGAGAGGGGAGTGTGTGACACACCCTGTGGCACCGTGTGTGACCAGGAGTCACTGGCAGGCTAACGGGTGAGCGGGGCTCTAAGTCACCAATGGCACTCCTATCCTGTGTCCCTGGGTCGCTGACCGGGCATGAGCGCTGCAAGGGGCTCTGGAGGCTGCCAGGAGAGCCCGCACAGTATCCTACACCTGCTCCCACGAACTCCTTTTGAGCACTTCCTCAAGCCGGCGAGCATGGTCAGGGAGGCTGGGGAGCCAGATCCAGGGGTGCTGCGGCGCACGTGGATGGGCTGTGACCTCGGGGCTGGCAAGCTTCCCCGGCGCAGAGCGGCTGAACCTGGGCCGGTGCCCCTGCCAAGCAAGGTGGGGGGTGGGCAGTGACCGCAGGAGCCGCGGGCTGTGTCACGGTCGGGCCTCAGCCGGGCCCTGGATGTCCTCCTGGGACCAGACTGTGGTAGACACACTGAGCGCGCCTCTCTGCCGAGGGCACGGGGCCCAGACAGAGCAACAGGGTAGTGGCCCTAGTGGGGGGCTGAGGGCCCTGTGGCCTCGTTGTGGGGAGGGAGGCTGCCCCTCAGGCTTGACCTGCCCTTGGCAGCTGCCTCCCTGCTGCTCTGTCTGTCCCTGGAGCCCGGGAACCAGGGTTCCCCTTCGGGGCCCGCTGTCGCGTCGTTCCTCCCGCACCCCATGGTTATCCCTGCCGCTCCCTGCCGCTCGCTGCCGCCGGCTCTCTCTGACCTGGGTGCCCCCTGCCCCAGCAGGACTTGGGCCCCTGCCCGGGGCCCCACCAGCACCGTGCGGTTGACTCTGGACGCACCAGCTCCCTCCTGGCCCCCCTGCCTCCGCAGGCACCCTACCTTGACTGGGAGCCCGTGTCCCCAACCTGTCCGCCGGGAGAGGGGCCATGAGCAAGCCTGTGTCCCCTTGGCAGGGCAGGCTCCTCGGACGAGGTGCGCGAGCTGCTCGGGGTGCATGGGAAGGATATTCTGTACATCGGGGACCACATCTTCAAGGACAGCCTCAAGTCTAAGAAGCAGCAGGGCTGTGGACTTGCATGGGGGTTCCTGAGCTGTCCCGGGAGCTGGGCGTCTGGGTCCAAGGGAAGGGTGAGCTGTGGAGGGGTCAGGGCCAGGTAGGGGGGCGCTGGCCACTAGTGCAGAGGCCTGCCCCTTCATCATCTTGCTCTCTTTCCTTTTGGGGGTTGGTAGTGACTATAATAATATGGTCCACTCTGTGGTCTACTTTGTAAACGAGGAAACAGATCCAGAGAGGCTAAGCCGCTTGCCCAAAGTCACACAGCCAGAAAGGGCAAAGCCGACTCAACTTCTCTCTCCTCACTCCTGAGTACTGTGGTGTTTCTGTAGTCTGAGGCTTCCTTCCTCACCTGACTCTGCCCTCCCCACTCATCTGAGGACTCTTAGAGAGTGGAAGGCACACTCCCCGACCTGGGAATGACTTAAAGTATCCTCAGGGGCGGGAGTGACTATGAGCCTTAACAATTCTGGTTTGTTCTAAGAGATGGGTTTGAGTCATTGGCATGTGATTTCGGGTGGGTCACCTGACTCCCTGACGGGCTTCCTTACCTGTCCCACAGGACCTTTGCTGTCTCTGCTTTGCTCTGGGTGGAGCTTCACTTGATGTAAGGAGGGGGTGAAGGATGTTATGCACACAGTTTGGGGTGGTGGTGGGGGGAGAGGTGTGTAGACCCCTGGTGACCTCTCTACCCTCACCACATGGTGGACCTGGGCCTGGAGCAGACAAAGGTAGGCAGGACTGTCACTCCCCCCACCCCCCTGCTGTTCCCGGTCAACTTCTCAGAGTGGAGGGAGGAGCTGAAGAGGTTGGACATGCACCTGGTAAAGCTGTACCTCGAGAGCCCTGAAGGGCCCAGGATAGGGTCGATCCCCGCCTGCAGAGGGGGGATGGAGGGTCCTGGTCAGGGTAGTCAGGAAATCTAGTTCTGTTCCAGGCTGGGCTTCCCTAGTAAACTGGATTTTGGGATCCCTGTGCCCCCCTTGGGCCACACTGTGTGTGACCTCTAGGCCCTTCCTCCTTACCCACTCATCATGGACTCAGACTGCCTATCTTCTCACCCACGTGTATGCGCACCCAGCTCAGGGGCCTCACTGGGTGCCCGTGAATGCCCTCTGACCCCCCTGTGGTCTAGGGAGGTTGTGTCTGGAGCTTGGAGGCCAGGTTCCTCTTCTCCTGGGTCATGTGGCCATTTTTGCACTAGGCACACGGATGGGAGCAGCTATAGGTGGCAAGTCATCAGCTCCATCAAGAGGGAGATGCAGCTAAGAGTGAGTGCTGAGTGAGGAGGAGACCCCGGCGGGGCTGGGGGAGTGGGGTGTGTGCCCCCATCCGCCGGTCCCGTCCCGCAGCCTCCGCCCAGCGCCACCTGTCCTTGTCTGCCGGCGCCCTCTGCCGGCCCACGTTCCAAATGACAGCAGAGGTCCGGCGCGGAAGGGCTGAGTTTAGCCCGGGGTTGCGGGGAAGGAGCGGGGGCGAGGGGGGTCGGGGGGTGGCGCATCTCGCAGTCTCCGGGAACCCTCCTCGAGACGCGGCAGCCTGCCCGCTTGGGGCCTCCTGTGACCCACTGGCCAGCTGTGATCCGCCTCTGGGGGCAGCTGGAGGCGCCGCCCCGGAGGGTGGGGTTTAGGGCCAGGGAGCTGACGGGTCCTGGGGAAAGGAGGAGGGGAGACGCCCTGTGGCGCTCCTGAGCAGCCACCGAAGCTGGGGGAGTCCCACAGGCCCGGTGGACGGGATTGAGGCCATTTGGCTTACCCAGAGCCCGCTGGGCCCAATAATGGAAGATCTCTGCGGAGCCTTTGGCGGGGTATAGGGCCCCTTGCACGCTACTGGATCCTTCCATAGCCCTGAGAAGTGGGCTCGGCAGGGGCAGTTCTCTTTATTTTCCAGATGAGGAAACGGAGGCTCAGAGAGGGGCGATAGCATGCTTCTGATCAGTCTGGGAGGAAATGTCCAGGCCAGTTCTCTAGATGCTAAAAGCAAGGTCTAGTGATGAGGTGGGGGCCTGCAAGGGGGCAGGCATGGGGTCCAGTGCGCGGGCCTCTGCAGAGCCCTCTGTCGGGGCATCAGAAACTACCTTAAGCTGAGCGTTTAGTCTGGGTGGTCATTCTCCAGGTCCAGGCAGGTAACCATGAGGAAAGCAGGGAGGGGGGCCCGGCGCAAAGTGGAGAGCTGCCCACCTCCCAAAGCACCATGCGCCGCCTCTGGGTTTAGAGAACTTAGCTTCTTCCCTACGGGGAGAGAGGCTCCAATGTCCTGGGGCGACAGACTCAGGGAGGGCAGAGGGGGGCCAGCCCCAGCAGGGTAGGGTCGGCTCTGGGTGATGCAGGTCCAGGTGGGTGGGATCGCTCCTCTCCCAGCGTGTCACGGAGGAGCAGGCCCTGTGCTACAGCACGAAGGGCAGCCTGTTCCGCTGCAGCTTCCGCCAGACGCTCTTCTCCAAGCAGCTGCCGCGCTGTGCAGACCTCCACGCTGCCACCTGCCTCAGCCTCTGCGCTAGCCGCTCAGCTCGCTGTTTCAGGCAGGCCCAGAGCTGGTGGGTCCTAGACCATCCTTGGCATCCCCTATCCTCTGCCCCAGCTGGTCCCCAGCCCCGCCAAGAGCTTTCAAGGTCACTATAGACCCAATCTCCCACCTCCAGACACAAGTGGGTCAAAGCCTGGCAGGGAACTGTGGTGATATAAAAAAATGCAGGGGAGGAGTTACAGTTATGGAGATGGGATGGCTCTGCTGGGGAGGTTTGCTTCCTGCCCAGCCTTCACACCTGCTTTAAGCTGAGACCACATTACCTCGGTATTTCCTTAGTAGAAAGGGTGCCAGCTGCTAGGTGGAAGGCTGCAGTCCCTCGACCCTCAATTAACAGTGACTTCAGAAGAAATGGACGAAGCAGCAGATGATACAGTAAACACCTCTGCTGGTTTTCCTCTGGAACACCTGCACACACTCCTGAGTCAAGAGCAGGGAGTGGGGGTGGCGATGATGCCACTGGGTTAGCGGGAGCTGAGAGACCCACCAGTGCAGCACTTCCCTGAGCACTCGTGCCAGTTCTCCCAACGAAATGTCAGTATTTTCATCGTAGGACATGTGGTCTTGTGTCAAAGATCTGGACTTGCAAGTATTCTCTGGGGCTCCTTGTTTCCTGCTTTGCTTGCCACTCTCAGCTGCCTTCCAGATGTTCAAGAGGGGAAAACCATTTTCTGAGTGTCTCCTGGGTTTCCTGCATTGGGCTTGGGGGCCTTTGCCTTTTTTTTTTTTTTTAAGTAATTTTGCTTAATGCTCAGTATAACCCACCAGTAGTTTTTTAAAATCCTCATTGTACCATTGGCGAAATGGAAGTGCAGAGATCCTAAGTAACTTGCTGTGTCACGCTGCTGGGAGACTGCAGAGCCAGGATTTAAACCCAGTGCTTTTGAAGAACTGAGGACATGCTCTGTCCCCTGCACTGCACTGCTGCACGCTGGCAGAGGGGAGTGAGCCCTCTGGGTGAAGCCTCATCTCATCTCCAGGTTTTTAGATGAGCGGGGCTGGAGCATTCCTGGGGATCCGAAGCCTAGTTATCGGTGTTATTGGACATCATTATGAAAGTAGTGACCAGACAGGTGAAGAAAAAGCAACCTGAGTACCAGAGTGAAGCATGTAAAGAAATCTGACCTTTACTTAGCCATGCTGGCCTGGGATTTTTGAGAAAGTGATGTCCATCTGCCAGAACCTGCCTTCTCCAGCTGACCCTCCTGAGCTTCCTCTTGCGCAGCATCGTTGGACAGGAAGCTGGCAGCTGTGGGCAGAGTGGAATGGGTGGTTGTCTATGCATAACTGAGGGCTTCCAGAAAGCCTTGCCACTGAGGGAGCTGCTCCATCTCCACCTGCATTTGTCTCTACAGATGCCCCATGGATCAGCTGTGGAGCAAGAACGAGCTAACCTGGATCCCCTCGCCTACCTCTTCTACAGCCAGAGAACGAGTTGCTAGAAGGTGGCAGGTTGCTCATTTCCACAGGAGCTGGGAGGAGCCCCTTGGCTGTGTGTGTGGGAGCTCAGCTACCTGGGACTACCATGGGCTAGGCTAGGGGTTCCCAGTGGAATGGTATTAAACTGAGGAGGCATTCTGGAGATTTGTGGGATCTTTGTTGTCTTCAGTGTAATCATTCCTGAGTACTTATGTAGAAATAGATATTATTTTATCATAAATTGCTTTTCTTTTTATTTCTCCTGTTATAGTAGTACATAGATTTTTAAAGTTATAGAGACAATAATTATATTATCTATGAACCTCAATTCAGGAGAGGAAAGAAGAAATGAAAATGTTTGTTTTTAAAATGGGGCATTGGGTCCCCTAGGGCCAGGAAGCACTGGCTTGAAGCCCAGATTCACAGGTCTTGTTCAGCAGAGGTTAGCTGGTGCCTCCCATCTCTCCAGACCACTTTTGGCTGATTCATCTGACAAATCTATTCCCAACTCTGGAAAAGAACATGTGCTCTTCTGAGCCAGGATTCCTCTCCAGACAGCCTTTATAAACACAATGAGAAGGGCCTCTTCTTCAGCTCCTTTGTCACTTTGTACTCCTGGTACCCCTGTGAGTGGCTTGGCTCCTAGCCTGGTTTTGCATCCCTGAGCCTGGCATGAGGCTTCCTGGGGCTTGAGTTTTAACATGGCCATTTCATGGGCTTCCTGTGGCTGGGCAGTTCTAGGCTCAGTGTGAATTTTTTCTATCAGTGTTTACCAAGTGCCTCCTGCTTGCCTAGTAATTTAGAAAGCGAATCATAAGCTACCTTACTCATGCCTAGGAGGAGCTCACAATTTAAGTACATTAGCAGTCTTTTATCAGTGGTCTGCAACTATTTTTCCATCTTGACCCACCAGAGGGCTGGACACAATCCCATCAGAACTGCGAGTTCTCTGGGGGATATGTGTGTGGTTTGATTTCTCTACCCCTCATCACCATCCCAAACCAGACTAGGGCATTTTGACACATTCTCTACCCTGGATTGGGAGCCATTGTGTGAGCTCAGGAGGGCAGATCCCATGACGAGCTTTCTTTGTTTCTTAGAAGGCTGAGGGCAAAGAGAGATGAGGACCAAGAGGGCTGCGTTGAGGCTGAGTGAATCCTGGACATGGGCTGGCATAATAGTAGTCTTCTACTTGAGATATTTTTCAGATCAATGGAAAAGTATGGAAGAGAGAAAAAGAGGTCATATTGAAATATAAATGTAACAGATTGGAGCCCCAAAATTTGTCTTTTAGGGAGAAGGGAGTCCTCATCCTAGAAGACATCCCCTGTGGCCTTTGAACCATTTGAAAATGGGCATAACAAGTAGAATGATTTTACCTAGGTCCCCTGAGTTGCATCATCATTCACATCCAGTTTTATTTGTACACATTTCTTTTTAAAAATAGCATTTTTGGGTACTTTGATTCTGTTACTAGTATTAACAATAATATTCAATTGACTTTACATGACTTCATTAACTGTTCTTTCTCTCCAGGTCACTGTGAAAGACAGGAAATGAGACAGCCCAACCATCTTTGAGCTTGATGCATACATGGCATTAGAACATATACAAAGGGCAGCCCAGGTGGCTCAGCGGTTTAGCGCAGCCTGCAGCCCGGGGTGTGATCCTGGGGACCTGGGATCGAGTCCCACGTCCGGCTCCCTGCGTGGAGCCTGCTTCTCCCTCTGCCTGTGTCTCTGCCCCCCGCCCCTTTCTCTGTGTCTCTCATGAATGAATGAATAAATAAAATCTTTTAAAAAAAGGAACATATACAAAGTCAAACTTATGACATAAAGACTCATTTTATTTTGGCAGGAGATGCTATGCGGTGCTAAGCCTGGGCCCTTCATTGTTCTGATGTCACTGATTTGAATTCACTTCTGCGGCTCCTGTTTTGTCTGTTAGTAGCATCATCTGGCATCATCTAGAGGCTTAGGATGAATATACCTACATAACTGAAATGACAAACTCTTGAAGGAACAGGTCCGTGAAACAGTTCACTAGTTTTACTTTCTATGGATAAACAAGGGAAACATTTGGAATATCTGAGGATAAATAAGGGTTTATTTCCGAATAAGTTTCAGAAGCTTCTAGGTCTGGCACTAAGGCCTTTTGTTCTTCTTCCTGGATTGACCTTTGGGCCTGAGTCTGTTAGGCGGATTCTCCAGGCAGAGACCAGGTATCCCTGGCCTTATGTTTTCAAACACTATATTCTTATTCAAGGGCCAGAGGGTAGAATTTTATCAGAAAAATTGCCCAGACCCTAGGGCCCATGCTTTTCTGGAAAGATGCTGAAATATGGTGCAGTAGCTAATGCTACCCATCAATCCTTAGAATTCCCTCCTAGGGTAGCAAGAATGCAGAGAGGGCTGGAGGATGAATAGTCACCAGAAGAACTCTTTGGATCTGAGGAAGAATGGGGGGGGGGGGGGAGATGTGGCCAAAGGGCCTTTTGCTTGCTTTTCCTTCTGCCTGAAGCATCCTCTACCTCTTCTGTTAAACTTGTCTTTCCTCAGACTTAACAGGCCTCCCTACCTCCCTGACTGGATCAGATCCTTCTCTTAGTCTCTCTCCTAGTGACCTCTCTTTCTGAGGATTATTCCATTTTCACATGTGTCCCCCCAAGACTCTTGGCTTCACGGGGCCAGGTCACGTGGCTCATCGTTGCATCTCTGGCGTCTATGGTGTCCTGTTTTACTGAGTGAACTACATCATCTGGTTTATTATTATTATTATTATTATTATTATTATTATTATTATTTTGCTCTTTCAGCCATTTCTTTTTATTTACAGTTTGTGTTCAATGCAAATCAATTCCATAACATGAGAAGTTACTATGAATCAAAGCATAAATACACAAACACAATATACAATCCAAAACTGATGTACAGCATTCAGGGATGAAACAAAACGTAATGTTCATTCACACACACAGTAGCTTGAGATCTGTTGGATATTGTTGTTCTGGTGTAGGTTCCTAAAGATGGGAAAAATGACTTTGGTTATCAAGACTACTGTGGCCATATTAGATACTGGAACATCTAAGCATCAGTGTGTGACCATGCGAACAAAAGACCTTATTTTTTTTTTTTTTAATTTTTTATTTACTTATGATAGTCACACAGAGAGAAAGAGAGAGGCAGAGACACAGGCAGAGGGAGAAGCAGGCTCCATGCACCGGGAGCCCGACGTGGGATTTGATCCTGGGTCTCCAGGATCGCGCCCTGGGCCAAAGGCAGGCGCTAAACCGCTGCGCCACCCAGGGATCCCCCAACAAAAGACCTTAGAGTGTCTATTTTTAAAAAGCTTTCTGTGCATCGAGGCAGTTGTGAAAAGATTTACTTTCCAGAATCAAGCCCACTTTAGGCTTAGGACCAGGTTCTAACTATCTAAAAATATTGACTAACAGAAAGTGTTCCAAATGTGGCTATTCTGATTCAGAGTTTTTTTTTTTTTTAAAGTATTTACAGAAAAAGTATAAAAGTTTTTCCAAATTTAATGTAAGCAAGCTTCCAGTCTTCACTTCCCAAATACTTGATTTATGATTTTTGGCTCCCGCACATATTTTGCCTTTTTTAATTTCAAGATTTGTCGATTTTACCTTGAAAACAGATCATTTTTAAATTGTAAGAAGTACTCCACCTATGCAGAAATAAGCATTTTGAAATTAGTTGAAGTCAACGTACTTCTACTCTTTGGAATCAGTTTAGCTAAATGAATCTGGCATCCTTGTTCAATAGGAATAAGTGATAAATATTTAAGCAAAATTTATTCGTTATGCTTCACAATCAGGGGTAGATTCCAATTCATCATTGCCCTGGCACATGTCAATTACTATATAAAAAATCAAATGCAATGTCAAACCTAAAGCCTCAGAGGAGAGTTCAGTTCCTAAGAAACAGTGATAGCTTAACAATGTAAAACTTTTATCTAGAGTACATAGGCATTAAATTAGTACTGCTGAAACAATGCATTGAGGATTTACAGTAACACCTGGAAGTTCCTTCTAATGTACATATAAATAGAATCATGGAAGCTTCTTGTATTAACCGTTTTATGGCCTTAAAGATTTAATGAACCGAATGAAAACTGAATCTGTTCATGTCCCATCTTTTACATCTTGGTAAGAGAAAATCTATTCTCATTTTCAAGGTAGAATTTTACATGTCCATACTTTTTAAGCCACATTTAAAGAAATTATCTCTTATCTAATCTTGGATGTTGTCTCTTCATCTTGTACATGAAACTCCAGTAGATTTAATAAACATTCATCATCTAGTCAAACCCTTCACATGTTCTTCAAACCAATCAAATTTGGGATCCTCAACATTTTGTGTCAATAAAATAAGGTGTGGAATTAGCAGATTCAATGAAGACCTGTATTTTTCCTTGTCACACTGGATGTCTAGACGCCATTTGGATTGGGTTTAGAAGATGGGGAAGTATAGACGTTTCTTGGCCTGAGTCTTTTAACAGTAGAGATGTAGAAGGGAGAACGAGATCACGAAGAGACTGGCTGTTGACAGCAGAGCACCGCCAGTTGGTGTGGTGGTGGTATTTGCTGGATTTGGGGCAGTCGAGGTACTCTGGGAGGAGTTACTTGAAAGTGTTACAATAGTTGTTTGATTTGAATACATCTGCGTGGGTAGGAGCAGCGCCAGGAGCAGCAGCCCCAGTCCGAGCCTGGCCACCATCGCTCTGCCCATGTCCGCTCCGTCGGGGTCGGTGGGCGGCGCGTGTCCCTGGCTGCGGGGCGAGTGGAGGATGCGGGCTCGGGGCGGGCGCAGGCGAGGTCCATCTGGTTTATTATTACATTGCAGGGGAGAAGGTGGGGCCAAAGATTATTATAAGACAAGAGGAAGTGGGGAAAGACTAGAAAGCTTTGGATTAGAACTCTTCCAGGGGCACCTGGGTGACTCAGTGGTTGAGTGTCTGCCTTTGGCTCAGGGTGTGATCCTGGAGTCCTGGGATTGAGTCCCTACATCAGGCTCTCCCTGCAGGGAGCCTGCTTCTCCCTCTGCCTCTCTCTCTCTATGTCTCTCATGAATAAAGAAAATCTTAAAAAAAAAAAAAAAAAAAAAAAAAGCTCTTCTAAACTCTTAGGAACTCAGCAGGGGCACGGCAGGGTGGAAGATACTTCCATCCAGGGGCTGTTCATTTAATGCATTTTTTTTTTTTAAACCTAATGTTACCTTTGTACTCATTTTCCTACACCTTAGTTGGAAATGTACTCCATTATTCCAGACTGTAGTCCATTTCAGGAAGAGTTTTTAGTTGGGCGTGTGGCCACCCAAAATGTTTCCCAGCCTTCTTTGAAGATAAATGCATGTGCCCGATGGCCCTGCAATCCTAAGTAGGAATAATGAATAATGTGTCCAACTTCCAAGTTGTAACCTTAAAAGAAGAGGGGCATGTCTTCCACCTTCTTTCTTCTCCCATCCCTCTGGCTGGGATATGACATTCGTTGGAGCCACCCCTGGCCATATGAATGAGGCTGTACCTTGGGGATGGCAGAGCCACAAGACAGATGTCACCTGAGCCTGGCATCTGACACTGGACAGGTTCACTTGGATGCTTTCCCTTTGGGATTAGTTACAGCAGCTGAATTGATAATTCTGACATCCAGCCCTGAGCAGTCAGAAATAAAGGGAATGGAAGCATCATTCCTGCGTTGGTGGCCTAGTGATTAAAAAAATGTGATCAAGTCACCTCATTTGTAGAATAAACAGTACTCTGGCTCTCATAGCAATTTGGCAAATGGGAAATTCTCTTTCCTTATCACCTTCCTACTCATTATTTTACTTCAAGTAGAGGTAGGGATTGAAAGCTCTGGACTTGGCACCAGACAACTCTGAGTTTGAAATTTCAGCCCTATCATTGACTGTCTAACTATCGTCTCCATCCCTATATCATAAGGCTATTGTGAAGATGTAGTGAGATAAGATGCCCAGAACATGGCCAAAGGAAGCAGTAAATAACAGTGTCTTACACTATTGTTTGTGTGTGTAGGACTTTTCTCCTAGCAACTGACAGAAACCTAATTGAAACTGGCTTTTAGATTTTGTGATCTCTAAATAACTCCCTGGACATTATTTGGCTTTGCAGGTAAAGGAAGTCTGTCCAAAGGCAAGGAAAGGACTGGCTGTGTGGATTCCTGTATTTTTGTTATGGTGGCTATCTATTCTTATTGAAAAGTAGCATATTAACTTTATGGTTTTATAGCTCAGTTTTATGGATCTTGTTATTATAAACCTGACATAGAGGGATGGTGCTTCCCTTATTGTGATAAAATCTAGTTCCTGGGTGAGGATGACGGTCAGACCCTTGATCAAGAGGAGTTCTCCATGGCAATGAATGTTCCCTATGAGGCCTCTTAAGATTGTCTATCAGTGTTTCTTGGACAAAACCCTAATTCTCCAGGCCAAGCGATTATCACTGTTTTTTAAAAAAATAATAAATAAATAAGCAGGAATGAACAAAATTTAATTATTTTGTTTTAGATAGTACTTAAATATTAAGAAAGCTAAAATTCAAAATATGTTGGCTAAGTTTTTCTACACATTATATTTACATAATGATTCTGATTTTACCTAAGAACAGTTGCCCAGGAGGAAGGAAAGGAAAGCCTCTGGGGCTTGTACAGTCTTCTCAGGCCAGGTGTCCCATAGTAGAGCAAAGAATGGCAGTGAAGAAGCAAGTGACCCTCCCCTCCCCTCTTTCCCGCTCCCTTTTGTTTTTATTTGAAGCATTTCTGAATAACAAATGTAAAACTGGATTTGGATATAAAAAGCTAGATGACTACCCCATTCAGAACTGTGTTTCATTGGAGAAGCCTTGGCACAGAGAGGACGTGAATTGCCCCTCATCTATAGGGACGCTGTGTCAGAAGTCAAAGTTGCACACAAAAAACATGTAGGATCTCTAAGCAAAAGCATAGCTAGCATCAGCTCCATAAAATGAGGGGAATTTGATCAGACAGTCTGTCACATGGCATCTGGTCCAGAAGGCTAGCTTCTAAGCAACACTGTTGGGGCAGGGAGGACTCACCCTCTCTGCTAAGGCAGATGTAGGAAGGAAAGTCTAGCATACTGTGGCACCAACATTGTGATATAAAAAAGAACTATATTGAGAGTAATTTAGATCAATAAAGTGAAAATTTTTACCATACTTGTGGGGTAAATTAATATTCAATATTTTAAAATTTATGTACTATAAAACTGTGGCAAACTATAGTCTTCAATAAACCAAACACAGTCCTGTGGGGATATTAAATTTGAGAGTAAGCCCAGTGAATACTAAATCTTGAGATCCCACAATCTGTCTGTCCATTATAGTTTTTTCCAGGTCACCTGGAGAAGGGTATTTCTTGGTTCACAGAGGCTCTGAAACATCTTTAAGAAAAAAAAGGGCATCAAGAAATTATGACTCGAGGACTTTAAACCCTAATGTTACTGGCAAAGCCTCATTTTTACGGAATATAAAACACTCTGTTTCTTCCACTTCTAACAGCTCATTAAGAGAAGCCACGACTATATCATGTTCCTGCAACATTTCTGGGTAGCGGGACATGGCTCGCTCAATCCTTGCCGAACGCCGTACAGGGGTGATGAGCTTCATGTCTTGCACGTCTGGCATTCCACTTATTCTGTGAGAAAGAAAGATGCATTCAGAATCTTATAATTTCTTTTAAAATTCTTCTGAATTTTTTTCTTCTTCCCTAATAATATACGGTAGACATGTCAAGGAAAGTGGATGTAAGAGTACGTGTAGGGCCACTCTCCTCCGAAGATGGCTTTTCCTTGATCATCAGAATGAACTGGATGGTATCCATCTGCTCTCAAATGAGATAAGCACAGGGATTTACTGAATGAAGTGTTAAGCGTAGTTTTTATTTGGAGTCAAATACTTGGCATTTGGTGTTTGTTTATTCCATAGACTTTCAGAGAGTTGCTAGGTTTTGAGGAAACTGGGTCTAACACCAAATGGCGTTGGACTAATGAATTCTAACATTCTTTCTAGCTTTGACAGAAAATTATTAAAAAAATACCTTTAAAGATGGTGGACCAAACCACAAACAAACTAGAACAAACGGGTCATCTTCCTTGTGAGTTTTAATGTGTTCCAATAAAAAGTAGCCAGGAGGATAGTTTGCAGAGATCTTTCCATGTAGTGAATCTGGTCTACGCCTCACAAACTGCTAGAAACTCTCATCATGAATTCCAGAGATTATTTTCAGGTCACCTGCTTGCCTTCATCTGTCTGTGAGCCGGCTGTAATGCCAGGACTGAAGGAGGGGTTTTGGACTGGAAGAGGCCCAGCTGTGCTTTCCAGGGAACTAAAATATAGAACTGAGTGGTCCTGGTACTTTCGTTTGGAATTCCCTTAAAAGGGAATCCACAAATAGGGCAGCCCAGGTGGCTCAGCGGTTTAGCACCACCTTCAGTCCAGAGCCTGATCCTGGAGACCCAGGATGCAGTCCCACATCTGGCTCCCTGCATGGAGCCGGTTTCTCCCTCTGCCTGTGTCTCTGCCTCTCTCTCTCTCTGTGTCTCTCATGAATAAATAAATAAAAAATAAAAATTATTTAAGATCACAAATAGAGGGTACCTGGGTGGCTCCATCGTTTAAGTGTCTGCCTTTGGCTCAGGTCATGATCCCAGGGTCCTGGGATCGAGTCCTGCATTGGGCTCCCTGCTCAGCAAGGAGCCTGCTTCTCCCTCTCCCTCCTTCCCTCCCTCTTTCTCTCTCATGGATAAATAAATAAAATCTTAAAATAAAAATCACAAATAGAGACTGATGTTATATTAACGTTTTAGGAAATAGCACTGGTACCCTGACACAGTTCCTATGAATTCTGTCTTATACTTATTCAAAAACTGAACACTTTCAATAAAATTAGCAGCTTCTATCTAGTACATACCTGACTGCACAGCCTGTCCTTATAGGCCTATTGGCTGTCTCTTCTCTCCCACAATTACAGAAGTTGTCCCTGCTTGGCACTCTGTGTCCCTCCCTGGGGCTGGGAGGAAAGGCGGGTAGGATCTGTGAGTGCAGGACCAAATCCAGGAGGGAGGGGAAATCCATTCCAACCCATCTCCACATTCCAGCATCACCTTCCTCATGGTGGGTTAGGTCTCCTTAGAGTGCTGTGTTGGGAGATGGTGTGTGTGCACAGAAAGGGCACAGATTTCTTGTCAATGGTTTCAACCCTCCCCTCACGCTCAGCTCCTTTCCTTAATGCCAAAGATGGATTAGACCCCCTTGGTCTTCACATGATGTGGGAGTGTTCCCAAACTGCTGGTACTCTGGATCTATGGAAGTGAGACTGAGAACAGGGCTTGAATTAGATCTGTAAACACATAGCTTACTTTAGAGGTTGCTTACCTAGGGATTGGGGCGATCTGTAGTTTGATACTAGGATGATTATCCTGTTCTGCCTTGGTTATTTGGGGTGTTGCTGTAACCTGTTCTCTCTCGTTCAGAGAAAGACAAGACATTTCAGATTCTGTCTTATTGGCCAGTTCTTCTGTTGATGTTATATTTGTGTCAGTAACTATAGAGTCAGAGGTAACTCCTGTATATGCAAGGTCAAGAAGGAAAATAAGGTTTAACAACTTAATGCTGAAACTAAAAGGCAATAAAATGAAAAATCAATATATACAATGATTTCCCAGTTAAATACAGAGCAACTGATTTGAAGTGAGATGTATAACTAGTTTTTCCTGCCCAGCCCTCTAGAAACACCCTGCTATATCAGGCCATCCTTCTAACCAGCCCTCCAGACAGCCTTTGGGTTTTCTTGCCACTTGAGATGGATTCTTGATACCTTTTCAACATTCTGAACACATCCCTAATCTCTTATTCATTCTTGAGGGAGGTTCCCATAGGGACTAATCATTGTCCTTTACTCTAATGCTGTACCTAGGGTCAATTTCCTTGACTTACTAGGGTTAACTCATTTGACCTTCCAATCTCTTCCTACCCAGAGATGACCACATGGCTATTATTTTGGGAAGTGGGTGAAAAAATGTCTTGTGATAGCTCAGTCACAACAACCAAAATGAAAGGATGGAAATTAGAATGAGATAGGCAGATATTATGGCTGGAGGCTAAAGCTCTAAGAGAGGTCAGTGGGGGCCAAGAAGTGGGAAAGGCATGGATTCCTGTCTTTCTTCTCAGCCTTCAGAAGAATAATGCTATAAATTATAAATAAATATCTGAATAGTAACATCATGCCCAGTATAAGGGTATGATTGCATATATCTTCTCTGTGACCTTATCACCAAAAGTAATGGGCTAGTTAGACATCATTCCACATGACTTGATTGTTCCCCAAAGTTCAAACTGTCTTAAAAGAAAAGCATTTGTCACCTTCCAGGATCAGAAAATGAATCTATTTTATTTTCTCAAAGTAGCTTGTTTTTTCTTTCCATTCATATAACAAATATAAACAACTATAGTGGGCCACTACTGTGTTTGGCACAGTATTTTTCATAGAAGAGTTTTCTAAAGCTTCTGACCAATTACAGCAATGGTTAACTGAGTGAAAAGGTTCCCACTCCAGCTATTTTAAAAGGCTATAATGTGAATTTGGATGTAAGTGCTGGTGGGTTGTTATAACATAGAGGCATCTCTCCCTTCTGCCTCAGTCTTGTCTGAGAAAGAGCCACTTGTCTGCTCCTACCTAGTGCTCCAGGGAAGCAAGACACCTTACTCTAGGCTGCTTTTGTGCAAATAACCTTTGTGTGGTGCTGAGCAGTATATTTACCTGTAAAAATAGAAATAAATCAGCTACTGACTGTGGCTAAAAAAATCAGCTACTGACCGTGGCTAAAAAAAAACGTGGCTAAATGAACCAAGAAGTGAGAGGGATTTCAGGGGACTTCTAATTCTTTTCTTTTTTTCCCTTTTGAATTCCTCAATGACTTTTACTTGAGCAGCTGGAGGGAGTGAATTTAAATACAAAAATAACAGTACCTTCTGTGGTTCTGTTTGGGTCTTGCAAAATTTTAAGAACGACTTCCCGTAACTCTTGTATTGGCTAGAAGAAAGAAAATACATAAACAGTATTAAAAACATTAATGGAGAAAATGATCTAAGGAACTTTGCTTACCAACCAATGAGCTTTTTTTTAATAATAAAAATGTTTCCTTTTTTACCTCTTATCTAACTATAACATTTAAAAAGTTCCAGACTTAGAGCTTTATGTGAAAAATGAAGGAACAAAGAAGATGTTGGTTAAATGCTGGCATGCTTGACTTTAATGAAGAGATATGCTTATGGAAAGCTATCTATAGTGACATTTCTCTAATCAGTTAATTTTCTTAATGACTTATATGATCCCACTGAGGTGTGTTTCCACATAAAGATTCTGGCTCAAAGATGTAAAGTTAGCTATACAAAAATGTAGCATATGTTTTCAGTGTTGTCTTAAGTGTCTTTGTGTTTATCATAAAAGCCATATACTATTATATCATATTATTATTACAGGAAAACTGAACAATATTCAAACCTAAAAAGAGAAATCACCCACAATCCAATCACCCAAATACAGCCTTTAGTTAGCATTTTGGATAATTTTTCCCAGCCTTTCCTTTCTTTCTTCTTTTATTTAGTAATATAACATAGCACTAAACACAATATATAAAATAAATATTAAACCTCACATAAAAATATAATATTAGAAAAAATCCATTATTATTAAAAGTACTTTTCTGGTAAAATATTAAACAGTACTTTTCTGGTAAACTTTTCTGAGATAGCCTTCCTTTTTTCAAAGTATCTAAACCATGCCATGGAGCAGAACATCATAAATGAACTGTAATATTTCATAGGAACATTGTATTTGGAGCTTGGTCTTTTTGACCTGGGATTCTGTATCAAATAAATGATAAATGTAAACTGACAATAAAGTATAATAGCAAAGCTATTTATACATTTTCACAAAGTCTAATGTGCTTTAAGCTTAAGGGAATGGGAATAAATGTACAGAATACCTTGCAAAAAGTCTGAATTATATAAAACATTTATCAAACATATTTTACATTTTTACAGTCTTCTAGTTAAAGATGATGGATTCAATATACATTTATTTCTAACCCCCACTGAACTCTACTAAAATGATAATGGGAATAAAGGAAGCAATAGCTATGAAGAATAGAAGAAATATCAAGATTTGGAAGCTAGAATGTAGAAGGAAGAGGTAATCAACTTAGCCAACTTGAAAGACCTGAATCCTAAGCTGGCAGTGTGGCACAACATGATTCAACCCCAGGGCCTTTCGGAAAGGCTCAGGAATGAAGGGTGGGGTCAAAATCAGGAGGACTCAAACATCTGTTCAGCAGTCAGACCTCTAAGTCTTTTTTTAAAGATTTATTTATTTACTTATTCAGAGAGAACGAGAGAGAGGCAGAGACACAGGCAGAGGGAGAAGCAGGCTCCATGCAGGAAGCCCGATGTGGGACTTGATCCCCAGTCCCCAGGATCACACCCGGGCTGCAGGCGGCGCTAAACCACTGTGCCACCGGGGCTGCCCCTCTTTTTTTTTTTTTTTTTTTCTTTAAAGATTTTCTTTATTTAATTGAGAGAGAGACAGAGAGAGAGAGAAAGCACAAGCAGGCGGAGTGGCAGAGGGAGAGAGAGAGGGAAAAGCAGGAAGCCCAATGCAACCTATCAAGCCTGGAATATGTCAGAAAGTTCTGGGAGAAGGGTTTCTAAGAAAAAGAAATTGCTAGGATATCTGATGTTTTAAAAGTATTGGGATATTTTGGACCTCATCAAGATAAAAAGCTTTTGCACAGCAAAGGAAACAACAAAACTAAAAGGCAACCAATGGAATGGGAAAAGATATTTGTAAACGATATATCCGAAAAAGGGTTAATATCTAGAATCTATAAAGAACTTCTCAAAATCAACACTCCAAAAATAAATAATCCAGTTACTTATTGCTTCTTCAGGCAGAGAACATGAACAGACATTTCTCCAAAGAAGACATACAAATGGCCAACACACATGAAAAAATGCTCAACATTACTTGCCATCAGGGAAATACAAATCAAAACTGCAATTAGATACCACCTCACACCTGTCAGAATGGCTTAAATTAACAACTCAGGAAATAACAGATGTTGGCGAGGATGCAGAGAAAGGGGAACCCTCTTGTTTTGTTGGTGGGAATGCAAACTGGTGCAGCCATTCTGGAAAACAGTATGGAGGTTCCTCAAAAAGTTAAAAATAGAATTATAATTCTATTTTTAGAATTATAAATTCTAATCACCAGCAATTGTACTACTGGGTATTTATCCAATAGATACAAAAATGTTGATTTGAAGGGGTACGTGCACCTCAATGTTTATAGCAGCACTATCTACAATAGCCAGAATATTGGAATGGAATATTACTCAGCCATCAAAAAGAATGAAATCTTGCCATTTGCAACAACATGGATGGAACTAGAGTGTATTATGCTAAGTGAAATTAATCAGTCAGAAGAAGACAAATATCATATGATTTCACTCATAAGTAGAATTTAGGAAACCAAACAGATGAACATAGGGGAAGGAAAGGAAAGGAAAAATAAAATAAGATGAAAACAGAGAGGGAGGTGACGCTTAACTATAGAGAATAAACAGAGTTGCTGGAGGGGAGGTGGGTGTGTGATGGGCATTAAAAAGGGCCTTATTGTGATGAGTACATGGTATTACGTGTAAGTGATGAATCACTAAATTCTACTCCTGAAACCAATACTAAAATACATGTTAACTAACTTGAATTAAAAAAAAAAAAAGCATTGAAAAATACAAACAGAAAAAAGCTTGGGAATTAATTATATAGTAATAAATACTCAGAGAACTAAGCAAAGGACTAAGAACTAAGAAAATAAGACAAAAATTAACTTCAGGAAAGTAGAAAGTTGTGCTTGAAAGGCAAAGTAACCATAGTATATATTACATGGCTATATGTATTCATGTATTTCTTACATATTCATAACAATATAAACACAGCATTATTCATAACAATAGTGACCAGGATTTCCATATGACTCTAGTGGAAATATGGAGGATGGCAAAAGTTTGCAGGCATCTATCTCTTGCAGGCGTGTGTGTGTGTGTGTGTGTGTGTGTATGTGTGTATGAGAGAAAGAGGGTTAAATCCTCATATTGCACAGTTGGAAGTCTACAAATCATGTCTAAAACTGAAAAATCAAGAAATAGCAATATAAGTATAATATCTCAAACTATCCAGGTAAATGTGAAAATAATGTTTGCTCTGGGAAGTGGGGAATGGGAGGGGAGGGACACAGAGGCCTTATGGAAAGAAACTTATTAAATGTTTTTGACTATTTAATCCATGTGTGTGTACAACTCTGATTTTGAACAATCATGGGAAGAGGCACATTGGAATATAAAATGACATGGTAAGTGACATTTAAGTGAAAAGAGTCATAAAACTTGGAGGCAGTCTTTGTTAAAAAAAGTTATATGGAGGGGCAGCCCAGGTGGCTCAGTGGTTTAGCGCTGCCTTTAACCCAGGGCGTGATCCTAGAGACCCAGGATTGAGGCCCACATTGGGCCCTCTGCATGGAGCCTGCTTCTCCCTCTGCCTATGTCTCTGCCTCTCTCTCTCTCTCTGTGTGTGTGTCTCTCATGAATAAATAAATAAAATCTTAAAAAAAAAAAGTTATATGGAGACAGTGGTTTTACTAGGTTTTAGAATTAAATTTTTTTTCATGCCCTGGCTCTGAATTATTGCTGGGTGAATATTGACATGTTGGGCTTAATGTGTTTTTAGGTCCTTTATAGTGGGGTATGACTTTGTAAGTACTGCAAATTGACGTAACTTTCATGCTATTACTTTCCACAAATGCCTATTTCTACAATGAGTGTAAAGTGAGACACACTCACTTCACAACAACAGTGATTCTATTGGTTTACATGAAACACTACTTCTTGCCAAATAAATTAAAAAAAATATTTTCAAAGTTTATTCATTTGAAAGAGAGTGCGTGTGCACACGAGTGGGGGGGAGGGGCAGAGGGAGAGGGAGAGAATCTCAAGCAGACTCCCTACTGGGAAGCCCCACATGGAGCCTGATCACATGATCCATGAGATCATGACCTGAACTGAAATCATGAGTTTCTATATACATTTTTAATTAAATATACATAAAGGACATGTTGTGCTTTGTATATTGTATATAACTTTATGAAGTGAATTAGAGATTTAACATGACACTGTATGACTGCCACATTGCAAACAACAGACCACTCACATGAGAGGATTTTCAGGAAGTTACCCAGCCAAGACAGATACTCACTGTTGCCCCATTTCTAATGGCCTCTTCATACAGCCCAATAACATCAAAGGTACCTTTACTTGCCAACAACTTTGCTTTAAGGATCCAGAATTTAGAAAATTTTTCAATCTCAGGAATACTGGACAATATGGTTAATATTGCATTAGAAGGTACACCCTGTTAAAAAAAAATACCCAGAGGTATTATTACCACTTTGTTGTTATTCTCACATTTAATATTCATCAGTTATATAGAAATCAGTCTGATCACTTTTTCTTACTTTTTTTAAAAAAAATTCAGTTATACTGAGGTACAGTTTACATATAATAAAATGCACCCATTTAAACAGTTTATTTAAATGAATTTTGACACTGGTCATTTAATTTTAAGAGTTATATGAGACCAAATAGGAAAACGTTTTTCATAGCTGAAGGTAAGGACTATGTTTACATTTTAATGCAAAACCAACCCCTAAACCGAGCCAAACCTTAGAATAATCAACATGCATATATTTCTTACAAATTCATAATACTGTAAACACTGAATAGTGAATAGAATTTCCATATGCCTCTAACAGAAGTATGAAGGATGGCATAGGTAAGCAAGGGTCAAGGGCTATATATATGTGTGTGTTTGGGGATTCATGCAGTGTATATAAAAAGGGCTAATTCTTACAAAAAGTAACTTTGAAATGGCCTCACTGATTTGGTCCCCTTCTGGCTTGTACCTGGAGCAAGGCAGTGACATGGACCCAGAGGAATGTGGGGAGCTACCATGTCCAGAAACCCAGATACTGGCATACCTGGCCAAGCAGTGCCTCCTACTTCTCCTGAGACAGGGGAGCCCCAAAGATAAGCTCATAATCAAGAATCATCAATGTTTGAGTAAACCAACACTACATGAAAGAGACATAAAACTCAACAGAGTTGAAGAAGAAATCAATGAGCTGATAATTTGGCTGTGGAATTCTCCCAGAACTCAGTGCGACAGAACAAAGTAATGAAGAGCATGAAAGGAAGTTGAGTTCTGGAGGGTGTATCTATTACTCAGGAATTCCAACACCCATCTAAGAGAGGGAACATTCACCAAGACTGATCAGACACTAATTTCAACAAATTCTATCAAGCAGAACACATGTAGGCTACATTTACAATGCAGTATAATTAAAAGTTGAAAGAAAAATAGAAAAAAACCCCACAAAACAAAACAGAACTCTATCTGGAAGTTGAAAAATATTCTTCCAATATTTTGGGGGGGGGGGGGCGCTGCGCGCTGGGATTCTGTAAATCACTGGCTGCTTTCGCAGCAGCTCCTTGCTGGACTCTGCCAGTAGGGGGACGTTGAGGGAGGTTGTGGGGATGGAGAAGAGAGGGACTTCCTCTTTCCTATTTCCTTTTGCCAAGCCAGCAATGGGCCTTCACTCTGGCAGCAGCAGTTAGTTCTACCCTCCACGTTTTTTCCTGGTACTTAGAGATCCTGCCTCACTGTGCTCCTTCAGCGGCAAGGGCACCAACAAGGTAGCATCGTTTCCTCAAGGTCTGAGTCCTAGACCTGCTGGGCCCCTCCTCCAGTTCCTCTGGAACCCGCATCTCCTGGCATCTCCTAGCTAGTTCGTTAGAGCTGGAGTTTGTCAGTCTCAGCTTCTTGGTTCCGATACCCTCAACCTTTCTTTGTCCCCACTCTCCCAGACCCAGTGGGTGATAGCTGCTTCCCAAAGTTACTGCCACTGTTATGTCAGGTTCCCTTTTGCTGCCAGCCCTGTGTGTAGTACCCACATCTCCTCTGATGGTCCCTTTACCATTTTTTGTGCACACAGGCTCACAAAGTGCTTTCATATCCCACAGCCAGCATCTGCTCCTCTTAGTATGTACCGGGGAGTCAGGGTGCCTGGGAAATTGTCTCTCCAGTGTGGCTGTTAATCAATGACTAGGGAAGTATTAATACTATTGCTCCTTGCCCCTAATCAGGATGACTCTGAGAGGTCTGATCCAGTCTCCAGAGCTCCCCTGTGGGATTGTGCTCACAGTTATATTCCATGGATTTTGTTTGATACTACATCCTACTTGTCCTCCTTTCCCTTCCTGGCTTCACATCCCCACTCCCCTCTTAGTTTTCCTTGGGATCCTCTTCCTAATAAATTACTTTCACACAAATTCTCCTCTTAGGGTTTGCTTCTAGGGAACTTACAAAAGACACTGTGAAAACAACCTTTACATTACATTCTTTTTATGAAGATACCTGGTGCAATTTCTGCTTTTCTGACTTGACTCTAACACAGAACATTACTTAGTCAAATGTAAAGGGTATGACCAAAGCTAAATTCAGAGGCAAATTTATAGCATTAATTATATTTTTAAGAAAATAAGACTGATATAAATGATTTAAGCTTTCAACTAAAAAGGCTAATAAAAAACAAACATAAAAATAGATGCAGACATGGATGCAAGAGAAAAAAAATCAATAAAACCCCAAAGATGGCCTTTTAAAAAGATTAATAGAGAAATCTTTAAATAAAAGGCACAAAATTACTAACATTACCTGGAGAAATATAAAATCCCAATAAACTAATGATCATAGAAAAAAATTGAAAAGATATACCTAAAACTATCCCCCATAGTCTAGATAACTTTATGGGCAAGTTCTTACTAAACTTTCAAAGAAAAAAATAATTCTCATGTTGTATAAACTATTTTCAGAGTATAGGAGGAAAGGAAAATGCCCAACTTATTTGACAAAGACAGCACAATACTAATTTTAGGGAAACACAGGAAAAGACAACTAAAGAATATACATAAAAATCTGAAATAAAATATTTGCAATTCACAAAACTATATACTTCCTTTCTCTTCTTTTATGATAATTGTATGAGATCATATAAAGTGTTAGAATAGGGCCTGGCATTCAAGAGCCACTATTTAAGTGCATGTCATCATTATTATTGCTACTCTTCTTCTATAATTAAAAAAAGCAGCTGAATTTCTGCTTAGACCAGGTTTTTTTTCTCTTAAACTATATTTAAGAAAACTGTTTAAAAACTCTAAGACTCTAGGCCAAGGCTTTGGGAGCTTATCCTTCTCACCTCCTCAATGAGCTGCAGACATTGTGTTAGGGTGCTGTTAATTTTATTGGACAGTTCAAGTTGTGCTTTCTTTTCTTCATCTTCTTTTTCCATACTCTTCCAGAATGAAATATTCATTTCCTCTATTACTTTTCTTTTTGTTTTAAGTTCCATAGGAGGCCGTTTATAGATTTTCCCCTTAGACTTCTGCCATTCTTCCAGTTGTTTCCTGTTATAAAATTAAAGGGGGTGGGGTGGGAAAATGCTTTAGGTTTCTTTTTGTATATAGTCACAGTTCCGAAGTATAGATATGCATGGATTGAGTACCGCTAAATACCTACACCGATACACAAAATTAGGAAAATGGAATAAAAACAATTTACAAATGGGTAATGGCAGCACTGGTTGCCCCTACCCTTCAGAAGGCAGACTGCAGAGGGATTACTAGGATTACAGTAATCCCTGTGATACAGTGGCTAGTATCTTAATCTTCAAATTCCTTGACTTCACAATTATTCTTCATTATTTTTTTCTAAAAATTTTCATTTCACCTGTATATTACCTCTAGTATTTGCTTTCCTAGGAGATCCTTCCACCTCTGAGATCTCAAACTCAGTACTCCATTTCTCTTACCATAAACTCTCTGCCATTCAAACAGACCCACCAAACCTGCATTCTGCCCTTATTAGGGTCTTGGGCAGAATGATCCACTTTGCCCAGTTCCTTAGCCCTCTCCTGACCACATATGACCCCCTTCCTTCTTTTTTTTTTATTTTTTTTATTTTTTATTTTTTATTTATTTATTTATTTTTTCTTCCTTCCTAAACAAGATCAGTAATTTCAAGAGTGTTAAGGAGCTAGTCTCTGATGGTGGCCAAGTTCTAATCCTCATTCTCCTCCACTGTTCACATCTTCCACTCCTGCTTCTAAGCAGTCAACAGACTACTGTTGGAGGAGGGATCAAGCCCCATGGATTCAAGCATGTGAATGTATGGTCTTTAGCTTCTTTAAATTACTACATGTTTATAACTCACAGATATATATTTCAAGCCAGATTTTTCCCTGGAGCCTCAAACTTTGTAAAACCCACTCCTAATTGTTATTTTTATTAAAAATTTTCTAAAAAAATATTTTATTGGGGCCATCCCTGGATGGCTCAGCGGTTTAGCACCTGCCTTCTGCCCAGGGCATGATTCTGGAGTCCTGGGATTGAGTCCCGCATCGGGCTCCCTGCATGGAGCCTGCTTCTCCCTCTGCCTGTGTCTCTGCCTCTCTTTCTGTGTCTCTCTTTTTTTTTTTTTTTTTTTAAATTTTTATTTATTTATGATAGTCACACACAGAGAGAGAGAGAGAGAGGCAGAGACACAGGCGGAGGGAGAAGCAGGCTCCATGCACCGGGAGCCCGACGTGGGATTCGATCCCAGGTGTCCAGGATCGCGCCCTGGGCCAAAGGCAGGCGCCAAACCGCTGTGCCACCCAGGGATCCCTCTTTCTGTGTCTCTCATGAATAAATAAATAAAATCCTTGAGAGAAAAAAAAAGATTTTATTTATTTATTTTAGAGAAATAGAGCAAGGACAAGCAGGGGGAGCAGCAGACAGAGGGAGAGGGAAAAGCAGGCTCCCTGCTGAGCAGGGAATCCCCCCTCCCCCAACATGGAGCTCAATCCCAGGAACCTGGCACATTCAACTGACTGAGCCACTCAGGCACCCCCTTGTTGGTTTTTTTATTTGATGCTGGCAGGCATTTCAAATTTAATACTGTCTAAAACAAAGGTCTTGATTTTCATCTCTAAACCTGTTCCCAAACAGCCTTTCCTACATTGGTGAATAGTACCCCAATCTACCCAGTTGCTAGGATCTAAAGCTAGGAGTTGTCTTTATGTAGTTCTTTCTTTTCCCCACCTCTGACAAACCACTGTAGAGGCAGTAGGCTTCTATCCCTCCTACCACCCTCCTAGTCCTTATCACTATCACCTTCTGCCTGAAATGCCATAGCAGCCTCTTTCCTAAACCATGTCCTTGCTTCCACTTTCATCCTTATCAAATTCATCATGTGCACAGTAGCCAGAGTGGTTTTTAAAGTGTAAAGTGGACTGTGCCACTACCAGAAACTTCCCATGGCTCTTGGAATAAAATTAAACATATTTTCCATGGCGGAAAGGCAGTATAATTTGTGTCCTGCCTGCCTCTCCAACCTCATGTCATACCACTTTCCCTCTCCCTCCCCTCCAGGAGCTCTGGTATCCCTTCAGTTACTTGAGCCATGCTCATTCCTGTCTCAGGGTCTTGAATTATCGTCTTCATCCAGTCTTCTGCCCAAATGACACCTCTTTAAGAGGTAATTATCGGTAATTATTTTATTTCATCAATGTGTTCATTTTTTGTCTTCTCCACTAGAATGCAAATTCTGTGAAGGCAAACACCATGGATATACCAGTGCCTAGCTCAGTGCCTAGAACACACAAGTGTTCAGTAATCTACAGCAAAATTCACTTTTTTTCAAGTATATAGTTCTGCGAGTTTTGACAAATGCACAAAGCTATCTAACTATAACTACATTCAATATATACCTTCAAAAATTCCCTCATGCTTCTTGGTAGTCACTTCTGTTTCTCTTCCCAGCTCCTGGTGATCACCAATCTATTCTGACCTTATGGTTTTGCTTTTTTCCAGAATATCAGTAATGAATTAAAACCTCTTAGCTTCTCTCCTTGACTCCAGAGCACAATCCATAGCACTTATTTCAGGCCCAACTGCCCTGCTCCCTTCACCTTCATGCTGACCACCTGCTTATAATGACAGATGCTGAGATTCTGGCATATGTTTCCTCTAGGGTCCTGGCATTCTTCCTATCTTAGCCTTCCTTCCAACGATAAATGAAGAAGAAATTTACCTTTTTCTAAAGCCAACTTATTCCCAGAACCTCAATGCTATGATTTTATTATTCTAGTACTTTCCATATAGACACCAGAAAAAACTCCACTAAGGCAGACTGTGCTCACCCCTGTATCTCTCAGTGTCCAGTACATTATAGGTGCTGAAGGGACATTTGAGCAATGAGTGAGTGATCTATCCCTCTTCACAGATTCCTCTTATGTAATCAAACATGGTCAGCACTCCACACACTGTCTTAAAGACCCATCATCCCTTATCTGGTCTAGACTATGAGCTCCAGGGGAGACACCCTGACTTCCTCATTCACCAGCTTGAGGTCTTGTACTCAGTTTTCTCTTTGCTCAGAAGGCTCATCCTTTTTTTTGTCACTATCTTTTCCTAGACCAGATGTCACTGTTGAAAGTATTTCCCTGACCCATCTATCTCAAGAAGTCAACTCAGCCTCATTCTCTCAATCACTTCACCCTAAATTAAACTGTTTATTTTCTGTCTCTTCAGGAGGGCAGAGAGCTTGTTGGTGGTGTGCAGGGCTGTATTCAGGGAATAAATCCTGCCCTCACTTCATCCTGCTATATACCTTTTGGCTACCATCTCATTTTCCATGTTCATTTCACCTTTGTTGGGAATCTCCTTATTTTCTACTCCAACCAAGTGTACACAAGTGCTTCTTCTGGGAGGTTCACTGCATTATGAGACTATATCAGGTCCTGTGCAGGCAGACAGTGTGAAATCCCTTGGCTTGGTTTCCAGCTACATGGGTGTTAATGTTAACTCCCAGTACCCTGAGATCCTGATTTCTACCATTTGAACTCTGGATGTGAACTCATTGCTCCTCTTTGTCTTAGCTTACGTTCCAAAACGGCCTGCTCACACTCATGGAAGTTTCCTGTTCCTTCTTCCCTGATAGCTTTTCTGAATTTAACCACTGGTCTGCTTAACAACGACTACCAGCTCCCCACGTGCTAGCTATGTAAATTCAGTGTTCTAGCTCCTCCCATTTGGCCTCTTGCACTGCTCTTCAGTCCCTGCAGGGTGTTTCTTGAATGAGTAGTCTACATCTTCAACCCCTATTCCTCACTCAACCATTGTTTCAATTTCTTTTTAAAAATAAATTATTTTTCGCTTCGGCAGCACATATACTAAAAAAATAAATTATTTCAAGCATACAGAAAATTACAGAAAATAATTTCTAACACATGTATGTACTACCCAGCTCTATCAAGTCTTAATATTTGTTATATTTGCTTCCAATCTTCTCTTTTTCAGGGTTGTAGCTAAAAATTACTCAGAATCCATTATTTACAGAAGCCTATCTCCTGATTGAGTATTCCTGATTCTCAGTTTGCCTAATCTTAAATTGCAAAACTATGGAATTAGACAAAGTACCTTCGATCCTCTGCTGTGATCTTCTTAATATTTGGATTGGTCTGGGTCCCATTTGGGACTCTTCCTCCATTTATAGTTTTGTTACCAGCTTGAGTTTTGGGAGCTGTCTTATTAAGAAAGTGGTTCTGGGGAAGAGTCTTTTTCAACTTGGAGTCCAAAGTCTGTGCTTTTTGTTCATAGCTGTTGCGGCATTTATTACCACTGGTTCCATTTGCTGTTATGACAGGGGTGCTTGGAATGACTGAATTAAAACTGCCAACTGCCAAATTAGGCCTTTGGCTTGTGCGTTTTGATTTTTGTGGTGCACATGACGTCTGAGTTTTGGAACAAGGTTGAGTGGATTTCTGATCTTGCTTAATGTTTGGATGTCTGTTGTTAAAGCCTCCCCGAAGCACACTGGGGCATGTCCAGGGTTTGGTTTGTTTTACTTTCTGTTCAGTAACAGTGTGTGACTGTACCTTACTTTCATTTGGTCTTTCAGAGTTATCTCTATTAACCTTTATATCCTTTATGTCCTTGACCACTGTTTTTTTTGATGCCTGAGTCCTACCAAGGGTCTGAACATTATGAGACGGAACTGTCTTTGGGAGTTTTTCTCCTGGTCTTGCAAGATTTGTTCCTCTTGAGAGTTGCTGTGACTTTACTGGTGGTGTCCTAATTTGTGTTTTTCCAACAAACTGTTTATTAACTCTGTCTTTCAGAACAGCACTATTTCCTGAACCTTTGCCCAAGGCTTGTTTAGGAGCCAAACTGCTCTTGACTTGATTATAAGAGTTAGTCTTTGGCTTACCTATGGCCCATAATTCAGGATTTGGCTTCGTTTCAGAGTCTGGTAAAGTTTGGGGCAAGTTCTCTTTGTTCATCTCTTTTAGAAAGCTATCCAAGGGTTCATTTTCAATATGGTTACTGTTCACAGAGTCTGCATATTTAGTATTTCCTTGATCTGCTACTTGCTGCTTTGCAGTTTTCAATTCTTGCATATTAAGTGATCCCATGGTTTTTCTAGATAATTCTTCAGTAGTGGATGATACAGCTTTATGCTGTTGGCCTTTGCTGGAAGGCTTACAGTTCGAGTTAGAAGAAACACATCCTGAAGTCAGCCTTCTACCCAGAAGTTTTGGTGGCTCCAACTTTGACTTCTGGGATCCCATAAGATTGCCAGGTCTGGGCTGGAGCTTAATGCTGATGGGTCTTGTAGCTTTGATAGGCAAAGCAACATGATTGGTAACATCCTTTTTGGGTATTATATTCTAAAAAGACAAAGAGAAACATAAAAAAGTAAATTCATCACAATAGCTCACTATTTTTAAAATAAAAAATTACTAAAAAATAAAAAAAATTATTTTATTTAGAATTTAAAAAGCTGAATCTGAGAAAATAAATGCTCATTGATGACTTAAAATTTATTTATTTAATTTAGAGAGTGAGCATGAGTGGGTGGGGGGAGGGGCAGAGGGAGAGAATTTCAAGCAGACTCCCCACTGAGTGCAGAGTGTAGAGCCAGACCAAGGCTTGATCTCCTGACCATGAGATCATGACCTGAGCTGAAACTAAAAGTCAGATGCTCAAATGACTGAGCCACTCAGATGCCCCTAGATGATCTTGAAAACTTGAACTGTAATCAGAATATACCAGAATATTTAAGCTTGATAGAATTAAGCAGAGATACAGTGAACATCCAAAAATTGCTATTTAAAAAATAAATTTGCCTCAGTTGAACAAGTACTTGCTGAATGCTCCATTATGTTCCAGATCAAGTGTCCTTCTAGGGAGGGACTCTGGGAAGATAGATACATAATAAACTTCTGTTGAGGTATCTCCCAAGTGCCTCCTAGTAGTACTGTGTATTGCTCCACTAATTTTTTCTTCTTCTTTTCTTTTTTAAACAACACTGTTTTTGTAAAGGTCATTGTCACACAAGAACCTTTGTCTTGTCTCTGGAGATCAGTGCAAGGATAGGTGGTAGATGCTGGGAGGCCTAAGATACTTTAGAACAGTTTTCAATAAAATCTAACATCTTAGTAGAAAGTTAGTCATATTTTTAAAGCCGGGACACGGTTTTAAGGTTAGATTCTACATTATTATCAAGTAAATATTTTAGTTATGTGATTTTATCTTGGATAAGAAAGGTAGGACTAGGTCATAGAGAACTTAGAAAACTAGGGATAGGAATTTATAATTGATATGGGAAATAATTAGAGCAAGCCACTGTGGATTCTGGAGCATTTGCACTGAGAACAAGTATTTACTTATTTATTATTATTATTATTTTTATTATTTTTTAAAGATTTATTTATTTATTTATTCATGAGAGACACAGAGAGAAACAGAGAGGCAGAGACACAGGCAGAGGGAGAAGCAGGCTCCATGCAGGGACGTGGGACTCGATCCCGGGTCCCCAGGATCATGCCCTGGGATGAAAGCAGATGCTAAACCACTGAGCCACCCAGGGATCCCTATTTATTATTATTTTTAAAAGATTTTATTTATTTATTCATGAGAGACACACAGAGAGAGGCAGAGATACAGGCAGAGGGAGTAGACTCCCTTTGGGGAGCCTGATGTGGGACTCAATCCCAGGACCCTGGGATCATGACCTGAGCCAAAGGCAGATGCTCAACCACTGAGCCACCTAGGTGTCCCTGAGAGCAAGTATTTAGAAAGGAGAATTTGGCAGAGATTTATAGATTATATATGTCCAGGGGAAGATATGGGAGTGCTAGAGTTACCACTCTTTACTTTTGATTTGGTAATATTCTTGAGAATTACTATGTAAACTTTGTGAACATATAAAGAAAGTCTATAATCAGAACTATTTGACATTAAGGGCAGAGATGTTCGCTCTAGAATGGTAAATGTACAGCAGTGTTGCTGGGGGTGGGATGGGGCAGGGTTGGAAGTGGGAGGCAAGGAGATGGATGGTTACATGGTTACCATGGTTAAAGCTGGGTTACTCCTTGAGTCCTAACGTTTACATCCACCTCTGATCATTCCATTATTGCTTAGTGAAGAGGCAGGGATGATGGTATCAAAGTTTCCAAACATGTGCTATTCATTAGTTGTTCTTTTTATTTAAATTGAGATATAATTTGCATCCCATAGAATTCATCATTAAAATGTCTAAGTCAGTGAGTTTTAGTATATTCACAAGGTTGTATAACCATCACCACTCTCTAGATTCAGAATATTTTCATCACCCCAGAAAGAAATCCCATACCTGATAGAAGCCACTCATTTCCTTCTCCCCACAAACAGTGGCAACCACTAATCTACTTTCTGCCTCTACAGATTTGGCTGTTCTAGACATTTCATATGAATGGAATCATATAATATGGGCCTTTTGTGTCTGGCTTCTTTCATGTAGCAGAATGTTCTTGAGGCTCATTCATATTGCAGCATGTGTCAATCTTCACCACAATTTTTCAATAATAAACTTTATTTTTTTAGAGCAGTTTTAGGTTCAAAGCAAATTTGAGTGACAAGTACAAATTCTTGTAAACTCCTTGTCTGCATACATGCATTTCATTACTTTTTATGGCTGAATAAATATTCCATTTCATGGATATACCATATTTTGGTTATCTACACATTGACTGATGGGCATTTGAATTGTTTCCACTTTTTGGCTATTATGAATTATGTTGCTATGAACATTTGTTATAAGCTTTTATGGGAGCAGATTTTTTTCAGTTCTCTTGGATATATACCTAGGAGTGGAATTGCTGGATCATATGGTAATTCTGCTTAACTTCGAGGAACTGCTAGACTGTTTTCCAAAGTGGCTGTAGCATTTTACATTCCCACCAACATTGTATAAGACTCTAATTTCTCCACATCTTCCCCAATCCTTGTTATCTGTCTTTTTTTGATTATAACCATCCTAGTGGGTATGAAGTGGTATTTCATTGTGGTTTTTATTTGCATTTCCTTGATGGGTAATGATATGGAGCATCTTTTCATGCCCTTATTGGCCACCTGTATATCTTTGGAGAAATGTTTATTCAGATCTTTTGTCCATTTTTAAATTATTATTATTATTATTATTATATTACTATTTTTCTTTGTCTATTTTAAAGTTGGGTTATTTGTCTTTTAATTGTTGAGCTACAAGGGTTCTTTATATATCCTGGGTAGTATAGGTTCTTATCATATATAAGACTTGCAGGTATTTTTCTCTTTTGTTCAGTTTTTATTCCTTTGAGATCAGCCTGACCTTGCTAATTTATTTAAGTGGTAGAAACGGTCCTGTCCTTCAGTTTTAAGTACTAAATGCTTACAAGAAACACTATGCTTACAAAAGTCATCTGGCTAACAAAATAGCCTGCAATCAATATGCAAATACAGACCATTAAGGCTGGAATTTTATTTTATTATCATCATTATTATTTTTTTTTAAGATTTTACTTTTAAGTAATCTCTATACTCAACATGGGGCTCAAACCTACAAATCAAGATCAAGAGTTGCATGCTCTACTGACTGAGCCAGCTGAGTGCTCCTTGGGTTGGAATTGAGCCCCTCCATTTAAGAAGGAAAGGTCAGGCATAGGCAGGGCTGGAGCTAGAACTTCAGTCTCCAGCTCCTCATTTCTGATAACTCACCTCAGAATTGATGGATCAAAATGATTAAAAAAAAAAAATCCAAGAATGTACAAGAAAGAACAATTGATTCAAACTGAATTGGGTCACTTTATTTTGGACATATGAAGCCAGAGGAGAGAGAAAATGCACAAAGGATATGACTAGAATTTAAATCAAGACAGGTTTTCTGGATGTATACTAGGCACTGTACCAGACTCTAAGGGCATGCAAAGATGAGAGGAGAGGACACCTGCCGCTGAGGAGCACTAATAGAAATGGTAGAAGGATGACATTGCCAAGGGATGTGGGAAAGGATTAACTGTATGTGAGGCACATTCTACAACAAATCAATTTTAAGCATTGGAAGTTGAAAATCTGGAAATTGATTCTACTAAAATGTTTACCCAATGGAGATATTTATGCACCTCCAGAGGATCATACAGTCCAGTGTGTAGACATTTCTAAATGTATTTCAATATGCACTAACTCAATCCCTTTGAACAGCTCTATGAGATACCACCTCTTATTTCCATTTTACAGATAAAGTTAAATAACTTGCCCAAAGTCATTTAACTAGAAAATGAAGGAGTTAGGATTTGGACCTAGGTATTTTTTAACAATTATGCTTTACAGTTTCTCAATAAACTTAAGAGCATGGCCCCAAGGAATCCTTTCAAATCTTGGTTCAATATGTTAAACTGCCAGATAGGAACAGAAGATGAAAAACATTATGTGTTCCTTTAAGTAGTAATACTGCGGTAAGAGTATGCCAGAAAAGCTTTGTTCAAGTCCTGGCTCTAACCCTTAATGGCTGTGTAATTTTGGCAAAGTACTCAATCTCCTTTAGCCTCAGTCTTCTCATCTGTAAAATGGGAATAACAATAATGATATTTATCTTCTAGGAAGGGTGTCATAACATTCTGGTTTTCAAAAGATAGTTTTTATTTATGGCTATTGGCCCAACAAGTTTCCCCCTTTAATCTCAAAAGTATCTGGGCATTAAATCGTAAGGCCACTCTTCTTACAGGGTTGTTTTGAATATTGAGATACTGTGTGTAAAGTGTCTTGTCCAGTATCTGGATGATAAGTACTCAAATGTTAGCTATTACAATTAGGTATGAAAATGTTTTATAAGTTTTTTATAAATTCTGTCATATAAATGATGACTATTATTTGCCTAGTCCTTTTAGTTTCTCCTATTCCATAATTGCCTTTCCCCCTTAATTTTTATCTTCACAATTGGGTAAAAAAGATAGGTAGGCATCACCTCACATAAGAGATGATTTACTGAAAATCAGTATTGTCAGCTTCTAGAGAAGCCTCTGGGAACTCTGAATGTGGACAGTTTTTTTTTCCCAGGAGATTTTTCCTCTAAGACTTGCATGCTACACTAATTCAATCTGCATAAAGTAGAAGTTTAACCTAGTGATTCTCAACTGTTCACATCATGATGTACTAATTTTGCCTTATATTCATTTTCTATCCTTCACAGTGTCAATTATGTTATATGTAGCCTTTCAGAAGACTAGTTTTTCCCATTTAAACCTTGAAAATGTGAGGATCCTTTACCACTCTATCCATAATCTAGCTGAATTGAACTGTTGAGGAAGCTATCTTGTTAAGCAGCTTGGAAGATCTAATATAGGTGTTCCCTTTTAATGGCTACCGAGCCATTTAACTTCATGGCAGTACCAAAGTGGTTAAGACCATAGGCTCTCACTCTATCATGTAAGAACTATGTGACCTTGGGAAGTTACTTAATGTTTCTGTGAGTTAGGTCCCTCATCTGTAATATGGGGCTACTAAGTACTTACCTTATAAAGTTATAAGGACTCAATGAGTTTATGTTAAGTCAGAAAAGTGCTACACATAGCATGTACTCAATTAGTGTTAGTTATTAAGAGGACCAATGTACACCTGAGGATTTTTTTGGTTAATAAAGCTGAACTATAACATGCTATACTTTTCAAAAAGTGATTCTATCTCTTACTAAACCAAATGTTTTTTATTTATGAGAAATATCTTTGCATAACATAGTCTTTAGGTTGCAAACATCTTTATTATTTTTATCATTAATCATCCAAAATGATGATTATTAGTTTTAAAGATTTTATTTATTTAGAGAGAGAATGCATGCGGTGAGTGGGGGAGGGGCAGAGGGAGAGGAAGAGGCACAATCTCAAGCAGATGCTGCTGAGCACAGAGCCTGATGTGGAGCTGGATCCCAGGACCCTGAGATCATGACCTAAGCCGAAATCATGAGTCGGTCGCTCAACTGACTGAGTCACCCAGGTGTCCCCAAAATGATGATGATTATTTTTTAAAGATTTATTTTATTTACTTATTTTAGAGAGAGAGAGAGAGAGAGAGAGAGAGAAGGGGGAGGGCTGGACTCAGGTACATCTTAAGCAGACTCTACGCTAGGGGAGAGCCCGATGTGGGGCTTGATCTTACAACTTTGAGATTATGACCTGAACCAAAATCAAGAGTCAGGCACCCAGGCACCCACAAAATAATACTTTTTTTAAAAGACTTATTTCTACTTACAGATTTAGAAGGTGGAGGATTCAGACGATTACTCTTGGCTTTTAGATAAGGCCTATAAAAGATAAAATAAGATTAATT
Organism: Canis aureus; assembly: GCF_053574225.1. Classification (NCBI taxonomy): domain Eukaryota; kingdom Metazoa; phylum Chordata; class Mammalia; order Carnivora; family Canidae; genus Canis; species Canis aureus. The sequence continues at coordinate 27,895,140 of NC_135622.1, read as the reverse complement.
CTTAGTACAGAATGATCAGTAAGGTTTGGGAAGTATAGTGATTAAAATTTATTATAATTAGAATTATAAATAACTGGAATTTCTGTATATAGTAAAATAATTCAAAATTATATGCAATAAAGTCTTCTTATTATCCCTTTCTTATGCCTGCTATTCTACTCCTCAGTGACCACACCACTCTCCCATTTTTTTGTGATTCTTTCAGAGATGTCCTATGCATAAATACAGTACTCTAACAAGGTTAATGAAATATATGTGTTTTCTTCATATTTGCATAGTGTTGTTCATTCAAACATCATTCCTTGAACATGGCAATGTGCCAGGCTCCTCTAGAGATACAATGTCAAGTAAGGTAACAGCTCCTTTGAAAAATTTCCTTGTTTTAAGTATCTTTCACCGTGAATATTCATTATTTACCCCTGAATATTAAAAAAATAAAAACCAGAGGCATATATAAAATCTAGCCAGTGAGACAGAAAATGCAAAAAAGGTTAGGAAAGTAGAGGAGTATTTAGAAGGATTCAATATGCATGAATCAAAAATAATTGCCAGCCTAATAGGGACTTTGATCATGACTTGCTGTTAGTTTCCTGTATCTTGAATATAAACCCTGGAGGGGAAGGTACCTCTCTGTCTTTTTAAGTACCATATCTCCAGAACCAAGAGTGATTGATATAGTAGAGGTATTAAATAAGGATTTGTTGGACAAATGAATTAGATTTATTTAATCAAGGAACTAGAGTTGAGTGAAGTCCCAGAGTAAAAGGAAACTAAAATACAAGGCCAAAACTAACTTTGTAAAAATTCACTTCCAAATAAAAATTTAGCAACATCTGGGGAGAAAAATACATCAAGACTAAAACAAGAGGGACTAATAACACCACTACAATGGCAAGCTGTTGACAAAAGATAAAAGTGAATTAGTCATAATCTGTCCACCTTAAGAGTAAATGCTAAGAGAATGACCAAAGAGCACTGTCAGGCTGGAGGATGATGGTGTGCAGCTAGGGAAGACTGACTAGAACTGGCTCTCCTGCCTTACTAAGGACAAACAGAACCAGCATCATTCAACTCCTGAACTCTTTCTAGCCTTCACAAGAATCACTTTCCCAGGAAAGAAAAAGCAGGGTCAGGGAAAGTTTCCAGTAGGCAATGCTGTGGACCTTCTCCCCCTTCCTACAGAAACTGTCACAATAATAGTGCTTGGGCTGCCCAGGGGTTTTTGTCATGTCTGGACTAATATACCCTTTTTTGAGGGATCATAGGATGTCAACGCAGGCTGAGTACACTGCAAACAATAGGGCTATGTTTTGAAAGGCTTTAAATTGCTAGTTGCAGCGAGGGTAACCAAACTTGCGTAACTGTGTGAAACAAACTCACTTGGTGGTTTGGCACTTCAGTTTTCCTTTGGCTGCTAGGTACTCCTGGAGCTTTCTCTGTCGCTCTTCTGCAAGATAGGCAAGCAAACAAACAACAGGACTTTAGATGGAGATTTTTAACCAGTTCATCTATATTCTAAAAGATGGCACTTATTGGTAATGATTTTGGCATTGGACCATATTATAAGTCCCTAGATCCACAAATTTGCCTCTAAGTTAATGTCTATATCAACAGTATCATTTGTGTGCCATGTCCTATACTAAGTTCTTCATATTTACATTATTTTTCTTTAATCCTCATCACAAGGTTTTTTACAGTCTGAAATCTAAAGAGGGTAAATGAGATGCCTAGCTGATATGTAGCAAAGCTGGGATCTGAAACCATGTTTGTCCAACCCCAGAACCCTTACTTACAGCCACCATTCTCAGCTACAACATATGCACTGCATGAAGAAATCTGTTACTGGCTCACCTGAGTTGGTGAACCAGTCTTGGTCTTTTTTAAATATATATTTTTTGATTTTGAACTTGTTTTTAAGTAGGCTCCATGCCCAGTATGGATCCCAACATGAGGTTTGAACTCACGACTCTGAGATCAAGATCTGAGCTGAAATCAAGAGTCCAGTGCCTAACTGATGGAGCCACCCAGGTGCCCTGGCCTGGTCTTAGTAGTTATATATTTTTTTTGACAGGGATGATGGTTTTTGCCACAAACCCTTACAGGGTTTCCTTTGGGCCTACAGACAAAATAGGCCAGGTTAGGTGGTTCATGGCAAACATCTATTACATGGTAACTTTCTAAGCAAGGCATTTGTGAGGGGATGAAAATGCAGTATTTCTGTCTTCAGAAAGTTTCAATTTACTAGGGGAGATAAAATAAACACAAGAATAATTACAATATAAGGCAAAACCTGGGTACCATAAGAAAGGGTCAAAGAAAATTACAGGAGTTCGGAGGCAGGAACTGAGAGAGAAGAATAGGTGGTTGGAAAAGTCTAAAATGAAGAATAGGTGGTTGGAAAAGTCTAAAGTCAATAATGGACACACACACACAAAAAGATAATAGAGGTGCAAAACTATTCTTAATTTCACCTAAACTGAGGTGCTGTGTGTTTTAATATCTGGCTCTGATGCATTCCTAGGAGACAGCTTTGAGGATTATGCATTTTATCCTTTGCCAGGCAGTATAGAGATCAGGTGCTAAGACACCCAGCTGGAATCCCAACGCTGTGGTTTCTAGCAAGTTAGCAAACCTCGCTGCTGCTGAACCTATAAAATGGAGACAGAAATTTCCATCTTGGGGTGCCTCAGTTGGTTAAATGTCTGCCTTCGGCTCAGGTCATGATCTCAGAGTCCTGGGATCAGCCAGGTGTTGGGCTCCCTGCTCAGGAGGGAGCCTGCTTCTCCCTGTCCCTCTGCCTGCTGCTCCCCCTGCTTGTGCTCTCCCTGTCTATCTCCATGTCTCCGTCAAATAAATAAAATCTTAAAAAAAAAAAAAAAAAAAGAAAAGAAAGAAAGAAACGCCCGTCTCTAAGTGCTATTATGTAAAAGGCCTAGAACAATGCCCAGGTCCTAGCAGACAGTCAACAGGTATTATGAGTTACTGAAACTATCAAAACACTGAGTGCATTTGGGAGGTGGTTGGCATCTGAATTGTATTTTGAAAGGCAAGCTAAAGGCTCCCTGTACATTTAGCTGGTCAGGGAACCCAGGACCCTCAGTTCTTGGTGCAGATTTAACCATCAACTTCCAGTGCCCCCAGTTAGGGTCAGACCCCGCCTCTAAGCAGCTGTCAAAGTTCAGGCCGCAGCACAAATGACCACACCCAGGCTCTGCCTGTAGCCAAATCTGGGTGGCAAGAGCGCATGGCTTTCTTCTGGATGTGCGACCGGAGCAAGGGAGGGTATCAGGTTTTCCACCTAAACGAGGTGACAACGACATCTCTTTGCAGAGCGGCTGCAGGAATTACGGGGAGGATGCCTGTGAGGCATCTGGCCCCGCATCTACTCTCCTCTACCAGGGCCGGCGTCTGGGCTCGCGTCAGCGTCCCCTGGACTGGAAAACGCCCAGGGGGAGACTGAGGCAGGCACGCGAGCGGACGGCCACCTCCCGCAGAAAGAACTGACTGGGTGGCCTCCCTTCTTCCCCGCCCTTGCTGGAGCGCCTGCAAGACGCAGGGACTCCTGGTCATACTCACGGGCGGCTGCGGATGGCCCCGGTGGCACCATGACGGCTCCGCGACAGTTTTTTTTTTCAAAGCCCGCGCCTGCAGCTACGGCTGGGGCATAACGCGTCTGCTCGCTCTGATTGGCTCCTGTGGGTTTGAAACCCGCCAGTAGGAAGCAGGGGAGGGCGGGACAAGAGGGAATGGGCGTCTTGCGATTGGCTCTGTCTTCGGAGCTCTCGCCGGGGCCCTTTGATTGGAAGACTGTGCATCTCCCCGGCTTTAAAGGCGGCTGCGGGGCGGCAGCCGGTGTCCGCCCCGAATCCGGCTGGTGCCTTCTCGGGCGCGGTGGGCGGCGGGTTGTGGAGTCGTTCCTGGAACCTGCTCGGCCGCATAGGCAGGGCCGCCTCACACCTCAGCCCCCAAGGTTCACAGGAGCTCTGAAAACACAAGGTAAACCCCAAATCTGATGAATTCGGGGCGCCTCCCCAGTATATTAGCTTTACATGTGAAGGTTCTCATGAATCTAAAAGCTCTAAGTTCTTAGTACTGCAGGGGGGCTGCTCTTATTGTTTCTAACTGGTTAAAATATACGTGACAGAAGTTACCATTTTAACCAGTTTTAAGCGTACAGTCCAGTGGCACGAAGTACATTTAGAATGTCAGAAAGGAAGAAATAAAATTGTCTCTCTTTTCAGATGATATGATAATATATATAGAAAACTCTAAAGACTCAACCAAAAAAACTATTAGAAACAGTAGATGAATTCAGTAAATTTGCAGCATAAAAAAAAATCAATATATAGGAATGCCTGGGTGGCTCAGGGATTTAGCACCGCCTTCAGCCCAGGGCGTGATCCTGGAGACCCCGGGGATCGAGTCCCACGTCGGGCTTCCTGCATGGAGCCTGCTTCTCCCTCTGCCTGTGTCTCTGCCTCTCCCTCTCTCTCATGAATAAATAAATAAGATCTTTTAAATAAATCTTTATCTATATATCTATATCTATCTATATGTATATCAGTTGCATTTCTATACACTAAAAATGAACTATCATTAAGATAAATTAAGAAAACAATTCCATTTACAATAGGATCAGAGTGTATAACCTCAGACCTGTTAGTGTGGTTGTCATCAAAAAGACAAGAGAAAACAAATACTGGCAAGGATATGGAGGAAAGGGAATCCTTGTACAGTGTTAATGGGAATGTAAATTGCTGCGGCCTCTATAGAAAACATTATGGAGGTTCCTCAAAAAACTAAAAATAAAAAAAAAATAAAAAAAAAAACTAAAAATAAAACTACCAAATGATCCAGGACTTTCACCTCTAGACATATATCCAAAGGAAATGAAAACAAGATATCAAAGAGATAATCTGCATTTCTACATTTATTGTAGCATTATTTACTATAGCCAGGATATGGAAACAATCTAAGTGTCCATCAAAAGATAATGTTGTAAGTATTTTAAATAAAAACAGGATCACACTGTAAAAATGTTTATGACCTATTCTTTATGGTCTCCAAAATACTATAAACAAAAACATGCACACCAAATTACAGATGTCACAAAGCTAAAATGGAAGAGCCAATATATATAAAATAGAAATTGGGAGTCTGGGGACGCCTGCGTGGCTCAGTGGTTGAGCATCTGTCTTCAGCTCAGGGCGTAATCCTGGAGTCCTGGGATCGAGTCCCACATTGGGCTTCCTGCATGGAGCCTGCTTCTCCCTTTGCCTATGTCTCTGCCTCTCTCTCTCTCTATGTCTTTCATGAATGAATAAATAAAATCTTACTATTTAAAAAAAAAAAAGAAACTGGAGTCTGGAATGATCTAGAAAGAACTGGGGCCAAATTAACAAGAATAGATTTACAGAAATACATTTAAAATTTTGAAATTAGATTCAGAACCCATAGGTGTTAATTGCCTACAAACACTGAATCACTTGCTTTCGAAGAGCTAATGTTACTTCTTAGCGAAACCTAGATGGCATCTAAAATAGGAAGGACAAGATGCCACGTCTAGTCTGTGCTCGTCTGACTATATCTTGAGTACTATACTCAGTTCTTGGCAAAAATTTTATGAAAGGTATTGATAAACCAACACTGGTCAAGATTCAGGAGGGCAATTGTGACAAAGGTATATAGTCATAAAACCCAATCAAGGAATAAGTATAGATATACAAGCATATTTTACATCTACCACAATAATTATTGCTATCCCACCTATTTCCATCACTCAAGAAAGTTCAAATTTAAGTGTTTTTAAGTGTCATAAGGATTACAGTGGGAGGTGGGTTGGGGAAATATTTTTTGGCTTTTTGTTTTTGTAGCTTAGACTTAAAAAGGTGGAATTTTGGCTTTCTCTCATCAATTTGGAAACTGATATATAAGACTGTAATAAAAGAAACAGACTCCAACAAGTTCAGTGCTGAGACTGTTGGATTTCATTGTGGTGACCTTCTTACCGATTAGACAGTGGGAGAATTTGGACTAGAAAATATATAGAATAACATTTTTAGGCTATTTCTAGAACAATTTAATATTTCACTATTAAAAACTGAGCCGGCTATTATACTTTTAAGGTTTTCTTGAATTGGTATTGCTTGCTCAGTGCTCTGTACTTCTCAATTTCTTAAAGTATCAAGATACTAGTTTTACTGTAGCCAGACTTGGGTATGGAGACTGAGGGAAAGTTATGGCAGCTAGAAGGAGCCAGGTGAAACAAACAGATCAGACTTTTTCCTTTTTTTGTTTGTTTGTTTCTCCCCGTGGTGCCCTATGTAAGTTAGGCTGAGTTTGGTTGTAAGTAATAGGAAACCAGATGACAATGGCTTAAAACCACAATAATGTTTCTTGTTTTTGTTTTGTTTTGTTTTGTTTTGTTTTGTTTTGTTTTGTTTTATGTCTGGCAGTGAGTAGGCAGTTAGTGCAACAGTGTCATCATAGATTCTGGCTTTTTCTCCTGCCATCTGTCTTCTTCAGTATGTCTTTGTGAAGGTTGCAAGTTGGCTACCATAGTTCCAAACTTCACATCCTCATAGAACCTGTCTCATGCAGGAAGGATGGAAGAAAAGGACTTTCTTCTATCTTTTATCAGAGTAGAAAATCTTTCCCGGAAGTTCTCTCCAGAAGATTGACATTTCGATTAGATGGGATTTCCTCAACCATGACTCAGTAATGTGAGGATAGAATGGACATGATTGGCTTAGATCAACTTAATTTGTTCTTTAGGTCAACACATTTTCTTCTGAATGAAATCAAGATTCTGTTGGTAAGGAAGATGGAGGGTTTGGCAGTTAAATGTACAACCAACATTGTTCACCATATGCTTCTCTTCTTTTCTTTCTCTGATGTCACTTTAGGATTTTACCTGCTATAAACTTGCTGATGTCTTCCAAATCTACTATCTAGTTCTAACTTTTCTCCTGAGTTCCAGACACATTATCATCTGTCCATTGTACATCTTCATTTGGGTGTCTTGCCAGTAGCTTGAATTATGGCTAAAATGGTACTCCTTATACTTCACCCTGGAACTGAGAACTCCATATTTCTACCAAAAATACTGAGTAAGGAACCACTGTTCACTCATTCTCTAGTACCAGGAAATTGAGAGTCACTTTGGACTACACCTTCCTCATTATTTCCCATATCTAATTTCAAGATTCCCTGACTCTCACTTTTCCTAATTCAACATATCTTGTATCCATGCTTTTCAAATGGATCCATTAGTTTTTAATGTAGTTCTATATGTGTTTGTATGGCTAAATTGAGAGTCACTTTGGACTACACCTTCCTCATTATTTCCCATATCTAATTTCAAGATTCCCTGACTCTCACTTTTTCTAATTCAACATATCTTGTATCCATGCTTTTCAAATGGATCCATTAGTTTTTAATGTGGTTCTATATGAGTTTGTATGGCTATATGAACACAAGTGTTGCATATGTGTAATGGAAGCTTTACACGAACCTGGAAATATTATCGTTCTTTTTTAAAGAAAGATTTATTTATTTTTATTTGAGAGAGAGAGAAAGAAGGAGGTGAGGGGAGGGGCAGAGGGAGAGAATCTCCCTCCTTTTTTTTTTAAATTAAATAATAAATTTATTTTTTATTGGGGTTCAATTTGCCAACATACAGAATAACACCCAGTGCTCATCCTGTCAAGTGCCCCCCTCAGTGCCCGCCACCCAGTCACTCCCACCCCCCGCCCTCCTCCCCTTCCACCACCCCTAGTTCGTTTCCCAGAGTTAGGAGTCTTCCATGTTCTGTTTCCCTTTCTGATATTTCCTACCCATTTCTTCTCCTGAGAATCTCCCTCCTGAGCAGGGAGCCTGCTGTGGTACCAGAACTCACCACCCTGAGATCATGACCTGAGCCTAAATCAAGAGTCAGATGCTCAACCAACTGAGCCACCTAGGATCCTCTCATTCTTTTTTTTTAGAGATATTTATTTATTTATTTATTTATTTATTTATTTATTTATAAGGGACACATAGAGAGAGGCAGAGATATAGGCAGAGGGAGAAGCAGGCTCCTTGAAGGTAGCCTTGTGTGGGATTGAATCCCAGAACCCTGGATCACAACCTGAGCCACGGGTAGATGCTTAATCACTGAGCCATCCAGGTGCCCCCCTCCTTTTAAAAAACTATTTATTTATTTATTTATTTGAGAGAGAGTGAGAGAGAGAGAGATCACAAGCAGGGGGAAAGGGAGAAGGAGAGGCAGATTCCCTGCTGAGTAGGGAGCCCAACACAGGACTTGATCCTAGGACTCTGGGATCATGACCCAAGCCAAAGGCAGATGCTTAACTGACTGAGCCACCCAGGTGCCCTCCCCTTATTCTTAATATCATTTATGCATATTGGCAAGCTAATAAAGGATAGAGAAAAACCATACAACCTTGTTTTGGTTTTCTAAAGTAACACTAATTACAGTTATTTATGTGAGGTTTTATAATTTGTTCCTAATTACCACACATTAATGATTAAGACAATACATGTGTGTCAGATTTACTTCTTTTAGTAAGTTTTATTATGACTTATAATAATGTATTAATTGTTATTGTTGTTAGTAATATAATACTGTAGTTTGATCACAACTTTTAGAACCTTGGAACATTGTTTACATTCCAGAGAAGAAAGTTTAGATTTACAGTTGTCTCATAGTTACCAAAGTTGTTTATCCCATTTTAGCTAGTAAAACTTGATAGCAGGTGAAATTGAATGAAACAAGAATGCTTAAGCAATTTAAAAGTAGAAGAGTGAAAGATTGGTTAATTATCAGCACAACGTATTAATATAATTTATTATCACAATTATAGGGCTTCTAGGTACTACAAAAAGCAGAACTCAGACCAAAGTGCCTTAGTGTTACTAAATCAAACTCATTTAGCCTAAAAAACACTCTTTACTATTGTTAAGGACGACCAGTAACAGAGAATGCAAGGAATTGACATAAATATAATAATATGTTATAATTACCTTAAATATATATATATATTTATTTTTTTTAGCTTAAGTATATTTAAAAATATATATGTATACATAAATAGTAAAAATATATATTCATGCTTTCCTTTCTTGAGGCTCAGTATTTCATTCAAGAAGCATTTTACTAGACTGATCTCACTGATTGGCATAAAATTCTGTTGAAGCAGAAAGGATATCTTCCCTTCCATTTTGAAGATGATCAAACTGAGGTCCCAGAAACTTACAGTATTTGATTAGGAGTCCATCAGCAACTTAAAGACAAGCTGTTAGAACGAAATTCTGGGCCTATGACTTCTCATTCCAACTCCTGTTGCGCATATTTAGTTTTCTAATGCCTCAGTTACTTAACCCATCTGTAATATGGGTAGAATCTTTTCAGTAGCCATAGTCAGTAGCCCTGGTCTTCCCAAGATTGTTATCAAGAGTAATAATGAAACTAATTGGTAGTTTGCAAAGTATAGGGTGTTCTTTAAATAACAAACAATATTATATGTTAGTGTCGGTTCCATTAGACCTTGCTCACTCTCTTACAAAGAGAGTAAACATTCATTTGGAATTACAAAGGCTCAGCACATTCTCAGCAAGTGACTATGAGTAAAGGATTGGACTCCTCCATGTACATAGTACACGTGGACTGTCAACACATCACAAGTTATAGACTCCAGAGTCAAGGCTGGGTTTCCAGTAACCGAAAGTCAGTGATAGAGGGTTGCCCTCTTGCCATGTGCACCAGTTTTCGTTCCTGTGTGGCAATGAACAACTTGGGCTGGGCAACTGATTTGAAGTAGTGCTTACTGCCATGACGCTCCCAAAAGAAAAGAAGGTTTGTCTCATCTCTGATAGTTTTGGGTGTCTCAGGCATCTCCTATGATAAGGACAGCAGAGGTATGTTAGAGAACAAGATTCTAGACAAAGAACTGAAATGCAATCCCTTGACATCTAGACTTTGTGAGAAATATAGCTCTTTAGGACTCTGACTCTGAAATATAATGATATAGATTCTTCATTCATTTGTTCATTCAGCAAGCATTTATTACATGACTATTAGATGTGTGGCCCAGTCTACACATAATAGTTAATTTCCTTACTTAACTGGAGAGAAATCCAAATTAGTCATGAAGATTGCCAATGACACTAGTGTCTCACTGTATCCTGGCAGGTAGAGTAAGACACTGTTCTTGTCCTGCCTTCAACATGAGGATAAGACATTTTGCATAAAATCTGAGCACTAGCAATTGAGACCTCTAAACATTTTGACCTCTAAGTGTGCAGATCATATCTTTGGGAAAATAATTTATTATTAGAGATGTTTATCTCCATGTTTAAGCCAGCAATTAAAAGTTTTAAAAAATCCCAAACACACACATACACTTCCAGGTATATCAGCAACTGGCTCTTCTCAATATAATTTTTGACAATTGTGATCTCTTTAGGCTGTATTATTCTTGAGAGTATGAATGGAATAACAATACTTTAATGGAAAAGTGAAATTCAAATTTCAACTTGAGATGCTTCTACTGTGTTCTTTTTAATTTAGAGAAACTTCTTAAGGGTTCCTGGGGTTTTTAATGTCAACAAAAATTTATTTCACAAACCCATTCCTCTCCTAGTTTTTTCCCAACTCAGTATATGTATTTTCTTCACACCCTGTTGGTTCTATCTCTAAAACATCACCAGTTCTGTCTACTTATTTCGATCTGTCTCACTACCCCAACTCCCATGACTATTATTATTATCTCCTAATTGAGCTCTGTGCTTTCTCCAATGTCTTCCTGCCAACCTATTCTCCATTTTAGAAAATATAAGTGAAGTCAGGACACTTCCCTGTTTGAAACCCTTTCATGGTTTTTCATTGTACCTCAAAGGAAACCTAAATGCAAGGCTCTGCAAACAATAGCCTCTGCTTATCTTTCCTCCTTCTTACAGTGCCCTGGTTCTAGAGTGTTCCTTCTGATTTCTGAAGCTGGCTTTAAACTCTTGAAGCTCTAGGTCCTAGATATGCTCAGATCCCTCTGTTTGGAATGCTAACCCTCACTCATCCCCTTCCATGTCATGCTCCTTCCTATCATCAGATCCCATTTCACAGGGAGCTCTGCTCTTGCCACTATATGTAAAGAGCACTCTCCCATTTTTCTTTATCTCAGCACCCTGTTCATTTGCTTTATGGCATCTTGTATTTTTTGCTAGTTGTTTGGCTTGTCTACTGTCTGTGTCCTCAAGAAGACCAAGTTCTATAAGGCTAGGGACTTTGGCTTACCATGGTCTACATAGTTGTTGGCACTATGTTTGAAAAATAGAAGGCTCTCAATAAATAATGCCTGTTGAATGAATTCATGAATGGAGCTACTGCCCTAGTCTGTAGAGATTACTTTTACCTCATTTGATCCAGGTAGAGAAATACATGCACCTACAAAAATCCTGGTTGGATTTGGGGGTTTGCATTATACATTTACTAAATAAGAGTCACCTATTTATCAGTGGAGTGAGCATCTAAAGCTACAGTGGGTGTGTTTAGGTGTCTATATGTTTGAGGGGAAGGTGGTAGTGGAGATGGGGCTGGGATGAGGGATAATGCTGACACCAATGAAGAGAGAGGTAATAGAGTCAAAAGGCCAGGGTTTGAGTCTTGGCTCGTTTTTTTTGCTTTGTGCTCATTGACAAGTGATTAACACTCTCTGCTCCTAGTTGGCTTATTTGAGTTTCTTGGAAGAAGGCCCCATTGTCCTAATGCCTACCATCACATAGGTCAGATGGTAGATGTTAGTAAGATGGATGCCCTGGGTTGGAAGGTGACTAGGGTCAGGCAGGGTAAGGAAAAAGAAGGAAGAAGGCAATTTACCTTTTATTCACTCTTGCCACCTCCATTTTACTTTCTCATAGATCCTGCCTAGAAGTGCCTCTGGGGATAGGTGAGAAGTAGCATGCGGGGGCAGGTGGGCAGGTAGAAACTGTGTTAGGAAGGGAAAAGGACTGTGCCACCCTGCTAGGGGTATCTGCCTATTGGAATCATTCACAAACATGGGATGTAAATGAAGGTAAATTGGAGACTGAGAACCACTGACCTTTAGCAATACAGGTTCATCTTCATTTTGGGCACTCACAAAGAGTCGAGTTTTTGATATTCTTAGAGTCACAGGAAGTTTAGAATCTTCTGATGTGTAAGCTCCCATGTCAAACTTCACTGGCAAAGAGAAAAGTCAAAAAGGAAGTAAATCCATTGTTATTTGAATGAAATCAAGTGTTATGTAGATTGTGTGTATGTGTGTTTGTAGTTAGGTCTCCAACTATGGTGTAAACACCAGAATGGAATTCCACACATCTTTGTATCCTTCACAATGTCTGCTACATTTACTAGGCAGGTAAATACTTGGTTAATGTCTTTAGAATTTTCTGTGTTGAATGAATGCCTGGGGGCTGGCTATTTGTTGAATCTCTTATAATTACATTAGTGGGATAAGACCCTTCAACTTATGAGCTCATGAGTTTATAATAACCTAAAATGGAGGGGTTTAGGGAAGCTGATATACTCATGTTGCTAGTGCTAGTGAAAACTAGTTGCTTTCCTTAGAGAACAGTGCTTAATAAGAACTATATGATTATTTATTCCTAGGAACCAGGAGTTCCGTTTTTGGGGTATGCTCCAAAGAAATAACCTCATAGGGAAAAATTATATATACAAAGATATTTGCAGTATAGTTACTTAGAGCAAACCCAAGGCACCCAAATAGCAACATGATTGAATATTCTAGTGCCATTAAAATGCCTGGGTGGCTCAGTTGGTTAAGTGTCTGCCTTCTGCTCAGGTCATGATCTCTAGGTCCTGGGATTGAGCCCCTCATGGAGCTTTCTGCTCAGCAGGGAATTTGCTTTTCTCTTTCTCTCCCTCTGCCCCTCCCCATCACTTGTTCTCTCTCTTTCAAATGAATAAAATCTTTAAAAAAATGGCAAATATGTATGCTATTTCAATACGTGAGGAAATTATGTGAAATTATATTAAGTAGGAAAATACAGCACAAAATAATTTGTAAATGTCAAGGAGTAGAAAGCATATTATCTGAAGTATGTCCAATCAGAAAAAGCCCTGTTTGTTTTTTGCAAAGTAGTCTCTTTGGAGTTCTGAAAATAATTTTGTATACTGAGGGCATGTCCTGAAGCTAAAATACATACACCATGGAGATTGGATTTGTGTGACAAAATTTCTTGGATACTAAATTTCATCCTCCAGAACATATTGTCAGCTTATTGGGTGTTTTGCTTCACAACTGTGTTATCAAAGATGATGATTCTTTTCAGTTTGATGATACTTGTAGGTTTGAGCAGCAGGCTTTCTAATGGGGAATGATTGCTCCTATTGGCTTCTGGGTAAATTTGAATAAGTCATTTAATATTCCTGAGAGTCAGTTTCTTCATCTTTAAAACCAAAGATAAGAGTGTCTGAGAGAATCAAAGGAGCTACTTCATCAGAAAGCTTTATATTCGGTGCTCTCAAAGATAGGAAACTTCTCTCTTGTATAGCTTCCTGATTTGGCTGAAGCTCCCATCCTTGCCTAGGATTTTACTGGGGATGTTGTGCTTCATCCAATTCAGTAATTATACTGAACTATACTGCATCCTACTGCAGTAACTATACTGCAAATATCTTTGTATATATAATTTTTCCCAATGAGGTTATTTCTTTGGTGCATACCCCAAAAATGGAACTCCTGGTTCCTAGGAATAAATAATCATATAGTTCTTATTAAGCACTGTTCTCTAAGGAAAGCAACTAGTTTTCACCAGCACTAGCAACTAGCAACATGAGTGTATCAGCTTCCCTAAACCCCTCCATTTTAGGTTATTATAAACGCATGAGCTTACAAGTTGAAGGGTCTTATCCCACTAATGTAATTATAAGAGGTTCGACAAATAGCCATCCTAAGAATTGTGCAAAGCTAGGAATCTAGAGAGGTTTATATTTTGAAAGCAAAAAGTTAGAAAGAAATACAGAAATAAGAGGATGGGAGAATGACAGAGCTGTACATTTACCTGCATCATCCAAATTCTGTAATGCAGCAGTCATGAGGTAATTTCCTCCTGTTTGTCGAACTATACTTTGATTGAGGTTGTCATTCAGGATGAATTGGGATTTGATGATCCTTATATAGTTGTATTTTTCATTGTTATGGAAGTTGTATGCTACTGATCTGGGCTTCATGATTACTAAAACCATTATCACAAGCTCAGATTAATGTCTATGAACAAACACAGGTAATATATCTGCTCTAATACAAGTATCAAAATTAGCTATGGAAGGGACATTAGGAATATTTCAATCCGGGTGAAAAAATTGAGAAAGAAGTGAAGTTACCCAGTCAGCAGAAATAGTTTCTAGGATTATCTTTGTGGCTACTTATTTCTTTTTAAACTTCAATTCCTTAGGCAGTAATTTTTTAAAAAAATATTATTTGTTAAATATTCTCATTTTGGTTGTTTGGAGGTTTCTAAGAAAACAGGAAGACTGCTAACATTCACATCTACATTTTTCAGATGAATACACTCTAAGGAAAAAAATGAATATATTAAGACTTATATTTGTTACTGAGGATATAAGTCTAAATGTCTACCCCTCTTTCTGAACAGTGGTATAAATCAACAACTTCACAAATCCTCATGGTTCTGAGTAATTTTATGACTAGGAATCTATTCTAAGGAAATAGTGATAAAAATAAGGATATAATATGGATATTAATTGTTATATATTTATAATGTTGAAAAATTGGTACTCTAGAATGCCTTTGGTATATTGCTAAGTGAAAAAAAGCTGAATATAAGATTGTATATAATATAATCCTCATAATATTTGTTTATATGTGTGTATGTGCATGGAAAAGACTTTAAGGACATACCATAGTGCTGGCAGTGGCAAACTCTTAGTGGTAGTATGAATAATTTTTATTTTCTTTTGCATTTTCTTTCATCTTCCTATTTTCTAGGTGAATGTGTATCAGTGTTTACCTGTTACTTTAAAAAGCTATTATTGGGCAGCCCGGGTGGCTCAGTGGTTTAGCGCCGCCTTTGGCCCAGGGCGTGATCCTGGAGACCCGGGATCGAGTCCCACATCAAGCTCCCTGTATGGAGCCTGCTTCTCCCTCTGCCTGTGTCTCTGCCTCTCTCTCTGTGTCTCTCATGAATAAATAAATAAAATCTTTAAAAAAAGCTATTATTTAAAACCTATTTATGTTTCATGTAGAGGCTTATACAGTAGAAGCATGGGAGAATAATCCTGACTGTTAAAATCAGAACTGAATTTGGTTTAAACCTCTTCTGCTTATACACTATGTGACTTCTCTAACTGAGCTTAGTTTTAGTTTCCTCCTATGTAAAATGAGAATATTAGATTGTTGTGAAGTGTAGGGATAATATAGCCAGTAATAAATTAGCAATGTTGGTAGTAGTAAGAAAGGTAGTAGTAGTAATGGGAGTAGTAGTAGGAGGAGGAAGATGAGGAGGAATAACAAAATCTAATGTTTATTGGGTATTTATGTTCCAGGCATCATTCTAGTCCAGGAGCTTGCAAGTATAGATTCATTTCATCTTCACAAGTGGGGCCCTGATTATCTCCATTTTACAGTAGAGGAAACTGAAGTATAGAAAGGTTAAGTAACTTACAAAGGAGCATAGTTATTATCTGGAGGAACATAGCTTATGAGTAGTATGTAACTGCTTTCTGTCACAAGGATAAAAGGCACATGACCTTTACAATATGGCCACAAAATGCACCCATGAGGAAGTATTCTGTAGGCTCAGGCTACTCACTGCTGCTCTCTTCCCACTGGAGAAGGACAAAAATTAATTTTCCTTCCTTGTGGTTACTAGACTGATGTCTGGTTGCCCCCTTATTACTCTTATTCTAGGTTTTATTTTCTGCTAGCTCTGTTTGCTTAAGAATGGAAAACAAAGATATTATTTGTACTTGACCTCTTACCTTCTTCTGTGTCATTGGCAATGTCTTCCACGTCATCATCGGTGATGAATTGACTTAAACTCAACCGTCTCTTCTTTAGAATCTTCCCATTGGCTGCCACCACTACCACATTTTCCTTGAAGGTAAGCTGGGATGTCTTTGAGATTTCAGAGGTACTCAGAGACATGCAGTCCTCATGAAGTGGGTCACAGCTCATATCATAGAAGGATTTCTATGAGGAAGGAAAATAGAAACTGAAGGGCTATATGTGGTCATAGGAAGAGATCCCTTTCAGCAGAAGTTTTATCTAATAGATTTAGTGAAAAGGATCTCTATTCCATCAATCTTCTCCCCTTTCCCTCTCTCCTTCCCTCCTTCCCTCGTCCTCTTTTTCTCCTCCCCTCCCACCTTTCCCTTGGAAAATCTGTTGAGCATGGAGAATGTCATCAACAATTAGTGTAGAGAGACAGTTGGTCTCACTTATAATGAAGAAATATTTGTCTCTGAACCTCTAGTGAGGGCGAAACAAAAGCTTCTAGGATTCAAGCTATTGCTGTTTTCTCCTGGTAGAGAAAATACTGCATAAGAATAGTAACCCCATAAGAATTGCAGTCATTTACTTACCTGATTCAGAGAGAGATGGTCAATTTCAGAACTGTATTCTTCATTTTCACTGTCAAACAAGATAATGAGAATGTAATTCTGTTTGTTACATCTCTGCAGTTGTTTTAATGACCACATTAGCTTTGGTAACACACACGGTCATTACTGCCATCTTTGAAAATTAAGGATTTCTATACGTATACATACATATGTGCTGTAATTTGTGCCTCACTAATTTGGAATTAGTAATCATCAGTAATTGTCACTGAACTGTACCTGTGCTTTATCTCTAAAAATGGGGCTTGGCTAACAAATTGAAGGGTTGTAGTTGAATTTCAAGGAAAAATGTTAACCTCCTCAAGAGGAAAATGCTTTTGAAGCATTAAAATTTTTAAATAATGTTAACCAAGTAGGTCATGTGTTCTACACTACTTTCATGTATTCACTTAAACAGATGTAATAATGTACACTTGGGAACTATCCAGGCAACATTTTGATAGCTTGGTTTGTGTTAGTATATACTAATAGATAATGGGAATACCTTGTTTGTTTAAAGTATCCTATAATTTAACATTTTATTCATTTACCCTTATGTCTGAATGAGTTTTGACTGTGTGTGTGCATTCACATGCTCAAATTGCTATGGAGCCATTACCTATTCCAGACTGAGATCCAGAAGTTTTCCCGAGAATGATTTCTCTCTCTGACAGTCCATTAAAACCCATTACAATATCAGAGCATGTGAACCTGACTGAGGCTGTGTCTAAGTAGATGTTGAAATTCATTAGTTCGGGATCCCTGGGTGGCGCAGCGGTTTGGCGCCTGCCTTTGGCCCAGGGCGCGATCCTGGAGACCCGGGATCGAATCCCACATCGGGCTTCCGATGCATGGAGCCTGCTTCTCTCTCTGTGTCTCTGCCCCTCTCTCTCTCTCTCTGTGACTATCATGAATAAATAAATAAAATCTTAAAAAAAAAAAAAAAAAGAAATTCATTAGTTCTTAGGAGACAGTAAAAATAATTTTTCAAAAAAAATAATTTTTCTAAAATGGCTATCTCCCTGTCAGTGTCATCTCAGTGTAGCATGCTAGAAGCTTACTCTTTCTGGATCTTTGCTGAATCTGTCCTGACTTCAGAGGTAGGACACATCTCTATTTATGCTTCTGCCAGTCTGGCTCCATGCTAGTTACTGTAATACTAGGTAGATTATCATGTACCTTGATCTCCTCATTAAATTGCAAGAGATAGAACTGATTTCCTACCTGTAACAGTTCTTCAGGTCTTCAAAGAGGTCAGGAACTTTGGCCATCTTGATTTCTGCAACAGAGAACATGAGTGGCTGTCAGCTTAGCCAGCCACTGAACCAAATACCTGCAAGTGGAATCACCACTGCTTTGTGCTTCTTGAGAAGCTTAATGAATGACTTAGCCCACACTCAGCATTTTCCCCATTCTTCTTTTCACTCCCTTGTGTTATCTGCATATGTATCTGCCTCCTCTCCTAGATTGCAAACTTCTTTTAAAGCTTTGATATTCTCTATGTGCTCAACCCAGTGCATTGTACACAGTAGGCATCCAATGAATGCTTGATAAATTAAAGAAAAAACCTACAAGAATGAGGTATTTGCCTTACATAGATGTAAGAGAGAGACAGATTTGGAAATTTCTAGTTTTCTCTTAGTAATTTTGGTAGTAGAGCCTCCTTCCAAGGGAAGGCTCGGCTGCACCCACAATGCCTTCATATGAAACCAGTTCTTCTGTTCCTCAGTTCCTCATCAGTAGAAAGAATTATTTTCTGAAATCTGACCGTGATTATAACTCACACACCAAACCAGGCACAGACAAGAAAGGAAGGAAAAGGCTTGAACTTCAGAGAAGGCAGTTTGAGAGACAATGGCCAAGGAGAAAAGCAAAATATATTTTAAAAGTCAGAGATGTGATAAGGACAATACCTTTGCTGACTCGAGACAATGAAGCGACTCCCTCTCTGCCTGGATACTTAGCCCTAGTCAGACTACTTCGCCTTTTGTCTTCTTGGAGTAGGCGTGGTCTGTGTGCGTCACAGGGGAATTTACAGGGAAGAATTGTATTTTTTTTTTTTTATCTTCCTTTAACTGGAAACTGGCCAAATAACGACAGATTACATACTTGATAATAGTGTTGTTTACAGAGATTCCAGGACTTCCTAACTTGGCTCATTTATATGGCTTTGCTCTAAACAATTATAAACATGTAGTCTTAGAAAAAGGGAAGAAGGACAGGAAATTTAAGTTTCTAAAAACATAGTGGTGGCGAGGAAGAGAGAACTCCTAAAATCAGAATTCTAGGTGGTTGGAATTAAACAGGAACTTAGGAACTGTAGTTTATGTTTTAGCTTAATTTGTTTTTTGTACCCCAGCACTGAGTATGGATTGATGGAATGCTTGGCAGCCCCTGGCAGATAAGGATTGGCTATGAGGGAAGATGATCTATCTTTTCTGAAGAGGGAGATTTGCTTGAATAGGCATAAATCACTCTGAGAATGGGGAGACAACCTCCTGGTTAGGGCAGGGTAGGGGAGAGAAATGATAACTATAAGAAGTCTTAGTCCTCTTACTCCTCTGAATATTGTTAACCCATTTCCTACAGAAGTGACAGGGCTTTAGGAGAGAACTCTCTGCTCTGGCCATGTTATAGCAAAGTGGCTCTCTATCAGGACCCAAAGGAAGTCTGGTCTTTTCTAGAATAAACCTAAGGTGTGTGAGGATAGCTGCAGACTCAGGGAAATATGGGCAAGCCCTGGCCAAAAGCTGGTAGCTGGATTTGAGAATAGAGGTTGAGGGAAGGGGAGGGACTTTTATATAGGCACTACATCAGTGTTGCCTGGCTGTTATTATCAAAGATTTTATTGGCATCTTGAGGCTGGCCCAGTTCAGGTGGTACAACGTCAGACTCTTGGCAGATAAATGTTGAAGGTTTCCTGATTGGACTTTAAGCCATGTAAAAAGAAAAAAAATTTTTAAAAAGATTTTACTTATTTATTTGACAGAGATATCCAGAGAGCATAAATGGCAGAGGGAGGAGAAGCAGACTCCCCTCTGAGCAGGGTGACTGATGCAGGGCTCCATCCCAAAACCCTGGGATCATGACTTGAGCCAAAGGCAGATGCCTAGCCAACTGAGCCACTCAGGTGCTGCTAAGCCATGTAAATTTTAGATAAAGAAAATGGATGGAAAAAGAGGGTAGAGGAGAGGAATAAAAAGGTAAAGAGAGAAAGGTGAGGCACTGCAGTGTAACATGGTATAAAAAGGCAAAACTGCTCAGAACTGGGAGTAAAGTGGCTGTGTGAGTTGGGTAGAGTATTTTCTCTAGTCTTATTTAACAGCAAGTAGGGGGATCCCTGGGTGGCGCAGCGGTTTAGCGCCTGCCTTTGGCCCAGGGTGCGATCCTGGAGACCCGGGATCGAATCCCACGTCAGGCTCCCGGTGCATGGAGCCTGCTTCTCCCTCTGCCTATGTCGCTGTCTCTCTCTCTCTCTCTCTCAATCTCTCTGTGTGATTATCATAAATAAATAAAAATTAAAAAAAAAACAACAAAAACAACAAGTAGGGGTTGGTTAGATGTTCTTTAAGGTCTAGCCTAAGTGCAAAATCTCTGATTCTGATGCTATTAGCCAGTCCAGATCCTCTTGTTCATAGACCTGGTCACAATAGTTATAAACAAGAGCCACAGAAATAATGTATCCTAGACGTAGGCAATGTAAATTTAGGACCAGATTGGGACAGATCTTGCGTGTCTCTGGAAGGATCCTTGTTTGAATGGTGATGGTAGCCAATTTTCTATGTCTGTGGTTCTCCTTCAGGCAATACAGATATTAATCCTGGTTATTCCTTCTGTGTCCTGGAGATCTTGTGAGGGCTATTACCAAGAAATAATTGCAAACCACATTATGAATGTGGGCTGCTATGGAGATGCAACTAAACAAAAATAATAACAATGCTAATGATAGCTTCTGTCACTTGGGAACCTATATAGTCATTATTGTAACACCTTACTTCACTGAAGAATATATAGTTCTTATGAAAACATTGCTTTGAAAATTTTAACAAGGAGGACATTTTCAGGTGAAGGCCTCCCTTGAAACCCTGAAGATATTTAGTTCCTGGAAGGAATGTATAGCACCTGTTTGGTAATCCAGGAAAACATCCTTGGTCCTACCTTTAGTGGTTACACCCATCCTGGCCTATGTCCCTCATATAGAGAATTGGAATTCCCCAAATATGGTTATTGACTTTCTCAAGGACAGTTGGAATTTTTTCTAGATAGCCAACTTAGGCTGAGATTTCACTAAACTTTTTCCTTCATATGACCTTTTTGAAAATTGGCTTTTAAAGGGAGCAACATGGATGAGGTTTAGAGAGTGGGAGTTCTCACTTTGGGGGAACCTACTTTTCTGTATGTATGTACCTATACTGACTTGTAAGTAAGTCTCATCACTAGACCATCTCTACCTAGGGAATGGAGAGAGAAACATGCTAGGTAGAGCTCTGTTGGAGCCCAGGAGGTCCTTGGGGGTTCAAATACCCATCTCTTGACTCTGAGGAGGCTTCAGTAACTGTTAGTCAATTTCCACCCAGATCATATAGAAAAAAAAAGTTTATTGTGTACTTATTCAGTGCCAGAGTTTTTGTTAGACATAAGCATTTTTCTTTCAGGATTCACCAAATTAGATACAAGATGAGATGATATATTTTGGTAGGTAAGTGGATACACTTTATTAGCCTGGAAGTTGTAGGTATAAAGAATCATGGTGGTTCTTTTCATTTGAAAACTGCTTTATACTTCACAAAGAGCTCTCACTTGTATTGTCTCACTGGCTCCACACTTAACCCACAGAGGTAGTTGCTATCTCTTTTCACATCTGAGGGGCCTTGAAGAGGTTAAGTGGATGGTTGTCACAAAACTGGCAGAGCCAGCCCTCTAACTTCGGGTTTCTGTTCCAAGTCCAATCTTGACTTTCTAGTGCATTTAGGTGCTCAAGTCTCTTGCCTCCACCAAATGCCATGTGATGGGGCTGAAAGAGATCATTTTTGAAGGTCTTGTCAGCCTCAAACACCCTGTCATTGATTCTAGGATTTTTTTTGTTGTTGTTGTTTAAAAGAAAAGATGAAAAAAGAAATGATTTGAAATATCCCCCCTCCCTCTCTCCTCCTCCACCAATGAAATCTCATTTTGTTCTGTGACATACAGGAAAAGGATAGAGGTGGTCAATGTAGTTAAGTGCATGGTCAGTGGTGGAGTCTGGATACAGACTTTAGCCTACTCTTGCATTGTACCATGAAGACAAGAGAAGATCTTTGGAACCAACTTTAAAATCATTGCATGTAGTTGGATCTACAGCATTGCTTGAATGAAAAAGTAAACATAACTCTTCACTATGAATTTTTCAGGGGATGTAATTATTTGTTTTCAGGTTGTGGAAGTCCTCTTCAGAGGAATGAAGTGTGCATAAACCATTACATACAGAGACAATTGAGCCTTTTGTCTCATCTCATCCTATTTAATTGTAACCTGCTTTTAAATTCTGTGACGGTTAGTGGGAAGGAGGAAAGGATCTAACATAGTCTTCCAGGTATTATAATACATTTTCTCATTTAATCTTCTCATCAGCCTTGTGAGGTAGGTATTCTTATCACATTTTATAGAAGAGGAAGTCAAAGTCCAGGGAGATTAACCAATCTGTCTAAGATTTTGAGGTTACCAAATTGCTGAAATGGGATTCAGATACCAGAGCCTAAGACTCAAGAAACTACTGGGCTCTTTTTCTTAGTATGACCTCTTCCTTTTCTTTATTCTTTTAAAAAAATTTAAAAAGATTTTATTTATTTATTCATGAGAGAGAGAGAGGCAGAGGCACAGGCAGAGGGAGAAGCAGGCTCCATGCAAGGAGCCCAATGTGGGACTCGATTCCCGGTCTCCAGGATCATGCCCTGGGCTGAAGGCAGGCGCTAAACCACTGAGCCACCTGGGCTGCCCCCTGAGTTGATTTCAAGTTTCATTTAGACCCATTCTTTTTTTTTTTTTTTTAATTTTCTATTGAGGTATAACTAACACACCATGTTATATTAGTTTCAGGTATAGGATATAATGATTCTACAATTCAATATATTTCTCAGTGCTCATCAATTTAAGTGTACTCCCTTGCCTTCTCCCTTGGTACACTGTCTTTCTGTCTTTTACAGATGCACTTAAAATCAGAGTTCATTAGGGAGGTTCTGTGTGACCACAGTCATGTCTATACCTGTCTCTCATTTTTCTTCTTGTTGGCTAATTGTGATTGCCTAATCAGAAGAGCATTTTAGAGAAATTCCTGTTTCTTTTGAGTCATTTTCCTCATGGAATCATAGTTGTCTCTGGTCTGAACTTGTTTCACAATTAATAAAAAACTTGGATTACTTTTCTGGATTCTAAAACATGATTATTAAAATTGCTAGGGAAATATAAAAAATATAAAAAGAAAATAAAATCCACAAACAAATAACTAGAGGTATTCAATATTACTACCTTGGTGTATTTTCTTTCATTTGTTCCTTTTTTTAAGGCATATATAGCTTTGTTTTTATACAAATGGGATACTCTGAGCATTTCAATATTTGCTCCTCTGAAATCTAGGGAATGTATATGTGGTAGATTCTCCTTACCAAAAATCCATTTGTAGGATTACTTGATAAATGTCTGTCTTCATTTCCTAGTCTCCCTTGCATGGGTAAGGGATATATGGTTCCTTCTGGCCAAAGCGTGAGCAGGAAGTGATACGTGATATGTTATACTTCTAGGCTTATGCAATTGAGGGCCACTGTATGCTTCCGTCATCTCCAGCTTCCTCTGATGCAGCAATTTTGGAAGTCACGTATTCCAGATGGTATGGCTACAAATGGATGAGGTATGGTTGCAGATGTATGAGACTAGAACAATCTGCATTTATCTTTGCATGAGTGAGAAATCTTTATTTATTTTAAAAGATTTTATTTATTTATTTGATAGAGAGAGAGAGAGACAGAGAGAGATTGAACAAGAAGGGGGAGTGGCCGGCAGAGGGAGAGGGAGAAGCAGGCTTCCCGCAGAGAGGGAGCCCAAAGTGGGGCTCAATCCCAGGGTCCTGAGCCAAAAGCAGACACTTAATTGACTGAGCCACCCAGATGCCCTGAGAAACAAATGTTTGTGTGACGTCACTGAGATTTCAGAGTTTAACCTAATCTATTCTGTATACTATGCAGTATAACCTAATCTATTCTGATTACTACTGTGTATAACTATCTTTCCCTTCTCCATCACAAACTCCAAGGTGACATGCACTTTATCTCAAATTTCTTCTTTCATATAATCAATTCCTTCTTAGACAGAATTGTGTCTAGATTAGTATTCCTCTTATCATATTCTCTACTCTCTGAGAGATGATTTTCAAATCAAGTGAATTAAAAACCTAATCAGATGCTTTCATTTTGGTCAAATTCTGATCCCAGGTATAAAGATATATTTAGTTGTGAAAATAAAAAGGCCAATAATAAACTGTTAACATCCCAGGTGGAAATCATATAATAATTACATTAAACATCTAACATTTGTATGGCACTTTATAGTTTTTCAAAACATTTTTTCTAAATATCAGTATAAGCATTCACTATGATGTGAAGCTGACTTATGGATGCAAATAATTAACAGCAAAGGTCCAATGCCCAGTGCATGATTCTGTTCTCCTTCCTTTTGGTATGAATTCCTGGGTACTGGGGAGGATGGACCCCTGGTTAGAGCAACTGTGGCGCAGGACAGGGAATGGCAAGTGTGGTACACAGTGTGGTTGGAAAGGCAAGAGACTTGGATCTGGCTTTGACCCTAACCCATTGTTGTGTGACCTAAAAACATTTCTATACATCTCAGAGCTGTCCTTATCTATGAAGGGAAAAGATTGGACTGAATGACAGCTGGGATTTTTGCAGCCATGGCTGTTCATCCCACACTTCATGACTACCCTGAACCTAACCATATCTGCTTCATGGTACTTCTATGCTCTTGAAGTATTGTGTTTGGTTACATAAGGCTCATCCTGTATTCATTCCTTAATATTCTTTTGTAGGATCTTTCTCTGTCACATGTACAGTTGCGTTAGAAACAGATACATGCTTTTTCATTACTTCAGTGGCCGATTTGATTTGTCACTGAGTATAAATAGAAACAAGTTCCAAAAAAAAAAAAAAAAAGAAACAAGTTCCATTTCTAGTACAGAAATATATAACAGTCACTGACAGAAGGAAATAACAACTTTACTCCATTGATGATGACTCAGGCTTGATAGAGATGAGAGATCATCTGGGGCCTTGCCTTGGTTACCTTTAACAGAGTTTAAGTTTCTGAGTCAGAAAGGCTAGACAAGTTTTACAGTATTTTGATTAAAAAAATGAACATCCAGGGAAGAGATGTGATCTTAACTTTCTCTTCTCTACTGTGCTCTCCATGAGATCTTAGTGCAGTCCTCTGTAGATCATTATATCCCCTTCATAGTTGCTCAAAGGCACTATAGCTCCCCTGGGAGAGAAAGAGCAGGCTGAGAGAGCCTGGACTCAGGAGCAGGACCTAGGTAGGGGCAGAGGAGAGCAGGAGTTTCCACAGAGCAGAGTTGCAGGAAATCTTACTGAAGCCAGCTTGGCAGTCTGCTTCACAGTGAGGCGTTGTATCAGAAGCCATGGGGAAAGAGGTGGCAAAGAACTCCACCTGCCCTTAATAAGCTCTAAACTTGTGGAGAAGACCTGTGCAGATGACTACAGTGCAAGCAGAATAAAAGAAGTCCTGTAATAGAGGCACAGCAGGCAGATGGGAAGGGAGAGGCTGAAGCTAACATGGAGAATTATGGAAGACTTTACAGAGCCTGCATTTTAGCTGTGACTTGAAGTGGTAGGTTTGGATAGTGGAGAATGGATGTTCCAGGCTGAAGAAATTGGGTGAGTAAAAGCATAAGGCATAACATTTCATGTCAGTGTCTCCTATTGCATGGCCTTGGCAAGTTACTTAACTATTAGAGCTTTGGTTGCCTCATCTGTAAAACTGGGCTAACAATTCTTCATAGGGCTTTGGAAGTATTAAATGAGATTGTGTTTGTGAGAGTATTTAGTTCAGTGTTAGTTTCCCTTTCTTTGTCCCCAAGTGTCCAACTTTCTCCTGATTCTTTGCTCAGGCTGTGCCCCCTTTGGGAGTTATTCTCCCCTCCCCCACCCATGGAATTAGACCTTTCTTTGCTCTGCTAGTCCAGGCTCATCCTTGACATAGAATGGAAAAAAGATTTGCTGCAGGGAATTTCAAATGTAGCCAACCAAAAATCAGGTTATAGTTATAGGAATTCTAAGTAAAATGCAAGCTTGTCCATAGTGGTTATAGTAGATTGGAATAATTATTAAAGGCTATCAGTTCATGCTGTCATTCATAGGTGAGGAGCTTTGATCCAGGAACATGCTTCTGGAGCAGGAGACTTAGTGGTGATTAAGACAAACAGGGTTCTGAGCCTCATAGAACATCTCTGCTTGTGGAGAAGCATGTATGATCATAGTTGTGGTGGTTTTTAAGAAAGGGTAGTGTGGGATGCTTTGGAGATATATGCAGGGGGAGTGGAAGGTGGGGAGGGAGGAAACTTAAATTAGTCTGAAAGGTCACGGAAAGTCTCTCTAAGAAAGCAGCATTGTGGATGGAAAAGGTAAGATTTAGCCAGATGAAGGTGCAGGTAGATGTAGGAAAAAAGATTCGTGTCTCAGGCAATGGGAGAAGCATGTGCATAGGCCCTAAAGGGGCCTATGGGGCCTTCTATGTCCTAGAAGGACATTGGTGTATTAGAGAAACTGAAAAGGGCCAGTGTGGCAGAAACTCAGAGACTGAGAGGCAAAGTGGCAGGAGTTACGGCTGAAGAGGTAGGCATGGTCAGGTCATGGACAGCCCTGCAAGCAGGTTAAGGACACTGAGTATATCCTGAAGGCACTTTTGAAGTGTTTTAAATAGGGGAGGAGCAAAATTAGTTTTGTGTTTATAAAAGATCTGTCTGGATTCTAAAGAGGAGAGAGCAAATGTGGGGAGAAGGTTCATGAATTATCTGGGTGAGAAATGAGGATGGCTTTGGACTCATGTGGTGGCCGTGGAGATGGAGAGAAGTGGATGCATTTGAATTATCAGAAGGGTCGAATCATCACAGCTTGGTGATTGGTTAGAGGTGGGATGTGAGGAAGATAGATGTCTCGAAGAAAAGTGCACCTTCTGGGAGATCCCTCGGTGGCTCAGCGGTTTGGCGTCTGCCTTCGGCCCAGGGCATGATCCTGGAGTCCTGGGATCGAGTCCCATGTCGGGCTCCCTGCATGGAGCCTGCTTCTCCTTCTGTCCCTCTGTCCCTCTGTGTCTCTCATGAATAAATAAATAGAATCTTAAAAAAAAAAAAAGTGCACCTCCGTAGACGTATAGGATATTTGAGTTATCCATATTCTGGAAGCAGTTGTGTGGAACACAGAAGCACCATATTCTGAGCAAAATGCCTGCAGACTTAGAGGAAATGGCATGGATTGTGAGGATCTCATGAAGCAAATCCCATGGGAGTTGCATGCATGAAATTAGAGCTTGGAAGAGGCAACGAGCTAAGGCATGGAGTCTTAGGAGTGGGCATGAGGAGCAGGGGAGAGTGTGGAGGTGAGGCGTGTTCCCGAGTCAGAGTGTGTGCATCCAGGAATGGCAGACAGGGTGACTAGGAAGCAGAAGCCAGGCATGTCCGGAGGAAACGTGGAATGTGGTATCCTGGGAGTCAAGAGAGTGGACTGCCTGGGGCATCCACATAGAGATACAGTTGGTGTGCCACAACCTCCCCAATGCAGCCAAATCACGATGAGCTCTCTTTTGGCATACCTTTTTGCTCTTTCCAGCTTCTTCTGACCTTGGTTCAGCACTGTCTTCGATCGCCAGTGTCCTATTCTGTTCCCAGATCTTTCCTGACTTGGAGGAAAGAAATCACCACTTAGATGAAAATCTTTGATGCAAAATTTCCAGGACCTATATGGTGCAACTTGCAGATGTATTTATGTTTTTTAAAAGAATAGCTTGGAAAAAGCATGGCTTTACTTTGGGCCTGGGAATTTTGCTTTTGTGAGGGCTACTGACCCACTGAGAAAAGTAAATACATGGGTATTAAAGTAAAATGAGATTTAAAAATTTAAAAATTAAGACCAGGCACTATAACACTATTCAATACATGAATAAACAACCTTTAAAAATATTATTTATTTATTCTGGGGGGCAAGGCAGAGGGAAAGGGAGAGAGAGTCTTAAGCAGACTCCGCACTGAGCGCAGAGTCCACCATGGGCATGATCTCACGACCCTGAGATCATGACCTGGGCCAAAACCAAGAGTCAGATGCTTAACCCGCTGTGCCACCATGGTGCCCCTTGAATAAATTTCCTTAAATTCAGTTCAGACTAGAGACAGAAGAGGAAAGAATCATTTAACAAAATATTTAACAAAATATTAAATTCCAAATGAATAAAAGGCTTAAACATACAAAAATGGCATAAAATTAACAGAAGAAAATGAAGTCAAATTTATCTAATCCTGGGGAAATATTGGAGACAGAGCGTTATGTTGGAATAAGGAGAAAAGATTGGAGAAGTAGATGGGGTAGGAACAAATTGCAGTGGGCCTTGCTTAGTGTAATGTCTGGACTTTAATTTATGAGCAATGAGGAACACCTGGAGTGTTTTAAGCAGCGCAGTGACAAGTGATGCAGAAAAGTGTCATGGTGGTGAGTTTAGCGGATTAGTCCAGGAAGTGAGTGAAGCTGGGAGATTGCTCTGCTCCTCCTTGTGAAAGGCAGGAGGATCTAGACTGAGGGAAATAGACATTGGATGATGCCACAGTGGGAGTGCACCTGAGAAGCCCACGCAGGGAAGGAAGAAATGATGCAATGTGTCCTGGGTGGACAGGCGAGCAGAAAGAGGACTCTAGGATGACATTCTATAAATAGCCTTGAGGAGGAAATGGTTTGGGGAGGAAAAGATGATTTAGGCTGTAGACGGTTTGAGTCACCATATAGGATAGGCTGCACTGAATAGGTAAGCATTTCCCCGATTTCTCCATATCAGTTAGTTCTGCTTTGTCCTCGGGCATTAGAAATTTCTCTAGAACTGAACTAGTGGCCTTGCAGAGTTTGGAAAGAAGGAATTCATAGAAACAAAGTAAAAAAGAGGGGAAGTGACATATTCATTGTCTCATTGGTTTGAGGGAAGAAACGGGATTTCCTCAAATGTTGCCCGAGAGGCAGTGGATTACGTTTAAAAGTCAAACTCCACTATTGGAAATCAGAAGGGGAAAGTGTGGATTGATTAAGAAGTAGTGTTTGGGAAACAATAAGCCATTTAGAAAAATTAAGAATTAAAAAGTTACATTCTCTCCTTCATACTAAGTTAAATTCCAAACAAATAAAAGCTTAAACATACAAAAAATGGCATAAAATTAACACAAGAAAATGAAGGCAAATTTATCTAATCCTGGGGGAAAATTTCCTTAGGATGAATTATTTTCTTTCTTTCTTTCTTTTTCTTAAGATTTCATTTATTTATTCACGAGAGATAAAGAGAGAAAGAGGCAGAGACACAGGCAGAAGGAGAAGCAGGCTCCCCTCAGGGAGCCTGATGCGGGACTCTATCCCACGACTCCAGGATCACGCCCTGAGCTAAAAGGCAGACACTCAGCCACTGAGCCACCTAGGCGTCTCTCTTAGGATGAATTTCTAAAAATGGAATTTAGGGTCCAAAGGTTTATGGTACTCTATTGCCAAATTGCCCTCCAGGAAGCTTGTGTCCCTTTTTACTGCTACCAGCATTGTCTGAAAGTGCCCATTTTCCTATACTTTTCACCAGTGCTATTTTCCCTTTAAAAATATTTCATTAATTTCCTGCTTATGACTTTTACATTTTTTATTGAAGGAGTTAAACTTTCATGTTAACTTTTAAGAGCTCTTCATAAAGGGCAGCCCGGGTGGCTCAGCGGTTTAGCGCCACCTTCGGTCCAGGGTGTGATCTTGGAGTCCTGGGATCGAGTCCCACGTCAGGCTTCCTGCAGGGAGCCTGTTTCTCCCTCTGCCTGTGTCTCTCATGAATACATAAATAATTTTTTTTAAAAGCTCTTCATAAAATAATCATGTAAACCAATTGACACAAATGAAGCAAATATGTTTTTTTTTCCATTTTGGTCTGCATTTCAGTTACTGGGCAGCATATGCATTATGATTCTATTTTACAAAAACAAAGAGGACTGACTCTATATCCAGCAGCATGTCAACAATAGAAATATTTTGGTAGTGGGTTTACAGATTTGTGATTTTCTTATTTGGGATTTTCTTTATTTTAAAAAATTCCTACAACAAGCACATGTTACTTTTGTCATTCTTTGGTAAAGTCTGATTTAGCATTTTCTGTCCTCATTCCTCAGTCTCATTAAATGAAGACTTGGGAAACTTCTAGTGTGTGCCTGACCTTAGACCTTTTAGAATTTGGGTGCTGTTTTCCTAGTTCCATCTTTTCTTCAAGTAGGGGTAAACATTTAAAACATGTCCCAAAACATCAGAAAACATCTTGAAAAATTGAAAAAAATCTTTCTCAACTTTCTTTCTTTCTTTTTTTTTTAAAAAAGATTTATTTATTTATTTATTCATGAGAGACAGAGAGAGAGAGAGAGAGAGAGAGAGAGAGAGGCACAGACACAGGCAGAGGGAGAAAACAGGCCCCATGCAGGGGAGCCCGACATGGGACTCGATCCCTGGTCTCCAGGACCACATCCTAGGCCGAAGGCAGAGCTAAACCACTGAGCCACCCGGGCTGCCCTCTTTCTCAACTTTCTATGAAAATTTTATAAAGAGATCTTCCTCTAGCCTTCAGTTCCTAGGAGTATTCTCTTCTGGGCTCCTGAAGTTTGTGGGGTTGGGATGTGAGCTTCTCTTTTTATTGGACACTTTAATGGCTTTTTGGGGTAGTAGACCCCTGTATAAAGTTCTTCCATTTTGTCTCTCCCCAGCTGAGCAGCCTCATACTCAGTGTTACTTAATATTCTGGGTTGCCTTAATGCATTCTCTGTTAAAGTCTAATTTAGCATTTTCTGTCCTCACTCTTCAGTTTCATTAAATGAAGACTTTAGAAAACATATAGTATGTGCCTGACATACCTTTTAGAATTTGGGTACTGTTTTCTTAGTCCTTCCTCTTCCTCAGGTTAGGGGTAAGTAACTTCTGTTGCATTCCTGTAAAGATGAAGGTGATTTGAGAAATGGGACACTTGTAACTTTGTGAAGCAGCCCACTTTACAGCTGGAAATGTGATGACATTCATGAATGTGATGACATCTGTTATGTACTCTCCTAAGTCTTCTCTAACTGTTCTTCACACAGCGTATTTCTTAGACCCCCTCATTGAGGTAGTTACTCTGAGCAGTGCAGGGTCAGTGTGCCCGGGGCTCTCCTGAAATATAGTAGACTCTTAAATACTTAGGATGTAAAGGACAATGTGGGTTGGCCTTTCTACTTCTCCTGGATTGGGTCTTAGTTGATCTCCAGTGGAGCAGAGGTGAACCAGATTTTTCTTTTTTAAAATCCTCAGGAACTGTGTCTCTAGAGGCAAGGCCTGGCCAAACCAGCTTGTAACTAATTCCATTTACTTTAAAAAGACAGATCAATCAAGCAACAAATATTTTCTCTATGACTGGCACTGTTCTGAGTGCTGAAGAAGATACCAATATTACCCTAGGCTCTCTGGACCTTATTATACACCTATAAGAATGTCTACAGTGAAAAGGACTCACCATACTAAGTGTTGTTGAGGATGGTGGAGAACTAGAACTTTTATACATTGCTAGTGGGAATCCAAAATGGTATAAACAGTTTGGGAAACAATTTGACAGTTTCTTAGAAAGTTAAACATGTAGCTAGCTACCATATGACCTAGCCCTTCCATTGCCAGGTTTCAATTTACCCACAAGGAATAAAAGCATATGTTTCTGCAAATATTCCTATAAGAATATTCATAGCAACTTTATTTGTCATTTCTAAAAATGGAAATAATGCAATTTCATCAACAAATAAATGAATAAACAAACTATGGTACATTCATACAATGGAATACTATATAGCAATAAAAAGGAATGGACTAATGATACATGCAACAATACGGATGAATCTCAAAATAATTATGCTGAAAGAAGGCAGGCATGAAAGAGTACATACCATATGATTTCATTTATATAATATTCTAGAAAATGCAAACTCATCTATGGAATGGAAAAGTTATCTGGTGTTGGGGTGCAGCGAGGGGGAGGGAAGGTTATAAAGGGGTATGAGGAAACTTTTTTTGAGAAAATTTTTGGAGGTAATGCTTTTGTTCATTATTGTGAGTATGGTGATAGTTTCAGTGGTATATGCCTATGTCACAATGATCCAATTATATACTTTCAATTTGTGCAGTTTTTTGTTAAAAGACTGTTCACTGAGGGGGGCACTTCACAGGATGAGCATTGGGTGTTATACTATATGTTGGCAAATCAAACTTCAATACAAATATAATATATATATATAAAAAAATATATAATATATACATACATATATATTCAATACAATATAATATATATATATACACATATATATATGTTTAAAAAAAGGACTGTTCACAGAAAAACAAAACAAAGACTCTCTGACCCTCATAACTCTGTGGGTGTAAAGGAATTGTAGTATTGGAATTGATTGTTCCAGGAATTGTAGAACTGGAATTGATTCCAGTTTCCTTGGCTCCTGTTCCCTTCTGACCAGTAACTTGGGGGCTCACCCTGCAGATCTCACCTGGCTTATCTTAGAGTCCTCTGTGGCTGTCTCATGTCTGGTAGCTACAGTTCCCACATGGTACCACCCCTGCCGTTGCTGAGGGCAGCCTGGATGCTTTAAGAGGGCACAGCCCTGGCCTTGCCCCTGGGACCGACAGAGAGAGCTGGTGTCTACACCAGAGGCCTATCTCTTCCGGGGGGGGGGGGGGGTTTGTGTATGTGTCCAAGTACCAAGGCTATTCTGCATTTGTGCTGCAGAGGGAAGAACACATCCACTGCCTCCCTCTGTGCCCTGGGTACTTCTATATCCATGGCTCACAGAGTCTGGTGAAATAACTCCTACAAGCCCCTTTCTCCATGATTTCTGCCTGAGCAAAGGCATCGACTAACCAAAAATGCCATGTTGTTTTCTCATGGCTGATTCCTCTGCAGGTTCTCCCACCCCTGCATACAGATCAGCTCATGCCAGAGAATGACTTCCTGCTGCTTGCCCCACCCTGTCATCTGACCTGCTTGGACAAGTTGTATCCAAGCACCAGTACCACCTAGGCCTCAGCAGGGTGCTCCCATTCCCTGGGGAGGCTTGGTTTCTCTGGCAAGCCCCAGGTATGGAAGACTTTCCCATTTCCCACTGCCTCTTCCTAGGTTCCAATCAGTGGAAGAATGGCAGAAGATAAAGAAGAAGGAGGAAGGAGGGAAGGAATAGACATTTTCCCCTTCCCAGAACTGTAAATCAGACTGAGCAGGGGAAGGCAAGAAACTTTGAATTAGGTGTGAAATTGTGTTCTTCCTCTTGCCCTCTCCTCACCCATTCTCATCATGAAAAGTTTCAAAATAAGACAGGTGTAAAGAATGGCACAATGGACATCTGCATACTCATCTTCCTAAGCCAAGAGTCCTCAGTGTTTTGTCATATTTGCTTCATATGTATGTGCATGTGTGCACATGTGCGTGCGTACACACCCACACAGAGGCAGGCGAATGTTCGGCTGGATAAAAAATTCTAGGCTGAAATTAGTTTTCCCTTAGGATTTTGAAGGCATTGCTCCATTTTCTTTTAGTTTCCAAATTTGCTGCTGAGAAGTCTGATGCTATTCAAATGCTCAATTATTTCCATGTTGCTTTCTATCTGGAATATTGTAGGATTATCTCTTTATCTCCTGTGTTCTGAAATCACATGGGGTGGGTCTTTTTTCATTCATTATGTTAGACACTCAATGGGAACATTACAATCTGGAAACTCTTGTTTTTTCAAGTTCTGAAGAAACCTTATTAATTATTTGATTAAGTGACTTTTCTCTCAGTTTTTTTTTTCTATCTTTCCTTTTTTTCCTGGAATCTCTATTTTCACCTTTTGAGACTCCTGGACCTGTCCTCTAATATTCTTATTGATTCTATCCTCTCTTTATCCTTTTGCTTTACTTTCTGAGAGATTTGCTTAACATCTCTAATTCTTTTTTTTTAAGATTTTATTTTATTTATTCATGAAAGACAGAGAGAGAGAGAGAGATTGAGAGAGAGAGAGACAGAGAGAAAGGCAGAGACACAGGCAGAGGGAGAAGCAGGCTCCATGCAGGGAGCCCGATGTGGGACTCGATCCCAAGACTCCGGGATCATGCCCTGGACTGAAGGCAGGTGCTAAACTGCTGAGCCACCCAGGCTTTCCTCTAATTCTTTTATTAAGTTTTTATTTCTCTTATCATATTTTCTTGTTCTTTGAATATTCCCCCTCACCTCACCCCTGTAGTATTTGTTCTTGTTTCCTGGTTCTATTATCTTACTGCTCTGAGGATATTCATAATAGTTTTTTTAGGTTTCTTCTTTTTGCATAGTTTCTTTCTTCACCCACTTTTAAAAATTCCAGTATAATTAGCATACCATATTATATTAGTTTCAGGTGTACAGTATAGTGATTCAACAATTCTATACATTTCTCGGTGCTCATCATAATAAATGTACTTTAATCCCCTTCACCTATTTTACCCACCGCTTCTGTGACCTGTCTTCTGGTATCTACCTCTTTGTTCTCCTTCCAGATCCCATATACGTTGTTGCAAATGACAAGATCTCATTCTTTTTTATGGCTGAATAGTATTCTGGTGTGTGTGTGTGTGTGTGTGTGTGTGTGTGTGGTGTTTGTATTTATCTCACGTCTTCCTTGTCCATTCATATTGATGGACACTTAGGTTGGTTCCATAATTGGGCTATTATAAATAATGCTGCAGTAAACAAAAAGGTACATATATCTTTTCAAATTAGTGTTTTCATATTCTTTGAGTAAATACCCAGTAGTGGAATTACTGGATCATATGGTAATTCTATTTTAAATATTGAGGAACCTCCATGTTGTTTTCCACAGTGGCTGCACCAGTTTGCATTCCCACTAACAGTGTGAGAGGATTCCTGTTCGTCCATATCCTTGCAAACACTTGTTCTTTTTTGTTTTTGATTTTAGCCATTCTGACAGTTATGAGGTGATATCTCATTGTTGTTTTAATTTGCATTTCCCTGATGATGAGTGATGTTGAACATCTTTTCATTTGTCTATTGGCCTCTTGTGTGTCTTTTTTTGAGAAATGTCTGTTCATGTCTTCTGCTCATTACTTAATTGAATCATTTGGTTTTTGGTGTTGAGTTGTGTAAGTTCTTTATATGTTTTGGATAGTAATCCTTTATCAGATATGTCATTTGCAAATATCTCCTCCCATTCATTAGGTTGTCATTTGGTTTTGTGTATTGTTTCCTTTGCTGTGCAGAAGCTTTTTATTTTGATGTAATCCTAATAGTTTATTGCTTTTATTTCTCTCGCCTCAGGAGACATGTCTAGGAAAATGTTGCTATGGCCAATGTCAGAAATTACTGCTTGTGTTCTCTTCTATGATTTTTATGGTTTCAGGTTTCACCTTTAGGTCTTTAATCCATTTTGAGCTTATTTTAGTGTATGATGTAAGAAAGTAGTCTAGGTTCATTCTTTTGTGTGTAGCTGTCCAGTTTTCCCAAAGCCATTTGTTGGGAAATGGAGACAAGAGACTGTCTTCCTCCCATTGTATATTCTTGCCTCCTTTGTCAAACAAAGATTAACTGACCATTTAATCTGGGTTTATTTCTGGGCTATTTATTCTATTCTATTGATCTATGTATCTATTTTTGTGCCAGGACCATACTGTTTTGATTACTACAGCTTTGTAGTATATCTTGAAATCTGGGATTGTGATACCTCCAGTTTTTTTCTTCCCTTTCAAGATTGCTTTGGCTATTTGGGGTCTTTTTTGGTCCTATACAAATTTTAGGATTGTTTGTTCTAGCTCTGTGAAAAATGCTGTTGGTATTTTGATAGGGATTGCATTCAATCTATAGATTGTGTTGGGCAGTATTGACATTTTAACAATATTTGTTCTCCCAATCCATGAGCATGGAATATCTTTCCATTTGTGTCATCTTCAATACTTTCATCAGTGTTTTATAGTTTTCAGAGTTTGTTTGGTTTGTTTTGATATTAATCTTACTAAAAATTTTCTGCAGATGTTTAGTAGCTTTTCTGCTTACATTAAGAGTAGGTAACTTGAAAGCAGATTGGAAGCTCTGAGTATATATGAGGTCTGTAGGCTGTAAATGTTGTCATTTGATGACCTGGAAAGGCCAGTGCATTGGAGAAACCCTAAAATCAATATTGACTTTGTTCCCCAGAGAAGCCTCTTTTAGTCTCCTGCCTCAAGGATAAAGGCCTGGCAACCATCCTTCTGCAAGTGATGTGGGAAAGAAGGTCTGAGATTTTCAACATCATGCTGCATGCTTTCATTATTCATCCTACTTTTGATATTTTTCTCCCACCTTCAGATGTGCCTCATGTCCCCTACTCCCTCTTTATTTTACATTTTTCTACAGAATAAACCTGTTGTATTCTACTAGAATGGGATATAACTATTAGTTAAATTATTATCATATTGTTCTTCAAAAATACTGAACCAGTCAAGCGACAAGTGAGAATTTCCTCACAGGTCTGCCAGTACTTTTAAAAAACAGTGTTATTGAGATAAAATTGACATATAATAAACTGCACATATTTAAACTGTGCAATTATGTTTTGATATACCCCCTTGAAACTGTCACTATGGTCAAGATAGGGAGTGTATTTATTACCTGTTTCCTCAGGCCTCTTTGCAATTCTTCCTTCTCCTCTTCTTCACTCCCAAGCACTGACCTATTTTCTGTCACTATAGATAGTTTACATTTTCTAGACTTTTATATGAATAGAATCACATAATACATACTTACAAATGTACTTTTTCTTTTGGTTTGTAACCACATTTTAAACTAGCCTCCAAACAGTCTTCCTTATTTTACCCTTCTCTCTAGTCTCAAAGGTACTAGATATTGGTTGGTTCTAGTTTTTCCACTGCTCACTTAGGATCAGCTTCCACTTGTCCAACTGCTTTCCAGCTTTCATTTTTTCCCTAAAATATTCCTGTGTGAGACTGGGAACTCTTGAATTTTTTGTGAATGTGAACTCAGTGAAGTGTACGCCCAGGAATTGCCTGATTGATCAAAACAATGTGTATCCCCACCATCGTTGCTGTGTCATTTTCTCCATGCTTGTAGGTTTGTGCCTTTAAAGATATCTGTAACGTTATTTTAGTGGGGTTTGGGGAAAGAAATAAAATTAGGTGAAAGGGTTCATATCTGGCATCTTTATCTGGAGGTTGAGACTGTTCATATATGAAGGTTGTTCACTAGAAAGTTCTGCAATGGCTGGAGATGTCAGAACATGTGTGAAGCAGTTGCTGGAGGAAAAATTTCTTGTTTGTAATTCACTAAGTTCAGACTGCCCAATATATCTGCTATATTTGATATTCAAGAAAAAAGTAGTTTCTCCTTCTCTCCTCTCCTCCTTCTACTGCAGCAGCTGCTTTGGGGAAACTTCTCAAGAAGTTTCTCTTCTCAGGAGGGGAATGTGCCAACCCACAAGTAGAGAAGACATATTGCAAGGATAAAAGAGATGCTGCAGGTCAATTTAGGAGAGTGTACAGGTCATTGAAGATATCTCAGGAGTCAGCTAGTTGGAGAAGGGACTTCCTTCCAGGGAAGAGGGGAGGGGAAATGGGAAGAGAGTTAAGGATGAGCCTCTGAGTATAGGGGATTTCAGGGTCTGCAGTCAGGAAGAGACTATTAGGAGGCATGGAGGGCCTGTAGGCATGAGCCTGTAGAGCCTCAGCTGATTAGCAGCCTGAAGTCCAAAAGAGGACTTTTGTCTGTGACTAGGTAGAAAATTCTTTCCTCACAAAGGGAAGCCAAGTAGCAGATAGGTGAGGGGGGCATGGAGAGACATCCCTGGGACAGCTTTGGGAAATATGCTCAGGCAGGGACTGCAAAGTTCTTATTGATGAGTCGTTTTTCACCCCTACTCTAAGGAAATAGGATCCAAGGCCCTTTGAGAGTGCAGGATAGATGGAAGGAGGAAGGGTAACTGGTAACTCTCTCTCCTAGAGAGCTGTGAAGTTACTGCTCAGCTGTCTCTCAGGGATTCCGCTGAGGTCATTGTGAAGAGAAGAGATTCTCAGCCTTGCTCGGTGGTATTAACCAAAGGAACCTTATTATTAGCATTCACTTCCTTCTCTTTTGATGAAAGTTTAAAGGTCACCATTTCCTCTGACAAAGGAAGTTCCACAAATATTTCATTTCCAGCCTTAGAAATAGCAAGACATGAGGATGACTGCATACTCCCTGTTTGGGGGGAATTCCCAAGGAGAGGGAGGTAAAGCTCTGATGGAGACAGTGAATTCAGAGTGATTACTCAGTGGTAGCAATAGTGGTAGCAGTGGGGACCCAAATTTCCCCTCATGTGTCTCAGGCTCTCATTTGCCAACTCAATCCCTAAGTATTTCTAATGACAGAAAGAAAATAGCTGTGGGTGAAAGAATTCATTTTTTAGGCAAGGCCTCTACCCATTCTTTGCTAAGAGACCTGTCTCATTTTTCTCCTAGGTGGAAGATGCAAATGTCCTTAACGTTGTTGGAGAGGGAAATGCTTGGGTATCTATCTACACTTCAGTTCTGTCCACTTAGAGCAATGGACAGAGATGAATGTCAAGTGTGTAGACATTTTACACACTGTACGCAATCTCATCCTGCCACTTCTGATGAGTTGGCAAGGAATGCAATGGTTTTGGGTTGTCTCACCCCTCTTTGCGGTAGATAATCTAAAGCTCACTTTCTGTGGATGGAGGGTCAGAGGTCAAATGTGAGTAATGCAGCCATTACTAGAACTCCAGAGTTACATGCTGAGTCTCATATGTCAGTCATCATTTGTTCATGTGAATAGCTGTGGAATCATGTCTGAAGTTAGGACCTTCCTACCATTTCTGGGGGAACAAAATTCCCATGCCAATCTAAGATGCTTCTGTTAGAGAAGGTTTTTTTTTTTTTGACTAATTTTTTTCCCCAGATACTTTGTTCTAAAGATGTAAACATCTTACTTAAGAGAGATAGCATTTTGTGTTGTTGTTTTTTTTTAATTATTTATTTATTTATGATAGTCACACACACAGAGAGAGAGGCAGAGACACAGGCAGAGGGAGAAGCAGGCTCCATGCACCGGGAGCCCGACGTGGGACTCGATTCCGGGTCTCCAGGATCACGCCCTGGGCCAAAGGCAGGCGCTAAACCACTGCACCACCCAGGGATCCCAAGAGAGATAGCATTTTGAATCAGAACAAGATCAGAAGAACCAGCCCAAAAAAGATGGGGGAGAAGTTCTGGGCATTGCGTATAATAGCATTTAATGGGGAGAAGGGACAAGGCTGACCAGGAGGGAAAGTATTTTCACCGTTTCCCACTCTCATGCTGAAGATAATCACCTTGTTCTTCATTGACACAACAAAGGCAGTTGGGCAGGAACTCATCTTCCCACCACAATACTCATTCCACTCTCCTTCTCTGCTATAATGACAGGAGAGATATCCTTGAGGACAACCCTTGTCTTAAGCTCTGGTGTTCATGCTTAGGATTTTTCTCTCACCAACACTATCAGTTCTTCCCTCCCTCTCAGGTTGTTGCCATCAGCAATGAACATGCCCAAGGGTCTGCCTTTGTGAAGAAATCTTCCCTTGACCCCATAACTCTCTCCAGCCACCACCCCACTTCTTTGTGTTCCCTCCCAGAGAGGTGTACTTTTTTTTGCTGTCTCCATGCCTACGTCACCCGAATCATTCTTCCTTCTCTTCTGGTGGATCTTCTGTATCCACCATTCCTCTAAGATTCACATGCCAAAGCCAGCACTAATTTCCCTCTGGTGGCTACTTCCCTGTCCTCATCTTCCCTTGTCAGCAGCATTGGACACAGAGTAACCACTCTGTCCTTTTTGAAATGCTTCCTTGCTTTGCTTTCTTTGACACTGCACTCCCCTGGTTTTCCTCTGCCATGGCTGCCTTTTTCAATCACCTTTTCTGGCTCCTCTTCTCATACCTCTCAATGTTGGCATGTCCCAGGCTCAGCTGTGGGTGTGCCTTCTTCTCAAGAGGATAATTTAGTCCCGTGGCTTCATTTGCTGTCCATTTCTCTGTTGTCCATTCCTAAGTGTTTATCTCCAGCTTATGAGTTTTCTCTGAGCTTCACACTTGTATATCTAGGTGACTCCTTGACATCTTCACTGTTTATTCTTTCTTCATCCTCCATTATTGAAGCTTAGACACATGATAATCTAAGCCACCATCATGGTGCCATAGTCTAATTTGTATGCTGAGCATACAGTCCATTCTTCACACTGGTTAGACTAATGTTTTAAAAACATAAATCTGGTAATGTTACTTACTGCTTAAAATCTTCCCAGCTTTCTTGATGATTTTGATCCAGATTCCTCAGTATGGCTTAAAAACTTGAGTGATGCAGCCATTAGAAACGACAAATACCCACCATTTGCTTTGACGTGGATGGAACTGGAGGGTATTATGCTGAGTGAAATAAGTCAATCGGAGAAGGACAAACATTTTATGGTCTCATTCATTTGGGGAATATAAAAAATAGTGAAAGGGAATAAAGGGGAAAGGAGAAAAAATGAGTGGGAAATATCAGAAAGGGAGACAGAACATGAGAGACTCCTAACTCTAGGAAATGAACTAGGGGTGGGGGGAAGGGGAGGTGGGCTGGGGAGGGGGTGACTGGGTGACGGGCACTGAGGGGGGCACTTGATGGGATGAGCACTGGGTGTTATTCTATATGTTGGCAAATTGAACACCAATAAAAAATAAATTTATAAAAAAAAAACTTGAGTGATGGTTGCCTCTATCTATCTCTCAGTTTCATCTGATACCACTGTATGTATGCTGAAGCTGTCCTACCTGGTCATGAGACCTGGTTGTGTGCATATCTTTTCAATTTTGTATTTAGTGACATCATATTGGTAGCATGTTTGGTGGAAGTATTTATACCTTACAACTGGTAAGTGCTATAAACCAAGACTGTTTCTCAGAAGGTCAGTTGTTAAAACACT
Organism: Canis aureus; assembly: GCF_053574225.1. Classification (NCBI taxonomy): domain Eukaryota; kingdom Metazoa; phylum Chordata; class Mammalia; order Carnivora; family Canidae; genus Canis; species Canis aureus. The sequence continues at coordinate 27,854,222 of NC_135622.1, read as the reverse complement.
TCCTAGCATTGGTTTTCTCCTTTTATTATTTTTTAAAGATCTTATTTATTTATTCATGAGAGACACAGAGAGAGGCAGAGACATAGGCAGAGGGAGAAGCAGGGTCCCCACTGGGATCCTGATGCAGGACTCAATCCCAGAACCCCAGGATCATGACCTGAGCCAAAGGCAGATGCTCAACCACTGAGCCACCTAGGTGCCCTGGGATCTTTTTGTTCATTGAACATTTATTAAGCTCTTGTCCTGGGCATTGTGCCAGATGTCAGAATGAAAATTAAAGTCACTCCCATGATTGTTCTGTAGAATAAAATGTGAAGTTTGTAAAAATAATAGTAAAATGCTATACAAATATGGTTATTCAATGACTGTGTGGGCATTACAGGGGATTTATTCTTTACTTTCTCATTATTGAGAATATCCTTTTTGTGTAATAAAAAGGAATTTACAGTGTTGGTTGTTATTTTTATTTTCATTATAACTGGCCTATTTCACTTGCTTTTTTGTTGCCTCCAAGCTATTCTAGGACTGCCATCTGGACACTCATCATCTCAATAACTAAGGAGATAAAGCATTAAGAGATGAATAAAGATCAGTACTGGTTTCTTTTTTTTTTTTTTTTTTAAGATTTTATTTATTTTTTCATGAGAGACACAGAGAGAGAGAGGAAGAGACACAGGCAGAAAGAGAAGCAGGCTCCATGCAGGGAGCCCGATGTGGGACTCTATCCCAGGTCTCCAGGATCACACCCTGGGCTGAAGGCAGTGCTAAACCGCTGAGCCACCTGCACTGCCCAAGTACTGGTTTCTTTCTTTTTTCTTTTTTTGATCTTAATATTAAGACAACATTGTGATGAAGAGCTCAGCACTGGAGCCAAACTGGTTCAAATCCCAGTTCCACATTTACTAGCTATCTAACCTCAGGCAAGTTATTTAACCTCTCTATGCCTCAGTTTCCTTATCTACAACACGGAGATGACAATAATACCCATTTCATAAGGTATTACTATAAAGTATTACTTGGCATTATTATCAACTTAATTGTTAATTTTTTTGCTGTTAAGTCTTTTGTATTTTTTATTTATTTATTTAATTTTTTTATTGGAGTTCAATTTGCCAACATATAGCATAACACCCAGTGCTCATCCCGCCAAGTGCCCCCCTCAGTGCCCATCACCTAGTCACCCCAACCCCCTGCCCACCTCCCTTTCCACTACTCCTTGTTTGTTTCCCAGAGTTAGGTGTCTCTCATATTTTGTCACCCTCACTGATATTTTCACTCATTTTCTCTCCTTTTCCCCTTTATTCCCTTTCACTAATTTTTATATTCCCCAAATGAATGAGACCATATAACTATTGGTGGGAATGTGAACTGGTGCAGCCACTCTGGAAAACTGTGTGCAGGTTCCTCAAAGAATTAAAAATAGAACTGCCCTATGACCCAGCAATTGCACTGCTGGGGATTTACCCCAAAGATCCAGATCCAGTACTGGTTTCTTATAGGAAAATGGCCCAGAGGAAGCAGAGACAAGAAGTGAATTGGCGAAGATGGATTTACGTTTATAAAATAGCAAAATTAGATACAAAAATAGGGCACTAGTACCATTTGTTTTTATAACTGGGAAGGACCTTAGATACCATCTGGTTCAAAGGAACCCATTTTACAAGTGGGGAGATAGAGTGGAGAAGTTAAGCTGGTGATTACAAGTTTGATTAAAAGCTGGGAATCCCAGCCTGGCACTGTTCTTCCTGTGCTTCATGGTTGACATTGACCATTTTTTGGGGAAGCTGGAAGCCTGATCACGGTGGACAATATCATTCTCAGGACAGTCCTAAAGTAGGTATGTTAGCAATGAAGGGAGTAATTCAGTATACTTGGGTATGAGGTTTGGTCCTTGTTTTGTGCCAAATCATGGTGCTATTGAAACAAGTCACTGCCCTCCTCTGTGGCTCAGTCTTCTTTTTTTTTTCTTAAGAAGGAGGGAGTGCTGGCAGGCAGTCAACACACCTCGGTTATCTTGGGGCCAGGTCACAGGTTGGGGATGACCAGTTGGCCTTCCTGCCTGCAGAATTAAATCCAAACTGTACCATGCATTCTGTTTCTTCCAAATACCAGTCTTACCTCCTTCCACACCAGCCATGGCCCACCCTCTCTCTCTGGTCACACCTGACTCTGTCCCTTGCACTTCCTCCCTTTCCCTTCATCTTCTTTGCTTCTATTTCACCTGTCACACGTCCATTAATAGAAATTCTTATTTTTCGAGATCTAGCTTAAATTCCACCTCTTTTATGAAAACTTTCTTGAACCTCGTTCCTGTTCTCTCCTCCCCTCCCCCACCCTGAGCCAGAGTCAATGCTTATTTCCTTTTATGGTCAGGGGACTGGGTTTGTATATATATTTTTCAGGGTACTTAATGTTGGAACCAAATGTTCCAAGACCTCACCAGCCAGAGAGATAAACTATGGTGTGTGGGCTCCCACTTGGACTTGCTGATTCAGGGCCTCTGCCTTCTCCCCAACTTTCTCTACTATTTCAAGAATTTTCCACAGTTACGGCACAGCCCACAAGCTTAGGGTCAAGTCCACACACATTTTCACTTCCTCTCTTCTACAGATGACTTCCTGAAGTTCTGTGGATCCCAAAGCTGCTCCATGGTCTGTAGAATGAGTAAAGAGGGATCTTTCACAGTGATGCTGTCATTTGGCTCCCAGAAAATAGAAAGAGACACAGACTCTCAACAAATAGTTGCCTTGTTTTCTGGTCTTAACCTCTCTCTCTCCTGAGGGCTCAAAACCCCTAGGCTAAGGAGAAGGACCAGTATAGTCCATCTTAATCATCATCTTTGTCTAATCTTTTTGTTCTCTAGAGCAGATATGAGATATATAGTATATGCATGTAATACATATTATATTATATATAATATACATTACATGTAACATACGATACCATATATTATATACATACGTGTATATAACACATTATATAGCATATATGTATAACATGTTATATGTTCTGTGTAGATATATAATATATGCATATATCATATGTACTGATAAAATTTGGAATAACATGTTTACTTTGTTATTTACTTTTATTTTCATCTAACAGTATATAATGAACATTTATCTCTGCTATAAGATAGTCTATTTAAATGTGATCTTTGATGGCTGCACAATATTCCATTATGTAGACATCCCCAAAATTATTTAACTGGTTTCCAGTTGTTGGGTGATCAGATTATTTCTAATTTCTTTCTTTCTTTCTTTCTTTCTTTCTTTCTTTCTTTCTTTCTTTCTTTCTTTCTTTCTTTCTTTCTTTCTTTCTTTCTTTCTTCATGAGAGACACACAGAGAGAGGCATAGACATAGGCAGAGGGAGAAGCAGGTTCCCTGCGGGGAGCCTGATGTGGGACTTGATCCCAGGACCCCAGGATCATGACCTGAGCCAAAGGCAGATGCTCAACCACTGAGCCACCTAGACATCCCTATTTTCAGCTTTTTAAAAGCTATTTAGGATAGTTCTAGTAAACATCAATAAGAACACATAAAATTTGTTGCACATCCCTACTTTTTTCTTATAAGTAGAATTTTTGGACCAAAGGGAAGCATTTTGTAGACTTCAAATACTTACTGCCTTTGCAGTATTTTTTTTTTAGATTTTATTTATTTATTAGAGAGAGAGAGAGAGAGAGAGAGAGAGAGAGTCAGGCAGAGGGAGAAGCAGGGTCCATGCAGGGAGCCTGATGTGGGACTCGATCTCGGGTCTCCAGGATCAGGCCCTGGGCTGAAGGCAGCGCTAAACCGCTGAGCCACCAGGGGTGCCCTGCCTTCGCAGTATTGATTTCAGTGTGACTCACAGTTTGGGGAACAGAAGAGGAGGTGGTGACAGTGGTCTCCTCCCTGTCCCCACAGACCTCTGTGGGTGAGATCAGAAAGTCAGGACAGGTGGAGCTTGCCCTGGTAGAACCTGCTTCCTGCACTTCCTTTAAATTCACCCAGCCCAGTCTTAATGTCCAAGTCTCTTTTAACTCCAGGAGCTCAAGCACTGAGGGTGGGTCAGGGCTGGAGGAGGGACTGTAAAACCTCCAAGGCCTGGGGAATGGCTGAGCAGTCTGGTCTGTGATATTGGTTCTAAGAGGACAGGAAAAAAATTATTGACATACAAGTTGTCAAAGTATAAGTTTTTAAAGTACTAAAAATATAACTATTTTACAAATATATAGTAAACGTGTAAAAAATTTAATTGGCATTAGGGCAACCAAGAGTATGGCAAAGCTGGTCAAAGGAAGAGATAAGGGATGGATCTATATCTATATCTATATCTATATATCTATGTATATATATTTATGTAGGTAAATACATGTAGATATAGATATAGATATATAAAATCAGTGGGATAAATAGCAGTTAGATATAAACCAGGGCAATAATATTGTAACAGCTGGGTTAGTGTTTTCCTGGACAGAAATAATTTGCAATTTTACTGTTTTACTGGACAAAAATGACCCAACTCATCAATCTTCTGCAAGTTAACATCTAAGTTTATAGACTGGGCCTTGATGCAGGGACCCTGACGTGGGACTCGATCTCGGGTCTCCAGGATCGGGCCATGGGCTGAAGGCAGCGCTAAACAGATAAAGAGTAAACAGTAAATTAAACAAAAGGATACTTTCCTCTAGAGAAGGGGTCAGCAGGGATCCCTGGGTGGCGCAGCGGTTTGGCGCCTGCCTTTGGCCCAGGGCGCGATCCTGGAGACCCGGGATCGAATCCCACGTCGGGCTCCCGGTGCATGGAGCCTGCTTCTCCCTCTGCCTGTGTCTCTGCCTCTCTCTCTCTCTCTCTCTGTGACTATCATAAATAAAAAAAAAAAAAATATAGAGAAGGGGTCAGCAAACTGCCTTGTGGGCTCAATCTGGCCTTTTGGCTGTTTCTATAATAAAAATGTATTGGAACACAAACATACCCATATGTTATAGATTGTCAGTAACTGCTTTCGAGATATAACAGTAGGGTTGAATAGTTGTGCCACTGCCCTTACGACCCTCAGGCCTAAAAGATTTGCTATCTGGCTTCTTATAGAAAATGTTTTGTGACTTCCTATCCTAGAGCATTGGATGCTAGTTAGACACTGAAAAAGCATGAGTAGTCTTTTTGCCTTTCCTTTACATTTTAGATAGCTTTTCCTAATACAGTGTTTTAGCCGTTTCCCTCTTACTTCTGGCCTCCAAGGGGCAATTCTATCATAGCCAGTCTCATTGTTTTGACTTTAGTGATGCCAAATCTGTAAAGAGTAGAGAGTCTAGGACATGGGGGTAGAGATTTTAATAGTGTGGATGAAAGAGAGGTGGAGGCAGCTCTTTGGATGCGGGCACGACCACTGGATGAGAGAAAAAGAGAATTCCAAGAAATGTGGCATATGGGCTGTATATACTTTTCATGCAGCTCATGAGAATAAGCAAAGAATCTGAATCATTTTAAAATTGCTTTTCTGTTGCCAGTGTGTGTTTGTGTGTGTGTGTGTATGTGTGTGTGTGTGGGGGGGTGTGTGGATGGGCCTGTTCCAGGACTCAGTGCTGAGACTCAGCAGCATAGTGGCCCATCATAAGGGGTTTGAAGGGACTGTTAATGCATTAGGAAGGAGTAAGACAGGCACAGCTTCATAAAGACCACTTGGAGAGTGACTGTTTACAGTCTGCTGAATTAAGAGCCCTGCAGGCAGGCTGACTTCCTTAATGTCAATGATTTTGGTGGGGATGTGTCATTTAAGAGTTGCTTGTATGCATAGAAAATACATTTTTAGTTATTGGAGCCTAAATTTACATGATTAATTTTATAACAATTATAAATTTCAAAAAACCCAAAATTTTCTTAACATTTTAAGTTCAACTTAACAAATCTTGCTGTTCTATTTATAAGGCCAGTTTTGGGTATAGCAATGAGAAAAACAACTTATACTTTTTAAGTTCATGGCTCAATTACTTTATTGCTTAACATATTAAGGCTCCCTAAATATTAAACTGTCTTTTATACCACAGTTAATCAAATTCTCTTAAGCATTTTAAATGATAAATTTAATGTATCTGCAAATTTAATATATAATTCTTTCAAACACTTCAAATGTCTGCCAAAGCAGACTTAAAAATCTAATAAGCAAAGTCTTCCCAAGCACCTAAGTAATTTCCTGTAACTCCAAAAAGAGCAGATGAAAAAAGTTTTGTAAATTAGACTCTAAAAAATTGAAACAAGTTTTACAAACATAAGCAAATTGTTTTCTACCTTTCAAATTAAAATCAGAAGTCTAATATCAATTACACATTTCATTTTTTTAATTGCTCAGTTTTTTAAAAAGATTTTATTTATTTATTCATTCGTGAGAAACACAGAGAGAGAGAGAGAGAGAGAGAGGCAGAGACACAGGCAGAGGGAAAAGCCGGCTCCATGCAGGGAACCTGATGTGGGACTCGATACTGGGTCTCCAGGATCATGCCCTGGGCTGAAGGCGGCGCTAAACTGCTGAGCCACCCAGGCTGCCCAAATTACACATTTCAAATTGAAATTACAAAAATGTTTCAGATTCTTTAATGTTTCATTTTTTTAAAAAAGAGTTTATTTATTTATTCATGAGAGACACAGGGAGAGAGGCAGAGACACACAGGTAGAGGGAGAAGCAGGCTCCCTGCGGGTAGCCTGATTTGGGACTTGATCCCAGGACCATGGCATCACGACCTGAGCCAAAGGCAGACGCTCAACCACTGAGCCACCTGGGTGCCCCTTTAAACTTATTTCTAAACACAAAAGTGTTAAAGCTATCGGTTCATTTACATCATCAGCTCTATGCTTTTTTTTTCTTAAATATTTTCCTGGACCTGTAAAGCCACTTAATACAGGGGCACAGATCACAGATTAGTCATCTGAGATGGTTCCTAGGCCAAAGATTCTGACCCTGAGGTTCCTGGGTCAAAGATTCAGGAACTTGGTGTGAGCTATTGGCTTGAGAATCTAGGACACCATCATTGGTCTCTTCTTGGTTAACTTGATGCAAACCACAGTCATTTCTTAGAGTTGGGGCCAGACTGTTAAGTCAGTGGGAATTGGTTTCACAACTTAGCCCCATGGACATCTTTCAAATGTCCCCTTGCCCATTTTTTATCTTAACCCCTTTCAACTTTTCCCACCTGATATAGATGAAATCTTGCCCCTTATCTGGATTCTAGTTAACCTCTTTTAAGCTTTATCAGCTAACTTTTTAAAATTTATTTTTATTTATTTATGATAGACATAGAGAGAGAGAGAGAGAGAGAGAGAGGCAGAGACACAGGCAGAGGAGAGGGAGAAGCAGGCTCCATACCGGGAGCCCGACGCGGGACTTGATCCCGGGACTCCAGGATCGCGCCCTGGGCCAAAGGCAGGCGCGAAACCGCTGAGCCACCCAGGGATCCCCTTTATCAGCTAATTTATAATTCCCTTAATATCTGATTTTTTCCCTCAGTGTTTGCTAATGACTACAATTCTGTACTCATAATAATTAATGAACGCTTTCTTATGCATTCATTGCCTATGATGGCATAAATTCTTATGATTTATTGTCTGTGATAGCCGCTGTTCACAGCTTCCAAGTGATAATGAGTAGGAGGGAGATGCCTCTCAGACTCTTCTGGAATCGAGTAGGACCTTAAAGGGGTTGATAGTAAAGCACAACAGTTGGAGTTTGGCAGAGGATGACTCCAAGACAATGTGCCAGTGGCTAGGTCAGCTCAACTTGTTTGGTCTGAGAGAATGAGCTGGGCAGTGAAAATGGTCCTGCTTAGGGAGCCAGGAGAGGAGAACCCAGTCTGTGCAGGAATAACACCCACAAAGCCCTGAGTAGCTAGCGTGGCTGAGCATACTCTGTGTTATCTTATTCAGAAGACAGTTACAATTCAGAAAGAGTTGCCTTGTATTTCTACCCCAGGCATTACTGACCACCTTGCATCTGTATTCATGTACATCACCTCCCTTCATCACCTTCCCTACTGGCTACTCCAGGCTTTGGCTCTTATAATTCTCCTTTTCCTCTCCTGCATTATTTCCCCCTCCTTTCTATTAATTGATTATATGAACCTACCAACAACTCCATCTTAGATGTGAAAATCCTCTTTTGATCCCACAGCCCCCTCCAGCTATCACTGTGTTTCTCTGTCCCCCCCCTGCTTTTTTATAGCAAAACTATTCAAAGAATGGGGCACCTGAGTGACTCAGTGGTTGAACGTCTGCCTTTGGCTCAGGTCGTGATCTCAGGGTCCTGGGATCAAGTCCCGTATCAGGATCCTTGCAGGGAGGGACGCCTGGGTGAGCGTCTGCCATTGGCTCAGGGTGTGATCCCGGGATCCGGGATCGAGTCCCACATCGGGCTCCTTGCAGGGACCCTGCTTCTCCCTCTGCCTGTGTCTCTACCTCTGTCTCTCTCTGTGTCTCTCATGAATAAATAAAAAAAAAAATATTTGAAAAAAACTATTCAGAGGAGCCTTGTCTACTCATTGATTCCACTTGCTTGCCTTTCATTCTCTCCTGAATCAGTTCTGAGAAGGGTTTTGTCCTCAAGCTTGGTCTTCACTTTTGCTGTGGCCATCCACAACGTCTTTCTCAAGTCCAATGGCCAGCCCTCATATACATGACCTCTCAGTATTGTTGGATTTGGTGGATCTCCTTCTACTTTACCCACTTTCTCCTGTTGTCCTCTCTCCTCTCCTGGTTTTTATCTCACTTCATTGGTTACTCCTCAGTCTCCTTCCATGGCTCTATTTCATGGTTTGAACCCCTCTATGCTGTTGTACCATTCTCGCTTTTCTAGCAGTTCACTTTTGTTAGGTAGTGTCAGGTGACTCATGATGGCATCATATGCCTTCTACATGCCAGTTGCCCTTGAATCTGAATCTCAAGGGATATTTGGATTTTATATTCTCATGGCTAATAAATATCTCAAATATAACTTGGCTAAAACAGAACCTTTGATTTACCCCCTCACAAAAAGGATACCCACCGCTTCCTGAGGCTTCCCAATTTCTTTTTTTTTTTTTTTTAAAGATTTTTAAAAAAGATTTTTATTTATTTATTCATGAGAGACACGGAGAGGGAGAGAGAGAGAGAGAGAGAGGCAGAGACACAGGCAGAGAGAGAAGCAGGCTCCATGCAGGGAGCCCGACGCGGGACTCGATCCCTGGGTCTCCAGGATCACGCCCTGGGCCAAAGGCGGCGCTAAACCACTGAGCCACTCGGGCTGCCCTCCTATTTAAAAAAAAAAAAAATTTATTGGAGTTCAACTTGCCAACATTTAACATAACACCCAGTGCTCATCCCACCAAGTGCCCTCCTCAGTGCTCACCAGTCACCCCAACTCCCCGCCTACCTCCCTTTCCACTACCCCTTGTTTCCCAGAGTTAGGTGTCTCTCATGTTTTGTCATGCTCACTGATATCTTCACTCATTTGCTCTCCTTTCCCTTTATTTCCTTTTTTTTTTTTTTTAATTTTTTTTATTTATTTATTTATTTATGATAGTCACAGAGAGAGAGAGAGAGAGGCAGAGACACAGGCAGAGGGAGAAGCAGGCTCCATGCACCGGGAGCCCGACGTGGGACTCGATCCCGGGTCTCCAGGATCGTGCCCTGGGCCAAAGGCAGGCACCAAACCGCTGCGCCACCCAGGGATCCCCCTTTATTTCCTTTCACTAATTTTTATATTCCCCAAATGAATGAGACCATATAATGTTTGTCCTTTTCCGATTGACTTATTTCTCTCAGCATAATACCCTCCAGTTCCATCCACATCGAAGCCCTCCTATTTCTTTAAATAACCCCATTTACCTTACTTACTCAGTTCTCAAACCTGTGAGTCCCCTTGATTTCTCTCTCTTCTTCATCTCCTACATCTACTCCATCAGCCAGTTCTGTTGTCTCTATGCCCAGAATACATGCCCCATCACCTGTTACCCTTGTTGAACATACTGTTATTTCCTTTTTTTTTAAAGATTTTATTTATTTATTTATGAGAGACACGGAGAGAGAGGCAGAGACACAGGCAAAGATAGAAGCAGACTCCATGCAGGGAGCCCGATACGGGACTCCATCCTATGACTCCAGGATCATGCCCTGGGCCAAAGGCAGGTGCTAAACTGCTGAGCCACCCAGGGATCCCGATACTGTTATTTCCTATGTAGTCCATTGCCATGGCCTCCTAACTGGGCTGTCTACTTCCATTTTTGTCATCCTCTCTTCCTGTCCCCAGGGTCCATTCTTCACACAACAGCAAGAGTGATAAAATATACAGAAGATCATCCCTTCTGTGTTTAAGAAATTCCAATGGTTTTGTATGACACACTAAGTCAAAGCTCCATTATAGAGATCTGGTCCTTACTTGCCTCTCTGTCCTCTGAAGCCCCTCTCTCCTGTGCTCACTTTGCTTCAGCCACGTTGGCCTTCTTGCTGTGCCTTATTCATGTTAAGTCTGCTTTTGATCTTGGGGCCCTTATATCTAGAAGTTCCCTCCTCTTGGCACACTCTTCTCCCCAGATCTTTGCAAGATTGGTAGCCTTATCTATATTCAGGTCTCTACTTAAGCCACTTTCTCAGAAGGGCCTTCCCTGACCACCTCACCTAAAATAGCACCTTTCATTGGACCTACCCAGTTACTCTCTATCCTATTGCTGTGTTTAGTTATTTTCCTATCACTGGTGATGAACTGAACCACATGTGATAGAGCTGATTATATGACCTTACCCCTACCCTGCATTATGACAGAGAAAGCAAAAAGGTTAGAGGTAAGAGTGGGCCCAGGCTTCCCACTCCAATCTTCTCTCCCTCACAATGCAGCAGAGCTCAATTAGGTGCTGTCACTGTAGTCACCTGACATCCTGACAGCAGCTGTGGTCACTCTTGGCGTTTATCCAGTCCAATAAACAGCACCAGGGCAGACAGCCACGTGAGTAGCAGAAAGGAGGCCAGACTGACCTTTACATCCCATTGTATGTTTGCCCTTCTACTCTTCAAGAAAGATGAGAACACCAGTCTTCCCACACATTCCTTAACTTAGGAAGTTACACTGCCCCTGGGGCACCAAACAAAGGGAATATTTCAGTGTCCAGTGAAGGACTCTAAGGACTTTTGTAGCTCAGGTGGTTTCCATTTCTTAACTTCCAACAAAACTGAAGGAGAACTTAAATAAGTTGTTGATTAATAAGTCATGAAACATAATTTTTGATGATAGATGATTATGTGATTTTGGCAAATAAGGTTTTCAAAGAATTGTGTGATATTGCTATAATAAATTCCTTTCATTCCTATTTGTTACTTATATGTACATATTTTCCCATTACTTACATTAAAAAACAAAACAAAATAATAATAGGATCAGTGTTGAATAGGATCATTCTAATTATGAGTAATATATAAATATATGAGTAATATATAAATATATGAAATAATTTTTTTAAAAGCTTCGTCTTATTAAGATGCATGTCGATTAAGCATCTGACTCTTTTTTTTTAAATTTATTTTTTATTGGTGTTCAATTTGCCAACATATAGAATAACACCCAGTGCTCATCCCATCAAGTGCCCCCCTCAGTGCCTGTCACCCAGTCACCCCCACCCCCCTGCCCACCTCCCTTTCTACCACCCCTTGTTCGTTTCCCAGAGTTAGGAGTCTCTCATGTTCTGTCTCCCTTTCTGATATTTCTTGATTTCAGTTCAGGTCATAATCTCAGGGTTGTGAGATTGAGCCCTGCATCAGGCATAGCACTGGGTGTGGAGGCTGCTTAAGTTTCTCTCTCTCTCTCTCTCCCCCTCCACCTTGCCCCCCCAAAAAAGTTGGTTCTCATCAAGACATATTGCTAATAATCAACATTAATGATATATTGTGTTTATATATTTATGTTATTTTGAGTAATTGTGTACTAACGATAATTGTAATGATGACTTAATCTAGAAGAATTTTTTAAAAATTTAATATCCTATGATTATATAAAAAATATATTTTTTATTTTATTTTATTTTTTTAAATATATTTTTTAAAAATTAAGTTTTGATTGAACACATTTTTATTGTTGGAAAGAAGTACCATAGAATGATCAGTAAAATGCTTTTAAGCATAATATGTATTACATTATGATAAAATTTCATGGCAGAAATGAATGAAATATCAATTCAAGAAAAAAAAGGAATATTGCTAATTTTTACCTGTTGAAGAGGAATTTGTTAATGTAATTTTTAGATGGATGACAGTAATAATCACTGTGGTATTGGGATTTTGTTGGGTATGTTTACAACTGATGTAACAATTTTTTTAAATGTCAAATTCACAATATTCCAGAAATGATAACATTAGCAATTAACTATTTAAAATTATAAAAAGTTTCAGATTTTCCTAAAACAGGTATGTTGGCAAGGGGTAGGCTTGGCTTTTATAAGCTAAAATATTGGAAGACCAACATCTATAAGGATTAGGGCCCTGAAGGGCCTTTTGGGGAGGGAATTAGACTTGCTGCTCTAGAAGTGAGGTCCATGATGGATGGTACATCAAGAGGACATTATGTACTTGGGACAAAGGTCTTATCGCTATGACTAGGAGGGCACTGAGGCTCAGCTCCCATACTTGACATCTCTTCTAGGTGTTCCTGATATGTTATATTTTAAAACCAAATCACAGTGTGTGTAGATGCTCCTGTATGTATCTGGATTCCACATATCCCTCTGCTCCAAGGATTCATCCAAACCCAGCCTTCACATGCAAACCATGTAGACCCTTCTGCCTAGGTGCTTCAGGTTGACTTGCTGTGTCAGGATGCTCAGATGGTGTCTAGGACTCCCTTGGCTCACACTTTTGATCCTTGGCAGATGAAGGATGTCATACCTTTTTTGGCTCTGAGGGCTGATGGGTTTGGGTGCAGGGAGACGCTGAGAAAGAGAAGCACTTTCACACAGACTATGTGGAAGCTCAGGTCAAGGAAGGGAGTGGCTGAAAACCAGCAATAACTTACACCTTGGTCCCCAGAGGGCCCTACTTGCCCAAGCACAGGCTTTACCTGGACCCCTTTATCTCTAGTTGCCCTATTTGCCAGAAGGTGAGATGTTCTCAGAGACAGGGAGGCCCCTTATTTGAGAGAGCTGCCCAGGCCCCTGGCACCCTCCCTGCTCCTCCCAGACCTACCTTTCCTGGTCCATGTGCTTCATTTCATTTTTTCATTACTTGCTTTCCAAAAAGGATTTGAATTTTCATGATTATTTGTGTAAGCAAACAATCATCTTAATAAGAAAGACTTTGATTCTGGACTTCCCAGGGGAAAATCTAATCACTTGGCTTGTGTCCAAAGTGCCAATTTAGGAGCCAGGGCATGGGTAAGATGTGTTAGAACTAGGAGGAGGCTCTGACTATGGTCCCACACCCCTGGGTGGTCATCACATCACTCTGGGTGGTCATTCTCACTCTGGCTTCCAGTTGAATCAGAGTTTGTGGACAATTCAGCAAGGCTGTATAGGGGGATGAGGAATGGGGCAGGGAGGAGATCTGTACAGAAGACATGCTGACTTATGCTTCCATCACTGACCAGGACATTGTAGCGGCCACCCACCTCCAACCTACCTTTCAGACTAAATGTGCTCCCACATACCATTGCATCATTTACCTTTGCCCCACCAGATATTGGCTTACTCCAGCCCAAGCATATAGGATAAGCCACATCCTAAACTTATGGACTCAAATTTATAAGCACTTGCCTGCTACTCTCTAGGTACGTGGGATATCCTTGAAGACTGGTAGGAGCTGTGGTGGTGTGGTGTATTACCTACTGGAGGTGCAGACAAATAGACTTTTCTGCCCATTGTAAAAACTTCCAGTTATATTTCATGTGGTTGGTAGTGTTGGGGGTGGGTTCTGATTCTCTCTGATTTGCACTCAAATCATCTGATCTTTTCCATTTAGAAAAGGCTATTTCTCTTTTCCAGGATAAGAACACGCAGTGCAGAGAAAGGAAGAGCTGTTACCAGGGAAAGAACTTGGCTCCAAACCAGGAATAGGATAGCCTTTAGAGGGTCAATTTTAGTTTTTGGCTCAGTTCCAGGAATTGAAACTCAGGCCTTTTGAACATTTTAATGCAGAAGGATTTTTTTAAAGAACATTATATAAGTAATTCATGAATACATTCTTCTTTTTTTATTTTTATTTTTTTGAATACATTCTTCTTGTAAAAAATTCTAACAGAAATAAAACAAGTTCCTCTTGATGACCCCCTCTCCTCCCCACCCTATCCCACTTAACCACTATTTTTGGTTTAGCCAATACCCTTCCAAAGCTCTCTGTCTTACATATTGTTAGAAGCACATGGATGTGCAGTACTTTTTTCTTTTATGTGAATAGTATCATCCTGTACTTAAGGTTTTGCAATTTGACCTTTTCTCTCAATGACTTGTCTGAATCTTTTTCCATTTCAGTACTACTTATTTTTATTTTTAACTTGCCATGGTTTATTTAACCTTTTTCTTACCCGTAGACATTTAGGTTGTTTCCATTTTACTTTGTTTAACTTTTTATAAACAATTCTAAAATAGACATCCTTGAAATTGTTTCTTTAGGGAAGACACCAAATAGTGGAATTACTGAGTCATAAGTCATGTTAAAAATAAATTAGACACTGCCAATTTTTTCTCTAAAATGGCTGTACCAGTTTATACTCACATGGATGATTCGCAATCTGGCTTCCTCACAAGATTAGATGACTTCACAGTTTGGCACTCTTTCTCATATTCTCCCTTTTGGACCTGTGAGAGATGGGTGGGATTTTATCAGTCAACCAAGGAAAGGGGACGGTATCATTGCTGGGACTCCCAGGAATACCTCTGTTTTCTTTCCTGCACTAGCAATATCATCATGTACTGGGGAATGAATGCCATTTGAGTAACTTCTCATTCTTTGCACTGTAGTTATGAAGCAGACAGAGCTGAGAGGGGGCTTTGCCAAGTTGTAGGGCCTCCATCCAGCTCCTGAGCCCTAGCTTGGAAAGCTGTGAAGGGGGAAGGGGAGGAGGAGGAGGAAAAGGTACTGGGAGTGAGTTGCTGACAACTGGGACATTTCAATTAAATCATATATATGTATGACTTGATAAGAACTATGAAAATTACAAATGAACATCCCTTTTGGCCCAGCAATTTATACACACACACACACACACACATATATATACACATACACACACATACATATATGTGTGTGTGTATGTGTGTATGTATTTTTTCTTAGACAAATACATTTTAGAAATTTTTACCATTTTATTTCTAAGTAGGTAATATATTCACATGATTAAAAAAATCAAACTATATAAAAAGTATCTAGAGAAATATCTTGCTCCCACCTTTGTTCCCTGTATCTTATTCTCCCTGGCCCCTCACAGTTACTTTTTAAATTTCTTATGTATCTTTCAGAATTTTTGAAATCAAATGCAAACACATTGGAAAGTATTGCCTTATTCCCCACTCCCGCTCTTTGTTACATAAACGTGCACTATAAACACTGTCTGCCTCTTGCCTTTTTTTTTTTTTTTTTTTTTTTTTTTTTTTTTTTTTTGGTTACCAGCATATCTTAGACAGGCTTCCATATTGGTGTGGAGTGCTTTCTGATTTTTTTTTTTTTTTTGAGAGCGAGAGGGAGAGAGGTGGGGGAGGGGGGGAGGAGACACACACACACACACACACACACACACAAACACACAGAATATCTGAAGCAGGCACCATGCCCGATGAGGGACTCCATCTCACAACCCTGAGATCTTGACCTGAGCTGAAATCGAATTAGACACTTAACTGACTGAGCCATCCAGGTGCTCCTCTGATCTATTTTATAGCTGCCTGGCATTCCATTGTATAGATGTCCCATAAGTCATTTAGCCAAGCCCCCATTGATAGACATTTGTGTTTTTTTCCAATCTTTTACTTTTACAAGTCATGTGCAGTGAATAATTTTGATCACGTGTCATTCCACATAGGTATATAGCCACCCGTAGGATAAATCCCCAGAAGTGAAATTGCTGGGCCAAAGGGAATGTTCATTTGTAATTTTCATAGTTATTGGGGGACCTGGGTGGCTCAGTTGGTTAGGCATTTGCCTCAGACTCAGGTCATGATCCCAGGATCCTGGGATTGAGCCTCACCTCAGGCTCCTTGCTCAGTGGGGAGTCTGCTTCTCCCCCTCCCTCTGCTTGCCTCCCCCTACGCCCCCTACTCTTCCTCTCTCTCTCTCTCTCTATCAAATAAATAAATAAAATCCTTAAACATTTTTTCGTAGTTATTATCAAATTTTCCTCTATAGGAATTGTACCAATTTCTGCTCCCACCTGTAATGTTTAAGAATTTCCCTAGTCTTCCCAACAGAGTGTGTCATTAAACTTTCGATTTTTGGTAATGTGATAGGAGAATACTGCTTTTTTCAAAGTACTGTTAATTCAATTTTCTTATCATAAGTAGTATTGAGCATGTTTTACTCTGACCAAGACCTAATAGTATTTCCTTTTCTGTGGATTGCCTGTTAATATAGTGTTGGATTTATGCCTGTTGTTTTGTTGGATTTATGTTCATGTTTTTCCTAATGTTTTGAGGGAACCTAGACAAATTATCCCTTTATCTGAGATACAGTTACAAATATTTTTTCCTTGGGTTGTTTCTGTGTTTTTACTTTGCTTCTGGTGACTTCTGCAATTCTGAAAGTTAACTCCTTGTGTCATTTATTGTCCATTCTTTACTCCATGCTTTTGATCATACTGGTTCCACTACTAAGAATAACGTTTCCCTTCTTATCTATATGAGGAACTCCTGCTCATTCTTTTAGGCCTGACTCATATGTTGTTCTCCTTGACCCTCTGTCCTTCACAATAGATGTTGTCATTCCTCCCGGCTATTCCTTTCATACTTTGTCTTACCTCTATTTGCCACATTGCCTTATTTTTGCTTGTATTTATCTGCCTTTCCTATCTAACTAGGAATGCCTTACCTGTCTTGTTTCTGTACCTTCTAGCTCCTAGTACATAATATTTACTTAATAAATGTTTGTTGAATAAATGAGTAAAGAAATTGTTGGTGGTGATTACCACCAACATTTCCTTCTTTACTTCAGCTGATCTAATTTTTCAAATGAAACTTGTATACCAAATATCCTTTTGTTGAGAAACAGAAGTGAAGGGGAGGGATAAGGAGGCTTGTCTTTGCTGGTTAGTGATGTTCCTAGGTATTTTGCCATGCTCAGTGATGAGGAGTGGACTTCTTGTGTCTCAAGAAGACCTCTTATGGCCCCATTTATCTTGACTCTTCTGTGTGAGATTCAAGAAAAGGCGATGAATTACCACACAGAAAAAAATTGTTTTTCAGTGAAATTTATTTCAGAATCATGGAAGCAGTGTGATCATACATAATCATTCATAAATATTCCTATTTAAACAATCTGAGCTTATACATTTTTTCAGCCTTGGCAAAAGGACTTGATATAAAGATGGCACACCAGTGGAAATTAAATTCACTTCAGAGCTATGACAAGTGGGCTTTTTCATGGACACTGATGCTTCTTGCCCCTCTTGACTTAAACTAAATAGATTAACCCACCAATAAATAAATAAATAAATAAATAGTTCAATGGTTGTTCATCAGAAGCTGGGCACAAAGGAGGGTTTCTTGGAACCTGATGTATAATGACTTCTGCCAGGCTAGCTTCAGATGAGTAGAAGAGATAAAGAGACCTGACTCAGCAGAGGGATTGGCCCTGGGAAGGGGGCTATTCCGCTTGGCTGGTGGACAAGAAATCTTAGCAGTGATTTAGGGAAGGCAGCTGTGCACTTATTAGATAATAGTGAAATTCAGCCTGAGGCCACATTTAAAACCCTTCTACTCCCTTTCCATCAGCCCTAAGGGTTACCCAGCACTTGTGGACTCTCTGGGTACAGGTCTCTAGGAAGAGAATTCCATGGTGAAGTCAGTTATATCCTGGCCACCTCTGGTATTTCCTAGGAAGACAGGCATTCCTTCGACTTGAGAGGTGCTGATGTACCAGTTAGGGTACTGAGAAGACTCAAATTCCACTGTGTTCTTGATTTCTATCTTGTTGAAGACAAATCGCTTTTCCATCTTCCTCTTTGGGTAGACTTTGGGGTCTACCTTCTGCAACAAAACAGAAATAACAATTTTTATCAGGGAAGGGACAAAGACACTCTGGTGAGGTTATTTTCTGGTTCAGCTAGAGAGGAAACTGAGGAATCATAGGACCAGGATCCAGACTCCCGATTTATCTTTGTGGCCCCAATTTTCTGTGTAGTGATTGAAAGAGCTCTTACTCTTTTCTGAAACTTAGTATCAAATGATAGGGAGCAAAATATAGGTGGGAATTTTATTAAAAAGTGAGAATTAGATTAAAATTTCTAAGAGTAGCTAGCTTTCCAGCGACTTTTGCTGTATTTTTCCATATGGCCCTGGCTAGAATGACTTCACAATGACTAGACATGAAACTTTTGCTGGGATAGCTGGTTGTCAGGAGAGGGGAAGGTGATTTTGGGAGTGGAGGAGATGACAAGTGATAGCTCCCTTGAATTGATTAATTTCCCAAGGTGTCATTTATCAAATGGAGTAACTCCAACAATGTTATAATCCTTCTAACCCTAACATTGTATAATCTGTTAGGTGGTAACAATGCCAGGACATAATATCAGAAAAATGACTTAATTTTCTGTGGTGGAGGTGGAAGTTGCATACATTTAACAATTATATTAAATTTGTTGACATTTATGCAGAATTATCAAGTAGATCTCCCAGATTTCCTGGGGGGAAAAGTGGTAGTCTTGGAAGTAAGTGAGGGCTAAGGTTGTTTGAGAGGAGCCTGGGAAGCCTTTAGCCACTTGTACTCACTCACCTCTAGCTGTAGGGTGGGCTTTCCATCCTTCATCACACAGGACAGGTACAGATTCTTTTGTTTGATGCCCAAGACCACAGGTATCTTGTTATTACTTTCATCCCCGTGCACAAAGCTCATGTGGAACACCACTAGGGAAAAGAAGGGGGCCTTGTGGTCAGGAACACATAGCAGTGCAGGGTTAGCCCAGCTACTAGACCCCAAACCCAGGACTCATACAATTAACATCTTCTGTGAGAGCCCACACTGAGGTCCCCATGGCCTAACAGATAGGATAACTTGGCTTCTCATAGGCAATAGCAGGGTTAGTTGGTTGATTCTTTTCTCCAAAGAATGTCTGGGGGTTTCTTAAAGCCTCATCATATGGCAATGAAGAATTAGGGAGTCTAAGTTTTAAAAACTGAAGGAAGGAAGCCATTTCATGACTGGTCAGTGGTGTGCCCAACCACATGAGCAAAACAATTTGATCAATGTGAAAGGCAAGAAAAGAGGTAGATCAGGGTTCCTGAAAGATATCAGGGATAAATCTGTTTCAGGAACATGGAACAACAAGTGGGAAGAACTTTGGAGAGGGGAGGCTTAGCTGGGTAAAAGGGCTCCAAAGAGACTCATTTTATCTTCCTTAGTCACAGCCATCTCATCTGGGGGCCTTGAGGTCATGCTCACAACCCAGTTCTAAAGAAACAGTTTTGTCCTGGCCTGACTGAGATGCCTTTCTCCAAGGTCAGCAGCCTTGGAAGAGAACAGGCTGCTCCCTTCATCTACTCCCTTGGCTGCACTCCTGCATGCAGGTTTCAGCCACAGTGGCAAGGTGCCAGGCAGATTTCCACAACTAATGGGCTCTCTAGACTTGAGACATTTGCTAGTTAAAATAGAGAAATAAGCTCCTACTTGTCAGTAAAATTTCCCTACAAGGAACCATCTGGTATTGGGCGGAAAGGATGTTAGGGTTAAGGGGACAGGGTTGGAATGAGGATGGACACATTATCTCTTCACCATTCTAGTTTTAACCTCAACAGCAGGAAAAAGGGACCCACAGGCAGTTAGGTCATGTCCATCAAATGACCCCTTTCTAATGGAAGGATTGACATTGCACTATCATTCAAAGACTTGGCTAGACAATGGTCCAGGATGTGCTTGAGCATTCTAATTTCTCAGAATCCCATCTCTTGCTGAGAAATGAACACACTAAGGGTGTTCTGGTCAATCTGGTGTCATTGCTGGGACCCAAATGAAAAGTTTATATATTCATTATTTTATGTTTTTTTAGTTATGTCCATAATTCGCCTTATTGTTCTACTTTGTTAAAAATGTGGAGAATTAGCAAGCAGCCAGGGAGCCAAGAAAGGAGTCAAGATGTCCCCCGTTACCTTGTTTGTTCACATTTTCCCCATTGAGGTGGAGAGCCCGAAGCTCATATGAGTTAGACAGCACCAGGTATTTGTGGCTTATGTCCTGTAACTTGCAGTCCACCGATTGCATGGCTGCATCACTCATAAAATTATCCGCATCTGTTTTGCAGATGATAGGTTCTGAAATGTGGAGCACACATGTTGAGGAAGAAAATCAGAAGAGCAGGCCAGATGATAGAAGGCAGCAGAAATTATTGGAGAACATCCAAGCATACACAGTAAATACCTTCTTCAAAGATGTAGCAAAAGATGCTCTTCAGGTCATCCTCCTGGAGGACCTGTGGGCAGGGCTTCTTCAGCTTCTCCAAAGCTACAATGACTGACACGAAATGCCTCAGACTCTTGTTACAGAGCTGGTGGGAGACTTGCAACTGGATGCCCTCATCTACCAGAGAACTGTGGTTCAGGTCTTGGCAGCAGCACTGTGGAGAGACCAAGGAAGAGTTTGTTAAGGTGGTCAGGCCAGAGAACTCCTGTTTTTTACATCAGAGAGGCTGAAGGGGCCTTGGAAATAACTGAGCTTCTAATGTTAAACTCTCTTCTCTCTGAAGCCTAGAGAGGTTAAGTGATTTATCAGAGGGCATGTGGCAAGTTAGAGGCAGATTCAAAACCAGAACTATAGGTTTTCTGATGGCCTATATGGTGTTCTTTTAGAATAAGACACATGTCTACCTCATTTATCTTTTTTATACACTGTTCCACCTAACCATAAATTTACACCTTCTTAACCTCTATGTCTTTTTGTATCCGTAATGCTTTAACACTTTGTATTTAATTTTTCATGGCAATGATGATCATAACATTTTATATTCATCTATGCTCATTCAACAAGTTTTTAATTATTCTATACAAGTTCTTTCTTTTTTCCTAAACACTGTCTTATAAGCATTCTACAAATACTTTAAAAGTGGTTACTATTTGTGAAATATGTTTCCACTTTCCCATTATTCAGAGAAACTTCCCATTATTCATAGAACTGGCGTAACTATGTGAAGGCTTAAGTGAGGTTGCCCTGGTACCATGATAATGGTTTGGATACTCAACAGATAGTTAAAGAGGCCTCTAACAACACAGAGGAAAGCTGAGTATGAGAGAAGTTCCTGCCCAGAAATCTGGGAGCAAAAAACTATTCTACTTTTAAAGGGGAGCAGATATACATTAATTCCCAAGGACTTAAGTGATTTATGTAGGCTGAATCTTCTCCTAAAAGGAGAATCAAATTTGCATTGGAGCCTTGGCTGCTTTCCTAACAAAAAACCAGCAAGCTTTATCATCACTGCCATCCCTCCACCCTGTGCAAGCATGGCCATCATCACCAAGCCATAGTAAGTGATTGTGGGAGTGGTGTAGTGACCAAGTCAGCATGCAGTGCCATCTGCATCTGTCTTACTGCAAGAGATGAAAGTCCTTTCATTACAAAATACCCTGGAAACAAGGTAGCCCAGAACCCTTTTCCTGGAGCCTCTCCCATATCAGAGTACCTCCAGGTGTTGTGAGCTAAGCCCATGGTCTCACCTTCACATTTCCAGGGCCATCAGCTTCAAAGAATAGGTCATTCTCATTGTTACTGTAATAAAACCAGAGAGATTGTTCAAGTATGTCTCTCAGACAAGTTCTTTTTCCTTCCCCCCAAACCGTCTTCACTGTTAATAGGAAACTACAAATAGTATGTCCCTTAAAGTTGCTAAAAGCTGCTGGCAAGTTTTATGGTGATATGCATGGAATGGCGTAGGAGGCAGGGCAGATATCCTAGATACTACCTGTTGGATCCTGAGACCTATCCTTCATCCACTTAACATCTGAGCTTTTCTTCTCTCTCAAGCCAAACTTTGCCAAAAGGTTGCCTGTATTGTTCACTTGTAATCTCTTTTTCCTATTTGCCATTTGCAGGGACCCTTGCAGCAACAACATGTAGATAGCCTATGGGTCCAAAGAAAGGCTAGACTTGCAGTGGGAAATCAGTCTTTAAACCATGTTAACCTAGAGCCCTGCTTGCCACTGGAAGAGGAAGTTTGGAGAACAGATCTGGTCTCCAAGCACAGATAACACCCCACTCTTGAAAGAGGAGCTCTACTCATATGGCTAATCTCAATCACCTCACTGACCTGGAGTAAGCCATCATTTCACTGGTGAGTTCGGGTACTGCTGCCATGGCTGCTTTAGAAACCTGCGTAAAGAGGAGAAAATAAATGAT
The DNA here is from genome assembly GCF_053574225.1 of Canis aureus. Classification (NCBI taxonomy): domain Eukaryota; kingdom Metazoa; phylum Chordata; class Mammalia; order Carnivora; family Canidae; genus Canis; species Canis aureus. The sequence goes on along the minus strand of NC_135622.1, from coordinate 27,831,712 downwards.
TCCTGCCAGGCCAGTCTCCCCCAGGGCTGCCTTCATATGTGAGTTTCCCTTAGCACCTGGTACATGGCAGGCATGTAAAGAAACAATCTTTAAATGAATGAGTGAATGCATGAAAGAACCTTCCTTTGGGTGCAGAGGAAACATTTGCTAAACCAAACCCAAACCAAGAGTATATTTGTAAGATCTGGAGCAGAGGCTTTGACACTGATTTCTCAGTTGTCAAGCTGCTACATAAGCAATACTCGTTCCCAGAAATTTTCACAAATCATAGCCATAATCTCAGGCAGAGAGGAAGGGAGAGAGGGAGAAAGAGACAGACAGAGACAGAGAGACTTGACTGGAACCCAGTCATAAAGAAGAGTTAGTTCAAGTTGTACCTGAATAGTGAAGACTGGCTGGAGAGAACAGAATCCTGGAGTAGACCACTGTACCTCGACGAGCTATGCTGTTTGCCAATTTCTACCTAACTTTTATACTCTTTAAAAGCAGAAGTAGATAGCTGAGAAATTTCCTGGTCGGTTAACAATTTCACAACCAAGTTAAAAAAAAAAAAAGAAGAGGACCAGTGGAAACTTCTAGGGTAGATTAAACTGAAATAATTGTCTAGCGCATGAAGGGCAAGTGGTAGCAAATGATGACACATTTTCTCAAATGTGTCATTATGCAAATCTATATTGTTTTTTTTGACAACTGTTACACAAATGATGTTAATATTAAAAGACAGGATTTTCCTAGGTTTGAATAATATTTTAATTTAGGGTCTCTGGGACAAAGTGGAAGACACACAGACACCTATACAAACAGGCTCCCTCACTCATGCATTGCACTTACATTTAGGAGCCTTTCAGAGAACCTGGAGATGGATTAAGGGGTATAAAGAAGTGATGGTAACCATTCCAGTCTGAACTAAGGGTGCTGTTCTCTACTTTGGGAGCTTGAGGTCAATTACAGGAGCCCCTGAAAAGATAGTTGACCTCCTAGGATGGGACAGAAAAAATATAGTTGTGCAGGGGTTCAGGCTTCTAATGGGATGGGGGGAACCTTGCAGATAAGCTCATTCAACTCTTTCAGACCAGGTGCTGGGACCCTAGCCAGTTACACATGAAATCTGTATCAATACTTGATGAACAGTGAATAAGCCTGGATTGAGAATGTATTTGAAAAGATTGTGAATAAGTCAAGGTTTCAGGATCACAGTCACTTTTTAAATTGCAGACAAGATGTTTTCTGCCTAAAATCATTTTTCTCCTAACTTTGAAAAATAGAATATTTTTTAAAAGAATATCCAGCTGTGACTATATCTCTTAATATTTCCAAGAGTTATTAGACTGTTTTTTTCCAGGTCTATTGAGATATAATTTAAAAAGATTGTTTAAGGTGTACAACACAATGGTTTGCTATACATACACATTGTAAAAAGATGACCACAATAGGTTAATCAGCATACCCATCAGCTCACGTAATTGTACATATTTATCTTTTTATGGCAAGAGCATTTAAGATCTACCCCTTAGCCACTTTCAAGTATATGATATGGTATAGTTAACAACAGTCACCATGTTGTATAATAGATTCCTAGAACTTATTCATCTTATAACTTGAAGTTTGACCAAACTATTCCCATTCTTTTCTCTGTTACTATGAGTTTGCCTTTTTTCTTTTTGTTTGCTTGTTTTAAGATTCCACATATAGGTGAAATAATAAAGCAATTGTCTTTTCTGTCTGACTTATTTCACTTAGTGTAATGCCCCCAAGGTCCATCCATATGCACAAGTGGCAGGATTTCCTTCTTCTTCTTTTTTTTTTTTTTTTGTGACTGAAATATTCCTTTATATATCATATTTTTAACCCATTCAGCTGTTGATTGACATTGAGGTTATTTCTGTGTCTTGGCTGTTGTGAATAAAGCTGCAATGAATGTGAGAGTGCAGATGCCTGAGACAGTGATTTCATTTCCTTTGGATATGTGCTTAGAAGGGGGAATTCTGTATCATATGGTAGTTCTAGCTTTAATTTTTGGAGTAACCTCTATATTGTTTATTTTCCATAAAGGCTGCACCAATTTACATTCCCACCAACAATGTTCTAAGGTCCCTTTTTCTTTTCTTTTTTTTTAAGATATGATTTATTTATTCATGAGATCACAGAGAGAGGGAGAGAGAGGCAGAGACACAGGCAGAGGGAGAAGCAGGCTCCATGCAGGGAGCCTGACGTGGGACTTGATCCCGGGACTCCAGGATCATGCCCTGGGCTGAAGGCAGGTGCTAAACTGCTGAGCCACCCAGGGATCCCCATAAGGTCCCTCTTTCTCTGTAGCCTCAGCAAAACTTGTTATTGCCTATCTTTTTGATGATAGCCATTCTAAAGGTGTGAGGCAATTATTTCTCATGCTTTCAATTAAATTTCCTTGATGATTAGTGATGTTAGGCATCTTTTCATGTAGCTTTGGTCATTTTAGTGTCTTCTTTGGAAAAATGTCTTTTGAGGTCCTCTGCCCATTTTAAAATTGGATTATTTATTTATTTTTGCTATTGAGTTATAGGAGTTCTTTATATATTTTTGATATTAACCCCTTACCTATAATATGATTTGCAAATAACTTCTACTCTGAAGTTACCTTTTGGTTTTGTTGATTTTTTTTTTTTTCTGTGCAGAAGCTGCTTAGTGTAACATAGCCCCATTGTTTATTTTTGCTTTTTTTTGCTTGTGCTTTTGGTGTCATATTCAAAAAGCCATCAGCAAGACTAGTGTCAAGGAGCTTTTCCCCTATATTTTCTTGCAGAAGCTTTACAGTTTCAGGTGTTACTTTTAAGTCTTTAATATAGTTTGAACTAATTTTTGTAAGTGGTACAAGATAAGGGTCTCCAATTTCATCCTTTTGCATGTGAATATCCAGTTTTCCCAACATCATATATTAGAAAGACTATCTTTTCTCTATTGAGTATTCTTGACTCCCTTATTAAATATTAGCTGGCCATATATGCATGGACTTATTTCTGGACTCTCAGTTCTGTTCCTTTGGTCTACATGTCTGTTTTTATGCCATTACCATACTGTTTTGATCATTATGGCTTTGTAGTTTAGTTTGAAATTAGGAAGCGTGATGTCTCCACCTTTGTTCTTCTTTCTCAAGATTACTTTGGCTATTCAGGTCTTTGGTTCCACACAAATTTTAGGATCCTTCCTTCCTTCCTTCCTTCCTTCCTTCCTTCCTTCCTTCCTTCCTTCCTTCCTTCCTTCCTCTGTCTTTCTAAAGAAAAAAGAAAAAGAAAAAGAAAGCATGAGAAGGTAGGGGAGGGGCAGAGGGAGAGGGAGAGAGAGAATCTCAAGCAGGCTCCACACCCAGCATAGAGCCTGATGTGGGGCTCAATCTCACAGCCCCTGAGATCATGACCTGAGCCGAAATCAAGGGTTGGATACTCAATGACAGCCTCCCAGGTGCTCCAGGATTGTTTTTTTCTATTTCTGTAAAATATGCCACTGGAATTTTAATAATTTAATAATAAGAATAAAATAATTGTAATAATAAATAATAATAATTGAATCTATAGATGGATTTTTTAATAGATGGATTTAAATAGTATGGACATTTTAGTAGTATTAATTATTCTTTTTTTAAAAAAATTTTTTATTTATTTGTGATAGTCACACACACACAGAGAGAGAGGCAGAGACGTAGGCAGAGGGAGAAGCAGACTCCATGCACCGGGAGCCCGATGTGGGATTCGATCCCAGGTCTCCAGGATTGTGCCCTGGGCCAAAGGCAGGGACTAAACCGCTGTGCCACCCAGGGATCCCAGTATTAATTATTCTAATCCATGAACTTGGGACATCTTTCCATTTATTTGTATTTTCTTTAATTCTTTCATTAATATCACATAGTTTTCAGTGTAGAGATCTTTCACCTTCTTGGTTAAATTATTCCTCTTTATTTTATTGTTTTATTTATTTTATTCCTATTTATTTATTGTTTATTGTTCCCACATAAATGGGATTCTTTTCTTTATTTCTCTTTTAGATATTTCATTGTTAGTGTATTAAAATACACCAGCTTTTATTGAACTCAGAGACCAGCAGAGTGCCCACCCAGGGAACTGCTCCAGGGTAGCCTTCACATTTGTAGAATAATTGAATGACCAGATCATGAACTGTGTATGGAGCCTAGGAATGGGGCCTTCATCACCCCTTTTGGCACATCTATAATACAGCACTTATTGCATTGAATTAAAACCTTGCTGACTTATCTGGTTCCCTTAGGAAGCTGTGAACTCTCAGACCTGGGTCTGGTGTAGTAGCTGGCATGCAAACTGAGGCAGCAAAAGTTTCTTGCCTGTGTGGGTAAGCAGGAATTTGACAGATTTTCCCTTAAATGATCATGTGCTTACTATGTGTCAGGTACTGTGCTTGTTCTGTGTCGTCCATGGGACAGAGTCCCTGATTTTCCAGGTAGAAGGGAAATAGACTCTAACATGGGGCAAGGATTGCCCAGCACACTGGCTCACCAAGCAGCCTTCTGATTCTTAATTTGGCTCCTAGTATCTTGATATCAGGAAAGTAGACACAAGAATGCCATATTTGGTAAGTTATATGTTCCACAGGGAATCTGAAGCTGCATCCCATCCAATGCATCAATTTCTTGTGAGTTTGGTAATCAACAGCCAGGTCTCAACTCTGAGCCCTCATAAAATTGGGTGTCTGGCTCTACAGACACTTTAGAGGTCCTGTCTAAGGAGTGTGAGGGATTTTTCTGTTTTGCCTCCATAGACTTCACTTTGTAAATTAAGCAGTGGTCCCCAAACTTCATTGAAGAAACTATCACCTTGCTCAGAGTCTTTATGCTGGAGTCAGCAAGACATGGAGATCTGACAGCAGTCTGGGCTCTCCTGACAGAGAACACAAGGATGCCTTTAGTCTGTTGATGTGGTTAGAAGTTGAGTGAAGGAGGATGAAAGCCAGTGACAGAAAGGCAGTATGCAAAAGACTGAGGTATCATTTCTGAGTTAATCTAATCTGTTTCTAAGGATTTGAGATTGAGGTCAGGAATCTTGAGTCTACTTCTCCATCTTTTAGCATCTAGGGTGCATAAGTTACTATCCATTTTGCTCAAGGGAAATTTTGGAGCCATGAGGCAATGCCCCGTGACGTAGTAATTTCTATGGTTCGGCCATGTCTCATCCCAGCCTGGACCCCAAACCTGGCAGCATCCTGTCCATCTCAGGAAGTGAAACTTCTTATTGTGTCAGGCAAGCATGTTGCAAAATGCATGTATCAAATCCTGTCTTTTCAAGGAGACTACTCAGGCCACAGCACTTCCTTCTAGTCCCTAATCAACAGAAAATGTCTCACTACAGAAACAGTTGCACTGGGGGAGGGCCTGGAAGAGTGATGATGTAGTGATTTAGTTTTGCAATGCAAACTCAAGGAAATGGAACAAGCAGAAGCGACGAGTTGGCAATGCCAGGATGGAGTCAAAAGTTTTGGGGGGGATTCTTCAGCTTTTGAGTCACTCAAGCCCTTCTCATCTGCAAGTTACCCTCTACACTGGCAGATCATTTCTTCAAGACAAGAGACTGGCATTTATTCAGAACAGCAAGTGCCTTGGTACTGTCTTATGTCTGATCTTAAGCTTCTAGCCTCTTTTAACAAGATTGGCCTCACCCAAATGGTCTTCGATCATTTTGAATAAGAAGAGAAAATAATCGTGGGTTAGTTCTTATATTATCATGTGTAATTATAGTAATATCGAGTCTCTGTCATTGGCCATTTCATTTTTGTTGACTGTTTGCACAGAAAAGCATTAAGCCATGACTATCCCCACCATTTTCTCCAAGTCTCATCTCATCCTGGCATTGACTCCCTAATACTATTCTTAAGTCTGTCATGTCTTTCCACCATTTCTATGGGTCTTTCTGGTATCTTAAAGTATTTACAATGTCCTGTGTAGCCATGGTTGTCTCCATGGATACCTCTCTCCTATTCTTTCTGTTTGAGGGGTTATTTCAGATTGGAGAGTCTAATTTTAGTTTTGAGACCTCTGCTCTTCCTCTTATAGCATCCTCTCCATGGAGTCTGCCCCTCTCCTGGATCCAGTTACTCAGAGCAGACAGGCAGGTTCCAAGGTTGCTCTATTCTCCTCCCTGGTCTAGAACAAGAAAGACTCAAACATATGATCAAGCTGCTGAGCCTAGTGAGATATGTGGTCTGCAGAGACTTCTCTCTATTGGCTAAGTCATTATTCCATCTCTGAAAGGCCAATGAAAACTTGTCCTTCCTTTGGATTCAACAGTAAAAGCCCTTTGGTATGTGAGGTGGATGCCAGGACATTTCTACTCTATATCTTTTCTTACACATAATGGGTAAAAGATAACCACAAACACAAGGCTCTCATGATACTTATACTAGGAGTCTGGAAACATTATGTATAGGGACCAGATAGTAAATATTTTAGGCTTTTGTGGGTCATAGTGTGTCTGTTGTAACTACTCAAGCCTGCCATTATTGTGAGAAAGTGTAGATAGATAATACATAAATCAGTGGGCTTAACTGGATTTGGTCTGCAGGTCATAGGATACAGGCCCCTGTGTTATATCATTGTGTTAGACCATATTTCTTGGATATAAATTTAGAAACAATACTAAAAAAAAAACCCTGTCCTTTATTGAGTACCAGGCACTTTTTTTTTTATTGTCTTATTTAATTTTTGCAACAAACTTTAGGGTAGATAATATTGACCCATTTCACCTATGTGAAAACCAAGACTGACAGATAACTTAAGACCAAACAAACAACTAGTAAATACTGAAACCATGACTCAAACATGGTTTAGTTGAACCTAAACCAGATCCTTTTTTTTTTTTTTTTTAAATCACTTTTAGTTGTTACAAGCATTTTTTTGCTCCTGTTTTATGCTGGCCACAGTGTTCATCTGCAGACTTCTTTCTCAATAATTCAATTATATTCTAAAGGGGGATGCCTGGGTGGCTCAGTGGTTGAGCATTTGCCTTTGGCTCAGGGTGTGATCCTGGAGTCTGGGATCGAGTCCCACATTGGGCTCCCTGCATGGAGCCTGCTTCTCCCTCTGCCTATGTCTCTGCCTCTCTGTGTGTCTCTCATGAATAAAAAAAATAAATGTCTTAAAAAAATTATATTCTAAATGACATTAGCTTGGCAGATTGACGTATCTCTGCATCTCTGCCCATAAATGTTTCCACACTGTCCTCTTAGGATTAGGGTAAACTCTGTTCCCTTGTCCTTCCTCCTTTTCCCACCTGGCTGTGACATGTTGTGTGAATTTTCTTCTTTCTCCTTCTCTCAGGGTAGCATTGGGACTTTCCAGATTGGGTGTTTAGTTCTCTCTCTTCTGTTTTCTGAGTTTCTTCCTTATTCTTTTCCATGTTCTCACCTGCAGCTCTCTTGTTTGATTTCCTTTATCCTTTCCTTTTTCTTTAAGATTTTGTTATAGCACTGTCAAAAAAATCTCTTTGGAGTTACTACCCCTGGAATCGTACGCTTTAAAAAAAGTAATGCTTAAAAATACTTTGCTCCTAAAATCTGTGATGAAATACTTCTCTCCTAAACTGTCTGTGGTGTGTGTATTCTACTTGCTGATTATTACATAATTAAATGTGATTTGGCCATTTCCTTCCAGGACTTAAATTAATTTCACTTCTTCAATTACTTCCTCCTTGTTGGCTGGAACTGAGTTTTCTATCTTCTGGGAATAGAAAGGTCTTAGCAAAGCCACTCAGGATTTGTTGGGTGCAATGGTCAAGACTATGACCCAGACTCTAGGTGGTTGGTCTCACCTAATTACTGAGCAATGTGGAATAAGAAAGTCTGACTGTATAAAGATATTATAAAAATTCTGCCCATAATTCAATACAATGGATAGATATTCCAGAATTCAGCAACCTCTGACTTGGGATTCCTTTTTCTCCTTGGTAATAGAGGGTTGGAAACTCTTCCAATATGTAGTAATGAATCTATGAAGCTGCCACACATGACCCATTTTTCAAAGTAGGTTTTCACAAGGGAGGATGTTTGATATGATAGTTCCAGAAATGATTTATGAAAGTTAACTAATGACATGTGCAAGCAGAAAGTTATATGTTAGAACTGGTAGTGATTTAAAAAATATCCTTCTTAGGCTTTTTGTTAATATACCTGCTCATTTTGAGAGTTTCAAATAATACAAAAGTATTTAAACTAAAAAGGAGAAGCCCTTCACTCTCTGTACTCCACTGCCTCTCTCACTGGATAAGCCATGTCACCAGAAAGTATCCCAGTCACTGCCACCCAAGTACTCACCCATCCATTCATTCGTTAACCACCTCAGTTCTTCGAATAGGTCTTTTTAGAGCACTTCCTGACTGCCTGGGATTTGACCATTTCTCTCCATCTTCATCATTATAATTCAAGCCATTCTTCCTTCTTACCTAGGTCATTTAAATCATCTCCTAATTGGTTTGCTTGCTGACATGGAAACCCCACCCATCCATTCCCTATACATCAGCTACAGGGATGTTTCTACAAAGCAAATCTGGTGACATGAAGCCTGTGCTCACATCTTATCATTGACTCCCTATCTTCTTCATGGAGGAGTCCAAGCTCCTGAGCATGGCAAGCAAAGTCCACCATGAAATCCCCTGCTCTCCTCTCCTACTGCACACTTGAGCTCTCCCAAACTATTTGTACTCCCTTGAATGCAATAATATTCTTTCTAGCCTCTGTGCTTTTGCAAAACCTGTTCTTTTTACCTGGACCCTTCTTCTCCTCTTTGTTTGTCCATTGCCTAATCCTTCAAAACTCAGTTCATACTTTGCCTCCTCCATGATATGCTCCTTCTCAAGCTAGAATAGGTGCCCTTCCTCTGTGCTGTGTGCCTCTAATACCCTTTACAAACCTCCCTCATTATGTTTTATTTGCTCATCTCCCTTACTAGTAACATACCTGTTGCAAGAATGGGATTATAGCTCTTATCTCTATGCCTGGCACATGACAGTGTTCCATGAATGTTGGCTGACCAAATGAAGGAAAGTCAGGAATGATCATGCTGCCACTCTCATGGCTTCCATCTTAAGCAACTTTCCTCTATTTCCTTAGAAAAGAATATCTTAGATCAAAAACAGAGACTCACCAGAAGTGCAATGTTCAGCTCTGAATGAATTCCTCAGTAAGCAGCCTTATTGATAATAGAGGTGGCAGGTAGGCCCCAAAGACTCGTAGAGATTTCTGGGCCTGACCAAGGGTGCTGTTCTCTTGGAGAAGTGTAGTTCCTGCCACAAAGGCACAATGAACACCTTGCTGGCTTTAGTCAGAGTCAGTGTCCATCTGCTCTTCTGGGGGAATCCTCAGCTTTTTATGAAGTTTTCTGGGATAGGGAGGTGATAAGAGCTGTGATAGTGTTCGGGATAGGGAGGTGATAAGAGCTGTGTTCTCTTGCTCTGTGTTTCACCAGAATTGCCTCAGGAGGTAAATTTTTGAAGAGACACTCCCATTTTCCCCCAAAAGGCAGTTTTGAAGTATTACTTGAGGACTTTTCCAAATTCCTCTGAGAATTTGGGAGTTCCAGAAAGATAAAATCAGAGGTGATAATACATCAGGATAAGTAGCTTTTGAAATGACTTCCATCATTTCAAAATGTAAGGTGTATTTGTGTGTGCGTGTGTGTGTGTGTGTGTGTGCGTGTACACAGAGAAAGGAGAACAAAACTATACAAGACATGGTACTCATCCTTAAAGCGTTTTTGCAAATGCCTACAATTTAAGGCAGAATATGGCAAGTGTTATGAAGTGTATAAACTGCCACAGAGGGTTGTCTACCCTTTCCTCTACATGTGCTCAGGGACGTGGCCACGAGAGAGGAAGGAGAGAAACATATGATTTGGCTCTCTGTGAACTGAGGATGCTCTAGGCTGCACACTGATATGCTGTTTGGGAATTTGTGGGTTCATGTTGGAAGGATTGTTTACTGCAGAGCAGAGGGAGGACCTGAGAGTGCCAGGAAAGGCATGAGGCAGAGCCTCCTCACTCTGGACAAAGGACTGTAGGAAAGAACTAGGCTGGCCTTGGCAAACTGGGCTGTGGACTAGTGTCTTCATGTGGTCATTGTTGCTGTCTGGATTGAAACCTTGAAAGAAATGGATATTCACTGTCAGACATCCTGGGGACAGGGGACAGGGGACAGAGGATGCTGGGACAGGAGGAGGGCCCTGGTGGGTGAGTGGTTAATCTTTCTCTGTTAGGCCTCATGGCAACTAGGGCCAGGATCCTGGGCCTTGGACCTTCCTGGAACTCACCTTGGTGGGGGGGTTGGGGTATAGAAGTGGGGAAACTGGGAGTGAGAAACATCAGGAATGAGGCAGGGAAGGAGGCCCTGGACATGGTCTGGGGGTAGCCACACTGCCCATGGCAGTATTAATTCCCTTCTTTCCTCTTCAAGCAGCTAGCCTCATTGAAGGCAGGAAGTTGGTCTCAGAGATTTAAGGGAGGGTGACATCCCCTCTCCAGGGCTGATGTGACAGAAGCAGTTAGGAGGCATTGTGTGCCCAGCAAAGCAACCACCTCATGAATGGTCCCTGAGAATAGGGGCCTGGGTGCCTTTGCTCACTGCAGTATTCCCAGACACTAGAGCAGTGTCCAGCAGGTAGCTGATTCTCGGTGCAGGTGCAGTTTGATTGACATGAATGAATGAATGAATGAATGAATGAATGAATGTCACAAGCAGCAGTCTGAATGTGGTAGCCTGAGGTGAAAGTCAGAGGGAGGATTCTGAGACAGTGTCTTAGGGACTCTCAGAAGGTCATCACTGGGAACACATCCAGGGAGATACATATCTGTTTCTGTCCTCATAGTTGGATATAAGGCAAATTTGACCCCTACTGAAACCTGGGCATGTTGTGTGTGGTGGATGAATTAAAAGGAGTAGAATGTGTCATTCAGAATGAACTAACTTGGCATGTGGATTATTTTGGGCTGAAGGCAATTAGGCTCTAAGCTCAGCTTGTTACCTCTCTTGTAACTACCTAAAATAATTTAGATAAGTGGCCTGTAACAGAGAGAGGGTTGTTACCAGAGGGAAATTTTATCTGAAAGACTTTTCTGCATGGCAAGGCAAACATCTGATTACCAAACACCTGCTCTTCTTATTTGCCTGTGAATTGCCCTCTGAAGCCCCAGGCCCCTCTCCCTTTCCCTAGCTCAGAATGGCATACATAAACCCTCCATTGCCTGACTGTCTTATATTTTTATGGGGCTCCTATACAAATGAAATTAAGTTTGCTTTTCTCCTGTTAATCTTTCTTATGTCAATTTAACTATTAGACCAGTGAACAAACCTAGAAGAGAAGGGAAATTTTGTCTGTACAGAATCTTCACCACTGGCCTTCCCTTTAGGAGCCCAACTTCATCTTCCCTCTCCCCAGAAGTCTACTTCAGCAGAGCATCAGGAAGGTTTGTACTGTGCAAAGGGAGGCATAAAGAAATGAGTATGGGGGCCCCTGCCTCAAGACATGATACGAAGGGGAGTGACTCAGTGTGTGCATTGGGGAATCAATCACAGGAGGGCTCTGAGTACCTGAGTGGCTCACCCTCGGCTAGTCCAGGTGGCTAACATTGTTTGCCTTCAGTTGAGGCCTGTCCATGTCTGTAGTTGCATAATGCTTATGGACTGGGGAGCATAGAGTTCATAACTGTGTTTGTGATGGACTCTAGATACCCCTCTTTAGGGGAAAGGCTCCCCCTATGTCCTTGGGTTTGGGGTGGATCCATGACCTCAGTATGCCCCACTGTGATGTCATTGGCTAGTTTAGGTGGTGTCTCCTTCTCTGAGACGCTTCCAAGGCTCACATAGCCCAGCCCTGCTGGCACTTTCTTCATCCCTCAGCCCTCTTTCTGTTGCTCATCACATGCAGCACGTAGGCCTTCTGTCTCATCCTTGACTTGGCGGTCTTATCTCAAGATAAACCCCTTGCAAGTTGGTCTTTTTCTCATCAAAGTCTCCTTTGACAACCCCCCCCCCCCACAGCTTTCATTCTCTGTCTCCAATTCCAACCATTTAAAAAAAATGTTAAATTTTTATAGTCTATGTCTTCCTCTGTGAAATTTCTGTTCATGTCTTTTGCCCATTTTATAATTGGATTGTTTGTTTCCTTGCTGTTGAGTTTAATAAGTTCTTTTTTTTTTTAAAGATTTTATTTATTTATTCATAGAGATGCAGAGAGAGAGAGAGAGAGAGAGAGAGAGAGGCAGAGACACAGGCAGAGGGAGAAGCAGGCTCCATGCAGAGAGCCTGACGTGGGACTCCATCCAGGGTCTCCAGATCACGCCCTGGACTGCAGGCGGTGCTAAACCACTGCACGACCGGGGCTGCCCAATAAGTTCTTTACAAATGTTGGATCATACAATGTTCTATTAGTTTCAGGTATACAACGTAGTGATTTGACAATTCTTTTTTTTTAAATTTTATTTATTTATGATAGTCACACACACACAGAGAGAGAGAGAGAGAGAGAGAGAGAGGCAGAGACACAGGCAGAGGGAGAAGCAGGTTCCATGCACCGGGAGCCCGACGTGGGATTCAATCCCGGGTCTCCAGGATCACGCCCTGGGCCAAAGGCAGGCGCTAAACAGTTGTGCCACCCAGGGATCACTGATTTGACAATTCTATACATTATTGATGCCCACCATGATAAGTGTAGTTACCATCTATAAGCTTACAATGCTTTATAGTATTATTAACTATGTTCCTTATGCTGTACTTTCCATCCTTGTGACTTATTTATTTTATAACTGGACCTCTTAATCCCCCTCATCTATTTCACCCGCTCCATCAAGCCACTCCCTTTCTGGCAACCAGTTAGTCTCTGTATTTACAAGTCTGTTTCTCTTTTGTTTATTTGCTTTGTTTTGTTTTTTTAGATTTTACATACAGACCTATAAGTGACATTGTATAGTATTTGTCTTTCTCTGACTTAGCATAATACTCTTTAGGTTCATCCATGTTATTGCAAATGGCAAGATCTCATTCTTTTTTTTTGGCTGAGTAATATTCCATTGTATATGTACATATATAACATATATACATATATATAATATATTATATTACATTTTTTATAAAACTGGATAGCTGCATGCAAAAGAATGAAACAGAACCGTTGTATTATACCATACACAAGAATAAACTTAACATGGATTAAAGACCTACATGAAGGATCCAAAGCCATAAAATTTATAAAAGGAAAAGGCAGTAGATGCCTTAGATGCAGGCTTCAGCAGCATATTTATGGATATGTCTCTTCAGGTAAGGGAGACAAAACCAAAAATAAACAAATGGGACTACACCAAAATAAAAAGTTCTAGCCACTCATTAGCACATTACTCCTGTGTATTTTCTTCTTGCTGTCTGAAATTATCTCTTATCTATTGTTTACTGACAGATGGCTCCACTAGCCTGTGGGTACAATTGGAGCATACTCCTCTTGTCTTATTTCTATTGTATCCCCAGGCCAGGGTGGATGATTAGTAATTTTTGAGTCGAGATTGATCAGATGAGCTATCTGGCTCCTGTCTCAGGTTTCACTCTACACTTTCCAAAGAATGCAGGGTCTGAAAAATCAGTCATTCAGTTCAATGTCTTTGTGGGGGTGGTTTGTGTCCTTGCCTCCCACCTGGTAGAGTGTGCTGCTCTGGCTATCTATGTAGGTTCCCCTGCCCTCTCTTACTTCTTCTTCTTGGGAGTTCCTCCTGAAATTGCTTATTCAGTCTAGAGAATGACTTTGCCCAACAGAATTCTACTCTACATGGGCTTAAGGCAACCAAGGACTCTTGCTCAGATATCTCCTACTGAGTTCTTGACATCAGTTTATGGATGAAGAACAAGACTACTCCAGGGTTAAACCGCAGATTGGGTAGGTTGCAGATTCCCATACAGATACCCAACTTCTGGCTTGAGTTCTCCCTATACTGGGTGTTCAAGTGGAGAGAGGGGAAGGTGTTACTCTGGGCTCCTTAGGAAGCCCAGGACTGAAATCTTAGCCAGGAGCTGTGTTCTTTATAGGAACTTGCTCAGCCAGTCCCAGCACTGGGAGTTGGCTCCTGCCTGACTGTCTTATTATAGATGGCTTCAAGGACAAGGGGACTAGACTGGTATGCGTAGAGGTGAGGGGAAAAGGGAATCAGCCCACAATATTTGCTCTGAACCCACAGCAGCTTTATTGGCTTTGACACAGATTGATTGTCAGACCACATATATTTTATCCTGTGGACAATCAGATCTCAGGAATCAGATTGTGAATTCTGGCAAGTTCCTTGATTCCCTGTTTCCTGAGATTGATTTTTAGGAGATATTATTTTAAAGTATCAAAGATACAATAGGATTCACCTCAGTCTCACTTTGTTTGCTGGACAGGGAAGTTTGCTCTAACTCTTTTAAGTGCTAGTCATAAGGAAAACAATCCTACAAATAAGCAAACAAACTCATCATGTCAATACCCAGAACAGAACCTTTCAATTTAGTCTCCCCCAAGTAATAAGCCTCCCATGTTGGTTAGTAGGGAGTTGCTTTGAGTGTGATTGTTTGGGAACACATCTGACCTTCCTCTCCTAGAGGGCCATGACAAAATTAGCCACCTCTTCTTCTCCTATGACAAATTGCTTATGATCAACACTCAACCAAAAGGCAGAATTATGACTGGAATGAAGGATTCTAGGAGACATTCAGTGGGTGAGTCAAAAAGAAATCAGATAAAGCTCTACTCTCCTATCCTTATTTCTGAAAGTCACACATCTTCCTGGCCAGAGTCTTTATGTTTGAAATGAAGACAACAAGACCTATCTCTTGGGTTTGTTATGAAGATAAACAAGGTCCTATATGTGAAAGCATTAACACAGAAGTGAACCATGATTGACACAGGAAATACTAGTTTGCCTCCCTCCCTCCTTCTTCCCTTCACACTGAGAGTGGCCTCCTTTTTACTATTGACGTGGAATCTCTGATAGTAGTGAAAGTCCAACAGGGATTACTGGTTATATGTGAATATGTGTGCATTAAGACTGGAAAGTGGGGAAGCCCAGGTGGCTCAGTGGTTTAGGGCCACCTTCGGCCCAGGGTGTGATCCTGGATACCCAGGATCGAGTCCCACGTCAGGCTCCCTGCATGGAGCCTGCTTCTCCCTCTGCCTGTGTCTCTGCCTCTCTCTCTCTCTCTGTCTCCCATGAATAAATAAATAAAATCTTAAAAAAAAAAAAAAAAAAAAAGACTGGAAAGTGTCGGGCAGCCCGGGTGGCTCAGCAGTTTAGCGCCTGCCTTTGGCCCAGGGCATGATCCTGGAGTCCCGGGATCGAGTCCCACATCAGGCTTCCTGGATGGAGCCTGCTTCTCCCTCTGCCTGTGTCTCTGCCTCTTTCTGTGTCTCTCCTGAATAAGTAAGTAAAATATCAAAAAAAAAAAAAAAAAAAAAGACTGGAAAGTGTCAACTGACAACATTCATTCATAACTCACTTGTCCTGAGGCTGCAGTGGGATGGGGAATCTTGTTCCCCAGTATGCATCACTGTCCCTTTGTTTCATTGGTTCCATGGGGCCTTTGTCCAAGGAATGGACCCCCCATGGGCTCACAAGACATGGGCTTCCTGAGTTTTTCAGCATCCTTAACAATTTAGTATCATCCATTCTCAAAAAGTATAATTACCTTCCATATAGTATTTTCAGTATTGCTAGGAATACAAAGATGAATTAAACATGGGTACCTCTCTTCAGGGAACTTACTTTGAATACCAGGAATTAATAGTAGTTGCTGAGAAGAGACGCTCCTTTTTGCTACCCTCAAAGCTACATACCTCTTGGAAAAACTCCATTTAGGCAATCATGCACATAGATATCCTCCTTTCTAACCGCTGCTTCCTGCCTTCTCACTCCAATATTCTCAAAGGGCCAATTATTCAACCTTATCAGGACCTCTAGCCCATAGACATCCTCCCTCTCTATCTGTCCTGCTTTTGCTTCCTTATTTAGCCAGTTTAGTTAATATGCTCCATCTCTTCAACCATTTTCTTACTGGTCTTCTCAGCAGCCTTTTCCTTTTTCTTTCTTCCCTAGCACATCCTAGGCAAAACCCCAGGCTTGGTTATATTGGTGATCTGCTTCTTCTGCATCTCTACAGGGGCTGCTAGGGGCTGTTGGGGAAAACTACCTAGCCTCAGAGATGACTGCCACTTGGATGCATGGGTACCACCACCTACTGGGCTCTGGCATTGTGTGGCAGTCCTATTAAGCTCTCCTAGTCTGCTGTGCACAGCAGTGATTTCAAATACTCACCATTTACCTCAAATCCTAACCCTAATTCTTTCCCTCATACTTCGTCCTAAAAATAGACATCATCATATGAGATCTCCTGAAACTTTTCCTTTGCTTAAAGAGAGACAGAGAGAGAGAGAGAGAGAGAGAGAGAGAGAATGAATGGGGAGTCGGGAGAAGCAGAGGGAAAGGGAGAAGCAGACTCCCTGCTGAGCAGCGAGCCTGATGTGGGGCTTGATCCCAGGACCCTGGGATCATGACCTGAACCAAAGACAGACATTTAACCTACTGAGCCACCCAGGTACCCTATCCCTCAGCATTTCCTACCACACTTCCAACTTGCATCCCACCCAACCCAGCAATCTGCTCTCTTATTGCTGGAATAGGAAGCTCTCTATCCTACATGGGCTCTTCCACCCAGGTCCTGAACGTCCTGACCCATTGTTTTATAATAAAAATTTTATCTGGTTTTTGTCCCAGATTGCTATCAGAGAACCTCTGAAACTCTTGGAACTTTTGACTCTTGGCAGTGCTCTTAGATAACTTCAGGATGGAGGCTAGTCTCCCAAAAGACCAACCATGTAATTAGATGATTGGGGCTTTGAGCCACGATGATATCAGTCAACTCTTCTCCCCGCCTCCTGAGAGGGAAGAAGTGGGGGGCTGGAGATTGAGTTCACTCATGTGGCCAATGATTTAAACAATCATGCTTAACATAATGAAATCTCAGGAAAACTCTGGACATTGGAACTTGGAGAAGCTTCCTTATTATTGAACACAGTGATGTACTGGGAGAGTGATGCATCCTGATTCCACATAGAGAGGGCATGGAAACTGTTCTCTCCCAGGCTTTTTCTCTATGTCTTGGCATTTGGCTGGTTCTCTTGATTTGTATCCTATATAATAAAATAATAATAATAACAGCACTTTCCTGAATTCTGTGAACCTTTCTAATGAATGAAAAAGCCTGAGGGGGTCTTGAGAACTTCTGAATTTGTAGCCAGTCAATTGGAAGTGTGGGTGGTCTCTGGCCAGGACAGTCTTACTGGGGATCATGCTCCTTAATTTGTGGGAACTGCACTAACTCTGGATGGTTATTGATAGGATTGAATTGAAATATACCCAGTTAGAGTTGAAATGGAATACCTATCTTCTCAAGGACCTTGGTGTTTTGGTTTCTGTCTTTCTCCCTCATCTTTGACCTTTTACTTTTTACTGGCTCCTTCTTACCAAACCCTCTCATGCCTTGCTTATCTAAGTCAAATCAAAACAAAACAAAACTGCTTTGTTTCTCTTAAAAAGTGCCTTTGCTTGTTTTTCCTCCTACTCCTCAATCTTCCATACTTTTGCTTCCTTTCTCCACTTGGTTAAAACTTCCGACCTTGTCACCACAGTCAATGATCATTTTCAGCCTTTACAAACAAACAAACAAACAAACAAACAAACAAACAAAGAACCTCTTGATTTCTCCGCAGTATTTCACACTATTGAGCATTTTCTTCTTAAACTACAACCCCCTCCTGCCCCAGTTTCTGCAACTCTACTCAACTTTTCCTCCAGCCATTCCTTTCCCAGTTTCCTATCTAGTCTTCTTCTGTCTGTAACTATGCCAAACTGCACCCATTTTCCACTTCTCACCCTCCTTTTTTAATTCCTAGCCCATGAAAGTCTCACCATCCACCCAAATACCCAGAGAATCACCTTGAGCCCTTTACCTCATTCACCACTTCAACCTCATGTCTAATGAACCACCGTGCTTGGTTCCTTTTACTTCCCAAATACCTCATGTCTCTGTACATTTATACTCTCTGCTTCTGTTACTCCCCAGTCCAGATGACAACCTCCAGCTCACTTCCTCAGTAGTTTCCTTGGTTCTAGTTGTGTGACCCTCCAACCTGTTCACTACCCTACAGCTAGAGTAGTATTTCTAGAACAGATGCAATCATCTAGGTCCAGAGCCTATATGGAGCTTGCCCAATGGCAAGTGCCAGTGAATTTCTGTTGAATGAGTGAATGAATGAATGAATGAATGAATGTTATGTCCTTGCTGAAACCCTTCAGTAGTTTCCCATGGCTCTTAGGTTCCAAGCTCCTGGTTCTAGTCCTCTTGACCTGGCCCTTGCACACTCCCCTTCTTGTCCTTGAATGTATCATGCCCATCCTCCTTCTATCTGCAACATTCCTCCCTTCCTTTGGCTGGGTAAATGTTATTCATCCTTACATCTCAGCCTTCATGGGCTCTTTCCTGCCCCACCTGCCATATGTCCTAATCACTTCCTGCTCCACCTATTATATACTTATTACATTGCATTGCAATTGTTTGCAGTACTGATTTATACACCCACTAGCGGTATCTCAACATCCTCATCACTCCACATTCTTGGCAACATTTGATGTAGCCAAACTTTTAATATTTTGATAATTCATTTAGTATAAAATGGTACCTTCCTATGCTTTAATTTCCATTTTTCTAATTTTTAATGAGGTGGAGCATTTTTTCAAATGTTTCCTAACCTTTTTGTATTTACTTTTTTTGTGAAATGCATTTACTTTTCCTGCTGGATTTTTTTTTTCATATTTATTTGTAGGAGTTCTTTATGTATTCTGAATACCAATCTTTTGTGAGATGTATTTGTTGCAAATTTTATATCCCAGTTTGTGGCTTGCTTTTCTACTTGACAGAGACTGTTCTAACTGACCATGACTCTTTGTGAACTAAGAGTTAACAACATCAATTTACATTTTGATAGTATCTTTAGCTTGTTTTAGATGAATTGTTGATTGCATAGGCTGAAGATTTATAATTTGAGGGGGAGTTGGCTGTTGTCCTTGATGGTCTGACTTATTTCAAAGTTACAGGTTACAGGTAGGGTTGTTTTTTTTTGTTTTGTTTTGTTTTGTTTTGTGAAATAGTCTGGATTCTCAAAAAAAAAAAAAATGTTGGCTTGTATAATGCTGCGAAGTACTGGGCCACTCGTCTGTAAAAGTAGGCCTGAGAAATAATTTGAGCTACTTTATAGAGGGACAGTACTGACATCTACCTCTGTCTTAACTGGCTGCTCAGATATAGATAGGAGGTGATGAGAGGAGTAGGATTTAAAAGTAGGTACTGAGCTATGTGTGATCTGGTTGATCTATAACCCAGAAGACTGAGCCAATGGATCTCAAGAAAGAGGGATGGGCATTTATTGATCCCACTATGTGAAGAGCACTATGATAAGCACTGGAAAAATGAAGCTGAGTGAGAATTGGTCTTTGATATTAAGAGGCTGACAGGTTTTGGGGAAGACAGACAAAAATATTTAATAAAAATATTTAATGTTACAAATGTTCCAACGAAGTTATATTCAAGAGATCAAGAGGAGGGTTGGTTGATTGAGTCTAGGAGAGTGGGAGAGCACATTCCAGAGCAGCTGCTACTGGTACTGAGTCTTGAAGAAGAGTACATGAGAGGGGTGGGGAGTGTCAGGCAAAAGGACTTCAGGTAGCGTCTCTGCAGGAAATGATGAAGGATAAGACCAGGAAATGGGTAAGGGACCAGATTAAGAAGGGCCTCATACAGTAGGCTAAGGAGATCTGAGTGACACAGTCAGTTTTGCATTTTAGTAAGTTCATTTTCACACTGTAGCATAGAAAAGACTGGAGCTGGGCCAGGCTCAAAGCAAGGATACAGAAAGTCTGGGGGAGGTGATGAGGCCCTGAAATAAGGCAGCAGTGGTAAGGAGAGAGTGGAAGAGACAGAGCTGAAATTTTTCCACAGTAAAATCGGAATGGACTTAGTGACCAATTGGATAGGAGTGTGTGTTCAGGAAACAAAAATTGAGGATAACTTTGAGACTTCTAAGTTGACCTACTAAAGTGGCATTATCTAACACCACCTGGAAGCCAGGCAGTTGATCAGCTTTCCTTGTTTATTTGCTTTGGACAGAGTGATATAAGAGGAGTTACTGCATTAAAGTTTGGATATGTGAATTTGGTATGCCTTCAGGATTTATAAGCAAATTTCCTCAGATGGTGATTGAATATGTCTGTGTAGGATAAGGAAATAAGAACTATTTGGCTGGTAATGTACAGTTGCAAGTGGTCATTGTATTTCCCAGAACTTAGAGAGAATAGCTAAATGGAGAGAGCAATCCTAAAGGAGCAGGGTGAGGAACTAGGGGAAAAAATGCTCTCATATCACCTCTCTGCCTCTGACTTCCTCTCAGTTTCTCCTGTTGGCTAAACCTGATTGAAAGCCATGGAGCCCTGTGGATGTAGTCCCATATAGGTCAGCCTCCTATGGACCAGAGCAGGATGGAAAAGGGTGATAGAGGATCTGGGGGTTCAAAAGGAATATATCCAGGACAACCAGCATCTGAGAGCAGGTAGTACAAGAATCGTCAGTAAAGGAGACTAAGGAGCTAGAGGTCAGAGGAAAAACCAGGCAACTTAGAAGCCAAAGTGAAAAGGAAGTGGAAATGGCCAATGGTGCCCAATGTTGCAGAAGTCAGGCGAGACAAGGATTGAGTCCATTGGATGTGAAAATTAGGAGACCTTCACAAATGTAGTTTTAATGGGGTGGTGGAACCAAGAATCAGCCAGTAAAGCTGGATTAAAAAATAAAAAAGGATTTTCATTTAGCAATATGGATGACTAGTCATGTAGAGTAATTTCTCACAGTAAAAGACATCTGAAAAAGCTGGATAACCTAGTTTTAAGATTTATTTATTTATTTATGAGAGAGACAGAGAGAGAGAGAGAGGCAGAGACACAGGAGGAGGGAGAAGCAGGCTCCATGCAGGGAGCCCGATGTGGGACTCAATCCCTGGACTCCAGGATCGTGCCCTGGACCAAAGGCAGGCACTAAACCACTGAGCCACCCAGGGATCCCCGGATAAACTAGTTTTAAATAAAATATTTTTAAAAGCATGACTGAGCTGATAAGAGAAACAATTTGCTGCCAGATGAAATGGGAAACTTATTCTGCAGCTGAGGGTAAACACTAGAGTAGGCAAAGAGTTGGTTCATTACAAAGGAACAACAATTATAATGATGGCAGACTCTTCAACAGTGATAGTAAAGCCAGAAAACAGTGCAATAATATTTTCATAGTATTGTGAGTAAATGCTATCAACTTAGGGTTGTATACCGAGTAAAATTATCTTCCAAAAATAAGAACCCATGCAAAGATGTTGGTGATGAGAAGATTCATACCAAGAGAACTTTATGAGAGTAGCTTCCAAGGGCGGTACTGCAGGGCAGAGAAAATGACCCAACTAGGAAGGCCTGGGTTATACGGGATGGTGGGCCAAGAAGATGGTCAAGGTTTAAATAAAGCTAAACAAATATTAGCTGTTTAAAATAATAATAATATGTCTAATTTGTAAGGGAACTAGAATTCTGGGCAACAGTAGGTTTGGAGAGGTGAGAGATTAGGGTTAAAGCATTCTGTGGTTCTTTTATTCCTAGTGGAGAGGGAAAATATTGATAATTTTTTTATTTTGTTAAATTAGATATGATGTTAAAAGTTCTTGGAGGTGAGGATTGCCTGGGTGGCTCAGTCAATTAAATGTCTTACTCTTAATTTCAGTTCAGGTCATGATCCTAGGGTCATGGAATTGAGACCTTGAATGAGCTCTGTGCTCAGCAGGGGCTTTGCTTGGGATTCTCTCTCTCCAGCTTCCTCTGCTCCTCCCCTTGCTCTCTCTTTCTCAAATAAAAAAAAAAAGAAAAGAAAAAAAAAAGTTCTTGGAGATGAGCACCAAAATAATAGAGATAAAATATATCATTCCCAAATCAGTAAACAAAACATTAATGGCATAATAAAAACAAAGTCATCTAAGAAGAGAAAAATGAAAAACAGAAGAAGTGGGCAAAATACACAAAATAAGATGGTAGAAGGGATTAAAATATATGAAAAGTCACCATCAAAGTAAGTGAGCTAAACTTATTAGTTAAAAGGCAAAGATTATCAGACTGAATTAAAGAAAATAGAGCTACATTTTACCACAAACACACATCAAGATACATAGTAAAATACAATAAAATAAAGGAATAATAAGTCTGAAAATAAAGTGGTGAAAAGAATATATGTTAGACTAGTTTTAAACAAGATAAAGCTGTTGATTAATAATAAAAGAAATAAGCAGTAAGACAAATCGCATTACTAGAGATAAGTAGGTTCACTCATATTGATTAAAAAATTCCACAAAGAGGGGCATCTGGATGGCACAGTCAGTTAAGCATCTGTCTTTGGCTCAGGTCATAATTCCAGAGTCCTGGGATGGAGCTCCATGTCAAGCTCCCTGCTCAGCAGGGAGTCCGCTTTTCCCTCTCCCTCTGCCCCTTCCCCCATTCATGCTTTCTCTCTCTCTCTCTGCTGTCTCTCAAATAAATAAATAAAATCTTAAAAACCTCCACAAAGATACAAAATTTAAACATGTATACACTAATAATATACAAAAATACTAAAGTAAAAAATGACAGATCCACAAAGAGTCACTGACAAAGTCACCAATACAGTGAGAAATTTTAATACACATCTCTTAGTAATTAAAGGCAATGTAGACCCATATCAGTAAAGAAATAAGAAGCTTGATTGGATGGATATACCTAGAATATGGAATCCTACAACTGGTGCCAGTTTTTCTGTGAAATGAAGATAAGAACTTCAGTCAAATGGAATATACTGTTAGGAGTAAATACGATAAACTGCTTAAGATACTTTGTACAGGGCTTAGTATGTATTAAGCACTTGATAAGTTCTTGATAAATATTTGTAATTTGTTCCCTAAGATGCCACTGGGAGATAGTTGAGAACAAACCAACAAACTCTGTCCCCTTTGAGTCTTTGACAGGTAGAACATCAAAGGGCAGGTCTGAATAAAGACGGTGGAGAAATAGCTGAGGGCCATGGGGGCTGGGAGCACCATTATGGCTTGGGGCAGTACCGGGAAAGTTCAAGGAGGGCATAGTAATGAGATTGAATGTGGTCCTAGCCACTGCTCTCCCTGCCCCTGCTTCTACATGCGCATGTAGTCTCTGTCTCAAATAAGTAAATAAAATCTTTCAAACAATTTAAAAAAAAAATCATGTTGCTTGGCAAGGTATCATTGTCTTACCCCAAGCCTGATTTGAGGAAGAGAATGCTCGTACATAGTAGCTACCCAGGATTATGGCGGCTTCTTTAATTTCCTAAGTCACATTCTTCTATATTTGTCTTTCTGAGGCTTCATCTCAGGATAGCCTTTGAGGTTCAGAGTGGCCCACTGAGTTATTCTAGTCCTAGAAGTTTCCAACACTTCTAAATGACAAAGAGACCTGATGTATGTGAGTGTTTAGTGAGGTCCTAGTGACAGGATGCTTAGGAAACATTTAAAATTCTCCCAGCCTAGAGAGAAATTCTGTGAAAAGATTGGCATTTCCAATTCCAGATATATATAAAAAGATGACATTAGCAGTGAGTTGAGGTGACTCACACTGGGTTTGGGTTTCCAACTGTGGCTTCTCACTTAGATCCATTATAAAATGGCTCCAACTTATTGGGTCACATTCTGAGGACCAGCTTGGGATAGGATAGAGTAATGGTTGATACCCCTGGCACCTGCTTGATGCCTGCCCTAAGCATATGGAGGCTGGAGTATATAGCTTTTAAAAAGCTTCCTAGAATTTTACTTTCCTTAAAACAACTGTACTTGAAGAATTTAAACAGCTAGATAAGGTAACTGTTCAGCAGGTCCAAGGATCTCCCAGGTGGAGGTGGGAAAGGTGATGTAGCATATGTTAAGTTTTTCTCTGAGACAAACTGGGAGATATTCTTAGGGAAGATACCCAATCCTTGAACCTTGAATCATCTAGGAAACCTTGGACTAGTAGGGTAGTCATATCTGTGGAAGCCTAAGAATTCCTAGATCGCTCAACTCCTTTAATTCCCAAAGCAATCCTGTATGATATTAAGGAGCTCTTGCTAGTAAACCTCCAAGTATTTACTGGTAAAGGTGGTGGTATTTTTGGCCTAGTGGTGCAGTGGGGCTGTGAGGTGAAAAGGCAGTTCATTCTAAACCTAATAATTTAATTTATTGTTTCAGAATGTTCTGATGCAATTAAACTGAGGTACAGAAGATAGGTGCTGTTGATGGACAGGGATGCTCTATTTAAGTACGTCCAAGGTGTCTTCAACCAGGATCCTTTCATGATGTAATACATTGGCGCATCTGGGGTCTCTGCTTTCTCTACTTTTTCTTCTTGGCCCTGAAATCAGGACATGGCCACTTTGTCTGGACTGGCCTTCTGAAAGCAAAACATCCTACTTCATCTTCATCATGGATTAGAACTAGTGAGGTCTTGGATGGACAGCAGATGGATCCAAGTGGGATGGATAAAGGCTGTGGAGCAAGATGAAGAATGAAATATGTAGCATTTGATGTTGGAGCTAAGGGAGTGAATGAACATAGAATTGGCAGTGAGTGGGAAGAGGAGAGACCCTCCTGGAGGAGGAGTGGATAGAAAAGGAAGTGCCCATGGGAGAGACAGAGGTGGAATGGTCTGCTGGCAGGCAGGCAGTGGTGGTATATGTGTATGTTTTGCATCCCCATGTACTCGATGAACTCTTTAGAGACAGACCCTAGGCCCTAATACTGCTTCAGTATCTCCAAAGCATAGAGCTGCATGCATGGTGGGTGGGTAAGAAAATGCCCACAGATTCATATTGCCTAGTGTTTCATGGCTGATTTTATATATATAAACATACACATATATATGACATATATATCATGATACATATGTTTGTATATAAAAATGCATAGTTCATCAAGGATTTTTCTACTACTGCTGAGATTTGAGGATATATAAGTTGGATACTGTAGTATTAAAATTCCTAGAATTTTAAAATTAGAATTAAAAAAGTGGGCAGCCCTGGTGGCCCAGTGATTTAGCACCGCCTTCAGCCCAGAGTGTGGTCCTGGAGACCCAGGATCGAGTCCCAAGTCAGGCTCCCTGCATGGGGCCTGCTTCTCCTCTGCCTGTGTCTCTCTGTCTCTCTCTCTCTGTGCCCATCATGAATAAGTAAATAAAATCTTAAAAAAAAAGTATATGAGCTTAGGGTGTGCAATCAGTGCAGAAGAGTTCATCGTAGAAAGTACAGTGCTCTGTGTCTGCTCAGGGATGGATATTGTGGCCCAGATACGACTGCCATCAATAGTGATTTTTTTCTATTTTGATGGTTATGTGGGGTGTATAGCTTAGGAGGCTTGACGTTAGGGTGGGTCTTAGAAGATCATTGGCAGTCTCATGAAGATAGACACACAGTGGGGAGATTTCCCATGGGGCTCATTAGCCACTTGTCCCTTTTGCCTCTGTGCCCAGATTGGGCTCAGGATAGCCTGCAGTGGTGGTCAGCTGTGGGGAGCATGCTGGTATGGAGTTATCAGAAGCCCACTTAATGTCATTCTGGGCTACCTGGAAGGTCTGCTAAGGGAACCAGGCCCTCTGAGGGGCTCTTAGGAAGGAAATATGCCTGTCCATTTAGGGTTTTCTAGATCCAGAGTTTAGGGAGGAATGGTTTAGCTTTAGGCCATGAGCCTCTTTGCTAGGCTGAATGGGACGTACCTGTGAGCTATTGGGCTGGGTCCTGGGGAAGAGAGCCAGGCAGGAACCAGAGGCCAAGAAGCTGATGGGGTGTAGGAAATCCCATCAAACAGGCTGGGCAGCAAAGGTGGGGGCTGAGGTGGGGGAAAATGCAGCACTACAAACCCACAAATTTGTGAGTGGTGGTAACCTTGCACTAATTCTCTGTTTTCTTCCTTTTTAAAGATTTTATTTATTTATTCATGAGAGATACAGAGAGAGAGAGAGAGAGAGAGAGAGAGAAAGAGAGAATGAGGCAGAGTCATAGGCAGAGGGAGAAGCAGGATCCCCGTGGGTAGCCCGATGCAGAACTCGATCCCAGGATCCCAGGATCATACTCTGAGCCAAAGGCAGATGCTCAACCACTGAGCCATCCAGGCATCCCTAATTCTCTGCTTTCTTGATGCATTTTGGGCTCTCTAGTAGCAAATAACTGGGCGGCTTGGGCCTCAGCCATCTCCATAGTGTAAAAACTGCAGCTTCTGAACTGGGCAAGACAAGGCTACTCTGAGTCCTGGTAGGAGGAAACGTGACAACGACAGCAGCAGCAGCAGCAGACAGATTGGCTGATGGACAGACGTGCAGGTGGCTACTCTATTAGATTTGTTTTTTGGGGGACCTCCAAGCAGAGAACCCTCAATGACTGACTGATTCAATGAGAAAGAAATGGAGGCCATCTGTGAGTCAGGCCACCACAGATGCTAAGGGTCTTAGTATCCCATCCAGTGCCTGTATCTTCTTTGCAGCTGGATCTGAGCCTAGTTGGTAAAGGATGAACTGATCAGAGAGGCCTGTTACAGAGCTACCACACATTCTTGTAGGAATGCAGTCACGAAAGCATGCACAGGCAGGAACGCTGTCACTTCCCCTTTCACCACCAGAGCCATGTCTAGGTGAGCTGGCTCTGTCATGTGGGAAACCAGATTGTACTTAGTACATAAAGATAAAGGACTTTGAGGAGCCCATCTATCCTGAGACTCTGTGTCCAGCCCATAGATATTGACAGGTGCCTGTTCATCCAAGGCTGGGTCTCAGGGCAGGCTTGTGGTCTTTTACCCACCTGTGGTATTGTCTAGCTCATGAAAGACTCCTCACCCTCTCTCTGCCTGTAGCAAGTACAGGCCCCAGGCCCTGGCAAGGAGTTGTGGCTGTTTGAGTAACTGATGGAGAAAGTGAACCAAAAAAAAGTTATCCAAATGGCATTTCCCTTGGGATGGGGGAGGGGGAAGCTTAATGTCACATGACTCCCATTTACATTTTTCAAACCTGTTCCCAAAGCTGGACATGCCATGGAGGAGGGGCTGCTGAGTAGACAATCAAGAAGGAGCTCTGCTAAGGGGCCCCAACACCTGGCCTGACCAGAGAAACACCTGGCTTCACTCATGGCTTATGTTTTAGATACTTGTGTTGACTCATTTCTGTTTAATCTTACAGAAACCCATTTCCTATGACGAGCCTGGACTGGTTACTTTCAGTTTATGCAAATCAAAAAAGAGGGATGAGGAGTTTATGCTGATGGTGCAAGAGGAAGTGACTGGGGCATCACTAGAATTGGGACTGGATCTTGCTGCCCAGCTGAAGGAAGAAGCTCCACCCTGTTCTGTATCTTGTCTGCTCTAGGAATGTGAACCAGATCCCGGGCAGGACTGGGGCTTATCCCTGCAGCTTAGGGCGAAGATCTTAGTCTCTTGGCAGAGAGTACTTTCCAGGGGCAGCTCCTCCTCTTATCATTGCCTCTTCCTCAAAGCAGCCCATGTGTAGATACACCAGGTGCAGTGTGGCCTGGAAGGCATGGATAGAGGGGAGTGGAGGCACACTGTCCAGCCCCAGGGAACGTGTGTCCTACTGAAGGAGAGAGGACACACATACCCACTTGCATACCAAGAATTGCCTAACACAGGCCACTTAACAAAGATCAGTGACATTTCCAAGTGAGAAATGCAAGCATAATGGAAGTAGGGACCCAAGTAGTCACCAGGTAGGGGCCATGGATGTTGAGGTGCCATGAAGGGGCAGCACTGACTAAAGGAAGATTAAAAAAACAAAAAAAAAAAAAAACAAAAAAAAAAACCCCCAAAAAACCCACTAGTCTATATAGCCAGAACAAAGCCACCTTCCAAGCCTCTTATTTGATTACTGGAGTAAAGGTCAACACCAGGCCTGAGTCTGAGGTTCTTGGGGCTGAAGCCTTTGCCTCGGATGATTTCTTGCTGTCTTATACATACATTATGTCTTTTGATGCATGTATTTTATAGCTATCAGTAACTTGTCATTAAATCCTCCTTAAAATGTTATAAACATTCTACTCTATTCCAATGAATCTTTTCACTTAGCCAGTAACTAACATACAACTCTCTCCAAAATGCTATACTATGCACAGTAAGGGTCTCCCTGAATTATTGCTCCTGAAGAGAACCAGACAATAGCAGTGACCATGGACTGAACATCTTCTGTGTGACCAGTGTGGGTGCCAGTAGGGTACATGCCTGGGGGCCCAAGGGCTGGAGGCTGTTCTTGTAGAAACTGAAAAGGAAGGAAAAGCAAAGGGAGAAACCCAAGTCAGAGTGACCACCATATTGTGGACTTAGTCCCCATCAGAGCCCAATGATGTCCCTTTGCCTGATCTACAGTGGATCAGCCAAGCTCAGATGTGGAAGCAAAACCAAAAGAGCCTCTGACCCCAAGAAACTATTGGAGGCAAAGGCTTCAGCCCCAAGAACCTCAGACTCAGGCAGTGGGAGAGCCTGGCCCTGACCTTTACTCTAGTAGTAAGAGGCTTGGGGGGTGGCTTTGTTCTGGCTATAAAGACTAGTGGTTGTTGGTTTTTTAAAAATCTTCCTTTAGTCAGTGCTGCCCCTTCATGGCACCTCAACATCCATGGCCCCTACCTGGTGACTACTTGGGTCCCTACTTCCATTATGCTTGCATTTCTCACTTGGAAATGTCACTGATCTTTGTTAAGCGGCCTGTGTTAGGCAATTCTTGGTATGCAAGTGGGTATGTGTGTCCTCTCTCCTTCAGTAGGACACACGTTCCCTGGGGCTGGACAGTGTGCCTCCACTCCCCTCTATCCATGCCTTCCAGGCCACACTGCACCTGGTGTATCTACACATGGGCTGCTTTGAGGAAGAGGCAATGATAAGAGGAGGAGGAGCTGCCCCTGGAAAGTACTCTCTGCCAAGAGACTAAGATCTTTGCCCTAAGCTGCAGGGATAAGCCCCAGTCCTGCCTGGGATCTGGTTCACATTCCTAGAGCAGACAAGATACAGAATAGGGTGGAGCTTCTCTCTTCAGCTATAGACCTCCTCCATGTCTACACCTGGCCCCATCCCTAGGGCCTTTAAATGTTACTCCCATATAAAATTCTCCTGCTTTTACACACAGGGAAACCCACGGCATCCAAAACAAATTATTATGCGCTCCCAAACCAGGTAGAAGTTCCCTTCTCTAATCGCAGTTTTGTATTTTTTGACAGTTTTTTTTTTATTACATGTCACGATTCTCCACAAAAACTGACTGCCTTTGCAGAGTGAATTTTATTTTATTTTTTAAAAGATTTTATTTATTTATTCATGAGAGACACAGAGAAAGAGAGGCAGAGACATGCAGAGGGAGAAGCAGGCTCCCTGAGGGGAGCTTGATGCAGAACTCCATCCCGGGACCCTGGGATCATGACCTGAGCCAAAGGCAGATGCTCAACTGCTGAGCCACCCAGGTGTCCCAGCAAAGTGAATTTTATTTATTTATTTATTTATTTTTTAAATTATAAATTTATTTTTTATTGGTGTTCATTTGCCAACATATAGAATAACACCCAGTGCTCATCCCGTCAAGTGCCCCCCTCAGTGCCCGTCACCCAGTCACCCCCACCCCCCACCCACCTCCCTTTCCACCACCCCTTGTTCGTTTCCCAGAGTTAGTCTTTCATGTTCTGTCTCCCTTTCTGATATTTCCCACTCATTTTTTTCTCCTTTCCCCTTTATTCCATTTCACTATTTTTTATATTCTCCAAATGAATGAGACCATATAATGTTTGTCCTTCTCCGACTGACTTATTTCACTCAGCATAATACCCTCCAGTTCTAACCATGTCGAAGCAAATGGTGGGTATTTGTCGTTTCTAATGGCTGAGGAATATTCCATTGTATACATAGACCACATCTTCTTTATCCATTCATCTTTCGATGGACACCGAGGCACCTTCCACAGTTTGGCTATTGTGGACATTGCTGCTAGAAACATCGGGGTGCAGGTGTCCCGGCGTTTCACTGCATCTGTATCTTTGGGGTAAATCCCCAGCAGTGCAATTGCTGGGACGTAGGGCAGATCTATTTTTAACTCTTTGAGGAACCTCCACACAGTTTTCCAGAGTGGCTGCACCAGTTCACATTCCCACCAACAGTGCAAGAGGGTTCTCCTTTCTCCGCATCCTCTCCAACATTTGTGGTTTCCTGCTTTGTTAATTTTCCCCATTCTCACTGTTGTGAGGTGGTATCTCATTGTGGTTTTGATTTGTATTTCCCTGATGGCAAGTGATGCGGAGCATTTTCTCATGTGCTTGTTGGCCATGTCTAGGTCTTCCTCTGTGAGATTTCTGTTCATGTCTTTTGCTCATTTCATGATTGGATTGTTTGTTTCTTTGGTGTTGAGTTTAATAAGTTCTTTATAGATCTTGGAAACTAGCCCATTATCTGATAGGTCATTTGCAAATATCTTCTCCCATTCTGTAGGTTGTCTTTTAGTTTTGTTGACTGTATCCTTTGCTGTGCAAAAGCTTCTTGATGAAGTCCCAATAGTTCATTTTTGCTTTTGTTTCTTTTGCCTTCGTGGATGTATCTTGCAAGAAGTTACTGTGGCCGAGTTCAAAAAGGGTGTTGCCTGTGTTCTCCTCTAGGATTTTGATGGAATCTTGTCTCACATTTAGATCTTTCATCCATTTTGAGTTTATCTTTGTGTATGGTGCAAGACAGTGGTCTAGTTTCATTCTTCTGCATGTGGATGTCCAATTTTCCCAGCACCACTTATTGAAGAGACTGTCCTTTTTCCAGTGGACAGTCTTTCCTGCTTTGTCGAATATTAGTTGACCATAGAGTTGAGGGCCCATTTCTGGTTCTCTTTTCTGTTCCATTGATCTATGTGTCTATTTTTGTGCCAGTACCACACTGTCTTGATGATCACAGCTTTGTACTACAACTTGAAATCCGGCATTGTGATGCCCCCAGCTCTGGTTTTCTTTTTCAATATTCCCTTGGCTATTTGGGGTCTTTTCTGATTCCACACAAATATTTAGATGATTTGTTCCAACTCTCTGAAGAAAGTCCATGGGATTTTGATAGGGATTTCATTGAACGTGAAAATTGCCCTGGGTAGCATTGACATTTTCACAACATTAATTCTTCTAATCCATGAGCATGGAACATTTTTTCATCTGTTTGTGTCTTCCTCAATTTCTTTCAGAAGTGTTCTGCAGTATTTAGGGTATAGATCCTTTACCTCTTTGGTTAGGTTTATTCCTAAGTATCTGATGCTTTTGGGTGCAATTGTAAGTGGGATTGACTCCTTAATTTCTGTTCCTTCAGTTTCATTGTTAGTGTATAGAAATGCCACTGATTTCTGGGCATTGGTTTTGTATCCTGCCACACTGCCAAATTGCTGTATGAGTTCTAGCCATCTTGGGTGGAGTCTTTTGGGTTTTCTATGTAGAGTATCATGTCATCTGCAAAGAGGGAGAGTTTGACTTCTTCTTTGCTAATTTGAATGCCTTTTATTTCTTTTTGTTGCCTGATGGCTGAGGCTAGGACTTCTAGTACTATGTTCAATAGCAGTGGTGAGAGTGGACATCCCTTTGTTCCTGATCTTTGGGGAAAGGTTCCCAGTGTTTCCCCATTGAGAATTATAATTGCTGTGGGCTTTTCGTGGATGGCTTTTAAGATGTTCCCTCTCTCCCTACACTCTGAAGATTTTTGATCAGGAATGGATGCTGTATTTTGTCAAATGCTTTCTCTGCATCTATTGAGAGGATCATATGGGTCTTGTTTTTTCTCTTGTTGATATGATCAATCACATTGATTGCTTTACGAGTGTTGAACCAGCCTTGCATCCCTGGGATAAATCCCACTTGGTCGTGATGGATAATCTAATTAATGTATTGTTGGATCCTATTGGCTAATATCTTGTTGAGAATTTTTACATCTGTGTTCATCAGGGATATTGGTCTATAATTCTCCTTTTTGGCAGAGTCTTTGTCTGGTTTTGGAATTAAGGTGATGCTGGCCTCATAAAACGAGTTTGGAAGTATTCCATCTCTTTCTATCTTTTGGAACAGCGTTAGTAGAATAGGTATTGTTTTTTCTTTAAACATTTGATAGAATTCCCCTGGGAAGCCATCTGGCCCTGGACTTTTGTGTCTTGGGAGGTTTTTGATGACTGCTTCAATTTCCTCCCTAGTTATCGGCCTGTTCAGGTTTTCTATTTCTTCCTGTTCCAGTTTTGGTAGTTTGTGGTTTCCCAGAAATGCATCCATTTCTTCTGGATTGCCTAATTTAATGGTGTATAGATGCTCATAATATGTTTTTTAAATTGTTCGTATTTTCTTGGTATTGGTTGTTATCTCTTCTTTCCCATTCATGATTTTATTAATTTGAGTCTTTTTTGTTTTTAATAAGGCTGGCTAATGCTTCATCTATCTTATTAATTCTTTCAAAGAACCAACTCCTGGTTTTGTTGATCTATTCCATAGTTCTTCTGGTCTCTATTTATTGAGTTCTGCTTGAATTTTTATTAAGTCTCTTCTTCTGCTTGGTGTAGGTTTTTTTTTTTTTTTTTTTTTTTTTGATGTTCTTACTCCAGTTCCTTTAGGTGTGAGGTTAGCTTGTGTATTTGATATTTTTCCAATTTTTGTGGGATGCTTTATGCGATGTTGTTCCCTCTCAGGACTGCTTTTGCTGCATCCCAAAGATTTTGAACGGTTGTATCTTCATTCTCGTTAGTTTCTATGAATCTTTTAAATTCTTCTCTAATTTCCTGTGTGACCCTTTCACCTTTTAGCAGGATGCTCTTTAACCTCCCATGTTCCAATTTCTTCCAAATTTATTCCTGTGATTAAGTTCTAGTTTCAAAGCATTGTGGTCTGACAATATGCAGGGGACAATCACAATCTTTTGGTATGGGTTGAGACCTTATCTGTGACCCAGTATGTGGTCTATTCTGGAGAAAGTTCCATGTGCACTTGTTAAGAATGTGTATTCAGTTGCGTTTGGATGTAAAGTTCTATAAATATCTGTGAAATCCATCTGGTGCAGTGTATCATTTAAAGCTCTTGTTTCTTTGGAGATGTTGTGCTTAGAAGATCTGCATTTGCAGAAAGTGCCATATAGAAGTCACCCAGTATTAGTGAATTAGTATCTAAGTATGCCTTTTCTTTGGTTATTAATTGATTGATATACTTGGCAGCTCCCACATTAGGGGTATAAATATTCATGATTGTTGGGTCCTCTTGTTGGATAGATCCTTTAAGTATGATATAGTGTCCTTCTTCATCTCTTACTAGAGTCTTTGGGATAAACTTTAATTTTTCTGATATGAAGATTGCTACCCCTGCTTTCTTTTGAGGACCAGTTGGATGGTAAATGGTTCTCCAACCTTTCATTTTCAGGCTGTAGGTGTCCTTACGTCTAAAATGAGTCTCTTGTAGACAACAAATAGATGGGTTTTGCTTTTTTATCCAATCTGAAACCCTGCGTCTTTTGATGGGATCATTAAGCCCATTCATGTTCAGAGTTACTATCGAAAGATATGAATTTAGTGTCATCATAATACCTATTCAGTTCCTGTTTCTGTGAATTATTTCTTTGGGCATCCTCTTTCTTTTACAGAATCCCCTTTAATACTTCTTGCAGAGCTGGTTTGGTGGTCACTTATTCTTTCAGTTCCTGCCTGTCTTGGAAGCTCTTTATCTCTCCTTCTATTCTGAATGAGAGCCTTGCTAGATAAAGTGATCTTGGACCCTGGATATATCCTGCCAGCCCTTTGTGGCCTGCCAGGTCTCTGTGTAGAGGTCTTCTGTCAATCTAATATTTCTCCCCATATAAATTAGGTATCTCTTGTCTCTTGCTGCTTTAAGGATTTTCTCTTTATCTTTGGAATTTGCAAGTTTCACTATTAATTGTTTAGGTGTTGAACGGTTTTTATTGATTTTAGGGGGGACCTCTCTATCTCCTGGATCTGAATGCCTGTTTCCCTCCCCAAATTAGGGAAGTTCTCAGCTATGATTTGTTGAAATATGCTTTCTGGTCCTCTGTCCCTCTCAGCACCCTCTGGAACCCAATTAAATGTAGATTTTTCCTTCTGAGGCTGTCATTTATTTTCCTTAACCTATCCTCATGGTCTTTTAATTGTCCTTCTCTTTTTTCCTCAGCTTCCTTCTTTGCCATCAACTTGTCTTCTATGTCACTCACTCTTTCTTCTACCTCGTGAACCCTCGTCGTTAGGACCTCCAGTTTGGATTGCATCTCATTTAATTGATTTTTAATTTTGGCGTGATTAGATCTAAATTCTGCAGTGATGAAGTCTCTTGAATCCTTTATGCTTTTTTCCAAAGCCACCAGTAGCTTTATAATTGTGCTTCTGAATTGGTTTTCTGACATGGAATTGTAATCCAAATTCTGTAACTCTGTGGCAGAGAGTACGGTTTCTGATTCTTTCTTTTTTGGTGAGTTCTTCTTTCTAGTCATTTTGCACAGTGCAGAGTCACTAAAAATGAGTTGTACTCCAAAAAGGAAGAAAAAAAAAGAGGAGGGGTATCCTCTGGTTCTATATGCTGTAAATCCCTTGACTTCTCCTGGAACTTTCCAGTTGCTGGGTCAAGAATTTGCTCTTCCCCTGTCCTTCCAGCTGGTGTTCTGGGTGAGGGGCCTGCTGTGCTGATTCTTAGGTGTGTGCACCTGGGGGAGCTGCCCTTCCCCCTGCCTGTTCGGGCTCAGTGGAGTTGTTTACCCCATGAGGCCCCTGTTTCCTGGTGGCCCCACTCCATCCCATGCCCAGGGTGACATCAGGAGGAACAATCACACTGGCGGCGGCCAGTTCTCCAGCCCTGGCGTCAACTTCCGGAGTAACTACTGCAGCTCCCAGTCCTCACTGGCCTGGATGTTCCGGGGCGGGGGCTCTGACCTGCACAGCTCGGGGCGGGGGGCGCGGGGTGGCAGGAGCATCCTCGCTGTCCTGTGTCCTCCCCGCCTCCGCCTGTCCCGAGGGGAGTGCCAGATCCTGAGCTGTGTCCTCGGTGCCCTGGGATCTGGGGCCTGCGCTGCTGGAATGCGCTCCCGGGGCCCGGCTCCCGAAGGCAGCAGGCGCAGCCCCCTCCGCCCCGAGCCCCCCACCCTGAGCTGCTCCCCAGGCCCCGCCGGGCGCTCCAGCCCTTTACCGTGGTCCGCCTGCGGTGTGTGGCGCGCTCTCCCCAGGGTGCACCTCCTCTGTTAGTGACCCCGGGAACCTGGGGGCTCCTCTGCCCCCCCTGCAGTGCTGCCTGGGTTCCCCGCTGAGCGCCTCTCCCTCTGGGAAGAATCCGGTGGGTATTTTTAAAGTTCCTGCTTCTCCGGGGCTGGGCTTTCCTGTCCTGGAGGCTCTCGCTGGGGGCCTTAGCCCAGCTCCTCGTGGGGTCCCTCTCCTACTTGATTCCTTTTTATTTTCTTATTTTTTTCCACCTTCCTACCTTTAGAAGCACAAATTCTTCTCTCTGTAGTGTTCCAGCTGTTCTCTCTTTAAATCTCAGGTCGAATTTGTAGGTTTTCAGAATGATTTGAAAGTTATTTAGGTAAGTTGGTGGGGACAGGTGTCTTGGGGACCCTATTCCTCCACCTTCTTGCTCTGCTCCTCAAGGTTTTTGTTTTTTTTTTTTAAATATATGAGGGACACACACACCAGAGGCAGAGGGAGAAGCAGGTTCCTTGTGGGGAGCCCAATGTGGGACTCTATCCCAGGACCCCGGGATCACTCCCTGAGTCCAAGGCAGATGCTCAGCTGCTGAGCCACCCAGGCATACCTGTCCAGACCTTTCTAGTGACTGTTTTTGTTATTTGAAGACCCCATAAGGCTTGCAGCTTCCTTGGGCTCTCTTAGATGTCTAAATCGATCTTTTTTTTTTTTTCTTTTTTCCCATCTACCCGTTACGGGGCTCTGCTTGGAGAAGGAGAGCGTTGGACAGCTGTTCCTGGGCCCTGTTCCTCCCAGAGCCCCTCTCTTCACATCAGGGCACCTATTTTAGTCTAGTGGGCAGTTGTCTGGCTGTTGTACATAGGCTTGCGGCTTTGAAGGGTGTAATTGGGCATAAGGCAGATCTCACATGGAATCAAAGTTGCCCTTGGAAATCCCTGAGATAGCCACTGTCAGCTGGCTTTTCTTAAGTTAACAAATCAGTTTTTCTTGGGGCAGTTTGGGAGGCTGGCGGTGGAGTGGGTTGCAGCGAGTGGTCAAGGAAGGGCAAAAGAAAATAAGCAGATGTATGTAGAGACAATTCTTAGTTAAATACTCCAGCTTTGCCTTGCCACCAAGGCTTCCCCTGTTCTCCATTTCCAGATTTGGGCTAACTGCCATTGTATCAGCAATTTCTCCCTATAGAGAGATAAACCAAAGGAAGCAGTGACAGAAACAAATCCTTCACATGGATACAGTGGTTAAACGGTGAGCTAGATGTTATCTTGGCGCTAGTCTGCTTTAACAACAGTGAATGCACAAGCAAAGCAGAGCAAAGGACCCCAGGGGGCCGGTAAATAAAACGTCTTTAAAAATGAATTGGTCATAAAAGTTTTCCTCTGAAGGATAGTCTTTTCATCTACTAAATAGGCATGTTCTGGAGGTCTTAAGCAGAATCTACGTTAATTTGAAAGCTCTGTGGGCAGAGCGGAGGTCACTCCGTGCCCCCTCCCCCCACGCACGAGACTCTCTCCCGCCACCTAGTGGTCATGTACCCACGGAGGAAGTACCTGGATGAGTTCAGCAGTCCAGGGTGTTACCCACTGACCTTAGTAAAGAAAAGCTAAACTCAGTAAAAGAAGTGGGAAGAAGGGAAGAGAGAAGAAATGGGTAGAAAATGTCAGAAAGGGAGACAGAACATAAAGACTCCTAACTCTGGGAAACGAACTAGGGGTGGTGGAAGGGGAGGAGGGCGGGGGGTGGGGGTGACTGGGTGATGGGCACTGAGGGGGGCACTTGACGGGATGAGCACTGGGTGTTATTCTGTATGTTGGCAAATTGAACACCAATAAAAAATAAATTTATTATTAAAAAATAAAAGAAATGGGAAGCGTGTGTGCACGCGCTCACACCCTCACACCTCCTACCCCCACCCCAAAAGTATTTTAAGAGAAATTTGGCATCTGTTTGTATTTCAGCTCTATGTCAATTTATTGCTGTCATAAATAGTGCTTATACGTGCCAAGCACTATTCTAAAATGGAAAATACATTTTTAGATGTGCCTAGTCTATGGGCATTAATAGATAGTTGATATGAAATTTGCTATGATTCATGGTTTTTTTTTTGGGGGGGGTAAGATTCAGGATTTTTTGAGGCTAAGTTGTAGCGTTCTAGAATGCTCAAAAAAACCAGTCCTGGTTGGGCTAGGAAGGCTGAGCAGGTGCCTCAGCTCAGGTGGAGTTAGTGGAGAGCATTCAGACAGATGACTATGTGAGCACTGTCCCTGCCAAAGCTGATGTGAGGAAACTGAAAGACAGCTCTTCCCAATCCTGAGAAAAAGTTAATGGTAAAAATGACATAAGTATTTTTTAACAGTTGAAATCAGAAACCATAGCATTAAGTGCTCTCACTGAAATTTGGCAATGTTTTTTATGTTTGGGAGTCTTCTGCATAGCATTTGGACATGGTTTTACATATTGTTAGAAAGAACAACAGATGATGGAGAACATCTTCCTTTTGAGCCCTCACTTGGGACTTGGGTTATTCCCACACATGCAGTTAGAAAGCTTAGATGTCAATCCCATCTGCTCTAGTGTTCCCTGCACAAGTCACTTAGGTTCCATCTCCTCCTCCTGCTAAGTTGTGTTTTGGTATTTTTTCCCCACAAAATTCAAACAAAACAGAATTTGCAGAAGAGAATCTCCAAGTCCCCCGCCGTTTTTAAAAGATTTTATTTATTTATTCATGAGAAACACAGAGAGAGAGAGAGAGAGAGCGAGAGTGGCAGAGGGAGAAGCAGGCTCCATGCAGGGGAGCCCGAAGTGGGACTCGATCCCAGGTCTCCAGGATCAGGCCCTGGGCTGAAGGCGGTGCTAAACCACTGAGCCACCCGGGCTGCCCTCCAAGTCCCCTTTGATAGCTCCTCATTCCCAAATGAAATCCTTAATGCCAAGATAACCATATATCAGCTGGTTGACATTATTCTAGGTTAAACTCTTTTCTTTGCATGTATACACAGTACATATCATGTATACCATTTATTTATTTGCTGGCCTAAATGAGGTCACACTTAGCCATATTATTTTTCCTTAAAAATTTACTTTATTGAGGTATAATTTATATATAATAAAACACCCATTTTTAAATGTACACCTTGGTGAGTTTTGACAAACAAAAATCTTGTGAAACTAATACTTCAGTCAAGTCTTGGAATGTTCCCCTTAAAGTTCCCTTTTGCCTGTTTGCAGCCAACTTGCCACTCCATCCCCAAGCAACCACTCAGCTACTTTCTGCCACTGCAGTTTCAGTTGGTTTCTTCTACAGTTTCATATAAATGAAACAATATATTGTGTAGTCTTTCATGTCTGCCTTCTTTTGCTCAGCTTATTTCTAGAATGTGGCTGTGTTTTTTTGTTTGTCAATAGTTAATTCCTTCTATCACTGAGTAGTTTTTCATTTTATAGATATACCATAATTTGCTATCCATTCAACTATTGATAGACATTTGATTTGTTTCCAACTGTTAACAATTATGAGTAGAGCTATTATGAACATTAATGCACCAGTCTTCGTGTGAACTGATATTTTCATTTCTTTTGGTTAAGTAGCTAGGTCCAGAATCACTGAGTCATATGGTAAGTATATGTTTAACTTTGTAGTAAAAACTGCCAGAGAGTTCTTTGTAACAGCTATTCCATTTTGTATTCCTTACACCCATGTGTGAGAGTTCCAGTTGTTCCATATCTTTGCCAACACTTTTTGTTTTATTTACTGTTAGATGTCTAAGTGAGAATGGAGAGATATCTCATTGTGGTTCTAATTTTCTTTTTTCTGATTACTAGCAATGTTGAGCATCTTTTCATGTACTTATTGACTATTCACATTTTTTTTAATAAAGCTTCTGTTCAGATCTTTTGCCTATTTAAAAAAATTGGTGGTGGGGGATCCCTGGGTGGCTCAGCGGTTTGGCGCCTGCCTTTGGCCCAGGGCATGATCCTGGAGTCCTGGGATCAAGTCCCGCGTCGGGCTTCTGGCATGGAGCCTGCTTCTCCCTCCTCCTGTGTCTCTGCCTCTCTCTCTCTCTATCATAAATAAAAATAAATAAATCCTTAAAAAAATTGGTGGTTTGTCTTATTGTGTTGGAAGGTATGAGATAATAGAAAGTATTTACATTGGTCTCTGCCCCTGGTTACTGGCACAGAGTTCCTAAAGCCCTTATAAATTCCTAGGTGATAAGAACACTAGGAGCATCTTTTGTTCTATTGAGGTTACTCTGGGTGGGCTCCTAAATGAAAAATGGTCACTAGAAAGGTTTGTCATGAGAGAAGGGAGAGGGGCTGGAAATGGAGTTAATAATTGATCATGTCTACTTTTGGAAGCCTTTATAAAAGAACAATAGCACAGGGTTTGGAGAGCTTCCAGGTGGATGAACACGTCCACACTGGGAGGGTGATGCATCCCAACTCAGTGGGACAGAAGCTCTTGTGCTCGAGACCTTCCTAGACCTCATCCTATCGATCTCTTCATCTTGCTGTTCATCTGTATCCTTCATCATATCCTTTAATAAATTGGTAAACATAAGTAAATGTTTTCCAGAGTTCTGTGAGCCATTCTTGCAGATTAACCAAACCCAAGGATGGGTCATGGGAACCCCTGATTTGTAGCCAAGTCAGAAAGAAGTTGTGGGTAAGCTGGAGACCTACTATTTGTGACAGGACTCTGAAGTGGGGAGCAGTCTTGTGGGACTAAGCCCTTAACCTGTGGAATCTGACACTATCTCCAGGGAGATGTGTTAGAATTGAATGGAATTATAGGACACGCAGCTTGTGTTGCAGAGAATCTCTTGGTGGATATGTGAGTGAACCTTCCAGCCTCCAATGTAATTGGGTCTTAAAATCATTACAAAAGAGTTCCATATTTACTTTTTATTCTTTATCTATTTTGTATACAAGTCTTTTGTCAGATATAATATCTGTGTTGCTACCTCAAGGACTGGTCAGATACGATAATAAGCAGGAAAATGATCTGCAAATGGGGGAGCATAATTCAAATGTTCATTAAGGGCATAATATCCTTCCTGTTGTGGTCACAAAGGCTACTTCTTCCTCATTTTTGTAGATCAGCACTATGGAGTGACCCAGGCCATTTGTGTTGTCTCCCATTAGTTAATCAGAGAGTTTTTGTTTCTCTTTTCTTGCCTTGTCATTCTAATTTGTGACACACGATCAACCACGATGTGTGTTTTCGGTTATGACACTGGACTGGAAGGCCAAGGGGTGATGTGAAGTGGGTTTCCCTGATTTTGCAACAATTGTGTGTTTTGCTGGTCTTATTACACCATATTCTGTTAATATGAATTCATGGAAGTGGAACATCTGGTAAGATACCTTGAAGATCTTCTCCCCTTCTTCATGAATTTGATTTCTCATACATATAGTGTTTGTTTGATACTTTATTATTAAAGGCAGTAAGGCTCATTGAGAAACTTTGGAAACCTAGCGTAAAGCATAGAAACTTAAAAAACCTAGCATAGAGGAAACCTAGAAGAAACATTTCCATCCCCTCAGATCCCCATTTTCTTCTCACAATAAGTGTCATTTCTGGCCTTTTAACAGTTTCTTTTCTACCCTAGTTTCCATGTGTGAGTGTTGGTCTTTTTAAATATTTAGATTTGGTCCTGGTTATCAGAGTAATATAAGGTCTTTGCAGAGAATTGGAAAGTGTGGAAAAATGGAAAAAAATAATCATAACCCCATCTTTCAAAAGCAGTCACTGTTAACATATTTCTAGACTGTTGTATTACTTCTTCTTTCTAGCCATTTTAACAGGAATCTTCAGACCATGGTCACATCTTTGAGTTTTAACCTTTCTTAGATGAAAATAATCTTCACTTAGGTGCTCTTACTAAAGAGAATTATAAAATAATAACTTAAAAAATAAGATTGAAAAGTTACAAAATAATACTTTTTAAAGATTTTAATTATTTATTTATTTGTGAGAGAGAGCAGAGGGAGTAGCAGAGGGAGAACAAGCAGACCCAGTGCTGAGCACAGAGCCCCATGTAAGGCTCGATCCCATGACTCTGAGATCATGATCTGAGCCTAAATCAAGAGTTGGACACTCAACCAACTGAGCCATCCAGGTGCCCCCAAAGGAATAATTTTTATTAACACTGGATTTGGGCCTTGGGACAAGTTACTGAGAAGAGATGCTGTAACTCATAAGGGATGAAGGAAATGAGGAAGTTGATGTTTGGAAAAAGACCAGAGATGTGGTTAGGTTTCCCAAAACAAACAGTGAGTTAGCAGACAAGCAAACTTTAGATGTCCTTAAACTAGCCACACCCCCTGGACTACTGGGCAGAGGTGACAGTAAAACTCCTATGTACTGGTTGCAGTAGGGGTTCTCACACACAGGCGGGAGGAGAAAAAGCTTTTCATAATAGCAAGTGGAAGAGGAAGGGTCAGCCTGCAGAAGAGTGTGATGAAATAGCAACCTCTAGAAATCTCTAAACTTCATGGGGTGACTTTGTCACTAGGGTGCTGGGTGGAGCTTTCTCAGCCATGCAGCCCAATTCTGGTCTTTCCAACCAAGCCTGGGATCTTCCTACCCCTAGGATCTTAGGTTATGTTATCTTCTCTACTTGAACTCAATCAATGGATATATGTTTGGTACCTACCATGTGCTCTGTACTTTGTTTAGTGAAGTTTTAGGGGTAGGACTTGGTGGCTAAACCCTACTACATACCTCTCCTTCCTGCCTGTGTCCCTATGGAGGAATTTATATGTGCAAATTATAATAGCTTACCAGAGAACAAAGGACTAATTCTGTAAAGGATTGGAGAAGCATCTGAGGGCACTCAATGTAGAGCTCTTGTGGTATCTTGTTGGGGGTGGGGGGCCTATGGATTAGCTTAAGGCTGGAGAAGGGCCTCACTCATTTCCTCCCATAAGATTGTGGATGGTTAGGTATGTGAAATAATTAAGCCAGCCACGTGGATGAGAGTTGTTTTGGAGAAAGTGTGATGGACTGCTGGGCTTCTTCCAGAAGGCTCTGACCAGGTGCATTTACTACCTGTGAGAGGAAACAAAAAGAAGAAAGGAGGATGGCTGGACCTTCTTTTTTGAGGGAGAATATGGCCAGAATCTGTCTCAGGAACCATGGCCTTCCTCAGAGTACTCCACAATGGCAAGGGGGCCCATTCTGTCTGTACAGAGAGTGGGTGGACATGGGCATAGCCATGGGCTATTAGCTGACTCCCTGGTCAAAAGCACCCCAGTGCATGTCAGAGCATCTAATTAGCAACTTCTCCTCTTCCTATGGGTGGGTGCTGAGCATATTCTCTCTCTCTTTAGGGGGGGGGCGCTTTAGGGGCATAATGAGGACAGCCTTCCTTAAAAACAAACATGTAAGCTAGGGCCTGAACAATAAGCTACAGAGGGCTGGGAGCTCTTTAGCCCTCCAGACTATGGCAGGGTGATGCCAAGGTCCCATTTTAGGTCATCTGTTTGGAAACTGGATCTCAGCTATTGGCTGAAGGTTTGAGGACCAGGATTCAGCTTCCAAGAGTAAGAAACTAGTGAGCCTGAGTGTCAGGGTTCAGTCTAGTAAAGCAAGGTGGGGCTGTGGTCACAGGGGGAGAACTGTTGTCTGTTAGGAAACCAGGAAAAACATATTTACACAGCCAGGGAAGCATAGCGGGCCTCTGGTAAGTCATTCATTCAACAAATATTACTGAACATCTGTTGTGTAACAGGTTATGTTATAGCCACTGGAGTGATGAGGTGGACTAGGTGCCTGTACACATATAGCTTATGTTCCCATGGTAGACAGCAAGGGACAAGTTAAGAATAATAAATTAGGAAAATATTCTGATAGTGACATAGTCTATGAAGAAAATGAAACAAATGATGTTGGGGAGGGCAGTGGGTATGTAACCTGTAACCTGGGAGAGGTTGGTCAGGGAAAGTCTGAGGGGTGC
Source organism: Canis aureus (assembly GCF_053574225.1). Classification (NCBI taxonomy): domain Eukaryota; kingdom Metazoa; phylum Chordata; class Mammalia; order Carnivora; family Canidae; genus Canis; species Canis aureus. Next base: position 27,788,424 of record NC_135622.1, on the reverse strand, counting down.
CCATGAGAAGGAGCCAGGTATGATAATATCTGGTGAGGAGCCTCTGCTTTGGGTATAGGCATTAGTGAGTGCAAACGCTCTGCCATGTCGGAAGACCTGAAGGAGGCCTGTGTAGCACAGAGAGTGAGGGAGAGGGGGGTGATGAAGTTAGAGAAGTAGATGGGGCCTTATTAGCCAGGGTGAAGAATGTAGATTTTATTTTAAATGAGATAGGAAACCATTGCAGGGTTTTAAGCTGGGGAATGACAGGACCTAATTTACACTGTAAAAGGATCATCTTTTACAGGGATAAAGCAGGGACTCAGGTCCGGGGATGAGCAGAAGAGCCCTACCCTTGGGGTGGGGCAGTAGCAATGGGGCCTGAGCGATATGGACAGTTGAGATATATCTTGGAAGGTGGAGTCACCACGACTCGTTAATAGACTATAGAGGAATGGCAGGCCAGGTGTGCTGATTCCTGAGGGAGAAGATTTGGAAGAAGCACGTTTGGATGACTAGGAGGCAAGAGTTTGGTTTTGGCCATTTATTGTTTGAGATTCCAAATATCAATGTGAGATTGGCAGTTAGACAAACAAGTCTTGATTCCATGGGAGAGATGAGAGCTAAGATGTGAACATGGACATCATTGGCTAAGAAGTGGTATTTGAAGCCATGAGACTGGAAGAGATGCCTTCAGTAGGTCAGTATCTGGGTACCAGCTTGGACGGTGACCAAATCCTGCCACCTGGTGGGCACTGGAGAGGGCAGGGTGAGTCTGGCTTGCAGCTGAGTCTTTTGTAGCCATATATACATGTAGCCGATTCAAGTGGGGACTGGCACTACTCCCACATCTTTCTTATTTCTCCCTCTGGAGTTCCACTCACATGTTTTCTATAAACCCACATTGTCTTCATACTCCACCAGGGGCAATACCAGTTGGGCTCTAGGGCCCAGAACAGATGTATAATGGTCCTCGTTTCCATGTGTCCTTAGGGGTCATGCCTTGGTTTTTGCCCTCTGTCTCATAAAAAGCCCACATTTATATTACATGGCAGCCCTTTCAGGCCATCTGAGGGCTTTCATATCAAGAACTGCAAGAGTTTTTTTAACAGTCATTCAGTTTTCATTTCAAAGATGGGAAATGGAAGGCCAGAGAAGAGAAGTAGCTTGGCCAGGGTTACAGAACAAATCAGTAGGAACTGTGAACTCTGGGAGGCCAGGGACTACTAGCACTGCATCTTGATCATTGTAGAGAAATATGAATTCCAATAGTAAAAGAGGCCTTTTAAAATTAAATGGCATAGCCTTTTAAGAAAATGTTTTATTTAGAAATAATTATAGGTTGGCAGGAAGGTGCAAAGGAGTATACAGGGAAGTTCTGAGTACTCTTTAGCCTGTTTCTCCCAGTGTTAACATCTTGCATTCTTACTGTACAATGGCAAAACCAGGAAACTGATATTGGTACAATCCACAGAGTTTATTCAGATTTCACCAGTTACACACACACTCATTTGTGTATATCTGCGGCTCTATGTCATTTTATTACATGTGTAGCTCCATGTAAGCACCAAAATCAAGATACTGAACTGTGCCACTCCACACATCTCCCTCTTTATAGACATACCCACCTTGTTACCCTCATCCTTAACTCTTGGCTACTACTGATCTGTTCCCCATCTCTATAATTATGTTATTTAATGGATGTTATATAAATGGAACCATGAAAAAGTATTCTTTTGAAATTGGCTTTTCTTCACTCGGTAATTTCCTTGAGGTTCATTCAGGTTGTTGGGTATATCAGTAGTTCTTTCCTTTTTATTGCTGAGTAGTATTTCATGATATGGATGTACCAGAGTTTGTTTAACTAGTCACAGTTTGTTTAATGTCCTCTTGAAGGACATTTGGATAGTTTTCAATTTGGGGACCATTATGAATAAAGCCACCACAAAACATCAGTGTGTAGGTTTTTGTGTGAACTTAAATCTTCATTTCTCTGGGAAATATGCCCAAGAGTGCGATTTCTGGGTCATATGGTAGGTTCATTTTTTGTTTTAAAAGGAACTGCCAAACATTTTTTCGGAGTGGCTGTGCCATTTTATATTTCTATCACAATGTATGAGTGATCCAGTTTCTCTACATATTTGCAAGGATTTGGTGTTATCACTATTTTTTTTTTTTATTCTTGCCATCATGAAATGTAAGGGGTGATATCTCAGTGGTGTTTTAATTTGCCTTTTTTTTTTTTTTTAAAGATTTATTTATTTATTTATGATAGTCACAGAGAGAGAGAGAGAGAGAGAGGCAGAGACACAGGCAGAGGGAGAAGCAGGCTCCATGCCCCGGGAGCCCGACGTGGGATTCGATCCCGGGTCTCCAGGATCGCGCCCTGGGCCAAAGGCAGGCGCCAAACCGCTGCGCCACCCAGGGATCCCTAATTTGCATTTTTCTAATGGCTAATGCTGTTTAATATATTTTCATTTGTTTACTGTCATTTGCTTATTATTTTTGGTGAAATGACTGTCCATATCTTTAGCCCACTTTCTTTTTTTTCTTTTCTTTTTTTCTGTATTTTTTATTGGAGTTCGATTTACCAACATATAGCATAACACCCAGTGTTCATCCCGTCAAGTGCCCCCTTCAGTGCCCATCACCCAGTCACCCCAACCCCTGCCCACCTCCCCTTCCACTACTTCTTGTTCGTTTCCCAGAGTTAGGAGTCTCTCATGTTCTGTTAACCTCACTGATATTTCCCCCTCATTTTCTCTCCTTTCCCCTTTATTCCCTTTCACTATTTTTTTATATTCCCCAAATGAATGACACCATATAATGTTTGTCCTTCTCCAATTGACTTATTTGGACTCAGCATCATACCCTCCAGTTCCATCCACATTGAAGCAAATGGTGGGTATTTGTCATTTCTGATGGCTGAGTAATATTTCATTGTATACATAGACCACAGCTTCTTTATCCATCATCTTTCAATGGACACCGAGGCTCCTTCCACTGTTTGGCTATTGTGGACATTGCTGCTAGAAACATCGGGGTGCAGGTGTCCCAGCATTTCACTGCATCTATATCTTTGGGGTAAATCCCCAGCAGTGCAATTGCTGGGTCTAGGGCAGATCTATTTTTAACTCTTTGAGGAACCTCCACACTGTTTTCTGAGTGGCTGCACCAGTTCACATTCCCACCAATGGTGCAAGAGGGTTCTCCTTTTTCCACATCCTCTCCAACATTTGTTGTTTCCTGCCTTGTTAATTTTCCCCATTCTCACTGCTGTGAGGTGGTATCTCATTGTGGTTTTGATTTGTACTTCCCTGATGGCCAGTGATGCGGAGCATTTTCTCATGTGCTTGTTGGCCATGTGTATGTCTTCTTTGGTGAAATTTCTGTTCATGTCTTTTGCCCATTTCATGATTGGATTGTTTGTTTCTTTGCTGTTGAGTTTGATAAGTTCTTTATAAATCTTGGATACTAGGCCTTTATCTGATAGGTCATTTGCAAATATCTTCTCCCATTCTGTAGGTTGTCTTTGAGTTTCTTTCGCTGTGCAGAAGCTTTTTATCTTGATGAAGTCCCAATAATTCATTTTTGCTTTTGTTTCTCTTGCCTTCATGGATGTATCTTGCAAGAAGTTGCTATGGCCAAGTTCAAAAAGGGTGTTGCCTGTGTTCTCCTCTAAGATTTTGATGGAATCTTGCCTCACATTTAGATCTTTCATCCATTTTGAGTTTATCTTTGTGTATGGTGTAAGAGAATGGTCTAGTTTCATTCTTCTGCATGTGGATGTCCAATTTTCCCAGCACCACTTATTGAAGAGACTGTCCTTTTTCCAGTGGACAGTCTTTCCTGCTTTGTCGAATATTAGTTGACCATAGAGTTGAGGGCCCATTTCTGGGTTCTGTATTCTGTTCCATTGATCTATGTGTCTGTTTTTGTGCCAGTACCACACTGTCTTGATGATCACAGCTTTGTACTACAACTTGAAATCCGGCATCATGATGCCCCCAGCTCTGGTCTTCCTTTTCAATATTCCCTTGGCTATTTGGGGTCTTTTCTGATTCCACACAAATATTTAGATGATTTGTTCCAACTCTCTGAAGAAAGTCCATGGGATTTTGATAGGGATTGCATTGAACGTGAAAATTGCCCTGGGTAGCATTGAAATTTTCATAATATTAATTCTTCCAATCCATGAGCATGGAATATTTTTCCATCTGTTTGTGTCTTCCTCAATTTCTTTCAAAAGTGTTCTGTAGTTTTTAGGGTATAGATCCTTTATCTCTTTGGTTAGGTTTTTCCCTAGGTATCTTATGCTTTTGGGTGCAATTGTAAATGGGATCGACTCCTTAATTTCACTTTCTTCAGTTTCATTGTTAGTGTATAAAAATGCCACTGATTTCTGGGCATTGGTTTTGTATCCTGCCACACTGCCAAATTACTGTATGAGTTCTAGCCATCTTGGGGTGGAGTCTTTTGGGTTTTCTATGTACAGTATCATGTCATCTATGAAGAGGGAGAGTTTGACTTCTTCTTTGCCAATTTGAATGCCTTTTATTTCTTTTTGTTGCCTGATGGCTGAGGCTAGGACTTCTAGTACTATAGCAGTGGTGAGAGTGGACATCCCTGTTGTTCCTGATCTTTGGGGAAAGGCTCCCAGTGTTTCCCCATTGAGAATTATAATTGCTGTGGGCTTTCGTGGATGGCTTTTAAGATGTTCCCTCTCTCCCTACACTCTGAAGATTTTTGATCAGGAATGGATGCTGTATTTTGTCAAATGCTTTCTCTGCATCTATTGAGAGGATCATATGGGTCTTGTTTTTTCTCTTGTTGATATGATCAATCACATTGATTGCTTTACGAGTGTTGAACCAGCCTTGCATCCCTGGGATAAATCCCACTTGGTCATGATGGATAATCATCTTAATGTACTGTTGGATCCTATTGGCTAGTATCTTATTGAGAATTTTTACATCTGTGTTCATCAGGGATATTGGTCTATAATTCTCCTTTTTGGTGGGGTCTTTGTCTGGTTTTGGAATTAAGGTGATGCTGGCCTAATAAAACGAGTTTGGAAGTATTCCATCTCTTTCTATATTTTGGAATAGCTTTAGTAGAATGGTATTGTTTCTTCTTTAAACGTTTGATAGAATTCCCCTGGGAAGCCATCTGGCCCTGGACTTTTGTGTCTTGGGAGGTTTTTGATGACTGCTTCAATTTCCTCCTGCTTATCGGCCTGTTCAGGGTTTCTGTTTCTTCCTGTTCCAGTTTTGGTAGTTTGTGGTTTTCCAGAAATGCATCTATTTCTTCTGGAAATATATGCCTACTTTATTGGCATATAGTTGTTCATAATATGTTTTTTAAATCATTTGTCTTTCCTTGGTATTGGTTGTGATCTCTCCTTTTTCATTCATGATTTTATTAAATTGAGGCCTTTCTCTGTCTCTCTCTCTCTCTCTCTCTCTCTCTCTTTGCGGGGGGAAAGAAAAAAGAGCATCCAAAATTTATTCTCCAACAAGACAGACAACATCAGCAGGTAAAAACTACAGGGGATTCCTCCACAGATCATACATTCACATGAGCATGATTTGCTTAACAGGGAGAAAGTCTCTGGTGTGTTCTCTGTAACAATATCCATTTCACAGTGTAAACAGGTACTAGCATTGTGTACTTACTATTCCAGAACGAAAGGCACAACATGATAAAAAAAATTTTTTTGGATCCTAAGGTCAGGTGCAATAACACAGACCAACTTTTGTTAAGAGTCTTGATCTACTTTTCCCCAAAGAAGGAGATTCTTCACTAGGAAATTAAGGTCTTTCTTTCTCCTTCCTTGTTCAACCATCAGAGGATGTTTCATCATTACATATACAAAAAGGGGGGGGGGAAGGTTTAAAAAAAAAAGAATCATGAAAAAACTTCAACGTCCAGCTGCTCCCACCACACATCAACTCAGGTTTAAGACAGGGCCTCATAATATTTCGGCGGTCATAAAATAGGAAAATATACACTATGGCTATAAAAATAAAAAATAAATGAGGTAGATAAATTAAAGCTTTCACAGCCATGACTTGCCTGTTCGAACATCGTAGCCTTCATGCAATACTCTAGAACAAGCTTCATACTAAGTTGGCATAAGCTGCACCAAGGACATTTTTTTTGTACAAAGTAGTATGTGAACCTGTAAGAAATATGCCCTTTCCATGAGTTTCTTCAAGAAGGAAAACTCAGGTCTTTGATTGAGTAGGCACTGGCGGGCCAAATTAAGTCACCTGAGGATCCCTGCTTAGGTGCCTAGCCCTCCTGGTGGCTCAGGAAGGAGGCATCTGGAAAGCATAGGGAGTATACATTGGCACTCTTGGGGCTCTGAATGAACTCTATTTAAATAAGCAGCAACATGCATTGACTCTCTAAGGACTAAACCAGTCCATTTGAGGGTATCCTACCTAAGGTCCCAAGGTTGAAGGAATTTTGTAATTCTACAATCTTAGTTTAAAGAAAAAAAAAAGTACATTGAAGAAAAAGAGAAAGGAAGGATGGGTACAGGAATGGGGGGGGGGGTCATACAAAACAGGTCCCTAAACAGATGCCAGATCTTGTCCACGTACCCACATACAGTCACCAGGGAAGTATACAGTACCCCCTCCCCCAATTAGGCTAACAGTTGTCCATTGTAGTTCAGTAAGTTCCAACTTTAAATAGGAGGATAGTCCTTGGAAATAGTTACTCTCGGTTGTACAAAGGTTTTATGTATACAGTTTGTCGCAAGTAACAAAGCTATTTTGCAAGACCCGCTTCTTTCCAAAATTAAAGAAAAAAAATTCTAGTTTGTATATGTTTTAGTATTTTTTTTCTGTTTCAATTTTTTTTTATTTTTCAATTGTTTTTCTTTGCAAAGCAGCATAACAACATCTGATTGTAGAACTTGCCTGAGGTTGTGATCACACTGTAAACGTCATTTGCACATCAATAAGAAAAACAGGAGGAGATGGGTTCTTTTAACAAGGAAAAGAAAAGAAAAGTAGTAGAGTTCTAGAGGTCATTCTGCCTGCATTTCTCCCTCAACAAAGAGCTTAGCTGACTGCAATCTTATTTTCTTCGAGGAAGTGAGAGAATTGGTGTTTGGGGACACTGTCGGCAGCACTTAGTTTTTCCACTGCAGCACAGGTGGCAGACTGGGAGCCATCCATCTTGAAAATGGTGGTGTTGTTCACAATGGAGGTGGCTCCCAGGAAGACTGGGAGGGTAGGAATACCCCCACTCTGGATCACAGAGATCTCATTGGTCTTCATGGCCAGACCTCCATTGAGCATGGTGGTGTACTGGTTCCACACGACAGGGTCCATGTTCACCGAAGGGGCCAGGATTTCCTTTGGAAACATCTCAGGGACTCTGTTTCCATCAGTTCCTAACAAAGTCATGGTATTCTTGATGGCCAGCTTCCTCCTATGGTGTGCCAAGCTATCGTTCACCCCATGTGTGGGGGTGGTAATGCATCTTGAGGGAGCTCTGGCAGCTCAAGACCCGGTGGCAAATGAGACATTCGTTGGGGTTGGTGGTGGCCTTCTCGATGTTCTCCACCAGCTGCTGTAATTTCAGGGTCTCCGACCCTGGCTCAGGGGTCCCACTCCCTTGGAAGCCATCAACCCTTGGGGAAGTGTGGTTTGCCCACCCCTCCCACTAGGGATCCATCCTCACTTTCCGGGGAAGGCCCGGGCTGCAGGTCGTTGGGCAGTGGGCCGCCCATGAGGTCCTTGGGGTTAGTCCCTGAAGAGAGATTCTGAGGTAGCCCTAGACAGGGGGGCCCTATTACAAGGACAGGTTTGCTATCTAAAGAGAGACTTGATTCATCTATGGGGACAGATACAGAGAGTGTATAGGGAATGCCATTGCCTGCCATCATTTTATTGTGGAACTTGGCAAAGAGCTGGAGGTTGGCCTTCACCTGGGGAGGTTGATGAAAGTGCACCTTGAAGTTGCCCTTGGTGGTGAACTGGTGGCCACAGAGCACACGAAGGGTCTCTCTCCAGTATGGGAGCGAAGGTGGATCTGCAGGGAGCTATCGGTCCCCAAAACCTTGCTACAGTACTTATACTTGTGTTTGCAGAGGATGGCCTTGTCTTTCGGTTTGGCCTCCATTGGGGATACATTCGGTGGCTTCCCCTTCCCTTTCTTGGACAGGTCTAATGCCACGGTGGAGAAAGAGCTCTGGAAGAGCACAGAGCCTGGGGCCTGAGGTAGCAAAGCACCAGGAAGGCGCGACATGCTGTTCGGCAGAACCCTCGACCTGTCAGGCTTCAGGGCGAAGGGCGCCAGCCCCTGGGAGCTGGCAGTGGAAGGGATGTTTGTGTGAGGTAGCTTGGCTGGTTTCAAGGTGTCCAGAGACAGGCCCTGGCTGCCGGCTTTCTCACTGAGCAAGGCCATGGCCGTGGAAACCTGCTGGGACATGTGGCTGCCCAGGGTCTTAAGGGTGTCTGCTCCCGCCATGCCCAAGTGGAGGGCATGCGAGGCCCACATGTTCACCTGCACACGGATCTGCTCAGTGAGCTGGATCTGCTGCAGCAGCTGCTGCTGCAGGCACAGGATCTGCTCTGGGACCCATGGGATGCTGAGCCCTGCGCCGGGTACAGGGGCTGGTGGTGCCTCAGTGCTGCACTGATTCATTGCCACCTTGGTGCCCTGCAGTGCTTGCAGAGTGACGTTAGTGTCACTTTGCCTTTGGTAAATAGCTTATGTCCTGGGACGTGGTCAGCTGGGCGGTCTCAGTCTTCAGGTACATGACAGATTCAGCACCCAGCTTCTCCTTCAGCTCCCTCAAGCTGCCGCCATCCTCCCTGTGACCATCCTTACTGCCTGGACTGTGTGGAGGGTGGCTGAGCGCGGCCCCAAGAAGTCTTCCGGAGGCACTAGCCCCTCGCTGTTGTTCATGATGAGCACAGGTGGATTTTTTGTGCAATTTTTCTTATGTTCTAAGAACTCCGAGAAGCCGAAGAACTTTGCAAGCATTTCTCACAGATGTGAGTCTCCTCCCACCGAGTCCTCTTTGCAGTCATTCCATCCTTGTTGGCTTCACTGCTGTTCCCTATGGTGGTTCATTGGAGCACCCAGCTCCCCCGCCGCTGGCACTGCTGTGGCCACATTTGCAAACTCCAGGGCCGGCTGCTGCGGTGGCTGCTCACCCTGGTCCTCCTCCAAGTTGATGTGCTGGGGTTTCGCCTGCTTGCGCCTTGATGTGGTGCGAGCATCTGGCCACCTGGAGAGCCTCGGTTATTTGCCCACTCCCCTCTTTTGTTTTTAATAAGGCTGGCTAATGGTTTATCTATCTTATTAATTCTTTCAAAGAACCAACTCCTGGTTTTGTTGATCTGTTCTACAGTTCTTCTGATCTCTATTTCACTGAGTTCTGCTCAAATCTTTATTAACTCTCTTCTGCTTGGTGTAGGTTTTATTTGCTATTCTTTCTCCAGTTCCTTTAAGTGTGGGGTTAGCTTGTGTATTTGAGTTTTTTTCCATTTTTTTGAGGGATGCTTGTATTGCGTATTTCCCTCTCAGGACTGATTTTGCTGTATCCCAAAGATTTTGAATGGTTGTATCTTCATTCTCATCAGTTTCCATGAATCTTTGTAATTCTTCTCTAACTTCCTGGTTGACCCTTTCATCATTTAGCAGGATGGTCTTTAACTTCCACGTGTTTGAATTTCTTCCAAATTTCCTCTTGTGATTGAGTTCAAGTTTCAAAGCATTGTGGTCTGAAAATATGCAGGGGACAATCCCAGTCTTTTGGTACAGGTGGAGACCTGATTTGTGACCCACCCAGTATGTGGTCTATTCTGAAGAAAGTTCCATGTGTACTTGAGAAGAATGTGTATTCAGCTGCGTTTGGATGTAAAGTTCTGTAAATATCTGTGAAATCCATCTGGTCCAGTGTATCATTTAAAGCTCTTATCTCTTTGGAGATGTTGTGCTTAGAAGATCTGTCATTTGCAGAAAGTGCCGTATAGAAGTCACCCAGTATTAGTGAATTATTATCTAAGTATGTCTTTACTTTGGTCATTAATTGATTGATATACTTGGCAGCTCCCACATTAGGGGTATAAATATTTATGATTGTTAGGTCCCCTTGTTGGATAGATATAGTATGTGATATGATATGATATAGTGTCCTTCTTCATCTCTTACTAGAGTCTTTGGGATAAACTTTAATTTTTCTGATATGAAGATTGCTACCCCTGCTTTCTTTTGAGGACCAGTTGAATGGTAAATGGTTCTCCAACCTTTCATTTTCAGGCTGTAGGTGTCCTTACGTCTAAAATGAGTCTCTTGTAGACAACAAATAGATGGGTCTTGCTTTTTTATCCAATCTGAAACCCTGCATCTTTTGATGGGATCATTAAGCCCATTCATGTTCAGAGTTACTATAGAAAGATATGAATTTAGTGTCATCATAATACCTATTCAGTCCCTGTTTTTGTGGATTATTTTTGGGCATCCTCTTTCTTTCACAGAGTCCCCCTTAATATTTCTTGCAGAGCTGGTTTGGTGGTCACATATTCTTTCAGTTTCTGCCTATCTTGGAAGCTCTTTATCTCTCCTTCTATTCTGAATGAGAGCCTTGCTGGATAAAGTATTCTTGGCTGCATGTTCTTCTCATTTAGGACCCTGAATATATCCTGCCATCCCTTTGTGGCCTGCCAGGTCTCTGTGGAGAGGTCTGCTGTTAATCTAATATTTCTCCCCATATAAGTTAGGGATCTCCTGTCTCTCACTGCTTTAAGGATTTTCTCTTTATCTTTGGAATTTGCAAGTGTCACTATTTTTTTTTAAGTGTCACTATTAAATGTTGAGGTGTTTAACAGTTTTTATTGATTTGGAGGGGACCTCTCTATCTCCTGGATCTGAATGCCTGTTTCCCTCCCCAAATTAGGGAAGTTCTCAGCTATGATTTGTTGAAATATGCTTTCTGGCCCTCTGTCCCTCTTGGCGCCCTCTGGAACCCCAATTAAATGTAGATTTTTCCTTCTGAGGCTGTCATTTATTTCCCTTAACCTATCCTCATGGTCTTTTAATTGTCCTTCTCTTTTTTTCCTCAGCTTCCTTCCTTGCCATCCACTTGTCTTCTATGTCACTTGTTCTTCTACCTCGTGAACCCTCGTTGTTAGGACCTCCAGTTTGGATTGCATCTCATTTAATTGATTTTTAATTTTAGCCAGATTAGATCTAAATTCTGCAGTGATGAAGTCTCTTGAATCCTTTATGCTTTTTTGCAGAGCCACCGGTAGCTCTATAACTGTGCGTCTGAATTGGCTTTCTGACATTAAGTTGTAATCCAAATTCTGTAACTCTGGCAGAGAGTACTTTCTGATTGTTTCTTTTTTGGTGAGTTCTTCTTATCATTTTGCTTAGTGCAGAGTGGCTAAAAATGAGTTGTACTGGAAAAAGGAAGGAAAAAAAAGAAAAAAAAAAGGAGGGGTACCCTCTGGTTCTATATACTGTAAATACCTCGACTTCCCATGGAGCTTTCCAGCGCTGCTTGGTCAAGACTTGCTCTTCCCCTGTCCTTCCAGCTGGTGTTCTGGGGGAGGGGCCTGCTGTGCTGAGTCTCAGGTGTGTGCACCTACGGGAGCTGTCCCACCCTCCTGGCCAGGTGCTGGACTCAGTGGGAGCTGTTTACCCCATGAGGCCCCTGTTCCCTGGTGGCCCCACTCTGTCCCAGGCACAGGTTGACCCCAGGAGGAACAAGCACACTGGCGGCGGCCAGCTCTCCAGCCCTGGCGTCAGCTCCCGCAGTAACTACCGCAGTCTCCCAGTCCACACCGGCCTGGATCCTCCGGGGCGGGAGCGCTGATCTGCACAGCTTGGGGGCGCCTAGTGGCAGGTGTGTCCTCAGTGTCCTGTGCCCTCCCCGCCTCCGCCTGTTCCAGGGAGGGGGAGCGTCGGATCCTGGGCTCTGTCCCCGGTGCCCTGGGATCTGGGGCCTGCGCTGCTGGAATCGCGCTCCCGGGGCTCCGGCTCCCGAGGGCAGCAGGGTGCAGCCTCCTCCGCTGGGGCCCCACCCCCACCCCCAGCTGCTCCCGAGGCCCCGCCGGGCGCTCCAGCCCTTCACCGAGCTCGGCCCACGGGGTGCGGCGCGCTCTCCCCGGGGTGCACCTCCTCCGTTAGTGACCCTGGGAGACTGGGCGCTCCACTGCCCCTACAGCGGTGCTGCCCGGGTTCCCCGCTGAGCGCCTCTCCCTCCGGGAAGAATCCGGGGGTATTTTTAAAGTTCCTGCTTCTCCGGGGCTGGGCTTTCCTGTCCTGGAGGCTCTCGCTGGGGGCCTTAGCCCAGCTCCTCGCGGGGCCCCTCCCCCACTTGATTCCTTTTTATTTTCTTATTTTTTTCCACCTTCCTACCTTTAGAAGCACAAACTCTTCTCTCTGTAGTGTTCCAGCTGTTCTCTCTTTAAATCTCAGGTCGAATTTGTAGGTTTTCAGGATGATTTGAAAGTTATCTAGGTAATTTTTTTTTGAGGGGGGGGGGTTAGGAACCCTACTCCTCTGCTATCCTGCCCTGCCTCCCTCTTATCTGTTCTTTCTTTCCTCCATACCTATTGCAGAGCCCCAATGTGGGGCTTGAACTTATGACCCTGAGATCAAGACCTGAGTTGAGATCAAGAATCAAACTGTTAACTGATCCACCCAGGCATTCCCTTCTGCCCTTTCCTAATTGCATTGTTTTGTTTTTTGAATGTTGAGTTTTGAGAGTTCTTTGTATTTTCTAGATATATGTTCTATCTATGTAAGTTCTATGTCAGATTTGTGACTTGCAAATATTTTCTCTTAGTCTGTAATTTGTTTTTCATCCTTTTAACAGGATCATTTGCAGGGTAAATATTTTAATTTTGATGAGGTCTAAATTATCATTTTTTCCTCTTATGGGTCATGTTTTTAGTGTCAAGTCTAAAAATTCTTTGTGTGGTCCTAGGTATCAAAGATTGTCTCCATTTTTATCTAGAAGTTTTATAGTTTTATATTTTGTTTAAGTCCATGATCTATTTTGAGTTAATTTTTATATAGGGTTAAGGTTTAGGTTGAGGTTAATTTTTTTGCCTGTAGATGTCTAATTGTCCAGCGCCATTTATTGAAAAGGATGTTTTTCCTCCATTGAATTACTTTTGCTCTCTCAAAAATTAATTAGACATATTTGTGTGGGTCTATTTCTGAGTTCTCTGTTATGTTCCATTTATCTTTGTGTCTATTCCTCTACAAATACCATATTATCTAATCATTGTGGCTTTATAGCTGGGAAGACTGTTTCCTCCTATATCCATCATTAATCTTGATGAAAAAAATTCCTTGAACTGTTTTTTTGGGAAGGGTAGGTTTGAGGGAAGAGATTTCTTCTTATGTTCACAAACTGAAATTTTTTTCTCCTAATTATTTTCATCTTTGAACTAGAAAACCTGATGAGAAAACAGTTTATAGAATTGTGTGTGAGAGAAGTAAATTGGTCAGGTGTGACGCCTTTACCTGGAAAAAGTTGCAGTGGACTTTATACCCACTCTCTTGGCTTCTTGGAGGCTTTCTTAATACCCATCATATCTCAGAAGAGCTTCTAGATAGTAGAGAGTATAGTAATCCTGATTCATGTGTAAATGGAGTGAGTTTAACCTTACTAAAATAGCTTAAACAAAAGGAGAGGACTTCAGGATCTGTGAATTTTCTAAACAAAGGCTGTCATATTAGTTCCAAGAATATATAATACTAAATACAGTAGCTAATGGGCATGGCAAGTGATATAATTGAAAGAAGTGAGTTGAGGTAAGAAATAAATCGAACTACCACCTGAAGGGGCATTACCACTCCATTCCAGCCCTCTGTGGAAACAAAACCTTAGTATTGTCAGGGTAAAAACAAAAAAAGGCAAAAATCCAGATTTTTAAAAATGTGAACTCTCTTGTCTTTTAATGTTAGGAATCAATCCATATTTTGAAATAACACTTATGGGCCAGATGAACTTGTCTGTGACTCTAATCTTTCCCACAGGTAGCCAATTTGCAACCTTTGCTACTCAACTGGTTCAGCCCACAGTGCGCTGTTTCTTATTGCCAGTGATGAAGGTAATGTGTGATTGGTCATGCAGTTATGTGCTGGGTCTAGTCTGGTTCCAAAGAATATGAGGGTGCATTTAAAAACAGTTTATTTGCCCATGCAAATCTTGCCATCTTGTTTACACTATTTACTTTGCAAATCTTTTGTGTTTTGTTTCAAAGAAGCCAGAGCTGAGGAGAGCTTCAGCCCAGACTCTTTCTAATGCTCCATCTATCAGACTATGTGGAATATGATTGTATTGTATTGACTGAGAACCAGTGGGTGTGATTACTTCTAGGTGTGGTGGAGATGCTGGGAATGGAGGCTGCTGGGGTCCGTGTGTGTATGCAATGTTGGGGGAAGTGGAGGGTGCAGAGGGCAATACCTAGGTGTAAAAAAAAGTGTAAGACAGCATCAGGAGGTCCATGAAGTCAAAACTATTCTTATTACAATATAAGGCATTATTTACCTTTTTCCCTCTCGATTTTTAATGTGTTTCCGGGGGAGTGTTCCAGAAGCTATATGACATATAATAATGTCATTGCTCTGATGGCTAATGAAAGATGTGTATATGTGTTTTTGTATTTTAAAATTTTGTTTAAAACAAACTTCTCTGGGATCTTAATAATATTTAAGAGTATAGAGAGGTCCTGAGATCAAAGAGTTTAAACCCTGCTAGTCTAGGGTAGTGACTGTCAACCCTATCTGTATATTAAAGTCATCTGGGGGAGCTTTAAATTAGTACTATTGCCTGTACCTCATCCCAAACCAATTGATCCAGAATCTCTATAAATGGGAAGTTATCATTATTGCCATCTTCATCCCTTTCATTATCACCATTACTATTACCATCTCCATCATCATCATTACTGTTACCATTCCCATCATCATCATCATAGTCTTTGTCACTATCATCATCATCTTCTCCATCATCATCATCATCAAAACTCTACCTCTGAACTATCCACCATTGCTCAGGCCCTGTGCTATGTCCTGTACCTCTAATTCTTACAACCACCTAGAGAGGCCAAGATGATCTTACTTTTTTTTTTTTAAGATTTTGTTTATTTATTCATGAGAGATGCAGAGAGGCAGAGACATAGGTAGAGGGAGAGGCAGGCTCTCTGCAGGGAGCTTGATGTGGGACTTGATCCCAGGACCCCAGGATCACGCCCTGAGCTAAAGGCAGACACTGAACCACTGAGCCACCCAGGTGCCCCAGCATGATCTTACTTTACAAGAAGAGAAATTTGAATCAGAAAGACTGAAGTGAGTGAGTTCACAGAGCTGGAGCAGATGGAGTCAGCATTCAAAACCAGCTTTCTCTGGGATGCCTGGGTGGCTCAGTGATTGAACATCTGCCTTCCGTTCAGGTCGTGATCCTGGGGTCCTGGGATTGAGTCCCACATCAGGCTCCCCACAGGGAGCCTGCTTCTCCCTTGGCCTATGTCTCCACCTCTTTCTGTGTGTCTCTCATGAATAAACAGATAAAATCTTTTAAAAAACCAAAACAAAACAAAACCAGCTCTCTCTGCTGTATCAACATTCCCAGTTTTTACAACTACTGAATCTTGTTGAATTATGCTTTTATCCCTCTAACTCCACAGTATATTTTGATAGATTTTTATAAACAAACTGCACTACTAATCAAGAATTTGTTTTAAATCATGTGCTAAAACCATGCAATGGTCAATGGTGACTTCTGCTTAATACAAGATCGTCAGACTATAGTACAGAGTTGAGCCAATTCCACCTAAAAGCAGAGACCTAATTTCTGGGTTAACCTGAAAGGCCTAAATGTAGTTAAATATGTATTTTTTTAATGATACTTTGAAATACTGAGAGGAGCTCATAATACCCCCACCTCACAGCTCTTATTCTTGGTGAATCTCAAGGTAATTGCAGTTCAGGGGTAGATGGTAGAAGGAAAATGAAATCTTCCATTTTTTTTGCTGAATTCTGAGTAGTAAAATGCCCTGGATGTGCTTAAAGCCTTATCTTACAAATAGACCTTCATGAACAGTTTATTTTAATTTTCGTCCGGAAACTGGCTTTATGGATGCCAGAGGATGGAGTGGGTTGAGTGGGAGAGGAAGAAAGTAGGTGCCATGGGCTCTTTGCTTCTGGAGCAGTGATCCTTTTCCTCTGATGGGGGAGGAAAGCATGAAGATTAATGGCACACAGATGCGGTGTCTGTGAGACGTGTTGACCTGCCAGATAGAGAGATGCAGCAATTTGCAGAGTCCTCTTTGCTCTGCCTTTACACAGTTTTGCTTATTCTAACATTAATAACAGAGACATTATGACCCCAAGGAGCTCCCCTCTTGGGCTAGTTAAACCTTATGTCTTCTTTAGATCTCAGTTGAAGAGTCACTTGCTTAGAGAAACCCTCCCCTCTCTCCTTGACTAAAGTCCCTATGATGAGCTGGGCCCATTTCCTTCATAGCACTTGGGCTAAGAATTGTTTTACATTTGCTGTGGTGGAGCTTCAGTTGACGTCTGTATCTCCCACTAGGCTACAATTCCCTCAAGGGTAAGAATGGTGTCTGCCTTTGCTCACCATTTTTATTTCCTGCATTTAGCATCGTGCCTCATTCACATAAGTTTTTAAAAATAAAATGAATGAATGTATGAATGAATGAATTAGCAGTGCTGAAAAAGCAACTACAGGTTTTGTTTTTTGTCTTTTTAATGTATTGGATTCCTTCCTACTACTGTTGTTCTCCATGTTCAGGGCCATGTTACTTTTTTATTTTTATTATAGTAGAATGCTGACCATTGTCTATATTTGAGGCTAGGCCAAACACTGTTAGTGCAGATTGCTAGGTCCTAATTGCCCCAAATGGTTCTCAGCTGTGTTATACATTTTATTGCACTTTTAAATAAAACGTATCAGGAAGAGGTGGTGTTTCTCCAAATTGAAGTACCTGCACCAGAATCACATGGGGGAGCTTTGTAAAATAGCCTACTTCTGGGCTTAACCCTGGGCCTGCTAAATCAGAAGCTTGGGGTATAGGGGCATGAGAATTTGCATTCATTGTTATTATCTTAAAAATAATGAATATGTGCCATGTGATCCAAACCCCCAAAGTATAAGAAGACATATGGACTTTAAAAAATTAAATGTTTAAAAAAAATGAATAGTTTTAGGCTTATAGAAAAGTTGTGAAGATAGTTCAGAGAATTCCTGTATACCCCACACCCAATTTCCTCTGTTGTTAACATCTTACACTGTTAGGCCACATTTGTCATGACGAATGAACCAGTAATATAGATATATCATTATTAACTCAAGTGTAGAGTTTGTTTGGATTTAGGTAGTTTTTTTTCTTTTTTTGTAAGTAACAAAATTCCATTTTAAGTTTATTTGTCTCTGGTTTCTTAGGCTGTTTTTTTTTAATAAATTTATTTTTTATTGGTATTCAATTTACCAACATACAGAATAACACCCAGTGCTCATCCCGTCAAGTGCTCCCCTCAGTGCCTGTCACCCATTCACACCCACCCCCGCCCTCCTCCCCTTCCATCACCCCTAAGTTCGTTTCCCAGAGTAAGGAGTCTTTATTTTCTGTCTCCCTTTCTGATATTTCCCACACATTTCTTCTCCCTTCCCTTATATTCCCTTTCACTATTATTTATATTCCCCAAATGAATGAGAACATACAATGTTTGTCCTTGTTAGTGTATAGAAATGCCACTGATTTCTGGGCATTGATTTTGTATCCTGCCATGCTACCAAATTGCTGTATGAGTTCTAGCAATCTTGGAGTGGAGGCTTTTGGGTTTTCTCTGTAGAGTATCATGTCATCGGCGAAGAGGGATAGTTTGACTTCTTCTTTGCCAATTTGAATGCCTTTTATTTCTTTTTGTTGCCTGATTTCTGAGGCTAGGGCTTCTAGTACTATGTTGAATAGCAGTGGTGAGAGTGGACATCCCTGTCATGTTCCTGATCTTAGGGGAAAGGCTCCCAGTGCTTCCCCATTGAGAATGATATTTGCTGTGGGCTTTTCGTAGATGGCTTTTAAGATGTCGAGGAATGTTCCCTCTATCCCTACACTCTGAAGAGTTTTGATCAGGAATGGATGCTGTATTTTGTCAAATGCTTTCTCTGCCTCTAATGAGAGGATCATATGGTTCTTGGTTTTTCTCTTGCTGATATGATGAATCACATTGATTGTTTTACGAGTGTTGGATTTAGGTAGTTTTTATCTAAAGTCCTTTTTCTGTTCTAGGATCTCATCCACATTACAGTTAGTCATGCCATCTCTTAGGCCCCTTCTGATTGTGACAGTTTCTCAGACTTTCTTGTTTAAAAGACTTGGACAGTTTGAGTATTTTGTAGATTTTCCATCAATTGGTGTTTGCCTCATATTTTTCTTATGATTAAACTGGAGTTACAGGTTTATGGGAGGAAGACCATTGAGGTAAAGTACCAGTCTCATAACATCATATCAAAATTACATGTTATCAACATGACTTGTCAATGTTTATTCCAACCATTGATCAGCTGACTGAGGAAGTGTTTTCCAGATTACTCTGCTGTTACATTACTCCCCCCCGCCCCGCCTTTAACACTGTACTCTTTGGAAGGGGTCAATATGGGTCAGCCCACACCTAAGATGTGAGGAGTTATGTTCCACTTCTTTGCGGGAGGAAGTCTATGCATAAATTATTTGGATTTCCTGTGCAGAGTTTTGTCTCTTCTCCCTCATTTATTTTTGGATCATTTATTTATATTAGTATGGACTCATGGATATTTATTTTATACTTTGAGTTATAATCCAATGCAACGTTGTTTTGTTGCTCAAATTGTTCCACCTTTGGCCACTGGGAACCCTTTCAGTTGGCTCTGGGATCCCTTTGACATACCCAATTACTGCCCCCCTGCCTTTTTTACTTTCTGTCACTACAGAGTGCTCTAGGCTCATCCTGTACATTTCCTGACCCAGTCATAGAATTTCAGACATTTTTCCCAAGGAGCCTTGATTCTTTTTATTAGAAAATAGTACTAAAAACTATCAGCTGGGCACTAAATATGCTTGTTGTACTGGGTATCACTGCTTCTAAGCTCTCCCAGCTGACCAATCAAGGAAATATACATGTGTATACCAACCCAGGCATATATACATATTTATAAATATTTTTATATGTAGCTCTCTGTACTATATCAAGCAAACCTGAGTTTGTGCTGATGTCTCTAATTCTAATTCATTACCACATGGACCACTTCAACCTTTTACCCATGTTTGTCTGTAAACTTTCACTGTAACAGTAAGAAACCTGGCTGGTACCATCCACTATTCATTTGCTTAATCGTTAAGTGCCAGTACCCATGTATAATGGTTTCAAAGTTGTTCACTTGTACTCAACACTCCATGGGAAACTTGACCAGCTGCATGCAGCAGGTGTATGTACAGTTCCTTTGCCTTTGGTCTTATGGGCTCCACTCATTTCCAAAGTTACTTTAGGTCAGCACCTTTCTCCCTCACTCCCTGCAGTGAGGTTATTTCATACCTTTTTAGTACATTTGGATTCCTTTGTTACAGTCTGCTGAATAGATAAAATAAGTTAAATTAATTTAAACAATTTTATATTTAAAATTTACATTCAGTAAATTTCATTTTGCATTTAATTCTATATTTTAAACCCTCCCCCAAAATAGAAAAGATGTGTAGGTTTTTTTTTTAAAAGATTTTATTTATTTATTCATGAGAGACTTACAGAGAGAGGCAGAGACATAAGCAGAGGGAGAAGCAGGCTCCCTGCAGAGAGCCCAATGCGGGACTCAATCCCAGGACCCCAGGATCACACCCTAAGCCAAAGGCAGATGTTCAACAACTGAGCCACCAAGGCATCCCAAGATGTGTAGTTTTTAAATCATAGTCACCCAAACTTAAATTTTTTGAGCACACATTTTTAATGTTTGCTATTTTAACAAGTCGTATGTATTTCGTGCTTTCCTGCTGTTATATAATTAGACATTCTAACAGTTTCCTGGAGGACAGTGGCCACAGACTCCCTGAAGCTTCCAATACTCATATGTGAGTGAGTTTGGGATGTAAGATGCATTTTCTGACAGAAAAAATGTAATTAGTGATGATTGCCTTTTCAGTCTCACCCAGACAATCCCACTTAGTTCCTTCTTTATTCCCAGCTACAGCAGTGGCCTTTTACTTATTTCCGACCCCATGGATAAGACTGTTCTCTGGAAAAAAAAAATCCAAGATCCACATGAGTTTTTAAGATTGCCTTTTGGCAAAGACTGAATGTTCCTTGAGGCGAATGGTAGGACAGTGAGACCTTAGAAATATCTGAATACAGGCTACGTACACACCAGAGCTTCTCTTCTGGTAATGATGAACTTAGGAATTCAAGGATGAAAGTAAAATGAGAATATTTTCAGCTAAACAAAAACAGAGGGTGTTTACTACCATAAGATCTGTAGGAAAGGAAACTTTAGGTAAGCACTATCCAATACAACTTTTGAAGATGATGACAATGTTCTCTATATTTGCTGTTGCAGTAGCCATTAGATGCTTGTGGCTAATGAGCACTTGAAATGTGTCTCTAATGAGACCACGGAACTGAATTTTAAATTTTATTCAATTTTACTTACTTTACATTTAAATTGTCCCATATGACTGGTGGCTACCATATTAGACAGTGTAGCCTAAAATAACATACTTCAGTAAAAGGAAAATGATCCCAGATAGAAGGTATAGATTTAAGAAGAAATAAAGAGCAAAGAAGATACTAAATATATGGGCAAAAGTAAGTTAACATTCATGCAGTAAAATAATAGTATTATCATATAGTTTTGAAAGTATATGAAATTAAAATATATGACAGTGGAAGCATATACATTGGATGAAGTTGAGGGAAATGGAATTTTGTCATCCTTGGATTGTCTGAGGGGAAGATAATGTTATTCATTAGCATTAGTCTTTTATAATTTAAGGATATATGGGGGTATTTCTAGGATAAGCACTAAAAGAATAGAAAATAAGTATATAAATTTCAAACTAGTGAGGGAGAGAAATGGAATGATGAAAAATATTCAAATCAAAAGAAAGCAAGAAGAGAGAGAAGAAACAGAATAGGAGTAATGAATATAAAGCACCATAACATTGGTAGGGGTTAAAAAAATTATTTATTATTTATTTTAAAGATTTTATTTATTTATTTGACACAGAAAAAGAGAGCGAGAGAGCAGAAGCAGGGGGAGCAACAGGTAGAGGGAGAAGTGGGCTTCCTGCTGGGCAAGGAGCCTGATGTGAGGCTTGATCCCAGGACCCTGGGATCCTTAACCTAAGCTGGGCCCATAAGACAGATCCTTAACTGACTGTGCCACTCATGTGCCCCAGTGGTAGGTTTTTAAACTCAAATGCTCTGTTTCATTGATTTTAAGACACATATTTACTCATATATTTACATTTCTAAAATTGGGAGGCATGTGGTAGACTATGGCATCACATGAGCTCTGCTGTGTCAGACCCCCCTTTGTTTGTCATCAGTTGAGTTTTGTGGATCATTATTATTACATGTATTAAGTTTAATTTCTGTTGAAAATGTTCCAAAAGATGCCCTCTGACTTGCATGAAACCGAGTAGTAGGGAAAGAGGTAATATTAGTGAAGCAATTCCTTTTTTTTGGATGAAGGTCTGTTTCTGAGATATGTGCAGTATAAAACAGGAGAATTTGCCAAATCCTTTGGAATTGATGAAAAAAACTTTGATGCAAGGAGAAGCAGGTGTGATCAATTTATACACTTCATAGTGCCATTGTTGAGATGCCATGTCATGGTTTAATTGGTGGTGTTTATCTTTCTTGATCTATAAAATATTGATGTGGCAAATGATCCATGATGTTTTAGAGTTGACATAAGTGGTTTATATGATAAGCCTGGTTACACAATGCAAACAG
Source organism: Canis aureus (assembly GCF_053574225.1). Lineage (NCBI taxonomy): Eukaryota > Metazoa > Chordata > Mammalia > Carnivora > Canidae > Canis > Canis aureus. The sequence continues at coordinate 27,766,455 of NC_135622.1, read as the reverse complement.
AATCCAATTACATGCTGTTTGCAAGAGATTCATCTAAAACATAAGGGTGGAGGAGGTGGAAAGGAAAAGGACGGGAAAAGATGTGCCACACAAATACTAATTCAAAGAAGCCATCTATATCTGACAAAGTAAACTTTGAGACAATAAACATTCTAAGAGATAAAGAGGGTCTGTCCTTAGGTATAAAAATCTCAGATCACCAGAGAGATATAAAAAATAGAAGTTTATATGCACCTAATTAACATGGCTTCAGAATATATAATGCTAAAATAGAGACCAAAATAATATGTCTGTGGCATAGTAGGGGATCTTAATATACCTCTTACATAATTGATAGAACAAGATGACAAAAAGTGGGATGCCTGGGTGGCTCAGCGGTTAAGCATCTGCCTTTGGCTCAGGTCGTGATCCTGGAGTCCCGGGATCGAGTCCCACATTGGGCTTCTGCATGGAGCCTGCTTCTTCCTCTGACTGTGTCTCTGCCTCTCTCTCTCTCTCTCTGTGTCTCTCATGAATAAATAGATTTTAAAGAGACTCAATTAAAAAAAAAAGATGACAAAAAACCCACTGAGGATAGAGAACATCTGCTCAATAGAATTAATACATCTTTCTTCTTGCTCATGGTCAGGTGTATTATACTATACATAACATCTGCTGAATATATATCAATATATATCAAACATTTACATACAGACATTGGTGGGAAAATGTAAGGTTGAAATGAGCAAATTGGTAGTCAGGAGATGTTAGTTAGTTAATAGCAACACTAATAAAAGGGGTTGCAACCATCCCTTTACTGACTTCCAAAAATTTCTTACAGCAAACATGAAATTACATAATTTCCTCTAGTTTCTTACTCTGCATTCTGTTCTGGATTCTGTCCTACTCACTGCTTAACACTGTGGCTTCTTAAAAGTTGCCAGTCTTCTGAACCTCATGCCAATGATGAAGCTGCTGCTATTTGCTGATAGGGCTCTCAGATGCTGGCTGGATGCTCAGCTGGATATGTGGCTACCACCTGACCTGGATTCCTTATTGCTATGCTCCTGCCATCTGTTAGGGCTTGGTGCTACCTATGTGGGACTCACTCCCATCTTCCTTCACCAAATGCTTGCAGAGACAGGGCATTCCCATGCTCCCTTGGACACTGTGCTCTGAACACCAGACTGAATATCTCCTGTGGGCATCTGCAACTGGGTTTGTTCCCCTAGCCCTGTGCAGCTTCTCAGGAATGGCTAGTTCTAGAACGGAGAATGCACTGTATGTGTGGACAACTCATGAGAAGTGCTAGCATCCTCTGGTGATGCAGGATGTAGGAATCAAACCAATTTCAAAATTACATTCCAATTCTTTGTTGGACAACAGAATTTATATTCAGTTGGGTTTCCCATTTTTTTAATTTCATATTTTCCTTCAAAATCTCATCCCCATCCCAGAGGCTTATCAAAAAATTCTCCAAAGATCTCTCTTTATTAGGCATTTAACAGACAAATTAGAGATTTTTATTCCCGCTATCAAGTGAATTACATTTTTCAGATCTTTAGGCCAATAATGAAATACCTTCTATCAATTAAAAATAATGTTATAGAAAAGTATTGATGAGATGAAATGATATATGAGATATTGGGGCACCTGACTGGCTCAGTCAGTAGAGCATGTGACCCTTAATCTCAGGGTCATGAGTTAAAACCCTACATTGGGCATGGAGCCTACCTATAAAATAAAAAAGAGAGAGAGAGACAGAGAGTGAGAGATATCGTCTGAAGTAGAAAAGGTGGGATAGAGCACTGGGTGTTTTACTAATGTTGGCAAATTGAATTTAAATAAAATGTTAAAATAGAAAAGGCAGGATACATTGTAAATAGGAAATAATGTTACCAAATAATTTTTTAGACACATTCCTATATTTGTCTGTTATGTAGATGTGAGCATGAAAGATCTGAAGATAAGACCCTAGTCTTAGTCTTTGAAAGATGGAGCTGGTATGTTCTCAGAAACACCTGGGCTGCCTGGAACTCGGTGTGTGATCTTGGGGAAATTGCGTAGCCTTTATAAACTGCACTGCCTTTTACAGTGGAAGCTGAGAGGACAGCACCCAGACCCAGGATGAGCACAGGATTAAGGGAGTTAAGTAATGCAGTGGGTTTAGCCCAGCCTGGCACACTGAGAGCAAGCAGTAGACTGCTGTGGCTGTTGCTCTTGCTCCTGTGCTGTTGTGCTGCTGCTGGTGCCCTAGCAGCTATGATCTTACTTGGTCATGTGGATTTTCCTCTGAATGGACCAGCTGTTTTTAGCATTGTAAAGCACAAGCGTACTTGTTAAATGACAAGAGCAAATGCAATGCAAAATACAAAATGAAAAAAAAAAAAAGAATAAGTAAAGCAAGTAAATAGCCAACAGGCTATAGGGAGAAGCCAGTTCTTGGTGAGCTTGATCAAGAAAGGTCCCTTGGGGGTGTGTTGCACGTCACCATTGAAGAAGAGTGAACCGAGAAGAGGTGGATGGGGGTATCAGTGACATCCTGGAGTGCTCTTTAAGGAGAGATGAAAGGAGGATATTTTCTTCTGGGATGTGAGGCCCCACCGAACTGAACTCTGGGACTGGAGTAAAGAACCAGCATGAGAACAGGGATTCACCTGCTCCTCCCCAGGCTCAGTGTCCAGCTCAGACCCTGCGTCTCCCCTTTCTTTTCATTCATGTTTCTTTCCTACACCCTCGCTGTCAGACTAGACTGGCAGCCACCCAGTCTGTCTTAAGTGCCTTGAAATGTGTTGAATGGATGTGGCATAGTCCTTGGCAGAGTGACACTACTCCACAGGAATTTGTTTATTCCTTGGTGTAGGACATAGCAGGTAATGAGTATGACTGATAATCTAAGATGTTGTTTATTACTGGATAAAGGAATGTTACTGTTACATTTGCATATACACTCCCAAACCGATTCTTTAAAATAAGGACCAGATCTGGCCTCTCCATATCAGAGATCCTAAAGGGAGAAGACAAGGTGAGCTCCAGGAACCAGAACTTGGGGATCCTTGGCTCAGGTAAGTGGTACTGACTCCAGCTTAAGAGGCCAACTGACATGAATGGGGAAGCAGAACGGCATCTGGCCCTGCCTACCTTTTTTTCCCAGAAGCATGACCTTCTATGAATTTCCTGAATTTCTAAATATTATCTCTGATACCTGGCCAGAACACCTTGCTCTCAGCCCCAAGAGCAGCCTGATGTCTTCTTGGAGGGCTTCTGCCAATAAGCAGAGCATTGCCGAAGAGCCAGGTAGACAATGGAGAGCTTAGGAAACCTGGAAACCCTGATAATGCTAGCCTTCTCTGATTTCAGATTCTAGGCAAGACTGACTTTAGAATCTAGAAAGTACTGGTCTTCAGAAAAAAATATTTTGGAACCCTCTACATTTTGAGTTTTCTTAGGTGAAAAAAGAGTTATCTCAGATGGGTGAGTGTACTGCTTCTCCAGGGAGCTTTGTGGAAGCCACCTGCATTAATTTTTTTTATGGCAAATTCCATAGTGGCTCATGGAGATATCCTATGTGCTCCAGCCTGTGGGCATCATTCTGTCCTCACCACTGCCTTCATGTATTTGAGAAACTATATTTCTGCTAGATATGTCTTTTTCTGATCATGTGGCTGCCAAATTCTCTGCCTTCTAGATTTAGGGGATGCAGCCAAGTAACAACTGAAACTCAAATAGTGGCTGTCCATGCCCTTAAAGACCTATCAGGTGTCTCACCCTCCTTGAACCATTCAGTGATCATCCACCCCTCTCCTTCCCTGCCTTTGATGCCAAGCCCTAGAGCTCTTCCTTGCTATTTTTAATTTTTGCAAAACTAGTTAGTTCCCTTTGTCTCACTCCTAAGTCCTTCTCAAAGGATTGGGTTTCCACATAAACTGCCCATCTCTGCAAACTTAAGAGTTTTGTGACCTCTGAGAATTCACTTACCTTCAGGTCATCTGTAAAATGGAAATACTAATTTTTGCCTCACTTCCCTCACTGTGTTGTCCTGAACTAACGTTGGGGAAAGTTCTTCATGAACTGAGGAGTGTTTAGAAATCTCTCTCCTCCAAGCTACACTCATCCCCTCCAGGAAAGAAATCTTGTGTTGTTAGGAGTTGAGCCTCCTACGAACTTGGAGGCTCAGTTTTCCATGAAGAGAGGCTGCAAAGAAACTGCCTTTCTCTGCAAAGATTAGACTACAGCAGAGGGTCAGCAAACTTTTTCTGTGAAGGTTGGAATAGTCAGCATTTTAGGCTTTGCTCACCAGAAGATCTCCATTTCAAATACTCATTCTGCTGTTGAAGCTAGAAAGCAGCCACAGACAATATGTAAAAAAGGACATAGCTATGTTCCAGTAAAACTTTATTTAAAAAAAAACAGGCAGTGGGACATATTTGGCCTGTGGGCTGTAGTTTGCCAACCCTAGGACTGGCACAATACACTTTGAAATTCCTATTTCATTTTTATAAAGTGTCAAGATTTGTAAAAATGATATTGTGACCTACAGTTTGCAAAACATTGCTTTGGAGGGGCAAAAACCAAAGGAGTGATAGAAGAGGCATGGTCCAGCTCTACAAGGACACAAAACATTTCTAAGCAGAGAGCAAGGCTGATGACCCATTCAGCACTAGGGGAGTCCAGCAAGGTTTCCTGGGGTCAGAGATCAGTAGACTGATCTCCTTCCTGTCTACTCAGGTCCTGCCCTTCATCCCAGGCTCCTGTTGAGTCATTTCATCACGTTAAAAATGTCATTTTTGGAGGACTCAGGAGTGAAGATGGAATCTGAAGACTGGGAAAGAGATGAGCCCCATGGCTGCTCAGAAGGTAAGATTCTTGCAAATATCCATAAAGAGCCAAAAAATAACTCCTAAAGTAAGACCTTGTGAGGTCTGTGCACAGACTTGTTCTTCCCTGTTGACCTTGCATGGTAAGTGACCTTTGAGAATTTCCCTGGTAAATGAATTTGACAAGGGAAATCCTTGAAGGGAAATGAAGCTTTGCCACTGGTGCGCAGGTACATAGGGTGGTTAGATACACAGATCACCTTGATCCAAAGATCTAGAACTTTGAAGTCTTGATTCACCAACTGGATGGCTCTGAATCCTTGAAATGCATCCTTTTCCCTCCCAGCCTGCTCAGGCAGAGGAGAAAGCCAAGTGGTGGGAGGGATTGTCTGAGTCTGGGATGGGAAATGACCCTGGCTCAGGACTTCTGAGTGCCCCAGAGAGGAAGGCACTTGAGCATTGGCTCAAGGGGGATGAAAAGAGGAGGCTTTTAACCTAAATGACTAATGCATGGAGTGTGAAGGGAGAGGCCTGTAACTTGACAGAGGCCCAGCCCCTGAGCCTTCAACTCACACATGGCAATCAGAGTTCCCAAATTAAAAATAGGACATTTGTGTAACAAATGTGGATCTGCCAACAGAGAGGTTTGGAACCAGCCCTATTCCTGGAATATGGGCCATGTGGTGGCTGTAAAGCACATTCTGTTCCTTAGGCAGCAGAAGTATGCACCAGGAAGGCATAAGCACCAGATACTGTAATTTCCCAACTCTAGAGAACTCCAAATGGTGACATTGGGGCCATGTCCTAATTCTGCCTCTGTTTGTTGGTGACATGTGTGGAAGGGGAAGAACCTTACTCTGGCTCCCAACAGAATCCTGAGGATTTCTGTCTGAAACAGGCCTGGGACAGCTCTACCTTCCCCCATCCTTTCTCACCAACGTGCAGTCCTCCTACTTCCTGGAAGCACAGACTGTCAGAGCTGGAGGGACAGACAGGGAAAACAAGGCTCAGAGTGGTGAGAAGAAGAGTTGCTTTAGACAGTCAAATAGTTAGGAAGGCCGAGACTATAGAATCTTTATACTAGAGCACAGGATTTGGGTTTTCTTCTTCCCTTGGTGCTATGTGTTTTTTTTTTTTTTTTTTTTTTTTTAGATTTTATTTATTTATTCATGAGAGACAGAGAGAGAGAGAGAGAGAGAGAGAGAGAGGAAGACACAGGCAGAGGAAGACGCAGGCTCCATGCAGGGAGCCCGATGTGGGACTCCATCGCAAGTCTCCAGGATCATGCCCTGGGCCAAAAGTGGTGCTAAACCACTGAGTCACCCCGGCTGCCCGGTACTATGTGCTCTTAATGTGCAAGGGTTGTTTGGATAATGGCCAGAGATTTCATTTGGGCATTTCTCAAACTTAATGTTTTATCAGGTAGTATCCTCCAGATTATTCTCAGAGTAATGTAGACAATGTATACTAAATCCTCTGAATTATTGCAACACATATAATTTAGTTTTTTTTAAATTTCAAGTTTCTATTTATTTTTTATTTTTTTTTTATTTTAATTTTTTTTAAATTTTAATTTAAAATTTTTTTATTGGAGTTCAATTTGCCAACATATAGCATAATACCCAGTGCTCATCCCATCAAGTGCCCCCCTCAGTGCCCGTCACCCAGTCACCAACACCCCCCACCCACCTCCCTTTCCACCACCCCTTGTTCGTTTCCCAGAGTTAGGAGTCTCTCATGTTCTGTCTCCTTTTCTGATATTTCCCCCTCATTTTCTCTCCTTTCCGTTTTATTCCCTTTCACTATTTTTATATTCCCCAAATGAATGAGACCATATAATGTTTGTCCTTCTCCGATTGACTTATTTCACTCAGCATAATACCTGCCACTTCTATCCACATCGAAGCAAATGGTGGGTATTTGTCGTTTCTAATGGCTGAGGAATATTCCATTGTATACATAGACCACATCTTCTTTATCCATTCATCTTTCGATGGACATCGAGGCTCCTTCCACAGTTTGGCTATTGTGGACATTGCTGCTATAAACATCGGGGTGCAGGTGTCCCAGCGTTTCACTGCATCTGTATCTTTGGGGTAAATCCCCAGCAGTGCAATTGCTAGCTCGCAGGGAAGATCTATTTTCAACTCTTTGAGGAACCTCCACACAGTTTTCCAGAGTGGCTGCACCAGTTCACATTCCCACCAATGGTGCAAGAGGGTTCCCCTTTCTCCACATCCTCTCCAACATTTGTTGTTTCCTGCCTTGTTGATTTTCCCCATTCTCACTGGTGTGAGGTGGTATCTCATTGTGGTTTTGATTTGTATTTCCCTGATGGCCAGTGATGTGGAGCATTTTCTCATGTGCTTCTTGGCCATGTCTAGGTCTTCCTCTGTGAGATTTCTGTTCATGTCTTTTGCCCATTTCATGATTTGATCGTTTGTTTCTTTGCTGTTGAGTTTAATAAGTTCTTTATAAATCTTGGATACTAGGCCTTTATCTGATAGGTCATTTGCAAATATCTTCTCCCATTCTGTAGGTTGTCTTTTAGTTTTGTTGACTGTTTCTTTTGCTGTGCAAAAGGTTCTTATCTTAATGAAGTCCCAATAATTCATTTTTGCTTTTGTTTCTCTTGCCTTCTTGTATGTATCTTGCAAGAAGTTGCTGTGGCCAAGTTCAAAAAGGGTGTTGCCTGTGTTCTCCTCTAGGATTTTGATGGAATCTTGTCTCCCATTTAGATCTTTCATCCATTTTGAGTTTATCTTTGTGTATGGTGCAAGAGAGTGGTCTAGTTTCATTCTTCTGCATGTGGCTGTCCAATTTTCCCAGTACCATTTATTGAAATTTTTATTTAAATTCTAGTTAACATATATAGTAAAATTGGTTTCAAGTGTAGAATTTAGTGATTCATCACTTACATATAACACCCAGTGCTTATCACAATAAGTGGCCTCCTTAATACCCATCACCTATCTAGCCCCTCCCCCACTTACCTCCCTTCATCAACCCTCAGTTTCTTTTCTATAGTTAAGAGTCTCCTACGGTTTGTTTCCCTCTCTCTCTCCCCCCCCCAATGTTCCCTCCCCTATGTTCATCTGTTTTGTTTCTTAAATTCCACATATGAGTGAAATCATATGGTATTCTCCTTTCTCTGAATGACATTTCACTTAGCATAATACACTCTAGTTTTATCCACATCATTGCAAATGACAAGATTTCATTCTTTTTGATGGCTGAGTAATATTTCATTGTGTATGTATACCACATCTTCTTTATCCATTCATTAGTTGATGGACATTTGGGCTCTTTCCAAAATTTGGCTATTGTTGGTAATGCTGGTATAGACATCAGGGTGCACGTGCCCATTTGAACCAGTATTTTTGTATCTTTTGGATAAATACTTAGTAATGCAATTGCTGGATCATAGGGTAGTTCTATTTTTAGCTTTTTGAGGAAACTCTATACTGTTTTCCAGAGTGGCTGTACCAGTTTGCATTACCTACCAACAGTGCAAGAGGGTTCCCCTTTCTCTACCTCCTTGCCAGAATCTGTTTCTTGTGTTGTTTATTTTAGTCATTCTGACAGGCATGAGGTAGTATTTCATCGTGGTTTTAATTTGTATTACCCTTGTGGTGAGTGATGTTGAGCATCTTTTCATGTTTCTATTAGCCATCTATTCATGTCTTCTGCCCACTTTTTAGCTGGATTATTTATTTTTTGGGTGTTGAGTTTGGTAAGTTCTTTGTAGATTTTGGATACTAACCCTTTATCCGATATATTGTTTGCAAATATCTTCTCCCATTCTATAGTCTGCCTTTTAGTTTTGTTGATGGCTTCCTTTGCTGTGAAGAAGCTTTTTGTCTTGATAAAGTCCTAATGGTTCATTTTTGCTTTTGTTTCCCTTGCCTCTGGTGACATGTTAGTAAGAAGTTGCTATGGTTGAGGTCAAAGAGGTTGCTGCCTATATTCTCCTCTAGGATTTTGATGGTTTCCTTTCTCACATTTAAGTCTTTCATCCATTTTGAATCTGTTTTTGTGTATAGTATAAGAAAGTGGTACAGTTTCATTCTTCTGCCTGTTGCTGTCCAGTTTTCCCACCTCCATTTGTTGAAGAGATTGTCTTTTCCATTGGATATTTTTTCCTGCTTTGTCAAAGATTAGTTGATCATATACCCATGCAGCCATTTCTTGGTTTTCTATTCTGTCCCATTGATCTATGTGTTTGTTTTTGTGAATACATAGATTTTTAATAAGTCAGGACTCTAGCAATTTCCACATTCAGAAACTGAGTTAGTTCTATTTCATCTCCATTTCCACCATTTTTGGCCATGGAAATTTTTTTTCTTGAGAGAGAGAGAGAGCAAGAGAGAGCAAGAGAGAGCACATGGGCACAAACACAAGCAGGGGAACAGAAGGGGTGGGGCAGAAGGAGATGGAGAGAATCTTAAGCAGACTCCATGCTAAGCACAGGGCCTAGCGCAGGGCTTGATCTTATGATCCTGAGATCACCAAAACCAAGAGTAGGACACTCAACCAAATAAGCCATCCAGATGCCCCAACCATGATAACTATTTTTAATATTATTATTGTCTCTCTGCTTTAGTGTTCACAAAACACACACAAAAAGAAGTAAAGGGGATCCCTGGGTGGCTCAGCGGTTTAGCGCCTGCCTTTGGCCCGGGGCGCGATCCTGGAGACCCGGGGTCGAGTCCCATGTTGGGCTCCCTGCATGGAGCCTGCTTCTCCCTCTGCCTGTGTCTCTGCCTCTCTCTCTCTCTCTCTCTCTCTCTATCATGAATAAATAAATAAAATCTTAAAAAAAAGAAGTAAAGCATTCAATGACCTCTGATGTTAAATCCTTAGAACATCCCAATTGCATGTGCTAACCTCATTGTCTCTGATTCCAGACTTGGCCAGAAGTCCCCTGGAGCCAGGCCCAAGCCTCACTTCCATAAGCTCTGCCCACTCATGTAAGGCCCCTGGGTGAACAGATGAGGGTGGCAAGGGATGAGGAAGGGAGTGGGGTTGGGGGTGGGGTTTGCTTAGGGAAGGAGGAGGATCAGAGACTGGGGACACCTAAGGGTGCTGGGATGAGGCTGAGGCTTTTCCTTTACAGAAGTGAATCTCAGGAGGGTCAATAAGAAAGAAGAGCCCTGGGCGGATCTCTATCTTTACAGAGAGGTGCAGGTAGCACATATTTGCTGAATGGCACAGGAGAAGAAAAGGAACCTTCCAGATCCTTCTGACTATTGCCATGGAGTGGGCAACTGACCTCAGAGAACTTCTGAGAAACAGAAACTTGGCCAGCAGGGGGCGACCATGAAACCGATGTCAGTGCCATTGCCACTGGGCTCTGGGCTAGACCCTTCTCACAGGCTATAGTATGAACCGCTAGTGTAACCTCACAGTAACCACAGATGAAATTGTTAACATTACCACTTTTCAGGTACAGAAACTGAGGAAGCGAGAGAGGGTACCTGCCCCAGGTGACACAGGTAGTAAGTGACAGATGCTGGAATTTAAAAGTATTGTAACATCTGTCTGCCCAAGTTTAAGGCTCCCCGCCACCACCCTCTGCACAGGCAGAGTCAGGAGACCTCAGCCTGAGTCCCAGGTCCCCCGCAGGTGAGCTTCCTCCCTGGTAAACTGGCAGTGAGTGCACGCAGGTACATGGCAAGCTCCCATGACTCTGTGAGGGAGGTTGCGTCAAGCACTACTGCTGCTACCATTGCTGCTGTTGCTCCTGCTGTTGTTTGAGAATGGACTCCCTAGAGAAAAATATGTTAAAACCACTTATACCTCTTCTGTGCCTTGAGAAGGAACTCTGAAGAAAGCATATGGCGTCAGGAATGATGTGAGAAAACACCAACTAAGAGGATACTGTGCAAACCTCAGTGCGTGATGATGGGAGGCCCAAGTCAGTGTGTGATAGGAGGGAAACAGAAGTAACAGAATGACAGGTTTTGGAAATATTTAAGAGGCAAACAGCCCAATGCTAGTGCTGGAAATGCAACTTACAGAGCATGTCTCGGTGTCTCCCTAAACAATCAGCATCTTAAAGCTGTGGGGTGCAGGCATCCATGGCCATAAAATGTCACCCTTCAGATGGCTATCAGTGTATGGTTCTTAGCTCCTAAGGTACTTTCTGTCTAATTTCTCACCCCCCACTCTTCCACCTGGCCCTCCAGTGCAAGGATTTGTTCCATCTCAGGCATTGCTGATGATGCCCCTAGTGAGAGGCTGCAGGAAGTAGGGTTGGAAAGAATAAAGATTAACATGTACTGAGATCTTTATATGGTTCAGACACCTGGCTAAGTTTTACTTATTTGAGTAAGCATGTTAATCTTTCCAACACCCATACCAGGTAGGTGCTATTGCTACACCTGTTTCACGGGTGAAGACATTGGGGTTTGGAGAGATTTAGTAACTTTTCCTAGGTCCCAAAGCAGTAAGTGACAGAGATTGGATAGGATCCATCTGTGAAAATGGATAACCCATGTGCTTGCATGCATGCTGAATTGCTTGTCCAGAGCGAGGTAGAAAGCCTGGGGGCAGGGGAAATCTTCAGTGGGCTGTGATGTTTGAGGCCACAGGCAGGTGGAGAGTTGGTGCTGGGACACTTGCATGTGTGCTAGAAAGGACTGAGTTTTCCATTCTCAGTATGAAGTGTTGATATCTGATTATATTGATCTAGGTCCAAAAGTGAAAGTCTCATACCCAGAGAAATTCAGCATTCATGACCGAGATCACAAAGTATTGGTCCTGGACTGCGACACCCTCAGAGCAGTTCCATTTAAAACCTACATACGCCCAGGTGACTGTCAGTCTTGGTTGTGTTTTCTGTCCTAACAGCCAGGTTAAGACCTTCCTGTAAGGGGCTCAGCTCAGCCTGTGGGACACCTCCAGCTCCTGGAGGTGGTAGATAAGTGGGCAGCACAGCAGATGAACCCCAGGGACCATTAGGATTTGGATGGAGAGTTTGTAACAATGAACAAATCTGAGGGAAGCCTTTATGGAAGGGATGAAAGAAGGAAGGAGCCAGACAATGGAAGAAGAGGAGGCTTGGACTAGTGGAGGGGGACTTTCACCACAGAGTCATGGGAGAGGGATTACACATCATGCCTGAAACCCCAGAAGATAGAAGGGTCTCTTCCCTGCTCTGGGGACTGACAGGGAAGAGACATCAATCATGTTTCTGATTGTCTTTTTCCAGAGATGTTCTTTGTCTTGGCCTCCTCCCTGAGCTCAGCCTCTAAGGAGAAAGGAAGTCCAATTCTTTTGGCAGTCTGTAAAGGAGAGCTTTGTCTCTGCTGTGAGAAGGACAGAAGACAAAGCCAACCATCTCTTCAGCTGAAGGTGAGCATTCTAGCCCAATTTCATTTACCCTCAGGCACCCCAAAGTGAAGGGCCAAGATCCTAATGCCTCTCACTTTCTACAAATTCTTATCTTGGTCAATATAACAGGGACATTCACCTTTCTGAAAGCATTGGGTAGGAGTTTCCTGCCCTACTATTTGATTCTGTGCTCCAAGAGCACACATGCTGGGTTTTCTCCCTCTCAGAGATTGTACTGTCTAATCTTTTACCTTGTAGAAGAAGAAACTTACCAACCTGGCTGCCCAGAAGGAATCAGCACGTCAGCCCTTCATCTTTTATAGGACTAAGGTGGGCTCCCAGAACAGATTGGAGTCAGCTGCCCATCCTGGATGGTTTATTTGTACCTCCCGCAATTCTGGTGAACCTGTTGGAGTGACAAATGTTCTTGGAAAAAGGAAACACACTGAGTTTTCATTTCACAGAGCTGAAACAAGTCCCAGTGAGGTTAGCGGGTAGGAAATTGCCCCATCAAATGCCTTCTTGTGCTTTTCTTTCTAACTCAGACCAATTATAGAAGGATACAGAATATACTTACTCTTACAGAATATACTTACTCTTTCATCTCTCATCAGTACTTTGAGAATTTGTGTCTTTAGGTCAAAATAAGAAAGAAGGATTAATTAAAGAGTTTTAGATGAAATAAAATTCTGATTGGAATGATCCCAGCCTCTGCTTATTTATGGATTACCCTGAAAAATCAGTCACTTAGAGCCTGTGTTATATTGCATGATTTGCCCAGACAGAGTCTGAACTTGCTGCAGAAAGTAGCAGTTAGCTGATGCTATGCTCTAGAATTAGCCATTCCTACTGGGGTTTAACAGGCACTGGAGGAAGTTCACAGAAGTAGTTGTCTGTGTCTAGAACCCAGTATGACAAGAAGAAAAACACTAGTGAGTCACCATCTAGCAAAGTGATAAGTGGAAAAGGTTGAGGTGGGTCCCAGACAAGGATCAGGGTGACTTAAAACGTGGGAGAAGCACTGAGATAAGGAATCTGGGTCAAGGGACAGTGAGGAGACCAGATGAGCAGCCAGCTGGCATGTGGGAAGTCTATCAACAAGGGCAAATTCCCATTGCTAATTTGGGCTCAGATTCTAGCAAAGAGTGATCCGCAGGTTGATTGAACAAACAGAAATCTGGGGTGTGGAAGCAGGATATGGGATTGAGAGAGAAAGGTGGAGGCTTGGGACTTACTTGTCTACTGGTTACAAGCAACAATAATTGATTTAGGCATACTTAAGCAAAAAGTATACTAAAACAACAAGGAGGGCAGCCCAGGTGGCTCAGCGGTTTAGCACTGCCTTTAGCCCAGGGCCTGATCCTGGAGACCTGGGATTGAGTCCCACGTCAGGCTCCCTGCATGGAGTCTGCTTGTGTCTCTGCCTCTCTCTCTCTCTCTCTCTCATCAATCAATAAATAAAATCTTTAAAAAAATAAAACAAGGAGCTTACTAGAAGGATATTGAGCATTTTAGTTTCTTATTGCTACTATAACAAATTACCATAAACTCAGTGGTTTAAAACAATGCAATTTATTATCTTATCTTTTAGAAGGTCAGTCTGAAGTGGGTCTCATTGGACTAAAATCATGATGTAGGCAGGGCTGCATTTCTTCTAGAGGCTCCAGGGGATAATTAATTTCCTGCCTTTTCCAGCTCCTGGGGGCTACCTACATTCCCTGGCTTGTTGCCTTTTTCTCATATTCAGAGCCAGCAATGGCTGGTTAGGTCTTTCTCATGCTGCATCTCTTTGACCATTCTGCCTTCCTGTCACTCATAAGGACCCCTGTGATTACACTGGGCTCACCTGGATAATCCCCATCTCAAGACACTTAATTTAATCACACCTGCTGAGTCCCTTCTGACATGCAAGGTATCACATTTACAGGTTCTGGGGATTAGGATGTGGACGTCTTTGGGGTCTATTATCCTGCCAAGCCCACGAAGGACATGCTGAAGAGACAGAAATTTCTAATAGGTCAGAAATGACAGGAGCCTGGGAGGCTTTGGCCCCACCACTCAGATGAATGAGGACCAATCATGTTTTTCATCACTTAGCAAAAGATTCAGATTCCAAGTAGAACACATGACTGCCTTAGTTTGGGTTATGTGTCTGTTCCCTATTTTGGATTATGTGTCTGTTCCTTGGTCAGTTAAAGGCATTGCACCTTGATCAACACTCTCTCTGAGATATGTTTCCAGGGAGGCCAGTGTGGGTTCTCAAAGTCAAATTGGAGAGCTCATCTCAAGAGAAAGGTGTGTAGGTGCCAGGCAGGAAGATAAACCTGAGTCTCCTGAGTCTCCTTATTTGTACCTAGAAATATGACACAAGACCAGTCTCTGAGGGTTAAGGGAGACAAGGGCCAAGGGAAGACCTCTGACAAGGTCAGTTGCTTCTGTTTCTGATTTGATGATGATGTTGACCAATACCAGGCCAGTAATAAAAAAATACTTAGTACTTTCAGTGTTTGAAAATTTGTCCAGGTAGTACTGATGCTTGGGTGGGGGTGAGGGGGCATGTCTTCCTCATAAGATCACAGAATCTGTTTCGTAATCAACACAAAACTATTCATATTAGTCTCTGAGCCAGGGCTGTCCCATAGCAGTGCTCTGCTTCCCTATGGACCAGCTGAAAAGAGGTGAGGCTCACTGACCATGGCATTGAGGATGCCACTCATGTGGCCCAAATAGAGACAGCCATAGCATGGGCTCTGTCCTGCTTCAACCTGGTGATATATAGCAAGTCACTGTGACACTGACCACCTGGGCTTCTGTGAGGCTCCCCCGAGATCACAAATATATCTGCACCTTGCAGAAGCATAGGCCCTGTGTGCTGTTGCTTTTATTGGTGGAAAGCTCAGGTGAAATGGTAATCACATAGGTGTGGCACCTCATTTAATGCTGTGAGCTGCTTCCTACTGTCAGCACTACCAGCCCCCCTTTATGTGTCCCTAGTTTTTGTTCTTTATAGCATGCTATATAATTTGCTTATTTATTATGTTTCATGTTTATGTCATCCACTAGATTTTAAGTTCCATGAGTGTTTTGCTCTCTGATGTATTCCAAGAACCTACAAAAGCACCTGGCACTTAGAGGCACTCAGTAAGGTTTTAAATGAGTGAATGAAGGAAGAAAGACAGGAGGGAGGGAGAGACAAAG
The DNA here is from genome assembly GCF_053574225.1 of Canis aureus. NCBI lineage: Eukaryota > Metazoa > Chordata > Mammalia > Carnivora > Canidae > Canis > Canis aureus. The sequence goes on along the minus strand of NC_135622.1, from coordinate 27,751,126 downwards.
ATGAAAGAAAGAAAGCAGGGAGAGAGGAAAGGAAGTTGCTATTTACTCGATGGTCTCTTCCTTATTACTATAGCTAGTATGACTTTCCCCTGCAAAGCACATACATTTTGGAAACCTTATAGAAAGCAAACTCAAGCATTTTGAAGTTAATTTTCCTAGCTGTCATTATAATTATGGGTCTGGGTGTTAGGTGAAAAAGGTTTAACCCCTCTGTATTACACCTGAGAATCCCAATGCTTTCATTTCCTAGAGCTGCTGTAACAGAGTGACATAAACTGGGTAGCCTAAAACACCAGAAACTTATTCTCTCACAGTTGTGGAGCCTGGAAGTCAGAAATCAAGATGTTGGCAGGGTCCTATTCTTTTTGAGGGCTGTGAGGGAGAAACTGTTCCATGCCACTTCTAGCTTCTGGGTTTTGTCAGCAGTTCTTGGCCTTCCTTGGCTTATAGATGCATCACTTCAATCTATTCCTATTTTGTCATATGACCTCCTTTTCCCTGTGTCTCTTTGCCTTCATATGGCACTCTGTGTGTGTGTGTGTGTGTCATTGTCCAAATTTCCCTTTTCTTATAAGGATACCTGTTATATCGGATTAGGACCCTAATTACTTCATCTTAGCTTGATTATCTCTATAAAGACCATGTTTCCAAATAAGGTCACCTTTACAGGTACCAGGGATTAAGATTTCAACATGTCTTTTTGAGGGGGGCATAATTCAACCATACCACCCAACATTCCAACTGTTAACCTCAAGGAATTCTCTGTGCCTCTAAAAGGGCAATCTCAGGGTATTTGCTGTGCAGCGGGAGCTCCAGCAGGAGCACCCTAAACCAGAAGTGCCCTTCACAGCTGGCCACCTTTCCTGCTCCCATCCAAGATCCTGGGGCAGGGTAAGGCAGGTGAGGGCAAGAGGAAGGCTCTTCTGGGAATAGAAGAAGAAGATGCTTATCTATCCTCTACTCTGCTCGGCAATGAGTTACCTGCACACAGATGACAGCCTTAGAAGTGGTGTGCTCCAAGCATTTTGGATCTCAGTGACCCCAATCAATTAAACAAAACTGGGGACACATGTACAAAATGTGGGCATTAGTACACTATGAGACTTACATAAAATTAGAAAATTCACAAGGACTAAATAAAATAAGAACTGACATTTAGTGGTTTCTTCCCACATTCCAAAGCACTGTCTGGCTCACCCAGCAGCATTCTACCTGCATCCCAGTAGACACACACCTAGCAATGTGCTGGCAAATGTTTGGCAACCAGTTCTCTGGGGATGGGTGGAAGTGGGAAGGAGCTCTGATATATGGCTTGTGCCAGTTTGCATGGTGTAATGACTCGCAACATGGCTGACTTCAGACTGCCAACATGAAGTCATTGAACATGGATTTGGGAAGAGATACCAACAATTCGCTCTTGCAAGCTGATGTAAGCTGATTCCAGCCACCACAGCAGCCAAATTTAAGATCTTCACGTTAGAGCAAGGGCTGGTTGGAAAACTATATAGCCTGCAGGCAAAATCTGGCTCACTGCCTGTTGTGTATAGTTTACCGACACAGTCTGTGGTTGCCTTCAAGCTACAACAATAGAGCATGTGGTCTCTCAGCCTGCAAAGCCTAGAATATCTGCTATATATCCCTTAACAGAAAGTTTGCTGACTCCTGCTATAGAGGACAAGAGACCAGAGACTGTCTGCAGCCTCTGGTCACTCATGCCTGAGTCAGTCTTGTGCTTGAGGCACAGTTTTTATCAGAGAGCTGCAATGCATGATAGGTGAGTTCTCCATCTCACTCACAGAAGCCTATACTATTTTTCACTACAAAAGTAATATTAGGTTTTTTTAAAACTTAATTAGCTAACATATAGTACATCATTAGTTTCAGATATAGAGTTCGGGAATTCATCAGTTGCATGTAACACCCAGTACTCCTCACATCACCTGCCCTCCTTAATGCTCGTCACCCAGTTACCCCATCCCCTCCCCACCTCTCCTCTAGCAACCCTCAGTTTCTTTCCCATAGTTAGGAGTCTCTCATTGTTTGTCTCCTGTGTTTTATTTTTATTTTTGTTTAGCTCAGTATGTCTTAGCAATTTTCAGTAGGAAAATGCTTTCTAAATTCCACATAATCAAGAGATCCAGAGTGATTGACAACTACCTGTTACTTCCCCACAGCCCTCTTACAGAAGGTGCTTGTTAGAGCACCTCCATGCAGGAGCTCAAGGCAGGATCAGAGGTCATTTGGCCTAAGGTGGCAGGGATAGGTTCTCTGTGCAGAGTGTGTGGAGGGAACTGTTTGGCAGACTTTCATGGCAATTTCTGGTCTCTAAGGTAATTTTCACAGTGCATTGGGTGATTGTCAATATCAATAATCAATATAATGCTGTGAGGAGGGCAGAGTGGGAATTATTATGCCCGTTTCATAGATAAGGATAGATAGACTCTGAGACAAGGAACTTGACCAGTCACCCAGACTGTAAATGGCAGACTTCCAGGTATTCTGACTCCTAGTACAGAGCAATTTGTCCCAGAGGTGCTAAAAAATGACTGCCTAAGAATCAACTGAGAGGCTTCTGAGGAACCTTGAAAAAAGGTTCCACATGCTATGTGAAAAAAGTCAGACAGAGAAAAACAATAATGTATAATATCACTTTTATGTTGAATCTAAAAAAGTTGAGCTCAGAGAAATGGAATATGGAGTAGCTGGAGTCAGGGGAAATGGGGAGATATATCTCAAAGGATATAAACCCCCAGTTACAATATTAACAAGTTCTGGAGATCTAATGTACAGCATGGTGATTATACCTAATAATAGAGTATTATATACTTGAAAGTTACTAAAAGAATAGATCTTAAATGTCCTCACCCCATACACACACACAAAATGATTATGGGATAGGATGGAGGTGTTAGTTAATGTTATGGTGATAATCATATTGCAATACATAAATGTATCAGATCAATAGGTTGTACAGTTTAAACTTATATAATGTTATATGTCAATCATATCTCAATAAAACTGGAAAAAAATTTTCAGAGTTGCACCCCCTGAGATTCTGATTTAGGCATTCTGAGATGAAAGTCAGGGATGTAGATGACTTGTTAAAAAGCCCCAAGTAATTCTGGTTCAAATAGTTCTTTCTGGTCCATACTTTCAGAAATGCTATCTCCTCCCTGTATATTTCATTAGAAAATGATAATGTGCCTTTGTGATTGAGAGCCATTTCTTTTTGTTTGTTTTTTGTTTTGTTTTGTTTTGTTTTGAGAGCCATTTCTGAGTGATTGGGTACCATTAGCCAACTGTATTAGCGTTCAGTCTATTTAGTCTGGGCTGAAACATGTGCCATGAAGGAGGTCTTACTTCAGGTGATGTGAACCTGAATCATGAAGAAATCCCATTGCATGGCACATCTGATGACTGTGAACTATTCCCAGCAGCAAGATGCCCAGCAGAAGACCACTAAGAAAGGCGTACTCACACAGAGCTTGCACAGTGTGTGTTGGCCTGGTGAATCTACTGCCAGTTGTCTCATTCATTACAGAAGTGCTTGTGCCAGGCTCTGGGTTAGGTGACAAGGGTGAAAGGCTGAGCAGACTCAGATGCAGACCCTGACCTTATGGAGCTTATGGTCTGGTAGGGAGACAGACATTAATCAGGCTAACCACAAGTAAAGAAGCAGTGCCCAGTGTATGATGGGGGTGTGTGTGCAACCCAGTCAGGAAATCAAAAGGGCTTCCTTGGAGAAGAGACACTTGAGCAAGATCACAAGAAAGAGTGGGTGTTAGCTAGGCTCAAGGTGGGAAAGCTTTTGGCTAGACAGACATCTTTGAGTGGTCCTGATGAATTTCCTTTATTGATATAGAAAAAAAGCAAAGAGGGATCCCTGGGTGGTGCAGTGGTTTGGCGCCTGCCTTTGGCCCAGGGCGCAATCCTGGAGACCTGGGATCGAATCCCACGTCGGGCTCCCGGTGCATGGAGCCTGCTTCTCCCTCTGCCTGTGTCTCTGCCTTTCTCTCTCTCTGTGACTATCATAAATAAATAAAAATTTAAAAAATTTACCTTAAAAAAAAAAAAAGAAAGAAAAAAAGCAAAGACGGAAAAAGGAAGAGATGTGAAAGCATGGAGCCATTTGAATCTCCTTACCTGGCAGGAATAGTTTGCCACATCCCAAGCTGTGGTACCCTGATATTACATTGATATACCTTTGGGCACCTCCTTTCTAAATGGGGATGCAAAGACAAGGGACAGTGCTCTGAAGGCACAGGGAGGTCCTACCACCCATCCCTCTTCTACCCTATCTTCTGACATATGCAAAACCCATTTCCTGACCTGATAAGTGAAACAAGTGTTGCTGGAAAGGCAATGAGTAAGAATGGGCCTTGAGCACATCCACAGCATGAGACAGACTGTACCTTTTCCTTGGAAATTTGGGAAGACAAACTGCTTTATTCTTTACACAACCCTAAAGAAGATCCTGGCCCCTGATCCATTTTCTGAAACTGTGGCCATAGTCCACATATTACCAAAGGCTGCAGAAGAGAGGAAAGGAAAGGCAAATTTCATAATGTTTTTGGATACTAATTACATCCTGGCTCAGTCATCAAAATCCTTCAAGAGATGGGTGAACTCAGACCAGCACTCACCAAACAGCAAATTAAGATGGAGGGAAACACTGTTTTGCTAAGGAAGAGGGCTGGCCTGCAGTCTGTAATCTAAGTTCACTGCAAATCCCCCCCACACTTTTTTTGGACCTCTGTAGGACTAGGAAAGTCACCTGCTTATGTATGGGCCATAAGAGCTGCAAAGTGGCCACTTTCATTGTAGATAATATTGGAGCTCTACATTTTTATCAAGCATGGTCTTTCAAGAAATATACAAGTATATTTATTCCAGTGCATCAGGCATGGTCCTTTAAGAGTCAAGTCTAGTCAATCTGCCAGCCAGTATCAGACTAAGGATATTTATGATCTCATCTGAGCCTATTCTGAATTATCTCAAGGCAGCAAAATGAAGTTGAGGAACCTCTTACAATACACATCAGTGGCTAAATGCCACTGCCAAATGAGAACTGTCAGTAGTTAGAGCTCCCAAAATGAAAATAAATGCCAACAAAACACATTAAGTATTAGTTGAGTACTAACATAATCATATAAAATGGAGAATTCTTGAAAACACTGCAACCACAAAATAATTTTGATTATGTATTCTCTTTGGGTTGTTTATAGTCAAAGAAAAAAGGCAACTGAATTGTTAAATCTTGCTATTATTCATCAAGTCACTTTAATTTTAGATATTAGTCATGTTGTTTTGGACTCTGTATCAGCAATTGACTCCAGCGAGTAAGCTAATTTTCTAAGTATCAAGATTTTCAGTTAGAAAGTAATTGTGTAGCTCACTGAATTATAAAAGAAAGGCATAGTGTTTCAGTAAACAGTTGGCTTTAGTTTAAGATGACACAAACCTGATACAAGGGGAAAGACTAACAACAGAACAAAAAGAGGCATCAACCTCCAGACCCCACATTTTTACTAGGCTTTCCCAGGGCAGATGACAATTTCTGAGTGGATGAGAATCACCTAGGCTTTAAGCATTAGATCTATTATATGAAACCTAGAAACCAAACTGATAACTAGCCTCCAACATCCCCTCCAACTCCCCCAAATTTGTACCTGACTCCTGAGTACCTATTAGGATTGCCTGCCTGGCCACCATCCCCAACCTGCTTTAGCATCTGGACCTTGCTTGGCTTTGGACCTAAACACAGATGAGTCCAGAGGGTCCTGCTGCCTGCCTTCAGGCCTCCCAGAAGCAGCTTCTCCCAATTCTTTGTTACTGGTTCCTCCCACCTGTTCACGGCCGCTGCCCCGTCCTCCTGCACTGAGGACTCACAGACAGTGTCTTGCCATACTCCTTGGACCCTGGATCCCACTGAATCTCTCTCAATGTATCTATAGCTGGATCAGCTTCCCTAGAATTTGTCATCCATATGCATCACTTAGTATAGAGCTTGCATTGTCCAGGCTGGCCTCCTGGAGGAGATAACCGGTAGAGCCTGACTATAACTTGAGAAACAAAAGCACCCAGGTGAGATTGGGCCTGTTTAGGAAAGCAGCACACCCACAGGCACTGAGATCATCACTTCCCAGAAATTTATTTCACCTAGAACTTTGTAATTAACCACACTGTACTTTTTAAAAAATTATGTATGTATTTATTTATTTATTTATGAAAGAGAGTATGTGCAAGAGTATGAGCAGGGGGAGGGGCAGAGGGAGAGGGAGAAGCAGACTCCTCACTGAGCAGGGAGCCTGACTTGGGGCTGAAACCCAGGACCCTGAGATCATGACTTGAGCCAAAGGCAGATGCTTAACCAACTGAGCCACCCAAGCGCCCCTACGCTCTACTTTCTATAGCCGAAACAACATACACTTTAAAGAGACAAATGACACTACAGGCAAAGCCCATATGCTTGCAGGGTGAAGACAATATGGTATAGGGAGAAGATATGTTCTTATTTGCTATCCTCTATAGAAATACACAATTGTTAATGCAAAATGAACAAACCTTTAAGAATCTCTAAAAGAAAGAGAGAGAATTTTATTTGAGCCCAAGATAGCTGTCTGGCAAATATGCTCTTCACAGGGAAGAAAGTGCTCCAGGGAATGCTCAGTTTTTATGGTTACACAACTTGTAAAAAGCTCAAAAGATAATAGATTAACATATAAGCAGGAATCACAAAATTTAATGTCAAGGAATGTAGGGAGGAGCATCGATTTGTATCTTAAGGACAAGATGATTTCCTTTAGGCTACTCATTTACAAAGCAGGTGTATAATCTGCTTGGTGGGCCATAAATCGGGCTTTTAGTTTAAACAAAATTTTTGTATAGTCACCCTGACTTGGAAAGAAATCTCAAATGGCTTCCCTTATATATCAGGCCTTTAGAGAAGGCCCTTCATGAAGACCACTCAAATTTAAGAACAAATAGGAACTATGTATTCAGAGTTTGCTCTAGCAAAGGAGTCAGCCACCATCACTTGCGTTTGGCAGTGATTCAAAGGCAGGCAGAGGAGCAGGTAAGCTATATGGTGAAAAAGGGGGAGGGCTTCAGGTGTGTGTTGACTGGAGTTGTTAGTGTGGGAAGTTGGAGGTGGGGCATCCTGTGAGATTGGTTTGAAGAGCGTAGTTGGCTTCCTCTGGTTGGCCCTGCATCAGAAGTGGAGACAAAAATAGAAAAGCTGGCAGTCATTGAGTATGTCCTGATTCTGGGCCATTTGCTATAGACGCTGAGGGTTGAGTCTTGTTGTCAGGGCCATTTTCATTTGCATATTCAATCTCCTACTGTATGGAGATTCACATGGTATTTTGAAATTTGAATTGAGTATTCTTTTCTTTTCCTAGATCTTTCCTTACTCCCAGTTTGTCTCTGTATGTTAGAGGTATGGATGAAGTATCAGGGATTTATGCAGCTGACCCCAAAGTGAAATAGGAACCAACTGGTTCCTTGAGGAAGGTGAAGGGATCTTCATTGTTCAGTAAGTTCAGTTCTTTGATGTTCTTTTTCTTGAAATACAAAGGAGATTCTTTTTAAGAGTTTTGTTTATTCATGAGACACACACACAGAGAGAGAGAGAGAGAGAGAGAGAGAGAGAGAGAGAATCTTAGGCAGCGGGAGAAGCAGGCTCCAAGGAGGGAGCCCGATGTGGAACTCGATCCCAGATCCCAGGATCACGCCCTGAGCCGAAGGCAGACACTCATCCACTAAGCCACCCAGGTGTCCCAAGGAGAATTTATTAGGTAACCAGGCTACTCTGTGAAGGAAAGTAGAAAAGACCGGGGAGTCTTTGCCAAAGTTTGGGTTTTCAACTTCAGCATTCAAGATTCCCGCTTCCCTGAATTGGGAGGACAGGAAACATTTCTTTCCCAGATCTTTTACTTTCAGTTGTAGGGAGAGATGCTTTGGCTTTATGACTATCACAGGTGGGACAGAGCTCTCCTTCAAAGACAACCAAAAAAAAAAAAAAAAAACCAAAAAGAAAAAGAAAAAGATCTTTCTTGGTATTAGCTTTTCTTTAGTGTGAAGTTAATATATAAAAGGTCTCTGGAAAAAGTCAGAAAACTAGGTCAGCTCTAGTACTAGAAAAATGAACTTTTTTCTCTCAACATTTCCAGTGCAACACCCACTTCCCTTTAGTATAGTCACCAAATTTTCATATGTGAGTTGGCCCAGGAGCCAAGAACATCTCAATTCTTGGAATTTCTCTTTCCCTATGCCTCTGGCTCCTTCTTCCTTACAACTCTTCCAGGTAAACTTCTTTTAGATCCAGGACCCCATTGGGCCCATATCGTTTCACTGTTGCCCACTACCAGCTGGTCTTTGAGGCTATTTCCTAGGAGGCAGCCCTTTGCCCATCCCAGAGCAGAGAGAGTGGCTGAAGGCTTCATCAGAATAGGGGCTTTATACAGGCCAGGTGGGAAGTGAGAGAGAATGAGAATCATTTCTGCTAAATAAAGCAAGGTAGAGAGTCACCACAAAAGCTGTGGTGCTTTTATCTGGAACTGCTTTGAGGACCTTGCCTTCTAGAAAAGAACTTACTGGTTTGGGTCTCGGAAAGTATGTATATCTAAGGTGATGGATTTTATTTTTATTCCTGAAGAACAGTACCAGAGATTGTGAACAATGAATATGGTTCAGTTCACCAGCCTTGGATCCCCACTTTGCCCATCGGGCTCAGGGAATATGTACTCCTCTCATTAGTTTTTCACTGCAACCTGTTAATCCATTCATAGAGAAACTGGTAGTTAACCACACCACTCTGGAGTCAGACTGAGTTGGGGCCAAATTCCTGTCAGTCATTTACAATCTGAACAAGTTACTGAGCTTCTCCAAATCTCATTTTGCCCACCAGTAAAATGGGGATGATAAAAGCTATCATACATAGGCTTGATGTGAGGAATAAGGGGATTCAATGAAAGTTCATCATCATTATTAGTAATAGTATTGATAATATCCAATGGAAGTTCATCATCATTTTTATTAGTATAGTATTGATAACATCCAATGGAAGTTCATTATTATTATTATTAGTAGTAGTAGTAGTAGTAATAGTAGTAGTAGTAGTGATAGTGGTAGTAGTAGTAGTAGCGGTAGTATTGATAACTCTTTCTTCTGCACCTTCTCACTGGTAGGCCTGTGACATCAGCAATACCTGAGTGGCATGGATGTCTGCCATGTTGGATACCAGATGGGACAACGGTGAGGACAGTGAAAGGGTGAGGATGACAGGATGAGGCAGGAGACACCCATAAACAGCAGCTTTGTGTCAGTAAGGGGATGGAGATGGCAGGAGTCTTGAGAAAAATAAAGAATGGTTGTGGAGTCTGTCTGAGTGGGCAGGACCAGCCACAGCAGTGGCCAGGAATCTGCCTGACTATGGGGAGTTTAAAGATTCAGTTGATCAGCCCTGCTTATGAGGGGTTGGGATGGGGGACAATTCTAGACAGGGAAATTGTCCTTATGCCACCTCTTATAGGGAAGATGAAACACCAGTGACTGAATTCAGGCTTTGCATGGGGGAGTGTACGAGCCCACACACAGGACTGATGATTGAGTCTACATAGAACAACAGATATAAAATGTGATTAATGTGATAGATTATCTTGTAGATTTGCATTTATACTATATAATTATATGCAAACATAAACAAACACAACAGTCTTGTTTCTGACTCCATAAACATACATTTAGCAGGGATTTATGGTTTGAACCCTCTTCGATGTCACCCACTGATCTTAGGAACACCTGAGGAGCTTTAAAATTACAGATCTGGGTCTCATCCTCCATGACTGACTCAATTAGTTTGGGGTGGTGCCCAGGCATTGGTATTTTTTGAAAGCTCCCAAGCAATTTTAATGTGTGGCCAGGGCGAAGAGTCATTGTGCTATAGGGTTGGGTTCCTAATTAGAAACAGTTTGCACCATCAGGCGATACAGTTTCTGATAATAGTTAAGCTCCCCTCCTAGATTTTCTGATACAAGATGAGTCATGTTGACAAGTTTGTGTCAGGAGAATAATTATTTGCTGTCCTTGGTTTTTCTTCTACTATTTTTTTTTTACTATTTAAATTCCTTTGACATATTTATTTTATTTTATTATTATTTTTGTATATTTTTTATTGGAGTTCGATTTGCCAACATATAGCATATCACCCAGTGCTCATCCCATCAAGTGCCCCCCTCAGTGCCTGTCACCCAGTCACCCCCACCCCCAGCCACCTCCCTTCCCACCACCCCTTGTTCATTTCCCAGAGTCAGAAGTCTCTCATGTTCTGTCACCCTCACTGATATTTCCCACTCATTTTCTCTCCTTTCCCTATTTTTTATATTCCCCAAATGAATGACACCATATAATGTTTGTCCTTCTCCAATTGACTTACTTCACTCAGCATAATACCCTCCAGTTCCAACCACGTTGAAGCAAATGGTGGGTATCTGTCATTTCTAATGGCTGAGTAATATTCCATTGTATACATAAACCACATCTTCTTTATCCATTCATCTTTCGATGGACAACGAGGCTCCTTCCCCAGTTAGGCTATTGTGGACATTGCTGCTATAAACATTGGGGTGCAGGTGTCCTGCCTTTTCATTGCATCTGTATCTTTGGGGTAAATCCCCAGCAGTGCAATTGCTGGCTCGCAGGGCAGGTCTATTTTTAACTCTTTGAGGAACCTCCACACAGTTTTCCAGAGTGGCTGCACCAGTTCACATTCCCACCAACAGTACAAGAGGGTTCCCCTTTCTCCGCATCCTCTCCAACATTTGTTGTTTCCTGCCTTGTTAATTTTCCCCATTCTCACTGCTGTGAGGTGGTATCTCATTGTGGTTTTGATTTGTACTTCCCTGATGGCCAGTGATGCGGAGCATTTTCTCATGGGCTTGTTGGCCATGTCTATGTCTTCTTTGGTAAAATTTCTGTTCATGTCTTTTGCCCATTTCATGATTGGATTGTTTGCTTCTTTGGTGTTGAGTTTAATAAGTTCTTTATAGATCTTGGATACTAGCCCTTTATCTGATATGTCATTTGCAAATATCTTCTCCCATTCTGTAGGTTGCCTTTTAGTTTTGTTGACTGTTTCTTTTGCTATGCAGAACCATTTTATCTTAAGTCCCAATACTTCATTTTTTGCTTCTACTATTCTAACTCCAGAGCTCTTTGGAAATCCCATCAGGAGATGAATCTAGAAATTTACTCTTTTGGTTACTTCAGAGAGTTAAATGTTGGCATTTGTGCTAGCTTTAGTTGGGACTGGTAGGAAACCAGTACCCAGGCATCTCTTCTCTTCCATCAACTTCAGCCCCCATCTGAATCATATGGAGTCATTGCCACAAGGTTCTCTTACTTTGCTAGGATATTTGGTGGCCACATTTATCCCAATTATTAGTTTAGAACCATGGTTCCCAAAGTGTGCACCAATGGGCCCTGGGGTGCTTCACCACACTCACAGAGGTGCCATGGGATGTTTTAAGTTTTCAAGGGAAACACAGGCATCTGTCAGACCCATGAAAACTACTATTATTAAGTTATTTCAATCTGACTACTTAATAAACAGAACTGACAGCCACACCTATCTTAGAGGCTCTGTAAAGAAATTCCTGAGATAAAGGGCATAGTGAATTGAGACAGTTTGGGAACCTGTGTTTAGAAGTTGGAGGTCATGTTTCTTGGGCATGTTTCTTGGGCCTGGAGATTAATATATCCTTTTGACAGTGCATTTAGATGTGGGATGAAATCTCAATGAGTGGGACTGAGATGTGCTAGGAGACAGTACTAGATCTATCTGCCTGATAAAGAAGAAATACTCTGGGGGCACCTGGGTGGTGCAGTTGGATAAGCATCTGACTCTTGGTTTCTGCTTAGGTCATGATCTCAGGGTCCTGAAATGAGCCCTGCCTGGGCTCAACATAGAGTCTGCCTAAGATTCTTTCTCCTTCTCCATCGGGCCCTCCCCACTCAAATATATAAATAAATCTTTTTTGGTGTATATTTTTTTCTAAGAGTTCTGTTTGCCAACATATAGTATAACACCCAGTGCTCATCTTGTCAAGTGCCCCCTTCAGTGCCCGTCACCCAGTCACCCCATAACCCTGCCCACCACCCCCTTCCACTACCCCTTGTTCATTTCCCAGAGTCGAGTCTCTCCTGTTCTGTCACCCTCACTGATATTTCCCACTCATTTTCACTCCTTTCTCCTTTAATCCCTTCCACTATTTTTTATATTCCCCAAATGAATGACACCATATAATGTTTGTCCTTCTCCAATTGACTTACTTCACTCAGCATAATACCCTCCAGTTCCATCCACATTGAAGCAAATGGTGGGTATTCATCGTTTCTAATGCCTGAGTAATATTCCATTGTATACAGACCACAGCTTCTTTATCCATTCATCTTTTGATGGACACCGAGGCTCCTTCCACAGTTTGGCTATAGTGGACATTGCTGCTATAAACATTGGGGTGCAGGTGTCCTGCCTTTTCACTGCATCTGTATCTTTGGGGTAAATCCCCAGCAGTGCAATTGCTGGCTCGCAGGGCAGGTCTATTTTTAACTCTTTGAGGAACCTCCACACAGTTTTCCAGAGTGGCTGCACCAGTTCACATTCCCACCAAAAGTACAAGAGGGTTTCCCTTTCTCCACATCCTCTCCAACATTGTTGTTTCCTGCCTTGTTAATTTTCCCCATTCTCACTGCTGTGAGGTGGTATCTCATTGTGGTTTTGATTTGTACTTCCCTGATGACCAGTGATGCGGAGCATTGTCTCATGTGCTTGTTGGCCATGTGTTTGTCTTCTTTGGTGAAATTTCTGTTCATGTCTTTTGCCCATTTCATGATTGGATTGTTTGCTTCTTTGGTGTTGAGTTTAATAAGTTCTTTATAGATCTTGGATACTAGCCCTTTATCTGATATGTCATTTGCAAATATCTTCTCCCATTCTGTAGGTTGTCTTTTAGTTTTGTTGACTGTTTATTTTGCTGTGCAGAACCTTTTTATCTTGATTAAGTCCAAACAGTTAATTTTTGCTTTTGTCTCCCTTGCCTTCATAGATGTATCTTGCAAGAAGCTGCTGTGGCCAAGTTCAAAAAGGGTGTTGCCTGTGTTCTCCTCTAGGATTTTGATGGACTCTTGTCTCCCATTTAGATTGTTCATCCATTTTGAGTTTATCTTTGTGTATGGTGTAAGAGAATGGTCTAGTTTCATTCTTCTGCATGTGGATGTCCAATTTTCCCAGCACCATTTATTGAAGAGACTGTCCTTTTTCCAGTGGACAGTCTTTCCTGCTTTGTCAGATATTAGTTGACCATAGAGTTGAGGGCCCATTTCTGGGTTCTGTATTCTGTTCCATTGATCTATGTGTCTGTTTTTGTGCCAGTACCACACTGTCTTGATGATCACACCTTTGTACTACAACTGGAAATCTGGCATTGTGATGCCCCTGGCTCTGGTTTTCTTTTTCAATATTCCCTTGGCTATTCGGGATCTTTTCTGATTCCACACAAATTTAAGATGATTTGTTCCAACTCTCTGAAGAAAGTCCATGGGATTTTGGTAGGGATGGCATTGATTGTGTAAATTGTCCTGGATAGTATAGACATTTTCACAATATTAATTGTTCTAATTCATGAGCATGGAATACTTTTCCATCTATTTGTGTCTTCCTCAATTTCTTTCAGAAGTGTTCTGTTATTTTTAGGGTACAGATCCTTTATCTATTTGGTTAGGTTTATTTCTAGGTATCTTATGCTTTGGGGTGTAATTGTAAATGGGATCGACTCCTTAATTTCTCTTTCTTCACTTTCATTGTTAATGTAGAGAAATGCCACTGATTTCTGGGCATTGATTTTTGTATCCTGCCACACTGCCAAATTGCTGTATGAGTTCTAGCAATCTTGGGGTGGAGTCTTTTGGGTTTTCTGTGTACAGTATCATATCATCTGCGAAGAGGGAGAGTTTGACTTCTTCTTTACCAATTTGAATGCCTTTTATTTCTTTTTGTGCCTGATTGCTGAGGCTAGGACTTCTAGTACTATGTTGAATAGCAGTGGTGAGAGTGGACATCCCTGTTGTGTTCCTGATCTTAGGGGAAAGGCTCCCAGTGTTTCCCCCATTGAGATGGGGATATTTGCTGTGGGCTTTTCGTAGATGGCTTTTATGATGTTGAGGAATGTTCCCTCTATCCCTACACTCTGAAGAGTTTTGATCAGGAATGGATGCTGTATATTCTCAAATGCTTTCTCTGAATCTATTGAGCGGATCATATGGGTCTTGTATTTTCTCTTGTTGATATGATCTATCACGTTGATTGCTTTACATGTTGAACCAGCCTTGCATCCTGCGGATAAATCCCACTTCGTCATGGTGAATAATCTGCTTAATGTACTGTTGGATCCTATTGGTTAGTATCTTATTGAGAATTTTTACATCTGTGTTCATCAGGGATATTGGTCTGTAATTCTCCTTTTCGGCAAGGTCTTTGTCTGGTTTTGGAATTAAGGTGATGCTGGCCTCATAAAACGAGTTTGGAAGTATTCCATCCCTTTCTATCTTTTGGAACAGCTTTAGTAGAATAGGTATGGTTTCTTCTTTAAACGTTTGATAGAATTCCCCTGGGAAGCCATCTGGCCCTGGACTTTTGTGTCTTGGGAGGTTTTTGATGACTGCTTCAATTTCCTCCTGGTTATCGGCCTGTTAAGGGTTTCTGTTTCTTCCTGTTCCAGTTTTGGTAGTTTGTGGTTTTCCAGAAATACATCCCTTCTTCTGGATTGCCTAATTTAATGGTGTATAGCTGCTCATAATATGCTTTTAAATCATTTGTATTTCCTTGGTATTGGTTGTCATCTCTCCTTTTTCATTCGTGATTTTATTAATTTGAGTCTTTTCTCTTTTGTTTTTAGTAAGGCTGGCTGATGGTTCATCTATCTTATTAATTCTTTCAGAGAACCAAGTCCTGGTTTTGTTTATCTGTTCTACAGTTCTTCTGGTCTCTATTTCATTGAGTTCTGCTTGAATCTTTATTAACTCTCGTCTTCTGCTTGGTGTAGGTTTTATTTGCTGTTCTTTCTCCAGTTCTTTAGGTGCGAGGTTAGCTTGTGTATTTGAGGTTTTTTCCAATTTTTTGAGGGATGCTTGTATTGTGATGTATTTCCCTCTCAGGACTGCTTTTGCTGCATCCCAAATATTTTGAACTGTTGTATCTTCATTTTCACTAATTTCCATGAATCTTTTTAATTCTTCTCTAATTTCCTGGTTGACCCATTCATCTTTTAGCAGGATGGTCTTTAACCTCCATGTGTTTGAGTGTCTTTCAAATTTCTTCTTGTGATCGAGTTCTAGTTTCAAAGCATTGTGGTCTGAAAGTATGCAGGGGATAATTCCGATCTTTTGGTATGGGTTGAGACCTGATTTGTGACCCAGTATGTAGTCTATTCTGGAGAAAGTTCCATGTGCACTTGAGAAGAATTGTATTCAGTTGCGTTCGAATGCAAAGTTCTGTATATATCTGTGAAATCCATCTGGTCCAGTGTATCATTTAAAGCTCTTGTTTCTTTGGAGATGTTGTGCTTAGAAGATCTGCATTTGCAGAAAGTGCCGTGGTGAAGTCTCCTACTATTAGTGTATTATTATCTAAGTATGTCTTTACTCTGGTTATTAATTGATTGATATACTTGGCAGTTCCCACATTAGGGGCATAAATATTCATGATTGTTAGGTCTTCTTGTTGGATAGATCCTTTAAATATGATATAGTGTTCCTCTTCATCTCTTACTACAGTCTTTGGGATAAACTTTAATTTATCTGATATGAGGATTGCTACCCCTGCTATCTTTTGAGGACCATTTGAATGGTAAATGGTTCTCCAACCTTTCATTTTCAGACTGTTTGGTGTCCTTAGGTCTAAAATGAGTCTCTTGTAGACAGCAAATAGATGGGTCTTACTTTTTTATCCAGTCTGAAACCCTGCCCTTTTGATGGAATCATTTAGCCCATTCACGTTCAGAGTAACTATTTAAAGATATGAATTCAGTATCATGGCAATATATACTCAGTTCCTGTTATTGTGGATTCTTTGGGCTTCCCCTTTCTTTCACAGAGTCTCCCTTAATATTTCTTGCAGAGCTGGTTTGGTGGTCACATATTCTTTCAGTTTCTGCCTATCTTGGAAGCTCTTTATCTCTCCTTCTATTCTGAATGAGAGCCTTGCTGGATAAAGTATTCTTGGCTGCATGTTCTTCTCATTTAGGACCCTGAATATATCCTGCCAGCCCTTTGTGGCCTGCTAGGTTTCTGTGGAGAGGTCTGCTGTTAATCTAATATTTCTCCCCATGTAAGTTGGGGATCTCTTTATCTTTGGAATTTGCAAGAGTCACTATTAAATGTTGAGGTGTTGAACAGTTTTTATTGATTTTAGGGGGGGACCTCTCTATCTCCTGGATCTGAATGCCTGTTTCCCTCCCAAACTAGGGAAGTTCTCAGCTATGATTTGTTCAAATATGCTTTCTGGTCCTCTGTCCCTCTCGGTGCCCTATGAAACCCCAATTAAACGTAGATTTTTCCTTCTGAGGCTGTCATTTATTTCCCTTAACCTTTCCTCATGGTCTTTTAATTGTTTTTCTCTTTTTTCCTCAGCTTCCTTCCTTGCCATCAACTTGTCTTATGTCACTCACTCTTCCTTCTACCTCATTAATCCTCATCGTTAGGACCTCCATTTTGGATTGCATCTCATTTAATTGATTTTTAATTTCAGCCTGATTAGATCTAAATTCTGTGGTCATGAAGTCTTTTGAATCCTTTATGCTTTTTTCCAGAGCCAGCAGTAGCTCTATAACTGTGCTTCTGAATTGGCTTTCTGACATGGAATTGTAATCCAAATTCTGTAACTCTGTGGCAGAGAGTACTGTTTCTGGTTCTTTCTTTTGTGGAGAGTTCTTCCTTGTAGTCATTTTGCTCAGTGCAGAGTGGCTGTATGAGTGGGCTGAGTCAAGAGTATCCACCCGGACCTGCGTAAATTTCTCCCTAGATGTTTCTGATGAGATCAGAGACAAGAAATTGAAAGCAAAGGTCAGAATGAAATAAAACAAAAGGACCACTAAAGTGAAAAACAAATTTTAAAACAAAGTAGTAAAAAATAAAAGGCCAGGAATCTGAAAGAAGAAGAAATACAAAAAGAGAAAAAAAGAAGAGAAAAAGGAAAAGAAAGAGGAAAAAAAAAGAAAAAAGGTGAAGAAAAAAAGGAGGGGACTGGGAGATGGTGGGGTGGTGATGAAGTTGTAATGGAGGGAGAATGTAGTCTACTTGAGGGGTCGTAGAGGGTGATCCTCTTGATTCTGAGTATATAAAGTTCTGTATGTTAGAAGATGCTCAGTCCCAAATTTATATAAACCAGAAATACTTGTATAGAGCCCCACGACTGACCACCAAAATGTAAACGAGATAAAAGAGAGGGGCAGAATGGGAATGAATAGAGAATATAATCTCACAGAATGAACCAGCATGGTAAATCCTTGGTTCTGGGTGTGTGCTGGTCATATTTTAGAAGGTATTAACCTCCATCATTGTAGAACAAAATGAGTCAGAGAAAACAAAAAACACGAAACAAACAAAAAAAACCTTATCTTTTATATCTCCCAAAATTAAATTGAGTATGTTGAAGGGAATCTAGAAGTGGAAAATTTATCTAAGACCTGTAATTGTAGAAATATGAAAGTTGAAAAGGAAGAAACTTAAAACTGAAGAGGTGGTAAAGTATTGTAGTTAAGGTGAGAAAAGAGAAAAAAATTGGAAATTTATAGTCTGATATAAAAATAAGTTGTACTGGAAAAAGGAAAAAAAAAAAGGAGGGGTATCCTCTGGTTCTATATGCTGTAAATCCCTCCACTTCTCCTGGAGCTTTCCAGCGATGCTTGGTCAAGAACTTGCTCTTCCCCTGTCCTTCCAGCTGGTCTTCTGGGGGAGCGGCCTGCTGTGCTGAGTCTCAGGTGTGTGCACCTGGGGGAGCTGCCCGGCTCCCTATCAGGGGCGGGCTCAGTGGGAGCTGTCTTTCCTGTGAGGCCCCTGTTCCCTGGTGGCCCCGCTCCGTCCCAGGCACAGGGTGACATCAGGAGGAACAAGCACACTGGCGGCGGCCAGCTCTCCAGCCCTGGTGTCCGCTCCTCCAGTAATTCCCACAGCTCCCAGTCCGCAGGGGCCTGGATGCTCCGGGGCGGGGGCGCTAATCTGCACAGCTTGGGGGTCCCCCGGCGGCAGGAGCGTCCTCGCTGTCCTGTGTCCTCCCGGCCTCCGCCTGTCCCAGGGGGAGTGCAGGATCCTGGGCTGTGTACCCCCTGCGCCCTGGGATCCGGGTTCTGTGCTGCTGGAATCGCGCTCCCGGGGCCCCCTCCACTGGAGCCCATCCCCCACAGCTGCTCCCGAGGTCCCCCTCCCGCCGCTCCAGCCCTTTACCACGCTTGGCCCCCAGGGTGTGCCGCGCTCTACCCCGGGCGCACTTTCTCTGTTAGTGACCCTGGGAACTTGGGGTCTCCTCTGCCCCTCCTGCAGTACTGCCCGGGTTCCCCGCTGAGCGCCTCTCTGTCCGGGAAGAATCCGGTGGGTACTTTTAAAGTTCCTGCTTCTTAGGGGCTGGGCTTTCCTGTCCTGGAGGCTCTTGCTGGGGGCCTTAGCCCAGATCCTTGTGGGGGCCCCTCCCCCACTTGATTCTTTTTTATTTTTTTCCACCTTCCTACCTTGTTAGAAGTGAAAACCCTCTGTGGTATTCCAGCTCTCTTTAAATCTCAGGTTGAATTCGTCGGTTTTCAGGATGCTTTGAAAGTTCTCTAGGTAAGTTGGGAGGACCAGGTGAGTTGAGGTCCCCTACTCCTCCCCATCTTGCCCCCTAAATAAATAAATCTATCTATCTATCTATCTATCTATCTATCTATCTATCTATCGAGAAGGAATACTTTGATGTGTCCACAAGCAGCCAGAGAAGGTTAAGGCATGGAGTCTGAGAATAGAGAGAAATTGAGGGAAATGAGAGGAAAAGGAGGCCTGGGAGCTGGGACTAGAGGAGTAAGGTGGTCACTGAGAAGTTCCTGAGAGTGGTGTTACTGATAGGTGTCAACCAAGAAAGGCGTAAATTGTTTGCTGGGCTGTCATCCCCCATATCTTCTGGCTCCGTGGTAGTCAAGGTGCCATCTGGGGATCAACAGTGTCATTTGAGAGCTTGTTAGAGATGAAGAATCCGGGTAGGACCCCATGCCAGACCCAGAATCAGACTG
Source organism: Canis aureus (assembly GCF_053574225.1). NCBI lineage: Eukaryota > Metazoa > Chordata > Mammalia > Carnivora > Canidae > Canis > Canis aureus. Next base: position 27,731,813 of record NC_135622.1, on the reverse strand, counting down.
CATTTTAACAAGATCCCCAGATCATCTTTATGCACAGGTATTTGACAAGTACTGTGCAAACTGAGAGATGCCAAGCACTGCTGACATTGCTATAGCCAAAGGAGTTTTGAAAAATACTGAAACTCTTATTTAATTGATCTAGGGAGCAAAATTGACATCAGGACATTTAAAAGTCTTCCAGGTGTTTCTAAAGCCAAGTTTGAGAACTACTGGGCTGGTACAATTGCTTTGTGAGAGTGGTGGGTTTTTTGTTTGTTTTTGTTTTTATTTTTATTTTTGTTTTTGGCAGGGTGGGGTTGGAGGAAGAAACCAAAGTTCTGTTTCAATTTTGGACAAACATAGGAAAAAACTGAAATATGTGAGCTATGATAGAGATCAACAGATATAAGAAACCAGTGACTATAAAAGAGGTGTCCCTAAGGTGTTAGGGAATAGGCATAAGGGAAATTGAATTTCCACTATATATTGGATAGGGGATTAAGTGAATTCCTACTTAAACATTGCAAGAAGAATGACTCCAGTAGCCTGGAGCAGTTGGAGACATGTAGGTGACTGACGTTTAGTTATAGGCAGAATTGGCTCACAAGGCTAATAAAATTCACAATAGATCTTCTGAGGTATCCACTCAGGTGATAGCCACAGAGCTACCTAAAATAATGTTATATTCAGCCGTCTGGGATCTGTATCCATCAAGCAAAAAAGTCTCAAAACAGTGGGTTCCAAAAGTACTTTCCTAAAAATTCTCTATTTGCCTGCAAAATTAGTCAGTCCATCCACTGGACTAGAGGGAGTGAATGACATGTCAGTGGTACCCTACCACAACGTACCAAGGTATGTATTTTCTTAAGCTCCATTCTCTCCTTCCCCCTAGATCACTGACAACCCACTGGTTTCTAGGGAAATCATTCCTGGGAGAAAATGGCTGTTTTTGTACCTTGGAGAAAGTTGCTCAGAGCAGGTCTTAGGGATAAAAGTTGGAAAAGTTAGAAAAGCTATAAGGAGGAGGTCCTCCTAGTGAGAAAACAGCCAGTCCAAGCCAATGAATACTACTATTCCATCTCCCCATCCATGAGGGTTCATTGCTGAGGGTGTCAATTTTGGGTTGGGCCAGAGGGTTGAGAAGGGCCAAAGTCTATGGTGTCCACAGTCCAGGAGGGTGTTCCAGAAACTGGGGTAAGGACCACATACCTGGGTCAGGATGTATTGTGCCTGCAGTTCTGAATGGATGTCTGGAGCTATGTTGTGTCTTTTTTTTGAGAGAGAGAGAGAGAGAGAGAGAGAGAGCAGAGTGAGAGACAGATCACAAGCAGAGGGGGGAGGGGCAGAGGGAGAGGGAGAAGCAGACTCCCTGCTGAGGAGGGAGCCTGATACAGGGCTCGAGCCCAGGACCCTGGGATCATGACCTGAGCTGAAGGCAGATGCTTAACTGACTGAACCACCCAGGCACCGTAGATGTTGAGTCTTATATAATATTAAGACTATTGCCTCATTGAAAAAAATAAAATGGGGGTGGGCTGATGTGAAATAATGAAAGCAACAAACAATTAGTCAATAATTCATTGGAAGGGCAAAATAAATACATTGCAAATTCCTTGACATTCTACTCCTTGATGGGGTGGTCAGCGTTCCCTCCTCTTGCCTCTGAGTGGGTCTGTAATTGCTTAACCAATATTTAACAGGATACAGTAGAATTCTCCCCTTCTTAACCACGTCCAGATATTAAGGACTGGCAACTTAAAAAAAATTGAGATAAAATTGACAGATAACATTGTGTAAATGTATAATGTATTGGTTTGATACATATATTGCAATATGACTGCTACAGTATTTGGCTAACATACCATATAGTTATAATTTCTTTTTCTTTTTTTTTTTTTTAATTTTTATTTATTTATGATAGTCACAGAGAGAGAGAGAGAGGGAGAGACATAGGCAGAGGGAGAAGCAGGCTCCATGCACCGGGAGCCCGACGTGGGATTCGATCCCGGGTCTCCAGGATCGCGCCCTGGGCCAAAGTCAGGCGCCAAACCGCTGCGCCACCCAGGGATCCCTATAATTTCTTTTTCTGTGTTGGGAACAGTTAGGATCTGGTCCGTTAGCAACTTTAAAGTTCCCTGGGTGGCTCAGTGGTTTAGTGCCTGCCTTCAGCCCAGGATGTAATCCTGGAGTCCCGGGATCGAGTCCCACTTCAGGCTCCCTGCATGGAGCCTGCTTCTCCCTCTGCCTGTGTCTCTGTCTCTCTCTCTCTCCCTGTGTGTCTCATGAATAAATTTTAAAAAAATCTTTAAAAAAGTTTATAATACAGTTTTGTTGATTATAATCACTATGTTGTGCATTAGACCTCTAGAAGTTGTTTATTTACTATTTGTGATTTCAGACCCTTAAATAACATCTCTCCAATTCTCCCATCCCCCAGCTCCTGGTAATCATTTGACTCTGTTTTTGTAAATTCAGGTTTTTTTTTTATTCTACACATAAGAGATATCATGCAGTATTTGTCTTTCCTTGTCTGATTTTTAAAAGAATTTATTTATTCATGAGACACACAGAGAGAGGGGCAAAGACATAGGCAGAGGGAGAAGCAGGCTCCCCCTAGGGAGCCTGATGTGGGGTTGGATCCTGAAACCCCGGGATCATGACCTAAGCCAAAGGCAGATGCTAAATCACTGAGCCACCCAGGCGCCCCTCCTTGTCTGAGTTATCTCAGTTAACATAATGCCCTCAATGTCCATCCATGTTGTTGCAAATGGCAAGTTTTCCTTCTTTCTCATGGCTGAGTAATATTCAATTGTATAAGTATATCGTATCTTCTTAATTCACTCATCCACTGACAGGCACTAAGGTTGTTTCCATATGTTGACTATTGTGAATAATGCTGCAATTAACATGGGTGTGCAGATATCTCTTCAAGATACTGCTTTCAGTTCCTTCAGGTATATATCCAGGAGGGGGATTGCTGGATCATACGGTAGTTCAAGATTGAATTTTTTGAGGAAATGCCATACTGTTTTCCATAATGGCTGAGCCATTTCACATTGCCAGCAGCAGTATAAAAAGGTTCCCTTTTCTCCACATTCACACCAACATTTGTTATCTTTTGTCTTTTATTTTGTTATATTTTATTTATTTATTCATGAGAGAGAGAGAGAGAGAGAGAGGCAGAGACACAGGCAGAGGGAGAAGCAGGCTCCATGCAGGGAGCCCAACGTGGGACTCGATCCTGGGTCTCCAGGATCATGCCCCAGGCTGAAGACGGTGCTATACCACTGAGCCACCTGGGCTGCCCTTCTTTTGTCTTTTTGACAAAAGGGGACAGGTAGCTTTTATGTCAGGTCTCCTGAAGTATGCATTGCACACCAGTCATCACATTGTGAGAAATTCCTAGCAGCCTTGTGAAGAGGTCCATGTGGAAAGGAATTAGGAATTAGAAATTAGGGCCGCAAAACATTTTTAAAGGAATTGTAGTAGCTTGGACTGAAAGGGACAGAGAAGTAAAAAATAAAGAGAGGCCTTGACATATTAAATATTATAAATATAACATACAATACAATAATATTTTATATAAATATATTTTAAAATACAAAATAATATATTACATTATAATAAATAATATAATAAAAATATAACAATATGTGAGTATATTTAATATGCAAAATACAGAATATTTTAATATTATATTTATATTTGTATATTTAAATATATTTAGATATCATATAAATATATATTTAATATATATTATATATAATAAAAATAGTGGCCCCAAAGATGTGTATATCCTAATCCCGGAACTTGTGAATATGTTGACTTACATGGCAAAAGGGCCTTGCAGATATGATTTGGTTAAGGATCTTGAGGTAGGGTGATGATTCTGGATTATCCCAGTGGGCCAAGATAATTACAGGGGTCCTTATAAGTGAAAGAGGACAACAGGAGGGTCAGAGTCAGAGTGATGCAGTGTTTAAAAAGATTTAATTAGCCACTGCTGTCTTCAAAGATGGAGGAGAGATGTGGAATATGGGTGCTTCCTAGAATCTAGAAAAGATAAGGAAACAGGTCTCCCCTAGAGCCTCCAGAAAGAGCCTGCCAACATCTGGATTTTGGCCCAGTGAGACCCATTTCCAACTTCTGACCTCCAGAACTGTAGGACCATGTTTAAGTTGTTTACATTATCAAGTTTATGGTAATTTTTTTTACAGCACTGATCAGAAACTAATACAGATCTCCAGCTTTCCATTGGCAGGAAGCACGCTGAGAGAAGTACTCGCTGCAGACATGGGCTACTCCATATGGAAAATAAGGGTAACTCAGAGGCTGGAGCTGATAGCCCAGGGGTAAGCCTGCTCCCAGAGAACAGGGTAGCTCCCTAATTAGGGAACTGGTGATGTGGTCCCAGCTGGGCTTGCATGTCTGGAACCTTTTGTTTTGAACAGGAAGATCTCCTGTGGTTGCTCTCTGTCTGTTCACCATTGCATGATGAGTATGTGTGGATAAATAACTTGTCTCTTTAGTTCACAAGTCTTTAGATTAGGAGAAACTTCTTCCAATAATCCGTATCTATACCTGGACCTGATTTAGACCAGAGGTGGGCAACTTCTTCTGTAAAGGACCAGTTAGTAAATCTTCTGTTTCACAAGCCATATAGTATCTATCATGTCTACCCATCTGTGCCACTCAAGCCCAAATGCAGTCATATACAATGTGTAAATGTGTGGGCAGGCCAGATGTGGCCTATAGGCCATACTTTACCTGATTTAGATGATGAAATCCTAGACAACAAGCTGAGGCTGTAACTGGATGAGACTTTGGGAGCCCTTGGGTGGGTCCAAGTCTATTTTGCATAAGTGAGGACTAGAAATAAGGCAGACTGCGAGGGATTAAAAATAAGTGCAAATTCCTTGACATTTTTCTCATTGAGAGATGGCATTTATGTGTATTCCTATTGAATCAGTGTAGGTTCTGTGATAGATCAATAGAATTATGACAGAAATAAAGTTTTGCCAGTTTCTGGGTCCAGGCAGAAGATTAGCAACTTTGACTGTCTTCTGCTCTTTGGGAGGTTGGGATACTTGTTCTTGGAATGCAGCTGCCATTCTGTAAAGAGGCCTTAGCAGCCGCAGTATGGGTTATATGAGCATTTGTGGCTCTGAACAATTGACTTAGAAATAGACCCGTGGGGGATCCCTGGGTGGCACAGCGGTTTGGCGCTTGCCTTTGGCCCAGGGCGCGATCCTTGAGACCCAGGATCAAATCCCACGTCGGGCTCCTGGTGCATGGAGCCTGCTTCTCCCTCTGCCTGTGTCTCTGCCTCTCTCTCTCTCTGTATGACTATCATAAGTAAATAAAATTAAAAAAAAAAAAAAGAAGAAATAGACCCGTGGGACACAGTCTGTTCCTAATTCTGGCTCTGTGTGTACCTTTTAACTGGTACACACAGGCCTCGGTGAGTGGTTGCAGCTCTGGGCCTGGACCCACGGGGCCATGGGGCACAGAGGTCGTGCTGGTCCTTGCTGAGTGATTCTCATGATACACTTCCATAGAGCTGTGTGTTTTCCCTCAAAGTCTTTAATTTATAAATTAGTTCTCATAGCAACAACAGAAGTAGAAGAGCAGGAGTCATTCCTTCATTTAATATATGAAATGCTTATGGCCTACAAGCATGTATAGGGCAGGAGGGGCCAAAAGGACTCTTCTGCCAGTGGCAAGTTCTGCTCTCTCTGTGGGGCTAGGCCCCGGAAGAAGCCAGAAGGGCCCTGTGCCCTCCAGTGCCAACTGCCAATGATCTGTTTTCTCCCAGCTCTGATTCTAGGACAATGCCTTACCACCTGTGGGCTGAGAACCATGGTAAGTCATAAAAATCAATGAAAAACAAAAAGGAATAGAACATACATCAGAATCCATTAAACAAAGTGGGGGTGAATAATATATTATGAAATGCCTATTCTACATTTAGCTCACAAATTCTCGGTAAAGCTCTTTTTCAGCAGGAATATTCTGCTCCCATGTCTTAAGGAGCTGAAAATGGTTTGGATGGGAGCAGTTGGGTTTTTTAAGACACACCAATATTTTAGCATCATGTATTGTGGAATTCAGTGGGCTTGGCAAGATTTTACACCCTAGGGGCACCTGGGTGGCTCAGTGGTTGAACATCTGCCTTGGCTCAGGTCGTGATCTGGGGGTCCAGGGATCACGTCCTACATTGGGCTCCCTGCATGGAGCCTGTTTCTCCCTCTGCCTGTGTCTCTGCCTCTCTCTGTCTCTGTGTCTCTCATGAATAAATAAAATCTTAAAAAAAAAAAAGATTTTACACCTAGATCTTCTCTATGAATTCAATAATCACCCAAAGTAACTGAATCTCAGTGCTTTCAGAAAGAACTTGACATAAAGCCATGACACCTTTCTATTTCTGCAGCCCATCACCAGGACACAAGCTTCTCCAGTGCTTCTAGAATATCTTATTTATTTTGAGCATTTATTTGCTCATGAATAGTCAGCCCCAGTAGCTTGTCTTATAGAATTTCTCTTAGGGATCTTAACTGCTGTGGTAATCGTGCTTGTTATTTACATATTTTTTACTGACCTGAAATTAAAATTTTAACTTGATATTCTATTAGTTATTTGAGAGTAGAACCTCTTATCCTTGCTCCATTGGTCTCAAACAGTGTAAGAGCTTTTACACAACGTGGGTCAGGGACTGATTCTAGCACTGTGTGAGGTATTTGCCTTTGACAGTTAACTGCGTCATTCTGTGACTAGCTCCTGTTGTAACCAAGCTTGCAGAATCATTGTTTTTATTTTGCACTTGCAGACACTTTGGGAATCTCCATTGACGTGCAAGGTGTCCCCACAGTTTGTTTCCTGCTCCTGGTGAAAACTCCTCCATGCAAACAAGACATTTAAACTAAGGAAGGGAATTATTTGGAGCATGAATCCAGATATACGATAATTGTTATTGTGTCTGCTACAAAATAAGACACCAGGACCAAAATGGAGTCATTCATGCTAAGCCCCATGTTGCACGGAGGCTCAATTACAGTTTCAGCTCTCCCTGAAATGGAATCTGAAACTAGCAGTGAAACCAAACCAAACCAAACCAAAACTCCCAAGTCGTTCAGGAGTCACCTGATCAGCACTAGTTAGGTAATCTGCCTGAGAGACCCCTGCCATCCCCTAAAAGAAAGTAACCTTGCAATAATCAATAACCAACCTGATTTTTTGCCGAGTATGACTTCCTTGTTTTCACTCCTTTCTGCCTATGAAAGTCTTTCATTCTGCACAGCCCCTCAGAGCTTCTTTCTCTCTGCTTGACTGGATGCCACTTGTTTTGAGTTGATTTCTACTCATATAAATTCTCAAAATGTTTAATATGCCTCAGTTTATCTTTTAACATGTTACAGAGTTTTGTCTCTGCAACTGTGAATAGCTTGTGAATCAGATATCCTAGTTTTAATTAAAATGTTACATATCCTGTTCCCTAGAAAATAAACAACTCATGAAAATTAAATGTTTCATCTTAAGGAGGCTGTAGCCCTTTATGACTTTACACAGTCAGATTTTCATATTTTTTATGTTACCTCATTTTATTTTATTTTATTGTAAATTTATATTTTATTGGTGTTCAATTTGCCAACAAATATATTATTCTATATAATTCTATATAATAACACCCAGTGCTCATTCCATCAAGTGCCCCCCTCAGTGCCTGTCACCCAGTCACCCCCACCCCCCGCCCACCTCCCCTTCCCCCACCCCTAGTTCGTTTCCCAGAGTTAGGAGTCTCTCATGTTCTGTCTCCCTTTCTGATATTTCCCACTCATTTTTTTCTCCTTTCCCCTTTATTCCCTGTCACTATTTTTTATATTCCCCAAATGAATGAGACCATATAATGTTTGTCCTTCTCCGATTGACTTATTTCATTCAGCATAATACCCTCCAGTTCCATCCACATCAAAGCAAATGGTGCAATTTACACGTTTAATGCAATCCCTCTCAAAATACCATGAACTTTCTTCAGAGAGTTGGAACAAATTATTTTAAGATTTGTGTGGAATCAGAAAAGACCTCGAATAGCCAAGGGAATTTTAAAAAAGAAAACCATAGCTGGGGGCATCACAATGCCAGATTTCAGGTTGTGCTACAAAGCTGTGGTCATCAAGACAGTGTGGTACTGGCACAGAAACAGACACATAGATCAATGGAACAGAATAGAGAATCCCAAAGTGGACCCTCAACTTTATGGTCAACTAATATTCGACAAAGGAGGAAAGACTATCCACTGGAAAAAAGACAGTCTCTTCAATAAATGGTGCTGGGAAAATTGGACATCCACATGCAGAAGAATGAAACTAGACCACTCTCTTTCACCATACACAAAGATAAACTCAAAATGGATGAAAGATCTAAGTGTGAGACAAGATTCCATCAAAATCCTAGAGGAGAACACAGGCAACACCCTTTTTGAACTCGGCCACAGTAACTTCTTGCAAGATACATCCACGAAGGCAAAAGAAACAAAAGCAAAAATGAACTATTGGGACTTCATCAAGATAAGAAGCTTTTGCACAGCAAAGGATACAGTCAACAAAACTCAAAGACAACCTACAAAATGGGAGAAGATATTTGCAAATGACGTATCAGATAAAGGGCTAGTATCCAAGATCTATAAAGAACTTACTAAACTCAACAGCAAAGAAACAAACAATCCAATCATGAAATGAGCAAAAGACATGAAGAGAAATCTCACAGAGGAAGACATAGACATGGCCAACAAGCACATGAGAAAATGCTCCGCATCACTGGCCATCAGAGAAATACAAATCAAAACCACAATGAGATACCACCTCACAGCAGTGAGAATGGGGAAAATTAACAAGGCAGGAAACCACAAATGTTGGAGAGGATGCGGAGAAAAGGGAACCCTCTTGCACTGTTGGTGGGAATGTGAACTGGTGCAGCCACTCTGGAAAACTGTGTGGAGGTTCCTCAAAGAGTTAAAAATAGACCTGCCCTACGACCCAGCAATTGCACTGCTGGGGATTTACCCCAAAGATACAGATGCAATGAAACGCCGGGACACCTGCACCCCGATGTTTATAGCAGCAATGTCCACAATAGCCATACTGTGGAAGGAGCCTCGGTGTCCATCGAAAGATGAATGGATAAAGAAGATGTGGTTTATGTATACAATGGAATATTACTCAGCCATTAGAAACGACAAATGTTACCTCATTTTAAAGGATGTATCAACTCCAAAAAAAATTAATCATAAAACAAGAAAAACAGGGTATACTGATACAGTAAATTTCATATATTCAGTAACTAAAAATCTGAATATTTCACCAAAAAAGGCTTCAGTCATATAAATGCAAACGGTACGTACTGTTTTAAGTAATTTGCAGAAGGTACAAAGACCAAAAGTCTACTTTCATTATCTAAATTTAATTTTGTTGAACTATTTTGTATTTATCAAAAATTCATTTCATAATAAAATTACATCAGTCAGATTTGGGTAGGTTAACAATTACAAGCCAGTAATAAATTTACACGAATGCGTGAACTGGGTTGCAAGTTAAAATGTATTTCAAACCGAGCTGCAGTAAAAAAAGAAGTTTGAAAACAGGATTCTAAACTTGCCACAAAGTCCCGTCTTCAGGCGCCCGCGCTGAGCTCAGAGCTCCAGCAGCGCCCCCTGCCGGGGATGTGGCCTCCGGAGGCTCGCCCTTTAGATTCATTCGGTGCCAGCGCGCCCTCTGCTGGTCAGAGGAGGCCCAATTTACCGCTCAGCCGGGGCCTAGCTCTAAGTCCTGAAGGTGTTCTGGGGTAACCAAAGGATGGTCTCTGGATTCCTTGGCAGCCAGACTCTCTCTGTAGCAGCATCCAGGAGTGAGCAGGCGTTTGTGATGAGCCAAACACTTGCATTCATGAAGTTACAGTGAGCGAGGTGGTGAGCTGAATCAGCTCATGATGGGTCTTGGGGTCTCACTATGGAGCTTGGACTTGCCAGGTAGAGAGTGGAGAGGGTTTTACTAGGGGGAATGGTGTAATAAGATCTGAATTTCAGAGAGTTTTAAAATAATTTTTAGATTGATTTATTTATTTGAGAGTGAGAACAAGAGCAGGATGGGAGAGCGGCAGAGGGAGAGAGAGAGTCCCAAGCCGACTATGCCCTGAGCACAGAGCGCATGACCCTGAGATCACCACTTAGTAAGAGTTGGACACTTAACCCACTGGTCACCCAGGTACCCCTAGAGAGATGTCTTGGCCAAAGTTGAGGCAGGCAGCCTGGAGCAGGGAGCACCTGGAGGTGGGTAGGCAGTTAAGGGCTGCGCCAGGAATCCAGGTGATAGGTGGTGCCCTGAGCCTCAGGAGAGTGAGCCCCATGTCTCTACCCATTCTGTGTCTGTGAGGCTGACCTTGTGGGCTGCTTTAGGGGTCTCCTGTCCTCTGTCTCTTGGTTGGCCTAGGCAATGGGAGATCAGAGGGAGGGAGGAGAGTTTGTTAGAATTCCTCCCCTGCCCCCTTTCCTTGCCAGTTGTCAGTAGCTGTGTTCCCTTCCTATATAGAAGCCACACTTCAGCTCTGGGTATACCAGTCAGTGGCAGGTCCCCTTACCCCTTTACCTCTTGGGGGTGTGGGGATAGGGGAATACAGCTGTTGGCAGACCCCCATGCTTCACCATCTCCTCTGCTTTCTCTAAACCTGCCCTTGCTTACAGTTCTCCCCAATGTGCACCTTCAGGACTTGGAGCTAGGCCCTGGCTGAGCCATCAGCTGTGCTTCCTGGGACCAGAGGGTGTGTACTCTTATCCCTTGTGGCCATGTCCTGAGCCATGCGAAAGGGTTTGAACTTTATTGTTCAGGCAATGGGGACTCATTGAAGGTTTTAAAGAGGGCAGTAGCAAGGGCAGAGGTGTATTCAGGAGAAGTCTGCCCAACTGAAGTGAGCAGGACAGCCCAGTCAGTGACGATTTGAGGCAAGTAAATCGTTAACAGGCAGCAGGAGGAACCCAGGTGATAAGCCAGGACTCTACGCCCCACATCATTGGCTCAGGGAATGGCAGAGGGAAGCCAAGCCATTAGAACAGCATGCCAGTTACACATATTACCTGGTAATCAACTTAAAGAACCTGTGCATTTAATGTTTTGGTTTTTTAGTGTTGAAAACATAGGTGTGTCAAAAGTGTCGCACCAAAATGTGTTTTTCCTTGGCTCTCTACCCCTGCCCCTTCCACACAGGCTGGACCAAGTGGCCACCTCTTCATTGACGTGGTACCTCAGTCTTTCTGGCACCAAAGCTGCACCTTTAGAGTAGTGTTCAATCAAAATGTAATGAATGGTGAACCACAAATATGAGCCATGTATAGAATTTTAAAGTTTCTAGCAGCCATGTTAACAACAGTAAAAAGAAATAGGTGAATCTCTTAACATTCAGTGATGTGAGAACAGACAACCCAATAAAAAATGGGCAAAAAGAGACACCTGAGTGGGTCAGAGGTTGAATGTCTCCTTCAGCCCAGGGCATGATCCTGGGATCTGGGATTGAGTCCCACATCAGGCTCCTTGCAGGAAGCCAGCTTCTCCCTCTGCCTGTGTCTCTGCCTTTCTCTCTCTCCCTGTGTCTCTCATGAATAAATAATAACATCTTAAGAAAAATAAAATAAAAATGGGCAAAAAATCTGAATAGACACCTCGCCAAAGAAGCTATACAGATGATAAATAGGTATATGAAAAGAGGCTCACCATCATATGTCATTAGGGAATTACAAATTAAAACAATGAGATACCATTACACACCTATTGAAATGGTCAAGATCTAGAACACTGACAACACCAAATGCTGGTAAGGCAGCAGGAACACACCATGGTACAGGCTCTTTGGAAGGCAGTCTGGTGATTTGGTTTTTTATTTTGTTTTGTTCTTTTTACAAAGCTAAACATAGCCTTACCATCTGATCCAGCCATTGCATTCTATGCAAAATTTGCACCTGAATGTTTATAGTAGTCTTTAGGGCTTCGGAATGTCATAATTTCCCCTAAAATATTATCCAAAATGTTGTATTAATATCTTGTGACTATTTTAGAAATTCAATTGTTTAATAAATTGGTTACCAAAATTTTAATTTATTAAGTATCATGTGATTTGTGTTGAAATATCCTTAAACATAAAGATGACTAAAGTTTTAAGAATTCTCAGGAGCAATAAGGCCTTTATGTATTTATGTGTAAATAGACTAATACTTTATGAAGATTTACTTTCTGGCTAGCATAATAGATAATTTTGATCAAAGCTGAGAAGTCTCAGATTGACAAGACAGATGTTTGTTTCATTTGGGGGAAAAAAAACAAGAAAATAAGTTTATCTTATTTAATTTTTCCAAGAAACTAAGTTTAAATCACCAAGTAGGCAATATACTAGGGAACACCTCAGTTTGGATTTGCTCAACTGATAATTCCCCTTTTCATTAGTCTAAACACCTTATTCGTATGGAAAAATTATCAAAGAATCAGCAGTACTCTAACCCAACCACTCTAGCAGTTTACCATAATACATTCATTTCATTTTTCTTTTTAACTTTTTATTAGAAATAATAATAGACACACCAAAAAAGCTGAAAAAAATGTACAGAGAGTTTACACATATAATTCACCTAGCTTCCTCTAATGTTAGAATAAATAGCCGGGCAGCCCCAGTGGCACAGTGGTTCAGCGCCGCCTGCAGCCCAGGGTGTGATCGAGTCCCATGTCGGGCTCCCTGCATGGAGCCTGCTTTTCCCTCTGCCTGTGTCGCTGCCTCTCTCTCTGTGTGTGTCTCTCATGAATAAATAAAATCTTAAAAAAAAAAAAACACTTAAAAAGAGCCATCATCTCCAGTCTGGAGATGGTAGCTACCAATGAGTTCTTCAGGAGACTGGAGTGCCCCTCACCAACACATTTGCTATTAGTTCCTCAGGTCTTCCTGGGGTGGATGATTAATGGGCAGCCGACTAGGTTATACATAACATATGTCTTCCAACATTCTCACCATCTCCCTGAGCCTCCTGTACAACAATGGCTCAACCTGAGCTCTCTCTCTCTCTCTCTCTCTCCCCATGTGTATATATATATATATTTAGAACGTCAGCACTCTGTAGTGATGACTAATTCATTGTAGGGTTTCTAGAAATAGATGAAGATGCTTCTAAGGTGCTGCTTAACTTATGTGAGAAAAGATTTCTAGGCATGGTAGGCAGAAAATCTAACTTGAATTCATGGCTTCATACCTGCTTTCCAGATTTAAGGAAGATCACAGACCTGAAGCCCTTGGAGGCAAAGGCCATGTCCCTTTGAAGAAGAATTTTACAGTGTGTGTTACAGACTGAATTGTGTCTCTCCCCCACTCATCATTCACATGTTGAATCTTTAACTCCTAATGTGACTGTTTTTGGAGATGGGACCTTTAAAGAAATGATAAAGGGTAAATGAGGTCATGATAGTGAGGGCTCTAATCTAAATATGACAACTGTCCTTATAAGAAGAGGAAGAGACACCAGGGATTTGTGTGCACAGAGGAAAGGCCGCAGTAGGGCACAGCAAGAAGGAGAAAAGCCTCAGAAGAAACCAAAACTGCCAACCTTTCTCTTGGATTGTCAGCCTCCAGAACTGTGAGAAACAAATTTTTTCTTTAAGCCACCCTGTGTGTGGTATTTTGTTAATGGCAGCCCCAGCAGACTAACACAAGGTGACAGGTAAATAGTAGGACTCTTCCCCTGAGCCCTCCCCAAGACACTTGTAGCCATTATTTGAGGACTGTGAACTGGGAAAAGAGAAGGACTTTCCAGGGATTTCAAAGATTGACTCCCTACTGATGCTGATTCCCAGAGACACAAAATGCTGCTGTGGTCCATCAAGCCAGGCAGAACATTATGAAGGTCAGGAGACAGATGGACTTTGGAGCTGAGTCTGTCTGAAGATCCAGCCTTAGAATATTTTCTCAAGCTTAGAATTTATCTAATTTAAATTGGTAAATTTAGGGATTGGCAACATGCCTGGTTTTGGGTTCCTTCTCATAACGTGAGTGTTGCTATAGAGAGAATGGAAAGGAGAAGCCCCTAGATTTCTTTCTTACCCCTGCCAAGATAATAAACCAAAAACTAAAAGCAATACTACACATCCGGGAGAATGACTAGAATTAGCGTCATCATCAAAGACTTGAAAGATGCAAGGCTATTAATTTCACATCCCCATTTAATTTGCCTTTTTGGTGGGTGCAAATACTGCCTAGGTTTCAGAGAATGTCAGTAGATCATCATAAACTTAACCAGCTTGTAAAGCGAATTGAAGCTGCAGATCTGCATGTTACGTCTTTACTGGGGCAAATAAACACAGTGCCTGAGAGCTAGTATTTACCTAGAAAATGTTTTTTAAAGCTCATTTCTGTGAGCAAAGATGACTAGAAGCAATTTGCCTTCACATGCAAGACTCATGTCTTGCCTCATGTCTATATCAACTCCCCAATTCCTTACCACTATAAGTCCTGGGGACCTGGTGCTGGCCTATTACATTGATGACATTATGCTAATTGAATCCGGTAAGCAAGAAATAGCAAACACACTTGATGCTTTTGAAAGAGAAATGCATGCTAGTGAGATGCATTCAGGGGGTCTGCCATATTGGTGAAATTTCCAGGGGTGCAGTAGTCTAGAACATATCAGAATATTGTGATAGACAAATTGTTGAACCTTGTATTTCCCAGCATGAAAAAGAAAGGCATGGTGCTTAATGGGCCTCTTTGGATTTTAGCGTTAACACATTCCTTGTCTGGGCACGCTGTTTTGGTCCATGTACCAAATAACCCATAAAGCTGCTCTGCGTCCTAGATCCAGAAAAGATTATGCCAAAGGTCTAGGCTAGGATGTAAGTCCTGAGGGCAGGCCTTAAGAATTAACAGACCCACTGGTTCTAGAAGTGTTTATGGCAGATAGAGGTGCTGCATGGAGCTCTTGCAAGCCACAGCTGAGAAATGACAAGGAAAATCCCCAGGATATGGGAGTAAGGCTGCGTCCTCTCCTGCTTTGCTGTAAATCAGCTCCTGAATTACTATTTGTTTATGACAGAGTTTGAATTCCTAACCATGAGACATGAAATGACTATCTACTTAAACTGCCCATCATGAGCTTGGACTGACTTGATCTACCAAAAGACTGACTTGATCTACCAAACCATAAAATTGGACAGCCACAGGAATTTTCTATTTAAAAAATAATGGTATATGGGAGACCAGGCCAAGTATATCTGAAAGGCAAAAGTCAACTTCATAAGCTAGTAGCTCAGACTTCCATGGTATCTCCTCTTAGAGCTTTTCTACCTATTTCTTAATTCACACCATAGTCTCATGGGGAGATATAGAACAGAGAAGTGTAGGCCTGATTGGACATATGTATGGATCTGCATAGTATGTTGGCCCCAGCTGGAAATAGATGGCTACTGCCATTTCACTATAGCCCCTTCAGGTTGCCTTGAAAAGTAACGATGAAGGGAGAGCCTCCCAGTGGGCGGAACTTGAGATAGCATATTTGGTATTCATTTCATGATGGAGGAGATCTGTGATACAGATCTACACTGATCTGTGGGCCAGTGAGTTGACTACCTGAGCAGAGACTTAGAAAGAAAAAGTTAAGAAAGTTGGCTAGGAGGAGGAGTAGAGAGTGGCATGCAGATGCACTTCTCAGAATGGGTACAGAATGGGTAATGTGAAGATACTTGTTTTCCAAATAAGTGCCTACCAAAGGGAATCTACAGCAGAGGAGGATTTCAATAAATGGGAGGTCGAAGTGTCCCAACCTGTGGTTGTCAGTCTTCCCCAGTCATTTGCCTACTCAATGGGTCCATGTATAAAGTGACCATGGAAACAGATGTGGAGATTATGTATGACTCAGCTGCTTGATTTCCCCTCAACAAGTTCAACTTGGTTACTGCTACTGAAGAGTGTCCAACTTATCAGCAGCAGAGATGAACAGAAAACCCCTGATATGGCACTTTTCCTGGTAAAACCAGCCATCTCTGGTGGCAGATTGGTTATACTGGACTGTTCCATTATGACGAAGTCAATGCTTTTTTCTTGTATAGATATATATAAATTTCGTGTATTAATTTATCTTCTCAACTCATAGTACTTCTGTCAGCAACACCATTTGTAGACTTACTGAATGACTTTATCTGAGATGTCTCACATGGCATCACTTCCAAATAAGTGTTACATTTTTCAGTAAAGGAATTGTGGCAACAATTTCACACTCATGCAATAATTCATTGGCTTTTCTCCCTGCACCATCATTGGCTTTACCATATGCAGCTGTCTTGGTAAAATAGTGGAATGGTCTTTTGAAGAGTCACATGTGGTGCCAACTAGAACACACACTTTGAGAGAGTGCTGTCTTAATGAAAGCAGTGTATTCCTTAAACTGGTGGTTGATAAGTGTTGTTGTCATCCTCATGACAGGAGTGAAGAGGTTCAAGAACTGAAGGGTGGAGTAGGGAAGAGCCCCTGTTATGCTTAAACTAAATGGCATACTGTAGGAACTTTTTCTTGTTCTGTGACCCTAGGCTCCCTGGAAAGAAGGTTCTAGGGCCCAGAAATGAAATGCTTCCCCTAGGGAATATAGTCTGAGGAAGATCTGAGGAATTGGAAGCTGAGATTGCCCAATAGCCATTTGGCCCCTTGTGTCATTGAATAAACAGGTAGAAAGGTGTCATCCTACTGGTTGGAGTTATTGATCCTGATTCTTCAGGGAAAACTAGGTTGTTGCTTCTCGATGGAGGTAAACTCAAGGGATTCCCTGGAGCAGGTCTTATTTCTCTGCCTAGTAGTTTCAGACAATGGAAAACTGTAGCATCCAAAAAAGAAGAGCACCAAGGAGTATATTTTGCTTGGGATGGGGAATACAGATTTCCAATTTAAGGAGGAAGAACATGGACCTGAGGGGCAAAAGGCTTAGCCAATGTTGGATGACTTCCAATGACCCTTCACAATTCATTGGAAGGAAATTGGAATATGGGAAGAGAGTGAGGTCAGGGTATTTATTCCTGGTTGCGTCTCTCTGGGGTCACCCCAGGCTGTTTTTCTTGAGGCGGGTCATGGCTCCTAATATGTTGTCCTTTCTACAAAGCTCTCTCTCTCTCTCTCTCTCTCTCTCTCTCTCGGTTCTGGTAACTGTTTTCTCCTCTTGTCCATTCAGGTCTATGGGTGATAAGGGGTGTATCCTACTGTGACTAGCCCTGGGGTTCAGCATTATCTATGCCTTGGGGTTTCCCTATACTCTGCCCACATCTTTATAAATAAACCCTTTATTACATTTACCTCAAATTGCCAAATTTTGAATGTGTCATATATTTCTTGTTAGAACCTGATTGGCACAGCATAGCTCCCAAGTTCACCCAAGCCGGCTTGAAAGACTTTGATGTGGGAGAGACATTCTCTTTCTTGCAAAGATGTAAATAACTGAACATGCAATTTTGATTCTCACAGAAAATTATCTTATAAATGTAAAGGAATTTGGCCTTAAGCAATGAATGTCAGGTCAGAGAATTAAATAAATGCTGATCTTTGCTGACATTATGGAACTAACAGATCAACAGTTCTGATCCTGTAGTACTTCTGGACTTCCAATTTTGTGATCTAATGAATATTTTGATCACTTTGATTTGGAGTTTTCCAGCTTTTGAAGCTGAAAGTAAACTTAACTGATAGATTTTTTTGGAAGTAGAACCTATGAGTCAAGGGGTACATACATTTAGATTTTTAATAGCTTTTGCTAGATTGCTTTCCAAAAAGGCTGTGCTGATTCACACATCCATCCATACAGTGAGTGAATCTGTTTCCTCACCACCATTGCCTACCACCTTTTTAATTTGTGCCTTCCTGATGGGTGGAAATGGAATCTCATCATTGCTTTGATTTGCATTTTACTAATTACTAGTATGGTTAACTATAATTACTTCTATTTGTTGGATATTTATATTTTCTTTCTAGTGAAAAGCTTGTTACACCTATTATTTACTTTTCTATAAAATTACTTGCATTTTAAAAACTAGTAGAAATTACTTCAAAACTCTGAATATTAGGTGTTAGCTTGTTAGATGTGTTGCAAATATTTTTCTTGTAGGTACCTTATCTTTTCATTTTAACCCATGGTGTGTTTTGTCTGAGTTTGTCCAAAATTCTAAAATTTTGATGATGTTCAATTTATCATCTTTTCTTTCATGGCTTTTGCATTTTGCGTGATGTGGATCATTAAGCTAAAAGTTCTCTGTCTTGGCTCTTTGTCTAGGAATTTCAAACTTTAGGTATTTTACCTAAACTTTTCCTTAAATGTTTTACCACAAGCTGTCTGATGAAGACTTTAGTTGATTTTTTATTTTTTGGTCTTCATCAGACAGCTTGTGGTAAAACATTTGATTCTGTATATATTTGTCAATTATAGGAGCCAGATAACCTCTACTACTTCATTGTTCTTTCTGCTATGAATGTCAGCTTAGATACATGAATATGTTTTTATGGAGGTTGTGCATCTATGAACAGGTAATAGAGATTCTAGTAGTGTATAAGCAAGCTCTCTCCCTCTTCCTAGTTTCCACTGATGTTCCCTCCACTTATCAAGATCATGGGCATGCTAAGTAAGCAAAATGGCAGGACTTGATGTCAAACAAGCATGGATGATAATATCTTAGAACTTAAAAATTGGAATCTGGGCTTCATGATCTCTTAAAATTTTTTCCATGTCTAGGGGTTTTGGCTTTATGAGTACTTACTTGAATTCAATTCAAGCCATACTTAATGGTGTACATAGTTTTCATTGTTGGATGTGACAATAAAACATTATTAGAAAGAATCTGACAAACTGTTTATATAGCAGAATCATAGTCTTTACTTTTTATAACCAGCATGAATATTGATAGTCCTCTTGGAAACAACTAGGGCATCATGTAATCATATTATCCATCCCTTCTACTCTAAGACAAAAGTTCTGGTCCATTTCTTCAGAAGATGTGCTCTCTGATCCTCAATTATCCACCCCAGTGGTTCAGTTCTTCCCTCTTATCACCATCACTCCTGTTCTAATTTCTCTGATACTCATTCACACTAAAGTTTAAACTGGGGACTTCAGAATGGATACTGATTGCTGGCAATTCTGGAAAGTACTGGATGTTTTGAATGTTGGGAAGTGAGGGAAAGGTCAGAATCAAGTGGAATAAGAGGCTGAGGCTAATGAGGACAGATGTCATCGTAAGACATAGGTTTTTGCAACCTTTTTCTGGGCATGGGAAATTCAAGCTATATTCAATGGCTTTTGAATCAATGAAAATATAACTCTCTGAGTTGTATCCACATTGGTGGTTCATGGACTGAACATACTACACTCTCTTTTCAGAGGTCTGAGCATCAGTTTGGCCGAGGGCCCCTCTTGAGGTCTGGACATCAGTCCTACAAGGTCCTTCCTTTGAGCTCCTCAGGTCTTTTGTTCCCTTTTGTTTCTATCCTGCAGTTTTTACTATGGGATACTTTGGCACCTCCTTTAGCCTTCTAACATATTTTGTGACCAGTTCCCTTTGTTTGAAATTCCTTGTGTGGGTTCTGCTTTCCACATTAGATCCTGATTGAAACAAAGACCTAAGGAATATAGGGACCAAGTGATAGGACCCTTTAGATGCCATTTTGTGGCAAACATCCCAAGAAAGGAGGTTAATTGACTGATACATGATGGAGAGGCTCTTCAGTTGGACAGAGGGGACCCAAGAGAGGTGACACTGGCTGAGCCTGGCTTTGAACACAAGTATGTCTGAATTTATTATCACACTATCTCCTGGGGTAACGGATAACCTGGAAGCCAAAAGTGATGGGATTGAGGCCTTGACATAAAAGGATCATGTTCCTCCAAGGCCAATAAGGAGATGGAGGTGACAGTATGAGAGGTTAAACAAGGAGACTCTTCAAGTCTGGGAAGAGGAGCTCATGAAGGTGCTTGCCTAAAAGGCTCTGTCTTAGCCTGCCCCCCACCCCCAACTAGGCAAATAAGTATGAAGTTGTTCTCACTCTGTCTTTTGAAATTCATCTCAGTCAAGTTAGCTTGTGCTGCAGAAAATTTTTGTGCTTGACCTCAGCAAATGGAGAATGGAGGTGTAACAAACACGGTACAAAAAAATAGTAATAAAGCTGTTACCATTCATTGAAAACCTACTAATGCCCTGCATTGGTAGAACAGAGGGTGGGAAATAAGTCAGAATCTGGGGCTCAGTTTTTAAGGAGATCATTGCTGACCATTTCAGTCCTCAGGCAGTTGTGCATTTTGGGGGCACCAGGGACCAGGCTTGCCTCAGTGAAGGGCATGCTGCTCAGTGCCTGTGGCTTCCCAAGGGGGTGGAGATGTATTTCTGAGGAGCTGAAAGTAGACAATATGGCATCTTTCAGCCTAACCCTCTTTTCAGGAGTGGCCCAAGGTGGGTTCAGGAGGATTGGAGGGCCAGAAATGCCATGTGGACCCTGCCTGAAGCCCACAGCGAATTTTGCAATCACAGGACTCCCTTAGTGGAACTATAGAGGGCAAGCTTACCTGCTCCAGCAGATGGACTCCTTTTGTGAAGAGCCTGGAATTTCCAGTTGTAGCCTGAGTGACAGGCAGGAGAACTGAGTTCTGGGGAAGTCCCTCAGTCTCCCCTTGCTGAGAAGCCTGGGGTCTGTCATCAACTCTATTTCCCTGTGGGTGTGGCTGGGTGCCTCCTTCTCTGGCAGCTCATGCTGATGCTATGATTTCTCCATCAGAGTCTCACAGGATCTTCTGACATACAATTGCCACGCCCCACCAAAGTTGGTGGCACCTCCCCATGCTCACCAAATAAATGTCAGTCTCTGTCAGAACCCGCCACTGCTCTTGGGAGCTATTGGAGCTGTGATTCAATCCTGTGCACTTTTGATAAAGGTCCTCCAACTTTTCAACCTTCCCTCTTTTCTGTGCTTTAGGGCTCAGGGAAGAGATGAGGCCATGCCAAGCTCTGTGTCTTGTCCAGTGCAGGGCTAGCTGCTTCTCACTTCTCACTTCCCAGGGAGTTGCTAGGATCCTGGCAGAGCTGCCCTGCTCCCAGGCAGAAGCAGATGCCAATGGGAGAAAGAGGAGGAGACGCAGGCATCAGGCAGCTGTGAATATTTAGGGTCAAAAGTCATACCTGGCTTAGAACTTCTGGGGAGATACTGTCACTGGCTAGATCTTTGTGTCGAGGAAATTCTGCCCAATGTCTCCTCCCTGTTACTACCTTGAAGTTTTGTCTCAGGAGGTGGCTCAGATTTTCTGACTAGGGCTTCATGTCAGGCCAGGCTTCACAGCTCCTTGTCCAGAATGAGGATCTCAGTAACTAGTGTCCTAGAGAGGTCTCGGAAGTGTCTCCTTTCCTGGTGCTCATGTCTCCTATCCCTGTCCCCACAGGTATTGAGATAACCCCGCTATGACATGCATTCGAGGAGTCCCTATGTCTAAAGAATCCTATACAGCAGGTGATGTTAAGATGGGGCTCTGGAGGTCTGGGACACCTGTACTTACACCTGTCTGTTCTGGATACCCCAGCATTCTTTGCCCCTCTTTCTGTATGGCCTTTACTACCCAGTGCTATCCATCTTCCACTGGACAGTGAGCTTCCACAGGGTGGGGAGTAGTGCTTGTTCTCTGCTCTGGCTCGAGACCAGCACCAAGCCAGGCACAGTGGCATCAGAGGGAGTATCTGGACCTTGACACACATGTACTATGTGTGACAGTTTACTCTCTTAGACCATACCTTACCCTCCTCACCACAACCTGTAGCTTTCCCATAAAGAAAAGCTGAGCTGAAGGTCATGTGAATTCTGTCACTTTTGGTGTGTAAATCTGGGACCTTCCTTCCCGAAGGGCCTAACATCTAGAAAAGTGGCCTAATTATAATGGGTCTTCATTATTCTTTTCTGTTTAAACCACAGCGAATAAACCTCACGTTGGGGAGGTCTCCGACTTGGATCAGCAGGTGTGGATCCTTCAGGGTCAGACCATTGTGACAGTTCCACGGAGTGACAGTGTAACTCCAGGTGAGTGGTCATCTTGGGGCTGTTGCCTTGGAGGCAAGGGAGGGGTCACACTGGTGCCCCTGGGAGACTAGCACTGGCCTTTTGTGAAAGGGTGGCTTTACAATAGGGCGGGGGAGGATTTCACACCAGCCTGGGAAGCCATGTCACCGGATGGAGGAGGATTTCACACCCGCCTGGGAAGCCATGTCAGTGAGAAGTTTGTCTGGACAAGAGTGTAGAAAGCAGAGAGGGAAGAGCAGTCTCCTGGGGAGCAGGAGAGATGCTTTCAGTGACTGACTGTCCCATGGAAGAGGAGTATCTTACTCTGCCTGACTTCAAGGTGTCCTAAAAGGACTAAACGAATGAGTACAGGCAGGCAGATTTCAAGATCATATTGGGCAAAACTTGCTTATGGACAGAACTCTTCGAGGATCAGAGGGGCTGCTTGGGGTTGGAGCTTCCCACCTTCAGGTGTTTAAGCAGACGTGTGATAATCCCTAGGGCAGGGTCTGCTATCTGGGTAACTCTTGTGTTTGCTCCATTTCCTAGGGCAGTGATGGGTACATGGCATGAATGAATAAATGAACAAATGAATGCGGTAGTTGGCCATTTGGTGGCCTTGGGATAGCAGGGATTATACTCTTAGAGTTTCTTCCTGCCCCACCTAAAAGATGCTGGTCTTGTCCTGACTTCAAGAGCAAATTGATACCATCTCCCTTCTTATCTTTATTAGTCACTATCACTGTTCTCCCATGCAAGTATCCAGAGTTGCTTGAGCAAGGCAGAGGCATTCCCATTTATTTGGGAATAGAGAATCCAGAAATGTGTCTGATTTGTGAGGACAGTGGAGGGCAGCCCACATTGCTACTAAAGGTGAGTAAGAAAAATAATGTTAAAAAAGGCCAATTTCTTTTGTTTATTTGATAAATAACCTAATTTTAGAATTAAAAAAGAAATATTCTCCTATTTTTAAACATATTTAATATTCCTAGATATTTTTTAGTTATGTGCATGCAACTGAGTTCTCAAGCCTCTCACTAGTTGAGGATGTTTGTTTTTCTTGAATTTTGAGATAGTCTCAACCATTGTTTCTTCAAGTATATTCTCTCCTTTATTCGCCTTACCTTTCCTTTTAGAATTCCTATGCCTTGGTCATTGGGTCTTCTTCCCTCTTTAACATCTCATCTAATTTTCCATACTTTCTATCCTTTCATTGTTTTTGTGTTTTGCTTGATGCATCCTAGGAGAATTTCTTGGTGCAATCTTCCAAGTCATTATTACATTTTAAGCTTGTCCTGTCTGCTAAATCATTCTTCCATTGTGTGTTCTGAAATTTCAGCCTTTACTCTTGTTCCTTAAACTTCAGTTCCATAAACTTCAGCATAGTTCTCTTCAATTGAACTCAACCCAATCCAACTTAGTTCAGCAAATGTGTGAGTTTTTACTGGCCTTCAGCACTGCTGTGGCCATTTGACATCCACTGGGGCACAGAATGGCAGAGGGCCCTGCCCTGATAGGGCTTGGATTCTCCGGGGGAGAAATGGTAGACAATGACTATAATAATAGGTAAGTTTGAGATGCCTTTAAGGGTGTTATGTTCCCTGGGAGAGCACAGATAGACCAGGATAAAGAGGCTGGCAGTGCTAGACCCGGGTAGAGTCGGGCTGCCATCGAAAATAGTGCAGTAGGCGTCCTAAGATTTCAGCAGACAGTAGAAGGCAACAAGAGAATTAACCAGCAGGGTGTCAGGGACAGCAAAGATTAGTGGAAAAATAGCGTGACAGTAGTGAATTAATGGATGAGGAGTGCAGAGAGATAAAGGCAGATCACAAAGGGCCTTGCCCGCATATGGAAGGACTTTGCCTTTCAATCTGAGTGACATGGGGAATTATTAAGAAGTTTTTAACAGGAGAGTGACATGAATGGACATAGGTTTAAAAATAATTGTTTTGGCTGATAGTTGAAAGCTGACTGTGGGGTGGGGGGCGCAAGGGTGAAAGTCCTGTGGGGGACTTCGAGGTGCTCTAGGTGAGATGTGATGGATGAGAGGATAGCAGTGGAGGTAGGTGGAAGCCAGTCAGATTCTGAAAATATGTTATTTAAATTGAGGCAACAGGATTTGCTGGCAGAGTGAATGTGAAATATGATGAAGGAAGATCGAGAATTACATTTTCAGCTACATCCTGTCTAGTAAGTCACCCTTCTACTATGGTTTTGTCCTCAGATGGATTGAGAATTGGACATTGCATTCTGTCATGTGTGAGTACTTAGGACCTCGGTGACAGTGTTGTTGTTGCAGCGCTGGAGGTGAAAGCCTGGATGGAGGGCGTTGAAGAGAGGGATAGGAGGAGAGAAATCCAAGACAGCACATATAGGCAATTATTACAGGCAGGTTTCTGCAAAGGGAAGCTGGGAATGGTGGTGGGCAATCAAAACAGTTATTTTTTAAGATGGTAGGATGACAGCAAATATGCTAATGGGAACAATGGAGAGAAAGCCAAAATGATGAACTGCTGGAGGAACAGCCCTAAGCTGGGAAGGGCAGATGGGACCTGCAGCCCAGGCCTTCCCAGGCAGGGAGTCGAAAGGGAGGAGGAAGACATATTGGAGTTTGAAATGAGAAAGTGTCTTTTTATTTATTAAACACATATGTATTGACTTTTTCTGTGTCGAGGAATACAATGATGAACAAGTCTGGCAATAATTATATGATTGTTGGCTAAATACACTAAGTTCAGATGATAATTGGACCTAATGAAGGTAAATAACCTGGTAATGAGATAGGGAGGGGCTTGAAGATGGCTGAATTATGGACCATTCCTGTGTAGTGGCTCTCCGGAGAGCTTGTGCATGTGTAATTTAGAGGTCCTTGGTTTACTGCTGCAAATCTGCATCTCCTTCCTTTTCCTACCCACCCACCCTGTCACCTCTTGTGTGACAAGAGTTCCAATTCATTCTTCAAGTGTGCCCGGTTGTTTATTAACCTGTCCCTTGTGTCATTCTGACTCCATCTCTGGATTTGAGGCTGGGCGCTGGGAAGGTGAGATTGTGTGCTCAGTCTGTGGCTCCTTTGGAAATGTATTTTTCTAGGCCTGTTTTAATAGAAGGATAAAGCTTTCTTGAACTTTGGAACATTTACTGATTGTGTGCAAATAATTCTGAACTACTCAAACAGTCTCTGCTTCTCCTACTGGGTGTTCTTTGTTACATTTCAGGAGGAGGAGATACTGGCTCTGTACAATGAAATGGCGCCTGTGGAGCCCTTCCTCTTCTACCACTCAAAGAATGGCAGGACCTCCACCTTCGAGTCTGTGGCCTTCCCTGGCTGGTTCATCGCCTCCTCTGAGAGAAGCCACCCCATCTTCCTCACTTCGCATCAGGGGGGAATGTACAATGTTAATTTCAACTTAAATATCAACGCTTGAACTCAGGCTGGAGGGGGCAGCTTGGTCAAAGGTCTTTGTGTTAAATTTTCTAGTTCCCAGTGTGCTTTCCTCTGTATTATTGCAGTGTCATTTCACATCAGTGCTGAGAGGTGGGCAGAACACTATTATCACCGCACTTTAGGAATGACTTCATGGTGACTGAGGCATAGAATGTGGGCTCAACCGTAGGAGAGAGGGTTGATGTAAGGTTCTCCTCTCAAGCTGAAGCTGTCCATTCCACAG
Organism: Canis aureus; assembly: GCF_053574225.1. Lineage (NCBI taxonomy): Eukaryota > Metazoa > Chordata > Mammalia > Carnivora > Canidae > Canis > Canis aureus. The sequence continues at coordinate 27,706,089 of NC_135622.1, read as the reverse complement.
CCATCCGTTTGAGGATGTCAGGACCCAAAGACATTAGGGCATTCTCTGGGGTGTGGAAATGGAGAAGCCTCAGAGCTCAAGAATCTTACCCAAGATCGGGTGGCTGTCATGGAGCTGATTGTTTTGTTTTGCTTTGTTTTCCTTCCTATTTGGATTACCTTTTCCATATGCTTTTTGTTTTGTCAGTATATCTCAGGTTGTATAATGTATCCTTTTAAGAGTTAAAGAACTTTTAAAGATAAATAATTTTTAATAACAGTTAAATTATTTTCCCTAATTCTAATATGTAAACATAAAGCCAAATATAAACTTCGTGTGTTTACATAATTAAAAAAATCTAAAACTAAGAGATAAAATGAAATAACAAACATACCGAACTGAAATTACAAATGTAGTTGAGTGAGGATAGCTCAGTGGGTGAGCCTGTGACTGGGGCTTAGCTGAGGGGAGAAAGATCCCTGTCAGTGGAGATAGGCTGGCATGGAGATTATGCATGTAGAAGAGCACTACTATTTCACTATTTTCAGTATAGTCTCACAGCCTTGATTTCTTTGCCTTTTTTAGACTTTTCCTTTTAGGCATGCTTACCATCCACATAATCCCTTTAAAAACTACAGTAAAGGGGATCCCTGGGTGGCGCAGCGGTTTGGCGCCTGCCTTTGGCCCAGGGCGCGATCCTGGAGACCCGGGATCGAATCCCACATCGGCCTCCCAGTGCATGGAGCCTGCTTCTCCCTCTGCCTGTGTTTCTGCCTCTCTCTCTCTCTCTGTGACTATCATAAATAAATAAAAGTAAAAATTAAAAAAAACTGCAGTAAAGGTCCCTTTCTTTGGAGCAGAGAGCCTAGTTTTTCCACCAGCCATGCTTCAGATGATGTATTCTGATGATTACATTACATGATCAATTAGTAATTAAATCACTAATTGTGGGCATAATTGTAGAAAGATGTAGCTCAGCTCTGGATCTGTATATAATAGATTTCTTATTTTGACTCTGATACTACAAATGCAGAAAATTCTGTTTGCTTAAATACAATTTCCAAAACAGCACCAATAACTTAAATTTGTTTTTTTTTTTTTCCTACTTTTGGACAATCAGACCACATACTCTAATAGCCAGGCCAGTAAGCAATCAGTAAGCACTGATTTAATGCAAGGCCTCTTGATTCTTTAAATTTTTCTTCTTCAATTACATATAGTTTTAGCATTGCAGTTTTATAAAAAAAAAATCAACAAACCAAACATTAAAATGGACACTGAGCTAATTAGTTCTGGGATATTAAATAGAAGAATTGGTTATTGAATATTTACAACTATCCCCACTGCTAATAAATGGTAGCAGTTTCTTACATCTGCCAATTTACCTTGCTACATCGTCAGTTGTTATATCTGACAGTTGGGATTTGCTTATGACATGATTATGGTCTGAGTGTTACAGCATCTCCATCCTGTTACAGGTGATTCCATCATCCCATCTCTTTTCTCCACCACCAAAACTGTTCATGCAGACACCATGACACTTTGGATTGTTACTTGGTACAGATTTGAGCTCAAACAAAAGCTCAAATATGAGTCTTGGTGTCATATAACTGCCTACCCTGATGATCCAGAGGAGGTTCTGATAACATATTTAGAGTGTAATCAAAATGAAAACATAGTAATCTCATAGTTTGTGAAGAAGTCTGGAAAACAGACTTCCAGGGACCCCTGGCTTATCTACCACGTTTGAGAAAGACCACAGCATATGAAATCATGGAAGACCCCTGTGAGTAATGACATTCTCATTGGCAGGTTTATGGCCCAGTGAACACCTGGTTTTCACACATTTGAATATCAAATGCTCTTGCATTTGAGTTCTATGAGCTCCAGGCCAACATTCATTGAAGGATTTGGTTCTTTTGGATCTTTAACAACGGGGTGGTATAAGGGGCTTGATGCACTGTGTTGGGGAGGTCATTGAGGAGGATATGACCACTAGTTGACCCATGAGCTGCGCCCTGGCAGTTGGAGGGTTCTCACCTCCTCCCCTGCCCTTGCATTGTGTGCGCTCTGCTTGCCTTCCCTGCTCCCAGAAGCTGCCTCAAATACATAGCCTTGTGATAGGGATGTGATGTTGAGACATCTGGATGACATATATGGCTGCACCTAGTTAAAGCCTCCATATAAATTTCCAGTATTCTAGTGGGTGAGTATGGAGATCTACTTATCTTGAAGCTGCCCAAAGACAAGAGTCCTATGTAAGTTCCCTTGCTTATTAAATTTGCCACCTATCGATCTGAAGTGAATTGTCTCTTTCCTTTTGGTCTCATTCATTCCTGATCTCCACATATGAGGACTGGTTTCAGATTACACCCAGGAAGCTCCTGAGGAGGTGTAATCTGCAGATTACACTGAGAGAGGAGCTTTTGGATTCTGGGAAGGACTTAAGAATCTTGCCACCAAAATCACAATTGTAGTGAAGACAGTTGAGTGGGATGTTTTTCTGCTTTGGGGATCATATCTTCTGGCATTAGGATTGCTGAAAGGCAAAGACAGCTTCCGAAGCTGGACCTGAAGATACCGTCCTTGAACTCATGAACAATGGGGCCTGGATACTGAAGATGCTGCCCCCGGGACCCTGAGAACAGTGGTTGTAATAAGTAATTCTTCATGTCAATAAAACATTGCTTTTTATTTCTCAAACTTTAAAAAGTTGTTTAAAAGAAAATTCTTCCAAAACAATACATGTCTATGATTAAAAGTGATATTCTTCTCCCCAATCCTGTATCCACGAGGCAACTGCTAACTCCTTTTCAGCTCTTTTTTCAGTTTTCCTCCACATATCTAGGTATATGTTTTACTTCTATTTCTTGAATTACCAACTTTAGACATTATCTTTTCTACCAGACAGATGTCATTTGCATCTCTACTGTACAAAAATCATATGCCCTGTATCTAATGCCCTTTATCTATTTGTTACAAGTTAATAGTAAGTCAAACAAAATTGTATTTATAGAGAGTTAAATGACCTTTGGGTGGGTCTGTTAGACACGACATGGGTGGGCTCTGGTATGACATTGAAAAGGCACACAGTAATCCTTTACTTTTTTTTCAAGACTTGGATAACTTTTGAATTACATCATTTTCCCTCAGCCTTTTCTTTTTATGAGTAAGGAAAGGGTGATACATGGAGTGGGTAAGACTTGTTGAGGGTGGCATGGACATTTAGTTGTAGGACTGGATATATGATACTCTTGAATTTTGGTCTTTCTATTTCTGTCTCCTTATGTTGGGATGAATTGGGTTGGGTTATGAAATGTTGTATGAGAAAACAGCAGCAATTATCCAGAGCAAGACAGCAGAGCAAAGTATGAGCCACCTCATTCCCATCATTGGGGCTATCCTTATTTAGCAGGGTGTCAGCAGATGACCCACTCAGGAAGGAACACTCCTAGCCACCTGGACATTGTTATGTAATGGCATACATGCTGAAATATATTGTGTATCTTATTTCTCCAACTTGAAGCAATATCAGAATAATCTGGGGTCTGAACTAAAAGCTCAAGTGTGAAAGGGATTATAAGGGAAAGGAGGGAAAAATTAGAGAGGGTGACAAAACATGAGACTCCTAACTCTGGGAAATGAACAAAGGGTAGTGGAAGGGAAAGAGGGCAGGGGGATGGGGTAACTGGGTAATGGGTACTGAGGAAAGCACTTGATGGGATGAGCACTGGGTGTTTATAATATATTGGCAAATCAAAATTCAATAAAAAACAATATAAAAAGTAAAATAAAATAAAGAAAATAAGAGCACAAGTGTTTGGGCTCACTTCAGACCTCATAAATTAAAACCCATTCCCCTCAAAATTCCAACTTAGTAAGTTTAGAGCATTGCCTAAGAATCAGTATTTTACTAAGGGTCTTAGCGAATAGAATGCACCCTCCCCCCACCGTTCATATGCCCATCATGTCTGTTCTAGAGTAGTTGTCTAATGTCAACCAGCAGAGTGGTTTTATTTGCTTGGATATCCAGTGGCTCTGTAGTTGATGCTTTCTGGTGGGCATTAACGAATAATACAAACATCTTCACATTTTGTGTTCACTCTCATATATGTCCATGCACATGGCTTTACTCTATATCCCCTTTAAGTCTTCTGATCAGTGAGCCACATATTGACTACTGCCCACAAATCTGTGTGTATTGTTCCTTTGGGACATTGTTATTTTCATACCAATGTAATGGTCTCACCCATTACTATGGATTACTCCCAGCTACTCCCATTGACTATTTCCTCTCTTCACTATTTTTGAAGGACACTGCCAAGTGTGGTTGTAATACACCTGCCATCCATTTTTGCCTCGTATCCACATAGTGAACTGACCCATGTGTAAACAATGCTTGGGCTTTTTTCTCTTCATTTAACTAGTTATAGAGGGACCCTCCATATAACTCCAAATGCGAGCTAGGGGAAGGGTACTGGTGTGATTGTGCTGGGTGATGTGGTGGTATGCTTTACCTCTTCATATAGCTTACTTGTACCCTCTAGTTCTGCTTGGGGTCAATTCTAGATTGAGAGTGAGAATGAGTGGGAAATATCAGTGAGGGTGACAGAACATGAGAGACACCGAACTCTGGGAAACAAACAAGCGGTAGTGGAAAGGGAGGTGGGCGGGGGGTTGGGGTGACTGGGTGACGGGCACTGAGGGGGGCACCTGATGGGATGAGCACTGGGTGTTATGCTATATATTGGCAAATCGAGCTCCAATAAAAAAAAATATACAAAAAAAGAGTGAACAACTGCTGGGCATGTGTCTAACTATTGCTTGATAGTCTGACATAATTCAAATCAAAATGGACAGTTTTGGATCATCACTTAGTGCCTCATGTATAAGTGTTTCTTTCTCTATGAGTGCTCAGTAACACATCAAGAGCTATCTCTGAAAAAAGCATATAATTCTCTGCTATAGAGAATTCTCTGCTTGACACACCTTCTTTATTATTCCCCAGAGTGAGCCTTTCTGCCTGATGAGTTTACGTTATCTGAGATGGTTTTTGATTTGCTTTTAATCTGGAAAGAAATTTTGCAGTGTGGAATTCCATTGCAAGTTTTTTCTTTCCATGTTCGAGATACCATTCTACTGTCTTCTGACTTCCATTGTTGTCATTAAGAAGTTAGTTGTCAGTCTTTTGCTTCCTTGAAAATAATGCCTTTTTATGATCTGTTGCTCTTATTAGTTTATTGGGTTTCATGCAATTTCAGTCTGATTTGGATTTCTTTTTATTTACCTTACTTGGGATTTATTGTGTTTCTTAAACCTGTGAATTGGCGTCTTCATCAGTTTGAGGAAGTCGCCAGCAATTCTTTCTTCTAATAATGCCTCTGTCCTACTTTCTTGTTCCCTTTAGGACTCCAATAAATGCCATAAGCTTCCTCACTTTATTTCCCACATCTTTTAACCCTCTTCTGTGTTTTCTATTATCCTGTGTCTGTGCTGTAATTTGTGTTTCTTCTAATTTATTTTCCAATTTATTAATTCTCTCTTATTCTTTTTGGTTTCCAGATTTATTGAGATATAATTAACATATAACATTGTGTAAGTTTAAGATGTACAAAGTAAGGTGGTTATCTGATACACATTTTTTTTTTTTGTTATCTAGTTGTGTGTACTTGTAGTTCACTGATTTTCTTTAAGAGGATTCTTCAGTGTTCTTAGTTCATTTATCGTCATTTTTTTAGGGTCAATCATTGGAGCTTTATTAATTTTCTTTAGTGGTGTCATGTTTCCTTATTGCTTGTGATCTTTGTGATCTTTATTGGTATTTGCACATTTAAGGAAGTAGGCGCTTTTTTCAATCTTTGTAGGCTGGCTTTGGAAGGCACAGACTTTACCAGTTAGTTTATCCAGAGATTCTAGGTGGGCTTGCTGCTGAAGTTCTCAGATAGGCAGGTCTGGTACCTGGGTCAGCAGGTGGGCAGACCTGGTGCTTGGGTCCACAGGAGCCAGTATGGTGTCTGGGTTCACTGGGTTCATATGCCCAGTGCCTGTCTATAGTGGTAGACCTGGGACCTGGTCTGTAGATGGGCCTAGTGTCTGGGTGCACAGGGCTGTCCTGGTGCTGGGATGGCCCTGGAGCCTGGGTTCATGGGAGCTGGCCTAGAAGCTGAAACTATAGAGGCCACTGTAGCAGTTGGGCAGTCCTGAAGCCTGGGTCCATAGGAGTCAGTCTGTAGCCTGTGGCTACAGGGGCCATGAGGACCACTTTGGAGTTTGGATCCATGGGTCCTGCCTGGAGGCTGGGGTCATGGGAGTTGGTCTGGAGACTGGGGCTCTAGAGACCAGCCTGGTGCTGATGTGGGCATGGGAACCCACCTGGAGCCAGGTTTATGGGGGTAACCTGTCTAGAGCCTGAGGCCATGGGGTCTGGGCTGGTGCTATGGTAGCCTAGGTGGCTGGATCCATGAGAGACTGCCTTGATCCTGGGTTCAGTGGTACCAACTTGGAACTGGGGCAGGCCAGGAACCTCATTCCATGGGAGCTTATCTGGAGTCTAGTTTATGAAGGCTGGCCTGCATGCTGGGGTAAGCTGGTAGCCTAGGGTCTGATGTTAGGGAGGGCTTCCTGGATTAGCAGGAGGCTGCCTGGAACCTGAGTTTGTGGGGGGTCTGCCCAATGCTAGGTTAGACTGAGTGTTGGAGCCTACCAGAAGTCTAGGGCCATGGGAACTGGTCTGGTGCTCAGGTAGGGCAAGAGACTAAGGCCACATGAGTCAGTCTGGTGCTGGTGTGGGCTGATGGTGGAGTTCACTGTGAAGTCAGCTCCTTACTTCACTCTCCTCCCATAAGGTGGATGTCTCTTTCCATGCTGGGCTACCTTGGCTTGGTTGATTGGGTTGGTAATGGCAGTAATGTGAAATTACGTTTCCTACCCTTTTTTTCAATGCATCTTTTCATATTTCTATGCTCCACTCAGGTGCTGTCATCCTTCACCTGAAATTCTTAGCTCTTGTGAAGGTATTTTTATGTATGAATAATTGTTCAAACTGACATTTCTAGGAGGCAATAAGTGCTAGAAATTCCTATACCATCAGATTGTTAATGGTACTCTCTAATATTTCTTCTGCTGTATGTTGTCTGTTGCTAAATACAAATTTTGGTTTATTTGATTTTATTTGTTGTGTTATATAGTTCTAGAGATACTGTTTAACTCTTCCAAATCTGCCACTTTTCAGTTTGCTATCCTAGAAAAATACATCCATATTTGTTATTTGCTTCTTAAATATGGTTAGGATATTTGTTTTAAGCTCTGTGTATAAAAATTACAAAATCTAATGTCTTTGTATGTTTCTGCTATCTTGCTTTGTCTATTTTTGGGGTTCTTGTTCTTGTGATCTTGTTTATGTGTATACCTGGTAATCTTCAGTTACTTGTGGGTTGTTGCCTTTGCAAAATTGTTTAAGTGGTTCTGCCCTCCTCTAAAGAGGCTTTCTCTTTGTTTCTGGTGCAAAGTGTTTGGTCTACATTAAACCAAATACAGTTTAAGAGTCCCTGGCTCAATCAAGCTGTGAATACTCAAAGTGAAAATCCTCCAGAGGGCTTGTCCATTGCCACAACCTTTCAAGAATTACTTCTTTTTTTATATCTTTCCTTCCCCCACTTTGTTCAGTGCCAAGACAGCCCACTTCATGTGTCCCAGAGAAAGGTGAGGGTGCATCTAGATCTGGTTTGCTTGTCCCCTCCCCAGTCCTACACAGCCCTGAGTCCTGGCCCCTCCCTCCTTTTTGGTGCTTCTGTAACTAGAGTATGGTATGTGTGTATGTTATATCAGCACAGAACACATAGAGGTTTTAATGCTCCTTTATTTCAGATCCTGATTCTGTAAGTCTGAGATAAACCCTGAGAATCTGTATTTCTGACAAGCTTCCAGGTGATGCCAATGCTACTGGTCCACAGATCACACTTTGAATATTGAGGATATATAAAACAAGGACTGTTACATCTAGTAACTTGGCAACATGTGAACAAAAGCGAAATTGAATGATAGGAATTGTGCTATAGAAGTTGGGAAGGATTTATAGAACTGAGGTGACCATATTAGACCTTGACCTGAAGTAGTAAAGGTTAGATATGGGTGGACAAAGGAATGAAATCTCAAGTTGGATCCCGTTCTGGCTACCTGAAGAGAGAAGGAAGGCTATATCGCTAGATTTTATTCTTATGAAGCTCTTTTCTTACACAGAAATTTCCTTCACATGTTTGACCCAGTGTCTCATCTCAGGATCATTCACCACCTTGGTGGTAAAGGGTGTACCTCCATAGTAGGGAGACATAAGTAGAGGTATCAGATTATCTGGTATCACCAAAGCCCCCATCACCTCAACTAATGGCACTGGCTACACGGAGCTCCATGTATTTACAGGATGAAAGGATGATTCTGAAAGTATGGTCTCATTCATTTGGGGAATATAAATAATAGTGAAAGGGAATAGAAGGGAAGGGAGAAGAAATGGGTAGGAAATATCAGAAAGGGAGATAGAACATGAAGACTCCTAACTCTGGGAAATGAACTGGGGGTGGTGGAAGGGGAGGGGGCGGGGGGTGGGGGTGAATGGGTGACAGGCACTGAGGGGGGCACTTGACGGGATGAGCACTGGGTATTATTCTGTATGTTGGCAAATTGAACACCAATAAAAAATAAATTTATTATTAAAAAAATGAAAGGATCCTGGGGATCCCTGGGTGGCGCGGCGGTTTGGCGCCTGCCTTTGGCCCAGGGCGCGATCCTGGAGACCCGGGATCGAATCCCACGTCGGGCTCCTGTTGCATGGAGCCTGCTTCTCCCTCTGCCTATGTCTCTGCCTCTCTCTCTCTCTGTGACTATCATAAATAAATAAATTTTTTTAAAAAAATGAAAGGATCCATATCTTATTAGCTGTGGTCCTGAATGTGTTTGCATTAGTATATACAGCATCCATATCAATGTATTCTGAATGTTTGCTTCTTTGTACCTTATAGTAGGACATTGAACCCCTCTCCTCAAGACATTCAAGTGGGTCTGGTCCTATCTCAGGACTATGGGGGTGATGCCCTAGGCTCTAGATTTTCTTCTTGGAGCATGGAAACCAACTCATGCTAATGGATACCTAGGGCAACTCCTCATCCTAGCCGCAGATTGATTCTGAATCCTAGTTTTGACTCAGAAACACCTATTGCACATTTAAGTGTGGGTGCTTCATGATTCCACAGTCTCGAAGAAATGACTTTGGGGCTACCCAGGACAAGACCATAATGATCTTTTATATCCCATTGTGCAGTGAGAATCCCTGGGAAGGGTATACAGCGTGAACTTGACTGTTTTTATGTGGTTAGGTACACTGATGAGGTAGCACAAATGTCAAGAGCTAGAATAATTTATTGATTGTCAAAGCAAAAAGACTGGTAGAGAGAAATAGGCTGATCTGGGGTCTGGTGACAGACACAGGAGACTTAATAGGCCAGTTGTTACAGGAAGCTGTCATGTACCGGGAGCCTTGCATACTCTATTTTAACCCACACAATAATCCAACAAGGTATGATGCATTTCATATAACAGTCATTTGAGGATCAGAGATGTGAAAGGACTCTGCTAAGGACATAAGTCTGAAAGTTACAAAGCCTAATTGTGTATATACATCATTTGAATACAAGTCTCTGGCTTTTTTTTTTTTTTAAGATTTTATTTATTTATTCATGAGAGACACAGAGACAGAGAGAGCATAGGCTCCCTGCATGGAGCCTGCTATGGGACTTTATCTCAGGACTCCAGGATCACACCCTGAGCCAAAGGCAGATGCTTAACCACTGAGCCACGTGGGCATCCCAAGTCTCTGGCTTTTGAACACTAAACTACTATCTTAGTGTGGATTCTCCCTGAGAAACCCTACCATTGTCTCACCAGAAGCTGAGGACACTAGGACATTTATCCACCAGCTCCTTCCCTCATTGAGGTTGCCATTGCGATGAATATCCTTGAGGTGTGAAGCTGACAGGTACTGGGAACTGCCACAATGACACTGAACTCAATTGGCCTGAGGAGATTGGGGAAGAGTATCAACGGCACTGCCTCAACTTTCCTTCACAGAGGACCTAATGTATGTCTAATAGCTGAGAGCACTGGAGCATCTGGGAACCAGGCTCCTTTCTCAATAATCCAGGGCAGTGATCTAGTTTGTGATGGGCAGAATGCTCAGTTGCTGACTTTGCCCAGGTGTGGCTCTCTTGAGTGGAGAAGCAGCATGTACACAGACTCTGAAAACCTGGGGAAGCATACACTGGGGGATTTTTACCTGGTCTGAGATTGGCAGAGACTATGGTGACTGTAGACCAGGAGTAGTTGCAAGCTGCACAGGTCTTAGGGGACCCATCCCTTCCCTAGCCTATCTTGAACCTACCTGGGGCTTCTACCCCCAGGAATAACATTCCAGTAAGTCATTTTGTGGCAACAGAATCCAGTCATCAGTCCTGGGGGCAATCCCATAATGTTTCTTTCCTCAAACTTGGTGTTGATGACTATATTTCCTGGCTGTTGCTCTTAAAGGCTTAGCATGCCCTACTTTTTCAGGGTGAATAGAAAAGTCATAGCTGTGCTTGTTTGACATTTACATAAATACTCGCTGAAATCTCTGGCAGCAGGAACCAGCAAATTTTGAATGCCAGGCAGTCCCAGCCCAAGTGAGGCAGAACCTCCTTCCTTCCCTGTGTGGATAAAAAGCTTGGGACCTGTTGGAGTCAGTCAGAGCACCTCAGTCCAGAGGAAGCCATAGTCCATAATAACAGATTACAGGTACAGCTTGAAGTCGTGAAGCCTGTTGACCTTTGATCTTCTCTAGGTCCCTGGTGTCTCCTTTTCAGTAAAAGAACTAGGAGTCCTAGAGAGCTTTCCAGAGCTCTTTGATGCCTTAACTTTGGATCCCAGGACAAGAGCATCTCTTGGACAAAGGTAACTTCAGCTCAGATGCCATTTGTGGGGGGTCTTCTTTCACTGCTCTATTACTAGCCTTGGGGAGCCTTGGGGGGCCCTTGGTGGAAGGCACAGGATATTGGAGGAGTTAGGGCTTCTTTCAAGAGTGCAGGTAGTGATTTGCTTACTCCCTGTCCAGTGATAACTGTTGAATCAGGCCGTGAGGATCCTGAAGCAGGGAGGGATGTGAACAACTGGCTCTAACTATGGGAAGTTTGTGGCCTTCATGGGGAGCTGTCCTAATTCCCTAATCAGAAGCTCAGGGACATATGCCCCTGACAGTCAAAACACCTAATGGAGCTTGTAAATGTCCATGTACAAGCTCCTAGTGATGCCTCTTTGGATAAAGAATGGGGGAAGATGAGGGTCAGAGAGGCAGGTCTGCTGCCACTTTAGTCATGTTGAAGCTTGAAGTCAGAATGAGTGGTGACTCACCAGCAGTGTGGGAAGCTAGAATGAAGATAGATGCACAGTCTCCTCTCCATTCCTTCTTTTAAATCCAGAGACTTGTTGCACCAAACAGTGACTAAGGGAATGTTCTGGAGCCTCCTAACAATCACAGATCACAGGAGGGCATCAGAATCTGGAGAACCAGGACTACCCAGTCACACCAGAGATAGGAATTTCTATTTGGGGTTTTCTGGCCTTGTAAAACCCCCCTCCTTAGTCTCAAATATGCATCTGGGACAGGATCTTGGGGCAGCTTTCTAAAAAAAAAAATTGATACAAAATTCCAGGGTATAGGTGGGTGAGAAGTGGGTGACATGTTTTCCTTCTTTCTTTCCCCAACAAGACCAGCTGCTGACAACCTCCTCTTCATCATCTGATCTACCTTGTTCCCTTTAAGGAAGCTCAGAAGCTATCATGGCCACCCCACAAAGTGAGTGGTGAATTTCAAACCAGTTTGAAAATATCTCCATTCTGCTTCACCATAGACAATAGAGTACAAAGGCCCCCATCATTTACTCAGCTTACAGATGCGTTTATTTTTTGCTAAAATACTGAGATCGGAAAGTCTGCATTTGAAAAATCTCAGAACCATTTAGCTCTTTTCTTATTATGTCCTGAAGTTTATAATAACCTCATACGTGTTTCATGCTTTTCTGTCTTCTGGCAGGGGTAGAATTTCCCAGAATCTTTGGTGTTCATGATTCTCTACAAATGGTGTGGGTCCTGAAAGAAAATTCATTAATAGCAACTCCTTTTAGCAGAAATGTCAAACCTGGTGAGTGACAATCAAAGCCACTGTTGCCTCTAAACGGGACACCACCTCCACTGGGGATGGGGCCGAACTTACATGAACTGGCCAGGGCCTCTCTTACTTCTGGGTGGCAACCCAATGCTCACAGAAAGGATAAGAATGTTCCCTTCCAGAGAGGAAACCCTGCATCTAGAAGTGAGGGTGCAAGGGATTGGCAGTTCTTCTTACCAAGAGAAAATGTCTTCAGATAATAAGGGGTTGTCCACTTAGACAGCAGTTAACCTCCTTGGAGTTTCTCTCCTTTAAATTTTAACTATCACTACCTATGTCTCCAGAATCAAACTTGATTATCTTTTCACCACCAAAACAACACATGTTTCTAATTCAGTATCCTCTCTTCTAACAATGGAGGATATTCTCTGCTCCCAGCAAAAGTCAATCTATCTCAGCTTCTTTTTCTCTTGCTAGGACTTCAGTGTTTGATTTAATTCTTCTCTTCCCTCCATATTCCACCTTCGTCTGCCTACTGGACCCTTTCTACACTGACAGACATGCTCTAATATAATATTTCTAAGTTAATACTAAACACTTTCTCTTGATTCCCACATTCCATTCCTACTACCACTGGAATAGGAAGCCCCCACCCCCCACCTACCAATTACCATACCGTTCTATGTACCAGTCGCAGCCAAACTTCATAGAAGAACTGGCTATACAACTTATTTCTACTTCATCTCCTGCTCATGCTTTCATAAACCAACCTGACTTCTGAACTGTTCTCTCAAGCTCTTCTTCCCAAGGTCTCCAAATACACTCCTCTGTCCTCACATTATTTGGTTCCTCAGCTACAGTCAACATAATTGATAACTCTTTCTTTCCTGAACCACCCCCCATTTTCTCCTTCTGTAGAAACATCCTCTTGTGGTTCACTGGCTTCTCTTTGGCATTCTCCTTTCTGACTCCACTTTCTCTTTAAAATCTCCAAATGCTGGGGATCCTCAGATCTCAGTCTGCAATCATTATGCAACCCCTCTAAAGGGATTGGCAGCTGGCCTCTTTCATTGATGTATTGTGTCTATCACTCTGGCATTTATGCTTCCAACCTAGAAGTCCCCTCTAAACAATCTATCCACATCCTCTCAGTGTCCCCTCAGACATCTCTAACTTCATCTATTCCAAGCAGAACTATGGATCTGTCTTCTAAAAACTGCTGATGAGCCTAGTCTTCCTCATTTCTATGAATGGTACTACTATCACATATTTCCTCGAGCGAGAAGTGCAGGAGGTACCTTTGATTCAATCTCTATTCAATCCACCTGCAAAGACTGATGAATCTGTGTGCAAAATATGCCTTATTTCTAAGATAATATCATTTCTTACCTGGGCCACTGCTATTGCCTTCTCACTGTGCTTCCTCCCTCTTCATTTGTGTAGCTTCGTCCATTCTCTACAAAGCATTAAGAGTGATCTTTTGAACTATGTTTTTTTTATATAAATTTATTTTTTATTGGTGTTCAATTTGCCAACATATAGAATAACACCCAGTGCTCATCCCATCAAGTGCCCACCTCAGTGCCCGTCACCCAGTCACCCCCACACCCCGCCCACCTCCCCTTCCACCACCCCTAGTTCGTTTCCCAGAGTTAGGAGTCTTTCATGTTCTCTCTCCCTTTCTGATATTTCCCACTCATTTTTTTCTCCTTTCCCCTTTATTCCCTTTCTTATTTTTTTTTTTTGGTTTTTATTTTTTATATTCCCCAAATGAATGAGATCATATAATGTTTGTCCTTCTCCGATTGACTTATTTCACTCAGCATAATACCCTCCAGTTCCATCCACGTCAAAACAAATGGTGGGTATTTGTCGTTTCTAATGGCTGAGTAATATTCCATTGTATACATAAACCACATCTTCTTTATCCATTCATCTTTTGATGGACACCGAGGCTCCTTCCACAGTTTGGCTATTGTGGACATTGCTGCTATAAACATCGGGGTGCAGGTGTCCTGCCTTTTCACTGCATCTGTATCTTTGGGGTAAATCCCCAGCAGTGCAATTGCTGGGTCGTAGGGCAGATCTATTTTTAATTCTTTGAGGAACCTCCACACAGTTTTCCAGAGTGGCTGCACCAGTTCACATTCCTACCAACAGTGCAAGAGGGTTCCCCTTTCCCCACATCCTCTCCAACATTTGTGGTTTCCTGCTTTGCTAATTTTCCCCATTCTCATTGGTGTGAGGTGGTATCTCATTGTAGTTTTGAGTTGTATTTCCCTGATGGCAAGTGATGCAGAGCATTTCCTCATGTGCTTGTTGGCCATGTCTATGTCTTCCTCTGTGAGATTTCTGCCTTTTGAACTATGTTAATTGAACAGTATCATTCCCATATGTTTGTGTTTGGGAGGTGGGAAGTGGGGGCTAGTGGGGAGATCTCAGGGGCACCAGTCTTCTTTCAAAGCCACATAAGGTCCTTTATCCATTCTTCCCCTGTGACACTCTCCTTTCAGATCCCCTCTAGCACCTTATTTCCATATCTTCATTTACTAGCATCCTCTTAACTTTGGGATCTTGGTTTGAACTTCACCTCTGCAGAGAGGTCTTTCTTGATTTCTCTATCTAAATCGACTCTCCTGCTGTCCCAGACTTTGGACACTTGCCCCAAAGTAGGCATTGCAATTTATTGTGATTCTGGTCATTTCTCTGCTTACATCTTTTGGTTTCATTTTCCATGGGTGCAATGACAATGTCTCTCATATCCTCAGCTAAATCTCTGATGCTCACATGCAGCCTTGTCCTGAGTGGGCATTCAATAAAGAGAGTTGACTGGAGAATTCTTGGCCCCCTACCCAGAAGGATAGATGCAGAACACCCAGGCTAAATTCGTTGGGAATTAAATTCAGCTGATAGTGACAGGAAACCCACATAACTGGGACTTAACTAAGAAATTTATTGCTTTCTCATGAAAAAGAAGCCTGACCAGGTAGGTTGAGGCCAGTGTGGTGGTTCCATGGTACTCTCATTGTCCAAGGATTCTAGCTTTCTGCTTCACCAAGCTCAAGTTCTCCTCAACCATCATCCAAGTATTTGAGGCTGGCAGGAAGAGGACCTGGGGGATAAGAAAGGAGCTTTTCCCAGCTGAGTCAACTCCTTTTAAAGTACATTCTTAGAAATCCCGCACAACACTTCCACATTTATCTAATGGGTTACAACTTCAGCATGTGATCAAATTTAGCTGCAAATGTGGTGGGGAATTTTATTTTTATTTTTGGGATGCAATATGCCTTGGTAACAACTAGGGGTCTGATATATTAAGTAAGAAAAATGAAAATGGGCTTCAGATAATGATGAATGAAGGGTCTCAGCTACATGGCAAATGGGAGGAGCCTTTTGGGGGAGTCCTGACTGCTCAGCATCCCCCCTAGGCTGGGAGGAGTAATGTCAGGCCAGAAGGACTGGCCTTTCTGCTTCTTGGAGCATGCTGTTTCCATTTTTCCTTGTGTTTCCAGTCCATCTTGATTTAACAACATGTACAGACAAAGAATTCCATGATGCAGGAAAAGGCAATCCAGTTTACTTGGGAATCAAGGGCCACCATCTCTGTCTCTTCTGTGCAGAAATTCAGGGCCAGCCTTCTCTGCAGCTTAAGGTGAGTGTTGTACAGCTAATGAGAGAAGCATTGGGAGATGATGCCCTTTTTGTTTAATTTAACATATCACTGAATAAAAATAACATTTTTTTCAATCCTGTGTTGTTCAGTCTAAGGAAAGAAATGTGACTTGGCTGACCCCCTAGTCAACAAGCGCTACTTTTGGCATGGGTGTTACACTCATTTGAATGTGAGAGCATTCTCCAAAACCAGAGAATACACCCACGAGAATGTTTTGAAAAGGCCAAGGAATGGTGGCTTCTCCATCCTCAATTTTCTTTGACTGCTTCCCAGAAATTCCTCCAAGATGCTGGGCTGCTTCCACATAAGCAAAGGCCACTATGTGGCATAGGAGACAAGGAAGAGATTTTTAGTCTGGATTTTGTGGATTGTTTGCCTATGGTCTCTATACTGAAGGTAGCATTTGTAGTTATGAAGTGAATCCTTCTGGTTATGATGAAAGCTGTAAGATGTCAGCCTACTTGGAGGCTGGGAATCTTGTGAGATGCCTACACCAGCAGATGAGTGCCCACCAGGAGCACCCATAAAAGAGACTTAAGCCTGCCTCTATTCTCAGGGAAGGTAGTGCTGTCTCATAGAATCAGAAGCACTTGGTGTCATGGGATCCTGGAGTGGAGTCAAGCTATTGGGAACCAGCAGGTTGCCTGTTTTGACACCTGTGTTCTTTCATCTGCTTGTGTCCTTGGCATTCTTCCCTCCCTTCAGGGAAGGCAGGTACTCTCAGAGCTGTGTTAGTTTAGACCTTTCCTCTCAGTAATTCTCTCTAATAAGCCTTTTTTCCTAATCCTAGGAGAAAAAGATCATGGATATGTACCGGGAGAAGAAAGCACAGAAGCCGTTTCTCTTTTTCCATAGTAGGGAGGGTTCCACCTCTGTCTTTCAATCTGTCTCCTATCCTGACTGGTTCATAGGCACTTCCAAAATGGAAGGACATCCTGTCATTCTCACGAAGGAGAGGGGCAAAAATCACAACACTAACTTCTATTTAGAGCCTGAGGACTTACCTCATCCTGAGATGTGAGTGGCTGATTCCAGGACAGAGGATCAAGTAGTCCAAGAATCTTCCATTCAGAAATACAATGGGTCATCTTGAGAGACCAACATGCACTGATACCCATACATATCCATCTCATTCTCATCTTCCCAAACCACCTCATCCTTTAGACATCATTTCTGCACCATGTCTTCCCACCTAAACGTCATCCCAATATGAAATCTGAGTCACTTTTTATTCTTTCCTGATCTTGTCCCACCATCCACCAACTGCCACATCCAGTTAAGTCAACATCCAAAATGCTTCCTGTACACCCCTCTCTTCCTTTTGAGAACCTATGGCCTAGAGATGTGAATTCCAAATATTTTTGTTCATACAACCCTATCAAAAAGAGTACTATTTGTTAATTTTCTGCATGTTTATAATAAATATCATGATATGTATTCCCAAATGAATCTAAAGTTTTTATTTACTTAAGTAATCTCTACACACCTCATGGGGCTCAAACTTGTGACCCTGAGATCAAGAGTCACATGCTCTTCCAACTAAGCCAGATGGGTGCCCCACCAAAGATGAATCTAAAGGATAAGATACATATGAAATGAAAGTTTTACATGTCTTTATCATAATGGATTCATAATATCATTAGCTAATAATTTGACACATAATATATACTTTGGTTAAGATTAATTAATTCACTATATTGAATTTAAATCAATCCATATTTTAAGGAATCACTTGTATTAGTTTAAGGCTTTTTCAGGTGACTTCTCAGAACTTATTCTATTTACTTATACACTGTTTTTAAAATGTTTTTTAAAAAACATTTTATTGTTTTTACTTATAAATTAGCTCAAAGTAGAAGAGCTATTTGTGATATTTTCCTGTTATTATTCATGTTTTCTAGAATCTTAGTCAAATCCTTAATTAACAGTTTCTTTATTAGGATGCTTTTAGGCCAGTTTGGTGAGGATTACTTTAGTTAAAGCCTGTAATAAAATCTAAAATTCACACAGCCAATCGCATGGAACTGCAATTTACCATAATATCTTGCTCATGAATGTGAACATGATGGGCATAGGGAATCTTGTTCTTTGCACATGACAAGCAGTGGTATTAGGTTTTGCAATGGATACTCATTGCTAACTAAGTTCAAATTTCTTAGCCAGGCATAATCTGTTCCAAAATCTATCCTTGTGACGTTACCTTCTGGTGCCTCACTGGCCATGGTTCTGAGATAATCCTTGAATCCTCCCTTACATCTGGTTGTCCTGTTTCTTAGTCTAGTCATTGCTGTGTGACTGGCTCTGAGAAGGTATAACCTGAGAGCATGTCATCTCAGCTGTACCAAGCATTTCTCTGCTTGGGATTCCCAGGATACCTTGGGAAAAGACACTTGCAGGAACTTGCTTAGCATTCACACATGTGCACACCTGGAAGTGAGATGGAGCTGCCTATGAAGAACCTTTGACTAATGCCAGGGGAGGGGAGTGGGGGTGGAAACATGCTACTCTCTTGGATCCCTCAGGTGGACAATTCTGAGACACATTCTACCTACACAGTTCCCCAGAGAGTCCCAGTAGGATGGAGTTATAGTCACCCATGGCAGTGCAGAGCTCAAGAACACACCCTTGCGCTGGCTTACCTCATTTCCCTGCTTTGGTTTCTCCAGGTTCCACTCCTGTTCCCTGGATTAACTTCTCACCATCTGAATGCAAACCCTTATCTCAGGTTCTGCTTTCTGGTGTAAACTCAGGCTAAGACAGATTCAGTCAAAGCAAGCTTCTTTTCTCTGCTAGCTACACCCAACATGTTGGATTTCTTCTCTCTGTGCCTCTGTGCATGCTTTTGCAAACATCTCAAACACTTATCACTGTGTATCTCACCTGCCTATGTCTTCTTAATATCTTACATCTGTCTGAAGTGTTTAGAGGCTGCTCCTCATTCTCCCAACTAAATCCAATATCTTATCTTCTTTGAAGTCTGTAGCACTTTGCCTTATCATGTGACAGACATTCTTTTGTTAGACTTGTGCTGGAGTTCTTTCCTCCTTGTCTTGGCCTCTTTGCTCCTTTCTCCTCAACCAAATTCTAAGTACATAGTGGGCAGAGATTGTGACTTTGATATCTCTAGACTCCTTAGGTGCCAAATCTTGCATCCTATATAATAATTGCTCAAAATACATTGTTGAAACAAATGAATTCTCATTACATGTATTAGCATCTCCCAATGATACTGAAGTATGTCACAGTGGAGTTTGCTTTATTGTGGCAGAGGCAGTCCTAACTGGAAGAAGGATGCAAGGAATGTCAAAGCTCCTTGAAGAAGGTGAGGAAGGAAAGCACAGAAAAGCTGGCTAGGAACTTTCCTGTCTCAACTCTTCTTCCTCCCTATATGCCAAGCCGACCTTAGGGGACTGTGATGATATTAGGCTATCCTCTCAGGATGACTGGAAAAACAACCCAGAGCTTTCCAAAGGGCCTCCAGGCAATGTCCACTGACTTCATGGCATCTCTCTCTTGGATTTTGTCCAAACCTTCACCAACATACATTCATGCATACTCATAAACTATTTAGGAGCACAGGGAAAGGATAACAGGGGGTCCAGTGTTTCCAATGTCAATTTTTTCTCTGACAAGGTCAGGACTAAGCACTAGATGACTGCAAGTCTGGCTATGAGAGACTTGTGGCGGCAATGAAATGGACACATAGTAAGCAGGTTTTATGAGAAGGGCTACAAAGAATGTCAGTTCTATAAATAGCTGACCATGTAGAAATAATAGTAGACATCGATAAAAAACACAACATAATTCTAGGCTGTGATTATAAATATTAACTTCTCAGAAATCCCAAGAGCACTGGAGATGAGCAGGAGGTAGATGACCAGCCTACTTTACACTGTACCACCTATTCCTTCTGACAGAGGAGGCGAGGAAGTGGTGGTGGTGAAGGAGGAAGATGAGGAGGGGCAGGAGAAACCATAGAAGGACTCACAGGCAGTTTCTGATATTTTATTGGCTCTCCGAGTTTGAGGGAGGTTTTAGTCCATTTAGTCCTACTATAACAAAATTCTGTAGATTGGCAGGCTTAATAAGAATAAACATTGTGTCTTGCTGCTCTGGAGGCTGGAAGTCTGATATAAGGGTACTAGCATGGTCAGGTGAGGGCCCTCAGTGGGTTGCAGACTTCTTGTTTCCTCATGTGGTGGAAGGGGATAAAGGTCTCCTAGGCTTCTTTCACATGGTTATCAATCTCATTCATGAGAGCCCTACCCTCAGGATCTAATCACCTCCCTAATCTGATTACACTGGGCATGAGGATTTCACCATATGAATTTTGAAGGAATCAGACATGCCCATTCCCACACCCCATATTCTCCATCACACTTACTCAAGAGAGAAACCTAGGAGCCACCCTTGATTCTTAATTTCCTTGGAGCCCTAGCTCTAATCCATGAAGTCTATCTCTAAAGAGATCTACCCTCAAAAGATTTCTAATCCACCCATTTCTCTTCAGCTTCTCTGCCACTCACCACTCCAAATGAGGCAGCCACTATAACTCACTGGTGCTGTAAATCAGACTCCTGACTGGTGTGTTCCATCCTCTTTTCCCTGTATTCATTCAATCTGGCCTCTGTGAGCCAGTCAGGGTTATTTCCATAAATGGAAATCTAAACTATATCTTTTCAATGTTCATTCCTTCAGTGCTTCCATTTGCACTTAGAAGGAAATGCAAATTCCCTTCCATAGTTTTCAGGGTTGCCTGAATGGCCTAATCCCTGCCTCCAACTCCTTTTCCAGGTAATTCTTTCTCCCTGTCACTATTCTCAGTCATGCTCATCTTTCAGTTCCTTGAATATGCCAAATTCTTTACAGCCTCAGGGCCTTTGCATATGCTGTGCTCAGGTACATCCCTATACTTATATCAGTTTACTCTCATTCTCTGCTTTTCTGGCTTCTTCAAGCTACCTTTTCATATGTCACCTCCTCAAAGAAGCCTTCCTTGAGCACCATGTTCAAAGTAAGCCCCTCTTCTACCTCCTAAATTTTCTATCTCTCATTTTTTACTGTTTCTATCATACAATTGTAATGACTTTATTTATCTGTCTTTATCTCTACCCCCCTCCTTACACTATAAAGTCTTCGGTTGCAGGGAAGTGGTATTTGTCTAGATTACCACTATATCCCTAGTCCTTACATGGTGTCTGTGTTTAATAAATATATAGCTTGTTAATAAATTAATAAGTGAATAAATGATTGAGGAACTGACTTCTTCCCCAGGCAGCTTGCTCTCCTTAGTGAGAATGGCCTCATTCAGAATAAAACCTACCTTCCTGCTCCTAAGCCTCAATGTCGTGGAGAAGGTATCTCCCAAGTCCACAGAGTAAGGACATAGCTTTGTGAAGATTGCTTTCATTGCCCTCTTTAACCTCTCTTTCTCCTCTGACATAAACCACCAAAGACGGAGAACAGTTCTTCTCCACTTCTGATGTCTCCTTCCATTACACAGCTGCCTTTCTGTCGCTCCCTCCTTTCCTCTACCCAAGTGGAAGAAAGCCCGAACATCCCAGTACACACTATCTTGGTGTAACTGCTGGTATGACCTTCTTTCCCTTTTAGAAGTGTCATTTTATATGATAAATTATGTGGTCACCCTACCTATTAGAAACAGAGAGGGGCGCCTGGGTGGCTCAGTCAGTTGAGTGTCCAGCTAACTCTTGATCTTGGCTCAGGGCTTGATCTCATGACTGTGAGCTCAAGCCCCACATTGGACTCTGTGCTGGGCATGCAGCCTACTGAAAAAAAAAAAAAGAAAGAAAGAAAGAAAGAAAGAAAGAAAGAAAGAAAGAAAGAAAGAAAGGAAGGAAGGAAGGAAGGAAGGAAGGAAGGAAGGAAGGAAGAAAGAAAGAAAGAAAGAAAGAAAGAAAGAAAGAAAGAAAGAAAGAAAGAGCAGGGATAGTGTGCTCAGTTGCTATTTGCCTACTTTCCATTGGGAGCCAATTGCATTGAAGAAAGCATCTTTATAGACATGAAATGGTAAACATTTTGTGGAACTGTCCTGAGTCAGGTGCCTGGACCCTGTTCTGTCTGAACATGGAAGCTCACTGGGGTCAGGAAGAGCACGTCCTAGGGCTCAGTGAAGGTGTTCTCATGAGGAGCATCTCCACCTGACAGTTCCGCAGCTTCTCAGAGCCCAGGGAACGTCACCACTATGAGCATCCTGGACCCTAAAATGGACTCAGAATCCCTGTTAGAAATCCAGAAGAGAGAAGAATTTTCTCTAAGGCTGAGGCTCTGGCTTACAGCCTTTCCCAATAACCTCTTCCCAATTCCCAGTGCCTAGAAAGTGTTGACTTTTCTAGAGATATATGAAAACAGAAGACTCTTCTAGTATTTCCTATACCAGCAGATCTGGAAGGGCGTATGGGGTAATATTCTTCAGAAGCAGTTGGTGGAAACTCCCACTCCAACTCAGAACTTTGAGATACATAGGAGGATAGAAGAAAATCCCAGAGGCTCTCATGATGCATGTAAAGAAAACTGGGGTTGGAAGAAGGCTGGGAACCATGGGATTTTTCTCCAAGGGAGTAACGGGTCAAGTGACGAGATGTTCCACCCTGAAAAGAGTTTGATCCTGGGAGCTATTCGGTCTCTCCAAGGGTGCTTAACAATGGGTAGAGGCAGGGTGATGCTGACAGTCATACCCTCCCCAACAGCCACACACATACCACCTACTGAAATCTGATGAAACCAAACTACACATTCAGAAGTGTGGGAACATCTTCCTTGCAGACCCAAAGCCAGTGTCCTGAGAGGGGCTCTTGCCCTTCCTATTCTTGTTCTTTGCTTGCAACATTTTGGCACAAAGTCTGGTAAAAAAAAAAAAAAAAAAAAAAAAAAAAAGGAACAGCTTCCAAAATCAAAGCATCATCTCTTCTTCCCCCCACCATTCTGAGAAAAATGATAAGAAAGTTATGGTTGTTGGATGGATGATGTTATGGGTGTTGTTAGGGGGCCTGATACCGAGTGGGAAAGTGGAGTGAATACTGCAAAATCTAAAGTGATTGCACTAAAGGAAAAGAAAAACATGAAATATTTTGATGTTTATATCTAGATGATTAGATGGTCCCTTATAAGTGGTTTAGAAAAGGAAATAGACTAGGAAGAGAAAGACCCCGGAGTCACAGAATAAGGGCTCAGCCCAGAAGAGGGGATTCCTACAAATAGAGAATCCATTTCCTGAATGGATCTGAAGATTGGGCTAAGAGAAAGAAGACGGTGTGCACAGGACTCTGTTGTTTTCAGTTACGCATTTAAAATTTTCTATCTGGCTTTTAAAAGCAGTCTGTATGTATTACTATAATAAAAATTAAAATGAGTAAAAGCGGTATGATTCTCTGCCCTTCTTTTACTCATCTGGAAATGTCTTTCTTTTTTCATTGCGATAAAGACTGAGTCCATTTTAAGGAGATAAATATGGGAAATCCGGAGGGTTTATCCAAAATCACAAAACATGACATCTTTCCTCTTTTTTCTAGAGAGGAAAACCAAACTTCTGATGAATATACTTGAGAACATCACGCTCATTTTTCACATTCATTTTCACCTGGATGTTGGAGTTTGTGCCTCAATCCCTGTACTTCTTGGTGACAAAGTCAGTGATGAACTAGAACTTCTTTCTCCTGACCATTCAAAGACTTCATTTCTGTGGGTGCCCAAATAGCTCAATTCCCGAATAGGTCATTCTCAGGCCTTCAGAGGCCCTGGAGCCATGGAATGAGTAAAGCACTTGATCCTGCCCAGAGTGCCTCATCCTGATTTCTCAAAGCCAGGACTCAGAGATGTTCCTCTCCTGGTTTAGAGTAAGGTGGATGCTGTTGGAGGCCCAGCCTTGATGATTCAATCAGTGGAGGCTGTATCTGCTTAAGACAAAATCTAGGGCTGCACTGCCCTGCCTTCATTCCACCTGTAAGCAATTTGCCCTTCCCTAAGTTTCTCAAGTCTGGTGAATATTATTGAATCACTGTAACTATAGCAAAATAATTGCTAAGATTAAACCTGAATCTATATAGTTGGAGGAGCCCTGGCTCTAGATTCCTCCTTATGACCCTGAGATATGTTTATAAGTGCTTGAGAACCAAGAGGCATCTCCCCCTGTCCTTCCCCATGATAAGTATAGGTGTCTGTATGCATATGTAACCACAGATGGAGGAATGGTCCTCAGATTCCATGAGGCTGTGTAACCACCATATCCAGGTTCTTTCTGTCATGTCCTCTCTGGATATTCCATCATCAATACTCTTTGCTGTTTCAGAGTTCTCTTGAGACTCATTTTGGATTCTCTCAATAGTCCAGAGAATGCAACCATTTGCTCTTTGGATGACCCAGCTCTTGTAGAAGATCCAACTTCTACATGATCCAACTGGACCATAATTTCCATTTATGTACATTCTTCAAATCATTATATGAATGATGGGATTCTTCTATATCCTTGTAGTCGTCTTTTATTTTGTCTAGTTTTTAACACATTTAAGAACCCTTTAGGCAGTTGCCCTTAGTAACCACCAGATACTATGCTTGAGAGGTCAGCTTAGTTAAAGGAACAGATGTTTGGTACTACTAAATTTGCATGGATAATTTTGTGTTTCATAGTCCAGTTTAATTTCTGCATCATAATTAAGGCAGTTCTGCCATGAGAACTTCCTTGGGCATTTCTCTTCTTGAGAGAATGAATAATGAGTTTGGGTGAGCCTTTGATACTGACATTTGAAGTTCAGTGGTGTTGTTCCTCCTCAGATTAAATGACAGCTTAATAGCTACCCCTTCCCCTCCACTACAAAGCCCTAAGTGAGGCTGAGATATCCTCAGAGAACAGATTGTAATGATAGCTTGGGCCAGGAAACAGTTGGGATTTCAGTTTTGCTCTTCCCAAACAGGAAAGATGCTTTTCTTTTTGCTACAAGATGATAGAGAGAAGGCTTTAGAAAATGGAGTATCCAGACCAGATAATCCCAGCTCCAGTAGGCTTCTCATTGCTAGCTGGGCTCAGGGATCTGCCTAAGAAAGTGAAAGATATGAGAACCAAATTGGTGAATAACATAGTTTTAACTCAAATGCTACTCATCTCTAAGCTGCCCTTTCCAGTCCTCTGTGCAGAGCAAGTTAATATTCCTTCATTTTCTTTTTTCTTCAACTGTTCTTGGCTTCTGACCAAAAACCGAACTCTGCCCAATCTCCATCTGGGACCAGCAGCAGATGAGAGGGAAGGGGCCCAGAGCTAGAAGACCAGAAGGCTAATGCCCAGGGCTGCCCTTCTTTGAGGCCAGAGCTTGGGGATGGGGTGTAGCTAGGGGGTGGGATGTACCTTGACTCTCACTTTGTACATTTTCCATTTTGGAATTTTGAGTTTCATTGTTGTAAAATTTAAATTCTTCCCAGTTAGTATATACATATTTTTAGAATTGAGTTTTTATTTATTATTACAACGGATCTGCCAAAGCCCAAATATCCTCTGGGAGAATGTCCTCAGTTGGGTGATCTTGAGGCGTGGTGGGGGTGGGCTGGTTTTCTTACTTGAACACAGAGACTCAAGAGGTGGCAATACTTTGTGTGAATAAAGTACTTATGGACACTTGCAAAAAACCCAAAACCCAAAACAAAATTATGGTCATTCTGGACTAGACCTTGTTCCGTGGTACTTCTATTTCCTTGCAGATAGAGGAGCTTTCTTACAGGGAAGTCAAATGGTTCTGGGCATGCCCTTTGCTTCCCCCAGAAATCTCTGCTTCATGCGACTTCTCTAGAAGGTCCAATTCCTATAAGAAAGGTAATTTCCTGATAGAAGATATCAAACCTAGCTGTGACCTCTGGTTGCATCACTGTGGTAGTTCAGAGAGAGTGAAATGTATGATAGTGAGTGATATCCTTAAGTCTCAATTCAGTGTGAGGAGGCTGGTTGATGTAGGGGAAAATACAGAGTAGTGAAGATTAAGGCTCAGATGAGAGGCTGTGGGATTGGTTATTTTAGGAAGGCATGATCCCAGAGTGCAGGGATAAGACATAAGTTTCATGACTCCAAGGACATGTGGTAGGAGTTGGAGACAAAGAGACAGGAATGAGGTAAAAGATTGAGCTTCTGAGGGTCCATGGATTCAGGGACAGACTGGAGAAATCCCATCCTCTCGACTGCTCAATCTCCTTCTCTGCTTGTGTTTCAGGTAAGAGCTCACCAAGGAGAGTGAGTCAGTGAGAAACTGCCTGTTGAGGACCAGACAAACCATGTCCTCTTGGGATCTTCTCCCTTTGTCACCAGACTGAAGGCAAATAGCCATGGGTCTAAGGCTGAGGAGAGAGGAAGGGTAGGGTAGTCTTGGATTTGTGCATCTGTCCTCTTGTCTCTAGGTTGGATATTATCTTGTCTCTACTGTAATAAGACTCTGGATGCCAGACTTATTCCAGGCATCTTGGGTATTCAAGGATGTAATCAGTATGTGTTTTGTAAGATGGGGCAGGCATCAACTTTGAGTTCCACTCTTTCTTTTTTTTAATTTTAATTTTTATTATTTTTTAAAGATTTTTATTTATTTATTCATGAGAGACACACAGAGAGAAAGAGGCAGAGACAGAGGGAAAAGCAGGCTCATCGCAGGGAGCCCGATGTGGGACTTTGATCCCGGATCCTGGCATCAGGCCCTGAGCTGAAGGCAGACGCTCAACTGCTGAGCCACCCAGGAGTCCCTCTTTCTTTATTTTTTTTTAATTTAAATTCATGGTTTGTGTCCCTCTCTAATTTTTCCCACCATGAGAGACTCCTAACTCTGGGAAACAAAGGGTTGCAGAAGGGGAGGTAGGCGGAGAGATGGGGTAACTGGGTGACAGGCACTAAGGAGGGCACTTAATGGGATGAGCACTGAGTGTTATACTATATGTTGGCAAATTGAATTTAAATAAAAACAAATGTAAAAAATAAAAAAGTAAAATCAATTAGTCAACATTATTAGTTTTAGATGTAGTGTTCAATAATTTATCAGTTGCATATAACACCCAGTGCTCATCATATCGTGTGCCCCCCTTAATGCCCATCACTCAATTATGCCATCACCACACTCACCTCCCCTCCTGCAACCCTCAGTTTGTTTCCTAGAGTTAAGAGTCTCATGATTTTTCTCCCTCTCTAATGACTTCCCATTCAGCTTTCCATCCCTTCCCCTATTATCCTCTGTACTGTTTCTTATATTCCACATGTGAGTGAAACCTTATGATAATTGTCTTTCTCTAATTGACTTATTTCACTCTACCCTATAATACCCTCCAGTTTCATTCATGTTGATATAAATGGTAGGAAAGGATGAATACTTACCATTTGCTCTTTCTTGACCCTTCATCATTACTACCCAAATGGCAGAGAGTTCCACTGTATGCCCTCATCACAAAACTCAAGACTCAAGGAGGGAAAATCAGATACCCCAAAAGGTGGTCACCATCCTATCCCTGTGGCCACCCTCACTAGGGCACAATTCTCCAGCTAAAAAATATTGATTAACTTTTATTTAGTTGGGTTAAGAAAGATTGTCAAAATAGAGTAACTATCAAAATAACAGAGAGCATGTAACTTCCAAATTTGAGGGAAGGATGAGCAAAGGGAAAGCAAACAAAACCATCTCACTCAACCCAGTTGAAGGCACTAAAGGAAGGAGAAAAAGAAACAGAAAAAAAGACACCAGAAAGAAACAAATAAAAAAAAGAATGAAAAGAAAAAATAAAAGGATGGTAGAAATGAATTGACGTATTTCAGTAATTGGTCAATTTAATTTAACAGACTAGAAAAAGAAATACTGCAATGTGCTAATTAAAAGAAACATACTTAACAACGGAAAGGCATGAGGGTTTTTTGTTGTTGTTGCTTTTTTTTTTTTTTTTTGGTGCCAAGTAGGCTCTGACTGGACCAAAGCTTTCACAAAAACAGCTATAAGATCTGGAAGGAAATGAGTAGGAAACTTGAATGCATTGATAGTGAGCACAAGCAAACACATATAGGTAGATTCTGCAGGGGAGTAGCTACTTGGAAAAAATGCTGTGAATGTGTCCGTTTCCTATATATCCTATTTTTACACATTGAGGTCAGGTTTAAGCTGCATGGCATGAGACAACTAAAACTGATAGAAAACCATACAGTCCTCCTTGAAGAACCAGGGGACAGATTTGGGACAACCACAGCCACTGGAAAGTGAGGGAGTAATCTTAGGAGGAGAGAGGCAATGGGAGAGAGCTTGTGACTTTATGGCCGCCCCTCAAGTTGGGTTTGTCTGGTGTCTCCTCATGATTAGATTCAGCTTACACACCTTTGGCAGGAGTGCTACAGAAGAGGTAATGTGTCCTTCTAAATGTGCCATCTCCTATGAAGAGGCACCTTGTGTTGTCTTGCGCCATTACTGGTAAATGAAATTTTGGCCACTTGGTTAAGATGAAGTTGGCCAGGTTTCTCTGTTGCAAAATGACCAATATTCCTTTTGAATTGATAAGCAATCTGTGAGGAGATTCTTTAAGACAACGCATAGCTCTTATTCGTCATCAGACAGTCGCATAAAGGCTTTAACATCTGTTGATGATTTTTACCTGAATCACTCATTACTATGATGATTGAAAAATATTAAGTTTATTTTTATTATCCTTGAACTAATTATGTTTTTTATATATTGGCAGCAAGCTGTTAGAAAATGAAATAAAACATCAATTCCATTTACAATGAAATACTTAGGAAAGGATTTAACAAAGGATGTAAAGGACACATACGTGGTTGTACACTTAAAAATGGTTAAGATATTACTCAGCCATTAGAAACGACAAATACCCACCGCTTGCTTCGACATGGATGGAACTGGAGGGTATTATGCTGAGTGAAATAAGTCAATCGGAGAAGGACAAACATTATATAGTCTCATTCATTTAGGGAATATACAAAATAGTGAAAGGGAATAAAGGGGAAAGGAGAAAAAATGAGTGGGAAATATCAGAAAGGGAGACAGAACATGAAAGACTCCTAACTCTGGGAAACGAATTAAGGGTGGTGGAAGGGGAGGTGGGTGGGGTGTGGGGATGACTGGGTGACGGGCACTGAGGTGGGCACTTGACGGGATGAGCACTGGGTGTTATTCTAAATGTTGGCAAATTGAACACCAATAAAAAATAAATTTATAATAAAAAATGGTTAAGATGGTAAATTTGTTATGTGCATTTTACTACAATTAAAAATAATATAAAAATAGAAAAAACAAATGTGTAAGCACTCACTAATAATTGTTACCTACATAATTATTATATATGTGTGTGTGTATATATATATATATATATTCTATATATATTAAAGGAAGTAATCCCTGGTTCTCGAGGAGTTTGCGAAAGGAGATGATTCTACTCTGTCAGTGCCAAGTGCCACAGACAGATCCAAGGAAGGCTTGGGGTCTCCTCTGGAGGAATCCCAATGTAGTTCCCCTTGCCCTAACTCTGCTATGGGTATTCACTGCTCCAAGTCTTCTGTGGAAAGAGATTTTTTTAAAAAAATAGGAAAGACTGCATGGATTGACCAGGTAGATGCTTGGAAGAAATGCATCCAAGTGTGGCCTGCCCAATCCAGCCTGGCCAAGAGTGCCATCTCTGTGAGGTCATAGCCATGCACACAGAACCTGTACTCTGCCCAAGCAGAAGGACCATGGCCCAGGGAGCAGGAATGATGGAGCCAGACCGGTACTCTTCCCAACCTATTGACTTTTTCCTTCCACATTTGGCTTATTTCCAATTTTCAGCTGCAGAATTTGATTCAAGTCCAAGCTGTTCTGTGGACAGAGGTTCAGAAATGGCCAAACCACATTATCTGTGGGAGGTGGGTTCTCACTCTGGAGGCCTCTTAAGTACAAATGCATGAAGCACCTGGACCTGCTCTGGAGGGCCTTAATTGGATCTGAGGTAAGGAAGTTGCCTGTGTCTCCAGTCCTGCCCTTGGTGACTCAGTCAGGAGAAACTGCCTGTGGGTGTGACATACACCGCAGTCTCACCCTGCCATTGCCTACACACTCCCCGGTCCCAGCCTGTAGAACTGGCCCTTCCCTAGACCCTCCGCCCTGGAAGATGCCATGGGACTAAGCAAGGAACAAAGCAACACGTTTCTGGCTCAGCACCCAGCTGCAGTGCTCTGACCCACAGACTTGCCTGTAATTCCACGTGGATTCCAGCGTTACTCAGAAGTGCTACGAGTTGGGTAGCACCTTCTCCTCTGTCGCTCCACACAGTGACTATAGGATGTGGCTGTAGTTGGGGCGGGTGCCCAGGGCTCTGGCAGGAGTCCCTTTCTGTTCACATTTCCCTGCATCACCACCATATCTCCTGTGCCAGGCAGGGCCTTCATGGTTGTTCAAAGCCACCAAAAGTCACTCTAGGGAGGGAAGAATTCCCTCTGTCCTGATGTGTGCCACACTCTGTTGTGGTGGAGCCCTGTGTCTCTGGACTAACTCCATTGGTTTCTGTTGTCTTTCTTGAAGTCTCTGCTCTTCTCAAGAAGCCCCTTGGTCCTTCCTGCCAAAGACTCCTGGCAGGGAGCCTCCTTGGCCTCCAGCTCTGCCCTCCATTCTTGATTGCTTGAGTCTATAAGTGTTATGTGGCTTATTTGTTCACAGCGGGGGATGGGGATGAGTTAGTATGAAATCGAACTGCCGGAGTCCTAATATCAGGTCTTACTAGCTTGTGACCTTGAGTTAGTTACTTAACTTCTTTATACTTGGCTTTGTCTTGTTAGTTAAATGGGAATAAAAATTACACTCACTTCACAGGTCTGATGGCACAATGCCTGTACTGCTTTTGAGGTAATGCTTGAATGCACAGACAATGTTAACCTTTCTTGTAAGGGATTTGAGAATCTACAGCATATGCTGTGGTCATTCAGCCAGGCTGAGTTGGGGCCTTCTCCCTCTCTGGGTCAGGTAAGATGTGTTAGCACAAGCACAAGGAAGTGTTTGGTCTTAAACTGGCCTCAGGTTTAGATCAGGGTAAACATGGCCTCTGCCATGTTCACAGGGTCCTCTTCACATACCTGGGGAGAAGGGCCAGAGAGGTGAGAAACAGAGGGTGTGGGAAGCAGGTTGTCTGTGGGTTTGTGCTAAGTGCTTACACTGCTCTTCACAGCCTCTGTCTCACCCATCCTCATGACAGTCCAGTGAGGTGGTGGTTCCTCCTTTCTTTACAGAGAAATGCAAATGAGGTGAGATGAATCATCAAATCAGAGAGATGAGGCAAATTCCCTCAGGCCATGTGGCCAATGATGATGATGATGATACAGCTGACATTTAAGCACTTACTTGTGCCAGGTATGGCTCTAAACACCTCATATACATTAACTCCTTTAATCTTAACAACCACTCCTGAGTAAGTATTATTTTTAATTCCCATTTTACAGATGAGAACTCCAAAATGCAGAAAGTTTAAACAACTTGACTAAGGACATAAGCTAATAAGTGACAGATTTAGAACTTGAATCAGGATCGTTGTGACCAGAGTTCAGCAAGCTTTTTCTATAAAGGACTGTATATTAAATATCCCAGGTTTTGCAAACTTTGCAGTTTCTGTCACAGATACTCAACTTTGCCATTGTAGTGCAGAAGGATCTACAGACTGCGTAAACAAATGAGCATGGTTACAATAAAGCATTGTTTAGAAAACAAACAGTGGGACCATGTTAGCCCAAAGACACTGGCCAGAGAGTGTGCACTATGGTCATAACTGCTATATTAAGAGAATGTGGACCCAGAAGCATCAAAGCTCTCTGAGAAATAAGAATCATAGCTGCAAACAAAATGTGAGACAATTCTCTGGCCTTTCCAATGTGCTACAGCATACAACTCATTCAGTGTTAGTACGATTTTATTTATTAAAGATATACTGTTTACCAGGCATCACCTTAAGTGCTTGGAATACACTAATGAACAAAATAGACAGGAAACCCCTCCCTTGTATGAGCTTATCTTCCAGCAATATAGGGTGGGGGAGCAGATAAATAACACACCTAACACATAGCTGAATTATATATACAGTGTGTTAACAGATGTGGGGAGCTGTGGAGAGAAATAGAGCATGGTAAAAGAAATGTGGCAGTAGGAGAAGAAAGCATCATATACTCACCATCATAGGATGGTGAGTATAGGTCTCATGGAGAAGGTAATATTTTAGCAAAGACTTTACAGAGGTGAGGAGTGAGCCATGCTCATATCTTGGAGAAGAGGTTCCTAGGCAGAGAGAAGAGTCAGTGCAAACGCCCTAAGGCAGGACTGTGCCTGGCTTGTTCAAGAATGAGCGAGAGGTCCATTTGACTTGAGTGTACTGCATGGTGTGGTAAAAGAATGGGGTCAAGAATTAATGTCAGCCTAGTTTTGAGGGGCCTGCAAGCGTGGCAGAGACTTGCCTTTTAGTTTCAGAGACTCAGGGAGCACAAGAGTGACATGAACTGAGGCAGATTATAAATGGATCCCTCTGGGTGCTGTGTTGTGTCTTAGGGTCCATAGCTTTAGACTCAGGTTTCCTCAATTTGGTTCTGATTATTGGTTCCATATTATGCAACATAATTAAGCTTTCTATGCTTGGTGTCCACATCCATCAAACAGAGATAATAAGAACATTTACCATATAGAGCAGTTATGAGCATAAAATGAGAAAATTCTCATGAAATAGAAAAAAAAACCCATTAAACATAGTTCTAGGGACATAGTGGACACCAAAAGAATACTGGTTATTTTAATTATATTCAATTTATCTGCCTAATAAAAAATTACTATTTTACTATAATAAACTGCTTGTGAATGTGTGCTTAATATTGATACAGGTGTGTGCTCTTCTACCGTTTCCTCCCTCATCTCTACAGCAAGAGCAGGAGCCACCCTCACCTCTAGGGCACTGCCACTCTCACAAAAGTGGTGAGAATCACCTTGGGGGACATTACTCCTCTGAAGACTGGCACAGCTTTTGGAACAACCTCCATGGTCATATAAAGTCCATGAAGAATTGAGATATTTCCTAAGAAGGAAGGATACAAGCTGAAGCCTGAGGAGAATGAAAAGAGAACAGGAGAAGAAACTGCCCATGGTGATGACAAAGTGTGTTAGTT
Organism: Canis aureus; assembly: GCF_053574225.1. Classification (NCBI taxonomy): domain Eukaryota; kingdom Metazoa; phylum Chordata; class Mammalia; order Carnivora; family Canidae; genus Canis; species Canis aureus. Next base: position 27,673,107 of record NC_135622.1, on the reverse strand, counting down.
ACCTGTTGCTGTGTAACAAATTATTCCAAAACTTAGCAACAGCTTACAACAGCAAGCATTATTTCACACAGCTTCATAGAATAAGGAATCAGAAAGGTGACATTTACTGGGTGGTCTGGCTCAGGACTTCTCATGAAGTTATAGTCAAGATGTCACAGGCTTCCTCATCAGAAGGCTGGAGTGGAGCTGTAAGGCCTGTTTCTAAGACTGTTCACACATAGCTGTTGTCAGGAGGCCTCAGGTCCCCACCAGACAGGCCTCTTCATAGGCTGCTTGAGTGTCCTTCTGACATGGCAGTTGGCTTCCCCCAGCGGAGAGAGAGCCAGGAGAGATCAGGATGTGGCACCCTGCCACTTCCACCAGGTAGTATATTCTTTAGAAACACGCCACGAAGCCCAGCCCACACTCAAAGGAAAACTAAGCTCCACCTCTTAAATGGTAGAGTATCAAAGAATTTGTGGACAGATTTTAAAACCATCACACAGGATGTATGACTTGGGGCAAAATAACATATCTTAAGTAGTGTCAGTTCAATTTTCAAAAAAGTCCAAAACACAACTCTCACACAAACACAGAGTGAGCATGTGCCAAGGATTTATCATTATTAATAAGTGAAGGAACTAGCAGGATGATAAAACTGATTCAAAAGACATGATCAGTCAGGAAATAAATGGTGGAATGGGTTGGCTGACTTAGATTTAAAACAACAACAACAACAACACCCTGCTTAATGAATTGCAAGGCAATAAAACTGCACCCTCTAGGGCCATCTTTATTACTAGGCAGAAATGATTTGCAATTTATCAATTTCCTCTTAGTTCACACCTAACTTCACAGAGTCTATCTAATCCATAGTCATCAATAAGCCAAAGACATCTGTTTCCTAGAGAATTGAGTAATCGCTGGTGGGGCCTGTTTGACCATGCTCTAGTGTGATATTGGAAACACATGTGGTCACCATTTTGTCTTATTTTCAAGTTTGAAGAACTTAACTTTCTTCATGGCATTCATTTTATTTTTGTCACTTGCATCATCTTAGCTCATTCATTCACCTCTCCATCCATTCATCCTGTACCCATCACCATGAAGCACATTGCAAGGGAGACGAAGCTGGCAGACATAGCCCCCTGTACCCTCAGCAAGCCGCCCCATCTGGAGAGGGGAAGCCATGCACTGGTATCATTCTATCTTAGTCAGAATGAGGACAGAGCTTCTGAAGCCCCACAGATGTGTCCTGTAGGTACATGGGTGCAAATCACTGAGGTCAGGTGATCAGAGAGGGCAGCCTTTTCAAGTGAAACAATATGTATTTCTCTAGAATCACTTTACAAATGAAAGTCGGTCTGCTTAAAACCACTTTTGGGGGGCCTGGGCAGTGTAGCCGGTTGAGCGTGTGACTCTTGGTTTTGGCTCAAGTTGTTATCTCATGAGTGTTTGTTAGAGCTCCTGGTCAGTTGGGCTCTGGGCTCAGCCAGGGGTCTGCTTGAAGATTCCCTCCCTCTGCCCCTCCTCACCCAGCACTCATGTGTTCTCTCTCTTTCATTTTTTTTAAAAGATTCTATTTATTTATTCATGAGACACACACACACACACACAGAGGCAGAGACACAGGCAGAGGGAGAAGCAGGCTCCACACAGGGAGCCCGATGTGGGACTTGATCCCGGGTCTCCAGGATCATGTCCTGGGCTGAAGGCAGGTGCCAAACCGCTGAGCCACCCAGGCTGCCCATCTCTCTTTCAATCCCTCTCAAATAAATATGTAAAATCTTAAACAAACAAACAAACAAACCACTCTGTCTATCGGCCAACACCTTCTGGTATTTCTTTTTCATTTTGTTCCTTTTTGTAGTTATTTTCAGTGTCATTTCCATTTGGACAATTTAATGATTTTGCATAATGTAGCCTCTATATTTTAAAGTTCTCTGAAAGGTGTTTATCACATTAGAAAACCTCAATATTTTATTTATTTTTGAATGCTTTAAGGCCTTTTTACCTATAAGCTGGAACACAATTTCTTTAAAATTTGTACCTTAACAATAAATGGCTATCAGTCATTAAATTGTTGGTCGTTAAATTGTTATTATGCACTGCCCTCTACCTTTAATTCAGCTCCATCACGGAGAGTGTATGGAGGTATTGAAACCACATGAATTTTTTCCCAGTCACATATTTTTTTTGCCAGTTAGGTATTGGAGAAGGATTGAGTACAGGTGGCATGGACTAGATTTTATTTTCTAAGGAAATAATCAGACACATGAGTGAAGAGGTTGATACAAAGATGTTTGTCATCACATGATTTTCAATAGCAAATAATAATAGACTATAGATAATTGATCATTATAAATAAATGATGCGTCTATACAGTGAAGTGTGTGCAGCTATTCAATGTTATGCCATAATTCATATTCGGTATGGAAAGATATTCTTCTATTTTGCTACATGAAAAAAAGCACGTTGAATAGAGTGTAGGCTCTATGACACAGTTGTGGGAGACAGGATTGACAGTCACATGTATATGTACACAGAGGAAAAATGTCATTGGTTTTCTGATGGTACACTCAAAGAAGACAAGTTTTCTTTCTTTCTTTTTTTTTTTTTTTTAGAAGACAAGTTTTCATGGATTTTTTTTCCAATCTGGACTTTCAGGTTTTTTCTACGATGAAAATGTAGACTAAAACATTGCCTGAGCAGGAAAGCCCCACCTCTGGCATTTTCCATAGGCCTGGCAAAGGAAGGAAGGACAGAAGGAAGAGAAGAAGGGAGGAGAAAGGGGGAATTTGTTCTGAAATCTGCTTTCCTTGAGGGGCTATTTGCATTGAAGCCTTTGGGTCTGGAAGTGTCTAAGGTCTGGGAGCTGAGTGCTCTTGAAGAGCTGGAAAGCCCCTTGGAAATTCATCAGAATTGCTGAAAGAATGCTATCTGCAGAACCTTCCTTCCCTGGGAGAGGTAATGAACAGTAGGTGTTTCCAGAGGCTTAGGGTGGTGTGAAATACCTGGGAAACCCTGCTCCTCCTCAGCTTCTGGCAGTTTCAGGGGCTCCTCCCTAGTGCATTATTAAAAGGGCTGAGGCATCCCAGAGGAACGGGCAGATACACAGGCTCTGCCAGGAGAAAGGAGCATTCTGAGGTGTCCTTTGGGGAGCTGGGTTTCATTCTCCCCAGCAGGATTGAGGCTCTCCGCACCTCTAGAACCCTCTGTTCTGTGGGGGATGTTCACATACTGTGGGCGGGGTCAGAAGGCTGTTTGCTACCCAGGCCCCTGCCAGCTCAGTCTATATCTCCACCTAAGATTTTGTGTTATTTCAGAATAAGAGAGTCTACACACTTTGAAGCTAAAGATGGTCCTGAGTGGGGCGCTGTGCTTCCGGTGAGTATCTGAACCTCTGATTGGGTGTGTCCTCTGGGGGAAGTAAGTTATGGGTAGACCCGTTGTCCATCCTTTCTGGGTAGAGAAGGGCTGTGGCTGCCCAGAGCTGGGGCTCTCATGGGTGGGTGGGCAGCTCGGAAGTTGTGAACAGCCCTTCATTGTCCTAAGAGAAGTTTTTCCAGCCTCTGTCAAGCTGAGGCTGGCCACCTCATGGGGGTTCCCTGATGAGAAGAGGGAGCAAGTGCATCAGTCTGTGTGCAGCCGCAGCCCTGAGTATCCATAATGAGAAGGGAAGTCAGGAGACCCAGTCGGAGCTGTTACCACCCACTGGGATGAATTGATGTCAGTCCAGCCACTCTGCTCCATTACCTCCCTGCTGCCCTTCAGGGCGAAACAACAACAAAATGATTTAGTCAATCAATCTCTCTGTCCACTGGCGTGTACTGAGCCAGTCAGTCTGCTGCGTTCTGGATTTTGCACTAGTGACTGAAAATGGTCTTTGCTTACTCTGAACTCAGAGTCTACCATAGCTTTTCCCAACGTGTGTTCTGTAGATCCCCAATCCTATGAGTGGCTTTACAGTGCTGCTCCTTGATCAAGTCATGTGGGAAATACCACTGTGTCTTCTTATAAGAGAACCACAGTGCAATGCAATATATTAGTAACTTTGAATGAGATTTGTTTGTGTTTAGCCATCACTGAACCAGTTTTCACATAGCATACTTATTTCCATATAATTTCTGAAGAAACCCACTTTAGGATATATTTTTCACCTCACAGGATGTCAAAAAATCAACTGTGATCAGAGATGAGAAATAAGTTTGAAAAGTAAAATGAAATAATTTTAATTTTTTGTACTTTTTAAAGATTTATTTATTTATTTGAGAGAGAGTGTGCATAGTGGGGAGGGGCAGAGGGAGAGGGAGAGAGGAACTTAAGCAGACTTTGCACGGAGCTCGAGCCTGACACAAGGCTCAATCTCATGACCCTGATATCACAACCTGAGCTGGAAACCAAAAGTCTGATGCTCAACTGACTGAGTCATCCAGACGCCCCAAGAATTTTAAATGTAAAGATATTCCTCACTTAATAAATGGAAGTAAATGTGACTTCATGTCTTTAAAAATGATTGAAGAATCATATTTTCATCTGGAAGAGGCTTGGGGATTATCTAACCCATTGTCTTAATTTAGCAATGGGGAGACTCAGGCCCAGAGAGAGCAAGCAGCTTATCTGTTGTGACTCAGCAGCAATGGTGGCACAGCCAGACAAGAACCCAGCACTCTGACTCACAGTCCACACATGGAGAATATTGGTTGGTGTAGAAAAGATGGAATAAGGTGAAGGAGCAAAATCAAGAGTCAGATGGGAGGCTGTGTTATTATCTCATTGGTAGGGTATGAGCCCAGCAGGCTGGCAGAGAAGGTTGGGCAGTTACTTCTGGCACAGTGGGAGGAGACAGAGACAATGCCTGATACTGGGGGACTCTGTAGAGCCCAGCCAGCCTGAACAAACACCCATCCCTCCCCTAACTAAGTGTCTTGATGTTTCAGAATGAAGGATGCAGCACTGAAGGTACTTTATCTGCATGATAACCAGCTTCTAGCTGGAGGGCTGCATGCAGGGAAGGTCATCAAAGGTTGGTGGTAAAAAATGACCCTATGTCCCTAGGTGTCTATACACTGAGAGGAGGGGGCCTGAAGAGGGCTTAGAATAGCTATGCAAACTGGCACAGGCCTACAGATCCCAGACCTGACACAGTAGAGGGGACATCATAAAAGCAGGACAATTAAAATACTATACCTTGTACCAAAGTGAGGACACATGCCCCAGTGCCACCTGAAGCCTCTATGCAAACGTGTGAATATTTTCCAGGATGAATGCTTTGTTCTTCCCTCATAGGTGGACTTAGGCCAAACCTTCCTTTTCCTGGGACCCAGTACTGAGGAGAGATCTGAAACAGGCCTCTAGGCCTTTATTCCCATGTGAGAGTGACTTTCCACCCCTTTACACAGGGTCCCCTCTGCTCTGTGGGGATTCTTGGTTACTCAGAGTGATGCAACCCAGATAGCAGGTGGTACCATCTGGCCTCATGCTTACTTCTTCTGCCCCATACACTATGACAGGTTTTGTTTCTAAAATAGCACATACCTGCCCACTTGGGACACCTTTACTGGGCTGTGGAGCCAGGCAGATACTCCTGCCAGGCTGTGTGTGCTTGTGTGTATGTGTGTATGCATGCATGTATGTATGTGTGAATGTGTATGTGTTTGTATGTGTGGTGGGGGATGGTACAGAGAAGAAGGAGACCCTCTTGTTCTCAGGAATATCACAGAAGGTATAAATATGCCTGAATAAATCTGATGATAGTCTTACCAAATCAAGTTTCCAAAACAAGGCCAGAAGGGCAAGAGGCATTAAAGGAAATGGTCAGATCTTCCCTAGAGCTTAGAAAAGACTTGAAGGTTTGAACCTGGATAAGAGGATGGGCCTAGGGATGGGAATATGGTACAATGTCCTTACATGCCTCAATGTCATTGGGCCAGTTGGCAAGAGACCACCCTTCCCTAGATGACAGCGGCTAACAGGCTTCCCTTTTCCCAGTCTAGGGACAGGATGTCTCATGCAGGTCTTGCTCTCCAAAGTCCACGATGTAGGGGAAGATTCCCCTGAATATGGCTCCCTTTCTCTAGGTGAGGAGATCAGTGTTGTCCCCAACCGGTCTCTGGATGCCAAGCTGTCTCCAGTCATCCTGGGCGTCCAGGGAGGAAGCCAGTGCCTGTCGTGTGGGACAGGGCAGGAACCAACTCTGAAACTAGAGGTGAGTCCTGTGGGGGCTTCCTTGCTATCTGACCTCATAAGCCAGCAGATCCTGAAGCCACTGGGCCATGCATCCTAGGGCCTGAGCTCCTCTCCCTCACAGGGTTCTGTGATTGCAGCCCTGCCTTTCCATGCCCCCAGCCCAGTTCTCCTGCCTCCTCCACTCCTTCCCCTCACCTGCCCCTCTGCTCACAGCCAGTAAACATCATGGAACTCTACCTTGGTGCCAAGGAATCCAAGAGCTTCACCTTCTACCGGCGGGACACGGGGCTCACCTCCAGCTTTGAGTCAGCTGCCTACCCAGGCTGGTTCCTCTGCACCGTGCCTGAAGCAGACCAGCCTCTCAGACTTACCCAGCTCTCAGAGGATGCCAGCTGGGACAACCCCATCACAGACTTCTACTTCCAGCAGTGTGACTAGGGCAATGCATCCCTCAGAACCTACCTGAGCAGAGGCAGCTCAGGCGGGGCAGAGGTGGAGGAGGACACTGATGGCAGCCACCCACCATCTGCTCTCAGGGCCTCACCTCTGGCTGGCACTCGGCCACTCTCCCTTTTGATTCCCAGTTTAGGTAAATCCTTCTGAGATTTGGGGCTTTGTCCACATTTTCTTTCCCTGTTGAGTGGTGCTACTTCTGTGGAATCTTGCAAAAACCACTCAAGATGAATTGGAAATCACATAAAAAGGTTCCTAAGGGGTCAGGGTTGAGGGAATTGTGGAAATCCCTCATGCTTCATGGTAACTTACCCAGTAGTCTGGAGCCCCACAGACCAGTCCATCCCAAGTTGAGCCTATTAGGGCCACCAGCTGCTCACATGAAGTCCTGTCATCCACCAGTATGCAGAATAGGGAGGTCATAGAGTTAGAGACCCAAGGCCCAGCCCCATCCCTCTTCCTTACAACTCAGCTGCCATCATATTCTATCTTTTCCATATCAACCCTCGTGCTCTAGCCATGGCAGCAGAGGGTGGTGATGTCCGAGGAATGACTCCAGCTCAGAAGGCTGAAGAATGTCCAGGCATTACCTTTTGAAGCCTGAGGTACCATTAAAATCCAAGATACTGGTATCTATTCCCATGAAAAGTTGCTCGTGGCATTCTAAGTGAGAAGAGCAAATTACAAAGTAGCATATCTTGTAATTTCATTTTAATTTAAAAAATATCTATATGTGTCTGCATAGAAGTCTGAAAGAGTTTACTTCAATTTTAGCAATATCAATTTAGCAATTATAGGTGATTTTTCTTTTTGTTCTTTTATTTATTTGCATTTTCTAATTCTTCCATGATGAAGATGGACTCCTTGTGTAATAAATAAGTTAATCTTGGGGAAAACAGAGCAGACAATATTTGTGACCATCCTCGGCACTCCCTGAGTGAAATTCAAATTGAATTGAACTCTGCTGGTCAGCAGCAGCAAGAATCAGAACATAGATCTCCTCAAACCTGCAAAGAAAGAGAATATGATGAGTTAGCATGGTTGAAATCTCCTGAAGAAGGAATTTATAGAAAGAACAATTCTGGACCTAGAGTGGTCACAGCTCCCTAAGATTGCAAGGTGTGGGTTTCAGCCTCCAAAGGATCCTGTGCTGGTTGAAATTTATTTCCTTCTGGATACCTTAGACTGTGACCTTATTTGGAATTAGGTTCTTTGCAGATACAATTAGTTAAGAGGTCATGCTGTATTCGGGTAGGCTCTAAATCCAACATGACTGCATGTGCAAGAAAAGGAGAAGACACGTAGGCACACAGAGACCAGGAAGGCCATGTGAAGATGGAGGCAGAGATTGTACTTTCACTGCAATAAGGCAAGAAATGCCATGATTGAGGCAACTGCCAGAAGCTAGGAAGAGGCAAGGAAGAATTTTTTCCCAAAGCCTTCAGAGGGAGGATGGCCTTCTAGTCTCCTGAACTGTGAGAGAACAAATTTCTATTATTTTGAATCACCAGCTGTGTGGTAATTGGTTGTGGTGGCCCTATGACATTAACACAGCCGTTGCTGATCCCATCTCACATCGTGTGTGTGTCTTTTCCCACATTGTACCCACATTTTCTCTGTGACCAACAGAATGTGGCAGAGGTAATATTATGCCACTTTTGAGATTAGATTACAAAAGACTCTGCAGCCTCTATCTTGTTTTCTCTCTTTGTTTACTTGCTCTGGGGAAGCCAGCTGCCATCTCCTAAGCAGCCCTAAAAAGAGACCCATGTGTTGAAAAATGAAGCTCCTACCAACTGCCACATAAGTGCATTTGGAAGCAGCTTCCCCAGCCCCAGTCAGGCATTCAGATGACACAACTCTGGCCGACAACTTGATTGCCACCTCAAGAGAAACTCTGAAGCAGAACCACCCTGCTAAGCGGGTCTAGATCCCCAACTCTCAGAAACTGAGAAAATAAATGTTTTTGCTTTCAGTTGCTAAGGTTTTTTTTTTAAGATTTATTCATCTTTTGAGAGAGAGAGAGAGAGAGTGAGAGCACAGGCACACATAAGTGGGGAGGGCAGAGGGAGATAGAGAATCTCAGGCAGACTCCCAGTGAGCATGGAGTCTGACACAAGGCTTGATCTCATAACCCTGAAATCATGACCTGAGCTGAAACCAAGAGTTGGACACTTAACTGACTGAGCCACTCAGACTCCTCAATTAAATTTTGGGGTCACTTGTTATACAGCAATGAGATAACTAATACAGAGGGAAAGAGAAAGAAATACATTTATTTTATTATGGTTACAATTTTCTCCAATATTTTCATTTCCCTTCTCAAAATTAACATCTGACCTTTCATTTCCCCAAACATTCTGTTTAAAAGTTGATCATACTAAATTTGTTGAATATTCTCTGTTCCTGCAAGATTTAGTTCCTCCTTGATTACCTTTGCAGTTCCAGTCTGACATGCCAAGGACTGTCACTCCAGCACCCCTACCTTCTAAACTCTAGGGGATCAGAACAGAAGCCAGAGGAGAGGTCTAAATCTGAGCCCCAGGCATTCTTCCTGCACCTCACCAGTCAGACAAGCTTGGCAGGTTCATATTCTGCTGAGGCACTAGCAAGGAGGTGGCCAGACCAGAAGGGTCTGTCTCCGTGGAGCTACTGAGACCCAGATGCCGCCAAAGCCTTCAGGTAGCAGACAGCATAAGTTGTATCACAGACCTCTCAGAAGTATCAAGAACATGAGCTCCGGGCATCAAGCTTGTTTCTACAGATCCAGTTCACACTCTTTCTTTGCCCACAGGCCCATTCATAGTCTCATATCATCATCTCCTCCAAGAAGGCTTTGCTGAATTGAGATCTCTGGTTATCTACTCTGTGCTACATTGCTATGCCAACTTCTATGGCCCCTGAAATGACCTCAAGGTCAAGGCTGTATCAATTTGTTTCTAAGCACCTCAAATAATATTTGACAAATAACTGGAAATCAGTGAGTACAGAAGGTGGAAACTATTCTTCCACCCTGGAATATTCTTTCTCTCTCCTCCACCCATCTAAATGGGCCCACCTTTCAAGGAGCAGCTGAAATTTCACCTCAACCTGGAAGCTTTCTCCAGCCTAAAGTGATTGATTCATCATTTGTAAGATGGTAGAGTTCAAAACGGTTTTAGCAGAGATAACCTGATATGAATCCATAGAAAAGGAAGGAGTATTAAATGCTGCCTTTAGGAATGTATAGGCTAGGGGACCCTGGCATCCTGACTCTTTTTTGAAAGAGACATAGTGGTTTTAGATTTCTTCAATTTCAGTATAAGCCCCCAGATTGGCCTGTATTTATAGAGGTGAAATGCATTGGTGCCAGTTATAGGCATTGAGGACTACAAGTGTGTTCTGAGTAATAGAGAGTGTCCTAAGACCAAATCCTAAGGGCAGAGGCTAAGATGCTGAAGCTCTTTATCCTGGAGAAGCAAAGCACAGAGAGCTCCATTCAAACACTCAAAGCTCTGCCTCATAGAAAAATAAACTTGTTCTGTGTAATTCCAGGAGGCACAAGCAGGACTAATGAGTAGAAATTATGTGTGACCCAAAAATTTTAACCGCAAGGACCACATACACTGTTAGGGTTCCTTTAAGAGGTTGCGGAAGTGTTGAAGAAGAACCTGATTAACTATGTCTCAGGGGTGCCGTCGCACAGGTTTCTCCATTTGGAGGAAGCCTATATGCCATGACTCAGGCCCTTTCAATTCTGGAATTTTTTTTTTTTTTTATTCAAGGAGATTCTCTGCCTCTATCGTTTCCAATGTGCTCTTGTCCCGCAGATTAGAGTCTGGCCTTCTTAATTATCTTTTTAAGTGTTTATGACTTAGCTCCCCAGCTGAACCGTAAAGCTATCTAACAACAGGGACTATGCACTGCATGTCTTTGTCACACAGCAGTGAAATGCTCAGTAAATGCTCATTGATTACCTGGCATAATACCCCATGTGTTGGCCCTTTCCAGAGAGATAAGAGATTGGGAGAGGGGTGAAGAATGACTGTTGGCCTTAAGAAACAGAAATTGGGTCCCCTCCCTCCCATCTTTTCTTATCTGCCACCCTTTAAGCATCTGCATGAGGACCTCTCCTACTTTCTTACCAGGCCCTTTGTGGAACTGTGCAAATGACTTTAGAGTGAAAATTACCATAAGGCAGATGGTCCCCAGAGAACACTATGCTAAGCTTCTCTGACCCTTGTGAATAGATAGATGGGTGGATGGGTGGATTGGTGGATGGGTGGATCGTTGGTTGATTGGACAGACAGATAGGTGGATGGATGGACTGAGTTAAGTAATGTTGATTAGAGGCTTGAGTATTCTCTTTACTTCTGCCCTACTCACACTGTCATGTGTCCAAGCACTTCAGGGCATGTGATGGCTGCTCAGTCCCAGCATGTATCTAAGGTCAATGTCCTCTGTAGGTGGGTTTCCTTAGATGTTCTGTGTCATCAACCTAGTATCAGCTAATATAGGACCTGTTGAAAAGCTTCCCTCCCCTCTTTCCAAACTGGGCCATACATGTAATGCCATCAGTCCCCTCTCTTATCTCACTGGCTGCAGCCTGGCTTAAAACACCAAACGTTGCTCTGTCTTTGGGCCCCTCAGATGCATCCCCTCTTGCCTCCTCTACCTCTCTAAGTCTAGGATAGAGCCCCATGGGGGCACCAAAGGGAAGGTAATATGAAGACATCTGACCCCAAGACTGTCTACCTGGCTATTGAAAACACCAATAACAATGTCAATGACAGTAGCTATGAGCAGGGGCCCAGCGACTGGCTTCTGCTAGGGGTTAATGGATGAGTCTCTCCCCCTTCAACAAACACTCATTAATGCCCCACCTTCTTATTATCCACTCTGTACTAAAGGCATTGTGAAATTTCTAGTCTCTTCTTTCCCATCCTAGAGCCAATTATAAAGATTGCTGCAGGCTTGACCCACCCTGACCAGACAGTATAAACTCAGGGCAGATGCCCTGGAGAAATCAGTTGGACATTCCAGGCTTCCAGGATTGCAGGTCAGTGGTTGATAGGCAGTATTCTATCTCTCCTTCTCGTTTTCCTTCTCATTTCTGTCAATATTTCTGATACATCCCCTCTCTCAATGCCTCTTGGCAAGCTCTCTAGATAACAAGGTACCCCCTCCACAGAATTTCATGGGATGCTAAATAAGTCTGGGAGCACATAGAAAGAATTTGAGAGAAGGCATTGGTTAAGCCAAGTCAAGATTTAAAAATACTTAGATAAGAAGATTTTAAAAAGTAATTTCAGATAGCTAGGCCAGTGGAATTCAAATGTGTGGTGAGGCTTGGGGTATGCCCCGGTGCTTGCTTTAGTGGTCAAGGACAGTACAGTGTTCGCAGGGTTCTGGTGTCACCATCATGCTCTGTTTCAGCAAAAGCAAGCCCCCTTTATCTGTTTTACTTTCATTAGGTTTCCTTGTAAATTTTCATTGTGAAACTTAGTTTTGAAAAATACTGACCTTGCCTAGCCTCTCATTGTAATAACAAGTGGGAGGCCCAGGGACTACAGGGGATTTTCTAAGGTGGCAAGACAAATTGGTAGCAGATTTAGGTCTAGAACCCAACCGCGGTTGAAATCTCCCATGTGTGTTTCTATGTCCTGGTTGTAAGTATATGTGTGTGTCATGGTGGTGGGAAGGAGATACATGCTACCCTTCATGGATCAAGATATTGTTAACTTTTATAAGGGAAAAAATGTCTGTATATAGAACAATACACAATACAGTGAAATTTAATAGGAGTTCAGAGTAGGGTTACAAGAGTAAAGATTCATTAAACTCTGAGTCATGGAATCATAGATAGGTTGATTTGGAAAGAATCTTAATAACCACAGACTCTAATTCTATGATTTTATAGATGCTGAAACTGAGAACTGGAGGTTAAGTGACATAACTTCTTATGTCTGAGCTGTTACTCTGACCTGATAATTAATTTGGTAGAGCCAGAGACTCAATCTATGGATAAATGATACCATATCCAGTGGCTCTAATGCCAAAAGACCTGAATGGATGGCAAGGATGGGGCATGGCTTTTGAGCCATGGAAATCAAAGACAACTCTGAGCATGCCCACTGGAAAGATAAGAAGAAGGCACGTGCCTAGAGGGGTGGTTTAGTGTCCACAGAAAAGTAAATACACTCATAACAGTGAATCAGGGCCAAATGATGATGAAATGGGCAGCCACTGTAGATTCTAGAGTGGGGTGGGGATGTTGTGAAAGCAATACCTAGAATATAGGTCCAGGTACCTCACATAGGTTGGACTAGATTAAAGGTAGAAAAATCAGGAATCCAGGCACAGGTCCAGTGGCTATTAGGAAGACAAAGTTACATTTTAGGGGCACCTAGGTGGCACAGTTGGTTAAGCATCTGACTCTTTATTTCAGCTCAGGTCATGATTTCTGGGTGGTAGGATTGAGCCCTACATCAGGCTCCATGCTCAGCATGGAGTGTGCTTGAGATTCTCTCTCTCTCCCTCTGCTTCTCCTACTCATGCTCTCTCTCTCTCTCAAATAACTAAATCTTTAAAAAGGAGACAAAATTACATTTTTTAAAAAAAATCTTATTTATTCATGAGAGAGAGAGAGAGAGGCAGAGACACAGGCAGAGGGAGAAGCAGGCTCACCATGGTAAGCCTGATGTGGGACATGATCCCAGGACCCTGGTATCATGACCTGAGCTGAAGGCAGATGCTCACCCACTGAGCCATCCAGGTGCCCTGACAAAATTACATTTTAAAGAATAACTTATCAGTACTTGTTGGTAAATCAGACTTAGAATAAGGAAAAGGGGCGAGATGAATGGGCTGAGAGGAGGAAAAGATTGATTTGATTTCATATCTGTTTGGTTGAGTGTGATGGCAGGATGTCCAAAGTTAGGTGTCCTATAGACTGTTGGAGATAAAATAGCATGTTCAGTTGGGGCTTGGGAAGCATTAGACCAAGATGATCACTGCAGCTCTGGAAATGAGTGAATGGCAAATCCATGCAGTACAAGAGAAAGTGCTTAGGACTTAGACTTGTGACTTCCACCTTAGGAACACCGCCAAATGGAAGGGAGAATCTACATGAACCTGAGAAGGGGAAAATGGAGGTGTGAATGAATCAATCAATGTCAAGAGCTCTGAAGAGGCAGAAGCCAAATATTAGAGGAATCAAAAGAGTCTTTAGATTTGGCTCCACAGAAGTTAACATATGGGTTTGGAGAGAACATAGTCCACATAGAAAATGTATAGGAGAAAGAGGAGAGGGTGTGATGGAGAAAGCCTAGCACTACTTGGATAATTGTTTTTGACTCAGGACAGGTGGATTGATGAAGTCTGAGACAGGCAGAAGTGGTGTCCAGGGAGGACTATAGGCCAAAGTCCAGGGAAAGGTCACTTGGTGATGATAGGGAAGGGAAAGCTTAAGGTATGGAGTGTGTGGTGCATTGAGAGGGATCATGGCAGACACTCAGCACCGGAACCCCAGGCTCTCTGATGGACGAGAGGCCGGCTTCTCACTCCTATTCACCTCATCACAGTCTAGCCAGAACCCAGGTAGGGGGTGGCTGATATGGGAGTCTTTGAGAAAAATACTGGGATTTAGGGTTAGGCCGGGACAAAAGGCTTCTGGGGCCCCCAGGGATCCAGCTGGACTGGACCAGCACTGAATTTCTGCCCGCCTCCTCATGTGCTGACAGTGACCAAGAGTGGGAGTCCTCATCCTCACACACAGAGCCCTCCACTTGATCTGTCCCAGCCAGACTTTGGCAAAGCTACTAGGCTTCCCATATTTTTGCAGCTACAACCAAAGGAGCCCCAGTGGTTCAGTTGAGAGATGGCACAGCATTAAGAGTGCTTGCACTGAGGCCACGCTGCTGGCAGCCTGTCCATCTTACTAGTCCTTTGCCACCCAAAGTGTGGCCAGGGACCAGCGGTATTCATATCACTTGGTTTCATGTTTGAAATGCACAGTCTCAGGTTCCAGCCTAGACCCAGGAAACCAAAATCGGCAGGTGATTTATATGTTCTACCGAGAGTGAGAAAAATCGAGATGGTGTACCAGTTCCCAAGCCTGGCTAGTCATGGAGTCACTTCAAACACTGGAGAATCAGAAACTTCAGCCCAGAAAATAGTACTTATCCAGAGGCCCCCAGGTGATTGGTGGGCAGGCGTGTTTGGGAGCCAATGACTTTAACTGATTTCAATTTTTTTTATTGGAGTTTGATTTGCCAACATATACCATAACACCCAGTGCTCATCCTGTCAAGTGCCCCCCTCAGTGTCCATCACCGTTTCACCCCATCCACCTGCCCACCTCCCCTTCCACTACCCCTTGTTCATTTCCCAGAGTTAGGTGTCTCTCATGTTCTGTCCCCCTCACTGATTTTTCCCACTCATTTTCTCTCCTTTCCCCTTTATTCTCTTTCTTATTTTTTATACTCCCCAAAACGAATGAGACCATATAATGTTTGTCCTTCTCCAATTGACTTACTTCACTCAGCATAATACCCTCCAGTTCTAACTATGTCGAAGCAAATGGTGGGTTTTTGCCATTTCTAATAGCTGAGTAATATTCCATTGTATACATAGACCACAGCTTCTTTATCCATTCATCTTTCGATGGACACCGAGGCTCCTTCCACAGTTTGGCTATTGCTGCTATAAGCATTGGGGTGCAGGAGTCTCAGTTTTTCACTGCATCTGTATCTTTGGAGTAAATCCCCAGCAGTACAATTGCTAGGTCCTAGGGTAGCTCTATTTTTAACTCTTTGAGGATTTCAATTTTTGAAAAAAATGAAAACCTGCTTTATACTGCAAAGGAAATTCATGTTCATATAGTAAAGATGTTAAGACATGTTTAAAAGGAAATCACTCATAATTCTACCTGCTGAAGACAGGTGGTGTAACAATATGGACAGTCTTTATCCCTGGGTGTATCTCTCAGTGTGTGTGCCTTTAAATGGGATCATAAGGCACACATTCTTTATAACCTGAATTTTCCACTTCCCATATTTTGATGTTGTAAAATGTTCTTCCACAATATCATCTTTAATGTACACGTTTCTTATTTACTTAATTTGCCATCATTTTTTAAACTAATGATGTGCTATTGGACATTTAGCTTATTTCCAAATTCTTACTACTGTCTGAATAAAGTGAACATCTTTATAATTAAACATTTGGACAATCCATTACTTTTCCTTATAATAAGGGGAACAGGTGATATTAAAGTATGTGTAGAATGTTTTAAGATTTTATTTTATTTTTTTAAATTAACTAATTAATTAATTAATTTATGATAGTCACAGAGAGAGAGAGAGAGGCGCAGAGACACAGGCAGAGGGAGAAGCAGGCTCCATGCACCGCGCCACCCAGGGATCCCTGTTTTAAGATTTTAATCATGTCACCGACATCCATCAGAATTTGCACTCCTAGAGGCATCCTGTTATTCTTTGCTCTCACCAAAACTTAAATGCCCACCTCCAAGTTCAGGGATGGAAAATGACTTGTCCACAGTGACTAAGTGGCAGATCCAGTACTAACACTGGGCACTGGAGCTCAGTGCTACTGGCGTGGCCAGAAGCCCTGCTGTCATCATCAACCTGTTCCTCCTCACCCACTTTTCAAAATGTCCTTCCATGTCAAACTCTCTCCCTCTGAGCCCTGCTCCTTTCTGTCCCCATTCTTTCCCCTGTTCCTTCTTAGTTTCTACTATCCCCTCTTTTTTTTCTATTTCCTCTTCTTACTCAGTGAGAATCAGACCTACTGTGTATACCTCAGCCCCAGCCGCCCTTGCATTTACTTTTCTGGGCTACTTTTAATGGCTACCACTCTTTTGCCCTGATTGACTCTGGGTTTTCTTCCTTGCTAGGTTCTGGAATGGCCTTTCTGAAGGTGGTCATTTTGGGGAAAAGCTCTAGGGCAGGACAATCCAACCAGAAGGAGAGGAGAGCCGTGTGAAGCTTTGTGGTCCGGGATTAATAATAGGATACAATTTAGATCACTCATCCTCAAATTTGAGTGGTCCGGGATTAATAATAGGATACAATTTAGATCACTCATCCTCAAACACACAAGTCTCTATATTTCAGGCCTGTCCTGTTTTACATCTGGAGCAGAATGGGGGTGGGGTGGGGTGGGTGGTCTCTCTTTCACAGTCTTGGCAGAATGTTCCAATCTCTAGGAATGAGGCTAACCCTGAAGGGAGATCCTACACCCTCCAGCAGCAGGCTGGTGATGCCTCCCGGTAGCGCTGCTATTCCCTCAGCTCAGGTCGGGGAGGGCAGTAGTGTGGTGACTCTAGGACCAGGCTGGGCAGTGGGACATGATTTGAGCTCAGCTCATCCCCAAACTGTGAGGCTGGAGCACATGCCACCTCAGTTTCATCCCCAGGAAGTACTCCTGTCTAAAATCTTTGAGGAACCCATTCTTTGGTTTCCCCAAGCTAGCACCATGCACATGTCATGGGCTCACACCCCTGCCAGATGGCCCCAGAGGAGGGTGAGGCAGAGCTGCCTGGAGCTTGCTGGGCTGGAGAGACCATGGTGGATTCCAGCAGGCCAATTATACATAAGCAGCCTAGTGAGATCTTTCCAGTTTGTGATTTAATGATTTGGGGACCCCTAGGGAGCCTGCCCCCAGCTCTACATACCCTCCTTCTCTGACAGCCCTTCTCTCCTTCTCTCTCAGCAAGGACCAGTCACCCACAATCGCAGGAATGTGCTCCCTCCCCATGACACGATACTACATGTAAGTCTTCCTGGAGTCCTTCCTTTATGAACCAGGGGTTTAGGGATGACATGGGAAGAGGGAAAGAAGGCTAAGGAGAGGGATGCAGCTCCTTCTCACCCAAAAAATCTCAAGTGACCCATAATTAAGCTTATTCATCATGATCATAACAATAGCTCTGTTTCCTGAGCATCCTCAAGATGCCAGCCCTTCTACTGCCTTGCCTCCATCCCGAGTAACCTACAAGGGAGACATGACTGAGTCCATTCAAACCAAAGCTCAAAGAGGTTACATAAATTACCTCATGTCACACAGAGCCAGGATTCACCCTCTGTGCTGCTCCGTCCTCCTCTCTCCAGGAACTCAGAGACAATTTTGAATCTCAGTGACAGCATCTTTATATGTCAGCCTCCGTGGCCTTTATTCCCTGTCTGCACTCCCAGCTGTCACTTTTACCTCATTTGACATTCGAGACACTACTTAGAGTGTATATTTTATTGCCTGTGATTTTTTTCATTGTAAACTGCCTCCAGCCCTTTGAGAAACAAGATGAGACATAACACAAATAAAACAGGACTGACTTCTGGGCTGCATTTCCTCAGTTCCACCATGGCCCTGCCCTGTACTAGACATGAGGGGGCCAGCTGGGGCCTCCAGGAAGTTTCAACGTGCCTAGGATGGCAAGACACATGTGTGTGAAGCACCCAAATGACAAAACAGGTGTCAGCACTTTGGCATATCTAACTTGGGTTCTGGTCTCCAAATAGAATGTTGCTGGCAGATGAATTACCCACAAGTCCTCATTGCCCAGGTTGGAGAGGGAATGCCAATTGGCAAGTCCAAGCTCTTTTCAGAAATTTATTTTTATTGTACAAGTGAACCTACTTTAAACACGTACAGTCATTAGCTAAGGATATTATAATTAGCTGTTATTGAGAGAGAAAAATCTCCTGGAGGCGATGGCATTGGCCCAGAGGTTCTGCCCTTGGAGGTAGGGTGGGCTCCCAAGGTCCTGAGAGTGACTGACAGACATTTTGAAGACACCCAAGTGACCGAGCTAATAACCTGCGGGACTTTGATGTTGTGTACATTCAACCACAGTTCCCTCCCTGCTCCCCTGCATGTATTTACCCTCCCATGCCGATCATTGGAACCACTGCCAACCCCAAATGACTGTAATCACACCCTCCAGCTCTTCACTGACCTCCTAAATTTGGCACCCATAGCACGGGCTCACCCTAGAACACACCTTGCATGGAACAGGGTGACCATGTTGCCAAACCTTCTGTCACGTAAGATTTTTTTTTTCTGATTTGTGGATTTTACTCTACAAGAAAGTCTTTAAAATATTTGAAGAGCAAACCACATTTATTTTTTTAAGAGATTTTATTTATTTGAGAGAGGAAGCACACATTCGAAGGGAAGGAGTAGAGAGAGAGGGAGAGAGGATTTCAAGCAGACTCTGTGCTAAGCACAGAGCCTGACATGGGGCTTGAGCTTATGACCCTGAGATCAAGACCAGAGATAAAATCTAGAATTGGGTGCTTAACTGACTGAGTCACCCAGGTGCCCCACAAACCACACTTTATTATACACTCAATTAATTCCTTCCTTGAAGGGAATAAACATTTATGCAAAATTGGATCAGGCCCAGAAAATCTGGGAAAAGAGTCACTCTATCCTAGAGAGACATCTGAGCCTCATTAGGAAATTTCTCAGGAAGGGCATGAAAAGGGGGCTAGCATAATCAGGAAAACTGTCTACCCATTAGTGAGAAGACACTGGCTTCCCTCGCTAGCCCAGGGCCCTGACAGAGGCTAACGCTGGTAAAGGGAGCCTCTGAGAATCATGAGTTCCAGAAGACCTTCCCTTGCCTTAAGGCTGACCTGGTTTCACCTACTCTTGGGTGGAGTCATACACCTACTTCCTCCTGTAGGAGAGAAGAACACCTAAATGCTCAGTGTAATCCTTCAGAGCGTGGGGGTGACTTTGGGGCTTGGTGCTGCCTAAACGGAGCAGGCTGTCAGCTCTACCATCTTGTTCCAGAATTAAGGATGCAGATCAGAAGGCTCTATACTTAAGAGGTGACCAGCTCCTGGTGGGAGATCCCAATGTGGACAACTGCTGTGCAGGTGAGCATCTGGGGCCTCCACCCCCTTGGACACATTCATGCTCCACCTGCCACTGGCTTTCCTCTTCCCTCCTGCCCTGGTGACAGTAAGAAGAGGCAGGGAGCAGCTGAGGACCTCTCCTTTTAGGAGTGTCATGACCGCTGCAGGGGTCCCAGCCTGCCTGGCAGCTTGCATGCAGGGGTCAAGCCAGGTGTGCCCTGGCCCAGTTTTTTCCTGCCCAGGCTTAGCTCACTGAGAACTTACAATCTGGGTCCTTTTATCTCCTGGCTCTCTTCTTTCTTTCCTCCCAGAGAAGATCTGCATACTTCCCAACAGAGGCCTGGACCGTACCAAAGTCCCCATCTTCCTGGGGATCCAGGGAGGCAGTCGCTGCCTAGCATGTGTGGAGACAGGAGAGGGGCCTACCCTGCAGCTGGAGGTGAGAAACCACACCTTCTTCTGGGGGACCCTGAAGGCATGGCCTGGCTTCCAGGATGCTCTGACATCTCTGCACCCATCTGTGGGACTCCCGGCCAGGTCCACACATTCCTCCCCTTCCCTCTACACCTAGTGCCAAGACCCCTGCCCTCTAGAACCTACAGAAGGCCCTTCCCTGGGTATGGACCCTCCCTGTAAAGTCCCTCATTGGCCAACCCCCAGAGGCCTCTAGGGCTGACACTTCAACCAGTGGCCTCATCCTGCAGCAGCCATCTTGCTCCCACAGGATGTGAACATCGAGGACCTGTACAAGGGTGGTGAACAGGCTACACGCTTCACCTTCTTCCAGAGAAGCTCAGGCTCAGCCTTCAAGCTTGAGGCTGCTGCCTGGCCTGGCTGGTTTCTCTGTGGCCCAGCTGAGCCCCAGCAGCCAGTACAACTTGTCAAGGAGAGTGAGCCATTGGCCCGCACTGAATTCTACTTTGAGCAGAGTCGGTAGGGAGGCAGGAGGCTGAGCTCCAGGCCAATGCCCCCGCACCAAGCTCATCCTGCTCAGGATCTGTGGTAGGAAAATTATGCCCCTCCTAAAGATGTCCACATCCTAATCCCCAGAACCTGTGAATGTTACCTTACAAGGCAAAATGGACTTTGCAAATGTGATGAAGGTAAGGATCTTGAGATGGGGAGAGCATCTGGATTATCACAGTGGTCCCAGTATAACCACAAGGGTCCTTCTAAGAGTGAGGAAGGAGGGTGAGAACCAGAGAATGGAAAATACTGTGCTGCTAATTTCAAACGTAGGGGATGAGGGCTACCAGCCAGTGAATGCAGGTGGCTTCCAGAAGCCGGAAAAGGCACAGGAATGGATTATGCCCTAGAGATTCTAGGAGAAACAACTGAATTTTAGTCCACTGAAACCCATTTCTGACATCTGACCTCCAGAACTTTAAAATAATAAATTTGTGTTGTTTTAAGCCACTGCATTTGTGGTAATTTTTTATAGTAACAATAGGAAAATAGTACAAGGTCTTAGTATATCCCTGTGAACAGTGCTTACTGAAAGGGGAATGAGTCACTCAGTGAATTCTTGGAAGGTTGCCACAGCTTCTCCTGCAGCCCATCTGCTCTACAACTTCCAGAAACAGCCAGAAGCTCCAGGCAGAACCCAGCTCTCCCCCTCTGTCTACAGGTGGACAAAGTCTTGGGCTGCTCATAATTTTTAGTAGATTTAGTTTAAATCTTGTACTTTGCCTATCAGATATTTCATAGTTAATCAGTCATTCAACCGATTGATCAGTGCCCCTGGTTGTCTGCTAGTTTTGACTTGTGAGGAGCAAGGAGGATCAGCGAGGGAGAGATGGCGAGTTTGTACTGAGTGTGTTGAGTTTAAGGCTGTAGTGGAGCAGGGCCGAGCTGACTTGTTCCAGCCAGCAATACAGGGTTGGGACTTGGCTGAGAGTTTGCAGTCAGGACTGACATTTGTCCTCAGAGCCAGGATCCCTCTCCATTTCACAGACAATGTGGGGTCAGGCACAGACGTGGGCAGAGAGCCCATGGTGTCAGTGCTCAGAGTGATGGGCTGCTGGCACTCTTTCTCTCCTGTGTAACTACTCCACGTCCATCCAACATGCACCAGGGACCAAGGTAGCCAAGGACAGGCTGTCTTCACCTTCAGAGCTGCCCTGCAAGGTGAACATTTGTATCCCTTTGACAGATGAGGACACTGAAACAGCAGGGGTGAAATAACTTGCTGAAGGTCGCATGAGCTGTACAGGATGAAACCCAAGATATCCGGGCCCATCTGACCCCAATGTTGTTCCACACATTTTTATTCCACTCTTATTCTGGGAGATGGGGAAAAGAGGGCGAACAAGAACAAGCTTCTTTGGAGCTGATCATTGAGTGGGAGAAACATTAAACAAATAAGAACAGTTTATATGATAGAGGGTAAGGGTGGTAGGTATTGAAAGATATAACATTGGAGAAGGTGGTCTGGGGCAGTGACTCTTTTTAAGGCGGTGACATCTGAGCTGAGGCTGAAGGACAAGAGCAAGGGGGACTGGGAGTGATGGGGCAGAGGAGTGGCAAGCATACAGGCTCCTAGACAGAAGTGGCTTGGTGTGTTCAAATAGCAGTGGGGGACAGGGGTGTTGGAGCCTGGGGAACAAGGGAGAAAATTAGGAGGTGAGCAAGACCAGCAGGGACTGGGTCATGGAGGTCTTAAAGGCAAAGTGAGGGCTTCAGTTTATCTTTAAGTGTGAAAGGTAGCTATGTGAAAGATTTTATTTTTTTAATTTATTTTTTAAAGATTTTATTTATTCATTCATGAGACACACAGAGAGAGGGGAAGATACATAGGCAGAGGGAGAAGCAGGCTCCCCGTGGGGAGTCTGATGCATGACTTGATCCAAGGACCCAGGATCATGACCTGAGCCAAAGGCAGATGCTCAACCACTGAACCACCCAGGTACCCCTATGGGAATGGATTTAGCAGAGGAGAGACATGTTGGCCTTATGGCTTTACTGAGTTTAGATTCTTACCCTGCTTCTCCAGGGCCTGCATCTGCCCCAATTATTTTATCACCTGGCTACCATGTCATAACTATTGTGTTTATGTGTTGAGACCACTCTGTGCTTTTAGAGGGCATGTTCTGTTAAATTTTGGGTCATCAGTATCCAGAGTAGCTGCTAGAACACCAAAGATGATGCAGAAGTACAATGCCTTCAATAGATTAGTGGATGATCACTTGGGTCTTGTGGATTGTTCAAGATACAGTGTAAGGAGAGCCATATGGTAGCCAGGTGGATGCTCCCCACTGCGGCACAGAGGTGGGGTTAGCAGAGAGGACTGGACAGGGCTTCCAAAAGGAAAGGGCACTTAGTCTGGGTCTCAAAGAAAGAGTAGTTTTCCAGGCAGAGAGTGTGGGTATAGGCATTTCTAGGCAGACAGAACAATTTGGAGAGGTATGATGGAAAAGAGCTCCTAGTACTTCTGGGGCATGGTGGGACACCACCTGCTGGCCCCCAGAGCTTGTGGCTGAGGAGTTGTCAAAAATTAAGATGAGAAGTTAGGAAGGAAAAAAAAAAAAAGAGAAGTTAGGAAGGGCCTGGCTATGAGTGCCTTGTGAGGGAGGTTACACTTTATCCAGGAGACCTGGAAAAATCATCCAAAGCAGGACTGGATTTTAAGCTTGACCCCCTGAGGTCAACATTGGACAAATCCAGCTGCTACTAGGGCTGCAGTACCTCCACCTTCCTCTTCACTTCCCCCACCTGCCTTCTGTTTGGCACTGCCCTGGGATCAGCTTTGGTGCTTTGGTTCCAAGGTTTGTCTAGCCCCTGTCACCTCCCCATATTTGCCTATCCCCTTCACTCATGGTAACTCAATTTGACCCAACTTGGCACAGGGTTCACAAATGGGAGAAGGACTGGGTTTGCCTAGATGGTTGTGGACAAAGTTCATAAGAGAAAGGTAAATTGGATCAATTTCTCTATTTAAGTAAAAAAGAAAAAAATACACATTTTGAGCCTCTAATATATGTCAATTCTTTATTAGTGGTTGGGAGATGAAAAGGTTGAAAGAAACTCAGGAGACACAGTCTCTATCCTTTAAAGGTGTAGATCATGTAGTATGGGGAAACTAGATGTTAGGAATAAAAAACAACATGTTTTGTTGTTTGCTTTCTACAGAATGACTAGAAGACACTCCAAACAGCACTCAGGGAGCTTTGGACTGAAACTCTGCAGGGCTCTGTTATGAATTGTGATGGGATGTTCTTACACTGGAATTTAAGAGTAGGAAATGGAAGTAACTTCTGATAAATACAGTTCAGAGATGCTAGGAATGTTCTTCCTCCAACTCCCAAGACTTTGTTTTTTAATTCTTCCTCCCCCTGGTGACCACAAAAAAGGTTTCATTCCAAAATCACCCAGTCAGGGACTCCTAGGTGGCTCAGTGATAGAGAGTCTGCCTTCTGGTCAGGTCATGATCCTGGGGTTTAAGATCGAGTCCCGCATTGAGCTCCCCACAGGGAACCTGCTTCTCCCTCTGTCTATGTTTCTGCCTTTCTCTGTGTATCTGTCATGAATAAATAAATAAAATCTTAAAAAAAAAATCCCAGCCAATCAAAGCTATTACTGTGTAAATTTCTGGGAGAGGCACACTTTACATTTCAGCCACTATTTACATCTCAGGGTGAACGGTAGTTGGGAGCCAGAAGCTAGGAAACAAGTGATTGGAAAACCGTGTAGTAACCTCTCATTCTGGTAGCACCAGGGAGCCAGGCTGGTGGGGAGAGTAAATGGTTCCATTCAAGAGGGTTAGGAAAGGATTTAGAGAAAGTGAGGCATCCATGGGGACCAGCCAGGTGAGGGACAGGAGGAGCTGTGGGGGCAGGTCAAGATATTCCAGGCAGAGGAGACAGTCACATGCCTTCAGGAAGTCCTGAGTGTGGCAGCATGTGTGTGTTAGTTAGTACACACATGCATGTGTGTGTTCATAAGCATGTACATGTGCGTATATATGTATGGTGTGCATGTATGCACGTGTGAACCGGTGTCCACATGTGTACATTTGTGTGTTGTATGTATGCGTTAATGTTTGGGTGTGTGTGCTCTATGTGTGCCTGCAAGATGTGCTAGACAGCTAGGCAGCTGTTGATAAAGGACTTTGTCTTTATTCCAAGAAGCTCTGGAGCAACTTTATACAAGAGAATAATGTGTTCAGGGTTTCCTGTAACCCATATGTCATTCCAAGCAGGATTTAAAATCTAGGGACACTTACCTTTTGACCCCAATTTTCATCTCATGATCCCACTCCTACATTATAGCCCCTACAAACAATGGCTCAAAACATTTGACACAAACTCCACAGGCTCCACATAAACATAAGGCAGTTTTAGGGAGGTATAAATCTGGAATCAGGGAGGAAAATAAAAGTGAGAGAGAAGACTCTAATGGGAGCCAAATTTTCCTAGATACCATTTGGCTAAAATATATGACCATTTCATAAATGAGCATGACAAAAATGAACAAAATGAGCATAAACAGGAAAGTTAACATCTTAGAAGCATTGGCATTTGAGTTATTTGATAACATTGCTGGTTGGATTTTACATTTGTGTAACTATTAATGTTCCCTAGTGATTCTGCCAAAACAAAGTCTATCCTTAAAGCAAATTCCAATCTCTGCCCCTAAAAGGCACAAACTCCATGCAATCCAGGATCTGGTCCTGGAGCCCGTTTCTGAGGCCAACAGCTTGCAGTGAAGCCTCCAGGCTGCAGGTGGCAACAAAGACAACCTTCTTCACTGCCTTTTTGAGGCTGTGAACAATTAAATTTAATTCCTCCTACATTTAGTATCCACTGTGTGTTAACTCCCGTGCACCAAATCTCTGCCTCACTTACAAGAGTTGCATCCTTCTCAGATGGTGTGTGAGTGCAGATCCAAATCACTGGGAGACGTCACAAAGCCCTGCATGCTCCTTCCTTCTGGCAAGTTTCCTAGAACCTTCTAGGTGCTCTAGAAGCTTGGAGCCTAGGAAGGAAGAAAGATGGATATTGAACACATATCAATTTTATTTCTTGTGTATATGTGTGAAGGAGCAAAACATATACACCTGATTCCTTCTCCTGGTGACAGAGATGCTACAGTGAATCATCCTCTCCTGCAGTCGTCCCCTCCAACCCCCTTGGGACACCCCTAAGCTCTGATCATAAAAGTAGAGTGACAAAGAAGCCTGGAGTTTTGGCAGAAGCCCTTCTTCACTGGAGCATCTTCCACTGATACTTTCTGAGGACCCATGGCCATAAGATCTGAGAAAATCAATCAATCAATCAATAAACAAACAAACAAACAAATAAATAGTACAGCCACCATGACCTTGTCTACTCAGAGAACTGGAGACTTGGGTATCTCCTAGCTAAGTATTTTCTAGACATCTTACAGAGAACATTATTTCAACGAATGCTCATGGGTTTATGGGGGAAATGGATTATTATAGTTTCATGTTCCAACATGACTGAGCTAAGGAATACTCACATAGCTGGTAAAGCATTATTTCTGGGAGTGTCTGTGCAAGTGTTTCTGGAAGACATTAGCATTTGAATTGGTAGGATGAGTAAAGAAGATGGCCTTCACCAATGTGGGTGGGCTTCATCCAATCCACTGAGGGCCCCAAAAGAAGAAGTAGACAGAGGAAAGGTGAATTTTCTTTTTTCTCAGGCTGGGATATCCATCTTCTCAAGCCCTTGGACATTGAAGCTTCAGGTTCTAGGACCTTTGGACTCCAGGCTGAGTTCTGCCGCTGGCTTTCCTGGTTCTCCTGCTCGCAGATGGCAGACTGTGGAACTTTTTGGCTTCCATAATTGTATGAGTGCATTCCTATAAT
Organism: Canis aureus; assembly: GCF_053574225.1. Taxonomy (NCBI): domain Eukaryota; kingdom Metazoa; phylum Chordata; class Mammalia; order Carnivora; family Canidae; genus Canis; species Canis aureus. Next base: position 27,646,797 of record NC_135622.1, on the reverse strand, counting down.
AAATCCTTCTTTTTTTTCTCTCTCTCTCTCCATGGATAAGTAGATATATATGGGCTGATATGAGTATTTATATCTTTGTATCTCAGTATTTCTGTATTATTTATCTATCTATCTATCTATCTATCTATCTATCATGATCATCATCTGTCTATTTAATCTGTTCTATTGGTTCTGTTTCTCTGGAGAACCGTAATACAGTTATCTCTGATTTACTCTCCTACATTTCTCTCTCCGCTTTGGCCACAACAAGCTCCTCACTGCTCTCCAAAAACAAACACTCCAGCCTTGATGCCACCCCAGGGCCTTTGCACTAGCCTTCTGTGTGGAAGTCTCACTTCCTCAACGAGGGCTACCCTGATCACTTAATTTAAAATAGCAACATGTACCCTTCCCCGCATCTCAGCACTCCCGAATCCTCTATAATACTATCATATTCTAACGTACTCTATGATTTAGTTTTTATTTGTTTTACTTTTTTCCTTTTTGTTCCACTAGAATACAAGTTATACAGGGCAGAAGTTTTAATCTGTTTTGTTTGTTTATATATCATGAGTATGCAAAAAGTGTTTATAACATGTGTCAGGCACTTAGCAACATTTGCTGAATAAATACGGGAATAGATGAACAAGTAAGCTGAGGGAATATTCATTATTCAGGTCACTATGGTGCTCAGTCCCAAGAAACTCAAGTAGGATTCTCAACATGGTCCAATTTGGAGGTCAGGCCCTATGAAGAATAGCACCAGGACACTTTCCCAGATTTGTTAGGAATGGTTGGTAGTGGGTAGGAGTAGTGGAGGAAGGGTCTAGTTTCCAGGGGAGCTGGTAGGAGTGGATGGGGTCTCAGGACTCCTAGTCAATGTCTAAAGTGCTTCTCATGGTATCTCAGTTACGTATTGCCATGTAACAACCAATCTAACCCTTAGGAACTTAAAACAACAATTTATTATTTTTCATGACTGTGTGTTGGCTGGTGCATCCTCTGCTGATTTTTCCTGGGTTTGGACACATTCAGCTGAGGGTTAGCTGGTCTAGAAGATCTAAGATGGTCCCACTCATATGTCTGGTGGTTGATATGAACTGTTGTTTGGGGGCCTTGGCTCTCCTCCATTTGTCCTCCATCAGGTTACAGTGGCTTCCTTATGTGACAAATCTTAGGGCAGCTGTTCAAAAGAGGAAAGGTAGAAGCTGCAAGCCTTCATGAAGCCTAGGCTCTAGAACTCATATTGTCATTCTTGCCATATCCTACTGGTCAAAGTGACTCACAAGGCCAGCCCAGGTTTAAGGGAATGTGGGTGGAGAAATAAACTCCACCTCTTAATGGGAAGCGCTGCAAAAAATTTGTCCCCAAAGTCACTTGAAATAGAAAAGGAGGGGTTAAACCCAGATTGAATGAGCACTCTTGACCTTCATGTTACCCTGCCTTCACAAGAAATTCAAAGGGCATTAACTCTTATTCATTCATTCACTCATTCATTCATCAAACATTACTGAGTACGCATTGTGTTTAGGTGCAGTGCTGGGCATGGAGGATACAGAAATGAGTGGGGTCCAGCACTTGATGCTTCTAAGGAAAATGGGAAAGCCATGTTGCTCAAGCCCTCTAGGATGTTCTTTATCCTGCTTAGTGGTTCTAAGGCTAACTGGGAACCCAAGGAGAGTGTTAGCTCTTGGAAGGATGTCCAGAGGGAAGTGTGGTCCAACTAGAGCTCTTATCTGTGGGAGGCAGACTGGTAGAAGTGAGGGTAGGAGTTAAGGCAAATCACTAAGGCTGGAGAGGAACAGATCCAAGGAAGAGAAGGAATAGCAGAAAGCAAAAGGCCTATGGTCCCAGGAATGGGTTCTGAAATAGGTAAATACCACCTGCCTCAAACCAACTGACCTCTAGTGCCCTACCAATATTATGATAAAGATAGGAATGCTGTTCTTCAATGTTTCCTTCCTTCTCTTTTTTCTTCCTTCTCTCTCTTCCGTTTGTATTTACTGAATCCTACTTTAGATTCTGTTAGAAACAATAGCCAAACTGTGGAAGGAGCCTCAGTGTCCATCGAAAGATGAATGGATAAAGATGTGGTCTATGTATACAATGTAATATTACTTAGCCATTAGAAACAACAAATACCCACCATTTGCTTCAACGTGGATGGAACTGGAAGGTATTATGCTGAGTGAAGTAAGTCAATCGGAGAAGGACAAACATTGTATGTTCTCATTCATTTGGGGAATATAAATAATAGTGAAAGGGAATATAAGGGAAGGGAGAAGAAATGTGTGGGAAATATCAGAAAGGGAGACAGAACATAAAGACTCCTAACTCTGGGAAATGAACTAGGGGTGGTGGAAGGGGAGGTGGGTGGGGGGTGAGGGTGAATGGGTGACGGGCACTGAGGGGGGCACTTGACGGGATGAGCACTGGGTGTTATTCTGTATGTTGGTAAATTGAACACCAATAAAAAATAAATTTATTATTAAAAAATAAAAAAAGATTCTGTTAGAAGATATCTATAGGTTTTGACTTTGTAGCCTTCTCAACCTCATACTCTCAAATCTTGAATTCATTGTCGATCATGTAGTGAGGACTTAATCAATGGATTGAGATGATTCTAGGCTATAGATTCAAACTGAAAGGAAGATCAAAGAGTATCTTCCTAAGATATTCCTTCACAGACATTCTGGTAGCTGATCCTCATCCAAGACTATCTCTCTCTCACATCATACAACTCCTAGGATGTTGATCACCTTGTAGGTAGTATAGATTTGCATGCTTACTAGGTTAAATAATAGTTTGTTCTCAGAGTAAGAGAGGGTCTCAAAATCTCTTAACCACTTATATCAGGATCAGCTAGTTAAAAATGAAGACTCCTGTGTTCCCATCTCAAACCAGCTGGTACAGAGTTATGGGGTTAAGCCTAGAAACCTGAATTTCTAGGGAGCTGGTGGGTGATTTTTCAGAAGTCTCTGAGGATCTCCAATGTAAATGAAGCTTCACTTCCTCCACAATCAGCCCCACAGAAGTAAATCCCAGTCGGGGGACATGGCGCTCTGTCTGTGTATATTTCCATGACAAAAAAGGGAATAACTAAAACAGGAAGTTGAGAATCAGAACATAACTCTCTATACAAAAACATGTGCCACAAATGTGACCTAAAATGTCATTCTCTGCTCAGGCTCATTAGTCATAGAAGATCATGGAAAATCATTCTCATTATGAGGGGCTGCTCATTAGTTGTAACTTCCCCCAGACACTTTGTGTGAGAGGCAAAGTGGGTGACCAACATGGAAATTCAGGGAAGCCGTGGTTCTGAGAATTCACTAGAGTAGACTCCACTGGGGCAGGAGGTGCTTTGCCTAAGATTGGCTAATCTGGGGGCGAGGGACATGGTTTTTAGGTGAGAGTTCAAGATTGATGTTACCTCCTTTCTTATTCTGGAAGTTGGGTATCTCTCCTTACTGTGTTGTCCTCGGGTACACTTGTATTTTACCTTGTAGGTGGCACTTTGTAGGCCTGACCAACCTTCTAACCAAAGGGATAAGAGCTCCTGCTACTAACCCGAGGTCCTGACAAGAGAATATGGGAATAGAAGCCCGTACCCACTCATTCTAAATACACTGCTGGGGGTAGATGAATGCTTGACCCTTTATCAATATTCTTATTACAAGGCACTAGACTGTGAGCTCCTAAAGGGCAAAGACTTGGCATTTTTATTCCTATACATTCATAAACGAGCACAAAACTGCTAACATCACCTCATATGGATGTGCAGATTTTATGCTGCATGGCTCTAGAAGACACCACTCACATTTTGATATCATGGACTTGAATATTTATTATGACAATGTTATGGTAATTGACAATAAAGTGACCTGTACTAAAAAAAAAAAAACCAACAATATTTCTAATGACTTTCTAGCTGATGAGAATAAAAAAGGAAGCGTTATGCTAATTCATTCCAAGGAACCACAAGTGGTTGGAGCAAAGAGTACAAGGAAAGGGAGTGAGGCAAGAGATGTGGCTCAGAGGAAAATAGGGGCCAAATCATGAAATTTATTAAGGCTATATATGCTAAATCCTGCTCTTTAACAGGAGGACAACATGGATTCCCTATGGACAATTTCAAACAGAGGGATAACGTGATTTGATTTGCCTCGTCCAATAGCTGCTTCTGGCATCTGGCTGAAGAACAGGTATTGGCACAATCTCTCAAGTGGTTTCCTTTTTTGCCTTTAATCCAATTGAGAGATGAGTGTCTAACAATTGTCAAGGAGATTTGAGGAAAGTGAATGGATTTAAGGTATAGTAAGAAGGTAGAGTTGATAGATTTTGGTGATTTATTGTGTGCAGAATGAAGGGGTAATTGTTGAGATGGTTTAACAAATTACTATTTTATTGTCATTGATGGATGTTTCTACTGATGGGTAGTAGATCTAGTTTTTAAAAAATATTTATTTATTTATTTATTTATTTATTTATTTATTTATTTAAGAGACAGAGAGAGAGAGTGGATGGAAGGGCAATTGGAGAGAATCTTCAAGCAGACTCCCCATTGAGAGCAGAACCTGGTGTGGGGCTTGAACCCATGACCCTGAGATCATGACCTAGGCTCAAACAAAGAGTTGGTTGCCCAACTCTCTGAGCCACCCAGGCGCCCCTGGCATCTCTATTGGCATCCACTCTATTGGTGGATGGCAATTTCATTCACTGACATAAGGAATAATAGAGGAGAAAGTGGCAGTTTTTGGGGAAAAGATGATAAGCTTTGCTTTTGACTAGTTGAATTTTGAGGTATGTATGAACTCCAGATAGAGGTGCTCAGTGGGCAGCTATCTATGCAGATCTGTTATTCAGGAGAGAAATTTTTTTTTTTTTATTGGTGCTCAATTTACTAACATACAGAATAACACCCAGTGCCCGTCACCCATTCACTCCCACCCCCCGCCCTCCTCCCCTTCTACCACCCCTAGTTCGTTTCCCAGAGTTAGCAGTCTTTACGTTCTGTCTCCCTTTCTGATATTTCCCACACATTTCTTCTTCAGGAGAGAAATTTGGAATGGAGATTTAAATTTTGGAGTCTCCAGCATAAAGGAGATAATTGAATCTGTGGGGTAAGTAAAATGGGGAGAAAGATTAGTTTAAAAGAGAAGATGGTCTAGGACAGAGGGATTTGGAGATGTGGAGGACACAGAAGAAGGTTGGAAGGAGAGGCCTGAAGAGGTAGAGAAAAGATTGGGAGACATGAAGTAGGGAAATCTAGAGAAGAAAGGGTTTCAAAGTGAGAATCAACAGTGTCAAACACTAGCAGTATATCAAGGCTGGTAAAGTTTGAAGTGTACATTGGATCTAGGAGCTAGGTGACTGTAGAGCAAAAGAGAAATAAAGGGTCTTCAGGAGTGAGTGGAAGGTGAGAACATGGAGTCAATGAGTAGAGACAATTTCTTTAATAGATTTGGCTGTGAAGGGGAGAGAGACAGATGGGTATAGCTAGAGGGAGACATGTGGCTAAGGGAAGAATTTTTCAAGATATGACAGGTTTAAACAGCTGAGAGGAAGGAGCTAACAGAGAAAGATGGGTTGGAAGGGGCAGAGAGAGGATGGGTTTGTAGGTAAGTGTGTGAGCTCTGGAGTAAGTCTGGGTGACTAAATTCCTGTTCTGCTCATTCTCTTGTGAGTACACTAAATGAAATTGTCATACTGAGGTTATTTTAAAAATTATATAGCAGAGTCATATGCTTTTTTCTTTTTTTATATTGTGCAATACCGGTTTTATTTATTTTTTATTATTTTTATTTTTTTGTATTTTTTTTTTTATTGGAGTTCGATTTCTTTCGATGATGCATCTGGGAGAAAAGAAAAGTGCCAAGGACCTTCCTCAGATTTAACAAGAAATCTTTTAAGCCTTTATGCCATTTAAAGATATGGAAATGTTTTTCAGCATTATTTCCAAGGTGATTGTTTTATTTATCTATCATTATGAAATAAGGCATCCTGGAACTTAGTAGCTTAAAAAAAAAAAAGGACAATCTTATTTTGCTTGTGATTCTGCAATTGAACAGGGCTCAGTCTTGTCTCTGATCCACCCAGCATCAGCTAAGGGAACTCAAAGGTAAAAGCTGGGGTCATCTGATGGCTCCTTCACTAACAGGTTTGGAGGTAAGACTGGCTCTCTGGTGGGACCGTAGTGGGGCTATTGGCCAAATTACCTTCATATGGCCTCTCCACACAGAGTGGGCTTCCCCACACATGATGACTCGGTTCCAAGAGTGAGTATCTTGAGAGAGAAAGAGAGCCAGGCAGAAGCTGAATAATTCCTGATGATCTGGCTTAAAAATCATTCAGCATAGCTTCTGCATTATTCTATTCATTAGAAGTGCATCACTAACATTGTCAACCTATATTGAAAAAGAGGGAAATTAGATTCCACCTCCTAATGAGAAATGTCTTAAAGAATGTGTGGGCAGGGATCCCTGGGTGGCGCAGCGGTTTAGCGCCTGCCTTTGGCCCAGGGCGCGATCCTGGAGACCCGGGATCGAATCCCACGTCGGGCTCCCGGTGCATGGAGCCTGCTTCTCCCTCTGCCTGTGTCTCTGCCTCTCTCTCTCTCTCTGTGACTATCATAAGTAAATAAATAAAAAAAAATTAAAAAAAAAAAAAGAATGTGTGGGCATATTTTAAAACCACCACAACAACACATTGCCAATTAAGACAAATTAAAGCTATAGGTTTTTTTTTTTTATCAGGATTAGTTTTACATAACTTCTAAACCCTGAAGTGTTTTATAAGACCTGCTTGTTCAAATAATACTTGCAAGGGCATATTTGTTTTAACTAAGAATAGAAAAGTTTGTGACAGTAATGAATATTCATACAGGTCTTCATAATGTGTAGAACAAAAGTGATAGTCTTGTGGCTGTTCTTGATTTAATGTTGCTTAAAATGGATTCTTTGAAGTAGTTTATGCTGCAGAACTGTATCTGTCCCCCTGAAGCTGTAAGGAAGAGGGGATACCTCCCATATTGCTGGGATTTTTTTTTGTTTGTTAGTTATGAGGACTAGCACTCTAGCGAGATTATTTGTATGATAAGCAAACAGCAGACACTTGGATTTAATTTTAACAGCAGAATGGAAGAATTTTAAAAAGGATTTTATTTAATGATAGTGGAATAAGGAACATAGAGTGTTTTTCTTCCACTTGATGTAAACTTGGGGAAATAAAGTGGGTGTATACTAATGTGAGCGCCTCATCATAGCCTCATAGCCTTCCCCCATTTGGGGGAAGATTGAGTAAGTTAATGCATGCCAAGCTCTTGGCATGAGGCCAGGCACACAGAGTGCTCACTCAATAGTTAAGAATGGTGGGTAATGTCAGAACCTTGAGGAGGATGAGTGGGTTGGTACCCAAAGCTAAAACATCCAGGAACTAGCCTTGAATAAGATCAAAGAAAAAGGAAAGGATGAAGAAAGTTTCAATGGGTTTTAATGTGGGCTGATGGGGAGTTGAGAAAGTATTTCTACCAGTTTCCATTATTTTGTTATAAAAAGGAAGAAGAAATTAGGTAGGAGATTGAAGAAAGTAAGGAAGATTTGAAATATTTTCTGTGGAGATGGGACAGCTAGAAAATTATAAGAAACAAGAAAAGGATGCTAAGCAACTATAAAGGACAGCTGGTTGGCTATCATGAAGGTGCAATGGTACAGATCTGCCATGTTCTCCCAAGCTTCTCGGCTCTGATGTAGAATCAGAATGAGGAGGCAGACATTGGACAGATCCAGAGCTTTGCCAAGTAGTGCAATGGGTGAGCAGAGGGCTGTACAGTGAGAGGAATATTGACAAAAGAATGGTCCAAGTAGGGGCTGGAAGGAAGTGAAGATAGGAGGAGATGATAGAACAAAGTTGAGTTGGTCAAAGGACTAGAGGTCTCTGGTGATTGAATAAGTAAGGAGTGGGAGGGATCCCTGGGTGGCGCAGCGGTTTAACGCTTGCTTTTGGCCCAGGGCGCGATCCTGGAGACCCGGGATCGAGTCCCACGTCGGGCTCCCGGTGCATGGAGCCTGCTTCTCCCTCTGCCTGTGTCTCTGCCCCTCTCTCTCTCTCTGTGTAACTATCATAAATTAAAAAAAAAAAAGTAAGCAGTGGGAAAGATGGAGAATGGGGGAACAGAGGGAGAGAGAAAGAGAAAGGAAGAAAGGAAAAACAGGCCATAAAGTCTGTCTTTTGTGGTCAGAGAGTAAGATGCTTGAACTTTTCAGAAGTGAAGAGGTTATGATAAATGATAAGTCATAGGGTATAGCAATGAGGGTGGGTGAAAAAGTGTAGAAGTGGAAGTCATTGAAAGTGAGAAAGTCAAAGGCCTGAGAGGTCATGGTGTGGGTCATCCAAATAATGTCAAGGTCCCTTGGGGTTTAGGGCAAAGAAAAGGACTTGGTTCCAGTACCAAATATTTAATAAATGGAGGGGAATGATAAGGAAGTCAGTGGCTGAAAGCTACAAAGAGAGGTACAAGATGGTATAAACTTCAAAAGGGCTGGGGTTTTCATTTGTTTGCTTTTGTTGGTTGTTCATTTAACAAAGGTTGCAGATGTCACAATCTGATGTCAGTGGAAAGGTGACCCAATGTTGGTCCCAACTTCCTGGCTCTGAAATATCTGGTGTAGGGGGGGCTTGGGTTCTTTCTCCTTGAGAAAGCTACAGGGAAAGCATGGTCCCTAGAGGACAGCCAGGGTTCAGTCAACACAAGAACTGGGGGAATATTTAGAAAAGAGAATGGAAAGAGAGTCATTCATTAAAAAAAAAAAAAAATAATGATCAAGCACCTGCTATGTGTGTGATACTCTTTTGGGCATTGGGATGTATCCATGGCACACATGGGTGGCTCAGTCATGTAAGTGTCAAACTCTTGATTTCAGCTCAGGCCATAATATGAGGTTCCCTGCTCAGTAGGAAGTCTGCTTGTCTCCCTCTTCCTCTGCCCCTCCTCCTTCAAATAAATAAATAAATAAATCTTAAAGAAAAGTAATTTATATTCCAGTAGCAAGAGACAGAGAGATAAACACTCGAGCAAATACATACACAATAAACTTTTGGATGATGGTACAGGCTGTGAAAGAGAAAAATAGGGCTATTAGCTGGAAAGTAGAGGGTGTGTGGAGGAAGTGGGAACTTATTTGTCACAAATTGTGTCCTTCAAAGGGAATGGAGGGTGCAGTGGGAGTTGTGTCGACAGTAAGCCAAGATAGATTTTATAGAATCAATGCTTATTAGAATAAATAATTTTGTTGAATAGCAGATGGAAGAAAGCACATTAGGGTTTGCAAACCATCACTGTGGGATGTGTGATTTTGCAAAATAACTGTGAGGGTTTTTGCAGCAATTCTTTCCCATCATAGCCCCCTGAGAAAGCTATGGCCACTGCATGACCTTTTCTATCTTTTTGACCCCAAGGCCAAGGACAGACACTTACAATTCCTGCCACAGGCCCCACAGGTCTCACAGGTCACTGAACTACTGGAAACCAGAGCAGACACTTACTGTGTGGGAATGGAGGCAACCTCTAGGGTAAGACAGTTTGCATGCCACTCAGGAAACAATGGTGTTCTTGAAGTTGAGCAAAGGGAAGTGGCTAGCACTTCAGACATGACATTCATTGAGGCTTAGAGGAGATGTTTTTACAGCAAAGAAAAGGAAGCTTTACTTTACCAGGGTTAGTAAATACAGGAAATTTACTTTCTTAATAGGTCTCTAAATAAGGTTAGAGGAAGACCAGGAACAATACCCAGTGGAAAGAGCTAACTGACTGATAATGAGGACTAGGATTTAGGGGAGGAAGCTTCCTCAGTGCAGGTGGCCCCAAGAACAGCCCTGGGCTCTTGTGATCCTCTCTGATGCCCTGATTGGCTGGGGTGCTAGGAATGCCACTTGAGCCCAGATGGTTGCCCGCTTGCCCGATTTTCCTTTATCAGGAATCCTATAGTCTTGTATGTCCTCATGCTCTATTCACTTGAGATAATGAAGAAGTCACTTGAGGTAATGAAGAAGACGTATTTTTCTAACTATGGTTAAAGCCCTTCCCTTTAAAAGTAAGTAAATCGATATTGATTCACTTGTTACTAGCCTTTGAGCTTTTACTATATTCAAGATAATTGTAGTAGAAAACAGAGACTCAAAGATAAAAACGTGATAGTTCATAATGCAGTAGGGAGAACCAATTGTCTTTAAAAATGACATTACAAACTACTCTGTGCTGAAGCACTGGTTTATCCTGCACTCTGCACTCTCTTTTAGGCCTCTCTCAGGCTTCGACTATTGCTTACAGATTTTTATCTTTAGAGCAGTCTCCTCTTCTAACTTCCAGGTGTGTGGGTCCATCTGCCAACTAGACACCCCCACCTTGGGTGGCCCATTTACATCGCTAACACAATGCCACTGAGCTCATTTAACCCCACTACCTTCAGAAACAATCTGCTCCCTCTGCTTCATGTATCTCTATTCTTAGTAAATGATTGTACTGTCTTCTCAGTTACCGAAGCCCCCAAATAAGAACATCCTTGCTCTCTGTTGTCCCTCTACTTTCACGTGTTGCATCCACATTCAGTAGTCACTCAGTCTTAGTGAATTGATCTCCTAAGTATTTCTAGGTACTTCCATCCATCCTGATAGCCAGCACCATAGTTCAGACCCTTGTCTCCTCATCTGTGGTGCTAAGGTAGGTGACTTCCCCACCAGCAGCCTTACCACAGTTTTGCCTTGTCCTAAACTTTGGTCCAGACTGCTACATCTGGGTGGTCTTATGCCTTTTCTTCCAAGGTTCCCATATGATTTTAGCACAGACAAGATACTTCACGTTTGGGGCTCAGCCAATCCTCAGGTCATCTCCCAGCTGCCGTCACAGTTCCCCACACACACAGCACAGTGTAGCCATCAGGAACCTCTTGCAGCCCCCACCCCAACCCCCAGGATGCTCTTTCTCACATCCAAGGTCTGTCCTTGCACAGACTGATCTTTCTGTTTGGAAAATTATTCCTCTTTAGCTTCCCTGGCTAATTTTACTCATACTTTGGAGCTCAACTAAGGACTCAGGCCCTCAGGGAAACTGTGTCACCCTGTGGCCACAAGGTGTATCTCTTTTCTATGGTCTCTATGGTCTTTTGAGACCCTGGATCAACCCTGTCATAGCACTTGCCAAACTACATTTTAATTGTGAACCTCTGATTAATCTATAAGCAACCTCTGGGCAAAGGCTGTGCCCTATATATTTTTGTATCTCAATGAGAGTCTTGTAGGAAGTGCTTAGTAAATGTGCGATAAATGAGTAAGTGAAAGAAATGAAAAATGAATGAAAGGAAGGATAAGGGGAAGATGGAGAGAGAGAGAAGGAGGGAGAAAGGTAGAGAGAGAGAGAGAGGTAGAGAGTGCATGAGAATGGAGAAGAACAGGAACTAAACCATACTAGAAATAGGCAGTAAAGGCTTCAAGGAAGAGGTGATATTTGAGCCAATGTTGAGGTAGAAGTAGGAGTTAGCCAGACAGAATCAGGGCAAGAGGATTTTTACACATAGTTGAGAATACACGCAGGCACAGAGATAAGGAAGATGGAGAGATGTTGGTTTATTTTTCAGGATTCAGTTGCAGGTGACAGGAAATTAATACAGCTGATTTAATAGGGAAATGTTTTCGTATCAAGAACTGTACGCTTACAGAATCAACGGAATGAATAGGGGAATGAGCTTTACGCTGGACATTCAGAAATAATCTCTGGAGGATGGCTTGCTGAGGGAGCCATCATCTCTGCCTCAATTTGGGAGATGCTGTCACAAATTCTGGCTCCAGCTTCACACCACCAGAGCCCAGTGCAAAATCAGGAAGTGGTTGCCGTGGCTGTTGGCTCCAAGAACATGTAGCCTCACCCAGATCTGGGGACCTGAAGCATGCCATGCTTGCTAAAATCTGCAGGGAAGAAATGGGTGGCTCTCCCCAAATAATGCATTCCAAATTCAAGTCTCCCATGGATGTGTCTGATTGGCAGAACTAAAGTCACATCTGGAACCTTCACTGCAACAGAGTCTGCAAAATGTGGTTCTCTGCTTTTTGAGAAGCAAAAGGTGGTGCAAATACAGCTGGAAAGCCACTATAATTAGGCAGAGGAGCCAAGCTACCATATGCACTGCCTCCTCCCACCTCGGTAGAGCCACAGTCACCAGAAATGGCCCGTATTATGTGGGAGAGATGAGCCCAGGCTGTCTTCAGGGTCACTCCTCCTGCTCCCCTGCCATTCTGCTCAACAATGCAGGCAGGGTCTGTTGGGTCTCAGGGTCAATCCTCTCTGCTGAAGCCTATGCTCCTTCTCTGGATTCCCACCTTACAGCTCACAGTCCAACTTAGAACCACCATGTGTGGGATTAGTGCTCATGTCATGGCTGACCGACAATGATAGATGTGGTATTCCCCTAGGGGGGAGTGTGGTGGGCGGAGCATGGGCCCAGGGGAGGGGTGTGGGCAGAAGGTCTTGTTCCACAGTGAGCTTTACTCCTCAATAGCTCTGTGGACTTAGACAAATTACCTCAATGTTCTCTATCACATTCAGTGCTTCATGTCCTCAACATGCTCAACATGAGGGATTAGGATAACAGCTGCCACCATTGCTGTGAGTAACTTGGTGCTGTTTCTTTGAATCAGTCCCTCAAATTCAAAGTCCTCACGGGGAGCATCCACTGGCCCGTCTTTGAACATATTCCCACACCCTCCTTACTGTCTAGGGAACAAGAGAGGAGTAGTTGGTTCTTTCCAGTTCTGAAATGGAACGCAGAGAGCGCTACTTCCTACCAAGACCAGTGGGGTATTTATCCCCTCATGGGTAGCATGTTTAGTTGGTGAATAGAAAATTTAAAAGCCACTACGCTATGGATATATTTTTATTTTTTTAATTAAAAAATTTTAAAAACATTTTCTTTATTTATTCATGAGAGACGGGGGGGCAGGTGCAGGCGGTGGCAGAGACACAGGCAGAGGGAGGGAGAAGCAGGCTCCATGCAGGGAGCCTGATGTGGGACTCCATCTTGGGGCTCCAGGATCATGCCCTGGGCCGAAGGCAGACGCTACACTGTTGAGCCACCCAGGGATCCCCTGGACATATTTTTAAAATAGAAATTATCCATTTTAGCCTCCTTCTGAATATTAACACCCTTGACATCACAAGTTTTGTATTCTAGCTATATTTGTTTCTGTTACATCTTAAACACAATAACACTACTGAAATATGAAAATATATTCTGGTATCTGATCTTGTCTCATATACCACCAGTGATAGCCATCACACACTTGTTGAACACATGTGCACATGGCACATGAAGTGTTATAATATTAGTGTCACAAGCCTGTCATGGTTGGCAGATCCATGCTTGTCAGCCAGAGACAAGGAATAGAAATGGACTTAGTTTTTTTTTTAATTTTATTTACTTATTTATTTTAAAGAAATAAAGAGAGATTGTGAACAGTAGGGAGGGCCAGAGGGGTAGGGAGAGAGTCTCAAGCAGACTCCATGCTGAAGGTGGAGCCTGATGTAGAGCTTGATCTCACAACCTCAAGATCACAACCTGAACAGAATTAAAGAGTTGGACACTCAACCACCTGAGCCACCCAGGTGCCTCTGGACTCAGACTAGTTTAAATAGAAAAATAGTTTATTGAAAAATATTATCAAGTGGTTCCCAGAATCCATGGGAAGGCTGCAGAGCTGGCTCAGAAAACAGGCAGAAATAAGAGCCAAGAAAGGGTAGAGAGAAAGGCTGCTCCCAGGGGAAGGGGCATTGTGCTGTAGCTTTCTGTTCTTTCTTAAACACTGGCAAACTGGAGAGTATTTTGTGGTTAGACACATTTACATTCACACAACAGGTGCTAGTTGAGTCCTGTGCCCAGAGAAGCAGGGAATGACAAGATGTGGTATCAGGACACAAGTATGTTGGACCAAGTGCTGGACACTGGGAGGCACAGAAGGAGTGTGTCCTGGTATTTATTAAACGTATGAAGATGGTCTACTGGTAGACCCCATCATCGAAATGGAGCAACCAAGCCTGAGAATTAAGGCACTTGCCTTAGTAAGCAACACAGACAAGATTCCAATTCAGAGCCTCCCAACTGAAAGTCGTGTTTGTGAACACTATGCATTTCTTCTCCTCCTTTGGAGATTGTGTTTAGGAATCTCAAATGATCCAGGATGTAGATGCCACAGGGAAGATTCAAAGAACCTGTGAGGAGTTAGAGATAGCAAGCAGCTGGGAAATCTGGAAGGTTTCATGAAGGAAGCAGTGTTCCACATGGGCCTTGTGAGCTCACCAGGGTATCAGCAGGTGAATATGTGTAGGAAGGAGGATGTGGCAGTTTGAAGGCATGAAACAAGCCAAGTGAACCAGAAAGGTGGAGGGGGGTTAGTTCTAGAGACAGTGAAGGGTCCATGTGACAGCTATGGGAATGCATGGAGGGCAAAGGAGCAGGTGGGGACCTCCTCTGGGGAACCTGCTATAACCTGGATGGGCATAAAGAGTGAAACAGTTTCCTTCCACAGGCAAGGGAGGCATTTTTATTTTTTTAATTAATTACCATTATTTATTAAGTATGTGGGCCTATTGATTTAGAGAATTTTTTGTTTTATTTTGTTTTGTTTCTTTCTTTCTTTCTCTCTTTTTTTTTTTTTTTTAGTTTCAGAGGTAGAGTTTAGTGATTCATCAGTTGCAAATAACACCTAGTGATCATCACATCATGTGCCCTCCTTAATGTCCATCACTCAGTTACCCCACTCCCCACCCCCCTCCCCTCCAGTAACTTTCAGTTTGTTTCCTATAGTTATGAGTCTCTTATGGTTTGTCTCCTTCTCTGATTTCATCTTACTTTATTTTTCCTTCCCTTCCCCTATATTCATCTGTTTTGTTTCTTAAATTCCACATACGAGTGAAATCATATGATACTTGACTTTCTCTGACTGACTTACTTTGCTTAGCATAATACCCTCTAGTTCCATCCACGTCATTGTAAATGGTTAGATTTCGTTTTTTCTGATGGCTGAGTTTGCATTCCCACCAGCAGTGTAAGAGAGTTCCCCTTTATCTGCATCCTTGCCAACATTTGCTATTTCCTGAGTTGTTAATTTTAGCTATTCTGACTGGTGTGAAGTGGTAGCTCATTTCAGTTTTGATTTGTATTAAGGGGGGGGCATTTTCAGATTGAGAGTGAGTTGGGGGCAGGCGGCCTGATATGCTCGATGATCAGAGCTATGATTTAAAACCGATATCTGTAGACCTTTCTTTTGAACAACTGATGCCAAATTTTTTTGCATTTATTTATTTATTTATTTATTTATTTATTTATTTATTTATTTATTTATAAATTTATTTTTTGTTGGTGTTCAATTTGCCAACATATAGAATAACACCTGGCACTGAGGTGGGCACTTGACAGGATGAGCACTAGGTGTTATTCTATAAATTTTTTTAATTCAGGAAAGCAGCTTTGAATTTTGACAAGGACTTTAATGAAAAGAACAAATTATGTCCCCATTACCTCATAAAATCATTGTTTATTCTGTGTGCCCCTCCCAAAAGATATGATCTCAGAGGAAAGGTCAGTCTTTTTTTTTTTTTTTTTTTTTAAAAAAAAAAAAAGGAGAATTGTCAACAGTACTTCAATACACTTAAATATCAAGGTCTCTCACTTTCCTCATTTTATTTAGCCCATTATTATACTAGCACAGGCCTAAGGACCAACATGTAGAAACCACAGCTCTGAAAGATCTGGTCATGTATAGAAGGCAGACTGATGCTGCAAAAGGTCACAGGCAGAGCAAAGATTTCTGATCTTAAGGGCTATTGCAGTACTTTGAACACGCAGTTCTAATTAAGAGCAGGGGAGGCCTGTGGGCATGGGAAGGAGAGGTCAGATGTGAGAGATACTGGATGGAGATGCACAGCACTTTTGCTGTGTTCTGTCCTCTGATGACCACGGATGACATGACTAATTGAGAAGATCACTCTTTCTTAAGGGATCCAAGACACAGTCTCACAGTCCTTAGTACCATACTCCAGGCAGCCTGCACCAGTAGATCAGAGGGGACACGTGACCCCAAACATCTTTGCTATTACTATATTGGGTGATTTCCTGTGAAAGGAGATGGGGATGGGGATGGAGACGGGGTCACTAATATTCCTGATGATTCTGGCCCAGGATTCTGGAAGAAGTGTGGTAGGTAGATTTCTGGCCCCCAAACATGTCCACATCAATGTATACAGAATGCCCAGAACCTGCCAACATGTTATTTTACTTTTCCATGTTACTTTACATGGAAAAAGGGATTTTATAGATGGAATTAAGGATCTCAAAATGGTAAGAAAAATGATCCTGGATTTTCCTGGCAGACTCAATGTAACCTCAAGGATATTTATAATAGAAAAGCAAGAGTGTAAATCAGAGAAGAGATGGCAACAGAAAAAGAGGTCAAGGAGATGAAGTCACAAGCCAAGGAATATGGGCAGCCTCTAGAAGCAGGAAAAGACCAGGAAAAGGACATCCCCCCTCAGAGTCTCTAGAAGGAACACAGCCATACTGCCACCTTGATTTTCTCCCAGTAACACCTGTGTCAGGCTTCTAACCTGCAGAACTATAAGATAACAAATCTGTGTTTTTAGAGAGAGAGAGGCAGAGACACAGGCAGAAAGAGAAGCAGGCTCCACGCAGGGAGCCCGATGTGGGACTCAATCCCAGGACTCCAGAATCACACCCTGGGCTGAAGACAGGCGCTTACTGCTGAGCCATTTCAGGCATCCCTGAAATTTAGTAGTTTGAAGGGTGGAGTGGGAAGCTAATGTACTCTCCTTGGGGCATTCTAGATGTCATGTGTAAGGTGCATATTATTGGGGATATGTCCATCCAACAGCTGGAACTTCAGGGACAGAAAGGAAGGAACAACAATATTTTAAAAGGAGGAGAAATGCATAATAACCGTTTTTTTGTTGGGTACCTACAAGGTTTCTGGTTCTTTCACCAAGTTATTTTATTGAATCATTATTACATCTGGAAGGTAAGTTTTTTTGTTTGTTTTGTTTTTTTGAAGGTAAGTTTTTTAAAACGTATTTTCACAAATAAGGGGCCCAGGTAAATGGCCAAGGATTAGGAGATGTGCTAAAGGTTACCCAGCTAATAACAGGACTCATATCTGGGTCCAATCTAATTCTAGACAGTGTCACTTTTACCATTATGGTTCTACTGCAGTTCTGGAGGAGGAAATCAGGGCAATTTCTTATCCATGTCCTGATTCTTCTCAGGAACACAGAAAATGAGGTCACCAAATAGGTAGCATCAGGGTTAAAGGGCCACTTTGAGAGGTTAGAAGTAAATAAAGTTTAGAGCAATGGTAGTAGGAGGGGTGACAAATTTTTGGTAACCTGGAGAGGATGCTTCTCAGAAGGAAAGTTTCTTCACGTTGTGGGGTCACTGACTCCAAGACCAGTGGGTGTCATGGATGATGACAGCAGTGATTCACTGTCTGTTGGCCCAGCAGAGGGATAGGGCAGGAGACTAGGCAGTGGCCAGGGATCTGAGTCCTCTGCCTCTACAGTACTTTATTCCTAGACTTCCTCACTGTGGGGGCAGGAGGAGGTGCGTGAAGGGATTTCCCCAATGTCTGAAGGTTCCAAAGGGACAGGAGAAGCAACTTCTAATTTCTAGATCTACAGTTGGATTCCTGTTGGCTCAAGGAGCTGGAGCCTTCTGTACTTCATATACCTTCCCCAGCCCATGTAGTGTGGCACTGGGCTTGGACCCAGAAGACTTTGGTCTTATTCTACTCCAGGGATTCATAAACCTGAGTACATAGCTACCATTTATGGAGCACTTAACATGTGCCAATAGCCGCACAAAGCAGGTTTTCTCTGACCCTATTATTCTGATAAGGATCAGAAGTTCAGAAAGATTCAGTAACTTGTCCAAGGTCACAGAGCTAGTAAAAGGTGTGGCAAAAACTTTAAACCAGTTTTATCCAACTCCAAATCCCATACATGACACATTTTGCTATGAATTAAACTCCTGGTCACAATGGGGAAACAGATAACTGCAGTTTACCATAACACAGTGTAGTAATGTGGAGCTAAAAAGAAGTGTATGGATGGCCAGGGAAGAACCCCTACTACTGAGAGGGAGATGTAACAGGGAGGCTTCTCGAAGGAGGTGACCTCAGAGCTCAGAGGTGAATGAGTTTCTGGCCAGTAGAAGGGTAGAGCAAGAAACAGGCAAAGATGTGAAGATAGTGGCCGTGTTTGGGAAGAATGTGTAGTCTGGCAATGAAGATGATGAGTCAAGAATGTATGACATCAGGGATACTGTTGACATGGATGAAGACGGGAGGTTCTATAAAAAGAAAACCCTCAACACTTCCAGCTAAGTCCTAAAGCCATGCTGCTTATACATTGTCCCTCAGGAGAACCAAGGAGGTGAACATTTGGGCCTGCTTATCATTCTGTTCAGTAATAATTATGTTGTTCATTAAGTACGTGTCAGGGTAACATTTTTGGTGAGATTTGTTTGATCAGGATATAAACTCTGTGCATGTAGTCACAGGTTTCTCAGTTTGTTGCTCATACACTAAGGTCATCTGATCATGAGGCACAGCCAGCTGCTCAGACTTCTTTAAAATACAGGGAAATTGGCATCTAGTTGCACATCCTCTGAGAACTGTGCACCTCCAAAATCTCCATGCTTTTTCTGAGCCTCAGTTGGGTGAAATGACACTACCAGTGTGCAATAAACATATTTTGTGTTTGCTATTTGGTCTCTAAAATTAAACATCTCAAAGAGCTGCATCATTTTCCATAAATATGGCATTATTAATTAATTTCCCTTTTCTACACATTGAAGTTTCTTCTAATGTTTCACTATTTTCATCATGAAATAACCCATGTGGTTTTCATTCTTTGGATGATTTTCTATTGAAAAACTCCCTGAAATGGGATTAATGGATCAAAGATTGATAATGTTTTTATGGCTTTTGGTACATGTTACACAATCACTTTCTGAAAAGTTTAGAACAATAGCCCATTGCTGGCATCAAGTTTCTGTGCAACCTCATCAGTGTTGGGAGGTGTGCTTTTCCTAATTTTCACTAATTCATTAGGTATAAATGCCTTTTTTTAAACTATGGCTATCTCTGACTGGGAGCTCGATCTGACAACCCTGAGATCATGACCTGAGCTGAATCCAAGAGTTAGATGCTTTACTGACTGAGCCACCCAGGTGCCCTCAGAGTAGTGATTTTTAAATTGTTTTTAGATTATACATCTTTTTGCGATATGGGTCCTTACTTCTGAAATGAACCTGACCTATTGCATAAAATTTAAATGAGTTCGTGGACCTACTCAGGCCTATACACAGACACCTCTCAGGTTAAGATCCTTTGTTCTATAATAAGCACTTTAATTAAAATGTTCATTTGATTATTACTCATTCTTGCCTGTCTTAGCAAAAAGCTGCATTATTATATTTTGTGTTAGAAGTCTAACGTTATGAATAATTCAGTGTATTTCTTTTCCTTTTTTCCCCCCCCAGTGTTTTGAGCCTATCACTGGGTGGACTTCAGAGTCCCAGAGGGAATTTGACTTCATGACTTAGACCTCCAACTTCAGTATGACATGATCCGAGTTACATAGGAACCTGAGTCTGAAATACAACTAACAGATTGAGGCCCCTAAGACTTCAGATTTATCAGATTCAGAATTTTAAATAACCATGTTTGAAATATTTAAAACAAAAAAAAAAAACTGAATCAAAATGTGAGCAAGAGAGAAAAATAACAAATAACCTGGCAGTTTGGGGAAAGAACTAAATTGAGTTTTTAGAAATCATAATTATCTTTAAAGTGCTGAGAGAAAATTAACTGTTAATACAGAATGTATACCAATGAAAACTATCTATTAAAAAAAGGATGCAATAAGGATATTTACAGGTAAATAATAAATAAGCTTACCACCACCAAGCCTTCATGAAAAGAGTAAAGAGTGTTTTAAAAAGAAGGAAAATGAGTCCAGAAAGAAGGTATATTAGTTTTTCATTAGTTGCTGTAACAAATTGCCGCTAATGTACTGCCTCAGAACAACACAAAATTATCTTCCATTTGTGCAGGTCAGGATTCAGATCCAAGTCTCACTGGGTTAGACTAAATGTATCAGTCCACAGGGCTGCTGGAGGTTCTAGGAGACAAACTACTTCCTTGCTTTTACTACCTTCTAAAAGCTTCCCGCATTCCTTGGCTGGTGGTCCCTTTCTCCATCTTTAGAGCCAGTAACAGGTGTTGGGTCCTTATCACATCATATCACTCTAACTCCTCTTTTGTTTCCCTCTTCTACTTTGAAGGACCCTTGTAGGTAGGTACATAGAGCCCACCCAGATAATCCAGAATAATCTCCCTATTCTAAGGTCAGCTGATTAGCAACTTGCATTCCATCTGTAACCCTAATTCCTCTTTATCCTGTAACATAACACATTCATAGGTCCCAGAGAATAGGAGGTAGACAGCTTTGGGAAGCCCAGGAGATCTGGGCTACTAGTAAGAATGGTGAGCCAAGAAACCAGTGTAAACATGTGGGAAAATAAACAAGCCTTGTCTTGTCTATTTAAAAAAAAAAAAGATTGGGAGGGGGGGCAGCCCAGGTGGCTCAGCGGTTTAGTGCTGCCTTCGGCCCAGGGTGTGATCCTGGATATCCGGGATCGGGCTCCCAGCATGAAGCCTGCTTCTCCCACTGCCTGTGTCTCTGCCTCTGTGTGTGTGTGTGTCTCTCTCATGAATAAATAAATAAAATCTTAAAAAAAATGTGGGGTTAGTGACAGAGTAAAACTACAATGCCATAGAACAATAACATAGAGGTTGAGGAGGAGATGACTGAAGTTTAAAATGCTTATAGATCCATGTATTTGGGGGTAAGGATGTGTAGATATTTATTACCTTTAGACCCTGTAAAGTAAAACATTTGTGGTAAAATTTTAATAGCAGTCACTGACAAGAGAGGAGAGATAAGCACTGCAAGAGAGCTAAAATAGAAACGAAAATGTAAGTAATAAAGCAAGTCCAAATATATTAAAGATTACCAAAAAAGGGATGTGAACTAGGCTTCCTAGCTGAAAGACAGATTGCCAGATTAGATTTTAAAATCTGGTTTGGTGATGTGTCCAAGACACATGCCTAAAATATTAAACATAAAAGCTCTAAGTACAAGGATGAAAGAATATAGCCAGGCTCTAACTAAAAGACAGCTGGGTCACTCTAAATGTTGGAGCAGAATCTCACTGAGAGAGGACCAACAGGAAGGGGCTGGCCACAGCAGAGCAACCAGCTCTTTTTTTTGCCACAAATATAGGGCATTTATGAACTTGTATGGCTGCAAAAATATGATAATAAAAAACTTCAACACACATGAAATTTTGGATGAGTCATCGCTATCAGCTGACATGCTATGTCTATGTCACTCTACAGAAAGCTTTGCCTGTGTTATCAAGGTGCTAACATTATTCCCATTTCACAGATGGAGAAAACTTCCCATTACAGGCAGAGATTATATTTGGGCCATGCCTTGGTTTCTCTTGGGCTCTACTCCCTCCTAATTGAGCCCACACCTCACCTGGAGATCTTTTTCACATCACCCATCATAGGACAAGCAGGTGGTGTCCCTTTACCAAAGGACAACAGTCATCCTCAAGTGTGTTTAGATTGATCTGGAAGGAGGCTTCTCTGGTCGCACATGAATCAAGAGGCTATGCAGTATGTCTGATCCCAGATCAACCACTGCATGCACATATGCATCCACAGCCTTCTCTTGGCCTGGCAGCAATGCCCACACTCAGATCCTGGGTCCTATTCTGGATTCTTTGAGGAAACTGTCTTCTGGGTCTTATAGGAAGACCTCTTCTCTCTTCCCCTTTGTCCTCACCCCAGGGTTTCTTTCTGGGATGTGGCTTGCAAATCTTGCCTCCATAGCCTACAACTGTCTTTAACCACCCACATCAGACCCCTAGCAAATTAACCCCAGAAAGGTTCTCAGAGCAATACCCAAATTAAAGAAACAGGTCTTGCTGCACGAGGCAAACATTTTCACTCTCTTCCACAGTTTGCACTTTGGGGCAGAGACAGGTTCATATGCTGGCCAGCCTATAAAGCTCCCAGTACTTCTGTGGCATTGGAACAAGCTCCTTACCTGGTAGGTGTGCTGGAGAAGCCAAGTTCCCACCCCTTCCTGGCTCTGTGTCCTTAACAAGTTACCCTTCACCTTTGGACCTCTGATGGTCAGTTGTCAAAAGCCTCTGGTTATTGAAGGGATGAAAATATAATCTATATAAATAAAGCACCCAGCACAGGTGCACATTTGACAAATGTTTCTTCCTTCCTACCTCTCTCAGGAAGTCCATATCCTCTTGGATGGGCCAGCTCTTGTTTCCGTTGTGTCATCAGATAACAGGCTAGGGCCCTGTTGGACATGGATTCTGGGAATCAATTTTTGGCCTCAATTCTGTCTACAGACTTCTTTGTCATCTACCTCCATCCAACCATTTGCCAAATGGAGGTGTTTGCATTTGCCCTCTGCCAGTTGAAGTACCCAAAAGGTTTACATTTCTGGCCATGCTTAGAGGTTTGGGGATGATCTTATGACTGCCATTTCTTAGATCACATATTGTTCTTCATGTGTAATAAGAATTCCATCTAATATTTGTCTAGGGGTTAGCAGTTCATAAAGCACACTCAGCAAAAGGTAGATCAAGTATTAGAATCCTCATTTTAGAGCTGGGAAAATTGCATCCAAGAGAGAAATAAAGACTTCTCTGGGAAGCAGTCAGTGGCTAGATGGGAAGTGAAGGTGTTCTGTGCCGAGGTTTCCTCACTACACATCCAGTGCTTTGCTGGTGAAGCAGATGTTATTGTAAAGCAGACTCTGAGCCAAACAACACTGGGCCTCAGTTTTCTCATCTGCAAAGTGAAGATAATAGTAACACAGTCTGAAACTATCGTGAAAGTTCAGGGATATAGTCCTTATGGTAGCATGGCAGCTGGCACTGGGCGCTGCTGCTGTAGATGCTGGTGTGTGCTGCCCAGACCTGCCCCCCCGCCGCCCCATGAGAATGGCCTACACCTGAAGAAGTTGTGGCTGCTCTCCAAGGGAAACCTACATCCAATGGCCAATCAGTGTGGGATGTGGAGACCTGGCTCACTTTCCAGGTCCACCCTAGCTCCAGAGGGATGGGGGATATCCTAGGGATGGGCTAGTGTTGTGACTGAATGGCACTTCAGCTCCTTCTGCTCACTCCTCCTTTCTTCACACCATGCAGGGGTAGATCCTGAGCTGACTTTCCAGTCAGTGCCCTGTGTGCTAGTCTTTGTATCATGCTGGGCTCTGTGCGCATGTCTGAAAACCATCCTCAATCAGGTGTGAACCACAAAGGGGAGTGGGTTTGCATGGAACCATCCACACAAAGCCCTCTTCCCAGGGTAGCAGAGAGGCTGGCCTGGTCAGGTGTGCACCCCGTGTCCTTACAACAGACTAGGACGGGCAAGTTCTGGGTTCTAAGTCCATGACCCTGGCCTCCAGCCCTGGGATCCAGACAGCTGGGGAAGCCTTTAGGTCTGAGCAACCCCAGACTCTGGGTTGTTCTGTTCCTGGGCACAGCCTTCTTTCCCCAGTGATGCAATTCTTTGCAACAGACCACAGGTCAATCGTGTTCCTGTTACCGAGCACAGAGAGGCTTGTGGCTCGGTCTCTCCAGGAATTCTGACGCACCGCAAGACACTGTGGTTGGAATGCTTCTTTCCTCATAAAAGCCCCTGGCTTCAGAAAAGGAAGCTTTCTCAGGTGACTAACACTTGAGGTAGGGCTTCCCAGGACCCAGACACTCTGTTACATGAAACAACCTACAGAGATCCACTTTAGCTCAAATTATTTTGAGGGGGTGGGAATAGGACCCCATATTTACCATCAGGTCCCCCATCTTCTCCTCCCCCAGGTAAGCATACAGGGTAAAGGTAAAATGCAAATTGAACACTTGCTAGCCTATTCCTCTCTTGCCTCCAGACTGGCACCCCAAGTCTTCCCTGTCACAAGTTCTTGAGCCACTAATGCTGCCCCAGATCTAGAGCCCATGATGATATAGATGGGTAAGGGCCTGGAGGCCAGAGGCTCCAACTCTGTAGGCTGCTCCTGCTGCTTTTCCCTGCAAGCACTATACTTCAGCTCTGCTTTGCCTAACCCCCCATTTCACTTTGGAGCTTCTCTTCCTTCCTCCTTCCCTACCTGTCCCATCTTGCTCCCCTGGCTGCTCCTCCAAGCCTGTGTAGGGTGCCCCTGGTCTATGCTCCCATAAAACCCTGTGCTTCCCTTATCCACGCACATGTTACCCTGTGATGTAGTTTTCTAAGGGTGTGAAGATTAAGTCCATGAGGACAAGGACACACCTGCCCTGCTTACCTCTGTCCCCTCAGGATCTGACATTTAGCACCTGGCAGTGGTGGGGGTTGGGGGAGAGGCATAAATTTTTGTGGAGTGAATGTACACTGGGCTTTGTTACAATTGTTAGCTGTTGTCACAAGGGATGAAACGCCACCCTGAGCCGGCTGACAGCATCTACCATGTGGCTGCTGTGAAAGTCAGAGGAACCGCTGTGTTCCTGAGATCAGCTTGAACAAAACCAGGAGGATTCAGATTATTCTGACTCAGGTCCCACATCCCATGCACTGTGGCTGAGGATGTGGTAAGGTGGCAGGGCTAAGAAAAGCAGGGGCAGCTCACTAGCATGAGGCAAGGAGCCTGACAGAGAAAACCTCAGGCCCTACTGAGCTGTGGATCATGAGGAGGAGCTTTGTGAAGGGCAGTGTACCGCGCAGAGCTGGGGAATGGCCTCCCAGTTGTCAGCCTGTGCCTTGCTCGAGTCTGTGCCTTTGCATTTTCATTTTGGTGGACTTCTCAGTTCCCTTCCGTCTTGCTTGTTGGCCTTTACAGGATTGTTTAATTGAAGGTTTTGGTTGCAGGAGACAGACATGCTTGAGCTAGCTTCCACCATAATGGGGAGTTGGTGAGACAGGGCCCTGTGATAGGATGTGCAGTCAGACCTCATGAGAGACTGCCTGGGAACAGGGGGGTTATGAGACGGGAAGCCAGTCGTAATTATCTGTCAGGCAAAGGCCTCTGCTTTCTCACTTCTGCATCTCTCTGCTTTGTTCTTCCCTCCCCTCAGAGGGGCTTTCTCTGCCTCTCTGCAGCAAGTGGCCACTCTAAAGGTAATGGATTTTGAAGTCCTTGGTTTGAGAGTGTTTCCACATGGCCTAGCCTCTCTTCATTCTAGTTCCCCCTCCTGGCAGTCAGTTGGTTGGAAGCAGCTGCCCACCAGAGGTCCTGTCAGCCATGGCCTGGGGACAAAGTCAGGTACATTTCTATACGACTGGCCCTGAGAGTTGTGATGGTGATGACAGGGTAGTTCCCAGAAGAGTAGATCTTGGGGTTAAGGAGAATCTGCATATCTTAACCGTAATTGATGTGAACTTGTATATTTCAATGTGTGACTACTTTTGAATGTCATGTTGGGAGTCTTACTCTTTTATACAGATGTATGAGTAAGTGTGTGTGTGTGTGTGTGTGTGTGTGTGAGAGAGAGAGAGAGAGAGAGAGAGAGAGAGAGGTACTGTATACATGAGCGGTGGCTTCCCATGTATTCCTTTACTCATTTGTCTGTGTGGCAGGTTCTGTGCCGTGAGTCAGGGATGAAATGATAAACAGAGCAATCTTTGCTGTGACATGCCAGGGCACACAGAGGATCACACAAATGAAGTGTCTGACCTGAGGTCTCAAGGGTGAGGATAGTCTGCTAGTTCCACACAGAGGACGAGCCTATGTCAAAATCCTGAGGCAGGAGGAAGAGGTGCTATTGAGAAATCAAGAGACTTGTGTAGCTAGAATTCAGAGGAAAAAGGAGATTGTTTTGCAAGTCGAGCCTGAAGTCTGGTTGTGTAGACTCTTAGAAACCCTGCAAGGACTAACATTTATCTAAGACCCTGGGGAACAGCTCATTGCTGTCTCTTTTCACAACTCAGATCCATGGCTCTGGCCTCATGGACCTAAACTAGCAGGAAGCAGGATGCCCCCTCCATGCCTCTTGCCCAGGATTGTGGTGAGGGGATTCTCTGATGCTCGTAGGCTTCCCACAGTGCACAGGGACCCTGCCAGGAGCCCAGTGGATGACTTCCCCTTGGAGCTTTGGCATCTGTTCTACCAGGAGACCTCACCTGCAGCTGTCTCAGTCTGAAACATGGGCTCTAAATAACACCGAACCTCAGTATCTCATGCTTCCATTCCTGAGGCCTGCTCTTCTTGTTACCTCCCACCTCCCCCCATCTTCTATCTGTCCCCCACCCCCTTCTTCTTTGTGCAGCAGGCTGGCCCCAGGCAGGTCAATGCTTGACTGAATGGTCAGTCATTGTGCTCGAGGTGGAGTGCCTCTGTATTCTTCAGAAGCAGCCCCCTCCACCATTGAGGATGCCCAGCCACCCAGAATTCCCAAGTTCCCAGATGCCAGTGCTTCTCACAAATGCAATCTTCCCCATCTCTGGGATGTTTTTTGGCTCTGGGCATATCAGGTGCTCTGACTATGCTGGGAGGAGAGGTGGCAAGCCTGGAGAGGAGAGTTCTGGAGTGGGCCAGGCCCAAGGGGTTGGCGGTGGCCACAAATGGCCGCTCTGTCATGAATGTGCCCCATGTCAGGCCTGGCAGGGAATGCCAGTTTTGTGCACTGATCAACACACCATCCCTGGCCTTGACTGGGAGCCTGGTTTACTTGCTTCTCAGAAGACTGGCTGGGCCCTTAGCACCCCAGGCAGAAAGCAGACCTGTGCTCTGCAGAAATTATAGCTACTACTTAGATTATGCTTCTTGTGTTCTTAGCATCTTATGCTTATCAGCTCAGTCCTCACAACTATCCTACAAGGTGGGTAACAGTCTTACCCTCCTTTTATAGATGTTTCCAAAATCATACAGATGTGGTTTGTGAGGCCAGGACCTGAAACCCTGGATGCCAGAACCTGCCTCACCGAGTAGTCCTCCCAACGTAATAATGCATGCATGCCACGATGACAAGATGGTGTGCACAAGCAGATTCCCCAGCTGCCCTGATACCCAACTTTCCAGGTTTACAAAATTTGTTTCTGATTCATTAGCGAATGGGCATTTCTCTGCAAAAGCTGCTTCAGAAATTCCCAGCCCAAACTCAGAGTCCTTGATATTCTAGTTGATGAGCCAAGGGTGAAGAGAACAGGAAGTGAAGGCCCTGTGGGAAGTCCCTGTGGTCAGGAGTACCCAGGAAAGGGCACCCTGGCCAGCTCTGGCTCTCTGCACCTCCCAGCCGACTTCAGGCCCTGTGGGCTGAGTGAAGGGACCCTGGGAATGAGCCCAGCCCCCAGAGACAGGGTTAAGGGAAAGTGAAGCACTCCAATAGGCCTGTCTTGTGGGGTTTATGAATGATAAGCCCTTCTGCAAGTAAGCATGGTCTTTCCTTCTCCAACAGAAGAGACAGGCTTGAAGGTAGCCAGTAGGCTGGTCTGCCTCTTCACTCTCCCCTTGCTCTGGGCCCTAAGGCACTGCCTAGAGCAAGGCCCTGTTTCAATGCACACAACTTGTAAAGGATTTTATAGTCTGCATGCCCCTTCTTCCTCCAGCCTTCCCCTAATCTAGGGACACTTCCAGAGTCATAGAGCTGATTAGTTGCAGGCCTGGGGACAAGACCTAGAACTTCTAGCTTGCCAAGGGGGCCCTTGCCACTGCTCTCCATGCATCAACTCAGATGGTCTTAAGGATTCCTGAGTTGTCTGCTTCGTGCTGGCAGGATCCAGGGGCACGAAGCTAGAGAACAAGCTTGGAATGGCAAAGAGGAGAAAGTTTAGAACATAGGGTCTTATAGAGAAGGTGAGGAGAGAGTATCCAGCCTTGTGGACAGTGTTATGCCAACAGCTGGGGTGGGGAGCCTGAGGGTAACGGGAAGAAAGGATGGACACCCTGCTGCTCCATAAGCTGTGTCCCAATCAAATAAGCCTCCACATGGTCCCCAAATAAACCAAGAAGATCCCCACCCAAGGACCTTTGTGCTTGTTGTTCCCTCCCCCAGGACACTCTTCCACTCCTTTGACATCAAGCAGACCTCAGCCCACAAGTGACTTTCTCAGATCAGCCTTCCCTGCCACTTTACAGAAAACATGCTCCCACCCCTGGGTCCTTCAAAAACAGAGCATACTTTTTACTTTCCCTAGAGCACATGCTGTTATGCAAAGTTAGTTTCTTTGTCTATTAGCTTCTTGTCTGCCTTCCTCCATTAGACAATCAGAGACCTTATCTGGCTTTCCCCTAATGTTTGGAAGAGTGCCTGGCACACATGACCAAGTGAGCCCATGTTGTCTAGATGATAAGGGCATGTGTGCATGAACTGGCAGCAGTGAGGTTGGACACAAAGCTGAGATCCAGCCTTACTAAGCCAGCTTAGTTCCTCATGGGAGACTTCTGGCTTTACAGAGGTAAGAACCAGTCTGGCTTCTATTAGCCTGAGTCACCCTTTTGGAAGCTGGGTCTGGCGAGCCCTGCATGGGTGTGTGGAAGGCAGGCCCTGGCCCTTCCCCTTCCTCTCCTCAGGTAATCAGGAAAGAAGGAGCAGCTCTATCCTGGGAGTTACTGGCAGCACAGGTACCACACGGTGCTTCTTTCTGTGCAGCAGCTCAGTCTGGAGCCAGAGGCCAGAAGACCTTAGAAGACCGTGGATTTAAAAAAAAGAAAAAGAAAAAGACCTTGGATTCTACTGGGCCCTTCCCATGGCTGCACGTAAGCTCCTTTCACTCCTACTTGTCCATCTGTAGCACGGGTAGGAAAATATCTACGGTTAGTGTTTACCAAATGCTTTCAGACTCTGAAGAGCAAGCTTCCAGGGAAATGTAAAAGGTATGTAGCTCCAGGCCTGTCTGGGAGGCCTGGCCAAGGTGGAGGCAGTGGCAGGGCAGGGGCTGCCAGCCCAGTGACTACCAGGACAGCAGGCAATGGAGGAAGTATGACCATGATGAGACAAGTCATGGAGCTCTTCAAGTCTATTGGTCATTTTCCACTATTGATAGAGACATGGAAATTGGGAAAATATTTCTGTCAGATGAGAGAAAGAACAGTGTGAGTTCAATGAGAAATACTGACACAGTTGGGCACTAGGTCACAAGATCTGAAGTGTAGTATGAAAGGTAGGAACTGTGAACTGATTCACTCCAGCAGATGGTTTTCTCATGAGAATGCAGGCCCAGATGGCTAGAACTTCTCCTTTTTCAGGAGCAGTCAGATATTCTGATTTCCCTATCTAGTATTTTGATTAAATGAAACAATAAAGTGAACAAAGAAAATATTCAACCTGTAGGCAACTGGTTTGCAATCTCTGGTTAAGATCTGTGTGGGGCAGAGAAAAGATCTGAAGACTTGGTTTCCAATTATATGCTTGACCTCTGATTCCTCCTTTCTGGGTCTCACTCTTCTCAGTGTCAAGAGGAGACTGGCCAACACTCAGGGTCTCACGGGCGCAGTGATAGCCAATTCTTCCATAAGCTTATGAGCCATGCACTCTGCTGAGCTCTTTACATGGCCTGTCTCTTCTAATCCTCACAACAACCCAATGAGGAAGCACTATTATTGTTCACAGTTTCAGAAGTGGGAACTTGGACACAGATAGATTCAGTGATTTGCCCAAGGCCAGACAGCTACTATAAGGGGAGGAGCCAGGCTCTACTGCAGACAGTCTATTCCAAACCACCATATTGTGCTCTAGAGGCACAGAGACTGAGTGAGGTCATGGATGGAGAAGTGCCCAAGCAGTTCTTCCAAGGGCAGCAAACCCTTCCCTTTACCCCAGTAGGTGAGGCAGTCTCCAGTGGAATGAGTTAAAATGTCAGCTCATGGTCTTATGTATCTTTCAAATGTGTAAAGATGATGCCACTTCTGGAACCAGATGATGATAGAATGTGAGGAAACTATTATACTTAAAAACAGTCCATTCCAAAATATCTTAAACTGGCACATAGTAGGTCCTGAGTAAGTTTGAATTCAGGAGATGAGTGCAGTGCAAGCCCAGTGAAGTCATGTTTTCTGGGAAGCCAGGAGCAGGGCTTGAGAAGAGAGACCAGGGAGAGATTCAGAGTTTGCCTCAAGAGCTGGGAGCTCCAGGACAGAGGAGCAAGGATGGAGGTGGGCATGTACCTGGGCATGGTGCTTACCTCACTGGACCTCTACCTACTCTCTAACACCACTGACCTCACCGCTAATGCATGTGAAGAAGGCAAGGCAGGAGGAAGAGGACGTGAAGGTGCAGATGGTGATAATGAAAGAGAAACTCTTTTTATAGCCTAAGTTTGAAACCAATGTTAAACTACTAGAGGTTGACATATCTTGACTTACATAATTGGAGGAAATAAAATGTGAATGGCTAAACTAAAAATTAACTTGATCAGAAGGGGAGTGATTGATCAATACTGCATCTACCATAGTTTCTTCCTGAGTGGAAGGGTCAGGCTCTTGGTTCTTATGTGCTTTATCTTCCTGTCTAATAAAATGGGCCACATTTCTGCAGTGCAAGACTCAATGATTAGCAGCTAATCATGCCTGCAATTTGCAATACTAGCCAGCAGATGGTATGAGCACTGATTAAGGATTCGTGTTATAAGGTGACCAATCATCTCAGTTTTCCAGAGACTAAGGATGCAGGACTTTCAGTACTAACCCTTGGAAAGTCCTGGAAAAACCGGGGTAAATGGCCATGCTAGTCCAAAACCAGGTAAAGAGCTTTCTTTTTAACCTCTGTAAGTTTTTAGAATCATCCTTTTCTTACTACCAAAAAACGAACAAACTCCTAAAATTTCCAAGCAATTGTGGAATAAATCGTTACTCTGTAAGACATGAGTTCAAAGCAAAGGGAACACTGTAATACAAATATAAGTCTTGCTTCCATTCACTGTGCAACCAAGCAGAGGAAAGAGGTCAGCTGCCTTTCTGGCAGGACTTCAGCGTGGGAAGGAATACAACAACTGGGTGTAAATCCTGCCTCAGCCACGATCTGGAGCAAGTGATTTCATCTTTCCGAGCCTTGATTTCTTTGTTTTTTTAAATATTTTATTTATTTATTCATAAGAGACACACACATAGAGAGAGAGAGAGGCAGAGACACAGGCAGAGGGAGAAGCAGGCTCCATGATGGGAGCCTGACGTGGGACTCGGTCCCAGCAGTCCAGGATCAGGCCCTGGGCTGAAAGCGGCACTAAACCACTGAGCCACCCAGACTGCCCACGGAGCCTTGATTTCTGATTCTGCAAGTTGAGTGTAAGTATAAGCCCATCTCGAAAGTGGGTGCAAATATACCCACTTTGAATAGCTGTTATAAGGACTGAGATCCATATGAAAGAACAGAACACACAGTCTGAAGCATAGCCGATCAGAAACACAGCTGTGCCCACCCCGACCTAATTCCTGCCCCTCTCCCTCTCTGTTTGCCCATGGAGAAGCTAGCTGCCTTATAAACCTAGTCATCTATGCCACGAAGGCAAGAGCAAACATGTACCTCTAGAAGCACGAAATAACCAGGTAAATAATGGCTTTCAACTCAGATCCATATCAAATCTAGAAGTTGCTGGAGCAAAACCATCTTAGAAGACTTAGAAGCTTATAAAAAATTCACAGTGAGTTTGCCATTTAGGCCTAGGAGGACAGTATGCTTCTTATGAAGCAGTGATTGACAACAGTTGACTTCATATACAATCTCCTGACCACCATTCCCGGGCCAGGAGGGCACTGACCCTGATGGCTGCAGCTTGGTGGGACAAGATGCCAAGATATCTATTTCCAAGCCTGGCCTGCTGCCCTAGGGAGTTTCTCAAATGCTGCTGCATTTGGTTAAAATTGACTTGGTTACCTGGCAGGGCTGGGTAGGTGGAAGCTGACAAAGAGAAGTTGTGAGATCATATTTGCCCTTCCTCCTCCTGTTTGTACTGATATATTTACCCATCTCTTGGAAAGAGTAACCAAAGACTTTGTACTATTATCTTAGTAAAAATTTCCAAAGTTTGGACAACAGCACTGCCCGTATTGTGTGCTGTGTGCCGTGACACTCACATATGTAAGAGTTGCCTGACGGACCTAAATAGGAGATTGAGCCACCACAACTTAAGATGTACACCTGTCCACCCAAAGCCAGCTGCTTAAATTTTTAAAAATGGTGTTTGCATGACATGAATGCAGGCCACTTAGGCACAGCTGAAAACGTCTGCACCAAGATTCACTGAAGTGTCCTGATAAACTGGATTTGTCAGGAGGGATTACTTTCTGTAAGGGGGACAGGACCTGTGGGGTGAAACATTGGGCTGAGATGGGAGAGACTGGAGTTGGGAAATAGGAATTCATGTTTCTCTTGAGAAAGATGAAGAGCCGCCCAATCTCCCCACCTCTGTAGGGTGTTGGAGACAGCAAGATCTGCTGTGAGCATCTCTTCCCAGCTCTGCATTCAGTGTTGTTAGGCTGGTGGCTTGAGGTCATCCACGGTGGGGGTATTTACACCAGAAAAATTGGCAAATGCTACTAATGAGAACTCTTTTGGAGATCCAGCTGTCAACATTTACTGGCACACCACTGCCATGCCTTCAGGCTCAATGACCCCAAACCACACACCAAGTCTAATGTTATCTGTCCGCTGGCTCCAGGATGATCTTTAATAAAACAAACCTGACAGTGTTACCTTCTGATTCCATTTTCTTTAAGATAAATTCCCTGGCCCTCGGTGTGGCATTAAAGCCTCTTCTTCCTCCCACTCCTGCCCAACTTTTCGATCGCTTTTGCCCCTACCCCCAAATGCCATTCCAACTCTGCCACCCTGAATAATACGACTTAAAAAATAAAAAATACACATCAGGTTCCACCAAACTTCTTGCTGTGAGGAATGACCAAGACTCTGACATACTGCAAAGGTCCGGATAGGTGGAAGTCAGCATTGGAGCCTTTTGCCCCGGGAAGCATTTGCTGGTGTCAAAAGCCCCAGTTGAGTTTTGGACAATCTTATGAGGCTGGGCAGGGGGTGAGTGAGTATAAAATTTGTACTTTATCTCCCACTGAGGAGAAGGGGCCTTGATAAACACCCCAAGTCTGGGCTAGAACCCTAAAGGATTAGGACTGAATGGAAATGGAGTAGCCTGCATAGTTACCTATGTGCCATTGTGATCATCTCAAGCCTGCTGGGGGTGGATGGTCACCTGGAGCTGTAGCACCCAGCCTCACTGCCCAGCAGAAGCAAAAGGGAATTCTCTCTACGCAACTACAATATTGTCCAGAGCCTCAAATGATCTCTACAATGTTTGATACACTACGGTGCCCAGCAGTCGATAAAAAGTAGTCAGGCACATGCAAGACAACCTGTGGAGCAGACAAAATCAGATGGCAGAAGGCGACCCAGCAGAGATTCAAATAATGAAGCTCTCAGGTGCAACCTTTACAAGAACCATGAGTACTGTGTTCAGAGATCTGAAAGACAAGACTGAGACTTTTGGCAGAAACTATACCAAAAAAAGGAAGCAGATGGAAATCTTAGAATCGAAAGATGCAATTAGCTGAAATTGAGAAATAGCATTTATTGAACACTTCTTCTGCGGATGGTGCTCTAGAGGCGCCCACAGGGGCCCACTGCTTGGACTTGTAGAGCTTGTCCAGTATCACTCCAAAGACATGGCTGTCCTATTTCCCTTTGAGGGGGCCTTAGTCATTTCTGCTGTCACTAGTGTACGATAGGGCAGGGCTCGGCGTATAGAAGACACTAGATACAGTTGTGATGTCTGGAGCTTGCAGGGAGAGTGTAAGGTGCTGACCAGGGAGGCAGGGTCCACTGCAATGGTGTGGTCATTAACCTGAATTCAGGAACTGGAGTGCAGAGCTGAGCACCCGGAACTGAGAATAAGGTTAGTCAGAGATTTCCTGTAGGCAGAAATCATAGGGACACCAACTATTTTTGATAAGACGGAACCAAGAGTGGAATTGCAGCCAGAAGCGTGAGGGGAGGGAAGGAGCCTCTCCTCCCCTACTCATTTCCCCCTCCAGCCCCGACAGATGAGGGCCTCCCCCTCTGGAGTCCAGCCTGGTGTACAGGGCAGGGTTGAAGGGTTGAGGGGTTAGGGGCATTGTGACTGACCTCTCCCACCTCTCCCACTCTATGTGGGGTGAAGAAGGAGACATAATAGCTTTCTATTGGGTGAGTATTTCCTACATGGAGGGTCAGGGTGAAATACACCCTGTGCAACATCTCAGTCCTCACAGTACCGGTGACAAGGCCTCAGTTTCATTATTCATCTACTGGATAATGAAACTGAGGCCTTGAGAACAGAGCCTGGGTGACCCAGCTCCCAAGTGACATGGGAGAGTGCAGCCCCAGGTCAGCTTGACTTCTTGGTCCGATCCTAGGGACTCCCTCCTCTCCACCCGGAAAAGGCCTACCAGGCCACTTCTCAGGCGCAGACCTGGCAAAGGTGGAGAACCCAGGGTTCTGCTCTCCAGGAGATATCTTTCTCTCTGAATTTGGGATGGGGACAGAGGAGCATTTACCCAGGAGCCACAGCATGGGTGGGACCTGTCTGACAGCAGGCAGTCAGGACAGAGTCCCCCGGTCTCCCCTGGGCAAGTCTTTCCTCCTCTTCAGTCTTCAAGCACACTTTTCAAGGGATGCTGAGGTAACATTGAGGAGGGCTTCAGCAAAGGCATTAAAATACAAGTAGGAGAGAACTGATCACAGTGGGGGCTAGCTGCCTTCCATCTCAGCAGGGGTGGTGACCAGTTTAGGCCTCTGATGATTCGTAGCTGTTTCAGAAACTGTAACCCCCAACTCAGCAAATGCTGCAAGTGGCAAATAATCAAGCAGGTTCTTAAACGTCATGTCCTTCAGCCAGCCTTGCCCCAAACAAACAGAACTCACCCCTACCCCCCGGCCCTCAAAGGTAGATATTATTTCTTGCATGTGTTTCAAAGGTGAATGTCTGTCAAGGTCACTCACCTTGTGAGAACAGAGGGGACACGTACATGTCACTTTGCCCCTCAAAGTAATCACACAGGGAGGTGATACAACTTTTGCAGAAATGTTCCATTTGCTCTGAAAGAGGAGCTCTTTAAAGATTTGAGATATTCATTTGTAACCTTCATTTTTTAAAAATGTTTAATTGAGGTATAATTGACATATAATATTATTTTACTCTCAGTTGTACAACATAGCAATTCACCCATCACCTGTTTTATATACATAGTTATAAAAATATCTTTTTTCTTGTGAAGAGAACTTTTGTGATCAACTTTCAAGTACATAGTATAGCCTTCCTCCTTACAGGATTTTACTCTCATTTGGACATGGACACTGATTTTTTTGGTTGAAAATAAAGTCAGACTCATCAAGATCAGTTGCTGTCACAGGATGACCACCGTCTGGGAGTCTGAAGACCTGGATTCCTGGACATGCCTTTGCCATTCATGAGCTGTGTGGCCTTGGACAGGTCCCTTTCCCTCTCTGGGTCTTTCTTAGTGTTCTTCAGAACAATGATAGGGTGGGATAGGACGAAGGCTGAGCTCCCAGCCAGTTCTCCAATGCTGCCATCTGCGCTTCGCATTAGCATTATGTGCTCTGGTCATGTGAAGCCCTGTCCGTGTTTTCCCTATCCATAAATAGGAGTATGCATACATTTTCCCTAACTTCTAGAATGTAGGAAGGAAAGAAGGTGATGCTTATTAGTGCTCACTGCAGGCTAGAATTTCTCCCTCCCTCCCTTTCTTCCTTCCCTCCTTCCTCCCTCTTTTCACCCATGAGAAAGACATGAACAATCTCCCACTGGGCAACCGAGGCAGAGGAGGTAAGTGACCTGTTCCAGGTCACACGGGTAGCAAGTGGCACATGAAAGGGGTGAAATTTGGACCCGTTTCTACACAACTGCTGAGCTGGGTAGATCCCATTTTCTCAAGACCATAACTTTAAAGACTTGGCTAGTAGGAAAAGCGCTGGCTTCAAAGCACCTCTTAGGAAATTTCCTCTATAGTAGGAGTCAGCAACCTTCAAAACCTGATCCAGCCACCACTTGTTTTTGTAAATAAAGTCGTATTGGAACATGATCAGCGTGTCATTTACAGATCACCTACTACTGTTTAAGCTACGATAGACGCTAGCTGAGTTGAGAAATCATGACAGAGACAAGCCCTAAAATATTTACTATCCTGTCCTTCACAGAATGTTTGCTGGTCCAGAGTCCAGCAAGGCTGTCCCCCCTTCAGAGAACACGAAGTGACATGAGACCGTCCTGTGTGCTGAGGAGCCCTACCGCTGGGCTGATTAGGAAGGAGGACTTTTCTACTTAAATCTATTTTTTTAAAAAGTCAACAAACAGCCTCAGGATACCTGTCAGGCAGATAAAGGCGTTCAGTTTTCATTGTGCTTTTCTTCCCAGGAACTCAGTGAAGGGGAAATAGAAATCTTAATTTTGGGGAAATTGCACAGGGGAAAAAGAGGGAGGGAATCAATTACAACACCCCATTGCGACACTCAGCACGGTTGAAAGTGACAACAACAAGGGTTTCTCATTTTGGAAATGTGGGGGCATTTCCGTTTCTCAGAGCAGGACAGGGCGGCAACAGCCTGACTTGGGTGAGTGACTATTTTCTTTATAAGCAGTGACTCCGGGCCGAAATGGCAGTGTCCCGTTGCCTCGCTGTGGCCACCGAATGGAAACCTGCAGGTGTCCTCTCAGCTACCTAATCTCTTTCCTCCTTTTCCTGTCCCATTCAGAGACAGCCTGCCGTCCCTTGGGGAAGAGACCTTGCAGGATGCAAGCCTTCAGGTAAGGCGGCCCCCCTGAGGGGGGTGGGACAGACCGGGAAATGGAGCCACCACAGCCATCGGGGGCCTCTGGCTTCTGCGGTGCCTGAGACTGGGCTGAGTTTGGGCTGGAAAAGCATGTCCGTGATTCGTGAAAGGGGAGCCACATGCGTGGTCATCAGGGCTTGTGCTTCAGAAGAGCTCAAGATGGGCAGAACTTGGCCAGAAGCCTGGCTTCTTCTCCCATAGACTCTGGCAATTCAGTGAGTGACAGACAGACAGATGCGGAGGAGCCACGCTGGGGCTTTTTGCCGGGCAAGGAAGCAGGAGGGCCACGGTGGGTGGCAACTGCTGACTAGTGCTGCAGATCTGTATTGACATGGTGGAGGACTCTTGGGGGCCTCAGTCTCCCCATCTGCAATGTGGGGTTAAGGATCACCTCCTTCCTGCCTGCCTTACTGGGTTGTCGTGAAGATCACACAGTGCCAGAAAACTATGTGATCTTTTAAAAGTTGGGCCAGGAGTTTTGTGAGATGTCACCAGCACTGTTGGAAAATTGGCAGGCTGTGACGCTGTCCTCATGGGCCCTGGGTCCTGTGATATCCCAGGACTGAGTCACATCACCCTCAAACTGAGTTTTCCTAGCTTGAGGCTGCAGTTCAGGATTCTCTGTGTGTGTGTATGTGGGTGGGTGCATCCCTCCCCTTTCCAGACACCAGGTACCTCCCCTTTCCAGGCTTCACGAGGTTTGCCTCTGCTGCCTCCTCCTGGCTGGGAGCTCCAGGAGATGCACCTAAAGGTCTCCAGTAGGAGTCTCATCCAGGAACTCAGAATAATCTGGAAAGGTCAAATGCTCATGTGTGCAAAGACCTTTGCAGTTGGTCCAACCACCCCTCACTGAGCTCATGAGCTTCCCAAAGTCACCTGATGACATGGGTATTGTCAGCCACATTTCATTTGTGAGGAGATGAGGCACAGGTCCAAGGTCACATGGGTGGGCAGCAGGGAATGGAGGGCCCACATTCTGGCTGGGGTTCTGCAAGCCTTGCTCTAAGCCCTTCACCAAGGAGAAAAGACTGGGAGCCCCAGGGTGAGCTGGCTCGTTCCCAGGGAGGGCTGCCCCTGTCAGATCCAGAGCAGCCACTGAGTGATGGAAGACTGGCACTGGGAAGAGACCCTCATCGTCTAAGGTTCCAAGTGAGTTAGCTGCAGCGTGCTTTGTCCCTTGAAACTGCCATGATGGCCTCTAGTCACAGATAACTCTTTAAATTTATACTTAAATTAATAAAAATTAAGTTAAGTTAAAAATTTGGATCCTTAGTCACACCACACTTCAAGCACTCGATAGATAGCCATATGTGGCTGGCAGCTACCATATTGGACAGTGCAGATATAGAACATTTCTGCCCCTGGAAAGTTGTATTGGATGATGCTACTCTAGAGCATGTTTTGCTGGAGTAGAATGTGTCTGCTCTGGGAATCTGAGGGTGAAGAGAAAAGATGAAGAGAGGGGTAGAATGTGGGTGCCTTGTGTTCCAGCTGGGCCTGCCTCTTAGTGTTGACCTCAGTCTTTCCTCCATGCCAGGGATGTGCTAAAATACCACCACCACCCCCCAAAAAATACCACACCCCTGGGCCCACGCCTGGCCAAAAGTTGAATGCAGATTCAGTGAGCTCTGGGAGACACAGGAAGAGGTGGAGCACAGGGCTGGGCCCACAGAAGTGGCTCACTGTACCTGGGTCCTTTCACATTTCAGAATCTGGGATGTTAACCAGAAGACCTTCTACCTGAGGAATAACCAACTAGTCGCTGGATACTTGCAAGGATCAAATACTAAATTAGAAGGTGAGTGGTTGCCAGGCAAGTGGACGTTGTGTGGGTCCTGGGTCACTTTGCCATGGAGTCTCCAGCTTGCCCCCCAGAAAACCTTAGGTTCAAAGTCTTAATCCCCACTTGGGTGTTTGTGGCCGAGTGAGAAGCTGGGGGAGGCCTGGCCAGTAGAGCGCACACTTGAGGGCAGCCTCCAGAGGGCAGCAGGGTCAGATCAAAGGTCAGGAGCCCCCAGCTACTGGCACGGTGTTCCAGAGCCACAGCTGGCAGGGGTAGGGCACAGAAGGCAAGTTGCTCCTTTTCCCTCCTGTGACTATTAAGCCTTCCATGTTCCTATGTTGATCAAACCCTAACTACCACCCAGAATGAATACACCATATCTAGGCCTGGGTTATGCCCCTTATTCACAGACACCATATTCAGCCACCTTCTGGTCCTTGCTCAAAACAAGCTGCATGAACATGGGCAGGCTTCTCCTACTCCATCCGTTAGTTTTTTCTTTGCTAAAATGAGGCCAGTGTGATGGCAGATGGGGGAGAGTCTTTCAGCGCTAGCCTTCTGGGATGTTTTCATGGCCCTGTTGCTGACGTGGTACTATAGGATGACGTGATCTCCACCTTCCCACCCTGCCCCATCCCCTTGTTCTTGGCCCTCTGCCTCCCTCAGAGAGAGCGTGAGACCTGCCTTCCCTGTCCTTCTGTTAATTCTCCTAATGGACATGCCAAAGCGCAGAAAGGCTGAGATTTTCATAGCTATGTGAGGGCTCAGAGACTACCAAGGGTAAGAGGCAGCTTCAAAGTCACCCAGGTCCCTGTAGACCCTGTGTGTAGCCCTGGGGCCCACTGTGTGCTATATCCCTGCCCATGGGCAGCACCCCTGGTGACCAGGAGCACATGTGTCCTGAGGAGAAAGGAGGATAGAACCCATGAGGAGCAGAATCTGGGTGACAGGGAACTTGAGGAGTAACTCGATAGAGTGCTTGGTTTGATCTTCTGTTTGAATGCAGACCAGGATGATGTGGCCTCAGCATCCTTTTGACCTTAGGTTTTTAGTTGGTGGAGGGTGGCGGGAGGGAGACAGAAAAATCTCCTGGGAGAGTCTAGGCTGCCTCCTCTTCTTTCTACAACCTGACCCTGCCCTCTGCTCTTCCTCCAGAGAAGTTAGATGTGGTGCCCGTCGAGCCTCATGCCGTGTTCTTGGGGATCCATGGGGGGAAGCTGTGCCTGGCCTGTGTCAAGTCTGGAGATGAGACCAGGCTCCAGCTGGAGGTAAGGACCAGTCTCAGATAATGACCACACCAAACCTGGTGGCTGGAGCGACTGTACTGTGTTCTTTCTCGGGACTCTGTGGGTTGATTAGGCAGGCGAGGCTGGGCAATTGTGCTCCACTTGGCATAGCCTGCACCCCTCCCAGAGCGGCATTCAGCAGGGAGCTCTGCTGACACGGAGGTAGGCGGAGGTGTGCCTAAGGGGGTTTCTCACCCTCTAGCTCTTGTTCCACGTGCTCTCTCAGAGCTGCACTGCCAGCCTGCGCTTCCTTACAGCATGGCTGCTGGCTTCCCAGAGAGATTAGTTCAAAAAGACAATGTGCAAATGCCTGTTAAACCCCTGCTGTGCTGACATCACACCGCTGACGCCCATTGGCTGAAGCTAGTCATGTAGCTGAATCTAGTCTCAATAAGGGAGGGAGACAGGAAGGATGGTTCATTTGCGGGCCTCATTCTCTGCATGCCACTCTCTTGCCTGAGGGCCTCCAACCCACTTAGACTTGCCCTCTTTCAGTGAAGCCAAGCTTCAGAACTTTCCTCTTTTAATCTTTATCCACTCAAACCCACAAGTTGGCAGCCTATCCAGGGCCCTGCACTCCTTGATCCCTGCAGTATTAATGGGCTGCCAGCCCTGGGAAAAGATGGCTTTGTCTCAGGGACTTGTTGGATAAGATCTTAACCCAATGTGAGTGGCTGTAACAGTGGCCCTGTCTCTTCCCCCCACCAGTGGACAGGGGCATTCTTTTGGAGGGTGACTACTCCGTGTGGAGTAGGAGTGACCAGGACATTGTATGTACCGTGTTGAGTGGACTACAGTACTCTCTGCCCACCTTCTCCGCCATGCCCTCTTACCGGTGGCACAGGCCCTGACAGAGCACCAGCCTCCACATGCACTGGCCTCTGCTGCTGATGCCATGCATTCACCAAACGTATTGGCCCATGGCTAGAGTGGCCAGATTTCCCAAAGTCAAGGTGTGACAATGGGACAGCCTCTTTGTGTCGCTGCTACCTAGAGACCCGGGACACATGGCCTACTGCAATGGTCTGTGGTCACTGTTTTTCCAGCACTTGTGGGCCAGCCAGAGGCTAAATCATGGTGGGGAGAGGGAGGCAGCATGGGACCTCTGGGCTCCTCAGCTCTCACTGCTCATTTCTTGGCTTCCAGGCCGTTAACATCACTGACCTGAGTAAGAACAAGGATCAAGACAAGCGCTTTACCTTCATCCTCTCAGACAGTGGCCCTACCACCAGCTTTGAGTCTGCTGCCTGCCCTGGCTGGTTCCTCTGCACAGCACTGGAGGCCGACCGGCCTGTCAGCCTCACCAACAGACCAGAAGAGGCCATGATGGTCACTAAGTTCTACTTCCAGAAGGAATAATAGTGTGTCCATTCCGTGCTTCCCCCCCACTCCCAACACATCAATGA
The DNA here is from genome assembly GCF_053574225.1 of Canis aureus. NCBI lineage: Eukaryota > Metazoa > Chordata > Mammalia > Carnivora > Canidae > Canis > Canis aureus. The sequence goes on along the minus strand of NC_135622.1, from coordinate 27,605,390 downwards.
CTCCAGAGATGCCTCTCCATTCTGCCTGGGGTCTCCTGGCTGTGGTGGAGGCTCTGAGGAGCAGCCTCGGTGGGGTGGACCCTCAGAAGGATGTATGAGAGCCCTGGTAACGGGACCCTGCCTCCAGCCTCCTCAGCTAGCCAACCTCAATGCTGCCACCACAGTGGTCTTTCTAAAGTGCACCTCTAGCTGCAGCACTGCTCCAGGCCTTTCAGGGCTGCCTCTGCCTTCTGGATTAAAGCCAGGCTGCTTGACCAGCCTGGCCCCCTGCTCTCCTCTCCGTAACTCCTTGCTCTCCTCCCTTGCCCCATGTCCATGTCCTGGATCCCTCCTGCTCCTTTGCTGGCCTCCCAAACCTTGTGTTTTGCAAACCGATGCTGTTCTGTGGGGAAACCTTAGAGTCTGTGCCAAGATGGAAGATAAGGATTTCATCTTGGCTTTCCTTTGAAGCCAATTTCATCCAGTTTCAAGAAGAGTCCTTTATTTAGACACTATGTCCATTCTGGAAAAGTGTGGGCAAGGATGAAAGTAGCTCTCCCTTTTGATTTCTCTGTCTTATTTTTGTAACGTCCTGACCTGCAAAAATGACAAGTTAGTGTGTTATGTTGGTCTCTACTTTTTTTCTTTCTGTGACGTTCCTAAAGCCTGGCCCCACTGCTCCAGCGAGGTACCATCTCCACTCCAGACCTTTGACAGCCACCTGCAGTGCTTCTCCTCCCCCATCTCTCCCATCAAAACTCCCAGCTGCAGGCCAGGGCATCAATGTGGCTCCACTGTTCCTGGGAGGGAGGAATTACTCTCAGACCATTTTAGCACTTCTGACACTCTGAGACTTGTTTGAAAGGTTGTGTCTCTGTCTGTCTCCCACACCAGACTGTGAGTTCCCAAGAGAAGGGAGCATGACCTCTGTGTTTTGGGGCTCCCGCAGGGCTGAGCACACAGCTCCGGCCCTTAGCACGTGCTCACTGAATGTGTGTTGTATGTGTTGAGTAGAAAGGTTTCTACTCTCTGTGACTTAAGCTCTGTTTTACAATAAAATCTTAAAAACTCATCTACTTCACTGGCTGTGTCTAGGGCCTTGCCAGGCTTGGCGCATGGAGAGCTTGGGAAATGAGGAGGCCAATGGGCCTTTTCTCACCCCAGGGACTAGCCTGACTGCCTCTTTTCTGAGAGTCTTTTTCTTTTTGGGGTTCACTCTTTCTGGATACATGAGAACAAATCTCCCTGCCAGGAAGGTGTGTAGCATCATTATCCACAATATCCCCCAGTAGAAAACAATCCAAATACCCATCACGGAAGAACGAAACAGAAATCATGTGTGTTCACACAATGCAATGCTCAACAGCAAAGAAAGTGGATGGATTGCAATCCACAAAACATGCATCTTATCCACATGGTGTGGAGTCAAGAATCACAGAAGCATGCACAGAGCATGATTCCATTTACATAAAGCTAAAACGCAGAACTGAGCAGTTGAAGGGAGAGCTGTGTAGACAGGTGGTGCAAACATGGAGAAGCGGGGGGGGGGGGGGGCGGGGGCGCCGTGTCTGAAAGTGGAGTTTCTAAGTGACTCCTGGGAGACAGAGGGTCGGGGGGGAGTGCCCAGAGGCTTGTAGGATCTGGGCAACACTATTTCTCGGCATGAATGTGATTAGACAGTTTTCTGTGTGTATGCTATATTTCATAATTTTGAAATCTAAAAAAATAAAAAACCTTGCCCCTCTGAGGTGTGAGAAAACGGGGCACTGGGAATGATGAGAACACCAAGTGGAATACTGAATTTGGCCCTGTGAGGTGGGAGTGCAAGACTGTCCTCAAACATAGTGCGGTCCCTCCTCCTGCTTGGGTTCTGCTGACTTCTGGACGTGGTCTCGGGAGTCCTTGAGTCAGGCCCAGCTGGGTTGCCTCCCTCGTTGGGGCCTGCTGCTCACTTGTTTCCAAAGATTGTTGACTTAGATGGGCTTTGCAAATAGCGTTCCCTGGACTTCTCTCCAAGGCCCAGGAAACAGAACCAAACTCCACAAATCTAAGTCACAAGGCTGAGCTCCATGCCTCGAACCCACTTCCAGCTAAGCCCTCTGATCCTCTCCACTTACAGACCGGACTTCACGCATCCCCTTGATGGAAGAGGAGATTTCATCGCTAAAAACTAACTTCAACAGGTTAAAAGGCAACCTGTTTACCAATTGGTTAATTGGAGAAAATCTTTACGCTCTTGTCAAGATCTCGGCTCCTTGGAGGAGGCCACCCTCAGGTCAGCTTTCTCTTCCTCAGATGGAAGATGGAAGGAGCCACACCTGCTCCTCAGGGATGATTGGGGGATAAAATGAGTTGGTGTGGGTACAATGCTGTGTGTCAGAGAAGGGTGCATGTGGCGGATAGATTTCAATTTGGTAAAGGGGGAAGTTCAGGGCTGAAAACACTTCGAGGCTTAATGGTACCAATATTGACAACACTTGTGGGGCTCTACAGCCACCCTGCCCTCCTCTTACAGAAGGGGAAAACATGAGGCTCAGCCACTTTGTGTGATTAGATCAAACAGCCAATTGTAGGTAAATAATGGACAAGGCCGTGAGACAGCCATGCACATGAGCTCTAGAATGTTCTGGCTCTCCTGTTTGCAAAGAGTACTCACGGACAAGTGAGTTAATGTCTTGGATGCTCTGTTTCCTCATCTCTAAATGCAGGTAATAACTAAGGCACAAGGCTGACTTATTTAATCTTTGCAATATTTCTGTGTAGTAGTACTACTGTTATCAGTTCTGGAAGAGTCAGTGCTCAAGGGAATCTGCTTGAAAGCCTTGGTGCTCAAAGTGTGGTACCCAGATCAGCAGCAGCAGCAGCAGCAGCAGGGTTGAAGAGTTAAAATGCAGAGTCTCAGGCTTCATGCCAGACTTCCTGACTTAGGATCTTCATCTTGAGCAGATCTCCAGGTAACTCAATCCACGTTCAAGTTTAAGAAGGTCTGCTTCAAAGAGCAGCCCTCATGCGGTGTATAAACTCAGGTGCATTTGTTAAACTGACTCTCATAAACCTAACCCATGTCCTCAACATTCCTCCCACTAGCTCACTGATGATACCCAAACTCCCTTATTAAGACCTTCTTCTGGGGGATCCCTGGGTGGCGCAGTGGTTTGGCGCCTGCCTTTGGCCCAGGGCGCGATCCTGGAGACCCGGGATTGAATCCCACGTCAGGCTCCCGGTGCATGGAGCCTGCTTCTCCCTCTGCCTATGTCTCTGCTTCTCTCTCTCTCTCTCTCTGTGACTATCATAAATAAATTAAAAAAAAAATCTAGGTACCTTTAAAAAAAAAAAAAAGACCTTCTTCTCTGGCTTAATGTGTTTTTAAGAAGAAAAGCTTTATGGATGCCTGGGTGGCTCAGTTGGTCAAGCATCCAACTCTTGGTTTTCACTTGGATCAGGTCATGATCTCAGTGTCCTGAGATCAAGCCCCGTGTCGGGCTCCATGACCAATGTGGAGTCTGCTTGTTCCTCTCCCTCTGCTCTCTTTCTTATAAATAAATGAAATATTGGGGTGCCTGGGTGGCTCAGCGGTTGAGCATCTGCCTTCGGCTCAGGGCATGATCCCGGGGCCCTGGGATTGAGTCCTGAATCAGGCTCCCAGTAGGGAGCCTGCTTCTCCCTCTGCCTGTGTCTCTGCCTCTCTCTGTGTCTCTCATGAATAAACAAATAAAATCTTTAAAAACAAAGTAAATAAATAAGTAAACTCTTTTAAAAAGAGAGACAGAGAAGAAAAGCTTTAAGCCCATTCTGTCCTGTTAGAACATCATCGGCTCCACACATGCAGGGATTTTTATCTGTTTTGTTCTACGACGCACCCCAAGTACCTAGATCAGCAAGTGATATGTACAGGTTGGCCAATAAATATTGGATGAATAAATGAATTGGCCAGTGATACATCAGTAGGAATTAATGTATTACATGGGTCAGAAAATTTGGGAAGACAGGGAACTTAGGCCAGGGAAGTTTTCAAAGAAACCTAGAAGAAGGGAAAAAGATGAGGGTGTTGTTGCAGGTTGCAGAGATTTTGGAGCTCATCAGGGAGAAAGATATGGCCACAAGGTGGCAGTAATGCACACGGGCTTTACCGGGCTACCCTTTGACAGGTGCCCTTCCCCGCAGGCTTGGAAGTCCTTTCAGGGGCTACTCGGCAGGTAGGAAGTTGCTACTTAGGAGGAGAGGCAGGCATGGGGAGGAGAGAGAGAGAGAGAGAAAGACAGAGAGAGAGGGTACTCATGTGTCTAGGTGATGTCACTAGCAGCACAGTAGGGAATTTCTGGGTCAGCACAGCATCAGCTGGACTCTTTATGACCTGATGCTTATCCCTGGCTAGCAGATGTTGGGAATAGCTTTGTGGGGTATGCAAAGCAGGCAGGCTCTAAATGGCTAAAACACAGCTTATTTGGGTGATGTGTAAAACAATTGGTTGTGTAAACATTTGAATTTGGCCTCAGGTGGGCTTTGGTGCGAATAGGTCTCAGCTCACTGTGAAGAAATCAGCGACCTAGGGGCCAGTATGCAGAGGCCACCTTTGGCTCCCTTACATAGCACAGGGCCTGTGAAGTGGCTCGGAAAAGGCAGGCCTGGGCCGCCTGTGAAGGCGACAAGTTGGCAATCAGGGTGGCTGGGAGGTCGGAGGCTTGGGTAGGAGAGCAAAGCACAGGGAGGGAAGATGGGCAAGATTCGGAGAGGAATGTGGCCTTTTTGGTCACTTCGAGGTCTGCCCTGGAAGACCACAGAATCATGGAACAGCTCACTTGAAACTGCAAACCTGAAAGTATGGGACTCCATTTGGTTTTTAAAGTTTTCCTAGTCTAGTCAGAATTTCCCTACTAAGTAGCGGACCAAATACCATCTCTTCTCTGGACCTCCATGTTCTCACTTACAAAGGGAGGGGATGAGACCAGGTCTGTGGTTCTCATTAGGCTCACCTGTGGAGCTTTACCAAAACCGATGGAAGGCTGACTCCATCTCCAGAGACTGGTTTGGGGGTGGTCTGGGCACGCTCAGGTCAAGATCCCCCTGGACCAGAAGGCTCCTGAGTTCAAGTCCTCACAGCTGCTCCCCCAGAGTGAACCCTGTCTGGTAGCATCTGGAAATGCAAAGGAGGTAAATGATGCTTACCTTCTGAGAAAGGTTCTTTACCAAGTCAGCAGTATATTTTGACTATATTTTAATCTGAGTTGAAGGTAGAAGGTTTTCTACTTAGTCTAGTTAAGGCACACTTGGAGCTTCTTTTTTTGGCATAAATTATGTTATAACTGTAGATGTTAAATTGGGGTAAAAGTCTTGCAAATCTTGGGGAAACCAAATAATCTTGTGTTTCCTCTTCATAACATTATGAAATCCCTGATCATAACGGCAAAATGTAACACGCTTGATATTGAACCCAATTCTTAGAAAAGTTTGGAGATAGTTGAAGTATCTGTTTTGGGGTTCTTATCCTCAAATCTGACAAAGCCTAAATACAGGGATGTTCAGCTTTCAAAAGAATGTTTCTGGGTCTTCTGCTGCATCCAGTATGTGGGGGTTTTCAAACAACAACAAAAACCCGGAAACCAAAAAAAACACCCAAAAAAACAGTTCAAGAAATGTCCACCAGAGGTCAGCATTTTACTGAAGAGAATCCAATATGCCAGCCTGCCAGGGAGAGGGCTGCAGAGCAACAGAAGTCCCTGACTTGAAGTCAGAAGGCCCAGGAAGAAGACCCAGCTCCACCATGTAATAGCTAGAGGATTCTGAACAAGCTACTAAAGCTTCCTGAAGCTAGTTTTATTCATTTGGAAAACCAAGATCATAGTACTTCTCAAAGTTGTTTTGATGATTAAATAGCATGTGTAAAAGTACCCTGCATAAAAGCTTTATATAAAAACTGGCTTAATAATGTTATAACCCAGGGCACCTGAGTGGCTCAGTGGTTGAGTGTTTGCTTTCAGCTCAGGTCGTGATCCCCAGGTCCTGGGATCGAGTCTTACATCAGGTTCCCTGCAGGGAGCCTGTTTCTCTCTCTGCCTATGTCTCTGTCTGTCTCTCTCTCTCTGTGTCTCTCATGAATAAATAAATAAAACCTTTTTTAAAAAATGACGTTATAACCCAAGTGTCCCCAGATGTCTTCAGGCTGTGGAAACAAAGAAAATCACATGGTCCGAGTGTCAGGATCCCGGTCCAGCTTGCCCCTTAACACCCTTCGCTCCTCCCCTCAATCCATAGGATTGCTGGGATGACCTAGTAAGGGGCCCACACTCTTGTCTGTCAGGACCTTAGCCCCAAACCTTCCACCCCTTACTTCCCTCCTCTCCTTATTCATCATTGTTTGGACCAAGGGCCAGCTCTCCAGATCATCCCAGAGCATCCAGTTCTCAAAGTGTCCAAGTGGGTTCTGAGAAAGGGAAAGAGGGTTTATTTCTTCAGCTCTTATACCACTAGGTGGCACTTGTCTCCCCAAAAAGCACTTGGTGAGGCCTTTCCCAGTGAAACACTTGGCCTGTGATCATTTGAGCATTCCCCAGAAGCGGCAGCAATTTTTTGCAGGCACGATTCTGATTTGGGAAGGAAACACAAGGAAGCAGTGTGCAGGGACTCGGTCTCTCCTCTCCTGCTCATGCGCCTACAGAGTAAATCTCCAATGCCTCCCCTTTGGAGGATGGTTTCTGCTTGGCATAATCGAATGACTCCATTCTTCCCCCAGAACGAAGGATCTACCTGCCCCAAATGCCTTTCCAAAGGTTCCTTTTTTTTTTCCTGACAAAATTGCTTGCTGCTTTGAAATGACAATTTCTCATTCAACATCATGCTTTTGAGATTCATCCACATGTTGTGGGCAATCAGTAGATTGTTTCTATTTGCTGAGCACTAGTCCAACTTATGAATAAATCACTATTCATTCATGGAGTTTGGGGTTGTTTCCAGTGTTCATATTTGAAAAATGAAGCAGTTGTGAACACTTCTTTGTACAAGTCTTCTTGGGGACATTTATTTCTCATTCTCTTGAGTAAATTGCTAGGAGTGGCATGTCTGAGTTCAGTGCCAGATGTGTTATAAGAAATTGACAAATTGCTTTCCAAAAAGGTTGCATCTTTTTTTACATCAGCAAAGTAATAGTCATTCTACTTCCTTGCCAGTATTTGGTATTATGAGTGTTCAAATTTTAGCCATTCCTGGAGAGATGATGTGATATCTCACTGTAGTTTTATTTTGCATGAATGATACTGCGCATCCTTTTCTGTGCTTATTGGCAATTTATCTTTCAGTGTAAAGTGTCTGTTCAAGTCTATCGGCCTTTATTTTAATTGAGTGGTTTGTATTTCTACTATTGATTTGCAGCAGTCGACTATGACCTGGATATAATTCTTTTGTCAGATATGTTTTGTGAATATTTTCTTCCAATCTAGAACTTGCTTATTCATTTCCCTAACAGGGTATTTTGGTGAACATAATTAAAAAAAATTTTTAATACAATTAGTATTGTAAAAAATTTTGGACTCTTACAAAGTTGCAAAATTATCTCCTTATTTTCTTCTAGATATTTTATAGTTTCAATTTTTCTAGTTAGATCTATGATCCATGTTGAGTTAATTTCTATGTGTGATGTGAGGTGAAACACGGGATTCTTTTTTTTTTATTTGCTTTATTGAGATACCATCATTCACATGCCATAAAATTCAACCATTTATTTTTTTTAGGATGTACTTATTTATTCATGAGAGATACAGAGTGGGAGGCAAAGACATAGGCAGAAGGAGAAGCAGGCTCCCTGCAGGGAGCCCAATGTGGGACTCGATCCCAGAACTCCAGGATCATGCCCAGAGCTGAAGGCAGATGCTCAACTGCTGAGCCACCAGACATCCCCAACTCAACCATTTAAAGTGTACAATCCAATGGTTTTTGGTACTGTCATGGTTAATTTTATTGTTGGGGGAGCTAAGAGATACCCAGACAGCTGGTAAAACATTATTTTGGGGTGTGTCTGTGAGGGTGTTTCTGGAAGATGTTAGCATTAAATCAGTAGACTAAGAAGGTGGCTCTCACCAATACTGGTGGACATCATCCAAACCATTGAAAAGAACATAATGGCAGAGGAAGTGAGAATTTGCTCTCTTTGTTTAGGCCAGGACATCCCTTTTCTTCTCCTGCCCTTGCCCATCAACTCCCCTGGCCTTTGGGCTCAGACTGGGACTTACACCACCAGTGTTCCTGGTTCTCCAGCCTGTAGAAGGCAGATCGGGAGCCAATTCCTATAATAAATCTCCACTTTTATAGAAATCTGTATATATATCCTGTCGGTTCTAGTTCTTTGAAGAACACAAATACAAGCGTTTGGGTAGTGTTGTGCAACTATTATTACCACAATTGATTTCATCCTTTTCATCACTCCAAACCCAAACCCCATATTTTTAGCAGTCACTGACCATTTCCCCTTTTCCCTAGGCCTAGGCAACAGCGGATCTACTTTCTGTCCCCAGAGATTTGCCTGTTCTGAACATTGCATATAAATGGAATCATGCAATACAGGGTCTTTTGTGACTGAGTTCTTTCACTGAGAAAATGCTTCTGAAATTAAATCCAGGGGCACCTGGATGACTCAGTTGGTTAAGCCTCTGCCTTTGACTCAGGTCGTGATTCCAGGGAACTGGGATTGAGCCCTGTGATGGGCTCCCTGCTCAGCGGGGAGTCCACTTCTCCCTCTCCCTCTGCCCCCCCCCCACTCCTGTGCTCTCCCTCTCTCTCTCTCAAATAAATAAATGAAATCTTAAAAAAAATTGATACATGATGCGACAATATGGATTTAGATAGGATGAATAATATTGCACTGTATACATATACTACATTTTGTTTATTCATTCATCAGTTAATCGACATTTGGGTTGCTCTACTTTTGGCTACTATGAATAAGGCTGCTAGAAACATTCCTGTACATATTTCTGTGTGGGGATACATTTTCATTTCTCTTGGATATATACCAAAAAGTAAAATTGCTAAGTCATACGATACTTCTATGTTTAACCTTTGAGGAGCTGTCAAACTGCTTTTCCAAAGCTGTTAGATCATTTTTTTAATGTTATAATCCCACCAGTGACATATGAGGGTTCCAGTTTCTCAACAGAGAGATTAACTGTCTTTTTTTTAATTGTAGTCAGCCTAATGTGTGAAGGAGTATCTCATGGTGGTTTTAATTTGCATTTCTCTGATGGCTAATGATGTTGAACATCTTTTTTTGTGCTTCTGAGCCATTTGTGTATCTTTTTTTTGCAGAAATATTTGTTCAGATCCTTTGCACATCTTTCAGTTGTCTTTTTGTTATTGAACTGAAAGATATCGTTATTCACTCTAGATACAAGTTCCAAGGTTCACGTTTTACCATATGGCTTTCTATGTGTTCCAGAACAATTGGGAAGACTTTTCTTTCTCCATTGAATTACTTTAATACTTTTGTCAAAAGGTACCAGTTGATGGTTTGTGTGTGGATCTATAGCTTGAAAAGTCTGGTTCAAACATTGATCTGCTTCTCTGTCTTTATGCCACTTTGGTTTCAAGTGTTCCTTTTTCCCTGTGATGTCTCCTTTGACTCATGGGTTGTTTGGAGATGTCTTGCTTGATTTGGCATTTTCCAGGTAAAAGACTGTTACTGATTTGTAATTTAATTCCATTGAGAAAGGTGAGGATAACCATCTCCATGAGCTAACCCACTGAAATTCAGTGATTGTTCTCCACTGTCAGTCTATATGGTCAGTCTTCATCCCTTATCCCACAATGCCTCCTCAATGCCTGACATATATGCTGCAGGTGCATAATGTATGTTTGCAGAGTGAACTAATGAATTAAGTCATAGGATGGCTGAGCTAGCATCGGGCAGGGCTCCCTCTAAAAAAGACAAAGCATCGGCACTGCACGCTGATGTAGAGCATGGACTCCAGGTCCTTCTGGCTGTGTGACCTTGGTCGGGTTACTTAATCAATCTGTGTCTCAGTTTCTTCACTAGGTGAAAAGCTGCCTACGTCATCGGGTAGTTGAGCGGATTGCATGTGCTAAGACAGGGAGCTATTGCCTGGCACATAATTAACACAATAAACAGGGATCCCTGGGTGGCGCAGCGGTTTGGCGCCTGCCTTTGGCCCAGGGCGCGATCCTGGAGACCCGGGATCGGATCCCACGTCCGGCTCCCGGTGCATGGGGCCTGCTTCTCCCTCTGCCTGTGTCTCTGACTCTCTCTCTCTCTCTCTCTCTCTCTGTGTGTGTGTGTGTGACTGTCATAAATAAATAAAAATTAAAAAAATTAACACAATAAACATTAGCTGTTGTTCCTTCCAGGAGAGCCTGGTCGGTTCCATCTTAGGCAGCATCAGGCGGGGAGATGGGCTGCCCCCGGGTGCCAGTCTCTAGGACTGGGCTATGTCGGAGATAAGGAGTCACTTAACCCGGATTTTCACATACGGTGCCTTAACGTAGCCACAGAAACAGAAACCAGAAACCGAGAGCCATCAAGTGGAATCCTGGAAACTAAAAGCTGCCCGCCAATGTCGACCGATGTCTGAGGATATGGCTGCTAAAATAGGCTCGTCTCAAACCACAGGTATTGGCCATCATGCCGTCAAGTAGCAAAGCAGCCAGCAGAAGCACACCGAGGTCGGCGGTCACGGCCGAGATGCTGCGCTCGGACCACGCAGTGCTCCTCGCGCCCGCGAAATACAAGCAACGGGTGTGCAGGGACCGGGGGCTGCGCGCGTCGGCTCGAGGCGCGTACACGTCTGGGCGGCCTCGGCTTCCGGGGTCTGCGCGCACAGGCGAGGCACAGGCCCCCCGGCCCCCGCCCCGGCCCCCGCCCCCGCCCCGGAGCGCGCAGGCCGGCCCGCGCCGCCGCCGTCAGACCAGTCGGGCGGCTTCGCCCCCGCCCGCCCCTCCCCGCCCTCCCGGAAACCCGGGCCCTCCCGCGAGCGCCCGAGCAGGCCGCGCCGGCCCGCGCAGCCGCCGCCCGCAGCCCTCGCTCCCGCCCGCGCTCGGGCGCCGCGCCATGGGGCCGCCGGGCCGGCGGGAGGCCGGAGCAGGCGCGCGGCGGGCGGTGGGGAGGGGCCCGCGGGGAGGCCGGGCCGGGGCGCCCGCGCAGCCCTCGACGGTGGCCGTGCGCTGGGACGCGCCGAGCGCGGGAGCACCTGCGGGGGCTGCGGGGCCCTGCGCCGAGGGGCCGCGGGACGGTGGGGAGCGAGCGGCGCCCTCGGAATCCAACCTCATCTGGTGACAGGGACGGCGCACGGTGCGACGGTGCCCCCTGGGCTGGGCTGGCGGCTCTGCTCCGGGGCTCCTCCAGCTGGGCCCGCTGGGTCTGCGCCCCGGTGTCAGCGCCGGGTGACCCCAGGGCCTCGCTGCTAATGACCGTGGCCCTGTGCCGCCGCGGCCCCTGCCCTCCCTGCCCTCGTGGATGTTGGCCCATCTCCATGTGCCTGGCCAGAAGACATCGGAGATTCCTGGGAAGGTAAACAGTGTCTGCCCAACTAACAAACTCACATTCCCTCTAGGGTTCCTTGCTGGTCCTAGAATGGAGTCTAGCTTGTCCTTTCTTGGGACGCTGGAGCCAGGAATGTGCGTTCCTTTGCTGGGTTTTTTCCATGCCGCAGGATAGAGTTTGCTTCTCTGGTCAGTGCACTCACCCAGACCCCTGTGTCTGTGGCCTGCATGCTAGGTCAGGAGGCCAGTATCAAAGGGAGGGCCTGAGTAGTTTGGGACTCCACCTGCCCTTGAACCTCATTAGCCCGGCCCTTTCCCCAGCCCAGAGCTGATTGAATGTAATTAGCAACTAATTGAATGTCTGTGAGCCCCTCTGCGTAAGAAATACACCAAGGCCAAGGTTTGATAGCAGATAGTGCAGAATGATTCATTCTTTACTTTCAGACATGGTGTTTTCTCTGTGTGGGGCCTATGACGAAGAGCCATTCATTCATTCATTCATTCATTCAACAGATATTTACTGAGTGCTGACTGCTAACCAGGCATGTAGGCATTGCAGCCGCTCTTGTTTACATACATGTTGTATGAGAGAGAAAATAAACAAGTGGGTGAATCACGTTATTTCAGAGAGCATATTTTAAAACAAAAGAAACTGGCTGGTCGCGGGCATGGTGGTGAGACCAGAGAAATTGGCCCTTAGCTAGATAAGGTACAAGCTTTCCTTTTTTTTTTTTTTTTTAAGACTGTTTATTTATTCATGAGAGACAGAGAGAGAGAGAGAGAGAGAGAGAGGCAGAGACACAGGCAGAGGGAGAAGGAGACCCCATGCAGGGAGCCCGATGTGGGACTCCATCCCGGGTCTCCAGGATTATGCCCTGGGCCGAAGGCAGGCGCTAAACCACTGAGCCACCCAGGCTGCCAAGGTACAAGCTTTCTAAATGAAGTGGGAAGGTGGTACAATTTTCAGGCCCTAAAACTCTGGGGCTCAGGTTAGGATGTCCTCTGTTTCCATGAGCAGAGACTTCTGAGCTGCCTCTGAGGGGTCAGTGAGCAATGGATAAGTGGTGAGTAGCTCCTCTCTGGAGTCCTCAGAATACACTTGTGGGGGAGCTTACATCAAGGCGGAACTCTAAGCTTCCCCAGAAGACAGGCTTCGTGGGTTCACTCGCTCATTTGTTCATTCAACAAATGCTTACCGAGGGCCCATATATTCCAGGCACTATTCCTGGTGTTAAGGATACATCAGCGAACAATATAGTCTTTCCCCTCACGGCGTTTATTTTCTGGTGGGAGAAATGGACAATAAACAACAATAACAGCAATTTTAAGGTCATATCTGATAAGTGCTATTAAGAGAAGGAAAGTAGCTTAAGGGGTTAGAAGATGATAGGGCAGTTGTGTTCAGTAGAGTGGTCAGGACAGGCTGTGCTGGGGAGATGAAATTTTAGTGGAAACCTGAATGTAGATAAGATATAGTCATGTGACTATCTGAGGGAAGAACATTCCAGGCAGCAGAAATAGCAAGTGCAAAGGCCCTGAGGCATAAATAAGGTGAGCATGCTGGGCATGCTGAATGGGCTGGAGGAATAGGAAAGAGGCCAGTGTGACTCTGGGAGGCGAGCAGACATTTCAGAGGCTCTCCTCAGGTGTGGCCACAGCCTGATGACCAGAGGCATTAAAGAAAGCAGATGATGCTCCCAGGTGCTGAGGCAGGAAGATTCATATTCTCTGCAAACCCAGGGTCAAGCCTCATGGTTTACAGTGAGCAGGGGAATAGGTGATCACTAGAGATGGAGATTATGTGTCTTAGCACGAGGGGCGTCACTTGCTTTTCTTACACCCAGTATCCATCAGGAAAACCATCATGGGGCCACACAAAGAGAACTAAAGTGGTAAAACAGATCCCAAGCTTTTAAAAATTAGTAAATCTCTGGAAACTGGATATGGGGAGAAAAACTTGCCTTCTTGGAAGATTCCAATCACCTTTCAGTCTTTAATTAGGTGATTTATTTAGGCTTAAAAGGAAAACAAGACATTTATCATTGACATTTATTGAACACATACTTTATGCCAGGCTCTCCTTTGAGCACCTTATGTGCAAACACAAATCCTCACAGCAAGTCTGTGAGGTAGGTACTGTCCCATTTCACAGATGAAAAAAACTGAGAGACCCAGAGAGTAGGACAGACAGTTGCCTGCTTTTACACAGCTAGTAAGTGAAGAGTCAGGATTTACCATCAAGGGGCACAATTTTAGAGTCAGGCACTGAGAGACAGAGAGGGGATGGGGGAGGTTTTGGCTGAAGGGATGTTTGTCCACAAAGGAGAGAGGAATCCAGTAGAAAGAGATCCTAGGGCCTAACAGCAGGGGATGGTTAGAGGAGACCCTAGTGGTTAGAAGCACATTCCACCTCTTTTTGTTCTCTTTAAGATAATATTGCACGGGTTAAAAATTCTTTAGAAAGTATTTTTAAAGGTACTACCTGTGTGTGTAGTACCCTAGGGATTTTATCAGCCCTTAGGGATGCACAGTGGAAAATCTCCCTCTCCCTCCTGTGCTCTGACCCTCAATTCTCCTCTTCGGAGGCAATTTCTCAAGACTATTTCAAAAGAGATGTGTTCTGTTTGCAAAGGAGCATCCAAGTATCTATAACTTCTCTCTTTTTTTTTTTTTTTTACACAAATGGTAGTAATACTCAGTTCCGTATTATCATCATCATTATTATTTTACTTAAGATACTTATTCTGATTCAGCACATAAAGAAATACTTCACCCTTTTTAAATATACATGCAATGTCCCATTGAGTGGGTGCAGCCTGTTTTTCTAGCCGGTCCTCTATGGGCTTTGAGGTGGTTTTCCTCAGTTTTGTGTGTGTCTGCTGTGACAGCAAGCACACGTGTACCTATGGGTCCGTGCACTTCTGTGACTATATCGGCAGGGGAAATGAATAAACGTGGGATTACCGACTGAAGAGCAACGAGTATTTTAGATGTCGATGCTGTCAGCCCTGCATTCCAGGGGCACAGTGTGACACACTTTGGACACAGCTTGCTCCCCCACTGCTCCACCAACTCCGTGTGTTACCAACCTGTTCCTGCCAGTGTGACAGATGAAAAGAACTGGCACCACGTTGTCGTTTTAATAAGTCTTTATAGGGAGTGCTGTTATGTCTCACACCTGTTTTTAGCTATTGGTCTTTCTCTTTCTGTGGACCGTTCACATCCGTGGCTGGCGGTTTCAATTGGATTTTCGCCTTTTTGTTGTTGTGATTGAATTATCAGGGGTCTTGTTGTGAAGAAGACTTCATCCCTCAAATCTCGTCCCACCGACTGCCCCCTCGCACCCCCCCTCCCTTCTTGTGAGCAGCAGCCACTCTTGAGGTATTTGTGGTAGGTTTATTCTGGGATCTGGATGTATTCTAGAGAAATAGATGATGTTGATTTATATAGGCATGTATTTCAAACTTACATAAATTGTATTGTGCTACAAATCATGTGCTTTTTACTTTTTCAGCCCGAAGCTATTTTGTTAAAAAGATGGATCTGAGTGCTGTGTGAGCACTTGGTTGGTCGCTCCCAACCGCTGCCTGGCGCTCCCTAGCTGGGATTATGGGATTCTCATAATAGCTGATTCTTTCTGGCTAGTGGCTTGGTCTATAAAGATGGTTTGGAGAAATTATGGGAGTAGCCTCGGAGGCTGAGGAGGATTTAAGAGATGAAAGTGGTGAAAGGAACAGATGACCCAGAGTATAGCATGAGGACACAGCAGTGTGCCAAAGTACCAAGGACACTGAGGGAGTCCCCTAGACTTCAGGATTGTGCTTCGGGATGTGGAAGTGTGGTCCTGGGAGATACTGGGGGGTCTCACATGCCAGTGTTGCACCTTCCCAGATGGCAACATGGGTAAGGCAGGGGCTGAGAGACAGCAGGAAGTATTTTCAAGGGCAAGAGTGATCTCCTGGAAAACTGGAACCTTCTGCCCGTGATTCTGAGAGGCAGGAGGTCCCTGCAGTTCTCCTGGTGAGAGAGGTTTTGGGTGAGAGTAGGGCAGTGGCATGTGCTGGGGAGGGAAAAGCAGCAGGATGGGGCACTGGGGTCAGGAAGGGTCTGGGCTGGTGTCAGGGTTATTAACTTGGAAAGCTGGGTGGATGTGACACCACAGACAAGACCCAGGAGGGCAGGCTGGGCACGGGGATGGGGAGGCATGTTTGTGGGCATGTGGGCATACTGTGGGGCATGCTACTGAATCTAACTCCTGCTCATTGGGCTAGAGGATTCTTGCTGGCAGTTAGGACTCCCGGCTTTCAGCAAGAAGGTGGGAGGGAGATGAACCTGTGAGGTGAGTGAGGTCACCCCAGGAGAGAGTAGGGCCAGAGAGGCCCAGGCAGACCAGAGCCTGGGGCAGGTCTGCAAGTAGAAGTGGATGGACAGGCTGAACCAGCCAAGGAGGCTGGGTACACTCTGCAACTCTCCCTTTGTTGGCTGCATGACTTCAGAGAGGCTTCTTCTCCGCATGGGAGCCTGGGCAGGTGTGGGGTGGAGGGCCCTGCCTTCCTGGTGTCTCCCAGTGCAGCTTCAGAGGAGGCCTAGACACACAGAGACAGACAAGAGGGAGAGGACCTCGGGTGGTGCAGGTGTGTGGGCTCTCTTCCCAGGGATGAGCTCTGAGCTTCCCTGGTGCTGTTCCCACTGGAAGCTGCCATGCCAGGCCACCCCTCTGTCTCTGCGGGCCACAGTGGAGAGAGCATGGATCAGGTCCTCCTGGCACAGAGAAGGGACCAAGAAGCCCAAGGCTCTGTGGCTTTGAGCTGGGTTAAGTCCCAGCACCTCCAGGGAAGTCTGGGGCCTTTTAGGTGGACCCAGGAAATGCCTTGCCCTAAGTGTCATCTTCCTCCTTCACTAGGACCTTCACACCTGTTCAGTGCTTTATGGAACACCACAGCCTTGCATGCCTGCTAATCGTAAGCCTGAATATCCATTCAGCAGTTGACAACTCATCAAGACTAATTAGCATTATCATACGTAACTCCCAGTTCTTTCTTCAAAGTAAATGCTCGGAAAGGTGAAAGTACACAGTGTCTACTCATTTACATATCTTGCCATGATTTTTGACGGGAGAGTTTTCCATCCATACTATTTCATTTCATATTTTTCCTTGACTACACACAATTTGAAACTAAAATAGCTATTATTTACTTCCACATGGCCCTAAGAAACAACATCTATGACAGCCCAGGTTCATTGTATCAGCTATATTTTTAAAATGCATATTCAAATAAATACTCAACTACTAAAATTGTTCATTATGTGTACTGCATCCCTACTTAGGCAAACACAGCCTTAGGTTCATGGAATCCTGGAGGAAGTAATCTTTACCATGTAGGAGCCAGGGGAAACTTTTCCTCTGCCCTCTTAGATTCAGTCACTGGGACAGGCAAATTAAACTGGCGAAAGATTACCAGTCAAGAGAGGTTTTTTGGCATGCACCTGAGACCCAACCAGAGAAGCAGCTGGCTTGTTAGAAGCAGCTGGTTAAAAGTGTATACACCTATACACTTGGGGGGGGGGGGGGCAGGCAGGGAGACAAAAGGTCTCTATGGGAAGAACAGATCGGTTTCTTTAGGAAAGACAAATGGGTTTTTAGAACAGGTGAGAGATGAGAAGGTTTGTGAGCACATTTGTCTCTAGGGTATGGGTGATCTTTCAGTGTCCTTCAGGGCCATAATCTTTCCTGGAGAAGGGAATTGGGAGAATTTTTATTTCATCTTCTGGGGGTAGCTCCACCCTGAAGCAGGAATTTATGGGACCTGTATTTTCCAGAATTTGCTGCATTTAGTCAGTTAAAGGAAGCTCTGAGAAGACTTCTTTTTGCCGCTGTCAAATCTCAAATGTCTTCACCTTAAAATAATCTTCATAGCAACTCCGGAATTCTAAACAGGTCCCTGTCAAAGACGTCAGAGAGGTCACCCCGGCAGCCACTTGAAGGGTGGTGACAGTGAGGGGTCAAAAACAGTGCACACTATTGCAGACTGTCCTCGTGGCATACTAGCTCCCTGCCTCCACCCAGAAGGAGGGACGAGGTTGGTCAAGAACATCCCAGTCTTTGAAGTGCATGGAAATCGTCACTTGTTTAATTCAGCATATTTAATCTCCTAATGCCTTTATTGCTTTTGCTGCTGATAAATATAATACATACTTGTTTTTAAAATTTAGCTACATACCAAAAAGTGCATCAGGAACTTTAAATCATGTATAGCGTTGCCATATGCATTCAGCCACTATCAACCAATGCTTTGGTATTTTGTTGCCTAAATACACAAACATGTTTTTAAAAATTAAGATCATAATGTATAATTGGTTTTCTTAATAATATGCCATGAGCATCTTTCCACTGCATTAAATACTCTCTAAAACTGAGATAGTTAAAGGTGGCTGAGGCTCACCATATGGCTCTGGGCTCTACCATAATCTATTATCCAATTCCCAATTGTGGGTGTTGAGGTTGTGAGCTCTTTTGCCACTAGAAGAACTGCATACTCTTGTACTTTAGCAGATGCTTGTGAGCATCTGTTGGGTGCCAAGGGTGGGCTGGAGACAGAGGCAAATAGCTAGGAACCTACCCACGCTTGCCTAAGGAGGAGGGCAGACCCATGACAAGAGGCTGTAGGGAAGGTGCCAATCTACAAAGACACAGAGTTGGGAGGGAGTGGAGAAGGGGAGCCTTGGGAGACAGAGGCTGGGTCCAGACTAGTCCCAAGGAAGAGGAGAGCCAGGGAGCTGTGGCCTGGGCATCTGGGCCTGCAGTGTAGAAACACCTTCCCAAAGTTACTGTGCCTCCCATGGAACTGGGCAACCAAGCCCAAGAGGTAGAAGCTTGTCATTCACTGTCATAATAATCACTTCCTGCCTTTTTCCAGGAATCCAGGGGCAGCACTGATGCCCACATAGGTATCGAGAGGTCGGTGGTGGTGGTGTTACCACTAGACTAGGCTCCCTGCCTCTGAGAGACTTCTCCCTCCTGTTCTAGGGGAAGGAAGCCCTTACCACCCCCAGTGCTCCCTCCTCAGCTCCTGGCTCAGACCCCCAGGGTGCCCATAGTCACATAGACCAGTGCAGGTATCCCCATCTAACCTGAGAGGAATGTTTAGGGAGGCAAGCGTCCTCCTGTCTGTCCTCCCTGGGGCCCCGGGGTTGTGGAGGCTGGAGAGCTCAGAGGGAATAGGGCCTTTTCTGGAAGACAAAACGTGTAGCTGCCTAAACAACAGAAAGTGTTATTCAGCCACACAGGAACCCACTGAGGGACTTTTGGCTTCAGCTCTCACCCTGCCCAGTGGCTGGTGTCCCTGCAAGGACAGCTCAGGAGTTTCTATAAGCTTCGAATGGGGAGAGGTAGTTCAGGCTACACTGTCAGTAGTGCTGCTACTTGCAGAGATCTGCTCCTTCATTCACATCAGCAGTAGGCAAGGGGCAACGGGGTAGAGCAAAAAGTGGATTCACTTGGGTTTGGCAGTCCTGGGTTCAAATCCAGCCAGAGTAACTGCTCAGACCCTCAGTCTCCTCATCTGTGCTGCAGCATGGGGGTAATGACACCCCATTCATACAACAACCTCAGGGGGATTAGAGATGCAGCTTGTAAAGGGCCGGGTAAATGTCAGTACAGGGGCGGGGGGCAGCGCGTGGTGAAGGGCAGTTATAAGTCAGGTGCCAGTTCCCTTCCCTGCTGCCCGTCTCCTCTCATGCCTCCACCTCTCAGGAGGGCAGACTGCAGTGCTGGAATCCCCAGAGGGGATTCCTCCCCTAGAAGGTGGGCCCTATTCCCTTCTCTGTGCTTAGCTCGTAAGCTATACCTCCGTACCTTTGCTGAGCTGCTTCCTCCGCAGGCAAACAGGAAGTCACTTACCTCCAGGCAGGCAGGAAGGGGCTGCCAGGCAAGGCTGCATGCCCAGGGGTTGTGGTCAGGTCAGGGGGCTGGGTGTCCTCTGGGCCCCAGGGCAGGGATGGTGGGCTGGGTGGGGAATCCCTGGGCGTGGCAAGGGGAGGTAGGTCAAAGCTTGTGCTGGCGAGGGCTCTGGGGCAGAAGCCAGTTCCCTCCTCCTGTCCCCATCCAAGCCACATGGCCACTGAGTTGGTGCCCTCCTTGCCTGTGTCCAGGGATCCTCCCTCCAGAGTTTTAGTCCTGGAAACCTTGAGAAGGGGCTGAAAGCTCTGGGAGATGGAAGAGAGCTGGTGGCTGGTGCAGTCAGGGAATCTGTTCTTGGAGATTGCTGTGAGTAGAAACACCCCCACACCACCAAACACACATCCCATATGCACACATACAAGCCCCCCGTACGCCCCACTGGTTGGGAGGAAAGGGAGGGACAGATTCTATTGCCTGTGGCATCCTCCTGATGCGATCAAGGAGGAGACGAGTAGCTTTCATTCATTCACTCAAGTGGCCGTGGGCATGCATGAGTCAGGCGTCCACAGCCTTCGTGCTCCACAGGTGAATGGGCTGGTCCTTCCCTTGAGGAGGTGGTAGTGTGGGGAGCATGTGGACTCATAAGTCCACAGAGGAGGCAGACCACTGGCACCCTGCCTGACCAGCAGCTTTGTAGCCACCGGAGCTGCTTGCACCAGGATCACTGCGGTGGTGTAGAGGCTGGACCGTGGGGGGCAGAGCCGGAATCGGGGTCTGGGACATCGACCCCAGGTCCTCACCTCCTAATCAGTCCTCACCTTGTGACCGCCTGGCTTCAGCCCCCATCATGCCCCTGGTGCCCCCAACCTCTGCTTGTCCATAAGCTCCGTGCAGCCACATTTTTTTTTAAAGATTTTATTTATTTATTCATGAGAGACTCACAGAGGGAGAGAGAGGCAGAGACACAGGCAGAGGGAGAAGCAGGTTCCACGCAGGGAGCCCGGCACGGGACTCGATCCCAGGTCTCCAGGATCACACCCTGGGCTGAAGGCGGCACTAAACCACTGGGCTACCAGGGCTGCCCGTGCAGCCACATTGGATGGCCACTTTGCTCCTTATCTTCCTAGACTTTCTAGTAGCATTTGACATAGCTGACCACTTCCTCCTTCTGTAGTTATCTCCTCTCTTGTCTTCTGTGATGTTTCTGTCCCCTCCCTGGCAGTCCCTTCTCACTCTCCTTTGCAGACTCGTCCCTAGTAGGCTCCATCAGTCCCTCAAGTAGCCCCTTCCTGCTGCTCACACACGCTCACTTCTGCAGCCCAGCCTTCCTATCCCCGCCAGGCATGGTTTCAGTTGCCTGCTTGAGTTTCACAGGTATCTCAAACCTGAAAAAAAAAGAACTCTGAAAAAGCAAACTCTGGATCTTCTCCCCAATCCTGCCATTTTTGCAAATGCCATTTGTACCCATCTGGTTGCTGTAGTCAGGAATCTGGGGCTTGCCCCTGACTAGTCTTTCCTCTTCACACCTTGCTTCTGCTTGAGTAGCTGGTCCATCCACTCAGCCCAGTGTGTATCCCAAGCCCCCCTGCTCCTCTGCTCTGCCCTCTCTGAGCCCCTCCATGCCACCAGCCTGCCTCTCCTGGGCCCCCGGGGCTCCCAGCTGGTCCCTGCTCCTCAGTGAGCCCTTGACTGTCTGTTATCCATAAGGCAGTAGTTGATCTTAAAAACCAATATGGCAGTGCTCCTGACCTGTCATTTCCCTGCTTAGCCTGCACGCTGGCTGGCTGCTGAGGCCCCCCTGGCATCTGGTCCTGCCACTCCCACCTCATCTCCTCCCACTATCCCCTGAGCCAGCTGCCCAACCACACTGGCTTGCTTTCTGTCCCCTTAACCCATGGAGAACTTTCCAGTCTCAGGCAAGGAATTAGACATGCTGGCTCCCCTTCACCAAGGTGTAATGGTCCCCACAAGCATTGCAGGTCTCCTGCCGCTGGCCCTCCTGGCTCCCCACCCCTACCTTCCCCAGTAACCACAGTTTACAATCAGATGTAGATTACCTAGGCCACTTGTCTATTTTCTGCCTCTGTCACTAGATTGGAAGCTCCCTGGGGACAGATGTCCTGTGTCCTGTTCCTGAGGGGTCAGCAGCTTCTCTCATAGGAAGCACAGGAGGAGTAGGTGCTGGCCGGCTGGGGCCATGTTCCAGAGAGGCCTCAAGGGAGGGTTTGCATTCAGGCTGAGGTGACTTTGGGTTTCTGGCATGTACAGCTGGGCACAGTTCTGTAAGATCCCAAATACAGCAGGACGGGCAACGGAGGGTGGGGGTGATGAACCCGGTTAGCATTACATTGAGTCTGAGGCACTCAGGAGATAAACCTGCCCCTAGCATTTGCTAGCCCCAGAACATGAACGGTGGAGGGGCCCATCTGATGTGTTCAAATATGTAAAAATTAGAACTGCAACTGACAAAGTGTTCTTTGAAGTGTGTCTATCCTCCTACCTCCCATCTTAATAGTGTGACCTGTTGAGATTTGAATTGAGATTCTTGGCTTCCCCTGAATGTGGCTACCACAGCAGAGCCCACTTCTGGCCTCCAACCCCTGCTGTGGCCAGCCTCCCCTCCCTCTTCTCCACCCTGTACCATGTGTGCCTGCAGGGGGCAACCTGCCCGCAGGTGCAAACCTCGTCCCTCCTCTCCCTGTCTTCCCCAACCCCCCTGCAGTCTAGGGCTGCACAGAGCAGTGATGCAGGGCCTCTTGGTAGGATGATGCCACATGGGCCCAGGAAGCCGAGAATTCCAGGCTCCTGGGTGCTCTGAGTATGGTGGAGAAAGGCCTGGTGGGCCTGACCTTCTGGGGGAGAGACACAGCGGAGGAGGGGTAGAGCTGGAAATAGGCCTCTAAACTAGGGGCCAGGGCAGCCTGGGTCAGAAGGTATTCTGATTCTGGGGCTCACAAGTGGCAAAGTCTTCTGGGCCCTTGGAATTGTGCAGACCAGAGCTTGGGGCAGGGACGGGGCTTTGGAGCCTCAGCATGAAGCTGGGGGTGCCTGAGGCCGAAGACGTAGATTGTACAGAAGGAGAAGAGAATGGTACGCGAGCAAGGCTCCCCACCAGCCTCTGTGTCACACTCGTGGGCAGCTGTGACCTGCATCCTGCAGGAATTCAGTAGTGGGGAATGGATGACTGTTGGTTCTCGTGGTCAGACACTCTGAGTTCTAACCTCCGCTGTGTGACTTCCCGGGTGTGCGACCCTAGGCAGTGGTGTCACCTCTCCGAGCCTGCCCTCAGCCTGCAGTGGACATAGCAGTACTTCATAATAGAGCTGAGGGGAGTGCAGTACGGTGCTCCTGGGGGACACTTTGTAGCTGCAAGACAAGTGTGTCAGGCACCGCTATTACCTGTATGAAAAGAAGCCTTTCACAGTTTGCAATATCATTTGTGAGAAACGGAAAAAGAAAAGCTGCCAGGCTAGGGCCCTCCTCTGTCCCCTGGGTGCCTGGCGACGAGGGACCGCCAGCTGGGGCAGAGATGAGAACCTGGTGACAGAACCACTGGGAGGAAGGGGGTGGGGCCTGTCCACAGCCCGGGCACAGCACCTTCCCCTTTCTGTCCCTGGGCCCTAGCCTGGGGAGGAGGGCGTCGCCACGTCTCTCTGGGCCGCCTGGAGGGTAGGGGGCCGCGGGGCAGCAGGGGCCTGAGGAAGGGGGCCAGAGGCAGTGGACCTGGGAATGGAGGCGCTTGGCTTGTGGGCAGGAAGTGTGAGGTGGCGAGCTGCTCAGGGGCCCGGAGGAGGCCGCGGGGTGGGAGGGGTGAGCGTGTCGTGGTGGTGAGGGGAGCGGAAGTCGGAAGCACCGGCAGCCACATTCTCCATTCACTGGTGGACGGACCTGCGTGGGGAAGGCCCGCTTATCCTTTCCTGGGTCCTTGGGAGGTGAGCAAGGTGGGCCTGCTGGGGGTGGCGGCCTGGCGGGAGCCGAGGGGAGCAAGGGATGTGGAGAGTCCCATGCGGGCCCCTGTGGTAGCCGCAGGGGCAGGTGGGCAGGAGGAGGGCTCTGTAGGCCCGCTGCGGGCCCACCTTCCATGAGCCTGGCAGGCCTGCAGCCCTCACGTTCGTCTTCCTTCTCTCTGTCCCCCTCCTCCCTCAACCCACCCCACCCAATCTGGCCTTGCCTCTGATCCCTGCTCTGACCCCTAGGTACCTTGGCCTCTCCAGAGCCGCTGGGGGTCTCCAATTAGGAAGGGGGAAGGGGCTCCTTCCTGAACCTCTTACGGGCCTCCTCAGGTCCCTGGTGACCACTGTGGCTGGGTACCCAGTGAGGGCTTTTGTGACCAGAAGCTCCGGGTGAGCCTTTGAGAGCGAGGCTAGAGAGAAGGAAGCCAGACAGGCCTGGGCTTTGGGGCGGAGGCAGCTTTGGGTGTAGTTGCTGCGGGAGCTCAGACGCAGAATTGGCCATTAGGGGGCTCCCAGCTCTACCTCGCCCTTCAGGCCCCACCCCAAGAGGCTGGATTAGTGCTAGGGACCCCACTAGCTGGTTTGCCAGGGCAGCCGTGGTTTAGGCCCGTTGACCTGATACGCAGTGGCCATCATTTTACTCGCCAAAGCCTCCCTGTTCAGGACACTGTGAGGCCTTCTGCTCGTAGCTGTCATCCTCATGGTAAATGGAGTCTCACGGAGGGAAGGTCCTTCTAAGGGCCTAAGATCCTATGGTTGGCTTCACTCCTCTGCTAAAAAGGCAGGGGAGGGTGAGCTGTCATCAGCAGATAATAAATACTCCTCAGGCCTGTTGGACTTTAGCCAGGTTGGAAGGAATGTGCCTCAGATGGGCCTGTATCCCCAGCCTCCTGAGGCTTTAAAACATCCCAGAGCTGCTGCTTTCTGCAGGTAATGAACCACCCAGCACAGGCCTTAGAACCTGGGCTGCTGGGCTCTTTGGGGAAGGAGGGGAGACCCAGGAGGGGTGAGGGTGGTCCAGCCTGGCCCTGAGCCCTCCTAGGGGTCTTTGTCATTCCCAGGGGGCAGCTGCTCTGGAGATACATTGGTGGTCTGCCCCCATTCTCTCTGTACCCCAACCTCTCTGCCCCTCATCTTCTCTGCTCCCACTCTCCCTTCCCCCACCCTCTCTTCCCCCATTGTCTCTGTACCCCATTGTCTCTGTACCCTCATTCTCTTCCCTCTCTGCCTGAGCCCCAGCTGACCCCACCACGGGATCCTCCGCACTGCTGGTATCTCTCTGTCTCTGTCTCTATCTCTGTCTCTCTCTTTGTGCACACTTGCATGAAGGCTTCTTCCGTGTAGGCAGGATGTGGGGCTGCCCCTAGGCATGTCTCTCACGGTGCTCTTGCCCAGGTTTAGGCAGGAGCATCTGTCTTGCAACTACAGATAAGGAACTCTTCCTCTATTCCTCTACCCTCTGGGATGACATCCCTAACCTGGCTCCTACCAAGGGGTGTGTAGGGACAGGCCACTTCCTAAATTCCTGGATGGGCCAGGAGCCCATCCTTTGCTTTTTCCATAGGAAGGAAAATTTTCTAGGGATAAGGAAGGAATGTCTGCTGAATCTGGAAGCTTCAAGGGAGTGAGGCACAGAGCCATAAAACTCGGGGATGTGGCTCAGAGCTTAGGGAGCCCACTGGGAGGGTTGTTTGTGGGCTTATTTGTTTGGGCCTCTCTAAATAACCAGCAAAGCAGCAAAGTTAAACTGAGCAGGACATGCTATTTCTGAGCACCTGCAGGGGGCCAGGCCAGCAGCAGCTCTCAGACCCATCCTGCTTTATCACAAATCTATAGCATAGCTTTACTCCATCTTATTTCCTTTATTTTATAGATAAGGAACCAGGTGAAGTTTTTGACCAGAGTCACATAGCTCATCAGTTGTAGTTGGAGCTTGAGTCTAGTCTGTGAGCCTCTAGACATAGGGGGGCTACAGACATGCAAGGCTGCCACCTCCTCGCCCAGGGCAGGCCATCCCACAGTGTCCTGTGGCCTCCCTGCACCTCAAAGTAAAGCCGTGTGCCCCAGCAAGGGCGAGGGGCGGGCGGTGAAAAGCAAATGCACTCTCAAGAAGTACAGTCCAAGAGCCAACTGGTCTCCTTGCCCTCCCGCGCCGCCCCCCCCACCCCCTATCCCCCCACCCCCGAGATCAAGACAAAGTTGCATTGAATCCCAGGGTGAGGGGCGGTAGGGGGGGAGGGACTTAGGCCCCTTAATCCCCTAGTGATGAGTTTGTGTGTCCTATATATTCCCATCAGCCAGGCCCAGCCTAGCCCCTGCACTGTCCTCCACTCCAGTAGAGAGGGGGCGCCTCCCCCCTACCTCCTCCCTCTCCTCCAGCCTCAGCTCCTTCCCATTCCTTCCTGTCTTCTGGAGCTCAAAACATTTTGTTGGATTCCATAGAGCCATTCTGCTTCTCCAGGAGCTTATACTTCAACTTCCCAAGCCATCCAAGGGCCGCTTTATTTTGGAGGTTAACAAAACTCACCATGTAAGGCATGCAGCAGAACTTTCTTCCTCGTTTGTTCCGGTTAGAACACCTGAGATAAGCGGTTTCTTTTTTCTTTTTTTTTTTTTTTTTAAAGATTTTATTTATTTATTCATGAGAGAAACACACAGAGAGGCAGAGACATAGGCAGAGGGAGAAGCAGGCTCCCTGCAGGGAACCCGATGTGGGACTAGATCCTGGGACTCCAGGATCACGCCCTGGGCCCAAGGCAGACAGACGCTCAACTACTGAGCCACCCAGGGGTCTCAGATAAGTGGTTTCAAAAGAGATTTCACTCAACACCAGGGCTGAAAAAAAAAGTAAATCAAGACAATTCTAGATATGGAGACCTGAGTTCTGGTCCCCAGGTCCTGGCCCACCTCTGACTAAGAAGGAAGGTTGCCTCCAGGAAACAGGCCCCTACTCCACCCTTGACCCTGCCCTCACCCAGGCAGGGCTGCCTTGATGGCCATAGGCAGTGAGCTTACCCCTCAGGCCATTCTACCCCTTCATTCAGGGAGGAGTGATTTAAAAAAGGAGAGAGAGAGGAGAAGGAGAGAAAGAGAGGAAGAAAGGGAGCAGAGGAGGAGAGACACGTAAACTCTCAGTCACAGTAGCCCTTGCAGAGGCGGAGAGCACAAATCACGTGATTGAATGAGTCTTCCTCATGTCTCCTCCTCTCTACCAGCTGCTGCCTGGGAGCCGGGACCCATGTGAACATTTTGGCTGCTGGCCTGGCAGGACCCTACCTCTGGGAGAGCTCTGCCCCAAGGGTCCTGGGCTTCCTGGGAGGAAGGAAGATGTGATTGGTTCATAGGCAGACTGTCCTTGGGAGGTAGTTGCAAGGTCAAAATGATGCTAAATCTCCTCCAAGCCCCATCTCCCCAGTCCTTTGGTAAGGTTGTCAAGGAGGGGTTTTCAGGATCCTTCCCTTCCATGCACTCATCCATCCATCATCCATCCACCCATCCCTCCATCCTTCTCTTTTATCCATACCTTCTATCCATCATCCATCCATCCGTCCATCCATTTTCCTTCCCCTCCCTCCCTTCATTCCATCCATCCATCCACCCATCCATCCTCTCATTTCCACAAACATTTTTGGAGTACCACTTCTGAGTCAAGCAGACACTGAACTGGACAGTGGGAAAACAGATGAATTCAAGAGACTCTCTGCTTCACAAGTAATTCATGCTTCATTCAATTCATGAAGGCCCAAGGGAATTGATTTATGGGTGGGGAGAGAGGGTGATACATAAGAGAGCCACAGACCTGCATGCAGACTCCAGCTCCACCACATACTACTAGCTGAGCTACCTGGGTACATTTTTTACACTCTCTGAGCTTTAGATTCTATTAGGAAGGAGATGATAGCACTTGTCTCATTTGTGGGGTGGCTGTCAAGACAGATGAGCTCATGGCTGTGAAGCACCTAGCTGGATAACAGGTGCTTTGCGGGGGCTTGGTACATTTTTTTTCACCTCCTCTGTGGGGTTGGGTTGCCAGATAAAATACAGGATGCCCAGTTACATTTTAATTTCAGTTAAACAGTAAATTTTTAGTATAAGTATGTCCCAAATATTGGGCATCCACTATGTTTATTTGCCAAAGGTGGCAACTCTACTGTGAAGCCATGTGCTGCCCATTTGGAACTGCCAGCCTAGAACCAGGAACACCTGCCACCAAGCTCTGTAACCCCAGGGGTCCCATGGGTGGTCCTGAATTCTTGAGTCAAAAGTAACCTTTAGCTTTCTAATCTATCTATTTTCTTGGTGCTTCCATTCTGGGAAGGGCAGACAGGAGCCATGTGAGTGAAACACCAACAGTCACACCTCAGGATAAATGCTCTGAAACAGAGTGAGGGGTGGGGTGGAGTCAGGTCGATTTTAATCCATTCAGAGTCATGGACTAGCCAAACTGTATGCCTCTTCTGTCACCAAATGCCGTCTGCTTCTTCCTTCTATTCCTCGGTCCCTACCCCACCTCCCTCAGGTCCCAGAAATCTGCTCTCTCCTCTTTGGTCTCTGGAAAGCTGCTACAGCTTCTGTCCGCCCCCTCCCCTGCCCCCCCAGCCCGGAACCTGTTGATCTGGATTTGTTCTGGGAGGGCAAATCCAGTGATCATTTATGCCTAGCAGAGTCACGAGCATTTACCCATTTGGCTCCTTAATTCATATACATATTTATTTAAAAGTACATATTTGCAAAGAGAAACACGTGGGACTCCTGTCTCATAGCAATTGCAGAACTCCTTTCCACAAGGCCGCTGCCAACATTTCCCATTCCAGTTACTGGCGTTTGAACTTTTCCCACCAAGTGAGTTCACTGATGAGAGTAGGGGAGTTGATGTCATCCAGACAAAATGCTCTCATTCCCACAGGGACATGCTCCTGAGGCTGGCACATGTTCATGTACAACATGTGGACCGTGTAGAGGAATGAAGACCAGGGCAGGGGTGTTGGGAGGGGAGCCAGCTAAGCACAAATAGCCCAGGTCTTGGCAGGAAGGGAGGGTAAAGAAAGGTCGGCCTTGGGATCCATAAGCGAACTGTAAAGAAGGTGCTTCCCTCCACCTCTGTCCTCTGTCTCCTAAATGGAACTGCCTTCTCTGTGTTCTTTGTACCCTGTGGGCTTGCTTGCTTGCTTGCTTGAGAAGGCTGCAGTGGGGAGATCTCACCTCCTCTCTCACATTTGATCATTCTCCAGACAGGCCTGGGGAGGTAGATTGGATCTGGTGGGGTAGCCCAAATATAGACAGTGGGTTGTGAGACTCACTCGTCCTTCTCCCTTGGAAGTACCCAGAGAGGACTGAGAGTAGAAAACAGACCACACTGCTTGGGGGGAGGAAGGTTCTGGTATTGCCTGTTGGACCAGTGCAGGACTTAAGGAGCAAAGCATAGGAGTCCTCAGCCTATAACTGGGAAGAGGGGCGTGAGGTGGAGACAAAGAAATGAGAAGGACCAATGGCTGAGCAAGGAGACCCAGACGACAAGAGCCAAGGGTAAGACTGGTGCACATTGCTTTGATTCAGAGCATCGAATACAAGCTTAAAAATAAGGACTAGCCTCGCCTTCAAGGAAGGTATAGTCCACACAGTCACTGCTAGAACTTGGTAGCCCCGAAGGCTGGACATGAGCCTTTCCCAGGGAGGCAGCCTCCAGATCTTGAGGCCCAAGCAATGACAGGTTCCTGCTCTGAGAGAGGAATGTAGGGGTTGGGACAGAGAGGGAAATATCCAGACGGGTTCTAAGGGACTTTTAGGAAGAGGCTCTCAGAAGGAGCAAGAAACTGAAATTCCTGGTGGTCCTGTGTCGTTTCTGTCAGATACTGTCCCAAAAGAGGGCATGGTGCCAAGCCATGTTTTCTAGGTGACTTTAAACGATAGGTTTGAACAGTAAGTCCCCACCTGAGCCTGGGGGTGGGGGGGGGGGGGGGGCGGAGTCCCATTTATCCAGTGTTTAATGGTGGGCCAATAGGTAGGCCCCAGGTGGTTACAAGTTGGGAGCAGGTGTGTGTCTCTTTATATCTTTGTTCCCCCAAATAGTTTAACACAGCACACAAGCACACACAAGATTTTAGGATGGAAACACATGAGTGCAGGATGTGGGCCAAAGGGAAACTCAGAAAAGTTCCAGTGCAGCCAGGGGTATGTTCAGTATCGGGCATCCACTCTAAAAGGGCTGTGCACTTAGCCCTGCACTTCCTGGGACTCTACCAAGCAGGAAATGGGTCCAGTTAGGAGTTGCAGAGTGTCTGTGTGGTCAAAACAAGCCATTGTCCTGAAGAAGTAGGGCCGCCCAGAGAGTCTTGTAACTCGTCTCTATGCTGAGGATGGAGATGCATGCTTCTGGAAAAGATCCTTCAAGATTCTTCAGCTAGTGTGGCCGATGCACTGGGCAGGTCTGAGCAGATGTGGTGCAGCCACAAGTCTCCTGCTGCTCCCTCTCCTTCCCGTGTAGCTGGGTAGGCCGCAGGGGCTGTGGGTCCTCTCATTGGGGCCCCTAGTGAGTTTAGCTGAGCCAAGGATGAGGCCTCAAAGACAGGAGCCCTGGAAAGTAGAAATAAGGCAGCCTGTGCCTTCCTTTCCTGGGTGCCTGCTTCTCCCTCAGGGCTCCTCGCCTCCAGTCTGTGTCTGTTCGGCTCCCCCATACTTTGGTTTATGTGTGTTTTCAGCTTGCCACTGCTTTTATGCTGCTCTGAGGAATGTCCACCTTCTGTTCCTGCTACCAACCACTTCAGTTTCTCTGTTCTCCCTTCCAGATTCCCAAAAAAAAGATCAAGTGTGCCCCATTTGTCTTTCTCAGCTAAGCCACTCAGCCACCTTCTGCCAATAGATGGGTGTCTTTGGAGCAGGTGCCACCCTGGTGTGAGCAGTTGAGATTGTGGGATGGACAGCATTGATGGTATACCCCTCACCCCTGGCAGGGCTATGGAGGGCATGTGTTCCTTGACCGGTGCCAGGGATACAACAGGCACCCTGAAACCTGTCTGATACACAAGACGCATGTGTCCATGGACTGACAGCCCTTTGCTAACCTGCATTTGCTTTGGGCGTTTCCAGGGTAGGTGCAGACTCCCAGCTGCCACTTGGGCCAGCGCTCCCCATGCCCAATCCTCACAATGGGATTGTGAAGGCAAACACTTCTAGGGGCTTCAGAGCAGCTTGCACTCTGGATGATGGGGGACGACAGACTCTCTGAAAAACCCCAGCCCATGGAATTTCTCAACCTCTATTTGGGAGACAACCTACAGCCATGTCCAGAAGCACACCTGAAGGAAACGTGCAGCCTTCTCGACCCTCCCAAACCTGAACCTCTTCGGGAACAGACCTGGGCCTCGGAGCCTCCTGATTGCATGAGGCCAGATGCTCCTCCCAGTGGTGCCAGCATGGAGCCCCCGCACCTGGGGAGTGGCTCTTCCCAGGGCGGGGCCGGGCACAAAGCAGCACCCCCTGGGTCACCCAAGGATAGCCATCCCCTGGGGAGCCCAAGGCAGAGCACATCCACCCAGGTGATGTTCTGGGCAGGCATTCTGCAGGCCCAGATGTGTGTCCTGGACCTGGAGGAAGAGTTGGAGAAGACAGAGGGGCTCCGGGCTGAGCTGAGATGCTGCCTCCCTGCAGCCCCTGTGGAACTCCCCCCTCTCCCCTCCAGCCCTGCTGGCCCCCGCAGCTCAGGCCTCCATCCCAGCTCACCCTCGGTGGAGGCCCCAGGGGGAGACAGCAGTGACCCTGAAGGGGAGAACCAGAATGCTGTGTGGCCCAGGAAGGGAAGGACAGACTCCTCCCCAGAGTGGGGTGCTGAGGAGGAAAGTGTGTTCTTTGACAATCCCCTCTTTTTGGAGAGCCCTTGCTCGGACACGGGTGCTTCTGGAGCTCGCTTTTCCTGGGAGTTCTCAGACTCCTGCATGGATTTGAGATCTGAGCCCCAGGGTCCCCAGACCCTGGAGCCTCCCCCCTCAGGAGGAGGGGTGCTGTGGGAACTGGACAGTGAACCAGATTTGGGGGATGGCACAGCTGATTCCAGTGGCCACACCACGCCTCCCTTCCCTGTGCCCACCTACAAACCTCACTCCTTCTCACAGACTGTGGTGGATGAGGCCACCAAGGGGACCCTGGAAGCACCAGGGTGCTGGACAGAGAGTGAGGTAAGCTGAGCCCTGGGGACCAAGCCAAGGCTGTGCATGGAAGGAAGGGCCTTTCTCTGTGGTCACCAGGCCCAGAACACCCTTTTTAGATGCTAGGGCCTTTTGGAATCCTAAAGTAATAGAGCAGAAAAGCAGGCCCAGTATGACCTTCAGAATTATAGGGCATTTTATAAATGCCGTGATGTCATCAGAACATGATGGCAATTAAGTCTTCAAATGTCTCCATCTCACCAGCTCCAGGGGGCTGAGTCTGGACACATTTAGAGAACAAACAGCTCCTCCAATTGCAGTATGTTCCAGACCATTCTTAGACACTACTCCTCCTACTTCCAAGACATTCCCAGCTATAACAGGATAGTGCTCAGCCTGCGAGATGACCTCTGCCCCAGGCTGGGAGATATCTGTTTTAAGAGTCTTGTCCTTTCTTTTCTTGAGATATTTCAGCATTTGGTTACTTTTAGTTCACAGTCTTTTATTCCCACCCCTCCGCCTCCTCCCCAGGGGCCATAGATCAGGCTTGCATAACAATGGCAGAGGTTCTTGATATCAACTAGGACAAGTTCTGGGGACAAGTGACACGTGAGACGGTGGGGAGCACTGTTTTCCCAAGGAGCCCTCTGTTTAAGAGATAAGGACACTCAAGATGGAGAGCTGGGCTGTAACTTTCTAATCTCTCTGGTCCCAAAGAACAGTGCAGAAGAGCCGTGAACCAGAGCAGCTCTCTCACCTGACCCCAAGATCAGAGGAGCTGCTAGGTATTCTTGGAGGCCCCCCTGCCCCCACCTGAAGGCTGGGAGGTCCAGCATGGGGCATTGTGGCTCTGTCCTGTGCGAGTACATTCTTGGGACCTTGTTGCTGTAGGGCCCTTGGGGACCTCAGAGGGAAGCCTGGGAGCCTCATCCTCACAGCAAGTAGCATTTGCTCTCACCTCCGTGCCTGAGAGCTGTCATAATCCAGGCCGTCCTTGGGCTGGTACTGGAGACCACAGAGGGAGGAGGATGGAGGCAGAGAAGACCAAGAGTCAGTGAGCATGGACGAGGGGCTCCGGAATCCTTGTGGGATGCGTTTAAGGCCCTAAGAACTGTTTCCCTTGGGTCAAACCTCTTGCCTCTCCTTCTCTCTAAGACTTTGCTGGGAAGCAGTCTTAACTCCGCCCTATCTGCAACATCCTGTGTGGACAGAGCATTGACCTGGGACACAGGACAAGTGGAATCTGATCCCAGCTCTGCCACACATCGTGTGCCACCTTGGGCAAGTCACTTCTCTCTCGGCCCCCCCTTCCCCATCTGTATGAGGTAATGCCCCGGTGGTTCTTGGGCCAGCACCAGCGTTCCTAGGATGCGGGTCTTCTCTCACCCAGGATTCCTCTTCTGAACTGAGGCCGTGCTGTCAGAGTGGGAAGAGAGCAGAGAAGGAGGGGCCCTGTCACCCTCCTCAGTCACCCTCCCCCTCCTGCCCTCCCCTCTGAGTGTCTCCCAGGCTCATGGAGATCCCCTGCCTTTCTCAACAGGCCCTGCCCAGCCCGGAAGGCTGGCAGACAGAAGAGGGCCCTTCCTGGGCCCAGGTGCCTCTTCTCTCCCAGGACCGAGGTGAGATCTATTAGAGACTCTGGGAAATTGGGTGTGGGAGGCTTTGGATTTGGGTAGGGACAAAGATGGACCTTGGATCCATAGATATCATTAAGAAGTCCCATGGTATTGTGTTGAAGCCAGACCAAGGGTGAAATCCTGCTTCTCCCTCTGTGGCTTCATTCATACAATGGGTTTGAAAATGCTCATTGCATAGAGTTAATGAGGAAATGTCGAAAAGACCCAGCATTTCTGATGCCCGGGCCTCAGTGGTTTAGAAAGTCCTGAGCCCTGGGTTGCCTCAGACGGGAGTCCTGGGAACCCTCTGCCCACTCCCTGTGCCTGGGGGAGGTCCCTGTCTGAAGGAGGCACAGAACATGCGGCCCAGCTTCAGGGGAGGAGCCCCAGGGAGGGCGTGTGTGGAGTAGCTGCCCAGGCGGTTTTCCTGGCTCTGCCAGGCCCCCGGCCCTCAGCCTGCCTCTCGCCCCATGTCAGCTTCCCTCCATGCTCTTCCTCAGGTGACAGTGATGCTGAGTGTATCCAGAAGTCTGCTCCATACACCTTGGCTCCGGGCCCCTGGGGGAGCACAGCCTCTTTGACAGAGCCTAGCAGTCCCGAGTCTGAGGGCAGAGGCCCTGGCCCCAGGCCCAGCCCTGTGTCCTCCCAAGAAGGCAGCCCACAGCACCAGGACCACCACTTGGGCAGCAGTTTCCCCGGGTGCATACTAGATGCTTCATGCCCTTCACTCTTGGAGCCAGATGGCACAGAACCAAGTTTTCTGGAGAGAGAAGAGGCAGGAGAGGCCCCACACCCCGGGGAAGAAGTAAGGAGTGAAGGTCCAGCCAGGACTGCAGAGGCTGGAGCCTTCCAGCCTGGCACTTGCTTGACTTCTACAGAAGGGTAAGTGTTAGCCTAACCGGTCGTCTGACTTCTAATTGTGGATGCATTTAAGAATACCCTGGTCTGGATGGAGCATGAGAAATGCACGCTGGGATTTAACATACTAATATCTATTAAGCCAGGATTGTATGACTGGGTGCCAGCAGTTATGAGCAATACTGGAGGATTTGAAAGCATGAGAAACCAAAAAGCAGACAATTACACATGTGGGGCAGAATTGGTGTGTGCCGAGGCAATGTCCCAAGAGCCTGGATACCGGGGGGTGGGGGTGGGGGGGTGGTTCAGAGGACCTGACCAGGCCTATGTGTCCAGAGAAATGGCAGTCGTGCTAGGCAGGGCTGGGGAGTGGGAAGATCAGAGTTTGTGATGTGTGAATTACACACTGCTTTGAACTTGAGCAGGTGTCTGGGAGAAACTCATCCATGAGCCTAGGCCCAGGGTGCTGGCTCAGATCTCAGGAGAAGTCAGAACACCAAGGGGAAATTTGACTGGAACCAGGGAGTGGATCTCAGAGCCCATAATGGGATCAAATAACCATAGAACTGTGGCCCGAGGCAGGAATAGGACAACTGGGAAGCCAGTCTCGATGTCTGCCTGCCCCAGGAGGCTGCCTGAGGTCTGTCGGTGCCCAGGGCCTCCACCCAGGAGAGGGGTTTTGTTCTCTGGCTGCCCGGGTAGGGGACATACTGAAGAGGCCAGGAGGAACCAGTGATGATGGTTCAGATTGTACTAACTGGAAGGTCGGCCTCACCCCTATCTCAGTGTCACTGGGTGATGGGGACAGAATCTCAGGCAGTGCCAAAACCAGAGCATCTTCCCCATGCATCTGGAAAACCATACTGCCTCTGGAGGTGTTCGGAGGCTTGGTAATCAGGGGAGTCTTTCAGGATCTGAGAAGAGAGGGCTCGTCATACCAACATTAGTGTCAATTCAACTCAAAATAAAAGTAAGTAAATCCACCTAAAATGAGAACCATATTTTCTTTTTTTAAGATTTTATTTATTTATTTGAGAGAGAGGGAGAGCACACAAGCAGGGCGAGGGACAAAGGGAGAAAGAGACTTCCTGATGAGCAGGGGGCCTGAGACGGGGTTCAATCCCATGACCCCAAGATCACGACCTGAGCCAAAACCAAGAGTTGGACACTCAACCAACCGAGCTGCCCAGGTGCCCCTCAGTTAATTTTTAAATTTTTAAATTTTTTTTAGATTTTATTTATTTATTCATGAGACACAGAGAGAGAGAGGGAAAGACATAGGCAGAAGGAGAAGCAGGCTCCATGCAGGGAGCCCAATGTGGGACTTGATCCCAGGACTTCAGGATCACACCCTGAGCCAAAGGCAGATGCTTAACCCTGAGCCACCCAGGCATCCCAATTAATTTATTTTAATAACAGCTTTTTTGAGAAGTAATTCACCCATTTAAGTACACAACCCCATGACAGTTTATGTTTGCATCATTTTTTCCTCCAGAGTAACTCCCCATCTAGATATTATTTTAGTTATCACACCAATCGGCCAGGTCATTTCTGTAAAAGCATTTTAGGGCTTGCTCAGCTATCAGAGTTCTCTTCAGATGAGACGAGTTGTCCTTATTTTTCTCTTCAGTTGTCCACTGGACTCACTGCTCCAGTTCCTTGTTTGTCAGTGGCTCTTCCTGTGATTCCTAGACTCTTCTGGCCTCACTAACACAGACTTCATGAAGCCCCATGTTTTGGGCAGGGGGCAAGATGGGTGATGTTGCTTCTCCGAAGGTCTCCGTTATGCCAGCCCCGCCTTGCTGGGTGTACGGGAGCCTCAGAACTCAGGGAGAAATGAACAGTGAAGACATGACCCGGTTGGGGGCAGAGATGGACACTTGTGTTAAGGAGAGAGGGCGGTCGAGTGCAGCCCCATTTGATAAGTGGTCAGTTTACCAGTGAACATTTTCATGTTCTCATGGTGTTGCTTATCTGTACAGCTCCCTAACTGTGGTTACTAGGATTCAGAATATTCAGATTAATGATGATACCCCCGCCCCCGATTGTAATGTTGCAGGGGAAACGGAAAAGTCGGGTGGAGACTGGCTTGGTGACTTCCAAGGCTCTGAGTGTCAGACCCTGAGCACCCCCCGAGTCTGTCAGGGTGGCCTGGTCCTCTGTATGTTCATGATAATAACAACAGGTCACCATGTGGGCTCCTGAGGAGAGGGCTTGCTTACCACAAGGCTGCGGGTATGAGAAGGGAGAGGTCAGAAGCCACCTCTTTGACTCCCTCCCAGCTGTCACCATGCCTGAAGCCAGGCTTCTTGTTCATCCCTCACCCTTGCACCTTCCTTGGCTCCAGCTCTAGGAGTGAAGCCTGAGGCTGGGGCTTAGAGGGGGGAAAGGGGGCAGGGAGGCATCACAAGCACAGCAGGACAAGTGAGGGAGACAAATGGCTGGTGGGGCTCGGGGAGACAAATGCCATCCCTCCTGGGGATGGATTAGATACCACTGGCATCTTCAAAGGACTGCACGTGACAGCTAATGTGACCTGGGCTCAAAATGTCCTTGTGGTTTAGCTGAGAAAGTGCTGGGGCCTAAGCTTGGTTCCCACGCTTGCTGGCCTGGCAGGTATGCCACCTCTCTGGATCCTCCTGTGCTCAGGCCAGGCCAGGCCCCAGTTTCCCCAGGAAGGCACTGGTCCAGCTGCTGCCTCCACTACTCAAGGCCTGGGAGCTCCAGCTCCCCTGCTGAACTCTGAGCGTGGACTCTGGGCACCCCTCCCATGGCTAACCTATAGGGACGCTTGACCCAGTCCCTTCCTGCCCATCCCACGTAGTAGTCTGAGGACACTGTTGTACCTCTACAGGCTTCCTGAGAGCCCCATGCCCCAAGCACAGTCCCTGGAGGAAGGCCAAAGGCCACAGGCTGGAGACAAGCTGGCTAATGGTGTCAGCCCCGACAAGGTGGCCTGGAACTTGGCCTCTCGCCTCTATCACCTGGAAGGCTTCCGGAAGTCTGAAGTGGCTGCCTACCTGCAGAAGAAGTAAGGGGCTTGGAGCGTATGCAAGGCTGGAGGTTGTCAGGAGAGGGAGGAGTGGTCAGCGGACTCTGTCGACCAGCCGCCCCTCCGGTCCCTGTGTCCCTGCTGCCATTCATCCCATCCTTCTTGTCCTATTCCATCCCCTTCCCTGTCCTCTTGTGGTGCCTGCCTCTTCCTCTTAGTCCCACTTGTCACCTCTTTTCCACACTTTCCAGCCCACCCGAGAGCCCCCAGTCCTGGCCACCCTGCCTCCCAACCCGACTCCACGTGTCCTCCCCACTCAGTTTTGGATGGGTGCCAGTGGCAGACAGGACCCTGGCTGCCCCCTTGCCCTCTTACCCTCCAGGGATGTGCGGGCCCTGGGGCCCCAGCCACACCCCCAGGGCGGGCTTCACTGCTATATTCTCTCTGCAGCAATGACTTCAGTAGGGCTGTGGCTGAGGAATACTTGTCCTTCTTCCAATTTGGAGGCCAGAGTCTGGACCGAGCCCTCAGGTAATGCCTCCAGGCCCTCTCTGGGGAGGAGCGACAGTTGGGAGGTGGTGGCCCTGGGGAGGCTGGAATAGGATTGTCCCCCAGCTTGGGTGCCCTCTGGCTGCCCCAGCCTGGGCTCTGTCCTGGAGTCTGGCCCTCCTTCCAGGGGCTTCCTCCAGGCCCTGGTGCTCAGTGGGGAGACACAGGAGCGAGAGCGAGTCCTCTACCAGTTCTCCAAACGCTTCCATCACTGCAATCCTGGGACCTTCTCCTCCGCAGGTAGGAGGGGCAGGCCTTGAGGGCAGGGCAGGGGGTTCTGTGGTGCCTGGGAAAATGGCATGGAAGTGTCCCCAGGGGTCTGCTCAGGAGTACACTGGGTAGCAGCTCGTGGGAGTATTTGGGTGGCTGTGGAGAACCAGAAGCACTTGGGCGTCGCTGCACCCAGCATCGGCAGTGGAAAGGCAAGAGTCCTGGTTCCAACGAGCTTTCTCTCCACTTGCCTCCCTCTGGGGCAGATTCTGTACACACCTTGACCTGTGCCATCATGCTCCTTAACACGGACCTGCATGGACAGGTGAGAGGGCAAGGGAGCTGGGACCAGCAGCATGGAAGGGCCCCAGGGGGTGGGGGCAGGGTTATGTCTGGAGAACTGGGGGTTGGGGGTAGGGGAGGAGTAGGTCTGGAGAACTGGAGAAGATTCCAGAGTGGCCGGCTAGGGGGTTATTCTCTTGGGGTGGGGAGTGTGTGTCAGCTGTCCCACTTCTCTCAATGGCCACAGAACATTGGGAAGAGCATGAGTTGCCAGGAATTCATAACCAACCTGAATGGCCTGCGAGATGGCGGGAACTTCCCCAAGGAGTTGCTGAAGGTAAGGCACGGGGAGCTGGTGGCTCACTGGGATAATGATGCCAGGGCTCCCTGTGTAGCTCCTCATCCCGGCCGGGGGGGTGGGGGGGTGGGGGGGGATGCCCCGCCTGGGCCTGGCTCTGCTGCAAAGTCCTTGGGAGGCCAAGGCTTGTTTATGGAAGGTGCTAAAGTGTGCATCCTAGTCAGCAGCAGCAGCACCTTAAAATTTGTTGGCTTGTGCAAATTCATAGGCCCCTTGCCTTGGACCGACTAAATTAGAATCTCTGGGGCTAGGATCCCTAAAATGTTCTCTTGAGTTTCCAGGTGATTCTGAGACATGGGGAATCTGAGACTCACTGAGATTTTGTTTTGTTTTGTTTTGTTCCTTTGGTTCTCAGAAATGAACCAAGGCAAAGTTTTAAGTGGCATTAAGTCTAAGACTTAGGAGCTGCGTGTTCTAGGGTTTGAATTCTTCTAGTCTTAGGCAGCTTGGCTGCTGAAGTTCCTCCAGGAGTAGCGACTGCTTTACAGTGTGGTTATCACAATGAAATAAAGGTTGTCGTGCTTAGCATGACAAGGGGCACAAGCCTGCTTTTTAGTAAGCTGTGATGGCACTGATTCTTTCGTCTCTGTGATGGACACTTCTCGAACACTTGCCGTGTGCCTGGCATGATGCTAGGCATCGCTAGAGCTACAAAGGCCAGCAAGATGCATGGACACGAGTACTCTTTGTTGCATCATTTCCGAGTTCCAGCACTGATTTACTCATTCTTCCACCATCCATATTTTGGCCCTGTTAGTCAGCTGTTCCTGCATTGTCAGATCCCTCTGGGCCAGGATGGTATGTGGATGATTCATTTCCTTTTCAGGAGAACTAGCTCAGGCCTCATGAATCTCAGGTAGGGATCAGGATTGCTTTGATCACCGTGCAGCATCTGGCACAGTCCCTGGCACACAGTGAACGCTCCGTAAATGGTTGCACGTATGCATGAGGACATGGATGCATGGATGAGCTGCCTCCTGGTCAAGGAGGAAGGGGATGGAAAAGGCAGACTGCAGCTTTTCCCTGTCCTACGTCTGAGTTTGGGCCTCATGGGCAGAGGCTCCCTGCTCACTGTGCACTTCCATTCTAGGCCCTCTACTGGTCTATCCGAAGTGAGAAGCTTGAATGGGCCGTGTAAGTAAGACTCCCCTTCCTTCTACTCCCCGCCCCTCTCCCCTGCCTCTGGGCCTATCCTCCTTCCATCCACCCACCCACCTGAGAGTTGGAGGAGCCCAGGGCCTCTGTGTGGGGTCCAGACAGAGGCCAATCTCAAAGAGGGTAGAGGAGTCTAGGTAATACCTGGAGGATCCAGGGGCCGTGGGGAGTAGGGATGACAGGAATAGCTGGCTTTGAAGGACTCCTTTTGGGGGGTCCTGGGATATGGCTCTCCAGTGAGAGAGAAGGTAGAAGGTGCTGAAGCTGCGGGCCCCTCCTGGTGGCTTTTACCCAGTCAGTACCCCCAACCTGATTCTCTGATGCCCAGGGACGAAGACAACGCAGGCAGACCAGAAAAGGCCCAGCTGTCTCTCCCCTCTGGCAAGATGAGCAACCCCTTCCTCCAGCTGGCCCAGAACCCCACGGCGCCCACCTACAAGCAGGGCATCCTGGCTCGGAAGATGCATCACGATGCGGATGGCAAGAAGAGTGAGTGTCTGCTGTGCTGAGTGTGTGAGGCTTGTGTCTGCCACCGAACCAGAGTGTGTGTGCATACAGGCATGCAGAGTGGCTTGGCATAGGGACATGAGCTGAAGTGTGTGCCAGCATGCAGAGAGATGGTGCAGGTCAAGGACAGGCAGCCTGTGTTCTTTCCTTGATGGGGACCATGTGCTGGGTGCCGGGTAAGATGCCAGGGGGCGGAGGTGCAGAGACAAGACACACTAGGTACTCTTTGGCCCCCAGGACCCCTGTGGTAAGGGGGAGGTGAGACAAGTACATCAGTGTTGGGATAAAAGGTAGAAATTGCTGAGGGGTGTAGGGAGGGGGAGGTCAAATATGGGGGTGTGGAGGAGGGCTAGGTTTTGATTTTGTTTGGAGGGTGAGATGTGGGGGACAGGGATTGGTGAGGCTTCTGGGAAATGATGGTATCAGAGTTGAATCTCAGAGCAAAAGAGGCCAGAGGGCATTTCCCTCAGACAAGGAGCAGGAATGGTTTGCTGGGAATAGAAGGGGTGTGACAGAATGGCAGGGGTGCATTTGGCCTCATTCTGCAGACAGGAGCTTTAGGGCAGGGCAGCCATGGGACCAGAGTAGTAATGGAATCCTGGATTGGATGGGGTGTGGGACCAGCCAGGAGCTAGCATTTGGGCCTAAGCAAGGCCGGGAGGCGACCCCGGGGAAGCCGGCCACCTACTGCATGACAACCTGAGCCCTGTGACTCTCTGGATGGGACCAGAAAGATGTCTGGTGGAACTGTGCTTGCGGGTGGGAGTGTTTGGAGGGAGGATGGTCGGTGTGGACATCTGGTTTTGTTGTCGTTTGTGTGGTCCAAGCAAGATTGCCTGGGTGTGAGGCATGGCATCTGCTTGTTTGCGACTGTTTTCTTGTGTTGGTACGTCACTGTGTGTTCATTATGTGCACCCTGGGGAGGGACTGAGTTGGCGGGGAGAGGGGACTGCATGTGTCTGGTTGGGGTGCCACCACCTGCTTTTGTGTTCTACCCCTGGAGCAGCACCGTGGGGTAAGCGTGGCTGGAAGATGTTCCACACCTTGCTTCGAGGGATGGTCCTCTACTTCCTGAAGGTAGGAAGGGCAGGGTGGGGAACCAGAATGGTTTGGAGGGTGGGCAACTGATAGGCACCCCTTTTCTGAGGCCCTGTGCCCTGTGGCAGGGAGAGGACCACTGCCAGAGTGGTCAGAGTTTGGTGGGACAGATGGTGGACGAGCCGGTGGGAGTGCACCACTCACTGGCCACCCCGGCCACCCATTACACCAAGAAGCCGCACGTCTTCCAGCTGCGGACTGCCGACTGGCGCCTCTACCTCTTCCAGGCACCGTAAGTCCCTGGGGGTGCCCGCCAAGCAGCAAGGCCCTGGCCCTCCTCTCCCTGATCTCACGCTCACCCTCTGATGGCTGTTGGCTGGGGCCTTGGTGGGAACTGCCGCCTTTTTGTTTTTTTTTTTTTTTTAAGATTTTATTTATTTATTAATGAGAGAGGGGCAGAGACACAGGCAGAGGGAGAAGCAGGCTCCATGCAGGGAGCCCGACGCAGGACTCGAGCCTGGGACTCCAGGATCACGCCCTGGGCAGAAGGCAGGAGCCAAACCGCTGAGCCACCCAGGGATCCCCGGGAACTGCCTTCTTGACCCGGAACATCAGACCGCCGCAGCCGGCAGGGGTCCTAGGGCTGCACCTGAGGCCTCCTCTGACCCTGCCCACTTTGCCACTGCAGGGGCCTCTTCCCTGGAAGCCCCGGGCCAGCCTCCTACTTATGAACAGAGGATCCCAGGAAAGCCTCTAGCCACTGATTTTTTTTTTTTTTTTTTTTTGCATTTGATCTAAAATCCATTGCTTTCCTAGATTTTCCTCTTTGACAGATGATAAAAACCACCCGCAGAGGTCAGCCACCTGGGCTGGTGACCGGCTTCTGGCTTTTTGAGGCTCTGGGTCTCGAGAGTCTGGAACTGTGCAGCCCGCAGGAGGCCGCGGGGAGAGGGACGGGGCCGACTCTGTCACCCTGGGGACTAACGGCCTCCTCTGCCCTCAGCACCGCGAAGGAGATGAGCTCCTGGATCGCGCGCATCAACCTGGCGGCCGCCACGCACTCGGCGCCGCCCTTCCCTGCCGCCGTGGGCTCCCAGCGCAGATTCGTCCGGCCCATCCTGCCTGTGGGCCCCGCCCAGAGCACGCTGGTACGGGCCAGGGGACGGGCCAGGGGACGGCCAGGGGACGGCCAGGGGAGGGCGGGGCTGCGCCCCGGGCCTGGCGAGCCGGAGCGGGTGCGCCGAGCACGAGCACCTAGGCCCGGGAGCACCCGGGGCCGGGAACGGCGTGAGGGGATGGGGTGGCCTGCGCGGCGCATCGGGGCCGGGGCGGAGCGGTGGGACAGCTTCCCCTCCGGCCCGCCCCCAGGAGGAGCAGCACCGATCCCACGAGAACTGCCTGGACGCTGCCTCCGACGACCTGCTCGACCTGCAGCGGAACCTCCCGGAGAGGCGGGGCCGCGGCCGCGAGCTGGAGGAGTACCGCTTGCGGAAGGAGTACCTGGAGTATGAGGTCCGGCGCCGAGTCCCCGCCCCTCCCCCGCCCCTCCCCTCCCCCTCCCCTCCCCTCCCCTCCCCCTCCCCGCCTCGGTGCGGCGCTCTGCCGCCCTCTCGTGGCCGCATTCGGCGGCCCGCAGCGCCCTGTGCACGGTGCGTGTCCCTGTGCACGCAGACCCCTTCCCTTGCCCTGGGGGCACCTGGCAGCTGCTGGTCTGCAAACTCTTCCAGCGGACTCTTTATCACTTTCACCTAAGAGTATACTATATTCGCCTTTACCTAAATTGAAGGGAAAACTGTATTTTAGTTGAATTATTTTCCCTAATACCTACCTAGTACTAGTAGACAGTATTTATAGATCTTGTAATACCTGCCGGTATTATCTTATTTAGGCGTCTCACAACTCTGAGGTAGGGACTCATCCCTTTACAGATGAGGAAGCAGGCAGGGAGAGATTAAACAATTTCTCCAAACTTGATGAATTCACATCCTATTCCAGGCAGGGCCGTGCCTCATAGTCTTAACTAAGGAATAATCTGATCTGTGCCGCACTGTTTTATCCCCTGGCCCCGCATCTTACCCTCCCTCCTTCATCTTACATCTTAGGCCTCTGGTCAGTGCACACATTCTGGGATCTGAAGCCAAGAGGGGCAGGGGAGGGGCAGTATGAGGACAGAGAGGATCAGAGCCATCCAGAGGCAGAGACCAGAGAAGGAAGCATCCGTGTCATTCTGGGCTGTGCTCGCCAGGTCTCACACTGCCCTCTCCCTGCCTTTTTGGCTCATCCCTTAGCTTGGTAGGTGGTCCTCAGCCGTGGATGCACCGTTTCCCAGAGTCTCTGGGGTGACAGGACCCATCCCTGCCTGCAGAATCCTAGCCTCTCCCTGCCTATGGTCAGCTGCAACCTGTAGCAAGCCCTTGGCCCTCCCTAGATCTCATTCCCTTCTTTATAAGGTGGAGAAAACGATTCCCTGGTCACCCAGTCAGCCAGAGCTGGGATGAGGATCAGGTGGGGTGGAGGATGAGCATACACTCAGTACACTGGGACCCCACCCGCATCTGAAAGCTGCTAGTTATGGAGGCCTTCGGAGAGTTAAACAGATGAGGGTAGTTAGCATCCCACTCTCCAGATGCCAATTGTTAAAATGCTATTCAGACTCAATTAGGCTTCAGTACAGATGTGAGCTGTTTGTGTGCAGCACTGCACAGATCAGGCCTAGTGGGTTATGGATCTTTTAGTGTCTCAGAGATGTAACGTGTTCTGGAGGCGTTAGTTACAGCATTACAAGGTGGTGGCTGTTAGAACAAGCTTGGGCTGGTAGGTGTTATTGTAAAACTGTCCAGATAACTGCACGTTTTGGGCACGTTGCTGCTGTGTCCTGCAAAGTCTACAAAGTCAAGCTCAGTACAGATGTTGGCTGTTGGCCCAGCACTCCTTTTGCAGAAATCTTTACCACCAGAGTCTTGTTCACTGTGAGTGGTCTGTCCCCCATGATTCCAGCCTTCTCCAGCCCTGGAGCCAGGGTGGTGCTAAGGTGGCGGGTCCCTTGTGTTGCAGAAAACCCGCTACGAGACCTATGTGCAGCTGCTGGTGGCCCGTCTCCACTGCTCCTCAGATGACCTGGACCTGTGGGAAGAGCACCTGGGGAGGGAAGCCGGAGGCACTCAGGAGCCCAAGCCCAGCCTGAAGAAGTCCCACTCCAGCCCGTCGCTACACCAGGAGGAGGCCCCCACCACTGCCAAGGTGAAGCGCAACATCTCAGAGCGCAGAACTTACCGGAAGATCATACCCAAGAGGAACCGCAATCAGCTGTGAGGCTGGTGCTACCTCACAGACTCTGACCACATGTCCGGGGTGGACCTGAGATGAGACCCCACGGAGGAGCCTCATTTCAGTGGGTCCCTGATGGGGGATGAGGCCCTTCCCCTTTCCACTGAAGGACAACCCTGATTTCTCTGTGATCCTCCCTCCCTGTTCACTGGAACTTTCCTAGTACTCTGTGCCCACCCCCAGGTTGGCCCCCAGCTGCCCCAGTCCCTGCTCACTCTCAGGGGAGGATGGATAAGAGTTTGGCTGTACTCCTGGGGGCAGCTCAGCACTCATTTGAAATTCAGAGTACTCCTGGGTTCTGAGCTTCCAGAAGGGAGGCTGAGGCAGCGGAAGCCTCTGGGCAGTCAAACCAGTGGAGCCATATCCCTGAGGGTGGTCTTGCGCTGGGAGTCTGGTGACCTGTGGTGAGAGGTCCTGGGAGACCCCAGCCATCCTCAGGTGACAGCAGGGTGGCTCAGCCCTGCCCCCTGACAGGTAGGCCTTGGGAGGGCAGGGTTTCAAGAACAAATTCAGTGAGGCTGATTCTTGGGCCCCGGGCCTTTGTGTACAATCATCCATGCACCAGGGGCAAATGAAGGAGGCCCCACCTCACACACCCAATTGCTAATCATCAGAGCAGAGCCATTGGTGGTCGGTGAGGGCCAGAAGGG
The DNA here is from genome assembly GCF_053574225.1 of Canis aureus. Classification (NCBI taxonomy): domain Eukaryota; kingdom Metazoa; phylum Chordata; class Mammalia; order Carnivora; family Canidae; genus Canis; species Canis aureus. The sequence continues at coordinate 27,560,394 of NC_135622.1, read as the reverse complement.
GTTGGAGCCTCCAGAGCTCTGTGGAGAGCCCTGGGAACAAGGGGCCTTTGTTTCTCCAGAGCAGGGAAGGAGGTCCTCCAGGTTCAGACCCTAGGAGAGGGCTGAGGGGCAAGATGTGACACATCCCCTGGGGGGCTCTCTTGGAAGGAGCTGAGAGCTGTGAAGGCCAGATAGAAGCCTGGCTCCCTTCCACACACCCCATCCCATAAAGTTGCATTCCCAAGAGGGGTGCCAGGGCCACTTCCAGAACCCTCCCCCCACCAGCTCACAGGGGGCTTTGCTCCCCTCCCTGGGAAGTCCCCTTGTGCTGCCCTCTGACTGCCTCCCAGCTGGGCTCTGGGGGAGGTTCCGGACACTCATGGACCTCAGACTCTGCCTGTGGGAAGGAGGCTGGGTTGGAGGAGCAGCCACCATTGTCTCTGTTCAGCCAAGTGTGCGAGCAGGCTGCCCGCCAAGAGGGGCCTCTGCTGCCTGTCTGCCGCCTGCTGGCTGACGCATTGCCTCTCTGGCCTTCCTGCTAGAGGGTGGGGGGCCTCCTCCCTCTGTGTTTGTAACCAGCCCCGTGGCCTGGAACTCCACCAACTGGGGCTGACCCTCCGAGACCATAAGAGGTGTCTGGCCAGGGCCTGGGGCCGGGCCAGGTACTCAGTGAGTGCACAATAAATGCAGGCAAGTGAAGAAGGAGGTGTGCACAAATGTGTGAGGAAGGGAGGGTCAGGCTGTTCTGAGCAGCTGGAGCCACCTGCAGGGTGCCAGGCTGAGTCTCCCTTCACCTAGGTGTGTCTGTACCTCTGCGTGTCTGTATGTGCGTGTCTAGGTCTGTGTGCGTGTGTGGAAGACTGTGAGCCAGAGGGGACCTCAGAATCATTTGTTCATCCACTCATTCATTTCATAAATAATATTGACCACTTTTTATGGGCCAGTACAGGAATTTCCAAAATGACTGGAACATGTCTCTGGCCTCTGGGAGGTAACAGTCCTGTTCTCTGGTCCTTGCTATCAGTATAGAAGCACACTTGATCTTGCTGGGGAGGCATGCTGAGGATGCATTCCCATCCTCAGGAACAAATCCCACGCTAAGGGATTCAGATTCAGTAGGTCTGGGTTGAGGGCATGATTATGTTTTTGTTTTTGTTTTTTTTTTTAAAGCGGCTTGGGTCACTGATGTGCAGTTAATAGGTGAAAACCGAGCATCAGGTGGATGAGACTTGCCCCAGGACTGACACAAGCTTGGCCTTGAGTGGGTTATTTGACCTCACTGAACGCATATCCTTATTTCTAAAACCAGAATAAAAAAGGCAGAGGTTTATCCACATTTGTGCATGTGTGTGGCACTATGATGCTTCTTTGTTCAAGTAGAACTGGCACCTCTCTTTCACCTGGGCGCAGGAAGCCGTCAGAGACAGGTGGTGGCTGCGGGGAGGTGGGGGGGGGGGGCAGCGGGCCAATGCTGCCTAGGCCCCTTGGCCTGGAGGCCTGGGAAGGTGCAGGCTGCGTGGTTAGGCTGCAGTTCTGACCTGTGGCCACTGGGGGGCGGGCTTGCATCTTTGAAGCTTGTGGGGCCCAGGTGTCCAGCCGCAGAGCTCTGCTCCCTGAAGAAGTGGAAGTTAGTCTGTTTGTCCCCAACATCACCAGAACCAGAGCCTTCCACTTCCCTAAATCCACAGTAATCCAGGCCAGGCCTCACCTTCTGGAGAAGTCCGCCAAGGAGAGGGTTGCGACTCTGACATCTTCCTATAGATGGAGGGAGAAAGGATATCGTATCCAGAGCCATATGGGGGCAGCCTAGAGTTCCCCAAAGTATTATCCCCACAAAAGTGAAAACTGAGTGAGCTCCCCGTCCCAGTCCTGAGGCATAGGGCAGCGCCAACCCTCAGGCCTGTGTCTGACCTTCCTTTCCCACCTGGGAGGTGGGTTGGTGATCTCTTTGCTGACAGTGGGGTGGGCACAGATTCTTGGTAATGGGCTCAGGCTCTGCAAGGCTGGCTGAAGTTTGTCTTTGGCTCCTCCTTTCCCCTCTAGGGAAGCTCAGTCTCCAGGGCCTGGGCCTGCCATGACCCAGGTGACACCCTAGATATAACCTCTTCCTGGTCTCCCAGAATCTCTGTTTTGTGTGGCTTTCTGCTGATAACGTTCATTTGTGGGTCATTCATCAGGCACCAGAAAAGAATAAAAGGCCACTGAGGCCCAAGGCCTGGGTCTTTTTCTTTGAGGGTCAGAGTCAGATGGCGACAGCAGGTGGGCTACGTTAGAAGGAGCTGGGCTGCAGGATTGCGGTGGCAGTGGGCAAGGGAAACACGGTGGTATGGCTATGGTGGGGTCTGGTCACTCAGGCCCTCGCCTGCAGCCCAAGAGTGTGCTTTATCAGCAGAAGAGGCACAGGCTCATGGCCTGGGAAGCAGCCAGCCTGGGAGCCTGCTTTAGGAAAATGATGTGACTTGAGTGAATAAGGCCAATAGGTAGGGTCAGAATATGGCCTGGAGACACCACACCACCTGTGCAACTTTTCTGTAAGTCTAAAATAAAAGATGAAAATGGGGGAGAAAGGGATCCCTGGGTGGTGCAGCGGTTTGGCACCTGCCTTTGGCCCAGGGCGCGATCCTCGAGACCCAGGATCAAATCCCACATCGGGCTCCTGGTGCATGGAGCCTGCTTCTCCCTCTGCCTATGTCTCTGCCTCTCTCTCTCTCTGTATGACTATCATAAGTAAATAAAATTTAAAAAAAAAAAAAGAAAATGGGGGAGAAAAATCAATGGCCTGGAGACTTAGGACAACCTGGCAATCCCCCACCTGACCCTCCTCCCCCCCTTGCCCCCTATGCCCACGTGCATGCCCATGCCGGCACATACTCCAACGTACTTATGGCTCTCCATAATGGCTCCTCCCACCGCCGCTCTGCTAACTTTTCTGGATGTCTGTGCCCCCTTGCCGTCCAACTGTGGCTCACACCTTTACCTGTCCCTTCCTCTTCCCTTCTCTAGAAGAAGAAGTGCTCACTGTATATCTGGGACTGACCACACACTGTCCCTGCTTCTCCTGCCTGCCATGACCTCTCTCCCTCAGGGGTCCCATCCAGGTCTTTGGGCCTACTTTCTACCACCTTCCTTATCCCGCCTTGCAAACAAATTCCAGTATACCACCCTCGGGAGGAAAAAGAAAAAGAAAAGCCTGAGTTTCACTCTTTGCTGCCTATAGCTGGGACCCACAGATGTGTGGTCTTTGCCAGCTGTTTCTCTCCCTCACCCGGCTCCCATTCACACCTGGCTCCCACTCACACCTTGCAAACTGGCTCCTGCTCTACCCTTCCCAGAAACGGGACACACCAAAAGGGCCACTGATGATGCTTAATCATCAAATCCAATGTCTTCTCAGCCTTCATGCCCCTCACCCCTCAGCGACCTTTGACTCAGGAACCTGTCTGACCCTGCACAAGGCCCAGCGTGATCTGGGCTCACCAGCCAGGGCCTGGAATTGGACTGTCTAGGATCAAGTCCCAGAATGTTCTCTCTTCTAGCTGTCTGACCACAGGCCAACTCCCAAGCCCCTTGTACTCTGATTTGCTTCTTTATCAAATGGGAATAATAACACTATTTTCTTCACAGAGTCCTGGTGAGGAATAAGTAAAATGACCCAGAACAATGCCTGGCACTGAAGGAAAGGCTCTCAAGTTAGCTGTTAGTCCGCAGCCTTGTGGGCCTCACTACATGCACCTGCCCGTCCTTGGGGGCTGCTGTTTGGGTTCTGCTTTTCTAAATTCAAGGCCTTGGATTTCCCTCTGCCTGGAATTTGCAAGTTACAAATCTTAACTCAAATGCGCTTTACTAAAAAAAAAAAAAAAAAAAAAAAAAAAAGGACATTTGATCACTCCCATAATGGGACAGTCTATATCCAGGTTAGATGAAGCTTGAGCTAGGACTCTCAACTAAGCCTTGCCCCCATTTCCCTCTGTTCCTCTGGGCTCTGTCCCCCCAGGAGGCAGGAGCAGCCCTCATGGTACCAAGAGGGCCCCAGCAGCTACCAAATACCGCTCTTCGTGGTGCTGGTCCAGCACATAGAGACTATCTCTTCTTGGAAAGTTCAAACTCATGTCTAGGAATGCAGTCTCTTGGAGCTGACCACTTTGAACCGTGTGCCCATCTCTGAGCCATCACTAGAGTCAGGGGCCTAGGGAAATCAGAGTCCCTCTGCTGAGATGAGGGTGGCGGGTGGGGATAGTATCACCCAAAGGATGGGGACTGGGACCAGCTGCTGAGAAACTCTGAGTACCACTGGTACCTAAAAGGAGAGGAAACCAGCTGTCTCCGGATGCCATCTCCTCCAGGAAGCTTTCCTCGAGCCCAGCTCCATGTGAGAAGTCTGTGACTTCCCACATCCCTCACTTCCCTGGCTCTCCCCTCGCTCCCCTTCCCTCTCCTTCTGTCTCTGCTCCCAGTAGAACATCTTCCCATCTCCCAGCTTCCCAAAGGTAGGAGCAGGGCAAGTTGGTTTCCACGGCTCAGGGTGCAACACCTGCGTCCAAAAGTGTAACTCTCGAAACCATGTCCCCCACCCACACCCCACACCCCTGGCTTCCAGCTTCCGCGTTCTCCAGGTCCTTCTATGTTCTGTTTCTATCTTTCCTCCGCCTGTGCCTCCAACCCGGGAACTCAGCATTCCTCTAATGTGCAGCTTTCCGAGGCCTGCAGGAGAGCCGCTGGGAAAGCCTCCCGATGGAGGCTGGAGGCTGTGATCTTCGGCTCTGAGATCTTCAGCTCTGATCTCTGCTCTGGATTTCAGACCCGGAGGTCTAACTGGACAGGACTCGGCCTCCTTGATCTTCCCGGAGAGGGTCAGTTTCCATAGGGAAGTTACTTATTACCCATGAGACTGGATTCAGTAGCGTCCCCTAAGCCTGTCCCCTTCTGACTCCCGTTTTCCATTAATGATTCTGTGACAGTTGATTTGAGAGGCAACACACCAGCATTATGAGGATATTTGAGCCAAATGGGCCTCTCACCTTTGGTGTCAGGTGGAAGCTTCTGGCTTTCTGACATCTTTGTCTTTGTCTGCTGTGATGTGGACAGGGTCTGGAGGAGGTATGCGGCTGGAAAAGCAGGGACTGTCATCCAGCGAACGAGGTCAGGTAAGCGCCTGTCAAAGCCCTTCCACTTGGCCACCACCATGAGGCTCGAGGTTTGGGCCGATTTACAGCTCAACTGCGGCTGCTCGGGACCCCTCACTGGATTTTCTGTGGTCCTGATGCTTTATTTCCTATTTATATTTGACTAATTTATCGAATGCGTTTCCTGTGAGCTGTCTCAAATCCTCTCTGGAACAAGGTGGGGAATACATTAATATTTAAAATAAAATAAACAAAATGTCAATGTGTGTGTGCGCGTCTTAGGTTGGAAATTCCTTAAGGGCAGGGACCGTGTCTGTTTATATAGCACCTGGCACAGTGTCAAATTGAAGCTTAACAAATGAATTTTGATGAAGAGGAAGAAAGAAGCTGCCTGCAGGAAGATACGGAGAGATTTAGACTTCACCCTCCAGCTACCCCTCAGCCAAAGCCCCTTCTGCAAGGGGTCCCCTTCCGCACGCAGTTCCTGACCATACAGGTTCCCTCCTGTCATCTCTGCCCTGTCCACACTCCTAGTGACCAACCCTGTCTTCACCCAGACCCTGCTGTCTGGCAGATGTTCGCCTTCTCACACAAGCACAGCCCCAAACACACCTCACTCAGCGCTTCACCCCGAAACACTCAGCTCCACCTCCCCCTTTCACCCACTGCCCCAGCCCCCCAGGCCCAGCCAAGGCTGGGCAGCAGCAGGGCCAAGGCCAGGAAACACCACTGGCTGAGTGGTTGGAGTCGCTGTCCCCACTCGTGCCTTGGCCCCGTGGGGGCCTCCAGCCAGGCGGGGACCTGGCAGAGGGAGGGAGAGGATAAGCTGCCTCAAAACTCCAGATGCAGCAGTTAAAAAGAGGACAGAGGCAATGATCCTTCAAATTGCCACATCTGTATAATCTGCCTTTTATTTTCTGCTTCATGAAGTTTTATTTCCTATTATTTATTCACCTCCCCGCCCTCCCCTCCCCCGCCTCCGCTCCTCCTTAGCAGGCGACATGCTCAGATGGGCCTTGAGCCTTGGCCTGGGTCTCAGCCCACCCCCACTCCAGCCTCACCCCCACCCTGGGCCGGCTGATGAGAAAAGGCACCTGCTCCCCCTTCTAGGACAGCACCCCTCCCATCATGGTGCTGCAGCCCCTCCGGACCCCTCCCTCCACCCTCCTTGAATGGGGAGTAGAGATCAGGGAGGTGAGGCCCCTGGTCCCCCAAGACTGAGATCACTGTCACCACCACTTAGCAGGAGCTTACAGGAAAGAAGAACCCAAAGACCTAGAACCCGCAGCCAGCTGGAGTCTCTGTCCCTGTGTGCCCTCTGCCCACTCTCCTGTGTCTCCTTTCCCAGCGTCAACACCTCTTCCTTCTCCCTTCCCTTCTGTTCCACCAGGCTGTGGTCAGAGATGGGGGGGGGGGGGGGGCGGGCAGCCTGCTGAGCTGGGGAGGGGTGAGTATTGAGATGGGACAAAGGGGGACCAGCCAAGCCTGTACAGGGAGCCGCAGCTGCCAAGCCAAGCTCCTCTAGGCCCTGAGCCCCCTCTTCCTCTTCCCCTTCCTGAAAGGTCGCTAACATTTTCTGTGTGCCTCACTGAGAGCACCCTACTCCCGCCTGGGAACAAAAGCACAGGAAGCCCTTTTCTGGAAAGAGACATCTGGGCCTTTTAGGCCCCAGGGGGGTTTAGGGTTTGCAGTTGGTGTTCCTAGCTCTGCTGCTTGGAGAAGACAGGGATGCCTGCCCAAGAAAGGCCTGCAAGGAGCAAGAAGGATTTTGAGGATAGGATCTGAAACCTGAAAGCACTTTAGATCTCTCTCATGGCCTTCAGCATTTTCCCACCTTGTGCCCTAGTGACTTTCGGAAAAGTCTTATTTCTAAGTCCGAAAGATGTGGGGTGGAGGTGGTGGGTGATGGAATTCAATAGGATTTCTCTTGCTCTTGGCTAAGTGTTTGTCTTCGAGCCTGGCACATAGTAGGTGGTTCTCGAGAGACTCCAGGTTAACCTATGGAGGAATGCCAGGGCTCAGCAGACTTTTCCGCCCCCACCTCTTTAACTGTGGCTCCTCAGCCTTGCTTTGGTTTCTGCCCCAGTCCTGAAATCATTTGGAAGCCCAGCTTAGCTCCCTTGGCCAAGATGGGGCTCCAGTGCCCTGGGTGAGTGGGGCACCAGAAGCCACCCCACCCCACCCCACCCCAACAGAGACCTGATTCCAAATATGGAACTATGGTGTTTTGTACAGTGTTTCATGGAAAATTACCTGGGGAATTTGGGAGAAAGAGGCTTCATACCTGAACCAGTCAGATGAGGCTGGGAATGCCTTTCACTGACCCAGGCAACTACTGAATCACAACGTTAGGGCAGCATCTCATGGCCCAGGAGCATTCTACAAGTGAGGAAGCTGAGGTCCCCTGGGGTCTTCAATGGGGAGGCTACAGAACAGGGTCAGAGGCCCATACCCCAGCTCTCTCTGGGCTCCTTAGCTACATCCCTGGCCCCTCTCTCTGAGGAAGGGGTGGGAGAAACAAAGGTGATGACTGGGGGCCTCCTTGTGATGACAAGAACTAGCAGGTTCTGGTACCCCCCAAATTCGGTCTCTGGAATGGCAAGCAGAGCAGCCCCTTTTCCCTGGCCCCTCCAGCCAGCTTCCCCAGTCTTGAGCCCTTCTTCTTTCTTTTCTTTTCTTTTCTTTTTTTTCCCCTTCCTTCTTTCTTAAGCATTTCTGTTTCTCTTCCCTTCTTCCTTTGGTGGGGAAATGAGTTTCCATTCAGACCAAGCTCACCCCTTTCTGGACCATGTGTGTCCTGTTGCAGTGAAGTCCCCTGGGAGTGGGGTGGGGGGTACTGTAGTAAACAGATCCCACCCAAGGAAGCTTCTGGCCACACTCCCTCGGCTGTGCCCCCAGGGTGCTCTCATCTCCGGGGGGTGGGGACACACACATACCTGGTGGGGGAACCAACTTGGCTGGGGGCCGGGGGCCTTTCAGAATGGCAGGGGCAGCCCTGAAAAAAAGGAGGTGACGGTGGTGGGAAGATGACAGTGGTTTGAATGGCCGTCCACACTCGGGGCAAAGTGGGGGCTGTATGTAAGTTAAGCTTGCAACCAACGCCCCTTCCCCAAAGCAAACAAACAAAAACCAAACCAACAAAAAGATTTATTTGCAAATGAACGGGGCGGGGGTGGGGGTGGGGGTGCGGGTGGGGGGCGCGGGTGGCTCCTGGAGCGCGGCAGGCTGCGCGCCCCTGTGCTGCGCGTGACGGTCCCTGTGCAGTGGGCTCGGCTCCCTGGCGTGGGGGAGGAGGAGGAGGAGGAGGAGGAGGGAGTGGGGGTCTCGGCGGGAGGGGGAGGGGAGGGGAGGGGAGGGGGGGGGCGGGTGTTGGCTTCATGCTGGTACTGGTTTGATTTATCCCTAATGAGTTCTCAGCACATGGCTGCTCCCGGCTCACTCCAGGGGCCAGCGCGGCCTCCCGCGGGCCCCAGCCCGCCCCGACTCCACAACAGCCGCGCTCGCTCAGAAAAGAGCCAATTTCCACACTGCACAGTCCGCTTCACTCAAGGGGAAATCACATTTCCCTGCGAGAGCCGCAGGCAGCGCTTCACTCCACAGCCTGGCCAGCTGCCACCAGGCGCAGCTGCGGGGGAGCTGGGCCCGGCCTCCCTTGTCCCTTCTCCCCTCGCCGAGCCCCTGCGTCCCTGCCGCCCGGCCCGGTCCCGCCCCAAATCCCTGGGCGGCCTCTCCGCGGCCCCTCTGCGGCTGCTTCTCCTCCAGAGCAGGAGAAAGGGTGCCTGCCGGCGGCCGAGGATGCTGGCCAGGAGGGGACTCGCCTTGCCTGCGTCCCTGGGCTCCTTAGACGGCCGGGCAGCTGGTTCTGTCCCCAGGGTCGCTGACATGTGGCGGTGGGGCTGCAGGGGGGTGGTGCACCTGCAGGAGCCGGGGGGCAGCGGGCAGGTATATGGGCCTTTGGGAGACAGGGCCTCTGTGCCGATGTCCCCGAGTGCCCCAAAGAGCAAGAGGAACAGAAGAGGAATGGAAGAAGGTCATGAAAAGAACAAGGAGCCAAAAGATGAGGCGATGGAGAGAGGAGGAAAGCATTCTGGCATTAGTGGAGCAGGACGCAGGGCCGCCTCTCAGGTGTCCACAACTTTGCAGACACCAAAGGGGTAGGGGTGGGGGTGGGCAAAGGAACGATTGCTTTGGACCCCACGGAGGAGGGAAAGGACAGAGGCTAAGAGATGGCAAGTGTCAGGACAAAGAGGTGAGAGAGGTGGGGGGACACAGGGTTCTCCACCAGAATCACAGCCACCCTGGGGCACCCTGGTCACCCAGCTTGCTCACTCCCTGTGGAGCGTGACACGTAAACCTGAGCACCGGCAGAGAACAATCAGATCCCTTACAGGTGGAAATGCTTTGTGACCCTAAAGGTAGGAGGACAGCTGCCAAGGGATGGCCTGAGGAGAAACTCAGGCCCAGGGACAGAGGGGGAGCAGGATCAACCTGGCCCTGCATGCCTTCTCCACCTGTAGCCTGACTTCCATCTGGGAGTGCGTGGCCATGCCCTAGGCGGTTGTGGACCTTCTGTTCCTCCCTACACAGTCAAAGCTGCCTGAGGTCTCTGCGGAGGCCTGGCCACACCCAGGCATCCAGGCCTTAGATTAGGATGCAGAGCTGGCCTTGGATTAGGGGTGGGGCTGTGGTCCCTGCTCCTCTGAATGACCTTGAGAAAGTCAGGTGATCTTTTCTTCTCAGTTTCTCCAAGTGCAAAATGGGGCCGATGTCCAGAATCACCGACAAAAATTGATGTGAATGAGCTTTATAACTAGAAACTAAGTCCATGTGAAGGTTAGTACATCTTTTGAGGATGAAGGAAGAAGAGGGGGGGCAGTAAAGTAAGGAGTGAAGGAGCCCCAATCCCCACTGGCTTCCCTCTGTACCTGAAGCTCATTCCCACTAACAAGGGGCATGGAAGTCTCTGGGCCTTTCCTTTGCTCCCACCCCAAAGGAAAAGGACATCAGGAATTGCCTAATGAGGACCGAGGTGTGTACACACCTGAAAAGGTGTGTGCATTTGAGGAAGGAAGCAGGCAGATGGGGAGGGCAAGCAGAAGGGCCACCTTAGTAAGCACCTCAACTTCCCTGGTCTCCTATTTCTTTCTGTAGACTGTGGCTGCTAATTCCTCTTGTCTGTGCTTGTCTCCAGGGTGGAGTGTGTGCCCCCACGGAACATACACTCTCTTTAGTAACAGCTCACGGCAAGAATATTGGAGAAGGTAGGGGGTGGGGAGGTTGGAACCAGCCCAGGGTTGACCTTGGAGACAGGACTCCCCGCTTTCCCCATCTCCACCCCTGCAGGCTGTGTGGTAGGGGCCAGGTGGTCACAACAGCTCTGGCCCACCTTAGAAAGATGGATTCTACTCCACCTTGTGGCCCCCGTGGTTTGAGTCACCTACAGGGCTGCCTGGCCGGCTCATACTCTGTGAGCTACCAGGACCCTAGGCTGGCCTGGCGGAGCTAGGAGGGGTGGGATATGGAGGACGGGGGTCACTGAAGGGGATGGGTGAAGATGCTGGAGCAGGAGCAGGGATTGCTGCCTGGAAAGCTGAGGAGGCCTCCCCACACAGGCTGTAATGGGGATTACTCCAGTGGCTCTGCAGGGTGGGTGAGGCTGGGCCCTCTATGCCTTGGGATGCACAGGCCTGTGCATGCCTCGTCCCAAATTCTCCTCCCCAGATGCTCTGCTCCCACAAGCCTCCACAGAGACTTTGCCACAAGGTAAACCAACCACCTGTCACGCAGCTCCCCACAGTGCCTCCCACATTCCAACACATCTCCCCACTCTCCTCATAGCCCTTTGCTGTGCCCTGCCTATGCCTCCCCAACTGCTCTCAACAGCGCCCCCATGCTGGAGCACTTCAAATCATTGCTTTTCCCCAACACATAGAGGACTGTATTTTCCGAACCCCAAAGGTGGACCATGGTTTGACCGTGGATTGAATGTCTGGATAGGCACCGGCCAGGACACACTGCCCTCAGCCCACACCACATACCAACACCTACTTTAAGCAGAGTGCCCTGGGATGCTCACTCCACCTCAGAGAAAGGAAGGGGAGTCTTGAACCATGGTCACCCTGGGCAAAAGCACAGCCCCCGTGGAGAAGGCCTGCCAAGGGCACCAAGTGTTCCCAGAGAGGGTTTTCGCTGCAAATGAAAAATCGCTCTGCAGGCTCCCTGGGGCACCATGCCTCTCAAAGTGATCTTGGATGGTTGGCGGGGGCAGTTATTGTTGCTCCCAAACCAGGTTGGGGGCTATCTTAGGGCATTCGGGGACTGAGAGTTTGGATGACAAGGCGTTTCAGATACGATGGGATTCAGTCCTGCTCCCATGCTTGTAGCTGGAAGGAAGTGCTATTACTGGAAAATGAGGCTCATCTTAGATCCCCTCGGAAGAGAAGAGACAGGTTTTCTCTGTGGGACAGTCTCATGGCTCTACTCTCGTGCCATGGTCAGTGAGCATCCCTGGCCTCTCTTTAGGGAGGACCAGGGGTGGGGTAAAAGCCCTATCTCTCCTCCTCAGCTCTCCCTAGTCACCAGGGAATGCCCGGTGGGTGAGGAGTCCTCTCTTCATCTGGTCCATCTCAGTCATCTGCCCTGCTGTTAGCATTCACCTGGGCGCCCTGCTCCAGAGCCCCGCCCCTTGTTCCCACTGCACCCCACGCAGGGCAGGGGGAGGGGGAGTGCCAACAGGCCAAGTGCCCTGATGGGGGCAGAGCCCTTGTGGCCACCATTTTATGTGACCCCTGTTCTCCAGAATTTCTTACACAGGGATCATCTGATGTCCCTGCAGGTTCCCTTGGCCTTTCCTGGCCTCTTGCTCAGTCTTTCCAAGAGGACTTGATTGAATCCAGCACTTCCCCCACCTTGGGCAAGTTGTTTCATTCTGTCTGAGCCTCAGTTTCCTCAAATGCAAAATGGGGCTAATCCCACCTTAATTTATGCGAGGCCCTTCACACTGAGCCTGGCACACAGTAGAGCCCAGGAAGCGTCTCCTCCCCTCCCCCTCTCACAGCACAGGGGACATGGGAGCTGGTAAGTGGGCTCCAGAGTATAGTGTTCCCAGAACCTTCACCAATCCTCCCCGCTGATTCTCTGGCTTCCTGTGAATAACAAGAGCAACTACTTGTGGGGAGTCTCTGATTGGCCCGGCACGTGCCATGTGCTCATTTTATCCTCGCATTCATTCACAGTGGAAATCAAAGCTTAGGATAAGTGGCTGCCGGCTGTGCTGTTAACAGAGGGAGAGAGAGGATGCTAAGTCAGGGCTCCTGGGCAGCAGAAGGCCCTTCAACTCTCCACCCCCCAAAGTGAGCTCATGGGCCACTGGGCTCTGAGGTTCTCTGGAGAAAGCCCAGACCCAGGGTGCTTCCTTCCCCAGCTGACTGCAAAGCCTGAGACGAAGAGTAATGGTTTATTGAGTTATGTGGTAATGGTGGGTTGTCTTTAAAAAAAAGGAAGAAGCATCAAGGAGAGAAGCCCAACATGGCAGGGAGACAATTCACTGAGAGGCCAAAGTCTGGGGGTGGAAAGAGGGAAGCTTGACCCAAACAGAGCTTCATTTACAGTATTTACAGTCAGGCTTTGGGGGCAAGGGCTGCGGGGGGCCGGAAAGGGCACCTCCATGCTGGCTTCGGGGGGGTTGCCACAGGGACTCTTCGGTTGCTGTGGGCTGGGGCTGCAGGCCGCATACCTGGCTTGGCAGGGGCTGTCGAGGGAGGGAAGTGGGTCCCCAGCAATACTGCCTTGCTCTGCCCGGGGGCAGGGCTGGAGCTCACTCCCCAGGAGCCGCAGGGGCCCTTGGGAATGTCTGTCAAGCTGTCGTCAGTTGGTCTGGCTGCGAAGGAATGATCCATCGGAGGAGAACCTGGGGTGTGCTCACACATTCTCAGCAGCAGGCAAAAGGAAGGCCCGATGACCACCAGGTGGAGCTTCTGGCTTCCACTCCACCCAGCCCTTAGCCCTGGCCAAGAGAGAGGTGCAGAAGAGCCAAGCAAGCTGGGTGGAGGAGGTGGACAGCAGGAGTCTCAGCTGTGGGGCAGCCGGACGGGACTCTCCGTGGGGCTGTGAGGGACAGCCCTGGTGCCCGGCTGCAGTGTGTGGGCTGGACAGGCGTGCTCACAGCCCGCGCCTGCAAGAGCAAGTTGATGGTAGAGCCATGGGTGCCTCTGTGTGGCCTGAAGCCCATCAGGCGCCCAAGTGTCATCCCTCGCAAGCTCCTCGGCTGCTCCCTCTTCTCTCCATATTTCTCCTCCAATTTTGTATCTTTTGGAATGGGACAGTTCTCTCTCCCTGGGACTCCTGCCCCTCATTAAGGAGTTTTAGAGGACAGTTTGGCCTTCTCCAAAGTCATCCCGTCTTTCATGGTTCATTAAATCAACCACACAGGGAGTGAGCCGCAATGCTGGACTTGTGGTTATTTTTCATGTAATAAATAAAGATTCCTTTGTGTGACTCTCTGGGGCCTGTCCCAGGCCAAGTCCTCCTGTTGCTCAGTTGCTCCCACTGTCCCCATAGCAACTACAGATGGTCAAAGGCCGTGGCGGTGGTGGGTGGCGCACTTGGCCTTGATGTGGAACTGTAATAATATGGGGAACCTGGACATGTTAAAAAAAAAAATAACAACAACACTGCTGGTCAGAAGGGGAAATTGCACCATAGCCTCTCCTGCATCTGCTAACCTTGAAGACAACACAAGTTAATCATCTACCCCTCTGGCCTATCTGATCATCAAAGATTAACTCCTCTCTGGCCCTATTTCCTCCTTCTCTGGCCTCACCTTTGGGTTTCTGGCCAGAATGAGAACTGTGGCTTCTTGCCCCTCCTCCCATGACTGCTTTGACCTTCAACACCCTCGTTTCAGGGAGAGGGCAATTGAGAGCAGTTGCATCTGGAATCTTGGAGAACCAAGCACACTGGGGGGTCCCTGTGGCCTTCCCCAACCTTACCCAAATAGTGGGAGGTCAGAAAAGTTTCCTTTTAGGGCCAAGGATTAGAATCCTGACTGGCCACGGAGGATGTGTATTTGAGGGCCTCCACGGGGAGGCTCTGCCCACCTGAAGGATGGGCAGCCCAGGTAGGCTTGGCAGGGAGGTGTCCTGCCACCTGGCCCAGCTCAGCCCCCTTCATTCCTTTCTGGCGCAACTGAACAGAAAAGTGGCTTGCAGTTGAACCCATCTGGCAAACCCAGGTTAGCAACTCTCCCAGTCATTTCTGGAATGCCAAGAGGTAATGGCAGGAGAGGGGAGGTGGGTCCTAGGAAATGGATGGTCCTACCTGGCCTGTGATGGCACCCATGGGTGGGCCACACTTGCTCCATTGCTTCTCTTGGGCTCAGATTTGCTCTGAGACCCTCAAGGGAGACTCTAGTGGAATTCCTCAAGTTCCCCATTTATGGGGCTTGGTTTCCTAAAAAAGCGTCTCTACCCAGCCTATAGCCCCAGGGCAAGAGAGGAGTGAAGAGTAGCCCAGAGCTTACTCTCTGGATCTCCCTCCCAAAGGGTGCCCATTCACATCTCAAGCCAAATATCAGACACATGAACAAAAGATCCCAGTGGAAGGGTTTCCGCGTGGAATAATGAGCTCTGGGGCACCACTTAGATGGTTAATGTGTGCGACAGGCTGGCCCTGTTTGCCAACAGCATGCTCCCAGGCAGGAGGGCAGTTGGTGCTCCTGCAGGGCGCCCCCACTTCAGTGTCCCTGCTGCTGGACTATGAGCCCCTGAAGGCAAGAAGTCCACTCTGAGACGTTTCTTGAGTTCACCCTTGCCCTCCCAAGGCCTGAGCCCCAAATCTTATGAAAAACAGATTTCAGAGACATGGCCTCAGGCAATAAGAGAGAGAATGATGCAGAGAAGTCTCCTGCTTATGTGCTCTCCCTCCAAACAGCC
The DNA here is from genome assembly GCF_053574225.1 of Canis aureus. Taxonomy (NCBI): domain Eukaryota; kingdom Metazoa; phylum Chordata; class Mammalia; order Carnivora; family Canidae; genus Canis; species Canis aureus. Next base: position 27,545,360 of record NC_135622.1, on the reverse strand, counting down.
GGGTCCTCTGCCTTCCCTCCACCTGCTTGGACTGCCAAGAATACCTGTCTCCCCAGGCCCTCCATTTAACCTGGGCATCCTGGCTGCCTTTGAGGCAGACTTTCGGCCCCGCCTTGTCCCCCAACCTTGCCCCACGCAGCAGAGGGCCTGGGTGACCCCAGGGGGACTTACTCAGCAAGCTGGAGTTGGGGAAACGCCAGGCCTCGCCGTAGGAGGAGTAGGGGGTGTGGCCGTAGGCATTGCCAGAGTATTCGCTTCCTGTTGGAGGCACACAGGTGAGAGGCCTGTGAGGTGGACACACCAATGTAGGCTTGGGGGTCTGGGACGAGGGTCTGCAGGGCTGGGCACTGGGCCCGGGGACAGCATGAGCTCAGAGGCCTCTCGATCCACTCTTCGGGGGCCCTTAAGTCTGCATCAGTTTGGACAGGGCCCTTTATCGCCAGGTATCAGGGTCACTGCCCTGACAAGCTCAGACCTCCCAGCTATCCCAGGAAGGAGGGAATACTATAATGCCCGTCTTCCAGGTAAAGAAGCTAAGCCTTGGAGATCTGAAGAAGCTCACACAGCAGAAGGGTTTGGTGGTGTTTGGAAACTGTGCTGTGACTCCTAGCGCCCAGGTTCTAGCCACCTTTTCTGCTGCCTGGACCTCCGGCAGAAGGCTGTTCCAGAAGGGGCTGAAGGGAGTGAGAGAGGTCAGAAACAGCAGGAGGAGGAATCAGCATTTATAGACTTTTTAGCCTCCCTAGGTCTGAGTTTGTTAGGGACGGGTGTGTGGGGGGCAGTGGCAGTGAGGGGAGGGGTGCAGGGGATTAGGGGAAGGAGCAGAGGGAAGAGCCCTGCAGGGCGCCGACCTCTGTGTCCTGGGACTTGTTCTGAGGACGCCCCCACTCCCATTCCATTTGCACTTGAAGCAAACTCAGTGCATGAATTTAAACAAAGTAAATCAGATCACCAGGAGTCACAGAAGTCACTTGGCTCCCAATAGCAGATGAGATTTTGAAAGGTAGTCCGGACATTGGGTGAGAAATCAGATCACCTCTGTGAGTGAGTTTTTGGGTTTACCAAAGGCATGATTTTCCAAAGAAATCTCGTAAGGATTCCCTTAAACAACAGCAACAAAGCCATGCAGACCAGTCCATTACCATCGGTACTTGGTAGGGAGCTTAAAGTCTGCAAAACGCTTTCCCACACACTAGGCTCCCTTATCCTCAAGCATCATATGAAGCACCCATTAATACCACCAATTTCTAGAAGATGAGTGCGGCAGGATTAAGCAGTTTCCCTCAAATCACAGCGTTGGTAAATGGCAGAGTAGAACTTGACCTTAGGGCTCTTAACTCTGGATTCCAGATAATCCCTTTATGTGTTTCTGAGCCAATTACCTCTCCAAAGCCAGGTTCCTGCCAACTCTGCCATCCCTTGAACGTCGGCATTGCCTTTCAAAACCTCATTGCTATTGGGAAGTGAGTGCCTTCTGTGGCTCCTGGTCTCTTTCAGACTCTGGAAAGGAAGCTTGAAAACTGCCTGGCTCTCAACACTGCCTGCCTGAAGTCAAATCCCTGCTCCCTACTTCCTAGCTGTGTAACCTTGGACAAGTTGCCTTGATTTCCTTATCTGTAAAATGGGGGAAAATTATTGTCCCCATCTCATGGGGTTTATTCAGGATGAAATTAAAGAATATACATTAAATGGCTAGCCCCACACTTGGTATATGAAAAGCACTCCAAAAATGCTAGCTTTTGTTATTTTCCCAATAAGCGGGTGCTAGAATAAAGCTCAACAGAGGATCACAAATGAAGAAGCTGCTCCCTAGAGAGGGAAAGACATTTGTCCCAGGTCCATGTTCAATTAGAGCTAGAACCATGGTCCCTAGCTCCTACTCCAGGGCTCTTTCTTGTAACCAACAGTGCTAACTGTTCTCCACTTACGGCTGGTGTACCTCAGAACTGCCTGGTGTCAGAGCACCCTAGGAAGAAGCGGATTCTTTTTGGGCTCCACAGCCAGGGCCACGTGGTGCCTTTCCCTCCACCTGGTGCCAAACACTGCTGGCTCCAAAGAAATAGAGGTGGAAAATACAAAGGGCTTCCTCTCTCATTTTCTCACTTATTCATGCCTTCACTCACTCACACACTCACTTATTGAACACACATTCACCAAGTACCTATGTGCTTCAGGCACCCAGAAGGTGGCATAGGGCTTTGGGCTCAGGAGGCAGCACACACCTGGGTGCAGCATCTTCCCAACACAAGATCTGTCAACCAGCCTGTAGCCATGGTGGATGAAATGTCCCTGCACCCACAAAAGCCCAACCCATCCTCTTTGCTCTGCATCCCACCCCACCCCACTCACCTCTCCAAGGACTTGGCCCCTACAATCTATCCCTTCCATTTTTCTGCTTCATTGATTTCTCCCTTCCTAATTTACCACTTTCTCTAGCTGGCAAACATGCTCTGCCATCTTCTGTTTTAAAAATTGTCTCGCTGCCCCACATCCAGCTCCCTGAAGCTTTCTGTGCTTCCTGATGTCTGCCCTCACTTCCTCATTCCTGTCCAATCGGGCCAGTGATGATCCTCTGAAATCCCACAAATTCCACCCTGATCATTCCAATGGTCACTTCTAGGCCTGCTCCCCCCCACCCCCGCCAAACCTCCTTGCTGACTGTGATTCAGGTCATTGCTCCCTCTACACCTTTGGGTTTCATGATGCCTCTGCTATCAGATCCACTGTCCTCTCCCACTCACTCTCCTTGGTGGTTTCTTCTCTGCTCAAGCTCTAAATGCTGAAGGCTTGGTTTGTGAGCCCTCTGTGATTTTCCATCCACATTCTCTTTCTAGTGATCTTGTCTAATTCCTTGGCATTAAATAACAGCTCAGTGTAATGGCTGAAATTTATGCCCTGGCCAGAATTCTTTCCTGACTTCAGACATATATCATGTGCCTACTGACTTATTAAACTGGGTATCTGGAGGTGTCTCAATTCTATTATGGCCCAATAGAATTCTTGATTTCCACCAGCCACACATTCTGCATCTTCCTCTCCAGGTCTCCCACATATATACTTGCCACCACCACCAGTCATGCATTTTCCCAAGCCCCAAGCTTAGGAGTCATCCTTGTACCCTCTATTTTGGAACCCCTATGGCCAATTCACCAGTAAGTGCTGTTGGCTGTACCACTAAATAATCCTCAGTGTCTCTTTTCTCTTCCCTCACTGCTACCTCCCCAGCTCAAGCCACCGTCATGTCTTGAATGAACAATTGAAATTGTCCCTCCTCTAATTGGTCTCTATGCTTCTACTTTTGACTATCTACAATGTGTTTTCCCAGCTGCCTGGGTAGTCTTAAAATTTGACCAAGCCACTTCCCAGATCCTCTCACTTTATAGTGTTTTCCCCATTCACTTGTTGTTCTTGGGTATACTCACCCCCTTTTTATGTGTGATCATGCTAAACTAGTTCCTGCCTTGGGGCCTTTGCACTTGCTGTTCTTTTGGGCTGGGGATGGTTTGCTCCAGTTTATCACTTGGCTGACCACTTTGAACACCTTCTCAGAGAGGTTTCTCCTGTTCATCCAATCTAAAGTAGTTATCTCCTCTCCCTGTGGCTCTTTATGACATCATTCTATTTTATTGTCTTCATGGCACTTATCATTATCTGAAATTATCTTGTTTATTAATTCATTGACTTGTTTACTGTACTTTTTTTCTCCATTGTTAGGTTGTAAGCTCCATGAATAGAGGGACCTGCCTTGTTCAAGGCTATATCCCCCAGCATCCTATACCATAGTACTCAACCAGTTTTTACTAGGTGAAAAAGAGGTGAATGTATGGAAGGATGCAAGAATGGTTGAAAGATTGGGTAAGGATGGAGGATGGGAAGATGAGTAGGTGAAGGAATGGATGTGTGGAAGCATATATGGATAGACAGATAGATGAATGGATGGATAGATGGTTAGATGGGTGAGTGGATGAGTGGATGGAACCATGGATGGATCAATGAAAGGATGGATCTAAGGAAGGACGGATAGATGAATGGATAGAAGGAACAATGGATGGGAAGAAAGAAGAATGGAAAGATGGATGATGGAAGGATGGAAAAATGGGTAAGAAGATTCACAGATAGATGGAAAAATGTGTATAAAGATGCATGGATGGAAAGCTGGGTAGATGGATGGATGGATCCATCTATCTGGAGTTGCCAGTTCAGCCCTAGAGCTGGTGTGAGGGTCATCAACTCTGTTAATGGGGCAGGAGCAACTACCACCACTATGGGAAGGCAAAACAGAAGATGAGTGGATACGAGAAGTCTGTCCTGGTCCTGTTCTTGTGTTGCTTTCTTAGAGCTTGTGTTGTTATTTCTAGTATTATGGGAGGCAGTGTGGTATGGTAGAAAGAGCCCCAGATTTGAATTCAAAAAGACCTGTGTTAATGAACAGCTCAGCCATGTAGTATAGTTCATTAAGACCCTCAACACACTAAGCTTGTTTCCTTATTTTTATTAAACTAGAATAATATCAGCCTCCTAGTCTTATGTGAGAATTAAACAAGAAAGTTATATCTATGAATGACCAGGCACACAGAAGTACATAATAAATTATCTTTGCCTTCCTTCCACTAATGATTGAGGAATGTCATTAGCATGCCTTGTTTTAAGCCTGTATTCTGAACCTGGCACACAGTAGGTGCTCAGTGAAGGTTTATTAATTGTAATGGAAGGAATCGCCATTCAGTTCACTGGGAGATTGTGGCTACTGGTAAGGGATGGAGGAATAATATTTTATGAAAAAAAACAGTTCCTTAAGAATTCATTTGTACCATGGAGTTCCTAGGAACCAGATGATGCATTTAAATAGTATTGCATTTTCTGAAAACTAATTTACACATAACTTAGTGGGGAGCCCATGCCCTGTGTAAGGCAAGGTCCACCCCTTTTTGCAATTCACTGGTAGTTGATGCTACACTTGTGCTATTTTTTTTCCACAACACTCACTCAGGATGAGATCTTTCTGGAAACACCTGGGGGCCTTTGATGAGAGGCCCAAACCTTCTAGCTACCTCACAGGTCAAACTCCAGGCCCCAGGACCCCCTTGCCCTGGGCCTGGCCCCAGGGAATGATTCATAATTAAGAGAAAAGCCCTGTGCTTTATGTTTCCTCCTCCTCCTCTAAGCAGGCGGCAGGGGAAGGTGGAGAGGTTGGAAGGGGGATGGGGGGAGCCGACTGGAGCCTGGGATTTTGATTGAGAGGCCCCATTATCCACACTCTTAAAAAAATAACCGAATCTTTTCCTTTTTTATCTTGACCAATCTCATTTCACGCTCCAGAAGAGGAAAGGAGGGAGGGAGGGAGTCCAGGGCCAGGAGGGAGAGAGGAGTCAGTATTCTGTATTTTCAACGCTGCATTAAGCACATCGCCACGGTAACCAGGCAGCAACAAGTGCCAGCTCAGCAGGTTCCCAGGGAGTGCAGAGACCTCCTTCCCTCCCTCTTCTCCCTCCCCTCCCTCTACCCAGGAGAGCCCAGCCCACCTGCAGCACAGGGAACCCAGAGTGGGTGGCTGGCAAAGAATAACCTCTGTCAGGGAGGGAGGGAAGCAGGCCTGGGTGAATGTGCTAAGTCTCTGGGGTCAGAGCCATGGAGGCTGACCCACGGTTGGCATGGGAGTCACAGATGCCCTGATTCAGAGCCTGTTCTAGAAGCTCCAGGTCCTGGGCCTCTAGAGGCAGTAGAAATGACTCGATTCTGCTCTATCCACCCTTGAGTCCTTCCCATGTGGTTCCTAAAAAAGTGAGTGTGACTCTAACAAAGACATTCTCCTTGTCCTCCTCAGTTGCCTAGAGCTTGACACTCTGGGCTCTGGGTCACTGTTAGGTGATGATCATGCTGGTAGACAAGGAACCCAAAGGACTGGCAGGCAGGAATCCAAGACAATCCAAATGATGATGGAGAAATCCTCCCAGCTTATCTCCCTGTAGTACCTTTGGAGTATCCAGAACTTCGGTCTCACCCATGCAGGGCTGAGTGCGGGGTGTAATGGAAGGTATATTTCAATCATCTTCAACATCATCATCACCAACACCATTCATACTCAGATTTTACAGAAAGGGCATACAGATTCATCAGAGTGAAATAACTGGGAGACCGTGGGTTGCTCAAGTGCCAGGCTGGTGTTTAGCTCATACTGTTCTGCGGACCCCTAGAGCGCTGTCCATCAAGGCTCACTGAGTCAGTGGAAGAAATGGCAGAGCTTAGATCTGAACATTGGTCTGTCTCAGGTCTGCCCATTTCATCATGAGGAATCTGGGAGCATGTGGGAAGAAGGAGGCTGAGTGGGGGAGAGTTAAGGAGCTAGAACCACTGCAAAATCCTGGCTCCAGGCATATACAAGATGTGCTCTTTGGGAAATCGATGCATGGGACACACCCTACCTCTCTGTCCCCTCTTGCTTCACCTTTGGCCAACACTTCCTATTTGTAGCACTCCCCTCCTGCCCAGCCCATCCCCTTACCTGCCACCATGCCTGCGATGGCAGAAGAGGCATAGCTGCCCTGTCCACTGGTGGGGATGTGGGGTGGGTATCCGGGCAGTGTGGGTCCCACCATCTCTCTCCCTGGAAAAACACAGCAAGGAGCCATTAGTTAGGCCATCGTGGGTTCTTGCACTTCTTGTCTTGCTTCCCTGAGGCTCAGCAAGTCTTTCCTCATGCCATGGCCACTCTCTCCAAAGCCATTCTCCAGAACCCACTTCCCCCTCCTCCGTCCTCTGAGTTCAAGCTTCTGCCTGTGTCTGGCCTTCCAGAGGACACAGGCTCCACCACACAGGGAGCACTGCCTATTGCAGTCCTGTACTGTGGCCCGTCCTCCAATGATTTTATTTGCACGAATCTTAATTCACCCATAAAAATGTCATGGTATTGGAGGAAGACTGGGGCTTGGTCTTCTGGGTCTTTGTTATCCCTTGGTGTCCAGCACAGCAGTGGGTGCAGCTGGCCTAAGTAATACATTAGAGGCTACTGGGCTCAGACCTTATGCTCTTCCAGCCCCAGCTCTGAGGATCAAGAACAAGGCCCTACAAGGGATGGCCCAGGTGTGGCCTTTTGGTCACCATCCTTAACTACCCTTCTTGGACCTGTGGCAGACATTGCTAATCAATCACTGTACTCTTTTCCAGTGGACCAGAGAGGGCATTGGTCTCTTCAACCTGGCCTTCCAGGTGGATACAACCTATCAGAGCTGTAAAGGACACAAAATCTATTGGCTATTCCTGACCTAGAAAGGAGATGTGGGCTGAGAGATATTTAGTGTTTATACATGAACATGAACCACATATCTGCCAAGTCCATTCCTGAAAGGGGAAAAAAACATTTTCAGCCAAACAGGCACCCATCTCTCTCTATCATTTGTAGGTAATGCCCTTGCCTTGGTGGCAGCGAGGCAGCTCTGTAGAGACCTGATTTCCCTGGCTCCACCTCTTCCTTACACCTGGAAGTCGAGCCTTCCCGTTTTGGAGGCTCCATCTGACTAGGTGAGTTTCTTCCAGAGCCGAGATATCCTGCAGGCCCAGATCAGACTCTCCCTCACCCAAAGATCTTTGGCAATACAACCTGGTTTGCCCACACCTGTCCAGGTTATGACCACTGTCCCAGCATATTTATTAATAATGTCCATTTCACTCTCAAATGCCCCAGTGTGAATGATGAATTATTTTGTCATCGCAGCTCTTGGTGATACTTAAAGGCTTTCTCAGCTTCAGCACCACTGAATTGGGGCTAGATAACTCTTTGTGTGGGGCCATCCTATGCACTGCAGGATGCTCAGCAGCATCCGTGGTATCAACTCACTAGATGTCAGTAGCAGTTCCCACACCGCAGTGTGACAATCGTAAATATCTTCAAATATTGCCTTATGTAAAATCACCCTGAGTTGAGAATCTCTCTCAACTCAATTGAACAGAATCTCTCTGTTCAATTTCTCTCTGTTTCAATTTTTCTGACCATTTTACCCAAATGCCTCTGCTTCTTCCATGCTGAGGGCTATTTTTCTCCTAGGGCTTATATGGACTCCCTGTAAGCCTGTCAACCAACTTGCCAAGGTCATCCCCTCTACATTACTGCTTGTCCCACTTTTCTCCCTGAGGTCCCCCCAGGGTCCTACATGCTTTGAACTCTTCAGGGGGTAGCCAGGAATATTAAAAGGGAAGGTATGTCCTGTGGAATTTTATGAGTTGTCAATACCAGAGTGACAAAGTCTTACCTCTTACCCTGAAGACAACTTGTGCATTCAGTAAAGATTTATTAGTAAGTATAATGTCCTAGGCACTTTTTCTGAGTACTGGGGATACAGCAGTGAGTAAGAATGCTAAGTTAGCAAGACCAGCCATTAAATCAAGATGGGGCATGAGCTGGGATGAGCATGTGGAGCCAAGCCTAGGGATTAACAAACAAGACCACGCCTTCTGGTCTTCTGCTCTTTCTCTGGATGGAAGGGTCTAGGAAGCAGAGGACCTCAGTCCTTATCCTGCTTCTATAGCTAATTTTCCAAATGCCCTTCAACCAGCCACCTATGTGCCCAAGCTTGTTTCTTCATGTGCAAAATGTGAGAAAAAGAGTAAGAGTAGCCTTGTGCACCTTATTACTACTGCTATGGTGTTATCAGCATAATTCAGAGCCAGGGTTTCATGTTACAGGTGGGCACTGAGTGGTGCAATGGACAAATTCCATAAATTGTGACATGTCATGGGAACCATTATAGAATAAGTCCTATTTGAAATGAGCCATCAATGATCATTATTTAAAACTATGTGATTGTTTTCATAAAAATGAATATCACCTCCTAATTTGTTTGACTTCTAGTATGAAGGGCAGCTATGGTTGGTGTTGGACCAAAGAGGGTGAAATCTACTGGAATTTTATAGGTGGGTTCAGTTCAATTGACCCAAAGTCCCGAACAAATGAAGGATTGGAAACCCAGGTGAGGCAAGGAAATTTTAGTATATTTAGAAGTAGGAAAATATGCAGGATCTATACCAAGATAAAATCTGGTCTTTCTTTGAAGAAGACTGCAGTACTATCAGCTATCAGACCCAGCCCCCTCGGCCCTCAGATGAAGCACTTGGCCAGGTACTGGAGCCTATGAGAGCAAGGGGGGACAAGAAGCCTGTGAGAGCAGTAGGGATACAGAGGATAGACAGGTGCATGCATAGAAGAGTGATGGAAGACGGTGATGGCTAATTCAAGCTCGATGCCTTCTCTCTTTCCTCTTCCTGCTTCCTCCTCTGAGAGAGAGATAGAGAGAGACAGCACTTGCAGACACAATGTGTTGAGCAGGATTCTGAGGCTGCATCTGTGTCTACCGTGACTGGGGTTGGAGGTGAGGAGGTAAGTCTTGACTCTTAGGCCACCTCTTTGTTGGTACTGGCCTAGGTGCTCTCCAAGGCTCCCTTGGCCCTGGAGCCCTGTGGTCTCACACTCTCCTTTCTCTAGCCCTTCTCCATCCCTGTCCATCAACTGACCCTACTGCTTCTTGACCTTTGTGGCTCCATGGGCAGAGCACTAGGGCACGTGCTCCCCTGAAGCCACAAATTAATGAAGTCACAGTTGCCCTGTGGGACCCCATCCCATGAAACTAGCCCTTAGACTGCTCTTAGATAAAAATTCATCAACCTCACTCACTTAAATTCTGAGATTTTAATCTTCATCTCTCCTTGGTCACCAAATTTTCTCCCAGTGGGGCAGAGGTTTCTGAATCAAATGCTGGAGGAGACCCCAAAAGTGTCCATGAAACTTGGCCCTCCTGGAAAGCCTAGGAGGACTTTCTATAGGATGGCTCTCACCCAGCATGTGGTACCTTAAACTCTCCTATCAATCCTTCAAAACTTTGTTTCAGTTCCTTAAATACATGGTTTCTTCCAAAAAGCCGAGAACCTCACGACCTTCTCAGAAATGAAGCCACAGAAGCCATGAGGTAGATGCACTCCAAAAGGGCCTGTGACTTTTAATTGACTTACTTATTTTTAAGGCTCTTCATCACTAGTTTCTTTGATTTGTTAACTCCTCTGTACTCAAATATATCTCAACATGGCCTTGTTTTTCAGAAGGTGATGTAGACACAGGTCCATGTTGGCTGGCTGTGAAGTGGGGTTCTATAAGAAAACACTAGCACCCCAGAAATATTGGTAAATGTTCTAAATATTGGTGGCATTCCTTGGAGGAATTCAGAGGGTAGAGGTGATTTCAGACAATTTTATTTGCCCACTTTGATGTCTGCCCTCTATGTGACCCTTTTCAATTCCTTATCTTGTTCTGATAGCAAAGAAAATTTATAGCAATCCAGAAATCTCTTTGGCAGGACTAAATATAATTCCTCACAAAAGAATGGAGGCGGGTAATGGACTGTTTGATGATAAAACCAAACTCAGAGCTTTCTGATCAGCTGAGCTGGAATCAGCCCTGAAACATCCAGGGCAGGGACAACCTCGATATCACTCTTACAAGTGTGTGGGGACCCAGACTGGGGCATTTGAAGGGAAATGGCAGGAATATTAGGGGCAATCCTATTGTTTCCCAAACTCTGATGCTTCTTCTTTTTCTGAGTTGGGAGAAGCTGAGACTTAGAAGGGCAGTCACCCTGGAAATTGTGCTATCAAAGCCACTGGGTGAGGAATAGAAGTGACCCCAGGAGGAGACCATGAAGCAGCAGGGAGGGTCCTTAGGAAGCCACTCAGAGGAGGAGAGCCAGGAGGGCTCTGGGAGGTGAGGGCCAAGCTGAATCTGGAATGAAAACTCACCTGGCCTGCCTATTCCTCTTGTCTGCAGCCCTCCCTCAGAATAATTTAGTCTTGGTTACCTTTTCTTTAAGTTCACCTTTTCCTCCCTTGGATCGGTTTCTAGCCCCTCAGACTCTTGAGATCCTTCCTCCTAATCCTCCTTCTCTCTGGATGTCCTCCCAGCCTGCTCACCATGGCTCAGCCACGTGGTAGGTATTTAGGTCCCTTCTTGACCATAGGCTGCAGGTGGACAGTCTTCAGGGAGCTCCAGTTCAACACCCTGGGCTCTGCATGGACACCAGCCATCATGTACTTGGTGCCCAAGCCACAGAGCTGGCCTTACTCTGAACTGCAGTCCTGACTTGCTTCCTGCTCTTGGCAACCTGCCTGGACCCAGTCTCTCTAAGCCTGGGCACCTCTTGCTTTTCTCAGAGCACCTGCCTTTGGTGCCACCTCAAGTTCTTGAGCTGGGCCTTGCAGCTCACCATTGGCTTTCACAGGGATCACACCCTGTCCCCTGGCATGTGTTGCCAGCTTCTTTACCCCATGCGGTAGATGACCTTCCAGTCTGGCAGTTGGTCTGAAGAGTAGGCATGCCTACTAAACTAAGAACTGACAGAGGTTGGAAGTGGCATCCTGGTTTGATTGCATATTGATAGGGAGTGCTTGAAGCCCTAACAGGGTGACAGAGAAGAGAGAAAGTATGGGGGCTTTGGGGTAGGGAGTTTGCTCTGGGCTGTTCCAAATATCCAAGACCACTTCCTACTGCTATCTGCCCTTCCCTCTCCACTCAAGTGGGCCTGCCAAGTCTCTGGGCAACTCACATAGTAACTGAAGTCCTGCTCCCCATTGTCACATGATTTTCCCACACCTTAGCCGTTGCCTGCCTTATTGCAGCCCTCCTGGTCGGGGCCTGCCATTCACACAAAGCAGGCAGCCTCACCCAGTGATTGGGCCTCTCCACCCCACAGTGGATGTGAGTCTCTTTACTCCCTGGCTCCCCTCTCACCCTCCCTATCCCATTTTCTCTAGCTGACATCATTCCACTCAGCTCACAGATTTTTCTCCTTTAATCACGTTGGTCAAAACAAATGACCCATCTCCACTGACTTCACCCGCTTTTGAAATTTTGAACTCTGAGTCAACATTTGCTTCCTTGCTCCATACCCCAAAACACCGCCTCTCTGCCCACACACTGGACTTCCCTTGTTAACCCTTTAACTCTGTGCCCACTCCTTCCAAGAGGGCTTCCCACATTAAATGTGGGGATACACAGAGAAAATAATCCCAGGTGCCTGCCAGACAGGATATGTAGAGTCAGTTATGAGACAGAGTCTGTGAACTTAAATTCAAGATGACCTTGGAGTCCCTCTGGGCAGGTAGAGGTCTTATTCTTCTGGTTTGGTGGTTTTCAAGTCCAAGGGCTTTCAGGGGGCATAGTCCCTACTTCAAACAGAGTAGCTCTTCATTTGTCTGGTTTGGGTACCTGGCTTCTATAAAAGCTATCATTTCAAGAGAGCGTTCTGAGGCCCAGTAAGTTGAAAACCACTGGTCCAGAGGGCTGGCTCACTTTTGGCTTCCTCCATGTGTTCTAGTTCAATGCCTTGGGCCCACATATAAAATAGTCCCATCTCTGTGGAAGCCCATCAGATATCTGAAGACTATCATGGGTCTCTGCTCCCTTTTTTCTCTCCATCTCAGGCCTTCTGCCCAAGCCAGATGTCTACCTGGACTCTTTCGCCTGCTGCCCAGGCCCTGGCTGGATGGGCTCATGTCATTCTGCTAGGGAGGTCTGAGCCCTAGCCGGTGCACACAGGCTGAGCCCTCGACTCTGCCAGATGCCACATGCCTATTCAGGAACCATGACCAGGCCCTTCTCCTTCTTGGGCCTGTTCCCATCAGTATAAGGAGAGATTTGCTCTAGATGTCCCTAAGGTGCTTCCAGCTTTAAACGTTTTGAGGCCAATGAGGTTCCTGATGGGAGGTTCTCCTGTTCTCCCATCTCTCAAGCTGGTGAGTTACTCTGCTTCAGTGTTCTCCAAGGGAGACCCTGTTAAGCTGGGTACAAGGAGAGCTACACTCTGGGGATCCAATGGGGACCGACCCTCTGTTTTTTTTAAAAATTCCATCCAGAAATTGGCTACAAGAGCCAATGACTTTTTCCCTCCAAAGTTCTTTTTTGTTTCTCATCCAGACCAAGGGTTCACTGCTCTATACTGCCTGGCTCCTGGCCTTAAGGTGTCTCCTCGTCCGTGGGTCTTTGGGGCGAGGTTCTAGAAATCGGCCAGGCACCCCACTTCCTGGGATCCCCAGAGTGCCTGCCCACCCCCATGGCCGACCCCGCCGGGGCAGGGGAGCACCACATCTCGGCTTGTGCAAAAGTTGCAGGAAGATTTAGGGAAGAGAGTGACGGTGGACTGGGGCGAGGGCCGGAGAGGGGGCTGGACCCCAAAGCAGGGGATAGTGGCCGGCCCTGAGGACCCCCCTCCCTCCCCCCGCGAGAGCTGCACGGCCCGGGACCTCCCTGTCGTACCTGAGAGGAGGGCCTGGCCCGTGAACTGCCCGTACACGGAGGCAGCATGGGGAAAGGCATTGAAGGGCGGGACCGAGGCACCGGCTGGGACCCCGGCGCCGCCGACTTGCTGCAGATCCAAAAAGGCGGAGCTAGATAAAGAGGAAGGGGTGGAGCTAGAACTGGACACCTCGGGGGTTTCCTGCTTTATGGCGAAGGGTGAATGAGGATCTGCCGGAGGGAGGGAGACAACAAGGAGAGAGGGGTGTGAGATGATGGGGCGGGCACATGCACGAACCCAGCCATGAGATGTGGGGGGTGCGGGCGGGGCGCTGGGGCAGGCGGCTCCTCTCTGCGCTGGGGGCCTCGGGAGAGTGAGCGGGAGCGCGGGAGCGGGCAGCTCCCCTCCTGCTGTGCCTCGGCGACCGGCGGGGGCTGGTGCGCCCCCCTCCCCCCCGCGGCCGGAGCAGGGCCTGGGCTGCAGGCAGGACCTGGGGACCCACCTGGAGGCCCCGGGCGGCACAGCCCACCTCTCCGCAGGCCCAGGGCCCTAGCCCCCCTCAGGGCCGGCCACACTCCGCCTTCCAGCCTTTCGGTGCAGCCGGGGCGCATGGCCCAGGACATTCCAGGCATCGTACCTGCCACCACGGGGTAGGTCTGGTGAGTCGAGAGGTTGCGCCCCAGGGGTGTATTGGAAGGGGTCAGGGTGGCCTTGCCGTCGTCCAGGGCGGCGCTGTTGAGCAGGGGCAGCGGGTAGAGGCCCTGCGGAACAAAGACAGGTCAGCGCACCCAGGCCCCTGGCAGTGGGCCTCGCCGTGGCCGCGGAGACCCAGTCTCCCGAAACACTCGCCCTTCCTCGCTGTGCCCTTCCTTGCGCTCTCTCTCAACTCCACTTAGCCCTTAAGATTCTTACTCTCCGACTCCACTCACAGCCCTACTGTTCCTAATCCCTGGCTCATAGCTTCCCCTCCTGCAGCCCTAGAATTCAGAGTCCGCTGGTGGCCTCAGGGCTTGGCTGGACTGTGCTCTCCTTCCTCCTTGTCTCCTTGTAGGTCTGGACCTACAGAGAATGAATGGGATGCAGGGCTGGAGCAGTCCGCCTGTGGCCTGGTTCAGAGGTCTTCACTGGATCCGCTAGGTTATTCCTCTTCAGATAGGAAACACAGCCGCAGGGAGACCAAGAAACTTGACACCTTCCCATAGGGGGCAGAGCCAGGACGGAAACCTAGGGGGTCCGGCTCTCAAGTCTATACTCCCAAACGGTGCACTAAACTGGATGACATCATGACCGTATCCATTTGCAAAAAGTACACATTAGAGCTTTGCTGACGCTATCCTGTCCACTGACCCCAAGGGCCCTGTGACGCGGGCAAGTAGGCAAGCAATATTGTGTCTGTTTTATATGTAGAGAGCCTGAAGCCCGGAGAGTCAAGTGTCCCAGCGAAGTATGAAACAGATACTAAACTGAGGGCATTGGATCCTGCCCCAGGTGCTCTTTCCTTCAGTAAAGTGGCAGGCATGACACCCCACCAGAGCAGGTGGCTGTCTTCTTTCTCTCCTCTATATCCAGTAACTATAAATTCACAGGTTCACCTGGAAGATGATACTTTATTTTTGTTTTTGTTTTTGTTTTTAAACTTTATCAAGTACCTGTGGGGTTTTCTTTCTCCCTAGTGCAGTGATGGGTAAGTGTGCACTACCCCTCACCGTGACTCCCTCCCTTAGGACAAGACAGCACACACAAGCACACACCTGTCCCCTATACGTGGGTCACACACGTCGCAAACACACTCCGTGAAGTCATGTGCAATGGTAAAATCAAGGAATGCTCTGGTTACATAACAGCTCCACTAACAGCAGTCTCTTCCAACGATTTCCACGGAGCTGGGTTCTCCAAGGGGCTGGCACTTTTCTGGTTGCATGCCGGGCACTTTTGGAAGCTGCAGGCAATTCTAGAGGCCACCAGAGCACCATTATTGTTTAGCCGCAATTACTGACTAAATGGTGCTCTGGTTCCACGCTTTCAGAGGGGGCCTGCTTTGAGGCAGGGTGGAGTTGCTTAGAGCCCAGCTTAATGAAATTGAACAAAATACCTAATTTCTGGAGAGTGTAAGAAAAGTTTAAAATGCCTTATGGGTGTGTTGATTTAATAACAAATAACAAATTCCTACTCAAAATCCTACAGCTTTCCCAAATCCAGACAATTCAGTGGGGAAAAAAAAATCCCCAATTCCCCCCAAAACCACCAGTCATCCCAGTCATGACTGGATTTATTTCTGGGGTTGAATTTGAACTGGAGTGCAGAGTGGCTTTGCTACTTGGGCCAATTTCAGCCCTCGGTCTACAGTGACCAGCCAAGTAACTGTGGTCGCTGTGGCCTCTTTGAGCTGTGACTTTCTCACCTCTATGGCAGAGAATGGAATTTGTGTCCCTAGGCTGATGTAAGAGTTAAATGAGATTTCGTATATCTACATTAAACGCTTTGCAGGGAATGCCCAATACATTGCTCTAATGGGAGTTAGTATTTCCAAATTCTGGGGATCCCTGGGTGGCTCAGCAGTTTGGCGCCTGCCTTTGGCCCAGGGCGCGATCCTGGAGTCCCAGGATTGAGTCCCGCGTCGGGCTCCCGGCATGGAGCCTGCTTCTCTCTCTGCCTTTGTCTCTGCCTCTCTCTCTTATGTCTATCATAAATAAATAAATCTTAAAAAAAAAAAAGTATTTCCAAATTCTGTGAAGAGTCGTAAGCTGCAAAATTCTTGGTCTCTGTCATAATATGCACATTCTGCTGATCTGCTTCTTGTTGCACTTGTAGAATACAGGACAAAGAGCTGCTCCTAACTGTCCTGGTAGTGAAATAGCAACCAGAAGTGAGGCCACATGGTGTTTCTATTGAATACTTTCTCCCTTATTGATCTTACAGAAAAAATAGCTGTGCCTTCCCTGCCTCCTGAGGTCGCGTATGAGGACCTGTGCTTCTCTCTCTCTCTCTCTCTCTCTCTCTCGGATCCCCAGGCCTGAGGGCCTTCCTGTGTCTAGGTGAGGGCACACAGAGTATCCTTCAACAGCACAGTCCGAGTCACCAAGGGCAGGGAAGGCAGGAGCTTGGACACAAGGAGCCCTTGGCACAGGCTGCATGCTCTCTGCCCCTCACTACCTGGCCAGGTGAATGGATGAGCGAGTAGAAGATGGGCTGAGGGAGGGAATGAATCATGGATGGATACTGCTGATTGGTTTCCTTATCCATAGGATGAGCTATTCCATGGTTTGGAGCTGTTCCATGGTTTTCAAACTCTTTCTCCAGCTGACAGAAGCAGCGTGTCTAACAGAGTGCGCAAGCGGACCAGTCTGAATGAAACCAGGTCGGCAGACCTGAGCTCCACAGCCATTTGCTCCCCCCAGGCTCTGTCTACCCTTCTCGGACTTGGGTTATCGGCACACAAATGGAAAGACTAGACTCCATGATCCCTGAGATCCCTGTGGCTCTAAGACTCCCCAATACCGTGATTCCCCACATGCATGTGCCAGCTTGGGGCTGGTCTCAGGGTCTCCCTGTAATCAAGCAGGGCCCTTTGGGAGCTCAGCAGTGGAGCTAAGAAATGGCTCTGTGAGCCAGAGGGTGCCAGGGTGTCAGCAGCAGGGTTTCTGTGGGACGGCTGCTCCTTGCACCCTGGGCTGTGCAGCTCCTTGCCACAGAGCAGGCTTCCCGTGAGCCCCCGGCTTCTGCTCCACTTCCCTCAGAAAGCCATGTGCCGACTCCCGGTTGAACACCAAGGCCCTCTCCCCAGGTCTGCTGACGGCCAGCTTTCTCTGCACCCCCTCGTGGTTGCCACAGCCCAGGCTGATAAAATCGCTGACGCAGATTGCCTGCCCAGCTGCAGTGCTGGCATAGGCCCAGCAGCCCAGACGGTCACTGGCAGTGGTTCAGCTGGTTATTGGCATCGTCCACATTGTCCTGCTCAGACTTTAAAGGCGTAAGGCTTGCCTCACTCCTGGACTAAATGACAGCATGAGCGAAGTGGGGTGAGCACACCCATCCTAAGGGAATTCCTTAGCTGGTTGATCCAGGGGGTAGGGGTTGGGGGTTGGGGGTGGAAGCCGTTGCTACTGTGGAGAGATACAAATGGATGGATGGTCCTGGAAGTTCTGTCAGAGTCGTGGAGTCTTTGTTGGGCTCGGGGAGACCAAGGACATCTCTGCTAGCTGTTTCCAGAAGCTGACCTACTATAAACCATTTCACCTGTCATGATCCCTGGAAATAAAAGTTCCCCTGTAACTTGCAATTTATTGTTCTGGATTTCTCAGCTCACTCACCAAGACACCTTTACTGAGTATCTGTTCTAAGAGGGGCACAATGTTAGGTGCCATAGATTAAAAAGAAAGAAAGAAAGAAAGAAAGAAAGAAGAAAGAAAGAAAGAAAGAAAGAAAGAAAGAAAGAAAGAAAGAAAGAAAGAAAAAGCAAGCTTCGAAATGCTGCCCTTCCTTGTGAAACCCATGGTCTACACCTCTGTCCACTGGACAATTCAGTACATAGTGAGAAGTTGCTGGAGTGACCTGTTGGATGGGCGGAAGCACAGACAAGACAGAGATGAAGCATTGGCTGAGGGGCAGGGCATGATTCATGGGTAAGTGATGCTTGAGCTGAGTCATAATGGCCAAGCAGTACTTTTCCAGGCAGAAAGGTAGAAGGAAAGGCACTCTGTAGTGGGCATGCAGTGTGTCAGTGCACAGAGGTGTGAACAAGAATGACATGCCTGGCAGCATGAGTAATGCAGTAATGCACTTGTAGGGTGTACAGGTGTGAGTGGCCAGAGGTAGGCTGGAGGTGCTGGTTGAGGTCATGGTGTGAGGCTTTGAGCTGCTGCTTTAGAGCTGTGGGACCTCCCCCTGTGGTCTGGGAGAGCCACTGAGGACAGAGGGAGGGTGCCACCTGGTTGTGTTGCTCTTTCCGAAAGGGTGGAGCTCAGAGGCTAAGGGTGAGGGGAAGGCAGGAGGGCTGTGGGGAGAAGGAGGAGGATGCCGGCATCTGGTAAAGTCAAATCTGTGTTGGGGTTGGACCTGCAGGAAGCATGTGACCCTAAGCCACGGGCACAGGTTCTGGCCACGTTGGTGGCAAGACCGCAGGCTGACTAGGAGACCAGGAGTCTTTCAGAGACTGTGCTGTGTTGCAGTCCCTGCCTGCTGCTGCTCGGCTGCTCACCTGGCTGCTTACCTGCTCGCCTTTGGTGTGGCTGGGGGAGGCATAGGCCTCCGGGTAGTGCTGCCGCTCGAATGGGCACTCGAGTGGCTCAAGGTGGTGTTGGCTGAAGGCGTCTGTGCGAAGGTGCTTGCGAGGCCCGCTGCTGCTGCTCTGGGAGTCGATGCTCAGCCGGCAGCTGTCCTGGTCACCTGGCATCCCCAGGCAGGGAGAGAGCTTTCAGGGGACCCATCTACCCATGCCCCAGGCCAGAGTGGAGAGGCAGACTCAGGCTGCAGAGGGACGGGGAGGACCTGGCTCCAGGCCGTGGGACTGTGGCCAGTTAGGGACAGGCCATGTGCTGTAGGCGGGTACCCCCCGGCACCTGCAAAGTCTGGGGCCACCAATCCCCTTGGAGCCTGAGCCGATTGCCCTCCTGCACCCCCAACCTGCCCTCTGGTTCCCCAATACTCACTGTCATCCATCTTCCTCTTGCTGTCGCTGCCGGGCTGAGCAATCCCCAGGAGCCCGTTGATGGAGTAGGTGGATCCCAGGGAGTCTGACTGGGGTGACTCTGGGGGCGTGACAGCTGAACTGGGGACTGCAGTGGGATGAGAGGGAGAGGGTCAGTGCGGGGTGGGGTGTGACTCCCCCCTCAGGGTCCCTGCTGCCACGACAGAGGAGTCAGGAGGCCCGCTGGCGGGAGGGGTGCTTGGAGACATGGCTGCCTGAAGTGAGGCCACCCCTAAATACGTCAGGGCACCTTCCCTGGGACCCAATGAGGCTCTGTCCCTGTGCAAGGGCTCAGTCCACACAGGCGGGTGTATCTCTGTGGGCCTGCATGTGACCATGTTTCTACAGATGGGTATGTGTGTGCAAGATTGAGTGTGCCCACGTGTCGGCACTCACTCAGCGTGTGTCCTGGGCTCAGGGACTTGGTGGCCACACAGCTGTCCATGGGGAGGTTGAACGGTTGCTGCACTTTGGTCCGGATGATTCTGTAAGAAGACAAAGAAGCTATTAGAGGGAAGAGGAGGAAGCTGGACTCACACTGCCCCAATCCTGTGCCTTTTTTGAGAGTGCACTTGGTTATCTTAGAGGCACCTCCAGCACAACTTGTCTATAGTTGGACTCCTGACCGGACCACACCCGGTCCTTCCCAGTGGTCCTGTTTCACAATCAGCTCCACTGGTCACTCAAGGCGGAACTGCAGGAGGGGCTTCACACCTGCCTCCTTCTCTCCTCTGTCAAACCCATCATGAGGTTCTGTGAGTTTGACATTGTAAGCCTCTCCAGCATTGATCCGTCTCCGCATGTCACTGTCAGTCACTTAGGGCAGGCCTCCACGAGCTCTCTCCCACCAGGATCCCTCACTGGCCCACCCCTATCTGCTCTCAACCCTTTCTAATCTGTGCTCCTGATTATAGCCTGAGTAGACTTTTTGCAATGCCTCCTGCAGCCTCCTGCTTAAAGTCTGCCAACTTTCCTATGGGTCACAGGCAAGAATATGTGACATGGCCACCAGCCTCTATAGGGCAGTCTTTGCTGACATTTCCACTTCAGCTACCTCATGCTCCCCTGCCCCCAACCAACATTCTATCTGCTGGCTTTCTTTCAGCTTCCTGTCTAGGATCTGTGAGCCACAGGGCCTTTGCATATGGTGTCTCAGAGCCCCTTTCTTTGGCTCCTCTTTTCACCCAGTTAACTCTTATTCATTGTTTCTTACTCCAGGATATCTTTTCATTCCTTCCTAAACCAAGCACCGGACGCTAGTTCACATACCTCAGGTTCCTCTCCTTGGGAGGACTGAGAGCTACATTTTAACAATTGTGTGTGGGGGCACTTGACTGGTACCTGATTAGGGTCTGTCTTCTTACTAAACTATAAGCTCCACAAGGACAAGGATTGTGGGTTCCCAAGGCCTAGCACATAATGAGTGAATTATGTATATATGAATATATGAATGAATGAGTGAGTAAATGATTGATGGAGGCTGTGAGTGAATAATTGAATAACCGAACAATTGAGTGAATGAGGGCCAGGTTAGGGGTCGTGTGGCCCAGGAAAGGATCATTCCAGGATTCTTTTGTTGAATGAAAGAGGATGTAGTGTGCGAGGTAGGAAACTACCAAAGTAGGGCCTGGGGTGGGGTGGGGTGGGGTGGGTGGGAATGTCACAGAGCAGTGGGAAGGTGTGGTACCTGCCCCATGGCACCTGGGGTGCCTCCTGCTTAATTCTTCAGCAAGAGGCCCCTTCCTAGGCTCTATTTCCACCCAAGCCAAGTCCTTCTTCCGATCTCTGTCATGGTTCCCCCAAAGCCAGTTACCCTGTTCTCCCCCCTCTTCCTGCCCCAGCTGCTGTGTCCCTCTTACCTGTTGATAGAGCTGACACTGGGCACAGTGTCATTGTCACAGACACCCTCAGCCAGGAGCCGGTCTCGGATCTCCCAGGCAAACATGGTAGGGTTCTGCCGTTTGTAGTCTCCAATCTTCTCCACCACCTTGGGGGTGGCCACCTTAGGCTTAGAGCCCCCTATCACTCCAGGCCGGATGCTTCCAGTCTCGTAGTACCTACTCCAATAGAGAACCCCAAAGAATTACCCAATAAGCAGGTGGGATCTTTGAGCAAGGACTTAGCCAGAGACTCCTGTTCCTCTCTGAGGCTTCTGGGGGGGAGGGGTAAAATGCACCCCCAGGGCTGGCTTTAAACACTTGATGTTCCTAGCACTGTCTGTTTCCCTTGCATGAGTAGGTTTATGCTGCTGCCAAACCAGAACCCTCTGCTAAAGACCTTACCCTGGACACCTAGCTTCTCTCTTTTTCCCTCCAGCCAGTCTCCTGTATATGAGCTCCTGCAAGAGCCACCTATGAAGCACAAAAGATTTCCCTTCTTAGAAAGGAGGTTTTGATGCACAGGCTCTGTATATACATACAGGTTCATGGCAGCGGGTTTCTCTACCCAGCTTTCCTGCATTAAAGCTTGACTTACCATTCTCGGCTATCCTGGTTTTGCCCCTCCCCAGGAAGCCAGCTTGGATCATTGGGCCCTCTGCCCTGTTTCACTGGTTCACCTTTGCTCCCTTACCTTCCTCCCCTCTGGCTGGCCACTAATTTTCTACCAGATTACATGATTCAGGTTGAAGCTGTTTCTCCTGGACTCTGGAATGGCAGCCTGGCCTGGATCCCTGGCCACATCCAGCCCCTTAGGCCATGCCCACTCTCCCAGGCTGTCCACTTTCCCTTTCCCCTGAGCCCTCAACTACCTCCTTTGGTAGATCCATGACTTACGGTAGGATGGCTTTCCCCAATTTGTTATGGAAACTCTCTGGTCTCTTCTACCATAGAATGAAATCTGGTTCTTTAAAACTTTGCTTGTTAGTCACAGCCATCCCGGGCTCATCTCTGGGACATTACAGCCCATCTCGGGAACCTTGCTCCTGACCTGAGCCAGGGAGCACGCTTTCCCCTGGCAACCTCAGTCAGAAATCTGGGGTTCTCCACAGTTCAACCACAGTTCAGGTCCTTTTGCCTCTTTAAACCAGAACTCCTGTTGAATCTACCTGTGAGTTGGGTGAGGGAGACAGGTACATTTAAGCCAATGCAAAGCCCAAGTGCCACAGTACAGGGGCATTTGGGGAGTGGCTGTCCAGACTATGCTATGTCAGTCTAGAAGCAGGCTTTACTGCTCCTGGTCCCTCCTGAACTTTTGGGTCAGTGGTCCTCAACTCTGGCTACAGAAAACTAGAATTATTCGATGGACCCTTAACACTATACAAACACTCAGGCCCATTCTCCTAAAGTTCTGCTTTAATGGGTGTGGGCTAAGGCTTAGACACAATTTCTTTTTAAATTTTTATTTCTTTTATTTTTTTCAATTTCTTCTTTTTTTTTTTTTAATTAAGTTTCCCTAGGTGACTCTTAACGTGCAGCCAAGGCTATGAACCATTGGTCTGGAGTTACTGTTCATAAATGTTACTTGGTCATCTCATAAGGATCACAGCACCCAGGCCTGGCTCCCTGAGTGGATGCTATGATTTATATGTAGGCCTGAATCAGGCCTTAAGGATCTGCATCTCATCAAGGAACCCTGGTGCTTCTGTTGCAGGTGGTCTGGGAGTTAACAGTTTGAGAAGCATACTCAGATATCCCTCATGCAGGGGGTTAGACCGCAGGAGCCACCTCTGATCATGTGTCCGCTCCCTAGCAGCTTCATTTCCTTTGGTCTCAGCCCGGGTTGTTGGGGTACTTTGGGGCAGATTCTCCTGTTTTAGGAGTAGAGAAGCCCATAAAAATGAGAGATGGGGCAAAAGAGAAAAGTGGGAGGGAGAAATGAAAGGAAGGAGAATAGATAAAGAAGCAAGGGCAGGAAAACAATAAAAGAACAGGGGGCGGGGAGGCCCAGAAACACCTCCGTACTCTGTTCAGATCCCAGTCCTTGGGCCAAAGCTTCACAATCAAGAATGGACCAAGTTCCCTGCGGGGAAAAGGCATGGCCAAGAGCTGGGCTGCCCAACACAAGGCCTGCAGGGAAGGTGGCATGTGGTGAATTTCGTGCTTACCTGCCAAGGATCTTGCTGACACAGCCATGGCTGACTCGGAGCTGGCGGGAGATGTCACAGGGCCTCACGCCCTGGTGGGCCAGGTCCACGATGCGTTGACGTACCACTTCAGGCAGAGGTCTGCCGTTCACAAAGGCCCCTCCCAGCTGGTTCAGCCCTCCATGGCCTGAGAAGACAGGAGGCCCAGGAACAGCTGTCAGGGCCAGGCAGGGCAGGTGGGTGGGAATTAGCCCATGAGTGTGGGTGCTGTGTGTGCGAGCGACCGGGTGCGCGTGAGCTCTCCCCATCGTGCCCCCTGGTGCTCCCGATGCACCGTCTCCTGTGTCCCATTGCAGAGGGAAGCTAGCTCCCATTGGGGAGGGTGGTGTATGATGCCAGAGGGGTAGATTGCCAGACTGCGGTCTCCTCTCAGACCCTCAGCCCTTCACTCTGAATAACCACCTCCTACCTTCTTCCCTGCTTCTGAAAAGTATATAAAGAATTAGAGATGCAGGGTCTTCCTACTCTGATGCTGAGCTGTGTGATGTTGGAGAAAGTACCCTGTCCTCTCTGGCTCTCCTTTCCTCATCTATAAAATGAGGGCAAAGACTAAATCAGTGGTTTTTAAGTTTGTCTTTGTCTTCTTTTTAACACAGAGTCAGATTTTTATAAGCACAAGTGCATTGAGAAACATAAACGAGCAAAAGCAGAGCTTCTCTGGGTGAGCTGGGGCAGAGTGGGGCTAGGCCTTGTTTGTGGCCTAGAGGGATGCTGAGGGATCCTGAGATCCTGAGGGATCTCCAAGTTTTCTCCTCTCTCTAACAGGCCAGAGCCCTAAAAGGGCTGGCAGAGATATCCCTGGTACACGTTCCCAGGGGTTCCAGGGATATGACATGTTGGGCTGCAGGCAGTTGTGCAGAACATGGATGCACCGTGGATACATGTGCATGTTTCCTCAGCTGCCTTTCTGACTTGCCCTCTGCCCTCTGGCCCCAGCCTGTATTTCGTTCTGAACACATCTACCTAGCCAAACACATACGTATTAACCGCCTACCATGTGCCAGGTACTGTAGCAGGCCCTGCAGATGCCCAGATGAATAAAGCAGATGTGATCTCTGTTCTTGCAGTTTTCAATGGCCAGTCACCAGACCACATGGCCACT
Organism: Canis aureus; assembly: GCF_053574225.1. Classification (NCBI taxonomy): domain Eukaryota; kingdom Metazoa; phylum Chordata; class Mammalia; order Carnivora; family Canidae; genus Canis; species Canis aureus. Next base: position 27,521,217 of record NC_135622.1, on the reverse strand, counting down.
GTTGGGCCCAGGGCTAAGCAGGGGGTTATGGGAACCACTGGAGGGGACCAAGCCCAGGCTTAGGGGACTCTAGAAGGGTTCCTGAAGAAGTCTAAGCTTTGACTGAAGATAAGTGAAGGAGAGAAGGGGGAAAACTGTTCCAGGCGGTGGGAACAGCACCTACAAAGGCTTAGAGGCAAGAAGGTGCTTGTCTGTCAGATTTACCAACATTCTCAACTCTTGAAAATCCTGAGGCCTGGGCTGGGCTCATTCTAGGGCTGAGATCTCCTTTTGCTGATGAAGAGACTGGGGTGTGGAGAGTGCTTTCTATGACTGATGTGACTCAGCCTGTATGAGGAGCGGCCAGGCTCTAGCCAAGGGTGAAAGCTTTCAGCAGTGCTTCTTGGCTCAAGCCCTGTTCTCCAGCACCAGCCCTGGAAGCTTGTGCTGCAGATGCCATGATCTGAGCATGAAGGACCTCTCTCCATCCCAGGGCCTGATGTGGTGATCTGGCTGGGATGGTAGAGCTCCAGGGGTGGGAGTCAGGGGGAGCAGGCAGGCGAGGAGGAAGAGCCAGTGCCAAGCCTTCTGTTGTGAGCCCGTTAAGGACTATTTATGGCCAAGGGTGGGAAGTGCCTCTGCTGGGCACATAGTGCCCATTACCACCCACTGACTTAGCACATTCAGAACTGCCTTGCAATGTCTCCTCAGGGGCCCAAGCTGGCTTCAGCAGAACAGTCTATTTCTCTTAAAAGAAAAAGAGAGGCTATAAGTCTCTGGCCTGGGCACTAAGTCAGGAGGAACAAGCCTGCTGGCCAAATACCCCAGCAGAAGGGACACAGTGATCCAGTCCCCTGATGGAGGCAATTGGGTGAGCTTGCACGCAACTTCCACTGTCCCACACTAGGCAGCTTGTCCCAGCAAGTGGTTTTCCACCAGACCTGGGAAGACATCCCAGATGGCCCACTCCTAAGCCCCTTCTGCTGGCCTCTCATGGCCACAGTCAGTCCTTGGAGAATGGCTTAGCCCTCACTCCATCCTTCTGGTCTTTTGGCTCTTTGGGTCCAAACACTGAACACAAGGGGGCACCAGAGAGCCACCCGAAAGCAGACAAGACCTTGAGACAGTCCTGGTTTGTCCCCATTTTCCAGAACTTTAGGCTGCCACGTCATCCACCAAGGCTCAGGTGTTTGTGGTAGGACCTCTATATCTGGAAGCAAAGTTTCCTTTTTTTTTTTTTTAATTTTTATTTATTTATGATAGTCAGAGAGAGAGAGAGAGAGAGAGAGAGAGAGAGACAGGCTCCATGCACCGGAAACCCAACGTGGGATTCGATCCTGGGTCTCCAGGATCGTGCCCTGGGCCAAAGGCAGGCGCTAAACCGCTGCGCCACCCAGGGATCCCTGGAAGCAAAGTTTCCTACAGGTGGAGTTCTTCACCTTTAGAAAGGTAGCAGTTTTGAAAAAATCAAGTGCCATTTTTGGGGTGACCTGAGTTGAGTATTGTGCCTTAAAAAAATCAACCCTGTCTCTCTATTGAAGGAAGCTGTGTGGGCATTGTCCTAAATCTTCCTGAAGGGCTGATCAGGATCCTTAAAGACCCAAGCCCTCAGGAACCCTCCTGACATCTCATTTATTAGATCATCCAGCATCAGTGTGAAGGGAAAGGTGTACTTATACCTCTGGCCCTTAAACTATAAATTCTCTGGTGCTTTATTTTATTTTACTGGCTTCCGAATAACTTTATGTTGCTGTACAAAGAATATTGGCCAGATTCCTGCATTGACTCTGCCTGTTTTAATTTTATCATTTGAGAAAGTGTTTCCCCTCCCCCCACCTTTACTGTTCGCATCCACTGAATGGAACTTCTTATTCTGCTCCTGACCTACAAACTGCTATAAGAAGATGAGTAAATGAGGATGTGGGAGTGTTTGGTTTGCTGAAAGTTTTGATTTAGTGGAAAAAAATTCTAATTTTAATATTTACATAGTTGAATTATGACCCCAAGCTTGGCCCTAGGATGGGAGCAGTGGTTCTCAAACTTGAGCATGCATCAGAATCACTTGGGAGGCTTGTTAAAACACAGGCTGATGAGCCCAATGCCCTGAGTTTCTGAATCAGCAGGTCTGGGATGGAACCAAGAATTTGTCTAAGAAGTTCCCAGATGGTGCTGATGCTGCTCGTCTGGGGCCACACATTGCAAACCACTGGTTTAGGCTGGGCGATGGCTGGTAAATAAAATTAAGAGAGGAACTAAATACTCACACACCTCCCACCTCAGCCCTACCAGCTCCTAAAGAATAATAATTTGTACTGTTTGTATATCACAGTTTCATTTCTTTTTAGGGACAAGAACTGGCCCTCAAGGGAACTTAAAATCTTTGGGGGATGCAATCACAGACACTGGGAATCCCCACGGTAAGGGAGAAGTTTCTTGGGAAAGATAAGTTCAGGGGCTAGGGGAGCCCACATAAGTGGTCAGATGGAGCTTGCAGGGAGAGATGACTAGGACGTAACCAGGTAAAGAAGCTTCCACAGGGAAATAAATCTATGCACAATGTCTTGGTGCTCTCAAAACATTGGAGGACATTTACTGTGATGTAGGACAGGCAGGTAGCAGTGTCTGGCAAGAGCCTGAGGGCTGAACATGGAGATGGCCCCTATGGTTTGAGGTTTTGAGCTAAGTCTGTGTAATGGAAGGACTTTTGTCCCTTCCTGTGTCCGGTGTGGGGGAGTGGACTCCTTTGGGTGAGTCACCACCAAATGCCCAAAGGTGGGTGCAGCCTTCCTTCCTGCCCCGGGAAGGGCTGGGCCGCCCACTGTGCTGACCACCTTTCCTTGCAACTACAGACCGGGTGGGCTTTGAGGCCGGAAGCCAGGAATGAGTGGGAGCCCCTGGGGGGCGGGGAAGGTGTGAACCAGGAAGAGGCTTGAAGCTTCCTAAGCAAAGGCTCTTTGCATGGTCTAGAGCATTGTGGGTGGGGAGGGGTGGGTGTGGAAGAGGAAGGCAAGCCTGCCTGGCTAGACACAAGCAGGTTGTGAGTGTGAAGGCCCTCAGACAAGGGGATGCCAACTTTCCCAGGGCCAGAGAGGACTAGTCTACAGTGAGGGGTCTGGAGCCCTGCAAAGCCCCACCTGAAGCCTGCTGTCCAGAAATGTATACTATGGAGAAGTGACCATATAGGGAGGCCTTAGGGTTTCTTTTGGTCATTTCTTCACCCCTTAGAGAGATCTGAGGAGCAGCAACAGTAGAAGGAAAAGAAAGAGGCTCATCGCGCAAAACTCTCGGTCACAGGTACCAATCCCAAGCCCTTGAGGCACATGGAGAATTTTCCTGGGCACCCATCGCTCTCTGTACAAGTCTTCATCGTGGCACTGATTACACTGATCAGTCTCTCTATCTGTTTAGATTTCTTTAGGGATTCTCCTCAAGGGCAAGGTCCCCCTTTGTCTACCTGGCACGGTCACAAAAGGCTAATGAATCCTTCTGTAAATACAAGCGACAGAGAAATGCCTTCCAAATGTGAGGGCTGTTGTGCGGCTATTGTGATGGTTATTGCGCAGACTCCCCACTGTGGGATCCCTAAGTGGCAGACTCAATACTTTCCTCTTTCTTTCTGTCTCATTTCTCAGGCCACTGCCCAGTCCTAGAGTGACTATGCGTGTGTTGTTCTGGGAAGATTTCCACTTAACTACCTGGGGGCTTTTCTTTAGCTCCAAAGCGTGTCAAGGTGGGAGTTTGAGCCTTGGCAGGACTATAAAGGGAGGGCCAGTGGCTGCCTTGAGATGCCCTTTCTATCACGCGGTGCCTACTCCCCTTCCACAAAGGAATGGCTTTGTCGACGGGAACCAGGCTCTGACATCCTTAGCCTAGTCGCTGCTCGCAGGCCTGTGATCTGCCACTACAACCTCCCAGCTGCTCCCCTTGGCCCAGTGCCCTTCTGGAAAAAAGGCCAGGGCTTCTGCCTCACACTACTAGAAGTGTTCCAGGACCATGGACACCTAGGTGCCAACCTCTGGTTCCATTTTTCACCCCAAGTCTGCACACTGGATCATGCCAGCACCCATGGTTATGGGTTACCTAGGCACACAGGCCCTGCTCTAGCAAAAAGGGGCAGGCACACTGAGAGGCAGCATTCCACATCTGGCTTCAGCCCCGACCTAGGCGTGGCCTTCTTACCATGCCTTCCACTTCCCCTCCCAAGGCTAACTAACTGGAGCCAAGAGACAGCAGCCAGCGGCTAAAGCTGTTGCTTATACTTCTCGTTCATGTCGCAATGACCCCTCACTTTCTACCTGGTCTGGAACGCTACTCCATAAATTATCCTCATATTTCTTTTATGTTATTTACCTCTTCCTACTAGGTCTTTCCCCTGGACCTCTGAGCACAATGAAATTCAACTATGCTGCTTCCCTAGCCCCTCCCAAACTCCCCCCAGTATTCCCCCCTTGACTAAGAACTTTTTTCTTACTATTGTTTTCGACCAGATTTCTCAAGAAACAGTCATACTTGCTGTTCCTACTTCTTTCATTTCCTTCCTTGCTGTTCATTGGTTACTTCCCCATGTGCCTCCAGCTAAGCAAGTGCCCAAACACTTGGCACTGGATGGACAGGGAGTGGTGCAGAAACCTCCTTGGAGAGGTTTCTGTGACAGCGCTGTCCCCTGGCTCCTCATACTTTCAGACCTGCTTTTGTTTCTCTTTCCTGGGGTTTTCTTCCTGCATTTGTTCTATTATATGTATACATTTTTTAGGCTTTTCTTAAACGCCAGGACTGCACCCACCCTACACAGTCATCCTTGTTGATCACACTCACTCTCATTGTTTGACCTATTACCTACGCATGGATGGCGCCGTGAGCATCCCAGGATCCCCAGTCTAGAGCTTCTCCCCTACTTTTATACTTAGTTTCTTTCTTTTTTTTTTTTTATACTTAGTTTCTTATTGGAAATCTCCTGTTGGGTGATAAGGAGGCTTCTCTCTGGTGTTGTCTTGATTGAGAATGACACCAGCCACCAAGGAAGCAGAGAGCCTGCCCTGCACTTCACCTCATCCCACCTTCCACCAATACTGCCCTGCAGCCTCGTTGGCTCTCTGCGTGACCTCAGAGCTAGCATGTTGTTCTCCCTGGGGCTTTTGCATATGCGGTTCCCACTGCCTGAACTCTTGTCTTTCTTCCTCTCTTATCTAGCTAACTCTTATGCATCCTGTATAGCTTAGAACAAAGTTACTTCTTCGTCCAGATGGCTTTACTTTATTCTACAGAGAAGGTTAGGGCCTATGTTTAGACATTCTCAACCAACAGCCTTTACCTTCCCTGCATGGCCTTCACTCAAATTTTAATTTTACATTCATTTGCATGATTATATACAAGAGTAGAGACTGTCTTTTCTCACTAGATTGAAAGCTTCATGGGGGCACGACCATGTCTGTTTTGTTCATTATCAAATTGTATTAGGTATTCAATTAATATATGCCACATGAACCAACTAATGGCCTTTAGCTTCTTCCATTCTCCCCATATGGAGGGCTCACCAAATCATGACATTTTTGTCTTCTAAATATTTACCTAAGCAGTACCTTCCTAGCCATCCCAAGCATTCATACATCCATGTATTCCTTGTTTGTTTGTTTGTTTGTTTGTTTGTTTGTTTCATCCATGTATTCCTATACCCATTCAATGTATATTTGCTGAGCACCTACCATAGGGCAAACACTTTACTGGAACTGATCATATAGAATTGATGCCTGACCTCATGGAGCTTCCAGTCTAGAAATAGGTAGATATTTACAAAGCAAACATACAAATAGTGTATAATTATTGTTTGGGTGATGCTAAGGACACAGTAGGGTACAGTATTAAAGAATAATTGGGGGGAGAGGGTGAGAGATAGAATTAGTTCCAGGTGACACAAGAAAATCTCCCCAAGTGATGTATCATCTGGGACAAAGGTGAGTAGGGGTTAACCAGTCACCTGGACTCACTGGTCCCTGCACTCAACATGCACACATGACTTTTGTTGGGGAGCACCACATCTAAAACCTGAGTCTGTGTGCATCCCTCCCGTACTGAAGAAGCCTGCTGGGGCATAGCACCATCTCCTGCATGGTGAGGTCTGAGTTACTAAACCTGGAAGGACAAGGTCCACATGGGCTGAGCCTAGCTTACCTCTCCAGCCTCGATCCCTACCTGTCTGAGCCCTATTTCCAATGACCCAGCCAACATGGAATTGTTGGATGCTCTTTCACAGCATTGGAATCCTCCCCTGTGTCCTTGTCTGTGCTGTTTTCCATGCCTGGAGGGGCCTTTCTTAACTGGCTCCCCATTGATCTGCCTACCTTGAGTCACTTCAGGATGCTTCCTCCTACAGCAAGTCTTCCCTGCCTTTCTTCCCTGCTGTCTCTGGTCCTTTCTTTTAAACATGCTGGGACACAGTCTCTAGCACTACACATCACTAAGAATGTGTCTATTTATGCTGGCTGTGTCCTGCTGCATAGACTGTGTGCCCCTTGAGGGATGACTTTTTTTTTTAATCCCTAAAGCCCTAATATCTAGTATAATGCTTGGTGCACCGTAGGCACTCAATAAATGCTGGTTAATTATTGGAAGAAAAGAAGGAAGGAACAAAGGAAAGAGAGGGGAAGAAGGAAGGAAGGAAGGAAGGAGGGAGGGAGAGAGGTAGGGATAGAGGGAGAAAGGGAGAGAGGGAGGAAGGAAAGTCAAGAGGCCTAAAACAAGCTTAGTGAAGCCTGCACAATCTTCGCACTAAGCAGAACTGTGTCTTCCAAAGTCACATTCTCTCAGACATGAGCTATTTTAGAAGGAGGCCCAGCTACCACAGTCCAGGAAAAGAGAAATTTGCCCTCCTGCAGGAGCCATGGGATGAATGCCAGGGGCCTTCCTTTACATCCAGGCTTTGGTGTCGTTGTGAAATGAGTGAGCACTTGTCATGGTTTACTTATGGCCTGTTTGATTCTGCAGGAGCCCTCTGGGAGAGCAGAGCCACTGTCACCAAGGCAGGTCTGCAGATTCCTGGGTGAGAGGGCTTTTCCTTCTAACCTTAGCCCCAGAGGGTCTGCAGAGAAAGACGAGGGGTGACTCATACAGAACGACCCCCACAGGGTTTATGGCTCTGGTGGGAGACTTCAGTGTGTATTGAGGGAAAAAGCCACAAAGTGATAGCTTGAACTAGGGATAAGCATGGTGTTGTGTCGAAAGCTACCCCTCCGGGATCCCTGGGTGGCTCAGTGGTTGGGCGTCTGCCTTTGGCTCAGGGCGTGATCCTGGATTCCCGGGATCGAGTCCCACGTCGGGCTTCTTGCATGGAGCCTGCTTCTCCTCCCTCTGCCTCTCTTTCTGTGTCTCTCATGAATAAATAAATAAAATCTTAAAAAAAAAAAAAAAGCTACCCCTCCTGGGACTTGGACACCCCAGAGTCAGAGGCTCCCTTGAGGAGAAGTGTCTGACTCGGAGCTGTTGGGCAGGGCTGCCCTTTTGTGTCTAACAGGATCCAGCTGGTCAAAAAGAAACTGGTTTCCCAGGTCTCACTGCCAAGAAGCTCTGCATTGTGCTGTGTTCAAGGCCAAGGGCATGACCAAGCCAATCCTGGAATCCTGTTTCCTGACATTAAGTAGCATGTCAGTCAGAGTCCAGTCAGAAATCAGAAGCCTGTTCTAGGTACTTCAGCAAGGCGCTTCAATACAGGAAATTACTTCTCTGGGTGCTGGAGGATTGTAAGAGCACCAAGAGGCCATGAGGTACCCCTGAGGGGGAAGCAAAGGGAAGAGGTCTGTTCCTGTCTGATCATTGTCTTGCTCTGGTAAGGTTCTGGAATGCCCTAAGGGGCAGGAAATAATCCCAGCTCTGTCTTCCCCACTCCTGGAGCCCCCGTCTAGATGGTTAGTTATTGATTCCTGGGCTTGTTCTTGTTGATTTATTTTCCTGGTCTGTAGGGCTCTGCTCCTCCTGTGAGATCTCCATGCACTTTAACACACCCCAAGAGGTCTCCAGGTTGAGGCCATGAGGATGAGCTCCAGCTCCTGACTTCTCTCAACTTGAAGTTTTGGCAAATCTGAGGGTCTCCAGAGGCCCCTGGAACAATGGGATGAAAAGTTTGGCTCCCTAAAGCTCTGCCTTAGTCAGGCCCAGAGGGTGGGAGGGTTTAGCACCATTCTTTCCTCCTCAACAGGGAGAGAGAGAGCTGGGAGGTGCAGAGGGAGGGAGACAAAGGGTGGATAAAGAGGTTTCCCCTGGATTAGTCCCTAGCTGGGAAAGAACCAAATCTGGCAGGGATCTTGCCCATGTTGGACTTCAAGAAGAGGAAGGAGGGAGAGAAGCAAGGGAGCAAGCAATCCTATTTCCAGGGTTCTGCCTCCTGCCCCCACGAGCCAATGCTTAGGGATACCCCGAGCGCGAGCGTGGTGGGAGGTACTGACCCCTGAGTCACACTGGACATTCTAAATGCATCTTTTGGTTCGTCCTCATGACAGCCCTCTGAGGCAGGTAGCGACCTCAACCCCATTTTACAGAAGCGGGGATGAGGAGCCAAGGCTGTGTGGACCGTCCCCAGGCTGCATCATCACAAAGGGGCAGAGGTCTCCAGGGCTCCAGGTGTGGCCTGGCCCATCCTCCCCTGGGCAGCGCCCCTGGCCCCCGCGGCGCCGTGGCTCGGGGACCATCAGCCCCTTTCCCAAGAGCCTTCGTGTCTCCGCGGCACCTACCAAACCCACCTCGGGGTCCTCCCCAGGTTCTCATTTTGTTGAGGCCTCATCTTGCCTTTTCTGTGGTTTTCTTCAGTTAGAGGACTCCCTGAATTCGGTTCTCATTCACCCTCTTACCTGCTAGTTCATTGTCCTGCACTCTGTTCCCCTCTGTCCCCCCTAGTCTGTCCTGCTCTGGCTTTCACTGCCCTCTGTCCCTTCCCATTGCCTTCCTAGCCTCCAAGTCCAGCCCTTGCTGACGGCCCCTGTGCCTCCCGTTCTAGTTCTAGGTCCTCCCAGCCCCTTCCCTGCACCAGTCCCTGGGTCCCGTCCAAGGCGGCAGAGCCTGCCCCGGGGGCGGGGGGCACCTCTCTCTTACCCCTTCACCCCCAGCCTTCTCTCCTCTCTGCCTCTGCACACGCTCGCCTTTGGCCGGCCCCCTCCGCGCATCATCTTTATTGCCTGCTTGACTGCTCAGGTTCTTTATCCCATCTTCCCCTCAAAGGCATTCGCAGCTCGGCTGTTATTCTTGTATTAGCATTGAACCCATTAAAGCTAATTTGTTTGCCCTAATCTCCATTTATTTTTCCCTAGTTGATATTAGATTTCCCTTTCTATTGCTCCAGCATGATTTTCTCTTTGTCTTCCTAATGGTCTACCCCCCTCTCTCTTCCTCTATTAATCTGGTTGGCTTCACCGTATGTTTCAAGGCCTTTTTCCACCTCCCCCAGCCCTTAGATTAACCCTGTCACCTCCCTCCCAGGAAGGGCCCCAATGTGTGGATTTCTAGGGATGGAGCTGCTGGAAATGGACCTCTAAGCTTCCCAAGGAAAGTCCCACTGGAGGGGAGGCCCTGCCCTGGCCTAAAGCCAGTCTGGATGCCTGGGGGTACCCAGAGGTTGGTGAGCTGGGGGAAGGAGGAGAACCTGGGATCCTCTGAGCCCTGAAGGGTTCCCTGGCTTGGTTCCCCTCTGTCTCAAAGATTTCTGGAGGCCTCTACAAGCTTTCTCAGATCTATAAATTCTATCCGTAGGCCAAACAGTTGGATGGGCCACTTTCTCCCTGCAATTAAGGGTGGGCACTATGTCTCCTCCTTCCTTGTTTCTCTGACTGGAGACACACTCCATCCTCATCCTGAAGAGGTGAAGCCTCCTCTCTAAGGACATGGCTTTGGAGTGGCTAATCTGCACCTCACACTCTGGCCTTCATGTTGCCCAAACTAGTAGCCTCCGTGGACCAGCTCTCAGGGATCTTTACTACCCCCTACCCTCTTACCTCCCCTACTGTCCCTGTCCATGGCCTGCCATCTCATTATTAAGGCCTTTCTCAGGGTCAGTGCTTTTTCCTGGTCCCTAGATGCCTAGCTCCTTGAGGGCAAGGGTAGTGTCCTATCTGGCCATCTAAGCTTGCCTTGCAGGGGGATAGCCATGCTTCTGCCTGGCTGTGTGCTAGACTCACCTGAGGACTTTGGAAACTTTCTACCTCCAGTTCCCTCAACCAGACTCTTGACCTGGTGTCTCCAAATCTGTATTTTTAAAAAATTCCTCTGGTGATTGCCCAGAGTATATATTCACTCAGTAGATGGTCAAATACTTATTGAAAGCATGAATTACTTGATTAAACATAAACTTCCGGTCAGAGGCTACAGTGGATCTTTCCAGGGCTGGCTGGAGGTTTACTGGAGGTTATGCTTCTCAGCAACTTCCCACTGAGCTTAGACACCTCCAGACTCCTGGTGGTGCACACTGGGGGCTGTGGCAGCAGGGGCCAGGGCCTCTGTCTCTGGGGGGAGAGAGGTGCATGAGGCGGCAATGCCAGCACCCCCTGGATGCGTACTTAGAAGCCCAGCAACACAAATCACTGCACCTTCCATCACCCTCCCTGGGGTCAGAGGCCTATGGATATTAATGCGTTTTTAAAAATATGGATCTATATTAAAGCCATTTTCAGTTCGTTAGATTTCAATTCAACGAGTATCCCCTCTATGTCCAATAATATTCCAGGCTGGGTGTGTGTGGGGAGATGGTTTCCGAGTAGAAGACACAGTTCTTGCCCTTGAGAAACTTACAAGTTAATAATCCCTGACAACACATTATAGAACCTTAAAATTTTAAAATCCATTCACACACACTATCTCCTTCAATTCTTTCGAGAAGCCTGTAGAATACCTATGGTGGGGGGAGGGTGTGCACGCACTCGTGTGTGTGTGTGTGTGTGTGTGTGTGTGTGTTGGGGAATGAGGGTGAGTCATCAATAATTCATGTCTGATGACATACATATGTTGTAGAACATTCTGCTAGGTTCTATAGCTCAAAGTTATAATGTTATAAATGTGGGTTTTGTGGACATTGAGTTAAAAATCACCCAGAGATGAGGAGGGGCAGGGGTGGGAAGGTAGCCAGAAGGGCCCCTGGAGGGGAAGCAGGGCAGAAGAGGGAGGGGAGAGGGCAGGGAGCAGCACTGGACAAGTGGGGTACCTGCAGTGACTGAGAGGCTAGAAGCATGAGGGCATCCTGAAGATCAGTGAAATCACGTGAAGAAGAGAAGAGGGAAATCTTGCCTCATCTAGAGGGTTGAACTCAATGGCCTCTGAAATCCTCTCTGACTGGGATTCTGTGCTGCTGAGATCCTAACTAAGATAAGAGGTGCCTGACTAGGTGCGGGGTGGCTGCAAATGATGAGCTTTGGCTTAAACTTGAAGCAGTTAGAAAGGTTGTGTGTCTGGGTGCATGTGTGTGTACGTGTCCATGTGTGTGTACATGTCTGTGTGTGTGAGGTGGAGAGCCCTCAGGGCTGGGGTGGGAGGGGGAAGGAAGAAGGCCTGGCCATCCTGAGGAGCGAAACAGGTAGGAACAAATGAAGAGGAACCGCTTTCTTGAGCCTGACGCACCGAGCAAAATCTGTGACAAAATTGCGTGTCTGTGGTTTCCACACCTGACGACAGCTGGTTCCCCAGAACCTGGCACCGTAGCAAAGTGGATTACACACTCTAAAAGTCACACTCGCTGCTGCGTAAGGAACCAGCAAGGGACAGATGGGGATAGGCTCAGACTGTAGGTTATAGTTTCAGGGGAAGGAACAGGGGTGCTGAGACCCGGGTTCCAGCCACTCTGAGACCTTGCCTATTTGTGCCTCAGTTTCCTCATCTGGTCTGAAAGGAGCTGATGATGTTTAGTGTCCTCCCAGTCCAATGCCTAAAACTCCAGAACTGCCCCTGGGCCTGGGAACAGAAGCCAGAAATCCCCAGAAGAGGGTGCAGAGAGAGCTCTGTGGGGGGACCCTGGGCACCTTTTCCATACAGAAAACTACCAGGGGTTGGCCCTGAGGCCACCTGTAGGAAGGTGAGGGAAAGTGGCACACAACGGGGCCCCTGGGCTGTCACGTGACCTGCATGATGGTACAATGAGACCCTCTAGCTAACTGACTATGGAAGTGGCCATGTGCAGTATCTCATTTCGAACCAGAGTTGTGGGCCCTTCTAGAGTGTCCTTGGCCAGGAAGGAGAGGCGACCTGCCTAATGTCACAGACTCACTTCATGGCATACCCAAGACTCACAGTTTCTGACCTACGTCCCCGTTCATTCCACTTTCCAGGAGGCCCTTGGGGACCTGAGCGCCATCTTGGCTGGGGCCATCTTAGCACACAGAGGAGGAAGAAAGTTGTGGGTATTGGGTAGAATGTGTTCTGAGCCAGGCACACCCTGAGAAGATTTCTGCTCCTCTCACCAGCTTGTTTGCTTGTCATTTTTATTTGCTTACGTGGTGAACCCAGACCCAAGGCTCTGTTCTGTGGGTTCTGGCCTTGGGAAGTAGAGTTCCTTCCTCTGTGGGAACACTGAGATGGGCACAAGAAGAAAGGCTCTGGAGAACCCATATTGGTTTCTCCTCCTCTACTGTCAGTCCCAACAAAGTCTGACCCATACCACCCACCTGCAACACTCAGGTTGTTACACATTGAACTGTGTCCCCTCAAAACTCATATGTTGAAGTCCTAACCCACAGTACCTCAGAATGCAACCTTATTTGGAAATAGGGTCTTTGTAAATGATCAAGATGAAGTCATTAGAGTGAGCCCTAATCCAACATGACTGTGTTCTTAAGAAAAGGGGAATTTAGACACACAGGGATGACATAGGGAGAATGCCTTGCAAACATTGGAGTTGTGTGGCCCCAAGCCAGGGCACACCAGAGATGGCCAGCAAACCACGGGAAGCTGGGGGAGGGGACTGGGAAACAGATTCCCCCTTAGACCTCTCAGAAGAAGCAACCCTGCCAACATCTTGACCTCAGACTTCCAGCCTCCAGAGCCATGAGAAGATAACTCTATTATTTCACTGTCCCAGTTTGTGGTGTTTTGTTATGTCAGCCCCAACAAAGCCAATTCACAGATCAGCTGGGTGCTAGCTCTGAACTGGATCTGGCAGGCTTAGGGAGGCCCCTTTGGGCTACTCTCCTGGGATATTTGGCTGCCCCTCCAAGTAACTTTCCAGTCTAAGGCAGGCTTAGTCAGGCAGAGAGCACCTTCCAACATCTGATCTTGCCTATGTGCACCTGCTTCTCTTGACATTGCTGTCTTTCCTACAGGGCGGTCACCATCCTGGTCTCCATTCCTGATCCTTCTATCACATAGCAAATTCTTCTTTAACACAAGAATGTCAACACAGCAGCATAACAAAGCCCCCATGTAGGTGTTTATCACTCTTGCCCAACCAGGCTGGGTTCCCTTCAAGTCAGCCAGGACTTCCAGGCTTCTCCTCCTTTCAAGAACCTTCTGGATTCAGTCTAAAAGTTGGTTATGGACTCCCTTAACATTTGCAGAGCCCTTTAAAAGTGCTAGCAAGTAAGTGATTGTTAAACTTAATTAAGTTCAACAAATAGCAATTGGGCCTTGGTTGTACCAGGGACAGGTTTTCACAACTCTGTGAGAAAGGTGGGGCTCACATGTTGAGCCTGTTTTCTGGATGAAGACGCCAACTATGTACTAGCCAGTTAAGACCAGACCTGAGACTACATGTGAGTCTGACCCACTCTTGCCCACAGCCAGATGGGAAATCTCTGAGAGGCGGGGCTGTTGTATAGGAAGAAGGGCTGTTCCTCAGCAGGTTGGCATGAGGTTCTCCACCTGTGAGAAACCTCTGGCTGGGCCGTAATGGGCTGGCTCTAGATCTGTGGTTCTCAAATGCTGATCCACAGCAGAATCACTGGGCACTTGTGATGGGTACAGACTCCAGGGCCCTACATCTATTCACAGAGCCCTGGAAGCTTCTGATGCTAGAGCAAAAATTATGCTTGAGAAGCACTTGCATAAAGCAATTTTAAAAATGGTTATTTCATCTAGCAAATATTTATTAAGCATCTAGCATATATCTACTATGTGCCAGATGAGTTTGGGGAATTCAATTCCCAATCTCTAGAATCTTGTAAGCATTGGTTCTCACAGATGGCCCTGAATCTGGCCATCTGCCTTGCCCAACTGATGCCCAGTGTTCACGAGGAAGGACCCCAGTTTGGTCAGTCTTGCCCAGGACTGCTAGTGTTTGCTACTCCCAGTGGTCCCTGCCACCCAACTTTAACACCCCACATCTGGGCCTGGGCCAGGGAGGTGCCTCAGGACCAGGGAGGTGTCCCAGTGGGACAGCTTAGGCCACAGTGGCTGCATCATGTTTCCCAGAAAGGCTACAATTCCTTGTCTCTTCAGTCCCCTAGCACCCTCTTAGTATAAAGAAAAGCAAATAGTGATTATAGCAATAGCATGTGAAAGGACCAAGGGTGCTTCATGTTGGGAAAACTTTAATCACAAAGCTCAAATGTATAAGTTAGGTCAACTAGCAAAACAATAAAACATGCTATTGGAGAATTATGTCAAAATTACCACCATGGGCAACTGTCACTGGATTTAAGATTTTATGTCCAAGTGCTGGAGATGTAGAGAGAACCAAGAATTCTCGCTCCTGCTTAGCTCAGAGGTTAGTGCCGTGGGGAGTTAGACATGGTCTCTAAAGCTGAGGGGAGCAGACAGGGCCTGGTTAGGGAGGCAGAGCTTTGTCAAAGGGTGGGAGTAGGGATGCTGTTCCAGGCAGCTGCCATTGCATGGGCAAAGGTACAGAGGTGGGACTGTACATGGTATGTTTTGGAAACAGAGACTAGTTGGCTGGAACATGGGTTTGCATATGGAAGTAGGGGGAAACAGCGTCAGGGGGGTGGGATAGAATGTTCTTAAATTACATGCCAGAGGTTTGTCCACAAATGCCTGTTAATGATTGGATTAAAAGGAAGTACAAGCGGGACTCTAAGATTATTTTGGAAAATCACCAGGATAAGATTCTCTGGAACAGAGCTGGGAAAGGAGAGAAATCAGAACATTTTGATAATGTGAATCATCTAGCCATCACAGATTATTGCCAAGCTGTTCCCCATCATAAAAATAACACAAAGCTTGAAGAGGATAAAGTAGGTATGTGGCTCTAGCAAGAGAGCTAAAAGGAATATGAGCATCAATGACAAGGGAGGTGTGAAGTCAAGCCAGGTAAGGATGGAAGTTTTCATGCACAGTGAGTAAAACACTCCTAAACGTGTACATCGAGTGCACTTGACCCAGGCTTCCTGATGGCAGAGCTGGTATCGACCCCTTAGCCTGGCCTCTCTGGTCAAAGCTCCCTGTAGTTTGTCTGAATCCCATCAGACATTCCATTACTGTACTCTTTGGCCAGAGCTGACTCTGGTCCCTGGAGCCTGCACACACGCCTGGGACGCCACATCTCTGTTCCCTATGGTCCCTCCAAGAGTCCCACATGGTAGGAATCCTGTCCCTGCCTTAGGGTAGGCTCCCACCCCTGCCTTGATCATAGCAATGCACTCTCTCTCCTCTCTCCTGCTAGCTCAGCATTTTGTGCCTGTCTGGACTGAGCCTTTCCTTTCTCTCTTCGCTTGTGGCTAAAAGTCCAATTTGTTTCCGTTCTCTCTAGAATGTCGGCATGAAGGCAGAGGACTCCTGAGTTCTGCAACCCCAAAGTCTAGCTCCGTACCTGCCCTACAAAAGGGTTCTGTAGATGTTTACTTATTAAACTGAACATTAGAGTACAAATGTTCTTTGAAACAATCTGGAGTTAGAGCTCAACACTTACGTGGTCAGGGGATGTGTGATTGGGTGAGAGGGCGAGAGTATGTCATAGGACCCTGGAGTAAGCATGGGGTGTGGTGTGGTGGGGGACTGGTGCAGTGTGCCATCAGAGACCTGAGCAGGGCACTGCCAGGCAAGTTCAGGCATACAGGAAGTCAGAGGCAGAGAGTAGGGGGGGCCTCATATGCTTCTTAGGAGCTGGAGTAAAACTTCAGATGATCCAAGCACAGGGGCCAGGCAGGGCACCCACGTAGGACACAAACAGGCCAGAAGATCTGTCTCAGGACAGTAGAGGGCTGGGAATAGAACCATCTCTAGAGAGTGGACCAAGTGGTTTGTGCACCTGAGGAGAAAATAAATGATGATTTCTATGGCTGGTAGCGTGGACTAATCCCCAATGTGATGGTATTTGGAGGGGGAGCCTTTGGGAGGTGATTAGAGTTAGATGAGGTCATGAGGGTGTGCCCTCATGACGGGAACAGTGCTTATAATTAGAGACTACAATAATGCTTATTCTTTTAAGAAGAGAGTCCAGATCTCTCTCTCCCCAGGAACATGCACTGAGGAAGGCCACATGAGGACACAGCATGAAGGCCCTGTCAGCAAGCCAGGAAGAGCACCCTCACCAGACTTGACCATGGTGGTACTCTGATCTCAGACGCAGCCTCCAGAATAGTGAGAAATATATGTCTATTGTTTAACCTGCCCAGTGTATGGCATTGTGTATTTTTTTCTAAAGATTTCATTTATTTATTTGAGAGGGTTGAGGGGAGGAGAGAGGGACAAGCAGACTCCACAATGAGTGCATAGCCCGACACGAGGCTTGATCCCACAACCTGGAGGTCCCGACCTGAGCCAAAATCAAGAGTTGGAGGCTTAACCAACTGAGCCACCTAGGCACCCCTGGCATTATTTTAATAACCTGGACCTACTAAGACAGGTGACTGGGATAGAAAGTGTAGAGTTGATGGGATCTTCTGAGGAAATCTCAAGGAGAGGCATCACGGCCCTAAGTATGCTCCAGAGCAGCTAGAGTAAGGCGGGGGGGGGGGGGGGGGGGGCGGGGCAGCTTGTACAAGCAGTGTGGGCGAGTATCCTTACTCTGCCACAATCACTGGGTCCCTTAAATGACCCCCCACACACACACACGCTATATACAATGTGCCTGGAAAACAGGGGGCTTTTTGAGAAAGTAAAGGTGAGAGAGGTGGGGGCCCAGGAACAGAACTCTTTCCTTGATGGTGGCAACGCAAATTCTCTGTAATGAAAATGCTCAGATGCTCTCTGCTTTTGATGCAGGCATGCACATCTCCACATTTCACAGAACTAGGGTGCTATACTCAGAAGGTGGACATCAGGCAACTCCAACCAGCCTCACATCCACACTAGCTATTCTGACATTTGTCAGGAGAAAGGGCCCCTGGAAGGCCACACAGACTTCCACCAAGAATGTGACCAAACAGCAGCTCCACATAATGAAAAGTAGAATGTGCTGCTTAATCGATTCAAGATCTAAGGGATATGCGAAGTAGTGGCCATTAGAAAAAAAATTACATCTTGAGCTTGAAGGTGGTTTGTTCAAAAATGCACTTTCTCCTGCCACTATTGCTCAGTTTCACGATATGAGTGAGCATCTCTGCTTGTTCTGCAGGGAAACATTGTTTGAGAATCACTGATTTATGAAGATTATACAAATATTTGTTGACCAAATGTACAAAGTATTCATGATGACACCGTATTATTTGTAATAATCAGTTCATGCAGGTGCTGCAGCAAGCCTTGCACATCCAGGAGATTTCGGTGCACACTCACATAGCCCTTGCATGGCTTAGTGCGCAGGGGCATGTGTGTTCATAAGGCTGCAGGGTGAGGACTGAGAGGCTCAGGGGGCAGAGCTGCGGGGGATTTCTGAGCAGGGGCGAACAATGAGACAGGATATTCTCAAGGTCTGAGCGGAAGGAGCCCACCAGTGACAGCCCTCCGCTGCCTGCATTCAGCGCTGCCATCCTCAAGGAACCTGCTGCTGTTGCCTACCTGCTTGGTCACTCTGTCTTCATCTGGGAAGAGCCACCATGAACCCCAGAGACAGAGCATTGATAGTGGCTCTGACACCGGCCTAACGAGAGGCCTATGTGAATAACTGTCTTTTGGTCTCATTGCAAACCAAGGTCTCTGCGGGGCCCCCGATACCACCTCAGTCCTATAACTTAAGTGGGGCCCTGGGGAGGAGGGCATGGCTGGACACTGGAGTCCCTCTGCTCAGACCTCAAACCATAGGTTGCAACAATGAGGAGACCACAGGTCAGTGACCTCATGCTTTTATTGACCAGAGTTGACCCACAACACATAGATTCCCTGGATGCCTGGGACCTCACTTTCTCTACCATGTCTATTACTGATGCTTCTCAGCAATGTGGACTCCATCGGAACTCGGCAACTGCACCTGTGTTTTCCTGGCTGGATCTCTTGGACTGTCTGAGAGCAGGGGCTTCATTGGCCCTCCTTTTTTTTTTAATCATTCACATACCTAGGACAGTGTTTCGCACACACATGTAGTTTGTCAAGGCTTCTTCCTAGTGTTTATACTTGTGACAGAGTAAGTATTGTGCATATATGTGTGAGCATACTTCACCCGCATGTATATGAGTGTGGTTATAACCCGCTATGTGCACATGTACATCACATATAGGGGACTATATATCCAGCCAGGGGCCCAAGGTACAAAATTCAAGGAGGCACTCATTCTCAGGGCCAGCTTTGCCCCTGCATTAGCCTGAGAGTGAGCGTGTCCTTAAATTTGGCCCTCAGGTTGCCTTTGTGTCTCACCCACCCTCATCCGAACCCCCACCTTGGGTGTATGTGTTAGTGTGTGTGTGTGTGTGTGTGTGTGTGTGTGTGTGGCTCTATAGTCTCTGTGTATGGGAGCATCTGTGTGGTGTATGTGTTCATATATTTGCCTGTGTGTCCATTTGTGTGTCCATGTGTGTTGATGCCTCTCCCTGGGCTTCAGCTGTCCCTGTCAGCAGGTGTGAGAGGCCCTTCTTCTCAGTTCCCTGGGCCATGGCCAGCACTATCTAGACTGGAGTCTGGCCTCACTCTACCCCAGGACACTCTGAAGGCTGCTCCAATATCACACAGAGAGCCCTGGTTGTAAGTGCAGAGCCTCAGCTGTGCCACTAAGCCCGCGGGGTCCGGAGCAAGGCATGCCTCTGTGAGTCTCAGTTTCCTGGTCAGGAAAATGTGGCAATGGGGTTTCGCCTGGGAACCCCTTCTCTCCTTGACCAACTCTGGGTCCAGGTAGATATTTGGTGTAACAAAACCCTAGGGAGCTCCAGGGCTGGGTGAGATCCACCCCCTCGCAGGTGTTCAGGTAGCCCACTCTAAAGGGGAAGAGCCACAGAGAGAAACATCTCTTTACAAAGCATCCCTTTACAAAGACTGCAAAACATGCCTTAAAAATAAAGTGCTGGCAGGCGCTGGGCACTGGTGAGGAGGGAAAGCTTTAGGGAAGGTGGCATCTGAGCCGGGCTGGTGGAAGATAGCTGGATAGGGGAGCCCCCGACTAATCCTGAGATCAGTCAGTCCTCACAGGAGCCTGCTGAGGCAGGAAACATGAGTCTACTTTTCTGCAGGTGTAAATGGTTGAATGGGGACTCAAACCCCCCACACCAGCCCCGTTGGCCTTTCTTTTTTTCCACCAGCAAAGGGAAGGATAGGCTCTCTGGTCTCAAGATGGGCACCATCTACAAGGGATGGATTGGTGAACACACACAAAATTGTCTGCAGACAATAGAAGGCTGTGCACGATTGTGTCCGTGCTGCGGTACAGACAGTGACTTCCAGGGAGGTGGGGACAGAGAGCAGTGTGGGCAGGGGCACGATGCGCTCCTGGCCTCAGATCTCTTGGGGAGATGGATACCTTCCAGCCAACAGGATCCAGCCAGCCAGGAACACAAATGTGAGAAAGCAATCAGAACAGCAACCGTGTCACTGCCAGCAGGATTCTTGAGAGCAGGTCTCATCTACAAAAGGGTGAGCTTGGGGATCTTCCTGGTGTGGGGCACTGTCATATCACCACAGAATGTGGTGACTGGAGGGACCTGCTCCTTGTCACACTGTCAAGGAGATGGGGGGGCCTAGAAGGGATAATCCTATAAGGTCTGCACATCTCTGAAAGTATGGGGGATATGCATCGGAGGTGTCCAGCAACCATTTGGATTTAGCAGATGTGGGCAAGTCTCCACAGCCTTTGCACCTACAGATGGGCAACATTTTACCATGAACCAGATAGCCATCCAACTCCAGAGTCTCAGTGTAGACCCCCACGGAGCTGGGGGAGCCTACACAGACTCCCATGCAGCCTTTCTGGAACAAGTGCTCCAGGGACCAACTAGACTCAAGAAAGCCAGATGAGCTTTATCTGTTGTCAGCAATAACGTGATTGGGTGGGGTGGCTATTGGAGATAAATGACCTTTGGTGTTCCCACCATTGGGGTTGTTAGTTCAGTCCTTGGCCTGCCACCGAACTGTTTGGTCTGATTTTTTCCCCTTCTGGTGCTATGGGTCTGTCCCCTTGACAGGGAATCACAAGACTCCAGCTGCCCTCCCCAAGGAGGTGCCACTCACCCCTGTCATTTACTTTGACCACCAGGGCAGCGAATGCCACCATTCCTGGCATGGTGTCCTGCACATCTTGGGTGGCCCCCACTAGGGTTTGTTACATTGAATCAAGCCCTGGACCCTCAAGTGCCAGCTGGCTCCTAGCTTGACTCCAGTATCTCTCCTGCCCTAACACTCTCCATCCCATCTTCATTCCTCCCCCTGTTTCCACCTCTAAGTCACAGACATGCCCAAGGACCTGCCAAGAGGTTGCCCCATGCCTGCCACCTCCATTTTGACAGGACCCAAGAACAATCCAATGTTAGCAGGGAAAACCAAAACAGCTGGAGTCAGTGATTTGGTGCTCAGCTAATTTTAAATGTCAACCAGGGTTTGCCATCATGACAAAGCTGTATTATTATTATACGAAGTAGGAAAATATAAGATGGGGGTGGGGTGGAGGGAGAAAGAGAGAATAGTGAATTAAAAAAAAATAAACATATAGTTCTGTGTCAATTAAGAACAGGTACCGAGATGTATCTTCATGTGGTCCTCTCTTACTACACCACAGCATAGCTGCACATACACTTTCACTCACGCAACCTCTAAGACCCTAAATTTTACTAAAGTCCTAGAATGTTTTGGATTCCAACATAAAGTCCATGGATAGGCCATTCTAGTGTTCCCCCTATGACTGGGTTTTCTGGGAAAATGAGGTAAGGAATCATTTTCCAGAACAGGCTGCGATAGCAGCTGATAATGGCCACGGGGGTCTGAGCCAGCACTTCCCACGTATCCTTTCATTTAATCCAACACCCCTGGGTAGTAGGTTTATTATTTTGTCCACTTGGAATACTTAAAAGATCTGTCCTAAATTTTAACTGGAACAAAGTTTTTTTTTTAATTTTTATTTACTTATGATAGTCACAGAGAGAGAGAGAGGCGCAGAGACACAGGCAGAGGGAGAAGCAGGCTCCATGCACCGGGAGCCCGACGTGGGACTCGATCCTGGGTCTCCAGGATTGCGTCCTGGGCCGAAGGCAGGCGCCAAACCGCTGTGCCACCCAGGGATCCCCTGGAACAAAGTTTTGATGCTGGGTTTCAAGCTACTTGTGGAGAGTTCCACAGGAAATGCTAAGACAATGCGATGTTTGGGTGTCTCCCCGGGAGAATTTTCGCAGACTCTCTTCCCTGGTGACCAGTATATGGAGCAGGAAAAAAAATTCTTGAGTAGCTGCTGTGTGCCAGGTAGGGATACTGGTCAAATTTTTAGTACTTTCTAGAAGCTCTGCAACATCTTCACATTTTATACCCACGAAGAATCCAAGCCCAGAGAGACAACTGACCTACCTAAGGTCACACAGGGACAAAACAGCAAGGTCCAGACAGGCAAAGCCTCCAAGGCATAGCCCCTCCTGCTGCCTGTAGAGATGGGTAGGCTCCCAGATGGCCCCGGCTTCAGTGACTTCCAAATCCCTCGCCCTCCTGATGCCTCCTGGCCCCGGAGTTTATTCTAGGAATAATAGTTCTGCTGTCCTAGAGAAGCTGAGAGATAAAAAAAAAAAAAAAAAAAAAAAAAAAGCAACACACACAGAGGACCCTGGGTGTGCAAACATGCAGTTCACATGATGACAGCAGATTAAGCTGTTTCTTAGATGCGTCACCCAACCAGCTCCCCGGCCTCTCTGCTGTGCTGGTCTGACAGCAACAATATGTCCCAGTGGACTAATTAGCACTAACTACTCAGGTCACTCCAAGGCCACTTAGGAGAACAAGTGCAAAAGAAAAACTGATGAGCATTGTGGCTGAAAACAGGAGAAGAAAGACAAGAGTTAAAAGAAGGGAGAGAAAAAAATATTTGTTTCTTTTCTTTCTCAGTCTTTCTGCTTAAACCATAGATTTTTTTTTTTTTATCCAAGAAATGCAAACAACTCCAGGAACTGGGCAGCTTCTCTCACAGGAAAAAGGGCAACATTAAAATGACCAGCTAATGTTACAAGATGAACCACAGAGGAGGCTCTGAAGGAGCAGACAATTTGGTTCTGAACCCCTGAGTGAGAGATACCTCGAGGAAGCAGCAGAGGGAACGAACCCAAGCTCAAGGAAATGAGAAACGGCTCCTCAAGTCCTCAGGACTGGCTGCTGGTGGACCCGACACCTGTGATGTCCCCTGACTTCGTGGGTGAGACTTCGCAGTAACTTTGAAACTTCCATCACACCCACTAACTCATTAGTCTCTGAAGTGGACCCAGGTAGGCAGGCCACGTATGGTTTGCAGATGCCAAGGGACTAGTTCCTTGCTGGCCTATGATAAATGGAGGTGCCAGAGGATAGCTCCCTCGCTCCCTTTTTTTGGTGCAGGTGGAAACATGGCAGCTTTGGGGGCATGCATTAAAAAAAAAAAAGCCTCTCTCTCTGCCTTTCTTAGGGGCTGATCATCTTTCTCCTCACAGCGACCTCCAGGAGGGACATCCTGAGAGGAACCACTTCTCCCACTGTGCAGATGAGAAGATGGAGAGCTGTACTGAAAAGGATCTATTCTAATGAGTGGAGAGTTAGGGACCCTGGCAAGGAGAAAAAGCTGAAAGACTGAAGGCCCTGCCTGTTGCTGTCACTATTGCTGTTCGTACAGACCCTTATGTCCTCTCACGGAGGGTTCTGGCCTGACTTCCCAGTGGAGTCGCAGGTGTGAACCATCCAATGGGTGGTTCACAACAGGGAGTTTGGATGATTTGGATGTCAGGAAGGTGGGCAGGAAGCAGGAGCGTTAGAGTCCGCTCAGCCTCTCTTAGCATCAGTTCCCTCCTCTTCTGCAAAAATGTCAAACACAATATGTGCCTGGTAGAGTCATGGGAATTAAATTAGAGGATGGTATGCCCTCTCCAGTGGAACACCATACCAAGAGGAGCCCTCGGAGATACTAACACAGCTTTCATTTACCGAGGGCTCACTCAGTGCCAGGGTGTGCTGAGCTCTTTGTGTGTGACTTCTCTTTCTTTGACTATAAAAGTGGCATTGGCAGAGCTGGAGCGGCCGTAGGGCTGACTGTGCTGAGCCTTGAAGCAAGATGCAAGACTTGGCATCTTATGTGGCTTTCAGGACTAGGGAGGGATTGTGAGGAATGAACACAGAAACAGAACCCACGTATCCTTGGGGGAACTCCTGAACTTCCTTCCCCTTGATCTTGGACATGCCTCAGTAGGGAGATGCTGGTTTCTGCCCAGCCCCATTCCTGGGGAAGGAGCCCCAGTCCAGGAAAAGCCTAGTAACTCAGTGACATGAATTGTGGGTTTAAAATAGAAAACTTGGGCAGCCCGGGTGGCTCAGCGGTTTAGTGTAGCCTTCAGCCCAGTGTGTGATCCTGGAGACTGGGGATCGAGTCCCATGGCAGGCTCCCTGCATGGAGCCTGCTGCTCCCTCTGCCTGTGTCTCTGCCTCTCTCTCTGTGTGTGTCTCTCATGAATAAGTAAATAAAATATTTTAAAAAATAAAATAAAATAGAAAACTTCCTGGGAAGAATTTTCTGGGTCCTGGCCCTTGTAAGAGACATTTGTTCATCATGTTCCCCACCTGGCCAAAGGAGAGATCTAGAGGGGCTTTCAAAAAACCCAAACAGGCTTGTCAACCCTAACTGTAGACCTCAGGAAATAGTTACAACCCTCAAAGATCTACTTAAAAGTGCCATGACCACAGATAAATAAGGAGGAGCAGAGGCTTCTGCTCACCTATCCCTATCCAGAGATTCCATCACTGATCACAGACTGAATGAGCTGGGATCGGCCTGGCATAGTGGAGCTTTCAGGAACCAGGAGACCCCTGGATGGCTGTTCTCTTCTGCTGCCTCAAAGAGCAACATCTAGAACCTCTGCAGGTGCCAGTGTGGTCACTGCACACACTTCCTAGGCAACATGTCTTCTAGCTCCTTCTCCAAAAGAATGCAGGGTACAAAGTGTTCCAGTCTGAACCCAGAAAAGAGTCACCCCCCCCAAAAAAACTCTGAGTATGGGTGTGCATTCTCCTCTTTTTATGGAATGTTTTACATCCTCAAGTTCTATCTCTGAAGGGAGTGGGGGCCGGTGGAGGCCAGTGACTCAGCTGGTCCCCAAGTTTCAGCTAAAACAAAAACCAACTGCAGTCTTGAATAAGAATGCATTCTCCTGTTCTCTCCTTTGAAAAATCATCTTTTTTTTTTTTTCCTTAAACGAAATTTGCTTTTATCTTTTGGCTCCTTGTGTACCCAGAACCACAGAGCTCAAAGCTTTCTCAGCGCAACTGAGAACTCTTGGACTGATAAATAGAGCAGCTTTAAAATGCTTAGAACTGAAGACAGACCAACTGTGGAGAGAGAAAGTAAACACATCCATGCACCAGTCAACCCTAGCAAGCTCCTCGCTGAGATTACAAACTGCAGTTCCTGCCTGAGCTGGCGAGGATGCTGGGGCGGGCTGCTGTGTGTGTGGGGGTGTGCAGAGCCACAAAGCAGGGTCCTCTGCCTCAGTAGTTGTGCCCCAGGGAAGATGGGTCACCTGGGAGTCTGCTCAGGACCAGGTTTGGATGTTTCTAAGCATAACAGACCCTGCTGATGTGTTTCCCACTGGTTTCACACTTGGAATTGTCCCAAGAGAAGAGGGGACCAGCTTCATTCTGATGTAAAGGATCTCATCTTCCTCACTCCACATTCTTTGTGTGCTGGTGAATTTCACCAGCGAGAAAATTAGGACTTTTCACAAAACAGAATACGATCATGACATCATTTGATAGAGGGATATTTGAAGAACTATTCCTATGAAGAATCAATACTTTAAATATCCCCCTCTCCTGGAAACACACACACACACACACACACACACACACACACACACACAAATTGTTTTTATGAGAACCAATTAATAAATGCTAATTCATTCAGGCATATCTCGACTAAATTACTGTTTCATTTAATTGCGGGGGAATTTTCCATTACTAAACTCTCCCTTGCTGATTTTTTTTGCATTATTTATATATTTTTTTCAGTTTCACTAATAGTGAGATTGGTATGTGATATTATCTGCTGTTTGTATGTCTTAAATTTCTTTTTTCATTTAAAATGTTTCCTCATTCTTGCAGCTCCACGTAATCTGGGAGAAACATCATTAAAAGCAGACAAGATTTTATACATAAATGAAAAAGGCACTGCCTGAAATTAACCTGGCAGGAGTGCATCTTGTCTGATGGTGCTGCTCTCATTTCAGGCGTGCATGAGTGTGTGCAAGTATGTGTCTCCACTTTGGGTGTGCGTGGCAACGTTTTCCTGTCAATGAGTCACCAGTCTATCTGCGGAAAGATTGCGAGTATACCGCTAGGAATGAAGATCACAGGGGTTTTAATAATAAATAAAAATAACGCTCAAATCTCTCTGTAAACCCCCAGAACACAATGTGTATTTTCTTGCTTCCTTTTTATGGATACCAAATCAAGACTTTGATATCTAGACACCCAAGAGCCAGACCAGCTGGCTCCTGAAAATCCTGCCTCTTTTCATGCATAGAAAAGTGGGGGAGATTCCAGTGGTGTTTAGGGGTTACTTAGGGACTGTGGTAGAGATCCGTGTTCAAAAGGATGTGTTTTGAAGTAGAATTCCCATTTTCTTATATTGAATGACAAAGGTCCTGTGCACCTGGCTACCTTCTCTTCTGAAATAAGTTCTTTTCATTTTTATTCTCTACAGCCACCTTCTCCCTCTCACTTCTCTCCCTCCCCCATTGCCTCCTGTCAGGGTCTTTCTTTTTCTCTTTTTTCTGTCCCTTCTTTCTCTTTCACGGTAACATATTCCGAGGATGTGAATGATTAAACTGTTTACTCCGAGGTTTAAGTACGAAAAGGCATGTCACCGAAGTAAAGTTTCACCTTCATACCCAACTCTATCAATAATTACAGAACAGGGATGATGATTAGTAAATCTTTCTTACAATTAGCTCTTGCGAAAATGATGCCATTTATTCTGAGCATTCTGAGTTCTACTGATTTCACTTTTCACAAAAATTAATCACAAAGCATAGTAACCTCCAAAATGAAGTCAGCCTATAAAGAGATTGTGAGGAAGCCAGAAAAATATATACCCAGTGAACATGTACCCCATTAAAATTAGAGCTTTGAAGCCATGAAGAGAAAGTTTTGACATATTATTATATTAGTGGATGATCTCCTTTGAATAAAAATGTCACAATAATTAAAATTTCATGAGACTGATTTTTTTTTTTTTGGTTTTGTTTTCCTTCACTTCCTTTGTCCTCTTCAGCAAAATTAAGGCAGAGTCTTTTTGGGTACAGACTGATAAAATTAATTAACTTTTTTTCCACCCCAAAAATGTCCCAAATAAATGCTTCCAATAGACATCAAAAAAGTGTCAATTAGAAATAATTACTTCTTATCAATCAGTGGAGCAATTAAAGTGACAAAGCTTAAAAAGATACTTATCTTAAAACTAATTCACAAGGTAGCTAAATTATCTCCTAATTAACTTGCATTGAGGAGGGTGGGAGGATGGACCATCTCGAAACAAAGATGAATTGAGGAACCCCAATACCTCTTTATGCTCCTTGAGACTGTTTCCCATCCGGAGACCTTGTTTGCAACCCAGGCAAGAAACCTGGGGGAAAAAAACCCCAGATCCTTCCCCAATGCATTTGGTTCCCTTTCCTCCTTTCTAAAACCAAGATGAGGGAATAGGGCTTTGCATATCTGACCTAGCAAGAGGCTCGTTCATCCTTGATCTTAAGTTTTATTTTATCACTTGAATAACCTATTTTCAGCAGCTGGGGAAGAGGGCTGCTGCAAGTTATTGCACATAACTTTTAATGACAACCTGCTTGCTTTTACTAAACTCTCTTCCTCGTTGATGACGGTATTGTTTTCATTATAACAATTATGTGGCATTTATCTTTAAACATTAAAAAAAAAAGGTTTTGCTTTAGAGGACCTTTGTTCCCTGATGCTACAAAATTCCCAGTAGATTTTACAGAACGTTCAGCCCATTGCTGACCAGCGCAATCAGAATAACTGCCTATGCGCTCTCCACAGCCCTTCCCGAATAAAAGTTGTAGGAAAAAAAAAAAATTAAGACCTCATTTCAAAGCAAGATCAGCCGAGAGTAAGCTGAGGATGAGCTGCAGCCAGCCCAGTGGGCAGAGGCTGCACAGGAAACTTTGCTCAGGCTTCTCTGGTTTTTGGAAACCCTGTGCTCAGCCTCGGTCCCGCGAAAAGCCCCGGGGCAGCCTGCGCCCCAGCATTCTGCTTCAGAGAAAACTTAAATAGAAGCTTTCCAGGCAAAGCCAAACTCAGGAATGGAAGTGCCCGGGGAAAAGAGGGAAGCTGCTAAACCTGAGAAATGAGCTTATAAAAATAGGAGGAGTCAGTTTATGAATTTATCTTTAAACATAGGCAATAGGTGTTAAGTAAACTGGTTAGCAAGACGGAGGACTCTGGCTCAGGTTTTCATGACAATTTAGAAAAGAAATGGGATAGCCTTGAAACGTTTGAGCTGTGTTTTAGGCAGTTTTCTTCTGTTTTATTAGCATTAAATTAAACGAAAGGAGAAAGGCTCATTTTTCCCTCCTTGCAGCTTTATTTCTTTTTATTTGTTTGGGGTGAGGGGGGAAGGTTTAGAAGTAGCCCCTCTGCCTTCCTTAAACGGAA
This sequence comes from Canis aureus, assembly GCF_053574225.1. Taxonomy (NCBI): domain Eukaryota; kingdom Metazoa; phylum Chordata; class Mammalia; order Carnivora; family Canidae; genus Canis; species Canis aureus. The sequence goes on along the minus strand of NC_135622.1, from coordinate 27,493,146 downwards.
AAATACCTCTGCCCTGGCCCTGCCAGGGAGTGGACGGCTCTCTTCCCCCAACCCAAGGACCATTCGCATCTGAGCCAGTAGGAAATCGGCCTCTCATCTTCTGGGCCTGTTGCTGATTGAAAATAAAGTAAAAATAAATGGTGCCCTCCCACTCCCACTCCCCCTTTTCCTTCTTTTATCCCCATTTAATCTAGCGAGTGCTTCTAGAATGAAAATAAGTAGCGAAAACAAAATCAAGCCAGCCCAAGGGACCGTGACCTCGTCTTATTTCTAGCAGCAACAGAGGGAGAGGTAAAATCGAGGTCCCAGGGCATCCACTCCTACCATCGCCTGAAAGGTCAGGGGAAGGTCGGGCTGCGGGCGAGGGGAGACGGAGTGGGGAACCGAGCGGAAGCGGCTGGACCAGGCTGGCTTAGGATAGGGCAGTAAGCGCTGAGCGCTCGGCCTCGGGCACCGTCCTGATCCCGAGGCAAGGGCGACGTCCCGTATTGTCCCCGGGTTTGGTTAATGACCGAGGGGCTAAAATCTGGTCTCGGCCTCAGAAAGTGGTCAAGGAGCGCGGCGGGGCGAGGGGTGCCAGCCAGGTCCGCTGGGTTCGGGGCTCGCGATCCCGCGGCTGCCGGGGAGGGCCGCGAGGTCTCTACCGCCGCGAGGTCTCTACCGCCGCGAGGTCTCTACTGCGCGCCCCGAGAGGCGGCCGGGACGGCTGCGGCCGCGCTCTCCTCGGGGAACTGCGGGTGGGGAGGCAGCGGACTGCTGACTCCGTCTCCCACTCTAGAGCGAACCAGAATGACCAACCTTCCGGCGCCTCGCGGGGTTCCCCGCACCCCTAGTTGCGGAGCCGCGGCCCCGGGACCCGAGGCTGCGCGGCCAAGCTCGGATTCGCGGCGCTCTCGGCTAAATAGAGATCTCAGCCGCGCGCCGCGCCCGATCCGACCCTGCTTATTATAACAAATGTCCCGTTTGCCGAGCGGGACTTCATATTCGCCGAGAATTCATCTGAAATATTGATTTCCTCTCACTTCGCCGGCCCAAATCGATAGCGCTGCGCCCTGGCCCCATAAATCGCCTTCCCCGCGGCCGGCCCGGCTCCATCCATCACCGCGGGCCGGGCCGCGCCTCTGCCCTCTGTCCACACTCGCTGCGCGCCCGGGCGGCCGTGCCCACCGCGCCCACCGCGCCCACCCGCCCCGACCCCGGGGCCCCGTCTCCTTAACACCTTTCTCCCCAACCCCCAGCCCGGCCTGGGCCGGGAGGCGGGGGAGAGCAGGCGCCGCGGCCGGGACCCCGGAGCGCTCTGGAAGGCCCTGGGCCGGGGCGCCGCTGGGGAGGGGGTTCGGCCCCGCGGGCAGCTCGGTGCTCGCAGGCCGGACGCCCCGCGCGCGGCTCCCCGCCTGCCCCCGGCTCGGCAAGGAGCAGTCCGAGAGCAGCCGGCCGAGTGCACTCAGAGGCCCCCAGGCCCCGGGCCGCGAGATTCTTTCCCGCTGGCTTGAGGGGTGCGTGGGGCTCACGGTCCCGCCGGGCCAAGAGGGTCAGCCGGGGGCAAGAGCCGCGCGCACCCTGGCACAAGGGCTTAGAGGTCGGGGGCGGCCCAGGGCCCGAGAGGCGCAGGGTGTCCGCTCTCGGGGGCCGTGCAAGACAGGGGTGGGGCGCGAGGGACACCCCTCTGACCCGCACGGAGAGCTCCTCACCGCTCCGTGTGGTCCGCAGAAACCGAGGCCTGGGGAGGGCGGCCCGCCGGGCCGGGCCGGGCGAGGGGGACCTCGGGGCCTGAGAACGGCGAGATGGCCGCAGCGGAGAGCTAGGCCAGCGGCGCCCCCAGCTGCGTCCCCGCGCAGGTGGGTCCCACGAGCCCGGAGCGTGAGCTCCCCAGCCCCACCGACCCGGGCGCACGCACGGACGCACGGCGACGCGGGGGCTCCGGGGTCCCGGCAACGCCGCGTCCTTACCGGATCTGATGGAGTTGTGCGGCATCGCCGGGGAGTCGCTCGCAGCCCGCCGAGGGCTCAGGGCTTCCTCGCGCAGGTCCCCGCCGCGCCCGCCGCCACGCCGCTGCCCTGCACAGACCCAGGGGAAGGGGCATGAGATTCGATGTCCCCTGTCTTATGCCTTCTCCCCAGGCCCTATCCCTTAGGCTCTCATCACGCGGCAGGAGTCGGAGGATTTTTAGGCGAAGGGTGGCCCGCTCGCCCGGCTTAACACACGTTTGCCCGGAGGATCCGGGATTGGGTGTCCTCTGAGGAAGCCCCAAACTCCAGAGCGGGTGTTTTGCCCCAGCCTCATCCAGTTTAACTTAGGAAGGGAAAAGCTCCCAGGCTTCCTGGGCCCCTCTCCCTTCCCGAATCACCTCTGTCCCCCAGTCTGCTTTCGGCCAACCCCTGGGCAGCCTACCTGGCCGGCAGGCCACAGGCCCTCACTGCCTGGGTCCGCCCGCCCGCCGAGGGTGCCCTGGGCCCTGCTGTCTCTCCTCGTTCTGAAGTTTGTTCCCATCCACCCGGCATCGCCGACCGGTTTTATCCCGCCAGGGCCCTGAGAGATGGGTCTGGAGAGGCTCGCAGGCCGCGGATTGGCTGGCTGGGTGCAGGGGGGTGCGGGAAGGGGAGGATTTTGCAAGGGGGACATGGCTGAGTGGACTCAGGAGTTAGAAACATTCGCTGGAGCTTCTGTTTCCAGCGGAGAGAGGAGAGGGAGGCAGCTGAGCCCTACCTCAGCAGGCCTGGAAATATTGGAGGAGTGGGAGATGGAGACCTCAGAGCCCAAGCATGAGGGTCTCGGGTTCTTCTTGGGGTCACTGACCACCAGAAGTCAGAGACACAGTTTCTCTGTGACATCCTGCATCCCTTCTCTCACCTCTGCTCTGCTCTGTGGAAGCAACCTTTCCTTTTGTAGGAGGGAACTTTGGTTTTTAAGCCTGTTTCTTAAGGTACAAAGAAGTCTGCCAATAGGACTGGAGACAGCAAGGTCCCATCTTCTCACCCCTTGTGTGGACTTCTTCCAGACAGAACCCCAAACAGCCCCAGAACTCATTGCCTCCATATCACTCAGACAGGAGCCATACCCTCACCTTTATTAGGTTGGTGAACATGGTCCTATAACCTATTGTACAGGGCTTCTCCTCTTCCCAAACACATGCAGCCACCAGCCAGCCCTCTTTCTTGCTCCTTGAAGATTTTGAACTTGGGAGAACAGCTCAGAGGGTGGGCAGTGGGGCTCTAGATTTCACTTCAACATGGAAGGGTGTCAGCCAGCCAGCAACAGGACTGAGCTGACCTCTGGCCAGCTCTGGTCTGTGGGAATCAGGACCCTTGGGAGCTGGGGGCCTGCATGTGGATAAGAAGGGGTGTCTTGAATAGGAATGAGCTGACTCCTCTTTGGTCACAGGTTTTCTCTTCTGTCCAGGAGGCTGGGTTCAGGGAAGATGGTGTGTGCAAACAAATGTGCTGGAGCACCTGTGCTGGAGCACCTGCAGGCTGGGGCCGTGGGCAGGGCCTGGACTCCTTAGTCTCAGACCAGATGGCCAGACTCAGGAGCACAGGTCTCTGGCCTGGAGGGGTACAGAGGCCAGAGATGCTGGAGTGAGAGGGGAGTGAAGGAGCAGAAAGGAGTTATTCAGGGGGATGTGCATGTTCCTGTACACATGTGTGCACCCACGTGAGTAAAAAAAAAACCACACTTTTTCTTAATGAAAAAGAAAGTTTTCTCTTTCAGGTTAATCCACTTCTTCCTCCCACCCAGACTTTCTCGATTTAGTAGAGATTAATCATTTTTTGAAAAGAAAGAGAGGAGAATATGCATGTCCCCTAAGTGGATTCTCCACATTCGTAATAATGGCTCTAAACAAAAACAATAAGGGCTTTACTGTGTTAAAAGTTTCTTCAAAATTGGTATTTAAAATTGCTCTGTGGTTTCCAAATGTCCAGATACTGTACTTCTCTAGTAAGACCTTCCTGGGGAGAGAAGATCAAGGGTGTTGGGATGGAAGTGGACCTCAGTGCAGGTCCCACGGCCACTACCATGGGCCAGTTGGCTGCTCTGGTGCCCAGCCTGCCTCTGTAGGGGAGCTGTGGGGCAGCAGAGGGGAAGGCAGAGACTGTCCACTCAGGCTCCCTCCTACCAAGGAGGCAGTGCCCAGCTGAGCCGGACAAGCCCTTACCCAAACATTTCTGCAAACCTCAGAAGGTCTTCCCAAGCCAAGGGGCAATAGGTACCAATCACCATGGAAATTCATGCATCTATTCTTGCCTGCACTTTTCTCCCACTTGACAAAACAAATCTGCCCCCTTTCCTTTTTTTGGCAAAAGTTCTCAAAGGACAAAAATAGCGACTTATCAAAACATCCCTGTCTCATTTGTGAGCTCATTTAAAAAATTCAGTTAAATTCGAAAACTAAAGGTACAAAAGGCCCACTCACAGACCATGAGAGCACCCCTTCCCTGGACTGCAGGTGACTGGAGATGGCCAAGAGGAGACTCAGCAGAGAGGTTCTAGAGCTAGCAAGCAGTGAGAATACAGTGAGCCCTGCTGAAGAGATAAACCCAGGCTTCATGATGCTTTCTAATTACAATCAGAAATCAGGCCTGGGTCCCTTTCTACTTCCTATCTGCCTGCCACTAAGGTCAAGAAAATGGTAATTAATCAGCACCCCAACTCAATCTCTTTGGCATCACTCTCCTCCTCTGCAAAATCAAGAGGTTGAAACATATATATATTTCAATATTTATGTTGAATATATTAAAATATATTTATGTCTATTTAAATAAAAAATATATATTAAAAATCCATATCCATGATCATTGTAATTATACATAAAAATCTTAAGCCTTCCTCTAATGTTACTTAACATTTCAAAATAAATTTGGCATCATGACTGAGAGACTATCAGATCAATGGTACATTAAGAACACACTTTTTAAAACCAATACCTCTTTCTCCTCTGGCTTTTTCTTAGATTTGATGCCCATAAGGTTTTCATGCTGAGGTTATCAACTGGCAACCTGTGATTTAAACCCAGTTACAATTTTTTTAACTCAGTGTTTTTTCCAAGAAAATGTAATTAATTGCCATCACGAAATTAGAGAAGAAAGAGTAACTCTGGCTTGCCTTTAAAAATTGGACAGATCTGGCCACAGATCTGAGTGTTTCTTTGTAGAAATAAATGTTCTTTCAGGTTTAACATTCAAAGAGTTTGAAATACATGCCAGGTATAGCTGCCTCACTCCCGTGAGTATTCTGTGATTTTTTTTTTATTCTAAGTTGATCTGCTGAGCCTTCAAAAGATGTTCTTTCTTTCTAGGATTCAGCCAACATCGGCAGAGCTGGTGGTAGGGTTTGCCAGGGATGAGACTAAGGGCATTCTCTATATGTGGGATTTTCAGTGCTAAAACCAAGCTGCCCTAGGCACACCAGAAGGAGTTAGCCCTCCTAGCTGACAGAACTGGGAAGAACTAAGTTTGGAGTTCTTATAAGCAGCTCAGAGTTTACAGTGACTCCTGGGGTGGCTGTTTAATTGCACGAGTGGAATCCTATCACCTTCGGGCTCAGGCTCTTTGGCCCCTTGAACTAGGCCTGTGGGCTTTACTTCTTAATTCCAGGACACGGAGGGAATCTGGGACCCCCTCTCCCACTTTGACAAGAAGTCTCGAAAGTTTCTCTATGCAGACCACCCAGAGGCCAGCCTTGGGGGAAGATCCTCACCCCCAGAAGGCTCCTTGCTTACCTGCCAGGCTGCCAGGCCCCCTTTTCCCTACATGGGAGACAATTCTGGAACTAAAGAGCATTCCTTGGAAAGAAACCAGTAGCTCTCTGCTAAGCGTTAGAAGGTAAACTTTCCAGCCCTGACTGTGTGAAACGGGACCATCCCCTCTCTCTGAGCCTCACTTGCTTATTCAGTGGGTTGTGGTTACAGGTGGAGAGTGAGGAGGGTAAGGCCTCATAGATTTGTTGGGAGGATGAACAGAATTATGAACGTGGAAGCCCTTTGGAAACCACAGCTGTGCACAAAAGTTAATTATTGTTAGGCAACAAAGGCTGGGCAATACTTTTAAGAAGGGCAGAATTATAACTCCTCTAAAATTTTGCTGGAGACATCCGTTCCTTTAATCCCCTCCCAAAAGCACCGTGAGTTTTTCAAACAGCTACGTGAACCAGAATGATGGAGAGGTGAACTGGGAGGGACAGGAAAGGGCCGGTGAGCCCAGAGTGCTGTGGGTGTGGGATGGCTGTTGTGGGGGCTGGGTGTCTGCGAGGGGAGCAGTGGAGGGTTTGACCCACAAAAAGGGGAGCAGTGCCAATGGCAGAAGGGGAGGGCCAGCTCCAGGGCAGAGCTTCCAGCCTCCTCAACATCCCCCCTTTCGGAGGGGGCAAAGGTGTGGAGGGCACCTGCAGGTCGCAGTCCCCTCTCCCCTCTCACAGACTTGCCCGTGGTGGTGCTGTGGCCACATGGGATCTTTACCAAGTCCCCACACCTCAGGAAATGGCTGACAGCCTGCCCTGAGGCCTCCTGGTGGCCCTGCCTGAGAATCAATCATTAATGAGCCCCTGCTCCGTCCCTCCCCCTCAGGCTGTCTAAACACAGAAATAGAAATACAGGTCCTGGCAGGTGAGAGGAAAGGCAGTTTGTGGTGCCGGTGTGGAAGGCAGTTTGGAAAAAGCCACCAACGGCAGCCAGCATTAGTCCTAATGGTTTGAGGCTGGAGAAGTGTCCTGGGCACGTGTCTCTCAAGCTCTTTGTCTACCCCCACAGTCCTTTGGTGGCTGCAACAGGGGTGTCTGGAGGACACCTGAGTAACAAAGAGCTTCACTGGGAAAGCAGAGGGGAAGGTGACAGAAGGAAAGGATGGGAACAATGTATAGGGGGATAACACGTCAACTTTTTCTAGTTTTAATAGTTTTTAAAAATGTTACAAATAATTAGCATGGCCCTTTGGTAACCCATTTTATAGATGAGAATACCGAGCCCCAGAGAAGGTAAGTAGCATGTCCAAGGTTACACAGCGGGTAGCTGGTACTCGATGACCAAATAAACACTAGTGATCCAAGCCCTGCGTTGTGTTAGAAATGCTGCTTACCTCATCCTACTTCCTCTCACTCCCCAGCACCTATCTACCTACCCTCTAGTCAGGAAGGAAGGTGCTGGAACCCAAGGAGTGGCCAGAGTGAGATCAGAAAACTTTCCTGCCACAGGAGAGGAGCCCAGCTCACTCAGCAGGAATGCCCTCCCTCCCATTGGCCGGGCCCCTGGTCCAGCCCAGAGCAGCAGGAGTCAGGGCACAAGAATCTTCTCTGGGCACTGGAGTGGGCTGCCTTCCTGACACCTGTTTTTGGGGAGGTGCCAAGGAAAAAACCCAGGCCCTGGGCTCTTCATCAGACTCCAGGCTGGCTTTGTTCTCTGTGGCCTTGGAATGCGAGAGGTCCCTGCTGTTCACACAGACCACAGAACAAGGCAGGGTTTCCCCTAACCCTTGGTAGTGCCCGGGGCCCTGATGAAAGGACTGAGAGATCTTGGTAGTTGGAGAGCAGGGTGGAGGGGAGAGGTTGAGGGATAGAGAAGATTCTGGAGACCTCATCTGCCTTGCCTTTTGCCCCCAGCCTTCACTGCCTGGCCCCTGCAAAGCTTCCTGCCTTCTGAGCAGAGCAATCCTGGGCACTTTGCCACACTTTGGGCCTTGGCAGGACTCAAGACCCCCTGCCTTCCCTGCGTTTGGGGGAGTAGCCCTGAGGGTTTACAACTTTGGACTCCAATTTCTATCTGTGCTCCAGTGCCCCAGCAATAGGTCCATCCTTGCTGTTCTATGGCCCCCATATGAGGGTGGCCTTGAGGGATTACTAAGCATGGTGCTTCTTTCTAATAACAACTACTGCTACTGTTATTTACAGGTATCATTAAATGTTAGGGGCTACTAAGTATCTTATGCACACCCAGTGAGGCCAAATTTTGAGGCAGCTGGGGCATAGAGGTTGCTCTCTAGGTCATCCCATTGCTGGGCAGTAGAGCCAGGATCTGAACGGAGGCTCATCTAAAACCTGAGCCAACATTCTCTCCACCACCCTATGTGGTGTTTCAAGGGAATGGACAGCCATGTAGCTTCAAAAATGCTGTAAGAATAAACTAGAAAATGAGTCTCTCTTGTCCGTTTCAGGGGCCACCAGTGGCCCACTGGCAAGAAGCTTGACCCCTAGTCATGAGGTGGAGGATTCCTTGGCCCTCAGAGAGGCCAGGCCAATGAAAGAATAAAAAACAAAGCAAAGGTTGGGGTCACGATACATTCCACCTCTCTGTCACAGAATTCCCACACATTTCGAGAAGCACAGACACAGAACTCATTTGTGGCAAGAATGAGTAAATCATCCACCTATACATTTTTCTTTTTCTTTTTCCCCTCCAGCTCTCTTGAGGTATAATTCACAAATAAAGTAAGAGGATAGTTCAGGTGTACATCGTGGTGAATGCCTGTGTACACTGTGAAAGGGTCCCCACTATCCAGTTAATGAACACATCCTTCACCTCACATGTTTCTCTCTCTCTCTTGCTCTCTCTGTCTTTCTCTCTCTTCTTGGTGAGAACATGTACTATCAAATGTTCATAGTGTATTCTCTCACCAAGTGTTTTTTTTTTTTTTTAAAGATTTTACTTATTCATGAGAGAGAGAGAGAGAGAGAGAGAGGCAGAGACACAGGCAGAGGGAGAAGCAGGCCCCATCCAGGGAGCCCGATGTGGGACTCGATCCCGGGACTCCAGGACCATGCACTGGGCTGAAGGCAGGCACTAAATCGCTGAGCCACCCAGGGATCCCCTCTCAGCAAGTGTTAATGATTGTCACAATGCTTTACATTAGACCCTCAGACCTTGAGCCTATACATTTTTCTAAATGTTGTTTTACATTCTTTTTATCCTTTTAGGTATATCATCTTTATGTGAGGTAGCATTTCCTTTTATTTGTCCTAGTTCTCCTTTGAACCTCGTAGAGTATGCTGTGGTCGTGCTGATTTGTATTTACTTCTCTCCCATTCTCTGTCATGTTACAGATATTCATCCTATCTGCTCTGAGACTTCATTTTTCCAGGTAGATTCACTTCCCTTAGGCTCATGTCAGCAGAGAGAGCCCAGAGTCCTGGGGAAGGATCTTTTCCCACTTGGATCCTGACACTGCCCTCCACAATGCAGAAACAATACAGGAGTTGTGACTGTAGGGCTGGGGGAATCTAGCAGCCAAAGTTGGAATCCTGGCACATTCCTGTACGGGCTGTGTGACTTTGTGCTAATCACCCAATCAAACTTCTCCAAGCCGGAGTTTCTGAGTCTGAGAAGTGAGACCATAAATGGTACTTCTCTTTTATTACATTGCAGCGATTGGGTCAGACAAAGTGCCTGGAACCCAGTGGATGCTCAGTAAATGTTAGTGTCTGACAGTAAAACTAGCCACAGTAAAGATGATAGAGACCATCGTTCATAGACCTTGGGGTGGTGTCACCAACACCATAACTCAACACCAGAAGACACTGGAGTTTCCAAAGGTGGTCATGGAGTCAGGGGACTGGGCAGAAGGAGGATTGAACATTCTAGGTCCTAGACAACTGGTCCCCAGACGTATGTAAGCAGTTTCCTATCCACCATTATCTGTGAATGTATACTCACCCGGCATCCTGGCCTCTATTCTCTGAGTGCCCAAGATCACACTCATGGATTAGAACTCGTTCCCCCTTCTGAAGAGGCTGCCAAGTTCTTCAGCCTGAGAACTGTCCTCCCAGAGAGTGAGTGTTCCCAGGGCCTCTAGAAGGTGGAGTTCAGAATAGAAGGCACCATTCTCGGGAGGGCAGGCATGTGGCTTCCAAGGCCCTGACTTTTCAGGCTTAGCTTTGTGGTGGGCCATGTCTGACCTAACTGCCACTTTCTAATTAATTGAAAAGCCAGAGTCTTCCCTAGTTTGTTTGTTTGTTTGTTTGTTTGTTTCTTTCTTTCTTTCTTTCTTTTTTCTTTCTTTAGAGCTTATATGCATATAATATCATAAATAATTCAACAGTAATGACAAGTGGCTCCCTTCCTCCTGCCCTTAGCCTGAGGTAACCCTGTTACCCATTTGGTATTTAGCCTTCCAGAACTTTGCTATTCATACTTTATGTCTGTTAAGGTAGAAATTATGACCTTTGTTTTAGGAATGTGTGTTTCAGCATACATAGTAGCACACTGTATGTAAATCTTGCTCTGCAAGTTGCTTTTATTCACTTAGCAATATCTTGAACATTTCTACATGTCAGAACATAGCTCTACCTTGTTCTTTGGAACTTCTCAAGCATACTTCAAAATATGGATATGATGCAGTCTAAGTAACTGTCCTCCTTACCATGTATTTTTATCTTCTACTTCTTCTCTTATCAAAATTGGTCTGCAACAAATTCTTTGTGCACATGTGTGAATATTTTCCTGGTGAGATGAGAGAAGAGAAATAGAATCGTGGGGGCACAGGGTGAGCACCTTTAAAGTAGGCAGGGCTAATTGGCTTCCCAACAGTCTAGTCTGGCTTCTCTCATCATTACTATTTTTTTTTAAGATTATTTAATTATTCATGAGAGACACACAGAGAGAGGCAGAGACATAGGCAGAGAGAGAAGCAGGCTCCTTGTGAGGGGCCTGATGCAGAACTCGATCCTAGGACCTTGGGATCATGACCTGAGCCAAAGACAGATCTCAACCACTGAGCCACCCAGGTGCCCCACTCTCTCTTCATTAATCTTGAATATCCCTTTAAAGATTGAAGTTAAGCAGGCCAGGTGGAGTAAGAAGGGAGATACCTGTGAGGTTTCCTAATTCAGGGTCATTGTCACCCTTTAGGCAGTGACCAAGGTACAGAAGTCAGTGTGGGCATCCTGCCTGGAGAATGCTCTTCATCCTGAGAACATTCTTGACTCCTCAGAACTAATCGGGGATTAAGGAGAGGGTGCACCAAAACCCCCTGCCATCCCAAGGCCACCTTCACAGATCAAACTGGGTGACTGAATTATGGTCTCTTCTTCATGATTTAAGAAAGAGCTGGCCCCTCATGCTTGAGACTCAGTCTCTTCATTCCAGAGCCTGAGGAGTTGTGAGCTCAAGTTCAAAGAGACCTGCATTTATGACACAGCCCAGCCCTGAGCTGTGTGATCTTGGGAAAGTCACTCACTTACTCTGATTATGAGGTCCCTCATACTTAGTAAAAAAAAAAAAAAAAAAAAAAAAAGGTGTATCATGTTCTCCTCCTACCAGTAGGGTACTGTGAAAGTGGTTTGTAAACTCTTCAGGAATGGAGAAATGTGAAGGATGATGAATTTGAAGCAATTGTGTGGAATATAATGCCAGGGTTACCTCGCCAGAAGAGCCTTTCTCTTTCCCTCCCTCTCTCTCTCCTTCCCTCCATTTCCATGAATTTAGTTGCATAGATACTTATTGGGCATCTACTAAGTGTTGAGCACTCTGCTAGGACCTGGGAATACAGTGATAACCAAAACAAGAATCATATCCTTGTGGAACAAATAGGCAGGTTCTTGCAGGGAGATGTGCTACATGCCATGATGGAGCTGGAGTGGGGAGTAGGAGGTGTGAGGAGCATGGAGCAGGGCACATCACAGAGTCTTAACTGTTCAGAAGAGACCTCTAATTAGACAGTGGAAGAAAGAGGTGCATTCATCCAGGCAAAGAGAGGAATGTGAGGAAGTGGACGTTGAATATTCTGGTCTGAGCAGGAAAAAAAAAAACCACAATGTAAAGGTCCAAAGGGCCAGGGGGCACCAGGCACATTTAGGGAACTGAGCTCACTGTAGTGGGAAGTAAAGTGCAGTTAAAGAGAGAGAGAGAGAGAGAGAGAGAGAGAGAGACAAAGTATGAAGCTGTAGAGCTCAGCTCAGGCTGACATGAGACTGAGAATGTGAGCAGAGTTCGATCACCAATGTCCTTGTAGGCATGTTAAGGAATTTACACTTTATTCTAAAAAACAAAGGGAAATGTCTGAAGGGATTTTAGTAGCAGAAAAGGAATGGCCAGACTTACATTTTACAAAGTTCTTCCTCGCTGTGATGTGGACAATGGGTTGGAGGAGGCCACATGGCAGGCTGGAAGAGGCTATGTTACCCTGATTCCCTGAAGAGTGATGGGAACATTGAGGCTGGAGAGACACAATGTTGGGGTTGGGGTGGTGGAAATATTGTCCTGCTCAGCTCTTGGCTTTCAATTTCATCCTTGATCTGGGGATAATAGGCTGCAGCTCTATGAAGTCCAGATTGAATGTAAATGCTAGTCATGTCCTATCTTCCTATGTCCGCTGGAGGGCTCAGGGCATGGGTCCACCCAAAATTGTGACCACTGGCTCTTGTCACTTCAAAACCTCCCAATGGCCAAGGAGAAGTTTCTGTCTGATGACAGATCAGACAAGAGAGGATGGATTTGGGTCCAGGACCCAGACTATCATAGTCTGGCTGGTGGATGGAATAGAGAGGAGGCATGTGCCTCAAGCTGCCTGTGGTTTTGAATTTCAAACCTCATTCCAACCTGGGTACCAATAACACCCCTGAGGCTGAATGATAGACAAATGCTTAATGGGATGAAAGAGGGAGTAGAAAGGTATACAAGGGGTGTCTGCCGCTATACAGGGTAGTAAAACACAAGCACTGGCTGACAGTCAGAAAGTTAGGATGCCAGGCTTGGGACTGAGGCAGTAGGTCCTTGGGGAGGTCACTCAGCTTCTTGGGCTTTTGTGTCCCCATCTCCATAAAGAAGAATGGGGAGCTGGAACGTATACTGGTTCCCAAGAGTGTATAGGAGTATTTCCTAGAGTTGGGCCATGAGCAAAAAACACTCCCTGTTCCCTACACTCAAGTTTTTTTGTTTTCAATACAACGTGCTTAAGGATATTTTCCTTTTAAATCTCATTGGGTGGGCTCTTGGGAACTACTGTGTGTGAAAGCACTTTGAAAATGCTTAAGTTGTAATAGTACTGTAGCCCAATATCTCTCTTTATAGTGAATAAGTGCTGTCATATCCATTATTTCATTTAATAGGTTTGTCAGTATGTACATCTATTACTATGTATTGCTTTGTGTATCTGTTATATAATATAATACTGTAGAATTACTAATATATCTAATATATTTATAATACATATCACTACATGTAATTATTCTGTATATATATATATATATATATATATATATATATATATATATATATATAATGCTGGCATGAGATCCTGATATGTTCCAGTGCATATTCAGTGGGTCCCTCACTCACTCAGAGAAAATGACAAAACTCCCAAGTCCTCTTCCATCAGCATATGCTACCCTGTCATTTCCCTCATATGTCTCCTTTCTTCTCCCCCTCTTTTATTCTCCTCCAGCCACTGGTCTCCTGGCCTTCCTCAGATATGCCAGACTTGCTCTCACTTGGTTAGCCTGATGCTTGCCTCATCTCTAAGTCTTGGCCCAAGTCACAATCTCAGTGAACTTTTTCTAATCCCCCTTGTTGCAACCCTCTCCTTGACTGTTTATCCTTCTTCCTCTGCTTTATTTCTCTCTGCTATTAACATATTATATTTATCATCTATTTGTTTGTCACCTGTCTCCCCCCCACACCACCACCAGTAACTGGTAAATGGCATAAGGGCAGGGAGTGCTCATCAGTTTTAGTCACTTTTGTGTCCTCCGTGCCTAGAATAGTGCCTGGTACATAGGAGGGGCTCAGTAAACATTTGTACTTGCCTGAGTGTTTGATGGAATGAATGGTAGCAACAAGGTTAACACAATGACTTTATTGTGACCAAGTGGTGCTAGGCACTGGACACACAGCAGTTAACAAGACAAACACCAGGCCAAAGTCTCAGCTGTGCCTGCCCCTCATTGGTTCTTGGCAGCTGGTGGTAGAAGCAGAAATTCAGTGGCCCTTAACTTTTTACCTGGGAATGCTTGCCTACCTGCTCCTTCTTTGTTCCAGGCATTTGAGGATGCTCTGAGTAGAATCTAGGTGAAAACTGGGCTCAGGCCCTGGCCAGAGTCAATAAAAGGTGTGCAGGGAGTAGCCTCCCCCAGATCCCAAGGGCAGTGGGAGACAGCCAGACCAATCTCCTCCTCTTTGGCATTCAGCCCTGCCACCAAGGGCTCCAAATCTCTGGGCAAAGGTCATAGCACCTGCTGCCCAGAGGACATGTGACCAGAGTGCTGCTGACTTGGAACAAGCCACACAATCAGGTCATTGTGCTAAACATGCAGGTCCTCTTGCCAAGACACACCTCATTCCATCACTGCCAGGCCTTTCTGGGGCCCTGATTTATAGGGGCCCCGAATTGGAGAGGGTATTGTCTCAAAGATCTTAGGGGAGGAGAGGTCTCTTCTGGGACACCCAATTGCTCTGCTCCAGAGTCAGGAAGAAGTAGATAAGTGAGAAGCAAGCACCAAGCCCATCCTGGCTTTAGGTCCCATGAGGAGTGGCAGACACTGACAGTATCATTACTGCTTGACTCTTGGTGACACTTTGGCTTTAACCATTGTCTCCCAACATTTGCTTTGGGTGGTGAAGACTGCTGATTACTAACTTTGATATTTTAGAAACCCAAAGGTTTTCCTCCTGTCATGACTGGGTTCAGAGATTCCCATGAAGCCCATTCCCAGAAGGAGATCTTCCTTTACAGAACCAGAAGGTCACTGGATAAGAATTTAGGTCTACTGAACTCTGGGAGAACCTGCCAGATGAAGAGCATGGTGGGGTGGATTTCTGGAAAGCCAGACCAAGCTGTTAGAGAGTCAATCCCAAATTTTCTACTTTTATGCTGAATGGCTTAGGGCATTACACCCAAACTCTCAGAGACTTAGTTGCCTCATTTATAAAATGAGGATGATGATGCTTGTCATATATGATTGTAGATGATCTTAAACAATGAAGTCTGTAAAATATTGGCCTGCCCCACAAGAATGCATTTGTTAATGTCCCTGGAGTAGTGAGGAGTCAGACAGGGCTTTGCATTCTCTGGACACTCAGGCAAAGCTTACTGATGGGTTTCACTTCACAGGCCATTCCGTGACTGTAAGAGAGTCCACCATGCTTGAGTTGTTTATTTTTTTCCTTATAGGTGACCCTAAGGGAGATGGCATGATGTGGTAGCTTTCAGCTGGGTTGACATAGCAACCTTGGTTTTAACAGGCAGGAGAATAAGAAATTTGCTTGTTAACACTGCAAGATTCTTGAGCACTTGGTATGTAGAGAGTAAAACAGAGGTGAATTTGCACTTGATCTTAGCCAAAAGTCTGAGAAGTGATAAGAGGTGAATCAGAGTCAGGGAGCTTGAGGTGAACCAAGACCACTTTGGGTCCCAGGTACTTGTTATGGGTTCAGAGTTTCCAGTTCTGCTTTGTTCAAGTTCTTAGTACACCTTTCCACAAAGAAAGAGGGAAAGACAGTAAACAGTTCTCATCCTTTGCCATGTTACCTTTCAGGAAAGATACTGGTCTATAGGCTGGGGTCCAGGCACCTAAGATCTAAGATGCCCTTGCCCATAACCCTGGCTCTGCAGGCCCAGCGGGTGATTTTTGTGTTCCAAGTTTTATCTCTCCAGGATCATCCTCCAAGGTAACACCCCCCTTCCCTACCCTCACCCACTGACATATAAAGGAAGGTCTGGGGAAGGGAGGAGGAGCATTACAATTATTAGAGGTTAGTTATTGTTATTGTTGTTGTTGTTTTGGCATGTGTTTGTTCATTCTCCCACATCATTTGTTGAATAGACTCTTTTTCCTCCATTGAACTGCTATTGCACTTCTGTCAAAAATCCACTGGACATATTTGTATGACTCTATTTCTAATCTCCTAAGACCCATCAATCTATGTATCTCTCCATCTGCCAATACTATACTATCTTCATTGCTGTGGCTTTATAGTAATTCTTAAAATTTAGTAGTGTGAATCCTAAAACTTTTTTTACCCAGGATTATTTTGACTATTCAAGTTTTCTTTGCCTTCCCACATAAATTCTTTTAGTTTTACAATTCATTTAAAGCAAGTGGCAATCTTCAAACTGGCAATGGTTATTCTGAAGTTGTTACACTAGCTGTGTTGTCATTTCTCAGGGTTGATCAGATAACCTAGGGTCAGACATTCCCCACATAAGATGAATCATGAGTCAGGATGGACTTATCACCAGCATTAATAAAGCCAGAGTTAGAAACAGAACTAGGTCTGGGGACACATGCATGGTCTTAATATATAGTAAATGTTTAGCCTGGGAGGAGCATTACAATAACTGAGCATCTACTTTGTAAGCGCCAGCTACAGATGCTGTCCAAGGTCCTGACTGTATGCTATTTCTGCCGTACTAGGTGCTCTTATTCCTAAAGAAAAGGGCCCTGAGATCTTGAATCTTGGAGCTGGATTGTCTTGGTGGCTCTGCTTTACCACTTACTGGAGGGCCTTAACAAGTGGCTTAGCCTCTTGTGGCCTCAGCTGTCCCCCCTGTGAAACTGGGATGATAAGAACACCTACATTTTGAGAGTTGTTGTAGATTAAATGAGATAAGTCAAGCACGTGACACAGGGCTTGCTAAGTGCTTTGACGCTTGTAGGGGTGGTGATGATAATAAAATAGTGTGGGCTCTGAAAGGCATCCCCAGATGTTATCCTTGGCCTCAGTGCTACCTGGAATTTCCAGCTACTCAGCAGAGAGGTCCTGACGCTGGCAGTTCTGGGAGTCCAACTTGTGGGGCAATTTATTTCCTCCAGATAATTTCTATTCTGGAGTCTGAGAGTTGGGTCCCGCGGTGCTGCCCCAGCGGCACAATGTCAGAACTATTCCAAAGGACGGAAAGGCCCCTCTTCTCCTCCAAGTGTCCTCCTCTGCGGGGAGGAGGGGGGGGGCGGAGAAGCGGCCGCGAAGAGGGCGAGCCCTGCGTGGGCCGACACTCTTGCTCCCCGTGGCCGACTTGCTCTAGTTCCCTCCTCCCACCGGCTGGGTCTCCAGGTGCCTTCCTTTAATTAAAAGTCTTTAGCCTTCCGCGACACTGGCCCTCATTTGCATGGCATCCTTCCTTTTATGCAGCTTCGGTATCAGAGCGAGCCAGGAGGTTAACGGAGCGTCCTCGCACCGCGCCCCGGGACAGCCGGCTGAGCCGAGCGCCGGGTCCCCGCCGCGGCCCCCCGGGACTCCGCACGCCGCGGGGCGGGTCGCTGCCGGGTTTCCAGCCGCTCTGAGGCCCCGCCTGGCTCGCCGGGCTCAACGCGGGCGGTAGCAGAGGGGCCCCGGCTGCCCGGAGCCGGCGCGGGCGTGGCCCAGGCTCCCCGCCTCCGTGCGTTTACAGCGCGCGTCCCCTGCGGGCCTCGCAGCCTGGGCGGGGACCTCTGCGTGCCTGCAGCCGCGGGAGCTGGTCTCCGCGCACCGGGATCAAAGAGGAAGGCGGGTGTTCTCCAAACACCTGTGTTTGCCTGACACTGGATGGAGCTCCTGGGGCTATTGCTGGGCAAGTCACCACTCCCGCCCCAGGACCCAAGAGCTGATCAGAAGAAAACTGTGTTGGAGATTAGGCAAAGAACTGTGATATTAAGGTAGAAGGTGGCTAAACACTGCTGGAAGGCTTCACCTCAAGGGGCACTGGAGTTCAGAGGAAAGCAGAAAGTGAACTGCCAGTTAATGCCAGGACCTTACCTATTGGGAGGAGGGGGAGGAGAATGAGGAGCAGGAGGAGAAGTAGGAGGAAAAGGAGGGGAAAGAGGAGAAGGAGGAATGGGGGAGAGGAGGAGATTCTGATGCTTAGAAAAATCGGGCAAATTCACCAAGGGCATATAGATGATTTAAGCCTAGTCCAGCCCACCTCCTAGGCCCATCTTATTCCGCTCAGAAGGCAAGGAAGCATCCACCTTGGAGTGACCAGACTCCTTCGCTTCCAGGTGCTCATGCTGGAGTGGGGAAGATAGACTCAGACCTGGGAGGCTCTAGGTCAGGGATTTACTTCTGAGCCCACAGTGGGCTCCACTTTATGGTTCTGGTTTCCTCGGCAGACATAGAATTTTCTGTATAGCCTCCCCTAGTCTGTTCAGTGCCCCACCCACTGGAGTCCCTCCATCACCAGCAGCCCCAATGTCTCAAGGCTCAGGAAGCAAGAGCAGTCGACCCTTTTTACGTGACAGGCACAATTTTTACAGATAAGGAAGAGGAGGGGCAGTGAGGGCTGCTCTGTCTTTTTATTTTATTTTATTTTATTTTATTTTATTTTATTTTATTTTTATTTATGTATTCATGAGAGACACAGAATGAGAGAGGCAGAGACATAGACAGAGGGAGAAGCAGGCTCCCCAAAGGGAGCCGGATATGGGACTTGATCCCTGGACTCCAGATCATGCCCAAAGCCTAAGGCAGATGCCCAACCACGGAGCCACCCAGGCATCCCCACTCTTGTCTTTGCCTACTTTTTTACTCCTTTTGTCGGATTGATTCCGAAGACCTCCCTTCCCCCAAATTCTGTGAACTCATTTAACTCTTCCTTTCCACAAATCACTTTTCCCCTTTTCATTTCCTTGGACTAGGTGACAGATACCATGGGGTCCTGGAGTTATTGTGACTTTCTCCATGCAGAGTGTCTGATACCAACTAGGCAACGAATAATGGATGAATGAATGAATGGGCTCAGAATCTGATTCAGCAACGAATAATGGATGAATGAATGAATGGGCTCAGAATCTGATTCATTTTAACTGATTCACAAGTTAAAGACCGAGGAGGAAAGGGGCATGGACCAACATGGGGAAGGGTTAGAGCCCCTCATTCACTGGCTTGTTTCCCCACCATCCCAAAGTCATCCTGAATGTAGACACCAGGCTGTTGTGCCATAAGACCCTCCAACAATACTCCAGAAGAAGGCAGGCAGCCTTCCTGCTCACTTTATTACGTGAAGCCCCTGGAACTGGGAGTCTGAAGGCCTCCTTTGCCTCCTGGAGCAGCCCAGACCAGCAGACAGTCCGCTGACATTACTTCAGGCCTAGGACAGGGCAGAGTGAGCTCAGGACTTATTCTAGAGGTTTATTTTCAAGGCATTTTCAGGAGCACATTCCCCTTCCCTGCTAGCTGGTGGAGCATGTAGTATAGAAATCTTCCATTAGGATTTTCTTAGCCATGGACCCCACAGATGGGTGAGCTCTCCCTTCTCCCTTGCCATGGGTGCTTGGGCAAGTTGAGGGAGGTGGGAAGACTGCTGTCAGTGATGGCATCAGCAAACAGCTCCAGAACATGTTTCGAAAGCATTACCTCCTATCATCCTCACCAGCAACTGCTGATGTTTGTGTTGATCTGCTTCATGGATGAGCAAAGGGAGGCTCTGATGGGTTCAATCACATATCTGGGGTTACCTAACTCCTGAGTGTTGAGGCCAGAATGTGCGCCCAGACCCTCTCATTCCAGAGACTTCTAAGAGCAGTTAGGAAAGGCCATCTAGAAGGCAAATGGGGCCTGGAAAGGACCCTTGACTCTCCAGGCTTGCCCAGGAAAGTGGAATCTTTTTGAATAGGGCACTTGAAAGAACATCTTTCTTGAAATGGCCTCCAGTAGTCTCTCCTCTGATTCAGACACTGTGACTATAAAGATGTATTAAAAAAACACAGACATTTTTGTTGAGAACAGTGTGACAATATGACTTCTAGAGCCCAACAGACAGTAGCAAGCACGGGGCCATTCGATTAGCTTGCTGTCACCCAGAAAGCAGAGAGCATGACCCTCAGGGGGTGGATCAGGCACAAAGTGAAGGAGCTGTGGGAGGATTGGAGATGAGGAGGGGAGGAAGACAACGGTCTGAGCAGTGAGGCCCTTGAGTGGAAGTGTTAAAAGAGGCGGGGCTGAGGGCTGGAAAAAAAGACCTTCATGAGGCAAGATCCTAAGATTTCTTGTTCCCTCCGTGTCCTCACTGCCTTGTACAACTCTTGATACATGTAGGTTCTCAATAAATACTGAACGTAGTAACTATTAAATGACTGTGCCAGGAAGAAATCCTTGAGGGAGAACATCTGGGAGCAGGAGAGGAGCCCAGCAGGCAGATCTTGTGCAGGTGAATTCTATTTTCAGACTGGCTCTTTGTGAGAGAGGGAGTGTGTGTGTGAGGGGGGTGCATGCAAGTCACCATGCTTGAAACCCTCGTTTTCTCATAGTGCCTTCTTGGTCGCAGAAAAAGAGAGGCATTTCCTAAAAGGTTTAAAAAAGTTTAGTTGATTTTAATGTTGAATATGCAGTTAGGCTTGGCCTGGGAGTGGGCCAATTCTGTGGGATTAGGTGAGGGTGCTGGCTTGGTAGAATGTAGACAGTTCTTCACTGATGAGGTGAAAGGAAAGGTCTGGGTAGGTCAAGAGGCACAAGGAATGTTCATCCCGCAGGAGGGAGGCTTGTCTCCACCTAGTGCAGACATAACAGCAGCATCAGCAGTGCCAGCGGTCTTCCTGGATGACATATTCATTGAAACTCTTTAGTTGCAAGTAAAAGCAACCAATTTGGATCAATTAGAATATTTTCACTGCTAAAGCAAAAAGTAGAATTTCTTCTCCTTCCCCCTCTTCCCCCGTTTCCTCTCTCCCTTCTTCCTCCTCTCCCTTCCTCCTCCTCTCCCTCCCTCCTCCTCTCCCTCCTCCCCCTTATTTCCTCCCTCCCTCCTCCTCTCCCCTCCCCACTTCTTCTTCCTTCTAAATTGAGTTCTTTGGGCTTTAAACCTGCCTCTAGCCCTAACGTGGGGATTTGGTGAATTAACACATGAATTCATCCTTGGCATTTTAGATGCAACTGTGTTCAGATCTCTAGAGGGCATTCTACCAGCCACTGGTATGGAAATAACTGGGATGCTCTTCTGAGTCTAGTAGATGCTTTTTTCTGTTTTGGCTAGACATTCCAGCTGAGACAGGGGTATTCCTGGGGAAGAGGTCACGTGGCC
This sequence comes from Canis aureus, assembly GCF_053574225.1. Taxonomy (NCBI): domain Eukaryota; kingdom Metazoa; phylum Chordata; class Mammalia; order Carnivora; family Canidae; genus Canis; species Canis aureus. Next base: position 27,472,240 of record NC_135622.1, on the reverse strand, counting down.
TTTCCTAGAGACAAGTCAGGAAACATGGTGGAGGCAGTGGGCAGCCCTTGAGGTTGGTGAGACTCACTTTTCAAAGAGAAAGAGAGAGAAGGCTCTTCAGTCTTGGTCCCTGCATTTCATATCTGTGAGTGCATGTACAGGAGTGTTCTTTCCATTCCCTATCTTAGAAGTCTTCAAAGAACTAGAGGTCAGGACTAGCACTGATGAAAGTTCACAAGTTTTTTGTTTGTTTGTTTCATTCCTAGCTCCTATTTCTTTTGGGGGAGTGGGATGGGGATGCTGAGCAGGCTGGGGAAAGGAGAGAGGCAGCAAACATGATGAGTTCCTGAGGACTAAGGCAAAGGAAAAAACAAATCCACTAGAAGCTGGTCTGGGTCTGTAAAGGTCTGAGCACTTAAAATGTCCTGGGATTCTCAGCCAATGTCCTTGGTGGTTTCTTTCTATTGGCTAAACTCTGCCTGTAAATCAGGCAGGTGCCACCAGGTGGAGAAGTGTCTAGATTACAACCTTATGACTCTTCCCGTGAGTGTGGGTAACTGAGAAGATACAGGGTTTAACCATCATGCTTAAAGATGTTGCTAAACACACACACACACACACACACACACACACACACACACATATCCAAGATACTAATTATTGAGAAAGGACTCCTTTATTAGCAAGTATAGAGATTTATGAAAGTTACTTATCACTAATCCTCTCCAGGACTCTGTTGTTTTTTCTTGCAAAGTGATTTCTAAGTTCCCTCTAAAGTTCTAGAAGTCCATAATATAACATTTTAACAAATATTTACAAAAAAGGTTTATTCTACTTTGATTTTTCCTGGCTCCTTAGGGCTGTGGGGTCTCAGCCCCATTTCCCATCTCTTTCCTTCTTTCTTTTAAAGATTTATTTATTTATTTGAGAGAGAGAGCAGAGGGAGGGGCAGAGGGAGAGGAAGAAAATCCTCAAGCCGACTTCATGCTGAGCACAGAGCCTGACATGGGGCTCAAACCCTGAGATCACAAACCTGAGCTGAAACCAAGTCGTATACTAAACCAACTGAACCACCCAGGCACCCCTTCATCTCTTCCTTTCTTATGGATTGGTTGAGCTCTGTTTCTTTTAACATCAACAACCATTTAACATCAATTTTCTCAACTTCTTTCCTCTCTATTTAAGATGTCTCTATCTCTCCACTCATCCATTCTCCCCTTTTCTCTGGTGTATTAGACACAAACTTTGTGTACTTTCTTAGATTCTTTCAACTGTCTCTTTTCTCTTTCTTGTTTGGAACCATTCCATCCTTCTACTTCAAGTCTTGATCATGCTGTGAGATTTGACATGTTGGTGGACAAATATTGAAGAGCTATTACAGATATTTGGAGGCATTTGCTTGCTGTTGGGTAAGTCTTGATTGGTGGGAAATGAGACACTGGAGGAGGATGGTCACAGAAATTCCCTATCTCCTTTCAGTGGATACTTCACTGAAGGTATGATTTTCTTCTTGCATCTCTTGCAACCAGCATGCCAAGTGAACGTGTCTCATGAATGAGGTGCTGTGTGTTCCTGGATTGTTATAAATTTTCCACCAGCACAGTCCCATTTTAGCACAGTGCCTCACACCTTCTCCTGCCTTGCTTCTATCTTTCCTTAATCCTCACTGTCCTGGGGGCTTGCACCTCTCTGCCAGGTAAAGTGTCAACACTTCAATCCTTCCCATAAGCTCTGCTTTCTATAGGATCGAGGCTGAGATAATTGACCTTAGAAGACAATGTCCCCTTCCTTTTAAGGACAATTCTCTCACTTGGGTTTTCATTTCAGTCTCTTTCTGCCTCCTCTGTGCTTCATTAACCATTCTTCAATTACATTTTTGAGATATAATCAACGTAGAAATTTTTCCATTGTTTTGAGTTTTCCACTTCTTCCTCTTTGTGGATTCCTTTCTCGTAGTCTATGAACACACTCAAGTATTTTTATGAAAAATAAACATTTCCTTTACTAAAAGTGTTAAGTTGCATATCTTAATGAAAAGATTTCTTATGAAGTTATATGTAACTGCCTTTATTCCTTTTCTAGGGCTGCCATAACAATGTAGCACAAATTGGGTGGCTTAAGGCAATAGAAATGTACTTTCTAATGGTCCTGGAGGCCAAAAGTCTGAAATCAAAATGTTGGCAGGGCTATGCTTCCTCTGAAGCTTGGAGAGGAGGATCCTGCTTTGCCCCTTTTGCATTCTGGTTGCTCCAGGTGATTGCTGGCTTGTGGCAATGTCACTCCAATGTCTGCCTTTATCTGCATGGGGCTGGGGCCTTCTGTGCATCTATGTCTTCATAGGGCATTCTCCTTTGTCTTGTAAGGTCATCAATCATATTGGATTAAAGGCCCATCTTAATGACCTCAACCTAATTATATCTGCAAATATCCTATTTCCAAATAAGGGCACATTCATTGGTGCCAGGGATTAGGACTTCAATATCTCTTTTGGGGGGACACAATTGAACCCATAACACTTAGCCTAAAGGTTCTTACTGCCAATGCATTCCTTGGCTTCTTGTAATTAGGTTCTTTTCCATACCTTGCCATTTGTAAACATCACCAATGCCAAATTCAATGGCTTTTGTTTTTTCTTTTTTTAAGATTTTATTTACTTGAGAGAAAGAGAGAATGAGAGAGGGAGAGTGAGAGAGAGCATGAGCAGGGGGGAGGGGCAGAGGGAGAGGGAGAAGTAGGCTCCCCACACTGAGCAGGAAGCCCTACATGGGACTCAATCCCACTGTCCTAGGATCATGACCTGAGCTGAAGGCAGACGTTTTACTGACTGAGCCACCCAGGTACCCCATTCAATGGCTTTTCTCAGTCCTTATCCTTGTGACTGCCTTGCTGTATTTGTCATGGTTACCTTTTGCCTCCATCCTAAAGCCCCCTGCTAACTTGATTTCCAGGTTGTTGTGCACATCTGTGGCTCCTTCTGTCCTCCATATTGTGGAAATGCCTTCTTCTATGGCTTTTCCTTCTCGCCCCATCTCCAATTCAAGATGTATTTTAGTGTTGGGGCCTTGGTCATATTCTCATCTTTCAACACACTCTCTCCTCTGGCCTACTCCCAACCTTCACGCTTCAGTGCTCTCTTCGAAGTAGATAACAAATATATCTCTCTGGTCCAACTGTCTCCAGAGCTCAGGGCGAGTACTGCTGCTTGGAAATCACTGAAGGGCCGCAAAGATAATATATCCCAAGCACAACAGATTGCCTTTACACACACACACACACACACACACACACACACGCACACACACACACACACACACACCCTGATCAAAGAAACAACTTGTTTCTCTTCTTGGCTTTCCTATTGCTAGTAACACCCCACCCCCCTGCCCACTCTTTGTTTTTCAGGTATCTGTGTCAGTCTTTGTGAAATTGTTCTGAGACTTCCAGAAATACTGTGGCACTTTGAATGTGGACAGGCTCTCTCAAGAATGGGTGGAAACAGTTCAGTGAGATGTGCCTTATTGCCGTTATTGTGAACTCAGCTTTAGACACAAGCTGTTGAGACCTGGGGAACTCAGGCTTATACCTGATTCTGTGGGCTAAGATGCCCATGGCAATAAGAACAAAAGTATATGTAACAGCCAACTTGAGAATATAGATAACTCTGGGCCTGGTTTCAGACCCAATGAGGCCAGGGACACCCCCTCACTCATATGCTGTTGGATTTGGAACATATGACTTCCACATTAATTCTACATTTTTTTCAGAGTCTCTGGTGGAGAATCTCACACATAACTAGCTTCCCATAAATGTGGTTGAATGATGGAATTTGCTTGGGTGCTTATCTCAGCCGTAAGACCCAATAGACTTGCACTCATAGATCTGTAAATAAGCAGCTCATGCTGCTTCTCTGCAACTCAGCTCCCCATAACCTTCCTTCCCAGCATAGCGAGATAGCATAATAATGTCCATGTTTAAGATTCAGGGCTGGAGTGGACTGTAAAGATGTACCTGCTCCAATCCTTTGATTCTGTTTAGACACTGAGGGGCTTCCCCAGGGCCCCCTGTGCAGTCCCCTTACATGCTGTCTGCATTATTTTCTTTCTCCAGTTCATCTGCTTAAGTGTGTTGGGTGGGGGTGCAGTCCCATTGCACATTTTCATCCTGTGACATCCACCCATAGCACCTTGGAAATGCTGCCTAGCAGCATCTTGGTCTAATGTAGGGATATTGTCCTGAGGTGGATCACTGGGGCCTGGAGGGCTCAGCAGAGAGAGGAGAGAAAAGGAGTGTTCAGAGATTGTCGTATATCAGGGAACATCACCTCTTGTGTTCATATGTAGCTGAGTGCATGTTCTGTTCTCAATCTGTTGGGACCTTATAGCCTCTTTCAGTAAAGGAAGCCTTGGTGGTTAACCAAAGATGGGTAACAGTCACACATTTAACACCTCTTTATATAGGGGGCCTGTTACTATGCCTTGTCTTAATATAGTGGTTTATACACAGCAGGACAGAACAGGAATGCAGGGTTTATTTTATTTTACATTTAATTTAACTTATTCATAAGTGTGTGTTGGGGGCGTGAGGATGGCGTGGGTGCCCCACATGACCTGAGGTCCAGGCTTCACACAGGAAGCTGACAGCTGCAGAAGATGCCATAAGATCTGGGAAGACCTTTGGAACCTAGGGTCTGTGTTCACAGAACCCTTGAAAAGGTTCCAGGCTGCTGGTGGGTTCCAGGCAAGCGGGAGGAAGCCTGTAGGCCTTGCAGAGGCCTGGGGACCCCCATCTCCCCGACATTCAGGTCTCCCATGTTACATGACGTCTTCTCTGCCTCGGTGTCCTCTTCTCTGACCCTTGATACCACTGCATAGCAGTTGCACATTGGGCAACTGTCACATTGGCTCTGGGGTAGGGGGATTTCTAGCATAGAGCAGGAGGGAATGGAGGCTTAGTGAGGCGTCATCCACACAAAGTCCCAGTAGGATGGTGGTGGCAGCAGAGCCAGAATAAACACTAGGCTCCCCGAGTCCACGTCCTCCCTGTGGCTGCCTTGCCATTCCCCTTAGCCTGCTACCTGTCTCCCCATCTCAGAGAGCAGTGCCCAGTGGCTTCTTGGGCTTTCCATTTTCCTCTAGCTCTGTGCTGGAAATACAGTAAGCAATGAGTTTGCTCCATGCCAGGCACCTGCTGGGCTCCAACTCATTGATTCTCTCAATAGTCATATGAGGTAGGTACTGATTTCTTCATGATGCAATGAAGGAGCCTGAACTCAGCGAGATTGGAAGGTGTCCTCAAGTCACCCAGATACTTGCTGGCTGCTGGAGGAGCAGAGGAGGGCCTCCCCAAGCACTGTGCACCCTCCACCTGCCACCCTCCACAGAGCACCTCGGGCTGAGCTCTCCATGCCAGCCCTTGCACCCCAACTGGCTCACCTGGGCAGGCGAGTGGAGACTGCACGGCTGGCGAGTGATACATGGCAAGCGTCGCCTCTTGCCTGACAGGCAGAAGATAAACAGCTCCCCGTTAAATCTCACTTAATGCTGATATTTATAAATTTATTCAGCTTGTGTTTACTGAATCGAGAGAATGCCTAATAACATAACGTGCTTCATCTCACATGTTCCTACTAATGAGAATGCAAGTATTGCTTAATTTTTTTTTTAACATTTCATTTGCTTTCCACCCCCCCCTCCCCCGCCTCCTCTTGTTGTTGGTTCAGACTTTAAGTTGTTGCCAAACTCTGGAAAGTTCGGGCTTCTTAGATGTTAGTGAGGAGAAGGGCGATGTGGGCCTAGGTCTGTAGTTGGAGCTAGCCCCGTCTCCACATGCAGTTCACCCCCCATCGTCGGTGCCCACAGAGTCAGGGTGGCAAAAACAGGGAACCTGCTGAGGGAAAATCAGCCTGCTGTATTTCAGGGTGCTACATGCTCTGGGGCAGAGTTGGCAAGTGCTTTGAAGTTTCAGGGTAGGGAATTTAGGGCAGGGAGTGGGGGGATAGAGTCCTGGACTTGAGAGAGACCAGGAGGGTGGCCAGAATGACTGGAATGTAGACACTGTCTGTGGGGCTGTGGTGCAATTGTGTGTGAATGTGTGAGTGTGTGTAAGGATGTGTGTGAGTGTGTGGATCTGTATGTATCCATATGAGCTTGTGTAAGAGAGTGGGAGAGAGGGAGACTCCATTTTCCCTGTGGTTTGATCTATTCACTATGAATTTGTTAAGATGAAGGCCTTCCTCTGACTGTTTATGGAACTAAGGTGAGCTGTGAGGGCTGCTGTAGGCAGCTGTGGGGGTGCTGGGCTGGCAGGCTGCACCGGGCCAGGGAAGGTGCCAAGAGCAGGGCAGGGGAGGCGACAGATCAGCCAAGCTCAGGAGGGTGCTCTGAAATGCATTCTGGCAGAGGGCCGAGCAGGGAGAGCTGGGCTGGGCTGGGCTGGGCTGAGCTGCCTTGGGGAGGAGGGGGTGGGAGAGAGGAGTCGGGTGGCAAAGTGCCAGGCCTGGGTGGCCTGGTAGATGGGGAGTTGAAAGGGGGAGGACACCATGGAAAAGTCTGGAATCAGGGTTGGGTGTGCTGAGAGCTAGAGCTGGGGAGGAGGAAGGTGGAGACATGCTGCCCTGGGGGGACGGGGCGGGGCGGGGGTGGGGACAGGACTGGGATGAGTGATGGCAGGTGCACAGAGACAGGGAGAGGGAGATGAGTCTGCTTCAGGGGAACAGGAGCAAGATCTGGGATGAGGAAGTGTGGAAAGGAGATGGGTGCAGGCCTGCCTGGACCCCCTGCTCCCTGCCGTTCCTCCCAGGTGGCTGCTGTCTATTCTCTCCCAGCCCCGCGTGGAATCTTCACGCCGTCCACACATGCTACTTGCTCGTGTAGTTTTCCTTCTCTTTTGCTCTTCTAAGCAATCATCCCTACCATTTCTAGTTTGAAAAAATGTATAACCTTAAATATAAAAGTTGAGTGGAATATTTCATACGTTCCTGTCCAGACACCCTACACATCCAAGCTCCTACATAGCTGTAGATACTTCTCTTATGATTCAGCTAGTGCCATCCTCCCCCACCCTCCATCCCTGTGCATTGGCTGGAGGAGAGGCTGTAAAGAAGGGGACCTGGCGCTCTGGCCCTGACTCCGTGACCTTGGATGAGCTATGGGCCTCTTTGAGCCTCATGATTGGAAGCCCCGGGCCTTCTGGTCTTATTCTGGGTGGCAAATTCTGGTCTGGCCACCATCTTCTGCAGGTTAGCAGAGCAGGAGGTGGGCCTGGCACGGCCTGTGGCAGCTCCCGGAGAGTATTTTCGGCTTTTTTCTCACTTGAAAGGCAGGACAAGGCTGTCTTTTCTGAGGCCTGGCTTATTAGGGGGTCTCTTACCTTTGGGCATTACCCAGGAAGCTGGGACCACCATGGGAACCCATGGAACCTAGAGTGAGGATGAAAGCTCTAGCTAAGTGCCAAAAATCATTTCTCCGAGGGCAAGGGTAGATGAGGTGCCGAGTTCCAGTTCTGCCCATCCCCGGGGTCATGTCCTATACAGAATCCTCTCCCTGTCTGTGTGTCAGTTTCCCCATCCATTTAAAAGTAGGTTGTCATCAGATGAACAAGAAAACCTTTCCAGCTCTAGCTATGGCCTAATTCCACAGCCACCTGCCCCAGCAGCCCTAAACCACGGGGTCCTGGCCTCTACCTCCCAGACCTGTGGGCTTCCCTGAGCAGTGCTGGGGAGGGGCAGCTCTCCTTGCCAGGCCCACCACATCCTGGTCCATCTAGTGTGCTTCCCTGAGGGTTGGGGGACAGGCAGGTGGCATGGACGTCAGAGGCCTTGGGTAGCAGACATCTATGTTCGGAGTGAGTGGAGATGCCCCAGGCTCAGCCAGAACCACTTCCTTCTGCTTCCAGTCCCCCAGATTCGATCCTTTCCCCATGCAGCCTTTGTATGTCTACACTCATACCTCTCAGGCTCCTCTAAGGATGCTCAGCCATCCCATGCTCCTCTCTGCTCTGCAGCAACAGCAGGAACTTCCTCTTGAACCCCCACCCCCAATGCCTCCCTCTGGGCTCAGCTCTGTTTGGGGTTCCTTCAGGAGGATGGGGAGGGAGACAGGGGCTCATCCCTCTCTTTTGTGCTGCCTCTCCCTCCCACTTCCGCTCCCCTCGCTGCTCCGGGTGACCTTTCACCCCTCCCTTGGATGTCCCTCAAAGGCAGCTCCTGTGGTTAATAACTTCTGCTGGCAGCCCCACACAAAGCCAGGGCCGGAAACCATTGTCCCCGGGACAATGGCCGAGCAGCCCAATAATGAGGCGGCCACAGTGTTGTCTGACATCCTACGTTGCCCTGGCAAAGGAGGAGGGGCAGTGGGGTTCGCCATGCCCTCGCCTCCTGCAGTTGAATTATTTCCCCTCGCGCATGGTGGTTCCTCTTTCTGAGGAGACTCCAGGCACCTGTACCCTCCGATCCGCCGCGTTTTCCTAAGATTGCACGCTGGGTACATGTCACCCAGAGACACCCATCCCCACCAATACACACCACCCCTGCTCTGGCTCCTTTTTCCCCTCCCAAGTCCAGAGTCAGAGCACCACACAGTTTAGCACTTGATTGGTTCTGGCAAATGAATCAGAGAGGGAAGATCTTAGCCTGCTGCCTGATGGGGAGCATGTGGTACTCCGAAAACAGTGTGTGCTCTGGAGCCAGCAGGTGTGGGTTCAAAGTTTCCCTCCTCTCTTCCTAGCTGTGTGACCTTTGGGAAACTGTTTAACCTCTCTGAATCTCTGCTTATTCATTTGTAAAAGGAGGGGTGGGATGGGAGCCCAGAGGAGAGCCCTCCAAAGTCACCTGAGAGGTGAGAATCTGTGACCTCCAGCTGTTGCCACACCCTTGCTACTCTTGTGGGAGATTTGAACACCGCCCCCACCTCCCCTGCTGTGGGAGTAGCCCTGCCTCAGTTATAACTGGACTTCGTTTTATCCAGGCCCCTGTCTTGTGACCCAAACCAGAGCGTAAATTACTCAGGGACATAATGTGTCACGTGCTGTTCCTTTACCTCTCCCCCTCGGGCCTCTGCACAGTGCTGGGCACTCAGGGGAGGTCCCGGTGAAACCACAAGAGTTGATTGCTGATATCTGCAAAAGGCTCTCAAGTGACCGTCAGCTCTGCTGCCCACTAGAATTACCTGGATAGGAACGCCTGGGTGGCTCAGCGGTTTAACGCCTGCCTTCGGCCCAGGGTGTGATCCTGGAGTCCCGGGATCGAGTCGCGTGTTGGGCTCCCTGCCTGGTGCCTGCTTCTCCCTCTGCCTGTGTCTCTGCTTCTCCCTTTCTCTCTCTGTGTCTCTCGTGAATATGTAAATAAAATCTTAAAAAAAAAAGAATTAACTGGATAGTTTTACAAAATGTCCAGGAATTTTGATTTAATTAGGATGGTCTATGGCATTGTGTGTGTGCATTTGCGTGCACGACAGGTAGGAGGATTAATATACAGGTACAGAAACACTGATTTGTGTCCTCAGAGAACATGTCATCTCACATTTATGACAGCACAGTCCTTCTCTAGGGGGAGAAAAGGTCTATGTTGTAAGACATTCTGGGATGCAGTATTCTTTACTATGGCTTTACAGTAAGCAAAAATGGTTTAGAGCTAGGGATAGTTTTCTTTTTAAATCAACTTTATTGAGATGTAATTTGAATATACTAAAATGCACCCACTGGAAGGGTATACAGTCCACAAGTTTTGATAAACACGCACATCTATATTACCACTGCCCCCATCAAGATACAGAATAATCTATCATCCCAGAAAGGTTCATTGCAGATCTGAGATTTCGAAAGCTTCCCAGGTGATTTTGTGGCACCGCAGAGTCTGAGATGAGCGTCTGGTCTCCAAGGTTCTCAGACCGGCAAACCCTGGTTTTGAAGCTTCTGGCCTCATGAAAATCATACCCTCAGATTTTTTCTCTTTTTTAGCTCAGCCCAAACCCTGAATCCCAGGCAAGAGGCCCAAGTGTGATGACATCTCCCTTTCTTCTCCCTCTGGGTATTGTCTGTCTCTTCCTGCCCACTCCCACCTGCCCTGTACCCACCTGTGTCACTCTCCTGGGATAGACCTCCTTTTCTGCCTGCTTCTGAATGATTTGCCCATTCTCAGCAACACCTACCTTTCCCGGTCCACTCTCTTCCTTAACTTACTGAGCAAGTATTTATGAAGTAATAGCACTGGGCCAGGCCTGATCATGCCCTTGAGGAGGAAGATAAACCAGAAGCTATGATTAGGTTAGGGAAGAAGGCAATTGAATAACAGAATTATTCAACTCAGCTGGGAGAGACCTTAGTGATCCCCCCCGTATTTCATGGATAATGTTTGGGGAAGCCGGCACAGGAATTCCAGTAAGGGAGGGATAAGTAGAGTAGACTTGGCGGGAGAGGAGGGATTTGAGAAGGACTCTGGAGTTGGTGATGCAGGGGATGTGAGAAGTCAAAGCAGGGCACCCGGACTGAGAGGGGAAGGAGACACTGATGGAAACTGGGCCCCGATTCTCAAAGGATGGGGAGGAGATCCTGTGGAGTCAGCTGCCCAGACAGCCGGCATAACCTCAAGCTGCCAGGATAGTCATCACTGCTGGGACTTGGGAGGTGACAGTTCGGTTTCCCTCTATCCAGGTCCCTTCTGAGCACTGGGTATGTGTTTTCACTTCCCCCAGCACACACGAGGTGTGTGCCTGGGGTGGCCTGAGGATTAGGTCCTATAAACCCTGGGATCTGGAGATGTTTGGTCTGGCGGCGGGGAAGAGGGGCACATTTTAAACATTAGCAAGACTATAAACACCAATGTCAATAGTAATGTGGAATTTAGAGAGAGGTAGGATTCAGTTCATCCTTTGGGTGAGCTAGGTTCTAACACTCATCCCCCAAGATAGACTGTGCCACCTAAAGAGGAAGGGATTTTCAGCTCCTGAACATGGACAGCTGAGAATGGACTGGAACGAAGATGTCAGACTTCTAAGCTTCCCTGTCCCCTCCCTGAGAGCCCACCAGGGGAAGCCAATCATCCTGGTGGCCTGGAGTCCCTCTTTGTGTCCAAGATACAGCGCCCCCCCCCCGCCCCCCCGGGATTCCCCCATAGTTACTGGCTGAAACATGTTTCTTTCTTTCCAGGGTAGGAGGAGCCATTTACCTCCCGGTATATAGCCACTCTAGAATTTAATATTTACAGGCAAGAATGCAGATGGCAGCATAGGTTTAAGAAAGAGGAGGGCAGCGGGGTTCCACCAGGCTGCATCTGAGGGAACTTTAGGTATCTGAAAAAAAATAGACCTGGAATTTAAATAAAAGGTCAGGGCTGCACGTGTAGAAATGAGGGTTAAAATAATGGAGCAAGGCTTGTCTAGGAATATCATGAGGCTCCAGGTTGCTATGGATTGGATGTCTTGTAGGGTTCAGGGGAGGATAAAATGTGAGTGGAATTTGGCCGTGACCAGCCCTGGGAGTGGGTTCAACCGGGCCCCAGCAGCTGTGTGTCCTTGGGCATACTGTTGATTGTTTCCCCTTCTGCATGAAGGTGAGGTTGTCATCCAAATATTTAAGCTTCTTCCAGCTTAGATGCACTAGAATTCAGTAGTTTCAGGATTTAAGTCAACTTCCCGTTCAGCAGTGGAAATCAGAGCCCAGCTTCAAGTGTATGGTGGAGCCAGTGTCCAGTAGAGCCAGCCATGGTTACATTGGGACAGTCTAGAGGGAGAGGGGCAGAGGTGGATGATAAAGATGATTTGAAGTGGGAAAGAAAAAAATGGATGTCCTCAGTTCCTTCAGTCAAGCATTGCAGAAGCTTGCTTGTCAGCCAACTGTCTGCCAAGCAGACTTGGAACGTCCCCGCAGGACCTCACAGGGGTTGCCTGGTCCATGTTCCACAAAGCAGGAACAACTGCTGGTTAATTATGCAGATGGGAGGTGAGGAGCGCAGCTGTCTTGGGAGAGAACTCATCAGAAGCTGTAACTTCTGCAGTCAGCTCCTGGCCAGATGTAGGGGACAGGCCAGAGGTCCCTATGGAATGGCTCTACAGGGTCTGTCCTGCCTGACCCTTGCTCTCTGCTGGGAGGGAAGTGCTCACTCCCTTGGCTGGCTCCATTGAACCGGGAAGGAAGTGGCAGACAGTGTGGGCTCCAGAGCTTCAGTACTCTGCTCACACTGTATGGCTCATCTCTCCAGCTGAGATCTGCACTCTGGGGTAAAGATCCCAGACCTCAGAAGGAATGCAGTCTTAGGAGACCATGAACAGCAGGAGAGCCCTTCTGATCACTAGACCTGAAGGATGCAGGGATGCAGCCATCAAGATGGAAAAGCCAGGATGCCAAATACCCCTCTCTCTCCTGGATCCCAAGGCAATCTTTCCCACTGATCCACACTGGCCTCAGAATATGTCTTAACACAGCACTCTCATCAACGGAGTGGCCACATTTGATGAACCCTTGACCTTCTCTAGACTAAGCTTAATTCCAACCCTAGAAAATGCCTTTGGTTGACTTATAGGACATCCTTCCTGTGGCAACTGCACAGAATACTCTGCTGGTGGACAGGAGCAGGGTGGCCAATACAAAAAAACCTGATGGCCCCACTGTTAACAATACCCACAACAAAGTAAAGCCACAAATCGCTCCTTAGCAATTGATTGCAAAAAGTTACTCATTATCACTTTTCTATTTGATTTCCTAAAAGAGCAATTCAAAATCACATAGGCATTCACACAATTTTGGTTGACACTCAAGTAAATTGCATGTAGCAGGTACTTATCAAGCACTTTTGAGGGAGCGGATGCATGAATGAATGACGAATGAAATGAAAGTTTTAGTTTTTGTTCACATCATCAATATTCTGTATTGTTTCCTGAAAAGTTTAGCTTCCCTTTGTAAATCTTTGTCAAGGGGAAGCCATCTCTCCATAGGCTGCAATATGCTGGTGCTGAGCTTTTGCCAGGGAAACATTTCCCAGCTCTGCAAGTCACTCACCCTCTTTTTCTGGGAAACACATGGGCCTCAGAGAGGGGTTTTGCAAGAAGGGTGCGCCATCCTCCCCCCCCCCACCCCACCCCTTGAAATAAGAGTACAGCTGCTCCACCTTCCTGTTGTCCCACATACTCTGGGCAAAATGTGTTGGTCATTAACTTTGTAAACTGACTTTCTGAACAACTGTGGGTTATTTAGCTTTGGTGTCTATTCACACAACTCTTTCCTGGTACGTTTCCTTTCCTTTGTGTTTGCTTTGACTTATTGTAAGATCAGGGTGCAGCTCCTGAGATGTTCTGCAGGGCAAAACAATCGGGTGTGTTGTGAGGTGTGATGTAAATGAATCACCAGCTGGCACAAGGGAGCCACCTGCATTGGTGCACACTCCGATCGCCAGGTGAGGGTTTGGCATCCAGTAAGTAGCATTCATACATCTACCCAGACAGCCACTAGCATCGGCTCATTGTTGCTTCCAGGGACTCTGGATGACCCTGGGTTTGCTGGCAGTCTTCTCCCTTACTTTCCTGCCATTCCTGGCTCCTGACTTGGACAGTGAGGACATCATCCCCCCAGGATGGAAGGGTAGGGGAGATAGGCTGGTGGTCATGACAGTGGGTGGAGCAGAAAGGACACTTTCTCTAGAAAGCACTAGATATCATAGAATCTACATGCTTGAGATGGAAGTGGTGCTATGGAGCACCTAGTCCAACATCCTCACTTCAAAAAAGAGAAAGCTAAGCCCAGAGAGGGAAGGGGCATGTGACATTAATAGAGCTCAATTTTGGGACACCTGGGTGGCTCAGTGGTTGAGCATCTGCCTTCGGCTCAGGGTGTGATCCCAGAGTTCCAGGATTGAGTCCCTCATCAGGCTCCTCTCAGGGAGCCTGCTTCTCCCTCTGCCTGTGTCTCTGCCTCTCTCTGTGTCTCTCGTGAATAAATAAATAAAATCTTCTTTAAAAAATAGAGGTCGTTTTTGAGAAAACCAGGACTGCAATCCAGATCTCCTGACATCCAGTCTCCTGTGTGTCCCCATGTCCCATGTTGCCCTAGGAAAGCCAGTGAAGGCCAGCTGGAGGTCTCCTGAGAGCATCACAGACTTTTCTGAACCCTTGAAGTCTCAAGGTAGGTTGGACAAACTGTGAAGAGGACGAATTGGCCTTGGGTTTCTGGGCAAATGCCTTTTTATCATCCTGTTTTTAAGGCTCTGTGTTCTGATTGAACTGGAAAATTTTGTGTACTCAAAATAGTTTAAATGTATTTATCAAGCTATTTAATTCTCAAAACAATATTTGTGGGCAGAGCTATTATTTTAAATTTACAGATGAAAAATATCGAGGCCCAAAGATGGTGAGCAACTTGTCAAAGTCACACCAGTAGTAGGTGGCTGGGCAGGTGCAGGCACTTGGGCCCTTGCTCTTCTCTTTCGGGCCGACAGCTAGGCCCTTGTGCACTGTCAGTTACGTGAGACCTCTACAGATGGCTAGCGATGACTTCTCAGTGGGGGAAGGGAAGAAGGGCTATCTTATTCGGGCTTTTTACAGCCTCAAGTGGACATTCTACTTCTTTCTGGGAGTTTTGGAGCTCAAGGACTGATGGGAGGGTGGGGTTTCATCTTATGTATTAAAAATAATAGAGTTTTATTGTTACACTAACTTGGGTATGAGGCCAGTGCTGTCACTTAAAAGCTATGTGACCTGGGGCAAGTTACTTCATCTCTGAGCCTCTATTTCTTCACATAGAGATGAGTGTGCGGGAAGTTTATTGTGCAGTGCTTCTGGGCTCAGCATCTGTGGAAGAATGGGAAGGAAGCAGGATCCAGCAGAGGGAGAAGCTGAACTGTGTTGTAGTGTCCGCAGAGCTCTGAAGTTGAGATAGCCCTGCAGAGCTGTCCTGGGTTGGGATGCGAAAGCCAGTCCTTTAAAGCTCCAGATTGACCACTCACTAGATATGGGGCTTGACCTTGGGTGAGTTGGTTCTTTTCACCCAAGTGCTGTTGCAGAGAGGTCTGACAGCTGGCAGCTGAGTCCTTCAGTCTTGAAGGGGGACCAGTGCAACATGGGACAGAATCCACCACAGTCCTTTGTAGCATTTTTCTAGCATTAAGTGAAATGACTGGAATGCGTACTCGGTGCCAGTACTAGAACAGAGAAAGTGCCCAGCTGAGTCAGGTCCTTCCTCCCCCATTCTCATCCCACCTCTTCTTGCTCTTGGTTAAGAAACCTTTCAGGTAAATCTACAGGGAGCAGAATTCACAGACCCCCGTGGGGAGCTCTGAGAACCTCCCTGGAGAACCTGCTTCCATTCTGGCCAAGTGGTTGCAGGGCCTGTGTGTGTGTGTGTGTGTGGGTGTGCATGTGGGTGCCCGGGATCTCTGCCAAATAACCGGGAGCTCCCCAGGATAGGAACCATGGCTAACATTCCATTCTCACTTCCCAAATGGTTCCTTTGCTTAGCGTTGTATGTCACAATGGATATTTGTCATTCATTTGCTTCAAAACATGCCATAAAAGTATACATATTTAAGATAATGAAATTAATATGTATGGTATCATAACCAACCACAATTAGTATAAGCTCCAATGCAACCACACATACGTAAGAACTGTGCAAACTGGGGAGCTAATTGGAGTCCCCATAAACAGGCTCCGAAAGCCCTCAGACAACTGTGAAGCATGAACCACATGGAAAAATCATTATAGCATGTGGAGGGGGACTGAGGTTGACACAGTAATAGTCATGGCCACCCCATGCCAGCCATGATATGCTTGATTTTCTTTAATCCTGAGATCTCTAGTGGTGGGTGCTGAGCACCCACCCGGTGCTCATGACATCATGTGTCCTCCTTAATGCCCATCACCCAGTTACCCCATTCCCCCCCCATTTCCCCTCCAGCAACCCTGAGTTTGTTTCCTATAGTTAAGAGTCTCTCATGGTTTGTTTTCCTCTCTGGTTACTATACATTCTGTTTTCCCTCCCTTCTCCTGTGATCCTCTGTGCTGTTTCTTATATTCCACATATGAGTGAAACATATGTGATTTTCTTTAATCCTGAGATCTCTAGTGGTGGGTGCTGTTCCTATCAACCTTACATAGATTGGAACCTGTGGTTCAGAGTGGGCAAGCCACAAATTAAGCTGACCCAGCTTCTAAGTGTCAAAGCTGGACCCTCCATCCAGGAGTCTGCCTCTGGCCAGCACTTCCTTCAATGCCCTGTTCTTCAGGCAGAGGTTTCCTTTTGGGGGTGGGGGTAGGGAAGAAGATGGATCTGAGCATCCTATGGAAAAAGGAAAAGCAGGATTGCAAAAAATAAAAATAGCTTACCAGTCCACAGAGGGACTCTAGGGGATGGCGATCCTCTCCTAAAGTGGGGGTGTGGGACTGGGGGGCAGACGAGAAGTGTCAGTTTCAATCTTCAGTCTCAGATAAGTTTAGGAGCTAAAATGAGTTTGTGAAGAAGGTCGTGGATCTTCTTCCCCAGAGACCCCTACAAATAGGCCACAGCAGCCATCAGTGGCAATAATCAGTGGTTCACTGCTCATCAGAAACCAGGGTGGGCTCAGAAAACATGGCCAGGGTCAGCCCAGCTGTCCCACTTCTGGAAGGCCTGCTTTGCCAGACACAGGCTTAGGAAGGCTGGGGGTAGCTGGTTATTTAGGCATCTTACGTTCCTTTATACCTCTCAGGAAACTTTTTTTTTTTTAATTGGTGTTCAATTTACTAACATACAGAATAACCCCCAGTGCCCGTCACACATTCACTCCCACCCCCGCCCTCCTCCCCTTCTACCACCCCTAGTTCGTTTCCCAGAGTTAGCAGTCTTTACGTTCTGTCTCCCTTTCTGATATTTCCCACACATTTCTTCTCTCTTCCCTTATATTCCCTTTCACTATTATTTATATTCCCCAAATGAATGAGAACATATAATGTTTGTCCTTCTCCGACTGGCTTACTTCACTCAGCATAATACCCTCCAGTTCCATCCACGTTGAAGCAAATGGTGGGTATTTGTCATTTCTAATGGCTGAGTAATATTCCACTGTATACATAAACCACATCTTCTTTATCCATTCATCTTTCGTTGGACACCGAGGCTCCTTCCACTTTAACAAAGGAATCTCTCCAGTGCATTTAAGACTGGACTTGGGTCATTTACATAACATCTCAGAGTCCTACCTACTGTATTAAGGCATGTGTGTGCCTGCATGCTCAGAAAGGGGCTGCTCCTTTTTCTGGAAGGGGCTGTGGGGTGTGTATTCTTTGGTGTCCTGGTTGTCCTGAAATCTGTGACAAAGTTACATGTCTATTATGACTGAATAGGTACATGCCACTAGAGCTCTTTCCAGTCCATCCTAATTCTTCCACCTGGAGAGGCCAGCTCTTTACTCTTACTTTTTCCTGACTTCTGGCTCTGGGTCCACTTCTGCTCCTTGGTTATGGTCTGTTACCCCTCCCACTGGACCCTAGTACCTAGGGCTCACCTTGGTTTTTCCTCTGTATGTTTGCCATATTTGCCACTTGGGGTTTGCTCACTCCAGACTCTGTGTACAATATGTCCTCAGAGAAGGAATGCAGACATGCACACATCAGCCCCTGGACTAGGACAGATGGAAGTACGGGGGCTTAGAAGGAAGAAGCCTGCCAGCCATGCTTGGACCTCAGATACTTCACCTGCCATTCATTCAGCTTGACTCTCTTTATTTGCAAAGCAGCAACAGTCATTTCTACCTTTTTAAAAAATTAAAGTTCAATTAGTCAACATATAGTACATCATTAGTTTCAGATGGAGAGTTCAATAATTCATCAGTTGGGTATAACACCCGGTGCTCATGACATCATGTGTCCTCCTTAATGCCCATCACCCAGTTACCCCATTCCCCCCCCATTTCCCCTCCAGCAACCCTGAGTTTGTTTCCTATAGTTAAGAGTCTCTCATGGTTTGTTTTCCTCTCTGGTTACTATACATTCAGTTTTCCCTCCCTTCTCCTGTGATCCTCTGTGCTGTTTCTTATATTCCACATATGAGTGAAACATATGATAATTGTCTTTCTCTGACTGATTTATTTCACCCAGCATAATACCCTCCAGTTCCATCCATGTCAATGTAAATGGTGAGACTTCATCCTTTCTGATGGCTGAATAATATTCCATTCCATATGCATATCCCACATCCTCTTTATCCATTCATTTGTCAATGGACTTCTGGGCTCTTTCCATTGTTTGACTATTGCGGACATTGCTGCTATCAACATTGGGCTGCAGGTGCCCCTTCATATCACTACATTTGTATCTTTGGGGTAAATACCTAGTAGTATAATTGCTGGTTCATAAGGTAGCTCTTTTAACTTCTTAAAGACTCTCCATGTTGTTTTCCAGAGTCCTGCACCAGCTTCCATTCCCACCAACAGTGTAAGAGGTTTCCCCTTTCTCCACATCCTTGTCAACATTTGTTGCTTCCTGACTTGTTAATTTTTGCCATTCTGACTGGTGTGAGGTGGTATCTCATCGTGATTTTGTCTGTATTTCCCTGATGCCGAGTGATGTTGAGCATTTTTTCATGTGTCTGTTGGCCATGTGTATGTCTTCTTTGGAAAAATGTCTGTTCATGTCTTCTGCCCATTTCTTGACTGGATTATTCGGTTTTTGGGTGTTAAGTTTGATAAGGTCTTTATAGATCTGGGATACTAGCCCTTTGTCTGATATGCCATTTGTAAATATCTTCTCCTATTCTGTAGACTGCCTTTTGGTTTTGTTGACTGTTATCTTTGCTGTGCAGAAGCTTTTTATCTTGATGAAGTCCCAATAGTTCACTGTGTTACTGCACTGTTTGCCAAGGCTGTGGCTCAAGCTTTGGAGATGCTCAGTGGAAGATGGCTGCTATAGTCTCATTGCATTGTGATTTTTATGAAGTTACAACTGTAGGCTCCCTTGAGAGCCGGATGATAAGGAGAGATGGTGGGACGGGGAAAGCCAGCTCTCCCAGAGACAGGCAGACGCAGGACCCAGGGATAGGGCTGGAGACAAGTTCTGGGACATATCACTGCTGTGGCAGGCTTTGCATAAACCTCATTTGTCATGGAGCCCTGGGGCCTTGCTCTTGGGAGCTCACTCCAGGTAGAATGTTTGGGAGCTCCATTTAGACCCCAGGCGAAAGACCTAACTAACATTATCAGTACCCTTTTAAAATTTGAGTTGTCTTACTTCCAAAGAATCTCCTCCATGATTATCAGTTGCTTCCAACTTCTTGGAAGGGAGGATGAAAGTCGCAAAGGAGCCCTGCAGTTAGAACCTTTTGCATAGAAATAATCTGTAAATCCTTAGAATTCCTGTATCAGTGCTTCACAGTATAGCTAAGATTCTGCACAAGTACAGTGAAATGAACCATCATATCATATTGCTGCTGGTAGTAATTAAATAGTGCACCTAACAGTTGAATATACTGTGTTTGCATTTTCCCTGAATGTTGACCTCTTGAAGAAACAGAATCAAATGAGGGAAGCTGAAGATGCAGACTTTTGTGGGGACTCTGGAGAAGGATATGAGAATGTTCAAGGACTTTTGAGGTTGGAGGCACCGTTTCTTTATGACATCTAATTCCACTCTCCTTCTCATTGATGCAGACGAATCACTTGAGCACTGCTCTTGCATTTATCAGTCATGATTAAGGTCAATTTTTGGCTCACAAATAAAATGACTACAGGGAGAAGGGAGTAAGAGAGGGACATATGATAAAGGAGAGAAGCAGATGTAAGAGGGAGGAAGGGAAGCACACAGATTTCTTTAAAGACAGAACAATAGTTGATTCCATAAATAAAACAATGATCTGAGTCAGGTATTAAGGGATACTCTCGGTGGTTAGATCAGTGGTGGGTGGTGGGTGGTGGGCAGCTAGAAGAGAGAACGAAATATTTGTGAGGTCAGATTTTTAAAATTTGAGATTATATCTTCCTAAAGATAAGAGTTATGTGTTGGGGGAAGGCACAGTGATGGAGGGAGTAAGATATTTTTCTTTTAATATCACTATTATTAGTAATAGGTGGGCGTCATCCCCATCAGTTGATTGATTAATTTTATTCCTTGACCCAATACATATTAATTGAGCTCTCACTATATCCTAGTTCTGGGGTATAGTGATGAGTATAAACAGAGAGTCTCTCCTCTCAGGAGCTTATAGTTCAGGGGAAGAAATACACATGAGTAAAATTATCACACGAATGCATGCAAATCCGCATCAGTGATAAATGTGGTGAAACATGGTCTATAATGGAAGGATCTGACCCGGTGATTTCTGCAGCGAGACTTCTTAAGGAAATGATGCTTGAACCAAGATCCAAAGGACGACAGGAGCCAAGTGGGCTGAGAATTAAGAAAAAGTGAGTGGGCTGAGAGGGTAGCAGGTGCAGAGGCCCAGAGGCAGGAGGGAGCCTGGTGGGGCTGAGGCTCCCCAGAAGGTCAGTGCTGCTGGAATGAGTTTGAGAGAGACCAGAGGGAGGGAGGGGCTTGGGAGGTGGGCCTCGTTCAGGACTTACAAATGAGTAAACTGAGGCTCAGAGAGGTTAAGTGGTTTGAAAGGAATCACACAACTCTAAAGAACCAGTCCTCCCAGCCTGGGAAGCCAGTGGCCCATTAATGTTTTTCATGTATCAGGTAGTTTGTTCAGTGTGAGTACTTGGGGAAGACCATCTTATTATCACTCATTAAACCATTAACAATATTATGTATTGCTAATCAACTGTCTAGAATACACATATAACACTGTTATAATGTCTTACATTAATATGAACATTAATTACATATGTGCATCATAGCCAGTTATGACCTTGCCTAACTTCCAAGCATATGTTTCTGGTATCTTTCTGGTTAATGATACTACAATAGCAAAAATAGGAAGTCCTCTCTTAAATTGAAAGCACACCTACAACAGCTTGGGCAGATTAGCATAGTGCAAACACCTGCAATGCTTTGTAGAGTTGTATATTTGCATCACTCTACACAACAGACATGTTCTAGAAAACTCATCCCTAAGTTGAAGCTGGGCAACTCAGACCTATATAGATAACCTGAAGAGTTCCTTCTTCCAGAACTAAGCTTGATGCATTTGTATAATGGGTTTTCTTTTTTTTTCTTTCTTTCTTTCTTTTTTTTTTTTTTTTTTTTTTTTTTTTGTATAATGGGTTTTCTTAAAGCAGAGCCTACATGCAATGTTTGAGGGCTGACTTTTGAACATTGCAACAAGGCTTTGCTGCCTTCATGTGACAAGATAGTAGATGTATAGATTGTAGACCTACATGCATACATTTTCTTTCCTTCACCTAGTGGTTAAGGAACCACCATATAGGGTCCCTCTCTAATGTTATATATAAATGGAGTGACTTTGGCTTTCTGTACCAGGCTGGAAGGCTTCTTGGCAGAGATGACACAAGATGATGGAAGCTGGATGGCCGACCTTCAGGATGTCCTCCTGTCTAGCCACGTGCATCATCCATAATGAACTTCCCTTTCCCTGGCAGGATGTGCCTTATGCTAAAAGTAACCTCTTACTACAGGCTTCAGCATCCTGCATTTGGTTCTTTTTTTTTTTTTTTTTTTTTTCTGCATTTGGTTCTTGAGCTGCCTGCTCTCACCTGTGCTGCTTCTGGACCCCTACCTTCATGACATTCAAACTCCTTGTCTGTCCCCTGTGGTTTCTGTCTGGGCCCTTTGGCTCATCTCTCAAATGCTTCTCACAGCTTTCAACCTCCACTTTCCTCTCATTACCATTTTGTCTCTCCTCTCAGACAAAGTGAAATCCTTGATGATTTACAATGTAACTATCTTATCCTTTTTAGAGGAAGGAGGGTCAGGGTAGACATGGACAGGCGGCTAAATTAGGTGAAGGTCCCTATGATGGAGAAAGAGTTTTGGAGGCCCGCAGATCTGGATTTGAATCCTGGCTCCACCAATTACCTGTATACAACCATAGCAAGTTAATTTCAACTCTCTGAGCCTCAGTTTCCTTAACTAAAAAATGGAAAATTCTGATCTCATAGGGTTGTAGTAAGAGTATACTACGCAATCATCTAGCATATAGGAGGTGGTCACAATAACGCTCATTTTATTGTGAACATGGTGGCACACAATAGGAAAATCTTGAGGGTGAGTCTAAGAGATCAGAAGATTTCTGTCAAGTCCAAAAGGCAGGTGGAGAGACAGTCAGTCCCCAACTGCAAGAAGTAAGCAGATACTAAGCAGATGAGGCTGCTTAAGGAAGGGTGGGAGGCAGTTGTCAGATGAGGCTGGAAGGCAGACTCAGACCCCAATCACTGACCACAGGCTACCTGGGCCCTGGTGGTGATGGGTGTGGTCTTTTAAGCATGCAGGAATAGAGAAACAGGAAAAGGCTCCTCTGAGCAGGCCCTCTGGCTTCCTCTTCTAGTACCAACCCATGTCCCAGAAAGCCCCCTCCCCCCATCTGATTGGCCTGTGTTCTTGCAGCCCTGAGATTGTTTTAAATCTCACTCTATTTCTCCATTAGCTGTTCTTATTTCAGCCAAAATAACTTTGAGTCTATGTCACTTTGACTAATACGAATCTAGCGGTCACCAGTCAGCTCTTTACATTTCTAAGGCTGAGCATCCACATGGCATAGTAGCATTGGTCTCAGCAGGTCCCAAGTTTCGTGCTATAAAACTGTGATGGTTTTATTGACCAATTAACATAAGTTAATGATGATTGTTTTTATGAAAGTTGGCGGGTCACCCTCTGGACAGCAGGTTGAGCAATGTCATCTGAGTCTTAATCATAGATCATAAAATGTTAGAGCTGGAAGGGTCTCAGAAGTCATGTAGTCCAGCCTTCTCGTTTAACAGAGGAAGGAGCTAAGACCTGGAGAGGTTAAACTCTGGATTTAAAAGGCCAGCAGAATAGATTCATGGAAACACCACGAAGGGCAGGCATTTCTTCTAGGTGATTCAATAAAGAGGCTCTGATCTCTTTCCTACAACCATGGAATTTAGGCCTTCCAAATGCTAGGTGCAAGATGATGCTGGGATTGGATTTGTAAGGTCAATACATGAAGATATTTTAACAGCTAGATGACCTCTCAGATTTTGACGAACTCTGACATTCTAGGGCATTATTTGGTAAGGAACGCATGGCCCTGTACATACAATAATTTTATCTGTTTTCTTACATTCTTTTTCTCATAAAGGAGCTTCTTAACAGGGCTATGGGTTTAGCGCCGTCTTCAGGCGTGATCCTGGAGACCCGGGATCAAGTCCCACATCAGGCTCCTTGCATGGAGCCTGCTTCTCTCTCTGCCTATGTCCCTGCCTCTCTCTCTCTCTCTCTGTGTGTGTGTGTGTGTCTCTCTCTCATGAATAAATAAATAAAATATTTAAAAAAAAGAAAAGAAAAGAAAAACAGGGCTGTGCTACTCATCCCTGTTTATCCCATAGCCTTGCTTATAGTAAGTGCTCAGTAAAAGATCTGCTGAATGAGTGAATGGGTGAAAATGTCTTCAAAGTTTGGGACAGGGCAGCCCAGGTGGCTCAGTGGTTTAGCACCGCCTTCAGCCCAGGGTGTGATCCTGGAGACCCTGGATCAAGTCCCACGTCGGGCTCCCTGCATGGAGCCTGCTTCTCCCTCTGCCTGTGTCTGTTTCTCTCTCTCTCTCTCTCTCTATCTCTGTCTCTCTTGAATAAATAAATAAAATCTTTAATAAGTTTGGGACAAAGAACAGGGTCTTGACATAGAGGGCAGAGTGAATTTTAGAGCAGAATAGACTCTCACATGGTTGGCAACCCTTGAGGAAAGACCAGAAGCATATGGAGTGGGAGAGGAGGAATTAGTCTTGAATTGAAATAACGAGAGCTGCAGCCTACAATTTTTCTGAGAAAAAAAAAAAAGAGAGAGAGAAAAGGAAATATTTTCAAATCCCACTGAAGCTTTTTGGCTCAAGAAGAGAGTCTATTAAGCTAAAAAATGGAACATAAGGCCACCTTGACAGGGAAAATGTTTCAGGGATAGGGGTAAGGTGAGTGAAATAAGTGGTCCAAGGCCATGTTGCCAGCTTGAGGCAGCTCTGGCACTAGAATCCAAGACCTTTCCTGGTCTCAGCTGACCTCTGCATTCTGTGCAAATTCCTCCTCTGCTAGGGAGAACCAATTTGGGAACCACTTCTCAGAGAAAGCAAGAGAAATGTGGGGAATACATTTCCGTCTGGTTCACCTCAGCAGTCTCCATTTCTCCTCCTCCCTGCTCCAGGCTTAAAGCCCCGGATGTTCCAGCCATCACCACATGCCCGCCATCTGGAGACTGTTTTCACCTGGAAGCTCACTTGCATCTCAGCCAGAGGACCCTGGCTGCGGGCACTCCTCCTCTGCTTCCACGACCTCCTGTTCCTAAAGGGAATGATGGTGCTGATGGATTTCTTTTATCTTACTGGATCCAGCTCAAGGTTGTTGATCTGAGCAATCTTAATCATCCAAATGAGTTTGCAGCTGTTACTTCTCATCAGAAACACATACTCAGTGCGATGCATAAAGTGTTGGCTTCCACTCAGGGTGCTGAGAAGACTGGGGCCCTATCCCCAGGGCGACAATAGGAAATTAAATCTGCACCCCAGGCCCCTTTGTCAGCACTTGGGAAGGAGATGAGACACGTGTAGAGATGCTGAAGAGCCTCCTAACTTTGTTTATGGAGTGTTTCCACCTGAGAGCATTTCCCTTCCCCCCTCCTTTTCTCCCTTCCTTCCTCTTCCCTCTCTCCCCCACTTTCCCTCCCTCCCCTCTTCTTCCTTTCTCTTGTTCCCTCCTCCTTTCTTTCCTTCAACAATCATTAATTGAGCACCTACTAAGTACCAGGTATGAAGCCAGGTGTGGTGGGAGGGATGTTGTGGAGGAAAGAATACAAAAGTTGGTAGACCCTAGGCTCTCTTTGGGAAGAATTTACACAGGTCAACTACAGACAGGAAGCAAAGCTGCGTGCAGATGTAAAGATCCAAAGCTCCCATACAGAACCCACAAAGTGTCATAAGGTGGGTCCACGCAGACTGGTGTGGTTCCTTAGGAGAATGAATTCAGACACATTTGGGGATCATAGTAGCTTTGCTTTGGGGCATGGCATTTAAGCTAATCCTCCAAGTGGGTGTGCTAAAGGTGAGCAGAATTGAAGAGGATTTCTCCCTGCGTTCTCCACATCTGGAAATGGTCTTTTCCTTCTCTGATGTCCACAGGGCTTTATCTTCTCCGTCTGATGGTACCTGTGAAGCTCCAGAGTCAGCTCTGTGGGTGCCTTCTTCTCCTCAACAAGGCTGACCTGGCTGCCCCTCCCACTGGTGGCTTTCTGGGTTTGATTTCCCTGAGGATCCCAGGGAACTGGGGTCTCTGCTTCCAGAGGTTTAAAATGCAATCAGATGGCGATGTGGACTTCTATATTCAGGAAAGAGACAAGATAGTATATTTTTAAAACCGATTTTAAAATGTTAGCCATATATATCAACAGAGAGAAGCCCAATTTTAAAAGGTAGATAAAAATACCTCATGCACATAGAGTTTCCAGAGAACAGTGCCACTTGGGAGGATTTAGTGCCTTCCATCAGTTGGCCAATCTTGGAGAGCTTCATGGAGGAGGGTGAGCTTCAGTTTGGGAAGGAGGCTGGGGTGGGAGGTTGACTGGGCACATGGCACTCACCCTGCTAAGGCTCCTTGAGGCAGAGACTGTGTGACAGATGCTCCAGAGACCTCAGCAGCCAGTATGAAGCCCGGCACAGACACCATTGAGCTATGAACAAATAGTGTGGGAGACAATGGAGGATGCTAAAGGTGGGGGTGAGTGACAGGGGCTGAAAAGGTGGGCTGGGGCAGAGCGGGTCCTTGTGGACATCTTGCCAAGGGCTTTGAGGTGGACAGTGCTGCCAGTGGGAAGTCAGTCCTGGGCTGTGAGGAGTTCAATGCCCCATCAGGGCTTTGGGTGCAGATAATCCAAAGGATCAGCCCTAGGAGCCAGGAGACTAGAAGCAACTCTGATTGTAGCATCCCTAGGACCTTGGACAGGTCACCTCACCTCTCCCGCCTTTCTCACCACCCGATAATTTTCAGGGGCTTCTGTGTTCACCTCTTCCTCTCTTGTCTGGCAATGGAAAAAGGTAACTTTCATCTTGGTCATGAGGCCAGACCAGAGCTGAGTGGGCAGTTTGGAGGCTGGGCGGAGAGGCTGTGGCCATCATTGAAGGAGGAGAGGATGTGAACAAGGCACTGTTACTGGAACAAGTGAGAAGCAGGCGAGAAGCTACTGTTTGGCAACAATTTCTTTTTAGGAGTCAAGACAGAAATAAGGGGGAAAGAACAAAAGTAGCTATTTATTGGGAGTTTTAAAATGTTCCTACTGCTACATATACATTATCTACCTTATAAGATGGCTAGTGTTATTACCATACCATTTTTTAAAATTTATTTATTTATTTATTTATTTATTTATTTATTTATTTATTTATGATAGTCACATTGAGAGAGAGAGAGAGAGGCGGAGACATAGGCAGAGGGAGAAGCAGGCTCCATGCACCGGGAGCCCGACGTGGGATTCGATCCGGGGTCTCCAGGATCGTGCCCTGGGCCAAAGGCAGGCGCTAAACCGCTGCGCCACCCAGGGATCCCTACCATACCATTTTTTAGATGGGAAAGCTGAGGCTTAGAGAGGTGTACTGCCCATTCAAGGTTGACAGTGTTAATACATGGAAAGCTCGAATTTGAAGATTTGGTTTTTTAAATTTGCCAGAGCTTGTAGCTTTGCTTTATCCTGCCTCCCTTAAAGTGATGCACCCACGAGGTCTTCTCTGGGTGTTTAAATGGTGTCGTGCTGTGGTTCTTCATGAAGGGAAGGCTGGGAGGCATCTGTAGCCCTGAGTGGGGGGGGGGGTCAGACCCTGGATCGATGATCCTGTGCACATCAGGCCAGGAGAGCAGGGATGTGAAAAAGGAGAGCTGAGGATCTGCTCTCAGAAAAAGGTGGAACATAAGAGGAAACGGAGAATTTGTAAAGTGCTTTCCAGCTTTGGCCTTAATTGATTCTCATGACAGCCCTGGGAGTTAGGCATGGATTTTTTTTTTTTTCTTCAATCTCCATTTTACAGTGGAAGAACCTGAGCCCTGGAGAGGTGAAAATAATTGCCCAGGGTCAGATAGCTGGTACATGGTGGGAGAGTAAAACCTGGTTCTCTCTCCCTGGGCTCGGCTCCTTGTTGGGGTCAGACATGCTAGGGTCAGAGGCAGCAGAGCAGAGCAGGTGGAGGGTCCTGAGAGGTGAGGGGAGACAGGTCCAAGGCTCATCCTCAAAGCTCCAAGCAGGGCAGAGTCCTGGGGGCTAGACAGACGTTTGCCTGAGGGAGGCACAGACTAATGCCCAGGGCTAGAGGGCAGTGCCGGTGGCACTGAGCCCAGAAATGGAGGAGCCACCCCAAATCCAGAGGGTGAAGAGAATGTAGGGCAGGCACTGCAAGTGCTTGCCCATTGCCTGCCTTCAGGAGGCCCTAGACCAACACAGACTGTTACCGAATCATCAATGCTGATAGTCAGGGTGCCCCAGCCCTGGGCTGCCATGGGACGGACAAGAGCTTTGAGTTTGGGATTGCTCTGGATTTAAATCCCAGACCTGCCACTTTCTGGCTTCATGATTTTGTGTCTTAGTTGCCCTTTCTATAAAATAGAATAACAACAGCTTCTTCATAGTTGTAAAGCCTGAATGAGTGAATCCATATTCATGACATTAAATGAATTTCATTCATTTTATGAGTCTGCTATGTGTGGGTGCTGTGCTAGGTGTTGGGGATATTCCGTGACCCACACTGACGAGCAGTTTACAGTGTGTCCCAGGCCACCTGGGCCCCCACAAGCA
Organism: Canis aureus; assembly: GCF_053574225.1. Taxonomy (NCBI): domain Eukaryota; kingdom Metazoa; phylum Chordata; class Mammalia; order Carnivora; family Canidae; genus Canis; species Canis aureus. The sequence goes on along the minus strand of NC_135622.1, from coordinate 27,444,407 downwards.
CTACTTCCTTCCTTCAACCTCTAAGGGACACAGTTCTTCCTTAGAGTGTGTGCTCCATTCCAGCACCCAGAAAGGGGGAGGGAGTGGATGGCGGAAAGCAGAAACTCAATCTTGTTCTGAGCCCATAGCCATGCAGGAGCCAGAATTCAGGAAGGTGGACGTGAGGTGAGGATGAAGTGGAGGGTGGCACCCCGGTGGTCCTTATCAGGCTGGCTTTGCACCAAAGCTCAGAGAGCTTGACAACGATGATCTCAGTAGTGTTCCAAACTTCCTGGGGGAGACCAAGGGCAAAGCAGAAAGCACTGGAGTGTACTTGTGTTGACAGCTGAAGGATCCGAGTACCTGGCTCGGGATCACAGGCTGCAGGGATGGCTAGGCAGCACCCAGATTCTGAAGGCCCCTGCCCTGGGCCCCCAGGCCAAGTTTGCTGACCACAGAAACTCCAGAGAAGCTCCTTTTCCTGATCAACAGCCTGCACTGTGTGCTACATACTTTTCCATATAGGTAACCTTTTTCAATCTTTCCAGGCCTGGACACAGGGATTAATTATCATTCTCATTTTCTAGATTAGGAAACCGAGGCAAGAAGAGTGAAGTGGTTCTCTTAAGGCCACCCAGCTTCATCATAATAGTTGGTATGCAGGCACCCCCCCCACCCCCCACCACCACCATCTATGCTCAGTGACTGGAGACTTCATCTCCAGGCTGGCAAACAATGTGGACCAAGATGACCCCACATGACCTCTATCCTGCATCTGTTCACCTGCAGTAGGCAGCAGGGACAGAGGCGGGGACCAGAAGGACAAGGTGTCAGACCACAGGTTCCCCAACAATTCGGGGCGCTGAAGGTGCTGGCGGAGGAGAGCATGGTGTGTCTCTGCTCACCATCCGCTTTCTGCTCTGCCTCTTGACCAGACACCTGTCTCCTCCTTCTATTAGCACCTCTGGATTCATGTTCTTCTCTCGTTTCCCTTGGCGCCTCTCTGCATCCGGATTCATCCCTGGCTGTCTCTCTCACATTCCTCGCCTCTCCCTTTGCTCCCCGCCACCGCCTCCTTCGCCCCACCAGCCCGCCTCTCCCCTTCCGCACTCCTCCCTTTCTCAGGCTCCCTCCTTTCTTCTTTGTCTCCGCGATCTCCTTCCCTCCTTTGCCACCGGTTTCCTTCCCCGCGCGCTCCCCGGCCTCCCCCTCCCCGCCCGCGCCTCCATCTGCGCCCGCAGCCTCCCCGCGCCGCGCGCCCCGCCCTGCCCGCTCCCAGCCTCTCCCCCTTCCCGCTCCGCTCTCGCTCTCGGTGATTTATTACTTGCCCTGCTGCTTCTGACAAACTATTTGTAGGAAAATGAGATTTGGTCCGCGCTGGATGGCTCCTCTGGGAGGCGGGCGTGGGGGTCGGGTGTCGGAGCCCCCGTGCGGCCCCCCCACCGGAGCCCACGGCGCTTACGGAGCTCTTTAAGATAAATGAGCAAAATTAAGAGACTCACTGGGGGGAGAAAACACTGGATGGCAGCGAGCGACAGCGGATGGTACATGGCTTCCTCCCAGAAATTCATCCACGTGCGCCCCACTGGGGCCTCCCCCATCCGCGGCCCCCGCCGGGAACTCCGCCCCCGGGGAGAGGGACTGCCAGCCCCGGGGCGCCCGTCTTCCCGCCCCCGGGACGCGGCGCGGCGGAGGGCAGGGACCCTTCTAGCGAGGCACCTGCAACAGACTGGGGGTGGAGCGGCAGGTCCCTCGGGAGGTGGCCGGGAAGGGAGGGGACGGAAGAGGGTGAGTAGGTGGGCGTCCCCGGGCGGTGGCTCCGGCCCGCTGGGTGGGCGCGTGGGCGGGCAGGTGGGTGCGCGCGGATGGGGCGGCAGCCCCAGGCCCCTGGGAGCCCAGGCCGCTTCCGCCGCCTGCAGTCTCCTGAGCTCTTGGCACCTGGACGAGGCTCGCGCGGGGTCAGAGGCACCACTCAGGAGGGGACAGGAGGTAGGGGATGCTCGGGGCTGGGTTCGTCTGGGTAGCTGGCTGTAAGCGCCCTGAGGGCAGGCGGTGGGTCTGCGGCTTTGCCTGCAGTTCCTCGGGGTGGGCGCACCACCGCCTGCGCGCCCCGGAGCCTTTGTGCCGGCGCCCACGCGGCAACGTCTTGCAAGTTCCAGGCGCCTTTGTGCCGGCGCCCACGCGGCAACGTCTTGCAAGTTCCAGGCTCCGTTTACAGCTCCAGTGCGATAGGGATTGGAACCAGTTTTTCCGTCTATTTCCCTCCATTTTTTTTTTAATTTTTTATTTATTTATGATAGTCACACACACACACACACACACACACACACACACACACAGAGGCAGAGACATAGGCAGAGGGAGAAGCAGGCTCCATGCACCGGGAGCCCGACGTGGGATTCGATCCCGGGTCTCCAGGATCACGCCCTGGGCCAAAGGCAGGCGCCAAACCGCTGCACCACCCAGGGATCCCCTCCCTCCCTCTATTTTAAAAGCAATACGTTTATTTTTCTGTCAAACATTAAGAAAATAGAGATAGGCATACACGAGAAAATAAAGATCACCTGTTATTCTGTAGTTGGGTATTGGTCCTAATTTTCAATATATGTATAGTTAAAAAAAAAACAGCGTACACAGTTTTTCGACCTGTTTTTTTCCACTCAACGTTATATTGTGCATACTTTTTTATGGTAGTAAGTATTCTTCTAAGATTTTATTTTATTTTGAATATTTTATTTATTTATTTGAGAGAGAGCACCAACGGGAAGGGCAGAGGGAGCCTGATGCAATGCTGGTTCCCAGGACCCCAGGATCATAACTTGAGCCACCTAGGCATTCCTTGTTTTATTTTATTTTATTTTTAAAATATTTTATTTATTTATTCATGAGAGATACAGAGAAAGAGAGAGAGAGACAGAGAGAGGCAGAGAGAGGCAGAGACACAGGCAGAGGGAGAAGCAGGCTCCATGCAGGGAGCCCAAAAATGGAACTCGATCCGGGTCTCCGGGATCCCGCCCTGGGCCTAAGGAGGCGCTAAACCGCTGAGCCACCCAGACTGCCTTTTATTTTATTTTATTTTATTTTATTTTATTTTATTTTATCTTATTTTATTTAAGAGAGAGAGCATGAGTGGGTAGAGGGAGAAGGAGAGAGAGAATCTCAAGCAGGCTCCACACTGAGCTGGGATCCAGACCTCAGGGTTCCATCTTAGGACCTTGAGATCTCATGATCTGAGCCGAATTCCAGAGTAAGGCACTCAACTGAGTCACTCAGTTGCCTCTAAGATATAATTTTAAATGGATATTGTGTTTTATTGAATGTTTGCATGTTCTATATATGATTGTTTTTTAACAAGGCACCTATTTTTATTTTGATTACTTTGAAATTTTTGCTATTATGAAGATGTGCTAACCTTATATTATCCAAACCAGGCCTTTTTTTTTTTTTTTTAAATCATGATCAGTGATAAAAGCAGTGATTTAGTAATTTCTGTTCTTTCCTGGCTTATTAGGAATAAAATGTGATGTATTTTAAAAGTTGACAACTCCATGGGGCCTAGTCTGAGAGCCCGGCCTGGATCAGCCCTTCTAGAAACTTCATAGATTTTCAGACCCCTTGACTGTGCAAACCAAGGTGATCTGAGAATGTTCTGGAAGCAAGAGACATAGATATGGCTTCAGCTGCTATAAGAACCCAAATAGATATGGTATTTGGAGAAAAAGATTATTCAGCTTGAATATTTATAAGACATTTTCAAATAAAATGTGAGCCAAATTATAATAACTATAATACAGGCCAAGTTACCTCATACTAATTTCAAGGTGTACTAAAATGTAAAACTTGAAAATGGTAGAGCCATCCTAAGAGTCTACAATGAAAAGTGCCTACTAGCATATGAGTGGAGAAGGAAAAAGAGATTTGAGGTATAAAAATGTTAGAGAAAAAAAATCAGTATTTAGGGATCCCACACAGGTAATCCAAGTGACAGGACATTTTTGAGGTGGAGGTCCACCTCTCTCCCTTGAAAACCTAGGCTTTGCCCATCTGTGTGTCTGTCTGTCAGTTTGGAGAGTGTGGGTCTCAGGAAGGCTGCAAGATAATGTAAAGCAATTTGATTCCTTGTTGTTTGGGTTAATGTAGCTCTCAGCACTGTTACTGTAAATAAATGAAAATGTTCCTGTGTCATACGGAGAATCCTATAAAATGCAACCCTTCCAATCAATCTGTTTCTTGGGGCCTTTGAGGACACATTACATCACTTGTTATAAACTTCATGTCCTGAGCAGCTCTCTCTGAAGCAACAATGGAAGGAGAGAGGAGTCCATGAACTATTTTCAATATTCGGAAAATATTCGGATTACCTACTAGAAGGTATCTTGGCCTAATAAAATGTCAAGGGTTTTTCACTTTCTGTTAATTTATACCAGCTCGATTTGAGGATACTTATTATCTCAGAGATCGCTCCGATTGACATTTCCCCAGGTCTTCGATTCATAAATGAAAGGGAGAGCCAGTTGTTTAATAAACACAGTCTATTTTTCCTAATCACGTAGGAGTTCATGGCTGGATGCATAAGGGAGAGGGTCTTTGATGGAACAAGCTCGGGAAGCCATGTATAATGTCATCATAGTTCTCTACTGTCCAGCTGCCATTGAGGCAAACCCTGCCCAAATAAGAGGGCTCTCTTGATCCTGAACTGGACGCTATGGTGGGGATTTTCTGGGAAAGTCCATCCAAATCTCTTTCCCCCTCAGATCATGAGGAAGAGAGGTAGCGTATTGAGGGTGAGGTGGGCAGAAGGCATCCGTTGATGACTGGGGAAGAGGGCATATGACAAAAACAGGGATCCTAGCCAAAAAAAAAAAAAAAGATGATTCATAGCTGATTCAATCTGGAGGGCCCCCCGCCACTTCATTTTATTAGTAAGAAAAGATTCAGTGGGGGGCGTGGGGGGAGAGAAAAGAAATTAAAACACCATCATCCCTTTAATACGGTCCAAGATTTACTCTGCATAATCCAGCCATATTTTTGATAAGAAATTCATGGCTCCTCCGTCCCCAGTAACAGAACGGTGATCTTTATGGGGCTGGTGTGAGGAAGCTGGCGGGCACGGCCCCCGTCACATTAAACTGTCTCGGTGAAGAGGCAATTTGTTTGATATTAAGAGTTATAAAAATATCAGCACAGAGCGGTTATGTCGGGGATATTGCACAAGCCAATCTGAATTTTAATGTAGTGTGAGCAATAAGCACCGCATTCCCCATGCCCATGCCACACTCCCTCTCTGCAAATATTTGAAGAGAAAAAAAATAGAGGTTTTGAGTGTCTTTCTCTTTTCCACTTCTGCCTCATACAAACTCATTCCTCACTGGATATATAGGAGCTGGCAGGGGTTTCTGGGTGTCTGGAAGCCCACTGCATCCTTGGAATTATTAAAGAGAGAATTGGAAACGTGACCACATGGACCAGCTTCCTATCACCCCTATTTGTGCCCCTCATCACTCACACAAGCAGCCATCCTAGTGCTGCCCAGGACTCAGCCCCCTCTGCCAACCAGTGTCTCAGGATTTTTGTCTCAAGTGTCTTTAGTTTCTTAACCCAATGGAATGTCATTTCCCAAGCATCTATACCCCTCCAAATCCACCCTAAAATGCCCTTCTTATCTTCTTACCACACTCTGATCACATCCCATTCCTTTATCTCGCTTAGTGACCTATAGGTGCCTACTCTGACCTCTGCTCTCCATCTCTTCTATCAGTTTTCTCCTTGTTTCATCATTTCTCTTCCTTCACCTCCCAGTCACCTCTTCCCAGACTCTTTCCCCATAAATATCCATTCAACCTTACCGATAGATCTTCCTGAAATATGCTAACTAATTAATTTCACTTCCACAGGGTGTCTACTCTGTGTCAGGCATGGGGCTGGTAGCTGAAGGAGACACAAACATGAACCAGCCCAGGGGCCTCTGCCCTCCAGGGACTCATCATGGTTGGGAGGGTTGGGGGATGCAAGTGGCTGAGGGTGGGAGACAAGCACTCTGGGTGGTATGACATGAGATCCCTAAGAGAGGTCCAAACAAAGGCAGTGAGAGCCCAAGGCAGGGTGTGACACGGTGGTCTCAGGGGCAATCAGAAATGTATCACAGAGGGGTGGCTTCAAGATGCCAACTGATGGGTGACAACTGGAGGACTGGGAGGAGAAGTGTAGCTTGGTGGGAGGGATTCGTGGGGGAATTTTTAAGAAATAGTGAGTCTTCCAGTTTGGCTGAAGAGACTCAGAGAAGTTCAAGGATGAACCCAAGCTACTGAAGTGTAGAGTCTGATCTCATGCCTGGGTTGTCTGATTTCCCAGGTCAGGACACTTCTCATTACACTACAGCAGGAGCTTTCCAAGTATAGTCTGGGACCCCAGACTCCCTGAGGCCCTTGCAAGGGTTCTGTTGGATCATTTGTCTTTGCGTCTCTTATTCTATCATGAGTATACAGTGGGTTTTTTTTTTAATTTATTTATGATAGTCATACAGAGAGAGAGAGGCAGAGACATAGGCAGAGGGAGAAGCAGGCTCCATGCACCGGGAGCCTGATGTGGGATTCGATCCCGGGTCTCCAGGATCGCGCCCTGGGCCAAAGGCAGGCGCCAAACCGCTGCGCCACCCAGGGATCCCTACAGTGGGGTTTTCTATTGCACGTTTGGAAGCTCTGCATACCTCAAATGTGAGCCAACATTTTCCAAATAACCAACGCATGATGTTACAAATCATGCATGGGCAAAACATCCACTCAGAGTGAAAAGTAGATCCATTCATTTAAAGTAAGAGGGTATAAAAACTTTACTGATATAATTTCCATTTCACAACACAACTAAACTTTAAGAAACTACCATTTGTTGGGGCACCTGGCTGGCTTGGTCGGTGGAGTACACGACTCTTGATCTCAGGATTGTGAGTGTGAACCCCATGTTGTGTGTAGAGATTGTCTAAAAATAGAATCTTTAAAGAAAATAAGAAACTATCATTTGTTGAATTGTGAGGTAGTGTCAGAGAAGAATAACCACAATGATCTGAAAAGGTGATTAGTACACTCCTTCCCCTTCTAGCTACATATTCGATTAAGGCCAAAATTTGTCCTATAAACCTCAACCAAAACAACATATCACAACACTTTGAATGCAAAAGCAGGTATGGAATCCAGCTGTCTTCTATTAAGCCAGACATTAAGGAAATGTGCAAACATATATAATAATGACACTCAGCTCCCTATTTTAAAAAATATAGCTATTTTCCATAAAAATACATGACCAAATTAAAATGGGTGATTTTATTATTGTTACTTTAAAATGAATTAATAAATATGTGTTTTTAAAATGTCTCACTATTGATTTATAATATAAATATTGATACCTATAATCCACACAAATAAATGCTTTTGGGCTGGCTCAAAAATTTTTTAGAGTGTGAAAGCATCTTGAGATCAAAACTCTGAGAGCCTGGGACCAGAGTGTGTCTCTAAAAGCTTGTTAGTCATAAGTTTGGCTGAGAGTTTGGCTCAGAAAATAATGGGCCACTGCTTGCCTCTACCTCCCTCTGTCTCTGCTTCTCTGTCTCTCTTGTTCCCATATAGTTCCTACCCCCACCCCCACCTCCCCCCTTTACACCAGCTTATCCTTGAACCCATGCCCTCCATCTGGAAGCTTCCTCCCTCTCCCTGCTACCCAACTTCCCTTTCACAGCACCTTCAACCCGAGCACCTTACTCCCTCGCTTTCTGCAGATTCCTGATTCAAACCACTTACATTCCTCCTGATGGCCCCCCTTTCTCCATCTGCTCTTATCTTCCTCACCTCAAACTCCCTTTCTAATCTCCCATAATTCTTTCATGGACAAGCTCCCTGTTTTTTCTACCATTTATGAGGCCAGGCATGCTCCTCATCTTTGCTCACCAGCTTCTACTCAAAAAGATCCTCCTAGTCCACCCCGGTGTCAACCTACCTCATACAAAGGTGAAGGACGTTGTGGGTACATTGGAAGGAGCTTGGGTTTGGAGACAGGCATCTCTGGGTCAGAGCCCAGCTTTGCCACATATTAACTAACAAGACTGCTTCACCAGATCACTCCATTTCTCTGAACTGCAGATCCTTCTTATATAAAGTGAGGATCATACCACTAACCCTGTAGAGCTTTTATGGAAGTTAAATCAGAAAATGCATATATAGTAGAGAGTAAGTGCTCCTGAAAATTTACTATTATCAGAGAGAAACATATGGCAATCAATAAATATGAGTTTTTACAAACCAATTATTTGTCTTGATAATTGTAAGTTAAGGTAAATGACAACCTAGATCATTATTTCTCAGACTTCCGCGTACAGTAGAATCACTAGAGCAGCTTATTGAATATAAGGAGGCCCCTCAGAATTCCTATGTGTAGTTTATGGGTGGGCTTTGCACATACATATTTTTTAACTAACTTTGAAGCACACTAAACACTGGCCCATATATTTCCTGAATTTTCCTGAATCTTATACTGTCTCATTATTTTCTGAGATTTCCCAGTTCTCAAAAACCTGCCCAATTTGTACTTGATGATTTTTAATATCATACATTTTCATATGCATTATACGTATTGAATATATATATTGAATATTGCATACGTATACGTATTGAATATTGAACAGGCTTGCATTGTTTTGCCAAGATGTCACTAAGCTCCTCCTTACCCCCAACCCCCATCCTGTTTAGCAGAGCAAGGAATGCAGGGCAGTTTAGATAACTTGGGTATGATTTAATGTTGTAGAACCTTTATTTCTATACTTTTAAAGTGAGAACGACCATATTTCATAAGGATGTTGTGTGAATTATGCAGGCTAATGTGTGTGGGGGTCTTGTGTGACATGCCATCCAAATGATACTTTTAATTACTTGCTTTTGTGAAAAGCCCATTTGCCTATCTGAGAAAAAAAAATCTCATCTCCAAGGCTTCCCATATTTAGAGCTGACTCCCTACCACTCTGAGGACAGGGCTGGCTGAGGGTGGGCTGAGCAGATACCAATGACTAGCTTCCTGCCACATGCTCCCTCTGGCATCCAACCCTGACTGAACAGCCTCTGAACAAGCACTGTCTGTACTCAGCCTTCTCAAATGTATTCAATGCTTTGGAAGCCAATCGTCTTGTTTTTCTTTTCTCCCTAGTTCATTCTTTGGACTTGCTTGATGTACCTTGACCTGGAGGATTCCTTATGTAATCTGGATGCTCCTTCACCTTGCCTCCTGTGGGTACAATGAGGTCACAGTGATCTGTGTGCCTGGCTCCTGGTACTGGAGAGCTCGCTGCTGGGAACTTGAGGCCATGATCCCCCCTCCTCCCACCCCTCACCGCCCTCATGGCTCCTCCCATCCATCTCAGGCACTGCCTGGGTGTGACAATGCTCTCATGAATCTCTTTGCTTTTCTCATCGGTTGATGCTGATTGCCTGTTGGCTGTGTCCCTATCGGCACTTTGCTCAGGCTACATCTTGAAAGGTGGCCATCACTGCTCACTCAGGATGGCCATTTGCCAAATATCCACAAAATAGGAGAGGCAAAGCCTCTGATTCCTCTGTGACTCCTTTACAGAGCTGCTTGAACACCAAGATGTTATAGCTCTTTTAACTATGCACATACATGGTCTTTCCTCTACAGAAGAGCATCCAGGCCACTAAGATGACTGGACTGAGTGAGTCCCGTGTTGGCCTTGTTCTGTGCAGAGCCATATCCATGTGTTGCTTGGTCCTGGGTCCAGACTGATTCAAAATGGAGGTGCATTTTCCCCTCGGGATCTACATCCTGAAGTTTTTCACTGCAATTTGACCTCCTTGAAGACCCCATCAATGTCACCAGACATGCCTGTGTATGTCCAAATCCCAAACTGTTTTCTCAGGAAGCTTCATAACCCTGCATAAACCAGTCAACACAGACTTTGAGCAGTAAGGGTTGTCGGGAACCCAAACGCTCATCCCAAACATACAGTTATACCCAGAAAGCATTCTATGTGGCAAGATCCTCTACCGCATTCTTCATGTGAGGAGCACTTTTAGGTAGCACTTTTCAGGGTTGGAATCTGTAGTGGGGTGGGTGATAAGGAAAATGAGCTGGCCTCGCCTATGTGAAGAAATTATTGTTTCTTTCTTTTTTGTTATTTATCTGTTTCTTTGGTAGATAACATCATAAGGTAAACATGAAAGAAGGAAGGAAGCTTTGAAGCATTCTCTAGACAGAGGTGAAGAAAAAAGCTAGGGAGCATAGAAGCAGGAGAAGCCACCTTGCTGAGTGGGTGGGCCAGGACCATTTGTTCCCACAGGCAGGGTGTGAGGTCACCAATGATGCCCTGTCACAGTCCCTGAGTGTCATGCAGTAAAGGGCAGTGGTCCAGAATCAGGAGAAAGGGAGAGAAAGTACATGGTGTGAGGGTGAAGAGAAAGGAATAGTTTCCAGATTTTTTTTGAGGATGAAACAAATGAAGAATTAAGAAGAGCCTCCAGCCAGTCCTCAGAATTACTTTGTTAACCTTGGGAAGATAGAATGCAGATGACCCTTCCCCTCCAGAAGAAGTCAGTACAGAGTCATCCATTCATTCTCTCATCCCTTCATCACACACATGAATCCAATGCTCACTTGCCAGCACATCTGTATCAAGGAACTGGCAAGGGCTATCCCTTGCAGGTATCAGGGCCAGTGAAAAGCATGAAGGAAAGCCAGTTGCTTCCAGGGCAGAGTATGTACCTGGATCAGGAGTGGGCCATGAGATTGGAGAACCGGGGTCTGGGAGCCCACGCTGGAAAAAAAACAGGCAGGATACAAAGAAGGAGTAGATGCCAAGAAAGGAGAAAAATGAAGAGCAATGACTATGCGGTCCTAAGGCTAATTGCACCTCTAGCAATAAGCGGGAAGGTGGGAAGGGGCCCTGGTTTGGAAGGAAAAATAACAAGCTCTGCTCTAGACAAGTTTTGTGGCAGGGGTGGGAAGGTCAACCAAATAGAGATCTTCCAGACAATAAGAAATATGAGATAGGAGAGGGCCAAGGGGTCAGGGTTGGAGTTGTAGGTTGGGCAGCCACAGGATTATGGGAACAAAGCAGAGCTGGTGAGATCATTTCCTTTGTCTGCTTAAGAAATATTCGAGTGCCTCCCACGTGCCGGGCACGTAGCTGAGACCTGAGGATACTTGCTGTGATGAATCTGGCAGGGAAGGTGTCCTGAGTGGTTTGTGTGGAGGGGGAGAAAACTGTCAAGTTAGGAACTGGATCAGGAGAAGGAGTGCTCATCAGACTGGGCGGTCAGCCTGGGATGCAGGATGCCAGGAGAGGATTGGATAGCACGATCGATGGGTTAGGGCTTGAGTTGACGGGCATGGAACAGAAAATCCAGGCCGCAGTGGCCCAAATAAAGCAGGAGTTTGATAGTCTCTCACAAAACAAGGGATGTGGATGTGATAGCCCGGCACTGGTGTGGGAACTCTACCAAGTCACTGGAAACCCTGGCAACCTGCCCCTTCAGAGCCACATCTGCAACGGCTAGCATCATGCGAGTCAAGAGTCAACCACAGTCCTGCCTCCCAATCCTAAACCTTGCGTTTCTTCCTTCTCTGGTTTAAAGCTGTTTTTCGGGACACCTGGGTGGCTCAGCAGTTGAGCATCTGCCTCGGCCCAGGGCGGGATCCCAGAGTCGTGGGATCGAGTCCCACATCTGGCTCCTTGCATGGAGCCTTCTTCTCCCTCTGCCTGTGTCTCTGCCTCTCTTTCTCTCTGTCTGTCATGAATAAAGAAATAAATAAAAAAATTTTTAAGCTGTTTTTCAAAGTACATCCCATGGAGCCCTAAGCTACTGTGGAAATATCTCAGGGGCAGTATAGGGCAGGTCAAGGGATCTGGTCCTCAGCACTTGACCACATTTTTAACCAAGGCATTTATATTTATGTATATTATATATGATTATATATGTTTTTAACATCCCCTGAAAAAGAATGACTGTTTTCTGGAAAACAAGTTGCCCGAACAGCTCTTTTATAGCCATGAGCATGGGCTCATTTGCTGGGACCACTGCTGTCAGACATGTGCTCTACCCAGGCCCCTTGCTGGTGTGTGTGTGTGTGTGTGTGTGTGTGTGTGCATGTTTGCACGTGATAGCATGCATGCCGCACATATGTGATTGTGCACATGCACTCACCTGCCTGTCTCTCTGTGCCATGTACCTTTGCTCCCCTCAGTGACCTGAACCCAGCCCTCTCTAAAAGCTCGTCATCCTGTTACCCTAAAGCATCCCTTACCCATTCCAAATCTGGGGTCTTCTTTTAGATTCTTGGCCTGAAACACAGTATCTGTTGAAAGTTCATCTAGGACTTGTAGCTGCGGGGCATGTGGGCATGTGAGGTGGGGAGGGAAGAGAGGCTGAGGATGCCAAGACATGCTTGCTTCCAGGAAGGAGGGCTGGTGGGCATGGGTGGTGGGGGTGGCAGGCTGAGGGTGAGGGGATCGAGAGGATTCCACTTGTGAGACTGCAGTCCCAGCTGCTCATTAGTGTTGTCACTTGGGAGAGAGTGGGTAAAGGCCCTCGCCTTTGTTAAGAGTAATTTCTGTGCCTGACCTTGTTCCAGGGGCTGTCCTATAATCATTTGATCTTTATACTGACCCTGCAAGGCAGGAAATTTTATCTCATTTGCAGACAAGGAAATCTTGCTCTGTTTACATATTAAGTCGGCTGCGGAAGCCAAAGGAGGGGACATGTAAGGTAACTTACAAACCAGAAGGTGTTGTCCATGGGTTATTATCACTGGCTAGCTTCAATGCCGTGCCCAAGAAAACTTGCTTACCACTGAGGGGGGCACTTGACAGGATGAGCACTGGGTGTTATTCTGTATGTTGGCAAATTGAACACCAATAAAAAATAAATTTATTATTAAAAAAAAAAGAAAAAGAAAACTTGCTTACCTTCTTTCTGCCCCCAGTCTGCTGAGGAGAATGAGGGGTGGGAGAAGGCCCAGCACCATGTTTGCATTCTAAGGGAGTGATAAGATCCATAGGCTGCTAAGCACACCTCCAGACAAGCAGCACAGAAAAATAAGCAGACTTGGGTTTAAACCCCAGAGGCACTTTTGGACCTCTGGCTGGTTACTTAGTCTCTCCAAGCCTTAGTTTGTTCATCAGAACAATGGAGTCTATAATAGGACCCACCTCATGGGGTTGTTGTGGGGAGTAAGGAAGTGAATGCATGCAAAGAACTTTGCACTGTCTGTCATATAGAGTAGGCCTAGTAGCTATTAGCTTTGGGTATTCTGGTTTTCAAATAGGGAAACTGAAGCACATTTGCTCCCTAATCTCAATCTGAGAGAAAAATGCCTCAGCAGACTTTGAACTGAGATCCTCAGAGTTCTGACTGTTTCCCCCTGTGCCTCCCCTGCTCCCTGGGGCCACTTGTGTTTCTGCACATGATGTGTGGGAAGTACCACTGCGGGAAGGTATGAGAGTGAGCCTTTATGGCCAGAGGAAGGTTTGGAGTAGAGTTTCCTGTCTCAGGTCTCATTTCCTAGCCTGACAAGGTGGATGCAACTCCTCCTTCCTTAGTGCCCACCCCCCCAACCACCCGCCCCCACCAACCATCCTCCCTTGGTGAGGGCCCTGTTTCCACTCTTGGCTATGAGAATAGTAGCTAAGAAACTCTTTCCGTCTCGAATTTCAAATTTTAGTCATTTGTAATCGCCTTAGAGTTTATCCACAAGGATGAGGCTTCCTTTATTTTTCACAGCCCCAAGATAGGATCTCGTAAAGTCTTTTTATCTTTAACTTAGAAAAAAAAAATCCATGGAATTATTTTTGAGGCAGATAAGCGCAAATGAGTGGATATGAGAGAGAGAGAGAGAGAGAGAGAGAGATACGTTTCTTTGCTGCTCAATGTACCTGAAACAGTTAGGCACTGTGGGTTTGAGACCATCCCCTGGGGCGCTGGTGACTGATTCTAGTGTGAAGATCCCCCCATTACACCTTAGAGTAGTGAGCCTGCCCTGGATAGAGATGGACCAGGATAGATTACAAGAGGTATGGAGTGGGTAGGGTTGTGTCACTCAGGGGACACAGGTCTTCCAGCAGTGTGATCATGGTACTTTCCACAAAACTGAAATGTGGGTGTCTCTGGAACCTTCCTAAATGGAAGGATTTGAGTAAAAAAAAAAAAAAATCTCTACCATGTGACTTCAAAAGGCCCCAGGGAAATGTAACTCATTTACTGACATTAACCATTAACATTTAGACCCAGAAAAGTTTACAGGACCCATGGCATTGGATTCTGGGACGGCAAGGAGGTGGTGGGACAGAGGGAAGAGCCAGGCCAGAGTCTGACAGGCCAGGTTTGGAGGCTCAGGAGAGGAACACTGAACAGAGGGACAATTGGATGGGAAAACTGTGGGTGGGCTTTACTTTCTCCTTGGGCTCATCCATTGTTTTCAAGGCAGAGAGCCTGGAAACAGAGGTGCATTGGATTGTGGTAAAGATGAAAAGGGAGAGAAATTAGGTATTATATAAAGGGCAGTATGTTAGAGGGAAAAATCTAGAAGACATAATCTGAAGGAATTCATATTTGATGAAAAAACCAAGGGTTTCAGAAAATAGCACAAAGACAAACACATACTGGCTATGTTGAAGCCAAGAGAACAGGCATTAGCCAGAGCTCTTAGATGGACCAATTGGTGACAAGGTGTCTGCTTTCTTAGAGACGCCTTGACATCTGTTTCTGCTGAGGCTGAGGAGCCCCGAGGGGTGGGAAGAACCTTTCCGACATGCTTGAGGCTGGCTTTGAGCTCTGCCTCCCATCCTCATCATCTCATCCCCAGTGCACTTGACTCCCAGTACTAATGCCAGGGCTCCCAGGTGGAACCTCTCATCATTGAGGGGGGTGCATGCCCCACATGCAGAGTCTGAATTCAGAGAACAACCCAGTTATAGGCGTCCTGACTTGAATCTGAAAGGGTTCTCTTCTCTTCTCTTCTCTGGCCTTGAAATATCACCTTCTATATTTAAATAAACTGCAAAAGTAAAGCCACAATGACAGCAACAACTAAATAGTATAATCTCAGTGGCTTGAGTCTTACTAATGTGTGGGTTCAGGTGATGATACTTTATTAATAATGACCTTGCAACCTTCTGGCTTCCTCTTGTTCATGCAACCTCTTGTTCCTCAAACATTTCTGGACTACCCACAAGGTGGCTTTTACAGGCATTTTAGTCAGGCTAACTATGGTGCTGACTTGTTTTTGTTTTTGTCTTTTTTTTAAAACAGAGACATAGGCAGAGGGAAAAGCAGGCTCCCTGTGGGGAGGCTGATGTGGGACTCGATCCTAGGACACCAGGATTATGACCTGAGCCAAAGGCAGATGCTCAACCGCTGAGTCACCCAGGTGGTCCTGGTGCTGGCTTGTTACTTGGGGATTGTCACTTCTACTAGTGAGTAGGAGTACTTTGGTCTTCCCAGAAATGCACAACTGGGGCTTTGTCATCCAAAGCCATTGCTGACTGGCTTAATTCAACCTCTGATGCTCTTATGAAGTGACATCATTGTGTCCTCTCTGTCCAGTTGAAGGAGATCCCAAATCTGGGTTGCCTGTACCTCCAAAGGATCAGAATTTACTGGAGTGCTCCTCTCAATTTATAAACACACAGATATTTTTTCTCCTTGGACCCTCAGGAGAGCTAAGTCGAGACAAGTCCCCGAAGTAACACAAGTGCCATATACAATGCCACCGTAATTCACTAACCCTTGGTGCTACTGCTGAGTCTGGCTCCCTTGACTTTCTTCCTACAGTGAGTTATCTCATGAGGGTCCCGTCATTCTTTCTCACACATGGGCTTCCATGAGGAACCACCAAAGCTCACTAGACATGTTTGTTTATATACAAACTCTTAAAGACTCAGTTCAAAATTTTTCTGAGAAGTATTTCACTCTACTCAAGCAAGTATCCAGATAGATTCCTGGGAGACAGTTTTTTCTCAAGTCCATCTACCAGATTATACCTGAGCCTTTGTTTTGTCCCAACTGAGACATCGTGTTATTCCAATTAGCAGCATCAAAACTGGGCAGAAAGCCCAGGGCCAGAGCCTTCCTGAGGATCAAGTCTTCTGAGAATGAGCTACCAAGGAGAATTATTCAAACTTATGTCGATGCCACTGTGAGGTGCAGGACCATCTTCCCACTCCACAGCTCAGCAAACCACAGTTCTGGGACAGCACATGCTCCTCAATCTCCACACCACATTACCCTAACCCATCACTCAGAATCTCCAGCCTTCCTAGAAACTCTCTCCTCTTGCTTTTGCACAGGGGAATATCAGGGTCCTGGAAGGCAGGCAGGCAGATTTACTTTAATTAACCTGGATTGTAATGCAAGAAAGCTGTAATCATGTACCAGAGTGGGTGTTCCAGAGAAAAGGCAAGGGTCTTTTCTCAGATTCCTGAAGTCTTACAAAGTGCTTTGTTCCTTGTTCGCTTATTACCTGTGGGTCAGGTCTATGTCCTTCATCAGACCCTTGTCATCACACCCCTAATGCTCCTGTTCGGTCTTTCTTTCTTTCTTTCTTTCTTTCTTTCTTTCTTTCTTTCTTTCTTTCTTTCCTTCTTTCTTTTTCTCTCTTTCTCTCTTTCTTTCCCTCTATACCTTACACCATCCCTCCCTTTCCTTCTGTCCCTTCCCTCTTGCTTTCCTTATTAATTAAATACTTACTATATGCCTCACACTCTGCTGGGTTCCGGAGGGATGAGAGATGGGTAAGACATTGTCCTTGCCCTTGAAGGGCAAGCACATCATACAGTGGGGAAGGCAGATGTGTATACAATTAACTATAATAAAATATGGTGAGCAATATAATGGAGATCTGCCCAAAGTGCCATGGGAGCACAGAGGAGGGAGCGAAGGAGCCGCCTTAGAGGTCATCAGGAAAAGCTTCCCTGAGAAGGTGATTTCTGAGTTACCTTTTGGAGAGTGAATAGGAATTTTCCAGATGAACAAGGATGGGAAGGGCATATTCCAGGCAGGGAATAATGGGAGTCCGGTATAGTCAGACTGAAATTGTGGGTTGGTTGTGAGGGATGCAGGAGGATTTTGAAAGGTAACTTATGATCAGGATGCAATGGTATCTGAGTGTTGAACTCAGGAGCTGGCATTTTATTCCATATGTGATGAAGAACCATACACAGAATATTTCTTTGGATTTTTTTCTCATAAAGCTAACAAAGTGAGGCTCAAGGTAGGCAGGGAAAATGTCTATGGAATAGTGCTTAATCTAATCAGCTGATCAAGTCCTTGTTGATGGCCAGTGTGTGCCAGGGTCAGTCTTAGATGCTGAGAGATTGCAGAAGCATGGCAATTCATGCTTTACAGGAGGTCAGAGTGATTCACACTCAGAAAACTTGGAGAGTAGGAAGAGGGAGTACAGCACTAGATCATGTAGTTGAGTGGCTGTGAGTCAAAGATGAGAGAGAGCAGAGAAAGTCGGCAGGCTTCCTGCAGGAGGTGGGCCTGAAGGATTAGTGAGAGACCATTCTTTGTAGGGAAGTCACATGAGCAAATATTTGCACTGAGCATGTGGGAACAGTGATGATTCTGGTCTTGGACAGAGGCTGGGATGCAGGGAAAGAAGATGGATACTGGGGTGGAGCCAGATGAA
Organism: Canis aureus; assembly: GCF_053574225.1. Taxonomy (NCBI): domain Eukaryota; kingdom Metazoa; phylum Chordata; class Mammalia; order Carnivora; family Canidae; genus Canis; species Canis aureus. The sequence goes on along the minus strand of NC_135622.1, from coordinate 27,426,749 downwards.
GGAGGGTCTTGAAGTCAGGGGGAATAATATAGGACTTCTGAGTGTGGGGGGAGGTGGCATGGAGGAAGAACCTTGAAGCCCTTCTAGGAGGGATCTTCCTGAGTAACCCCTAGTGTGGATTTCTCTTATAATATCCAATATCCTCACACATGACCATCGGTCTTTGTTGGAACACAGGTAGGAACAGGAGCAGATAATTTCATCTTCAGATGTCTCTGACCATGGAAAGTTCTACCACAGTCTAGCAGATTATTTCTTGCATCCACTGGTTCCAGAGCCACACTCTGTGTCCATCAGTATCTCTCTCCTGGCTATAATGTAGAGCTCTTTAGGTTTTCAAATTAAGCTTAAACTTTTAGCTTCTCTTCTCCCATTTTGGAAACTCTCAATTTCTTCAACTGTTCTTCCACAGGGCACTTTGCCTAGAGATTCCTGCCAGTTTTGACTGGTTCTTAATGGTATTCCCTCAGCCTTGATTCTCCTTTGAAGTGGGGTCTACTTAGTGTAGTGTGGTCCAGACACAAGTGGGTAGATGGTTATCAGCCCCTGTGAAATGACTTGGTGGAAATGGTGTTTCATGAAGATGAGTCAGGCCTCAATGTTCAGGATGGATAGGAATGGTTAGACTGGGGGCAGGTAAGACCTCACTCCTTGGCAGGAGTCCAGGCATAAGAGCTGGATCAGGGTGATGCTAGGTCAGTAGATGAGTAGAAAAGAGAGAATCCAGGGGACACCTGAAAGCTTTGATGAATGAAGGAAGAGATAATGATGACTCTTAAGTTTTCCAATCCAAGAGTCCTGGGAAGGGCAGCTGGCAATAGACAGTGATACTGAACAGGCCACAAGAACAGGGAACCTATGCCAAGGTGCCCTAGAAGTGGCTGCAAACGCGCCCAGAGCCCAAGAGAGTGGTTAGATTAGAGAGATTGACTTGGAGCCTTGAAAGGCAGGAACTTTTGTAGGGAGTGAAAATACACAGAGAAGGAATGAGCCATCAAGAAAGACATCCATAGAAAGTCTACAGTGTGCAGAATGGAGAAACAAAAGGCACCCATGAGGGAGACAAAGCAATGAGCTGTCAGAAGTAGAGCAGTGTTGAGGATGACAAAGGAATAGAGGGTTTCCAGAGAGAGTGGTCAGTGATATCAAATGCTTGGGAGAACAAAGAAAACGAGGCCACCCAGTTTCCCCAGGAGGAGAAGGGGGATCAGCTTCAGTAGGATGGTGGGAGCCAACACAATACTGGAGGAGATTCAGAAGGGACCGTGTGTCTGGTTAATCTCCCCAAAGTCCACCCTGGAAGGGCTGAATTTCCCCCAGTCCCCTCAGCTCACTACTGGCCCCACTATCTACCTTCTTACCTTCTCACCCCATTCCTGGTGGCCAAATCAGCCAGCCAGAGTTAGTGGTCTCTTCAGGTGGCATGGCTGGGTCATTTCCCCAGGGCAGGAAGCCAGGTAGTCTCACTGTTGGGTACTGTCCCTCAGAGGGGCTAGGCCACCTCAGACTGCCCAGCCCTCCTGGGAGAACAGCAAGAGCTGACACAAACACTGGTGCAAGGGAAAGGCTAAAGTACTGCTCTGGCAATGGCAGCCTCGGAGGCCCCGGGGACACAGCTGAACTGCCCCCATATTTTCCTTGACATCTCAATGCTGTGGTTTCAAGAGGGCAGAGGGTGAGTTCAGAGAAATTCTATATCTATCTCTTACTGGTCAGCCCTTTCCCTACCAGGACTCTCCAATTTGGCCCTGCCCTCTCCCAGCTCTGCATCCTCCTGCAGCCCCCACACCCTACACCTGGTGCCTCCCATGAATGCCCTACTCCTATTCCTCTCACCACTGAGAAGCCGTATCTCCCTTGTCTGTCAGCTTCTTAATACCCAGGAGCTCACCCCCGGCTCCACCAGGGGCAAATGTATCCACTGAAGATAAGGTGCTCTTTTCAACTTTCTCAGCAGAGACCCCAGAAGTCTAGCAACGAGGGAGACAGGTTATGCCAACCCTGCTTCTCCCAAGATGCACTGAGAGCCTGGGAACCAGGAGGGAGGGAGGAGGCTCAGCTGAGGAGCTCAGGATTTAATTCTATGCATCATTAAGTAGTCCTCTGAAAGTAGTGTCCCCCTATACATCATCCATGCTTAGTAAACAGCACGCTGACATTACATTAGCGGCTGGAAATGAATTTTCTCTTTTATAGGGAAATTGAGAATCCGCCAAGAAGAAAGAAAGAAAGAAGAAAAAAAAAACCTCAAAACCAATTATCTAGGCATTTATGAGTTCCACCCTGGTCCCTCTCTCTCTCCTCTCTCACTCAGATGCAAAGAAGCATTTAATATTTAATATATTAAGAAAAGAAAGAAACTTTGATAGATTGTGTGGAATCTGGCATTAATTCCCTCTGCCCCTCCTTACTTCCTCATTCTCCCCTCCCGAAAACCCGAGCTTGGTTCTAGCTGACATTTAAATAGATTAAGGTGTTCAGATTTTCTTAATAGTGTTGACATTTTGGAAATATTTCTGGCTTTCCCCCCCTCCTCGAAATAATAATAATAAATAAATATTGGAATGGATCTTCCCCTCCACTCGACAGGCAGGCTGTGGCTCTGTCCTGTTCTCCAGCACAGACACAATTTACATTTTCCATTCCTATTTATAAGATTAAGGACAGAAAGAAGTCAAAGTCTTCCTCAGAAGACAAGGAGCCAAGTGTGGGAGTAGGGGATGACTGGTCAGGGAGGAATTTTGCTGATCATTAAGTTACTTCCTGGGGTCTCCAACCCCTTCCCCTCTTCCTGGAACTTGGGGAGACTGTCTGCCTCTCTCCTGGTTCCTTTTTTTCTACCCCTGGCTCGATGGTCCTTCCTTTGTGTGGTCTCACTGTCCTTCCTTTAGGTAATGTGTGGTTTGCTTTATCTGCAGACTTGTCCTCGCTTGCCAGACAGATGCACCTAAGAATTCTCTCCCATTTGGAAACATGGCCCTGTGGTCTAATGGTGAACACAGAGAGAAGGGACTGGATTTGGCTTTATTTGTCTACTCTTCCTTTGAATTATTTGGGTAGCCTCTCTTGCACTCTGATGCCTTGTGTTCCCATGTCTAGACACCAAGGTCCAGGAGTGTGGGTCTATGTCTACTTTACCTCTGTATCCCAGCTCCTAGCACAAAGCTTGTACATAGTAGCAAATGTTTATTTAGTGGAAGGCAGGTGGAAAGGAAAGGAAGGCAAAGTAGAGGGAAGGAAGAGTAAAAGTAAAAAAGAAAGATCACCAGCAGTTGGAAGTCTTCACTAGTTGACATTCTCAAAGCCTCAATGTTCTATGTGGTCTCCAAACAAACTCAATCAGGAGACATATGGAGTTGGATAATGCCTACTCATCTCTGTGATAACTTTTGCTCACAAATTTCCCGTGATCTAATGGCAGTCCTTCTTTGCCCTCAAAGTAGGTAGAAATACTTGTGGACAACCCAATGTTTCTTAGAGATGTCTTTATGAGTAGCAACTAGAAGAAAATCAAATTGATGGCCCTGGAGACTAACCTCTTCTCTAACACCTAGTACAGTTTACTTTATCTCTCAAGACTCCATTTTTTCATATAGAAAATGGAGTGATAATCCTGATCTGAGGGCACTATTATGACTATTACAAGGATAACACAGGTTCACAGACTAAAAGAGTGTCAGCATACAGTGAGTGGTCAACAGGTTGTAACTTCTTGGTTGGTGTTGCTGTTGCTAGGCATTTTATCCAGCAGCTAAAAAGTAAGAGCTTTCACTGATCAGGCTGAACTAGCCAAGATCTGAGACTATCCCAAAAAGGGAGAAAGAAGATATTAATAGAAACTGTTGTGAGTTTTGGTCTCTTCCTCAAGTTCTGATTTTACATTTGAATGCAAATATTTGATATATAGATAAAATAAAGCAACTCGAATAGATTTTTAGGAATTTCCAGTAGTATCTGCTAGAAGAATTTTAAATGAGTTTTGATCACTGCAATAGAATTAATATGGGATTGATGCAGACAGAGCCTAGAGTGATGAGAGGCACGATTAATTCCTCCAAGGTTCACACTTCCCTGTGGATGACTTTTCCACCCTCCTCATTCACCTCCCTGCATTTCTGCACCTCTTCCTGGCTGTGTCACCTGCCTGTTTCCTCCATGTTGCACTGACAGGTTTTCCAGGGATACAGACCAAAGAAGAAAATTTCCTCTTAAATGTCCTACTTCCACAAAGATAGCTTTTATTTAATCTTCCAAAGATATCCCAATACAAACTTTATGGAGCCATTTCTCCCCTGGGCTGTGTATACCCTGCTAGGTATCTTATGTGCATCAGACTTGCTTGGCTTAGCAGGGGCCTCAGCAAGACTTCAGGGCTTGGTTTCAATTGCTTTTTTACATCTTAGTCATAATCAGCCTAGAGTCTACTCTGTATTTTTGCCCTTTCTTCTGATTTTGAGTTCCCTACTCTACCAATCTATTAATACTTGAGTTTTGCAGTGGTTCACTTTAGATTAACTACTTTTAATAGTCTGCATCTCAATGTCTGTTTCAAAAGAAGTATGTGTCTAGCACATGTGATCTGCCAGCTGCTGTAATAGGTGCAGGATTAACAGATGAATAAAACACATTTCCCTTTATCAAACTTACAGCCTTGAAGGACCCAGAGGGCTTCAAGCTTGCAAATCAGCAAACAGTGTCCATAATCAAAGTGCATTCAGGAAATTGAATCAGCTTTGATTGGGGAGCAGAGATCAGGGCAAGCCAAGGCATAGGAAGGTCGAGAAAGAAGAGGTGATTCTCCAAGCTGATCGATGGCAGGAAGGTTGTGCTGAATTTGTATACTCATAGTACTCTTCCCTTTTAATGAACAGAGGTTCAATTAGGCTTATGTTAAAATTGAGGATCCTAGGGTGCCTGGGTGGTTCAGTCACTTAAGTGTCTGCCGTTGGCTCAGGTCATGATCCCAGGGTCCTAGAATCAAGTTCTTCATTGGGCTCCTTGCTCAGTAAAGAAACTTCTTCTCCCTCTGCCCCCATCTCCCTGCTCATGCTCTCTCTCACACACACATTCTCTCTCAAATAAATAAACAAACAAACAAACAAATAATAAATAAATAAATAAATAAATAAATAAATAAATAAATAAATAAATAAAATCTTTTTAAAAATTAGAGGGTCCTAATTTTATCTGATTGAGTACATTCGGGAGATAAGACAAAGAAGGTTCTGGTTGCATATCTCGTCTTAGCTTCTGCTTCTTTCTCTAAATGACCCCCGAATCTCTATTACATACCTCCATCTTATTTGGACTTTGACTTGTCTACCTCATTCAGTATCCACCTGTCCAGCCACCCATCCCTCCATCAATCCTCCTCTATTCATTCCCTCATCAAGTTATTCTTATGCATCTGCAGGGCTCTAACTGCTATGCCAGGAGCTAGCCATATAGACTTCAAGAAGAGAAGCTTAGAGCTATTACTGGGTAGGAGTGTACCCAGAAGACTGCTCTCTCTGAATTATAATGATTACTTTTCCTGTTCTGGTTCCTCTACCAAACTTTTACTAACAACACAACTTAGACAGCATATGTAAGGTATAAAGACTGATATAATGAACAATAATATGAAGACTACACTACCTGAGAGACAGAACATTACCTGTAGAACCATTGGAGGCCCCAGGCTCCTTCCGCCCAGCGTAAGCAACCACTATCCCAAATCCTGGCCTCACTAGATCTTTTACTTTTCTTTATAGTTGGCCTCCAAATTATGTATTCCAAACAATAGATCATTCATTATTTTATATTTTTAAATTTTACATAAATTCTTGTGCAGTTTAGCTTCTTCTCATTTTGTTCAAGAATATGTGAGACTACTCCTGTGTGTTAATGTTTGCATCTATACTTTCTTCCCATGGCTATATGCTATTCTAGTATAGGACTATACCACATTATTTATCCATTTTCCTGTTAGCAAACATTTGCTTTACTGATTTGTTTCCAGTATATTTTTCTATAGTAGCTATTCTACTATGGAGATTCTTTTCAATGTCTCTTGCTGCACAGGCTAACATCTTTTTAGGTTTTTTTGTGGTACATCTTAGGGGTATAAATTCAGTGTCACAGCATATGCAGATCTTCTAACGTAATAGTGATGCTGAATAGTTTTCCATGTGGCTGTGTCAATTTTCACTCCCATCAGCAATAAGAGTTGTCATCTCCATTTCTTCACCAACACTTGGTATTATCAGATTTTTAAATGGTGGGGTATGAAATTGTTTCTCATTGTGGTTTTAATTTTAATATTCCTGATTACCAGTGACGTGGAGTGAATTTTGTATGTTTATCGGCAGCTTGTATTTTCCTTTCTGAAATGAGTACTCATGATTTCTTTGGACTATTTCTGCTAAATTGTCTTTTTCTCACATTGTTGATTATGTGTTGCAAATATTTTCTCCCAGTTTGTGGCTTGTCTTTTTCATCTCCTTTATAGTGTATTCTGATGAACCCTGTTCTTAATTTCAACACATTCAAAATTAACAATCTTTTCTTTATGAGCTTTCTTTTTTATGTTGTATTTTAAAATAAAAGTATTTCTTATCCTGAGGTCATGAAGATATTCCCCTCACATTTACTTCTAAAGTTTTACAATTTACTCTTCACATTTAAATTATTAAGCCACTTTCAATTGATTTTGTGTATGCTGTGAAGTAGAATTCCAATTTAGTTTTTCTTTATGGTTGACCAACTGTCCCAGCAAGATTTGTTGAATAGTCTATTATTTCCTTGTTGATCTGTAATGTTGGTTGTGTTCTATATTAAGTGGTGTCCATGTACATGTGGATCTGCCTCTGGGTTCCATAGTCTGTTCCATGGGATTATTTGTTCTTTTCAGCCTTGCTGATGGACTAGAGGATTCAGTGAAGTTCTTATGTCAAAAAACGGAGAAGGAGCCCCAAATAATTCATTTAGTTCATTTAGTTTTCTTTATAGGACTGGTACAATAAAAATAATACGGGAGTTGAAAAGAAGGGTTAAAATCCTTCCTCTGACACTTATCTGACTTTGAGCACATTCTTAATCTTTTTCTGTCCTCAGTTTCTTCATCTATTAAATGGAAACAGTCATTTCAACGCAGAAGCTACATTGAGGATTAGATTACATTTTGTATTTAAAAGGATGGGGAAGTGCCTGGCATTTAGAATGGGCTCAGGGGATATATTTTTTAGCACTCTCAGACTAAGGCCACATGAATGTTTTCTGATAGCTCCAGTTCAAAGAGAGTCAAGTCTTGGGATTACCCCCTAACAAAATGAGACATAGGCCCCCAAACGAATGATTAGTTTCAGTTCGCCAAACTGTCTTCCCTAAACCTACTGACTTAGTTACAAATTTATTTTAGAAGGCATGGGGCTGTGAAGTTTCTCTGCTAAAAATGACCGAGGATAACTGGCAAATGGAGATTTGTTATGTATCACTGAGTTCAGAATGGTAGATGAAGAATCTCACGCAGGGGAAGTCATTGTCAAATACTTAAACTCATGGCTCTCAAGTCTAACTTGAAGAAAAGTTTCCTTACCATTTCTTGGCACTACAGTAATAATACCAAAATTTAGCACTTTATAATTTATAAGTACTTTTATATCATATGGTCCATTTTAGTGGATTGGTTCATCTTATTCTCATAATATCATAAGGTGGTCTGGGTAGGAAGTTGGCTCTGAAAGTCTGAAACAGGCTCGAGTTCACAGAGCAAGTAAATGAGGTTGTCAGGATGTAAACCCACATTGGCCAACTCAAACTCTCATTACCACACAAATGGGAATCAAGATGTATGTGCTGGAACAGTTTCAAATATGTTGTCATATCATCCTCATATGTACATTTGTAGGTCAAATCGTACAGTTCAATTGGAGTTCAGAGAACATTGTCACTGACTGAGCTCAGACTTCTAGCAGAGTTGGAGTTGGGTATTCTTCCAAGCAACTGCCAAACTCTCTTACCTCATAAAAATTCAAGCAGCTTTAAGTATTATTTGTGCATGGATGGAAATATGTTCTGATGAGTTTCCCCTGATGCATTTGCTAGAAAGTTCCAGCTAGGACCAAGGTCCTCCAGGGATACATTGTTTTGGGGACAATGGTAAAGTTAGTTAGATACCTGCTTAGAGGCCAAGATGGTGCCAGGAGATCCAGGTCAGTTTTAGCAATCTCAAAGTTGTAGCCTGGACCTCTAGGCACTTGGTCTTAACCTGGCAGCATCTTGAGAGCAGTATTCTGGGAGCAAGGGGAGTTTGGCATTTGCCTGAAAGATATGCAAGTTCCTGAGGCTCTCCTTAGTTGCTGTTAATGAATCTTTAGTATCAACTTTAAGGAATTTTTGAATTTTTATAATTCTTCCTTTAAAAAAAGTATTCTCTGCTAGAAAAACTCAGTCGTTCATCTTCTGGACCTCCTTACCAACTCTAGATCTATCTTCCCTAGGTCACTCTTCACACACACAAATATTACTCTCCCTGCTTCCAGTCCCAAGCACACTAAGAACCTCTGTATCATCTCTAAGTTTTGATGTCTTCAGCCCCTTTCTCCAATATCTCCTATTATTATTCCCTTTTATTCCCTTTTAATTGAAATGCTTCTTCCTGACACTCTAGAAGATAATTCTATGGCTTGTCACACTCTTCTTGGTGTGATCTAGAACTCAGACCATGATCTCTCTTATTCTCTCTGTTATAGCCCAGACTCAAGGGGTTACATGCCTCTTCCTTGTAGATGACTTCCAAATCTTCATCACTTCAGTTCAACTATTTTTGGGAACTTTACCCTGCATCTCCAGATACCTATAAGAAGCCTTTGCTGTGATACCTTTGTGCTCTTTCTAAGCTTCCTTTTTCTCATAAATTATGACCCTTCCCATTTTTCTTTATCTAACAATGTGCTACCATTCTACAACAATCAAGAGTCATCTTTGATCTCTCCCTTCTTCTTCCTTCTTTCTTACTCAGTAATCAAATCTTATCCATTCCTCCCTTCATAACCTCTCTTCCCATCTTTACTGACAGGATTTTGATCTAGCCTTCCAGAATCATGTTCCAGTAGTGTCCTGACTTGATTTCTCATGGACAGTTTCATTGCTCTGTTGACTGATCACATCCCTTCTCCAGGTAAGAATGGATCTTCTTCCAGTTTCTTGGGGGTGGAGGGAGGAGGGAGTGGTTTCCAGACCTAGTAACAGGACTTGATTTTATCCAAAACATTTAACACTAGAGTTTCTCAGTTCTGTAGCTACTTTCACCACCAGACTTGCACATGTGTGTAATTCTGGGTTCAACACTCTGTAGGAATCTTCTCAGACTACCATTTCCATGGAGCCCCTTTTATCCCTTGGTTTCTGTGTGGCCTCTTCACTCTTTGGTTGCTCATTCTGCCATGCGTGGGCACTGTCCTAATTCATCTTGTACATCTTATACATTCTACCCATTCTCTGGCCATGCAAAATGCCTGCCCCAAGTCACCTCTAGGTTCTTTAACACAGTGGCACTCAACTAAGCTTAGTGAAGTTAATGAATGTATTATTATTTCTCAGAATACAAGAGAACATTGGAGTTGGGCTCCTTTGGACCTCTGTGAACTTAATCTGTTTCCCTTGATTCTTTTGATGTTGTCAGATAAATTGTCCCTTCATTTCTCATTGATTCCCTTTCTACAATTATGTGTTCAGTCTTCTCAGTCTCCTTAGCCTCTAACTCTTCCCAACAGCTCACTTCTCTGCTTCCCTTTTAGGCCACAGCCTTGGTTTATACCTTGCTAAACTTCATGGTGCACAGTGCAAAAGGTTGCAAGCAAAAAGTTGGAAGAAAGAGTCTAGAAGTCAGAAAACGTTATGCCTTTTTCAGACTTGGGAAAGCCATTTACCTTATCTGAACTTCTGTTGTCTTACATGTAAACTGGAAATAGTAACACCTCCTTCCCAGGATTGTTATGTGATGTAATGAAATAATGAACATGGAAAAAGCTAGCACACCATAAAGCACCAAGTGAGGGTTATTATAAGCTCCCTCTTCTGTACCTTCAGATCTTCCAGTAGTTCTGTCTCCAAGCCCAAGTTGCTCCTATACCTTCCCTATGGTGGCTCCTTCCATCTTACACTGTCTCCAACAACTTCAATCTTGAGCTTCTCATTCACTTTTTCCTCTCTGTTGAAACACACCCCTGTCCCCAACTCCTAGGCATGTAAACAACCTTTTACTTGGCCTTGTTGCCTGATCTACCTCCTGACAGCCACCGTCATCTTCCCTTTCCTTTTGTAACAGGGAAGTGACAGTGAGCTGTCACCCTGCTGGCTCACTGCCTGCTCTTCCATAACTCTTGGATTTCTTCCCACCTGCTCTCGCGGGCAGATCCTCACACTTGTCCATTTTCTCAGTCTTCATTCTCTTTAGCCCTTCTGCACAATGTCACATTTTGAGTCACTCTTTTGCTTCTTTAAACTTCCTCTTCTCTCAGTTTTCAGGGCACTTTGAACTTTTACTAGAATGCGCCTTTCTAAGCCTTTACCAACAAGGTGTTTCCTGTCTCCTTCTCTGACCCAGTATCACTCTTGTCTCCCTCTAAGTGGATTTTCTGCAGGTCTAGTCTTCTGGTTGCTCTATCTCCACCAAGGAGCCATAACTTCTCTTTACTCTACACTGGTTGAACCACACCTGAAGTATTGTGTTTACATCTAAGTTTCCCTTTCTATGAGAATTATCACAAGCTCAGGGATGTTCGGTAGAGGGTGACCAAGATGGTGAGGGAGCTAGAAACAGCTCATCTTATGGAACTCTTGAGAGAATACATATGGAGATATATATATATATATCCTACAGACAAGAAAATGCAGAGGAAACATAATCCTCATTGTCTTAATATATTTTAAAGGGCATGAAAAAAGAGCTTCCATCTACTGACTTAGATCCCTCTACAAAATAGAATTAGACAGAAATTACAGACCAGGCAGGTATGGAATTCCTAGCAAGAAATACCTTCTGGTCTTGTGAAAGCATTAAGAGCACTGGCTCTGCAGTAAGATGACATGGATTCAAATCTTAGTACTGCCTCTTCTTAGCTGTATGATCTTGAGCAAGATATTTTATTTTTCCGTGCCTTCTTTCACCATCTGTAAAATGAAAGTAGATAATGGTAGTCATTGTAATAAAGATTCATTATTCCCTTTGCTAGATATTGTATAGAGTTGTAGACACAATCACCCTTAATGATGACTCACAACATAGGAGAGGTAGATGCACACACAGGTCATTAAAATACAAAGTAGATCACTGAGATAGAGGAACCAAATATAAGGGGAAAGAGAAAGAGAAATGTAGCTGGAGGGATTGAGGATTGCTCGAGGAGGCAGAAGCAGTGCAAGTAAAGACCTGAGGATGAGAGGAGGAAGGGCATCTTTGAGAATTGGCAAATGCCCCCAACAAGTCCACCTTGGAAGCCTTCGCTGTGAAGCCAAACTACAGTGTTTGTCTTTTTCTAAACTTCTACAGCATATTCTTCATGCTGCCAATCATCTTTCTGTGTTAGGGGAGGGGATTTTTCAGCCTGCTCTGCAAATAAAGATATAACCCAATAGGATCTGAGCCCAAGAGCCAGCTATTTGGTCCAAGGAGCAGATGGTGGAGGCCCAGATTATGGCCCAAAGAACGGGTGCTCAAGAATCTGTATACTGACCAAGAAGTGACCCAGGGGAAGAGGAGGTCCAAAGAAGGCAGGGGTGGTCCTCCATTGGGGCAGCTGGAATGTATCTACACAGGTGTCCTTTCATGTTCATTGTCTAGGGCAGACCCATGTAGACAGTGGGGTCCCAGTGAATGAGTGAATGAATGAATAAATGGCATGAACGAACGTATGGCACAAAATAGTCTGTCATGTAGGTTATAGTATATTTTACATATAATTTAGATCAATATGATGTGCAGACATTTGAAGAACCTGCATTTGAAGAACCACTTGCTGCTTTCTGGTGAAGTGCTCAGCAATCCACACACATTGTTGAATGTCTAAGAAAATAATTTCTTTGCGTTCTGATGTTGTAAAATATTGTTTGGATTAAAAGGGCAGGAACAAATTGATGGATCTGAAATTTTTTTTCTTTTGGCTTGGAGATGACAGGGCAATCCATCAGACAACTTCCTTGGCTCCCTGTGACATTTCAAGCTCAAATGTTATAGCTTTCTTATTTTTTCTTTTCTCTTTTTTTTCACCCCCTGGCTCTCTATTGAACTGTGCCTTTAGGAAATGCATCCCGTAGATGTGGCTTTTTTGACACTTGTCATATGGCAGGCACTCAGTTGAGGCCTGTTGAATGGTGGCTGGGCAAACTGGGTCTAGCTTAACAGGTCATGCTAAAGTTGAGCTAACTTCTTAATTCACCTGTGATGCTGTCTCCAGCTGTGTCTTAGAACATCCAACAAGGAATTCTTGCAAAACAGAGTAGGCCCCTGGAAAATGGATAAAGAGGCAAGTATCTGTATAATGTGATTTCAGCAGTTAGACTGTGTGCAAAGAGAAAATATTACAAGTTAAAATGTTTGAGGTGCCTGGGAGGTTCTGTGGTTGAGCATCTGCCTTTGGCTCAGGTTGTGATCCTGGAGTCCTGGGATCAAGTCCCACATCAGGCTCCCCATGGGGAACCTGCTTCTCTCTCTGCCTGTATCTCCTCCTCTCTCTCTGTGTCTCTCATGAATAAATAAAATCTTAAAAAATAAAAAAGACCTTAGAATGCTTGCCCTCTTCACTTGTTTCTGCTATCATGCATAATGTGAACCTAGAAAGGTTGCTTATCCTCTCCCACCTGCAGCTTCTCTACCTTTGAGCCAGAGAAATGAAGTATCAGAATAAAATGAGTTAATGACTATGGATAAACTGTGAAAATACAAACCATGATTTGATGATACACACCCTCTGTATTAGTTATCGACTACTGTATACAGAAAATAAGCCCCATGCTTAGTGAATTCAGATATCAATTTTTTATTATCTCACTGTTTTTGCAAATCAAGAATCTTGGAGTGACATAGCTGGGAGGTTCAGACTCACAGTCTCTCAACACGTTGGCTGGGGCTGCATCATCTGAAGACTTTACTAGGGATGGAGTGTCTGTTTTTAAGATGGTTCATTCACATGGCTATTGGCATCAGTTTCTTGCTGGCTGTTGGCAGGAGGCTGCAATTCTTCACCACATGGGTCTCTCCATGGGACCACTTGAGTGTCCTTAGACCTTGGCAGCCAGCTCTCTGCAGTGAGTGATCCAAGGCAGCATTGCAATATGCTTTATGCCTAGGCTCAACGGATACAAATTGTGATTTCCTCAACATCCTCTGGATTACATGGGTCAGCACTAGTAAGTCTGGGAGGGGGACAACACAAAGGCCGGAATTCCAAGAGACTATCTTTAAGGCTGACATCCACACAGTCCGTCAGGTTAAATGGTTCCTCTGGGAAATGAGGAATATAGCTGATTATCTCCAAGGTCTCTGCTCTGCAACCACATTGCTGCTTGCTCCAAATAGCTCTTTGGCAAGCCTACTAGGCAGCTCCTCCCTTCTCCCATCTAGCTTAAAATTCGTGCTATCCTTGTCAACCCCTGTTCCATACTAACACTTCAGTTTCAGTCTCTTTGGGGCATATGAAAATCACCATGTGTTGCATCTGAGGGACATTTCTGGAGCTCTTCATGCTGGGTTGCATGGATTTGCCACTTACAGGTGCCAACCACTGCAGTCGTTTAGTGTCACCACATCCTCATTTGTGCGAGATGGAGCCCCTGCCCTGAGAGCCAGTGAGGAAGTGAATGATGTTGGTAGTGAGGGGGAGGAGGAGGGCCACGGTCTCCAGCTCTGACAGTTGGCCTCACATTTTTGTATTTTGCAAAACGTGTCTGTTTCTGGGCTCTCGCTTTGAGTCTGTTGACTCTTAGGGAAACAGAGCTAGCATAGTTTCTGCCACTTTGCGGATTGAACAACTAAGGTTCAGGAAGTCGTAACAGAGCATTTGCTAGAAGAAGGGACATAGGAGGATAAAATATTGGGTGGTTCAAATGTGGAATTTGGCTTGAAATGTCTTGGTGTCTGGCGCATATTAAGCGAGGTTAATGTACTTCTTTGACTAGAGCTTCCAAGACAATTAATTGGTCACAGAACAAGATCTAATATATGGATTATTATGCTTTATCTTCAGATTTCTCCACTCCTTCCAGCTCTTGAGCTGTTTTCTATCTTCTTGGTCCCAGATGCCCTGGGACCATCATGGCCCTCAGGACTTCAAGGTCTTGAGACTTCAAGACCATCCTCATCAGCCTTGTGGATGCCAATGGCCTGGCTGTGCCCAGCTTCAAGGCCCCACGAGCTGACTGGGAACTGCTTCTAGTGGGGAGAATTCTGACTGAGGGTTCCATGAGCCCCTGGGAAAAGAGAGGGAGGAGCGCCAACAGTGTGGGCTGCACCATCCTTCAGCAGAAGCACTGGGAAGCATAGTCTGCCCATCCAAACAGACCTCCATATTCTATTTCCAGAACATCCCGGAGCCTAGATTTGCCTTAATGGCTGGCTCCTTAGCCCTAAAGTAAGAATTATGGGTGAAGGCACCTTCGGACTAACTCCCACCGCCCCGGTGTTGGCTGGGTCCTTTGTTGGAGCCCACAGGCCGTCCCCACCCTGCCAGCTCCAGCTCGTACCACGGATCCAAGTGAACTCTCCTCCCCACTCCAAGTCCCTTAGAAGATAGCCAAGAGTGAGGTTCCCTGAGGCCGGCACACCCCACATTGCCCGAGCCCTGGGAGCAGCTGCTTCTCCCACCTTATCTTCCCTCTGCCTCCATGGAAACCTGAGAAAGACGGAAAGGGGGAAGTGGCCCAGTTTCCCAACACAAATAACCCCACAGAGCTTTCTCAGCAGTGACCCTTAGCCTGTTGTGTCAGCCTCAGGCTGCAGGAGGAAGGAAATAGACCTTCTATTGAGTATTTTTC
This sequence comes from Canis aureus, assembly GCF_053574225.1. NCBI lineage: Eukaryota > Metazoa > Chordata > Mammalia > Carnivora > Canidae > Canis > Canis aureus. The sequence continues at coordinate 27,411,737 of NC_135622.1, read as the reverse complement.
TTCCCCTGTCAAGAAGATCAGAGGAGCTGAGACGAGAAAAGAAAAGGAGTCAAAAGCACCTTGTTGCCTCCTCCTGCAGGATTTGTGTTGCTTTTCCCCTCCTCTCTTGAGCTCTAAGTAAACAGACTCCCCAGCCGGGGAAGGCCCCAGGCCCAACTCAGGCAGGCCATAAATAAGAGCCCTTCAGCCTTTGGCTCTCGGTGAGCAGAGAGGGCACTTGTGAGCGGAACATTTGATAGCGGGGGAGCAGCGGGGGGAGGGCGCTCGTGTTAATTGAATCCCAATTTCCTTCTCCCAGGCCTGCTCTTATCTTTTTAATTATACAAGGCCTTTAATCTTCCTGAGGACTTGTCTCTGTCATTAATGCGTGATCCCTATTAGAGATAGGGGTCTGCTGGGGTAATGGGAGCCGCCAGCGGAGGCCTTTGGAAACTTTTTTGCTTTTGAAAACACTTAAGAGTTATCCAGGGCAAATCCAGGTTGAGGCCGGGAGACCCTCTGGGATCCTCTCAGCCCTCAGATGGTGTTCTTTGGGCTGTCTGTACTTGGGGGGGGGGTGGACCCTGAGATGAGCGACAGGAGCCTCTGCCAGCCAGCACCTGTTGTCGCAGCCCTAGGAGCTGAGGGGCAGATGAGCTGCTTGCATAATCACCACGCCAGGTAATTTTCACTCAGGTAAAATCAGTTCAGCTATGCTCACAGGATGCTGGGCACCAGCATAGGAGCCCAGAAGGAACGGGATATTCTGTATCACCTAAATGTTGGTGGATAGCTTCAGCGCTTGTGAATAGAGATATGTTCTCACGGACTTTCTCCTTAACATCACAGAGACGAGTTACCTCCAGGTGACAGTGGCGTGGGACACTCCAGGGTTAAGGTTTCTCTTCAACCTCTGCCCTCCCAGTTGCCCTGTCAAATGGCTAATGAGTTGTAAACCAATACTTAGGGGTGCAAAGGACATGTCCTATGTGAAGGGAGCTGGCTCATTTTAAACATTCAACAAAGGTTTGCTAAATAACTTTTTAAACAAGGGCTCTGAAAGCCATTCAACTTAAAATGTGAATCCACAGAGTATTAATCTAGCAATTAAAGTTCCTCCTTTATGGATTTAAATCTTACTGAAATTCATTTCTCTGAGCTGCATAGCCTTCAGGGTTCTGCAGCAGGCAGTCTGATATGTCACCTGCCACAGCAGCCCGACTGTCCAGGAAAGGGGATTGAGGCCAAGTCCCCACAGGGAGCCTAGTGCTCAACTGGGAAACAAGGTATATTTTGTTAGTTTTAAGCATATTGCAAGTATTTATAAACGTATATATGTATAGTTATAAGGCAATATATAGTATATATTTATACACTATGTATTGTGTATATATGCACACCTAACACAACTACCCACATATACATACATGTATATATGATTCTGTATATTTATATTATATGTGTGTTCATATACGTGTGTGTATGTATATATATATATAGAGAGAGAGAGAGAGAGAGAGAGAGGGAGAGAGAGAGAGGGAGAGAGAGAGTTACCTTCTGAGAAGTCACTTGTGATTTTAATTCTATCTGTATATCTATCTATCTATCTATCTATCTATCTATCTATCTACCTACCTATCCGCCTACCTACCTACCTATTTACTTATCCACACAGATGACTTTTCTGAAGAGAGAAGTCCGCACAAAGAGCATCATCAGCCAACTACAGATCCTGAGTGTGCATTCATGAGCTTCTGTACTGAGCCCCATGTCTCAGCAGCTCACACCACCACCTTAGGGGACTTGGAGGTGACCTGGCTATTAGTGATGAAGGCCACGTAACTACAAGAATCAAGAAGCAGGATTTCAAACCATGTCATCCATAGAACGTGGCCTTCTACCCCCGAGGTCCACAACCAAAACTTTCCTCTTTGCTTGAAACCACAGTTTGCTCCTGAAAGTGGGTAGTTCTAGCCATAGGCTCCCATGAAACTTAATGAACCTGGACATGGTCCAGAGAAGAGGAATTAAAACACTCTAGGGGAAGGAAAGGCTTCTGTTTAAGGACAGACTTAAAAATATAACAAAACAAACCCAGAGTAAAGTCTGGAAGGAGGAAGGATGAGCAGAGACACTGTGGAAGTCTATGGGATAGTGGAGGGAGGAGGCAGCTGTGCCTGCCAAGGGGCACTCACTGAAGCTTAGAAGCAGCAGCTTTAGGACAATGACAAGAAAGTTCTATTTAACACGTTCCATAAGTTTGCTGCCTGCTGTGTGATCCCAGTAGGTGGCAAAGGCTGAAAATATAAATAGATTCCTGGCCTATGGATGTTTTGCTGTGAGCTCCCTACAGAATCCCTGGTTTCTCATTGTCTAATTCAACCTACCTGTTTCTAATGCTCTAGACCATGAGTTGGCAAACTTTTCCTGTAAGAAAGCAGATAGTAAATATTTTTGGTTTTGTGGACAACTCTGTCACAATTATTCAACTTTGCCATTGTAGTTCAAAAGCAGCTGTAAACACATACAAATGGGCATGGCTATGTTCTAATAAAGAGAGGCAGGAGAAAGGCAGAAGGCTGAATTTGACCAGCAAACTGTAGTTTGCTAACCCTTGGTCCAGATCAATTCATTGTTAAGTTGAATTACACAATTTAAAACTGGGAGGTGTCTCGGTGATCACATCCTCATCCTACAAAGCAGGAAGGGAGACATCCGGAGGTGTCAAATGAACTTCCCAAGGCCATCCAAAGTGGGCTGATCCCGTTGTTCGGCTGTTCTAGGGAGAACACTTCCAACCTCTGGAGGTACTCTGATGGAGATTGGCAAAGGCGTAGTCTCCTGCTAGAGGAAACGGTCCAACTTCACATTTCTGATTCATATAAATATGTACTGATGGTCAAAGACTGCCTTTTCTTAGAAAATGTTTCAGGTATAGAAGGATTTGGAAATATAACTTACTTTAAGAAAATTAAAGACTACTTTTAAATTTCCAGAAATCAGAAAACAAGAAATGTACCACTCTGTCTATCCTTCCTTCCCACGCCCAGTTCTGAGATGGGAGAACATTTTATTTCTTGACAGACTATGCAAGTGACATTGACTCTCAAAGTTGAATCTCTTGACAGATTGGTGTCTCAGAGATTGTACCTCTATCTCACTTAGGTCAATAGAGGTGCTCCCGGTGGGGCCTGGGCCCTGAGAGCACTCACCTATTACATTCAGGCAAGACTTTCCTGAAAATAATCCCTGTTCCATGCTTTGATGTCCAGAGCCAGGAACTGCTTAAATTAGTTGACACTCAGAGCCATTAGGGGAAAGATGTGTGTGTGTGTGTGTGTGTGTGTGTGTGTGTGTGTTTGCTTGTGTTCACGTGAATAGCTGGTGCAAGGAGGATAACTCCGGATAAATCAGGAATGCATCAGTGCTCAAAAAAGTCTAAGAACTACTAAATTTGTGGCTTTGTGTGTGTGTGAGACCCATTGAAGTTCCTTCAGGAAAATAAGTACTCACTTGCTCAAGTAACCTGTAAGTCCGAGGTCTTATTGCTGGAAGATGGGCATATGACTGTTCCAGGCTTGATGTCTGGACCTCTTGATGGTACCGCAGTTCATCATGGGCCTCTCAGCCTCTTGGCAGGCTCAGAATTGCCCTCTGGGAAAGGGAGCTGGGTTAGACACTCTTTAACACCTTAACAAAATGTCTGCAGCTGAGCAAAATGGCAGAAGTGAGAGGATATTTTATAGTTAGATGGCTGATTCACCTCTGAGGTTAGCATCATGCTTCAGGGATAGGAAGGATCTCTGTTCTACAGATTTAGAAAAGGAATCTATCAGCAGGATTTTTGGTCCACATAATAAGCGTTCCCCTAGAATGTTTGACGATGGGGGGACACTGGAATCTCAGAAACACAGCTGTGTTCTAGCCACTCCCTGAGCACCTCCTCTCCTGGAGAGGTCTCCACACTAATTCTTCATAAACCTGTCAGGAGACAAAACTTAGTTTGTCAGGAGACAAGTCTTTGTAACAGATTGTAAGGTTTCCTACTTGTTTCTTGATCCCAAGAAGTGAGGCAGGCTGGATAGTTGAATAGGTGCCTAAAGTGGGCCTGGTTCCTGCAAAGGGAGAAGGCTCTTTCAAACACGGGGTGAAGACACAGAGAGTCCTGAATTCAGATCCCAGCTCCAACTCTTATTAACCTTAGGCCATTCGAGAGTTAGAGGTGGGAAGTCCTCTATTCAGATCCCAGCTCTGACTCTTACCAGCCTTAGGTCATTATAGGAGTTATCTTGTCTTCAAGTCTCAGAGTTGGAGCAAACAGACTGAACTAGACTTTGGTGAATATTACTTCCCCTTCTTTCTATTGGTTCTCACATGTAGTGGTCCCACCCAATGCAGGCTGGACACTCAGGGGCAGGGGGCCTCCGCCTCACTGGGAAGCTGTCACTGAGCAGATTCACCTGCAGGTTCATCCCAGAGTCTATCAGCTATCCCGCACACAACCGTTCTTCAAATATTCTTAATGTGTGTTTCCTGATTATAAAGAGGATAACCTACACATTGCAGGAAATTTGGAAAACATGCAAAATGAATGTAAAATAAATCACTGATAAATTTAACATGCAGTGATGAGCCCTGTTAGCATTTTGGTTGCATTTCTTCCTATTGTGCACGTGTGGCCATGTATGTTTTATAAAATTAGAAACCTACTGATGATAAGGTATTGAACCCAGATCATTCTTATTACTGATTTTGCAAACATTTCTCATATTACTAAATACTCTTTGAAGACATATTTTTTATGGTTGCCATATATTCCATAACATGGCTATATCCCAACGTGGGGAATCGTATCCTAACTTTTAGGCACTTAGGTTGTCTCTCACTTTTCCATATTGTAAATAACACATCAGTAAAAAAAAAAAAAAACACTGTAGGAATATTACTTCTTTGAGATAAATTCTCAGCAATACAAGTCCTGGACCAAATTCAGTGTGAGGAATTTTAAAGGCCTTGATATGGAGGAAAATGGAAAAGGCTGCATCAATTTCTATCGGTATGTGTGTTTCTCAGCATGTCCATGTAACCCCCAGATTCTCATATACAATCCCTCAAATATTGGAAGGTTGCTCTCAAATCTGCATTCCGGCATTCTCCTTTTGGCTGAACAGCCATTTCCTTAAAATTCTTCGAAGGCTCCTTTCCAAGCTCCTCACCATAGCATTCCACTGATTTAAGAATATTCTAATTTGTAATTATGGTCTTAAAAATGTGCTACCTAAAACAGAACACAATACACCAATTATGGTGTGACCCATTCCTGCCTTTTTTTTTTTTTAACTTTGAATCCTATACTTGCGTTAATATAATCTAAGATTGCAGTAGTTATCTGTTTTTGTGTTTGTTTTAGCTGTCTATTGGCTCATTTAAGTTCGTGGCATACTGACACTCTGAGGTCTCAATAATCTGGTTAGTTGGGATCTCTCCCAATTGATATTTGTTCAGTTGATTTTTTGAACCCAAATCCAACACTTATATTTGATCGACAGTAGTTCAGTGCCCCAGCTTAAGTTCTAGTGATGCCCACAGAAAATAGGTCCTTGGTGCCTCGGGTGTGTTTCCATACCATATTGCCCAGTGGCCTCAGTCTGGGGCTTCTGTCCGGACTGTCCCTATGCAGAGGTCAGGAGAAGGTCGTGGGGTTGTTGGAGCCTGGGCTGCCTGGCGCCTTCCTGGCCGGCAGTCCACTTATGAGTGTTCTCAGGAGTAACTGGGATCTTGCCTTGAAATAACTCTGGAGGAGAGTGTGGCTGGCCTCTCTGAGAAGGGCTCTTGAGTGACGCCGGGACAATTCTACTAGCAGGGGAGGGGTCTCCTCAGAGGCCAAGGGGCTCTGCAAGCCCTGTACTCACCTGGAGGGGCACCTCTGGCTTGACCCAGGGGCAGGCCCTGGGACTCTGCCAGAATCCTGGCCTGCTTTGCTCTTTCCAGAGTCTTTCCCAACACCAATAGGGTGTAATTCCTTTGTGAAGCCGGCACTTCACTCAGTTTATAGGTGAGTCTGAGGTCTGCCCTGCCTCCCAGCTTTGACCTGAGCCCCCAAGGCCTTGGCGCACTGGTGTCTGGGCATCCTGGTTCCATTACAGCTCCCCCCCACTCCCTGCCACAGCAGCCTCCTGTGGGCCACCCCCCAGGCTTCAGCATGTGCCCTGGGACATGGTCGGTATGGCCCCTCGGACTCATCTCATGGGAAGAGGCATGGCTTGGGAGCCCAGGGCAAGGCCTTTGGGAGTCACGGGGCCTCAGGCAGGGACCTTAGCTGTCCCAGGGACTAAAGTGATGCTGCTCTTGAGCAAACTATGTTCAATCAGCCACTTAGCCCCTGTCGGTCGCTATGCTTCTGTGCGTGGAGAGGCACTAGGGTGGATGGCTGGAAGGAGCAGCTGACCCTGTGTAAACAGAAAACCAAAATGAGAGTTCGGGTCCACATCTGAGGCACTCTGCTGTACTTGTGGGGAAGAAACTCCCAGAACATGGAAACAGTGGAGATGGTGATATGGGGAAAGATCTTGACCAGGGGTCAGGGAGCTTGAGCTCTCATTCTGGGATCTGGCTAGTGAGCATACTGCCCATGGGCCCCATTTTGGCGCCAGGTCCTCTGAAGACAAATATCATCTCTCCCCAGCACTTGTGAACTTCTGTGCTCTGCACTACCGCCACCTGCCTACTGTGCCCTCCTTGGGGAGCACAAGTCTCTCATCCCTAGAGCTCCCCTCCCTCCCAGGCTTCACTCCGGCATCCACTCAGTGTTTGGTTACTACGAGTAGGGATAATGCAACTTTTATTTAATTCAGATCGGTTCGATTCCACCCCATTCAACTCTCTCCCATCAATGACACTCTTTTATTGCCACCATAATTTGCTGTTTTGAAGGAGATAAAGCAGAAAATATGAACATACGTTAAAAATAACCCCCCTGCCTTATACTTCCTATTTTCAAAATGCTTTCCCATAAAGTATTTCATTATAGACTCAAGCAGCTGGCGTCATGAAATACGGTGTCAGATGTAGAATCCAATGAAAAACAAATGAAAAGGAACCTGAGAGCAGAAGGAAGGAGAGCGCAGCTCCATCAGGCCACTGCCCCATCCTGCCAGGGCCTCAATGAGAACTTGGCACTGGCCCCTGGTCATGGCGAGTTCAAGTGTCTGGAAACTTCTCTTTCTTCTTCTGAAATGCTCCATTATTTTTAGGCCATTTCTTGCCATTTATGTCCTTCTTCGGAGCCAAATCCTAAGATTTTGGAAATGGCGAAGGAACCAGTAGTCATCATGGAGGCCAGTGGTTCTCAAAGTGTGGCACTGGTTGAGTGGCATCAGACCCTCAGGGAACCCGTTAGAAATGCAGACTCAGGCTCAGCCTTCACCGGCTGATTCCCAGACTCTGTGTGTGTGTGTGTGTGTGTGTGTGTGTGTGCATATGTGTGTGTAGCCATCTGTGTTTCAACAAGCCCTCTGAGTGACAGTTGCAAGGTAGAAGAAGCTGATCTGGGCCAACTTCTAAATTTCAAACTAAAGCCCTGTGAACAGAAAGTCCAACTCCTTGTCTTGAAGGCGGTCAGCTGGGGAGCCCAAACGAGAATCCACTTCCCAGGCACAGTGCTGCACATCTTCTCCTGCCTCCCTCTCCCTCTGCTGACCTCTGGGTCACCCCCTTCATGAGCATTTTTGCCAGCCTGTTTCTCACTCTGCCTCAGAGTGCACAGAAGAGGAGCCAGGCCAGCAGCCAGGAGCCCCCAGGACAGCAGGCGTCTGTGCTTCCAACCTGGCTCTTGGCCCGCAACTCAACTCTCCTGGACAGCATGGCTCTGGAGTTTCCAGGCTCTGAGGACACCTGATTTCCGACACTCAGAATATATCCTCTTACCTGCCCTGTCCCTCTTTTGATCTTTTTTCTTCAGGATAAATCTTTGGGTCTGAACCAGACCAGAGTCCCTTGCACTCTTCTGGGAGGCTCCCGGCTATCGCTGGCATGTGACCCAGGGTTATAGGAGCTGTGTGGGTAGGTCTCCCCTCTTCCATTCCTGCCCAGATATAGAGTCCATAAGATGGCAGAGATGTGGGCACATTGGCCCTGGACACCAGCATTCTTGGGGTGGTTTTGAAAATGATACAAAATATTTATTACATATCAACACAGGGCCTGACACTAGGCCTTGCTGCCCCTCCAGAGTCAGAGTCTCCTGGTCAGAGTCAACAGGCCTACACTGAGGTCCTGCACTGTGCCCTGCATCTCTCTTAGCCTCGCCCTTCCCCTTTCTTTATCCCCTCTGCCCCCACCCCCATTGCTCTGCAGCTGTGCCTTGATGGCCCATGACTTCTCCCTGATGACACTTAGGAAGGTACTCATCCCAGGGTGCTTGACTTGCCAGAACAAGGGAGGCAAGGTCACCTGGGGAAAAGGAAGACTGGGATAGAATCAGGCATTCCAGAAGACAGGGGGAGATTTTAGGTACCTCTGGTGGAGAATGTGCTCAAATGGACCTGAGATGATTAAGACATTGCCCAGCTCAGGACAGAGACACAAAAGCCATGATGGGGTCCTTCGGCATGACCCAGAGTTTTGCCAGATGGACTTGTTGTATTTCTGCAAGGCAGAGGCTCCAACAGGTCAGTGAAGATGGCAGTGGGGCTGACCTGGGTCCTAGGATATGACTCAGGCCCGGAGTGCTGTGTGATGGGAGGCCCAGAGCAGCCAGGGGACCCGGGGAGGGTGGAGAAGCTGTGGGTTGCTGTCAGTGAGCAGGAGAGGAGGAAGGTGAGGTAGCGAGAGTGGGGTGTGATAGGCTTCCAGTGTGAGGATGCTGGACAGTTGTCATCCCAGGGACCACTGGGATGTTTCTGACCACGTTGGTCAGAAACAAGAAATGCATCAGTAATGTGCATGGAACCCATGGCCTGCGATAACTTCTCGATGTGAATTTCCTCATGTAGACTTCACAGCCATGTATGCAGCACCAGCTATGTGCCAGGTACCACCCAAGGTCCTTCTACATTCCCACTGGCATTCGGCTCATCTCACCCACCCTGGGAGACAGATGTGGCTACCAAGGAACAGAAACACCTCGTGACTTGCCAGGCACCCACAGCTAGCAGGGAACTGAGCTGTTCTTAGATTCTGGGTCTTCCCACTGAAAAGTCCCAGCTCCTTGGCAGGGTCTCACCTGGTTCTTCTGCTCAAAAAAGCTAATGAGAGTCACAGAACAGGATGCCACAGGGGACCCAAACTTCTGGTTCCCCTGATGCCCATGCAGGAGGAGGAGAGGGAAGCAAAGAACTGATACTTGTCCTGGGGCATACCAGGCAGCACTCCTCCCTGTTTTCTCACACCCTCTCACCCCCTGGTGTCACCTGGGGCTCCAAGATTTGTGCTCAGAAGCCATGGAGCTGCTGCTTATTGGCTAGATGTGTCCAGATGATCCTGGTATGTATCTGTGCTGAAGAGTGTGTGTGGAAGGGAAGTCTCAAGCTGCCATGAGGACCAAAGGAGAGAGTGGTTGCTGGAGGGTGTGGCCAAGCTCAAGTCTAATGATGGTGACTTCTGTTTGTTCATTGGTCAGGTATCTATGAGGCACTTGTCATGCCATAGTATGGGTACTGGAGTCAGAGCAAAGACAAAGCAGAGGCAAGCTCCAGTGACATTACAATAACCAAAGGGTGGCAAGTGCCACAGCTCATGGCTTCTTACAGACATTTGTTACTCTAGGGGTCACCCCTCCTCTTAGTCCTAAGGCAGTTCCTGACCTTTGGCTCTTGAGTAAACTGCTCAGTGAATACTGCCTCGATGCTCTGATTGAGCAATTTCACCTGGGATAAAACAAAGGCCTATAGATGGGGGTCCCAGAGAGGTGGTCTTTTTTGGAAGCTCAGGCCTCCTCAGATGGTCCTGGAGGTAAGATTGGGGCCTCCCTGCCTTTACTGTTGAAACCCATAGACTTTGGACTCCTTCTAGAAGAAAGCTTACATCTGCCCCCTGTCCCCATGTAATAAGACTTCACATGAATTAAATGACCCCAGGAGTATAAATCCAGCAGGAGGAAGTGGTTAAATCTCACACGAGTTGGCACTTCTGAGGCAAATAGAAGAGAGAGACCTTGGCGGACGCACTCCTACCTAGTTCTATGTAATGATTCGGAGTGTTTTAATATTTACCTAGCTATTAGGCTCAGCTGGTTCTTGGTTTGGCTCTCCTTTATCCTCTGATTTCCCAAGCAGAGTGTCCATCCTAGTCCCAGCTCATCCTCCTCAGGACGCCTGGATCACTCCTGGGGTCTTGGGCAGAAAAGGAGCAGAACTTGAATGAAAGGATCTGCATGTGCTGACCCATGTGACCTTGAGCAAGACATTTTGCTTCCTGAGCCCGAGTTTATTCAACTGGGAAACGGAAATAAAAATATTCACTGAGTCTGTGTCGGGACCAAATTAACACCCTCACCCACCCTCCTAAGTGAGAGAGCACCTACAGTGTGTGACGGGGCATGGGAAGCTCTTTCTGTGCATGATCTCATTTATTCCTCACCACCATTCGCAGACAGACGCTAGCTAGTGGTGCTTTTACTTTACAAGTGAGGAAATGAATTGCAAAATGCTTAAATAACTTGCCCAAAGCCACGCAGCTGGAAGTGAAGGGGCAGAAAATTGAACATACGCCAGGCTAACTTTCAACCCTGAACTCGAATCCCTGCAGCTTTACCTCAAAAGCAGATCTCTGCTGACTCCCAGTTGCCCCTGAACCTTCTCTTTTTCTCTCACTTGCTGTCTTCTGCCTTCCATCTGACCGACTGCATTCTGCTCCAGTTAATATTTCCATGGATGCAGAGGAGCAGGGAGGCGTCTCTTCCAGGCGCAGATGCTAACCCTTTCTCAGCAAACTGCTTTCATCTCCTGTGTGCCTCCAGACACCCCTGGGCCTGTGTGCGACGTGGCCAGTACCTGGCATTTGGGGTATCAAATAGCTAGTGAGGGTCATGGCTGGGCCTGAGAACAGGAGACAGTGGCTCATGAAATGAACTCAATTTGTGCACTTTCCCAGGGCACGGGGGAGGAAATGACAGTGACTTGTTGCTTGGGAAATGCTGATGGGTGGCCTGGTATCTTGGGAATGTGCTCAGATGATCAGGGGCTGTTTTTGCAGCCTCTCCCTCTCCTCCCCATTCCTGGGATGGTACTTTGGACTCCTCACCACCATTCCCAGGCACAAAAAAGAAATCTGAGTCTGCTGTTTTCCAGTGTTCTCAGTGCTAATTTCATAACAACCAAGCTCTATCTATGTATCTGTATGTGCCCAGTCCAATGCAAGATATCTAATTTATCCTCTAATTTATCCTCTGCAATTCCATGTGGTTATTAAGTGAGGAAGCCAAATCAGAGAGGTGAAGAAACTTCCCTAGGATCATACAGGTAGAAATCATGAAACCAGGACCCAGACACAGGGTCTGAATTCCTCAATCGCTATCTGATACTCTTTGGATTCAGAGTCACCTCAGGCATTTCCCCACCACAGAGTGTGCCACCCTCATGGGCCTGGCCTTGCTTCTTTTGCATTGAACTTGGCTCTCTGTATGGTTCCACCACTTGGGTGGTCTAGAGGGGGCCAAGTTGGCCCCCTCTTTGCTCATGTGCCCATAAATTGCCATGGTGGTTATACGGAAGCACTCATCTCACGGAGGCAAAGGTGAGGACAAATCAAAGGCATGTGATAAAATATACCTGCAACCCACTAGGCATTTATTCCGCTCCAACTATTTCCTGGTGCTACATACTCGAGTGGAAGGGACTCAGGTATAGATGCTGACCTTCAAGGATCGTAGAGTCAAAGGAACTAATAACAGGAACTTAGTAGCTCAAACCCAAGGCAGGATATTCTGAATGCAAGTAAAATCCTTTGGAGAGGAGAAGAGTTGAGGATTCCAACAGTGGGAAATATTTGGAGGACGTAGTTTGAGCCAGCACTCTGAAGGCCTTTGAGTCATATGGAAAGATGGTAGGCCATTCCAGGCAGTCAGACTAAGAGACTGGGTACACACAGAAGTGGGGATGCCAGGAGTGAACAAGTGGTATGTGTGCAGGCCCAGCAAGTCTGTCTTTCTGTCTGTGTGCTGAGTAGGATAAAGTGGTGGCCAGTCTATGAAGGTTTTCTAGCTGTGATGAAGACGTCCACATGTACTCTCTATGCAAGGAGAAGCTCCTGCTGACTTCGAACAACGCAGTGACATGATAGCCCTTCCTTGGGGAAGACCTTTGTAGGGTTAATCTAGAGGGTCTGGGTGAGCCTGGAGCCTGGGTGGTGGGGGCAGGTGATGGTAGTATTGCAATAACCCAGGCAAGAGGCAGTGAGGGCCTGAGCCAGGGCAGTCACAGAGGGGGTGCAGGGGAAATGAGAATGCACAAAGCTTGGGCAGGGAAAAGGAAGGAAGGGATTTCTCTGACCATGGTATATTTACCCACTACCCCTGTTGCTCACACTCTGCTTCCCTGGAAGCCTCAAGGGAGCCTGGGAGGAGAGCTGTTGCTACTTCTCTGTGTTTGCTGGGCTTGTGACTGTGCTCAGAGCCATAGGGTCCCCTCCTTCCTCTGCTTTACTGCATTTGGATGATTTTCTTTATAATGATTGTCATAGTCATAACTATAATAATTATAGAGGCAATAATAAGATTCTGAATGGATGGAGAGCCTTTCTTCTAAGGATGCTAATGTGTGTGAGGTGAGGGTAGAAGGGGTCCTACCAGGAATATGATCAGATCCAATTTGGTAGAAAACAACTCCAAGCAGTGTGGAGAAGACCTAGCCACAGGGGAAGTGTTTCTGACCTCTATTCTTGAATAACAGGCCTCCCCTCTTAGTAAGGGCACAATCTGCCCCCGCTCCCTGGTAGGCACCTCCTGGATGCGGATTTGCTGGCAGTGGTGGAGAAGCTTGATTTAGAACTTCATTTCTCCTCCTCACCTCGGACAAGCTTTCCTTGGGATCGTTGGTATACAGTGACCCCTTCATCCTTACTTTAGCTTTTTAAATTAAATTAAATTAAATTAAATTAAATTAATTTATTTGGCAGACATAGAACACAAATAGGCAGAGCAGCAGGCAGGGGGAGAGAGGGAAGCAGACTCCCGGTTGAGCAAGGAGCCCAGTGTGGGCCTCCATCCCAGGACCCCAGGATCATGACCCGAGCCCAAGACAGACGCTTAACTGACTGAGCCACCCAGGCACCCCCTACTTTAGCCTTTTTTATTGTTTGGCCATACAATTAGCTTTTAATAATATGTCATGGCATTTTATGAATTACAAAGCCTGTTTGAATTCATGATCTCATTTAATCCTTGCAGTCACAGGGACTAGCATTATTTTATTGTTCCCACTTTACAAATGCATTCATTCTTTCAAAGAGCAGGTATGGAGCACCAGTCATGTGTGGGGCCCCATGCCAGGTGCTGAAAGCAGATACTTCGAGATTAAATGACGGACAAAGACCCAAACAGATTTGAACCCAGGTCATCTTTCTCCAAGCCCTGTCTTCTTTCCCCCTTTCGTGCCACTGTCTTAATTTTTAGCTCTGTATATTCCCAAAGTTTAGCACTTTATCTCTGCATGTTTCATGTATTCATTTTGTCTTTCCAAATATGTGGGAATGTTTTACCGAAAAATAAAGGAACTCACAGTTGGAAATAATAATAATAATTATTAAAGCCTATTTGTGGTAAGCCTATTTGTGCAAATTTGTATCCCCAATTATGCTTAGCAACATGGTTAGGCAGATAGGAGTTGCTCAGTAAATATGAGTAAACTAGAAGGTCCTACAGCTCCAACCTTAGCTCACTTCCACCTCAAACACTGGTCTCTATCCTCACCTCAAAAAGTCTTCCCCATAGTTTGTTTCTGAAGCATTTGGAACCTTTCCTTTTAAATTATTTTGCAGCCAGTTTTCAAATGATGTCATATATTTTGAAGGAATATTAATATGTCCATTATAAAGATAGGACAATTGAGGCTAAGCAAGGACAGTTTAAAGTCCTAAAGTCCTTTTCAATGATTTGACAGCTGGTCTTCACTTCCTATACGTTCTTTGGACAGATAGAGGAGGTTGGAAATCTAGACGCGCCTCACTGGCTGACAATTTCTACAGATGCTGTGGTCTCCCGGGGTGAAGTAGAACCTTCAGATGACCGGGCACTTGCTGCCACCATGCGGTAGAACTTGAGGTCTGCTGCTCTTCCTCCATCTGCTCCTGGCGGGCGCTTCTTTCCCTTTCCCGTTTTGCTGAGTGTGCCTTGTGCTCTCAGGCACTAACTGCTGGGGGATATTGAGGGGAAAGAAAAGAAAGAATTATTGTCTTGTCAGGACTTACGTTCTGGGGTATGTGTTGTGTCTGAGGGAAGATGGGCATTAAATACATAATAAACCAAGATAATGTTAGATAGTGCTCAGTGCTATGCTTTAAAACAAGACAATGTGATGGAGTGACTGCAGAGCGGACCTACTTCAGTTAGGAAGGCCAGAGAAGGCCCTTCTGAAGAAGGGATGTTTATTCCAAGAACTGAATGCTGAGCAGGAGTCAGGCATGTGAAGAGATGTTCTCAGAAAGAGAGAGCAGGATGAAGCCAGTGGGGCTGGCTCCCAAGTGTGCAAGAGAGTGCTCCCAGATGGAGGGTGGAAAGGCAGGCAGGAGTCACATCTCACACAGCCTTCCAAACCATTCTATGTGCTATGGGAACCACCAGAAGGTTTTTAGAAAAGGGATAACATAGTCTGCAATGCCATGTGAGGATCTTCTTGTCTGTGTCTGAACTTGCCATTAAATGGAACAAGCAGGTACAAAGGGCCACACTTGGAGTGTCTCCAGAAATTGTGAACACACCTATGTTATGTGGCTGCACCTTTGCGATGTCTGGGGAATTTTACAAACTCCTGATGCCTGGGTACAGCCCAGGGGCAATTCAATCAGAGGAGCTGCAGATGGGCCCAGGCTGGGTTTTTTCATCTAGTCCTTTCCAGGGATTCTGTGCATCATTGGAGTTGAGACCTGCGATGTGCTGAGGAACCTCAATGGAGGAGCCCTTAAGGTGAGGGCTTGATAGGGTCTGTGGGAGTGCCGGGACTGAGGACTTGGCCCTGGGCTGACCACTACTATGGACTATGAAAAGAGAAGGAAGGGGGGAAGAAAGCAGGTGGCAGAGCCTTGGGTACTGATGAGAATGAGATGGGGTGAGTCTGGACTAGACTTGGAAAGTGATGCACATGGCTGCGTGACTGAATTTATTACGGAGGAAGAAGAAGCATAAAGCAGGCCCGGATTGGAAGGCAGTCAGAGCAGAGGCCTGGGGCTGGGGGTCCCTTGGCAGGTTTGGAGGCACACTCTGGTGGCTGCTTGTAGACCCATCTTGCCCTCACACATCCCACCCCACCCAATCTCCTAGATGCCCCTTCTTTCCTTGGAGACTTCCAGTCAGAGCAGCTGCTTCCAGAGCTGAACCTGGGGACAAGGCTCCTGCATTCTTGGCAGCTGGCCTCACCCAGGGAATGCTCTCTCAGGCACCAGGCTCTATGGATGGATCATCAGTGCTCTTTTGGTTGCAAGTGACAGCAAACTCAACCCAGAACTACTCAAGTAAAGTGGGAATTTATAGGTTCAGGGGGCAGAGAATTTAAGGGTATTACTTCAAATGTGGCTTGATCCCAGAACCAATCAATGGCCAGGGAAGTGAAAGGCTCTGATTGATCTGCTGTGGGTCATGGTCCCATTCTGGGAACAGGGGCTGGACTCAGTACCATCATGTGGGGAAAAGGGCTGAGAGCCAAGAGAGAACAGGTCACTAGAATAAAACCATCAGGTGCTGTTATACCAGTCAATGGATGCCTGTGTGACCCAAACCAGCCCATGTTCCCCACAGTGATCCACATGATGTGGAAGAATGTGGAGTTTATAATCTGCCTTATCCTATTAATCAATTTGGGTAACTGTGGGAGGAGCTCGAAGATTTTGAGAAGCCCTGAGGATGTAGCCTCATATGGTTGAGGGATGGTAAAGGATACTTGTCATTGAACATTGACAGATGATTTCATTACTCTCCAGTAATAGACCAGATGTATACTGGAGAATGATGACTGGCTGTCTTGTTTGTTTTTCCTCATCTGAGCCCCAACTAGAGTAACTCCTTGGGGAAATATATGACCATCCACAGTGACAAAGAGAAGGAGAAGAAGGACTCCCCTCTCAGTGTGGTCAGGTCATTTATGTCACTTGTTATGTCAGTTGAACAGCCTAGCTGTAAATGGTTGTAGGCATATGCTGCAAACACGGGTGCTAAACCCAGCCCTGAAAGCCCAGGGACTGGACTGGGTGATAGTAGGGTGTTAAAGCAGAGCTTATGAGAAGAGGGAGCAAGGCTCAGTTCAACACCAGCAACTGGACTCATCAGACAGAAAGAGTACGCTCAGGGCTACGAGCAAGGAGCAACTGGTAGAGGTAGCAGCCCTGGAGCCCAGTCAGGCAGGGTCTGGGTTAAGGCAAGAAAACATTAAGAACATTGATGTGGGGGTGATGTTCTTCAAGGGCTCAAGCCTTCATTACTGACACATTCCTTATTCCTAGAATCCCTCCGAAATGCTCTTGGTCCTTGCCAAATTGGAAGGAAAACGCTGACATTTCTCCTGCTGTTATCTATGAATCCAGGACTGTAATCAGAGATTAAGAAAAACTTTAACACTTAATCAGAGATTAAGAAAAACTTTAACACTGAGTTTTAACTTTAAAACTTTAACTTTAACACTCTGCTTGGACCTTGTGATGGCCCAATCCAGCAGTGGGATTGCATAGCTTGGGTTCTCCTGCTAAATATAATAGGAAAAAAAAAAAAAAAGGCAGGAAGAGAGGAAGGGGGAAAAAAAGAATGAAAGTGGGGGTTGGGGGAAATCAAGCAAGTGAGAAAGGAAGACAGGAGTCATAGAAGCTCTTCCAGATGCAGAAGTAGTATGAGTCACAATAGAAGAAGGTAGGAGGGCACAGCAGGAAGCCTAGAGGACCCTCCTCCCCATATCTCCCTGCTCTATTCCTGCTTAGGGTCAGCGCTCTCATCCATCCACTTGCCTGGGGAAGGAAGAGATGTACAGGGTGAGGGGCATCTTGTCCCTAGGTGGCTCAGGGCATTTGTGCTCTCACCTCTTCCTACCTAAAAGCTCTAAAGAATTCGTTTCTCAGTTCGCAAAGGATGCGTGATCCAATTAGAACCTCAGACACAAACCGGAAGTCATTAACAGCTGAATAAAGGTAACAGGGAACAGACTTACAGAATTAGGGAAAGAGACCAAGCAGAAAAGCGGATAACTTAATTTCCATAATTCAGACAGCAGTGCAATTTAACAACCATATTGACAGGCTTGAAAGTTTGTCAAGGAGAAATAACCCTCAAGTTGTAAGAGCTTCTAAAGAAAAGAAAAAGGAAATGGACAACAAAATTATTTTGCTCTTGATAGAAAAACTCAATACCTTTTCCAAGATAATCAGATTTGTAAAACCATTTGTCCTAGCCAATTTGTCACACGTAGCACAGAAGTCCGATAAAACAGAGCCACAGCAGCTGGACGGATGGATGCTAACGCTTGCCTGAAAGCCTCCTCACACCGCTCTTCCTCCTCGTCCCGTGGGTCCTCTGGGGTTGCCTTTTCCCAGTCTATTCTGACACCAGTGCCAGCTCCACCTGCCCCTTCAAAGAGAGACCTTGGTCCCAGGTGTCAGGAAGGATTTCCACAGCAGTTACAACTCCTGAGCCAACTTTGGATAGCCTGGCTCGGTGGCTCCCAAGCCTCATTGGTTATAAGTGACAACAAACCTGGGAGCTGGGCCCACCTCCAGAGATTGGATTCCTGGGGTCTCTGGTGGGACCGAGATGCTGATCTTTTCAAAGAAGCCTATAACATGATTCACATGTATATTGGGGGCTGAATGCTTTTCAGGCCCCTAGAGGAGACCTAGTCCTTTTAATTCACAATTGCAGACATTTGGAAACTTTGGTGATGTTTTCTGAGGGCTTTGTCTGAAGAGGATGGGTGAAGAGGCACTTTCTGGTATTACACCTCAAAGGGATCCCATCCTTGTGGGCCAAGGAACAGCCCCTTAACCTCCCTATTGAGAGTCTCTGCTGAGAATTCCTGCGGGCAGCACCTGGGGCAGCTGTTCATGCTGGTTGATCTGCTTGTTTGTTTCAGATGTGGGCATAGTGCAGTATTGAATTCCAGGACAAAAAAAAATATGCAGACAAACAAGGAAAATGCATACTCAATAACTCCATGGTCACAAATAAAAAGAATGAGGCACTAGACAACCATCTGGAGATGATGAATATACCAGAGATAAAACCAGTGACCATACAGGATGTAGGGAAGGCAGTAGCAAGCGTAAAATATGTAGCAATAATCCAGACTTAAAAAAAAAATCCTCCTTGGAACACCTAACCAAGTAATTAAAGTAGTTAGAAATCAACAAATCAGTCAGCCCTCACAAAAAACTAATTGTAACAGTGAAAAAAAATCAGAAAAAAAAAAAAAAAAGGAAACTGGAAGTACTATTAACCCAAGAATGGAAACGGAGATTTGATTCTTTATTTAAAAGTATGACTAGAATAGTCTGGCTTGACCAACCAACAAAGAAGAGAAGGAATATTATGAGAATATTAACTTGTTTTAAAAAGGCTATTATCATCATTTAAAAAGGAAATTATCGTCCTGGAAGAATCATATTTTTCTCTAATGTTATATATCTGTTCACGTAACTGTAATTGCTAGGAACTACCATGCAAATGGAATTACACCGCCTGAGGAGTCAAGCTGTCAGAGGGTCTAGAACTCCAGTCGTATGGGTCATACAAGGTCCCAAGTCAGACTCCAGAAGAGCAAGTGAGACCAGTGCCTGGTGGGGTGGGGGGGTGGGGGTGGGGAGGACCACCAACATCGCCACTATCCTCTCCTCAGCCACAGAGGGTGCTGCAGATCACTATCTCTCCTGTCTGCCGGCTCCAGAGCTAAGTCCCAGTACTGGCTGGGGTGGGGTGGGGGGGATGTCTCTGAAGGAGGGTGGGGCAGTGCTGACGGGGTTCTCAAGGGGCGTTTTCCATCTGTGCTCCTCTATGGGTTCCTGAGTCCTCATCCTCAGCTCCTCACACACAGTACATCCTCCCAGACGTTCCCCCACACTGCTTCCCATCTGCCCAAATGCTGTTCCAAAACTGTCCCCTGATTCTAACCATCTGGGAACCCCGAGGCATTGTCCTTGTTCCTATTCTCCTCACATCAGCCACTCCCAACCACAACCTTGAAGTTTTCCAAACCACCCCCAAGTCTACAAGGGGTTGCTCCTTGTAGACTAAGGCTCCTTAGTCTACAAGGGGTGCTCATCCATCTGGCCTTTAATTCCCCTGACCCTTCCACACAAAGTTTATTGCCTCAGACTTTAAAAACACAAGCGACTGGTTCACTGACCCTTTATTTATTGGTCCTTCCGTGAATAGTGATTCATTCCCTAAGAATAGACATTTTCTTCTTTGATTAAATATGAGAAAAAGGAAACACCTAAAGTCTACTGTCTTGTGCATGGCCGGGACAGTAAGGATCTATGATCCTTACTTTCTGGCAGTTTCCAGTGCTGAAGAGAATGTAAAACATGTACACCAACAACGACTATGCAAATGTTCCTCAAAGGGAAGAGTAGAGCCACAGGTTCCTTGAGAGTTCTGGGAGGATATTGGCCAGAGGAATCAAAGAAGACCTAAGGAAGGATGAAGCAGTAAAGCTGGGTCTTAGAAAATTTTTAGGGTATTATTAAAAAATTTGTAGAATTTAAAGGAAAATATAAACAATTGGAATTTCAGACAGATGCACAGCCAGGAGACAGTTGTGATAACAAGGGATACACTAACTTTCCATCTATATTTTCTAAAAGTGCCATTTTTCAAATAATTTTTAAAAAGTAACATGCTGATATGAAGGTTTTTAATACTATAATAGAAAATGTTAGAGCAGACAGTATATATATATATTATAATATAAATTATATATATATTTAAAGATTTGTTTATGTATAAGAGAGAGAGCCTATGAGCAGGAGGACGGTCAGAGGGAGAGAATCTTCAAACAGACCCCCCACTGAGCATAGAGCCCAACTCAGGTTTCGATTTCACGATTCATGAGATCATGACCTGAGCCAAAACCAAGAGTTGGACACTTAACAGACTGAGCCACTCAGGCGCCCCAAGGAGGAGGCAATAGAAAACTAAGACTGTTTGACCTGCAGAGAATTCAGTCCAAGGACAGCACATATCTGGGCTCTCAATCCATTACCAGTTGATGGTGTGGACTTGGCCTCCTGGCATGGACTGTCTGGGGTAACTTTTCTGTTCTCAGAACCCAGTGCCAGATGAGAAGTCATGTGAGCAAACAAGTGGAAACTGAAAAAGCATGGAGTGTTTCCCAGGAATAGTGAGTAAGTAGACCACTTTCTCATTTTTTAAAATTGAGGTGTAATTGACATACAGTATTTTATTAGTTTTGAGAGTAAAATATCATGCACCCTCTACCACTTTTCCTCATTCATGTGCAGGGTCCCAGGTTTTCCCAACCAGGATCTGACTGTGGCTTGACAACCTAGTCTCAGCTGAGCATTCAATTTTTTTCAGGCTTTTAAGTTCTGAGTTTGGTTTTTGGCTTTTTTCTGCTTTCCACAAGCAGAAAAAGAAGGCTTTTTCTAAACTGCTAAGGATGGCCTCTGGCCTTCACACTTGCTTTTCAACTGTTTAACTATCCTCAGGGCCCATTAGGACCAATGCAACCTGACAGCCAGCTGCTGGCATTACTGCCTCGAATGCCCTATCCTTCCTTCCCGGATCCCTGAATCATTGCAGCCACCAGCATCTCCACCAATTGGCATATTTCCTTCACCTTCTTTTGGCAATTGAGCCTCCACAGCTACGGATGGGGATCCTGATTACCTTCTGGGTACTAAGTGACCCTGTCCTCAAGCCCTATCTTTACTACCTGCTTTCTCAGATCCTCCCTTCTATCAACTATATCCATCCATTTGGATTCTCCAGGAAGAAGGTGGTGAGATGGAGGTGAGAGGGCTAGGAAGTTCATTAGAAGGTCATACATTCTAAGGAGGAAGACGCAGAGCTGGATAGGGAGAACCCCGACAGTCTCACTCAACCCAATGGGAAAGCCCCCAGCACAGGGGAAGGGCCCCCTCACCACCACTGGGCAGAATTGGCCAGACCTTAGCCCCTCTGCCACGCTCAGTCAATGGTTGGGAGCTGTCTGGAAAGAATGTGGGTTTGACTCCAATGCTATGGCAGGTCGTGAGGGAGGCTGGAGGCTGTCAGCCTACTGTACACCTCATAGCTGAACAGTTCTTTCTTATAGGAAGACTCACAAAATGCATCTCCATGACTGCCATGGAAATCTCTGGAAGCTGTATCAGAGAGAGAGAGAAACTGCCTCATTCCAGGACTTGCAGTCTGCAGAGTTTAGGAAGCTTATTTGGCCCTGTTACCTGGACTGGGGAGGCACAGGAGGTTTTTGGGTCCAAGCTACCAGTTTTATTTTGAACATATTTTTCTTGACAGGGGTCAATGAGCTTTTGTATTCAAAACTATTTGAATAGGATGTGAAGTTTAAACACATATTTGGGAATTGGAAGCAAGAAGGAGGTCACAGGAAAGAGGGAAAATTTTGATAACTTTCTTTCATAAGTCCTATCTCTCAGTCCCTAAGAAACACAAGAATAGTATCTGATGATCAACAATAACTTTTCCTTCTTCTCTGTCCACTCAGCATCATGAATCTATCAGAGGGGGGTGATAGTGTTTAAAATCATTATCTTCTCAGGAGATTCCCAACAAACCACTACGTGTTTATTTAAAAAAATTTTTTTCTTCCCCTCTAATGCAAACCAAACCAGTCCTGTAAGAATGGGGAGACTTCTGAGGGTTTTTTCACTGGAAAGGTAAACTTCATTACATTTTTCATCAAGCCCCTTGGCCTGGATCACACCCATGAGACAGGCTGTGCCCTCTGTTCAGAAGCTGGAAGCCCAGATCCACATCCGTCATTGCTTTGCACGTTCCCCAAAGTGCTGCCGCTACCACTCAAGCCCTTATCAGTGGATTGTTACAGGCTCTGGGCAGGATCCATGTCAGGGAGGAGCAGCCCAGGCCATAGACACAGGGCTCTAGCCCTCTGGGTCATGTGTTCTGGCTCAAAGCAAGAAAGAGAACAGGGTGAGGGAAACAGTCCATGGTGAAGGGTGCACATGTTCTATGGGACTGGGATTGAGATCGCTGCTCAGTGAGTGAGGCCCTTCCAGCCCCTTTTGATCACCAGCATGATTTCACTGGGAAGACCGTAGGTGAGACATTGTCAATATGGGACACATTTGTGTTTTGTCTCCATCTCCTATTCTAGAGGTGAGACTGGGGACAACTTTCCTCTTCGTGTCTCCAGGAGAGAAAGTTTCCATCGTCTGCCAGGAAGCAGCAGAAACCAGGGAATCTTCCAAAGATCCACCATGTGTTTCATCCACTTTGAACACAACCACACTCCAACTCCTAGCTTGGTGCAGTGGCTGTGGGGCAGGCTCTGTGCTCAGTGATGATCAGCTGGTTGTCCTGGTGATCGTGCTGGTTATTACTGTCAAAAACTATACTGTCACATGGCAAATATTAGCTAAACCCAGCTATACAAACTTAAATTAGAATTAATTAAAATTAAAGCTCACTTACTTGTACTAGATACATTTCAAGTACTCAACAGCCACATGTGGCCAGTGTCTACCCCATTGAACAGCATAAATACACACAGTTTCAGTATCACAGAAGATGCTATTGGTCAGTAATGGTCTAAAAGTTTACCCGTGGTCACTTGTGGTGTTACAGCTGGAGCACAAACCTCACCAGCTTTTGATCCAGATGCTTCCTGGCTGATGCACTTCTTGTGGATCTCAGAGCCTCTCTGGCAGCATATCTGGTTGGGAAGAGAGAAGCTAGGGTGACAGATCTGGAACAGGAGCCCTCTGTGTACAACACCCCCCCCCCCACCACCACCACCATTATGCCTGCAGGTTCTCTCCTGGCCCACCTGTCCTTTCCAAAACCACATCTTTGGCATCTTGTATGGATCACATATAACTCTCCTATGACCAATATCTTCTCTCTATTCTGGTTACCTGTTAGTCTTATGTTTTCACCTGGGTGACTGGAATCATTTTGTGCTCCCTACTGAGGCTGGGCTAGCTTCATGGATGTGAGTGACAAGTCTCACAGTCAAGATTGGCTGGAGCTCAACCTCTGAACTCTAGGTTGTAGTCTCACAAAATCGCCATTAGATGGCAAACTAACCCCATAAAAAGAGTGCCCAGATCTTAAAAATACTGGGACAGTAACTGAGTGACAGTGGCCCACTTTCAACAGGGAAGCACCTAAGGCTTGAACAAATTCTCTGGGTATGACAGGGAACACCTGGAAGGAGCCACCTGTGTGCTGACTTGTTCTGCTGTGTGACTGGAAACCTGGTCCTGCCCATCTGCTGGGGACTGAATTGTGTCCTCCTCAAATTTGTATGTTGAAGGCCTAACTCGCAATGCAACTGTGTTTGGAAATAGGGCCTATAATTAAGGTTAAATGAAGTCATAGGGTGGGTCCCTGTGCCCATCAGATTAGTGTCCTTATAAGAAGGGACACTGTGGAGCTCACTTTCTTCCTGGATGCAAGCACCAAGGATAGGCCATGTGAGGACATGTTGAAAAGGTGCCCTTTTGCTAACCAGGAAGAGTGCTCTCACCAGAAAGTAAATTTTACCAGACCTTGATCTCCAACTTTTCCAGCCTCTTGAGCTGAGAGGAAATAAATTTCTGTTGTATAAGCCACCCAGCTCTAGGATTTTGGTATAGCAGCTGGAGCTGATTCATATCCCATCCCTACCCTATCTGGGCCGGAGAGGCAGCTGGAGGTGAGGTGCTTCGAGGACTTGGGGAGCTCTGCTCCTTTTCCTCCTGCTATTCTGAATCTGGTGAGGAAGGAGGGCTCATGCTTCATTCTCAGTCATTTGCCTTGAACTCAGACATTTCCGTGAGGATGAAGCTGTTAGCTTGTTTTGTTTTCTGATCAGAAATAGAGCAAACTGCATGAGCTACCTGCTTGCTATTGATGCTTGGGGATGACCATGTTGGCTTTCCCACTTAGGTGCCAGTGGGGACATGTGTGCTCAATATCTCCAGCCTCCCTAACTATGTCGCAGAAGAGAGGGTCACCATCCCCTACAGGGGCAGCCAGAGTATTAACATCTTTGTAGCTGGAAATCAGACAGATGTCACCTTCACCATCCATGACCAAGATACTTTTAAAAGCACAGGCCCCCTCCTCCTGTCAATTCTTGGGCCACAAACCTCACCCAGCTGCCACCCTGCTCTGGAAGCCTGCAGCGTGTTTGTGCAGCTCCTGTTCTGAACTCTCTGATGCCAAATGGCCCTTCCTTCTTGTACTGGCCATCTGCACTTTCAGAGGGCAGGCCTCGTCCTCTCCCACATCCTGGCCCCTGTGAACCTCTGGTTCTGACTCCACTTTTGAACCATTTGGAAGGGTCACTGTTGGTAAGTGGTGGTTCTTGGAAACCAGAGCTTAAACTATAAATACTCAGAAGCTTGTTCACAGGGACAGACCCTCCCACTGAGAACCGAGTCCCAGTGGCCATGAGTGGCAGTGAGAGTTGGGCAGGTGGATAACATCCTGCTGTGACCAGGCCATGGAGTAGTTTTGTCTGCAAGCACACACTCCCCGGAGGTCACCAGTGCTGCTCCTACTGACAGGAGCCACAGGGGGTGCCGCTGCCACCAACTGGACTCTGGAGGGGAAATGTCTCTTCTCAAGGCCCAGACCCACTGCATGTCTCTTCCAGCACCGGCTGATTCATGGGGTCCTCAAACCCTCCTCAGGTCACTCAGAGTCCTCTGCAATGGCAGGTCCCTGCTGAGCCCAGCAGGTCATGAAGGTGAAGTTCTGGGCTTCACAGCGTTCTCTGCTCTGTAGTGAGGAAGGGGCCAAAGGACTGAGAACTCATGGCTGGTTTTAAATATTCATGCTTATATCTAAGTTTAAAATCATACATTAGGGGTGCCTGGGTGGCTCAGGGGTTGGGCATCTGCCTTCAACTCAGGTCGTTATCCCAGGGTCCCAGGATCAAGTCCCACATCGGGCTCTCTGCAGGGAGCCTGCTTCTCCCTCTGCCTATGTCTCTGCCTCTCTCTGTGTGTCTCTCATGAATAAATAAAATCTTAAAAAAAATAAAATCATACATTATACCAATTAAAGTCATATCTGTATATAAACATACATATTGTTTTTATTTATATTATGGATAAATATTACATATAAATATGATTTATATAAAATATTTGATTTAATAAATTTTATTTAATAAATAGTATTTGCATATAACATGTAAATGATACAATTGTTTGTTTATTTAACATATATTCCATTTTTTCTAACCAGAACAGCATCTGGCTGACTAAAGACTCCAGGATAGGGACATTTGCTGACCTCGCTCTTCGGGGCCCAGGGGGGGTCAGAGCCACTGATGACCAGGGAGAGTAGCTCTGAGATCAGAGGGCCCCACAAATGCCAGGCCCAGCTCCAAGGTTCTGGTTACTCCACTGTCACTCTGGTTACTGGGCTCTTGGCTTGGTTTAGCACATTAATTCTAATAACTCCAAACTTCAGACTTGTTATTGCTTGACTTACTGCTAAAGCTTCTTTCATTTGCTTTTAAAATTATTCTTATACAGAAAAGATAGGTAAGGAGAAGGGTCTGTCGAGGCCTTCAACCTGCCGTTCAGTTGGGGGCAGACATCATACTTTTACGGGTGTGTTTGAGGGAATCAGAGGCATGAAGACAGGAAGCCATACATAGTGATGCCTTCCCTGGCATGTTAGGCATGCTGTGCTCATAGCTAGAGAAACCCAGACAGAACTGAGTTCATGGACTCTACTCTCTTCCTGTGTACGCTTCTCTTTTCATATCCTAAACACCAAAGTAGCCTCATGTCCTGTATTTCATTCACCAGAGGGTCCTTAAAATAGAATTGTGGCCAAGAAAAGTCAGATACCACATAGAGAATGTGGATCCCATAGGTCTCCTCAACCCCAGTGTGTGTTTGTGGGTTTTCTACCTTGTCAGGTATTTCTGGAGGGGAGGTGCAGACTCATCCAGCTGGCTTCCCAACAGAGGTGGCATTTTGAAGATTTACAAAGAAATCCTTCCCAGGTGGTTAGTGCTGGATTCCTGCATTGTGAAGCAGGACAGTGGTTCGGAATCCTCAGCAAGGAGGGGGCCAGAGGGAGTCTTGAGAGGCTGTGCACTTGAAAAGTAAGAACCCTCAGACTGAGGGTCATGGCCTTGGGAGCCAGAGACTGGGAACCTCTTATCAAAGAGCCAAGGCACCTGAGTTGGGTTCTCATCAGGACGCTCTCTTTCATCAGGGCCTCCCTTGCCTGTCATGCAAGTGGGGACCCACTTCAGTGATGCCTCAATGAGGCCCCCAAAAGCAAGGGCTGTCAGGTCCCTCAGTGAAGGGGAGATGGACCCCAGTGGAAGAAGCAGGCTTCATCCTGGGATCTGTGGGAGGGAGCTTCAGGTGAGACACCACGGTCCCCATTCAGAAGGGAGATGGCACTGAAAGTATGAAAGAAGTTTCTCTTAATTGTACCGACAGCCTATAAATTTGACGGCCCGCCACTTACTGACAGATGTTCACCTCTGCTGCTGTAGAAGTCCAGCATCTGGAGTGAGTCAAGTCAGGCCAGTGAGAAACGTATCATGGAGAGCTGCTTCTTGCTTTGACTCAAGGCAGGATCTTTTTCTTTTGCTCATTGTCAAGGGATAGAAAAGTTGCTTTCTTAATAGTTCTGATTTCTTAAGAAGGATTAATATTTCTTAACAAGGATTTCTGCCCCCATCTCTAGTCGGAAAACCTACAGCTTCATAGGACTACCCAAATTATTTCCCTGTGGCCTTTTTTTCTTTTTTTTGCATGCTCCCCTCCCCTATCTCATCTCCATCATACCCCCCAGTCTCTATAAAAGCTGAAGCCTCACCCATTCCCTGGGCTCTGAACATTCCCTGCCAGCATGCTTCTGGGGACTTAGGTGCAGCTACTCTGGAGCCTGGCTTTCTGGAGGGCAGGTCAGAGGGAAGGCAAATCCTCTCTCCTAAGGGAGGGTGGATGCTACGTTGTTCAGGACCCCCTTTGTGCACCGTTAAGTGCCACTTTTCTCTTTTACTCTTGAACAGTGAGTGAGAACATCATCCTGACCCAGAAGCCAGTCTCCCCATCTATTTCTCCAGAAAAGAGTCTCCATTTCCTGTCAAGTCAATGCCAATGTGCATAGAGAAATATCTCAGATCTGGATAAAACTTGGACAAAGACTTGAACCCCTGTATTTCACATCCCTACATTGGCCCCAACCATCCCAGCCTGGTGCAAAGCAGAAGTGGAACTGAGTGGAACTGACTAAACCTTCAGTATCAGCACCAAACCAGGGTGTGCAGCCTATGCACTGACCTCCTACTGCCTTCTGGATGTCTAGGGAAGCTGCTTGCCACCAGGCAGCCAGCATCATGTTCCAGAGAGAGAGGCGGGACATGTGGAGCTCCTGACTGAAAAGACAATTTTTTTCTTCAATGGATACTGTCAGCCTTCCATTTCAGTGCACCTCTGCGGACTTCCAGAGCCCCTGTCTGTGCCTCTCTGCATTCTCTGCAGCTGGAGAAGGCAGCTCTGCCAGCATTCATGGCCCACCAATGGCCTGGAATAAGGACCCTCTAGAACAGTCCTCAATTATGACTGACAAGAAGAGGTGGATAAAATACCCCAGCTCCCCCACCTTTCAGCTGGAATCATCCAGAGATACTTTCTCTTGTTTCCATGTGGAGTTTAGATCCGGCAACCTCACTCAACACTGCCCTGCTGATGGATGGTTCTCTATCCATCTTCTTCTCCCTGTTTCATTCCTCTGCTTCCCTGCCAGCATCTCCTGCACCTCTGTAATATGCAGTCTGCATGGGACTCCTGAGCATCTCAGGGAAAGTTCTGTAGAAGTCTGTTAGGTCCATTTCATCTATAGTGTTTTTTTTTTAATAAGATTTTATTCATTCATTCATGAGCGACACACACAGAGGGAGAAGCAGGCTCCATGCAGGAAGCCCGACATGGGACTCGATCCTGGGTCTCCAGGATCACGCCCTGGGCTGAAGGCGGCGCTAAACCGCTGAGCCACCCGGGCCGCCCATCTATAGTGTTTTCAAGTCAACTGTTTATTGACTTTCTATATGGATGTTTATATCTACTATTGAAAGTGGGATGTTGAAGTCTCTACTATTATTTTTTAAAGATTTTATTTATTTGTGCTCAGAGGGATTCCTCTTGGTGCTAAGCTGTGGTGGTCTGGGGGATGGGATGACATAGGTCAATGCTTCCCACACTTTCTATGCAGCCATCCTCGGTATTGTGCTCTACTAGGTTACTGCAGTTTCTTAATTGCAGTGTGGGACTCTCTTGGAGCTATTTTTATACATTAGTACCATTAAATCATTGTTTATGTAGGAGGACAAAGGGTGGAGCCTCTTAGTCCACCATCTTGCTAACATCGCTGTCCACCATGAAAATGTTCCCCAATCCATTTAGGTACAGCATTAGAAAGTTAGCCAAGGAGATTACAAACAATAGTGCCTTTAGTATGGAGCTTCTTTGAGCCCCATTTGTGTTTGTTTCTTATGGCTCCTGTAACAAGTTATCTAAATGTGGTGGCTTAAAATAACAGGAATATATTCTTTCACAGCCCAGAAGTCTGGGCCAAGATCAGGGTCATGCTGAAATCAGAGGCTGTAGGACAGAATCCATACATCACCTCTTACAGGTTCTTGTGGTTGCTGGTACTCCAATTCCCACCTCCATCTTCGCTTGGCCTTCTCCTCTGCTGTGTTAAACTCCCTCTGCCTCTCTCTTACAAGGACACTTGTGATTGCACTTAGGTTAATTCAGGATAATCTCCTCATCTCAAGATCCTTAATTTAATCACAAGGATACTTTTTCATATCAAGTAGTATTTTAGATTACAGGATTAGGTAGGATCTGATACCTTTGGGGGCCATGGACTCAGCTTGCTCTACTATTGCAATACCAATTCTCTGTGAACACACACTACTCTCTTTCTCTTTCTGTCTCTCTCTTAGGTTCACAAGGCATTTCTCTAAGTGTATCCAACACCAGCTTTGCCTAGGCTCAGAGAGGCACACAAAGGAAGGCCTTTCTCAGGATATTTTAAATGACCTGCTGTGTCATCCATTATCTTGCACAAAAAAGACTTCTCCAGAGATAGCCCTTAACCATCTTGGGAGAAGCTGTCTCTACAGAGACAGCCGTGGGCTATTATCCTTTGGATCTCTGATTGTGTGTCGGGGCTGTGGTCCTCAGTTCTCATGGAGGGTAATTTGTGGTCACTGTCTCAAATATGATCCTCTTTTGTCTCCCTTTTTAATTCTTTTTACTTACTGGGGACAGTGTACTTGGCATTGGCTGAGTGACCTAAATTGCCCAAAGTATGGAAATAACTAAAATTTGGTTATATTTTTCTTAAGCTCATGAGACATTTTGAAATGTTTTACAAAGTTTAGGGTAAGAATCATTTTTCTGGACATGGCTTAGGAGATGGGAGAAATCCCTCAATTAAAACTATAACATCCTACTGTTTCTCCAATTTGTGACACAAAAATCAGTTCTTGACTCACTTGGCTGAGAATCTGCTTCTGCTGAAGGCTATTAGTAAGGATGATCCACCTTCCCACCAAATTTGTATATCTCTTCCCTCCAGGATGGGCTGCAGGGATTCAGGGAAATGTCTTGCTATCATATTACAGTAATGAATCAGGCCAGCCGTGGCCCAGGGAGGCTGTTTGTGACCCAACCTCTCAAGTGCCCAGCCAAAACCCCAGGGCTCCTGATAAGACGTCATCTCTAAGTCAGCTGACATCCTGGGACCACATTGCCATGAGAATTAGCCTGTGGGTAAGGTCCTGGGGATCGGAAGAACACCTTATACCTGAGTATCTCCTTCACCCTCACTCCTGCTCCATTACTGGGGAAGAGAGGCATTGGAAAAAGATAGGAGCTTCTGGGCTGTCCCTGCTGGCGAGAACTTCCTTACACAGGACAGGGCTATTGGCCTTTGGCCCTAGAGATACAAATATTGAAATCTTTAGTTCCTACCTGCAAGGAAGTCATTGTCTCATAGGGAAGATGGACCCCTACATACATAAATAATTACATATTCATGAATACATACATATACAGCTTAACTGAGGTGTGCTGCGGTTACAGCAAAGATAAAATGAAGACGTGGAAGAAAAAGGGCCACTGGATGGAGAGTCAGGAAAGCAACATGGAGAGGAGAGATTTCGAAGAGGAAAAAGAATTTTCAGGCAGACAAGGTCGGGGAGAGTATTATCTTCTCTAGGCAGAGGGTGAGGCAGTGCTCACTGCTGATGTTCCTTCTTCATTCCCTAGGGTATAAAGGAACGCTTCTTCCCCTCTCCCCAGGGCCGAGATTAAGGGAGGGCCTGCCCTGCTCACCCAAGAACTGTGGTGTTCTCCAAAGGTCAGGCTGAGCTCCTTTCTGTATGCCTAATTTTTTTAGACTTTGCCTATCTATGGGGGAAAGGCTCACTCTGCTTTGGATGGTGAGGAGTTTCTAAATTTAGATGGCTGAGAATCTGCTTCCAGTGGGCAGGGCATTTTCCATGAAGAAGAGGATGATCTTATCTCATCTCATCGTATCTTAAGTAGGCTCCATGCCAAACTTGGAGCCCAACAAGGGGTTTGACCTCATGACCCTGAGATCCAGACCTGAGAGCTGAGATCAACAGTCAGATGCCTAACTGACTGAGCCACCCAGGCACCTCAAAGAGGATGATTATTGAAGAGTTTTCACCAGGCCAGAGACACTTTGTGCAAATCCAGCCTTCACTCTCCACTCCTATTTCCCTCAGAGGCTATCCCACTTGCTTAAGGGGCCAGTGCTCTTAGATCAGTGAGCTTGGTTCTATCACACACAGCAAAATGCCTACATCCTTGTCTCACCAGCCCAGATCAGCAGCACTGGCTCTGGACTGGTCTCTTGCTGCCTACTAGCAGGTCCACAGTAGAGGAAGCCATATTCTCTCTGTCTGAAGCTTAATGCTATCACTTGCCATTCTGAGGCTCTGGCACCTCAGAGCTCTGTGTAGAGCTGCCATCTAGCAAGCGGCGGGAGGTGGGGAAGGGCGCATCTAGTGACTACACATAACCTCACCTTCATTTCCAACCACATAAGCCTCCTTGTTTGCATTTCAACCCTCCTTAACATGTAGATTCCTCTTTGGTCATGAGAGATTCTTTTGTAGAGCCAATAAAAATCTTTACTTCCAGTGAGGAGAAAATAACCTATTCCTAAATGCCTCCTTAAATTCCTGGGGGATTTCAAATGCTAGTAGTGGGATTATTCAGCTCTCTTGTTTTCCCAAAACTTAGTTTCTCTGAACATTGGTAGGTTCTAGAAGCAAAACAGTCAAGGTGAACACAGGTTTGTATGCTGCCCCTGGGGACTTGCCTACTAACTCATTTCCCTGTGTTCTGTTGACCTGTAGCTGCCTTAGGGAGGCTGATGACAAATAGACAACCAGATAGACAAAAAGAAGGGGACCAGGTTGAACCGTACAAGCACGCTCCATGGAGGCAGCTAGAAGGACACTGAAAAGATCTTCTCAATAATAGGAGGTTCTCCAAAACTTCATTCCCATTGTCCTCTCTGGGTCCTATCCGCAGGACCCTGGAGTTACAACCTTGCCTTGGAAGGCTGCAGAAGAGTCCGGAAGATCCAACCTGAGACTCTGGGGCTGCTCCAGTTCACAACACATAGGAGAGAAGGCAAAGGCTACTGCTGTGGTCTCAGGATCAGGAGATACCATCCCTTCTCCTGAGACATGGGCTAGACACCGTGCCTCGTTGTTGGGTCAGCAATATGTACCCAAATTCTCTCTGTGGGCATCTGGCTTCTCCTATTAACTATTTTCTTCAACCCCAACTTAACTTTAATTTCAATTACCATTCTTTGTTGAGTATATTCAGAAATATATTCTCTGTGAGGAAGTAGTTTGACTTGATTATTTTGTCTTATCTTCCTGGTCTGGGCTTCAATCAATGGTTAACTTGACATCTAGTTAGAGCAGAAAGCAGAACAAGACCCCATCTCTATAGCAATAGATCCTTGAGTGATCACTTTTCGGCAGGCATCTGGCTGTCCCTGGGGTGACCTCTATCCCTTCTTCTTCAGAGGACGTCCCTGGTCCTGCTTAGTCCACAGGCACCTCCGTTGCCTCCACTACCTCCTCCATCTGCAGGCAGAGTGAGCCTGCCAGTCCTGAGAGGCAGGAGAGAAGAGCTCTGTTGGGTTCTCAGACATGCAAATCAACTCCATGGAGACCTGTGGCTTATTTAACCCTGGGGCATGGGCCCCTGTTCCAGAGCAGCCCTGACCACTATCCACCTGCCCAGCCCATCCCTCTTGCCCTTTGGTCCAGAAGCAGCAGATTCAGGGGACACTCCAAGATGAGCTTCCAAGCCCAGCTCCTGTGTCTCCTGGCGATAGGCTTTCAGGGTAAGCATGTTTCCCACTGCCGATTGTATGCTGGACCTTTAGCCTTTGACACAGAGACCATGTGCTGAAAAAGGGGTTTGGGCAATTATAGTGGGTTATGTAGTGTTGTTTTGACTTAACTCTTAGTAGGAAATCCAGGCACGGAGGCCAAGGCTGACAATGAGGCAGAGGCACAAGCAGCATGGAAACTGTCCTTGGCCTCCTGAGGACCATGAAGTGCTCTGTCCATGCTCCCACCCCGTGTCCACTCTGCCTTTGGAGGCTCATCTGGGACCCGTTCAGGCTATAAGGGAGAGTCACGTCCATATGCCCCTCGAGGTGGAGCTGTGCCCTGTGGGGTCACCTTTCATAGCTTGCCCTGAGCCTAAGGACAAGCTTAGGATTGACTTGAAAGCTGTGTGAATTCTTGGACACATGCAAAGGTGGGAAGGCCCGGGGACACTTGATTTATAGTCTCTGTCATGTTTAAGCATGGCACGGTTCTTCTGAGGAACGATGTTTCCTCGATGCCTTTGACAGAAGTAATACACTTCGTTGCTCGGATGGGGTGTCCTTGCAGGCTGTGGAGGGCGGCACATCCTGACCCAGTTCCCAGAGACCCTGGCGGTATCTCCGGACAGCTTCATCTCCATCACCTGTCAAAGCAGAATGGACATAGGCACCTCCATGGCCTGGTACCAGCAGAAGCCTGGTGAGGCTCCCAGGCTGCTCATCTTTGGGGCTTATGCCCGGGCTGCTGGAACCCCGTCCCGGTTCCAGGGAAGCGGCTCTGGCTCTGATTTCTCCCTTACCATCCATGGAGTGGAGGCTGAAGACATGGGGGTATATTACTGCCAGCAGCACTTCAGCTGGCCTCCCTCAGTGACAGGTCCCCAGACAAAAATATCCTGTCTGGGCTGTGGGTGCCAGTTGTTGAACAAAGACATCTGCTTCCTGTAGGAGGCTGCAGCATGAGGGTAGTGATATACCTAGTGTTTATTTAGACTTTATGCTTTCAGAGTCTGTGTCTTCTGACCTTGTGAAGCAAGGGCGGTTTGGAGAGTTATTGTCTCACATTTAAACCAGTTTTACAGGGGCACCTGGTGGCTCAGTGGTTGAGTGTCGGCCTTTGGCTCGGGTGGTGATCCCGGGGTCCTGGGATCAAATCCGCATCAGGCTGCCCACAAGGAACCTGCTTCTCCCTCTGCCTGTGTCTCTGCCTCTCTCTCTCTCTCTCTCTCTCTCTCTCTCTCTGTGCCTCGTATCAATAAATAAATGAAATCTTAAAAAAAAAAAAAAAGGAAACCACAGATCTACATACAGGAAAATGTGGAGGTGGATAGAGTCAAGTGGTAATCTGGACAGAAGCTTTAGATGGATTAATTTATTGGTATTCTTGGGGCACCTGGGGGCTCAGTAGGTTTAGCATCTGCCTTCGGCTGGGGTCATGATCCCAGGGTCTTGAGATCGAGCCCTATGTTGACCTTCCTGCTTAGCGGGGAGTCTACTTCTCCCTCTCCTTCTGCCCCTTCCCCTACTCCCTGTTTGTGCTCTATCTCTCTCATAAATAAATAAATAAATAAATAAATAAATAAATAAATAAATAAATAAAATATTTTAAAGAAAATAATTTATTGATTTCTATGATCTATTACATCATGACAGAGCACCCCAAAACTTAAAGGCTTAAAAGAACAACAATTCATTATTTCTTATGATTCTGTGGGTTGGCTGGGTAGTTTCTCTTCTGGTTTGCCAGGGCTCACTCATGCAGCTGTAGTCAGCGAGGTCAGCTGGACTGAAAGGCTTAAGCTGGTCTCACCCCATGTCCACCAGCTGGTGCTGGTTGTGGGCTGGGAGCCTCAGGTCTCAGTTGCAACAAGGGGAGGGGTGGCACCCCCAAGTGCAGGCTCTAAAGGGCTGAACTGACTGTAGAAATTTATAAATTAATAATAATGCAACTTTCATTATCATCATCCACCAGCAATCATGAATACTTCTCCCAATCCCGCATCTCCTCTCATGCCATTGGTTGCAAAGGACAGGTCTCCACAACAAAGAATTTTCAGTTCTACAATGTTAACAGTGCTCAGGTCAAGAAGGCTTGTTCCATGGGTTACCATTTGCAGGGACAGCTGTCCCAGTCTACTCTAAGTTAATATTCTCCTACTTCGCATACACGGGGAAATCCTTAGAGCCATGCACTGTCATTACCCTGTGCCAATCTTTATACTATTCTTGTCATGAATTTTGCTATTACATATGTTTTTAAATTTACAATATATTCTCATTCATATTGCTTTAAATAGTCAATTGTCTTTCAGGAAATTGTAAATCAGAAGACAAGTCTTTCATATTTACTTATCATTTACCACTTCTGGTGCTCTTCAATTTTTTTGTGTTTCTATCTGGTGAAATTTATATTCTGCCAGAACTTTCCTATGTGCTTCTGTGTAGGTCTGATGATGACAAATTGTTTCTTTTTCATCTTTAAATGGCTTTATTTCGCCTTTATTTTTTAAGGATATATTTACTAGAAATAGAATTCTAAATTAACATATTTTTCCTTCAATGCTTGAAGATGCTATCCTGTGGTCAGCTACATATGTTTTTCTGATAAGAAGTGTGCAGTCCTTTTTCTTGTTCTCCAATACTTTTTTTCCCTGACTGGATTATTTTAAGGTTTTCTTCTTATGACCAGTTTTTATCAGTTTGACAAGGATGTACCTACATGTGATTTTCTTTATTTTGTGTTGATCCTGTTTGTGGGTTGTTGAACTTCTAGGATCTGTGGGTTAGCTTTTTCATCTGCTTTAGAAAATGTTTAGTCATTATTTGGCTCATAATTCTATGGACTGTTGAGGGTTGGCTGGCCATAGGCTACTGTAAAATAGCTCTTTGGCAGCTGAGCTCTTTTCTGCATGGCCTTTAATCTTCCAGCAAGCCCTGTCAGGACTTGTTCACAGGGAAGTTGTAGGGGCCAAGAAACTAAGGAATTATGCAAGATCTCTTGAGCCTACGCTTGAAGCTAGAACAATAGCCTGTCTGCCACGTTCTATTGACCAACACAAGTCACAGGCTATTCCAGAATCAAGGGCTGAACATATAGATTTTACCTCCTGACAGATGGAGCTGCAAAGGGATGTGGCCACAGGAAGGGAAATCACTGAGAGGAAGAGTTCTTAAGGGGCCATGGCAGACAGCACAGTACCCACACTGCAGTGTGAGGAACCACATTCACTCTGCTGGTAATATGGTGGCTTCAATCTGGAGAACACTGGAGAAAATTATATCATGTTTACTCTCTGGGGCCAGAGAAGACATCATGCTGACCAAGTTCCCAGCCTCTGAGTCCATGACTCCAGGAGGCAAACTCACCATCAGCTGCCAGGCAGTGACTTTAGTTCACAAATCACAAAAACAAGGAGAGGCTCCTAAGTTTTTCATTTACAAAGTGAATGATCAAAGTTCTAGAACCCTAGGCTAGTTCTATAAAATTCATAGATTCTGTGGGTAAACAGCAATTCAAAGCCTTTGTGATACTGGAGAAAATTTTTTCAAATCTATAACTTGCTTTCACAATGTTACATCTGTGAACACAAATCTAATGCACTCAAGCTCATCACCCAAGGAGGTCTTGTGGTTCTAGCTATCTCCTCTTAGGCAAGGGGACTGTTTGGTATCTCAACAGCTGCTGAGCAGAAATGTTTGCTGAGCTCACAGTAAAGTGACTCATTCTTTCCTTGATAAAATAATAATCTACAACCTTCAAGAGTGATTACTGCACAAGATGGTGGGCATCTTCCTTACTTATTTATTTTATTTATTTATTTGTTTTTTTCTCCTTTGTACCTCTATTTTGATAACATTATTTTGAATGTTTAGAGCCTCTCAGAACAAGTTGAATTGTGATATTTTATAATTTATGTATCCAATTTCATGTACCATTTTGCTAAGTTTGCAATTAGAAATTGTACCTTAGATGCATCAATTAATTTTTAAGTGAATTTTTTAGCCAGTTAATTTCTATTAAACCAAAAGCATGTTTTATGTTTATTAAGCATACAGACTCTATTTTAAAGTTAGGAATGTTATACATTATAAATTTACACAAGGATATCCAAGTAATAGCAGATAATCATGGGAGTTAAGGACTCCTTTTTTCCTACAGGATCAGAATGAGGAAAAAAGTAACCTGTGTCTTGAACGCCTGCCATCATCAAGAGGCAAGTGATGGGATGAAGGAAGCAGTTAATGGGCATCTTAAAACTTCAAATAAGAGAACTTATTTCAAAGATACAAAATCTGTAGAGATAGAGTTAGGCTTTTCTCAGGAAAACAGATACCCCCATAGAATTTCCAAATAAGTTGGTTTTAGTCCAGAGTACTGTAGGGCTGAACACTGGGGAGTTTGAGGAGCAAAGGTCAAGGAAGCCACTTCCAGAGTTCCTCAAATCAAAAAATTCCTGAATCATGGAAAATCTGCTACAAATAATTTTTTTTTTGCTACAAGTAATTTATTTCAGTAGCAGCTCCAAAGAAGATGAGTCCCCAGAGATATCTCAGAAGCCATGATAAACTTCAAGAATATAAGAAACCCATCGGTGGCCCACATATACTTTGGCCTACAATACTACTGAAGAATAAGTTTTTCCTGTGCTATTCCAATTTGTAGATCTTACACAAGAACCTTCTATTAACCAAACAAAATCTAGAGTCATAGGGGAAAGGGATTCTGGAAAGTGATGCCAATGAGAATGTACAAAGGCAAAGCAGTGATGCTAAGCAGACATATAGGCCATCTGGTCCACTTCTTTGTACTCCAACATCCAAAACACTTGTTTACCTGTGTTTATATTTCTAATTAAAGTCCAATTCCATCATGCATCTAGCTAATATGATCCAATGATGCTAATAAAACTCAAGACATGTTCTCTTTTCTCATTCTTCCCTAGAAGGGGATGCTTATTTATTTTCCAGTTCAGCCACAATCACTTTTATATTAAGTAATTTAAAGAATGAATTATCAGGTTGATTACTACAAATACACCTTATTTAAGAAATAAGGGATATAGCTAACCACCAGGTGGCTAGCTAGTACTCTCAGGCCTTGAAGCCGTAGTGAGAGTGCAGGGATCAGTATTGATCTTTTCTTTTGTTTGTTGACCAGTTACCTAGAGTCAAAAAGGTCAAAAAGTCATATAAGTCTCAGTTAGAGTAAGTCCATGTTGTTGAGCCCATGTATAGCCTCCATCCATGCTACTGTGGCCACTTTATGCCTCAATGAACAAGACTGGGGTGTCTGGACAAGGAGCTATCTGACATCCACAGAGTTGGTTATCTTACCTACCTAATGACTGAGAGCTCCTTGTGCAGGGCATGTGTTGAAGTGAGCATGTGCATAGGACAGATACTCTTACAGTAAGTGCCCAGGCCAGAGATCTATTCATAAAACTCTACTTTTGAGCTCCTTATCATCAACCTTCTAGTGTTGTTTTATCCATTCTTCTGGGAATGTGACCACACTGTTAATCACTGTCCCTGAATAAGTGAAGACTCTGATACGGGTTACCTCTATGAAAGGTAAAGTGGACTGGGGAATCCAACTCCAAGTTCTGCCCACTAGATGAATTTCTCCCTACACGTTCTTCCCTGGCTATTCTTAAAGTTGTCTTTAAGGCTCTAAAACTCAACTTTTGATTTCAGTTTATGCATATCTTACATATACTGAATCTGAATTATTATTATTTTTTATGGTCAACTGTCTAAAGAGAATCCACATTAGGATAAGGATGAAGGAAATGGAACAATTCAACAAGTGTAGGTGCCATGAGAGTTTGAGAGTTTGAACAACTTACCTATGTCCTTGGGGACTACAACAAGGCCTGGCCTATCTATCCTACTTCTACCTGATGATAGGATACTGCTGTGAATATATACAATATGGCAGGTTGGATGTTACCTCTCAATTCTTATAGGCAGCTCAGGTTACATGGCTACTTCAGGATCTATATACAATGTGTAGTCTCTCCAGGACTTAACAGCAAGCCAGGACTCTATCTCAAAATGAGTATTGTTCTCTGTGAAGAGATCATGGCACTATTCTAATACTTCAGGGTCCCTCCTGTGCTTCTCCTGTTGGAGCTTTCTGGAGCCTCCAAATGCTCTCCTTATCTGCCACAGGCACTTTAAGCATCACTGCCCTACTGGATCATAAAGTCCTCTGCAGGTTGTCCTTACTGCAGAGTGTTCTTCTTTTCTGGGTCTCACTCAAAACAGGCAACCTTATAGGTTACTAAATAAATGAGTATATATTGGCTTCAAATCTAAAGAGGGCTTCGGGGGGCACCTGGTGGCTCAATGGTTGAGCACCTGCCTTTGACTCAGGTTGTGATCCCAGGGTTCTGGGATCAAGTCCTGCATCAGGTTCCCAGCAGGGAGCCTGCTTCTCCCTCTGCCTGTGTCTCTGCCTCTCTCTGTGTGTTTCTTACTTCGGGGGTTCCTGGGTGGCTCAGTCAGTTAAGCATCTGCCTTCGGCTCAAGTCATGATCTCAGGGTCCTGGGATTGATCCCCACATCAGACTCCCTGCTCAGCAAGAAGGCTACTTCTCCTTCTCTCTGACCCTCCTCTTTGCTCTCTCTCTCTCTCTCTCTCTCTCTCTTTCTCTCTGTCTCAAATAAATAAATAAAATCTTTAAAAAAATTAAGAGGACTTCATGGTGTGGAGTCTGTTTCTTAGTTACTGAAGATGTGCAGGGTTTTTTTAGTTTATTTATTTATTTTAGTAACTTCTATACCCAACGTGGGGCTCAAACTCACAACTCCAAGATCAAGAATTGCATGCTCTTCTGACTGAGCCACCAAGGCACCCCTGAAAATGTGTTTTCATTTTGGAGACTTTTTTTTACATTCCCCAGACAACTCAACTTCTAAAAACTTCTTTGCAACTGCACCAGGACCATGGAGGAAGTTCTATGTGATCTGCCTTGCACTTCTATATTTAGCCACCAAGTACATTGTTTCAAGTTGACTCTGGATTTTTAATTGTGCAAGCCCAATGACGATGATTTCTTAAAACTGGAAAAAAATTAGCCAATGATTTTTCAAAATGTTTCCTGTACTTCCTCACTTTCTCTTCTCAAGACTCCAATTATTCATGTAACAGACTGCTTCCAGCTGTCACAGTTCACTGATGGTCTCTCTGTTCATGTTTTTTGAAGTATTTTTTCTCATGATACTACATTTTAGACAATTTCTTTTTTCTTTTTTTTTAAATTTGAATTCAATTTGCCAACATATAGTATAACACCCAGTGCTCATCCCATCAATTGCCCTCCTCATTCCCTGTCACCCAGTTACCCCATCACCCCACCCACCTCCCCTTCCGCAACCCTTTGTCTCCCAGAGTTAGGAGTGTCTCATGGTTAGTCTCCCTCTCTAATTTTTTCCACTCAGTTCTCCTCCTTTCCCTTATAATCCTTTTCACTATTTCTTATATTACACATATGAGTGAAACGATATGATGATTTTAGACAATTTCTAAAGCTAAGGTTGCTAATCTTTTTTTTTTTTTTCTGAAGTATCAAATCTGCCACTTGAATCTGTCTGATGGACTCAGGTCTTGCTTTTAAGCTTTGCTAGGTGGGACCAGAATAGTATTTTGTCCAGGGGTAATTTGCCCCACTCTTAAGGCAAAGATTTCTTTAGTAATCAGCTGATTGCCTTGTGAATCATGAGGTTTTCTTTCTACTCTCACTGGTGCACATGAAAACTCTTTCTGCCCCTGTGTGAACTCTGCCAAATTTTCCCTGATATACTTTCATACAATTTTTTCCTCCAGCTTCTGTAGGTTCTTGACATGCATGTGTTGATCAGTACACTCTTGAATATTGAAAGGAACAATCTGTAGATACCCTGGATTCTCTCTCTATGTTGATAATTAATCACACCAAGGGCATCAGGGTATCAGAGCAAAGAAGAAGACTCTCTGTCTTAAAAGATGTATAAGTACCAAATGCAAGGACTTGTAAAATTTCTTTGGATTTCTGGGCTTTTGTCATTCTCAATAGACCAAATCTTAAATGGAGAGGTAACAAGAAAAGCATGTTACAAAACTTGAAGACAGCAAAACAAATACTCTCTTCACAGGATAGTAGACTAATTCTGTCCTGTGGTCCTCAGGGATAGATATGTTCTTTGCAGACAAATTTATGCTGCCCTAGTCTGGCCTGGACTACACTGCACTTAAATGCTGTTTTTGTAAAAAAAAAAAAAAAAAGCCAGTCCTATAGCCAAACTCAGCCTTGACAGAAGCAAAGAGAATTATATCAATATTTATCTTGTGATAAGTTCTTAGAATTGTATTAATTCTTGATCTCTAGAATAAGAATATTTATGTAGGCAGCAACATATGGCTGCCTCACCTGGTGTTAGACGTTTTATCACACTTAGGAAGCTTTTCACTCGTGTTGCCTTCTGGGACAGAGCACTCAGAATGGAAGAGGACACATGGCTTAGCTGGAGATGACAGGTTAACAATGGCAGATACTCAATATCTGGGCACTTATTTACACATCATGACACCCACACTTCTTTTTTGTTTGTTTTTTTTGTTTTTTTTTTTTACACCCACACTTCTTAATTATTCTTCTACCTCATTGCATCTCTGGATCATAGTGATGATAATTTCTTACACCGAGAATAGCAAGAAATTATAGCAAAGAGGATCTCTCTGGCCTCAATAATATTCATAGGCACCAAATAAAAAGAACCTGTACAATTTCTTATAGTATCTGAGATTGTATAATATTTGACAGAGACTGTCTTAGACACAGTATGAAAAGTGTGTCATGAGTCTTTGAGACCAAAAGAACTCTACTCACAGGATGGCAGACTGATTCCGTCCCACCTCTGCTGGCAAATTTCTGCTGCTCTGGTCGAACCCGCACACTGAGGGGTTATTGTATCCATTCTATTTTTGAGATAACTCAACCCTGCAGCTGTACCCAGTTATGCTCCATCCTCTGCTGATTTGCATTTTATTGGAGTACAACCCACTTCCCTGAACACTAATTAGCAGGTTGGTCACACCGGGTGCAGGACGCAATCCCAATCAGGACACATGAACATGAAGGTCCCCACTCAGCTCCTCGGCCTCCTGCTGCTCTGGCTTTCAGGTAAGGAAGGAGAACCCTGGGAATTTATTCAGCCAGTGTGGTCAGTACCACCTGGTCCTTCAGGGAATGCCTCTTATAACATGATTCAGAGTGCAGATATTTATTTCTGTTTCCAGTCTCAGGAGCCAGCTCTGAAATCCAGATGACCCAGTCCCCAACCTTACTGTCTGTGTCTCCAGGAGATAGAGTCACCATCACCTGCCAGGCGAGTCAGAACAGTAACAGTTGGTTAATCTGGTTATCAGCAGAAACGAGGGAATGCTCCTAAGTGCCTGATCTATGAAGCATCCAAGTTGCAAATTGGGGTCCCATTGAGGTTCAGTGGCAGTGGGTCCGGGACAGATTTCACCCTCACCATCAACAGTCTGGAGCCTAAAGATGTTGCTACATATTAGTATCAGCAGTATAATAGCTACCTACCCACAGTGTTACAGGTCAGAACATAAACCACCAGGAAGCAGATGTGAGAGGCTGGGCTGCCCCCTGGTCCTCCTCTGGGGCCTACATCCGCTCAGAGAGTTTCTCAGGTGCAGCCCCACTTTGGAGGTCACTGGGAGCTCTGGGAGAAGAGCAAGGAAGCTCCTCAGTCCCCTGACTGACTGCCCCCCTATCCAGTCCAGCAAAACAGACATGACGATGCCTCTCCTGACTCAATCAAAACAGAAATGATTACACCTGTGGATTGCGGGTCATGGCATCAGCCAGGATTTGAACAGCAAAAGAGAAGCCACTCTAGATATTCCAGTAGGAATTTTTTAAATTGACTTCAAGTTTTAAAGAAGTTCTATACTCACAACAAAATTTGGCAGAAAGTACAAACTTCCAAATATCCCCTGCTTATGCCCACATGCAGCCTCTCCATTGTCAGCATTCATCATCCCCCCCAGAGTAATGCATTTGTGACAGTCGGTGAGCCTACCTGGGCACACCATTATCACCCCAAGTCCATAGTTTACATTGACATTTACTCTTGGGGTTGTACATTCTATGGGTTTGGACAAATTCATAATAAAATGTAGCCACCGCTATTGTGTCATATGGAGTAGTTCGGCTGCCCCCCAAATTTGTGCTCCACCTATGATCCCTCTATACCCTCCAGATCTTCTTACTGTCTTCACAGCCTTACCTTTTTCAAAATATCATATAGATGGAATCATACACTGTGTAATCTTTCCAGATGGGCTTCTTTCACTTAGCAATATGCATTTAAGTTTCCTCCATTTCTTTTCCTGGTTTACGTGGTCATTTGTTTTTAGTTTTGATTAATATTCTATTGTCTGGATGTGCCACAATTTATTCATTCACTTACTGAAACACATCTGTTTTAATCTCCCCAATTTTTGGCAATTATGAATAAAGTGAGTATAAACACCTGTGTGCAAGTCTTGTGTAGGCATCATTTTCAACTCTTTTGAGTAGATTCTAAGAAGCACGACTGCCAGATCATATGGTAAGTATGTTTAGTTTTGTAAAAATCTGCTGTCCT
Organism: Canis aureus; assembly: GCF_053574225.1. Lineage (NCBI taxonomy): Eukaryota > Metazoa > Chordata > Mammalia > Carnivora > Canidae > Canis > Canis aureus. The sequence continues at coordinate 27,368,335 of NC_135622.1, read as the reverse complement.
CCACAGTGTCTATACCATGTTGCATTCCTACCACCAATGAATGAGGGTTCCTGAGGCTCCACATCCCTGTGGGTACTGGGTGTTGTCAATGTACCTGATTTAGGCCAACCTAAGAGGTGTGCAGCAGTGTCCCATTGTCTTCTTAATTTGCATTCCTCTGCAGTCAGGATAGATATGAAGTATCCTCTCATATGCTTTTTTGTCATCTATATACCTTGTTTGGGGAGGTATCCAGTAAGGTCTTTTGCCTCATGTTTTAGTCACATTGTTCTCTGTGGAATTTAAAGAGTTCTTTGCGTGTTTTGGGTAACAGTCCCTTATCAGATACGTCATTTGCAAAATTTTCTCTTGTTTCTTGTTAGGTGTTTCTTGTTAGGAACTGTTTTAATATAGGGAATTAGAGTTTAAGTACAATTTTTTTAAAGAGAGAGATCAGATGAATGAGGGATAGGGGGCCGGAGGGAAAGAGAGAGAGAGAGAGAAAGAATCTTAAGCAGGTTCCATGTGTAGCCTGACATGGGGCTTGATCTCATGAGACTGCAATCATGACCTGAGCTGAAATCACGAGTTGGACACTTAACCCGCTGAGCCACTCAGGCATCCCTAACTATATATATATATATATTTTTTTTTTAATGGACTAGGGATATGGCAGTCAGGAAAACAAATACTAGAAACCGGAGATTCCCTGGTGCTCACAGCCAGAGCTCTGAAGGTCCAGGCTGCCTAACCACGTATGTGGTCCTCAGGCCTGTCTGGGAAGCCCAGGGGTGGAAGTGTTGATGCTCTAGCCTCTGCAGCCCCTCACCAGATCATTCTTCAGCTCTCACCTTGTCCATTCTGCCTGCAGCTGCTCATGGGTAGAATCAAATCCTCTTCTTCTGACCTCCAAATTCCAGTGAGGCTATCTCTTTGAGTATCTCTAAAGGAAACTATAGAGAAAAAAGATAGAGTTGTGTTTCTAGAAGGGACAAAATGATGAGTGGTTGACAGCAGGCAGCCCAGGATGGTCACTAACTCCCATCTCTCAGAGCTCTTCTGGCTAAAGGATGGACCCAGAACACACTTGAATGTTCTTCCAAGTATTATCAGCAAGTCTGGGATCATAGCATGAAATTTTATTGAGTTATATGGTAAACAGAAAATGAGAAAATTACATAAATATATAACAATTGTTTGACGAATAAATGAAAAATGTTTTTGACACTCACAAAAACACTAAAAACCAATGTAACATTCTTTTTCCTTAATATGAAAATAAATGGCTCCTCAACATTTTCCCAGAAGCCTGCAGCATTACCTGCCTCACTGAGAACTTCTTATAAACCCAAAATTGTGGGTCACCTTAGACCTTGAGATGGCACTCTGAACTTTAACAAGTTACCAGGTAGGGGCATCTGGGTGGCTCAGTGGTTGAGCCTCTGCCTTTGGCTCAGGTCATGATCCTGGAGTCTTGGGATCAAGTCCTGCATCGAGCTTCCCACAAAGAGCCTGATTCTCCTTCTGCCTATGTCTCTGTGTGTCTCTTACGAATAAATAAATAAAATCTTTTTTAAAAAGTTACTAGGTGATCTATAGAATGTTTAAGCAGATGTTTTAGAGAATGTTTACTTCAGCTAAAAAGATTTTTTCCAATGAAGCCATTTAAGACAGTTTCTATTTAAAGCTGTATGTTGAAACCACATTCAGCTCTGTTTTCCAGTTAACACAAAACTAGATTTGAAAACATTTTTATGATGGTATAATCTGAAAAACATTTATCTGCCAATGGCATGATCAAATACTCCATTTTTATTTTATTTCCAGTATAGTTAGCACACAGTGTAATATTAGTTTCAGGTGTACAATTTAGTGATTCACCAATTCCATACTTCACCCTGTGCTCATCATGACAAGAGCACTCCTTAATCCCCATCATCTAGTTCACCTCCTCCCCTCTGATAACCATCAGCTTGTTCTCTATAGTTAAGAGTCTGTTTCTTGGTTTCTCTCTCTCTCTCTCTTCTTTTTTTGCTTATTTGTTTTGATTCTTAAATGAGCAGGGGGTAGTGGAAGGGGAGGTGGAGGGGGGGGGTGGGTGACTGAGTGAAGGACACTGAGGGGGGCACTGGACGGGATGAGCACTGGGTATTATATTGTATGTTGGCAAACTGAACTCTAATAAAAATGTACAAAAAATAAATTCCACATGTGAGTGAAATCATATGGTATTTGTTTTCCTCTGACTTATTTCACTTAGCTTTATACTCCCTATCTTCATCCATGTCATTGCAGATGACAAAGTTCATTCTTTTTTATGGCTGATAATGTTTCACATCTTCTTTAGCCACTCATCTATCAATGGACACTTGGGATACTTCCATAAGTTGGCTACTGTAAATAATACTGCTATAAATATTGGGGTACATATATCCCTTTGAATGATTATTCTTGTGTTTTTTGGGGTAATTACACAGTAGTGTGATTAATTGTATAGTAGGGTTCTATTTTTAACTTTTTGAAGAATACTTGAAAATTTAATAGGTTAAAGTTTTTTAGAAATTTGAGGAATTACCAAGGCCAAAGAATGTGAATTTTGTGCACCTGTGTTGGAGATATTTGGATTTAAATTCCTTGTGCAACTTGGTTTGGGGATTTTGATCACTTCTGAAACTTGACATTAGAATATTTTGCCCAAAGCAGGGTGCCTGTCTGGCTCAGTTGGTAGTTTATGCAACTCTTGATCTGGGGGTTATGAATTCAAGCTCCACACTGGGTATAGAGATTACTTAAAAAGAAAAAAAAAAAAAAAAGAATGAGTAGTCACTGCCCTTCCATCTTGGTCCCAGATGAAATTCTATCTGTAGGATAGAGAGCATCTCAGTGGTGTGTAGCAGAACCATCCAGCTGAGCCCTGCCTGGATCAGGCAAGCCATTGTTAACATGAACATCTGTGAATATTAAAATTAATGCCTAACATGGTGTGCCAATGGGTTGTGAATGGTTTGTTACTAATCATCATGTAAAAATTGACAAATACAATATTTATACACCCACACACTTATATAGATGCATTTTATTAAAATTGATGCCTTCAATATGAATAACATTCCATTCATAAAGATATTAAGAAGAAATTAAAACAAAATAATATTTGAATAAAAAGTTAAAAATTACCTTATTTGTGGAAAAATATGCATATATTCATGTAATATACGTATAGGTGCATATATATATTTAAGGTGGCACATACTTAAATATACATGTATTCATGTTCTGTGACTATCATATATGAATATATATGGTGATATAACTATAAATATATATTTTTAAAATATATAAATACATGTGTTTGATCATACTGATAATAGTTATGTTTGATAAAATTTAACAATTCATTACTAATTTTTAGTTAAGAAATGTCTTAGTAAACTATGAATAAAAAGAATCCGGATAAAAAAAAAAAAAGAATCAGGATAGAGGGTTGTTATATAAGTTTTCATCCAAACTGGGTTATTTGTGAGCGCAAAAAGGAGGTGCTATTAAATGTTAAAGATCACATTGGGACTGTGCCAGACAAAAGGGAACTTATGGTAAGTCTAAGGCATGACACTTGATGGGATGAGCACTGGGTGTTATGCTATATGTTGGCAAATTGAACTCCAATAAAAAGAAATTTTTAAAAAAGTCTAAGGCATGACAATATGATGAGCAAAAACTGATGAGAAGAATGAGGAAATGGGCAGCCTGGGTGGCTCAGCGGTTTAGCACCGCCTTTGGCCCAGGGCATTATCCTGGAGACCAGGGATCGAGTCTCACATCCAGCTCCCTGCAAGGAGTCTGCTTCTCCCTCTGCCTGTGTCTCTTTCTCTGTTTCTCATGAATAAATAAATAAAATCTTAAAAAAAAGAATGAGGAAAAGTCAAAATAGAAAACCGAAAAAATTAATACCCAAAGGACATTTACCTCCAAAATAAAGAATCATGTTGATTGTAGAAATAGACTCCAACAATGTATAATATAAGCCTTCTCTACTGCATAGTGCCTGAAGAGGCAGTGCATGGATTTGATCCGAGGACATATTCTCTGTGTTTTTTGTTCATGGCTCACCAATATTTAATCTAAGTAGCATATCAAAATAGAACTGATATTTCACACCCATCCCTAGAAGATGAGAGCTCAGGAATTCTATAAGGAAAAGTATATGTTCATACAAAAATTTAAGTTTTAGAGGGTCGTCTCAGTTCTATTATTTTATTGTTTTTAGAAGGTGTACAGAATTTAGAGTCATGAACACAAATAGGCACCAGAAGAATTAGAGATGTATTAATTTTTTTTAATGTATTTATTTGAGAGAGAGAGAGAGAGCGCGCAAGTGTGAGCACAAGAGGAGGGGCAGAGAGAGAGGGGGGAAAAGAATCCTCAAGTAGATTTCCCACTGAGCACAGAGCCAGAGCAGGGCTCCATCCCAGGACCCTGAGATCATGACCTGAGCCAGAATCAAGTCAGCTGCTTAACTGACTGAGCCACCCAGGCACCCCCGAGAGATGTTTTTTCTTACAAACACCGGAGAGAAGCTCCTCTGGGACTGGACATGAATCCCACCTTCTGGTGTGAGCCCCCAGGAGGCAGTGGTTCCCTAGCCGCAGCCAGATCTGCCCAACCCCTCACTGGTTTGCATGTTTTCCCAGAACCCATTCCTGCTCTTCAGAAGTCTCATGAATAGGCTGCTCAGACATTCCAGGCAAAAAAGAGCCTCAGGCAGGGCCTGGATGGAACATGGGCATCCTGACCCAACTCCTCTGCCCTCTGCGGTCCTGCCTGCCAGGTGAGGGGGGAGTGCAGGGGATATCCCGAGATGCTGGGAGTTGTCTCCTCCCCACTGACTGTGGGATCTCCCCAGAGCTCTGTGATCCCTGACCCGGGATTTCACCCCCTTCTCCACACCCCCCCCCCACACACACACTCTCAGGTGCTCTAGGGTTAGGGGACCCGGGCAGCTAGAATCTTCTGGAGGAAAGTGGAGTGGGACCTAGTCAACAAAGGTGACTTTGTGCTTTGTGTCCTTCCCAGCTGCTAGCAGGCACGCTGGGCTGACCCGGTGCCGGTTCCCCTCTGCGTCCCTGAGACACAGCGTGTCCGTCACCTGCAGGCCCAGTAGAGCATCAGCGATCACTTCAGCTGGTATCCGCAGAAACCAGGCCGGGCTCCTGAGCTTCGCATCTGTGATACTAGTAACCGAAAGCCTGGAGTCCCACAGGTTCTCCGCGAGTCAGCTGGACACCGAATTCATCCTCAGAATCAGCACGGTGGGGGCTGAGGGTCCTGCCAGTTATCACTGCCCCGGGAGTATACACTGCCCCCCAGGTGCCGCAACCGGAGCATTAACCACAGGGACTGGGGTTCCAGCTGCGCCCTCCGCCTGTGGTCGGTTCGTGGGGGCAGGGTCTTCTTTGGGGACCGCCTCGGCAGGGCGCAAGGGCCATGGCCTGCAAGGGACTTTGTCCTTGAAAAGCTTCCTGTTTGAACAACAGTGGATGCTATCAAAGGAGGCTTCTGGGTCAGGTCTGCAAAGGAATTTGTCCACAGCATGGTCTTTGAATCCCTTCTCTGAGAAACACTCTGGGAGGTTTTTTGTTTTAAGATCGAGAATTAGGGACGCCTGGGTGTCTCAGTGGTTGAGGGTCTGCCTTTGGCTAAGGTCGTGATCCCGGGGTCCTGGGATGGAGTCCCGCATCAGGCTCCCTGCAGGGAGCCTGCTTCTCCCTCTGCCTATCTCTCTGCCTCTCTCTGTGTCTCTCATGAGTAAATTAATAAAATCTTAAAAAAAGAAAGACCGAGAACTAGGCAGAAAAAGGAGCCCATATCCAAGAAAATATCGGTACTAAAACTATTAATAATAAGGACAATAATACTAATACTATTAATAATACTATTAATACTATTAATAATACTATTGAATAATAAGGACAATGATACTACTACTAGGGCCAGTAGTTACTCTGCCAGTTGCCAGTTGCTGCAGTCTTGAGGATGTGCTCTGTGTTTGCTGCCAAGGCCTTACTCATCCAGAGCAAATAGTCGAACAATAATCCTCTAGAGATGAGAAATCAGGGGTTCTTCCAGCTTAGGTTACTTAAGGCACCAGGACTCGCAGGGAAGATGATAAGAAAAGAATCTGATTGTCAGACTCCGTAAGTCCTACTCATTAATGAACTCATTCATTTAAAAAGTAGAGAAAATTAAATGCAGCAAAGTGAATTTCTTATATATAAAGTGAATTTAAATACACACCTAGATGAATATAACATACGTACATCCTCCTCTAACTGTTACCAAGTCGGGAGAGCCACTGTCTCCAACACCCCGAAGCCTTCCTCACTCTCCTGGTAGTCAGTGCCACACTCCAATCAACCCCCAGCACCAGCGGCCACCACTGCTCTGTTTTCTGATCTTAAACTTCACAGAAATGAAATCATATAGTATGTACTTTTCTGTATTTGGCTTCCTTTGACAGCATGTTTTTTGAACTTCACTTTTGTTGTTGGTGGCCATAATTTATTCCTTTTTACTGCAGAAAAGCTCTCTAGCATATGAATCTATCACAATTCATTTTTCAATTTATGAGTTCTTTTAGATTGAGGACTGTTACTGAAAAAGATTTTAGGAACATTTTTTGCAATATCTTCTATGGACTTAAGCACTCCCTTCCCTTGGGTACATTCCTCAGAATGCAAGTGCTGAATTGCATAGGTTGGACTACAGTAAATACTGCCAGTCTGTATTTCCGCTCCATCAACTGTAAGTACAAGATCCAGTTGCTGTAAACCCTGGCAACATTTGGTGTTGTCACACTTTTTATTATAATCATATTGGTAGATCTTGAGGTGGTATTGCAGCTAAAATGTAGATTTCCTTGATGAGTAACAATGTTGAGTAATTTCTTACATGTTTTTCATTAGTTATTTAGAAATCTTGGGAAACATCTGCCCAAAACAGATAGGTTGGGGCGGCTGGGTTGCTCAGTCGGTTAAATGTCTGCCATGGGTGTTGGCTCGGGTCATGATTCCAAGGTCCTGGTATTGAGTCCCACATCGGGCTCCCTGCTCAGCGGGGAGCGTGTTTCTCCATCTTCCTCTGCTGCTTCCCCTACTTGTACTCTGTCTCTCTCTCTGTCAAATAAATAAATAAAATATTTTTAAAAAATTGAAATGCAAAACAGGTGTGTGTGTGTGTGTGTGGAAAGAGAGGGATTATCTTTTGTAATATAATCTGAAAATGAATCTTTTCACAAAAACATGCATTGGAAAATCTTTCCCCATGTATAGGAATGTTTATTAACTTCCTTAATGAGATATTTGAAAATAAGTTTTTAATCTCAATGAGGTCTAATTTATCCATTTTTCCCCTTAATTTTGCATGTGTATATGTATGTTTCATGTAATAAATATTTACCTTACCTTTAGGGCCTGAAGTTATCCTCCTGGACTTTGTTCTAGAAGCTTCATTATTTTAGCTCTCACATGTAGACTATAATCCTCCAGGAGTTCATCAAGGTGTTTTTTTTTTTAAGATTTAAAAAATTTTATTTATTTATTCATGAGAGACACAGAGAGGGAGGCAGAGACTTAGGCAGAGACTTAGGCAGAAGGAGAAGCAGGATCCCTGTGGGGAGCCCTATGTGGGACTCATCCCAGGACCTGAGTCCAAGGCAGACGTTCAACCGCTGAGCCAGCCACCCAGGCATCCCAAGGTTTTCCTTTTTATGATCCATTTCATTGCATTTCCATCTCCAATGGCTCCTCACTGTTCATTGGAGAAGAAACACAGCGTATCATGCACTCCATTGTGTGGCAAATGGCCATCTCAGGATCCTTTGTCAGGTAGGGTGAAGATAATTCCTTTCACAAAATCCTTTATTACACAGCAGCTTGCAACAGAACCAAAGTCTGAAAAACATAAATAAAAGCCGTCTTCAAAAGTAAAGAGACTAGCAATAAGCTAGAAACAGAAGAATTTCATCAATTTATATGAAAATTCAAGGGCAGGAAAACCCAAACTACTGTGAAGGAAGTCAGAACAGCTAGCATGATTGGGAATAGTGATGGACAGAACAGTGCACATGTGAGGCATCTGGAGAATTCGAAATACTCCAATTGACAAGTGGTCACTATTCACTTGTGCCCTGAAAATGTTTGCCTTTTATTCTGTATGTATTTTATCTCAGTTGAAGTGAAATATAAGAAAAGACCAAAAATCACCAAATATTTGAGGAAACTCAACCCCACTAAGATGTAAATATGACTAAGTAAGTTCTGAAAATCCAGAAAACTGATAGAGAAAATAGAAGGGACATGTCACTGTGTGCCTCTACCCCTAAGTCACCATAGATTTTATCTCTATCGGTTTTCCTTCAAATGCAGAGGCATTTGATCTCTGCTCACAGGAGAGCCTCCCCAACCCCTTCCACCGGTTCTCTCCACACAGGGGATTTGCATATTGTTCTCTAGTGAGGACATTTTCTTCTAAGTCTAAGATAAAACGTCAGCTGTCATTTTGCTTCTACTTATCAGGATTCATCAATTCAACTTCCCAAAATGACTTTCCCTGCTCAGATCCTGGGACCACTGATGCTCTGGGTCACAGGTAAGGACAGAGGGAAGATGAGAAAGGAATAGAGGGTGGGCTCAGTGTGCTCTGGAAGACACAGTTGCTTAGGATGTATATTTGTTCACATGTTAGATACATACATGTTGCTCTGTAGAACGAAGTATGTTTAGGTCCATGAGATTGAGGACAATTCCAGAAGGAACAAGAAAGGATCTATGTTCTGATGAAGACTGTCACCTAGAAGGAGAAGGATGGTGTAGGTGACTTCTAGAGGCCCCTTTGTATGTTGTGCATCTTGGGTTCTTTTTGAAATTGGATATTTTAGGGTAGTAATCAACTTTTTAAAATGATTTAGCCTGAAATAAATAACAAAAGAAAAATTCTGAAAATGGCTCAGAAAGTTTGTATATGACCTTGCATTTCTCTCTCTCCTTACTTTAGGATCCAATGGGGATATCGTGATGACCCAGACCCCATTGTCCTTGCCTGTCACCCCTGGAGAGCCAGCCTCATCACTGTGCAGGAGGCCAGTCAGAGCCTCCTGCACAGTGATGGATATATTTATTTGAATTGGTACTTTCAGAAATCAGGCCAGTCTCCATACTCTTGATCCATATGCTTTACAACCAGACTTCTGGAGTCCCAGGCTGGTTCATTGGCAGTGGATCAGGGACAGATTTCACCCTGAGGATCAGCAGGGTGGAGGCTGAAGATGCTGGAGTTTATTATTGCCAACAAACTCTACAAAATCCTCCCACAGTGGTACAGCCTTGGACACAAATCTCCTCCCTCTGGGTGGTGCAGCTGTGCATGGATGTTGATAGTTTGAGGAAGAAACAGTTTTAGACTATTCACATACCCTGTTCAGTTAGTTTATAGGTCAGCTGGGATCAGCAGAGAGTTTAACTTTATAGACAAAAAGCTTTCATCTTCAGCACACTATTTCTCCACTTATCCTTATCAATCAGTGGTATATTTCTAAAAAAAAATTCTATTTATTACAAAAAATAGACTCCTATGAGGCAGATAGATAATAAGGCCTCAAGGAGCCAGAGAAGTCAGGCATGTCACTGTTTCTTCCAGTGTTTGGAAAGAGCATGCACACTCAGAGGGTAAACACATTCAGAGAGTCTTCCCTGAGCTTCCTGTTACCAGAATGCATTTCCACAGATTTTACCTTTTGTGGGTGGCAGTAATTTGTGCAAGAGGACCAGCCTCAATCACATGTGACTCAGGGCTCAGCAAACCACTCCATCCCACCTGTACCTGGGAAACTCTCCCGATGGGCAGGTTGATCTACCCTTTAATCAGAGAACCTTCCTTTGGATCCAGGAGGTGACCAGGCCTCCCTGTCTCTAATCTCATCCAAAGCAGTGTGGGCCTGGCTACTTGGGTTGACAAAGTCTAGAGAACACAGTGCACAGTCTCCATGCCCCCAAAGTGACAGAATGATAACAGACTCAGACCCCAAAGAAACAGTCTTTCAAAGTCACACCACCCCATACTGGCTTCCAGCTTTATGGACCTCAAAACAACAGCATCTGACAACAGACACAAAGTATAATGAGACCCACCTGCTTAAATCGTTCCTTACTTAGTAAGATGATAAAAATTTGAGACTCCCAGAGCCTGATACTCAGCTGGAACTCATGTTCCTATTCTTTCAACCTGTACAAAGTCTTATTAGGTGCTGTGAAGTGACTGGTGTTGGCTACTGGTTGGTTTTGTTTTAAAGCCACAGTATACTTTATATGTCTGTGAGAGACAGAGATTCTTTTTTAGAATTAGGAATATTGTACTTTCTGTCCACAAATAGTATAGGAACATTTCATAGCCTTTTTGTGACAAAGAAAGAATTTCAAAATATTTCACATTTTATGTCTATTTTGGGATAACAGATTATGACATGAAACAGCCAATAAGAATTAGAGACCTTTATGACCTTTTCTTGACTACCTTCATCTAATTCTCCTACTGTCTAGTCTCTGCCTTTACCAATCACAAACATGATTTTTTTTTGTAGTTTTATATTGTTTTCTTTGTTTTTGAATCCACTTGTAAGTGATGTCATACACTATTTGTCTTTCTCTATCTGATTTATTTCACTCAACATAATGCCCTCAGGGTCCATTAATATTGTCACAAATGGTAGAGTTCCTTTCTTTGTTATGGCTGAATAATATTCCATTACCTATATGATGTGGGAAACCCAGAGGGCTGTATTAACCCTTCTTACTTTTTACTAAGTTACTTCCACAGCCCAAATCTTGCTTAGTATTCCTTACTAATTGAAACTCTCAGATGTAATTTTTCTTCGACCTGTCACTTCCTCATAGATTCCTTTCCTTGGTTTAAAAAGTATAAAAACTGTCTGCCTTGGTCATTTCTTAGGGTCTCAGTTTCATTACTGGGCCTCTGCACACACAGAACAAAACGTTTCCTCCTGCTTTTTCTTCTTTTTGTTTGTACTTTTTTTTTCTCCTGTAACTCTGTGTCATGCAAATTTCTTAGTCCAGATAGAAGAACCTTGGAAAGAGGAAAGTTTTCTCCTCCCCACTGTTACCAATCATATTCATAGAGGGCCACCCCTAAGATAGTATGACACATCTAAATTAATGATACCTGCAATGACTATTTTTCCCAATAATAACACATTCTTAAGTACAAGAGGCTAAAATTTCAACATAATTTTTAAGGGGACCCAATTCAACCCATCATGGTGTATAAAAACAATTTTTAATTTAGTACATTTAAAAATAGTCCTATAAAACTAGCTTTAATATTTTTGAAAGAATGGCTTTTTGTTCCTTTATTAGTTTCTTTTCTTCTTCAGCTACTTACCTTTCTGGATTCTTTCATTGGCATGATTAATTAAGAGATCTGGAATTTTTTAGGACAGCAACCTGTTGCTTAGTAATAGAAACACTGATTAGTACTGATACCATCAGAAGTCAGGAGTATGATCCAGAATTGCCTTGTTGAGCATCATAAGAAATGATCAGACCAAAGAAACCAAAATAACTTTTAATTGGAATAAAATGAAAGGGCAATAATCTTTTAACTGGCAGGAAAAGGGATCTATAAAATTTTAGATCTAACTCTTCATTATGATTGATTCCAAGAAATGAGATTGGTACCATAGAATCCAGAGTGTTAAAGATCAACATAATTTTTGCTCCATTATCATTTTCAGCATGCATAAAAGCTTATTCCAGTGGATTTCCCAGATGATACTATCAACCTAAGTAGAGATAAACTGAGGCAAGCTTAAATCATCTGAAATTGAGTTTATTCTGGAATAGCAGGGAAAGTAAAATTTGGAAAGTGCATGCTGTAGCAAGCTACAAGTGAGTCCATTGAGGGTTTGGGGCAAGCTGCATTTATGGACAAGGAATGCAAGGAAAGGGAAGTCCAGCCAGAATCCAAGCAGCAAATTCACTGGCTTGAAGATGAGGTGAAATTCTTGGCAGATATTCGTTGGTTAGGACATAATTCTCCATCTTCTGTAAGCCAAGCATAATAGTGGAAATCAGTCTCTCAATTCTCAATTTCCATTCTTCCGAGGGTCCATAAGTGAGATTCTCCACTTTATCTCCACTGATTCTAGTTGAAATTGAAATCCTTTCACAATATTCAGACCAAATATTTTTGTGGAATCTTACCTAGACTAGTATTTGTTAATTTGTTCCTTGGTCGGTTTAGTCTGACTCTGGATTTAAATTACCCAAAACATAATAAGATGGCAAAATCGATTTTTTCCATTGTATTTGCAGGACAAAAAGCAATTTGACACAGGCACTGTTTTTCAGGAGCTGTTCAATTCAACATGACCTGCATCAGGCTGACACATGAAGAACTACTGGGTGCTTTCCCTATTAAGTGAAGGGTGGTGTGATAGATGGACACCCCAGGGCAGCTCTGACCCAGAATCCTATTCCATAGTGATCATATTTAAATGAAAGCTCAGGAATAGATCAGTGATGGGTCCAGGTGCCCTGAGTTATAAAATAATCAATGCACTCACTGGTCCTCTCACAAATGGAATCTCCTCTTGGCTTGTAGGATCATAGCTATGACTTCCCCACTTTCAAGGCATGTAAGAGCTTTAGTTTCTCACAGAGAGTGAACAGGAACCCAGAATAGCTTGCTAGGACCTTGCTCTATTTGATCAAAAAGAGTCAGTATGGACAGAGTTTTTCTAAGCACCACTCAGAAAAAAATATTTTAAAAATTCCCAGGGTGCTTATGGGCTCAGTCAGTTAAGCATCTGCCTTTGGCTCAGATCATGATTTTAGGGTCCTGGGATGGAGCCCCTCATTGGGCCCCCTGCTCAGTGAGAAGCCTGCTTGTCCCTTTCCCTCTGCTGCTCCCCCTGCTGTATTCTCTCTCTGTCAATAAAAGAATAAAACCTTAAAACAAACAAACAAAGAACCAAAAAAAATTTCCTTTTTCATCAGGTTCCATCATCCCAAGGGAATTTTTTCCTAAGTATTCTTTGACCTAATAATTGGTCATGCTATTTATGTCATCACACATATGATAGAACTAAAGTCATTAAGTCAAGGGAACGATTTCTAGTTGAGAAAATAAAGTGTATAAAAAAATAAATAAAGTGTATAGAGATGATTGCCTCTTCCAGGTAATGAATATCATGGCAAGTACAATTAAATGCAATGTGTCAATTCTGGTAGCTTTGATAGTGTGTGAAAAAAGCATATACAAATCAGGCAGACTGGAGTCCACAAATCTTTGAACTTATGACACTTAACAAAATATTTTAGAATATTGATAAGTGCATTATGAGATGGAAAGCGATTATGGAAGCACAGAGAGGAAACAGAGCAGGAAGACCCGAGGCTCAGCTGAGCCATAGTCATCTTACTCCCACACGATTTATAGCACCTTGTGATCTGGAATTTCTGCTTTGATATCAAGCTGGAGAGAAAGCCAAAGTCCCTTAGCATGTTGAGACTAGTAGAAGAGTCCTACATGATGCTTGTATCCCAAAAGGGCTGTACTCAAAACAAAATAGTACAAAATAAATGATCTCATAAAACTGAAAGGGGACACCAAGGAGAATCAGAAGACAATTTAATTGGCTGTTATACAGAAATCTTCAAATATAGTTGATTAAATACGACAAGATTTCTCTGTCACTAACAGAACACTCCAGAGGTGGGCCAGCTCCCTTGGTTACGGAAAGTGGCTCATTAGGTCACTTGGATTTTCCCCAGCTGGTCACCGTGTATGGTGATTAGGGACCTTGCTCCTAATTTCAGCAGGTGGTCTCAAATCCTATTTATTTATTTATTTATTTATTTATTTATTTATTTATTTATTTTTAATGTTTTGTTTTTAAGTAATGTTCACACCCATTGTGGGACTTAAACTACAACCCTGAGATCAAGAGCCACATGCTCTACTGACTGAGCCAGCAAAGTGTCCCAAAATCTATTCATCCTTGCACTTATGGTCACTATGTCAAAATACATAGCACATCTGAAGGAGAGTCTCTGAAGTCAACAAGATTTCATACCTAAGCAGACCCCTCTGTGTGTCATATATGGTAGATTAACGGATGCCATAGTCATGAGTTTACTGTTACATGAGCGTCACAAAAAGTACGTTCCTTGTCCCAAACAATACTCTTATCAATCAGCCAAAAACTCTGCAAACTCTTGGATGATGTCACCAAATGAGACTCACTGGATCAGGAAGCTTAACTGTATGTGGAACACAACTAAGCCCAGGATTGATGTATCACATGCTCTGTGGGGAACTGATAAGATATACAAAATTAGGAATAAGTAGTTGGTAGTATTAGTCCCTGTTGGTGGCAGCTCAGATACCCAAAGGTGACAAAAATTATGTCCACCCTAGTGGGGATGGTAATGGTGGGCTCATGCCATTGGGCATAGAGCCTCCACTCATGTCACCATGGCTTTGTTACTCATCAACATAGTGAGCAAATACCATGGAGCTTGAGGCAAGGGCTGAGTATAGCTCATCTGCTCAGAAGTACAAGCTTGTTTGTTTGTTGTCTTACCTGTGGTGGATACTCTGCTAAATTTTGACCAAACACTGAGTTCCACTGACAAAATGTCCACTCCCTTCTGTGTATCCACAGTCCTTTTTCCAGATCTCATAATCAGTGACCTTCTGATTTTCTCCTCCCACACCCTTGATTTATCAGACATCCAAGAATCCTTGTCAGCCCTTATCTCAGGCAAGTTGTGTATTTATAGAAGTCAGAGCCATAAAGACAGGAAATCATAGTAAGTAATGTCCCTGACATGTTAGGCATGCTATGCGTGTAGCTAGAGAAACCCAAATACTTTGAAGAGTTCATGAATTCTACTCTTTTCCTGTCTTCACTTCTCTTTTCATGTCCTGAGCACCAAAGAAGCCTCATGACCTCCTTGATCTTGCTCACCTTCTAGGCTCCTTAGAATTGTGGCCAAAAAGTCAGATACAACGTAGAGTGTAGGGATTCCATGGTTCTTCTCAACCCCAATGTGTGTTTGCAAGTTTCCCTCCTTCTCAGGAGTTTTTGAGGGGAGGTGCAGACTCATCCCACTGAGTTATCATCAGAGTGTGCATTTGAAGATTTCAAAAGAACACTCTGATGACCAAGTGGGATTTTTCCCTGGGATGCAAGGCTGGTTCAACACTCATAAAACAAGCAATGTGATTCATCATATCAGCAAGAGAAAAAACAAGAACCATATGATCCTCTCAATAGATGCAGAGAAAGCATTTGACAAAATACAGCATCCATTCCTGATCAAAACTCTTCAGAGTGTAGGGATAGAGGGAACATTCCTCAACATCTTAAAAGCAATCAACAAAAAGCCCACAGCAAATATCATTCTCAATGGGGAAACACTAGGAGCCTTTCCCCTAAGATCAGGAACAAGACAGGGATGTCCACTCTTACCACTGCTATTCAACATAGTACTAGAAGTCCTAGCCTCAGCAATCAGAGAACAAAAAGAAATAAAAGGCATTCAAATTAGCAAAGAAGAAGTCAAACTCTCCCTCTTCACAGATGACATGATACTGTACATAGAAAACCCAAAGACTCCACCCCAAGATTGCTAGAACTCATACAGCAATTTGGCAGCCTGGCAGGATACAAAATCAATGCCCAGAAATCAGTGGCATTTCTATACACTAACTGAAGAAAGAGAAATTAAGGAGTCAATCCCATTTACAATTGCACCCAAAAGCATAAGATACCTAGGAATAAACCTAACCAAAGAGGTAAAGGATCTATACCCTAAAAACTATTGAACACTTCTGAAAGAAATTGAGGAAGACAAAAAGAGATGGAAAAATATTCCATGCTCATGGATTGGCAGAATTAATATTGTGAAAATGTCAATGTTACCCAGGGCAATTTACACGTTTAATGCAATCCCTATCAAAATACCATGGGCTTTCTTCAGAGAGTTAGAACAAATTATTTTAAGATTTGTGTGGAATCAGAAAAGACCCTGAATAGCCAGGGGAATATTAAAAAAGAAAACCATATCTGGGGGCATCACAATGCCAGATTTCAGGTTGTACTACAAAGCTGTGGTCATCAAGACACTGTGGTACTGGCACAAAAACAGACACATAGATCAATGGAACAGAATAGAGAACCCAGAAGTGAACCCTAAACTTTATGGTCAACTAATATTCGACAAAGGAGGAAAGACTATCCACTGGAAGAAAGACAGTCTCTTCAATAAATCGTGCTGGGAAAATTGGACATCCACATGCAGAAGAATGAAACTAGACCACTCTCTTTCACCATACACAAAGATGAACTCAAAATGGATGAAAGATCTAAATGTGAGACAAGATTCCATCAAAATCCTAGAGGAGAACACAGGCAACACCCTTTTTGAACTTGGCCACAGTAACTTCTTGCAAGATACATCCACGAAGGCAAGAGAAACAAAAGCAAAAATGAACTATTGGGACTTCATCAAGAAAAGGAGCTTTTGCACAGCAAAGGATACAGTCAACAAAACTAAAAGACAACCTACAGAATGGGAGAAGATATTCGCAAATCACGTATAAGATAAAAAGCTAGCATCCAAGATCTATAAAGAACTTATTAAACTCCACAGCAAAGGAACAAACAATCCAATCATGAAATGGGCAAAAGACATGAAGAGAAATCTCACAGAGGAAGACATAGACATGGCCAACAAGCACATGAGGAAATGCTCCACATCACTGGCCATGAGGGAAATACAAATCAAAACCACAATGAGATACCACCTTACACCAGTGAGAATGGGGAAGATTAACAAGGCAGGAAACCACAAATGTTGGAGAGGATGTGGAGAAGGGGGAACCCTCTTGCACTGTTGGTGGGAATGTGAACTGGTGCAGCCACTCTGGAAAACCGTGTGAGGTTCCTCAAAGAGTTAAAAATAGACCTGCCCTACGAGCCAGCAATTGCACTGCTGGGGATTTACCCCAAAGATACAGATGCATTGAAACGCTGGGACACCTGCACCCCAATGTTTCTAGCAGCAATGTCCACAATAGCCAAACCGTGGAAGGAGCCTCGGTGTCCATCGAAAGATGAATGGATAAAGAAGCTGTGGTCTATGTATACAATGGAATATTACTCAGCCATTAGAAACGACAAATACCCAGCATTTGCTTCAACGTGGATGGAACTGGAGGGTATTATGCTGAGTGAAGTAAGTCAATCGGAGAAGGACAAACAGTGTATGTTCTCATTCATTTGGGGAATATAAATAATAGTGAAAGGGAATAAAGGGGAAAGGAGTGAAAATGAGTGGGAAATATCAGAAAGGGAGACATAATATGAGAGACTCCTAACTCTGGGAAACGAACTAGGAATGGTAGAAAGGGAGGTGGGTGGGGGGGTAGGGGTGACTGGGTGATGGGCTCTGAGGGGGGCACTTGATGGGTGTTAACACTGGGTGTTATTCTATATGTTGGCAAATTGAACGCCAATAAAAAATAAATGTATGTATATAAAAAAAGAACACCTTTCAGGCAATTAGTGCTGAATTTCTTCAAGGGGAAGCAGGATGGTGGTTCTGGATTCCCAGCTTGGAGGAAGCCAGAGTTAGTCCTGAGAGGCTGCACACCTAAGAAGTAAGAACCTGACCCTCTACCCTAGGGTCACAGCCTTGGGAGCCCGAAGGTGGGGATCTCTTATCAAAGAGCCACAGGCACCTGAGTTGGGTTCTCATCAGGATACTCGATTTTATCAGGGCCACCCTTGCCTGTCATGCAGGTGGGGACCCATCTTCAGTGATGCCTCCACAAGGCTCCCCAAAACAAGGAGATGTCCCTCAGTGGAGGGGAGATGTCCTGTCCCTCAGTGGAGGGGAGATGGACCCCAGTGAAAGAGGCAGGCTTTATCCTGAGGTGTGTGAGAGGGAGTCGCAGGTAAGATACTCTAGTCTCCATTCAGAAGGCAGATGGGTGCTGGAATATGAAAGAAGTTTCTCCTAATTTTACTGACAGCCTGTAAATCTGAGGGCCCGCCACTTACTGACACATGTTCACCTCTGCTGCTGTAGAAGTCCAGCATCTGGAGTGAGTCAAGGCAGGCCAGTGAGAAAAGTATCACAGAGAGCAGGCTCCTTCCTTTTGCTCCAGCAGGAGCTCCATTGTACGTCTGGTCTTTGTCAGGAATAGAAGAGTCCCTGCTCAACAGTTCTGATTTTAACCTAGGGCTCTGCTCCCCTTCTCAGTAGGAGCGCCACAGTCCTATGGGACTATGGGAATCCTTCCCTGGGAGCCTGCTGTTCTCATGCTCCCCTCCCCTATCACATCTCTAGTATCTCCAGAGCAGGTCTCCTACAGTCAGGAAACATGGGCTCAATTAGGAAGAGATCCTCTGATGGTGTGATCTAATTAACACCAGTGATTCCTCTTTTTTTTTTTCACAGTTCTGTGAGGTCAGGACCTATCTCTGTCCTTCTGGGGCAGACACAAGATGTTATACAGCTGTCCTCAGTGGAAGAGTCAAGAAAAAAATATTCAGATTCTCCTTTTTTGTATAATTGACATACACTGTTACACACGTTTCAGGTGTACAACATAGTCACTTAAGAATTCTATGCATTACTCAGTGCTCACCACCATAAGTGTCGTCCCTGTATGCCAGCATACAACCTTATTAGAATATTACTGACTATATTCCCTACATTGTACTTCTCACTTCTGTGACTTTTCATCTTATAAGAGAAACCTTGTACTTTGTAACTTCCATCACCTATTTCACCCATCCCCTCAGCCCTCTGCCCTCTGGCGACTATCAGTGTGCTCTCTGTAGTTATGAGCCTGTTTATATTTGTTTGTTTGTACATTTGTTTTCTAGATTTCCCATGAAGTGAAATCCTATAGTATTTGGCTTTCTCTGCCTGACTTATTTCACTTAGCTGAATACTCTCTAGGTCTACCATTTTGTTGCAAATGCCAAGATCTCACTCTTTTTTTTTTATGACTGAGGACTATTCCATTTTATACATATACCACTTCTTCTTTATTTCTCTATGGCTGAACACTTGGGTTGCTTGCATATCTTGGCTATTGTAAATAATGCTGCAATAAACATAGGACCACATATATCTTTTTGAATTAGGGTTTTTGTATTATTTGTGTAAATACCCAGTAGTGGAATTACTGGATCATATGGTCATTCTATGTTTAAGTTGTTAAGAGACCTCCATAGTTTCCACGTGGCTATACCAATTTTCATTTCTACCTACAGTGCACAAGAGTCACTTTTCTTCACATTCTTGCCAACATTTGGTACTTCCTGTCTTTTTGATACTAGCCATCCCAATAGGTGTGAGATGGTATTTCATTGTAGTTTTGATTTGTATTTCCCTAATGATGAGTGATGGCTCTAGGCAAAACTCTGCACCCAAACCAGCTCATCAGATGACTCCTCTGTAACAGCAGCTGCAATACGCCCAACTGAAACACTAATGTTGTGCCCAGGGTACAAGGAACAGCAGACACTCTGGTGCCACAAGACTTATCTTCTTTAGTATTCAATCTGTGAACTTGGATATGAGCCCTGCTAGCAGGTTAGGTTTTCGTCTCTTTCAAATGGCGCTCTAAGGATAACTGTAGCAGCATCCGATAGTGGATAAGAGAAGGTTCTGGAGTAGGAATGCTTGAGTATAAACTCTGACTCTGAACTCTGCTGGGAATGAGCAATATGACCTCAGACAACTTTGTCAATTTTCTCACCCATAAAGGAGGATATTAACTATCCTATATCATAGGATTGCTCTGAAGAATAAATTAATTACTACAATACTTAAAACTGCATTTGGCACATAATGAATCTGCAATAAATGTTTAAAAATAAAATTGTGTTCCTTCTTTCAGAGAGAAACTCAGGGAAAGAGAGACGGTAGATAGGCTATTAGCTATTCTCCTAAATGCCTTTGGACAGGCCATTTGTTATAAACAATAAAACAGAAAATCTTCTGCAAAATAGGCAGAAGTGATTTCACTTAATTGTCTGAGTTATAATTTCACAAATTGTAAGGTCATCCATTGCAGTGAGACAAGGAGCACTCATTCAGTTTTAGATCAAGGACTGGGAGACCTGCTGGAGAACTAGGAGGGTAGTGGGGTGGGGACCAGCTCAGAGGTTAAGGGACACATGCAAAGGACACACACAGAGCCCTATACAATGCAGGCTCATCACCTGTGTGGAACCCAGGAGCAAAGGAGGAAAGAAAGGCACTGCTCTCATCCTTCAGACTCTACTCAATGTAGATTTGGGACAACAGTTTGAAATTTGCATATGTTGGCTTGAACATGCTTAAAAATACCAGATGTAATCAATTTAGAGAGGATAGAAGAAGGTGTCCCCTCTCTCCATAATCATTTGGCAGTCACCACCCTGCCCAGCTGAGATCACTGAATAGAGTGAAGCTGAGATCCAATAAGAACTGAGAACCTGAAGTCCAGTTTTCCTATGTAGCTGTCACCCTGTGATCCCAGTACTTCCCAGGGAACTGGGGGAGCCAGTGGTTCCAAAAAGAGAGAAATGACCCCAGACATCACCACTGAGAGAGTGAAATAAAATGTGATGTATGCACAGATGAGTTGAATTGCTGTGGACTATATATGACTCTACAGTCACTCTGCTGCTAATGTGTTGGACAGCAAAATCTTGGGTGGATTCTGCAGCTTTTGGATCCCAACATAATGGGGAAATTGCAATCCAGGAACTGTTGACATCTAAGTGAAAACTATGTATCACTAGCTCATGTGGCCACACCCCACCATAGAACCTGGAAAGCAATTGTCATTTATTACAAGCATCAGAAACAAGACATGTTTGAAAATGTACAAGAGGGAAGTTCACTTTATCCTAGAAATGATATCAAGAACAGAAAACAAGGGCAGCCCCAGTGGCTCAGCGGTTTAGCGCCGCCTTTGGTCCAGGGCATGATCCTGGGGACTCGGGATCGAGTCCCACGTCGGACTCCCTGCATGGAGCCTGCTTCTCCCTCTGCCTGTGTCTCTGCCTCTCTTTCTCTCTCTCTCCCTCCCTCATGAATAAATACATAAAATCTTTAAAAGAAAAAACCTCAGGGTGTCTCCCTTCACGTGGCCAAAAGAGAGCGCACAGGTGTCTGGCAATAATGGCCAAGGGCCCAGACTGATTTTAGATGTTATTATGATTTCTTGTTACCACTTATGATTACATCTCAAAGCTTCCCCTTTTCAGCTAAGATAATTTCACACATCTTTCTGTGGCCCATCTTTCCATCAGACTCCGTGGCCACAGGGAAAAGAGCACTTAGGGAAGACTCCAAATGACGTACTTGATTTAGCTGGAAATGAGTTCCCTCCATCAAATACTGCTGCAGGAAGAGTGTAACTCTGGGGAAATAACCCCTACAGAAAACACATGTTAGAAGGACTTACAGTGGGAGGTCCCTCTGGTAAAGGCAAAAAAATGTAGACTAGTCACTGAGGGGCCATCAGGAGGACACCAGGCAAGGTACTCCTCATCCAGGTGTGACAAAGTGGGAAGAATGCAGGCTCTCGCAGGCCCGTGGCCATGGCTTTGGGAACCCATTGGCCAGACTCACACTTGCTCACATCTGCAATCACCATTGGTTCCAGAGACAGAGTTAGCAAAGTCTGATTTCCCAGTACTTCAGAACTGGCATACAGCCTGTTAATGACCAATAGGGCTTTGCTTAGATGAAACCAGTAGCTATGGTCAAGATGGAAAATTGGGCAGAAGAGACATCTCTCAAGTCCAAATTAAAAATCACCACCTTGTGGCTTATTTCTCTTCCAAGATTGATCCTCCATGACATGCTGGAAACCTCTGAGTGTGAAGGGATCCCCATGTTATTCACTCCCAAACTGTGGCCTGGTCACCTGACCCCACGATTGGACCACTCCAGGAGTCTGCATATCCTCTTTAAATGACCAGTGTCTGGGACAGTGTGGCTGAGGTAGCTGAGGTCATGATGGCTCCATGTTGACTCTTTTCCCCTTGGCACTGGGCAGTGCTGAGCCCTGAAGGAATGGCCCACCATCTCATCTCCAGAGCTCCAAGAACACCGGCCTCTCTGTCTCAGGAACACTTTTTTTTCCCCTGAAAGCCCAAGTCAGACACACTATATCCAGTAAATCTGATTGGCCCTTCTCGGCTCTCCTCTCTTATATACACAACATCTGCATCCTCTCTTCATTTTTGCCTTGCACAGTCATCAAAAGACACGGTCTTTTGATTAGATCAGAAATTAAAAAGTTGGGAAATCATCTAGTTACTGAAATAAGTGCAATAGAGATATGGTTACATAGTCTTCAAGTGAGATTTTCAGAAATAGTGTCCTAACTCTGTGACTCTTAAGATGCATCAGTCCTAGCCTGAGACTGGTGACTCAATCTTCCTAGTTGTGAGTAGCTCAGTGAATTAGGTAACTGAACTTTTTTCCCTTTTACTTCTGAAGCACGTTAAGTGGTAGAAAATTCTGTTCATTTATCTGAATAATTGACACAATAGCAGCTGTGCATTGGTGGGCATTTTAATAAATCACATTTTTGGGATCCCTGGGTGGCGCAGCGGTTTAGCGCCTGCCTTTGGCCCAGGGCGCGATCCTGGAGACCCAGGATCGAATCCCACATCGGGCTCCCAGTGCTTGGAGCCTGCTTCTCCCTCTGCCTGTGTCTCTGCCTCTCTCTCTCTCTGTGACTATCATAAATAAAAAATAAAATACTTTGTATCCTCATTTCCCATGATTGATGCAAAGGATAATGTAATTTAAAAAAAAAAATAAATAAATCACATTTTTCAGAAGTCCCATGTTTTCATCAATCCTATTCCTCTTTTCCATTTTCCAGGCTAATAACATCCAAGTTGTAATTGACCATCAAAGAAACATTTGTCATCTTAGAGCAAAAATAATTTGTTTCTTCCATCTTTCCTATTGGGTTGCAAGCTACAAAAATAACTAAAATCTGAAAACCTATGACAAACACAGGTAATCTCCAATAGAAATAGACTATTTCCAATAACGTCAGCATATGGCTAAATAAGGAGAGTGTTACAAGTAGCTCCTTTGATTATGTTTGGAAGGATACATAAAAATGAGATAATCATCGCAGATTAGAGGAAACTAAGGAGACAACGCAGTGCAATATAGATTCTTAGATTTTATCCTAGGACATAAAAAGCACTTTAATGGAAAAATTAGTGAATCCAAATATGGATTATAAATTAGTTAATAGCACTGTATCAATGTTGACTTTTGGCTAAGATAATTATGGTAAGGTTATATAAGCTGTTCCCATTGGGGAAAGCTGGAGAACCGGTATGGAAACAAACTTAATACTTTTTGACATTTCTTGCAAGTCTAAAATGATTTCAAAATAAGTTGAAATATATAATCAAAAGGCTTTACTATAAGAAGAGAGTACGAGTTCTTACTGCATGGTTCCACAGTGTCCATCTCTTTTCCCTCCTTGACCTATTTGTAATTCCTGTTTATTTTCTTTATTTACTTATGTTTTAAAGTCTAGTTGACATGCAATGTTACATCAGCTTCAGGTGCACAACATAGCGATTCAATAACTCTATAGGTTATATTCTGCTCACCACAGTGTAGCTACCATCTGTCACAATAGGACGCTATTGCAATACCATTGACCCTATTGCCTGGGCTGTACTTTCATCCCCATGACTAATTAATTCCCTAACTGGAAAATTGTGCCTCCCCTTCCCCTCACCCATCTTTCCCATCATTTCCTCACCTCCTTCCTCTGGCAGCCATTAGCTTGTTCTCTGTATTTATCAGTTTGGGTTCTACATTTTGTTGTTTGTCCATTTGTTTTGTTTTCTAGATTCAACATAGAAGAAATCATAGGGCACTTGTCTTTCTCTGTCCTACTTATTTCACTTAGCAGAATACCCTCTACGTCCATCCATGTGGTCACAAATGTCAGGATTTCTTATGGCTGAGAAACATTCCATTGTACCTATGTAGCACCTCTTCTTTATCCATTCACTCATTGATGGAAACTTAGGTAGCTTCCATATTTGGCTATTGTAAGCAATGCTACAGTAAACATAGGATTGCATACTATCTTTTCAAATTATTGTTTTCATTTTCTTTGGATAAATACCACAAAGTGGAATTCCTGGATTGTAAGGTATTCCTATTTTTAACGTTTTAAGGAGACTCCATACAGTTTAAACTCTATACTGTTCTCCAATGTAGTTGCACCAATTTACGTTCCCACCACCAGTGCATAGGGATCCTTTTTCTCTTCATCCTCACCAACACTTGTTATTTCTTGTCTTTTTGATGCTAACCATTCTGGCAGGTGTAAGGGGATGTCTCACTGTGGTTTTAATTTGCATTCCCCTGATGATTTGTGATGTTGGTATCTTTTATGTGTCTGTTGGCCATCCCAGATCTTCTTTGGAAAATGTTTATTCAGGTTCTCTGTCCACTTTTAATCAGATTATTTGGTTTTTGTTTGTTGAGTTGTAAACGTACTTTATATATTTTGGATATTAACCCCTTATTGGATGTATCATTTACAAATATCTTCTCTCATTTAGTAGATTGACATTTCCTTTTGTTGATGGTATCCTCTGTTGTGCAAAGCTTTCCATTTTGGTATTATCCCAATTGTTTATTTTTGCTTTTGTTTCCCTTGTCTGAGAAGACATAGCTAGAAAAATGTTGCTAAGGATAATTCTGCTAAGAATTTTATGGTTTCTGGTCTCACACTTAGGTCTTTAATCAATTTTGAGTTTATTTTTGCCTGTGGTGTAAGAGATTGGTTCACATTCATTCCTTCAAGTGTTGCTGTCTAGTTATCTTGACACCATTTGTTGAAGAGACATACCTATTGTATACCCTTGCCTCCTTTATCATGGATAAATTGACTATATAAGCATAGGTTTATGTCTGAGCTCTCTATTCTGTTCTATAGATCAGTGTGTCTATTTTGGTACCAGGACCATACTGTTTTGGTTACTATAGCTTTGTAGTATGGTTTGCAATCTAGGATTGTGATACTTCCAGCTTTGTTCTTCTTTCTGAAGATTGCTGTGGCTACTCAGGGTCCATTTTTTAAAATAAAAGTGTAAAATATGCCTGAGAATAAGCTAAAGAGGTAGAAATCTAGCAGAGGAAACAGAAAGAAACATTTAAATATGTCCCTTCTCCCAGTTAGGCAGCGTGGATTGTATCTCTTTTAGTTTTGTTCCAAACATAGAAAATCTTTTATGACACTTTGCTCATATGAGAGGCCGTACCCCTCTCCTGCTGGCTCTTTCCATTTGGCTGCACCCACAGGGGGTTTGCATATTGTCCCCTAGGGAGGACCTTCCCGTGCAAGTCTGAGATAAAAGATCAACTCTCAACTTGTCTTGACCTATCAGGACTCATCAGTTTAACATTGTCTCAACATGAGGCTTCTTGCTTAGCTCCTGGGGCTCCTCATGCTATGGTTTCCAGGTAAGGACAGAATGCTCAAAGAGGAAGGAAAATGGGGTTGACAGGATGAACTCTGAGGGCAACACTGTTTCCCAGGAAAATTCTGTTTGCCTGTGAGATGGATATGTGTTGCCCTCTGGGATGTTGAATGGGACCTTTAGATCTGTGAGAAAGGAAGATTCCTGAAGGAAAAGGAACTATGTGTACTCTGGTGAACCATCCTGGCACCGAAGAAGAAGATGGCTTATGTGACCTCTAAAGGCACCTTATGTCTTGCCAATCTCTGTTTCTTTTTTTGAAATTGGAAAGTTAAGAGTTTTGAATCAAAATCCCTTAAAAGGTATTTTGGTCTGAAATAAAGAGCAAAAAGGAAATTACGATAATTTTTCACAATGTTTGCATATAACCTTGTGCTTCTCTCTTCTTACTTTAGGATCCAGTGGGGAGGTTGTGATGATACAGACCCCACTGTCCCTGTCTGTCAGCCCTGGAGAGCCGGCCTCCATCTCCTGCAGGGCCAGTCAGAGTCTCCGGCACAGTAATGGAAACACCTATTTGTATTGGTACCTGCAAAAGCCAGGCCAGTCTCCACAGCTTCTGATCGACTTGGTTTCCAACCGTTTCACTGGGGTGTCAGACAGGTTCAGTGGCAGCGGGTCTGGCACAGATTTTACCCTGAGGATCAGCAGGGTGGAGGCTGAGGATGTTGGAGTTTATTACTGCATGCAAAGTACACATGATCCTCCCACAGCGGTTCAGCTCCCAACACAAACCTCTCTGGGTGTCGTGGCCCAGCTGCCCACGTGTTGTTTGTCTGGGGAGCAGGCACAGCAGAGTCTCTCAGTCAGTGTAAGAGGAAGATGCTGGGGAGCTCGAGGGGATGGTTGAGGCTGTGGGTTCTGGAGCATGAGAGCCTCAGCTGCACCCCAGCACCATCTTTCATGGCATGTCAGCTGAAACCACCCAGGCATGACATGCATATCAGGGAGAATGGGTGAGCTCTGAGCCACCAGTCAGGACAGAGGGAAGAGCTGAACGGAAGTTCATCCTGGTCTTCCCTGCCTTGTGTACAGTTGGAAGTTAAAATTCAGTGGGAAAGCCAAACAAGGGGGGGCCAGTCTTAGAAATACAAGTGGAATATGTGCTGGTGTTTGATAGGTTTCATTTTTGGTAACTGAGTCAGTCTCCATTCCAGTGATATGCCTTTGCATTTTTCCTATTTCTCCATTGTTGGTTCTTGTCAGGGTGTATGTTTCTAAGAATTTTTTCATTTCATCTGGACAATTCAATGCAGGGAGATACAACTGTTTGTAGCACTCCCTTACCATCCATTTAATTCTGTAAAATGTACTAATGTCTGCATTTTCAAATCAATTTTAGTAATTTGACTCTCCTTTTTTTCTTTTCTTTTTTTAATTTTTATTTATTTATGATAGTCACAGAGAGAGAGAGAGAGAGAGGCAGAGACATAGGCAGAGGGAGAAGCAGGCTCCATGCACCGGGAGCCCGACGTGGGATTCGATCCCGGATCTCCAGGATTGCGTCCTGAGCCAAAGGCAGGCGCTAAACCGCTGCGCCACCCAGGGATCCCAAGTCTCCTTTTTTTCTTAGGCAAGCTAAACATTTGCCAATGTTACTGACTTTTTAAAGAACCAAACTCTAGTATATTTTATTTTCTCTGTATTTTAAATTTATTTTATTTATTTATTATTTATTTATATCTTTTCCAATATCATTAATTTCCTCCCTTCTGCTAACTTTGGGTTTTAGTTTGTCCTTCTTTTTCTGGTTCCTATAGTATAGAATTAGATTGTTGATTTTACATTATAATGAAATTTCAAAAATCGAATTCATTTTATATTTACCAGCTAATAGTCAAGTGCCTTTAGTGTTTTCATAAGACATTGTCAATTAGAAAATGACTGTCAACCTTCTTCCATACTTGATTTAGAAATCAGTGGTCACTTCTGCTGACCCTATTCCCAGCTTTCATCTTTGCATCTTCAAGAGAAAATATCACCTGACTGTGCAAGGTGAAGGACATCCTTTCACTCTTCAGTGAACACATGGCCACAGGTGCCCTAGCATAAACCAAGGCAATCTCCTCAACTCCTCTTCCATGAAATTTCCACCTTGATCCTTGGGGTCCCAGCCCAACTGAGTGGTTGTGTATTTGGGACAATTCCATTCCTAGTCACTGGAGTGGAGGATAGAAAAACTGTACACATATCTCTGTGAGTAGGACTGCCAGGGCCCCTGCAGTGTAACAGCCCCGAACACAAATCTCCCAAGGAGCCTCAACCTCTCATGGGGGCAGGAACCTTGGTAAACCATATGAAGTCAGGATCAGGTGGAAATGGCTATGGAGCCTTTGGGAAGAGGCTACGGAGGCCTCTGTCATGGCCACTCTGTTATATAAACAGGGGCCAGGACAATGCCAGGACAGCATCCCAGAAACTCTTCCTCTATTCCCATTGAGGACATTCAGGCCCCACGGATTCTCCAAGGAGTGGCCACTATGTCCTTCCTGAGGGATCCACTCAGGATTCCTGCTGATCTCATTGCTGCACAGAAGCCCAGTCATGTCACTGGAAGAAGATCCTAGTGTGTCCTGACATCACCCAAGCCACTTACTCCTTTTGGGTACTGTGATCATCACCTTCACTAATCACCAGAGAATGGAAAGCCATATTAACTGTTTCAATTTTGGCTTTTGAGTAAGTCAGAGTTTACAGGAACCTCACATATGTATAGTGCCATACGAATATTGTCTAATAATCCTATCCTGACTTCCCTTTCACTGAATTGTCTTGGAGCAGTTATACAATATACCCAACAACTAAGACTTCTTCCTTTTGAAGCCACTAATATGTTGTGGGACCCAGGAAATTTAACAAAAATCCCCTACCCCTGGACAAGCAGAGCAGGACTGATTCCATTTTGTGCTACACCGGCCACCTCCTGTATGACCCCCACATGACCTGCTTATTGCTTAAGGCGCTGCCCCACCCTAGTCAAGCCGCTGGGCACACCCTAATCGAAATCGGCTCATAACAAAGTAACCCTGCTTTGTGCCCGCCAAAACTGTGCGCCAATTCTGACCAAAGTAATAGGCCAGCTCAAATGGATACTATAGGGTAAGATGTAATTCAATTGGCCACCTGCGTGTGGACCCACATGGCTGTGCAACTTTCTGTGTATCCCATTGGCCGCTGGCCACCTATAAAGCTGCTACGCCTCTTAGTCTCGGGGTCCAAGTCCCTGCTCCGCAGTGTCGGGTATACTTGGACCCAACCTCGAGCTTGTAAATAAACCTTTGTGTGTTTGCATCGGTGTTGGCTCCTTGGTGGTTTCTTGGATTCGCAATCTTGGGCACAACAATGTGACTTTACTTCCAGACTGATAGGAGTTCAATGCTGCACACCCAGACTTGTACACATCAAATCCCTTCATTTTTATGAAATTTCCTAGAGCAAAGCTATTGGTCTTTTTACTTTCCTTTCTACTTCTTGGAGGAGGGGCAAGATGGCAGAAGAGTAGGGTCCCCAAGTCACCTGTCCCTACCAAATTACCTAGATAACCTTCAAATCATCCTGAAAATCTACGAATTCGGCCTGAGATTTAATGAGAGAACAGCTGGAATGCTACAGTGAGAAGAGTTCACGCTTCTATCAAGATAGGAAGACGGGGAAAAAAGAAATAAAGAAACAAAAGGCATCCAAGGAGGAGGGGCCCCGCGAGGAGCCGGACTAAGGCAGGGCGAGGGCCCCCAGGACAGGAAAGCCCCATCCCGGAGAAGCAGGAGCTTCACCAATCTTCCCGGACAGAAAGGGGCTCACAGGGAGTTAGAGCAGGACCCCAGGAGGGCGGGGATGCCCTCAGGCTCCCTGGGACACTAACAGATACCTGCGCCCCGAGAAGAGTGAGCCAAGCTCCCTAAAGGGCTGCAGCGCGCATGGCTTGACCCGGGAGCAGCTCGGAGGGGGCTGTGTGGCCGGAGCATGAATCCAACAGCGCAGGCCTGGGAGCACAGGGCGCGGTAGACACAGCCCAGGATCCGGCCTCCCCGCGGGACAGGCAGAGGCCAGGTGGGCCCAGGACAGCAAGGATGCTCCTGCCGCAAGCTGAGCAGATCAGCGGCCGTGCCCCTGGAGCATCCAGGCGCCTGCAGGCTGAGAGCTTCATAGTTACTGCGGGAGCTGACACCAGGGCTCCAGAGCTGGCCGCCGCCACTGTGGTTGTTCCTCCTGGGGCCTCATGGGGGAAACAACCCCCACTGAGCCCTGCGCCAGGCAGGGGGCAGAGCAGCTCCCCCAAGTGCTAACACCTGAAAATCAGCATAACAAGCCCCTCCCCCAGAAAACCAGCTAGACGGACAGGGGAAAAACAAATTAGTGACCAAGCAGCACTGGAAAGTTCCAGGGGAAATCAAGGGACTTACAGTATACAGAATCAGAGAATACTCCCCCGTGTTTTTTTTGTTTGTTTTGTTTTGCTTTTAGATTTCTGTTTGCTTCCCCCACCCATTTTTTCCCCTTTCTTTCTTTTTCTTTCTCTTTTTCTTCCTTTTTTCTTATTTCTTTTTCTGTTTTCTTTCCTTCTTTCTCTCCTCTCTTTTTCTCCTTTTCCCAATACAACGTGTTTTTGGCCACTCTGCACTGAGCAAAATGACTAGAAGGAAAACCTCACCTCAAAAGAAAGAATCAGAAACAGTCCTCTCTCCCACAGAGTTACAAAATTTGGATTACAATTCAATGTCAGAAAGCCAATTCAGAAGCACTATTATAAAGCTACTGGTGGCTCTAGAAAAAAGCATAAAGGAATCAAGAGACTTCATGACTGCAGAATTTAGATCTAATCAGGCAGAAATAAAAATCAATTGAATGAGATGCAATCCAAACTAGAAGTCCTAACGACAAGAGATAACGAGGTGGAAGAACAAGTGAGTGACATAGAAGACAAGTTGATGGCAAAGAGAGAAACTGAGGGAAAAAGAGACAAACAATTAAAAGATCATGAGGATAGGTTAAAGGAAATAAATGACAGCCTGAGGAAGAAAAACCTATGTTTAATTGGGGTTCCCGAGGGCGCCGAAAGGGACAGAGGGCCAGAATATGTATTTGAACAAATCATAGCTGAAAACTTTCCTAATATGGGAAGGGAAAGAGGCATTCAGAGCCAGGAAATAGAAAGATCCCCCCCTAAAATCAATAAAAACCGCTCAACACCTCGACATCTAATAGTTAAGCTTGCAAATTCCAAAGATAAAGAGAAGATCCTTAAAACAAGAAGAGACAAGAAATCCCTGACTTTTATGGGGAAGAGTATTAGGGTAACAGCAGACCTCTCCACAAAGGCCTGGCAGGCCAGAAAGGGCTGGCAGGATATATTCAGGGTCCTAAATGAGAAAAACATGCAACCAAGAATACGTTCTCCAGCAAGGCTCTCATTCAAAATGGAAGGAGAGATAAAGAGTTTCCAAGACAGGCAGGAACTGAAAGAATATGTGACCTCCAAACCAGCTCTGCAAGAAATTTTAAGGGGGACTCTCAAAATTCCCCTTTAAGAAGAAGTCCAATGGAACAATCCACAAAAACAGGGATTGAATAGATATCATGATGACACTAAACTCATATCTTTCAATAGTAACTCTGAACATGAATGGGCTTAATGACCCCATCAAAAGGCGCAGGGTGTCAGACTGGATAAAAAAGCAGGACCCATCTATTTGCTGTCTATAAGAGACTCATTTTGGACAGAAGGACACCTACAGCCTGAAAATAAAAGGTTGGAGAACCATGTACCATTCAAATGGTCCTCAAAAGAAAGCAGGGGTAGCCATCCTTATATCAGATAAACTAAAATTTACCCTGAAGACTGTAGTGAGAGATGAAGAGGGACACTATCTCATACTTAAAGGATCTATCCAACAAGAGGACTTAACAATCCTGAATATATATGCCCCGAATGTGGGAGCTGCCAAATATATCAATCAATTAATAACCAAAATTAAGACATACTTAGATAATAATACACTTATACTTGGTGACTTCAATCTAGCACTTTTTACACTCGATAGGTCTTCTAAGCACAACATCTCCAAAGAAACGAGAGCTATAAATGATACACTGGACCAGATGGATTTCACAGATATCTACAGAACTTTACATCCAAACTCAACTGAATAGACATTCTTCTCAAGTGCACATGGAACTTTCTCCAGAATAGACCACATACTGGGTCACAAATCGGGTCTGAACCAATACCAAAAGATTGGGATCATCCCCTGCATATTCTCAGACCATAATGCCTTGAAATTAGAACTAAATCACAACAAGAAGTTTGGAAGGACTTCAAACATGTGGAGGTTAAGGACCATCCTGCTAAAAGATGAAAGGGTCAACCAGGAAATTAAGGAAGAATTAAAAAGATTCATGGAAACTAATAAGATACAATCGTTCAAAATCTTTGGGATGCAGCAAAAGCAGTCCTGAGGGGGAAATACATACCAATACAAGCATCCATCCAAAAACTGGAAAGAACTTAAATACAAAAGCTAACCTTACACCTAAAGGAGCTAGAGAAAATACAGCAAATAGATCCGACACCCAGCAGAAGAAGAGAGTTAATAAAGATTCGAGCAGAACTCAACGAAACCGAGACTAGAAGAACTGAGGAACAGATCAACAAAACCAGGTGTTGGTTCTTTGGAAGAATTAAGAAGATAGATAAACCATTAGCCAGCCTTATTAAAAAGAAGAGAGAGAAGACTCAAATTAATAAAATCATGAATGAGAAAGGGGAGATCACTACCAATACCAAGGAAATACAAGCGATTTTAAAAACATATTATGAACAGCTATACACCAATAAATTAGGCAATCTAGAAGAAATGGACGCATTTCTGGAAAGCCACAAACTACCAAAACTGGATCAGGAATAAATAGAAAACCTGAACAGGCCAATAACCAGGGAGGAAATTGAAGCAGTCATCACAAACCTCCCAAGACACAAAAGTCCAGGGCCAGATGGCTTCCCAGGGGAATTCTATCAAACGATTAAAGAAGAAACCATACCTATTCTACCAAAGCTGTTTGGAAAGATAGAAAGAGATGGAGTACTTCCAAATTCGTTCTATGAGGCCAGCATCACCTTAATTCCAAAACCAGACAAAGACCCCACCAAAAAGGAGCATTACAGACCAATATCCCTGATGAACATTGATGCAAAAATTCTCAACAAGAGACTAGCCAATAGGATCCAACAGTACATTAAGAAAATCATTCACCATGACCAAGTAGGATTTATCCCCGGGACACAAGGCTGGTTCAACACTCGTAAAACAATCAATGTGATTCATCATATCAGCAAGAGAAAAACCAAGAACCATATGATCCTCTCAATAGATGCAGAGAAAGCATTTGACAAAATACAGCATCCATTCCTGATCAAAACTCTTCAGGGTGTAGGGATAGAGGGAACATTCCTCAACATCTTAAAAGCCATCTACGAAAAGCCCACAGCAAATATCATTCTCAGTGAGGAAGCACTGGGAGCCTTTCCCCTAAGAACAGGAACAAGACAGGGATGTCCACTTTCACCACGGCTATTCAACATAGTACTGGAAGTCCTAGCCTCAGCAATCAGGCAACAAAAAGACATTAAAGGCATTCAAATTGGCAAAGAAGAAGTCAAACTCTCCCTCTTCGCCAATACATGATACTGTACATAGAAAACCCAAAGACTCCACCCCAAGATTGCTAGAACTCATACAGCAATTTGGCAGGATACAAAATCAATGCCCAGAAGTCAGTGGCAGGATACAAAATCAATGCCCAGAAGTCAGTGGCATTTCTATACACTAACAATGAGACTGAAGAAAGAGAAATTAAGGAGTCAATCCCATTTACAATTGTACCCAAAAGCATAAGATACCTAGGAATAAACCTAACCAAAGAGGTAAAGGATCTATACCCTAAAAACTATTGAACACTTCTAAAAGAAATTGAGGAAGACACAAAGAGATGGAAAAATATTCCATGCTCATGGATTGGCAGAATTAATATTGTGAAAATGTCAATGTTACCCAGGGCAATTTACACGTTTAATGCAATCCCTATCAAAATACCATGGACTTTCTTCAGAGAGTTAGAACAAATTATTTTAAGATTTGTGTGGAATCAGAAAAGACCCCGAACAGCCAGGGGAATTTTAAAAAAGAAAACCATATCTGGGGGCATCACAATGCCAGATTTCAGGTTGTACTACAAAGCTGTGGTCATCAAGACAGTGTGGTACTGGCACAAAAACAGACACATAGATCAATGGAACAGAATAGAGAATCCAGAAGTGGACCCTGAACTTTATGGTCAACTAATATTCGACAAAGGAGGAAAGACTGTCCACTGGAAGAAAGACAGTCTCTTCAATAAATGGTGCTGCGAAAATTGGACATCCACATGCAGAAGAATGAAACTAGACCACTCTCTTTCACCATACACAAAGATGAACTCAAAATGGATGAAAGATCTAAATGTGAGACAAGATTCCATCAAAATCCTAGAGAACACAGGCAACACCCTTTTTGAACTCGGCCACAGTAACTTCTTGCAAGATACATCCACGAAGGCAAGAGAAACAAAAGTAAAAATGAACTATTGGGACTTCATCAAGAAAAGGAGCTTTTGCACAGCAAAGGATACAGTCAACAAAACTAAAAGACAACCTACAGAATGGGAGAAGATATTCGCAAATGACGTATCAGATAAAGGGCTAGTTTCCAAGATCTATAAAGAACTTATTAAACTCAACACCAAAGAAACAAACAATCCAATCATGAAATGGGCAAAAGACACGAAGAGAAATCTCACAGAGGAAGACACAGACATGGCCAACATGCACATGAGAAAATGCTCTGCATCACTTGCCATCAGGGAAATACAAATCAAAACCCCAATGAGATACCACCTCACACCAGTGAGAATGGAGAAAATTAACAAGGCAGGAAGCCACAAATGTTGGAGAGGATGTGGAGAAGGGGAAACCTCTTGTACTGTTGGTGGGAATGTGAACTGGTGCAGCCACTCTGGAAAACTGTGTGGAGGTTCCTCAAAGAGTTAAAAATAGACGTGCCCTATGACCCAGCGATTTACCCCAAAGATTCAGATGCAATGAAACGCTGGGATACCTGCACCCCGATGTTTCTAGCAGCAATGTCCACGATAGCCAAACTGTGGAAGGAGCCTCGGTGTCCATCGAAAGATGAATGGATAAAGAAGATGTGGTCTATGTATACAATGGAATATTACTCAGCCATTAGAAACGACAAATACCCACCATTTGCTTCAACGTGGATGGAACTGGAAGGTATTATGCTGAGTGAAGTAAGTCAATCGGAGAAGGACAAACATTGTATGTTCTCATTCATTTGGGGAATATAAATAATAATGACAGGGAATAAAAGGGAAGGGAGAAGAAATGAGTGGGAAATATCATAAAGGGAGACAGAACATAAAGACTCCTAACTCTGGGAAATGAACTAGGGGTGATGGAAGGGGAGGAGGGTGGGGGGTGGGGGTGAATGGGTGACGGGCACTGAGGGGGGCACTTGATGGGATGAGCACTGGGTGCTATTCTGTATGTTGGTAAATTGAACACCAATAAAAATAAATTTATTATTAAAAAAAGAAAGAAAAGCTTATCTAGAACTATTTTTACTTGTTTGTGTTCTTTGGCAACTTTTTGTGTGACTTTGGGTTAAATTACCCATGATTAGAAAAGCCACACACTTGTCTTTAATTTCTCTTGGATTATTTATTTGTTTGTTTGTTTTTGCTCCCTAATAGGACCATTATTATGTTTGTGAAGCAATTTAAAATAAGCTCCATTTGTCAGGAGCTGTTCAGGTCATCAAGACCTACATCTCTGTCAAGGGTGATTATTCAGGTGGACATCTTATTTCAATGACCAGCAATATAATAAAGTGATGCCCCTGAGCAGTGGCTACCTTTGAGGGAAATCTCTGGGAAACATCAGTCTTAGTTAAGAGTTACCCTAAGACACAAACATTATATGGTTTCACTTGTACGGGGAATATAAAAAATAGTAAAAGGGATTAAAGGGGAAAGGAGAGAAAATGAGTAGGGAATATCAGAGAGAGAGACAGAACATGAGAGACTCCTAACTCTGGGAAACGAACAATGGGTTGTGGAAAGGGAGTTTGGTGGGATATGGGGTGACTGGGTGACGGGCACTGAGGGGGGCACTTGACGGGATGAACACTGGGTGTTATACAATATGTTGGCAAATCGAACTCCAATAAAAAATATACAAAAAAAGGTTATCATAAGACATTAAAGCAGTGACTACATTTCTTGTTCTTCTCACATATAAAATCTGTTGAACTCTAGACTCACTGCCATGGCTGGGCCACATCTCTCCATCATCACTGTTTCTATGCTCTCTTACAGTATTAGGGCCAGTGCACTGGGTCCTCACCACAGACCCAGACATCCACGGGTCAGATCTTTCTTCAAACTTCTGCAGGCAGCAAACACCTTATCTTTATTGCTTCTCCTCCAAACCCAGAATCTACTTTAGGGGAATTTGCTCACATGGTAAGACTCTTACCCTTCTGTTGGCTCTTTCCACTCTGCTGCCCCTATAGGAGATTTGCATAGTGTTCCCTAGGGAGGACCTTTGCTTGCATGTCTGAGATAAAAGGTCACCTCTAAACTTGCCTTGACATACCAGGGTTCATCGGTTCAGCTTCTCAAAATGAGGTTTCCTGTTCAGCTCTTGAGGCTCCTCAAATTCTAAGTCCCAGGTAAATACAGATTGGAAATGGAGAGAAGAATGAGGGGAGGAGGATGAGCTAGAGGAACATCACTATTCTCTATGTGTATTCTGACCATGTGTTAAAGTCATATGTTCCTGCTCCAGTGAAGAAAATTTGGTCTTTAGCCTTTGAGAATTAGGAAGCACCTAAAAGGAACCATGACCAGAGCTCTGATG
Organism: Canis aureus; assembly: GCF_053574225.1. Taxonomy (NCBI): domain Eukaryota; kingdom Metazoa; phylum Chordata; class Mammalia; order Carnivora; family Canidae; genus Canis; species Canis aureus. The sequence goes on along the minus strand of NC_135622.1, from coordinate 27,331,751 downwards.
AAGAGTTTGAACCAGAAAGAATCACCGTTATGCCTTCTAAATATTGCTTTTTCAAAAAGTTATGATAAGGATCTGTTGTCTAAGTGATTAACCCGACATAATTAACAAAGAGAAAATCATGAGAATGAGAAGGACACATGCTATAGTGAAGACTGTCCCTTAGGAAGAAGAGACTGGTGCAGGAGATTTCTAGAGACCCTCTTGCGTCTGAAAATTTCTCTAATTTTTTTGACATTGGACATTTTTGGTATGTGAGTAAAATCATAAAAATAGTGATTCAGCCTGAAATAATTACTGAAGTAAAAATTATGAAAATGCTTCATAATATTTGTATGTAATCTTGCATTTCTCTCATAATTTTAGGATCCAGTACAGATATCATGATGACACAGACCCCACTCTCCCTGCCTGCCACCCCTGGGGAATTGGCTGCCATCTTCTGCAGGGCCAGAGTCTCCTGCACAATAATGGAAACACTTATTTACACTGGTTCCTGCAGACATCAGGCCAGGTTCCAAGGCATCTGAACCATTTGGCTTCCAGCTGTTACTCTGGGGTCTCAGACAGGTTCAGTGGCAACGGGTCAGGGACAGATTTCACACTGAAAATCAGCAGAGTGGAGGCTGAGGATGTTAGTGTTTATTAGTGCCTGCAAGTACACAACCTTCCATCCCCCGTGGCGGTTACACTTTGAACAACAACCTGCCTTTCTAAAGTGATTCAACTGCCCAAAAGTATTACTTGTTTGGGGAACCCACAGCAGATTATCTGAGTCTGTAAAGGGAAGATGTTCAACAATCTGGAGGAATAGGTTGCAGCTGAGGGCTCTAAACCATGAGTGCTCTGGTTCCATCTCAGGCACCACGTGTTAAGGTCCCATCATAAGGTCACATGTTAAGGTGCAACAACTTGGATGCAGAACCATTCTTGTATTGTTTCTGGGGAATTATGCATTCATTTATCTTGGGTATATTATTAGGAATGGAAGTTTTTGTCATAGGATTGGCATATGTTCAGCTTTAGTCAGCACTACCAAAATGGGCTAGAAACTGAACATATTTACAACCCATCAGCTATCTAAAAATTCCAGTTGCTATAAATCCTTTGCAATACTTATTATTGTCAGAATTTGTTTACATGCATATTGGTAGATCCCAAAATCATATTGTGGTATTCTTGGATGAATAAGATGTTGAGAAATTTTTCATATTTATTTTTTATTACCCATTTGGATATATTTTTTTCTTAGAATGCTTGCTTTACTTGTTCAAATTATATATTATATATATTTATACTTAAGCATAATTATAGTATACATTTTGTATGTTTATACATAAATATATTTAGATTGTCTTCTCTCAGGGAGTTCTTTATTCATTCTGAAATGACTTTTTGTCGTAAATATGTATTGAAGTATCCCCTCATGGTTTATGGTATGTCTATTGACCTTCTTAGTGATTATTTGAAAAGAAATTCTTAATTTTAATGAAATCTATTCAATTAAATTTTCTATCCCATGATTATATGTCTGTGTGTATACATGCACATTGTTGTTTTTTTTTAAGATTTTATTTATTTATTCATAGAGACACAGAGAGGCAGAGACACAGGCAGAGGGTGAAGCAGGCTTCCTGTGGGGACCCTGATGAGGGACTTGATCCCAGACCCTGGGATCACAACCTGAGCCAAAGGCAGATGCTCAACCACTGAACCACCCACGTGCCCCTACGGGCATGTTGTTTAAAACATCTTTGCCGGGGATCCCTGGGTGGCGCAGCGGTTTGGCGCCTGCCTTTGGCCCAGGGCGCGATCCTGGAGACCCAGGATCGAATCCCACGTCGGGCTCCCGGTGCATGGAGCCTGCTTCTCCCTCTGCCTGTGTCTCTGCCTCTCTCTCTCTGTGACTATCATGAATGAATAAATAAAATCTTTAAAAAAAAATAAAACATCTTTGCCCTCATTTATTTTATTTATTTATTTATTTATTTATTCATTCATTCATTCATTCATTCATTCGAAACACACACACACAGAGGCAAAGACACAGGCAGAGGGAGAAGCAGGCTCCATGCAGGAAGCCTGACGTGGGACTCGATCCCAGGTCTCCAGGATCACACCCTGGGCTGAAGGCGGCACTCAACTGCTGAGCCACCTGGGCTGCCCACTTTGCCCTCATTTAAAAACCAAAGATTCCCTCCTATGCTTTCTTCTTGATTCATAATTATTTTCATACTTACTCTAGAGTATGATCCTCTTAATGCATGATTGTGCTTGATTTGAGATAGGTCAAGGTTTTTGTTTCCACTATCTACTTATAATTTCATTTTCCTATCAATTACTTCTCACCATTTATTAATTTATCTATATAAAGTTTAAGAAGCTATGTTTTAAGGGATGTTAGCTCAGCTAAATAGATTATTTTTTCCCAATGGATCCATTTAAGAAAATTTCTATTTAAAATCACACATTGAGGGGGGGCATGGGTGGCTCAGGTGTTTAAGCATCTGACTCTTGATTTAGGCTCAGGTCATGATCTCAGGGTCCTGGGATCCAGCCGGGCTTTGGGCTCTGTACCAGTTAGGAATCTACTTGAGGATTCCCTCTCTTTCTCTCCCTCTCCACCTCCTGCCCGCAGCCAATGGTCAGTCTCACTCAACTCACTCTCTCTCAAATAAATAAACAAACAAATAAATCTTTTAGAAGAACAACCATGTTAAAAAAAAAACATAAGAAGCTTTACTTCCTGATTAACACAAAATTAAATTTGAATACATTTTTAAGATAATAAAAGAAGAAAAGCAATGATTAGTCAATGACATGATAAAATACCTTGATAATTAATGGAGTAAGTGATTATTAAAACTTCAGGAATTATCAAGATGACAGAAAAAATCCTGTCCCCATAACTGACTTCAACACTTACTAGAAGGTGTGTAATCAAGACAGCATGGCACTGGCAAAAGAATAGACACACAGATCAATGGAACAGAGTAGAGAGCTCAGAAATAGATCCACATAAATGTCAAAGACAACTGGTCTTTGACAAAAGAGCAAAGGCAATAGAATGGAACAAAGAGTCTCTTCATGAATTGTGTTGGAACAACTGCACAACCACATTAAAAAATGAATCTACATATAAACATTATATCCTTTCTAAGAACTAACTCAAAATGCATCACACACCTAAATGTTAAGTGCAAACCTACAGAATTCCTCAGGTATGACATAAGAGAAGACTTAGATGATCTTGTGTATGGCAAGGACCTTTTAGATACATACCAGAGTACATGATCCATGAAGGAAATAATTGATGATGTTGACTTTATTTTAATCACAAACTTTTGCTCTGCAAAAGACAATGTCAAGCAAATTAGAAGATGAATACCACACTTGGGGAAAATATTTGCAAAAGACACATCTGTTATATGTTATATTCTGTTATCCAGAATATACAAAGAACTCTAAAACTCAACAAGAAGAAAGCAAACAATCCATTAAAAAATAAGCCAATGATCTTTAACAGACACCTCACCAAAGAAGATATACAGATAGCAGGTAAACATATAAAAGCTGTTCCACATCATATTTTATCAGAGACTTCCAGAAACAATGAAATAACACTACAAATGTATTAGAATGGCCAAAATCTGGAATACTAACAACACCAACTTCTGGCAAGAACGTGAAGCAACTGGAATTTTCATCTGTTGCTGATAGAAGTGCAAAATGGTACAGCCACTATGGAAAACAATGTGGGAGGTTCTTACAAAACTAAACATACTCCTACTGTAAGATCCTATAAAAACAGGCATTTGTTTTTATCCTAAGGGGTTGAAAACTGATGTCCACACAAAAACCTGCATCCAGATGTTTGAGTCAGGTTTATTCATAGTTGCCAAAACTTGGAGGCCTCCAAGATGCCCTTCAGTAAGTGAATGGATCCATAAATTATGGTCATCCAGAAAATGGAATAACATTCAGCCCTCAAAAACCATGAACGTGAAAAGACATGGAGGAATCATAAATACATATTACTGGGCAATCTAAAACAGCAACGTATTGCATGATTCGAACTATATGACATTCTAAAAGGGTAGACTATGCAGAAAGTAAAAAGATGGTGGTTGCCAGGGGTTGGGCACAGTAGGAGAGAGAGATGAATAAGTAGAGCACAGAGAATTTTTAGGGTTGTGAAAACACTTTGTATGATAGTATAATGATGGACACATGTCATTATACATTAGTCTAAACCTATAAAATGTATAATATCAAGAGTGAGTCCTAAGGTAAAGTATATTCTTGAGAGATTATGATGTGTCAGTGCAGATTCATCATCTGTAACAAATGTACCACTCTAGTGAGGGATATTTGGGGGAGGCTGTGCATGTGTTAGGGCAGCTGTACATGGGAAATCTCTTTACTTTCTTTTCAATTTTCCTGTGAACCTAAAACTGCTTTTTAAAAAGCATTTTTAAAAATAGTAATATACATACCTATGATGAAATTTTTATTTAAAAAGGCAACATAATAAATAAATAAATAAATAAATAATAAAAAGGCAGTATACCGTATATTTTGCAAGTCAATGGCATTCTGGAAAAAGCAAAACAATGGAAGTAATCTCCATTATAAATCAATATTAGCTCTTATATGTAACAAATGTACTAACCAATGCCTTGATGTTAATAAGAGAAGAAACTAGAGGAGTGTTGAGTGGGTATTGGGGAACACTCTGTACTTCTGATCAATGTTTGTGTAACTGTAAAACTTCTCAAAAAATTCTAATAATTTTTAAAAACTGGCGCATGCATTGGAGATGATTAGACTTAAAAAAATTCACCTGCACAGGTTAGTTTGGGAATTTTGTGCACTCTTGCAGCCTGCCATAGGAATGTTGTGTCCTGAGCTGCCAGCACCCTTCAGTCTTGGCCCAAATCAAGCACAATTCATAGAAGGGAGACGAGGTCAGTGGCTCACAGCAAAAGTATCCAGCTGAGCCTTGCCTGGATCAGCCAGAGTTAATCATGTGAGTCATTGTTAATGTGAAAACGTCTGTGAACAGGACAATAAATGCTTAATGTTATAAGCCACTGAGTCTGGAGTGTTGTTTACCAACTATTATTAGGAAAAGACTGACCAATACAATAATTAGACATCTGCCTGCATAGATAGATGTATTTGGCTGATATTTATGGCATGAAGTAAGTCTTTAAGATTCCATTTACAAAGACATTCAGAAGAAATTAAAACTAGGTAATATTTGAATAGCAGCTATAAAATTTACCTCATTTGTGGGAACATTTGATATAGATAATATGCATATCTGTGCGTGGATATTTATTCTATGTTGTTGGATGCAAATATTTACATATACTTGTTTATGTAAAAATCAGTTTATTTGAATATATATTTATATATTTATATAAATATATATTTATTTGAATATATATATACACGCACACAATACATACATGTGTACAAAATTTTTACCTAATGAAATAGATTAAATGTAGTACCTGCTCTGGCTATAACAATGTCTTCTATAAACCTTTTTTTTTTTTAAGATTTTATTTATTTATTCATGAGACACACACACACACACACACAGAGGCAGAGACATAGGCAGAGGGAGAAGCAGGCTCCTTGCAGGGAGCCTGATGTGGGGCTTGATCCTGGGACTCCAGGATCATGCCCTGGGCTAAAGGCAGGTGCTCAACTGCTGAGCCACCCAGGCATCCCAGTAAACCTTATTTTTAGAACTTTCACAAATACACGTAGTCACCTTAAAATACTTTCCTAATTCAATCAGGGCCAAAGGGTATAAATTGAGAAAATTATGCCTAATGTTAAAAAAATCAATCAGTAAATCTATGAAAGTCCTCATCACATGTACATTGACAGTGACACTATGACATCCAGGTAAGATATTACTTATTAGATTTTTTTCTCAGTTTTAGGGGAAATGTGGCTTATACTCTCTCACCTAGGTCATAGCACTTATGATTTATAAAGATAACAGCAATTAAACAAATTGACCAATCAGTAAAAACAAACCAGCCAGTGGCTGGAAAATTAATTACATGGACAAAATCACATGTCTTCAAATGTAGTTTAAGAGACCACACTTACCCTGGGAGAAGAGGCATATTAGAATCTCAAGGAGAGACAGTCATCAAGTTTGATCTGATTTATTTAACAGTAGAGTTTAAAGTCCCCTTTTCCTGCTATAAATATTATACTATATTATAATATAATTAGTTTGCTTTGCCAACAGTTGTCCTGTTTCACAAGTATGGGTGGATGACTCTCCTGGCCCTGGTGACTAAGGAGAGGGTTAAAATATGCATTAGAAATTAATACTCATAGGTTAAGAATTTTCTTTAGGAACCATTCCTGACATTTTATAGATGGTTGATATTGGAAAAATGAAAGAAAATGGGCCCAATTTAACAGACTGTCCATTGACCAAGAGTAACCAAGAGTGGAACAAGAACAAATCCTAAGCCAATGTGTCCTAGTGGCCTCCATCAGACAGCTGCACTGTATTGACAGTGGGGTACAGATCACCTACTTCAGTTACCTCATTTTACAGATAAAGAAGGAGACATAAGGACCTAGAGACATTCATTCCCTTAAAAATCAAAATTGTACCAGTTGAAAAAAACAAAACAAAATTGTACCAGTTGGACACCTGGACATGGAAAAAATGTCCAGATATCTTATAATTCCAGATTATCGCCTGTGTTTCCTTCACTTTCTGAATTACTTCTGGGTTTGGAGACAAAATTATGCCTTGATGTTTATCAGAGATTTATGTTGGCCCGATGTCACATCACTGCTATCGTCAAGGATGTCTGGAATGAATGGAAATCACAACAGTGGCTAAACTCCAAAGGTTACATGTGGTGGAAACCAATCAAACAAAGGTAGGCAATTCAAAAATAGGGACTGCTGGCTTTGACAGATTATCAGGCCTTAGGAGAAACGTAACTGAAAGATCAGACACAAAGATATTTTTGGAAGAAAATGAATGGACCAAGAACAAAATAGGCCAAGACTGAAAATAATGGCTTTCCATATTTGGCTTTACTATAATGGCTCTCCAAGTGAATACTTATCTAAAAGTCCTTACTGAGCAGAGAATGCTCAATAATGAGATGATCCAACATGGCTTCAATCAGTCTCCTTTACCAGCTCTTCCAGGGACACTCATAAACAAGTGTCATGGAAGGTCATGCATGAGCTCAATAACATGAATTTCAACTAACCAAGTCATATATGGCTACTGGAAGTTGCAAGCATCCAACTTGCCTAGGACAATGACAACTCCCGAACCCCTAGTATTGTGCCAGAGAGCAAGAGATCTATTGGTGTCAGGTTGATTATATATGACAGCTCCTCCCACAGTGTTGTAGCCTTGAGTATAAACTGTTCTCCCAGGCTGCTTATGTGATGAGGGTGGTGGGTTACAATGCCTGTACTTACCCAGGGTCTGTTCACAAGTGCATGGTCTATTTCAGGAAAGAGTTTCAGGGCTCCAGGTAAAGGCCTGCAAGGGACTTCAATCTTGCAAAAACTTTCTTGGCAACATGAATACCTCTATTCATTCTAAAATGAGATTTCTAGGTAGAGCCTACAAAAGGTTTATCATTAGCATGCTCTTTGAATATCTTCTGTAGAGGAGGTGTCTATTAAAGGCAGAGAACTTGATTAAAAATTAAAAAGGAGCCCATACTCAATGAAATAAAAACAACAGCAAACCCCAATTATACTTCCAGTTGCAATTTCCAGAAATCTTGAGCACTTAACTATGTGTAAATACTGTACAAAGGACTTAATAATCTAGTGCAACTACTCTCACAATTTTCCTATAGAGATGAGAAATTAAAGTTTCTCAGAGCTCAGGTTGCTTAAGGGATCAGTGCTTGTAGGGAAGAAGGTGGCAAAAGACTCCGATACTTTGACTCTCTAATTCCTATTCATTAATTAGCCCATTCATTTAAAACAATTAGATATACATAGGCACGGTGAAGTGTATGCAAAGTGACTACAAAGTGTACAAGTGGATAAACATAAACATGTACTTTTCTATAGTCGCCACTCATATCCAGATGCTCCTTCGTCAATGCACATTCCTTCCACGACCACCAGAGGTCCCCACTGTTCTGTTTTCTATCAAAATTAACCAGATTTTCCCTGTTCTTGTGCTTCATCAGGAATAGCCACAGGCTATGTACTATTGTCGCACTTCTTTCAAACAACATATTTTTGAGTGTCATCTATATTGTTGGTGTGGCAGTAATTTGTTCCTTTTTACCTCAGAATAATTCTCTTTTACACAAATAGATTACAAGTTATTCATTTTTTTAATTAAGGAGTTTTCATTTGCTTTTTATTTTACTTTTTATTTTTATTGTTTTATTTTATTTATTTAAAGATTTACTTATTTGAGAGTGTGTGTGCAGGTAGGAAGGTAGGGGAAGGGCATAGGGAGAGGAAAGATAAACCTTAGCAGATTCTGTGCTGAGCTGGGAGACCAATGTGAAGCTGGAACCCATGACACTGAGATTATGACCTGAGCCAAAACCAAGAGCTGAGCACTTAACCAACTGTGCCTTCCAGGTGCCCCTTCAGTTTTTATTAATAATGTTTTATTGGAACATTCGTATGTCTGTCTTTTGTGGATTCATGCCCCCACCTCCCTTGGGTATATTCCTAGAACTGAAGTGTTTAGTCAAAGAGTTGACATAGGCTTGGCTTTAGTTAATAGTGTAACACTTTACTGAAATGGTGAACATGTTTACATTCAAACAGCCATGTAATAAGTATTTCAGTAGCTGTAAATCCTGTCTAACACTTGGTATTGTTAGACCATTTAAAAAACTGTATTGATAAATCTGAGGTGGCGTAATGTTTCAAATTTATATTTTCCTGATGATTAATGTTATTCAGTAGCCTTTTGTACATGTCCACATATATATAATATGAATCTCAGATATACATATATATGGATTTGGAATTCTTAATTATAAAGTAGTCTAATTTATATTTTTTCTTATGTGTTTGTTTTCTATGTTTATGTGTGTATCTCATTCAGTAAGTTTCTGCCTATCTCTAGAGCCTAAAATATTCTTCTATGCTTTCTTCTAGAGGCATTATTATTTTACCTCTCACACATAATTCATAAGTTGCCTGGTGTTAGATGAGCCAAGTCTTTTTTCTCTTTTTTTTAAATTTCTCATTTTATTCTTATTTCCATAATCAATAGCAGCTTACCATTCATTGCAAACAACAACAACAACAACAGAGAAACCTGAAAAGCCAACTATACCCCACTCTAATATCTCTGTTAGAAATCATGTAATTTTGTATGTGTATCTTTTTCTGGACTCTTTATTCTCTTCCAATTCTCTATTTGTCTCTCTTTGTACCTACAGTAATTGTATTAATCATTGTAGCTTATAAGAAGTCTGGAAATCTGGGTATTGTAAGTCTTCAGACTTATTTTTCTTCTTTAAGATTTTCTTGACCCTTTTGGGTCCTTTGAATTTCCATGGAAATTCTGGAATTGCCTTTTTTCACTTTCTAGGAGATTTTAATTGCATTGCATTGAATTTATATGTCAAATTTGGGAAAATTGAAATCTTAATAATATCAAGTTTTCTACTTTTTAAGCATGGATCAGCTCAATTTAATTAAATCTTCTTTAATCTATAATAGATATTTATGTATTGACATTGTATGCAGACACCTTGCTAAGTTATTTCTAGAGGTTTAGTTGCACATTCTCTAAGAATTTATGGACGCATTTTGTTCTCAACAAATAAAGATATTTTGCTTCTTCTTTTCCATATTTTGTACCTTTCTCTTTTTTCTTCCTTTCTTTTATTTTTGCCTTTTTTCCTTTTTTCTTTTTTTTTTTCTTATTGCACTAGCTGGGACTTATGTATACTTTCAGATAGAAGCAGTAATAGTGGACATTACATCTCTTTTAAAATATAAGGAGTAAAGTGTTCAATATTTTATCACTGAGTATGATGTTTGCTATAGGATACTGATAGACACTTTATGGGAATAAGGTGTTTTTCCATTATTCAGGACTTGCTGAGAACTTTTATCATAAACAGCTGTTGACTTTTTTCAAATGACTTGAGCTATGGCTGAGATCACTTAAGCAACAAAGTAAAGGTCTGTCTGAAAGATAAATTTCTGATCACCTCCTCAATCCAACCCAATCTAGTGCTGCACTGAAGAAGATGTCCATGCACATTGGGAATGGAAAGTAAGTAATAGAACCAACAGTTTCTCTTTTGTTTCCAACATTCTTGTGCCAAACACCATCTCACTGAATCTACATGAATAATGAGATGGGAGGACATAGGAAACAAAAGTTGTGACCATAGAAATTCTTCAGACAGAAATTCTTCCCTCAGGCTGAGCTCCAGGCGTCTTCTGACATGACCACCTGGGGATGGGTTGCTCAAGTGCAGAGAAGAGGAGGTGAATGGTCTCTGCAACTGAAAGCCCAGATGCCCCTCCCCAGCTGCTTTGCATGTTCCTCCTAGCAAACTCTTCTCTCCAGAGCCCATATCAGTGCTGGGTCAGTGCTCTGGGGGAGATCTGCCTCAGTTAGGACACAGAGTGAGCCATGGAAGCCCCAGCTCGCCTTCTCTGCCTTCTGTTACTCTGGCTCCCAGGTGAGAGGACCATGGGACGATTCTGCATGTCAGTGAAAATTTGTGTTGTTTGGCCTTATCACTTGGCACCTTTGCTTAAGAAGCAAGTTAATTAAAGCTCAATCGAGATGAACAAAGCTGAAGACAGGGGTTAAGATGTTGATGACATGGCTGACTTCTGTGTTTTATTTCCAATCTCAGATATCACCGGAGAAATCGTGATGACACAGTCTCCAGCCTCCCTCTCCTTGTCTCAGGAGGAAAAAGTCACCATCACCTGCCGGGCCAGTCAGAGTGTTAGCAGCTACTTAGCCTGGTACCAGCAAAAACCTGGGCAGGCTCCCAAGCTCCTCATCTATGGTACATCCAACAGGGCCACTGGTGTCCCATCCCGGTTCAGTGGCAGTGGGTCTGGGACAGACTTCACCTTCACCATCAGCAGCCTGGAGCCTGAAGATGTTGCAGTTTATTACTGTCAGCAGTATAATAGCGGATATACACAGTGATTCAACAGGAGACAAAAACCTCTGTAAGACCACAATGATTCTTTCATTTTACCAGGTGCTTCCTTTAGAAGCAGCTGCTGTGGTGGTTGATCAGTCTCAGCATCTCTCTTCTGTTTGGAAATATTGAGGTTTTGAAAAGTAACTCCATGACAAGACTTGTACTCTGATTACTAGACTTTTCCTCAGACTTAGCTGCATCTCCAGGTTGAGGAACACTTTCACCACCAATGACATCAGATCAGATTCATAGGAATGGATGCCTCTAAAGGTCTTGACGGGTGTAACAACACAACCGCATCTATAACACATGACAATTGCAAGGAGAGAATGAAAACTATCATAATTCACAGACTAAAAGATTGTATGCAGAGAAAATTCAAAATAAGTTAAAAGGAAACTACTGGAAACAACAGGAGAAATACCTCATCACTGGATTCAAAGTCAGCATGCAAAAGTCAGTTGCATTTCTACATAAAGGAAATGAATGCTTTAAAATTAAAATTAGAAAACATAACCTTTAAGTGTCTCAAAAAATCTACTACTTAGGAAAAATCACAAAATTATTAATAATAATTAATAACAAAATATAATTTGAGGAAAACAAAACCTATGTCAATGGAAGGCCATATCATGCCCAGGGTTGTAAATCTCAGTATTGTGAACATGTCAATTCTATCTTCTCCTTCAGCTCAGATCTGTGTAGGTGCTAGAAAATTCATGCCTCATCAATCTGCAGCCCAGGGAAGGAGCATTCCCTGATCCCAACCCCTAGCAATTATAAAAGCTCAACATTCTGTCTCATGGAAGCCAGTTTGGACCTACTGGTGCACACCCTGCTCTCTCTGGGAATCTTTTGTATGAATGATAAACACCTTTTCAATTTCTCTTGGTATGTGGAGTACCATCAGCCTCAAATTAATGTCTCTAACTGGAAAAGTGGTCCATTTCACCTCCATGGAAAAATAATAAAACATAAATATTGAAGGAAACAAGAAAAAGGAAAATCCATAGATTTGAGACCCACTTTTCTTTCTTCGGAGTCCCTCGGCTCATGAGGAGACTCAGAAATAGAAACAGGTGCTTACAAGCAGAGAGTCTGGGATAAAGGAGAGGCTGAGGGGCCTCAGTGCTGAGCAAAGCCTCCAGAAATCTCACAGAGTCAGGGATGAAAATTAATCCTCAAGGACCAAAGAGAAGAAGAGATTCTGACAAACTCCAAGAACTTCAGTTGGAATCTCAGCAAGGCTACACCCCAGGAGGAGGGAAGAACTGGGAAGAGCCAGCAGTGCATCAGCAGTGCATCTTTGATTGGATGGAGGTCACATACCTTATCACTTCAGAGTGCCAGAATCAAATGTCATCTCTTTCTGGATGGTAAAAATCATTCTAGAGCCTAAAATCTCCTTAAAATGTTTCTCAGCAAATATGTGTATGAATTGACATAAGTAGGAGGTATACAGAACACAGCCTGTTTTTCCAACAATAATCCAGGAGGGAAAAAAACAGGCAACAGAAACAGACCCCCCCCCCAAATTGCAGCTATTGCATTATAGGATGTTATATGTTTAATGCATTCAGTGAAAGATTGTGAATTAAAACAGAGAGCCTGAAAGTTTTAAAAGTACCCAAATAGAAATTCAACAATAACAATCCAAATGGAGAACTCAGTAGATGAACTTAACAGTAGTTTTATCAGATCTGAAAAGAGAAATGGTAAACAGGAATATACATTGGAAAGTTGGAGTAACAAATCAATGGAAAACACATAAAAGATCATAAAAGGCATAAGGGATACACCAGAAAAAATTGAAGGATTGAAGGAATTCTGTGAACCCTCAATAAGATAAATGCCCCTCCTGAATTATACCGAGGCCCACCTTAGTATGAGTGCTGAGAAAACACATCAAAATGGGAGAAGAGAAAAACAGAGAGGGTAAAGGTAATTCTTAAGAAATAAGGTAAATTATCTTTAAAAGAGTAACAATAATAAAGTCACATAAGTCTCTACATTAGATACCAAGAAACAATAAAATAAAATATACTTTGAAGGTATAGGAATTGGAGGGGGAGGGCAAGATAGCGGAGGAGTGGATCCCCCAAGTCACTGGCCCCCACCAACTTACCTAGATAACTTTCAAATCATCCTGAAAACCTACAAATTCGACCTGAGATTTAAAGAGAGAACAGCTGGAACACTACAGAGAGAAGGGTTTTTGCTTCTAGCAAGGTAGGAAGGCGGGAAAAAAAATAAAAAGAATTAAGTGGGGGAGGGGCCGCCCCAGAGAAGGCAGGTTAAGGCCAGGTGGTGCGAGCCTCCAGGACAGGAAAGCCCAGCCCCGGAGAAGCAGAAATTTTAATAGTGAAACTTGCAAATTCCAAAGATAAAGAGAAAATCCTTAAAGCAGCAAGAGACAAGAGATCCCTAACTTATATGGAGAGAAATATTAGATTAACAGCAGACCCCCCACAGAGACCTGGCAGGCCACAAAGGGCTGGCAGGATATATTCAGGGTCCTAAATGAGAGGAACATGCAGCCAAGAATACTTTATCCAGCAAGGCTCTCATTCAGAATAGAAGGAGAGAAAAAGAGTTTCCAATAGGCAGAAACTAAAAGAATATGTGACCACCAAACCAGCTCTGTAAGAAATATTAAGGGAGACTCTGTAAAAGAGGATGCCCAAAGAAATAATCCACAAAAACAGGGATTGACAGGTATTATGATGACACTAAATTAATATCTTTCGATAGTAACTCTGAATGTGAATGGGCTAAATGATCCCATCAAAAGACTCAGGGTTTCAGACTGGATAAAAAAGCAAGACCCATCTATTTGCTGTCTACAAGAGACTCATTTTAGACCTAAGGACACCTACAGCCTAAAAAATGAAAGGTTGGAGAACCATTTACCATTCAAATGGTCCTCAAAAGAAAGCAGGGGTAGCCATCCTCATATCAGATAAATTAAAGTTTACCCCAAAAACTGTAGTAAGAGATGAAGAGGGACACTATATCATACTTAAAGGATCTATTCAACAAGAGGATCTAACAGTCATGAATATTTATGCCCCTAATGTGGGAGCTGCCAAGTATATCAATCAATTAATAACCAAAGTAAAGACATACTTAGATAATAATACACTTATACTGGGAGACTTCAACATGGCACTTTCTGCAAATGACAGATCTTTTAAGCACAACATCTTCAAAGAAACAAGAGCTTTAAATGATACTGGACCAGATGGATTTCACAGATATTTAGAACTTTACATCCAAATGCAACTAAATACACATTCTTCTCAAGTGCACATGGAACTTTCTCCAGAATAGACCACATACTGGGTCACAAATCAGGTCTCAACTGATACCAAAAGATTGGGATTGTCCCCTGCATATTTTCAGACCATAATGCTTTGAAACTTGAACTCAATCACAAGGAGAAATTTGGAAGAGATTCAAACACGTGCAGGTTAAAGACCATCCTGCTAAAAGATGAAAGGTCAACCAGAAAATTAGAGAAGAATTTAAAAGATTCATGGAAACTAATGAGAATGAAGATACAACCCTTCAAAATCTTTGGGATACAGCAAAAGCAGTCCTAAGAGGGAAATAGATGGCAATACAAGCATCCCTCAAAAAATTGGAAAAAACTCAAATACACAAGCTAATCATGCACCCAAAGAAACTGGGAAAGAACAGCAAATAAAACCCACACCAAGCAGAAGAGGAGAGTTTAATAAAGATTCGAGCAGAACTCAATGAAGTAGAGACCAGAAGAACTGTAGAACAGATCAACAAAACTAGGAGTTGGTTCTTTGAAAGAATTAATAGGATAGACAAACCATTAGCCAGCCTTATTAAAAACAAAAGAGAAAAGACTCAAATTAATAAAATCATGAATGAAAAAGGAGAGATCACAACCAATATCAAGGAAATACAAACGATTTTAAAAACATATTACGAGCAGCTATCTGCCAATAAATTAGGCAATCTAGAAAAAATGGATGCATTTCTGGAAAACCACAAACTACCAAAACTGGAACAGGAAGAAATAGAAAACCTGAACAGGTTGATAACCACGGAGAAAATTGAAGCAGTCATCAAAAACCTCCCAAGACACGAAAATTCAGGGCCAGATGGCTTCCCAGGGGAATTCTACCAAACATTTGAAGAAGAAACAATACCTATTCTACTAAAGCTGTTTGGAAAGATAGAAAGGAACGGAATACCTCCAAACTTGTTTTATGAGGCGAGCATCACCTTAATTCCAAAACCAGACAAACACCCCACCAAAAAGGAGAATTATAGACCAATATCCCTGATGAACACAGATGTAAAAATTCTCAACGAGATACTAGCCTATAGGATCCAACAGTACATTACAAAGATTATCCATCATGACCAAGGGGGATTTATACCCGGGATGCAAGGCTGGTTCAACACTCCCAAAGCAATCAATGTGATTCATAATATCAGCAAGAGAAAAAAACATGATCCTCTCAATAGATGCAGAGAAAGCATTTGACAAAATACAGCATCCGTTCCTGATCAACTCTTCAGGGTGTAGGGATAGAGGGAACATTCCTCGGCATCTTAAAAGCCATCTACAAAAAGCCCACAGCAAATATCATTCTCAATGAGGAAACACTGGGAGCCTTTCCCCTAAGATCAGGAACAAGACAGGGATGTCCACTCTCACCACTGCTATTCAACATAGTACTAGAAGTCCTAGACTCAGCAATCAGACAACAAAAAGAAATAAAAGGCATTCAAATTGGCAAAGAAGAAGTCAAACTCTCCCTCTTTGCAGATGACATGATACTCTACATAGAAAACCCAAAAGACTCCACCCCAAGATTACCAGAACTCATACAGCAATTTGGTGGTGTGGCAGGATACAAAATCAATGCCCAGAAATCAGTGGCATTTCTATACACTAACAATGAGACTGAAGAAAGAGAAATTAAGGAGTCAATCCCATTTACAATTGCACCCAAAAGCATAAGATACCTAGGAATAAACCTAACCAAAGATGTAAAGGATCTATACCCTAAAAACTGCAGAACACTTCTGAAAGAAATTGAGGAAGACAAAAAGAGATGGAAAAATATTCCGTGCTCATGGGTTGGAAGAATTAATATCATGAAAACGTCCATGCTACCCAGGGGAATTTACACGTTCAATGCAATCCCTATCAAAATCCCATGGACTTTCTTCAGAGAGTTGGAACAAATAATCTTAAGATTTGTGTGTAATCAGAAAAGACCCTGAATAGCTAGGGGAATATTGAAAAAGAAAACCAGAGCAGGGGGTTTCACAATGCCAGATTTCAAGTTGTACTACAAAGCTGTGATCATCAAGACAGTATGGTACTGGCACAAAAACAGACACATAGATCAATGGAACAGAATAGAGAACCCAAATATGGGCCCTCCATTTTATGGTCAACTAATATTCAACAAAGCAAGAAAGACTACCCACTGGAAAAAGGACAGTCTCTTCAATAAATGGTGCTGGGAAAATTGGACAGCCACATGCAGAAGAATGAAACTAGACCATTCTCTTACACCATACACAAAGATAAACTCAAAATGGATGAAAGATCTAAATGTGAGACAATATTTCATCAAAATCCTAGAGGAGAACACAGGCAACACCCTTTTTGAACGTGGCCATAGCAACTTCTTGCAAGATACATCTATGAAGGCAAGGGAAACAAAAGCAAAAATGAACTATTGGGACTTAAAATAAAAAGCTTCTGCACAGCAAAAGAAACTGTCAACAAAACTAAAAGGCAACCCACAGAATGGGAGAAGATATTTGCAAATGACCTATAAGATAAAGGCTAGTATCCAAGATTTATTAGAACTTATTAAACTCAACAGCAAACAAACAATCCAATCATGAAATGGGCAAAAGACATGAACAGAAATTTCACCAAAGAAGACATACACATGGCCAACAAGCACTTGCCATCAGGGAAATACAAATCAAAACCCCAATGAGATACCACCTCACACCAGTGAGAATGGGGAAAATTAACAAGACAGGAAACAACAAATGTTGGAGAGGATGTGGAGAAAGGGGAACCCTCTTGCACTGTTGGTGGGAATGTGAACTGGTGCAGCCACTCTGGAAAACTGTGTGGAGGTTCCTCAAAGAGTTAAAAATAGATCTGCCCTACGACCCAGCAATTGCATTGCTAGGGATTTACCCCAAAGATACAGATGGCAGTGAAACGCTGGGACACCTGCACCCCAATGTTTATAGCAGCAATGTTCACAATAGGGAAACTGTGGAAGGAGCCTCGGTGTCCATCGAAAGATGAATGGATAAAGAAGATGTGGTCTATGTATACAATGGAATATTACTCAGGCATTAGAAACGACGAATACCCACCATTTGTTTCGACGTGGATGGAACTGGAGGGTATTATGCTGAGTGAAGTAAGTCAATCGGAGAAGGACAAATATTATATGGTCTCATTAATTCGGGGAATATAAAAAATCATGAAAGGGATTAAAGGGGAAAGGAGAGAAAATGAGTGGGGAATATCAGTGAGGGTGACAGGATATGAGAGACTCCTAACTCTGGGAAACGATCAAGGGGTAGTGGAAGAGGAGGTGGGCGGGGGGATGGGGAGACTGGGTGACGGCACTGAGGGGGGCACTTGACGGGATGAGCACTGGGTGTTATGCTACGTGTTGGCAAATCGAACTCCAATAAAAAAATATACCAAAAATAATTAAGGTTTAGGAACAAATTATCTGCCAGTTTAGGATTCTTTTTTTTAGTTTTTTTTTTAATTTTTTTTTATTTATGATAGAGAGAGAGAGAGAGAGAGGCAGAGACACAGGCAGAGGGAGAAGCAGGCTTCATGCATCGGGAGCCCGATGTGGGATTCGATCCCGGGTCTCCAGGATCACGCCCTGGGCCAAAGGCAGGCGCCAAACCGCTGAGCCACCCAGGGATCCCCAGTTTAGGATTCTATACAGGAATATCCTTTACAACAAAAGAAAAATAAATATAGTTTACAAAAACAAACACATAGAAATTGAATCATCAGAAGACCAACATGACTAGAAATCCTACAAGAAGTTTTAGGAGAAAAGGAAGCTTAGTCCCAACATAAGTTCAGAAATTTAAAAAGGAGTGAAGAGCAGTACAAAGGGTAAATATGTGAGAAAGTCTCATAAATTTTAACTATATAAAATAAGAATATTTTGTGGTATTTACATTGATGTACAATTAAAATATATGTACAATTACAATTTGGACACAGATGCAAGGAAGGCAGAAGGTTATAATTTAGGCTGGAGTTTTTAAGATGCATGCATTTTCTGGAATGTGGTCAGGTACTAAGGTATATAAAGACAGGACATGCCAAAGACACATGTTGTAACTCTTAGGACACTCACAGTGTAATAAAATAATACAAAATTCCAAAACATATTTAGGAAAAAAATGAACCAATACTGCAACTACACACCAAATCAATGCCATGTGATTTGGTATGTAAAAGATTACATAAAGACACATAAAATTGCATGGCAAAAAAAAAATTGCATGGCAAAATATTACACAGCAAACCATATTAAAAGGCAACCAAAAACCACAGTAAACTATTTTTAATGTATTATATATAAATAAAAAGTCAATATTCTAAACTAAAAGAATTTTTTAAATGATTAGGGTAATGCGTCAAAATCTATGTAGAAACATGAGAAAAAGAACAGATAATTCCAAGAAAAGACATATGCATAGCCTTTAAATATATATAGAATTTTCTATCGCACGAATTATTAGAAAAGTGCAAATTGTAAGTACTTTTTTATATATAAATTTATTTTTTATTGGTGTTCAATTTGCCAACATATAGAATAACACCCAGTGCTCATCCCATTAAGTGCCCCCCTCAGTGCCATCACCCAATCACCCCCATCCCCCGCCCACCTCCCCTTCCACCCCCCCTAGTTCGTTTCCCAGAGTTAGGAGTCTCTCATGTTCTGTCTTTCTCATATTTCCCACTCCTTTTTTCTCCTTTCCCCTTTATTCCCTTTCACTATTTTTTATATTCCCCAAATGAATGAGACCATATAATGTTTGTCCTTCTCCGATTGACTTTGACATGGCATTTCTCATCTATTGGATTTGAGAAAATTAAGAACACATGAAGCACGTTTTTAGGCAAAGTTTGAGGAAACAGACACTCTCATTTGAGCTCCTAGGGATGGAAACTAATACTATATCTTTGGGGAATAATATGAAATATTTACAAAATTACATGCATGTTAACCATTTGACCCGTAATTCCATTTCTAGAAATTCCTGAAGATACATCTACAAATACAATACACAAGGTTATTCGCTGCAACACTGTTTGTAACTGCAAAATATTGACAACAAACTAAATGCCCCTACATAAAGGTGTGTTTGAAAAAACTATGGTCCATCCACACAATGCAGTACTTCTCATCCATGAAAACGAGGATTTCTATGAACTGATAGTGACTTCCAGGACTTCTTGCTCAATGAACAAAGTGAAGTGCAAACAATTCTCTGTACTATATTCCATTCCATGTAAGGAAGAAGGGGAAAAAATGAAACAAAACAAACAACAAAATCTGTGAGAATAAACCGGAGTGAGATTGTAGCCTGCAGGAATGGTACGGCAGTGAAATGGAAGGGGCAGGGATGTGACACCTCTCTGAGCATAATATTCTTGCTTTCATATATTTCTGACTTTGAGAATCATATTAACAGTACACACATTCAAAAACATAGCTAAATATTATCTACAAGGTTGAGGGAGAATGCAATTGTTCTCCTTGTTTTGGAGAGAAACTCGGGCATCGGAAAGAATCTGTGTGAGCATTGAGCTGCTCTCCCAGGTGATCTGCTGGAAGTTTGGACAGGCTATGCTGAATCCTATTATAAATAGTAGAAAGAAAATCTTACTGGGACACCTGGGTGGCTCAGCAGTTGAGCATCTGCCTTCAGCTCAGGGCGTGATCCCGGAGTCCCAGGATCAAGTCTCACATCGGGCTTCCTGCATGGAGCCTGCTTCTCCCTCTGCCTGTGTCTCTGCCTCTTTCTGTGTCTCTCAAGAATAAATAAATAAAATCTTAAGAAAAGAAAATCTTACCCCCAAAAAAGTTGAATGTGAACTGATATAAAAATATAGACTTGTTATTTCACAAATTGCAGGCCACATGATTATCAGACTAAAAGTAAGAGCCTTCATTCATTTCTAGGCCAAACAATGTGAGAAATAGTGGACTAGAGAAAAGATTGAGATAATATTAGGGAGGAAGTGAAACAGCCCAGTGACAAAGGGGGACCTAAGCAAAGGATACTCACAAAGCCCTGAATAATGGAGACTGTCATTGCCTTTTGTGGAATCAGGGAGCATAGTAAAGCACAAAGGCTCTGCTCCCAGCCTTCAGAATGTATTACTTTCAATACAATTTGAATAAATAATTTGAATCTTTCCATACTTATTGACTTAGTCATCTATCAAAACCAGGATGTACTTTGTATAGAGCAAATAGGAGAGGGTTCCCTCTCTCCATAATCATCTGTGGGCACCATCTTCAGAGCAATTACTAAACAGAGTGAAGCTAAGATCTAATCCAAACTGAGAACTTGAAGGGGAGTTTCGTGTGCAGCCATCATTTTGTGCTCCTAGTATATCCCAGGGGTGTGCAGAAGGAGAGGCCAGTGGGACACACAAGAATGAAACCTCACCACAAGTTACCACCAGAAGGACAACAAAAATGTGGTATAAGCCTGAGTCCCTAGGGACCCCCCATTCTGATCACACTATAGTGACTTCATTGCTAATTAGTCTTGAGCAACAAATAATGAGTGACGTCCAAGGGCTTGGATCCCAGACACGGTGGGGAAATACCAAGTCACAGAGAATTAACGACTAACTGAATACTACATCTCACTACATTACGTGCCCGCAGTCTTGCATGGTACCTGGAAACGAATTATAACTTGTCACAGGCATCAGAAATAAAGCAGGTTTGAAAACCTGCAAGAAAAATCCACCGTATCCCATGGTGTCCCTCCACACTTGGCCACAAGAGGGGGCACCTGCACCACAGTGATTGCTAGAGAGGACTGGGTTTACCTGGTACTAAGGGCTCCAAACTAATTTTGGTCATCATCATTATCATCCCCATCATCATAACTTTTTCATTACATTTCAGAGTTTACCCTTTTAATGTAATGTGAATAATTTTATAGTTCCTCCTACTGCCCATTATCCAGCTGACTCTATGGTCATATGGCAATTCATATTTAGAAAGACTTCGAATGATCTAATCAAAGGGTCATTGGAATAAAAATCAGCTCCTTCTGTGACAAAGTGTTTCAAGCACAACGTAAGTCTGGAGAATTGACTCACAAAGAAAATATGCATGAGGAGGAATTGTGAGTGGGAAGATTTGTCCAATAAAGGAGGGCAAAGCTACATCTCTGGAGTATGGTCTGGTCAGTGATGAGCCTCAGAAGGACACAGGTCAAAGCACTTCCCTCAGGCAAGCATGACAAAATGTCACACCTGCAGCTCCTCCCCAGGGTGGTGGTCATGGCTTTGGAGACCTGTAGATCAGACTCACATTTGCTCACATCTACTGTCACCTCTCGAATGCAGAAACAGACTTGGTGTAGTCTGGCATCTCAGCTTCTTGGGAACTGGGCCCAGACTGCCCATGACTTAAAGTGCCAACAAAGAACAGTGTATTGGGTTAGATTTATACTGAAAACTACACTCAGGAATGAAAAATGGGCAGAAGAGAAATCTCTCAGTACAAAATTTTAAAAATCACAACGTTGTGACTCTTTCCTCTTCTCATCCTGATCATTCAGATCATATTTGAAACTTCACAAAGTCAGCTCAGTCTCATGGTATTTATCCCTAGTCCTCGGCTCTGCCCAACCTGAGCCCATGGTTGGACTATCTCCAGGCATCTGGGTACAAGTAGCCCATGAGCCACTAGTTTTCTCTTACGGGAGCCTTCAGCAAGAGTTGACTGGCACCATGGAGTCTCTTGCACAGAGCCACACGTGCGAAACTTGATAGCTGCTAAGATACATATGAGTCTTTGTTTTTCTCCTGCTCATCCAGGTTGAAAACATGCTTTTACAATTTATGAGATTAAGAGATTATGTACTTAAAAAATACAATCATAAGACTAGACCAGAGAGTTAACCAAAACAGGTGACCCAGAAACAGTTTCAGCATATCTTAAACCTTGCTTCCCAAATAAATTTATATTAATGAAATCATTAAATGGTACTATAGCAGTTGTTTTACCCTTTGAAAAATATCCACAAGTGTACTAAAGTACAGATGAATCAAAAAATAAATAAATATTTAATCAAAATTAACTACATGGACATCTAATTTAAATATTTGTTTGAACTCATTGTGGCTAGGCCATTTATTAGATGAATTAAAAAGAAACTATAATAGGTACAGACTGAGATCTAGATACATAAACCTTTCTGGGCAAATGCTTTGGTTTGGCTTTCTGGGTATCTGCTTTGGTTTCAACCTCTTAAAAAACTGTCAGAATGAGACATTTTATTTGCTATTGCTCATATTTTACTATTCTAATTAAATGTTATTTTAGAAAAAAAGAAAAAGAAAACATGCTTTTATAAGGTTCCGCTGCCCAGTTCTTTCTGGAACAGACCTTCTGGTCCCTGTTGCTCTGCATTCACGGTAGGGGATAGCTTTAACAAAAAAGTGATATTCTATTCTCATCCAGTGCATGGGACAGTTGACAACAAAGACTATGATATTTCAGCCACTGATTCTAGGGATAGATGTTCAAAATTTTGAATAAAATCCATAAAATAGTTAACATTTGTGAGAAAAATATGAATTTGTGCATCATTTCTTTATTTCAAAGCTATTATTTCATATTTGTATTTTCATAAGTTTCCTCCTTTTTCCAATTATCCAGGGCAGCTGTGTTGACTCAGGCTACATCTGTCTTGTCTGTGGCAGTGGCAGTGGGGGGGGGGTCGTGAGGGGGGTGGGGGGGAAGGGGAAGTGTCTCCATTGCCTGCAAGGCCATCTCAGTCCCACCCACAGCACTGGACACACCTACCTCCCTGGTTCCTGCCAAAACCACACCAATCTCCTCAAGCACTGACCTATAGGGTGTCCCATGGGGCTCCAAGGGGCCCAGACCAGTTCAGTGGCAGTGGGTCAGGGACAGATTCCACATTCCCAATCACCAGCATGGAGATGGACACACTCATGTTCACAGAAGGCTCCTGGGAGCCTGTGCAGGGCAACGGCCCTAAACACAACCCTTCCGTGTGGGGTCAGCCCTTCTGCTCAGCTGAGCAGCTGCCTCCTCCTCCAGGGAATAGGTCAGAGCACCTGCTTTTCTCAAAGAAGAACCAAGCTGGGGTAACTTGAAAATGGTGGGGAGCCCTTGAAGGAGGGCAGGAAGAGCTTCTGGGTCTGGTCCCAATAACCAGTGTCCGGGAAAGCATGGCTAAAGCATCTCACAGATGGCTCCATGCTGACTCTCTCCTCAGCTCTCAATAATGCTGAAGAATGGCCAGCCACCTGTTGCTCAGGGCACCAAGAACAGACCTCCCTGCATTAGTGGAAAAAATCAATAAAATCCAAATTTAAAAGTATATTCCATTATAGTATAATGTTATTATTAATTTGGGGGTATGATCATTTTGCTATGGTATGAATGGTGAAAAAATTAGGGAGACCTAGGGCTAGTATACATGGGAACTATCTTTTATTTTTGAAACTTTAGGGAAGTCTAAAATTATTTCAAAATAAGTGATGGCATAGAAATAAAAATAACTAAAAATAAGAAAAGAGCATAATAATTACTTACTAAAGACTTCCACAAGTGTCACTCTGTTTTCCTTCATTCTCTGGTTGTAATTCTGGTGTCTGGTGGCACCAACTCAGGCTCCTGTTACCTACAGCATGGTTACTTACTTGCTCAATCCTGGAATATACACAAGCTGTTCAAAGTTGCTAGAGCCTACTTCTGAGAATAAGAACTTCAAGTGACCAAGATCAATATCAGTTTAGAATTTCATTTCTCTCTAATTTGAGGGCCTGGTGCCCAAATTCTCTATTTAAAAATTACTGTATTAGAATACATTTAACTGAGAACAGCCACTCTTGTTTAATGAAATCTGGCTGCAGACTTACAATAGTCCACAAAGTATGATATCCTTCATGGCAAATGAAAAAAATTATGGAGCCCCAAGTAATATTGCTAATTGAAAAGGAAAACAAGAGTTTCATAAAAAATAAAATAAAATAAAAATAAAAGTTACTGTATTACTTACAGTTAACACTTGAATAGCATGGGTTTGTCCACTCGGGTTCACTTACATATGGGTTTATATATATATATATATATATATATATATATATATATATATATAATCACAATCCAGTATTATAAGTGTATTTTCTTTTCCTTATGATTTTCTTCATAACATTTTCCTTCTCTAGCTTACTTTATTGTTAGAATACAATATATAATACATTAACATACAAAATAAGTGTTAGTCTACTGTCTATGTTATCAGTAAGGTTCCTGGCCAACACTAGGCTATTGGCAGTTACATTTGGGGGGGGAGTCAAAAGTCAGACATGGATTTTCAACTGCATGGAGGGGGTTGGCACCATTAATCCTTGGGTTGGTCTAAGGTCAACCATAGTTAATCCACACCTTCATTCCTATTCAGTGTGGCTTTGATACTCATTTAAATCCACTTCCAATTACACAATAATGAACAGGTTAGTGACTCTTTTCTGCAAAAATGAACAAGAAACAAGCACTGTACATGGCTGGAAAAATTATCAGTAACTATTTCAGTACTTTATTTTAGGAAATTACCAAAGGAACAAAACAAATGGAAAAGTGCTTACTCTTTAAAAAGAACTACAGCTCTGAATGTGAACAGAAGTGGCTCTGTCCCTTTGCCTGGGAATGCTCATTTCTGTCCCCAACTCAGCCCATCTGTCACCAACATAAGGATGGCAGCAAAAACTATCAGGTATTGCCAGGAAAAAAATGGACTTCAGTTGGGGTGTGCATTGGAGCAAGATTCTTCAGTGTTTCCAGCTATGTAAACACAAAATATTAAAATATTTGACAGAATAAGGGAAAAAACCTTTCACACATAATGGAACATTTTAGTGAATAGATCAAAGAAACTCAATCAAATCTGTTCAAGAGGAACACAGTGAGATTCAGAATTACACACAGTATACTTAAAATGATCAAAGACAAAGAGAAAATATTGAAAGCAGTAAGAAAAAAATAGGACTCCTTTTTTTAAGGGAAACTAATCAATTGGCTAACTTTTCATCAGAACTGCTGGAAACCACAGAACAGGGACAGGTTTAAGGTGCTGAAGGGAAAAATAAAAGTCAATGAAGAGTTTTATAACCACAAAAGTACCCTCAGAAATAAAGGAAAAGTAAAACTAATCCCTCATAAGCAAAAATGAAGAGAAGCTATTACTGGCAGATATGCTTACAAGAATCCCAAAAGGAAATCCTTCAGACTCAAGGAAATGTCATAAGGAGCTAACTCTAATGCACAAGAAGGAAAGAAGCACTCAAAAATAACAAAGAAACAATAAAGAAGAGAGAAACAGAAGGATGCTTGCTTCACCTTATATAAAGTTGAAGTCCGGGATCCCTGGGTGGCGAAGCGGTTTGGTGCCTGCCTTTGGCCCAGGGCGTGATCCTGGAGACCCGGGATCGAATCCCACATCGGGCTCCCGGTGCATGGAGCCTGCTTCTCCCTCTGCCTGTGTCTCTGCCTCTCTCTCTCTCTCTCTCTCTCTCTCTCTGTGACTATCATAAATAAATAAAAATTAAAAAAAATTTTTTTAAATAAAAATAAAGTTGAAGTCCAAGAAAGACCAAACTATTGTGATAGATGTCAAAACAATAGTTTCCTTAGTTGGGTGAGTGGGGAGTCCTTTCCACTGGGATGAAAGAAGCATCTGGAGAATTAGAAATACCTTATATTTTGATCTGGACAGTGAATTTATGTAAACCTTACTCAGTTGCACAATTAAGATTTCTGCCCTTTACTTCTCATTTGTTTCAGCACAATTTAAAAAAATAGAACAAATTTAGACTCTTAAATAAACATGAACAAAGATTAAGATTCACCAAATATTTATGGAACTTAACCTTATTAAGATGTATAAATATGACTGGGAAAGTTCTAGAGAAGTAGAAAAAGAAGGAAAAGAAGGAAACATTTAACTCTGTGTGATTATTCTATAGGCAGCATAGATTTTAGCTCTCTCAGTTTTCTTTCAAACACAGACATTTTATATTTCTTTGCTCACAAGAGAGCCCCCCACACTCCCATTGGCTCTTCCACAGGAGCTCTACCCACCAGGGATTTGCATATTTTTCCCTAAGGTGGGACTAAGATACAAAGTCTCAGATAAAACCTTTGCATCTGAGATAAAAGACCAGCTCTGATCTTGATTAGGACTCATCAGATAAACTTCTCAAAATGAAATTTCCTTCTCTGCTTCTGGGGCTGTTGATGCTCTGGATCCCAGGTAAGGACAGAGGGATGATGAGAAAGGAGAATGAGTCGGGGAGAGTGAGCTCTTCGGACACCACTGCTCTCCATTTTGTTTGAGTGTTAGAGGCCTATGTCTTACCTTCTGGGAAGGGGCGTGTGATGTTTAGATCTAGGAGTGTAAGAAATATTTGAAAGGGAATAAAGATCTATGTTCTGGTAGAGAAAAGGGGATGAGGTAGGTGACTTTTAGACACCCCCTTTTATGTTGCAAATCTTAGGTTCTTTTTTGAAATCGGATATTTGGAGATATTAATAAAAATTAAAAAAATGGGGCACCTGGGTGGCTCAGTTGGTTAATCCTCTGTCTTCAGTTCAGGTCATGATCCCAGGGTCCTGGAACGGAGCTCCATATGAGGCTCCCTGCTCGTTAGGGAGTCTGCTTCTCCCTCTCCCTTTGCTCCGTGTCCCCCACTCATGCTCTCTAATAAATAAATAAAACCTTTTTTAAAAAGTCATAAAAAGTGATTTAGCCTGGAATAATTACCAAAGTAAAATTTTGAAAATGGCTAATAATGTTTGCATATAATTTTACATTTCTCCCATTACTTTAGGATCCACTGGGGAGGCCGTGATGACGCAGACCCCACTGTCCCTGGCCGTCACCCCTGGAGAGCTGGCCACTATCTCCTGCAGGGCCAGTCAGAGTCTCCTGCGCAGTGATGGAAAATCCTATTTGAATTGGTACCTGCAGAAGCCAGGCCAGACTCCTCGGCCGCTGATTTATGAGGCTTCCAAGCGTTTCTCTGGGGTCTCAGACAGGTTCAGTGGCAGCGGGTCAGGGACAGATTTCACCCTTAAAATCAGCAGGGTGGAGGCTGAGGATGTTGGAGTTTATTACTGCCAGCAAAGTCTACATTTTCCTCCCACAGTGTTTCAGCTCCCAACACAAACCTCTTGGGTGTCATGGCCCAGCTGCCCACATGTGTTGTTTGTCTGGGGAGCAGGCATAGCAGAGTCTCTCAGTGTAAAAGGAAGATATTGGGGAGATTAAGGGGATAGGTTGCAGCTGCAGGCTCTGGGCCATGAAGGCTCGCTGCACCCCAAACCCTGCACATGAAGGCCAGGCAGTGGCATAACTTTACTTGGCAGAAGTAGCTGGGGTACAGAAGGATCAAAACACCCTCTAAGAAAGCAGCATGAGCAAAGGGGTAGGGGAATGAACACTCATCCTAATTCTCCCTGCCTTGCCTGCACTTGTCGAATAACTTTCATCAGCATGACAACAGTCAACTGAGGCACACTGTTATACACCTCTTGGAATTTAGCAATTTGGTACATTTTTAAAGGGGATATATCAGGCAAATAAGAAATTAATATTTATCCACTTCCCTGTTTCTCCTTTTTAGTACTTATCTTCTCACTCCATGGACATGTTTGAGATGGCATCTAAACAAGCCGGTGTCAGGTGGTTGAACGGAGAAAAGGTAGTAAAAGTTTTGGATTTTGAGAATATAAATAGTCATTTGTAATATGGTAGCAGATATGATATCATGAAAGGTGACCAATGTGTGACTTTTGCAAATAATAAACATATTTAATGCTATAGATTCAATGTGATTAAATCATTGCTTCCTGCAACCCAATTTTGCAATCAAAATTTTGATATGCCACATTTTCTTTTGGTTTAAAATAGTATCTACTTTCTCTTTTCATTTCCTGTTTGACCCTAGTTTCGCTTACTGGGTGTATCCTCAAGTAAGTACAGTTATTTAGGCAAGTTGACAAACTTCAATCACAGGTGCCCTGGAGCTCAGGAATCCACTTCAGTGATCAGCAGTTGGGGAAGCTCATTCTGCTAGATGGCTTGATCTCAGTACTCATGCAAGGACAGAGTCTCCCTTTTAATCAGAGAGAAACGCCAATTGGGCCTGTCAGGGAATAGGCCTCTGTGTGTCTCCAATGTTGTTCAAAACAGTGTGGGTTTGGACTATCTGCACTGATAAAGTCTATGGGTGAAAGTATAAGACTATCATATCACATTGTCACACCATCCATGAAATGTCTGACTCTTAGTTTTAGCTCAAGTCTGACCTCAAGGTCATGATCTCAGAATCATGAGCTCAAGCCCCTCCATTCTGCTCTCTCTGTCTCTCCTTCTCTATCAAATAAATAAATAAACCTTAACAAAAAGAGTATCACATTCTCCACTCACAAAATCTGATTGCAGGAGAATAGATCAAACAGTCTTACCAACTGTCTTCCCACATAAATCGCACACTAGCTTCCCATTTTACTGACCCCAAATTAACATCCTCTGACAACTGAGACATATCTACAATAAAATTACCACTTGCATCAGTCCTTCTTCATTCAGTTGATGATGGTCAAGTATAGAGATTCAGAGAGACTACTCTGTTCCCCAAATAGATGCCTTGTATCCCTTTACCAAATCTTATTATTTGTATTGACTTGTGGGCAGTTTTGTGGACCAGACCATAGCATGGTTCATTATCATTCAGGAAACAGAGATTCTTTTTTTCAAATTAGTAATATTATGGCTTCTGTATACAGGTAGAAAAGAAAATTTCAAAGCCTTTTTGTAACCAAGAAAGAATTTTTATAAGATTTAACATTCTCAAAAGTACTAATTTGAAAAGCTATTATGCACTTCTATGTTTATTGTAGCATGATTTATAATAGCCAAGATACAAAAGCTCCTAAGTGTCCATCAATAGATGAATGCATAAGGAAAATGTGGTGTATATACAATAGAATGTTAATCAGCCATAAAAAAGAATCAGATTTTACCATTTGTGACAACATGGATGGACCTAGAAGATAATGTGGTAACAGAAATAAGTCAGATGAAAACAGATACCATATGATTTTACGTGTACTTAGAATCTAAAAAAAAAAAAAAAAAAAAGATACATGGACAAACCAAAAAGATTTGTGTAGAACTTAGAGTCACATTAATAAAGCTGCTTCCTTGAGAGGTAGTGAAAAGTTGACAAAGCAAAGAAGTTTAACTGCTGTAGGGAAACCCCCAGACTTATTATAGGAAACAAGAATCAGAGTTAGACAACGTAACCGAAGAGTTGGACAACACCACCTCTGTCTTCAGGGAAATGATATCTGTGCTGTGAGTGTCAGAACCTGAGTCCTGCTTAACTGTGCAGTTGTGGTTGTCCCTCCACCTACATAGCTGGGCCCAGCTCAGTGTTGTTCCTTACTAATCCTTACAAAGAATGAAGCATCTTCAGGGCCTTCAAGAAAGATGTATAACAAGTACAGGAAAGATGTGTCTAGAAGGTAGATTTCTTCTCATTGGAATTCCTCATCCAACCTGACCTAATCATGCAACAAAGAAGTGGTCTAGGCACATTGCCAGTAGATGGAAAGAAATGGAACCACAGGATTATAATTTCTTTTCAACAGGCTTGCACCAAACAGCATCTTGCTGAGTCTAGGTGATACATGAGACAGGAGGACACAGGAATTCGATTCTATGTGCCCGGGAGAGAAATTCTTCCTTTAGGCTAAGCACATGGCATCTTCTGACATGACCACCTGGGATGGGTTGCTCAAGAGGAAAGAAGAGGTGAATGGTTTCTGCAGCTGGAAGCCCAGATACCCCACCCCAGCTGCTGTATATGTTCCTCCTAGTCCACTGTTGTTCAGAGCCCATATCAATGTCTGGATCAATGCTCTGGAGGAGATCTGCCTCAGATAGAAGACAGAATGAAACATGGAAGCCTCAGCTCAGCTTCTCTGTCTCCTGTTACTCTAGCTCCCAGATGAGAGGAACATGGGTTGATTCTGCATGTCAGTGAAAACATTGCCCATGTTGTTGGGTCCCATGCTTTCTTGCTCAGTCAGCACAATGATTAAAGCTCAGTATAGACCAGCCATCCTAGTTCTGCCAGGAAAACAACAGTTAAGATCTAGATTACATAGATAACTTTTGTGTTCATTTCCAAATATTACTGACTTTCTGACTGGCCCTGCAAGAGATGGTGGCCCTCTCTCTGAGAGACATGATCAAGGAGGCTAGAGACCAAAAAACAAACAAACAAACAAACGAAAGCTAACAGGGCAACTGGAAACCTACACCAAATATTTCCATTCCAGCCACCAAGAGCCAGAGACACCGAAAACATCATGGCCACAGTGAGTTTGCTCAACATTTCTCTGTGTGCCTCCCTCTCTCGCCTGGAGCCCGGAGCAGCAGGAGCCACAGCAGAGGAGCTCTGGACCCCATCTTGGAGAGCTGGACTAGAGGCTGCTCCTCAGGGGCCCTGACAAACTGCCTTTAAGGATGCTGAGAGTACCCTAGAGCTTTGTCTAATGACACAACATGCAAATCAGCTTAGAAGAGCTTAAGATTATGCTCACAGGAGACACTTGCTCTCAGAACACCCTGTGGGACTTGGGGTCACCAGATATTTCTAAGTGTAGCTCAAGCATGTCCCAAGGGATGTGGGGACCAGTTTCTTGAATCTGCCTTCTAGTCTATCTGAGATGCTATGTAGGAGAGTGCCCTGGGGCCTTCCTACTGTTAGGATATAGGTTATTTCAAGAACATTCTTAGTCCCTAGAATTGGAATTTCATACATTACCACAATAATGTATTTCTAGTTGTGATTATTGTCAGGAAGAGAAAGCTGTGGGATGGGAAAAGAGTGAAACAGGCTGGCCTGGTTCAGATGAGGAGGGTAAGTCGACCCCACTGAGTAGATGGCCTTTAAACCAAGTCCTTAAATGTCCTCAGGACCTAGAAAGGGTGAGAGGAGTGAGCATGGAACCTTGGTGAAGGCTGGGAACTGACACTAATCACTGAACTTGCCTTGGTGTGAGTAAGACCAGACTTCATCTCTCAGCACTGAAAACCACTGTTGTGACCCCCTGAAGCCCTCCCAGGTAGGGGGGTCTCCCCTGGCTTCCATTCACAACGAATATGCAGTATCTAACTTCCTACCATTACAACTTTGTCACTGAAAGCTTAAACCAAAGAAACTCTTGCTCTTCTACAGCAAGGGATCACATCCTGAAGACACTGGGAAGAGTGATAGAATTGATATTATTCTACCTATGAAGGGAAAAGAATGAAATTTATCTGAAAATATTTCTTACAGATTAAAAAGATACAAGAAATTGAGAATAAACTGGTGAGGTATTCTATCCCATATAATCAAGAGCAAATATGAGTAACAGTCTTTTAGAATTTATAAATTTTGTAGTCCAGGAAAATTGCTGTTTGGGTTAGATTGAAAAGACTTAATGGATCTATTGCCATATCCTTTTATTTTATCTTTTTTTCTTCACTCAACATTAGTCAAAGATAATTTCTTTGCTGAGAAAATGAAATCTTTGGTGGGATCTCTGCATAGAGAAAACTGTCACCAACTCTGACAAAAACAAAAAGAGCAACTGACCACTTAACTTTGAAACTAATAGCAGCCAGGACTTGGTTCAGGATACCTGTCAACCACCTTCCAAACCAGGGTCCCACCCCAGGTGTGGACAGAGAATTGGAAGTCCTACACTGCCTACACTCTAGCCATCAACAATGGGCTGGCTAGTTATGTTATTCTCTAGTGCTCTCTAGAGCACTCCCAACTCCCCACACTATCATATCCCTGAACACAGTTCCCAGGCCACCTGGGCAGGGAGGTTCTTTTGTGACAATTGCTCTACTTTTCCATTGTGTCTACACTTAAGGGAGCAACATTAGCTTACTTGGTGAAAGTTGCTTACAATGTAAAGGAAGTTCACACATCTAAGCTTGCTGTTTGCCAGTGAGAAAAGCCATAGCCCCTGGTGCCCACACACAGCATTAGTTACAACATGAAGGACTGAGTAGGGGCAGCGCAGTGCTTCACTCAAAGTACTGGGTCTGCCCCTTTCACTCTAACTCAGGGAGATAGCTGCTCTAGTGTTTGGAAGATGCAATAATGCACGACAATGCACACTTTAGTTAATGTTTGTGAGATAATGTGCAATCCTAGCAAGGATACCTAGTCATCTAGAATCTATTGCCCCATGTAGATTACTTCATAATGGAAAACCAAATTTTAAATATTATGTAGCATGCTGTCAGTACAAGTAGCAGGGCTAGAAAGAGGGTGGATTTCAGAGTTGACTGAGTCATTGAATTAAAGTAAGATCAAACAGTTTCCACATCAGCTCTTCTGTCCTCATTCTGTCAATAATGTGCTCCTTCATGATGGGAGAGTAGCTGACAGGCCACTTTCTGTACAATCAGCAGGAGAAAAATGCTATTTTCACTGAAGCATCAAATACAATTTTTGAGACTTTTATTGATGTCTTATTGAACAACCCAGAACAATAATTGCACACATTGCTTCTCTTTAGTCAGTACATTGGGATTATACCAGCTTGTCATGAACCCCAAAAAAGGGTAGAAATTGAAGGTCTAAGATACTGAGATGTTTAAGGATGAAGCTGTGTAATGCTTGATAAGCATTCAATTCACCTTCCATACTCATGGATGGGTTGAGATCCATGTAATGAGAATAGGTAAGTCTACATAGCAGAGCCTAGGTAGTTGAGGGAAAGATACATTCCAAATAGTCTAGAAGAATATGAAAGTATTTTCATAGTACAGAAACAGGCCTTATAGCGATATCTCAGAGGTCCTGTAAACTAACTCCAGGCTTACTGACAGAGAGAACGAGGAAGTCACCTCCATTGTGAGGTCTATGCAGCTTCTGTAAAACTCACAAATTCCTGCCCCTTCTCAAAACCTCAAATGTTTTTGCAAGCCTTCAGCTGGGATCCAGTGAGATATTATTTTTCCAGTTACATTTTGTCTTTTTAATAGCCTCTAGCAAGAATAG
This sequence comes from Canis aureus, assembly GCF_053574225.1. Taxonomy (NCBI): domain Eukaryota; kingdom Metazoa; phylum Chordata; class Mammalia; order Carnivora; family Canidae; genus Canis; species Canis aureus. Next base: position 27,298,139 of record NC_135622.1, on the reverse strand, counting down.
AGAGGAGAAGATGAATGAAGTGCAGTCTTAAGAACACTGCTGAGTAATCATGTCTTGAGTTGGGCAGTTATGCAGGTGACAAGGGTGTTACAGGGTATGCTGAAGTGTCATATTACAAGAGAACATTCTGTTGTGAGGCACACTGGTCCCTTTTCCACAGGATGCAGCTGAAACCATGATCAGGTCAGTAGTATAAATCCATCTGTATGGACAATTCAGATTCAGGTGATACAATCTATCTTGAATGTGTAGACAAGTTGGGTCGGTTGAAAGTCACTACAGTCTTCACAGAATGACCTCCTTGCACGAGAGACATAGAAGAGGCTAATCTTCACAATATTAATTCTGCCAATCCATGAACATGGAATATTTTTCCATCTCTTGGTGTCTTCCTCAATTTCTTTCAGAAGTGTTCTATAGTTTTGAGGGTATAGATCCTTTACATCTTTGGTGAGGTTTATTCCTAGGTATCTTATGCTTTTGGGTGCAATTGTAAATGGGATTGACTCCTTAATTTCTCTTTCTTCAGTCTCATTGTTAGTGTATAGAAATGCCACTGACTTCTGGGCATTGATTTTGTATCCTGCCACGCTACCGAATTGCTGTATGAGTTCTAGCAATCTTGGGGTGGAGACTTTTGGGTTTTCTATGTAGAGTATCATGTCATCGGCGAAGAGGGAGAGTTTGACTTCTTCTTTGCCAATTTGAATGCCTTTAATGTCTTTTTGTTGTCTGATTGCTGAGGCTAGGACTTCCAGTACTATGTTGAATAGCAGTGGTGAGAGTGGACATCCCTGTCTTGTTCCTGATCTTAGGGGAAAGGCTCCCAGTGCTTCCCCATTGAGAATGATATTTGCTGTGGGCTTTTCATAGATGGCTTTTAAGATGTCGAGGAATGTTCCCTCTATCCCTACACTCTGAAGAGTTTTGATCAGGAATGGATGCTGTATTTTGTCAAATGCTTTCTCTGCATCCAATGAGAGGATCATATGGTTCTTGGTTTTTCTCTTGCTGATATGATGAATCACATTGATTGTTTTACGGGTGTTGAACCAGCCTTGTGTCCCAGGGATAAATCCTACTTGGTCATGGTGAATAATTTTCTTAATGTACTGTTGGATCCTATTGGCCAGTATCTTGTTGAGAATTTTTGCATCCATGTTCATCAGGGATATTGGTCTGTAATTCTCCTTTTTGGCGGGGTCTTTGTCTGGCTTTGGAATTAAGGTGACAATGCCAGATTTCAGGTTGTACTACAAAGCTGTGGTCATCAAGACAGTGTGGTACTGGCACAAAAACAGACACATAGATCAGTGGAACAGAATAGAGAATCCAGAAGTGGACCCTGAACTTTATGGGCAACTAATATTCGATAAAGGAGGAAAGACTATCCATTGGAAGAAAGACAGTCTCTTCAATAAATGGTGCTGGGAAAATTGGACATCCACATGCAGAAGAATGAAACTAGACCACTCTCTTTCACCATACACAAAGATAAACTCAAAATGGATGAAAGATCTAAATGTGAGACAAGATTCCATCAAAATCCTAGAGAAGAACACAGGCAACACCCTTTTTGAACTCGGCCATAGTAACTTCTTGCAAGATACATCCACGAAGGCAAAAGAAACAAAAGCAAAAATGAACTATTGGGACTTCATCAAGATAAGAAGCTTTTGCACAGCAAAGGATACAGTCAACAAAACTCAAAGACAACCTACAGAATGGGAGAAGATATTTGCAAATGACATATCAGATAAAGGGCTAGTTTCCAAGATCTATAAAGAACTTATTAAACTCAACACCAAAGAAACAAACAATCCAATCATGAAATGGGCAAAAGACATGAACAGAAATCTCACAGAGGAAGACATAGACATGGCCAACATGCACATGAGGAAATGCTCTGCATCACTTGCCATCAGGGAAATACAAATCAAAACCACAATGAGATACCACCTCACACCAGTGAGAATGGGGAAAATTAACAAGGCAGGAAACAACAAATGTTGGAGAGGATGCGGAGAAAAGGGAACCCTCATACACTGTTGGTGGGAATGTGAACTGGTGCAGCCACTCTGGAAAACTGTGTGGAGGTTCCTCAAACAGTTAAAAATAGACCTGCCCTACGACCCAGCAATTGCACTGTTGGGGATTTACCCCAAAGATACAAATGCAATGAAACGCCGGGACACCTGCACCCCGATGTTTCTAGCAGCAATGGCCACGATAGCCAAACTGTGGAAGGAGCCTCGGTGTCCAACGAAAGATGAATGGATAAAGAAGATGTGGTTTATGTATACAATGGAATATTACTCAGCTATTAGAAATGACAAATACCCACCATTTGCTTCAACGTGGATGGAACTGGAGGGTATTATGCTGAGTGAAGTAAGTCAGTCGGAGAAGGACAAACATTATATGTTCTTATTCATTTGGGGAATATAAATAATAGTGAAAGGGAAAATAAGGGAAGGGAGAAGAAATGTGTGGGAAATATCAGAAAGGGAGACAGAACGTAAAGAATGCTAACTCTGGGAAACGAACTAGGGGTGGTAGAAGGGGAGGAGGGCGGGGGTGGGAGTGATTGGGTGACGGGCACTGGGTGTTATTCTGTATGTTAGTAAATTGAACACCAATAAAAAAATAAAAAAATAAAAAATAAAATAAAATTCAAAAAAAAAAAAAAAAAAAAGAAGAGGCTAATCTACTCAATCTTCCCTTGAAATTCATACATTCTTCCATGATTAAGCCAGAAGGCCTGGCTCCTCACACAGCTTAGGGAGATACAGGGCCAAATGGGGAGGAAGCAGCTGGTGCAGCAAAGCCACCCTGACCTGCGGCCCTGGGGAGGAGGTTTGTGTGCGAGATTGAAACATTGTGGGAGGAGAACTATAATGCTGCTGACAGTAATAATCCCCCACATCTTCAGCCTGGAGGTTGTTGATGGTGAGGGTGAAATCTGTCCCAGATCCATTGCTGCTGAATCGGGCAGGGACCCCAGATGCCCAGCTGGAGGCTAAGTAGATGAGCAGCTTAGGACGCTCTCCTGGTTTCTGCTGGTACCAGGCTAAGTAGTTCTTCTGGTTGAAGCTGTACAGAAGACTCTGGCTGGACTTGCAGTTGATGGAGACGCTCTCTCCTGCAGACCCAGCCAGAGAGCCTGGAGACTGGGTCATCACGATTTCCCCAGACACACCTGCAATCACCAAAGGACAGTGCCCATAGATGGCATCATTAATATACTAAAATATGTATCTAAAAATGTAGGTTTTCTTATTTCTCATAAGTAATCAGACTGTTTTAATGAAATGTTTTATTCATATTGCATGGTAAAGTCATTTGCCAATTTTATAAAGATCTTTCTCCTCTCAGCCTCTCACCTGAGACACAGAGCATCAGGAAGAGGAGGACTTGGGGCTGTGGCACCATCTTGCTGCTGGTCACTTGAAGTAGTATAAGCTGGCCAACATATAGTTGGTCCTATATAACAGAATATATAAGTATGCAGATGATTCATATTCTATGGAATCCAATCTTATTTTTAAGTCATTTGTGATAAAAGACGTCCAATTATAATTTTGCTTTTTGCATTCTTTGAATTATACCAGCTTAACTATATGTTGGCCAGCTTATACTACTTATACCTGATGCACCCAGGTCCCATCCCCAGGAAACCCTATTAATAGAGCTCTGAGCAGCCAGCCTAGGACCCAAGAAGCAGCCTATACAAAGCAACAGAGAGTATGAAAGTATCTGCTTGGTTAGTTGTGAAGCAGAGAATGGAAAGAAAAGAGACAAAATATCACCACCTCAGAAAATGGGATTTTATGCTACAAGAGGCCAAACCCCCAAAAAGAGGCCCAGAAATCAACTTAAAACTATGATTCTCAATAATATTTAGCAAAATCCCCAAATGTAAACTCTTGCTAGTACCAGCTGTTCTATTTCAAACTAGCAGAAGTCATCATGAAAGCATAAATTACTTTCGTAGTAAAATATATGTGCTTATGAGTATATCATTTCAGAACCTAATTGAAACAATATAAGTATGGCATCCGTGCATGGAATATACTCATGTTGCCAGACAGAATGAGCATATAGTGCACACATTGACATCTTTATCTTAGACTCTCTTCTGAATTTTAAATACGTATTTGAAGTTGTTCTTGGACAACGTAAAGGCGCCTCCATACATCCAAAGCAGACCTATGGTAGTTCCCTCTGCAACAAACACTATCTCAGAAAATGTGTCACCAAATCACCCTTGTCTCTGCTCTTCAGGTTAACCAGTGTCTGAAACAACATCTCAGATCCTCCTCGTCCTCTTTCACTGACTGACCTGGGGGTGTCACACCGCTCCCCCTCAGGGCAGTAGGTGAAATGGCTTCAGCTCCCAGCTCTGTAGAACAGGTCTTCATTTATTCTGACTCCGAGTCCACAATACTTCCAGAATTCTAAAGAAGAGCATCATGAACTCTCTGGGCATAAAGCATTTAAAACAAATCAAATAGGGGCACCTGGGTGGCTCAGCTGATTAAGTGCCTGACTCTTTTTTAAAAGATTTTATTTATTTATTCATGCCAGACACAGAGAGGCAGAGACAGAAGCAGGCTCCCGAGGAGGAGCCTGATGTGGGACTCCATCTTGGACCCGGGGATCATGCCCTGAGCCAAAGGCAGATACTCAACCGCTGAGCTACCCAGGCGTCCCAAGTGCCTAACTCTTTTGATTTTGGCTCAGGTCATGTGCCTGGGGTTGGAAGCTTGAGTCCTGTGTCAGGCTCCATCCTGGACTCAGAGTCTGCTTCAAATTCTCTCTCTCTCTCCTTCTCCCTCTGCCCCTTCCCCTTATTTTTTCTCAAAATAATAATAATAATAATAATAATAATAATAATAATAATATCGAACAGAACGTCCAACCTCATAACACTTTCCTTTCAATGGGAGGGACAGGTAAGAAAGAAACCAATACTTCTTTGCTGCTGCCACTTCCACCCCCTGAGGTCCCTGCCCCAAGCAGTGTCATCACTCAGCGTGAGTAGAGCAGTAGATGTCCAGGTCTGTTTAGTGTATCCTTATCTTCAGCATGAATAGACAGAGGAAGAGAGAACATGTATGTGCAGGTTAACACTTTTGTTCTGGAAAAATAAAATCAATGGTAGTTTCATATATTGTCAAGTATCCAAATCCTCTCTTGATTGCAGAGAGTAATCTTGCAATTCATCATTTCCCTGCACCATGAAACTACTCAAAACACAGGTCAGTGACAAAAGTCAATACTCTAACACTATATATAAAGAGGAACTGAACCTGGTTTTATCAGAGCACTTTTGTATGTTTGATATTTTTTTCTAGAGAAGAGAACCATCTTTCATTTTACCTTTTTCCATTTTTTCTCCAAAAAAATGAAGTTTATCTCAATAGAAGAGGTAAGCACTGATTCTTCATATGCTCCTGATTTTAGCTACTTGTCCTTGAAGCACTTACCATTTCCTCCTGTAATCTTTAAATTAGAGTATCCAGTATGGATGGAAGAGAGGACATTTGTATTAACTCCAAACTATCCTCTTTCTCCTTCCAAAGCTCTCAGTTACATTTGGTCGACTTGGTTTGAGTAGTCTGATTCCAGCTTAATTCCAGGGATGAAATGCAGGACACTGTATTCTCCTTTCAGCAAATCCCTTCCTTGACTACAGTGGCCCTTAGAAATCTGTCAAGAATGGTCATCACTGAAGCTTGACCACATGGAGAGGATGTCAGAATTCCTAATAGAATGTGAGGGATGAATACTATATACAAGATACACATAACACCAGGATCTGTTGGCATCCATAGTAAAGCTTCCCTTAACATGAAGCTGGCACAATGGAAGCCAAAGTGGAAAGGTAGAAGAAACTGGATTTAAAGTATTGTAAATACATGACAAGATCAAACCTTTCCTTTAAACCTTCCACTCTGGACTTTTCATTAGCTTAAGCAATGAGATTCCCTTTACTACTTAATGCAATTTGAGTTAGGTTTCTGGTAATTGCAGCTGAAAATTTGCCAAAAGATTTTGTACTCTTAACCAACCTAATAAGGTAATGAAATTGAAAATACCTCCATTTTATTTTTGCCTACACAATCTCATCTCAGAAAATACAAAAGAACCATTGTTAAAAATGGTCTGTTCCTGACCTGGATAACCATGAAAAATGCAAGCCAATATGGTAGTATCAACTTTTTCCCAAAGAAAATTTCACTATTTTCTTAAGATTGTCAAAAGCATTTTTTAATTTTCAGCCATTAATAGTCCTTTACTCAAAGTATAAATTCAATGATTTTTACCTTCATTACAATCCTGAGAGAGAATATGGTCTTCTTCAAGAATGCAGAAAATTGAAAGGATGACTAGACACATACACATGCATACACACACAAACATATCCACACGTTGTAATAAAAATATTTGTAGTCACTTGATAGCAGTAATGGTTTATATATTTGAACTAGCTGTATATGTTCACATGCATTCCACAAACTTTTCTTAATCATTAATTATACCATCTTTAAATCAGTAATCAAAAATTCTCCAAACAAACAAAATCCAGGACCAGACAGATTCATCAAATATTCAGAGATTTAATATTTACTTTTCTCAAACTTCCAAAAAATTGAAGAGGAAAATACTTCCAAACTGATTTTATGAGGCCAGAATTACCCTGATACCGACAAGGCTACCACAAGAGGAGAAATTACAGGCTGATATCCCTGATGAACACAGATGCAAAAGCCCTCAAGAAAATATTAGCAAGGGAATCCCTGGGTGGCTCAACGGTTTAGCGCCTGCCTTCAGCCCAGGGTGTGATCCTGGAGACCCAGGATCAAGTCCCACATCATGGAGCCTGCTTCTCCCTCTGCCTGTCTCTCTCTCTCTCTCTCTCTCTCTCTCTCTCTCTATGTCTCTCATGCATAAATAAATAAAATTTCTTTAAAAAGAAAATATTTGCAAACCAAATTCAACAATACATTAAAAGGATATACACCATGATCAAGTAGGATTTATTTCAGAGATGCAAGGATGGTTCAACATCCACAAATCAGTCAATGTAACATATCACATTAACAAACATAGGATTGTTTCAACAGATGCAGAAAACGCATTTGATAAAATGTTTATTATCAATAAGACAAGAAATAACAAAGAGAAAATGTGGAAAAAGAGAAACCCTCAGGCATTATTGGTGGGAATGTAAATTGGTGCAGCCACTATGGAAAACAGTATGGAGCTTCCTTAAAAAATTAAAAATAGAACTACCATATTATCCAGCTATTCATTTCTGGGTATTCATCCAAAGAAAACAAAAACATTAATTTGAAAAGACACATGCACCACTGTGTCCATTGCAGTATTATTTAAAACAGCCATGATATGGAAACAACCTATGTGTCCACTGATGGATAAATGGATTAAGAAGATGTGGCGTATACATATATACACACAATGAAATACTACTCAGCCATGAAAGACAAAGAAATCTTGCCATCTGTGACAACACAGATGAAACTTAAAGGTAATATGCTAAGTAAAATAAGTAAGTCAGAGAAAGATATTACTGTATAGTATTACTTACCTGTGGAATCTAATAAAGCCCCGTATATAGAAACAGAGAGTATATTTGTGGTTGCCAAGGGCTAGGTGGTGAGATAAATAGGGAAGATATTGATCAAAGGGTACAAACTTCCATATATAAAATAAAGAATTTCTTATGGTCTTGTATACAACATGGTGACTATAGTTGACAGTATTGTATTGTACTTGAAGGTTACTAAGAGAATAGACCTTAAACATTTTCACCACAAAAAATAAATAAATAAAACAAAAAGAATAATTATATGAAGTGATGGTTGCATTAACTATCCTTATTGTGGTAATCATTTCACAATATAAACATAGATCAAATTTTCACTTTGTGTAAAATGTAAATTTACACAATGTTATGTGTCAATTATATCCAGGAAAAAAATGTTGCATAATTTTCTTCTGGCCTTCCTGGTTTCTAAATATAAATCCTCTGTTCTTCAAGTTGTTTTCTATTATGGGTAAGTGTGATTTCTCTCCTTTGGGCTTTGATATTTTTTCTTTTTCTTTAGTGCTCAGAACTTTAATTTTGATATGTCTTGACATAGATTTCTTCAGGTTCATCCTATTGGGGGTTTGCTAAATATGGAAATTTTTCAGCAATTGCTTGTTCAAAATAATTTTCATCTCCACTCTTTCCAGGATTACAATGGCACAAATGTTAGATCTTTTGTTTGGTCCCTTGTATCCCAGATATTTTGTTCTGTTTCTCTCTCTCTCCCTCTCTCTCTCTTTCCCTCTCTCTCTCTCTCCCTCTTTCTCTCTCTCTTAAGCTCAGTTTATCTTTTTTATATTGGGCAATTTCTTATCTCTGATCTTTCCTCCTATATCCTCCCAGTCTCCTCCTTATAGACCCATACTAGTTAGCCATCCAGTAGTGCATATATGTCCTTACTTTAGGCCACTTCCCCAGCTACATTAAGTCGACGACCATTCACACTCTTTGAGTATCTACCAACCAAACATCTTATTTCAGAGCCCTCCATCATGGCTATATTATGGGAGCTGTCCACTTCTACTTACACCAACATTCGATGTAAGCCTGGACAAAGCCTGGAGTTCTTTCTCTGTCGATCCCGGGTCTCCAGGATCGCGCCCTGGGCCAAAGGCAGGCGCCAAACTGCTGTTTCCCAGGGATCCCGGGAAGCCATGTGTCTTTAATTAGATATGGTACAAAACAAAGACAGGAAAATTATTACAATACGTAAGAAGTTTTTATTATATGCATAGTCCCATAGAAATAGAACACACAGCATGCCACATGGCAACACAGGACAGCACCAAGGTAAGAAGAGTAGACAGAGAGAGGAACTGCTGGCCATGTGTTTTTTTTTTTAGGGGAGGGGGGTATCTCATAAGAAGTAATAGGGAAGCAAAGTAAACAAGCTGCTTTGGTGTAAGATTGGATAGTTTGAAAATATCAACTGGCTGCCGGCTATAGATGTGCCCTCTGTTTTCTAGTACCCGAGGGGATTAGGATAGGGGGAACTATCCCAGACTGCAAGTCTCATTGAAAGGAGGCAAGGGAGAATTTTGACTCAAGCTTGTCTGGCTTGCATATCAAAGGTGTGCTCTTGGGCGAGTCTTTTTACTGTCTCTAGGAAGTAGCTAACTTTGGGTGAGGCAGTCCCTTCGTGGCTGGAGCACCAAAAAATGCAGAAATAAGAAAATACATTAAATATAAATGCTCATGAAGCTGAAAATGGGAGTTCGTGCAGAGGGGTTAGGGCAAGAGTGGGAAGTACTGTGGAGGTCTGAAACTCCTGTCCCACAAATTAAGTGTGCCTACTGAATCTGCTTGGGTTCAATACTAAGGAAAGTACTATCTCCTTCCTGAAGTTGACTGCTGCTGAGCTCCATCCAATCTTAAAATGTGCTCTGTCTGACATTTTCAGTTTATGATGAGCTGCTCTATCACATGATTATCTAATGTGCCATGGACATGTCTACCAAGGCCTGTGCTATTCTGGAAACTACTTTTTGAGCAGTGAATAGGTTGTTTTTGGGAAAGGTCAAGTCTTGCTGTAGAACCCTGGAAGACTATGCTATGATTTTTTATCTGGGCTTGCCAGAGTGTCCACATGTGTTCCTCTCTTACACAGATGTGTGTGCCACCAAGTGATAGGGCCACTTGCCTCATGACCTAAACCTATTAGAGTCCCTCCTGGCTCTGTGCCCACTCGAAAGTAGTGATTTCAAAGTGAACTGATAAATGGAGTCATGTACTTTAACTAAGTGTGTCATGTTAACATCAGGTCTAATTAACATGATGTTATCGATAGAGCATGGATGCTTTGTGGGATGTTTATACTATGCATTGTGGCAAAGAGTAGAGAGTTAACGTGGCTCTTCACTGTAGATGAAAGCAAACTCATACAAACGATTTTAAAAGCATATTATGAACAGCTATACGCCAATAAATTAGGCAATCTAGAAGAAATGGACGCATTCCTGGAAAGCCACAAACTACCAAAACTGGAACAGGAAGAAATAGAAAACCTGAACAGGCCAATAACCAGGGAGGAAATTGAAGCAGTCATCAAAAACCTCCCAAGACACAAAAGTCCAGGGCCAGATGGCTTTCCTGGGGAATTCTATCAAATGTTTAAAGAAGAAACCATACCTATTCTACTAAAGCTGTTTGGAAAGATAGAAAGAGATAAAGTACTTCTAAATTCATTCTATGAGGCCAGTTATCACCTTAATTCCAAAACCAGACAAAGACCCCACCAAAAAGGAGAATTATAGACCAATATCCCTGATGAACATGGATGCAAAAATTCTCAACAAGATACTAGCCAATAGGATCCAACAATACATGAAGAAAATTATTCACCATGACCAAGTAAGATTTATCCCCGGGACACAAGGCTGGTTCAACACTGGTAAAACAATCAATGTGATTCATCATATCAGCAAGAGAAAAAACAAGAATCATATGATCCTCTCAATAGATGCAGAGAAAGCATTTGACAAAATACAGCATCCATTCCTGATCAAAACTCTTCAGAGTGTAGGGATAGAGGGAACACTCCTCAACATCTTAAAAGCCATCTACGAAAAAACAAAAAACAAAAAAACAAAAAACAAAAGCCATCTACGAAAAGCCCACAGCAAATATCATTCTCAATGGGGAAGCACTGGGAGCCTTTCCCCTAAGATCAGGAACAAGACAGGGATGTCCACTCTCACCACTGCTATTCAACATAGTATTGGAAGTCCTAGCCTCTGCAATAAGACAACAAAAAGACATTAAAGGCATTCAAATTGGCAAAGAAGAAGTCAAACTCTCCCTCTTCGCCGATGACATGATACTCTACATAGAAAACCCAAAAGCCTCCACCCCAAGATTGCTAGAACTCATACAGCAATTTGGCAGCGTGGCAGGATACAAAATCAATGCCCAGAAGTCAGTGGCATTTCTATACACTAACAATGAGACTGAAGAAAGAGAAATTAAGGAGTCAATCCCATTTACAATTGCACCCAAAAGCAAAAGATACCTAGGAATAAACCTAACCAAAGAGGTAAAGGATCTATACCCTAAAAACTATAGAACACTTCTGAAAGAAATTGAAGACACCAAGAGATGGAAAAATATTCCATGTTCATGGATTGGCAGAATTAATATTGTGAAAATGTCAATGTTACCCAGGGCAATGTACACGTTTAATGCAATCCCTATCAAAATACCATGGACTTTCTTCAGAGAGTTAGAACAAATTATTTTAAGATTTGTGTGGAATCAGAAAAGACCCCGAATAGCCAGGGGAATTTTAAAAAGGAATACCATAGCTGGGGGCATCACAATGCCAGATTTCAGGTTGTACTACAAAGCTGTGGTCATCAAGACAGTGTGGTACTGGCACAAAAACAGACACGTAGATCAATGGAACAGAATAGAGAATCCGGAAGTGGACCCTCAACTTCATGGTCAATTAATATTCGATAAAGGAGGAAAGACTATCCACTGGAAGGAAGACAGCCTCTTCAATAAATGGTGCTGCGAAAATTGGACATCCACATGCAGAAGAATGAAACTAGACCACTCTCTTTCACCATACACAAACATAAACTCAAAATGGATGAAAGATCTAAATGTGAGACAAGATTCCATCAAAATCCTAGAGGAGAACACAGGCAACACCCTTTTTGAACTCGGCCACAGTAACTTCTTGCAAGATACATCCACAAAGGCAAAAGAAACAAAAGCAAAAATGAACTATTGGGACTTCATCAAGATAAGAAGCTTTTGCACAGCAAAGGATACAGTCAACAAAACTAAAAGACAACCTACAGAATGGGAGAAGATATTTGCAAATGACGTATCAGATAAAGGGCTAGTTTCCAAGATCTATAAAGAACTTATTAAACTCAACACCAAAGAAACAAACAATCCAATCATGAAATGGGCAAAAGACATGAACAGAAATCTCACAGAGGAAAACATAGACATTGCCAACATGCACATGAGAAAATGCTCTGCATCACTTGCCATCAGGGAAATACAAATCAAAACCCCAATGAGATACCACCTCACACCAGTGAGAATGGGGAAAATTAACAAGGCAGGAAACCACAAATGTTGGAGAGGATGCGGAGAAAAGGGAACCCTCTTACACTGTTGGTGGGAATGTGAACTGGTGCAGCCACTCTGGAAAACTGTGTGGAGGTTCCTCAAAGAGTTAAAAATAGACCTGCCCTACGACCCAGCAATTGCACTGTTGGGGATTTACCCCAAAGATGCAGATGCAATGAAACGCTGGGACACCTGCACCCTGATGTTTCTAACAGCAATGTCCACAATAGCCAAACTGTGGAAGGAGCTTCGGTGTCCATCGAAAGATGAGTGGATAAAGAAGATGTGGATTATGTATACAATGGAATATTACTCAGTTATTAAAAATGACAAATACCCACCATTTGCTTCAACGTGGATGGAACTGGAGGGGATTATGCTAAGTAAAACAAGTCAATCGGAGAAGGACAAACATTATATGTTCTCATTCATTTGGGGAATATAAATAATAGTGAAAGGGAACAGAAGGGAAGGGAGAAGAAATGTGTGGGAAATATCAGAAAGGGAGACAGAACATAAAGACTCCTAACTCTGGGAAACGAACTAGGGGTGGTGGAAGGGGAGGAGGGCAGGGGATGGGGGTGAATGGGTGACGGGCACTGAGGGGGGCACTTGACGGGATGAGCACTGGGTGTTATTCTGTATGTTGGCAAATTGAACACCAATAAAAAATAAATTTATTATTAAAAAGAAAACAAAAAAAGAAAGCAAACTCCACCAGAGGACCATGTTAGATTATATGTCATGACCCTGCTGGTGGACCTTATATTTGGCTAAGCATGGGGTAAGCACTTCAAAACCTCTACATGGTCAGAAGAGGGAGACTTAATATACCCAGAAAAGGATGGGGCAGGAAGTGGGAGGAATGTTCTGACAAACATAAGTTTTGAGTATTTAAACAATACGAAAGCTCCTTAATTTGCATATGTTCTTCCTCTTAGATCTGAATTGTTTCTGCCTCTCAGAATCTTATAAGAGAGTCTTTCTCTGAGTGGCATGAGCAAAATGGACACATCAAAAGCAGCAAGATGGTGACTCATCACAGCGTCTTGGGCTTTTGTTCCTCTGGATTCCAGTGAGAATATTTGAGCAAAGGCAAAAGTAGGGGTATTATTTTCCATCACTGATTTTCTTTCTTTATTGGGAATCCGTTGACAAGTGAATTTGCCTTACTGATTAGGTGTGAAAAATTTAAAAGCAAGTAATATTCTTTGTCCTACCTAACTAGATAATGGTGACTTCTTTATACATATCCTTAGGCTCTGCTAATGTTTCATTTGTGGTTTCAGCTTCCCATGGTGAGATTGTGCCAACCTAGTCTCTAGCCTTCTAAGACTCCAGAAGAAAAAGTCACCATCAGCTGCTGGGCAGTCAGAGTGTTAGCAGCTACTTAGCCTGGTACCAGCAAAAACCTGGACAGGCTCCCAGGCTCTTCATCTATGGTGCCTCCAACAGGGCCACTGGTGTCCCAGTCCGCTTCAGCGGCAGTGGGTGTGGGACAGATTTCACCCTCATCAGCAGCAGTCTGGAGTCAGTCTGAAGATGTTGCAACATATTACTGCCAGCAGTATAATAGCTACCCACCTACTGTGTTACAGGTCAGAACATAAACCACCAGGAAGCAGATGTGAGAGGCTGGGCTGCCCTGGATGTTCCTCTGGCACCTCCATCTGCTCAGAGAGTTTCTCAGATGCAGCCCCACTTTGGAGGTCACTGGGAGCTCTGGCAGAAGAGCAGGGAAGCTCCTCAGTGCTCCAACTGACCCTCTCCTCCTCTCACCCATCCCCACCCCCTGTCCCAGTCCAGCAGCACAGACATGATGGCACCTCTCCTGACTGAATCAAGACAGAGATGATTACACCTGAAGAGTGTGGGTTATGGCATTAGCCAGGGTTCGAATAGCAAAAGAGAAGCCACTATAAGTATTCCAAGTGGGAATTGCTTAATATAGGGAAGTAATGTCTAAACTTCACTCTTTCAAAGGCCTGAGGATATAATAATAAGGGAAGCAGATACTAAAAACAGGTGATTCCTTGGTGATCCCCCCATAAGTCAGAGAACACATACCATTGGAGGTACAGGCTGCTTAATCAAACGGTCATCAGGCCTACCTAGGAAGCCAGGGATGGAGGCGCTAATGTTGTAGCCTCTGCAGCCCCTCACCAGGTGATTCTCCGGGCCTCCCCTAATGACACATCTTCCTGCAGGTGCTGATGGATAGCATTGAATCCTCCTCTTCTGACCTCCAAATCTAAGGTAAGGCACCTCCGTGAGCAACTCCTTAGCAAACCATAGAGGAAAGGGGGCCCTGGGAAATGTGCTTCCAGAAGTGATGGTGATGATGGGGAGTTGACAGCAGACAGCCTGGGATGGTCACTATTTTTACATCTCTCAGAAGTTTGCCAGTTTAGGGAAAGACACTGGAATACATTTGAATCTGCTTCTAGCTACCATTAGCAAGTTTGAATTCACAACCAGAAAAGTTTCTTAAGTGGATGAGCAAAGAGAAAAATGAGGAAATTGTATCACTTATATAGAAATAATTTGACAAACAATGAAAGACTTTGGTGATTGAAAAAAAAAAACTAAATGTGAATGAAGCATTGTTTTCCCTTAATATGAAAATATCTGATTGCTTAAAGTTTTCAGTAAGCCAGAGCATCATTAACATCCCTGGAAGCTTATGACAAATGCAATATAGCAGCCTCCACCTGACATCTACTTACAAGGATCTTTGTTTTTGTTTTGTTTTGTTTTGTTTTAAGGATCTTTGTTTTAACAAGAAATCAAGAGATCTGTATAAGGTTTAAGATGCTCTGTTTTAGAGCATTTTTACTTCTTTTAAAGTGGTTTTGTATTTTCTATTTTTCTTTAAGAAATTTCTATTTAAGGCCACATGTTGAATTAATGCCACATATTGAAAACACATCCAATTTTGCTTTCTAATTCACACAAAATTAAATTACAACTTCTTTTTAGATTGTAAACATTGAAAGATATAATTATTTGGAAATAAGACCGTGTATCTTAAAAATTAAATAGAGCAATGATTTTTAGAAACATTAATAATTATGAAGAACCTAAGAATAAATCAATATACAATTGTGCTGGAATAATTGGACTTAAATTTGCTTGTTTTGGGAATTTTGTACCCTCCTACAATTTGCCATTAGAATGATGTGCCATGGGTAGTCACCATACCCTAAGTCTTGACCCCTGATCAAACATAATCCATAGGCTGGAGAACAATTCATCTCCCTGCAGAAGAACCACACAGCTGAGCCTTGTGTACATTATCCAAATCATTGTCAACATGAACATCCATGACTATAGAAACAAATGCTTAGTATTATAAGCCACTGAGTTTTTTACTGGTTTGTTAAAATACTGTGTAAAATCTGACTAATACAGTTTTTAAACATCTTCACATAGAGATTGACAGGTTTTATTAAAACCAATGTCATAGAAATGAACACTTGGAAGTCCATTCATAAGAAAATGCAAAAAAATAAAGAAATGTTTTTTTAAAAAAATATTTGAATTAAAAGTATAAAATTTGGGATCCCTGGGTGGCTCTGCAGTTTAGCACCTGCCTTCAGCCCAGGGCGTGATCCTGGAGTCCCAGGATCAAGTCCCACATCGGGCTCCCTGCATGGAGCCTGCTTCTCCCTCTGCCTGTGTCTCTGCCTCTCTCTCCTCTGTGTCTCTCATGAATAAATAAATAAAATCTTTAAAAAAGAATCAAGAGATAAAAGTATAAAGTTTACCCCATTATAAAAACATCTAAGATTAGAGTAGTAATGATAATTTTTATCAATAATTTAGACTTGTTAAAAATGATTAAGTCTAGATTTCATAAATAAAATTATATATATGAATGTATGTCCATATACATATATGTGCATATGTGTATAGTATATGTACATGTAAATACATATTTTTGATATGTGTATCCAATTATTTTATGAATTAAATGGGTTAATATGACTCTAGTGACTCTCCATAAAAAATTGGCATCCAGGACCAGATATAGTACTAACATAGCTTGAGGAATTTTCTTTATAATCTTTGCTTCTAAAATATACACCAATTGCTATACTTATCTGAATAGATGTTTTCTCAGTGGAGAGGTCCTAAGGGTATGAACAGAAATATTTTTTCCTACAAACCAGTATAGCCTATGAAAGTCCCATTAGCTCTATGTCCACATTCATGTGATGAATTCCAGGTATGAGATATTATCTGATCTTTTTTTTCATTTTATAGTGAAATCTATTAATACCCTCGTGACATAGGTCATGTGCGACATAGGTCACAACTCTTGTGATTTCTAGAAAAAAATAATTAAATGAAACTACCAATTAATAAACATAACATAGACTGAAAAGTGAATTCATGAGAAATACCACTTGTCTCACAAGGTACTCAGTCTTTTGAGAGGAAGCATATCAGAATCTTGGGGAGGGGCAATTATCAAGTTTGATCACATTCATTTAACAGTATGTGTTAAAATCTCCATTTTATTCTACAAATATTAACTAGCATTCATTTTGTCAACAATTGGCATGTCTTTAAAATATTGGTTGAGTGATTTCTCTGGCCTATTTGACAAATTAGAGGATATAAGTACACTTCAGAGATGCATGGTCAATGTGTCAAATATTTTTAGACGGTTCCTTAGGTAATTATTCCCCATATTTTATGCATAATTGATGCTGAAGAAACTTGGACGAAATTGAAACAATTTAACAGGTTTTTTCTGTACCCAAAAGAAACTAAGGGTGAAACAAATCAACCTATGTCCCAAGGACCTTAACAGAGAGCCCCATTGCATGTATCATTGAGGTATAGATTAACTACCTCATTTCCCTCTTTCCCAGGTAAAGAAAGAGCCATGGAAACTTATAAAGAAACATTTATTACCAGGAATAAAATGTTGGCTAGTCAGGTACCTGGAGATGAAAAAAACTGAGAGCTTTCAATTCCAAATGAACCCAGATGTTTCCTTATTTTTATGAATTATTTCTGGAACTGAGGGCAAATTTATGCCTGAGGTTTGTCACAGGATTCTACTGGTCTGATGTCACTTTGCTGCTATACCCACAGATACTTTTGAAGAAAGAGAATGACAACAGTATGTAAAATTCAAGGGTTACATCTGATGGACACTTTGAAAAGGGAAATAGTCAATTCACTGGCATGGGCTGCTGGTTTTAACAAATTATAGGACCTGAGAAAAACAAGATTGAAAGATTGGAGTCAGGGCAGCCCCGGTGGCTTAGCGGCTTAGCGCCACCTTCAGTCTGGGGTGTGATCCTGGAGACCCAGGATTGAGTCCCACGCTGGGCTCCCTGTGTGGAGCCTGCTTCTGCTTCTCCCTCTGCCTGTGTCTCTTCCTCTCTCTCTCTCTCTCTCTCTCTGTCTCTTATGAATAAATAAATAAAATCTAAAAAAAAAAAAAAGAAGAAGAAGAAAAGAGATTGGAGTCAAAGTCATTTTGGAAAGGGCTAAAAAATGGGCCAGGATTGAAAATAATAGCTTCCCAGTGAATGCTAATAGAAGGTCCATTACCAAACAGAAGGATCTCAATAATTACATGATCCTATACATAGATGTCAGTCAGTTACTGGTATGGTCTGATTGTCTGTGTCTCCCTGCCCATTCATATGTTGAAACTTTGAGCCGCGAGGCAATCATACCATGAGTTTGGGTCTTTGGTAGGTCATTAGGTCATGAGGATGGAGAGCACATGAATGGGATTAGTGCCTTAAAAAGAGACCCCACAGAGCTCCCTGACCCCTTCTACCACATCCAGATACAGCAAGAAGGCATCATCTGGGAAGTAGAAAGTGAGTCCTCTTCACCATGACCAAGTAGGATTTATCCCTGGGACACAAGGCTGGTTCAACACCCGTAAAACAATCAATGTGATTCATCATATCAGCAAGAGAAAAAACAAGAACCATATGATCCTCTCATTGGATGCAGAGAAAGCATTTGACAAAATACAGCATCCATTCCTGATCAAAACTCTTCAGAGTGTAGGGATAGAGGGAACATTCCTCGACATCTTAAAAGCCATCTATGAAAAGCCCACAGCAAATATCATTCTCAATGGGGAAGCACTGGGAGCCTTTCCCCTAAGATCAGGAACAAGACAGGGATGTCCACTCTCACCACTGCTATTCAACATAGTACTGGAAGTCCTAGCCTCAGCAATCAGACAACAAAAAGACATTAAAGGCATTCAAATTGGCAAAGAAGAAGTCAAACTCTCCCTCTTCGCCGATGACATGATACTCTACATAGAAAACCCAAAAGTCTCCACCCCAAGATTGCTAGAACTCATACAGCAATTCGGTAGCGTGGCAGGATACAAAATCAATGCCCAGAAGTCAGTGGCATTTCTATACACTAACAATGAGACTGAAGAAAGAGAAATTAAGGAGTCAATCCCATTTACAATTGCACCCAAAAGCATAAGATACCTAGGAATAAACCTCACCAAAGATGTAAAGGATCTATACCCTCAAAACTATAGAACACTTCTGAAAGAAATTGAGGAAGACACAAAGAGATGGAAAAATATTCCATGCTCATGGATTGGCAGAATTAATATTGTGAAAATGTCAATGTTACCCAGGGCAATATACACGTTTAATGCAATCCCTATCAAAATACCATGGACTTTCTTCAGAGAGTTAGAACAAATTATTTTAAGATTTGTGTGGAATCAGAAAAGACCCCGAATAGCCAGGGGAATTTTAAAAAAGAAAACCATATCTGGGGGCATCACAATGCCAGATTTCAGGTTGTACTACAAAGCTGTGGTCATCAAGACACTGTGGTACTGGCACAAAAACAGACACATAGATCAGTGGAACAGAATAGAGAATCCAGAAGTGGACCCTGAACTTTATGGGCAACTAATATTCGATAAAGGAGGAAAGACTATCCATTGGAAGAAAGACAGTCTCTTCAATAAATGGTGCTGGGAAAATTGGACATCCACATGCAGAAGAATGAAACTAGACCACTCTCTTTCACCATACACAAAGATAAACTCAAAATGGATGAAAGATCTAAATGTGAGACAAGATTCCATCAAAATCCTAGAGAAGAACACAGGCAACACCCTTTTTGAACTCGGCCATAGTAACTTCTTGCAAGATACATCCACGAAGGCAAAAGAAACAAAAGCAAAAATGAACTATTGGGACTTCATCAAGATAAGAAGCTTTTGCACAGCAAAGGATACAGTCAACAAAACTCAAAGACAACCTACAGAATGGGAGAAGATATTTGCAAATGACATATCAGATAAAGGGCTAGTTTCCAAGATCTATAAAGAACTTCTTAAACTCAACACCAAAGAAACAAACAATCCAATCATGAAATGGGCAAAAGACATGAACAGAAATCTCACAGAGGAAGACATAGACATGGCCAACATGCACATGAGAAAATGCTCTGCATCACTGGCCATCAGGGAAATACAAATCAAAACCACGATGAGATACCACCTCACACCAGTGAGAATGGGGAAAATTAACAAGGCAGGAAACAACAAATGTTGGAGAGGATGTGGAGAAAAGGGAACCCTCATACACTGTTGGTGGGAATGTGAACTGGTGCAGCCACTCTGGAAAACTGTGTGGAGGTTCCTCAAACAGTTAAAAATATACCTGCCCTACGACCCAGCAATTGCACTATTGGGGATTTACCCCAAAGATACAGATGCAGTGAAACACCGGGATACCTGCACCCCGATGTTTATAGCAGCAATGGCCACGATAGCCAAACTGTGGAAGGAGCCTCGGTGTCCAACGAAAGATGAATGGATAAAGAAGATGTGGTTTATGTATACAATGGAATATTACTCAGCTATTAGAAATGACAAATACCCACCATTTGCTTCAACGTGGATGGAACTGGAGGGGATTATGCTGAGTGAAGTAAGTCAGTCGGAGAAGGACAAACATTATATGTTCTCATTCATTTGGGGAATATAAATAATAGTGAAAGGGAATATAAGGGAAGGGGGAAGAAATGTGTGGGAAATATCAGAAAGGGAGACAGAACGTAAAGACTGCTAACTCTGGGAAACGAACTAGGGGTGGTGGAAGGGGAGGAGGGCGGGGGGTGGGAGTGAATGGGTGACGGGCACTGGGTGTTATTCTGTATGTTAGTAAATTGAACACCAATTAAAAAAAAATAAAATAAAAAAAAATAAAAAAATAAAAAAAAAAAAGAAAAGAAAGTGAGTCCTCACTAGATGCTAAATATTTCAGTGACTTGATCTTAAACTCCACAGCCCCAAGAACTGTGAGAAATATATTTCTGTTGTTTATAAGTTGCCCAATCTAAGTTGTTTCCAATTTAGAAGTCCAAACAGACTAGGATAGTCATCTTTCCCAACTTTCCTAGTGAGACTAATAAACAAACATCATGACATCGGAGGTGGAAGTTGATGTGTAGGCTCAAGGACTTGGATTCATCTATTAAAGATGACAGGATTACTGACACATGTTCTGTGATTGAGCCATTTGATAAAAGAAGACATTATGGCTATTTCAAGCAGAAAGATATTTATTATCACAAATTAGGTAAATTAAAAATGTGTAGAAAGACCAAATGATCAAGTTCAGGCAACTCCCTATTTCGGTCTCTCAAATACCCCAGCATTTTCTAAGATCAGAAAAGCTATTGGGCAGCCCCAGTGGCTCAGCGGTTTAGCATTGCCTTCAGCCCAGGGCATGATCCTGGAGACCCAGGATCAAGTCCCATGTCGGGCTCCCTGCATGGAGCCTGCTTCTTTCTCTGCCTGTGTTTCTGCCTCTCTCTCTATCTGTTTCTCCAATAAATAAATAAAATATTTTAAAAAAGAAAAGCTATTGCTCTGACAACAGCAATCTGGAGAATCGAAAAGCTATGTCATGTCCTTCAGTTTGTGCTGCCTGGACCCACTCCAGAGAAGTGAACCCCTCTGGTCATATGTTTCTTCTCCCCACTCTCTATGCTGAGAACCATGCTATAGGAATGCATCTGATAGGGTCTTAATGGCACTTGCAACGAAAAGTTCCAAGGCAATGTGACTTAGCCTTTCCAGAAACTTCCACACAGAAAAGACCTGAGGGCACACTGAGGATGGAAATACTAAGGAAGCTCTTTCACAATAATTGCATAAATCATGTGTACATTTATGTCTATTAAATAATTTCCTTGTCTCTACTCTCTTTTTCTTTTAAAATTGTTAAATAAAACAAAACAAAAACAAAAATCCTACAGGTCCCAAATGGTGTCACTTATGTTAAGGCTCTGTGTTAACAACCAAGATTTAACACCTAACCTAAATGCAATTTCACCTCCAGAAATGTGACCTTTAACCAGCCAAACTGGAATTTCCAAACAGGGAGGCAAGCCACTGATAGACCCCTTCCATTCCCTTTAGGAGGGTGATGTCCCTAAAACAACATGTTCTTTGCTAACAATTTTCTTTTTTTCTGCTCCCTTTCTACCTTTCAAAATCTTTCCTCTTCTGCAGCTCAATGGAGCTCCCCTCTACTTGCTAGGGGAGATGTTGCCAGATTCATGGGTCATTTAACAAAATCACTTAGATCTTCCAACTTACTGGATTGAATTTCATTTTTTAACAAAATATGTAAAGAAAACACTTTCATCTTTGTAATTTTGACAGTGGTTTAAATGATATCTAGATGGGTTTGTGACTCTTCAGGGAAGATCATGAACTCCCAGGAGGGGAGATAAATTGAAGGGATTTGGGTTCCCCCATTTTTTGGATGGAGGTGAATATGCTGTTATTTATAAAGGAAACATTTGCATTACACGAGATGGTAGCACATGGCTTATGATGTTTTAAGGAGTCAGAGTTCAAGTGTGGGGAGATGCACATTTATGATGGAAATACTCAGGGTGGCCTGGGCCAGAAATAGCCCAGCAACCATGGAGCTGGGTGATTCTGCTTGAGACTAAGCAGTGGTCATAAACAGCAGTGAGAAGTTTGCAGATCAAGAGGCCAGATCTCCCATATCCTAGTGGCAGTGCCCAAGTTCCTCTGAGGTTGTAGTGAGATGAGGCTCTATACAAGTTGTGTCTGCAGTTTGATTCTTGGATTATTTGTAGGGGCTTTGCCTGGATCCATTTCCTTCCCAACAATTTGTGAGCAATTCAATATTCTGTAATAAATCTCTCTGTTTAGTGAGCTTGACATTTGCAACCAAGAACAATCATTGATCCCCACTGAATAGTTGTCACAGCCTCCCTTTTTGTTGCTAATTATAGCACTGTCCAAGTGGAGCTGCAAGAGGAGGCCAGCATGAACAGCAGGCCATGTGGCTGGAAGTGCAAGAAAATAAGCCCAGAGGAGCCACCAGCTCCTCGCCTAGCTACACTAGGTAGGAAGGTAAAACTCATACGTCCATCAGCAAAGATGGATAAGAGGCATCTTCCACAATAGCTTTAGATTGTGTGCCCTTTAAGAATCCAGCAAATGATGACAAGGGGACAGCTATGGGGAGCCGGCTATTGTCCCTGCTACATCTATGAAGAGAAGTCACACACAGATCATTCGCTCTATAGAGTATCATCTTCACAGCCTAGAAAAGAAGCAGAAAATAGACGTTATTTTTAAGTTGATGGCTTTTTGTTGTTAAAAAAATTCAACCGAGTAAATCTGAAGACCTAATTGGCTTTATTAAAAGATCCATAAATCCAGGCAGCATCCCATCTGGCAGACAAAGGAGCTCCATAGAGTAGCAAGAAGGGAATGGCTTTTAAAGGCAGAGAGAGGGCATAAAAAGGAAACAATTTATTATTGAGGAATGCATTGTTTGAGCAAGGTCACCTTCCTAAGGGGGAAGGGTCTCCCAAGGGTTACCTTCAAGAAATTCCAGTTTGGCTGGTTAAAGGTTATGTTCCTGGGGGCGCTGAAATTGCAGTTAGGTTAGGTATTAAATCTTGGTTTATTGACATGGGGCCTTAGCTTATTTGACTCCATCAGGGGCCTGTGGTTTTCCTTTTTAGCAGTATGCAACTGTTGACTCAAAAGACACTGGATTATTTGCTAATTATCTGAGCAAACATAAATAAATCAACTATCCTTTTGGGATGCCATTGCTCATGACACAATTTAGCTAAAAATTTATCAAATGTTTATAGCAGCATTTTCAACAATAGGCAAATTATGGGAAGAGCCTAAATGTCTATCAACTGTTGACTGGATAAAGATGTGGTATATATATATATATATATATATATATATATAATGAAATATTACTCAGCCAAAAAACAGAATGAAATCTTGCCATTTGCAACAACGTGGATGGTGCTAGAGAGTATTATGCTAAGCAAAATAAGCCAGTCAGAGAAAAACAAATACCATATTATTTCACTCATATTGGAGTTTAAGAAACAAAACAGATAAACAGCTGAGGGAGAAAAAGACAGAGAGAGGGGCAAACCATAAAATAGACTCTTAACTCTAGAGAACAAACTGAGGGTTGTTGGTGGGGTGGCGGGCAGGGGGTGGGCTAAATCGGTGATGAGGATTAAGGAGGGCACTTGTGATGAGCACTGAGTATTGTATATAAGTGATAAATCACTGAATTCTACACCTGAAACTAATATTACACTGTATGTTAATTAATTGGAATTTAAATAAAAACTTGAAATACAATAAAGTAGTATTTTGATTAAAACTTTTCTCAATACAAAAAATACAAATAAGAATTAAACAATAACAAATTTTCAAGTGTTTTTACAAAGGACTTACTAGAAATATATATTCTCCTTCAAAAACAGACAATCTCTCAAGGTATAGTCCTGTGTCCAAATGCACTGCTCCCTTCATGATATGACATGCCCTCCAGGATGAAGTCCAGAAACACATAAGGACAATGAGGGCAAAGAGTCAACTAAACTTCATATGTGACAATTATCTGGCATTAATAGTAGGGACAGTGTTATAGTGCTTCCTCAATAGTAAAACGCCCCATGACTTACCTTCTTTGGGGTTTTCCTCAAATCTGAGGTGCTAAGAAAGAAAGAAATTCAATAGGCAACTGCATATAAGATACATTATATTTGCTATAAACACTGTTTCCTACTGTTTTTCCCTTTCACCTAGATTTTTGCCTATGATGGGTATGGTTCAGTCTGGAAAGTGTGAAGGTATTCAGGGAGCAGATTAAACTATTAATGTCATGCAGACAATGTTCCTTTCTTCTCTTTTATTCCTAGTTCATACTCAGCCCTGAGGATTTTTTTTTATTTTTATTTTTTATTTATGATAGGCACACAGTGAGAGAGAGAGAGAGGCAGAGACACAGGCAGAGGGAGAAGCAGGCTCCATGCACCAGGATCCCGACGTGGGATTCGATCCCGGGTCTCCAGGATCGCGCCCTGGGCCAAAGGCAGGCGCCAAACCGCTGCGCCACCCAGGGATCCCAGCCGTGAGGATATTAAAAACAAAACAACTTATCTCAGATTTTGATTTATATGCTATGTTTCAAGTTTTAAACCTTAGGTAGTCTTTCCCAAGACCTTATAATAAAATAATATGATATGATATGATATGATATGACGCATATATTATATGTAATAATCTATATAATCTACATAGTATGTAGATTATATGTATAACATACATATATAATATAATATATAGTTATATTATATATAATTATCATAATCATGATAAATAGATTAACTCTCCAGTTAAAAGGCAAAGTTTATCAGATTAAATCCAAAGTCAGATAGCAAACATTTTAGGATTTTTCAGCCAAAGAGCAGTTGAGGATGTATTGCAGGTACTTACATAACAAGAGAGAAAACAAATTTCCACAACTTTTTCTTAATTTCAAAATGCAATAATAGTAAATGAGTAAGAGTTTTTGTGATACAAATCTACAAATGAGAAGAATAGCATTATTTTTTGGCAGGGATAACCTTTCCTGTAAATGAGGTTCAATATATATGATCTCTATATCAAAATCTATTGGAAATCATCATCTGTTAAACTGATCTATAATAAGATTATACGCATTTCATCTTTGTAAATATCTTTTTCACACAGATAGGTACTGCCAAATGCTGATAGCCCACAAGCATGTAATATTAATTGAGCACATTCATCATTTGAAAGTCATATGTAGAATTTAGGAAAGCCTTGTTGAGATGTGTCTTTTAACATTGAAGATTAGCTTTTTCAAGTTGAAGATTAGGTGGAAGTTCCTCAACTGCACAGAATTTTGACAAATGGTAAGTTCTTTCCCATTTGCATCGAATTCAAACAGATAATTTATTCTGTGTGAATTTCTGGGAGAATGGGATCTTATTTCTTGCTTTAAATTTGACGAATTGGCAAATGCGACTAGCGGCCCAATGGAAATGACCACCTTCCTCTCTTCCCCTTAAAGTAGTTCCACACCAGAACTTGATACCTGAGAGTCAGGGCGCCTTTTGCATTACAAAAGGAGCCGTGGTCAACACTTAAATGAAAGAATATAACTGTATATACCTATAAAGCACTGGATTTGAATATCATCTACTTTTCTTGTGTCATAAAATTCATCTGCTTTTGCTTTTTCTCAATCATCTAAATGAAAAAGCAATTCTTAGTATTACAAGTCCCTCAAAAGCAGTCAGTGGGCCTGACGGAGCCCTTGAGCCATAGACTTGCCATTTCTGATCTATAAAACTGTTTTTCTAGCCAGGCTGACACAATTCATACTCTCAACTATGGGTCAGGTAGGAATTATACTTCATTTACAGAAATTCAAAACAAGCACAATATTGGGACTGGCATCATATCTGGTATGCTGTATGTAATTCTCCAGTTAGAATTCAGATACCCTGCTTCTAAATGTAGTTTCCTGCCTTTGTGATAGCACCATAAGGTGCCTCTTTCTGTTTTAAAGACAGAGCTTGAAGGTACAGGTGCCTAAAGGACTTCCTTCTATCCTACTGTCTCTTCTCAAATCTTGACTTGAGTTCTATAAGCCTGAGGGAGAAAAGTGCCATGCTGTGGTGAATATTCTATCACAAGAGGAAGATTCAGTGCTTTGAGGATGATATCTGTCCAATTTCACAGGGTCACCAAGAGAAAAACTGTTCATGTGTGAATTAACCACATGGATGTCCAGTCCTGCTCACAAACCCCTATTTACATGGTATAGCAAACAAATAGGTAGCTATCTTTCAGCCCCACTAATTCCCTTTAGCTGAGCACATTTGTGCAGTGCACAAGTTGTGCTACTATGCAGAGCACTCCTGAGACCCCAGCCTTTGCTTCTTAAACAGATATCTCTTGATTTCATCCCTATTGCTCAGAGCCCTCAAATACAAACTCTGATCATGACCTCCATTGAGGAATAGCTTCAAACAAAAAAAAAAAGGAGGGAGAAACATGGTATTTCCTTGTCATGATAAAGACTATATTCTATATTCAGTTTTGCCACGTGACTCTGTAAAGAAGTGACATGCCAACAAGAACAGAGCAATGAGAATGGTAATGTCCTGATGCCATTGAGAAGAAGATTCCAGTATGTGTTTATTAACAGGGGTGCTACCGACAGTAGTCATAGATGCAACTGTCCTGTGGTGTTTATTCTCCTTGACAAGCAATATTGGCTTTGTTGAGTGTAAAAGAGTAAAGGAAACTTCATTTAAGCCAGGAAGCTCTCACATACATACCATTCCACAGTTACAGCCTACATAACCAACAGGAAGAAGGAATGTAAGAATTATTTTGACAAAAAGGACATTTTTCACTTAGGAATTCACTTCCTGCTTTTAAGAAAAAGAAGGAAATCTCTCCTTACCCCAGCAACAACCACTGCTTGCAGCCAATGAGAAATCACCACAACTTCAAACTCCTGTCCTTCTCCAATGACCTGTTGTTCAAAACAACCCTCCCCAAACTTCTCCTAAGCCTAATAAAATCTGACCTTCCTTTTGTCTCTTCAGACTTGCTTGTGGTTTGCCATTATTTACTTTGTCTGGAATTGGAATTCTGCTTTTCTCTAATAAGCTATTTTGCTAGTAAAATAGCTGGCTATTTTATTTTTAATGTTGACAAGTGCACTAATAGAAACATTAATTCAGAATTAATGATAAAATAAAAAATTCTAGGGTTTTGCTTTTTATTGTTTAATATCTGATATCATGTTCTGTTTACTCTATCTTCAGCTTCTCCTTCTGCTTTTCTCCTCAGGAGGTTGTCATGATTATCTAAAGAATCTGAAAGACAGTGATTGGTAATAGAGGTTATAGTACCATACAGTAGTACCAGGAAAAACCAGGATAAGCATGCAATCCTGTTTATACTGTACAGATCAATTCTCTGTGTGTCTGTGGTGTCTGTGTTAGTGACAGTTTAAATGACTGGACCACAGATTTTACTACCTCAATAATAGTCTGGAAGCTAATGACATTGCTGGTTTTTTTGTTTTTTGCTTTTTTGTTTTGTTTTGTTTTGTTTTTTTGAGAGAGAGAGAGAAAGAGTAAGGGGTGGGGAAGGACAGAGGGAGAGGGGGAGAGAGTCTTAAACAGGCTCCACACTCAGCACAGAGCATGATATAGGGTTCAATCCCACGACTTTGATATCATGAACTGAGCTGAAATCAAGAGTCAGCTGCTTAACTGACTGAGTCACCCAGGCACCCCATCATTGCTGGTTTTTAACATCAATACATCAGTAAAGCAACCTTTCCAGGGCCCTGGTCAGGGATATGATTCTCCCACTCTATGACATCTGTAAGAAAGGGGTCCTGATTTAGTTCTTTGTTTCTTAAACCCCTGTACAATTCCTTATGTTTTCAGTATCATAGAAAGCAAAGACAAAGACAAAGAAAATACTGTCTTTGATTTGGTCTTTCATTTTTAAAAATTTTCTTCCTTCTTGTTCTTAGAAACAAGTTGATTTTAAAATTTTTATGGAAGTTTAATTAATGGACAAATAAAAGTAACAGCAAGATTAAGGAGAACAAAGTTGTAGAACTTTAATAGCCATAGAATGAGTGAAAATGTTACCTATTTTATTTATGTATTTATTAATGAAATATAATTAATTAGCATACAACATTAGTTTCAGGTGTACAACATAGTGATTGAACATTTTTACACATTATGCAATTCTAACCATGGTAAGTGTAATTACCATCTGTCACCATACAAAATTATTAAATATTATTGGCTATATTCTCTATGCTGTACTGCACATCCTCATGACTTATTTACTTTATAATTGGAAGTATCATCTATTTCTTGATACAGTTTTTTTTCTCCTTGAGTGATTATAGTATGAATAAAAATGTTTCTGAATAAAAATGTATTCTGTGCACCAGTTCACAAATTGGTTTTACAAATATGTTCAAATCACGTGAACTATTTCTTTTAGATTAGATCATATGGAGAATAATCTAGGTTTTTTTTAGTTTTTCTTTTTTTTAATAAATTAATATTTTATTGGTGTTCAATTTACCAACATACAGAATAACACCCAGTGCTCATCCCGTCAAGTGCCCCCCTCAGCGCCCGTCACCCACTCACCCCCACCCCCCGCCCTCCTCCCGTTCCACCACCCCTAGTTTGTTTCCCAGAGTTAGGAGTCTTTATGTTCTGTCTCCCTTTCTGATAATTTACACACATTTCTTCTCCCTTCCCTTATATTCCCTTTCACTATTATTTATATTCCCCAAATGAATGAGAACATACACTGTTTGTCCTTCCCCGATTGACTTACTTCACTCAGCATAATCCCCTCCAGTTCCATCCACGTTGAAGCAAATGGTGGGTATTTGTCGTTTCTAATGGCTGAGTAAATTTCCATTGTATACATAAACCACATCTTCTTTATCCATTCATCTTTCGATGGACACCGAGGCTCCTTCCACAGTTTGGCTATTGTGGACATTGCTGCTAGAAACATCGGGGTGCAGGTGTCCCGGCGTTTCATTGCAAATGAATCTTTGGGGTAAATCCCTAGCAATGCAATTGCTGGGTCGTAGGGCAGGTCTATTTTTAGCTCTTAGAGGAACCTCCACACAGTTTTCCAGAGTGGCTGCACCAGTTCACATTCCCACCAACAGTGTAAGAGGGTTCCCTTTTCTCCGCATCCTCTCCAACATTTGTGGTTTCCTGCCTTGTTAATTTTCCCCATTCTCACTAGTGTGAGGTGGTATCTCATTGGGGTTTTGATTTGTATTTCCCTGATGGCAAGTGATGCAGAGCATTTTCTCATGTGCATGTTGGCCATGTCTATGTCTTCCTCTGTGAGATTTCTCTTCATGTCTTTTGCCCATTTCATGATTGGATTGTTTGTTTCTTTGGTGTTGAGTTTAATAAGTCTTTTATAAATTTTGGAAACTAGTCCTTTATCTGATACGTCATTTGCAAATATCTTCTCCCATTCTGTAGGTTGTCTTTTAGTTTTGTTGATTGTATCCTTTGCTGTGCAAAAGCTTCTTATCTTGATGAAGTCCCAATAGTTCATTTTTGCGTTTGTTTCTTTTGCCTTCGTGGATGTATCTTGCAAGAAGTTACTGTGGCCGAGTTCAAAAAGGGTGTGGCCTGTGTTCTCCTCTAGGATTTTGATGGAATCCTGTCTCATATTTAGATCTTTCATCCATTTTGAGTTTATCTTTGTGTATGGTGAAAGAGAGTGGTCTAGTTTCATTCTTCTGCATGTGGATGTCCAATTTTCCCAGCACGATTTATTGAAGAGACTGTCTTTCTTCCAATGGATAGTCTTTCCTCCTTTATCGAATATTAGTTGACCATAAAGTTCAGGGTCCACTTCTGGGTTCTCTATTCTGTTCCATTGATCTACGTGTCTGTTTTTGTGCCAGTACCACACTGTCTTGATGACCACAGCTTTGTAGTACAACCTAAAATCTGGCATTGTGATGCCCCCAGATATGGTTTTCTTTTTTAAAATTCCCCTGGCTATTCGGGGTCTTTTCTGATTCCACACAAATCTTAAAATAATTTGTTCCAACTCTCTGAAGAAAGTCCATGGTATTTTGATAGGAATTGCACTAAACATGTAAATTGCCCTGGGTAACATTGACATTTTCACAATATTAATTCTGCCAATCCATGAACATGGAATATTCTTCCATCTCTTTGTGTCTTCCTCAATTTCTTTCAGAAGTGTTCAATAGTGTTTCGATATAGATCCTTTACCTCTTTGGTTAGGTTTATTCCTAGGTATCTTTTGCTTTTGGGTGCAATTGTAAATGGGATTGACTCCTTAATTTCTCTTTCTTCAGTCTCATTGTTAGTGTATAGAAATGCCACTGACTCCTGGGCATTGATTTTGTATCCTGCCACGCTGCCAAATTGCTGTATGAGTTCTAGCAATCTTGGGGTGGAGGCTTTTGGGTTTTCTATGTAGAGTATCATGTCATCGGCGAAGAGGGAGAGTTTGACTTCTTCTTTGCCAATTTGAATGCTTTTAATGTCTTTTGTTGTCCTATTGCTGAGGCTAGGACTTCCAATACTATGTTGAATAGCAGTGGTGAGAGTGGACATCCCTGTCTTGTTCCTGATCTTAGGGGAAAGGTTCCCAGTGCTTCCCCATTGAGAATGATATTTGCGGTGGGCTTTTCATAGATGGCTTTTAAGATGTCGAGGAAAGTTCCCTCTATCCCTACACTCTGAAGAGTTTTGATCAGGAATGGATGCTGTATTTTGTCAAATGCTTTCTCTGCATCTAGTGAGAGGATCATATGGTTCTTGTTTTTTCTCTTGCTGATATGATGAATCATATTGATTGTTTTACAAGTGTTGAACCAGCCTTGTGTCCCAGGGATAAATCCTACTTGGTCATGGTGAATAATTTTCTTAATGTACTGTTTGATCCTATTGGCTAGTATCTTGTTGAGAATTTTTGCATCCATGTTCATCAGGGATATTGGTCTTTAATTCTCCTTTTTGGTGGGGTCTTTGTCTGGTTTTGGAATTAAGGTGATGCTGGCCTCATAGAACGAATTTGGAAGTACTCCATCTCTTTCTATCTTTCCAAACAGCTTTAGTAGAATAGGTATGATTTCTTCTTTAAACGTTTGATAGAATTCCCCTGGGAAGCCATCTGGCCCTGGACTTTTGTGTCTTGGGAGGTTTTTGATGGCTGTTTCAATTTCCTCCCTGGTTATTGGCCTGTTCAGGTTTTCTATTTCTTCCTGTTCCAGTTTTGGTAGTTTGTGGCTTTCCAGGAATGCGTCCATTTCTTCTAGATTGCCTAATTCATTGGCGTATAGCTGTTCAAAATATGTTTTTAAAATCGTTTGTATTTCCTTGGTGTTGGTAGTGATCTCTCCTTTCTCATTCATGATTTTATTAATTTGAGTCTTCTCTCTCTTCTTTTTAATAAGGTTGGCTAATGGTTTATCTATCTTCTTTATTCTTTCAAAGAACCAACTCCTGGTTCTGTTGATCTGTCCACAGTTCTTCTGGTCTCGATTTCATTGAGTTCTGCTCGAATTTTATTTATTTTTTTAAAATTTTTATTTATTTATGATAGTCACAGAGAGAGAGAGAGGCGCAGAGACACAGGCAGAGGGAGAAGCAGGCTCCATGCACCGGGAGCCCGATGTGGGACTCGATCCCGGGTCTCCAGGATTGTGCCCTGGGCCAAAGGCAGGCGCCAAACCGCTGCGCCACCCAGGGATCCCGAGTTCTGCTCGAATTTTAATTAACTCTCTTCTTCTGCTGGGTGTAGGGTCCATCTGCTGTTTTTTCTCTAGCTCCTTTATGTGTAAGGTTAGCTTTTGTATTTGAGTTCTTTCCAGTTTTTGAATGGATGCTTGTATTGCGATGTATTTCCCCCTCAGGACTGCTTTTGCTGCATGCCAAACATTTTGAACGGTTGTATCTTCATTCTCATTAGTTTCCATGAATCTTTTTAATTCTTCCTTAATTTCCTGGTTGACCCTTTCATCTTTTAGCAGGATGGTCCTTAACCTCCACGTGTTTGAGGTCCTTCCAAGCTTCTTGTTGTGATTTAGTTCTAATTTCAAGGCATTATGGTCTGAGAATATGCAGGGGACGATCCCAATCTTTTGGTATTGGTTCAGACCCGATTTGTGACCCAGTATGTGGTCTATTCTGGAGAAAGTTCCATGTGCCCTTGAGAAGAATGTGTATTCAGTTGAGTTTGGATGTAAAGTTCTGTAGATATCTGTGAAATCCATCTGGTCCAGTGTATCATTTAAAGCTCTCGTTTCTTTGGAGATGTTGTGCTTAGAAGACCTATCCAGGGTAGAAAGAGCTAGATTGAAGTCACCAAGTATAAGTGTATTATTATCTAAGTATTTCTTCACTTTGGTTATTAATTGGTTTAAATATTTGGCAGCTCCCACATTCGGGGCATATACATTCAGGATTGTTAAGTCCTCTTGTTGGATAGATCCTTTAAGTATGAGATAGTATCCCTCTTCATCTCTCACTACAGTCTTCGGGGTAAATTTTAGTTCATCTGATATAAGGATGGCTACCCCTGCTTTCTTTTGAGGAGCATTTGAATGGTAAATTGTTCTCCAACCTTTTATTTTCAGGCTGTAGGTATCCTTCTGTCTAAAATGAGTCTCTTGTAGACAGCAAATAGATGGGTCCTGCTTTTTTATCCACTCTGAAACCCTGCGCCTTTTGATGGGGTCATTAAGCCCTTTCACGTTCAGAGTTACTGTTGACAGATATGAGTTTAGTGTCATTATGATATCTATTCAGTCCTTGTTTTTGTGGATTGTTCCAGTGAACTTCTTCTTAAAGGGGAATTTTAAGAGTCCCCCTTAAAATTTCTTGCAGACCTGGTTTGGAGGTCACATATTCTTTCAGTTCCTGCCTGTCTTGGAAACTCTTTATCTCTCCTTCCATTTTGAATGAGAGCCTTGCTGGATAAAGTGTTCTTGGTTGCATGTTCTTCTCATTTAGGACCCTGATTATATCCTGCCAGCCCTTTATGGCCTGCCAGGTCTTTGTGGATAGGTCTGCTGTTACCCTAATATTCCTCCCCGTAAAAGTCAGGGATTTCTTGTCTCTTGCTGCTTTTAGGATCTTCTCTTTATCTTTGGAATTTGCAAGCTTCACTATTAAATGTCGAGGTGTTGAACGGTTTTTATTGATTTTAGCGGGGGGGGATCTCTCTATTTCCTGGCTCTGAATGCCTGTTTCCCTTCCCAGATTAGGAAAGTTTTCAGCTATGATTTGTTCAAATACATATTCTGGCCCTCTGGCCCTTTCGGCGCCCTCGGGAACCCCAATTAAACATAGGTTTTTCTTCCTCAGGCTGTCATTTATTTCCCTTAATCTGTCTTCATGGTCTTTTAATTGTTTGTCTCTTTTTCCCTCAGTTTCCCTCTTTGCCGTCAACTTGTCTTCTATGTCACTCACTCGTTCTTCCACCTCGTTAACCCTAGTCGTTAGGACTTCTAGTTTGGATTGCATCTCATTCAATTGATTTTTAATTTCTGCCTGATTGGTTCTAAATTCTGCAGTCATGAAGTCTCTTGAGTCCTTTATGCTTTTTTTCTAGAGCCACCAGTAGCTGTATAATAGTGCTTCTGAATTGGCTTTCTGACATTGAATTGTAATCCAAATTTTGTAACTCTGTGGGAGAGAGGACTGTTTCTGATTCTTTCTTTTGAGGTGAGGTTTTCCTTCTATTCATTTTGCTCAGTGCAGAGTGGCCAAAAACAAGTTGTATTGGGAAAAGGAGAAAAAGAGAGAGAAAGAAGGAAAGAAAAGAGAAAAAGAAAAAAAGAAAAAAGGAAGAAGAAAAGGAAAAAGGACAAGAAAAAGAGAAAGAAAAAGAAATAAAGGGGGAAAAGGGTGGGGGAAGCATTCAGAAATCAAAAAGAAAAAAAAAAAAACACGGGGGAATATCTTCTGATTGACTTCCCCTGGAACTCGTCCGTCTAGTTGGTCTTCTGGGGGAGGGGCCTGTTGTGCTGATTTTCCGGCTTTAGCAATTGGGGGAGCTGCTCTGCCCCCTGCCTGGTGCAGGGCTCAGTGGGGGTTGTTTACCCCGTGAGGCCCCAGGAGGAACAACCGCCGTGGCGGGGCCAGCTCTGCAGCCCTGGAGTCAGCCCCCGCAGTAGCTCCGGAGCTCTCCGTCTGCAGGGCCTGGAGGCTCCGGGACGGGGCCGCTGATCTGCTCAGCTCGAGGCAGGAGTGTCCTTGCCGTCCTGGGCCCTCCCGGCCTATGCCTGTCCCGGGGGGAGGCCAGATCCTGGGCTGTGTCCCGGCGCCCTGTGCTTCGGGGCCTGCGCTGTTGGATTCGTGCTCCCGGCCATGCAGCCCCCTCTGTGGAGCCGCCGCCCGAGCCCCCCAAGCTGCTCCTGGAACCGCGCAGCCCCTTCCGCGCGGAGCCTCTTCCTCTGCGGGAGCCACCACCGAGCTGCTCCCAGGGCGGCGCAGCCCCCTCCGCGCAGAGCCGCCGCCAGGTCCCGCCATGCACTCTGCAGCCCTTAGGGAGCTCGGCGCACTCTCCCGGGGCGCAGGTCCCTGTTACTGTCCCGGGGAGCCCGAGGGCATCCCCGCCCTCCTGGGTCCTGCTCTAACTCCCCGCGAGCCCCTTTCCGCCCGGGAAGGTCGGTGCAGCTCCTGCTCCTCCGGGACGGGGCTCTCCTGTCCTGGGGACACTCGCCCCGGCCTCAGCCCGGCTCCTCGCGGGGCCCCTCCCCCTTGGAGGCCTTTGTTCCTTTATTTCTTCCCCCCCCCCCCCCCCCCCCCCCCGTCTTCCTACCTTGATAGAAGCGCGAACTCTTCTCACTGTAGCGTTTCAGCTGTTCTCTCTTTAAATCTCAGGCCAAATTCGTAGATTTTCAGGATGATTTGAAGGTTATCTAGGTAATGTGGTGGGGACAGGTGATTTGGGGACCCTACTCTTCCGCCATCTTGCCCCTCCTCTTGGTTTTTTTTTATACAAAAAGTTAATTTTGCTATGAAAATGTGAAAAAGAATAGACCAATGTCACCTATAAACATAAATGCATAAATAGTAAATAAAATATTAATATTTTCTTCCCCTCATATTATAAAAATATGGTGACAAGATATAGTAACTTTCAAGAATATTAGGAATTAGGAAGAATGTAAAAACACTTAGACATTAGGAAATTTATATGAACAAAATGGTGGTTTTCTTTTTTTTTTTTTTAAGATTTTATTTATTTATTCATGAGAGACACAGAGAGAGGCAGAGACATAGGCAGAGGGAGAAGCAGGCTCCATGCAGAGAGCCAGATGCGGGACTCAATCCTGGGACTTCAGGATCACACCCCAAGCTGAAGGCAGGAGGTTAACCACTGAGCCACCCAGGCGTCCCAGCGGTTTCTTTTTGTCTGATTTTAAATCACCTGGAAATAGTTAATAGAGCATGGGCAATTGTGCAGGAATTCTCTCAGCACGGTGGGGGCTGAGGGTCCTGCCAGTTATCACTGCCCCGGGAGTATACACTGCCCCCCAGGTGCCGCAACCGGAGCATTAACCACAGGGACTGGGGTTCCAGCTGCGCCCTCCGCCTGTGGTCGGTTCGTGGGGGCAGGGTCTTCTTTGGGGACCGCCTCGGCAGGGCGCAAGGGCCATGGCCTGCAAGGGACTTTGTCCTTGAAAAGCTTCCTGTTTGAACAACAGTGGATGCTATCAAAGGAGGCTTCTGGGTCAGGTCTGCAAAGGAATTTGTCCACAGCATGGTCTTTGAATTCCTTCTCTGAGAAACACTCTGGGAGGTGTTTTGTTTTAAGATCGAGAATTTAAAAAAATAAAAATAAAAAATAAGATCGAGAATTAGGGACGCCTGGGTGTCTCAGTGGTTGAGGGTCTGCCTTTGGCTCAGGTCGTCATCCTGGGGTTCTGGGATGGAGTCCCCCATCAGGCTCCCTGCAGGGAGCCTGCTTCTCCCTCTATGTCTCTGCCCCCCCCCCCCATGGGTAAATTAATAAAATCTTTAAAGAAAAGAAAACTTCCTTTCTTGACAACACAAACCCCAAACCTCAGTAATTCTGAAGATGAAATTTCTAGAGCAGGCCTGTAAAGAAATTTATCCACAAGATGGACTTTGAATCCTATCTCTGTGAGGTAGGCATAAAAAGGGAACCCATATCCAGGGAAATACTACTAATACTGCTACTACTAATATAACTACTACTAATACTAGTATAGCAAATACTAATACTACTAACACTAGTACTAATACTGCTGGCACTAGTACTATAATGTTACTACTGATGATAAAAATAATAAACACTAACAACTACACTGCCAATTGCCATTTAATGAAATCTTTAGGACTTACTATGTATTGAATACTGTACTAAGGACTTAGTCATCTAGTGCAATTCATCTCACAATAATCCTCTAAAGATGGGAAAGCAGAGGTCCTCAGAGCTTATATTACTCAACATACACAAAGCCTGATGCAGAACTCAATCCCAAGACCTGGGATCACAACCTGAACTGAAGGCAGATGCTCAACCACTGAGTCACCCAGGTGCCCCATTTCTTCTCATTAACTACATTCATTTAAAAAAAAAATTGGTACAACTGAAACCAGTAAAGTTACTGTACAGAAAGTTAATTGCAAGCATACACTCACATAAACACAAACATACATGCTCCCTCTAACCACTCCCCAGATCAAGGTAGAGACTTATCTCCAGCCTCCCAAAAGCTCAGTAATTCTCCTTTCCTATCAATTCCTTGCCCGCCCACCCCCCACACCACCAGAGGGCACTACTGCTCTGTTTTTTATCCATATTGAGCAGACAGTCCGTTCTTGAACTTCATATGAATGGAATTGTACGGTGTGTACTTTTTTGATGTCTTGCTTCATTTGATCAACATGTTCTTTGAACTTCATCTAGATTGTTGGTGTGGCCATAATTTGTTCTTTTCCTGCTGAATAGCTCACTATTACATAAATACGTCACCATCAATTTTTTCTTCTTAGGAATAGTACAGAAGTCTTGTGTGCATCACAGGGAAAGTGGTCAAACGTCAGTGTGTAGCAGCCAGTCTTTAATAAAGTGCCTCCTATATTCCTGGATCATCATTGCACACATTACACAGCATGTGTCTAATAGAGAAAATATCCATGAAACTATTCTTACCATGAATCCACATGACATACTTTTATTTCTATTTTACTATATTATACTCTGTTTTATTCTATTATTCTAAGCTTTTATCATTAAAACACATAATCATGACACTAACTTCTTAGCCCACAAACAGATAAAATCCTTCATTTTAGAAAATACTGCCCTAGCTGATATTTCTCAATGTGACATTCTATCAAGACCCTAGACCAAAAAACCTGAAATGATGTTAGAGCAGGTCCCCCAAAGTGATGGTGGTAGTTTTTCCTTACTGTGAGTCATGGGTCAAGTATTAAAGAGCTAGAGAAAAGATTAAAAAGGCAACATAAGGATTACATAAGAAAGAAGAACAGCAGTACTATGACATTTTATCCTTCTTTGGGTAAGGTTTTGATACTGGATGGTGTAAAGAAACACAATGAACACATCTGGTAGGCTTGATTGAAGCCTTGAGCAATTGGTATAGATCAAGACAAAATAATTCTATATTTAGGAGTTGTGAGCTAGTCACTGAAAAAATAGCCCTAGAACCTAATGTGGTTGTGAAAGAAACATACTGGGATTACTTTTAAGATTGTCTTCCATGTGTCTCTGTTAGGTTATTCAGTATACCTATGATGATGATGATTATGGGAATACTAAACACCGTAGTGATAATAATAAAATAAAAAATAAAATACATTATGTGTTTGATATAGTGCTAAATGCTTTACTTTGTTTGAATTGCAAACAGAACTGTTATTGTCATGTTTTCAAAGACATAGAAATTGAGACAAAGGGAAATTAAGGGCAGCCTGGGTGGTTCAGCGGTTTAGCGCTGCCTTCAGCCCTGGGCATGATCCTGGAGGCCCCAGGGATTGAGTCCCACGTCGGGCTCCCTGCACGGAGCCTGCTTCTCCCTCTGCCTGTGTCTCTGCCTTTCTCTCTCTCTCTCTCTCTGTGTTTGTCTCTCATTTTAAAAAAAAAAAGGAAGTTAAGTGAACAATATCAATATCACACGTTCGTAAGCAATGAAGCTTTGTCCCCAACCCAAATGAGATGACTTCAGGGACTTCTCTGATAATGTCTCTTTGGATAGATAATGTCTGACTCTGGGTAAAGCTCTAATTTCTGAAATGAGGAAAAATCATTTGGAAGTTGGAATAGGGTACTTCCTTGAAATGTACAAAAAGTTGGGAAAGCAAAAGTTTGCCTGCTTTAGGGAAAGAGGATCAAACCGATGAATGTAATCCAAAGAGCTGCTCAGATTGTAAAGGGGAATATCCTTAACCAATACCAATATGTGTGCACAATTCTGAAGAACACAAGAACCCAGATTGGAGTTCATTTACTGGTAGA
The DNA here is from genome assembly GCF_053574225.1 of Canis aureus. NCBI lineage: Eukaryota > Metazoa > Chordata > Mammalia > Carnivora > Canidae > Canis > Canis aureus. The sequence continues at coordinate 27,259,482 of NC_135622.1, read as the reverse complement.
TTGTGGGCATAATTTTTCCACATACTACAGGGCCTGAGGCGGGCTTGGATGGATGCCTTCTACAGAATGAAGTGGTGTATAGGACAGAGGATCACCCAGGGCTGAGTTCTCTGCATGGACGGTACCACCTCTATCTTCAGGAAAATGGTATCTGTGCTCTGAGGGTCAAAGTCCTGAGCCTGCTTACCTGTGCAGTTTGGTTGTCCCTCCACCCACATAGCTGGCTCTACTTGCATGTTGTTTTTAACTAATTCTTACAAAGAATGAGATGATTCAAAGGCATCAGGGAATATCACTAAGGATCAAATGAAAGGTATACCTGGAAGATAAAGTTCTGATGAATTCTTCATTTCAACCAGATACAATCATGCACTAAAGGAGATATTTAGCCATGCTGGGAGTGGAAGAGAGAAACAGGACCCAGGCTTCTGTTTTTTTCTCAATAGGCTTGTGCCAAACACCATCTGGCTGAGTTTAAGTGCTAGGTAAGGCAGGAGGACACAGGAATTAAATTCTGTGAGCATAGGAGAGAAAGTCTTCCCTCAGACTGAGCCCACAGCACCTTCTGCTGTGACTACATGGGAATGGGTTCAAGTGCTCATCTGCAGCTGGAAGCCCAGATGCCCCTCCCAGCTGCATTACATGTTCCTCCCAGCCCACTCTGCTGTCCAGAGCCCATATCAATGCCTGGGTCAATGCTCTGAAGAAGATCTGCCTCAGTTAGGACACAGAGTGAACCACGGAAGCCCATGCAACATGTATAATCATCAGATAGCTTCTAATAAGACTAGAAAAATAACTAGTGCATGTGAGAAAGGAAAAAAAGAGCCACAATAAGCAGTCATTTCTGCAAAGACGATTAATAATTACATACAAAGTGGGTGAATTTCATCAGTAATCAAGGAAATGCCAATTAAAATCTCACTGTTTTGCTGCTACATCACAACCAGATGGGCTATTGTTGAACAAACTGCCAATATTAAATTGTGGTGAGGCTGAAGAGCTATTGGAAATTTCACATGCTATTGGTGAAAATGCATATTGGTACATTCGTGCTGGAAAATTGTTTGTAATTATCTATAAATGATGAACATATACACACCCTGGGACTCAGTACTTTTTAACTCTAAATATACCCAACAGAATTGAGAGTATGTGTATTCAAAGAATGTCATGACAGTATTGTTTATAACAACCCTAACCTGGCAACAACCAGTTACTGATCTAGAATGGAATGAGTACCTAAATTATGATATTTGCAAATACCTTTCTCCCCTCTATTCTTTATCTGAATGATAGTTTTGAAACTTGTGATAATTTCGATGCAGCCCAAATTATCAATCTTTCATATGAGGTGCCCTTCATATCTTATCTGAGAAGCTATTTCATACCTCAAATTGGTGAATATACTACTACTTATTTTTCTAAGCTTTATCACTGTACTTTAGTTCTATAATCTAGCTGGATTGGATTCTTTGATACCATTTAAAGTAAGGGATCACATTTAATTTTTCTTTCAGTGTGAATGCCCACTTGAACCATCACACTATATTAGGAAGAACATTCCTTTGTTAGTTGTCTTAGGAGCCACATTTGTCACAAATTAAGTGTCCCAATAGATATAAATCTGTTTGTGGACTATGTTTTATTCCACTGGACTCTCTGTATATCTTTCTGGCAATAGTACGGTGTCCTAATTACTATGTCTTTAAATAAGTTTTTTTTTTTTTTATTGAGAGAAAGAGATTATGAGTAGGGTGAAGGGGGGAAGAGGGAGAGGGAAAAGCAGATCCCCACTGAGCAGGCTGCCCAACGCAGGGCTGGATCCCAGGACCCTGAGATCATGACCTGAGCCAAAGGCAGATACCTAACCGAGCCACCCAGGTGCCCCATGTCTTAATGGTCAACAGAGTATTGTCCCAACATTGTTCTTTTTCAAATTGTCTTGGCTCTTTTTAGCTCTCGTAATTCCTATACATTTTACAATTTGCTTTACAAAAAAAAAATACTGGGTTTTTATTGGGAGTACACTGAATCTACAGATCAATTTGTTGAGATAGACATATTGAGTCTTCTGATGCATGAACATGTAATATTTCTCCATTTATTTAGGTCTCCTTTACTTTCTCTTAGCAAAGTTCTATTATCTTTGGGTCTGTGTGGTGCACGGCATGTAAGAATCCATGTCCTCTCAAGTGTACATTCAGCTTACAACTTATTTCTAATTGCCAGCATAATAAATTATCCTTGAAAAATGTTTGCTCTGAATGTCTGTCTCCATTACTAAACTTCAATCTTCCATTTGGACAGGAACTTTTCAGCCTTGATAATTGCTGTGTCTTGAGCCTTAATAAAGTGGCTCCTTATGAATATTAAGTGCTCAGTCAATATTTATTCTTATATGCCATGAGTAATCCTTCAGCTACAATCATTCAGGAAGCTCATTAGGCTTTACTACCTTTCCTCTGAAACAGTAGTTTGAGGTCTTTAGATATAAAAGGAATACTAATTTCAGTGAGAGGTGTTTCCCCAGAGGCAAGAACAAGAAGGACAACTGCAATCACACCTAGGAACCCTGGGACCCATGCATTATGGAGGAAGCAGCTGTGCCCTGAGACACTGAAGGTTTTTGTTTAGGAAGGTAATTCCATGGTGTCCTGAATGCTCATAACAGTAATAAGTAGCAGCATCAGGTGTGCCCACATTGCTGATGATGAGAGTAAGATCTGACTTGGAGACACTGCCACTGAACCAGTTTGGGACCTGTAAGGATGGAAGTGTCGTATACCAGGACTCGAGGAATCTCACCTGGTTTCTATTGATACCAAGCAAACTTATTATGTCATCAGGATTTATTTTATGGGTAATGATGGTTCTCTCCCCTGGGAGTCAGGGAGGCTAGAGACCGCATCCTGGTATTATCCATTTGACAATCTGCAATTTCATAAGATATGCAGAAGTCAGCGCAAATACAGAACTTAATTTAATCCATGTGAATATGTGCATATATTTGAATTTTCAAAGGAAGTACTTTTGGATGATCAGATTCTTAGAGAAAGTTCTCCTCAGGCACATACCTAATGTGATAAGACCTTCTGTGACTCCCAACCCCAGCATCCATGGGAAGGATACTCAGGGTATCACTTCCCTCCCATCTTCCTCTTCTCAGGTGGGACACAGGGCAGCTGAAAGCACAACAGCTGAGACAGAGATCCCATCTTGCTCTGAGATCTGACTTGCTCTATCTAACCAGTCTCCTTTCCCAGGGATCCATTAATAGCTACTCAGCAGGATGAAGACTCTGAAGGATGACTGGGCAAAGCTGATTCACTTTGAGCAGAAACTGCACAATCAATACGCAGACACATTCTTTCTCCTTCTTTCACGTCAGCCGCAATATTGAGTGGTTGGTTGAGTGGATATGGTTGAAAACACTTGTAGTCATTTCCTCCACAGGGACAACCTAGGCCAACGTGACCTGGACACGGACACGATGGCCCCTCCCTGCACCATTATAACTGCTGCAAATGAAGGGCCATCCTACCAGGAGTCTAGGAAGATCCTAGAGAAATGAGAACACAGTAAACAAGCAATGTATCTAGAGGTGTCAGCATAGAAGATTCAAGCATCAATCTCTTTCTGTAAGTATAATTCCAAATAAAAAAAGGAAATTGGGATATTTTTCAACTGTGTTAGTTTGCAGCTTTCTCTTAATAAAAGAAAATTCAGGTGGCCTTTCGAAACTGTCACATGCTAACCACTGTTAGTTGTTTGGAAACTCTTGCAATCTGCGCCTCACTTAGAAACAACTGCACACATTTCTGGAAAATCAGAAAAACCTGGATCTAGGCATTTATCATGAAAAATCTTGGGTCATTATAGGATTAATTGGATATTCTCATTAGGATGAAAAAAAGCCTCACAGTCTATCAACTTTTCAAATTTCACAGCTAGGTGTTCTGATTCCACAAGCTGGATTCAGAGTCTTCTGAACTCCAGGTATAAATCTATGAATTTCACCTATTTTCTGGGTCAGCACTGCTGGGCTGTACCACACACAGCACATCTGCCTCCAGATGCTGATGCCTAGAATTCTTGTCTCAACACAAAGAGAGGTTGATGCTCCTTATAAACTCTCTTTGTCCTTAAAGTAGGTTAATTGAAGACAAATTGTAGATATCAAAGCAATACAATAAGATGTTTCTGTGGTCTTGGGGTGGGAGTGGGTAAGAAAGAGGACATAAAACTCAACCACAGAAAATTCCACAGAATTGGAGAATTTGGGGCTGGATTACAGTATATAAAGTACTTATTTATTATCCATTGAAATTCATGTTTTCCCATTGAAGGCTCAAAGGGATCCCAGAATCTACCAAATTCATTATCATCATTTCACAAGGGGAAAAAATCTCTAGGGTTCAGAGAATGGTTTACCATGGGTCATATGATAAAGCAATGGAAATTATACTACAAGAGACAAAATATTCTAAATTATTGTTGTTTTCTTTTTAAATTTTTATTTAAATTCGATTAATTAATACATAATGTATTATTGGTTTCAGAAGTAGAGGTCAGAGATTCTTCAGTCTTATGTAACACCCTGTGCTCATTACATCACGTGCCCTCCTTCATGTCCATCACCCAGTTAACCCATCCACCCACCTTCCTTCGCTCCAGCAACCCTCAGTTTGCTTCCTAGGATTAAGAATTGCTTATGGGGTATCCCTGGGTGGCGCAGCGGTTTAGCGCCTGCCTTTGGCCCAGGGCGGGATCCTGGAGACCCAGGATCGAATCCCACATCAGCCTCCCGGTGCATGGAGCCTGCTTCTCCCTCTGCCTGTGTCTCTGCCCCTCTCTCTATCATAAATAAATTTTTAAAAAAGTTAAAAAAAAGAATCTCTTATGTTTTGTCTCCCTCTCTGATTTCATCTTGTTTTATTTTTTCTCTTTTCTCCTATGATCCTATTTTGTTTCTTAAATTCCACATATGAGTGAGATCATATGATAATTGTCTTTTTCAGATTGACTTATTTCACTTAGCGTAATATCCTCTAGTTCCATCCACATCGTTGCAAATGGCAAGATTTTTTTTGATGACTGAGTAGTAGTCCATTGTGTGTGTGTGTGTGTGTGTGTGTGTGTGTGTGTGTATCACATCCATTTACCCGTTGATGGGCATCTAGGCTCTTGCTGTTTTCACTTGATTCCTATAAAATTAAAAACTCCATGTAAAGTTACTCTACTTTCTCACAGAAGAGGACACACAAGTGACTTTTGATGTACTCTTTTCTTTCTCTTAACCCTCTTATTTCTCTCTGGACTTTATAAGCAAAAGTTTCTTTTGAAGGAAAAGACGATGAGATTTAGAGGTCTCTTCTAAGCAAAACTCACTCATTTCCTAATGGGAACCTATAGTTCACTTAATATTCTTTATTTTAGATATACTCATATTCACTATTTTATCTTTCTTAAGTAGGCAAATACATTTATTACAAAAAAGTTTTTGAAGTAGGGAAAGAGCCTATGGAAGCCTTCTTCCTCCCAGGTAGTATAAAAGAAAGGAGAGCTAAAGATACTAAAGTCTAGTTCTTTGGTATTAAAACTTCCCCAACAGCTCTCTCTTCAGCTCAGCTGACTGTCCTTTAAAACACCCACAGCTTGGTGCACTGGAGTATGTGATAGGGGATAGGCTCCCATAGAGCAGGAACCCCAGGCTCCTCCGCCTCTGAAAGGAGGGTGGTTCTCCAGAATTCCTGATTTATGTCTGTGAGATTATAGAAAATCTATATATTGGTTTCTGCCCCCAGTTCCTAGCACAGAGCCCCTAAAGCAACTTGTAATTTAAGATATAGAAGCACTAGGAACATCTTTTATTCTGTGATGATGACTCTGAGTGGACTCCAAAAAGGGGACTGGTCACCAAAGAGAACAAGCCATGATTAAAACCTTGTAATTTGCAGCCCCTTTGTCCAGAGGGGCTGGACAAAGAGATAAAAACTGATCATGCCTCTGTGAGGAAGCCTTCATTAAACCCTTATACTGTAGAGTTCACAGAGCTTCCACATTGATGAACACATCCACACTGGGAGGGAGATGCACCCCAACTCCATGGGGACAGAAACTGCTGCACTCAGGAACCCCCAGACCTCACCTTATGTATCTCCTTCTAGCTCTTCATCTCTATCATTTATCATATCCTTTAATACTGGTAAACATAGACAGGTGTTCCTCTGAGTTTTGTGAGCTCCTCTAGCAAACTAATCAACACTGAGGAGGAGGTCATTGGAACCACCTGTCTACAGTTAGTCAGGAGCAGAATTCCATTCTTTACTCCAAGGTAGAGGCTGAGACTTCTAATGAGTTAGTAATTCTTACACTGGGGCCTCCAGGCCACCTTGTAGAACCACAGGAAGCTGCTGTGGAGGATGAAGTATGGACACAGAAGCTACTTGGGAGCAGACCCAGACCCAGGAGACTCTGCTCCTTGGGAAACTCCATCATGAAACTGCTTCGGGTCATCCACACAGCTGGTCAGGGACAGCCACCTAACTTTTATGGACTGGAGCGTCTCCTCCACTGGGTGGTTCTTTGTACCCAGCGTCTGCAAGAGTGGTGACACCTTCTCCACAGTCTGCAGGGGCATTGGCCTCCTCATAAACATATACATGGGATGGATATAGACCCAAATTTGAGGTCTTCCCTGAAACAAGCTAAAAGTCATTTTTCTTTCCCTTAACCAAGTTCAAAATTTGCACTAATATAAAAACAAAATCCTAGTGTGATGGCAAAAGTAATGTTATAGACTTTTCATACCTTCAAGAAAGAGCAAAAAGAAAACCGAAACTGAGGAAATCTGGGGAGAAATTAGGAACCACTATGAAAAGGTCAGCTTCTCTGAAGGTGGATCAAGCATGAATAAAGGTACAGCAGAGGGGTAAGAGATGAAATCCTGGATAAGGGTCTGGCCCATGTGCCACAATTTGGCTCCTCTTTGGAGAGCTACCAGCTCTGGGTCCCTCTGGGGGGTCGGATTAGGCTTCGTTCTCCTGCAACTGAGCTCAACTCTCTCATGTGCCCAATCCTGATTTCTCTTTCCAGAGCCGCTGATCTCAACAACCAGTGTCTCCATGCTACCTTACAATTCCACGTGAGCCTGCTTTCCAAGGAACGATGCCTGGGACCAGTGATGTCAGTGAGTAGCACAGACCAGCTTGTCATCCTAACCTTCATAGGCAGAAGGTGTACAATTTCCAAAATGTACAAGGACAGAATGTTGTCAGAAAGAGGAATCTGTGGCAGTAGATACTTAATCACATATTAGTAGAAATTAAGTCAATGTGCAGATTCTTAGTGTATTTTGTCTCTGTAACTGCAAAACTCTAAGTCAGGGGAGCTGAAGCCTAAAGTCACTGCTTCTGACACAGGTCCTAGACCTAAGCCAGTTCAAAGTCTCAAGCTCATTGATTGAAGGGAAGGCCAGGTCTCAAATGAAGGACACTAAAGTTCTGTCATAGATATATCAAGAAAATCTTGCCTCCTTATTTTCCCTAAGGAACTCAGGGATCGGGGCCTGAGCTCAGAATGTTCCCTCTCCTCCCTAATGAGAACACTCTCTACTGGAAATACACCAGGGGGAAGGCAGTGCTCTGGTAGAGATGTGAATATTTCTCTGGGCTTAGTGTTTAGTGTTTAAGAAATTACATGGGACAAAATTAATGGTTCATATGTAAATATTTAGGTGGCTTGGATGGTACCCAAATCATCTTTTGGAGTTGCACTGCACGATATGTTAATGCTGTGCCAATATGCATTCAATTCATACCCCTCTTACATACAAAACAAGCAGTTCTTTTTTTTTTTTTTTTTTTTTTTTTTTTTTTTTTTTTTTTTTTTATTTGAATACTTTCTTTTTTATTTTTTTTTTTTCTTTTTTTTTTTTTTTTTTATTGGTGTTCAATTTACTAACATACAGAATAACACCCAGTGCCCGTCACCCATTCACTCCCACCCCCCGCCCTCCTCCCCTTCCACCACCCCTAGTTCGTTTCCCAGAGTTAGCAGTCTTTATGTTCTGTCTCCCTTTCTGATATTTCCCACACATTTCTTCTCCCTTCCCTTATTTTCCCTTTCACTATTATTTATATTCCCCAAATGAATGAGAACATATAATGTTTGTCCTTCTCCGACTGACTTACTTCACTCAGCATAATACCCTCCAGTTCCATCCACGTTGAAGCAAATGGTGGGTATTTGTCATTTCTAATAGCTGAGTAATATTCCATTGTATACATAAACCACATCTTCTTTATCCATTCATCTTTCGTTGGACACCGAGGCTCCTTCCACAGTTTGGCTATCGTGGCCATTGCTGCTAGAAACATCGGGGTGCAGGTGTCCTGGCGTTTCATTGCATTTGTATCTTTGGGGTAAATCCCCAACAGTGCAATTGCTGGATCGTAGGGCAGGTCTATTTTTAACTGTTTGAGGAACCTCCACACAGTTTTCCACAGTGGCTGCACCAGTTCACATTCCCACCAACAGTGTAAGAGGGTTCCCTTTTCTCCACATCCTCTCCAACATTAAAACAAGCAGTTCTATAAGAATATCACTTAAAGATCAAAATAAGTAGTGTCCTCATGTGCTCTTTCCTTTCCATCTCTCAGGTGAATCATATTTTCCACAGAGGAAAAGTAAATAAACAAATAAATAATCTATCTCACATTCAAGCAGTGAAAGAATAATTATTCACTGACAAGAAAGCTGTAGGATTTCATTAGAACTCCTCAGGACAGAAGTTCCATCACTCACAGGAGAATCTTTGGGGTTAGAGATGCAAATTCATACACTAAGTCAAGAGTTTATAAAAATAGAGTAGGAGGTGGATTATGCTCAAGGGGAATCTCTGTCTCACTTTTCTGAAATAGACAGTGGTGACTGGGGGCCCTGCCAAAGGATTAACCTCGATATAAGAATAACCTCCTCAGTCAACAGAAGACATTCCTTCCACTTCTCCACAGGACTCAGATGAAATTCAGACATCTCTGCAAAATATATTTATTAATCATTTGAAGGAAGAAGAAAGAAAAGAAATTAGAATATTGGGAAGGAATTTAGAACTCATAAATAGAGATCAGGGCTTTGGATTATCTAGATGATTGAAGCTCACAAATGACCTTTTTCACATGGTTGAGAAGTAACTTATAAAGTCAGAAGATCAACACATTCACAGGTGTATGTTATCTACCTATAAAATAGATTATCTGTAAGACTATCCCCTAGTGGTGACAATTTACAAATATTTAGAAAAGGTGACCCATTTCAATCACAAGTCCCAAGAATCTACTCAACAGAACTGAAGTTGGGGATGCTCCCTCTGCTGGATGTCTTGATCTCAGTTCTCATGAAAAAAATAAGCTCACCTTTTATCAGAAAGAACTTCCATTTGGGCTAGTCAGGACACAGGCCTCTGTGTGTCTCTCATCTTGAGCAAAGCACTGTGGGTTTCAGCTGTCTAGCTTGATAAAATTTATAGATCAAAGTCTACAGAATGTGTAACAGCATCACACTTCCCATCCCACACACTTTGACCCCCAGATAATGGACTCATACAATTGCACCAATATGACCATCTTCCCAGGGTACAAAAATCACACACTGGCTTTCAGTTTTTTGGACCCAAATAAACAGCCTCTGGCACAGAGACAAAAGTGCAATATCTGTGGAAATTTTTGCTAATTTAGTTGACAGTGGTCAAGATTAGAGACTCTTAGAGTCCTGTTCTCCGCCTGGACCTCGTGGAGTTTCTGCTTACACACCTTACATATATTCTTCCTCTGAAGTTGTAGCGTCCAGCTATGGTAGGGTCAGTTTTATTGTCCAGGGAACAGCATAGAGTGTAAACATGCAGGAGACAAAGACTTCTGTTTGGAATTAGGAATACTCTTCCTCAGTCTATAGGTAGTATAGGAAAATTTCAAAGCCTTTCTGTCAAGAAAGAACTTTTCTAAGATTTTTCTTTTTCTAGTATTTTAGGGCAAGAAATGATGAGAAAAGCAAACAAACAGAAAAGGAGACTTTAAATTTTTTCATGTTAAGTTTTGTAGGAAATAGTAATATTGTTTGAAATTCAAGCATTCTTAAGAATACTTTGTAAAAAGAACATTTTCAACACTGATAACAGTAAACAAAACATAAGAGATGAATAATTTTCAGCCGTATTTTCACACACTGGGGTTTCACATACAATATTGTGTAATATACAATATTGTATACAATATACAATATTACACAATATTTACATTATTGTGTAATGTAAATTTTTTCCAGTATAGTTGGTACATAGTGCTAGATAATGTGATGCTTAAATTAACATCTGTAATGAAGTTTTCAAACAGGCCTTGACATTTAAAATCCTGTCTTATGTTTTCCTTTTTGTTTTTATAATTATTTTTGCATATTCAGTTGCTTATCTTTCTGAATTCATTCACTAGCAGGATTCATTAGGAGGACTGGAATTTTCAAAGGAAGATTCAGGATTGCGTTCACTAGCACTATAATTAAAGATCAAGGAGAATACACACACAAAAAAGTGAATAAATGCCAACTAGTAAAATATAGGACATGGGTTACTATACTATTAAATTTGTCATCAGCACCCGAATCCCTCCACATAGTTCAGGATTTGCTTTCATTGCCATTTTTCACAGTATTTCTCCCAACTTTGGTACAAAATCTTACTCTTGGAGGATTCCCTAGAAGATTTCAGACCTAGGTTTTTATGCAGTCATGCCTGGAATTGTATGTATTCAGTTATTTTTCAAGTCAATATGATTTTGGGCTTAAATTACCTGAGATCCAATAGAACTACAAACTTTATTCTTTTAGTTTTTCCAGGATGTTGTTTGCAAGACACTGACTTTAGGTGGGAGGTCATTTGAAGTTGATATAATTCTCATAAATAACTCATATAACATAACATCAAGCTGACATATGAAGAATCATCAGGTTATATCCCTATTGTAATGAAGGGTCTCATATATACCACATGGCATGTGTGTGTCTATCAATTGATCAATCAATCAATCTTTATCTGCAGGAGAGAGAAGTATGACAGGATACACTCAAAACTGTAAAAAAAAAAAAAAGGGGGGTACCACAAATCACAATCACTGCCTGAAGCATAAAATTCTGTCTTCTTTCCTATTCTCTTCCATGTGACTATTAGTTCTCTTCCTGTAGGTGAAAGAATCTTCCTACTTGTCAGGGTTTTTTACTTTCATCTTCCCATAGAGCATAATTCACAAGGTCCCAGGGTGAGTTTATTTTAAATCATTATTAGACAGTCTTATACCATCAGCCTGGAAACAGGAGACCCCACAGACCCTAGAACTATCTCCAGTTCTTCCCGTGATTTGGAGATCCTCCGCCATTCAGCCTTAGTTGGGAGTGTCAGCTGTTTCCCCTGGGACCTTAGCAGACAGGAATCCAAGCAGGAGGGCCTTTCACCTGCCAGAAATTGACACTGGCCACTACACCTTCAGGTCCCTGCTGGTTTCACAGAAGGGCAGGACTCTGAGCACTGTCTTCCCACAGATCCTGACTTTCTCAGTTTGATCCTTCTTCCTACTCAGGCAGTAAAGAATTTGTCTCTGTTAGCTTTCCTCCCAGCACAGAAGACCTTTTAAGCTACTACACTGGCAGGAGAGGGACCTGCACCTACCTGTGCCTCTTTCCACTCTGCCACACCCACCAGGGGATTTGCATATTGTCCCCTGGGGAGGACCTTCCCTTGAAAGTCTGAGATAAAGGTCAGCTCTAGGCTTGTCTTTACTTACTAGGGCTCCTCAGCTCAGCTTCTTAAGATGAGGTTCCTTTCTCAGCTCCTGGGGCTGCTGATGCTCTGGACCCAGGTAAGGACAGAGCGGGGATGAGGAAGGACATGGGAGCGCGGACGGTGAGCTCCCCTGGTGCTATTTCTCTCCCTGTGATTCTGTGTATGAGGGAGATTGCCCTCCAACGAGGGTATTTCATTTTTGGCCCTGTGAAAATTAAGAAGAAACTGAAAAGAATAATAAACCATGCTTTTTGAGATTTTGAAAAAGAAAGAGTCCATTTAGTGCTTTGCAATTCTTGGGTTATCCATAGAAACTGGATATATTTGGAGTATGAATCAGAACACACAAAATGATTTAGCCTAAAATATACAAAACACAAAATCATAAAATAGTTCATAATGTTTGACCTTTGTCCTTCTCTCTCCTTACCTAAGATCCAGTGGGGATATCGTCATGACACAGACCCCACTGTCCGTGTCTGTCAGCCCTGGAGAGACGGCCTCCATCTCCTGCAGGGCCAGTCAGAGCCTCCTGCACAGTGATGGAAACACCTATTTGGATTGGTACCTGCAGAAGCCAGGCCAGATTCCAAAGGACCTGATCTATAGGGTGTCCAACTGCTTCACTGGGGTGTCAGGTTCAGTGGCAGCGGGTCAGGGACAGATTTCACCCTGAGAATCAGCAGAGTGGAGGCTGACAACGCTGGAGTTTATTACTGCATGCAAGGTACACAGCTTCCTCCCACAGTGGTTCAGCCCTGAACACAAACCTCTCTGTTTGGGCTGTCACCACTGCCCAATATGTTCCTTGAGTGGGGAGCAGGCACTGCAGAGTGTCTGAGTTGGCGTCAGTAGCAGATGTTGGAGAACCCAGGGCAGTAATGTGCAGCTGAGAGCTCTGGCCCATGTTACAGCCCCATGAGCTGCAGCAGCCTTCGCAGGCAGAAGCAGCTCAAGAATTCAAGAATGGAGGTGATGCAAGTGCTCTCTGAGCAACAGGCTGGAGGGAGAGTTCACTTGTATCTGTCCCAACACTCTCTGCCTTGTGTGCATTGGTCAATTAAGTTTAGTCAGCCTGAGAGTCCAAAACTGGGAGCATATTTGTGACAATGCATGTTAAATGCATTTTGGAAGTAATACATTTTGCTATATTTTTAATAGGATCATTTTTGGTATCATTCAGAAATTGTTTTTAATTTTCTCACTTTCTGAACTTCTTTCACAGAGACTAATTGCTCTTTTTATGTTTGCCACATAGCATTTCATTTACGCTCCCAACAGGAAGTATGTGAGAACTACTAGAACAATTGTTAGGCCTTCCAGCACCCAAATAGACTTTCTCAGTTCATAGCACATATAAGTCCCCAATTCTATAAAGAAGATATATATGTATATATATGTATATATATGTATATATGTATATGTATACACACACTGGAGTATTATTCAGTAATTTATTATTCATTAAAATGATGATAACTTGTTATTTGCCACAACATGGATGGACTTAGAGAATATAATGTTAAGTGAAATAAGTCAGGCAGTGACAAACAAATGCCATATGATTTCATTCATATGTGGAAACTAAATAACAAAACAACCAAATAACAAACAATAACAAAAAACCAAAACTGAAAACAGAAACAGATCCATGAGTACAGCAATGGAGGTACAGGTCTAGGGAATGAACAAGTCACAGGGATGAAAGGGACAGTACAGGGCTCACAGTGGTGGAGTCCATTGATTATTTAATATAATCAATGGTATCGTAATAGCGTTGTATGGGGACAGATGCACTTGTGGTGACAGCATAGCACATAGACATGTCAAATCTCCTCACCTGAAATCAATGTAACTTTGTGTACCAACTGTGCTTCAAAAACGGCAACAACAACACATACACACACACACAAAACACCTAGTCCTAGAAGTTTTTTATTTCCCTCAAATACCTTTTTCTGAGAGAAGAAGGCAATTCTTGAAATTTCAAAGCACGTTCTGAGAATACAACACAATCTGAAAGACGTAGAGCATTGAATGCACTTCATATACCACAGCTAAGATACACAATGGTATGAAATTTTTTCCCAAAAGGTAACATTTTAAGACCATTTAGCCTATATATTATTTTGGAAATGACAAGTTTAGTACTACATTGCCAAAAACCCTTTCAGGCAACAGATGAATACATTTACAGAACATGATCTTATCTAAAAAGGAATTTGAATAGTATACTTTATTTAACAGGGATAGAAATTATATACTTTGAGTAGATCTCAATTAAAATGGTGCTCAGGGCACCTGGGTGACTCAGTTGGTTAGGCATCTGCCTTTGGCTTAGGTTGTGATCCCAGGACTCAGGGATCAAGATCTGCATCCAGCTCCCTGCTCTGCAGTAAGCAGAGCCTGTTTCTCCCTCTCCATCTGTCTGCCACTCTCCCTGCTTGTGTTCTCTCTCTCTCTCTCTCTGTGTGTGTGTGTGTGTGTGTTAAATAAATAAATAAAACCTTTTCAAAGAATTAGTGCTCAAAAATTATATCTGACACAATTTGGAGTCATGTCTATTACCTGTCATACCACAGTATGATAGAAGGAAAAGAACATTTGAATCTACAAAACAGCATCATTCTCCTTCTGGTTAATAAATAAAAGTTATTCATTGCCTTAGTTGCCTATGTCAAGATGTTGGATTGCATGTGGATGTAATCAAAATTCAGTAATTCCCATATACTACCTTCCTCCACATATGCACAGGCCCCACCATCATCAACATCTCTTTCAAGAGTGATACATTTGTTACAATTAATGAACCTACACTGCACATCCTTATCACCACAAATGTCCAGTTTACAGTATAGTTCATTCTTGGTGTTGATAATTCTATGGGTTTGGACAAATGTACAATGATTTGCATCCATTATAGTATCATACGGAATACTCTCGCTGTCTTAAAACTCCTCTGTGTTTTGCCTATTCATCTCTCTTCCCCTCTAACCCCTGACAGCCACTGAACTTTTTACTGTCTCCATGGAAGGTAGATTATGCCTTTTTCAGCTGAACAATATTTCACTGTCTGGATGCATCATAGTTTATCCATTTGCCTTGGGAATGACATCTTGGTTACACACAAATTTTGTAATTTATGAATAAATCTCCTATATGTGACAGTGTACAGGTTTTTCTGGGAACATAAGTTTTCAACTTCTTAGGGTAAATACCAAAAAGTATGATTGCTGAATTATATGGTAAGAATATGTTTAATTCTGTAAGAAAATGCCAAACTATTTTCCAAAACAGCTGCTTCCTTTTTGCATTTCCACCAGCAGGGAATGCTAGTTTGTGTTCCTAACATCCTCACCTGTGTTTGGGGCTGTCTGTGTTCTAGATTTTCCCATTCTAATAGGTTGTGGAGTATCATATCTGATTTACATTTCCTTAATAACATGTAATGTTGAACATCTTTCCTGGGCCTGTCTGATATCTGTTTTCTCTTTTCTGATGAGGTGTCTGTTCAGATACTTTGAACATTTTTTTAAAAGATTTTATTTATTTATTCATGAGAGACACACACACAGAGAAGCAGAGACATAGGCCGAGAGAGAAGCAGGCTCCATGCAGGAAGCACAATGTAGGACCCAATCCCGGGACTCCAGGACTATGCCCTGGGCCAAAGGCAAATGTCTAACTGCTGAGCCACCCAGGGATCCCCTGAACATTTTTTAAAGATTTGTATTTATTGTTTTGAGAGATAGACGGGAACCCCAGAGGTCAGAGTGGGACTTAGAATGCAAGGCTTTAGAACCTGCTTGAATTTTTAGAGCTGTCTCCTCTTTCAGGGATCCATTAATAGCAGCTCAACAAGATGAGAACTCTGAAGGATGACTGGGCAAAGTTGATTCACTTAGAGTAGACACTGCACAGTCAGTATGTAGACATGTTCTTTCTCCATTTTCTCACTCAGCCATAGTCTTGGATATGGTTGAAAACAATTGTAGTCACTTCCTGCACAGGGACAACCTAGGCCAATGTGACCTGGACATGGACAGGATGGCCCCTCCCTGCCCTATTCTAGCTTCTGAAAATGAAGTCAGGGCCATTCTAGAGGAGATGCTGGGAAAATTCTAGAGACATGAGAACACAGTAAACAAATCCTGTATCTAGAGGTGTCAGCATAGGTGATTCAAGCAGCAATCTGGTGTCTTGTTCTTCATTTTAAAGAAATTAGAGTGTCAAGTCTGAGCGAAGGAGTGTATGTCTCTCATTGCCCACTTCTTCTTTTGGCCAATGTCATGTAGAGCATGTGGAAGAGACTGTATTTCTCTAGGCACATTAAGCTTCCGCTGGTAGAGGCCAATCTGTGCTCCCAAATACTTTCTTGATCAGAGGTTACCTCAGTTATGATTTTTCTGTTGAAGTATATAGCCTACCAATTTTGCTTTTGAAACTCTCTCTCATTCCCAATTTTATCAACAAATGACCTAGGCCTAAATCACAAAACTGAATCACACACTGTTAAAATGTAATTCCAGGGAGGGAGGGGCAAGACGGCAGAAGAGTAGGGTCCCCAAGTCACCTGTCCCCACCAAATTACCTAGATAACCTTCAAATAATCCTGAAAATCTACGAATTCGGCCTGAGATTTATTTATTTTAATTTTTTATTGGTGTTCAATTTACTAACATACAGAATAACCCCCAGTGCCCGTCACCCATTCACTCCCACCCCCCGCCCTCCTCCCCTTCTACCACCCCTAGTTCGTTTCCCAGAGTTAGCAGTCTTTACGTTCTGTCTCCCTTTCTGATATTTCCCACACATTTCTTCTCCCTTCCCTTATATTCCCTTTCACTATTATTTATATTCCCCAAATGAATGAGAACATATAATGTTTGTCCTTCTCCGACTGACTTACTTCACTCAGCATAATACCCTCCAGTTCCATCCACGTTGAAGCAAATGGTGGGTATTTGTCATTTCTAATAGCTGAGTAATATTCCATTGTATACATAGACCACAGCTTCTTTATCCATTCATCTTTCGATGGACACCGAGGCTCCTTCCACAGTTTGGCTATTGTGGACATTGCTGCTATAAACATCGGGGTGCAGGTGTCCCGACGTTTCACTGCATCTGTATCTTTGGGGTAAATCCCCAATAGTGCAATTGCTGGGTCGTAGGGCAGGTCTATTTTTAACTGTTTGAGGAACCTCCACACAGTTTTCCAGAGTGGCTGCACCAGTTCACATTCCCACCAACAGTGTAAGAGGGTTCCCTTTTCTCCGCATCCCCTCCAACATTTGTTGTTTCCTGCCTTGTTAATTTGCCCCATTCTCACCGGTGTGAGGTGGTATCTCATTGTGGTTTTGATTTGTATTTCCCTGATGGCAAGTGATGCAGAGCATTTTCTCATATGCATGTTTGGCCTGAGATTTAAAGAGAGAACAGCTGGAATGCTACAGTGAGAAGAGTTCCTGCTTCTATCAAGGTAGGAAGATGGGGAAAAAGAAATAAAGAAACAAAAGGCATCCAAGGGGGAGGGGCCCCACGAGGAGCCGGGCTGAGGCCGAGGCGAGTATCCCCAGGACAGGAGAGCCCCGTCCCAGAGAAGCAGGAGCTGCACCAATCTTCCGGGACAGAAAAGGGCTCACAGGGAGTTAGAGCAGGACCCCAGGAGGACAGAGATGCCCTCAGGCTCCCTGGGACACTAACAGACACCTGCGCCCGGGGGAGAGCGCACCACACCCCGCGGCCGAGCTACCTAAAGGGCTGCAGCGTGCAAGGCTGGACCTGGAGCAGCTCGGAGGGGGTCGGCGGGGCTCTGCGGAGGGGGCTGCCTGGCGGGAGCGTGAATCCAACAGCGCAGGCCCAGGAGCACAGGGCGCCAGGACACAGCCCAGGATCCGGCCTCCCCCCGGGACAGACAGAGGCCAGGGGGTGCCCAGAACAGCAAGGACGCTCCTGCCCCAAGCTGAGCAGATCAGCGGCCCCGCCCCGGAGCCTCCAGGCCCTGCAGAGGGAGAGCTCCGGAGTTACTGCGGGGGCTGACTCCAGGGCTGCAGAGCTGGCCCCGCCACTGCGGTTGTTCCTCCTGGGGCCTCACGGGGTAAACAACCCCCACTGAGCCCTGCACCAGGCAGGGGGCAGAGCAGCTCCCCCAAGTGCTCACACCTGAAAATCAGCACAACAGGCCCCTCCCCCAGAAGACCAACTAGACGGACAAGTTCCAGGGGAAGTCAAGGGACTTAAAGTATACAGAAACAGAAGATACTCCCCCGTGGTTTTTTTTTTCTTTTCTATTTTTGCTTTTTGATTTCTGTTTGCTTCCCACACCCTTTTTTTCTATCTCTTTTTCTACTCTTTTTTTCTTCCTTTTTTTCTTTTTACTTTTTCTCTTTTCTTTCCTTCTTTATCTCCTCTCTTTTTCTCCTTTTCCCAATACAACTTGCTTTTGGCCACTCTGCACTGAGCAAAATGACTAGAAGGAAACCTCACCTCAAAAGAAAGAATCAGAAACAGTCCTCTCTCCCACAGAGTTACAAAATTTGGATTACAATTCAATGTCAGAAAGCCAATTCACAAGCACTATTATAAAGCTACTGGTGGCTCTAGAAAAAAGCATGAAGGAATCAAGAGACTTCATGACTGCAGAATTTAGATCTAATCAGGCAGAAATAAAAAATCAATTGAATGAGATGCAATCCAAACTAGAAGTCCTAACAACTAGGGTTAACGAGGTGGAAGAAAGAGTGAGTGACATAGAAGACAAGTTGATGGCAAAGAGGGAAACTGAGGGAAAAAGAGAAAAACAATTAAAAGACCATGAGGATAGATTCAGGGAAATAAATGACAGCCTGAGGAAGAAAAACCTACGTTTAATTGGGGTTCCAAAGGGCGCCGAAAGGGACAGAGGGACAGAATATGTATTTGAACAAATCATAGCTGAAAACTTTCCTAATCTGGGAAGGGAAAGAGGCATTCAGATCCAGGAAATAGAGAGATCCCCCCTAAAATCAATAAAAACCGTTCAACACCTCGACATCTAATAGTTAAGCTTGCAAATTCCAAAGATAAAGAGAAGATCCTTAAAGCAGCAAGAGACAGGAAACCCCTGACTTTTATGGGGAGGAGTATTAGGGTAACAGCAGACCTCTCCACAGAGACCTGGCAGGCCAGAAAGGGCTGGCAGGATATATTCAGGGTCCTAAATGAGAAAAACATGCAACCAAGAATACTTTATCCAGCAAGGCTCTCATTCGGAATGGAAGGAGAGATAAAGAGCTTCCAAGACAGGCAGGAACTGAAAGAATATGTGACCTCCAAACCAGCTCTGTAAGAAACTTTAAGGGGGACTCTTAAAATTCCCCTTTAAGAAGAAGTCCAATGGAACAATCCACAAAAACAGGGACTGAATAGATATCATGATGACACTAAACTCATATCTTTCAATGGTAACTCTGAACGTGAAAGGGCTTAATGACCCCATCAAAAGGCACAGGGTGTCAGACTGGATAAAAAAGCAGGACCCATCTATTTGCTGTCTATAAGAGACTCATTTTGGACAGAAGGACACCTACAGCCTGAAAATAAAAGGTTGGAGAACCATTTACCATTCGAATGGTCCTCAAAAGAAAGCAGGAGTAGCCATCCTTATATCAGATAAACTAAAATTTACCCTGAAGACTGTAGTGAGAGATGAAGAGGGACACTATCTCATACTTAAAGGATCTATCCAACAAGAGGACTTAACAATCCTGAATATATATGCCCCGAATGTGGGAGCTGCCAAATATATCAATCAATTAATAACCAAAATTAAGACATACTTAGATAATAATACACTTATACTTGGTGACTTCAATCTAGTGCTTTCTACCATCGATAGGTCTTCTAACACAACATCTCCAAAGAAACGAGAGCTTTAAATGATACACTGGACCAGATGGATTTCACAGATATCTACAGAACTTTACATCCAAACTCAACTGAATACACATTCTTCTCAAGTGCATATGGAACTTTCTCCACAATAGACCACATACTGGGTCACAAATCGGGTCTGAACTGATACCAAAAGATTGGGATCGTCCCCTGCATATTCTCAGACCATAATGCCTTGAAATTAGAACTAAATCACAACAAGAAGTTTGGAAGGACCTCAAACACGTGGAGGTTAAGGACCATCCTGCTAAAAGATGAAAGGGTCAACCGGGAAATTAAGGAAGAATTGAATAGATTCATGGAAACTAATGAGAATGAAGATACAATCGTTCAAAATCTTTGGGATGCGGCAAAAGCAGTCCTGAGGGGGAAATACATACCAATACAAGCATCCATCCAAAAACTGGAAAGAACTTAAATACAAAAGCTAACCTTACAACTAAAGGAGCTAGAGAAAAAAACAGCAAATAGATCCGACACCCAGCAGAAGAAGAGAGTTAATAAAGATTCAAGCAGAACTCAACGAAATCGAGACCAGAAGAACTGTGGAACAGATCAACAAAACCAGGAGTTGGTTTTTTGAAAGAATTAAGAAGACAGATAAACCATTAGCCAACCTTATTAAAAAGAAGAGAGAGAAGACTCAAATTAATAAAATCATGAATGAGAAAGGAGAGATCACTACCAACACCAAGGTAATACAAACCAATTTAAGAACATATTATGAACAGCTATACGCCAATAAATTAGGCAATCTAGAAGAAATGGACGCATTCCTGGAAAGCCACAACTACCAAAACTGGAACAGGAAGAAATAGAAAACCTGAACAGGCCAATAACCAGGGAGGAAATTGAAGCAGCCATCAAAAACCTCCCAAGACACAAAAGTCCAGGGCCAGATGGCTTCCCTGGGGAATTCTATCAAACGATTAAAGAAGAAACCATACCCATTCTACTAAAGCTGTTTGGAAAGATAGAAAGAGATAGAGTACTTCCAATTTCTTTCTATGAGGCCAGCATCACCGTAATTCCAAAACCAGACAAAGACCCCACCAAAAAGGAGAATTATAGACCACTATCCCTGATGAACATGGATGCAAAAATTCTCAACAAGATACTAGCCAATAGGATCCAATAGTTCATGAAGAAAATTATTCACCACGACCAAGTAGGATTTATTCCCGGGACACAAGCCTGGTTCAACACCCGTAAAACAATCAATGTGATTCATCATATCAGCAAGAGAAATACCAAGAACCATATGATCCTCTCATTAGATGCAGAGAAAGCATTTGACAAAATACAGCATCCATTCCTGATCAAAACTCTTCAGAGTGTAGGGATAGAGGGAACATTCCTCAACATCTTAAAAGCCATCTACGAAAAGCCCACAGCAAATATCATTCTCAATGGGGAAGCACTGGGAGCCTTTCCCCTAAGATCAGGAACAAGACAGGGATGTCCACTCTCACCACTGCTATTCAGCATAGTACTGGAAGTCCTAGCCTCAGCAATCAGACAACAAAAAGACATTAAAGGCATTCAAATTGGCAAAGAAGAAGTCAAACTCTCTCTCTTCGCCGATGACATGATACTCTACATAGAAAACCCAAAAGCCTCCACCCCAAGATTGCTAGAACTCATACAGCAATTTGGCAGCGTGGCAGGATACAAAATCAATGCCCAGAAGTCAGTGGCATTTCTATACACTAACAATGAGACTGAAGAAAGAGAAATTAAGGAGTCAATCCCATTTACAATTGCACCCAAAAGCATAAGACACCTAGGAATAAACCTAACCAAAGAGGTAAAGGATCTATACCCTAAAAGCTATAGAACACTTGAAAGAAATTGAGGAAGACACTAAGAGATGGAAAAATATTCCATGCTCATGGATTGGCAGAATTAATATTGTGAAAATGTCAATGTTACCCAGGGCAATGTACACGTTTAATGCAATCCCTATCAAAATACCATGGACTTTCTTCAGAGAGTTGGAACAAATTATTTTAAGATTTGTGTGGAATCAGAAAAGACCCCGAATAGCTAGGGGAATTTTGAAAAAGAAAACCAATGCTGGGGGCATCACAATGCCAGATTTCAGGTTGTACTACAAAGCTGTGGTCATCAAGACAGTGTGGTACTGGCACAAAAACAGACACATAGATCAATGGAACAGAATAGAGAATCCAGAAGTGGACCCTCAACTTCATGGTCAACTAATATTCAATAAAGGAGGAAAGACTATCCACTGGAAGAAAGACAGTCTCTTCAATAAATGGTGCTGCGAAAATTGGACATCCACATGCAGAAGAATGAAACTAGACCACTCTCTTTCACCATACACAAACATAAACTCAAAATGGATGAAAGATCTAAATGTGAGACAAGATTCCATCAAAATCCTAGAGGAGAACACAGGCAACACCCTTTTTGAACTCAGCCATAGTAACTTCTTGCAAGATACATCCATGAAGACAAAAGAAACAAAAGCAAAAATGAACTATTGGGACTTCATCAAGATAAGAAGCTTTTGCACAGCAAAGGATACAGTCACCAAAATAAAAGACAACCTACAGAATGGGAGAAGATATTTGCAAATGATGTATCAGATAAAGGGCTAGTTTTCAAGATCTATAAAGAACCTATTAAACTCCACAGCAAAGGAACAAACAATCCAATCATGAAATGGGCAAAAGACAGGAAGAGAAATCTCACAGAGGAAGACATAGACATGGCCAACATGCACATGAGAAAATGCTCTGCATCACTTGCCATCAGGGAAATACAAATCAAAACCCCAATGAGATACCACCTCACATCAGTGAGAATGGGGAAAATTAACAAGGCAGGAAACCACAAATGTTGGAGAGGATGCGGAGAAAAGGGAACCCTCTTACACTGTTGGTGGGAATGTGAACTGGTGCAGCCACTCTGGAAAACTGTGTGGAGGTTCCTCAAAGAGTTAAAAATAGACCTGCCCTATGACCCAGCAATTGCGCTGTTGGGGATTTACCCCAAAGATATAGATGCAATGAATCGCCGGGAGACCTGCATCCCAATGTTTCTAGCAGCAATGTCCACAATAGCCAAACTGTGGAAGGAGCCTTGGTGTCCATTGAAAGATGAATGGATAAAGAATATGTGGTTTATGTATACAACGGAATATTACTCAGCCATTAGAAATGACAAATACCCACCATTTGCTTCAACGTGGATGGAACTGGAGGGGATTATGCTGAGTGAAGTAAGTCAATCGTAGAAGGACAAACATTATATGTTCTCATTCATGTGGGGAATATAAATAATAGTGAAAGGGAATAGAAGGGAAGGGAGAAGAAATGGGTAGGAAATATCAGAAAGGGAGACAGAACATAAAGACTCCTAACTCTGGGAAACGAACTAGGCGTGGTGGAAGCGGGGGGGGGTTTGGAGTGAATGGGTGACGGGCACCGAGGGGGGCACTTGATGGGATGAGCACTGGGTGTTATTCTGTATGTTGGCAAATTGAACACCAATAAAAAATAAATGTATTATTAAGAAAAATAAAATAAAATGTAATTCCAAATAAAGAAAGGAAATGGGGATATTTTTCAGCTCTGCTGGTTTACAGGTTTGTCATTAATAAAAGAAATTCAGGTTGACCTTTGAAACTGTGGATGTGCTAACTACTGTTAGTTGTTTGGTAGCTCTTGCAATCTGTGCCTCAGCTGGAAACAACTGCTCGAATTTCTGGAACACCAGAAAAACCTAGATTTAGGTATTAGTCACAAAGTATCTTGGGTTACAATGGGAGTAACTGTATTTTCTCATGAGGATGCAAAAAAAGAAAAAAACCCACTGCCTTGAATTTTCTAAATTTAACTGTCAGTATTATGATTCCACATCCTGGACTCAGAGAGTTTCCTGAGCTCTAGGCATGAGTGTGTGCATCTCACCTATCTTTGCTGGGTCAGCAGTGCTGGGTGCGTTCATACACCACACACATCACATCTGCTTCCTGAGGCTGATGCCTAGTATTCTTGTCTCAGCACAAGGCGGGGCTTGACTCTCATAATAACCTCCCCTTATCCTTAAAGTTGGGTCAGTTGTAGACAAAGTGTATATATCAAAGCAATACGAGCACCCTTTTCTGTACTACTGGAGTGGCAGTGGGTAGGAAGGAGGATATAAAGCCCCACCATAGAAAATGGAGAATTGGGGGCTCTGATACAGTACTTAAGGTACTTATAGTTGCTGTCCATTGAAAGTCATGTTTTCCCAATGGGGGCAGAAAAGGATCCTAGAAACTACTGAATTCACTCTCCTCATTTCACAAGGGAAAAAGAAATCTCTAAGGTTCACAGAGTGGCTTACCATGGGTCATTTGGTAAAGCAACAGAATTTGGACTGCAAGAGACAGATTCTTCTAAATGATGTTGTTTTCCCATAAAATTAAAGAGAGTCCATGTAGTTTCCCTGTTTTCTCACCGAAGATGACCTACATCCACTTTTGATCATTCCTTTTCTTTCTCTTAACTGGACTTTAGAATCAGAAGTTTATTTCAAGGAAAAAGGGAAGAGGCTCAGAGAGTTCCCTTTGAAACAGAACTCACTCATTTTCTCCCAAGACCTATGTAGCTCAATTAATATTCTTCATTTTAGATATAACACTCATATTCCCTAGTTGATTTTTCTTAAATAGGCAAATACATTTATACCAAAAAGCCCTCACAGTGAACAAGTGGCATGAGACAGCCTTCTTCTTCCCGGGCAGTCCGAAAGGAAAGAAGGCTAAAGATGCCAAGGCCAGGTTTCAGCTATAAAAAATTCCCCAACAATTCTCTCTTCCCCTTAGCTGGATGTCTTGATCTCAGTTCTCACCAAAAACAAGCTCATCTTTTATCAGAAAGAACTTCCATTTGGACTAGTCAGGACACAGGCTTCTGTGTGTCTTTCATGTTGGCCAAAGAACTGTGAGTTTGAGCTGTCTGGCTTGATAAAATCTGTAGATCAAAGTCTACCTAAGGTGTAACAGCAACACGCTCCACAACCTACAAACTGTGACCTTACAGTAAGGGGCTCACATAGTTGTGCCACCAAGATGTTACCAAGGCACACAAATCACACACTGGTTTCCAGTTTTATGGATCGGAATGAACAGCTTCTGGCACAGAGACAAAATTGCAATAAGACCTACCTGCTTTAAGTCCTGGCTTCTTCAGGTGATGGAGGTCAGGATTAGAGACTCCTAGAGTCCTGTTCCCTACCTGGACCTCAGAGAGGTTCTTCCTATACCCCTTACAAATGCTTCTTATTTCTGTGTAGTGTGGAGTGACAAGCTTTGATGGGGTCAGTTTTATTGTCCAGGGAACAACAGTTTGGAAACAAGTAGGAAATAAAGATTCTTGTTAAGAATTAGGAATACTCTTCTTCAGTGTGCAGGTAGTATAGGAAAATTTCAAAGCATTTTCTGTTAAGAAGAATTTTAAATATTTTGCTTTTTCTAGATATTTTAGGGCAAGAAATTAGGATTTAAGCAACCCAAATGAAGAGGGGACTTACAAAGTCTTCATGTGATTTTTCATAGCAAAGAGTAATCTTGTTACAAATTCAAGCATTCTGAAGAACACTTTGGTTTTTTTAAATAATAAATTAATTTTTTATTGGTGTTCAATTTACCAACATACAGAATAACACCCAGTGCTCATCCTGTCAAGTGCCCCCCTCAGTGCCCGTCACCCATTCACCCCCACCCCCCGCCCTCCTCCCCTTCCACCACCCCTATGAAGAACACTTTGTAAAAAACATTTTTAAAACTGGTACAGAGTAAAAGAAACATGACAGAAGAAGAATTTCTCAGCCATATTCTACAAATTTTGTGGAATTCCACATTTTGTGTGGAATATGGCTGAGAAATTCACATGCAATAACATGTAATGTGATTCCTTTTATTTTAGTATACTTTAAACTGTGTTGCATAATGTGATTCTTAATTTAACATCTGTAATGATTAGTTTTGACGCTCATCTTAAGATTTATATTATCTTGTATTCTCCTTTTTGTTTTTGTCCTAATTTTTTTCATTTTAAGGGACTTATCTTTCTGAATCATTCACTAGCATGATTCATTAGAAGGGCTGGCACTTTCAAGGGGAAGATTCAAAACTGCATTGGCTAGCTTATAAGATGGATCAAGGAAGAAAATACATGAAAAAAAGTAAATAAAATGACAACTATTAAAACATGGGACATGGGCTATTGTACACATGCTTCTATCACAATTTTTCATCACTAACCAAGTCCCTCCACAGAGTTCCAGATTCACTTTCAGTTCCATTTTTACACAAAAGCTCTTCCATTCTTACTACAAGATCTTACTCTTGGAAGATTTCCTAGAAGATACAGAGACTGAGCTTTTCTGCATAATCATACCTGGAATTGTAAGTATTCAGTTATTTTTCAATTCAGTATGACTTTGGCTTTAATTTACTTGAGATCTAACAGAACTACAGACTCTATTCTCAGGTTTTCTAGGATTTTGTTTGCAGGGCAGTGACAATTTGTTGTGAAGTTATTTGAAGTTGACACAATTCTCACAAAGGATCAATATGACATATTACGGGAAGACACGTGAACAATCATATGTCCCTATTTTATGTCCCTATTTTAATGAAAGATGATTGGTAAACGGATGCCCCTAGCAGCTCTGACCCTGCACCCCGTTCCATAGTGACTGTCTTCCACTGAAGACCCAAGAAAATGTCAGCCATAGGTACAGGTGATGCCTAGACATTAAAACAGTTACCCCAGTTTTTGCCATTCTTACTTACAAAATCTCTTCTAAATGCAGGCTCATGGCTGTTGATGCCAAACATAAAAGCCAAGGGAGAAACATAGCTTCTCACACAGAGCTAAGAAGAAACCAGAACCCCAGACAGAAACTGGTTATACATGATGAGGAAGCCTCTGTATGGAAAAGGGTTTCCTGAGCATGAAGACGAAAAAGATAATGTAAAATAAAATGCTATAAAATGAAACATTGTTCATTCTGTCCCATCCTCTTAAGCAGTGCTTCCATTAAGAAATCTTTTTGATGCTATGGGATGAGTGAGTGTGTGTCTGTGTATGTGTGTGCGTGTAGACAAATCACCTATACACCACATGGGGGAGTGTGTGTTTCTATCTATCTTTCTATCTATACTTGGGGAGAAGGAGAGAGAAGTATGACAGGATACACACCAGACTGTAAAAAATGGTTACCACAAATATACTCACTGCAAGAAGCATAAAATTTTGTCTTCGTCCTATTCTCTTCAACAGGACTATTAGTTCTCTACCTATAAGAGAGAGATTCTTTTCTACTTGAAAAGGACTTTTTATTTTCATCTTCTCATAGAGTAAAATTAACAACATCCCAGGGCGAGTTTAATTCATTATTAAATTATTATTCAGTTGTCTAAAACTAATAACTTGGAAACAGCAGATCCCATCGACCCTAAAACTATTTCTATTTCATCCTGTGATTTGGGGATCCTGTGCCACTCAGCTGGAGTGGAAGTGGGAGCTATTTCCCCCGGGACCTTAGCAGACAGGAATCCACCAGGAGGGCCTTTCACCTGCCAGAAATTGACACTGGCCACTACACCTTCACGTCTCTGCTGGTTTCACAGAAGGGCAGGACTCTGAGCACTGTCTTCCCACAGATCCTGACTTTCTCAGTTTGATCCTCCTTCCTACTCAGGCAGTAAAGAATTTGTCTCTGTTAGCTTTCCTCCCAGCACAGAAGACCTTTTAAGCTACTACACTGGCAGGAGAGGGACCTGCACCTGCCTGTGCCTCTTTCCACTCTGCCACACCCACCAGGGGATTTGCATATTGTCCCCTGGGGAGGACCTTCCCTTGAAAGTCTGAGATAAAGGTCAGCTCTAGGCTTGTCTTTACTTACTAGGGCTCCTCAGCTCAGCTTCTCAAGATGAGGTTCCCTTCTCAGCTCCTGGGGCTGCTGATGCTCTGGATCTCAGGTAAGGACAGGGTGGGGATGAGGAAAGACATGGGGGCATGGATGGTGAGCTCCCCTGGTGCTGTTTCTCTCCCTGTGTATTCTGTGCATGGGGGAGATTCCCCTCCAATGAGGGGAATTTAATTTTTAGACCTATAAAAATTAAGAAGAAACTGAAAAGAATAATAAACTGTGCTTTTTGAGATTTTGAAAAAGAAAGAGTCTATTTAGCCCTTTGCAATTTTGGAGTTATCCATAGAAACTAGATATATTTGGAGTATGAATCATAAATCAAAATGATTTAGCCTAAAATATATAAAACACAAAATCATAAAATAGCTCATAATGTTTGACCTTTGTCCTTGTCTCTCCTTACCTAGGATCCAGCGGAGATATCGTCATGACACAGACTCCACTGTCCCTGTCTGTCAGCCCTGGAGAGACGGCCTCCATCTCCTGCAGGGCCAATCAGAGCCTCCTGCACAGTAATGGGAACACCTATTTGGATTGGTACATGCAGAAGCCAGGCCAGTCTCCACAGGGCCTGATCTATAGGGTGTCCAACCACTTCACTGGCGTGTCAGACAGGTTCAGTGGCAGCGGGTCAGGGACAGATTTCACCCTGAAGATCAGCAGAGTGGAGGCTGACGATGCTGGAGTTTATTACTGCGGGCAAGGTACACACTCTCCTCCCACAGTGGTTCAGCCCTGAACACAAACCTCTCTGGCCTGTCACCAGTCTGTAAATGTGTTCCTTGAGTGGGGAGCAGGCGCCGCAGAGTGTCTGAGTTGGCGTCAGTGGCAGATGTTGGAGAACCCAGGGCAGTAATGTGCAGCTGAGAGCTCTGGACCATGTTACAGCCCCATCAGCTGCAGCAGCCTTCGCGGGGCAGAAGCAGCTCAAGAACTGAGGTGATTGATGCAAGTGCTCTCTGAGCAACAGGCTGGAGGGAGAGCTCACTTGTATCTCATCCCGACCTTCCCTGCCTTGTGTGCTTCGGTCAACTACATTTAGTCAGCCCGAGAATCAGAATATTGAGGCATATTTGTAACATTGGCAGTTGAATACATTTTGGAGCAAAGAAATGTGGCTATATTTCCAAAAGGATAATACTTGGGTATCATTCAGAATTTATTAGTGCTTATTTTCACACTCTCTTAACTTCTCCTTTTCCAGTTACAATAATTACTCCATTATCATGTTCTCTAGATAGCATTCCACACTTGCTATTCCCTCAGGAAATATGACTGAGAATGATGAATAAAATACGTTATTTTTATAGAACATGGTGTTACCTGAAAAGGAATCAGAATTGCATGCTTTCTTGAAAATGGATAGAAATGATATGCTTTGAGTAGATCTCAATTAAAAGAGTGCTTAATGGTCCGTCGCTGCATAACGTGGGGTGGAGGTGGGGGTGGGGTGCGTGTGAGGTCATCGCGTGGGCGGGCGGTTTGACTAGGATGAAGATGGAACCGAAGTCCCCAACGCAGGCAGTGGACGCCGGCCTGCCAAGACTGGAAGATGGCAGTGAATGTCTACTCAACGTCAGTCACCAGTGAAAACAGAAGTCGACATGACATGCTGGCCTGGATCAATGAGTCCCTGCGGCTGAATCTGACAAAGCTCGAACAGCTGTGCTCAGGTGCGGCCTACTGTCAGTTTATGGACATCCTGTTCCCTGGCTGCATTGCCTTGAAGAAAGTGAAATTTCGGGCTAAGCTAGAGCATGAATACATCCAGAACTTCAAAATACTACAAGCAGGCTTTAAGAGAATGGGTGTTGACAAAATCATTCCTGTGGACAAATTAGTAAAAGGGAAGTTTCAAGACAATTTTGAATTTGTTCAGTGGTTCAGGAAGTTTTTTGATGCCAACTATGATGGGACAGACTATGACCCAGTAGCTGCCAGACAAGGCCAAGAAACTGCAGTGGCTCCCTCCCTCGTTACTCCAGCTCTGAACAAACTGAAGAAACCCCTCAGCCCTAGCCGGTCGGCTCCCCAGAGGCCCACTGGGACACACAGAACTACCACAACCCTTAAGGCTGGCCAGTGTGGGGTGCAAAAGAATCCTTTGTGGGCATGGGCAAGGGGGATGGCCAAGCGGCTGTGTTGATTCAGCAGGTCAACGTTTTGAAACTCACCATCAAAGACTTGGAAAAAGAAAGAGATTTCTACTTCGGAAAGCTAAGGAACATTGACTTGATCTGCCAGGAGAATGAGGGAGAAAACAATCTTGTACTGCAGAGGATCGTGGATATTCTCTATGCCACACACCAAGGCTTTGTGATACCTGCTGAAGGGGGTCCGCAGGAGGAACAGGAGGAGTATTAACAGCCTGGACCAGCAGAGCAACATCTGAATGCTTCTCTCCAAATCATGTTCTTAACTGTAAAATACCCTCTTTTATTATCCTTAGAATACTCACTGGTTTCTTTTCCTCAGCAAATAGTACCTCTTCTTAAAGGGCGCTTTACAGAAGTGTCACCCCTTTCCCCATGAGTTTGAGTTAGGAGCTTTTACCCTGTAGCAGAGCAGTATTATCATCTAGTTGGGTCACCTGGGGAACACGGGACTCACTATGTGGATGCTGGTAACACTGCTGGAGAAGGTGCTTATATGTCACACACTGAGGTGGAGTCCCCAGTAGAGAAATGTGAAGACTGAATGTTAAGCTGGTATGAAATCTCAGCAGAGAACGTTTAAATAAATAAGTGCCTTAAGAGAATTTAAAATATCTCTTCCATATCTCAAAATATAAACTGTAACATGACCGGAGATTTTAGGTGTTTGACATGGTGTCTGGGAAGGAAGGGCTAGGCCTCTGGAGCTTTGGAATCTGCTGTGCACTGGCCTGCAGGGCTGCTTGAATCCTCAGAGCCCTAGACCTTGACCCAAAAGGGAAGTTTAAAAAGTAGCTCCGAAAAGCCATTTAGTGTCCTTGACCAATCATATCCCTGCTTTAAGAAGCAAGAGGGGTTGTTGTCTGGATGAATAGAGGGCATGTTTCAGCCCAGAGATGTTTGAGTTGAAGTGCTTGAATTTCATTGAACAATTCTCTGATGATTTTTCCAATTATCCCTGAAATTTCTATGTATTGTGCTTTTTGAGAAATGAGGTGGGTCCAGTTTTTAACAGCTACTTTGGGAAACTTGCTGACATCTCTGGGATTTGAGTGGGGGTCATGTCCCATTTTACTGTCTTTTAAGTTTACACTGAACATGTTTTTCTTCTTTGCTCCTCTTGTCCACTGAGGACTCCTCTTTGGCTCCTTAAAGTTTGCTGCCTAGAGTGTAAGTTCAGCAGGCAGGTGCTCATGCTGCAAGTTCTTTCTGAACCTCTGGCAAACAGAGTGACCAGTGAAGGCCATCGCTACCATGGAATCTGCAAGATTGGGTGTTGTTGGTACTGCTGTCCCATCACCCTCCACCTTTATCTGAATACTTTGCCAGTGCACTAATCTCTTTGGAGATAAAATTTGTTAGCGTGTTACTAAATGTTAATTTTCTTTTCCAGAAGGTACATACAGTACTGTGTCTGAATTATTAATTTTTAAAATAGTTCATTCCTTTACTCTTCCTCAATTGCTTTGCCCCTAGACTATTCAGTTCCTTTGTTTAGCAGAATTCTGCAAAATGTGTGTCACCCACTACTGAGATTGTTCAACCCCTGATATATTTGTACTGATTTGTTCCTGGTGGTAGCTTGTCCTAAAATGTGTGTAGAAAGCAGATATTTTATGATAATATTGTTGTGTTGGGTGTGCTCTGTGTGGAATTCAGAGGAGAACTCAGCTTCAGTGATTAACAATGCCAAAAAATGCAGGTAACTAGCCATTGTTCAAGTAACAGTGGTGCTATTTGTCTCTTGTGGCCTTTTAGACTTTTGTTGCCCTAAAATTTCATTTTATTGGGAACCCATTTTCCACATGGTCTTTCTTGAGAGGGTTTGGTTTTTTTTCCCTACTTGACACAGTTTCTAAATAAAATTCTGTATTTCAAAAGAAATAAAATAAAATAAAATAGTGCTCAAAAATTATCTCTGACCCAATTTGGGGTCATGTCAATTACATGGTGTGATAGAAATAAAAGAATGATTCAGTCTACAGAACAACATGATCCTGTTCCAGGGTGAGTAATAAAGTTCATTTATTTCCTAAAATTGCTTATCCCAAAATATTAGAACCATGGTATATGTAATCAGAATTCAGATAATTCCATATACTACCTTCATCCACATATGCACAGCCCCCCATCATCATCAACATCCTTTCCTGAGTAATATGTTTGTTACAACCAATAAACCTACACTGATGCATCATTATCATCCCAAATGTCCAGTTTACAGTATAGTTCACTCTAGGTGTTGATAATTCTATGGGTTTGGACAAATGTACAATGTCCAAAAACTCTTCTGTGTTTTGCCTATTCCCCTCTAACCCCTGACAACCACTGAACTTTTTGCTGTCTCCATGGAAGGTAGATTATGCCTTTTTGAGCTGAATAATATCTCATTGTCTGGATGCATCATGGTTTATTTATCCATTTGCCTTGGGACCGACATCTTGGTTACATACAAGTTTTACAAATTATGAGTAAATCTACTATGTACATTGGTGTGCAAGTTTTTTCTATGGACATAACTTCCTTGGGTAAATACCAAAAAGTCTGATCGCTGAATTGTGTGATAAGAGTACATTTAGTTCTGTAAGAAAATGCCAAATTGTTTTTTCAAAATGGCTGCTCCTTTTTTGCACTTCCACCTGCAGGGAATACTACTTTGTGTTCCTCAACATCCTCATCAGCATTTGGAGCTGTCTGTGTTCTGGATTTTGGCCACTACAATAGGTGTGTAGTAGCATCTCTGATTAAAATTTCTTTAATGACACATAATGTTGAACATCTTTCATATGCCTGTTTGATATCCATCTTCTATTTTCTGATGAGGTATCTGTTCAGCTCTTTGCCCATTTTTTAATTGGATTGTTTCTTATTGTTGAGTTTTAAGTGTTCTTTGTAAACGTTAAATAATAGTCCTTGGTCAGATGTGGCTTTTTTCATAGAACATTTTTTTGTTTTATTTAAATTCAATTTGCCAACATATAGTATAACACCCAGTGCTCATGTGCCCCCCTTAATGCCTGTCACCCAGTTACCCCCTCCCTGCACCCACCTCCCCTTCTCAGATGTGTTTTTGCAAATATTTTCTCTCAGTCTGAGACTAATCTCCTTATACCCTGGAGAATATCTGTCACAGAATAATTTGTTTTTTTGCAACCAGATTTCCTTATTTCATACATTAATATAGGATATATTATTAAATCACTAATTAAAAAATTTTATGTTTGTATTTATAGCTTCCACCTATTCCTTTTTTTATTTTTTGCTTTTAAAAACATTTTCGTGAGAAAACATCAAAGATTTTGTCTGACTCCACAGAGATTCCATGCACAGAGATTTAAGAACCTTTAATAGAAACAGGACCTGGGAGACCTGTCCCTTGCCCCACTGAAATTTACGATCTGCAATACAAATTTTTTCTGCTTGTCTGACACAGGGAGATCCCACCTGTACCTTTCTATGGAGCAGAGCTGGAGTC
This sequence comes from Canis aureus, assembly GCF_053574225.1. Lineage (NCBI taxonomy): Eukaryota > Metazoa > Chordata > Mammalia > Carnivora > Canidae > Canis > Canis aureus. Next base: position 27,226,133 of record NC_135622.1, on the reverse strand, counting down.
ATGGAGGAGTTCTGCTGTCAGTTTACATGGTGAGATCTTACTCCATACATAACACTAAGTTCTAGAGAGAAGGCACTTCCAAAATGGCTGGGATACATGGAAAATTTAGGGCTGGTGGCTGGACCACCTTACAGGAGAAGTGACTTCTGTAAACCCTATTGTGTCATGAATTGCTGCCTCTTCTCCTTGGCTCTTCTTAGTAAATATATCACTTCATTGAAATGTCATTTCCTTTTTGATTATTTATTTTGTATGTGTTTGATCAACTAAGTCTTTTATTTGTCAAAGTATTGTAGAGTTCCTTTTCATTCCTTCCAACCTATCTGGGTACATTGTATCATTACCTTCCCCCAGAATCACCCCAGAATTGAGCCTGATTATGCTCATAGGTTGTGATTTATGAATCCTTGAGAACTTATTATTGGGATAAGAGTGGAAGAGACAGTGTGGGCTGTGGACAATCTAAGATGTTCAAGTTTGTCTCCACGTTCTTTTCTGGAATCCTCTTAATGATCAATCAACTAGACTGCCTAATAAAGAGCAAACTCTTTCCCCCAATCGCCTGCTCTCTCCCTTCCACTTCTGCTTGTTTCCTCTCCATCTAGTGTTGGAGGAGAGAGCAAAGCTCAGGCATTGTTGCAGCCTGGTCCTGACAGAAAAGTACTAGAGCTTCTGGTGGCAGTGTACCAGCACTTTTGTCCTGGCCTGTCTGCTCCTTTGAATCTTTTATTTTCTCTTCTCTCTGAAGACCCATCCTGCTCTCCTCTGCCCAGATGATGTTCCACTGGTACTGTTATATTTTCATCAGCCAAATCTATGGGTACATCTGAGTTGCTCTTCAGGCTTCTGATAAGTTATCATTTATCTTGATGGGAAGAAAATTTTGTCTCATTCCTAAGTTTCAAGGAAACGCTGAAAGTAAAAACTTTTGTTGCTTAATTCTATTGAGTCAAACAGTCAAACTTGGATGAATTGTTGTAGTCATTTCACTGCAGGTGTGTATGTGTACATGGGTGTGCACACACTAGATAAAGATTAACTACTTCATAAATAATTGTAAGGAACTGTGTCATTCCTATATAGGAAAAATGAAATCAACTTTCTACAATGCCCACAAAAGTCATTTATCAAATAAGTAACACTTTTTTTAAAGACATATTTATTTTGGAGAGTGGGGGAGGAAGAGGCAGAGGGAAAGGAAGAGAGAGTAACATGTAGACCCCATTCTCTGGGTAGGACCCCATGCAGGGCTTCATCTCAAAACCCTGAGATCACCACCCAAGCCAAAACCAGTTAGAAATTAAACAAATGTATCACTCAGGCACTCCTCTACAAAAACTATAAACTTACAAAGTATGTAGTAGAATATATTGAGATAGGAGTACAAGGTAGGAACATCGTACCCAGGAAAGCATGTCTTGTGCTCATTCTCTTTTCTTCTGGCATGGAAAGGGTCCTAAGAGCAGTTATGTCAAATCAACCCTCCCAAATTACAATTATTAGGGCACTGCAAAATGAAAAAACAATCTTGAGACCAACACACATATTTAATAAGAATCACCATGGGATAACCACTGGGGAATAAGGAAGTTGCAATGAATAACTTGGACGTTCCTTTTGGAAAGAGAAATATAATAGGAAAACATCAAGCATGTTGACTCTAATCTTCAAATAAAACATAGAAAACAGCATTTGTAATAAAAATCACCATCTTAAGAAAATCAGAGCATTGCCTCCAAAACCTGGGGAAGCAACCTAGGGCAGCTAGTGGCCCTCAGAGAGGGAGTGTGTAAGGACTGCAGCACAGTGGGAGAAACATCAGTCCTGCAGACAGGAAGACTTGCAGCCATATCAGCCTGACATCCGGGCTGGGTGAGGTATCTGCAGCATGTCCGCTGTCCCTGAATCCACAGGGGACTCCAGAGGTCAGAGTGGGAGGTTAGATAAGATGCAAGGCTTTAGAACCTGCTTGAATTCTTAGAGCTGTCTCCTCTCCCAAAAATTCATTAATAGCACCTCAGCAAGGTAAGGACTCTGAAGATGCCTGGGCAAAGCAGATGCACTGGGAGCAGAAACTGTGTGGTCAGTACCCAGACATGTTCTTTTTCCTTCTTTCACCTCAGCCACAGTATTGCATATGGTTGAAAACAATTATAGTCATTTCCTCCACGGGGACAACCTAGGCCAACATGACCTGGACACAGACACAATGGCCCCTCCCTGCCCCATTCTAGCTGCTACAAATGAACTCAGGGCCATCCTACTGGGAGGCTGGGAGGATCCTAGAGACAAGAGAATACAATGAACAAGAAATGTATCCAGAGGTGTCATAATAGAAAATTCAAGCAACAGTCTAGTGCCTTGGTCCTTATGGTAAAGAAATAAGAGTGTCAAGCATGAGTAAGGAGTGTGAGTCTCATTTGCATAGAAACACAGCCCACTGCTTTCGTTGGCTCCTATCATGGGGAGTATGTGGAAGAGGCTGTATTTCCCCAGGCACACTAAGCTTCCACTCACAGAGGCCAGTTCGTGCTCCCGAATACGTTCTCCAGTGAAGGTTACCTCACGTATGATTTTCCTGTTGAACTATATATTCTAATGATTTTGTTTTCAAAATTGTCTCTCATTCCCTCATTCACTATTTCAACAACAAAGAAAACAACATTCCTAGACTGGAAATGTGAACTATGACACTATGTAAATACAATTCCAAATTAAAAAAGGAAGTTGGGATATTTTTCAACTGTGCTGGTTTGCAGCTTTCTCTTAATAAAACAAAATTCAGGTGGCATTTTGAAACGGTGGACATGCTAAGCACTGTTGGTTGTTTAGAGAATCTTGCAATCTGTGCTTCAGTTAGAAACCACTGCTCGAATTTCTGGAACATCAGAAAAATCTGGATTTAGGGAATAGTCATAAAGTATCTTCAATCACTCTAAGTATCTTCACTAGCGGATGTATCTCATGAGGGTGGAAAAAAGAAAGAAAAAGAAAAGAACCGCTGGCTATCAATTTTCCAAATTTAACTGCCAGTATTGTGATTCTACAACCTGGCCTCAGAGAGTTTCTTGAACTCCAGGCATGAATATGTGTTTCACCTGTCTTTTGGGTCAGTTATGCTGAGCATATTCCTGCACTACACACAAAACCTCCTGAGGCTGATACCTAGTATTCTTGACTCAACACAAGGAGGGGCTTGACGATCAGAATAGCCTCCCCTTGTCCTTAAAGGTAGGTCAAATGTCAGACAAATCATAGATATCAAAGCAAGTTGAAAAGCCATTTATGTGCTCCTTGGGTGGCAGTGGGTAAGAAGAAGGATATAAAGCTCCACCATAGAAAATGGAGAACTTGTGGGCTCTGATGACAGTACTTAAGGAACTTACATTTGTTGGACATTAAGAGTCACATGTTCCCTGGCAGGCGTGGGGGTGGGGGGGCAGAAAAGGATCCTAGAAACTACTGAATTCTCTGTCCTCATTCCACAAGGGAAAAAGGAATCTCTTAGGTTCAGAATTGCGTACCATAGGTCATTTGGTAAAGCAACAGAATTTGGCTTACAGGAGACAGAATCTTTTAAAAGATGTTATATTCCTAAAAATGAGGAGTCCATGTAAAGTTTCTCTGTTTACTCACAGAAGATGACATTCACGTGACTTTTGAACAACCTTTTTCTTTCTCTTAACTGGACTTTAGAAGCAGAAGTTTATTTCAAGAAAAAAGGGAGGAGGCTCAGAGTTCCCTTCAAAGAAGAACTCACTCATTTCCTAATAAGAACCTATATAGTTCAATTAATATTCTTCATTTTAGATATAACACTCATATTCTCTATTTGATTTTTCTAAAATAGGCAAATACATTTGTTACCAAAAGGACCTCAAAGTGAGCAACGGGCCTGGGGAAGCCATTTCATCCTGAGCAGTCCAAAGGGAAGGAGGGCTAAGAGTTAAAGTCCAGGTCTCTGCTATAAGAACTTCCCCAACAGCTCTTTCTTGCCCTGGGCTGAGTGTCCTTTACAATACCCACTGCTTGGTGTGCTGGAGTATGTGATAGGGGATTGGCTACCTTTGAGTGGGAACCGCAGTCCCCACAGCTTCTGAAAGGATGGTGGTCCTCCAGAAATCTTGATTTATGTCTGTGAGATACTAGAAAATATAGAGATTGGTCTCTGCTCCCAGCCCCTGACAGAGCTCTGAAAACCCTTATAATTTCCTAGGAGATAAAAGCTCTAGGAGCATCTTTTATTCTGTGAAGATGCCCCCAAATGGGCTCCAGGATGGGCACTGGTCACCAGAAAGACCAAGCCAGGATTAGAAACATGGAATTTGCTGCCCCATTCCCCCATCTAGTGAGGGGAGAGGGGCTTGACACATAGATAATAATCGATCATGTCTAGGTAAGCAAGCCTCCACGAGTCTCAAGAGTGCAAGGTTTAGAGAGCTTCCACACAGATGAACAATCCACAGAGAGAAAGAGATGCACTCCATCTCCACAAGGACAGAAGCTGCTGTACCCAGGACCCTCCCAGACCTCATCCTATGTATCTCCATCTAGCTCTTCATCTGTATCTTTATCATATCCTTTAAGAAACTGATAAACATAAATAGGTGTTTCTCTCAGTTCTGTGAGCTTCTCTAGCAAAGCAATCACACCTCTTGGAGGGAGGTAAGGGAACCCGCTCCTACAAATGGTCAGGGGAGCCATCCCTTCATCTCTCCCATTTTGAAGGAGACTCCTGATGGGCTAGTCCTGTCAAGCTGAGGCCTCCAGGCCACATTCTAGGGCCACAGGCAGCTGCTGTGGAGGATGAAGTATGGACATGGAAGCCAACTGGGAGCAGACCCATACCCAAGAGACTGGGTTCTTGGGAAACCCCATCATTAAATTGCCTGGGGTTGGCTACATAGCTGGTCAGGGACAGCCACCTGGCTTATATGGACTGGAGTTCCTTCTCCTCCACCAGGTGGTTCTTTGTGCCCAGTCTCTGCAAGAGCGGTGACACCTCCACAGTCTGCAGGGGTGTTAGCATTCTTCTTAAGTACACACATGGGATGGAGATAGCCCCAAGGTTGAAATCTTCCCTGAAAACAGGCTAAAAATTTCTTTCTTTTCCGTAACAAGGTTAAAAAATTGTCTAATATAAAACACATTTCTAGGGTATTGACAAAAATAATGTTATAGACTCTTCATACGTTCAAGAAAGAGCAAAAATAAAACTGTAATTGAGGAAATCTGGGGAGAAATATGAAAAGATCAGCTTCTCTGAAAGTAAATCAAGCATGAATAAAGGTACAGCAGGTATGTAAGAGATGAAATCCTGGATAAGGGTCTGGCCCAGGTGCCCCAATTTGGCTTCTCTCTGGAGACCTACCAGCTCTGGGTCCCCCTGGGCTATCGGCTTTGGCTTTAATTCTACTGCATTCTGCTCAACTCCCTCATGTGCCCAATCCTGCTTTCTCTTTCCAGAGACACTGACCTCAAGAACATTCCCCAACCAGTGTCCCCATGCTGCCTCACTCGTGAGCCTGCTTTCCAGGGAACGATGCCTGGGACCAAGGATGTCAGCAAGTAGCACAGGCCAGCTTGTCATATGAATCTTCATAGGCAGAAAGTGTACAATTTCCAAAATGTACAAGGACAGCATGTGGTCCGAAAGAGGCATCTGTGGCACTAGATGCTTAAGTACGTATTAGTAGAAATTATTCAACGTGCAGACACTTAGTGTATTTTGCCTCTGTAACTGCAAACTCTAGGTCGGGGGAGCCGAAGTCTAAAGTCACTGCTTCTGACGCAGGACCTAAACCTAAGCCAGTTCAAAGTCTCAAGCTCGTTGATTGAAGGGAAGGCTAAGTCTCAAATGAAGGAAACTGAAGTTTTGTCATAGATATATAGAGAAATTTTTGCCTCCTTGTTTTCCCTAGGGTATCAGGGATCAGGGCCTGAGTTCAGAATGCTCCCTCTCCTCCGTGATGAGAATACTCATAAATAGAGATCAGGGCTTTGGATTATCCAGGTCATTTTAAGCTTACATGGTTGAGAATTGCCTTATAAAGCCAGAAGATCAATATATTCACAGGTATATGTGAGCTACCTATAAACTACTTATTTATCTGTACATTTATCACTCAGTAGTAACCATTTACAAATATTTAGAAAAGGTGACCCATTTCAATCACAAGTCCCAAGAATCTACTCAACAGAACTGAAGTTGGGGATGCTCCCTCTGCTGGATGTCTTGATCTCAGTTCTCATGAAAAACACAAGCTCACCTTTTATCAGAAAGAACTTCCATTTGGGCTAGTAGGGACACAGTCCTCTGTGTTTGTCTCATCTTCACCAAAGCACCATAGTTTGAGTCGTCTTGCTTGATAAAATTTATAGATCAAATTTATAGATCAAATTTATAGATTACAGAATGTATAACACCATCACACTTCCCACCCCACACACTCTGACCCCAGGATAGTGGGCTCATGGTTGCACCAACAAGAAAAACTTCTCTAGGTACACAAATCACACACTGGCTTCCACTTTTTTGGACCCAGAAGAACAGCCTCACACAGAGACAAAAGTGCAATAAAGTCCACCTGCAAAACTCCTTCCTAATTCAGTTGATGGTGGTTATCTTAGAGACTTCTAGGGCCCTGTTTCCCACCTGGACCTCACAGAGTTTCTTCTTACACCCCTTACAAATGCTATTCTTTCTGTGAGGTTGTAGCATCCAGCTTTGCTGGGGTCAGTTTTATTATCCAGGGTACAAAATAGAGTGTAAACATGCAGATCGTGGATTCCTGTTTGGAACTAGGAATACTCTTCATTCAGTCTACAGGTCATATAGGAAAATTTCAAAGCCTTTACTATTAAGAAAGAATTTTTCTAAGATCTTGCATTTTTGAGATATATTAGGGCAAGAAAGTATGAGACAAGCAACCAAGCAGAAAAGATTTAAGTTTTCATGTTAAGTTTTATAGCAAATAGTATATTCCAATAGTATATTCCAATAGTGTATACACTGATACACAGTAAAAAAAATGACAGATGAATAATTTGCAGCCATATATCCACACTGAGCTTTCACATTAAAAAATGTATAATGTGATTCCTTTTGTAGTACAGTTGACAAAAAAGTGATACTTAATGTATTTCTTCATTTAACATGGGTAATGAATAGTTTTGACACTCACCTTGAGATTTATAAAATTGTCTTGTATTTTCCTTTTGATTTGTCCTGTAATTTTTCATTATTGTGGCTTATCTTTCTGAATTCATTCACTAGCAGCTTTCATTAGGAAGGTTGGAAATATCAAGAGAAAGATTCAGGATTGCATTGGCTAGCTTATAAGATGGATCAAAAAGAAAACAAGAAAAACTAAATAAAGTGACAACTAAGAAATTATGGGATTTGGGCTATTATACTCTTACTTCTATCTCAATTTGCCATGAGCACCTGAGATTCTCCACAGAGTTCAGGATTTGCTCTCCATAGCATTTTTACACAATAGCTATTCCACTCACTTTACAAAATCTTACTCTTGAAAGATTTCCTAGGAGATACAGAGCCTGAGTTTTTGTCCATAATCATGCCTGGAATTGTATATATTCAGTTATTTTTCAATTCAGTATGATTTGGCTTTTAATTACCTGCGATTCAAAGAACTATAAACTCTATGCTTCAGTTTCTCCAGGATTTTGTTTGAGGACAGTGACTTTAGTTGGGAGGTAATTTGAAGTTAACACAATTCTCACAAATGACTCAATATGACATAACGACATAACGTCAAGCGGACACATGAAGAATCATCAGGTTATGTCCCTGTTGTAATGAAGGGTCTCATATATACCACATGGCATGTGTGTGTCTATCGATCGAAGGATCAATCTAACTATCTTTATCTGGGGAGGGAGAGACAAGTATGACAGAATACACTCCAAACTGTAAAAAAGGGTTACCACAAATCATACTCATTGCCTGAAGCATAAAATTCTGTCAGTCTTCTTTCCTATTCTCTTAGTTCTCTTCCTGTGAGAGAATGTTCCTACTTCTTCGAGTTTTTTGCTTTCATTTTCTCATAGAGTGTAATTCACAGGGTCCCAAGGTGAGTTTATTTTAAATCATTATTAGACAGTCTTAAACCATCAGCCTGGAAACAGGAGACCCCATAGACCCTAGAACTATCTCCAGTTCTTCCCGTGATTTGGAGATCCTCCGCCACTCAGCTGCAGTTGGGAGTGTCAACTGTTTCCCCTGGGACATTAGCAGACAGGAATCCACCAGGAGGGCCATTCACCAGCCAGAATTTGACACTGGCCACTACACCTTCGGGTCCCTGCTGGTTTCACAGAAGGGCAGGACTCTGAGCACTGTCTTCCCACAGATCCTGACTTTCTCAGTTCGATCCTTCTTCTTACTCAGGCAGTAAAGAATTTGTCTCTGTTAGCTTTCCTCCCAGCACAGAAGACCTTTTAAGCTACTACACTGGCAGGAGAGGGACCTGCACCTGCCTGTGCCTCTTTCCACTCTGCCACACCCACCAGGGGATTTGCATATTGTCCCCTGGGGAGGACCTTCCCTTGAAAGTCTGAGATAAAGGTCAGCTCTAGGCTTGTCTTTACTTACTAGGGCTCCTCAGCTCAGCTTCTCAAGATGAGGTTCCCTTCTCAGCTCCTGGGGCTGCTGATGCTCTGGATCCCAGGTAAGGACAGGGCGGGGATGAGGAAAGACATGGGGGCATGGATGGTGAGCTCCCCTGGTGCTGTTTCTCTCCCTGTGTATTCTGTGCATGCGGGAGATTGCCCTCCAATGAGAGGAATTTAATTTTTAGACTGTGAGAATTAAGAAGAAACTAAAAGGTATTCGTACCTTTTAAACAATACTTTAGTGAGATGCTAAAGAAGAAAGAAGCCACTCTGTGTCTTGCTATCTTAGGTTTTCCATGATAATTGAATAGATTTAAAATATAAATCAAAATCAAAATATGATTTAGCCTAAAATATACAAAACCCAAAATGATTGAAATGTCTTATACTGTTTCTAACACAACTTGTACTTATCTCTCATTATTTTAGGATCCAGTGGGGATATCGTCATGACACAGACCCCACTGTCCCTGTCCGTCAGCCCTGGAGAGACGGCCTCCATCTCCTGCAAGGCCAGTCAGAGCCTCCTGCACAGTAACGGGAACACCTATTTGTTTTGGTTCCGACAGAAGCCAGGCCAGTCTCCACAGCGCCTGATCAACTTGGTTTCCAACAGAGACCCTGGGGTCCCAGACAGGTTCAGTGGCAGCGGGTCAGGGACAGATTTCACCCTGAGAATCAGCAGAGTGGAGGCTGACGATGCTGGAGTTTATTACTGCGGGCAAGGTATACAAGCTCCTCCCACAGTGGTTCAGCCCTGAACACAAACCTCTCTGTTTGGCCTGTCACCACTGCCCAATGTGTTCCTTGAGTGGGGAGCAGGCGCCGCAGAGTGTCTGAGTTGGCGTCAGTGGCAGATGTTGGAGAACCCAGGGCAGTAATGTGCAGCTGAGTGCTCTGGCCCATGTTACAGCCCCATCAGCTGCAGCAGCCTTCGCGGGGCAGAAGCAGCTCAAGAACGGAGGTGATGCAAGTGCTCTCTGAGCAATAGGCTGGAGGGAGAGCTCACTTGTATCTCATCCCCACCCCTCTCTCCTTGTGTTTGGTTATTACATTTAGAGAGCCTGAGAGTCAGAAAATTGAGGCATATTTGTGACAATCCAAGTCAAATACATTTTGACGCAAACAAAATTGTTATAGTTTTTTGACAGGAGATATTCAGTACCGTTCAGTATTCATTTTTTTCCCCAGTCTCTGAATTTCTTCTTTCTCATTACACTAATTGCTCTATTACTGTGTTCTCTGGATAGCATTATATGTGCTATCCCCACAGGAAATATGGCTGAGAACAATTAGTACAATTGTTCAAGCACTTTATTTATTATACAAATAAACTTTGTAAATTCAAGCAGATATGAGGTCCTAATTCTGTTAAAAAGTAGTGGTACACACACACACACACACACACCCCACATACTTATTTATATACACTGGAATATTACTCTGCCATAAAAAAGACATCTTGTTATTTGCAACAACATGAAAAGTCACAGAGAGTCTAATGTTAAGTGGAATAAGTCAGACAAAGAAAGACAGATACCATACGATTTCATTTATATGTAGAATCTAGAAACCAAACAAACAAACAAGAACCCCAGAACAGAAAGGCAAAAAGACCCATGAATACAGAGAACACACTGGAGGTGGCAAGACGGAAAGAGGATCAGAGGATGGAAAAAATTCATGAAGGAGAGTGGGAGGTATATGGAATGAACAAAAACTAGTCACACGGATGAAAGGTACAGCACAGGGAATATAATCAAGGATTTCGTAATAGCGTTGTGTAGGGATAGATGGTAATTACACTTGTGGTGACATAACATGACATAGACATGTCAAATCACACCTAAACCAACATAGCACTGTGTTCCAAATATACTTCAATAACAAAACAACATACACACACAAAGAACTTAAATCGAGAAGTTTTATATTTGCCTCAATTACCTTTATCTGAGACAAAATAAAGGACTCTCACAGTGGGTCCTGAGAATACAACACAACCTGAAAGGTGTAGACCATAGAATGTAATTCATATACCACAGCTAGGGTAGAGAGTGGTGTGAAAGTTTTTCCCCAAAAGTAACATTTTAACACCAGATAGCCTAAATACTCTTTTGGAAATGACAAATTTGGTACTATTTTGAAAATGGTTTCAAGCACTAGACAAATACATTATTTTTTACAGATGTGGTCTTACCTGAAAAGGAATCTGAATTTATATTCTGCTCAAATGTATGCTTTGAGTAGATCTCAATTAAAACAATCCTCAAAAATTTTATCTGTCCTTATCTAAAAGCATATCCATTACCTGTCCATTTCACCTATTCATCCCTCGTCCCCTCTAGCCCCTGGCAACCGCTCAACACTTTGCTGTTTCTATGGACCGTAGACTATGCCTTTTTGAGCTGAATAGTATTTCATTGTCCAGATGCATCATAGTTTATTTATCCATTCATCTTGGGAAGAAATGTGAGTTACAACAAGTATTAAACTTATGAAGAAATCTGTATATATGTTGGTGTACAGGTTTTTCCGTAGACATAAGTTTTCAACTCCTTAGGGTAAATACCTAAAAGTCTGATTGCTGAATTGTGTGATAAGAGTATGTTTAGTTCTGTAAGGAAATGCCAAACTGTTTTCCAAAATGTCTGCTCCTTTTTGCATTTCCAGCAGCAGGGAATGCTAATCTGTGTCCCTCAAAATGCTCACTTGCATTTGGAGCTGTGATCTAGATTGTGGCCACAACAGTAAGTGTGGAGTAGCATCTCCGGTTTGCATTTCCTTAACAACGCATAAATTTGGAACATTTTTTCTGTGCCTTGTTTCATATCTGTCTTCTCCTTTCTGATGCGGTGTCTGTTCAGATCTTTCCCCATTTCTAATTGGATTATTTCTTACTGTTGAGTTTTAAGTGTTCTTTGTAAATTTTAGGTAACAGCCTTTGTCATAGGTGTTTTTGCAAATATGTTCTCCCAGCGTGTGACTTGTCTCCTTACACACTGGATAATGTCTGGGCCCACAGTAATTTTATTTGTGCAACCGGATCTTACATTACATGCATTAATAAATAACGTATTACCATGTCACAATATTCAAATTTTGATTATTCGTATTTGAATTTAATTAGTTTCCTTAGTATTCCTATGATATTCTTTTTTTTTTAAACATTTTTAAAGAGGGCATGATAGATCATATTTGACCTCACAGAGTTCAAAACACAAAGACGTTAGAAACACTTGCTTACAATAAGTACCTGGAAGACTTCCCCTCCACATCCCTACTTCTCAACCCCCAACTCTACTGCTACTGAAATTTTGTTCTTTACAATAAAAGTCTTCCTGCTTTTCTGACACAAGGAGATCTTGCCAGTCGCTTTCTTCGGGGGCCGGAGGGCGGGAGGACTTGGGGGTTCTGCTGCCACTTTACACACTGAGATCTTGACACCATATGTAACTCTAAAGGCCGGAGAGAAAACACTGCGAAAATCATGGAGAGATTGGAAAATCAAGGACTGGTGGCTGGACCACCTTACAAGACAAGTCACTTGTGTGTAAAAGTTACACACAATTATCAGTGTGTGTAAAACCCTATAGCATTGTGGATTGCTGTCTCTTCTCGTTGGCTATTCTCAGTAAACATAGCTCTTCACTGAAATGTCATTTCCTTGGACATTATTTATTTTTATGTGTTTGATCAACCAAATTTTTTATTTATCAAAATAGTGTAGAGTTGCAGTCCTCTTCATTTGCCCCCAACTATCCGGGTACATTGCATCATTATCTTCCCCCAACAACACCAAGAATTGAGCCTGAGTGTGCTCATAGGTTGTGATTAATGAATCCTTGAGAACTTAGTTGCTGGGATAAGAGTGGAAGAGAGAGTAAAGACTGTGGACAATTTCAGGTGTTCAAGTTTTTCTCCACATTCTTTTCTGGAATCCTCCTAAAGATCAATCAGCTAGATTGCTTAACACAGAGTAGGGTCTTTCCCTCAACCACTTGCTCTCTCATTTCCGTCTCTGCTTGTTTTCCCCTCCATCCAGCATTGAAAGAGAGAGCAAAGCTCAGGTATTTTGCAGCTTCAGGCATTGTTCCAGCCTCATCTTGACAGCAAAATACTGGAGCTTCAGGTAGAAATGTACTTTTCTCTTAGCCTGTCTGCTCCTCCCGAATCTTTTATTTTCCTCTTCATTCCACATACACATCCTGCTCTCCTTCTGCCCAGATGAGGTTCACTGGCACTGTTCTTTTTCATTAGTCTGAGAAAACTACAGATACATCTGAACTGTTCTTCAGGCTCCTACAACTTACCACTTAACTTGATGAGAAGAGGAAGGTTTTGCCTCTTTTCTAAGTGTCATGGAAATGCTCAGAGTAGAAGCTTTGTTGCATCATTCTGTTGGTCAAACTGAGGTGCCACGACTTGAATAGATTTTAGTAGTCATTTCAGTTCAGACGTGTGTGTGTGTTTGTGTTTGTGTGTGTGTGTGTGTGTGTGTGTGTTTTGGAGAAAGAATTAACTACTTAATAAATATTTGGGACATGTGTCAAACCCATATGGGGAAAAATAAGTTCAATTGTCTTACATCATACACGAAACTAATTTTCAAACATGACTTTAAACTGATAAAAGAAAATATTGCAGAATATATTTAGATATGAGGACAGGGTAGGAAGATCAGATCCAAGAAAGCATATCTCGCTCTCATTCTCTTTTCTTCTGAGCATGGAAACGGTCCTAAGAGCAATAATTTCCAAACCCCTCTAGTGTACAATGATTACGTCACTGTAAAACAAAACAAAAGAATTTGCAACCACAATCTGGAGAACTTCCACACTAGTAGTTTATGGGAATTATCTGGGAGTAGCCACTGGGAAATAAGGAAACAGCAGTCTGCGATGATCTGGTACCTTGTTTTGGAGAGAAATATAAAGGGAGAAAACCAAGTATATTGGCTCTAATCTTTAAGGAAAACCTAGAAAAAGCTGGAACAAGTAATTCTAATAAAAAATCCCCGTCTTCACAAAATCAGAGCATTGCCTCCAAAACCTGTGGAGGCAGCCTAGGGCAGCTAATCACCCTCAGAAGAGGTTTGTGTGAGAACTGCAGCTCTGTGAGACAAGGGTCAGTCCTGCAGATAGGAACACTTGCAGCCATATCAGGCTGACGTCCAGGCTGGGAAGAAATTTGCACTGTGTCCACTGTCTCTGAACCCACAGGGGACCCCAGAGTCAGAGTGGGAGTTAGATAGAATGCAAGGCTTTAGAACCTGCTTGAATTCTTAGAGCTGTCTCCTCTCTCAACATTCCTTAAAAGCAGGTCAGCAAGATGAGGACTCTGAAGGATGCCTGGGCAAAGCAGATGCACTGGGAGCAGAAACTGCGCGGTCAATACGTAGACATGTTCTTATTCTTTCTTTCACCTCAGCCACAGTATTGCATATGGTTGAAAACAATTGTAGTCATTTCCTCCACGGGGACAACCTAGGCCAACATGACCTGGACACAGACACAATGGTCCCTCCCTGCCCCATTCTAGCTGCTAAAAACGAACTCAGGGCCATCCTACTGGGAGGCTGGGAAGATCCTAGAGACAAGAGAATACAATTGACAAGAAATGTGTCCAGAGGAATTTAATTTTTAGACTGTGAGAATTAAGAAGAAACTAAAAGGTATTCGTACCTTTTAAACAATACTTTAGTGAGATGCTAAAGAAGAAAGAAGCCACTCTGTGTCTTGCTATCTTAGGTTTTCCATGATAATTGAATAGATTTAAAACATAAATCAAAATCAAAATATGATTTAGCCTAAAATATACAAAACCCAAAATGATTGAAATGTCTTATACTGTTTCTAACACAACTTGTACTTATCTCTCATTATTTTAGGATCCAGTGGGGATATTGTCATGACACAGACCCCACTGTCCCTGTCCGTCAGCCCTGGAGAGCCGGCCTCCATCTCCTGACTACCTTTGAGTAGGAACCCCAGGCCACCCAGTCTCTGAAAGGATGCTGGTCCTCCAGAATTCCTGATTTATGTCTGTGACATACTAGAAAATATAGAGATTGGTCTCTGCTCCCAGCCCCTGACAGAGCTCCGAAAACTCTTATAATATCCTAGGAGATAAAAGCTCTAGGAGCATCTTTTATTCTCAGCAGAAAGACCAAGCCAGGATTAGAAGCATGGAATTTGCTGCCCCATTCCCCCATCTAGTGAGGAGAGAGGCGCTTGACACATAGATAATAATCGATCATGTCTAGGTAAGCAAGCCTCCACGAGTCTCAAGAGTGCAAGGTTTAGAGAGCTTCCACACAGATGAACAATCCACAGAGAGAAAGAGATGCACTCCATCTCCACAAGGACAGAAGCTGCTGTACACAGGACCCTCCCAGACCTCACCCTATGTATCTCCATCTAGCTCTTCATCTCTATCTTTATCATATCCTTGAATAAACTGGTAAACATAAATAGGTGTTTCTCACAGTTCTGTGAGCTTCTCTAGTAAAGTAATCACACCTGCGGAGGGAGGCAAGGGAACCCCTTCGTAAAAACGGTCAGGGGGTCCCTTCATCTCTCCCGTTAGACAAGGATACTCCTGATGGTCTAGTCCTTCTAATGCTGGGGCCTCCAAGCCACCCTCTAGAGCCACAGGCACCTGCTGTGGAGGATGAAGTATGGACATGGAAGCCAACTGGGAGCAGACCCACACCCAAGAGTTGGGTCCTTGGACAACTCCATCATGAAACTGCATTGGGTCGTCGACACAGCTGGTCAGGGACAGCCACCTGGCTTATATGGACTGGAGTTCCTTATCCTCCTCCGGGTGGTTCTTTGTGCCCAGTCTCTTCAAGAGTATTGACACCCCCACAGTCTGCAGGGGTATTGGCATTCTCCTTTAATACATACATGGCATAGATATAGCCCCAAGATTGAAATCTTCCCTGAAACAAGAGAAACATCACTTTATTTCCCATAACAAAGTTAAAAACTTTCTCTAATATAAAACACATTTCTAGAGTAATTGGAAAAATAAAGTTATAGACTCTTCATATTTTCAATAAAGAGCAAAAATAAAACTGAAAATCAGGAAATCTGGGGAGAAATTAGGAACCACTATGAAAAGGTCAGCTTCTCTGAAGGTGGATCAAGCATGAATAAAGCTACAGCAGGAGGGTAAGAGATGAAATCCTGATAAGGGTCTAGCCCAGGTGCCCCATTTTGGCTCTTCTCTGGAGACCTACCAGCTCCGAGTCCCTCGGTGGGGTTGGCTTAGGCTTTAATTCTACTGCATCACAGCTCAATTCCCTCTGTGCCCAGTCAGACTTTCTCTTTCCAGAGATGCTGATCTCAAGAACATTCCCCAACCAGTGTCCCCATGCTACCTTCCACGTGAGCCTGCTTTCCAGGGAACGATGCCTGGGACCAGGGATGTCAGCGAGTAGCACAGGCCAGCTTGTCATACAGACCTTCATAGGCAGAAGGTGTACAATTTCCACAATGTACAAGGACAGAATGTTGTCGGAAACAGGCATCTGTGGCAGTAGATGCTTAAGCATATATTCATAGAAATTAAGTCAATGTGCAGACTCCAGTGCATTTTCTGTAACTGCAAAACACTAGGTCATGGGAGCTGAAGCCTAAAGTCACTGCTTCTGATTCAAGTCCTAGACCTAAGCCAGTTCAAAGACTCAAGCTCATTGATTGAAGGGAAGGCCAGGTCTCAAACGAACGACACTAAAGTTCTGTCATAGATAATATAGGGAAAATCTTGCCTCCTTGTATTCCCTAAGGAACTCAGGGATTGGGGCCTGAGCTCAGAATGCTCCCTCTCCTTCCTGATGAGAACACTCATAAAGAGGGATCAGGGCTTTGGATTATCTAGATCCTGAAGCTCATATGATTGACTAGTAACTTATAAAGTCAGAAATTCAGTATATTCACAGGTGTATGTGAGCTACCTATAAACTAGATTATTATTTGTAAGAGTATCCCCCACTGGTGACCATTTACAAATATTTAGAAAAGGTGACCCATTTCAATCACAAGTCCCAAGAATCTATCTACTCAACAGAACTGAAGTTGGGGATGCTCCCTATGTTGGATGTCTTCATCTCAATTCTCATGCAAAAAACAAGCTCACCCCTAGGTGTCCATCGAAAGATGAATGGATAAAGAAACTGTGGTCTATGTATACAATGGAATATTACTCAGTCATTAGAAACCACAAATACCCACTATTTGCTTCAACAGGGATGGAACTGGAGGGTATTATGCTGACTGAAATAAGTCATTCGGAGAAGGACAAACATATATGGTCTCATTCATTTGGGGAAAATAAAAAATAGTGAAAGGGATGGAGGGGAAGGGAGAGAAAATGAGTGGGAAATAGCAGAGAGGGTAACAGAACATGAGAAACTCTTAACTGTGGGAAACGAACAAGGGGTAGTGGAAGGGGACGTGGGCAGGGGGATGGGGTGACTGGGTGATGGGCACCGAGGGGGGCACTTGATGGGATGAGAACTGGGTTATATGCTATATGTTGGAAAATTGAACTCCAATAAAAAAATTAAAAAAAAAAAACAAGCTCGCCTTTTATCAGAAAGAACTTCCACTTGGGCTGGCCAGGACACAGGCTTCTGTGGTTGTCTCATCTTCACCTAATCACTGTGCTTTGAGCGTCTGGCTTGATAAACTTTGTAGGTCAACATCTACAGAATGTATAACAGCATCACACTTCCCGCCCCACACACTCTGACCCCAGGTTAATGGGCTCATAGTTGCACCAAAAAGAGAATCTTCTCAAGGTACACAAATCACACACTGACTTCTTTTTTTTTTGGACCCAGATGAACAGCCTATCGCACAGAGACAACAGTGCCATAAAATCCACCTGCAAAACTCTTGCTAATTCAGTTGATGGTGCTTAGATTAGAGACCTCTAGAGCCCTGTTCCCCACTTGGACCTCACAGAGTTTCTGCTTCCACCCCTTACAAATGCTATTCTTTCTGTGAAGTTGTAGCGTCCAGCTTTGCTGGGGTCAGTTTTATTGTCCAGGGTACAAAATAGAGTGTAAACATGTTGAGACGCAGATTCCTGTTTGGAACTAAGAATACTTGTTCAGTGTACAGGTCATACTGGAAAATTTCAAAGCCTTTACTGTCAAGAAATAATGTTTCTAAGATTTTGCATTTTTGAAATATTTTAGATAATTTTAAGGAATTATGAGACAAGCAACCAAGAAGAAAAGACTTCTTCAGTTTTCATGTTAAGATTTGTAGTAAATAGTAATATTCCAAATTCAAACATTATAAAGAATAATTTGGAAAAAGTTTTCAAAACAGATATACACTTAAAAAAATGACAGATTAATAATTTGCAGACATATATCCACACACTGAACTTTCACATTAAAAAATGTGTAATGTGATTCCTTTTTGTACTAGAGTTGACAAATAGTGTTAAATAATGTGTTTCTGCATTTAACATGGGCTATGAATATTTTGACACTACCTTAACATTTATAATATTGTCTGGTATTTTCCTTTTTGTCTTTGTCCTGATATTCTTCACTATTGTGGTTTATCTATCTGAATTCATTCACTAGCATCATTCATTAGGAAGTCAGGAATTTTCAAGAGGAAGATTCAGGATGCATTGGCTGGCTTAAAAGATGGATCATGGAAGAAAACATAAGAAAAGTAAATATTCTAATTTCTTAGTGACAACTAAGAAACTATGGTATTTGGACTATTATACTCTTACTTCTATCTCAATTTGCCATGAGCACCTGAGACTCTCCACAGAGTTCAGAATTTTTTCTCCATACCACCGTTACACAAGAGCTACTTAGCTCTCAGTACAAAATCTTACCTTGGAAGATTTCCTAGAAGATATAGAGACTGAGCTTTTCTGCATAATCATGCCTGGAATTGTATATATTCAGTTATTTTTCAATTCAGTATGACTTTGGCTTTTAATTACCTGAGGTTTGATAGAACTATAAACTCTATACTTTCGGTTTCTCCAGGATTTTGTTTGAGGACAGTGACTTTAGTTGGGAGGTAATTTGAAGTTGACACAATTCTCACAAATGACTCAATAAGACATAACATCAAGCAGACACATGAAGAATCATCAGGTTATGTCCCTGTTGTAATGAAGGGTCTCATATATACCACATGGCATGTGTGTGTCTATCGATCAATCAATCGATCTATCTTTATCTGGGGAAGGAGAGAGAGGTATGACAGGATACACTCAAAGCTGTAAAAAAGGGTTACCATACTCCTACTCATTGCCTGAAGCATAAAATTCTGTCAGTCTTCTTTCCTATTCTCTTAGTCCTATTCCTGTGAGAGAATGTTCCTACTTCTCCGAGATTTTTGCTTTCATTTTCTCACAGAGCATAATTCATAGGGTCCCAAGGTGACTTTGTTTTAAATCATTATTAGACAGTCTTAAACCATCAGTCTGGAAACAGGAGACCCCATAGACCCTAGAACTATCTCCAGTTCTTCCCGTGATTTGGAGATCTTCCGCCACTCAGCTGCAGTTGGGAGTGTCAGCTGTTTCCCCTGGGACCTCAGCAGACAGGAATCCACCAGGAGGGCCTTTCACCTGCCAGAAATGGACACTGGCCACTACACCTTCATGTCTCTGCTGGTTTCACAGAAGGGCAGGACTCTGAGCACTGTCTTCCCACAGATCCTCACTTTCTCAGTTCGATCCTTCTTCCTACTCAGGCAGTAAAGAATTTGTCTCTGTTAGCTTTCCTCCCAGCACAGAAGACCTTTTAAGCTACTACACTGGCAGGAGAGGACCTGCACCTGCCTGTGCCTCTTTCCACTCTGCCACACCCACCAGGAGATTTGCATATTGTCCCCTGGGGAGGACCTTCCCTTGAAAGTCTGAGATAAAGGTCAGCTCTAGGCTTGTCTTTACTTACTAGGGCTCCTCAGCTCAGCTTCTCAAGATGAGGTTCCCTTCTCAGCTCCTGGGGCTGCTGATGCTCTGGATCCCAGGTAAGGACAGGGCGGGGATGAGGAAAGACATGGGGGCGTGGATGGTGAGCTCCCCTGGTGCTGTTTCTCTCCCTGTGTATTCTGTGCATGGGACAGATTGCCCTCCGACAGGGGGAATTTAATTTTTAGACTGTGAGAATTAAGAAGAATCTAAAATATTTGAAGAACAGTACTTTAGTGAGATGCTGAAGAAGAAAGAAGCCACTCTGTGTCTTGCTATCTTGGGTTTTCCATGATAATTGAATAGTTAAAATATAAATCAAAATCAAAATATGATTTAGCCTAAAATATACAAAACCCAAAATGATTGAATGTCTTATACTGTTTCTAACACAACTTGTACTTATCTCTCATTATTTTAGGATCCAGTGGGGATATTGTCATGACACAGACCCCACCGTCCCTGTCCGTCAGCCCTGGAGAGACGGCCTCCATCTCCTGCAAGGCCAGTCAGAGCCTCCTGCACAGTAACGGGAACACCTATTTGAATTGGTTCCGACAGAAGCCAGGCCAGTCTCCACAGGGCCTGATCTATAAGGTCTCCAACAGAGACCCTGGGGTCCCAGACAGGTTCAGTGGCAGCGGGTCAGGGACAGATTTCACCCTGAGAATCAGCAGAGTGGAGACTGACGATGCTGGAGTTTATTACTGCATGCAAGGTATACAAGCTCCTCCCACAGTGGTACAGCCCTGAACACTAACCTCTCTGTTTGGCCTGTCACCACTGCCCAATGTGTTCCTTGAGTGGGGAGCAGGCGCCGCAGAGTGTCTGAGTTGGCGTCAGTGGCAGATGTTGGAGAACCCAGGGCAGTAATGTGCAGCTGAGTGCTCTGGCCCATGTTACAGCCCCATGAGCTGCAGCAGCCTTCGCGGGGCAGAAGCAGCTCAAGAACGGAGGTGATGCAAGTGCTCTCTGAGCAACAGGCTGGAGGGAGAGCTCACTTGTATCTCATCCCCACCCCTCTTCAGAGTCAGAAAATTGAGGCATATTTGTGACAATCCAAGCCGAATACATTTTGAAGCAAACAACTTTTGCTATATTTTTGATAGGAGAAGTGGTACCTGATGGTGCAATTCTTAATTTATTATTTTTTATTTTCCTACTCTCTGAATTTCTTCTTTCTCAGTTACACTAATTGCTCTATTGCTGTTTTATCTGGAGAGCATTCTATACCTGCTAGGAAATATGGCTGTAAACAATTAGTAAAATTGTTTGTTCAAGCACCCAAATAAATTTTGAAAATTCATAGCAGATATGAGGTCCTAATTTTGTTAAAAAGTAATACTAGATACATACACACACACTTATTTATTTATATACACTGGAATATTAGTCTGCCAAAGAAAGACATCTTGTTATTTGCAACAACATGAATGGTCCTATAAAATCTAATGTTAAGTGAAATAAGTCAAATAAAGACAGATACCATATGATTTCATTTATATGTGGAGTCTAGAAACCAAACAAACAAACAATAAACCCAGAACAGAAAGGGAAAAAGACCATGAATACAGAGAACACACTGTTGGTGGCCAGACAGAAAGAGGATCATCGGAGGCTGGGAAAAATTCACGAAGGAGAGTGGGAGATATATGGAATGAACAAAAACAAGTAACCTGGATGAAGGGTACAGCACAAGGAATATATTCAAATATTTCGTAATAGCGTTGTATGGGGACAGATGGTAACTACACTTGCGGTGACATAATATAGCACATAGACATGTCAAATCGCTATGTTGTACACCTGAAACCATCGTAGCACTGCGCGCCAAGTATACTTCTATAAAACTACAACATACACACACAGAGATGTGCACACACACAGACACACACAGAAGAACTTAAATCTAGAAGTTTTATACTTGCCTCAATTACCTTTTTCTGAGACAAAATAAAAGCTGTTCTTGGAATCTCACAGTGGGTTCTGAGAATACAACACAACCTGAAAGATGTGGAGCATAGAATGTACTTCATATACCACAGCTAGCGTAGAGAGTGGTGTGAATTTTTTCCCCAAAAGTAACATTTTAAAACCATTTAAGAAGGAGAGGCGGGGCAAGTTGGCAGAGGAGTAGGGTCCCCAAGTCACCTGTCCCCACCAACTTACCTAGATAACTTTCCAATCATCCTGAAAACCCGCGAATTCGGCCTGAGATTTAAAGAGAGAACAGCTGGAACACTACAGTGTTCGCGCTTCTATCAATGTAGGTAGACAGAAAAAAATGAAGAAATAGAAAAGCATCCAAGGGGGAGGCGCCCCGCAAGGAGCCAGGCTAAGGACGCGCGGCGAGTGTCCCCAGGACAGGAGAGCCCAGGCCCGGAGAAGCAGGAACTTCACCAACCTTCCGGGACGGAAAGGCGCTCGCAGGGAGCTGGGGCAGGATCCCAGGAGGGGCAGTGGAGCCCCCAGGGTCCCGGGGGCACTAACAGAGGAGGTGCCCCCGCGGGAGAGCGCGCCACCCACCGGCCGAGCTCCCTAAAGGGCTGCAGCGCGCGCCGGGCGGGCCCCGGGAGCAGCTCGAAGGCGGCACCCGGTGGAGGGGGCTGCGCGGCCGGGAGCGCGATTCCAGCGGCGCAGGCCCCGAGCCCAGGGCGCTGGGGACACAGCCCAGGATCCTGCACTCCCCGCGGGCCAGGCAGAGGCCTGGAGGACACAGGACAGGGAGGACGCTCCTGCCACCGGGCGCCCCTGCAGACTGGGAGCTGCGGTAGTTACTGTGGGAGCTGACGCCAGGGCTGGAGAGCTGGCTGCCGCCAGTGTGCTTGTTCCTCCTGGTGTCACCTTATACCTGAGACTGAGCAGGGCCACCAGGGAACAGGGGCTTCACAGGATAAACAGCTCCCACTGAGCCATACACCTGACAGGGGGCTGGGCAGCTCCCCCAGGTGCACACACCTGGGACTCAGCACAGCAGGCCCATCCCCCAGAACACCAGCTGGAAGGACAGGGGAAGAGCAAGTTCTTGACCTAGTAGCGCTGGAAAGCTCCAGGGGAAGTCGAAGGACTTACAGTATATAGAATCAGAGGATACCTCTCCTTGTTTTTTTTTTTGTCCTCCCCCCCTTTTTCCCTCTTTTTCTCCTTTTTCCAGTACACCTTGTTTTTAGCCACTCTGCACTGAGCAAAATGACTAGAAGGAAGAACTCACCACGAAAGAAAGAATCAGAAACAGTACTCTCTCCCACAGAGTTACACAGTTTGGTTTACAATTCAATGTCAGAAAGCCAATTCAGAAGCACAATTATAAAGCTACTGGTGGCTCTGGAAAAAAGCATAAAGGATTCAAGAGACTTCATGACTGCAGAATTTAGATCTAATCAGGCCAAAATTAAAAATCAATTAAATGAGATGAAATCCAAACTAGAGGTCCTAACGATGAGGGTTAATGAAGAACGAGTGAGTGACATAGAAGACAAGTTGATGGCAAGGAAGGAAGCTGAGGAAAAAAGAGAAAAACGATTAAAAGATCATGAGGAAAGGTTAAGGGAAATAAATGACAGCCTCATTTTTCCCACAGGAAGAAATCTACATTTAATTGGGGTTTCAGAGGGCACCTAAAGGGACAGAGGACCAGAAAGTGTATTTGAACAAATTATGGCTGAGAACTTCCCTAACTTGGGAAGGGAAACAGGAATTCAGATCCAGGAGTTAGAGATCCCCCACTAAAATCAATAAAAACCATTCAACACCCAGACATTTATATAGTGAAACTTGCAAACTCCAAAGACAAAGAGAAGATCTTTAAAGCAGCAAGGGACAAGAGGGCCCTAAACTTTATGGGGAGAAGTATTAGGTTAACAGCAGACCTCTCCACAGAGACCTGGCAGGCCAGAAAGGGCTGGCAGGATATATTCAGGGTCTTAAATGAGAAGAACCTGCAGCCAAGAATACTTTATCCAGCAAGGCTCTCATTCAGAATAGAAGGAGAGATAAAGAGCTTCCAAGATAGGCAGAAACTGAAAGAGTATGTGACCACCAAACCAGCAATGCAAGAAATATTAAGGGGAACTCTATAAAAGAAAAAGGAAGTCCAAGGAAACAATCCACAAAAACAGGGACCAAATAGGTATCATGATGACACTAAATTCGTATCTTTCAATAGTAACTCTGAACGTGAATGGGCTCTATGATCCCATCAAAAGGCGCAGTATTTCAGACTGGATAAAAAAGCAAGACCCATCTATTTGCTGCCTACAAGAGACTCATTTTAGATGTAAGGAAACCTAGAGCCTGAAAATGAAAGGTTGGAGAACCATTTACCATTCAAATGGTCCTCAAAAGAAAGCAGGGTAGCCATCCTCATATCAGATAAATTGAAGTTTATCCTAAAGACTGTAGTAAGAGATGAAGAGGGACACTATATCATCCTTAAAGGATCTATCCAACAAGAGGACCTAACAATCATGAATATTTATGCCCCAAATGCGAGAGCTGCCAAACATATCAATCAATTAATAACCAAAGTTAGATGTACTTAGATAATAGTACACTTAAACCTGGTGACTTGAACATGGAACCTTCTAAAACTGATAGATTTTCTAAGCACAACATCTCCAAAGAAATAAGAGCATTAAATAATATACTGGACAAGATGGATTACACAGATATTTACAGAACTTTACATCCAAAGCAACTGAATACACATTTGTCTCAAGGGCACATGGAACTTTCTCCAGAATAGACCACATATTGGGTCACAAATCAGGACTCAACCAATGCCAAAAGATTGGGATCATCCCCTACATGTTTTCAGACCATATAGCTTTGAAACATGAACTCAATCACAAGGAGAAATTTGGAAGAAACTCAAACACGTGAAGCTTAGAGAGCATCCTGCTAAAAGATGAAAGGGTCAACCAGGAAATTAGAGAAGAATTAAAATGATTCATGGAAACTAATGAGAATGAAGATACAACCATTCAAAATCTTTGGGATACAGCAAAAGCAGTCCTGAGGGGGAAATACATCGCAATACAAGCATCCATCCAAAAACTGGAAAGAACTCAAATGCAAAATCTAACCTTGCACCTAAAGGAGCTGGAGAAGGAAGAGCAAATAAAACCTTCACCCAGCAGAAGAAGTTAATAAAGATTCGAGCAGAACTCAATGAAATAGAGACCAGAAGAACTGTGGAACAGATTAACATAACCAGGAGTTGGTTCTTTTTTTATTTCTTTTTCTTTTTCTTTATGATAGTCACACAGAGAGAGAGAGAGAGGCAGAGACACAGGCAGAGGGAGAAGCAGGCTCCATGCACCGGGAGCCCGACGTGGGATTCGATCCCTGGTCTCCAGGATCACGCCCTGGGCCAAAGGCAGGCGCCAAACCACTGCGCCACCCAGGGATCCCAGGAGTTGGTTCCTTGAAAGAATAAGATAAAAAAAAAGAATTAATAAGATAGATAAACCATTAGCCAGCCTTATTAGAAAGAAGAGAAAAAAGATTCAAATTAATAAAATCTTGAATGAGAAAGGGGAG
Source organism: Canis aureus (assembly GCF_053574225.1). Classification (NCBI taxonomy): domain Eukaryota; kingdom Metazoa; phylum Chordata; class Mammalia; order Carnivora; family Canidae; genus Canis; species Canis aureus. Next base: position 27,200,987 of record NC_135622.1, on the reverse strand, counting down.
ATCACCACCAATACCAAGGAAATACAAACGATTTTAAAAATGTATTGTGAGCAGCTAGACACCAATAAATTAAGCAATCAAGAAGAAATGGATGCATTTCTGGAAAACTGAAAACCACCAAACTGGAACAAGAAGAAATACAAAACCTGAACAGGCCAATAACCAGGGAGGAAATTGAAGCAGTCATCAAAAACCTCTCAAAACACAAAAGTCCAGGGCCAGATGGCTTCCCAGGGCAATTCTAACAAATTTTTAAAGAAGAAACCATACCTATTCTACTAAAGCTGTTCGGGAAGATAGAAAGAGATGCAGTATTTCCAAAGTCATTCTATGAGGCCAGTATCACTATGATTCCAAAACCAAAGACCCCACCAAAAAGGAGGATTATAGACCAATATCCCTGATGAACACAAGCAAAAATTCTCAATGAGATACTAGCCAATAGGATCCAACGGTACATTAAGAAGATTATTCACCATGACCAAGTGGGGTTCATTCCCGGAATGTAAGGCTGGTTCAACACTCTTAAAGCAATCAATGTGATAGATCATATTAACAAGAGAAAAAAAATATGATCCTCTCAATAGATGCAGAGAAAGCATTTGACAAAATACAGCATTCATTCCTCATCAAAACCTTCAGAGTGTAGGGATAGAGGGAACATTCCTCAACATCTTAAAAGCCATCTATGAAAAGCCCACAGCAAATATCATTCTCAGTGGGGAAACACTGAGAGCCTTTCCCCTAAGATCAGGGGATCTTCCCCTGAGAACAGGGATGTCCACTCTCACTACTGCTATTCAACATAGTACTGGAAGTCCTAGCCTCAGCAATCAGAGAACAAAAAGAAATAAAAGGCATTCAAATTGGCAAAGAAGTCAAACTCTCCCTCTTCACAGATGACATGATACTCTACATAGAAAACCCAAAACATTCCACCCCAAGATTGCTGGAACTCATACAGCAATTCGGCAGTGCGGCAGGATACAAAACCAATGCCCAGAAATCAGTGGCATTTCTATACACTAACAATGAAACTGAAGAAAGAGAAATTAAGGAATCAATCTCATTTACAATTGCACCCAAAAGCATTAAGATACCTAGGAATAAACCTAACCAAAGAGGTAAAGGATCTATACCCTAAAAACTGCAGAACACTTCTGAAAGAAATTGAGGGAGACACAAAGAGATGGAAAAATATTCCATGCTCATGGATTGGAAGAATTAATATTGTGAAAATGTCAATGTTACCCAGGGAAATTTACACATTTAGTGCAATCCCTATCAAAATCCCATGGACTTTCTTAAGGGAGTTGGAACAATTTATTGTAAACATTCCATACAAATTTATGTATGGAATCAGAAAAGAGCCCAAATAGGGGAATATTAAAAAAGAAAACAATAGCTGGGGGTATCACGATGCCGGATTTCAAGTTGTACTACAAAGCTGTGGTCATCAAGACAGTGTGGCACTGGCACAAAAACAGACACATAGATCAATGGAACAAAATAGAAAATCCAGAAGTGGACTCTCAACTCTAAGGTCAACTAATATTTGACAAAGCAGGAAAGACTATCCACTGGAAAAAGGACAGTCTCTTCAATACATGGTGCTGGGAAAATTGGAAAGCCACACATAGAAGAATGAAACTAGACCATTCTCTTACACGATACACAAAGATAAACTCAAAATGGATGAAAGATCTAAATGGGAGACAAGATTCCATCAAAATCCTAGAGGAGAACACAAGCAACACCCTTTTTGAACTTGGCCACAGCAACTTCTTGCAAGATACATCCACGAAGGCAAAGGAAACAAAAACAAAAAATGAATTATTGGGACTTCATCAAGATAAAAAGCTTCTGTACAGTAAAAGAAACTGTCAACAAAACTACAAGACAGGGCAGCCCTGGTGGCTTAGCGGTTTAGCTACCCCATCACCCGGGGTGTGATCCTAGAGACCCGGGAAGTCCCACATCGGGCTCCCCGAATATAGCCTGCTTCTCCCTCTGCCTGTGTCTCTGCCTCTGTCTCTCTGTGGGTCTCTCGTGAATAAATAAATCTTTTAAAAAAAACTACAAGACAACCTACAGAATTGGAGAAGATATTTGCAAATGACATATCAGATTAAGGGCTAGTATCCAAGATCTATAAAAGACTTATTAAACTCAACAGCAAAGAAACAAACAATCCAATCATGAAATGGGCAAAAGACATGAACAGAAATCTCACAGAGGAAGACATAGACATGGCCAACAAGCACATGAGAAAATGCTCCACATCACCAGCCATAAGGGAAATACAAATCACAACCACAATGAGATCCCACCTTACACCAGTGAGAATGGGGAAAATTAACAAGACAGGAAACAACAAATGTTGGAGAGGATGTGGAGAAAGGGGAACCCTCTTGCACTGTTGGTGGGAATGTGAACGGGTGCAGCCACTCTGGAAAACTGTGTGGAGGTTCCTCGAAGAGTTAAAAACAGATTTGCCCTACGACCCAGCAATTGCACTCCTCGGGATTTACCCCAAAGATACAGATGCAGTGAAACACCGGGACACCTGCCCCCCATTGTTTATAGCAGCAATGTCCACAATAGCCAAACTGTGGAAGGAGCCTCGGTGTCCATCAAAGACGAATGGATAAAGAAGATGTGGTCTATGTATACAATGGAATATTACTCAGCCATTAGAAACAACAAATACCTACCATTTGCTTCAACATGGATGGAACTGGAGGGTGTTATACTGAGTGAAATAAATCAATCTGAGAAGGACAAACATTATATGGTCTCATTCTTTGGGGGAAAATAAAAAATAGTGAAAGGGATGGAGGGGAAAAGAGAGAAAATGAGTGGGAAATATCAGTGAAGATGACACAACATGAGAGACTCCTAACTCTGGGAAATGAACAAGGGGTAGTGGGAGGGGAGGTGGGCGGGGGTATGGGGTGACTGGGTAATGGGCACTGAGGGGGGCATTTGACAGGACGAAAACTAGGTGATAGGCTCTATGTTGGAATATTGAATTCCAATTTAAAAACTGAAAGAAAAAAAAAACAAGCTCGCCTTTTATCAGAAAGAACTCCCATCTGCAATAGTCAGGACACAGGCTTCTGTGTTTGTCTCATCTTCACCAAAGCTCTGTAGTTTGACCTGTCTGGCTTGATAAAAATTATAGGTCAAAGTCTACAGAATGTATAACAGCATCACACTTCCCACCCCACACACTCTGACCCCAGAATAATGGGCTCACAGTTGCACCAAAAAGAGAATCTTCTCAAGGGACACAAATCACACACTGGCTTCCACTTTTTTGGACCCAGATGAACAGCCTCTCACACAAAGACAACAGTGCCATAATATCCACCTGCAAAACTCCTTGCTAATTCAGTTGATGGTGCTTAGATTAGAGACCTCTAGAGCCCTGTTCCCCACCTGGACCTCACAGAGTTTCTGCTTACATCCCTTACAAATGTTATTCTTTCTGTGAAGTTGTGGCGTCCAGCTTTGCTGGGGTCAGTTTTATTGTCCAGGGTACAAAATAGAGTAATAAACATGTAGAGACGCGGATTCCTGTTTGGAACTAAGAATACTCCTTGTTCAGTGTACAGGTCATACTGGAAAATTTCAAAGCCTTTACTGTCAAGAAATAATGTTTCTAAGATTTTGCATTTTCGAGATATTTTAGATAATTTTAAGAAATTATGAGGCAAGCAACCAAGCAGAAAAAAACCTTTTAAGTTTTCATGTTAAGTTTTGCAGCAAATAGTAATATTCCAAATTCAAACATTCTAAAGAATAATTTTGAAAAAAAAAACATTTCAAAACTGATATACAATAAAATAAAAACCATGACAGATGAATAATTTGCACCATATTACTACACACTGAGCTTTCACATAAAAAATGTGTATTTGATTTTTTTTGTAGTACAGTTAGTTGACAAATAGTGTTAAATAATGTGTTTCTTTATTTAACATGGGTTATGAATATTTTGACACTCACCTTAACATTTATAATATTGTCTTATATTTTCCTTTTTGTCTTCATAGTGACATTTTTCATTATTGTGGCTTGTCTTTCTGAATTCATTCACTAGCAACGTTCATTAGGGAGGCTGGAATTTTCAAGAGGAAGAATCAGGATTGCTTTGGCTAACTTATAACATCAAGGAAAGAAAACATGAGAAAAAGAAAATAAAGTGACAAGTAAGAAATTATGGTATTTGGGCTATTATACTCTTACTTCTATCTCTTGTCATGAGCAACTGAGACTCTCCGCAGAGTTCAGGATTTGCTCTCCATAGCATTTTTACACAATAGCTATTCCACTCTCAGTACAAAATCTTACTCTTGGAAGATTTCCTAGGAGATACAGAGCCTGAGCTTTTCTGCGTAATCACACCTGGAATTGTATTTATCAGTTATTTTTCAATTCAGTATGACTTTGGCTTTTAATTACCTGAGATTCAAAGAACTATAAACTCTATGCTTCAGTTTCTCCAGGATTTTGTTTGAGGACAGTGACTTTAGTTGGGAGGTAATTTGAAGTTGACACAATTTTCATGAATGACTCAATATGACATAACCTCAAGCAGACACATGAAGAATCATCAGTATGTCTCTATTGTACTGAAGGGTCTCATATATAACACATGACATGTGTGTGTCTGTCAATCGATCAATAGATCTATCTATCTTTATCTGAGGAATGGAGAGAAATATGACAGGATACACTCCAAACTGTAAAAAAGGGGTTACCACAAATCATACTCATTACCTGAAGCCTAAAATTCTGTCTTTCTTCTTTCATATTCTCTACCATGTGACTCGTAGTTCTCTTCCTGTAAGTGAGAGAATCTTCCTACTTGGCAGGTTATTTGCTTTCAACTTCTCATAGAGCATAATTCAGAAGGTCCCAGGGTGATTTTATTTTAAATCATTATTAAACAGTCTTAAACCATCAGCCTGGAAACAGGAGACCCCATAGACTCTAGAACATCTCCAGTTCTTCCCGTGATTTGGAGATCCTCCGCCACTCAGCTGCAATTGGGAGTGTCAGCTGTTTCCCCCGGGACCTTCCTGCAGACAGGAATTCAAGCAGAAGGGCCATTCACCTGCCAGAAATGGACACTGGCCACTACACCTTCACGTCTCTGCTGGTTTCACAGGAGGGCAGGACTCTGAGCACTGTCTTCCCACAGATCCTGACTTTCTCAGTTCGATGCTCTCCTTCTGCTCAGATGATGTTCACTGGTACTGTTCTTTTTCATCACTCTGAGGAAACTACAGATACATCTGAGTTGTTCTTCAGGCTCCTGACAACTGACCATTTATCTTGATGTGGAGAGGAACATTTTGCCTCCTTCCTAAGTGTCATGGAACTGCTCAGAGGAGAACATTTGTTGTGTCATTCTGTTGAGTCAAACTGTGGTGTACCATTTGGATAGATTTTAGTGGTCATTTCAGTTCAGATGTTTCTGTGTGTGTGTGTGTGTGTGTGTGAGTGTGTGTGTGTGTGTGTGTGTGTGTGTGTGTGTGTGTTCTGGAGAAAGAATTAACTACTTAAATAATTTGGGGACAATGTGTCACCCCCGTATGGGGAAAAATGAGTTTGATTGTCTTACTTCATACATGAAACTCACTTTTCAAAACACGACTTTAAACTTACAGAAGAAAATAATGAGATATGAGTACAGGGTAGGAAGATCAGATCCAGGAAAGCATATCTCGCTCTCATTCTCTTTTCTTCTGATCATGGAAACAATCCTAAGAGCATTAATTTCCAAACCCCTCCATTATACAATGATTAGGTCACTGTAAAATGAAACAAAAGAAAATTTAAAAGCCACAATCTAGGAGCCTTCCACATCAATATTTTATGAGAATCATCAGGGAGTATCCACTGGGAAATAAGGAAACAGCAGTCTGGAAAATGACCTGGAACCTTGCTTTGGAGAGAAATATAAAGGGAGGAAACCAAGTATATTGGCTCTAATCTTAAAGGAAAACATAGAAAAGTGCTTGAACATGTAATTCTAATAAAAACCCCCATCTTCATAAAATCAGAGCATTGCCTCCAAAATCTGGGGAGGCAGCCTAGGGCAGCTAATCACCCTCAGAGGAGGTTTGTGTGAGAACTGCAGCTCTGTGGGACAAGGGTCAGTGCTGCAGATAGGAACACTTGCAGCCATATCAGGCTGACGTCCAGGCTGGGAAGAAATCCACATCGTGTCCACTGTCCTTGAACCCACAGGAGAACCTAGAGGTCAGAGTGGGAGTTAGATAGGATGCAAGGCTTTAGAACCTGCTTGAATTCCCCCAGCCTCTGAAACAATGGTGGTCCTCCAGAATTTCTGATTTATGTCTGTGACATACGAGAAAATATAGAGATTGGTCTCTGCTCCCAGCCCCTGACAGAGCTCCTAAAACGCTTATAATTTCCTAGGAGATAAAAGCTCTAGAGAATCTTTCATTCTGTGAAATTGCCCCTGAATGGGCTCCAGGATGGGCACTGGTCACCAGAAAGACCAAGCCATGATTAGAACCATGGAATTTGCTGCCCCATTTCCCATCCAGTAAGGGGAGAGGAGCTTGACACATAGATAATAATCGATCATGTCTAGGTAAGCAAGCCTCCACGAGTCTCAAGAGTGCAAGGTTTAGAGAGCTTCCACACAGATGAACAATCCACAGAGAGAAAGAGATGCACTCCATCTCCACAAGGACAGAAGCTGCTGTACACAGGACCCTCCCAGACCTCACCCTATGTATCTCCATCTAGCTCTTCATCTGTATCTTGATCATATCCTTGAATAAACTGGTAAACAGGGATCCCTGGGTGGCGCAGCGGTTCGGCGCCTGCCTTTGGCCCAGGGCGCGATCCTGGAGACCCGGGATCGAATCCCACATCAGGCTCCCGGTGCATGGAGCCTGCTTCTCCCTCTGCCTGTGTCTCTGCCTCTCTCTCTCTGTGTGACTATCATAAATAAATAAAAAAAAATTAATAAACTGGTAAACATAAATAGGTGTTTCTCTCAGTTCTGTGAGCTCCTCTAGCAAAGCATCACACATGTGGAGGGAAGCCTGGGAACCCCCTCCTAAAAATGGTATTGGGAGCGGTCCCTTCATCTCTCCCATCAGACAAGGAGACCCTGATGGGCTAGTCCTTCTCAACCTCGGGCCTCCAGGCCACCTTGAAGTGCTGCAGGCAGCTGCTGTGGAGGATGAAGTATGGACATGAAAGCCAACTGGGAACAGACCCACATCCAAGAGGCTGTGGTCCTTGGGAAACTCCATCATGAAATTGCATATGGGGTCGTCAACACATCTGGTCAGGGACAGCCACCTGGCTTATATGGACCGGAGCCTCTCCTCTACCGGGTGGTTCTTTGTACCCAGTCTCTGCAAGAGTGGTGACACCTCCACAGTCTACAGGCGTTTTGGCATTCTCCTTAAATACCCACATGGGATGGATATAGCCCCAAGGTTGAAATCTTCCCTGAAACAAGAGAAACATCTCTTTCTCTCCTGTAACAAAGTTAAAAACTTTCTCTAATATAAAACACATTTCTAGAGTAATGGCAAAAATAAAGTTATAGACTCTTCATACTTTCAAGAAAGAGCAAAAATAAAACAAACTGGGGATATCTGTGGAGAAATTAGGAACAATTATGAAAAGTCAGCTTCTCTGAAGGTGGATCAAGAATGAATAAAGGTACAGCAGGGGGTAAAAGATAAAATCCTGCATAAGGGCCTGGCCCATGTGCCCCAATTTGTATCCTCTCTGGAGACCTACCAGTTCTGGGTCCCTCTGGGGGATCGGCTTAGGCTTTGGTTGTCCTGCATCCCTGCTCAACTCCCTCATGTGCCCAATCTTGCTTTAGAGACGCTGATCTCAAGAACATTCCTCAACCACTGTCCCCATGCTACCTTACACATGAATCTGCTTTCCAGGGAATGATGCCTGGAACCAGGGATGTCAGTGAGTAGCACAGACCAGCTTGTCATACTAACTTTCATAGGCAGAAGGTGTACAATTTCCACAATATACAAGGACAGAATGTTGTCAGAAAGAGGCATCTGTGGCAGTAGATGCTTAAGCACATATTAGTAGAAATTAAGTCAATGTGCAGACTCTTAGTGTATATTTTGTCTCTGTAACTGCAAAACTCTAGGTCAGGGGAGCTGAAGCCTAAAGTCACTGCTTCTGATTCAGGTCCTAGACCTAAGCCAGTTAAAGTCTCAAGCTCATTGATTGAAGGGAAGGCCAGGTCTCACATGAAGGACACTGATGTTTTGTCACAGATTCATCAAGAAAATTTTGCCTCCTTTTTTTCCCTAAGGAACTCAAGGATTGGGGCCTGAGCGAAAAATGCTTCCTCTCCTCCCTGATGAGAACACTCATAAACAGAGAACAGGGCTTTGGAATATCTAGATCGTTGAAGCCCAATGGTTGAGAAGTAACTTGTAAAGTCAGAAGATCAACACATTCACAGGTGTATGAATCAGGTTATTTATCTGTACAGATTATCCCCCAGTGGTGACCATTTACAAATATTTAGAAAAGGTGACCCATTTCAATCACAAGTCCCAAGAATCTACTCAACAGAACTGAAGCTGGGGATGCTCCCTCTGCTGGATGTCTTGATCTCAGTTCTCGCACAAAAAAAAGCTCGCCCCTAGGTGTCCATTGAAAGATGAATGGATAAAGAAGCTGTGGTCTATGTATACAATGGAATATTACTCAGCCATTAGAAACGACAAATAGGGATCCCTGAGTGGCGCAGCGGTTTGGCGCCTGCCTTTGGCCCAGGGCGCGATCCCGGAGACCCGGGATCGAATCCCACGTCGGGCTCCCGGTGCATGGAGCCTGCTTCTCCCTCTGCCTGTGTCTCTGTCTCTCTCTCTCTCTCTCTCTCTGTGACTATCATAAATAAATAAATAAATAAAAATTAAAAAAAAAAAAAAGAAACGACAAATACCCACCATTTGTTTCAACAGGGATGGAACTGGAGGGTGTTATGCTGAGTGAAATAAGTCATTCAGAGGACAAACATTATATGGTCTCATTCATTTGGGGAATATAAAAAATAGGGAAAGCGATGGAGGGGAAGAGAGAGAAAATGAGTGGGAAATATCAGTGATGGTGACAGAACACGAGAGACTTTAACTCTGGGAAACGAACAAGGGGTAGTGGGAGGGGATGTGGGCAGGGGGATGGGGTGACTGGGTGACGGGCACTGAGGGGGGACTTGATAGGATGAGAACTGGGTGATATGCTATCTGACGGCAAATTGAGTCCCAATAAAAAAATTTAAAAAAAAAAAAAGCTCGCCTTTTATCAGAAAGAACTTCCATTTAGGTTAGTCAGGAAACAAGCTTCTGTGTTTGTCTCATCTGCACCAAAGCACCATAGTTTGAGCATCTGGCTTGATAAAATTTATAGGTCAAAGTCTACAGAATGTATAACAGCATCACAATTCCCACCCCACACACTCTGATCCCAGGATAATGGGTTCACAGTTGCACCAACAAGAGAATCTTCTCAAGGTACACAAATCACACCCTGACTTCCACTTTTATGGACCCAGATGAACAGCCTCCTGCACAGAGACAAAAGTGCCATAAAATCCACCTGCAAAACTCCTTGCTAATTCAGTTGATGGTGCTTAGATTAGAGACCTCTAGAGCCCTGTTCCCCACCTGGACCTCACAGAGTTTCTGCTTACATCCCTTACAAATGCTATTCTTTCTGTGAAGTTGTAGCGTCCAGCTTTGCTGGGGTCAGTTTTATTGTCCAGGGTACAAAATAGAGTGTAAACATGTAGAGACGTGGATTCCTGTTTGGAACTAAGAATACTCCTTGTTCAGTGTACAGGTCATACTGGAAAATTTCAAAGCCATTACTGTCAAGAAATAATCTTTCTAAGATTTTGCATTTTCGAGATATTTTAGATAATTTTTAAAAATTATGAGACAGGCAACCAAGCAGAAAAGACTTTTTAAGTTTTCATGTTAATTTCTGTAGCAAATAGTAATATTCCAAATTCAAACATTCTAAAGAATAATTTGGAAAAATATTTTCAAAACCGATATACAGTAAGTAAAAAAAAACCATGACAGATGAATAATTTGCAGCCATATTTCCACACGCTGAGCTTTCACATAAAAATGTGTAATGTGATTCGTTTTTGAAGTACAGTTGAGAAATAGTGTTACACAATGTGATTCTTCACTTAACATGGGTTATGAATATTTTGACACTCACCTTAACATTTATAATAATGTCTTGTATTATCCTTTTTGTCTTTGTCCTGATATTTTTCATTATTGTGGCTTATCTTTCTGAATTCATTCACTAATAGGATTCATTAGGAAGACTGAAATTTTTTTTTAATTGGAGTTCAATTTGCCAACATATAGCATAACATCCAATGCTCATCCCATCAAGTGCCCCTCTCAGTGCCAGTCACCCAGTCACCCCCACCCCCTGCCCACCTCCCTTTCCACCACCTCTTGTTCAATTCCCTGAATTAGGAGTCTCTCATGTTCTGTTACCCTCACTGATATTTTCTCTCATTTTCTCTCCTTTCCCCTTTATTCCCTTTCACTATTTTTTATATTCCCAAAATGAATGAGACCATATAATGTTTGTCCTTCTCTGTTTGACTTATTTCACTCAGCATAATACCCTCCAGTCCCATCCAACTCGAAGCAAATGGTGGGTATTTCTCATTTCTAATGGCCAAGTAATGTTCCATTGTATACACAGACCACAGCTTCTTTATTCATTCAATTCGATGGACACCTAGACTCCTTCCACAGTCTGGCTATTGTGGACATTGAGGCTGAAAATTTAAAGAGGAAGATTCAGGATTGCATTGGCTAGCTTATAACATGGATCAAGGAAGAAAACATAAGAAAAAGTAAATAAAGTGACACCTAAGAAATTATGGGACTTGGGCTATTATACTCCTATCTCAATTTGTCGTGAGCACCTGGGACTCTCCACAGAGTTCAGGATTTGCTCTCCACAGCATTTTTACACAATAGCTATTCCACTCTCAGTACAAAATCTTACTCTTGGAAGATATCCTAGGAGATACAGAGCCTGAGCTTTTCTGTGTAATCACACCTGGAATTGTATTTATCAGTTATTTTTCAATTCAGTATGACTTTGGCTTTTAATTACCTGAGACTCAGTAGAACTACAAACTCTATGCTTTCAGTTTCTCCAGGATTTTGTTTGAGGACAGTGACTTTAATTGGGAGGTAACTTGAGGTTGACACAATTCTCACAAATATCTCAATATGATAACGTCAAGCAGACACATGAAGAATCATCAGGTTCTGTCACTGTTGTAATGAAGGGTCTCATATATACCACATGGCATGTGTGTGTGTCTATCGATCGATCAATCAATCGATCTATCTTTAACTGGGGAAGGAGAGAGAAGTGTGACAAGATACACTCCAGACAGTAAAAAAGGGTTACCACAAATCATACTCATTACATGAAGCATAAAATACGGTCGTCTTCCCTATTCTCTTCCATGTGATTATTAGTTCTCTTCCTGTAAGTGAGAGAATCTTCCTCCTTGACAGGGTGTTTTTACTTTCATCTTCTCATAGAGCATAATTCACAGGGTCCCAGGGTGAGTTTATTTTAAATCATTGTTAGACAGTCTTAAACCATCAGCCTGGAAACAGGAGACCCCATAGACCCTAGAACTATCTCCAGTTCTTCCCGTGATTTGGAGATCCTCCGCCACTCAGCTGTAGTTGGGAGTGTCAGCTGTTTCCCCTGGGACCTTAGCAGACAGGAATCCAAGCAGGAGGGCCTTTCACCTGCCAGAAATGGACACTGGCCACTACACCTTCACGTCTCTGCTGGTTTCACAGAAGGGCAGGACTCTGAGCACTGTCTTCCCACAGATCTTGACTTCCTCCGTTCGATCCTTCTTCCTACTCAGGCAGTAAAGAATTTGTCTCTGTTAGCTTTCCTCCCAGCACAGAAGACCTTTTAAGCTACTACACTGGCAGGAGAGGGACCTGCACCAGCCTGTGCCTCTTTCCACTCTGCCACACCCACCAGGGGATTTGCATATTGTCCCCTGGGGAGGACCTTCCCTTGAAAGTCTGAGATAAAGGTCAGCTCTAGGCTTGTCTTTACTTACTAGGGCTCCTCAGCTCAGCTTCTCAAGATGAGGTTCCCTTCTCAGCTCCTGGGGCTGCTGATGCTCTGGATCCCAGGTAAGGACAATGCGGGGATGAGGAAAGACATGGGAGTGCGGATGGTCAGCTCCCCTGGTGCTGCTTTTCTCCCTGTGTATTCTGTGCATGCGGGAGATTGCCCTCCAACGAGGAGAATTTAATTTTTAGACCTGTGAAAATTAAGAAGAAAGTAAAAGATACGAAGAACGGTACTTTAGTGAGATGCTAAAGAAGAAAGAAGCCACTCTGTCTTGCTCTCTTGGGTTTTCCATGATAATTGAATACATTTAAAATATAAAACAAAACACAAAATATGATTTAGCCTAAAATGTAAAAAACTCAAATTAATAGAAATGTTTTATACTGTTTCTAACACAACTTGTACTTATCTCTCGCTACTTTAGGATCCAGTGGGGATATTGTCATGACACAGACCCCACCGTCCCTGTCCGTCAGCCCTGGAGAGACGGCCTCCATCTCCTGCAAGGCCAGTCAGAGCCTCCTGCACAGTAATGGGAACACCTATTTGTATTGGTTCCGACAGAAGCCAGGCCAGTCTCCAGAGGGCCTGATCTATAGGGTGTCCAACCGCTTCACTGGCGTGTCAGACAGGTTCAGTGGCAGCGGGTCAGGGACAGATTTCACCCTGAGAATCAGCAGAGTGGAGGCTGACGATGCTGGAGTTTATTACTGCGGGCAAAATTTACAGTTTCCTTCCACAGTGGTTCAGCCCTGAACACAAACCTCTCTGTTTGGCCTGTCACCACTGCCCAATGTGTTCCTTGAGTGGGGAGCAGGCGCCGCAGAGTGTCTGAGTTGGCGTCAGTGGCAGATGTTGGAGAACCCAGGGCAGTAATGTGCAGCTGAGTGCTCTGGCCCATGTTACAGCCCCATGAGCTGCAGCAGCCTTCGCGGGGCAGAAGCAGCTCAAGAACGGAGGTGATGCAAGTGCTCTCTGAGCAACAGGCTGGAGGGAGAGCTCACTTGTATCTCATCCCCACCCCTCTCTCCTTGTGCTTGGTTATTACATTTAGAGAGCCTGAGAGTCAGAAAATTGAGGCATATTTGTGACAATCCAAGTCAAATACATTTTGACACAAACAAAATTGTTATAGTTTTTTGACAGGAGATATTCAGTACCGTTCAGTATTCATTTTTTTCCCCAGTCTCTGAATTTCTTCTTTCTCATTACACTAATTGCTCTATTACTGTGTTCTCTGGATAGCATTATATGTGCTATCCCCACAGGAAATATGGCTGAGAACAATTAGTACAATTGTTTGTTAAAGCACTTTATTTATTATACAAATAAACTTTGTAAATTCAAGCAGATATGAGGTCCTAATTCTGTTAAAAAGTAGTGATACACACACACTCACACACACACACACACACACACACACACCTCACATACTTATTTATATACACTGGAATATTACTCTGCCATAAAAAAGACATCTTGTTATTTGCAACAACATGAAAAGTCACAGAGAGTCTAATGTTAAGTGGAATAAGTCAGACAAAGAAAGACAGATACCATACGATTTCATTTATATGTAGAATCTAGAAACCAAACAAACAAACAAGAACCCCAGAACAGAAGGCAAAAAGACCCATGAATACAGAGAACACACTGGTGGTGGCAAGACGGAAAGAGGATCAGAGGATGGAAAAAATTCATGAAGGAGAGTGGGAGGTATATGGAATGAACAAAAGCTAGTCACACGGATGAAAGGTACAGCACAGGGAATATAATCAAGGATTTCGTAATAGCGTTGTGTAGGGATAGATGGTAATTACACTTGTGGTGACATAACATGACATAGACATGTCAAATCACACCTAAACCAACATAGCACTGTGTTCCAAATATACTTCAGTAACAAAACAACATACACACACAAAGAACTTAAATCGAGAAGTTTTATATTTGCCTCAACTACCTTTATCTGAGACAAAATAAAGGAATCTCACAGTGGGTCCTGAGAATACAAAACAACCTGAAAGGTGTAGACCATAGAATGTAATTCATATACCACAGCTAGGGTAGAGAGTGGTGTGAAAGTTTTTCCCCAAAAGTAACATTTTAACACCAGATAGCCTAAATACTCTTTTGGAAATGACAAATTTGGTACTATTTTGAAAATGGTTTCAAGCACTAGACAGATACATTATTTTTTACAGATGTGGTCTTACCTGAAAAGGAATCTGAATTTATATTCTGTTCAAATGTGTGCTTTGAGTAGATCTCAATTAAAACAATCCTCAAAAATTTTATCTGTCCTTATCTAAAAGCATATCCATTACCTGTCCATTTCACCTATTCATCCCTCGTCCCCTCTAGCCCCTGGCAACCGCTCAACACTTTGCTGTTTCTATGGACCGTAGACTATGCCTTTTTGAGCTGAATAGTATTTCATTGTCCAGATGCATCATAGTTTATTTATCCATTCATCTTGGGAAGAAATGTGAGTTACAACAAGTATTAAACTTATGAAGAAATCTGTATATATGTTGGTGTACAGGTTTTTCCGTAGACATAAGTTTTCAACTCCTTAGGGTAAATACCTAAAAGTCTGATTGCTGAATTGTGTGATAAGAGTATGTTTAGTTCTGTAAGAAAATGCCAAACTGTTTTCCAAAATGGCTGCTCCTTTTTGCATTTCCAGCAGCAGGGAATGCTAATCTGTGTCCCTCAAAATGCTCACTTGCATTTGGAGCTGTGATCTAGATTGTGGCCACAACAGTAAGTGTGGAGTAGCATCTCCGGTTTGCATTTCCTTAACAACGCATAAATTTGGAACATTTTTTCTGTGCCTTGTTTCATATCTGTCTTCTCCTTTCTGATGCGGTGTCTGTTCAGATCTTTTCCCATTTCTAATTGGATTATTTCTTACTGTTGAGTTTTAAGTGTTCTTTGTAAATTTTAGGTATCCTTTGTCATAGGTGTTTTTGCAAATATGTTCTCCCAGTGTGTGACTTGTCTCCTTACACACTGGATAATGTCTGGGCCCACAGTAATTTTATTTGTGCAACCGGATCTTACATTACATGCATTAATAAATAACGTATTACCATGTCACAATATTCAAATTTTGATTATTCGTATTTGAATTTCATTAGTTTCCTTAGTATTCCTATGATATTCTTTTTTTTTTTTAAACATTTTTAAAGAGGGCATGATAGATCATATTTGACCTCACAGAGTTCAAAACACAAAGACGTTAGAAACACTTGCTTACAATAAGGACCCGGAAGACTTCCCCTCCACATCCCTACTTCTCAACACCCAACTCTACTGCTACTGAAATTTTGTTCTTTACAATAAAACTCTTCCTGCTTTTCTGACACAAGGAGATCTTGCCAGTCGCTTTCTTTGGGGGCCGGAGGGCGGGAGGACTTGGGGGTTCTGCTGCCACTTTACACACTGAGATCTTGACACCATATGTAACTCTAAAGGCTGGAGAGAAAACACTGCGAAAATCATGGAGAGATTGGAAAATCAAGGACTGGTGGCTGGACCACCTTACAAGACAAGTCACTTGTGTGTAAAAGTTACACACAATTATCAGTGTGTGTAAAACCCTATAGCATTGTGGATTGCTGTCTCTTCTCGTTGGCTATTCTCAGTAAACATAGCTCTTCACTGAAATGTCATTTCCTTGGACATTATTTATTTTTATGTGTTTGATCAACCAAATTTTTTATTTATCAAAATAGTGTAGAGTTGCAGTCCTCTTCATTTGCCCCCAACTATCCGGGTACATTGCATCATTATCTTCCCCCAGCACCACCAAGAATTGAGCCTGAGTGTGCTCATAGGTTGTGATTAATGAATCCTTGAGAACTTAGTTGCTGGGATAAGAGTGGAAGAGAGAGTAAAGACTGTGGACAATTTCAGGTGTTCAAGTTTTTCTCCACATTCTTTTCTGGAATCCTCCTAAAGATCAATCAGCTAGATTGCTTAACACAGAGTAGGGTCTTTCCCTCAACCACTTGCTCTCTCCTTTCCGACTCTGCTTGTTTTCCCCTCCATCCAGCATTGAAAGAGAGAGCAAAGCTCAGGTATTTTGCAGCTTCAGGCATTGTTCCAGCCTCATCTTGACAGCAAAATACTGGAGCTTCAGGTAGAAATGTACTTTTCTCTTAGCCTGTCTGCTCCTCCCGAATCCTTTATTTTCCTCTTCATTCCACATACACATCCTGCTCTCCTTCTGCCCAGATGAGGTTCACTGGCACTGTTCTTTTTCATTAGTCTGAGAAAACTACAGATACATCTGAACTGTTCTTCAGGCTCCTACAACTTACCACTTAGCTTGATGAGAAGAGGAAGGTTTTGCCTCTTTTCTAAGTGTCATGGAAATGCTCAGAGTAGAAGCTTTGTTGCATCATTCTGTTGGTCAAACTGAGGTGCCACGACTTGGATAGATTTTAGTAGTCATTTCAGTTCAAACGTGTGTGTGTGTGTGTGTGTGTGTGTGTGTGTGTGTGTTCTGGAGAAAGAATTAACTACTTAATAAATATTTGGGACAGTGTGTCAAACCCATATGGGGAAAAATAAGTTCAATTGTCTTACATCATACACGAAACTAATTTTCAAACATGATTTTAAACTGATAAAAGAAAATATTGCAGAATATATTTAGATATGAGGACAGGGTAGGAAGATCAGATCCAAGAAAGCATATCTCGCTCTCATTCTCTTTTCTTCTGAGCATGGAAACGGTCCTAAGAGCAATAATTTCCAAACCCCTCTAGTGTACAATGATTACGTCACTGTAAAACAAAACAAAAGAATTTGCAACCACAATCTGGAGAACTTCCACACTAGTAGTTTATGGGAATTATCTGGGAGTAGCCACTGGGAAATAAGGAAACAGCAGTCTGCGATGACCTGGTACCTTGTTTTGGAGAGAAATATAAAGGGAGAAAACTAAGTATATTGGCTCTAATCTTTAAGGAAAACCTAGAAAAAGCTGGAACAAGTAATTCTAATAAAAAATCCCCGTCTTCACAAAATCAGAGCATTGCCTCCAAAACCTGTGGAGGCAGTCTAGGGCAGCTAATCACCCTCAGAAGAGGTTTGTGTGAGAACTGCAGCTCTGTGAGACAAGGGTCAGTCCTGCAGATAGGAACACTTGCAGCCATATCAGGCTGACGTCCAGGCTGGGAAGAAATTTGCACTGTGTCCACTGTCTCTGAACCCACAGGGGACCCCAGAGTCAGAGTGGGAGTTAGATAGGATGCAAGGCTTAGAACCTGCTTGAATTCTTAGAGCTGTCTCCTCTCTCAACATTCCTTAAAAGCAGATCAGCAAGATGAGGACTCTGAAGGATGCCTGGGCAAAGCAGATGCACTGGGAGCAGAAACTGCGCGGTCAATACGTAGACATGTTCTTATTCTTTCTTTCACCTCAGCCACAGTATTGCATATGGTTGAAAACAATTGTAGTCATTTCCTCCACGGGGACAACCTCGGCCAACATGACCTGGACACTGACACAATGGTCCCTCCCTGCCCCATTCTAGCTGCTAAAAACGAACTCAGGGCCATCCTACTGGGAGGCTGGGAAGATCCTAGAGACAAGAGAATACAATTGACAAGAAATGTGTCCAGAGGTGCCATAATAGAAAATTCAAGCAACAGTCTAGTGCCTTGTTCCTTATGGTAAAGAAGTAAGAGTGTCAAGCATGAGTAAAGGAGTGTGAGTCTCATTATTTGCATAGAAACACAGCCCACTGCTTTCATTGGCTCCTATCATGGGGAGTATGTGGAAGAGGCTGTATTTCCCCAGGCACACTAAGCTTCCACTCATAGAGGCCAGTCCGTGCCTCCGAATACGTTCTCCAGTGAAGGTTACCTCACGTATGACTTTCCTGTTGAACTATATATTCTAATGATTTTGTTTTCAAAATTGTCTCTCATTCCCTCATTCACTATTTCAACAACAAAGAAAACAACTTTCCTGGACTGGAAATGTGAACTATGACACTATGTAAATACAACTCCAAATTAAAAAAGGAAGTTGGGATATTTTTCAACTGTGCTGGTTTGCAGCTTTCTCTTAATAAAACAAAATTCAGGTGGCATTTTGAAACGGTGGACATGCTAAGCACTGTCAGTTGTTTAGAGGATCTTGCAATCTGTGCCTCAGTTACAAACCACTGCTCGAATTTCTGGAACATCAGGAAAATCTGGGTTGAGTTAATTGTCCTAACGTATCTTCAGTCACTATAAGAGTAGCTGGATTTTCTCATGAGGATGGAAAAAAATAAAAGAAAAAGAAAAAAGTGAACTGGCTATCAATTTTCCAAATTTAGCTGTCAGTATTGTGATTCTACAACCTGGCCTCAGAGAGTTTCTTGAGCTCCAGGCATGAATATGAGTCTCACCTGTCTTTGAGTCAGTTATGCTGAGCACATTCCTGCACTACACACAGAACCTCAAGAGGCTGATGCCTAGTATTCTTGTCTCAACAGAAGGAGGGGCTTGATGATCATAATAACCTCCCGTTGTCCTTAAAGGTAGGTCAATGGTAGACCTATCTTATTTATCAAAGCAAGGTGAAAAGCCGTTTATGTGCTCCTTGGGTGGCAGTGGGTAAGAAGAAGGATATAAAGCTCCACCATAGTAAATGGAGAACTTGTGGGCTCTGATGACAGTACTTAAGGTACTTACATTGCTGGCCATTAAAAGTCACATTTTCCTGGTGGGGGTGGGTGGGCAGGAAAGGATCCTGGAAACTGCTGAATTATCTGTCCTCATTTAACAAGGATAAAGAAATCTCTAATATTCACAGAATGACTTACGATGGGTCATTTGGTAAAACAGCAGAATTTGGACTACAGGAGACAGAATCTTTTAAAAGGTGTTATATTCCTATATAATGAGGAATCCATGTAAAATTTCCCTGTTTACTCACAGAAGATGACATTCACATGACTTTTGAACAACGTTTTTCTTCTCTTAAATGGACTTAGAAGCAGAAGTTTATTTCAAGGGAAAAGGGAGGAAAGTCAGACTTCCCTCCGAAGCAGAACTCACTCATTTCCTAACAAGAACCTATATAGTTCAATTAATATTCTTCAATTTAGATATTACACTCTTTTTCCCTATTGATTTTTCTAAAATAGGCAAGTGCATTTGTTACCAAAAAGACCTCAAAGTGAGCAAGGGGCCTGGAGCAGCCATTCCCTCCTGGGTTCTCCAAAGGGAAGGAGGGTTAAGAGTTAAAGTCCAGGTCTCTGCTATAAGAATTGCCCAATGGCTCTCTCTTGCCCTTGAATGAATGTCCTTTACAACACCCACTGCTCAATGCACTGGAGTATGTGATAGGGGATTGGCTACCTATGAGGGCACCGCAGGCCGCACAACCTCTGAAAGAGTGGTGTTCCTCCAGAATTTGTGACTTATGTCTGTGACATACTAGAAAATGTAGAGATTGGTCTCTGCTCCCAGCCCCTGACAGAGCTCCTAAAACCCTTACAGTTTCCTAGGAGATAAAAGCTCTAGGATCATCTTTTATTCTGTGAAGATGCCCCTGAATGGGCTCCAGGATGGGCATTGGTCAGCAGAAAGACCAAGCCAGGATTAGAAACATGGAATTTGCTGCCCCATTCCCCCATCTAGTGAGGGGAGAGGGGCTTGACACATAGATAATAATCGATCATGTCTAGGTAAGCAAGTCTCCACGAGTCTCAAGACTGCAAGGTTTAGAAAGCGTCCATATTGATGAACAATCCACACTGAGAAGGAGATGCACCCATCTCCACAGGGGCAGAAGCTGCTGTACACAGGACCCTTCCAGACCTCAACCTATGTGTCTCCATCTCGCTCTTCATCTGTATCTTTATCATATCCTTTAAGAAACTGGTAAACTTAAATAGGTATTTCAGTTCTGGGAGCTTCTCTAATAAAGAATCACACCTGTGGAGGGAAGCAAGGGAACTCCCTCCTAAAAATGGTCATGAGAGCAGTCCCTTCATCTCTCTCATTAGACAAGGAGACTCCTGAAGGGCTAGTCCTTCTCAAGCCCGGGCTCCAGGCAACTTTGGAGAGCTACAGGCAGCTGCTGTGGAGGATGTAGTATGGACATGGAAGCCAAACGGGAGCAGACCCACACCCAAGAGGCAATGGTCCTTGGGAAACTCCATCATGAAAGTACTTGGCCTTGGCAACACATCTGCTTAGAGACAGCCACCTGGTCTATATGGACTGGAGCTTCTTCTCCTCCTCCAGGTGGTTTTTGTGCCCAGTATCTTCAAGAGTGGTGACACCTCCACAGTCTGCAGGGGTATTGACATTCTCTTTAAATACCCACATGGGATGGATATAGCCCCATGGTTGAAATCTTCCCCGAGGGCAACCCCGGAGGCTCAGTGGTTTAGCGCCACCTTCGGCCCATGGCGTGATCCTGGAGACCCAGAATCGAGTTCTCCGTCGGGCTCCCTGCATGGGGCCTGCTTCTCCCTCTGCCCGTGTCTCTGCCTCTCTCTTTCACTCTCTCTCTCTCTGTGGGTCTCTAATAAATAAAAAATTAAAAAAGAATTTAAAAAAAAGAAATCTTCCCCAAATCAAGCTAAAAATCTCTTTCTTTCCAGTAACAAAGTTAAAAACTTTCTCTAATATAAAACAAATTTCTAGGGCAATGGCAAAAATTATGTTATACACTCTTCATACTTTCAAGAAATCAAAAATAAAACTGAAAATCAGGAAATCTGGGGAGAAATATAAAAAGATCATCTCTGAAGGTGGATCAAGCATGATTAAAGGTTCAGCAGGAGAATAAGAGAAGAAATCCTGGATAAGTGTCTGGCCCGTGTGCCCCAATTTGGCTCCTCTCTGGAGACCTACCAGCTCTGGGTTGCTCTGCGGGATCGACTTAGGCTTCCTTCTCCTGCATCCCAGCTCAACTCCCTCATGTGCCCAATACTGCTTTCTTTTTCCAGAGACACTGATCTCAAGAACATTCCCCAACCAGTGTCCCCATGCTACCTTCCACGTGAGCCTGCTTTCCAGGGAATGATGCCTGGGACCAGGCATGTCAGCGAGTAGCACAGGCCAGCTTGTCATATTAACCTTCATAGGCAGAAGGTGTACAATTTCCAAAATGTACAAGGACAGAATGTTGTCAGAAAGAGGCATCTGTGGCAGTAGATGCTTAAGCACATATTAGTAGAAATTAAATCAATGTGCAGACTCTTAGTGTTTTTTGTCTCTGTAACTGCAAAACTCTAGGTCAGGGGAGCTGAAGCCTAAAGTCACTGCTTCTGACTCAGGTCCTAGACTTAAGCCAGTTCAAAGTCTCAAGCTCAGTGATTGAAGGGAAGGCCAGATCGCAAA
The DNA here is from genome assembly GCF_053574225.1 of Canis aureus. NCBI lineage: Eukaryota > Metazoa > Chordata > Mammalia > Carnivora > Canidae > Canis > Canis aureus. Next base: position 27,179,424 of record NC_135622.1, on the reverse strand, counting down.
CAAATGACACTAAAGTTCTGTCATAGGTAATATAGACAAAATCTTGTCTCCTTTATTCCCTAAGGAACTCAGGGATCAGGGCCTAAGGTCAGAATGTTCCCTCCCCTCCCTGAGGAGAATACTCTCTGCTAGAAGTACACCAGGCGGAATGCAGTGCTCTGGTAGAAAAGAGATGTGAATATTTCTCTGGACTTAGTGTTTACTGTTTGAGAAATTAAATAGGGCAAAATTAATTGTTCATATGTAAATATTTAGGTGGCTAGGACGGTACCCAAATCATCTTTGTTGTTGCACTGAACGATATGTTAACGCTATGCCAATATGCATTCAATTCATACCTCTCTTATATATATAAAACAGGCAGTTCTATAAGGATATCACTTAAAGATCGAAATGAGTAGTGTCCTCATGTTTTCTTTCCTTTCCATCTCTCAAGTGAATCATATTTTCATAGAGGAAAAGTAAACAAATAAAAAATCTGTCTCACATTCAAGCAGCAGAAGAATAATTTTTCCCTGACAAGAAAGCTGTAGGATTTCATTAGAACTCCTCAGGACAGAAGTTCCATCACTCACAGGAGAGACCTTGGGTTTGGAGACGCAAATTCCTACAAAAAGTCAAGAATTTATAAAAATAGAATAGGAGGTGGATTATGCTCAAGGGGAATCTCTGTCTCAATTTCTGAAATAGACAGCGGTGACTGGGGGCCTTGCCAAAGGATTAACCTCGATATAAGAATAACCTCCATGGTCAACAGAAGACATTCCTTCCATTTCTCTACAAGACTCAGATGAAATCCAAAATCTTTACAAAATGTATTTATTAATCATTTGAAGGAAGAAGAGAGAAAAGAAATTAGAATATTGGGAAGAAATTTAGAGCTTGTAAATAACAATCAGGGCTTTGGAGCATCTAGATTATTGAAACTTACATATAACCTTCTTCACAGGGTTCAGAAGGAACTTATAAAGTCAGAAGATCAATATATTCAAGATGTATGTGAACTACCTATGAATCAGATTATTTATCTTCTAGATTATCTCCCCAGTAGTGACCACTTACAATTATTTAGAAAAGGTGACCCATTTCAATTACAAGTCCCAAGAATCTACTCAACAGAACTGAAGTTGGGGATGCTCCCTCTGCTGGATGTCTTGATCTCATTTCTCACACAAAGCACAAGCTCACCTTTTAACAGAAAGAACTTCCATTTGGGCTAGTCAGGACACAGGCCTCTGTGTTTGTTTCAACTAAAGCACTGTAGTTTGACATGTCTGGCTTGATAAAATTAGTAGGTCAAAGTCTACAGAATGTATAACAGCATCACACTTCCACACCACACACTCTGATCCCAGGATAATGGGCTCACAGTTGCACCAACAAGAGAATCTTCTCAAGGTACACAAATCACACACTGGCTTCCACTTTTTTGGACCCAGATGAACAGCCTCCTGCACAGAGACAAAAGTGCCATAAAATCCACCTGCAAAACTCCTTGCTAATTCAGTTGATGGTGCTTAGATTAGAGACCGCTAGGGTCCTGTTCCCCACCTGGACCTCACAGAGTTTCTGCTTCCACCCCTTACAAATGCTATTCTTTCTGTGAAGTTGTAGCGTCCAGCTTTGCTGGGGTCAGTTTTATTGTCCAGAGTACAAAATAGTGTAAACATGCAGATCGTGGATTCCTGTTTGGAACTAGGGATACTCTTCATTCAGTCTACAGGTCATATAGGAAAATTTCAAAGCCTTTATTGTCAAGAAAGAATTTTTCTAAGATTTTGCATTTTCGAGATATTTTAGGGCAAAAAAGTATGAGACAAGCAACCAAGCAGAGAAGACTTTTTAAGTTTTCATGTTAAGTTCTGTAGCAAATAGTAATATTCCAAATTCAAACATTCTAAGGAATAATTTGGAAAAAACATTTCAACACTGATACACAGTAAAAAAAAATGACGGATTAATAATTTGCAGCCATATTTCCACATACTGAGCTTTCACATTAAAAAATGTGTAATGTGATTCCATTTTGTAGTACAGTTGACAAATAGTGTTACCTAATGTATTTCTTCATTTAACATGAGTTATGAAGAGTTTTGATGCTCACTTTAAGATTTATAATACTGTCTTGTATTTTCCTTTTTGTCTTTGTCCTGATATTTTTCATTATTGTGGATTATCTTTCTGACTTCATTCACTAGCAACGTTCATTACGGAGGCTGGAATTTTCAGGAAGATTCAGGATTGCATTGGTTAGCTTAAAAGATGGACCAAGGAAGAAAACATAAGAAAAAGTAATAAAATGAAAAGTAAGATATTATGGAAATTGGGCTATTCTACTCTTCCTTCTATCTCATTTTGTCATGAGCACCTGAGACTCTCCACAGAGTTCACAATTTGCTCTCCATACCATTTTTACACAATAGCTATTTCACTCTCAGTACAAAATCTAACTCTTGGAAGATTTCTCCGAAGATACAGCCACTGAGCTTTTTTGCATAATTATGCCTGGAATTGTACATAATCAGTTATTTTTCAATTCAGTATGACTTTGGCTTTTAATTACCTGAGATTCGATAGAACTACGATCTCTATGCTTTCAGTTTCTCCAGGATTTTGTTTGAGGACAGTGACTTTAGTTGGGAGGTAATTTGAAGTTGACACAATTCTCACAAATGACTCAATATGACATAACGTCAAGCGGACACATGAAGAATCATCAGGTTATGTCCCTGTTGTAATGAAGGGTCTCATATATACCACATGGCATGTGTGTGTCTATCGATCGATTAATCGATCTATCTTTATCTGGGGAAGGAGAGAGAAGTATGACAGGATACACTCCAGAGAGGAAAAAGAGTTACCACAAATCATACTCATTGCCTGAGGCATAAAATTCTGTCTTCTTTCCTATTCTCTTCCATGTGACTATTAGTTCTCTTCCTGTAAGTATGACTCTTCCTCCTTGACAGGATGTTTTTACTTTCATTTTCTCATAGAGCATAATTCACAAGGTCCCAGGGTGAGTTTATTTTAAATCATTATTAAACAGTCTTAAACCATCAGTCTGGAAACAGGAGACTGCATAGACCCTAGAACTAACCCCAGTTCTTCCCGTGATTTGGAGATCATCTGCCACTCAGCTGCAGTTGGGAGTGTCAGCTGTTTCCCCTGGGACTTTAGCAGACAGGAATCCACCAGGAGGGCCTTTCACCTGCCAGAAATTGACACTGGCCACTACACCTTCAGGTCCCTGCTGGTTTCACAGAAGGGCAGGACACTGAGCACTGTTTTCCCACAGATCCTGACTTTACCCTTCGATCCTCCTTCCTACTCAGGCAGTAAAGAATTTGTCTCTGTTAGCTTTCCTCCCAGCACAGAAGACCTTTTAAGCTACTACACTGGCAGGAGAGGGACCTGCACCTGCCTGTGCCTCTTTCCACTCTGCCACACCCACCAGGGGATTTGCATATTGTCCCCTGGGGAGGACCTTCCCTTGAAAGTCTGAGATAAAGGTCAGCTCTAGGCTTGTCTTTACTTACTAGGGCTCCTCAGCTCAGCTTCTCAAGATGAGGTTCCCTTCTCAGTTCCTGGGGCTGCTGATGCTCTGGATCCCAGGTAAGGACAGGGCAGGGATGAGGAAAGACATAGGGGCATGGATGGTGAGCTCCCCTGGTGCTGTTTCTCTCCCTGTGTATTCTGTGCATGGGACAGATTGCCCTCCGACAGGGGGAATTTAATTTTTAGACTGTGAGAATTAAGAAGAATCTAAAATATTTGAAGAACAGTACTTTAGTGAGATGCTGAAGAAGAAAGAAGCCACTCTGTGTCTTGCTATCTTGGGTTTTCCATGATAATTGAATAGTTAAAATATAAATCAAAATCAAAATATGATTTAGCCTAAAATATACAAAACCCAAAATGATTGAATGTCTTATACTGTTTCTAACACAACTTGTACTTATCTCTCATTATTTTAGGATCCAGTGGGGATATTGTCATGACACAGACCCCACCGTCCCTGTCCGTCAGCCCTGGAGAGACGGCCTCCATCTCCTGCAAGGCCAGTCAGAGCCTCCTGCACAGTAACGGGAACACCTATTTGAATTGGTTCCGACAGAAGCCAGGCCAGTCTCCACAGCGTTTGATCTATAAGGTCTCCAACAGAGACCCTGGGGTCCCAGACAGGTTCAGTGGCAGCGGGTCAAGGACAGATTTCACCCTGAGAATCAGCAGAGTGGAGACTGACGATGCTGGAGTTTATTACTGCATGCAAGGTATACAAGCTCCTCCACAGTGGTTCAGCCCTGAACACAAACCTCTCTATTTGGCCTGTCACCACTGCCCAATGTGTTCCTTGAGTGGGGAGCAGGCGCCGCAGAGTGTCTGAGTTGGCGTCAGTGGCAGATGTTGGAGAACCCAGGGCAGTAATGTGCAGCTGAGTGCTCTGGCCCATGTTACAGCCCCATGAGCTGCAGCAGCCTTCGCGGGGCAGAAGCAGCTCAAGAACGGAGGTGATGCAAGTGCTCTCTGAGCAACAGGCTGGAGGGAGAGCTCACTTGTATCTCATCCCCACCCCTCTTCAGAGTCAGAAAATTGAGGCATATTTGTGACAATCCAAGCCGAATACATTTTGAAGCAAACAACTTTTGCTATATTTTTGATAGGAGAAGTGGTACCTGATGGTGCAATTCTTAATTTATTATTTTTTATTTTCCTACTCTCTGAATTTCTTCTTTCTCAGTTACACTAATTGCTCTATTGCTGTTTTATCTGGAGAGCATTCTATACCTGCTAGGAAATATGGCTGTAAACAATTAGTAAAATTGTTTGTTCAAGCACCCAAATAAATTTTGAAAATTCATAGCAGATATGAGGTCCTAATTTTGTTAAAAAGTAATACTAGATACATACACACACACTTATTTATTTATATACACTGGAATATTAGTCTGCCAAAGAAAGACATCTTGTTATTTGCAACAACATGAATGGTCCTATAAAATCTAATGTTAAGTGAAATAAGTCAAATAAAGACAGATACCATATGATTTCATTTATATGTGGAGTCTAGAAACCAAACAAACAAACAATAAACCCAGAACAGAAAGGGAAAAAGACCATGAATACAGAGAACACACTGTTGGTGGCCAGACAGAAAGAGGATCATCGGAGGCTGGGAAAAATTCACGAAGGAGAGTGGGAGATATATGGAATGAACAAAAACAAGTAACCTGGATGAAGGGTACAGCACAAGGAATATATTCAAATATTTCGTAATAGCGTTGTATGGGGACAGATGGTAACTACACTTGCGGTGACATAATATAGCACATAGACATGTCAAATCGCTATGTTGTACACCTGAAACCATCGTAGCACTGCGCGCCAAGTATACTTCTATAAAACTACAACATACACACACAGAGATGTGCACACACACAGACACACACAGAAGAACTTAAATCTAGAAGTTTTATACTTGCCTCAATTACCTTTTTCTGAGACAAAATAAAAGCTGTTCTTGGAATCTCACAGTGGGTTCTGAGAATACAACACAACCTGAAAGATGTGGAGCATAGAATGTACTTCATATACCACAGCTAGCGTAGAGAGTGGTGTGAATTTTTTCCCCAAAAGTAACATTTTAAAACCATTTAAGAAGGAGAGGCGGGGCAAGTTGGCAGAGGAGTAGGGTCCCCAAGTCACCTGTCCCCACCAACTTACCTAGATAACTTTCCAATCATCCTGAAAACCCGCGAATTCGGCCTGAGATTTAAAGAGAGAACAGCTGGAACACTACAGTGTTCGCGCTTCTATCAATGTAGGTAGACAGAAAAAAATGAAGAAATAGAAAAGCATCCAAGGGGGAGGCGCCCCGCAAGGAGCCAGGCTAAGGACGCGCGGCGAGTGTCCCCAGGACAGGAGAGCCCAGGCCCGGAGAAGCAGGAACTTCACCAACCTTCCGGGACGGAAAGGCGCTCGCAGGGAGCTGGGGCAGGATCCCAGGAGGGGCAGTGGAGCCCCCAGGGTCCCGGGGGCACTAACAGAGGAGGTGCCCCCGCGGGAGAGCGCGCCACCCACCGGCCGAGCTCCCTAAAGGGCTGCAGCGCGCGCCGGGCGGGCCCCGGGAGCAGCTCGAAGGCGGCACCCGGTGGAGGGGGCTGCGCGGCCGGGAGCGCGATTCCAGCGGCGCAGGCCCCGAGCCCAGGGCGCTGGGGACACAGCCCAGGATCCTGCACTCCCCGCGGGCCAGGCAGAGGCCTGGAGGACACAGGACAGGGAGGACGCTCCTGCCACCGGGCGCCCCTGCAGACTGGGAGCTGCGGTAGTTACTGTGGGAGCTGACGCCAGGGCTGGAGAGCTGGCTGCCGCCAGTGTGCTTGTTCCTCCTGGTGTCACCTTATACCTGAGACTGAGCAGGGCCACCAGGGAACAGGGGCTTCACAGGATAAACAGCTCCCACTGAGCCATACACCTGACAGGGGGCTGGGCAGCTCCCCCAGGTGCACACACCTGGGACTCAGCACAGCAGGCCCATCCCCCAGAACACCAGCTGGAAGGACAGGGGAAGAGCAAGTTCTTGACCTAGTAGCGCTGGAAAGCTCCAGGGGAAGTCGAAGGACTTACAGTATATAGAATCAGAGGATACCTCTCCTTGTTTTTTTTTTGTCCTCCCCCCCTTTTTCCCTCTTTTTCTCCTTTTTCCAGTACACCTTGTTTTTAGCCACTCTGCACTGAGCAAAATGACTAGAAGGAAGAACTCACCACGAAAGAAAGAATCAGAAACAGTACTCTCTCCCACAGAGTTACACAGTTTGGTTTACAATTCAATGTCAGAAAGCCAATTCAGAAGCACAATTATAAAGCTACTGGTGGCTCTGGAAAAAAGCATAAAGGATTCAAGAGACTTCATGACTGCAGAATTTAGATCTAATCAGGCCAAAATTAAAAATCAATTAAATGAGATGAAATCCAAACTAGAGGTCCTAACGATGAGGGTTAATGAAGAACGAGTGAGTGACATAGAAGACAAGTTGATGGCAAGGAAGGAAGCTGAGGAAAAAAGAGAAAAACGATTAAAAGATCATGAGGAAAGGTTAAGGGAAATAAATGACAGCCTCATTTTTCCCACAGGAAGAAATCTACATTTAATTGGGGTTTCAGAGGGCACCTAAAGGGACAGAGGACCAGAAAGTGTATTTGAACAAATTATGGCTGAGAACTTCCCTAACTTGGGAAGGGAAACAGGAATTCAGATCCAGGAGTTAGAGATCCCCCACTAAAATCAATAAAAACCATTCAACACCCAGACATTTATATAGTGAAACTTGCAAACTCCAAAGACAAAGAGAAGATCTTTAAAGCAGCAAGGGACAAGAGGGCCCTAAACTTTATGGGGAGAAGTATTAGGTTAACAGCAGACCTCTCCACAGAGACCTGGCAGGCCAGAAAGGGCTGGCAGGATATATTCAGGGTCTTAAATGAGAAGAACCTGCAGCCAAGAATACTTTATCCAGCAAGGCTCTCATTCAGAATAGAAGGAGAGATAAAGAGCTTCCAAGATAGGCAGAAACTGAAAGAGTATGTGACCACCAAACCAGCAATGCAAGAAATATTAAGGGGAACTCTATAAAAGAAAAAGGAAGTCCAAGGAAACAATCCACAAAAACAGGGACCAAATAGGTATCATGATGACACTAAATTCGTATCTTTCAATAGTAACTCTGAACGTGAATGGGCTCTATGATCCCATCAAAAGGCGCAGTATTTCAGACTGGATAAAAAAGCAAGACCCATCTATTTGCTGCCTACAAGAGACTCATTTTAGATGTAAGGAAACCTAGAGCCTGAAAATGAAAGGTTGGAGAACCATTTACCATTCAAATGGTCCTCAAAAGAAAGCAGGGTAGCCATCCTCATATCAGATAAATTGAAGTTTATCCTAAAGACTGTAGTAAGAGATGAAGAGGGACACTATATCATCCTTAAGGGATCTATCCAACAAGAGGACCTAACAATCATGAATATTTATGCCCCAAATGTGAGAGCTGCCAAACATATCAATCAATTAATAACCAAAGTTAGATGTACTTAGATAATAGTACACTTAAACCTGGTGACTTGAACATGGAACCTTCTAAAACTGATAGATTTTCTAAGCACAACATCTCCAAAGAAATAAGAGCATTAAATAATATACTGGACAAGATGGATTTCACAGATATTTACAGAACTTTACATCCAAAGCAACTGAATACACATTTGTCTCAAGGGCACATGGAACTTTCTCCAGAATAGACCACATACTGGGTCACAAATCAGGACTCAACCAATGCCAAAAGATTGGGATCATCCCCTACATGTTTTCAGACCATATAGCTTTGAAACATGAACTCAATCACAAGGAGAAATTTGGAAGAAACTCAAACACGTGAAGCTTAGAGAGCATCCTGCTAAAAGATGAAAGGGTCAACCAGGAAATTAGAGAAGAATTAAAATGATTCATGGAAACTAATGAGAATGAAGATACAACCATTCAAAATCTTTGGGATACAGCAAAAGCAGTCCTGAGGGGGAAATACATCGCAATACAAGCATCCATCCAAAAACTGGAAAGAACTCAAATGCAAAATCTAACCTTGCACCTAAAGGAGCTGGAGAAGGAAGAGCAAATAAAACCTTCACCCAGCAGAAGAAGTTAATAAAGATTCGAGCAGAACTCAATGAAATAGAGACCAGAAGAACTGTGGAACAGATTAACATAACCAGGAGTTGGTTCTTTTTTTATTTCTTTTTCTTTTTCTTTATGATAGTCACACAGAGAGAGAGAGAGAGAGGCAGAGACACAGGCAGAGGGAGAAGCAGGCTCCATGCACCGGGAGCCCGACGTGGGATTCGATCCCTGGTCTCCAGGATCACGCCCTGGGCCAAAGGCAGGCGCCAAACCACTGCGCCACCCAGGGATCCCAGGAGTTGGTTCCTTGAAAGAATAAGATAAAAAAAAAGAATTAATAAGATAGATAAACCATTAGCCAGCCTTATTAGAAAGAAGAGAAAAAAGATTCAAATTAATAAAATCTTGAATGAGAAAGGGGAGATCACCACCAATACCAAGGAAATACAAACGATTTTAAAAATGTATTGTGAGCAGCTAGACACCAATAAATTAAGCAATCAAGAAGAAATGGATGCATTTCTGGAAAACTGAAAACCACCAAACTGGAACAAGAAGAAATACAAAACCTGAACAGGCCAATAACCAGGGAGGAAATTGAAGCAGTCATCAAAAACCTCTCAAAACACAAAAGTCCAGGGCCAGATGGCTTCCCAGGGCAATTCTAACAAATTTTTAAAGAAGAAACCATACCTATTCTACTAAAGCTGTTCGGGAAGATAGAAAGAGATGCAGTATTTCCAAAGTCATTCTATGAGGCCAGTATCACTATGATTCCAAAACCAAAGACCCCACCAAAAAGGAGGATTATAGACCAATATCCCTGATGAACACAAGCAAAAATTCTCAATGAGATACTAGCCAATAGGATCCAACGGTACATTAAGAAGATTATTCACCATGACCAAGTGGGGTTCATTCCCGGAATGTAAGGCTGGTTCAACACTCTTAAAGCAATCAATGTGATAGATCATATTAACAAGAGAAAAAAAATATGATCCTCTCAATAGATGCAGAGAAAGCATTTGACAAAATACAGCATTCATTCCTCATCAAAACCTTCAGAGTGTAGGGATAGAGGGAACATTCCTCAACATCTTAAAAGCCATCTATGAAAAGCCCACAGCAAATATCATTCTCAGTGGGGAAACACTGAGAGCCTTTCCCCTAAGATCAGGGGATCTTCCCCTGAGAACAGGGATGTCCACTCTCACTACTGCTATTCAACATAGTACTGGAAGTCCTAGCCTCAGCAATCAGAGAACAAAAAGAAATAAAAGGCATTCAAATTGGCAAAGAAGTCAAACTCTCCCTCTTCACAGATGACATGATACTCTACATAGAAAACCCAAAACATTCCACCCCAAGATTGCTGGAACTCATACAGCAATTCGGCAGTGCGGCAGGATACAAAACCAATGCCCAGAAATCAGTGGCATTTCTATACACTAACAATGAAACTGAAGAAAGAGAAATTAAGGAATCAATCTCATTTACAATTGCACCCAAAAGCATTAAGATACCTAGGAATAAACCTAACCAAAGAGGTAAAGGATCTATACCCTAAAAACTGCAGAACACTTCTGAAAGAAATTGAGGGAGACACAAAGAGATGGAAAAATATTCCATGCTCATGGATTGGAAGAATTAATATTGTGAAAATGTCAATGTTACCCAGGGAAATTTACACATTTAGTGCAATCCCTATCAAAATCCCATGGACTTTCTTAAGGGAGTTGGAACAATTTATTGTAAACATTCCATACAAATTTATGTATGGAATCAGAAAAGAGCCCAAATAGGGGAATATTAAAAAAGAAAACAATAGCTGGGGGTATCACGATGCCGGATTTCAAGTTGTACTACAAAGCTGTGGTCATCAAGACAGTGTGGTACTGGCACAAAAACAGACACATAGATCAATGGAACAGAATAGAGAATCCAGAAGTGGACTCTCAACTCTATGGTCAACTAATATTTGACAAAGCAGGAAAGACTATCCACTGGAAAAAGGACAGTCTCTTCAATAAATGGTGCTGGGAAAATTGGAAAGCCACACATAGAAGAATGAAACTAGACCATTCTCTTACACGATACACAAAGATAAACTCAAAATGGATGAAAGATCTAAATGGGAGACAAGATTCCATCAAAATCCTAGAGGAGAACACAAGCAACACCCTTTTTGAACTTGGCCACAGCAACTTCTTGCAAGATACATCCACGAGGCAAAGGAAACAAAAACAAAAAATGAATTATTGGGACTTCATCAAGATAAAAAGCTTCTGTACAGTAAAAGAAACTGTCAACAAAACTACAAGACAGGGCAGCCCTGGTGGCTTAGCGGTTTAGCAATGCCATCACCCGGGGTGTGATCCTAGAGACCCGGGAAGTCCCACATCGGGCTCCCCGAATATAACCTGCCTCTCCCTCTGCCTGTGTCTCTGCCTCTGTCTCTGTGGGTCTCTCGTGAATAAATAAATCTTTTAAAAAAAACTACAAGACAACCTACAGAATTGGAGAAGATATTTGCAAATGATATATCAGATTAAGGGCTAGTATCCAAGATCTATAAAAGACTTATTAAACTCAACAGCAAAGAAACAAACAATCCAATCATGAAATGGGCAAAAGACATGAACAGAAATCTCACAGAGGAAGACATAGACATGGCCAACAAGCACATGAGAAAATGCTCCACATCACCAGCCATAAGGGAAATACAAATCACAACCACAATGAGATCCCACCTCACACCAGTGAGAATGGGGAAAATTAACAAGACAGGAAACAACAAATGTTGGAGAGGATGTGGAGAAAGGGGAACCCTCTTGCACTGTTGGTGGGAATGTGAACGGGTGCAGCCACTCTGGAAAACGGTGTGGAGGTTCCTCGAAGAGTTAAAAACAGATTTGCCCTACGACCCAGCAATTGCACTCCTGGGGATTTACCCCAAAGATACAGATGCAGTGAAACACCGGGACACCTGCCCCCCATTGTTTATAGCAGCAATGTCCACAATAGCCAAACTGTGGAAGGAGCCTCGGTGTCCATCAAAAGACGAATGGATAAAGAAGATGTGGTCTATGTATACAATGGAATATTACTCAGCCATTAGAAACAACAAATACCTACCATTTGCTTCAACATGGATGGAACTGGAGGGTGTTATACTGAGTGAAATAAATCAATCTGGAAGGACAAACATTATATGGTCTCATTCTTTGGGGGAAAATAAAAAATAGTGAAAGGGATGGAGGGGAAAAGAGAGAAAATGAGTGGGAAATATCAGTGAAGAAGACACAACATGAGAGACTCCTAACTCTGGGAAATGAACAAGGGGTAGTGGGAGGAGAGGTGGGCGGGGGGATGGGGTGACTGGGTAATGGGCACTGAGGGGGGCATTTGACAGGACGAAAACTAGGTGATAGGCTCTATGTTGGAATATTGAATTCCAATTTAAAAACTGAAAGAAAAAAAAAACAAGCTCGCCTTTTATCAGAAAGAACTCCCATCTGCAATAGTCAGGACACAGGCTTCTGTGTTTGTCTCATCTTCACCAAAGCTCTGTAGTTTGACCTGTCTGGCTTGATAAAAATTATAGGTCAAAGTCTACAGAATGTATAACAGCATCACACTTCCCACCCCACACACTCTGACCCCAGAATAATGGGCTCACAGTTGCACCAAAAAGAGAATCTTCTCAAGGGACACAAATCACACACTGGCTTCCACTTTTTTGGACCCAGATGAACAGCCTCTCACACAAAGACAACAGTGCCATAATATCCACCTGCAAAACTCCTTGCTAATTCAGTTGATGGTGCTTAGATTAGAGACCTCTAGAGCCCTGTTCCCCACCTGGACCTCACAGAGTTTCTGCTTACATCCCTTACAAATGTTATTCTTTCTGTGAAGTTGTGGCGTCCAGCTTTGCTGGGGTCAGTTTTATTGTCCAGGGTACAAAATAGAGTAATAAACATGTAGAGACGCGGATTCCTGTTTGGAACTAAGAATACTCCTTGTTCAGTGTACAGGTCATACTGGAAAATTTCAAAGCCTTTACTGTCAAGAAATAATGTTTCTAAGATTTTGCATTTTCGAGATATTTTAGATAATTTTAAGAAATTATGAGGCAAGCAACCAAGCAGAAAAAAACCTTTTAAGTTTTCATGTTAAGTTTTGCAGCAAATAGTAATATTCCAAATTCAAACATTCTAAAGAATAATTTTGAAAAAAAACATTTCAAAACTGATATACAATAAAATAAAAACCATGACAGATGAATAATTTGCACCATATTACTACACACTGAGCTTTCACATAAAAAATGTGTATTTGATTTTTTTTGTAGTACAGTTAGTTGACAAATAGTGTTAAATAATGTGTTTCTTTATTTAACATGGGTTATGAATATTTTGACACTCACCTTAACATTTATAATATTGTCTTATATTTTCCTTTTTGTCTTCATAGTGACATTTTTCATTATTGTGGCTTGTCTTTCTGAATTCATTCACTAGCAACGTTCATTAGGGAGGCTGGAATTTTCAAGAGGAAGAATCAGGATTGCTTTGGCTAACTTATAACATCAAGGAAAGAAAACATAAGAAAAAGAAAATAAAGTGACAAGTAAGAAATTATGGTATTTGGGCTATTATACTCTTACTTCTATCTCAATTTGTCATGAGCAACTGAGACTCTCCGCAGAGTTCAGGATTTGCTCTCCATAGCATTTTTACACAATAGCTATTCCACTCTCAGTACAAAATCTTACTCTTGGAAGATTTCCTAGGAGATACAGAGCCTGAGCTTTTCTGCGTAATCACACCTGGAATTGTATTTATCAGTTATTTTTCAATTCAGTATGACTTTGGCTTTTAATTACCTGAGATTCAAAGAACTATAAACTCTATGCTTCAGTTTCTCCAGGATTTTGTTTGAGGACAGTGACTTTAGTTGGGAGGTAATTTGAAGTTGACACAATTTTCATGAATGACTCAATATGACATAACCTCAAGCAGACACATGAAGAATCATCAGTATGTCTCTATTGTACTGAAGGGTCTCATATATAACACATGACATGTGTGTGTCTGTCAATCGATCAATAGATCTATCTATCTTTATCTGAGGAATGGAGAGAAATATGACAGGATACACTCCAAACTGTAAAAAAGGGGTTACCACAAATCATACTCATTACCTGAAGCCTAAAATTCTGTCTTTCTTCTTTCATATTCTCTACCATGTGACTCGTAGTTCTCTTCCTGTAAGTGAGAGAATCTTCCTACTTGGCAGGTTTTTTGCTTTCAACTTCTCATAGAGCATAATTCAGAAGGTCCCAGGGTGATTTTATTTTAAATCATTATTAAACAGTCTTAAACCATCAGCCTGGAAACAGGAGACCCCATAGGACTCTAGAACATCTCCAGTTCTTCCCGTGATTTGGAGATCCTCCGCCACTCAGCTGCAATTGGGAGTGTCAGCTGTTTCCCCCGGGACCTTCCTGCAGACAGGAATTCAAGCAGAAGGGCCATTCACCTGCCAGAAATGGACACTGGCCACTACACCTTCATGTCTCTGCTGGTTTCACAGAAGGGCAGGACTCTGAGCACTGTCTTCCCACAGATCCTCACTTTCTCAGTTCGATGCTCTCCTACTGCTCAGATGATGTTCACTGGTACTGTTCTTTTTCATCACTCTGAGGAAACTACAGATACATCTGAGTTGTTCTTCAGGCTCCTGACAACTGACCATTTATCTTGATGTGGAGAGGAACATTTTGCCTCCTTCCTAAGTGTCATGGAAATGCTCAGAGGAGAACATTTGTTGTGTCATTCTGTTGAGTCAAACTGTGGTGTACCATTTGGATAGATTTTAGTGGTCATTTCAGTTCAGATGTTTCTGTGTGTGTGTGTGTGTGTGTGTGTGTGTGTGTGAGTGTGTGTGTGTGTGTGTGTGTGTGTGTGTGTGTGTTCTGGAGAAAGAATTAACTACTTAAATAATTTGGGGACAATGTGTCACCCCCGTATGGGGAAAAATGAGTTTGATTGTCTTACTTCATACATGAAACTCACTTTTCAAAACACGACTTTAAACTTACAGAAGAAAATATTGAGATATGAGTACAGGGTAGGAAGATCAGATCCAGGAAAGCATATCTCGCTCTCATTCTCTTTTCTTCTGATCATGGAAACAATCCTAAGAGCATTAATTTCCAAACCCCTCCATTATACAATGATTAGGTCACTGTAAAATGAAACAAAAGAAAATTTAAAAGCCACAATCTAGGAGCCTTCCACATCAGTACTTTATGAGAATCATCAGGGAGTATCCACTGGGAAATAAGGAAACAGCAGTCTGGAAAATGACCTGGAACCTTGCTTTGGAGAGAAATATAAAGGGAGAAAACCAAGTATATTGGCTCTAATCTTCAAGGAAAACATAGAAAAGTGCTTGAACATGTAATTCTAATAAAAACCCCCATCTTCATAAAATCAGAGCATTGCCTCCAAAATCTGGGGAGGCAGCCTAGGGCAGCTAATCACCCTCAGAGGAGGTTTGTGTGAGAACTGCAGCTCTGTGGGACAAGGGTCAGTGCTGCAGATAGGAACACTTGCAGCCATATCAGGCTGACGTCCAGGCTGGGAAGAAATCCACATCGTGTCCACTGTCCTTGAACCCACAGGAGACCCTAGAGGTCAGAGTGGGAGTTAGATAGGATGCAAGGCTTTAGAACCTGCTTGAATTCCCCCAGCCTCTGAAACAATGGTGGTCCTCCAGAATTTCTGATTTATGTCTGTGACATACGAGAAAATATAGAGTTTGGTCTCTGCTCCCAGCCCCTGACAGAGCTCCTAAAACGCTTATAATTTCCTAGGAGATAAAAGCTCTAGAGAATCTTTCATTCTGTGAGATTGCCCCTGAATGGGCTCCAGGATGGGCACTGGTCACCAGAAAGACCAAGCCATGATTAGAACCATGGAATTTGCTGCCCCATTTCCCATCCAGTAAGGGGAGAGGAGCTTGACACATAGATAATAATCGATCATGTCTAGGTAAGCAAGCCTCCACGAGTCTCAAGAGTGCAAGGTTTAGAGAGCTTCCACACAGATGAACAATCCACAGAGAGAAAGAGATGCACTCCATCTCCACAAGGACAGAAGCTGCTGTACACAGGACCCTCCCAGACCTCACCCTATGTATCTCCATCTAGCTCTTCATCTGTATCTTGATCATATCCTTGAATAAACTGGTAAACATAAATAGGTGTTTCTCTCAGTTCTGTGAGCTCCTCTAGCTAAGCATCACACATGTGGAGGGAAGCCTGGGAACCCCCTCCTAAAAATGGTATTGGGAGCGGTCCCTTCATCTCTCCCATCAGACAAGGAGACCCTGATGGGCTAGTCCTTCTCAACCTCGGGCCTCCAGGCCACCTTGAAGAGCTGCAGGCAGCTGCTGTGGAGGATGAAGTATGGACATGAAAGCCAACTGGGAACAGACCCACATCCAAGAGGCTGTGGTCCTTGGGAAACTCCATCATGAAATTGCATATGGGGTCGTCAACACATCTGGTCAGGGACAGCCACCTGGCTTATATGGACCGGAGCCTCTCCTCTACCGGGTGGTTCTTTGTACCCAGTCTCTGCAAGAGTGGTGACACCTCCACAGTCTACAGGCGTTTTGGCATTCTCCTTAAATACCCACATGGGATGGATATAGCCCCAAGGTTGAAATCTTCCCTGAAACAAGAGAAACATCTCTTTCTCTCCTGTAACAAAGTTAAAAACTTTCTCTAATATAAAACACATTTCTAGAGTAATGGCAAAAATAAAGTTATAGACTCTTCATACTTTCAAGAAAGAGCAAAAATAAAACAAACTGGGGATATCTGTGGAGAAATTAGGAACAATTATGAAAAGTCAGCTTCTCTGAAGGTGGATCAAGAATGAATAAAGGTACAGCAGGGGGTAAAAGATAAAATCCTGCATAAGGGCCTGGCCCATGTGCCCCAATTTGTATCCTCTCTGGAGACCTACCAGTTCTGGGTCCCTCTGGGGGATCGGCTTAGGCTTTGGTTGTCCTGCATCCCTGCTCAACTCCCTCATGTGCCCAATCTTGCTTTAGAGACGCTGATCTCAAGAACATTCCTCAACCACTGTCCCCATGCTACCTTACACATGAATCTGCTTTCCAGGGAATGATGCCTGGAACCAGGGATGTCAGTGAGTAGCACAGACCAGCTTGTCATACTAACTTTCATAGGCAGAAGGTGTACAATTTCCACAATATACAAGGACAGAATGTTGTCAGAAAGAGGCATCTGTGGCAGTAGATGCTTAAGCACATATTAGTAGAAATTAAGTCAATGTGCAGACTCTTAGTGTATATTTTGTCTCTGTAACTGCAAAACTCTAGGTCAGGGGAGCTGAAGCCTAAAGTCACTGCTTCTGATTCAGGTCCTAGACCTAAGCCAGTTAAAGTCTCAAGCTCATTGATTGAAGGGAAGGCCAGGTCTCACATGAAGGACACTGATGTTTTGTCACAGATTCATCAAGAAAATTTTGCCTCCTTTTTTTCCCTAAGGAACTCAAGGATTGGGGCCTGTGCTAAAAATGCTTCCTCTCCTCCCTGATGAGAACACTCCTAAATAGAGAACAGGGCTTTGGAATATCTAGATCGTTGAAGCCCAATGGTTGAGAAGTAACTTGTAAAGTCAGAAGATCAACACATTCACAGGTGTATGAATCAGGTTATTTATCTGTACAGATTATCCCCCAGTGGTGACCATTTACAAATATTTAGAAAAGGTGACCCATTTCAATCACAAGTCCCAAGAATCTACTCAACAGAACTGAAGCTGGGGATGCTCCCTCTGCTGGATGTCTTGATCTCAGTTCTCCTACAAAAAAAAAAGCTCGCCCCTGGGTGTCCATTGAAAGAAGAATGGATAAAGAAGCTGTGGTCTATGTATACAATGGAATATTACTCAGCCATTAGAAAGGACAAATAGGGATCCCTGGGTGGCGCAGCGGTTTGGCGCCTGCCTTTGGCCCAGGGTGCGATCCTGGAGACCCGGGATCGAATCCCACGTCGGGCTCCCGGTGCATGGAGCCTGCTTCTCCCTCTGCCTGTGTCTCTGTCTCTGTCTCTCTCTCTCTCTCTCTCTGTGACTATCATAAATAAATAAATAAATAAAAATTTAAAAAAAAAAACGACAAATACCCACCATTTGCTTCAACAGGGATGGAACTGGAGGGTGTTATGCTGAGTGAAATAAGTCATTCAGAGGACAAACATTATATGGTCTCATTCATTTGGGGAATATAAAAAATAGGGAAAGGGATGGAGGGGAAGAGAGAGAAAATGAGTGGGAAATATCAGTGATGGTGACAGAACACAAGAGACTTTAACCCTGGGAAACGAACAAGGGGTAGTGGGAGGGGATGTGGGCAGGGGGATGGGGTGACTGGGTGACGGGCACTGAGGGGGGACTTGATGGGATGAGAACTGGGTGATATGCTATCTGCCGGCAAATTGAGTCCCAATAAAAAAAATTAAAAAAAAAAAAAAAAGCTCGCCTTTTATCAGAAAGAACTTCCATTTAGGTTAGTCAGGAAACAAGCTTCTGTGTTTGTCTCATCTGCACCAAAGCACCATAGTTTGAGCATCTGGCTTGATAAAATTTATAGGTCAAAGTCTACAGAATATATAACAGCATCACACTTCCTATCCCACACACTCTGATCCCAGGATAATGGGTTCACAGTTGCACCAAAAAGAGAATCTTCTCAAGGTACACAAATCACACCCTGACTTCCACTTTTATGGACCCAGATGAACAGCCTCTCGCACAGAGACAACAGTGCCATAAAATCCACCTGCAAAACTCCTTGCTAATTCAGTTGATGGTGCTTAGATTAGAGACCTCTAGAGCCCTGTTCCCCACCTGGACCTCACAGAGTTTCTGCTTACATCCCTTACAAATGCTATTCTTTCTGTGAAGTTGTAGCGTCCAGCTTTGCTGGGGTCAGTTTTATTGTCCAGGGTACAAAATAGAGTGTAAACATGTAGAGACGCAGATTGCTGTTTGGAACTAAGAATACTCCTTGTTCAGTGTACAGGTCATACTGGAAAATTTCAAAGCCATTACTGTCAAGAAATAATCTTTCTAAGATTTTGCATTTTCGAGATATTTTAGATAATTTTTAAAAATTATGAGACAGGCAACCAAGCAGAAAAGACTTTTTAAGTTTTCATGTTAATTTCTGTAGCAAATAATAATATTCCAAATTCAAACATTCTAAAGAATAATTTGGAAAAATATTTTCAAAACCGATATACAGTAAGTAAAAAAAAACCATGACAGATGAATAATTTGCAGCCATATTTCCACACGCTGAGCTTTCACATAAAAATGTGTAATGTGATTCGTTTTTGAAGTACAGTTGAGAAATAGTGTTACACAATGTGATTCTTCACTTAACATGGGTTATGAATATTTTGACACTCACCATAACATTTATAATAATGTCTTGTATTATCCTTTTTGTCTTTGTCCTGATATTTTTCATTATTGTGGCTTATCTTTCTGAATTCATTCACTAATAGGATTCATTAGGAAGACTGAAATTTTTTTTTAATTGGAGTTCAATTTGCCAACATATAGCATAACATCCAATGCTCATCCCATCAAGTGCCCCTCTCAGTGCCAGTCACCCAGTCACCCCCACCCCCTGCCCACCTCCCTTTCCACCACCTCTTGTTCAATTCCCTGAATTAGGAGTCTCTCATGTTCTGTTACCCTCACTGATATTTTCTCTCATTTTCTCTCCTTTCCCCTTTATTCCCTTTCACTATTTTTTATATTCCCAAAATGAATGAGACCATATAATGTTTGTCCTTCTCTGTTTGACTTATTTCACTCAGCATAATACCCTCCAGTCCCATCCAACTCGAAGCAAATGGTGGGTATTTCTCATTTCTAATGGCCAAGTAATGTTCCATTGTATACACAGACCACAGCTTCTTTATTCATTCAATTCGATGGACACCTAGACTCCTTCCACAGTCTGGCTATTGTGGACATTGAGGCTGAAAATTTAAAGAGGAAGATTCAGGATTGCATTGGCTAGCTTATAACATGGATCAAGGAAGAAAACATAAGAAAAAGTAAATAAAGTGACACCTAAGAAATTATGGGACTTGGGCTATTATACTCCTATCTCAATTTGTCGTGAGCACCTGGGACTCTCCACAGAGTTCAGGATTTGCTCTCCACAGCATTTTTACACAATAGCTATTCCACTCTCAGTACAAAATCTTACTCTTGGAAGATATCCTAGGAGATACAGAGCCTGAGCTTTTCTGTGTAATCACACCTGGAATTGTATTTATCAGTTATTTTTCAATTCAGTATGACTTTGGCTTTTAATTACCTGAGACTCAGTAGAACTACAAACTCTATGCTTTCAGTTTCTCCAGGATTTTGTTTGAGGACAGTGACTTTAATTGGGAGGTAACTTGAGGTTGACACAATTCTCACAAATATCTCAATATGATAACGTCAAGCAGACACATGAAGAATCATCAGGTTCTGTCACTGTTGTAATGAAGTGTCTCATATATACCACATGGCATGTGTGTGTGTCTATCGATCGATCAATCAATCGATCTATCTTTATCTGGGGAAGGAGAGAGAAGTGTGACAGGATACACTCCAGACAGTAAAAAAGGGTTACCACAAATCATACTCATTATATGAAGCATAAAATACGGTCGTCTTCCTTATTCTCTTCCATGTGATTATTAGTTCTCTTCCTGTAAGTGAGAGAATCTTCCTCCTTGACAGGGTGTTTTTACTTTCATCTTCTCATAGAGCATAATTCACAGGGTCCCAGGGTGAGTTTATTGTAAATCATTATTAGACAGTCTTAAACCATCAGCCTGGAAACAGGAGACCCCATAGACCCTAGAACTATCTCCAGTTCTTCCCGTGATTTGGAGATCCTCCGCCACTCAGCTGTAGTTGGGAGTGTCAGCTGTTTCCCCTGGGACCTTAGCAGACAGGAATCCAAGCAGGAGGGCCTTTCACCTGCCAGAAATGGACACTGGCCACTACACCTTCACGTCTCTGCTGGTTTCACAGAAGGGCAGGACTCTGAGCACTGTCTTCCCACAGATCCTGACTTTTCCCTTCGATCCTCCTTCCTACTCAGGCAGTAAAGAATTTGTCTCTGTTAGCTTTCCTCCCAGCACAGAAGACCTTTTAAGCTACTACACTGGCAGGAGAGGGACCTGCACCTGCCTGTGCCTCTTTCCACTCTGCCACACCCACCAGGGGATTTGCATATTGTCCCCTGGGGAGGACCTTCCCTTGAAAGTCTGAGATAAAGGTCAGCTCTAGGCTTGTCTTTACTTACTAGGGCTCCTCAGCTCAGCTTCTCAAGATGAGGTTCCCTTCTCAGCTCCTGGGGCTGCTGATGCTCTGGATCCCAGGTAAGGACAGGGCGGGGATGAGGAAAGACATGGGGGTGCGGATGGTCAGCTCCCCTGGTGCTGCTTTTCTCCCTGTGTATTCTGTGCATGCAGGAGATTGCCCTCCAACGAGGAGAATTTAATTTTTAGACCTGTGAAAATTAAGAAGAAAGTAAAAGATACGAAGAACGGTACTTTAGTGAGATGCTAAAGAAGAAAGAAGCCACTCTGTCTTGCTCTCTTGGGTTTTCCATGATAATTGAATACATTTAAAATATAAAACAAAACACAAAATATGATTTAGCATAAAATGTAAAAAACTCAAAGTAATAGAAATGTTTTATACTGTTTCTAACACAACTTGTACTTATCTCTCGCTACTTTAGGATCCAGTGGGGATATTGTCATGACACAGACCCCACCGTCCCTGTCCGTCAGCCCTGGAGAGACGGCCTCCATCTCCTGCAAGGCCAGTCAGAGCCTCCTGCACAGTAACGGGAACACCTATTTGAATTGGTTCCGACAGAAGCCAGGCCAGTCTCCACAGGGCCTGATCTATAGGGTGTCCAACCGCTTCACTGGCGTGTCAGACAGGTTCAGTGGCAGCGGGTCAGGGACAGATTTCACCCTGAGAATCAGCAGAGTGGAGGCTGACGATGCTGGAGTTTATTACTGCGGGCAAGATATACAAGATCCTCCCACAGTGGTTCAGCCCTGAACACAAACCTCTCTGTTTGGCCTGTCACCACTGCCCAATGTGTTCCTTGAGTGGGGAGCAGGCGCCGCAGAGTGTCTGAGTTGGTGTCAGTGGCAGATGTTGGAGAACCCAGGGCAGTAATGTGCAGCTGAGTGCTCTGGCCCATGTTACAGCCCCATGAGCTGCAGCAGCCTTCGCGGGGCAGAAGCAGCTCAAGAACGGAGGTGATGCAAGTGCTCTCTGAGCAACAGGCTGGAGGGAGAGCTCCCTTGTATCTCATCCCCACCCCTCTCTCCTTGTGTTTGGTTATTACATTTAGAGAGCCTGAGAGTCAGAAAATTGAGGCATATTTGTGACAATCCAAGTCAAATACATTTTGATACAAACAAAATTGTTATAGTTTTTTGACAGGAGATATTCAGTACCGTTCAGTATTCATTTTTTTCCCCAGTCTCTGAATTTCTTCTTTCTCATTACACTAATTGCTCTATTACTGTGTTCTCTGGATAGCATTATATGTGCTATCCCCACAGGAAATATGGCTGAGAACAATTAGTACAATTGTTTGTTCAAGCACTTTATTTATTATACAAATAAACTTTGTAAATTCAAGCAGATATGAGGTCCTAATTCTGTTAAAAAGTAGTGATACACACACACACTCACACACACACACACACACACATACCTCACATACTTATTTATATACACTGGAATATTACTCTGCCATAAAAAAGACATCTTGTTATTTGCAACAACATGAAAAGTCATTGAGAGTCTAATGTTAAGTGGAATAAGTCAGACAAAGAAAGACAGATACCATATGATTTCATTTATATGTAGAATCTAGAAACCAAACAAACAAACAAGAACCCCAGAACAGAAAGGCAAAAAGACCCATGAATACAGAGAACACACTGGTGGTGGCAAGACGGAAAGAGGATCAGAGGATGGAAAAAATTCATGAAGGAGAGTGGGAGGTATATGGAATGAACAAAAACTAGTCACACGGATGAAAGGTACAGCACAGGGAATATAATCAAGGATTTCGTAATAGCGTTGTGTAGGGATAGATGGTAATTACACTTGTGGTGACATAACATGACATAGACATGTCAAATCACACCTAAACCAACATAGCACTGTGTTCCAAATATACTTCAGTAACAAAACAACATACACACACAAAGAACTTAAATCGAGAAGTTTTATATTTGCCTCAATTACCTTTATCTGAGACAAAATAAAGGAATCTCACAGTGGGTCCTGAGAATACAACACACCCTGAAAGGTGTAGACCATAGAATGTAATTCATATACCACAGCTAGGGTAGAGAGTGGTGTGAAAGTTTTTTCCCAAAAGTAACATTTTAACACCAGATAGCCTAAATACTCTTTTGGAAATGACAAATTTGGTACTATTTTGAAAATGGTTTCAAGCACTAGACAAATACATTATTTTTTACAGATGTGGTCTTACCTGAAAAGGAACCTGAATTTATATTCTGCTCAAATGTATGCTTTGAGTAGATCTCAATTAAAACAATCCTCAAAAATTTTATCTGTCCTTATCTAAAAGCATATCCATTACCTGTCCATTTCACCTATTCATCCCTCGTCCCCTCTAGCCCCTGGCAACCGCTCAACACTTTGCTGTTTCTATGGACCGTAGACTATGCCTTTTTGAGCTGAATAGTATTTCATTGTCCAGATGCATCATAGTTTATTTATCCATTCATCTTGGGAAGAAATGTGAGTTACAACAAGTATTAAACTTATGAAGAAATCTGTATATATGTTGGTGTACAGGTTTTTCCGTAGACATAAGTTTTCAACTCCTTAGGGTAAATACCTAAAAGTCTGATTGCTGAATTGTGTGATAAGAGTATGTTTAGTTCTGTAAGGAAATGCCAAACTGTTTTCCAAAATGGCTGCTCCTTTTTGCATTTCCAGCAGCAGGGAATGCTAATCTGTGTCCCTCAAAATGCTCACTTGCATTTGGAGCTGTGATCTAGATTGTGGCCACAACAGTAAGTGTGGAGTAGCATCTCCGGTTTGCATTTCCTTAACAACGCATAAATTTGGAACATTTTTTCTGTGCCTTGTTTCATATCTGTCTTCTCCTTTCTGATGCGGTGTCTGTTCAGATCTTTTCCCATTTCTAATTGGATTATTTCTTACTGTTGAGTTTTAAGTGTTCTTTGTAAATTTTAGGTAACAGCCTTTGTCATAGGTGTTTTTGCAAATATGTTCTCCCAGTGTGTGACTTGTCTCCTTACACACTGGATAATGTCTGGGCCCACAGTAATTTTATTTGTGCAACCGGATCTTACGTTACATGCATTAATAAATAACGTATTACCATGTCACAATATTCAAATTTTGATTATTCGTATTTGAATTTAATTAGTTTCCTTAGTATTCCTATGATATTCTTTTTTTTTTTAAACATTTTTAAAGAGGGCATGATAGATCATATTTGACCTCACAGAGTTCAAAACACAAAGACGTTAGAAACACTTGCTTACAATAAGGACCTGGAAGACTTCCCCTCCACATCCCTACTTCTCAACCCCCAACTCTACTGCTACTGAAATTTTGTTCTTTACAATAAAACTCTTCCTGCTTTTCTGACACAAGGAGATCTTGCCAGTCGCTTTCTTCGGGGGCCGGAGGGCGGGAGGACTTGGGGGTTCTGCTGCCACTTTACACACTGAGATCTTGACACCATATGTAACTCTAAAGGCTGGAGAGAAAACACTGCGAAAATCATGGAGAGATTGGAAAATCAAGGACTGGTGGCTGGACCACCTTACAAGACAAGTCACTTGTGTGTAAAAGTTACACACAATTATCAGTGTGTGTAAAACCCTATAGCATTGTGGATTGCTGTCTCTTCTCGTTGGCTATTCTCAGTAAACATAGCTCTTCACTGAAATGTCATTTCCTTGGACATTATTTATTTTTATGTGTTTGATCAACCAAATTTTTTATTTATCAAAATAGTGTAGAGTTGCAGTCCTCTTCATTTGCCCCCAACTATCCGGGTACATTGCATCATTATCTTCCCCCAGCAACACCAAGAATTGAGCCTGAGTGTGCTCATAGGTTGTGATTAATGAATCCTTGAGAACTTAGTTGCTGGGATAAGAGTGGAAGAGAGAGTAAAGACTGTGGACAATTTCAGGTGTTCAAGTTTTTCTCCACATTCTTTTCTGGAATCCTCCTAAAGATCAATCAGCTAGATTGCTTAACACAGAGTAGGGTCTTTCCCTCAACCACTTGCTCTCTCCTTTCCGACTCTGCTTGTTTTCCCCTCCATCCAGCATTGAAAGAGAGAGCAAAGCTCAGGTATTTTGCAGCTTCAGGCATTGTTCCAGCCTCATCTTGACAGCAAAATACTGGAGCTTCAGGTAGAAATGTACTTTTCTCTTAGCCTGTCTGCTCCGCCCGAATCTTTTATTTTCCTCTTCATTCCACATACACATCCTGCTCTCCTTCTGCCCAGATGAGGTTCACTGGCACTGTTCTTTTTCATTAGTCTGAGAAAACTACAGATACATCTGAACTGTTCTTCAGGCTCCTACAGCTTACCACTTAACTTGATGAGAAGAGGAAGGTTTTGCCTCTTTTCTAAGTGTCATGGAAATGATCAGAGTAGAAGCTTTGTTGCATCATTCTGTTGGTCAAACTGAGGTGCCACGACTTGGATAGATTTTAGTAGTCATTTCAGTTCAGACGTGTGTGTGTGTGTGTGTGTGTGTGTGTTCTGGAGAAAGAATTAACTACTTAATAAATATTTGGGACAGTGTGTCAAACCCATATGGGGAAAAATAAGTTCAATTGTCTTACATCATACACGAAACTAATTTTCAAACATGACTTTAAACTGATAAAAGAAAATATTGCAGAATATATTTAGATATGAGGACAGGGTAAGAAGATCAGATCCAAGAAAGCATATCTCGCTCTCATTCTCTTTTCTTCTGAGCATGGAAACGGTCCTAAGAGCAATAATTTCCAAACCCCTCTAGTATACAATGATTACGTCACTGTAAAACAAAACAAAAGAATTTGCAACCACAATCTGGAGAACTTCCACACTAGTAGTTTATGGGAATTATCTGGGAGTAGCCACTGGGAAATAAGGAAACAGCAGTCTGCGATGACCTGGTACCTTGTTTTGGAGAGAAATATAAAGGGAGAAAACTAAGTATATTGGCTCTAATCTTTAAGGAAAACCTAGAAAAAGCTGGAACAAGTAATTCTAATAAAAATCCCCGTCTTCACAAAATCAGAGCATTGCCTCCAAAACCTGTGGAGGCAGCCTAAGGCAGCTAATCACCCTCAGAAGAGGTTTGTGTGAGAACTGCAGCTCTGTGAGACAAGGGTCAGTCCTGCAGATAGGAACACTTGCAGCCATATCAGGCTGACGTCCAGGCTGGGAAGAAATTTGCACTGTGTCCACTGTCTCTGAACCCACAGGGGACCCCAGAGTCAGAGTGGGAGTTAGATAGAATGCAGGGCTTTAGAACCTGCTTGAATTCTTAGAGCTGTCTCCTCTCTCAACATTCCTTAAAAGCAGGTCAGCAAGATGAGGACTCTGAAGGATGCCTGGGCAAAGCAAATGCACTGGGAGCAGAAACTGCGCGGTCAATACGTAGACATGTTCTTATTCTTTCTTTCACCTCAGCCACAGTATTGCATATGGTTGAAAACAATTGTAGTCATTTCCTCCACGGGGACAACCTAGGCCAACATGACCTGGACACAGACACAATGGTCCCTCCCTGCCCCATTCTAGCTGCTAAAAACGAACTCAGGGCCATCCTACTGGGAGGCTGGGAAGATCCTAGAGACAAGAGAATACAATTGACAAGAAATGTGTCCAGAGGTGCCATAATAGAAAATTCAAGCAACAGTCTAGTGCCTTGTTCCTTATGGTAAAGAAGTAAGAGTGTCAAGCATGAGTAAAGGAGTGTGAGTCTCATTATTTGCATAGAAACACAGCCCACTGCTTTCGTTGGCTCCTATCATGGGGAGTATGTGGAAGAGGCTGTATTTCCCCAGGCACACTAAGCTTCCACTCATAGAGGCCAGTCCGTGCTCCCGAATACGTTCTCCAGTGAAGGTTACCTCACGTATGACTTTCCTGTTGAACTATATATTCTAATGATTTTGTTTTCAAAATTGTCTCTCATTCCCTCATTCACTATTTCAACAACAAAGAAAACAACATTCCTGGACTGGAAATGTGAACTATGACACTATGTAAATACAATTCCAAATTAAAAAAGGAAGTTGGGATATTTTTCAACTGTGCTGGTTTGCAGCTTTCTCTTAATAAAACAAAATTCAGGTGGCATTTTGAAACGGTGGACATGCTAAGCACTGTCAGTTGTTTAGAGGATCTTGCAATCTGTGCCTCAGTTACAAACCACTGCTCGAATTTCTGGAACATCAGAAAAATCTGGGTTGAGTTAATTGTCCTAACGTATCTTCAGTCACTATAAGAGTAGCTGGATTTTCTCATGAGGATGGAAAAAAATAAAAGAAAAAGAAAAAAGTGAACTGGCTATCAATTTTCCAAATTTAACTGCCAGTATTGTGATTCTACAACCTGGCCTCAGAGAGTTTCTTGAGCTCCAGGCATGAATATATGAGTCTCACCTGTCTTTTGGGTCAGTTAGGCTGAGCACATATCTGTACCACACGCAGCACATCTGCCTCCTGAGGCTGATGCCTAGTATTCTTGTCTCAACACAAGGAGGGGCTTGAAGCTCATAATAATCTCCCCTTGTACTTAAAGGCAGGTCAATGGTAGACCCATCGTACTTATCAAAGCAAGGTGAAAAGCCGTTTATGTGCTCCTTGGGTGGCAGTGGGTAAGAAGAAGGATATAAAGCTCCACCATAGAAAATGGAGAACCAGTGGGCTCTGATAACAGTACTTAAGGTCTTATATTTGCTGGGCATTAAAAGTCACATTTTTCTGGGGGGGGGGGCAGGAAAGGATCCTAGAAACTACTGAATTCTCTGTCCTCATTTCACAAGGAAAAGAAATCTCTAAGATTCACAGAATGGCTTACCGTAGGTCACTTGGTAAAGCAACAGAATTTGGACTACAGGAGACAGAATCTTTTAAAAGATGTTATATTCCTATAAAATGAGGAGTCCATGTAAAATTTCCCTGTTTACTCACAAAAGATTACATTCACATGACTTTTGAACAATGTTTTCTTTCTCTTAAATGGACTTAGAAGCAAAAGTTTATTTCAAGGAAAAAGGGAGGAGGTTCAGAGTTCCCATTGAAGCAGAACTCATTCATTTCCTAACAAGAACCTATATAGTTCAAATAATATTCTTCATTTTAGATATAACACTCATATTCCATACCTGATTTTTCTAAAATACGCAAATACATTTGTTACCAAAGAGACCTTCCTCCCGGGCAGTCCAATGGGAAGGAGGGCTAAGAGTTAAAGTCCAGGTCTCTGCTATAAGAACTTCCCCAACAGCTCCTCTTGCCCTGGGCTGAGTGTCCCTTACAACACCCACTGCTAGGTGTGCTGGAGTATGTGATAGTGGATTGGCTACCTTTGAGTAGGAACCCCAGGCCACCCAGTTTCTGAAAGGATGCTGGTCCTCCAGAATTCCTGATTTATGTCTGTGACATACTAGAAAATATAGAGATTGGTCTCTGCTCCCAGCCCCTGACAGAGCTCCGAAAACTCTTATAATATCCTAGGAGATAAAAGCTCTAGGAGCATCTTTTATTCTCACCAGAAAGACCAAGCCAGGATTAGAACCATGGAATTTGCTGCCCCATTCCCCCATCTAGTGAGGGGAGAGGGGCTTGACACATAGATAATAATCGATCATGTCTAGGTAAGCAAGCCTCCACGAGTCTCAAGAGTGCAAGGTTTAGAGAGCTTCCACACAGATGAACAATCCACAGAGAGAAAGAGATGCACTCCATCTCCACAAGGACAGAAGCTGCTGTACACAGGACCCTCCCAGACCTCACCCTATGTATCTCCATCTAGCTCTTCATCTCTATCTTTATCATATCCTTGAATAAACTGGTAAACATAAATAGGTGTTTCTCTCAGTTCTGTGAGCTTCTCTAGTAAAGTAATCACACCTGTGGAGGGAGGCAAGGGAACCCCTTCTTAAAAACGGTCAGGGGAGCGGTCCCTTCATCTCTCCCATTAGACAAGGATACTCCTGATGGTCTAGTCCTTCTAATGCTGGGGCCTCCAAGCCACCCTCTAGAGCCACAGGCACCTGCTGTGGAGGATGAAGTATGGACATGGAAGCCAACTGGGAGCACATCCACACCCAAGAGTTGGGTCCTTGGAAAACTCCATCATGAAATTGCATTGGGTCGTCGACACAGCTGGTCAGGGACAGCCACCTGGCTTATATGGACTGGAGTTCCTTATCCTCCGCTGCGTGGTTCTTTGTGCCCAGTCTCTTCAAGAGTAGTGACACCTCCAAGGTCTGCAGGGGTATTGGCATTCTCCTTTAATACATACATGGCATAGATATAGCCCCAAGATTGAAATCTTCCCTGAAACAAGAGAAACATCACTTTATTTCCCATAACAAAGTTAAAAACTTTCTCTAATATAAAACACATTTCTAGAGTAATTGGAAAAATAAAGTTATAGACTCTTCATATTTTCAATAAAGAGCAAAAATAAAACTGAAAATCAGGAAATCTGGGGAGAAATTAGGATCCACTATGAAAAGGTCAGCTGCTCTGAAGGTGGATCAAGCATGAATAAAGCTACAGCAGGGGGTAAGAGATGAAATCCTGGATAAGGGTCTGGCCCAGGTGCCCCATTTTGGCTCCTCTCTGGAGACCTACCACCTCCGAGTCCTTCGGGGGGGTTGACTTAGGCTTTAATTCTACTGCATCACAGCTCAACTCCCTCTGTGCCCAGTCAGACTTTCTCTTTCCAGAGATGCTGATCTCAAGAACATTCCCCAACCAGTGCCCCATGCTACCTTCCACGTGAGCCTGCTTTCCAGGGAACGATGCCTGGGACCAGGGATGTCAGCGAGTAGCACAGGCCAGCTTGTCATACAGACCTTCATAGGCAGAAGGTGTACAATTTCCACAATGTACAAGGACAGAATGTTGTCGGCAAGAGGCATCTGTGGCAGTAGATGCTTAAGCACATATTCGTAGAAATTAAGTCAATGTGCAGACTCCAGTGCATTTTCTGTAACTGCAAAACACTAGGTCATGGGAGCTGAAGCCTAAAGTCACTGCTTCTGATTCAGGTCCTAGACCTAAGCCAGTTCAAAGTCAAGCTCATTGATTGAAGGGAAGGCCAGGTCTCAAACGAACGACACTAAAGTTCTGTCATAGGTAATATAGGGAAACTCTTGCCTCCTTGTATTCCCTAAGGAACTCAGGGATTGGGGCCTGAGCTCAGAATGCTCCCTCTCCTTCCTGATGAGAACACTCATAAAGAGGGATCAGGGCTTTGGATTATCTAGATCCTGAAGCTCATATGATTGACTAGTAACTTATAAAGTCAGAAATTCAGTATATTCACAGGTGTATGTGAGCTACCTATAAACTAGATTATTATTTGTAAGAGTATCCCCCACTGGTGACCATTTACAAATATTTAGAAAAGGTGACCCATTTCAATCACAAGTCCCAAGAATCTATCTACTCAACAGAACTGAAGTTGGGGATGCTCCCTATGTTGGATGTCTTCATCTCAATTCTCATGCAAAAAACAAGCTCACCCCTAGGTGTCCATCGAAAGATGAATGGATAAAGAAACTGTGGTCTATGTATACAATGGAATATTACTCAGCCATTAGAAACCACAAATACCCACTATTTGCTTCAACAGGGATGGAACTGGAGGGTATTATGCTGACTGAAATAAGTCATTCGGAGAAGGACAAACATATATGGTCTCATTCATTTGGGGAAAATAAAAAATAGTGAAAGGGATGGAGGGGAAGGGAGAGAAAATGAGTGGGAAATAGCAGAGAGGGTAACAGAACATGAGAAACTCTTAACTCTGGGAAACGAACAAGGGGTAGTGGAAGGGGACGTGGGCAGGGGGATGGGGTGACTGGGTGATGGGCACCGAGGGGGGCACTTGATGGGATGAGAACTGGGTTATATGCTATATGTTGGAAAATTGAACTCCAATAAAAAAAATTAAAAAAAAAAAACAAGCTCGCCTTTTATCAGAAAGAACTTCCACTTGGGCTGGCCAGGACACAGGCTTCTGTGGTTGTCTCATCTTCACCAAATCAAACGTGCTTTGAGCGTCTGGCTTGATAAACTTTGTAGGTCAACATCTACAGAATGTGTAACAGCATCACACTTCCCGCCCCACACACTCTGACCCCAGGATAATGGGCTTATAGTTGCACCAAAAAGAGAATCTTCTCAAGGTACACAAATCACACACTGACTTCCATTTTTTTGGACCCAGATGAACAGCCTATCGCAAGAGACAACAGTGCCATAAAATCCACCTGCAAAACTCCTTGCTAATTCAGTTGATGGTGGTTAGAGACCTCTAGAGCCCTGTTCCCCACCTGGACCTCACAGAGTTTCTGCTTCCACCCCTTACAAATGCTATTCTTTCTGTGAAGTTGTAGCGTCCAGCTTTGCTGGGGTCAGTTTTATTGTCCAGGGTACAAAATAGAGTGTAAACATGTAGAGACGCAGATTGCTGTTTGGAACTAAGAATACTTGTTCAGTGTACAGGTCATACTGGAAAATTTCAAAGCCTTTACTGTCAAGAAATAATGTTTCTAAGATTTTGCATTTTTGAGTTATTTTAGATAATTTTAAGAAATTATGAGACAAGCAACCAAGCAGAAAAGACTTCTTAAGTTTTCATGTTAAGGTTTGTAGTAAATAGTAATATTCCAAATTCAAACATTATAAAGAATAATTTGGAAAAAGTTTTCAAAACAGATATACACTTAAAAAATGACAGATTAATAATTTGCAGACATATATCCACACACTGAACTTTCACATTAAAAAATGTGTAATGTGATTCCTTTTTGTACTAGAGTTGACAAATAGTGTTAAATAATGTGTTTCTGCATTTAACATGGGCTATGAATATTTTGACACTACCTTAACATTTATAATATTGTCTGGTATTTTCCTTTTTGTCTTTGTCCTGATATTCTTCACTATTGTGGTTTATCTATCTGAATTCATTCACTAGCATCATTCATTAGGAAGTCAGGAATTTTCAAGAGGAAGATTCAGGATGCATTGGCTGGCTTAAAAGATGGATCATGGAAGAAAACATAAGAAAAGTAAATATTCTAATTTCTTAGTGACAACTAAGAAACTATGGTATTTGGACTATTATACTCTTACTTCTATCTCAATTTGCCATGAGCACCTGAGACTCTCCACAGAGTTCAGAATTTTTTCTCCATACCACCGTTACACAAGAGCTACTTAGCTCTCAGTACAAAATCTTACCGTGGAAGATTTCCTAGAAGATATAGAGACTGAGCTTTTCTGCATAATCATGCCTGGAATTGTATATATTCAGTTATTTTTCAATTCAGTATGACTTTGGCTTTTAATTACCTGAGGTTTGATAGAACTATAAACTCTATACTTTCGGTTTCTCCAGGATTTTGTTTGAGGACAGTGACTTTAGTTGGGAGGTAATTTGAAGTTGACACAATTCTCACAAATGAGTCAATATGACATTACGTCAAGCGGACACATGAAGAATCATCAGGTTATGTCCCTGTTGTAATGAAGGGTCTCATATATACCACATGGCATGTGTGTGTCTATCGATCAATCAATCGATCTATCTTTATCTGGGGAAGGAGAGAGAGGTATGACAGGATACACTCAAAGCTGTAAAAAAGGGTTACCATACTCCTACTCATTGCCTGAAGCATAAAATTCTGTCAGTCTTCTTTCCTATTCTCTTAGTCCTATTCCTGTGAGAGAATGTTCCTACTTCTCCGAGATTTTTGCTTTCATTTTCTCACAGAGCATAATTCATAGGGTCCCAAGGTGACTTTATTTTAAATCATTATTAGACAGTCTTAAACCATCAGCCTGGAAACAGGAGACCCCATAGACCCTAGAACTATCTCCAGTTCTTCCCGTGATTTGGAGATCCTCCGCCACTCAGCTGCAGTTGGGAGTGTCAGCTGTTTCCCCTGGGACCTCAGCAGACAGGAATCCACCAGGAGGGCCTTTCACCTGCCAGAAATGGACACTGGCCACTACACCTTCATGTCTCTGCTGGTTTCACAGAAGGGCAGGACTCTGAGCACTGTCTTCCCACAGATCCTCACTTTCTCAGTTCGATCCTTCTTCCTACTCAGGCAGTAAAGAATTTGTCTCTGTTAGCTTTCCTCCCAGCACAGAAGACCTTTTAAGCTACTACACTGGCAGGAGAGGACCTGCACCTGCCTGTGCCTCTTTCCACTCTGCCACACCCACCAGGAGATTTGCATATTGTCCCCTGGGGAGGACCTTCCCTTGAAAGTCTGAGATAAAGGTCAGCTCTAGGCTTGTCTTTACTTACTAGGGCTCCTCAGCTCAGCTTCTCAAGATGAGGTTCCCTTCTCAGCTCCTGGGGCTGCTGATGCTCTGGATCCCAGGTAAGGACAGGGCGGGGATGAGGAAAGACATGGGGGCGTGGATGGTCAGCTCCCCTGGTGCTGTTTCTCTCCCTGTGTATTCTGTGCATGGGACAGATTGCCCTCCAACAGGGGGAATTTAATTTTTAGACTGTGAGAATTAAGAAGAATATAAAATATTTGATGAACAGTATTTTAGTGAGATGCTAAAACAGAAAGAAGCCTCTCTGTGTCTTGCTATCTTGGGTTTTCCATGATAATTGAATAGATTTAAAATATAAATCAAAATCAAAATATGATTTAGCCTAAAATATACAAAACCCAAAATGATTGAAATGTCTTATACTGTTTCTAACACAACTTGTACTTATCTCTCATTATTTTAGGATCCAGTGGGGATATTGTCATGACACAGACCCCACTGTCCCTGTCCGTCAGCCCTGGAGAGCTGGCCTCCATCTCCTGCAAGGCCAGTCAGAGCCTCCTGCACAGTAATGGGAACACCTATTTGTTTTGGTTTCGACAGAAGCCAGGCCAGTCTCCACAGCGTTTGATCTATAAGGTCTCCAACAGAGACCCTGGGGTCCCAGACAGGTTCAGTGGCAGCGGGTCAGGGACAGATTTCACCCTGAGAATTAGCAGAGTGGAGGCTGACGATACTGGAGTTTATTACTGCGGGCAAGGTATACAGTTTCCTCGCACAGTGGTTCAGCCCTGAACACAAACCTCTCTGTTTGGCCTGTCACCACTGCCCAATGTGTTCCTTGAGTGGGGAGCAGGCGCCGCAGAGTGTCTGAGTTGGTGTCAGTGGCAGATGTTGGAGAACCCAGGGCAGTAATGTGCAGCTGAGTGCTCTGGCCCATGTTACAGCCCCATCAGCTGCAGCAGCCTTCGCGGGGCAGAAGCAGCTCAAGAACGGAGGGGATGCAAGTGCTCTCTGAGCAACAGGCTGGAGGGAGAGCTCCCTTGTATCTCATCCCCACCCCTCTCTCCTTGTGTTTGGTTATTACATTTAGAGAGCCTGAGAGTCAGAAAATTGAGGCATATTTGTGACAATCCAAGTCAAATACATTTTGATGCAAAGTTTGTTATAGTTTTTTGACAGGAGATATTCAGTACCATTCAATATTCATTTTTTCCCCAATCTCTGAATTTCTTCTTTCTCATTACACTTATTGCTCTATTACTGTGTTCTCTGGATAGCATTATATGTGCTATCCCCACAGGAAATATGGCTGAGAACAATTAGTACAATTGTTTGTTTAAGCACTTTATATATTATACAAATAAACTTTGTAAATTCAAGCAGATATGAGGTCCAAATTCTGTTAAAAAGTAGTGATACACACACACACACACACACACACACACACCCCACATACTTATTTATATACACTGGAATATTACTCTGCCATAAAAAAGACATCTTGTTATTTGCAACAACATGAAAAGTCATTGAGAGTCTAATGTTAAGTGGAATAAGTCAGACAAAGAAAGACAGATACCATACGATTTCATTTATATGTAGAATCTGGAAACCAAACAAACAAACAAGAACCCCAGAACAGAAAGGCAAAAAGACCCATGAATACAGAGAACACACTGGTGGTGGCAAGACGGAAAGAGGATCAGAGGATGGAAAAAATTCATGAAGGAGAGTGGGAGGTATATGGAATGAACAAAAGCTAGTCACACGGATGAAAGGTACAGCACAGGGAATATAATCAAGGATTTCGTAATAGCGTTGTGTAGGGATAGATGGTAATTACACTTGTGGTGACATAACATGACATAGACATGTCAAATCACACCTAAACCAACATAGCACTGTGTTCCAAATATACTTCAGTAACAAAACAACATACACACACAAAGAACTTAAATCGAGAAGTTTTATATTTGCCTCAATTACCTTTATCTGAGACAAAATAAAGGAATCTCACAGTGGGTTCTGAGAATACAACACAACCTGAAAGGTGTAGACCATAGAATGTAATTCATATACCACAGCTAGGGTAGAGAGTGGTGTGAAAGTTTTTCCCCAAAAGTAACATTTTAACACCAGATAGCCTAAATACTCTTTTGGAAATGACAAATTTGGTACTATTTTGAAAATGGTTTCAAGCACTAGACAAATACATTATTTTTTACAGATGTGGTCTTACCTGAAAAGGAATCTGAATTCATATTCTGTTCAAATGTATGCTTTGAGTAGATCTCAATTAAAACAATCCTCAAAAATTTTATCTGTCCTTATCTAAAAGCATATCCATTACCTGTCCATTTCACCTATTCATCCCTCTTCCCCTCTAGCCCCTGGCAACCGCTCAACACTTTGCTGTTTCTATGGACCGTAGACTATGCCTTTTTGAGCTGAATAGTATTTCATTGTCCAGATGCATCATTATTGATGCATGCATTAATAAATTAATAAATAATTAATAAATTAATAAATAAATTATTAATAAATTAATAAATAATGCATGCATTATTTATCCATTCATCTTGGGAAGAAATGTGAGTTACAACAAGTATTAAACTTATGAAGAAATCTGTATATATGTTGGTGTACAGGTTTTTCCGTAGACATAAGTTTTCAACTCCTTAGGGTAAATACCTAAAAGTCTGATTGCTGAATTGTGTGATAAGAGTATGTTTAGTTCTGTAAGAAAATGCCAAACTGTTTTCCAAAATGGCTGCTCCTTTTTGC
Source organism: Canis aureus (assembly GCF_053574225.1). Taxonomy (NCBI): domain Eukaryota; kingdom Metazoa; phylum Chordata; class Mammalia; order Carnivora; family Canidae; genus Canis; species Canis aureus. The sequence continues at coordinate 27,143,239 of NC_135622.1, read as the reverse complement.
ATTTCCAGCAGCAGGGAATGCTAATCTGTGTCCCTCAAAATGCTCACTTGCATTTGGAGCTGTGATCTAGATTGTGGCCACAACAGTAAGTGTGGAGTAGCATCTCCGGTTTGCATTTCCTTAACAACGCATAAATTTGGAACATTTTTTCTGTGCCTTGTTTCATATCTGTCTTCTCCTTTCTGATGCGGTGTCTGTTCAGATCTTCAGATCTTTTCCCATTTTTAATTGGATTATTTCTTATTGTTGAGTTTTAAGTGTTCTTTGTAAATTTTAGGTAACAGCCTTTGTCACAGGTGTTTTTGCAAATATGTTCTCCCAGCGTGTGACTTGTCTCCTTACACACTGGATAATGTCTGGGCCCACAGTAATTTTATTTGTGCAACCGGATCTTACATTACATGCATTAATAAATAATGTATTACCATGTCACAATTTTCAAATTTTGATTATTCGTATTTGAATTTAATTAGTTTCCTTAGTATTCCTATGGTATTCTTTTATTTTTAAAAACATTTTTAAAGAGGGTATGATAGATCATATTTGACCTCACAGAGGTCCAAGCACAAAGACATTAGAAACACCTGGAAGACTTCCCCTCCACATCCCTACTTCTCAACCCCCAACTCTACTGCTACTGAAATTTTGTTCTTTACAATAAAACTCTTCCTGCTTTTCTGACACAAGGAGATCTTGCCAGTCGCTTTCTTTGGGGGCCGGAGGGCGGGAGGACTTGGGGGTTCTGCTGCCACTTTACACACTGAGATCTTGACACCATATGTAACTCTAAAGGCTGGAGAGAAAACACTGCAAAAATCATGGAGAGATTGGAAAATCAAGGACTGGTGGCTGGACCACCTTACAAGACAAGTCACTTGTGTGTAAAAGTTACACACAATTATCAGTGTGTGTAAAACCCTATAGCATTGTGGATTGCTGTCTCTTCTCGTTGGCTATTCTCAGTAAACATAGCCCTTCACTGAAATGTCATTTCCTTGGACATTATTTATTTTCAGGAGACAGAATCTTTTAAAAGATGTTATATTCCTATATAATGAGGAATCCATGTAAAATTTCCCTGTTTACTCACAGAAGATGACATTCACATGACTTTTGAACAACGTTTTTCTTCTCTTAAATGGACTTAGAAGCGGAAGTTTATTTCAAGGGAAAAGGGAGGAAGGTCAGAGTTCCCTCCGAAGCAGAACTCACTCATTTCCTAACAAGAACCTATATAGTTCAATTAATATTCTTCAATTTAGATATTACACTCTTTTTCCCTATTTGATTTTTCTAAAATAGGCAAGTGCATTTGTTACCAAAAAGACCTCAAAGTGAGCAAGGGGCCTGGAGCAGCCATTCCCTCCTGGGCTCTCCAAAGGGAAGGAGGGTTAAGAGTTAAAGTCCAGGTCTCTGCTATAAGAATTGCCCAATGGCTCTCTCTTGCCCTTGAATGAGTGTCCTTTACAACACCCACTGCTCAATGCACTGGAGTATGTGATAGGGGATTGGCTACCTATGAGGGCACCGCAGGCCTCACAATCTCTGAAAGAGTGGTGTTCCTCCAGAATTTGTGACTTATGTCTGTGACATACTAGAAAATGTAGAGATTGGTCTCTGCTCCCAGCCCCTGACAGAGCTCCAAAAACCCTTTGGAAAAACAATTTCCTAGGAGATAAAAGCTCTAGGATCATCTTTTATTCTGTGAAGATGCCCCTGAATGGGCTCCAGGATGGGCATTGGTCACCAGAAAGACCAAGCCAGGATTAGAAACATGGAATTTGCTGCCCCATTCCCCCATCTAGTGAGGGGAGAGGGGCTTGACACATAGATAATAATCGATCATGTCTAGGTAAGCAAGTCTCCACGAGTCTCAAGACTGCAAGGTTTAGAAAGCGTCCATATTGATGAACAATCCACACTGAGAAGGAGATGCACCCATCTCCACAGGGGCAGAAGCTGCTGTACACAGGACCCTTCCAGACCTCAACCTATGTGTCTCCATTTCGCTCTTCATCTGTATCTTTATCATATCCTTTAAGAAACTGGTAAACTTAAATAGGTATTTCAGTTCTGGGAGCTTCTCTAATAAAGAATCACACCTGTGGAGGGAAGCAAGGGAACTCCCTCCTAAAAATGGTCATGAGAGCAGTCCCTTCATCTCTCTCATTAGACAAGGAGACTTCTGAAGGGCTAGTCCTTCTCAAGCCCGGGCTCCAGGCAACTTTGGAGAGCTACAGGCAGCTGCTGTGGAGGATGTAGTATGGACATGGAAGCCAAACGGGAGCAGATCCACACCCAAGAGGCAATGGTCCTTGGGAAACTCCATCATGAAAGTACTTGGCCTTGGCAACACATCTGCTTAGAGACAGCCACCTGGTCTATATGGACTGGAGCTTCTTCTCCTCCTCCAGGTGGTTTTTGTGCCCAGTATCTTCAAGAGTGGTGACACCTCCACAGTCTGCAGGGGTATTGACATTCTCTTTAAATACCCACATGGGATGGATATAGCCCCATGGTTGAAATCTTCCCCGAGGGCAACCCCGGAGGCTCAGTGGTTTAGCGCCACCTTCGGCCCATGGCGTGATCCTGGAGACCCAGAATCGAGTTCCCCGTCGGGCTCCCTGCATGGGGCCTGCTTCTCCCTCTGCCCGTGTCTCTGCCTCTCTCTTTCACTCTCTCTCTCTCTGTGGGTCTCTAATAAATAAAAAATTAAAAAAGAATTTAAAAAAAAGAAATCTTCCCCAAATCAAGCTAAAAATCTCTTTCTTTCCAGTAACAAAGTTAAAAACTTTCTCTAATATAAAACAAATTTCTAGGGCAATGGCAAAAATTATGTTATACACTCTTCATACTTTCAAGAAATCAAAAATAAAACTGAAAATCAGGAAATCTGGGGAGAAATATAAAAAGATCATCTCTGAAGGTGGATCAAGCATGATTAAAGGTTCAGCAGGAGAATAAGAGAAGAAATCCTGGATAAGTGTCTGGCCCGTGTGCCCCAATTTGGCTCCTCTCTGGAGACCTACCAGCTCTGGGTTGCTCTGCGGGATCGACTTAGGCTTCCTTCTCCTGCATCCCAGCTCAACTCCCTCATGTGCCCAATACTGCTTTCTTTTTCCAGAGACACTGATCTCAAGAACATTCCCCAACCAGTGTCCCCATGCTACCTTCCACGTGAGCCTGCTTTCCAGGGAATGATGCCTGGGACCAGGCATGTCAGCGAGTAGCACAGGCCAGCTTGTCATATTAACCTTCATAGGCAGAAGGTGTACAATTTCCAAAATGTACAAGGACAGAATGTTGTCAGAAAGAGGCATCTGTGGCAGTAGATGCTTAAGCACATATTAGTAGAAATTAAATCAATGTGCAGACTCTTAGTGTTTTTTGTCTCTGTAACTGCAAAACTCTAGGTCAGGGGAGCTGAAGCCTAAAGTCACTGCTTCTGACTCAGGTCCTAGACTTAAGCCAGTTCAAAGTCTCAAGCTCAGTGATTGAAGGGAAGGCCAGATCGCAAACAAATGACACTAAAGTTCTGTCATAGGTAATATAGACAAAATCTTGTCTCCTTTTTTCCCTAAGGAACTCAGGGATCAGGGCCTAAGGTCAGAATGTTCCCTCCCCTCCCTGAGGAGAATACTCTCTGCTAGAAGTACACCAGGGGGAATGCAGTGCTCTGGTAGAAAAGAGATGTGAATATTTCTCTGGACTTAGTGTTTACTGTTTGAGAAATTAAATAGGGCAAAATTAATTGTTCATATGTAAATATTTAGGTGGCTAGGACGGTACCCAAATCATCTTTGTTGTTGCACTGAACGATATGTTAACGCTATGCCAATATGCATTCAATTCATACCTCTCTTATATATATAAAACAGGCAGTTCTATAAGGATATCACTTAAAGATCGAAATGAGTAGTGTCCTCATGTTTTCTTTCCTTTCCATCTCTCAAGTGAATCATATTTTCATAGAGGAAAAGTAAACAAATAAAAAATCTGTCTCACATTCAAGCAGCAGAAGAATAATTTTTCCCTGACAAGAAAGCTGTAGGATTTCATTAGAACTCCTCAGGACAGAAGTTCCATCACTCACAGGAGAGACCTTGGGTTTGGAGACGCAAATTCCTACAAAAAGTCAAGAATTTATAAAAATAGAATAGGAGGTGGATTATGCTCAAGGGGAATCTCTGTCTCAATTTCTGAAATAGACAGCGGTGACTGGGGGCCTTGCCAAAGGATTAACCTCGATATAAGAATAACCTCCATGGTCAACAGAAGACATTCCTTCCATTTCTCTACAAGACTCAGATGAAATCCAAAATCTTTACAAAATGTATTCATTTATTCATTTGAAGGAAGAAGAGAGAAAAGAAATTAGAATATTGGGAAGAAATTTAGAGCTTGTAAATAACAATCAGGGCTTTGGAGCATCTAGATTATTGAAACTTACATATAACCTTCTTCACAGGGTTCAGAAGGAACTTATAAAGTCAGAAGATCAATATATTCAAGATGTATGTGAACTACCTATGAATCAGATTATTTATCTTCTAGATTATCTCCCCAGTAGTGACCACTTACAATTATTTAGAAAAGGTGACCCATTTCAATTACAAGTCCCAAGAATCTACTCAACAGAACTGAAGTTGGGGATGCTCCCTCTGCTGGATGTCTTGATCTCATTTCTCACACAAAGCACAAGCTCACCTTTTAACAGAAAGAACTTCCATTTGGGCTAGTCAGGACACAGGCCTCTGTGTTTGTTTCAACTAAAGCACTGTAGTTTGACATGTCTGGCTTGATAAAATTAGTAGGTCAAAGTCTACAGAATGTATAACAGCATCACACTTCCACACCACACACTCTGATCCCAGGATAATGGGCTCACAGTTGCACCAACAAGAGAATCTTCTCAAGGTACACAAATCACACACTGGCTTCCACTTTTTTGGACCCAGATGAACAGCCTCCTGCACAGAGACAAAAGTGCCATAAAATCCACCTGCAAAACTCCTTGCTAATTCAGTTGATGGTGCTTAGATTAGAGACCGCTAGGGTCCTGTTCCCCACCTGGACCTCACAGAGTTTCTGCTTCCACCCCTTACAAATGCTATTCTTTCTGTGAAGTTGTAGCGTCCAGCTTTGCTGGGGTCAGTTTTATTGTCCAGAGTACAAAATAGAGTGTAAACATGCAGATCGTGGATTCCTGTTTGGAACTAGGGATACTCTTCATTCAGTCTACAGGTCATATAGGAAAATTTCAAAGCCTTTATTGTCAAGAAAGAATTTTTCTAAGATTTTGCATTTTCGAGATATTTTAGGGCAAAAAAGTATGAGACAAGCAACCAAGCAGAGAAGACTTTTTAAGTTTTCATGTTAAGTTCTGTAGCAAATAGTAATATTCCAAATTCAAACATTCTAAGGAATAATTTGGAAAAAACATTTCAACACTGATACACAGTAAAAAAAAAAATGACGGATTAATAATTTGCAGCCATATTTCCACATACTGAGCTTTCACATTAAAAAATGTGTAATGTGATTCCATTTTGTAGTACAGTTGACAAATAGTGTTACCTAATGTATTTCTTCATTTAACATGAGTTATGAAGAGTTTTGATGCTCACTTTAAGATTTATAATACTGTCTTGTATTTTCCTTTTTGTCTTTGTCCTGATATTTTTCATTATTGTGGATTATCTTTCTGACTTCATTCACTAGCAACGTTCATTACGGAGACTGGAATTTTCAGGAAGATTCAGGATTGCATTGGTTAGCTTAAAAGATGGACCAAGGAAGAAAACATAAGAAAAAGTAATAAAATGAAAAGTAAGATATTATGGAAATTGGGCTATTCTACTCTTCCTTCTATCTCATTTTGTCATGAGCACCTGAGACTCTCCACAGAGTTCACAATTTGCTCTCCATACCATTTTTACACAATAGCTATTTCACTCTCAGTACAAAATCTAACTCTTGGAAGATTTCTCCGAAGATACAGCCACTGAGCTTTTTTGCATAATTATGCCTGGAATTGTACATAATCAGTTATTTTTCAATTCAGTATGACTTTGGCTTTTAATTACCTGAGATTCGATAGAACTACGATCTCTATGCTTTCAGTTTCTCCAGGATTTTGTTTGAGGACAGTGACTTTAGTTGGGAGGTAATTTGAAGTTGACACAATTCTCACAAATGACTCAATATGACATAACGTCAAGCGGACACATGAAGAATCATCAGGTTATGTCCCTGTTGTAATGAAGGGTCTCATATATACCACATGGCATGTGTGTGTCTATCGATCGATTAATCGATCTATCTTTATCTGGGGAAGGAGAGAGAAGTATGACAGGATACACTCCAGAGAGGAAAAAGAGTTACCACAAATCATACTCATTGCCTGAGGCATAAAATTCTGTCTTCTTTCCTATTCTCTTCCATGTGACTATTAGTTCTCTTCCTGTAAGTATGACTCTTCCTCCTTGACAGGATGTTTTTACTTTCATTTTCTCATAGAGCATAATTCACAAGGTCCCAGGGTGAGTTTATTTTAAATCATTATTAAACAGTCTTAAACCATCAGTCTGGAAACAGGAGACCGCATAGACCCTAGAACTAACCCCAGTTCTTCCCGTGATTTGGAGATCCTCTGCCACTCAGCTGCAGTTGGGAGTGTCAGCTGTTTCCCCTGGGACTTTAGCAGACAGGAATCCACCAGGAGGGCCTTTCACCTGCCAGAAATTGACACTGGCCACTACACCTTCAGGTCCCTGCTGGTTTCACAGAAGGGCAGGACACTGAGCACTGTTTTCCCACAGATCCTGACTTTACCCTTCGATCCTCCTTCCTACTCAGGCAGTAAAGAATTTGTCTCTGTTAGCTTTCCTCCCAGCACAGAAGACCTTTTAAGCTACTACACTGGCAGGAGAGGGACCTGCACCTGCCTGTGCCTCTTTCCACTCTGCCACACCCACCAGGGGATTTGCATATTGTCCCCTGGGGAGGACCTTCCCTTGAAAGTCTGAGATAAAGGTCAGCTCTAGGCTTGTCTTTACTTACTAGGGCTCCTCAGCTCAGCTTCTCAAGATGAGGTTCCCTTCTCAGCTCCTGGGGCTGCTGATGCTCTGGATCCCAGGTAAGGACAGGGCGGGGATGAGGAAAGACATGGGGGCGTGGATGGTGAGCTCCCCTGGTGCTGTTTCTCTCCCTGTGTATTCTGTGCATGGGACAGATTGCCCTCCGACAGGGGGAATTTAATTTTTAGACTGTGAGAATTAAGAAGAATCTAAAATATTTGAAGAACAGTACTTTAGTGAGATGCTGAAGAAGAAAGAAGCCACTCTGTGTCTTGCTATCTTGGGTTTTCCATGATAATTGAATAGTTAAAATATAAATCAAAATCAAAATATGATTTAGCCTAAAATATACAAAACCCAAAATGATTGAATGTCTTATACTGTTTCTAACACAACTTGTACTTATCTCTCATTATTTTAGGATCCAGTGGGGATATTGTCATGACACAGACCCCACCGTCCCTGTCCGTCAGCCCTGGAGAGACGGCCTCCATCTCCTGCAAGGCCAGTCAGAGCCTCCTGCACAGTAACGGGAACACCTATTTGAATTGGTTCCGACAGAAGCCAGGCCAGTCTCCACAGGGCCTGATCTATAAGGTCTCCAACAGAGACCCTGGGGTCCCAGACAGGTTCAGTGGCAGCGGGTCAGGGACAGATTTCACCCTGAGAATCAGCAGAGTGGAGACTGACGATGCTGGAGTTTATTACTGCGGGCAAGGTATACAAGCTCCTCCCACAGTGGTACAGCCCTGAACACTAACCTCTCTGTTTGGCCTGTCACCACTGCCCAATGTGTTCCTTGAGTGGGGAGCAGGCGCCGCAGAGTGTCTGAGTTGGCGTCAGTGGCAGATGTTGGAGAACCCAGGGCAGTAATGTGCAGCTGAGTGCTCTGGCCCATGTTACAGCCCCATGAGCTGCAGCAGCCTTCGCGGGGCAGAAGCAGCTCAAGAACAGAGGTGATGCAAGTGCTCTCTGAGCAACAGGCTGGAGGGAGAGCTCACTTGTATCTCATCCCCACCCCTCTTCAGAGTCAGAAAATTGAGGCATATTTGTGACAATCCAAGCCGAATACATTTTGAAGCAAACAACTTTTGCTATATTTTTGATAGGAGAAGTGGTACCTGATGGTGCAATTCTTAATTTATTATTTTTTATTTTCCTACTCTCTGAATTTCTTCTTTCTCAGTTACACTAATTGCTCTATTGCTGTTTTATCTGGAGAGCATTCTATACCTGCTAGGAAATATGGCTGTAAACAATTAGTAAAATTGTTTGTTCAAGCACCCAAATAAATTTTGAAAATTCATAGCAGATATGAGGTCCTAATTTTGTTAAAAAGTAATACTAGATACATACACACACACTTATTTATTTATATACACTGGAATATTAGTCTGCCAAAGAAAGACATCTTGTTATTTGCAACAACATGAATGGTCCTATAAAATCTAATGTTAAGTGAAATAAGTCAAATAAAGACAGATACCATATGATTTCATTTATATGTGGAGTCTAGAAACCAAACAAACAAACAATAAACCCAGAACAGAAAGGGAAAAAGACCATGAATACAGAGAACACACTGTTGGTGGCCAGACAGAAAGAGGATCATCGGAGGCTGGGAAAAATTCACGAAGGAGAGTGGGAGATATATGGAATGAACAAAAACAAGTAACCTGGATGAAGGGTACAGCACAAGGAATATATTCAAATATTTCGTAATAGCGTTGTATGGGGACAGATGGTAACTACACTTGCGGTGACATAATATAGCACATAGACATGTCAAATCGCTATGTTGTACACCTGAAACCATCGTAGCACTGCGCGCCAAGTATACTTCTATAAAACTACAACATACACACACAGAGATGTGCACACACACAGACACACACAGAAGAACTTAAATCTAGAAGTTTTATACTTGCCTCAATTACCTTTTTCTGAGACAAAATAAAAGCTGTTCTTGGAATCTCACAGTGGGTTCTGAGAATACAACACAACCTGAAAGATGTGGAGCATAGAATGTACTTCATATACCACAGCTAGCGTAGAGAGTGGTGTGAATTTTTTCCCCAAAAGTAACATTTTAAAACCATTTAAGAAGGAGAGGCGGGGCAAGTTGGCAGAGGAGTAGGGTCCCCAAGTCACCTGTCCCCACCAACTTACCTAGATAACTTTCCAATCATCCTGAAAACCCGCGAATTCGGCCTGAGATTTAAAGAGAGAACAGCTGGAACACTACAGTGTTCGCGCTTCTATCAATGTAGGTAGACAGAAAAAAATGAAGAAATAGAAAAGCATCCAAGGGGGAGGCGCCCCGCAAGGAGCCAGGCTAAGGACGCGCGGCGAGTGTCCCCAGGACAGGAGAGCCCAGGCCCGGAGAAGCAGGAACTTCACCAACCTTCCGGGACGGAAAGGCGCTCCCAGGGAGCTGGGGCAGGATCCCAGGAGGGGCAGTGGAGCCCCCAGGGTCCCGGGGGCACTAACAGAGGAGGTGCCCCCGCGGGAGAGCGCGCCACCCACCGGCCGAGCTCCCTAAAGGGCTGCAGCGCGCGCCGGGCGGGCCCCGGGAGCAGCTCGAAGGCGGCACCCGGTGGAGGGGGCTGCGCGGCCGGGAGCGCGATTCCAGCGGCGCAGGCCCCGAGCCCAGGGCGCTGGGGACACAGCCCAGGATCCTGCACTCCCCGCGGGCCAGGCAGAGGCCTGGAGGACACAGGACAGGGAGGACGCTCCTGCCACCGGGCGCCCCTGCAGACTGGGAGCTGCGGTAGTTACTGTGGGAGCTGACGCCAGGGCTGGAGAGCTGGCTGCCGCCAGTGTGCTTGTTCCTCCTGGTGTCACCTTATACCTGAGACTGAGCAGGGCCACCAGGGAACAGGGGCTTCACAGGATAAACAGCTCCCACTGAGCCATACACCTGACAGGGGGCTGGGCAGCTCCCCCAGGTGCACACACCTGGGACTCAGCACAGCAGGCCCATCCCCCAGAACACCAGCTGGAAGGACAGGGGAAGAGCAAGTTCTTGACCTAGTAGCGCTGGAAAGCTCCAGGGGAAGTCGAAGGACTTACAGTATATAGAATCAGAGGATACCTCTCCTTGTTTTTTTTTTTGTCCTCCCCCCCTTTTTCCCTCTTTTTCTCCTTTTTCCAGTACACCTTGTTTTTAGCCACTCTGCACTGAGCAAAATGACTAGAAGGAAGAACTCACCACGAAAGAAAGAATCAGAAACAGTACTCTCTCCCACAGAGTTACACAGTTTGGTTTACAATTCAATGTCAGAAAGCCAATTCAGAAGCACAATTATAAAGCTACTGGTGGCTCTGGAAAAAAGCATAAAGGATTCAAGAGACTTCATGACTGCAGAATTTAGATCTAATCAGGCCAAAATTAAAAATCAATTAAATGAGATGAAATCCAAACTAGAGGTCCTAACGATGAGGGTTAATGAAGAACGAGTGAGTGACATAGAAGACAAGTTGATGGCAAGGAAGGAAGCTGAGGAAAAAAGAGAAAAACGATTAAAAGATCATGAGGAAAGGTTAAGGGAAATAAATGACAGCCTCATTTTTCCCACAGGAAGAAATCTACATTTAATTGGGGTTTCAGAGGGCACCTAAAGGGACAGAGGACCAGAAAGTGTATTTGAACAAATTATGGCTGAGAACTTCCCTAACTTGGGAAGGGAAACAGGAATTCAGATCCAGGAGTTAGAGATCCCCCACTAAAATCAATAAAAACCATTCAACACCCAGACATTTATATAGTGAAACTTGCAAACTCCAAAGACAAAGAGAAGATCTTTAAAGCAGCAAGGGACAAGAGGGCCCTAAACTTTATGGGGAGAAGTATTAGGTTAACAGCAGACCTCTCCACAGAGACCTGGCAGGCCAGAAAGGGCTGGCAGGATATATTCAGGGTCTTAAATGAGAAGAACCTGCAGCCAAGAATACTTTATCCAGCAAGGCTCTCATTCAGAATAGAAGGAGAGATAAAGAGCTTCCAAGATAGGCAGAAACTGAAAGAGTATGTGACCACCAAACCAGCAATGCAAGAAATATTAAGGGGAACTCTATAAAAGAAAAAGGAAGTCCAAGGAAACAATCCACAAAAACAGGGACCAAATAGGTATCATGATGACACTAAATTCGTATCTTTCAATAGTAACTCTGAACGTGAATGGGCTCTATGATCCCATCAAAAGGCGCAGTATTTCAGACTGGATAAAAAAGCAAGACCCATCTATTTGCTGCCTACAAGAGACTCATTTTAGATGTAAGGAAACCTAGAGCCTGAAAATGAAAGGTTGGAGAACCATTTACCATTCAAATGGTCCTCAAAAGAAAGCAGGGTAGCCATCCTCATATCAGATAAATTGAAGTTTATCCTAAAGACTGTAGTAAGAGATGAAGAGGGACACTATATCATCCTTAAAGGATCTATCCAACAAGAGGACCTAACAATCATGAATATTTATGCCCCAAATGCGAGAGCTGCCAAACATATCAATCAATTAATAACCAAAGTTAGATGTACTTAGATAATAGTACACTTAAACCTGGTGACTTGAACATGGAACCTTCTAAAACTGATAGATTTTCTAAGCACAACATCTCCAAAGAAATAAGAGCATTAAATAATATACTGGACAAGATGGATTACACAGATATTTACAGAACTTTACATCCAAAGCAACTGAATACACATTTGTCTCAAGGGCACATGGAACTTTCTCCAGAATAGACCACATACTGGGTCACAAATCAGGACTCAACCAATGCCAAAAGATTGGGATCATCCCCTACATGTTTTCAGACCATATAGCTTTGAAACATGAACTCAATCACAAGGAGAAATTTGGAAGAAACTCAAACACGTGAAGCTTAGAGAGCATCCTGCTAAAAGATGAAAGGGTCAACCAGGAAATTAGAGAAGAATTAAAATGATTCATGGAAACTAATGAGAATGAAGATACAACCATTCAAAATCTTTGGGATACAGCAAAAGCAGTCCTGAGGGGGAAATACATCGCAATACAAGCATCCATCCAAAAACTGGAAAGAACTCAAATGCAAAATCTAACCTTGCACCTAAAGGAGCTGGAGAAGGAAGAGCAAATAAAACCTTCACCCAGCAGAAGAAGTTAATAAAGATTCGAGCAGAACTCAATGAAATAGAGACCAGAAGAACTGTGGAACAGATTAACATAACCAGGAGTTGGTTCTTTTTTTATTTCTTTTTCTTTTTCTTTATGATAGTCACACAGAGAGAGAGAGAGAGGCAGAGACACAGGCAGAGGGAGAAGCAGGCTCCATGCACCGGGAGCCCGACGTGGGATTCGATCCCTGGTCTCCAGGATCACGCCCTGGGCCAAAGGCAGGCGCCAAACCACTGCGCCACCCAGGGATCCCAGGAGTTGGTTCCTTGAAAGAATAAGATAAAAAAAAAGAATTAATAAGATAGATAAACCATTAGCCAGCCTTATTAGAAAGAAGAGAAAAAAGATTCAAATTAATAAAATCTTGAATGAGAAAGGGGAGATCACCACCAATACCAAGGAAATACAAACGATTTTAAAAATGTATTGTGAGCAGCTAGACACCAATAAATTAAGCAATCAAGAAGAAATGGATGCATTTCTGGAAAACTGAAAACCACCAAACTGGAACAAGAAGAAATACAAAACCTGAACAGGCCAATAACCAGGGAGGAAATTGAAGCAGTCATCAAAAACCTCTCAAAACACAAAAGTCCAGGGCCAGATGGCTTCCCAGGGCAATTCTAACAAATTTTTAAAGAAGAAACCATACCTATTCTACTAAAGCTGTTCGGGAAGATAGAAAGAGATGCAGTATTTCCAAAGTCATTCTATGAGGCCAGTATCACTATGATTCCAAAACCAAAGACCCCACCAAAAAGGAGGATTATAGACCAATATCCCTGATGAACACAAGCAAAAATTCTCAATGAGATACTAGCCAATAGGATCCAACGGTACATTAAGAAGATTATTCACCATGACCAAGTGGGGTTCATTCCCGGAATGTAAGGCTGGTTCAACACTCTTAAAGCAATCAATGTGATAGATCATATTAACAAGAGAAAAAAAATATGATCCTCTCAATAGATGCAGAGAAAGCATTTGACAAAATACAGCATTCATTCCTCATCAAAACCTTCAGAGTGTAGGGATAGAGGGAACATTCCTCAACATCTTAAAAGCCATCTATGAAAAGCCCACAGCAAATATCATTCTCAGTGGGGAAACACTGAGAGCCTTTCCCCTAAGATCAGGGGATCTTCCCCTGAGAACAGGGATGTCCACTCTCACTACTGCTATTCAACATAGTACTGGAAGTCCTAGCCTCAGCAATCAGAGAACAAAAAGAAATAAAAGGCATTCAAATTGGCAAAGAAGTCAAACTCTCCCTCTTCACAGATGACATGATACTCTACATAGAAAACCCAAAACATTCCACCCCAAGATTGCTGGAACTCATACAGCAATTCGGCAGTGCGGCAGGATACAAAACCAATGCCCAGAAATCAGTGGCATTTCTATACACTAACAATGAAACTGAAGAAAGAGAAATTAAGGAATCAATCTCATTTACAATTGCACCCAAAAGCATTAAGATACCTAGGAATAAACCTAACCAAAGAGGTAAAGGATCTATACCCTAAAAACTGCAGAACACTTCTGAAAGAAATTGAGGGAGACACAAAGAGATGGAAAAATATTCCATGCTCATGGATTGGAAGAATTAATATTGTGAAAATGTCAATGTTACCCAGGGAAATTTACACATTTAGTGCAATCCCTATCAAAATCCCATGGACTTTCTTAAGGGAGTTGGAACAATTTATTGTAAACATTCCATACAAATTTATGTATGGAATCAGAAAAGAGCCCAAATAGGGGAATATTAAAAAAGAAAACAATAGCTGGGGGTATCACGATGCCGGATTTCAAGTTGTACTACAAAGCTGTGGTCATCAAGACAGTGTGGCACTGGCACAAAAACAGACACATAGATCAATGGAACAAAATAGAAAATCCAGAAGTGGACTCTCAACTCTAAGGTCAACTAATATTTGACAAAGCAGGAAAGACTATCCACTGGAAAAAGGACAGTCTCTTCAATACATGGTGCTGGGAAAATTGGAAAGCCACACATAGAAGAATGAAACTAGACCATTCTCTTACACGATACACAAAGATAAACTCAAAATGGATGAAAGATCTAAATGGGAGACAAGATTCCATCAAAATCCTAGAGGAGAACACAAGCAACACCCTTTTTGAACTTGGCCACAGCAACTTCTTGCAAGATACATCCACGAAGGCAAAGGAAACAAAAACAAAAAATGAATTATTGGGACTTCATCAAGATAAAAAGCTTCTGTACAGTAAAAGAAACTGTCAACAAAACTACAAGACAGGGCAGCCCTGGTGGCTTAGCGGTTTAGCTACCCCATCACCCGGGGTGTGATCCTAGAGACCCGGGAAGTCCCACATCGGGCTCCCCGAATATAGCCTGCTTCTCCCTCTGCCTGTGTCTCTGCCTCTGTCTCTCTGTGGGTCTCTCGTGAATAAATAAATCTTTTAAAAAAAACTACAAGACAACCTACAGAATTGGAGAAGATATTTGCAAATGACATATCAGATTAAGGGCTAGTATCCAAGATCTATAAAAGACTTATTAAACTCAACAGCAAAGAAACAAACAATCCAATCATGAAATGGGCAAAAGACATGAACAGAAATCTCACAGAGGAAGACATAGACATGGCCAACAAGCACATGAGAAAATGCTCCACATCACCAGCCATAAGGGAAATACAAATCACAACCACAATGAGATCCCACCTCACACCAGTGAGAATGGGGAAAATTAACAAGACAGGAAACAACAAATGTTGGAGAGGATGTGGAGAAAGGGGAACCCTCTTGCACTGTTGGTGGGAATGTGAACGGGTGCAGCCACTCTGGAAAACTGTGTGGAGGTTCCTCGAAGAGTTAAAAACAGATTTGCCCTACGACCCAGCAATTGCACTCCTCGGGATTTACCCCAAAGATACAGATGCAGTGAAACACCGGGACACCTGCCCCCCATTGTTTATAGCAGCAATGTCCACAATAGCCAAACTGTGGAAGGAGCCTCGGTGTCCATCAAAGACGAATGGATAAAGAAGATGTGGTCTATGTATACAATGGAATATTACTCAGCCATTAGAAACAACAAATACCTACCATTTGCTTCAACATGGATGGAACTGGAGGGTGTTATACTGAGTGAAATAAATCAATCTGAGAAGGACAAACATTATATGGTCTCATTCTTTGGGGGAAAATAAAAAATAGTGAAAGGGATGGAGGGGAAAAGAGAGAAAATGAGTGGGAAATATCAGTGAAGATGACACAACATGAGAGACTCCTAACTCTGGGAAATGAACAAGGGGTAGTGGGAGGGGAGGTGGGCGGGGGTATGGGGTGACTGGGTAATGGGCACTGAGGGGGGCATTTGACAGGACGAAAACTAGGTGATAGGCTCTATGTTGGAATATTGAATTCCAATTTAAAAACTGAAAGAAAAAAAAAACAAGCTCGCCTTTTATCAGAAAGAACTCCCATCTGCAATAGTCAGGACACAGGCTTCTGTGTTTGTCTCATCTTCACCAAAGCTCTGTAGTTTGACCTGTCTGGCTTGATAAAAATTATAGGTCAAAGTCTACAGAATGTATAACAGCATCACACTTCCCACCCCACACACTCTGACCCCAGAATAATGGGCTCACAGTTGCACCAAAAAGAGAATCTTCTCAAGGGACACAAATCACACACTGGCTTCCACTTTTTTGGACCCAGATGAACAGCCTCTCACACAAAGACAACAGTGCCATAATATCCACCTGCAAAACTCCTTGCTAATTCAGTTGATGGTGCTTAGATTAGAGACCTCTAGAGCCCTGTTCCCCACCTGGACCTCACAGAGTTTCTGCTTACATCCCTTACAAATGTTATTCTTTCTGTGAAGTTGTGGCGTCCAGCTTTGCTGGGGTCAGTTTTATTGTCCAGGGTACAAAATAGAGTAATAAACATGTAGAGACGCGGATTCCTGTTTGGAACTAAGAATACTCCTTGTTCAGTGTACAGGTCATACTGGAAAATTTCAAAGCCTTTACTGTCAAGAAATAATGTTTCTAAGATTTTGCATTTTCGAGATATTTTAGATAATTTTAAGAAATTATGAGGCAAGCAACCAAGCAGAAAAAAACCTTTTAAGTTTTCATGTTAAGTTTTGCAGCAAATAGTAATATTCCAAATTCAAACATTCTAAAGAATAATTTTGAAAAAAAAAACATTTCAAAACTGATATACAATAAAATAAAAACCATGACAGATGAATAATTTGCACCATATTACTACACACTGAGCTTTCACATAAAAAATGTGTATTTGATTTTTTTTGTAGTACAGTTAGTTGACAAATAGTGTTAAATAATGTGTTTCTTTATTTAACATGGGTTATGAATATTTTGACACTCACCTTAACATTTATAATATTGTCTTATATTTTCCTTTTTGTCTTCATAGTGACATTTTTCATTATTGTGGCTTGTCTTTCTGAATTCATTCACTAGCAACGTTCATTAGGGAGGCTGGAATTTTCAAGAGGAAGAATCAGGATTGCTTTGGCTAACTTATAACATCAAGGAAAGAAAACATGAGAAAAAGAAAATAAAGTGACAAGTAAGAAATTATGGTATTTGGGCTATTATACTCTTACTTCTATCTCTTGTCATGAGCAACTGAGACTCTCCGCAGAGTTCAGGATTTGCTCTCCATAGCATTTTTACACAATAGCTATTCCACTCTCAGTACAAAATCTTACTCTTGGAAGATTTCCTAGGAGATACAGAGCCTGAGCTTTTCTGCGTAATCACACCTGGAATTGTATTTATCAGTTATTTTTCAATTCAGTATGACTTTGGCTTTTAATTACCTGAGATTCAAAGAACTATAAACTCTATGCTTCAGTTTCTCCAGGATTTTGTTTGAGGACAGTGACTTTAGTTGGGAGGTAATTTGAAGTTGACACAATTTTCATGAATGACTCAATATGACATAACCTCAAGCAGACACATGAAGAATCATCAGTATGTCTCTATTGTACTGAAGGGTCTCATATATAACACATGACATGTGTGTGTCTGTCAATCGATCAATAGATCTATCTATCTTTATCTGAGGAATGGAGAGAAATATGACAGGATACACTCCAAACTGTAAAAAAGGGGTTACCACAAATCATACTCATTACCTGAAGCCTAAAATTCTGTCTTTCTTCTTTCATATTCTCTACCATGTGACTCGTAGTTCTCTTC
This sequence comes from Canis aureus, assembly GCF_053574225.1. Classification (NCBI taxonomy): domain Eukaryota; kingdom Metazoa; phylum Chordata; class Mammalia; order Carnivora; family Canidae; genus Canis; species Canis aureus. The sequence goes on along the minus strand of NC_135622.1, from coordinate 27,125,770 downwards.
CTGTAAGTGAGAGAATCTTCCTACTTGGCAGGTTATTTGCTTTCAACTTCTCATAGAGCATAATTCAGAAGGTCCCAGGGTGATTTTATTTTAAATCATTATTAAACAGTCTTAAACCATCAGCCTGGAAACAGGAGACCCCATAGACTCTAGAACATCTCCAGTTCTTCCCGTGATTTGGAGATCCTCCGCCACTCAGCTGCAATTGGGAGTGTCAGCTGTTTCCCCCGGGACCTTCCTGCAGACAGGAATTCAAGCAGAAGGGCCATTCACCTGCCAGAAATGGACACTGGCCACTACACCTTCACGTCTCTGCTGGTTTCACAGAAGGGCAGGACTCTGAGCACTGTTTTCCCACAGATCCTGACTTTCTCAGTTCGATGCTCTCCTTCTGCTCAGATGATGTTCACTGGTACTGTTCTTTTTCATCACTCTGAGGAAACTACAGATACATCTGAGTTGTTCTTCAGGCTCCTGACAACTGACCATTTATCTTGATGTGGAGAGGAACATTTTGCCTCCTTCCTAAGTGTCATGGAACTGCTCAGAGGAGAACATTTGTTGTGTCATTCTGTTGAGTCAAACTGTGGTGTACCATTTGGATAGATTTTAGTGGTCATTTCAGTTCAGATGTTTCTGTGTGTGTGTGTGTGTGTGTGTGAGTGTGTGTGTGTGTGTGTGTGTGTGTGTGTGTGTGTGTTCTGGAGAAAGAATTAACTACTTAAATAATTTGGGGACAATGTGTCACCCCCGTATGGGGAAAAATGAGTTTGATTGTCTTACTTCATACATGAAACTCACTTTTCAAAACACGACTTTAAACTTACAGAAGAAAATATTGAGATATGAGTACAGGGTAGGAAGATCAGATCCAGGAAAGCATATCTCGCTCTCATTCTCTTTTCTTCTGATCATGGAAACAATCCTAAGAGCATTAATTTCCAAACCCCTCCATTATACAATGATTAGGTCACTGTAAAATGAAACAAAAGAAAATTTAAAAGCCACAATCTAGGAGCCTTCCACATCAATATTTTATGAGAATCATCAGGGAGTATCCACTGGGAAATAAGGAAACAGCAGTCTGGAAAATGACCTGGAACCTTGCTTTGGAGAGAAATATAAAGGGAGGAAACCAAGTATATTGGCTCTAATCTTAAAGGAAAACATAGAAAAGTGCTTGAACATGTAATTCTAATAAAAACCCCCATCTTCATAAAATCAGAGCATTGCCTCCAAAATCTGGGGAGGCAGCCTAGGGCAGCTAATCACCCTCAGAGGAGGTTTGTGTGAGAACTGCAGCTCTGTGGGACAAGGGTCAGTGCTGCAGATAGGAACACTTGCAGCCATATCAGGCTGACGTCCAGGCTGGGAAGAAATCCACATCGTGTCCACTGTCCTTGAACCCACAGGAGAACCTAGAGGTCAGAGTGGGAGTTAGATAGGATGCAAGGCTTTAGAACCTGCTTGAATTCCCCCAGCCTCTGAAACAATGGTGGTCCTCCAGAATTTCTGATTTATGTCTGTGACATACGAGAAAATATAGAGATTGGTCTCTGCTCCCAGCCCCTGACAGAGCTCCTAAAACGCTTATAATTTCCTAGGAGATAAAAGCTCTAGAGAATCTTTCATTCTGTGAAATTGCCCCTGAATGGGCTCCAGGATGGGCACTGGTCACCAGAAAGACCAAGCCATGATTAGAACCATGGAATTTGCTGCCCCATTTCCCATCCAGTAAGGGGAGAGGAGCTTGACACATAGATAATAATCGATCATGTCTAGGTAAGCAAGCCTCCACGAGTCTCAAGAGTGCAAGGTTTAGAGAGCTTCCACACAGATGAACAATCCACAGAGAGAAAGAGATGCACTCCATCTCCACAAGGACAGAAGCTGCTGTACACAGGACCCTCCCAGACCTCACCCTATGTATCTCCATCTAGCTCTTCATCTGTATCTTGATCATATCCTTGAATAAACTGGTAAACAGGGATCCCTGGGTGGCGCAGCGGTTCGGCGCCTGCCTTTGGCCCAGGGCGCGATCCTGGAGACCCGGGATCGAATCCCACATCAGGCTCCCGGTGCATGGAGCCTGCTTCTCCCTCTGCCTGTGTCTCTGCCTCTCTCTCTCTGTGTGACTATCATAAATAAATAAAAAAAAATTAATAAACTGGTAAACATAAATAGGTGTTTCTCTCAGTTCTGTGAGCTCCTCTAGCAAAGCATCACACATGTGGAGGGAAGCCTGGGAACCCCCTCCTAAAAATGGTATTGGGAGCGGTCCCTTCATCTCTCCCATCAGACAAGGAGACCCTGATGGGCTAGTCCTTCTCAACCTCGGGCCTCCAGGCCACCTTGAAGTGCTGCAGGCAGCTGCTGTGGAGGATGAAGTATGGACATGAAAGCCAACTGGGAACAGACCCACATCCAAGAGGCTGTGGTCCTTGGGAAACTCCATCATGAAATTGCATATGGGGTCGTCAACACATCTGGTCAGGGACAGCCACCTGGCTTATATGGACCGGAGCCTCTCCTCTACCGGGTGGTTCTTTGTACCCAGTCTCTGCAAGAGTGGTGACACCTCCACAGTCTACAGGCGTTTTGGCATTCTCCTTAAATACCCACATGGGATGGATATAGCCCCAAGGTTGAAATCTTCCCTGAAACAAGAGAAACATCTCTTTCTCTCCTGTAACAAAGTTAAAAACTTTCTCTAATATAAAACACATTTCTAGAGTAATGGCAAAAATAAAGTTATAGACTCTTCATACTTTCAAGAAAGAGCAAAAATAAAACAAACTGGGGATATCTGTGGAGAAATTAGGAACAATTATGAAAAGTCAGCTTCTCTGAAGGTGGATCAAGAATGAATAAAGGTACAGCAGGGGGTAAAAGATAAAATCCTGCATAAGGGCCTGGCCCATGTGCCCCAATTTGTATCCTCTCTGGAGACCTACCAGTTCTGGGTCCCTCTGGGGGATCGGCTTAGGCTTTGGTTGTCCTGCATCCCTGCTCAACTCCCTCATGTGCCCAATCTTGCTTTAGAGACGCTGATCTCAAGAACATTCCTCAACCACTGTCCCCATGCTACCTTACACATGAATCTGCTTTCCAGGGAATGATGCCTGGAACCAGGGATGTCAGTGAGTAGCACAGACCAGCTTGTCATACTAACTTTCATAGGCAGAAGGTGTACAATTTCCACAATATACAAGGACAGAATGTTGTCAGAAAGAGGCATCTGTGGCAGTAGATGCTTAAGCACATATTAGTAGAAATTAAGTCAATGTGCAGACTCTTAGTGTATATTTTGTCTCTGTAACTGCAAAACTCTAGGTCAGGGGAGCTGAAGCCTAAAGTCACTGCTTCTGATTCAGGTCCTAGACCTAAGCCAGTTAAAGTCTCAAGCTCATTGATTGAAGGGAAGGCCAGGTCTCACATGAAGGACACTGATGTTTTGTCACAGATTCATCAAGAAAATTTTGCCTCCTTTTTTTCCCTAAGGAACTCAAGGATTGGGGCCTGAGCGAAAAATGCTTCCTCTCCTCCCTGATGAGAACACTCATAAACAGAGAACAGGGCTTTGGAATATCTAGATCGTTGAAGCCCAATGGTTGAGAAGTAACTTGTAAAGTCAGAAGATCAACACATTCACAGGTGTATGAATCAGGTTATTTATCTGTACAGATTATCCCCCAGTGGTGACCATTTACAAATATTTAGAAAAGGTGACCCATTTCAATCACAAGTCCCAAGAATCTACTCAACAGAACTGAAGCTGGGGATGCTCCCTCTGCTGGATGTCTTGATCTCAGTTCTCGCACAAAAAAAAGCTCGCCCCTAGGTGTCCATTGAAAGATGAATGGATAAAGAAGCTGTGGTCTATGTATACAATGGAATATTACTCAGCCATTAGAAACGACAAATAGGGATCCCTGAGTGGCGCAGCGGTTTGGCGCCTGCCTTTGGCCCAGGGCGCGATCCCGGAGACCCGGGATCGAATCCCACGTCGGGCTCCCGGTGCATGGAGCCTGCTTCTCCCTCTGCCTGTGTCTCTGTCTCTCTCTCTCTCTCTCTCTCTCTGTGACTATCATAAATAAATAAATAAATAAAAATTAAAAAAAAAAAAAGAAACGACAAATACCCACCATTTGTTTCAACAGGGATGGAACTGGAGGGTGTTATGCTGAGTGAAATAAGTCATTCAGAGGACAAACATTATATGGTCTCATTCATTTGGGGAATATAAAAAATAGGGAAAGCGATGGAGGGGAAGAGAGAGAAAATGAGTGGGAAATATCAGTGATGGTGACAGAACACGAGAGACTTTAACTCTGGGAAACGAACAAGGGGTAGTGGGAGGGGATGTGGGCAGGGGGATGGGGTGACTGGGTGACGGGCACTGAGGGGGGACTTGATAGGATGAGAACTGGGTGATATGCTATCTGACGGCAAATTGAGTCCCAATAAAAAAATTTAAAAAAAAAAAAAGCTCGCCTTTTATCAGAAAGAACTTCCATTTAGGTTAGTCAGGAAACAAGCTTCTGTGTTTGTCTCATCTGCACCAAAGCACCATAGTTTGAGCATCTGGCTTGATAAAATTTATAGGTCAAAGTCTACAGAATGTATAACAGCATCACAATTCCCACCCCACACACTCTGATCCCAGGATAATGGGTTCACAGTTGCACCAAAAAGAGAATCTTCTCAAGGTACACAAATCACACCCTGACTTCCACTTTTATGGACCCAGATGAACAGCCTCCTGCACAGAGACAAAAGTGCCATAAAATCCACCTGCAAAACTCCTTGCTAATTCAGTTGATGGTGCTTAGATTAGAGACCTCTAGAGCCCTGTTCCCCACCTGGACCTCACAGAGTTTCTGCTTACATCCCTTACAAATGCTATTCTTTCTGTGAAGTTGTAGCGTCCAGCTTTGCTGGGGTCAGTTTTATTGTCCAGGGTACAAAATAGAGTGTAAACATGTAGAGACGTGGATTCCTGTTTGGAACTAAGAATACTCCTTGTTCAGTGTACAGGTCATACTGGAAAATTTCAAAGCCATTACTGTCAAGAAATAATCTTTCTAAGATTTTGCATTTTCGAGATATTTTAGATAATTTTTAAAAATTATGAGACAGGCAACCAAGCAGAAAAGACTTTTTAAGTTTTCATGTTAATTTCTGTAGCAAATAGTAATATTCCAAATTCAAACATTCTAAAGAATAATTTGGAAAAATATTTTCAAAACCGATATACAGTAAGTAAAAAAAAACCATGACAGATGAATAATTTGCAGCCATATTTCCACACGCTGAGCTTTCACATAAAAATGTGTAATGTGATTCGTTTTTGAAGTACAGTTGAGAAATAGTGTTACACAATGTGATTCTTCACTTAACATGGGTTATGAATATTTTGACACTCACCTTAACATTTATAATAATGTCTTGTATTATCCTTTTTGTCTTTGTCCTGATATTTTTCATTATTGTGGCTTATCTTTCTGAATTCATTCACTAATAGGATTCATTAGGAAGACTGAAATTTTTTTTTAATTGGAGTTCAATTTGCCAACATATAGCATAACATCCAATGCTCATCCCATCAAGTGCCCCTCTCAGTGCCAGTCACCCAGTCACCCCCACCCCCTGCCCACCTCCCTTTCCACCACCTCTTGTTCAATTCCCTGAATTAGGAGTCTCTCATGTTCTGTTACCCTCACTGATATTTTCTCTCATTTTCTCTCCTTTCCCCTTTATTCCCTTTCACTATTTTTTATATTCCCAAAATGAATGAGACCATATAATGTTTGTCCTTCTCTGTTTGACTTATTTCACTCAGCATAATACCCTCCAGTCCCATCCAACTCGAAGCAAATGGTGGGTATTTCTCATTTCTAATGGCCAAGTAATGTTCCATTGTATACACAGACCACAGCTTCTTTATTCATTCAATTCGATGGACACCTAGACTCCTTCCACAGTCTGGCTATTGTGGACATTGAGGCTGAAAATTTAAAGAGGAAGATTCAGGATTGCATTGGCTAGCTTATAACATGGATCAAGGAAGAAAACATAAGAAAAAGTAAATAAAGTGACACCTAAGAAATTATGGGACTTGGGCTATTATACTCCTATCTCAATTTGTCGTGAGCACCTGGGACTCTCCACAGAGTTCAGGATTTGCTCTCCACAGCATTTTTACACAATAGCTATTCCACTCTCAGTACAAAATCTTACTCTTGGAAGATATCCTAGGAGATACAGAGCCTGAGCTTTTCTGTGTAATCACACCTGGAATTGTATTTATCAGTTATTTTTCAATTCAGTATGACTTTGGCTTTTAATTACCTGAGACTCAGTAGAACTACAAACTCTATGCTTTCAGTTTCTCCAGGATTTTGTTTGAGGACAGTGACTTTAATTGGGAGGTAACTTGAGGTTGACACAATTCTCACAAATATCTCAATATGATAACGTCAAGCAGACACATGAAGAATCATCAGGTTCTGTCACTGTTGTAATGAAGGGTCTCATATATACCACATGGCATGTGTGTGTGTCTATCGATCGATCAATCAATCGATCTATCTTTAACTGGGGAAGGAGAGAGAAGTGTGACAAGATACACTCCAGACAGTAAAAAAGGGTTACCACAAATCATACTCATTACATGAAGCATAAAATACGGTCGTCTTCCCTATTCTCTTCCATGTGATTATTAGTTCTCTTCCTGTAAGTGAGAGAATCTTCCTCCTTGACAGGGTGTTTTTACTTTCATCTTCTCATAGAGCATAATTCACAGGGTCCCAGGGTGAGTTTATTTTAAATCATTGTTAGACAGTCTTAAACCATCAGCCTGGAAACAGGAGACCCCATAGACCCTAGAACTATCTCCAGTTCTTCCCGTGATTTGGAGATCCTCCGCCACTCAGCTGTAGTTGGGAGTGTCAGCTGTTTCCCCTGGGACCTTAGCAGACAGGAATCCAAGCAGGAGGGCCTTTCACCTGCCAGAAATGGACACTGGCCACTACACCTTCACGTCTCTGCTGGTTTCACAGAAGGGCAGGACTCTGAGCACTGTCTTCCCACAGATCTTGACTTCCTCCGTTCGATCCTTCTTCCTACTCAGGCAGTAAAGAATTTGTCTCTGTTAGCTTTCCTCCCAGCACAGAAGACCTTTTAAGCTACTACACTGGCAGGAGAGGGACCTGCACCAGCCTGTGCCTCTTTCCACTCTGCCACACCCACCAGGGGATTTGCATATTGTCCCCTGGGGAGGACCTTCCCTTGAAAGTCTGAGATAAAGGTCAGCTCTAGGCTTGTCTTTACTTACTAGGGCTCCTCAGCTCAGCTTCTCAAGATGAGGTTCCCTTCTCAGCTCCTGGGGCTGCTGATGCTCTGGATCCCAGGTAAGGACAATGCGGGGATGAGGAAAGACATGGGAGTGCGGATGGTCAGCTCCCCTGGTGCTGCTTTTCTCCCTGTGTATTCTGTGCATGCGGGAGATTGCCCTCCAACGAGGAGAATTTAATTTTTAGACCTGTGAAAATTAAGAAGAAAGTAAAAGATACGAAGAACGGTACTTTAGTGAGATGCTAAAGAAGAAAGAAGCCACTCTGTCTTGCTCTCTTGGGTTTTCCATGATAATTGAATACATTTAAAATATAAAACAAAACACAAAATATGATTTAGCCTAAAATGTAAAAAACTCAAATTAATAGAAATGTTTTATACTGTTTCTAACACAACTTGTACTTATCTCTCGCTACTTTAGGATCCAGTGGGGATATTGTCATGACACAGACCCCACCGTCCCTGTCCGTCAGCCCTGGAGAGACGGCCTCCATCTCCTGCAAGGCCAGTCAGAGCCTCCTGCACAGTAATGGGAACACCTATTTGTATTGGTTCCGACAGAAGCCAGGCCAGTCTCCAGAGGGCCTGATCTATAGGGTGTCCAACCGCTTCACTGGCGTGTCAGACAGGTTCAGTGGCAGCGGGTCAGGGACAGATTTCACCCTGAGAATCAGCAGAGTGGAGGCTGACGATGCTGGAGTTTATTACTGCGGGCAAAATTTACAGTTTCCTTCCACAGTGGTTCAGCCCTGAACACAAACCTCTCTGTTTGGCCTGTCACCACTGCCCAATGTGTTCCTTGAGTGGGGAGCAGGCGCCGCAGAGTGTCTGAGTTGGCGTCAGTGGCAGATGTTGGAGAACCCAGGGCAGTAATGTGCAGCTGAGTGCTCTGGCCCATGTTACAGCCCCATGAGCTGCAGCAGCCTTCGCGGGGCAGAAGCAGCTCAAGAACGGAGGTGATGCAAGTGCTCTCTGAGCAACAGGCTGGAGGGAGAGCTCACTTGTATCTCATCCCCACCCCTCTCTCCTTGTGCTTGGTTATTACATTTAGAGAGCCTGAGAGTCAGAAAATTGAGGCATATTTGTGACAATCCAAGTCAAATACATTTTGACACAAACAAAATTGTTATAGTTTTTTGACAGGAGATATTCAGTACCGTTCAGTATTCATTTTTTTCCCCAGTCTCTGAATTTCTTCTTTCTCATTACACTAATTGCTCTATTACTGTGTTCTCTGGATAGCATTATATGTGCTATCCCCACAGGAAATATGGCTGAGAACAATTAGTACAATTGTTTGTTAAAGCACTTTATTTATTATACAAATAAACTTTGTAAATTCAAGCAGATATGAGGTCCTAATTCTGTTAAAAAGTAGTGATACACACACACTCACACACACACACACACACACACACACACCTCACATACTTATTTATATACACTGGAATATTACTCTGCCATAAAAAAGACATCTTGTTATTTGCAACAACATGAAAAGTCACAGAGAGTCTAATGTTAAGTGGAATAAGTCAGACAAAGAAAGACAGATACCATACGATTTCATTTATATGTAGAATCTAGAAACCAAACAAACAAACAAGAACCCCAGAACAGAAGGCAAAAAGACCCATGAATACAGAGAACACACTGGTGGTGGCAAGACGGAAAGAGGATCAGAGGATGGAAAAAATTCATGAAGGAGAGTGGGAGGTATATGGAATGAACAAAAGCTAGTCACACGGATGAAAGGTACAGCACAGGGAATATAATCAAGGATTTCGTAATAGCGTTGTGTAGGGATAGATGGTAATTACACTTGTGGTGACATAACATGACATAGACATGTCAAATCACACCTAAACCAACATAGCACTGTGTTCCAAATATACTTCAGTAACAAAACAACATACACACACAAAGAACTTAAATCGAGAAGTTTTATATTTGCCTCAACTACCTTTATCTGAGACAAAATAAAGGAATCTCACAGTGGGTCCTGAGAATACAAAACAACCTGAAAGGTGTAGACCATAGAATGTAATTCATATACCACAGCTAGGGTAGAGAGTGGTGTGAAAGTTTTTCCCCAAAAGTAACATTTTAACACCAGATAGCCTAAATACTCTTTTGGAAATGACAAATTTGGTACTATTTTGAAAATGGTTTCAAGCACTAGACAGATACATTATTTTTTACAGATGTGGTCTTACCTGAAAAGGAATCTGAATTTATATTCTGTTCAAATGTGTGCTTTGAGTAGATCTCAATTAAAACAATCCTCAAAAATTTTATCTGTCCTTATCTAAAAGCATATCCATTACCTGTCCATTTCACCTATTCATCCCTCGTCCCCTCTAGCCCCTGGCAACCGCTCAACACTTTGCTGTTTCTATGGACCGTAGACTATGCCTTTTTGAGCTGAATAGTATTTCATTGTCCAGATGCATCATAGTTTATTTATCCATTCATCTTGGGAAGAAATGTGAGTTACAACAAGTATTAAACTTATGAAGAAATCTGTATATATGTTGGTGTACAGGTTTTTCCGTAGACATAAGTTTTCAACTCCTTAGGGTAAATACCTAAAAGTCTGATTGCTGAATTGTGTGATAAGAGTATGTTTAGTTCTGTAAGAAAATGCCAAACTGTTTTCCAAAATGGCTGCTCCTTTTTGCATTTCCAGCAGCAGGGAATGCTAATCTGTGTCCCTCAAAATGCTCACTTGCATTTGGAGCTGTGATCTAGATTGTGGCCACAACAGTAAGTGTGGAGTAGCATCTCCGGTTTGCATTTCCTTAACAACGCATAAATTTGGAACATTTTTTCTGTGCCTTGTTTCATATCTGTCTTCTCCTTTCTGATGCGGTGTCTGTTCAGATCTTTTCCCATTTCTAATTGGATTATTTCTTACTGTTGAGTTTTAAGTGTTCTTTGTAAATTTTAGGTATCCTTTGTCATAGGTGTTTTTGCAAATATGTTCTCCCAGTGTGTGACTTGTCTCCTTACACACTGGATAATGTCTGGGCCCACAGTAATTTTATTTGTGCAACCGGATCTTACATTACATGCATTAATAAATAACGTATTACCATGTCACAATATTCAAATTTTGATTATTCGTATTTGAATTTCATTAGTTTCCTTAGTATTCCTATGATATTCTTTTTTTTTTTTAAACATTTTTAAAGAGGGCATGATAGATCATATTTGACCTCACAGAGTTCAAAACACAAAGACGTTAGAAACACTTGCTTACAATAAGGACCCGGAAGACTTCCCCTCCACATCCCTACTTCTCAACCCCCAACTCTACTGCTACTGAAATTTTGTTCTTTACAATAAAACTCTTCCTGCTTTTCTGACACAAGGAGATCTTGCCAGTCGCTTTCTTTGGGGGCCGGAGGGCGGGAGGACTTGGGGGTTCTGCTGCCACTTTACACACTGAGATCTTGACACCATATGTAACTCTAAAGGCTGGAGAGAAAACACTGCGAAAATCATGGAGAGATTGGAAAATCAAGGACTGGTGGCTGGACCACCTTACAAGACAAGTCACTTGTGTGTAAAAGTTACACACAATTATCAGTGTGTGTAAAACCCTATAGCATTGTGGATTGCTGTCTCTTCTCGTTGGCTATTCTCAGTAAACATAGCTCTTCACTGAAATGTCATTTCCTTGGACATTATTTATTTTTATGTGTTTGATCAACCAAATTTTTTATTTATCAAAATAGTGTAGAGTTGCAGTCCTCTTCATTTGCCCCCAACTATCCGGGTACATTGCATCATTATCTTCCCCCAGCACCACCAAGAATTGAGCCTGAGTGTGCTCATAGGTTGTGATTAATGAATCCTTGAGAACTTAGTTGCTGGGATAAGAGTGGAAGAGAGAGTAAAGACTGTGGACAATTTCAGGTGTTCAAGTTTTTCTCCACATTCTTTTCTGGAATCCTCCTAAAGATCAATCAGCTAGATTGCTTAACACAGAGTAGGGTCTTTCCCTCAACCACTTGCTCTCTCCTTTCCGACTCTGCTTGTTTTCCCCTCCATCCAGCATTGAAAGAGAGAGCAAAGCTCAGGTATTTTGCAGCTTCAGGCATTGTTCCAGCCTCATCTTGACAGCAAAATACTGGAGCTTCAGGTAGAAATGTACTTTTCTCTTAGCCTGTCTGCTCCGCCCGAATCTTTTATTTTCCTCTTCATTCCACATACACATCCTGCTCTCCTTCTGCCCAGATGAGGTTCACTGGCACTGTTCTTTTTCATTAGTCTGAGAAAACTACAGATACATCTGAACTGTTCTTCAGGCTCCTACAACTTACCACTTAGCTTGATGAGAAGAGGAAGGTTTTGCCTCTTTTCTAAGTGTCATGGAAATGCTCAGAGTAGAAGCTTTGTTGCATCATTCTGTTGGTCAAACTGAGGTGCCACGACTTGGATAGATTTTAGTAGTCATTTCAGTTCAAACGTGTGTGTGTGTGTGTGTGTGTGTGTGTGTGTTCTGGAGAAAGAATTAACTACTTAATAAATATTTGGGACAGTGTGTCAAACCCATATGGGGAAAAATAAGTTCAATTGTCTTACATCATACACGAAACTAATTTTCAAACATGATTTTAAACTGATAAAAGAAAATATTGCAGAATATATTTAGATATGAGGACAGGGTAGGAAGATCAGATCCAAGAAAGCATATCTCGCTCTCATTCTCTTTTCTTCTGAGCATGGAAACGGTCCTAAGAGCAATAATTTCCAAACCCCTCTAGTGTACAATGATTACGTCACTGTAAAACAAAACAAAAGAATTTGCAACCACAATCTGGAGAACTTCCACACTAGTAGTTTATGGGAATTATCTGGGAGTAGCCACTGGGAAATAAGGAAACAGCAGTCTGCGATGACCTGGTACCTTGTTTTGGAGAGAAATATAAAGGGAGAAAACTAAGTATATTGGCTCTAATCTTTAAGGAAAACCTAGAAAAAGCTGGAACAAGTAATTCTAATAAAAAATCCCCGTCTTCACAAAATCAGAGCATTGCCTCCAAAACCTGTGGAGGCAGTCTAGGGCAGCTAATCACCCTCAGAAGAGGTTTGTGTGAGAACTGCAGCTCTGTGAGACAAGGGTCAGTCCTGCAGATAGGAACACTTGCAGCCATATCAGGCTGACGTCCAGGCTGGGAAGAAATTTGCACTGTGTCCACTGTCTCTGAACCCACAGGGGACCCCAGAGTCAGAGTGGGAGTTAGATAGGATGCAAGGCTTAGAACCTGCTTGAATTCTTAGAGCTGTCTCCTCTCTCAACATTCCTTAAAAGCAGATCAGCAAGATGAGGACTCTGAAGGATGCCTGGGCAAAGCAGATGCACTGGGAGCAGAAACTGCGCGGTCAATACGTAGACATGTTCTTATTCTTTCTTTCACCTCAGCCACAGTATTGCATATGGTTGAAAACAATTGTAGTCATTTCCTCCACGGGGACAACCTCGGCCAACATGACCTGGACACTGACACAATGGTCCCTCCCTGCCCCATTCTAGCTGCTAAAAACGAACTCAGGGCCATCCTACTGGGAGGCTGGGAAGATCCTAGAGACAAGAGAATACAATTGACAAGAAATGTGTCCAGAGGTGCCATAATAGAAAATTCAAGCAACAGTCTAGTGCCTTGTTCCTTATGGTAAAGAAGTAAGAGTGTCAAGCATGAGTAAAGGAGTGTGAGTCTCATTATTTGCATAGAAACACAGCCCACTGCTTTCATTGGCTCCTATCATGGGGAGTATGTGGAAGAGGCTGTATTTCCCCAGGCACACTAAGCTTCCACTCATAGAGGCCAGTCCGTGCCTCCGAATACGTTCTCCAGTGAAGGTTACCTCACGTATGACTTTCCTGTTGAACTATATATTCTAATGATTTTGTTTTCAAAATTGTCTCTCATTCCCTCATTCACTATTTCAACAACAAAGAAAACAACTTTCCTGGACTGGAAATGTGAACTATGACACTATGTAAATACAACTCCAAATTAAAAAAGGAAGTTGGGATATTTTTCAACTGTGCTGGTTTGCAGCTTTCTCTTAATAAAACAAAATTCAGGTGGCATTTTGAAACGGTGGACATGCTAAGCACTGTCAGTTGTTTAGAGGATCTTGCAATCTGTGCCTCAGTTACAAACCACTGCTCGAATTTCTGGAACATCAGGAAAATCTGGGTTGAGTTAATTGTCCTAACGTATCTTCAGTCACTATAAGAGTAGCTGGATTTTCTCATGAGGATGGAAAAAAATAAAAGAAAAAGAAAAAAGTGAACTGGCTATCAATTTTCCAAATTTAGCTGTCAGTATTGTGATTCTACAACCTGGCCTCAGAGAGTTTCTTGAGCTCCAGGCATGAATATGAGTCTCACCTGTCTTTGAGTCAGTTATGCTGAGCACATTCCTGCACTACACACAGAACCTCAAGAGGCTGATGCCTAGTATTCTTGTCTCAACAGAAGGAGGGGCTTGATGATCATAATAACCTCCCGTTGTCCTTAAAGGTAGGTCAATGGTAGACCTATCTTATTTATCAAAGCAAGGTGAAAAGCCGTTTATGTGCTCCTTGGGTGGCAGTGGGTAAGAAGAAGGATATAAAGCTCCACCATAGTAAATGGAGAACTTGTGGGCTCTGATGACAGTACTTAAGGTACTTACATTGCTGGCCATTAAAAGTCACATTTTCCTGGTGGGGGTGGGTGGGCAGGAAAGGATCCTGGAAACTGCTGAATTATCTGTCCTCATTTAACAAGGATAAAGAAATCTCTAATATTCACAGAATGACTTACGATGGGTCATTTGGTAAAACAGCAGAATTTGGACTACAGGAGACAGAATCTTTTAAAAGGTGTTATATTCCTATATAATGAGGAATCCATGTAAAATTTCCCTGTTTACTCACAGAAGATGACATTCACATGACTTTTGAACAACGTTTTTCTTCTCTTAAATGGACTTAGAAGCAGAAGTTTATTTCAAGGGAAAAGGGAGGAAAGTCAGACTTCCCTCCGAAGCAGAACTCACTCATTTCCTAACAAGAACCTATATAGTTCAATTAATATTCTTCAATTTAGATATTACACTCTTTTTCCCTATTGATTTTTCTAAAATAGGCAAGTGCATTTGTTACCAAAAAGACCTCAAAGTGAGCAAGGGGCCTGGAGCAGCCATTCCCTCCTGGGTTCTCCAAAGGGAAGGAGGGTTAAGAGTTAAAGTCCAGGTCTCTGCTATAAGAATTGCCCAATGGCTCTCTCTTGCCCTTGAATGAATGTCCTTTACAACACCCACTGCTCAATGCACTGGAGTATGTGATAGGGGATTGGCTACCTATGAGGGCACCGCAGGCCGCACAACCTCTGAAAGAGTGGTGTTCCTCCAGAATTTGTGACTTATGTCTGTGACATACTAGAAAATGTAGAGATTGGTCTCTGCTCCCAGCCCCTGACAGAGCTCCTAAAACCCTTACAGTTTCCTAGGAGATAAAAGCTCTAGGATCATCTTTTATTCTGTGAAGATGCCCCTGAATGGGCTCCAGGATGGGCATTGGTCAGCAGAAAGACCAAGCCAGGATTAGAAACATGGAATTTGCTGCCCCATTCCCCCATCTAGTGAGGGGAGAGGGGCTTGACACATAGATAATAATCGATCATGTCTAGGTAAGCAAGTCTCCACGAGTCTCAAGACTGCAAGGTTTAGAAAGCGTCCATATTGATGAACAATCCACACTGAGAAGGAGATGCACCCATCTCCACAGGGGCAGAAGCTGCTGTACACAGGACCCTTCCAGACCTCAACCTATGTGTCTCCATCTCGCTCTTCATCTGTATCTTTATCATATCCTTTAAGAAACTGGTAAACTTAAATAGGTATTTCAGTTCTGGGAGCTTCTCTAATAAAGAATCACACCTGTGGAGGGAAGCAAGGGAACTCCCTCCTAAAAATGGTCATGAGAGCAGTCCCTTCATCTCTCTCATTAGACAAGGAGACTCCTGAAGGGCTAGTCCTTCTCAAGCCCGGGCTCCAGGCAACTTTGGAGAGCTACAGGCAGCTGCTGTGGAGGATGTAGTATGGACATGGAAGCCAAACGGGAGCAGACCCACACCCAAGAGGCAATGGTCCTTGGGAAACTCCATCATGAAAGTACTTGGCCTTGGCAACACATCTGCTTAGAGACAGCCACCTGGTCTATATGGACTGGAGCTTCTTCTCCTCCTCCAGGTGGTTTTTGTGCCCAGTATCTTCAAGAGTGGTGACACCTCCACAGTCTGCAGGGGTATTGACATTCTCTTTAAATACCCACATGGGATGGATATAGCCCCATGGTTGAAATCTTCCCCGAGGGCAACCCCGGAGGCTCAGTGGTTTAGCGCCACCTTCGGCCCATGGCGTGATCCTGGAGACCCAGAATCGAGTTCTCCGTCGGGCTCCCTGCATGGGGCCTGCTTCTCCCTCTGCCCGTGTCTCTGCCTCTCTCTTTCACTCTCTCTCTCTCTGTGGGTCTCTAATAAATAAAAAATTAAAAAAGAATTTAAAAAAAAGAAATCTTCCCCAAATCAAGCTAAAAATCTCTTTCTTTCCAGTAACAAAGTTAAAAACTTTCTCTAATATAAAACAAATTTCTAGGGCAATGGCAAAAATTATGTTATACACTCTTCATACTTTCAAGAAATCAAAAATAAAACTGAAAATCAGGAAATCTGGGGAGAAATATAAAAAGATCATCTCTGAAGGTGGATCAAGCATGATTAAAGGTTCAGCAGGAGAATAAGAGAAGAAATCCTGGATAAGTGTCTGGCCCGTGTGCCCCAATTTGGCTCCTCTCTGGAGACCTACCAGCTCTGGGTTGCTCTGCGGGATCGACTTAGGCTTCCTTCTCCTGCATCCCAGCTCAACTCCCTCATGTGCCCAATACTGCTTTCTTTTTCCAGAGACACTGATCTCAAGAACATTCCCCAACCAGTGTCCCCATGCTACCTTCCACGTGAGCCTGCTTTCCAGGGAATGATGCCTGGGACCAGGCATGTCAGCGAGTAGCACAGGCCAGCTTGTCATATTAACCTTCATAGGCAGAAGGTGTACAATTTCCAAAATGTACAAGGACAGAATGTTGTCAGAAAGAGGCATCTGTGGCAGTAGATGCTTAAGCACATATTAGTAGAAATTAAATCAATGTGCAGACTCTTAGTGTTTTTTGTCTCTGTAACTGCAAAACTCTAGGTCAGGGGAGCTGAAGCCTAAAGTCACTGCTTCTGACTCAGGTCCTAGACTTAAGCCAGTTCAAAGTCTCAAGCTCAGTGATTGAAGGGAAGGCCAGATCGCAAACAAATGACACTAAAGTTCTGTCATAGGTAATATAGACAAAATCTTGTCTCCTTTATTCCCTAAGGAACTCAGGGATCAGGGCCTAAGGTCAGAATGTTCCCTCCCCTCCCTGAGGAGAATACTCTCTGCTAGAAGTACACCAGGCGGAATGCAGTGCTCTGGTAGAAAAGAGATGTGAATATTTCTCTGGACTTAGTGTTTACTGTTTGAGAAATTAAATAGGGCAAAATTAATTGTTCATATGTAAATATTTAGGTGGCTAGGACGGTACCCAAATCATCTTTGTTGTTGCACTGAACGATATGTTAACGCTATGCCAATATGCATTCAATTCATACCTCTCTTATATATATAAAACAGGCAGTTCTATAAGGATATCACTTAAAGATCGAAATGAGTAGTGTCCTCATGTTTTCTTTCCTTTCCATCTCTCAAGTGAATCATATTTTCATAGAGGAAAAGTAAACAAATAAAAAATCTGTCTCACATTCAAGCAGCAGAAGAATAATTTTTCCCTGACAAGAAAGCTGTAGGATTTCATTAGAACTCCTCAGGACAGAAGTTCCATCACTCACAGGAGAGACCTTGGGTTTGGAGACGCAAATTCCTACAAAAAGTCAAGAATTTATAAAAATAGAATAGGAGGTGGATTATGCTCAAGGGGAATCTCTGTCTCAATTTCTGAAATAGACAGCGGTGACTGGGGGCCTTGCCAAAGGATTAACCTCGATATAAGAATAACCTCCATGGTCAACAGAAGACATTCCTTCCATTTCTCTACAAGACTCAGATGAAATCCAAAATCTTTACAAAATGTATTTATTAATCATTTGAAGGAAGAAGAGAGAAAAGAAATTAGAATATTGGGAAGAAATTTAGAGCTTGTAAATAACAATCAGGGCTTTGGAGCATCTAGATTATTGAAACTTACATATAACCTTCTTCACAGGGTTCAGAAGGAACTTATAAAGTCAGAAGATCAATATATTCAAGATGTATGTGAACTACCTATGAATCAGATTATTTATCTTCTAGATTATCTCCCCAGTAGTGACCACTTACAATTATTTAGAAAAGGTGACCCATTTCAATTACAAGTCCCAAGAATCTACTCAACAGAACTGAAGTTGGGGATGCTCCCTCTGCTGGATGTCTTGATCTCATTTCTCACACAAAGCACAAGCTCACCTTTTAACAGAAAGAACTTCCATTTGGGCTAGTCAGGACACAGGCCTCTGTGTTTGTTTCAACTAAAGCACTGTAGTTTGACATGTCTGGCTTGATAAAATTAGTAGGTCAAAGTCTACAGAATGTATAACAGCATCACACTTCCACACCACACACTCTGATCCCAGGATAATGGGCTCACAGTTGCACCAACAAGAGAATCTTCTCAAGGTACACAAATCACACACTGGCTTCCACTTTTTTGGACCCAGATGAACAGCCTCCTGCACAGAGACAAAAGTGCCATAAAATCCACCTGCAAAACTCCTTGCTAATTCAGTTGATGGTGCTTAGATTAGAGACCGCTAGGGTCCTGTTCCCCACCTGGACCTCACAGAGTTTCTGCTTCCACCCCTTACAAATGCTATTCTTTCTGTGAAGTTGTAGCGTCCAGCTTTGCTGGGGTCAGTTTTATTGTCCAGAGTACAAAATAGTGTAAACATGCAGATCGTGGATTCCTGTTTGGAACTAGGGATACTCTTCATTCAGTCTACAGGTCATATAGGAAAATTTCAAAGCCTTTATTGTCAAGAAAGAATTTTTCTAAGATTTTGCATTTTCGAGATATTTTAGGGCAAAAAAGTATGAGACAAGCAACCAAGCAGAGAAGACTTTTTAAGTTTTCATGTTAAGTTCTGTAGCAAATAGTAATATTCCAAATTCAAACATTCTAAGGAATAATTTGGAAAAAACATTTCAACACTGATACACAGTAAAAAAAAAATGACGGATTAATAATTTGCAGCCATATTTCCACATACTGAGCTTTCACATTAAAAAATGTGTAATGTGATTCCATTTTGTAGTACAGTTGACAAATAGTGTTACCTAATGTATTTCTTCATTTAACATGAGTTATGAAGAGTTTTGATGCTCACTTTAAGATTTATAATACTGTCTTGTATTTTCCTTTTGTCTTTGTCCTGATATTTTTCATTATTGTGGATTATCTTTCTGACTTCATTCACTAGCAACGTTCATTACGGAGGCTGGAATTTTCAGGAAGATTCAGGATTGCATTGGTTAGCTTAAAAGATGGACCAAGGAAGAAAACATAAGAAAAAGTAATAAAATGAAAAGTAAGATATTATGGAAATTGGGCTATTCTACTCTTCCTTCTATCTCATTTTGTCATGAGCACCTGAGACTCTCCACAGAGTTCACAATTTGCTCTCCATACCATTTTTACACAATAGCTATTTCACTCTCAGTACAAAATCTAACTCTTGGAAGATTTCTCCGAAGATACAGCCACTGAGCTTTTTTGCATAATTATGCCTGGAATTGTACATAATCAGTTATTTTTCAATTCAGTATGACTTTGGCTTTTAATTACCTGAGATTCGATAGAACTACGATCTCTATGCTTTCAGTTTCTCCAGGATTTTGTTTGAGGACAGTGACTTTAGTTGGGAGGTAATTTGAAGTTGACACAATTCTCACAAATGACTCAATATGACATAACGTCAAGCGGACACATGAAGAATCATCAGGTTATGTCCCTGTTGTAATGAAGGGTCTCATATATACCACATGGCATGTGTGTGTCTATCGATCGATTAATCGATCTATCTTTATCTGGGGAAGGAGAGAGAAGTATGACAGGATACACTCCAGAGAGGAAAAAGAGTTACCACAAATCATACTCATTGCCTGAGGCATAAAATTCTGTCTTCTTTCCTATTCTCTTCCATGTGACTATTAGTTCTCTTCCTGTAAGTATGACTCTTCCTCCTTGACAGGATGTTTTTACTTTCATTTTCTCATAGAGCATAATTCACAAGGTCCCAGGGTGAGTTTATTTTAAATCATTATTAAACAGTCTTAAACCATCAGTCTGGAAACAGGAGACCGCATAGACCCTAGAACTAACCCCAGTTCTTCCCGTGATTTGGAGATCCTCTGCCACTCAGCTGCAGTTGGGAGTGTCAGCTGTTTCCCCTGGGACTTTAGCAGACAGGAATCCACCAGGAGGGCCTTTCACCTGCCAGAAATTGACACTGGCCACTACACCTTCAGGTCCCTGCTGGTTTCACAGAAGGGCAGGACACTGAGCACTGTTTTCCCACAGATCCTGACTTTACCCTTCGATCCTCCTTCCTACTCAGGCAGTAAAGAATTTGTCTCTGTTAGCTTTCCTCCCAGCACAGAAGACCTTTTAAGCTACTACACTGGCAGGAGAGGGACCTGCACCTGCCTGTGCCTCTTTCCACTCTGCCACACCCACCAGGGGATTTGCATATTGTCCCCTGGGGAGGACCTTCCCTTGAAAGTCTGAGATAAAGGTCAGCTCTAGGCTTGTCTTTACTTACTAGGGCTCCTCAGCTCAGCTTCTCAAGATGAGGTTCCCTTCTCAGTTCCTGGGGCTGCTGATGCTCTGGATCCCAGGTAAGGACAGGGCAGGGATGAGGAAAGACATAGGGGCATGGATGGTGAGCTCCCCTGGTGCTGTTTCTCTCCCTGTGTATTCTGTGCATGGGACAGATTGCCCTCCGACAGGGGGAATTTAATTTTTAGACTGTGAGAATTAAGAAGAATCTAAAATATTTGAAGAACAGTACTTTAGTGAGATGCTGAAGAAGAAAGAAGCCACTCTGTGTCTTGCTATCTTGGGTTTTCCATGATAATTGAATAGTTAAAATATAAATCAAAATCAAAATATGATTTAGCCTAAAATATACAAAACCCAAAATGATTGAATGTCTTATACTGTTTCTAACACAACTTGTACTTATCTCTCATTATTTTAGGATCCAGTGGGGATAT
Source organism: Canis aureus (assembly GCF_053574225.1). Taxonomy (NCBI): domain Eukaryota; kingdom Metazoa; phylum Chordata; class Mammalia; order Carnivora; family Canidae; genus Canis; species Canis aureus. The sequence goes on along the minus strand of NC_135622.1, from coordinate 27,105,068 downwards.
TGTCATGACACAGACCCCACCGTCCCTGTCCGTCAGCCCTGGAGAGACGGCCTCCATCTCCTGCAAGGCCAGTCAGAGCCTCCTGCACAGTAACGGGAACACCTATTTGAATTGGTTCCGACAGAAGCCAGGCCAGTCTCCACAGCGTTTGATCTATAAGGTCTCCAACAGAGACCCTGGGGTCCCAGACAGGTTCAGTGGCAGCGGGTCAAGGACAGATTTCACCCTGAGAATCAGCAGAGTGGAGACTGACGATGCTGGAGTTTATTACTGCATGCAAGGTATACAAGCTCCTCCACAGTGGTTCAGCCCTGAACACAAACCTCTCTATTTGGCCTGTCACCACTGCCCAATGTGTTCCTTGAGTGGGGAGCAGGCGCCGCAGAGTGTCTGAGTTGGCGTCAGTGGCAGATGTTGGAGAACCCAGGGCAGTAATGTGCAGCTGAGTGCTCTGGCCCATGTTACAGCCCCATGAGCTGCAGCAGCCTTCGCGGGGCAGAAGCAGCTCAAGAACGGAGGTGATGCAAGTGCTCTCTGAGCAACAGGCTGGAGGGAGAGCTCACTTGTATCTCATCCCCACCCCTCTTCAGAGTCAGAAAATTGAGGCATATTTGTGACAATCCAAGCCGAATACATTTTGAAGCAAACAACTTTTGCTATATTTTTGATAGGAGAAGTGGTACCTGATGGTGCAATTCTTAATTTATTATTTTTTATTTTCCTACTCTCTGAATTTCTTCTTTCTCAGTTACACTAATTGCTCTATTGCTGTTTTATCTGGAGAGCATTCTATACCTGCTAGGAAATATGGCTGTAAACAATTAGTAAAATTGTTTGTTCAAGCACCCAAATAAATTTTGAAAATTCATAGCAGATATGAGGTCCTAATTTTGTTAAAAAGTAATACTAGATACATACACACACACTTATTTATTTATATACACTGGAATATTAGTCTGCCAAAGAAAGACATCTTGTTATTTGCAACAACATGAATGGTCCTATAAAATCTAATGTTAAGTGAAATAAGTCAAATAAAGACAGATACCATATGATTTCATTTATATGTGGAGTCTAGAAACCAAACAAACAAACAATAAACCCAGAACAGAAAGGGAAAAAGACCATGAATACAGAGAACACACTGTTGGTGGCCAGACAGAAAGAGGATCATCGGAGGCTGGGAAAAATTCACGAAGGAGAGTGGGAGATATATGGAATGAACAAAAACAAGTAACCTGGATGAAGGGTACAGCACAAGGAATATATTCAAATATTTCGTAATAGCGTTGTATGGGGACAGATGGTAACTACACTTGCGGTGACATAATATAGCACATAGACATGTCAAATCGCTATGTTGTACACCTGAAACCATCGTAGCACTGCGCGCCAAGTATACTTCTATAAAACTACAACATACACACACAGAGATGTGCACACACACAGACACACACAGAAGAACTTAAATCTAGAAGTTTTATACTTGCCTCAATTACCTTTTTCTGAGACAAAATAAAAGCTGTTCTTGGAATCTCACAGTGGGTTCTGAGAATACAACACAACCTGAAAGATGTGGAGCATAGAATGTACTTCATATACCACAGCTAGCGTAGAGAGTGGTGTGAATTTTTTCCCCAAAAGTAACATTTTAAAACCATTTAAGAAGGAGAGGCGGGGCAAGTTGGCAGAGGAGTAGGGTCCCCAAGTCACCTGTCCCCACCAACTTACCTAGATAACTTTCCAATCATCCTGAAAACCCGCGAATTCGGCCTGAGATTTAAAGAGAGAACAGCTGGAACACTACAGTGTTCGCGCTTCTATCAATGTAGGTAGACAGAAAAAAATGAAGAAATAGAAAAGCATCCAAGGGGGAGGCGCCCCGCAAGGAGCCAGGCTAAGGACGCGCGGCGAGTGTCCCCAGGACAGGAGAGCCCAGGCCCGGAGAAGCAGGAACTTCACCAACCTTCCGGGACGGAAAGGCGCTCCCAGGGAGCTGGGGCAGGATCCCAGGAGGGGCAGTGGAGCCCCCAGGGTCCCGGGGGCACTAACAGAGGAGGTGCCCCCGCGGGAGAGCGCGCCACCCACCGGCCGAGCTCCCTAAAGGGCTGCAGCGCGCGCCGGGCGGGCCCCGGGAGCAGCTCGAAGGCGGCACCCGGTGGAGGGGGCTGCGCGGCCGGGAGCGCGATTCCAGCGGCGCAGGCCCCGAGCCCAGGGCGCTGGGGACACAGCCCAGGATCCTGCACTCCCCGCGGGCCAGGCAGAGGCCTGGAGGACACAGGACAGGGAGGACGCTCCTGCCACCGGGCGCCCCTGCAGACTGGGAGCTGCGGTAGTTACTGTGGGAGCTGACGCCAGGGCTGGAGAGCTGGCTGCCGCCAGTGTGCTTGTTCCTCCTGGTGTCACCTTATACCTGAGACTGAGCAGGGCCACCAGGGAACAGGGGCTTCACAGGATAAACAGCTCCCACTGAGCCATACACCTGACAGGGGGCTGGGCAGCTCCCCCAGGTGCACACACCTGGGACTCAGCACAGCAGGCCCATCCCCCAGAACACCAGCTGGAAGGACAGGGGAAGAGCAAGTTCTTGACCTAGTAGCGCTGGAAAGCTCCAGGGGAAGTCGAAGGACTTACAGTATATAGAATCAGAGGATACCTCTCCTTGTTTTTTTTTTGTCCTCCCCCCCTTTTTCCCTCTTTTTCTCCTTTTTCCAGTACACCTTGTTTTTAGCCACTCTGCACTGAGCAAAATGACTAGAAGGAAGAACTCACCACGAAAGAAAGAATCAGAAACAGTACTCTCTCCCACAGAGTTACACAGTTTGGTTTACAATTCAATGTCAGAAAGCCAATTCAGAAGCACAATTATAAAGCTACTGGTGGCTCTGGAAAAAAGCATAAAGGATTCAAGAGACTTCATGACTGCAGAATTTAGATCTAATCAGGCCAAAATTAAAAATCAATTAAATGAGATGAAATCCAAACTAGAGGTCCTAACGATGAGGGTTAATGAAGAACGAGTGAGTGACATAGAAGACAAGTTGATGGCAAGGAAGGAAGCTGAGGAAAAAAGAGAAAAACGATTAAAAGATCATGAGGAAAGGTTAAGGGAAATAAATGACAGCCTCATTTTTCCCACAGGAAGAAATCTACATTTAATTGGGGTTTCAGAGGGCACCTAAAGGGACAGAGGACCAGAAAGTGTATTTGAACAAATTATGGCTGAGAACTTCCCTAACTTGGGAAGGGAAACAGGAATTCAGATCCAGGAGTTAGAGATCCCCCACTAAAATCAATAAAAACCATTCAACACCCAGACATTTATATAGTGAAACTTGCAAACTCCAAAGACAAAGAGAAGATCTTTAAAGCAGCAAGGGACAAGAGGGCCCTAAACTTTATGGGGAGAAGTATTAGGTTAACAGCAGACCTCTCCACAGAGACCTGGCAGGCCAGAAAGGGCTGGCAGGATATATTCAGGGTCTTAAATGAGAAGAACCTGCAGCCAAGAATACTTTATCCAGCAAGGCTCTCATTCAGAATAGAAGGAGAGATAAAGAGCTTCCAAGATAGGCAGAAACTGAAAGAGTATGTGACCACCAAACCAGCAATGCAAGAAATATTAAGGGGAACTCTATAAAAGAAAAAGGAAGTCCAAGGAAACAATCCACAAAAACAGGGACCAAATAGGTATCATGATGACACTAAATTCGTATCTTTCAATAGTAACTCTGAACGTGAATGGGCTCTATGATCCCATCAAAAGGCGCAGTATTTCAGACTGGATAAAAAAGCAAGACCCATCTATTTGCTGCCTACAAGAGACTCATTTTAGATGTAAGGAAACCTAGAGCCTGAAAATGAAAGGTTGGAGAACCATTTACCATTCAAATGGTCCTCAAAAGAAAGCAGGGTAGCCATCCTCATATCAGATAAATTGAAGTTTATCCTAAAGACTGTAGTAAGAGATGAAGAGGGACACTATATCATCCTTAAGGGATCTATCCAACAAGAGGACCTAACAATCATGAATATTTATGCCCCAAATGTGAGAGCTGCCAAACATATCAATCAATTAATAACCAAAGTTAGATGTACTTAGATAATAGTACACTTAAACCTGGTGACTTGAACATGGAACCTTCTAAAACTGATAGATTTTCTAAGCACAACATCTCCAAAGAAATAAGAGCATTAAATAATATACTGGACAAGATGGATTTCACAGATATTTACAGAACTTTACATCCAAAGCAACTGAATACACATTTGTCTCAAGGGCACATGGAACTTTCTCCAGAATAGACCACATACTGGGTCACAAATCAGGACTCAACCAATGCCAAAAGATTGGGATCATCCCCTACATGTTTTCAGACCATATAGCTTTGAAACATGAACTCAATCACAAGGAGAAATTTGGAAGAAACTCAAACACGTGAAGCTTAGAGAGCATCCTGCTAAAAGATGAAAGGGTCAACCAGGAAATTAGAGAAGAATTAAAATGATTCATGGAAACTAATGAGAATGAAGATACAACCATTCAAAATCTTTGGGATACAGCAAAAGCAGTCCTGAGGGGGAAATACATCGCAATACAAGCATCCATCCAAAAACTGGAAAGAACTCAAATGCAAAATCTAACCTTGCACCTAAAGGAGCTGGAGAAGGAAGAGCAAATAAAACCTTCACCCAGCAGAAGAAGTTAATAAAGATTCGAGCAGAACTCAATGAAATAGAGACCAGAAGAACTGTGGAACAGATTAACATAACCAGGAGTTGGTTCTTTTTTTATTTCTTTTTCTTTTTCTTTATGATAGTCACACAGAGAGAGAGAGAGAGAGGCAGAGACACAGGCAGAGGGAGAAGCAGGCTCCATGCACCGGGAGCCCGACGTGGGATTCGATCCCTGGTCTCCAGGATCACGCCCTGGGCCAAAGGCAGGCGCCAAACCACTGCGCCACCCAGGGATCCCAGGAGTTGGTTCCTTGAAAGAATAAGATAAAAAAAAAGAATTAATAAGATAGATAAACCATTAGCCAGCCTTATTAGAAAGAAGAGAAAAAAGATTCAAATTAATAAAATCTTGAATGAGAAAGGGGAGATCACCACCAATACCAAGGAAATACAAACGATTTTAAAAATGTATTGTGAGCAGCTAGACACCAATAAATTAAGCAATCAAGAAGAAATGGATGCATTTCTGGAAAACTGAAAACCACCAAACTGGAACAAGAAGAAATACAAAACCTGAACAGGCCAATAACCAGGGAGGAAATTGAAGCAGTCATCAAAAACCTCTCAAAACACAAAAGTCCAGGGCCAGATGGCTTCCCAGGGCAATTCTAACAAATTTTTAAAGAAGAAACCATACCTATTCTACTAAAGCTGTTCGGGAAGATAGAAAGAGATGCAGTATTTCCAAAGTCATTCTATGAGGCCAGTATCACTATGATTCCAAAACCAAAGACCCCACCAAAAAGGAGGATTATAGACCAATATCCCTGATGAACACAAGCAAAAATTCTCAATGAGATACTAGCCAATAGGATCCAACGGTACATTAAGAAGATTATTCACCATGACCAAGTGGGGTTCATTCCCGGAATGTAAGGCTGGTTCAACACTCTTAAAGCAATCAATGTGATAGATCATATTAACAAGAGAAAAAAAATATGATCCTCTCAATAGATGCAGAGAAAGCATTTGACAAAATACAGCATTCATTCCTCATCAAAACCTTCAGAGTGTAGGGATAGAGGGAACATTCCTCAACATCTTAAAAGCCATCTATGAAAAGCCCACAGCAAATATCATTCTCAGTGGGGAAACACTGAGAGCCTTTCCCCTAAGATCAGGGGATCTTCCCCTGAGAACAGGGATGTCCACTCTCACTACTGCTATTCAACATAGTACTGGAAGTCCTAGCCTCAGCAATCAGAGAACAAAAAGAAATAAAAGGCATTCAAATTGGCAAAGAAGTCAAACTCTCCCTCTTCACAGATGACATGATACTCTACATAGAAAACCCAAAACATTCCACCCCAAGATTGCTGGAACTCATACAGCAATTCGGCAGTGCGGCAGGATACAAAACCAATGCCCAGAAATCAGTGGCATTTCTATACACTAACAATGAAACTGAAGAAAGAGAAATTAAGGAATCAATCTCATTTACAATTGCACCCAAAAGCATTAAGATACCTAGGAATAAACCTAACCAAAGAGGTAAAGGATCTATACCCTAAAAACTGCAGAACACTTCTGAAAGAAATTGAGGGAGACACAAAGAGATGGAAAAATATTCCATGCTCATGGATTGGAAGAATTAATATTGTGAAAATGTCAATGTTACCCAGGGAAATTTACACATTTAGTGCAATCCCTATCAAAATCCCATGGACTTTCTTAAGGGAGTTGGAACAATTTATTGTAAACATTCCATACAAATTTATGTATGGAATCAGAAAAGAGCCCAAATAGGGGAATATTAAAAAAGAAAACAATAGCTGGGGGTATCACGATGCCGGATTTCAAGTTGTACTACAAAGCTGTGGTCATCAAGACAGTGTGGTACTGGCACAAAAACAGACACATAGATCAATGGAACAGAATAGAGAATCCAGAAGTGGACTCTCAACTCTATGGTCAACTAATATTTGACAAAGCAGGAAAGACTATCCACTGGAAAAAGGACAGTCTCTTCAATAAATGGTGCTGGGAAAATTGGAAAGCCACACATAGAAGAATGAAACTAGACCATTCTCTTACACGATACACAAAGATAAACTCAAAATGGATGAAAGATCTAAATGGGAGACAAGATTCCATCAAAATCCTAGAGGAGAACACAAGCAACACCCTTTTTGAACTTGGCCACAGCAACTTCTTGCAAGATACATCCACGAGGCAAAGGAAACAAAAACAAAAAATGAATTATTGGGACTTCATCAAGATAAAAAGCTTCTGTACAGTAAAAGAAACTGTCAACAAAACTACAAGACAGGGCAGCCCTGGTGGCTTAGCGGTTTAGCAATGCCATCACCCGGGGTGTGATCCTAGAGACCCGGGAAGTCCCACATCGGGCTCCCCGAATATAACCTGCCTCTCCCTCTGCCTGTGTCTCTGCCTCTGTCTCTGTGGGTCTCTCGTGAATAAATAAATCTTTTAAAAAAAACTACAAGACAACCTACAGAATTGGAGAAGATATTTGCAAATGATATATCAGATTAAGGGCTAGTATCCAAGATCTATAAAAGACTTATTAAACTCAACAGCAAAGAAACAAACAATCCAATCATGAAATGGGCAAAAGACATGAACAGAAATCTCACAGAGGAAGACATAGACATGGCCAACAAGCACATGAGAAAATGCTCCACATCACCAGCCATAAGGGAAATACAAATCACAACCACAATGAGATCCCACCTCACACCAGTGAGAATGGGGAAAATTAACAAGACAGGAAACAACAAATGTTGGAGAGGATGTGGAGAAAGGGGAACCCTCTTGCACTGTTGGTGGGAATGTGAACGGGTGCAGCCACTCTGGAAAACGGTGTGGAGGTTCCTCGAAGAGTTAAAAACAGATTTGCCCTACGACCCAGCAATTGCACTCCTGGGGATTTACCCCAAAGATACAGATGCAATGAAACACCGGGACACCTGCCCCCCATTGTTTATAGCAGCAATGTCCACAATAGCCAAACTGTGGAAGGAGCCTCGGTGTCCATCAAAAGACGAATGGATAAAGAAGATGTGGTCTATGTATACAATGGAATATTACTCAGCCATTAGAAACAACAAATACCTACCATTTGCTTCAACATGGATGGAACTGGAGGGTGTTATACTGAGTGAAATAAATCAATCTGGAAGGACAAACATTATATGGTCTCATTCTTTGGGGGAAAATAAAAAATAGTGAAAGGGATGGAGGGGAAAAGAGAGAAAATGAGTGGGAAATATCAGTGAAGAAGACACAACATGAGAGACTCCTAACTCTGGGAAATGAACAAGGGGTAGTGGGAGGAGAGGTGGGCGGGGGGATGGGGTGACTGGGTAATGGGCACTGAGGGGGGCATTTGACAGGACGAAAACTAGGTGATAGGCTCTATGTTGGAATATTGAATTCCAATTTAAAAACTGAAAGAAAAAAAAAACAAGCTCGCCTTTTATCAGAAAGAACTCCCATCTGCAATAGTCAGGACACAGGCTTCTGTGTTTGTCTCATCTTCACCAAAGCTCTGTAGTTTGACCTGTCTGGCTTGATAAAAATTATAGGTCAAAGTCTACAGAATGTATAACAGCATCACACTTCCCACCCCACACACTCTGACCCCAGAATAATGGGCTCACAGTTGCACCAAAAAGAGAATCTTCTCAAGGTACACAAATCACACACTGGCTTCCACTTTTTTGGACCCAGATGAACAGCCTCTCACACAAAGACAACAGTGCCATAATATCCACCTGCAAAACTCCTTGCTAATTCAGTTGATGGTGCTTAGATTAGAGACCTCTAGAGCCCTGTTCCTCACCTGGACCTCACAGAGTTTCTGCTTACATCCCTTACAAATGTTATTCTTTCTGTGAAGTTGTGGCGTCCAGCTTTGCTGGGGTCAGTTTTATTGTCCAGGGTACAAAATAGAGTAATAAACATGTAGAGACGCGGATTCCTGTTTGGAACTAAGAATACTCCTTGTTCAGTGTACAGGTCATACTGGAAAATTTCAAAGCCTTTACTGTCAAGAAATAATGTTTCTAAGATTTTGCATTTTCGAGATATTTTAGATAATTTTAAGAAATTATGAGGCAAGCAACCAAGCAGAAAAAAACCTTTTAAGTTTTCATGTTAAGTTTTGCAGCAAATAGTAATATTCCAAATTCAAACATTCTAAAGAATAATTTTGAAAAAAAACATTTCAAAACTGATATACAATAAAATAAAAACCATGACAGATGAATAATTTGCACCATATTACTACACACTGAGCTTTCACATAAAAAATGTGTATTTGATTTTTTTTGTAGTACAGTTAGTTGACAAATAGTGTTAAATAATGTGTTTCTTTATTTAACATGGGTTATGAATATTTTGACACTCACCTTAACATTTATAATATTGTCTTATATTTTCCTTTTTGTCTTCATAGTGACATTTTTCATTATTGTGGCTTGTCTTTCTGAATTCATTCACTAGCAACGTTCATTAGGGAGGCTGGAATTTTCAAGAGGAAGAATCAGGATTGCTTTGGCTAACTTATAACATCAAGGAAAGAAAACATAAGAAAAAGAAAATAAAGTGACAAGTAAGAAATTATGGTATTTGGGCTATTATACTCTTACTTCTATCTCAATTTGTCATGAGCAACTGAGACTCTCCGCAGAGTTCAGGATTTGCTCTCCATAGCATTTTTACACAATAGCTATTCCACTCTCAGTACAAAATCTTACTCTTGGAAGATTTCCTAGGAGATACAGAGCCTGAGCTTTTCTGCGTAATCACACCTGGAATTGTATTTATCAGTTATTTTTCAATTCAGTATGACTTTGGCTTTTAATTACCTGAGATTCAAAGAACTATAAACTCTATGCTTCAGTTTCTCCAGGATTTTGTTTGAGGACAGTGACTTTAGTTGGGAGGTAATTTGAAGTTGACACAATTTTCATGAATGACTCAATATGACATAACCTCAAGCAGACACATGAAGAATCATCAGTATGTCTCTATTGTACTGAAGGGTCTCATATATAACACATGACATGTGTGTGTCTGTCAATCGATCAATAGATCTATCTATCTTTATCTGAGGAATGGAGAGAAATATGACAGGATACACTCCAAACTGTAAAAAAGGGGTTACCACAAATCATACTCATTACCTGAAGCCTAAAATTCTGTCTTTCTTCTTTCATATTCTCTACCATGTGACTCGTAGTTCTCTTCCTGTAAGTGAGAGAATCTTCCTACTTGGCAGGTTTTTTGCTTTCAACTTCTCATAGAGCATAATTCAGAAGGTCCCAGGGTGATTTTATTTTAAATCATTATTAAACAGTCTTAAACCATCAGCCTGGAAACAGGAGACCCCATAGAACTCTAGAACATCTCCAGTTCTTCCCGTGATTTGGAGATCCTCCGCCACTCAGCTGCAATTGGGAGTGTCAGCTGTTTCCCCCGGGACCTTCCTGCAGACAGGAATTCAAGCAGAAGGGCCATTCACCTGCCAGAAATGGACACTGGCCACTACACCTTCATGTCTCTGCTGGTTTCACAGAAGGGCAGGACTCTGAGCACTGTCTTCCCACAGATCCTCACTTTCTCAGTTCGATGCTCTCCTACTGCTCAGATGATGTTCACTGGTACTGTTCTTTTTCATCACTCTGAGGAAACTACAGATACATCTGAGTTGTTCTTCAGGCTCCTGACAACTGACCATTTATCTTGATGTGGAGAGGAACATTTTGCCTCCTTCCTAAGTGTCATGGAAATGCTCAGAGGAGAACATTTGTTGTGTCATTCTGTTGAGTCAAACTGTGGTGTACCATTTGGATAGATTTTAGTGGTCATTTCAGTTCAGATGTTTCTGTGTGTGTGTGTGTGTGTGTGTGTGTGTGTGTGAGTGTGTGTGTGTGTGTGTGTGTGTGTGTGTGTGTTCTGGAGAAAGAATTAACTACTTAAATAATTTGGGGACAATGTGTCACCCCCGTATGGGGAAAAATGAGTTTGATTGTCTTACTTCATACATGAAACTCACTTTTCAAAACACGACTTTAAACTTACAGAAGAAAATATTGAGATATGAGTACAGGGTAGGAAGATCAGATCCAGGAAAGCATATCTCGCTCTCATTCTCTTTTCTTCTGATCATGGAAACAATCCTAAGAGCATTAATTTCCAAACCCCTCCATTATACAATGATTAGGTCACTGTAAAATGAAACAAAAGAAAATTTAAAAGCCACAATCTAGGAGCCTTCCACATCAGTACTTTATGAGAATCATCAGGGAGTATCCACTGGGAAATAAGGAAACAGCAGTCTGGAAAATGACCTGGAACCTTGCTTTGGAGAGAAATATAAAGGGAGAAAACCAAGTATATTGGCTCTAATCTTCAAGGAAAACATAGAAAAGTGCTTGAACATGTAATTCTAATAAAAACCCCCATCTTCATAAAATCAGAGCATTGCCTCCAAAATCTGGGGAGGCAGCCTAGGGCAGCTAATCACCCTCAGAGGAGGTTTGTGTGAGAACTGCAGCTCTGTGGGACAAGGGTCAGTGCTGCAGATAGGAACACTTGCAGCCATATCAGGCTGACGTCCAGGCTGGGAAGAAATCCACATCGTGTCCACTGTCCTTGAACCCACAGGAGACCCTAGAGGTCAGAGTGGGAGTTAGATAGGATGCAAGGCTTTAGAACCTGCTTGAATTCCCCCAGCCTCTGAAACAATGGTGGTCCTCCAGAATTTCTGATTTATGTCTGTGACATACGAGAAAATATAGAGTTTGGTCTCTGCTCCCAGCCCCTGACAGAGCTCCTAAAACGCTTATAATTTCCTAGGAGATAAAAGCTCTAGAGAATCTTTCATTCTGTGAGATTGCCCCTGAATGGGCTCCAGGATGGGCACTGGTCACCAGAAAGACCAAGCCATGATTAGAACCATGGAATTTGCTGCCCCATTTCCCATCCAGTAAGGGGAGAGGAGCTTGACACATAGATAATAATCGATCATGTCTAGGTAAGCAAGCCTCCACGAGTCTCAAGAGTGCAAGGTTTAGAGAGCTTCCACACAGATGAACAATCCACAGAGAGAAAGAGATGCACTCCATCTCCACAAGGACAGAAGCTGCTGTACACAGGACCCTCCCAGACCTCACCCTATGTATCTCCATCTAGCTCTTCATCTGTATCTTGATCATATCCTTGAATAAACTGGTAAACATAAATAGGTGTTTCTCTCAGTTCTGTGAGCTCCTCTAGCTAAGCATCACACATGTGGAGGGAAGCCTGGGAACCCCCTCCTAAAAATGGTATTGGGAGCGGTCCCTTCATCTCTCCCATCAGACAAGGAGACCCTGATGGGCTAGTCCTTCTCAACCTCGGGCCTCCAGGCCACCTTGAAGAGCTGCAGGCAGCTGCTGTGGAGGATGAAGTATGGACATGAAAGCCAACTGGGAACAGACCCACATCCAAGAGGCTGTGGTCCTTGGGAAACTCCATCATGAAATTGCATATGGGGTCGTCAACACATCTGGTCAGGGACAGCCACCTGGCTTATATGGACCGGAGCCTCTCCTCTACCGGGTGGTTCTTTGTACCCAGTCTCTGCAAGAGTGGTGACACCTCCACAGTCTACAGGCGTTTTGGCATTCTCCTTAAATACCCACATGGGATGGATATAGCCCCAAGGTTGAAATCTTCCCTGAAACAAGAGAAACATCTCTTTCTCTCCTGTAACAAAGTTAAAAACTTTCTCTAATATAAAACACATTTCTAGAGTAATGGCAAAAATAAAGTTATAGACTCTTCATACTTTCAAGAAAGAGCAAAAATAAAACAAACTGGGGATATCTGTGGAGAAATTAGGAACAATTATGAAAAGTCAGCTTCTCTGAAGGTGGATCAAGAATGAATAAAGGTACAGCAGGGGGTAAAAGATAAAATCCTGCATAAGGGCCTGGCCCATGTGCCCCAATTTGTATCCTCTCTGGAGACCTACCAGTTCTGGGTCCCTCTGGGGGATCGGCTTAGGCTTTGGTTGTCCTGCATCCCTGCTCAACTCCCTCATGTGCCCAATCTTGCTTTAGAGACGCTGATCTCAAGAACATTCCTCAACCACTGTCCCCATGCTACCTTACACATGAATCTGCTTTCCAGGGAATGATGCCTGGAACCAGGGATGTCAGTGAGTAGCACAGACCAGCTTGTCATACTAACTTTCATAGGCAGAAGGTGTACAATTTCCACAATATACAAGGACAGAATGTTGTCAGAAAGAGGCATCTGTGGCAGTAGATGCTTAAGCACATATTAGTAGAAATTAAGTCAATGTGCAGACTCTTAGTGTATATTTTGTCTCTGTAACTGCAAAACTCTAGGTCAGGGGAGCTGAAGCCTAAAGTCACTGCTTCTGATTCAGGTCCTAGACCTAAGCCAGTTAAAGTCTCAAGCTCATTGATTGAAGGGAAGGCCAGGTCTCACATGAAGGACACTGATGTTTTGTCACAGATTCATCAAGAAAATTTTGCCTCCTTTTTTTCCCTAAGGAACTCAAGGATTGGGGCCTGTGCTAAAAATGCTTCCTCTCCTCCCTGATGAGAACACTCCTAAATAGAGAACAGGGCTTTGGAATATCTAGATCGTTGAAGCCCAATGGTTGAGAAGTAACTTGTAAAGTCAGAAGATCAACACATTCACAGGTGTATGAATCAGGTTATTTATCTGTACAGATTATCCCCCAGTGGTGACCATTTACAAATATTTAGAAAAGGTGACCCATTTCAATCACAAGTCCCAAGAATCTACTCAACAGAACTGAAGCTGGGGATGCTCCCTCTGCTGGATGTCTTGATCTCAGTTCTCCTACAAAAAAAAAAGCTCGCCCCTGGGTGTCCATTGAAAGAAGAATGGATAAAGAAGCTGTGGTCTATGTATACAATGGAATATTACTCAGCCATTAGAAAGGACAAATAGGGATCCCTGGGTGGCGCAGCGGTTTGGCGCCTGCCTTTGGCCCAGGGTGCGATCCTGGAGACCCGGGATCGAATCCCACGTCGGGCTCCCGGTGCATGGAGCCTGCTTCTCCCTCTGCCTGTGTCTCTGTCTCTGTCTCTCTCTCTCTCTCTCTCTGTGACTATCATAAATAAATAAATAAATAAAAATTTAAAAAAAAAAACGACAAATACCCACCATTTGCTTCAACAGGGATGGAACTGGAGGGTGTTATGCTGAGTGAAATAAGTCATTCAGAGGACAAACATTATATGGTCTCATTCATTTGGGGAATATAAAAAATAGGGAAAGGGATGGAGGGGAAGAGAGAGAAAATGAGTGGGAAATATCAGTGATGGTGACAGAACACAAGAGACTTTAACCCTGGGAAACGAACAAGGGGTAGTGGGAGGGGATGTGGGCAGGGGGATGGGGTGACTGGGTGACGGGCACTGAGGGGGGACTTGATGGGATGAGAACTGGGTGATATGCTATCTGCCGGCAAATTGAGTCCCAATAAAAAAAATTAAAAAAAAAAAAAAAAGCTCGCCTTTTATCAGAAAGAACTTCCATTTAGGTTAGTCAGGAAACAAGCTTCTGTGTTTGTCTCATCTGCACCAAAGCACCATAGTTTGAGCATCTGGCTTGATAAAATTTATAGGTCAAAGTCTACAGAATATATAACAGCATCACACTTCCTATCCCACACACTCTGATCCCAGGATAATGGGTTCACAGTTGCACCAAAAAGAGAATCTTCTCAAGGTACACAAATCACACCCTGACTTCCACTTTTATGGACCCAGATGAACAGCCTCTCGCACAGAGACAACAGTGCCATAAAATCCACCTGCAAAACTCCTTGCTAATTCAGTTGATGGTGCTTAGATTAGAGACCTCTAGAGCCCTGTTCCCCACCTGGACCTCACAGAGTTTCTGCTTACATCCCTTACAAATGCTATTCTTTCTGTGAAGTTGTAGCGTCCAGCTTTGCTGGGGTCAGTTTTATTGTCCAGGGTACAAAATAGAGTGTAAACATGTAGAGACGCAGATTGCTGTTTGGAACTAAGAATACTCCTTGTTCAGTGTACAGGTCATACTGGAAAATTTCAAAGCCATTACTGTCAAGAAATAATCTTTCTAAGATTTTGCATTTTCGAGATATTTTAGATAATTTTTAAAAATTATGAGACAGGCAACCAAGCAGAAAAGACTTTTTAAGTTTTCATGTTAATTTCTGTAGCAAATAATAATATTCCAAATTCAAACATTCTAAAGAATAATTTGGAAAAATATTTTCAAAACCGATATACAGTAAGTAAAAAAAAACCATGACAGATGAATAATTTGCAGCCATATTTCCACACGCTGAGCTTTCACATAAAAATGTGTAATGTGATTCGTTTTTGAAGTACAGTTGAGAAATAGTGTTACACAATGTGATTCTTCACTTAACATGGGTTATGAATATTTTGACACTCACCATAACATTTATAATAATGTCTTGTATTATCCTTTTTGTCTTTGTCCTGATATTTTTCATTATTGTGGCTTATCTTTCTGAATTCATTCACTAATAGGATTCATTAGGAAGACTGAAATTTTTTTTTAATTGGAGTTCAATTTGCCAACATATAGCATAACATCCAATGCTCATCCCATCAAGTGCCCCTCTCAGTGCCAGTCACCCAGTCACCCCCACCCCCTGCCCACCTCCCTTTCCACCACCTCTTGTTCAATTCCCTGAATTAGGAGTCTCTCATGTTCTGTTACCCTCACTGATATTTTCTCTCATTTTCTCTCCTTTCCCCTTTATTCCCTTTCACTATTTTTTATATTCCCAAAATGAATGAGACCATATAATGTTTGTCCTTCTCTGTTTGACTTATTTCACTCAGCATAATACCCTCCAGTCCCATCCAACTCGAAGCAAATGGTGGGTATTTCTCATTTCTAATGGCCAAGTAATGTTCCATTGTATACACAGACCACAGCTTCTTTATTCATTCAATTCGATGGACACCTAGACTCCTTCCACAGTCTGGCTATTGTGGACATTGAGGCTGAAAATTTAAAGAGGAAGATTCAGGATTGCATTGGCTAGCTTATAACATGGATCAAGGAAGAAAACATAAGAAAAAGTAAATAAAGTGACACCTAAGAAATTATGGGACTTGGGCTATTATACTCCTATCTCAATTTGTCGTGAGCACCTGGGACTCTCCACAGAGTTCAGGATTTGCTCTCCACAGCATTTTTACACAATAGCTATTCCACTCTCAGTACAAAATCTTACTCTTGGAAGATATCCTAGGAGATACAGAGCCTGAGCTTTTCTGTGTAATCACACCTGGAATTGTATTTATCAGTTATTTTTCAATTCAGTATGACTTTGGCTTTTAATTACCTGAGACTCAGTAGAACTACAAACTCTATGCTTTCAGTTTCTCCAGGATTTTGTTTGAGGACAGTGACTTTAATTGGGAGGTAACTTGAGGTTGACACAATTCTCACAAATATCTCAATATGATAACGTCAAGCAGACACATGAAGAATCATCAGGTTCTGTCACTGTTGTAATGAAGTGTCTCATATATACCACATGGCATGTGTGTGTGTCTATCGATCGATCAATCAATCGATCTATCTTTATCTGGGGAAGGAGAGAGAAGTGTGACAGGATACACTCCAGACAGTAAAAAAGGGTTACCACAAATCATACTCATTATATGAAGCATAAAATACGGTCGTCTTCCCTATTCTCTTCCATGTGATTATTAGTTCTCTTCCTGTAAGTGAGAGAATCTTCCTCCTTGACAGGGTGTTTTTACTTTCATCTTCTCATAGAGCATAATTCACAGGGTCCCAGGGTGAGTTTATTGTAAATCATTATTAGACAGTCTTAAACCATCAGCCTGGAAACAGGAGACCCCATAGACCCTAGAACTATCTCCAGTTCTTCCCGTGATTTGGAGATCCTCCGCCACTCAGCTGTAGTTGGGAGTGTCAGCTGTTTCCCCTGGGACCTTAGCAGACAGGAATCCAAGCAGGAGGGCCTTTCACCTGCCAGAAATGGACACTGGCCACTACACCTTCACGTCTCTGCTGGTTTCACAGAAGGGCAGGACTCTGAGCACTGTCTTCCCACAGATCCTGACTTTTCCCTTCGATCCTCCTTCCTACTCAGGCAGTAAAGAATTTGTCTCTGTTAGCTTTCCTCCCAGCACAGAAGACCTTTTAAGCTACTACACTGGCAGGAGAGGGACCTGCACCTGCCTGTGCCTCTTTCCACTCTGCCACACCCACCAGGGGATTTGCATATTGTCCCCTGGGGAGGACCTTCCCTTGAAAGTCTGAGATAAAGGTCAGCTCTAGGCTTGTCTTTACTTACTAGGGCTCCTCAGCTCAGCTTCTCAAGATGAGGTTCCCTTCTCAGCTCCTGGGGCTGCTGATGCTCTGGATCCCAGGTAAGGACAGGGCGGGGATGAGGAAAGACATGGGGGTGCGGATGGTCAGCTCCCCTGGTGCTGCTTTTCTCCCTGTGTATTCTGTGCATGCAGGAGATTGCCCTCCAACGAGGAGAATTTAATTTTTAGACCTGTGAAAATTAAGAAGAAAGTAAAAGATACGAAGAACGGTACTTTAGTGAGATGCTAAAGAAGAAAGAAGCCACTCTGTCTTGCTCTCTTGGGTTTTCCATGATAATTGAATACATTTAAAATATAAAACAAAACACAAAATATGATTTAGCATAAAATGTAAAAAACTCAAAGTAATAGAAATGTTTTATACTGTTTCTAACACAACTTGTACTTATCTCTCGCTACTTTAGGATCCAGTGGGGATATTGTCATGACACAGACCCCACCGTCCCTGTCCGTCAGCCCTGGAGAGACGGCCTCCATCTCCTGCAAGGCCAGTCAGAGCCTCCTGCACAGTAACGGGAACACCTATTTGAATTGGTTCCGACAGAAGCCAGGCCAGTCTCCACAGGGCCTGATCTATAGGGTGTCCAACCGCTTCACTGGCGTGTCAGACAGGTTCAGTGGCAGCGGGTCAGGGACAGATTTCACCCTGAGAATCAGCAGAGTGGAGGCTGACGATGCTGGAGTTTATTACTGCGGGCAAGATATACAAGATCCTCCCACAGTGGTTCAGCCCTGAACACAAACCTCTCTGTTTGGCCTGTCACCACTGCCCAATGTGTTCCTTGAGTGGGGAGCAGGCGCCGCAGAGTGTCTGAGTTGGTGTCAGTGGCAGATGTTGGAGAACCCAGGGCAGTAATGTGCAGCTGAGTGCTCTGGCCCATGTTACAGCCCCATCAGCTGCAGCAGCCTTCGCGGGGCAGAAGCAGCTCAAGAACGGAGGTGATGCAAGTGCTCTCTGAGCAACAGGCTGGAGGGAGAGCTCCCTTGTATCTCATCCCCACCCCTCTCTCCTTGTGTTTGGTTATTACATTTAGAGAGCCTGAGAGTCAGAAAATTGAGGCATATTTGTGACAATCCAAGTCAAATACATTTTGATACAAACAAAATTGTTATAGTTTTTTGACAGGAGATATTCAGTACCGTTCAGTATTCATTTTTTTCCCCAGTCTCTGAATTTCTTCTTTCTCATTACACTAATTGCTCTATTACTGTGTTCTCTGGATAGCATTATATGTGCTATCCCCACAGGAAATATGGCTGAGAACAATTAGTACAATTGTTTGTTCAAGCACTTTATTTATTATACAAATAAACTTTGTAAATTCAAGCAGATATGAGGTCCTAATTCTGTTAAAAAGTAGTGATACACACACACACTCACACACACACACACACACATACCTCACATACTTATTTATATACACTGGAATATTACTCTGCCATAAAAAAGACATCTTGTTATTTGCAACAACATGAAAAGTCATTGAGAGTCTAATGTTAAGTGGAATAAGTCAGACAAAGAAAGACAGATACCATATGATTTCATTTATATGTAGAATCTAGAAACCAAACAAACAAACAAGAACCCCAGAACAGAAAGGCAAAAAGACCCATGAATACAGAGAACACACTGGTGGTGGCAAGACGGAAAGAGGATCAGAGGATGGAAAAAATTCATGAAGGAGAGTGGGAGGTATATGGAATGAACAAAAACTAGTCACACGGATGAAAGGTACAGCACAGGGAATATAATCAAGGATTTCGTAATAGCGTTGTGTAGGGATAGATGGTAATTACACTTGTGGTGACATAACATGACATAGACATGTCAAATCACACCTAAACCAACATAGCACTGTGTTCCAAATATACTTCAGTAACAAAACAACATACACACACAAAGAACTTAAATCGAGAAGTTTTATATTTGCCTCAATTACCTTTATCTGAGACAAAATAAAGGAATCTCACAGTGGGTCCTGAGAATACAACACACCCTGAAAGGTGTAGACCATAGAATGTAATTCATATACCACAGCTAGGGTAGAGAGTGGTGTGAAAGTTTTTTCCCAAAAGTAACATTTTAACACCAGATAGCCTAAATACTCTTTTGGAAATGACAAATTTGGTACTATTTTGAAAATGGTTTCAAGCACTAGACAAATACATTATTTTTTACAGATGTGGTCTTACCTGAAAAGGAACCTGAATTTATATTCTGCTCAAATGTATGCTTTGAGTAGATCTCAATTAAAACAATCCTCAAAAATTTTATCTGTCCTTATCTAAAAGCATATCCATTACCTGTCCATTTCACCTATTCATCCCTCGTCCCCTCTAGCCCCTGGCAACCGCTCAACACTTTGCTGTTTCTATGGACCGTAGACTATGCCTTTTTGAGCTGAATAGTATTTCATTGTCCAGATGCATCATAGTTTATTTATCCATTCATCTTGGGAAGAAATGTGAGTTACAACAAGTATTAAACTTATGAAGAAATCTGTATATATGTTGGTGTACAGGTTTTTCCGTAGACATAAGTTTTCAACTCCTTAGGGTAAATACCTAAAAGTCTGATTGCTGAATTGTGTGATAAGAGTATGTTTAGTTCTGTAAGGAAATGCCAAACTGTTTTCCAAAATGGCTGCTCCTTTTTGCATTTCCAGCAGCAGGGAATGCTAATCTGTGTCCCTCAAAATGCTCACTTGCATTTGGAGCTGTGATCTAGATTGTGGCCACAACAGTAAGTGTGGAGTAGCATCTCCGGTTTGCATTTCCTTAACAACGCATAAATTTGGAACATTTTTTCTGTGCCTTGTTTCATATCTGTCTTCTCCTTTCTGATGCGGTGTCTGTTCAGATCTTTTCCCATTTCTAATTGGATTATTTCTTACTGTTGAGTTTTAAGTGTTCTTTGTAAATTTTAGGTAACAGCCTTTGTCATAGGTGTTTTTGCAAATATGTTCTCCCAGTGTGTGACTTGTCTCCTTACACACTGGATAATGTCTGGGCCCACAGTAATTTTATTTGTGCAACCGGATCTTACGTTACATGCATTAATAAATAACGTATTACCATGTCACAATATTCAAATTTTGATTATTCGTATTTGAATTTAATTAGTTTCCTTAGTATTCCTATGATATTCTTTTTTTTTTTAAACATTTTTAAAGAGGGCATGATAGATCATATTTGACCTCACAGAGTTCAAAACACAAAGACGTTAGAAACACTTGCTTACAATAAGGACCTGGAAGACTTCCCCTCCACATCCCTACTTCTCAACCCCCAACTCTACTGCTACTGAAATTTTGTTCTTTACAATAAAACTCTTCCTGCTTTTCTGACACAAGGAGATCTTGCCAGTCGCTTTCTTCGGGGGCCGGAGGGCGGGAGGACTTGGGGGTTCTGCTGCCACTTTACACACTGAGATCTTGACACCATATGTAACTCTAAAGGCTGGAGAGAAAACACTGCGAAAATCATGGAGAGATTGGAAAATCAAGGACTGGTGGCTGGACCACCTTACAAGACAAGTCACTTGTGTGTAAAAGTTACACACAATTATCAGTGTGTGTAAAACCCTATAGCATTGTGGATTGCTGTCTCTTCTCGTTGGCTATTCTCAGTAAACATAGCTCTTCACTGAAATGTCATTTCCTTGGACATTATTTATTTTTATGTGTTTGATCAACCAAATTTTTTATTTATCAAAATAGTGTAGAGTTGCAGTCCTCTTCATTTGCCCCCAACTATCCGGGTACATTGCATCATTATCTTCCCCCAGCAACACCAAGAATTGAGCCTGAGTGTGCTCATAGGTTGTGATTAATGAATCCTTGAGAACTTAGTTGCTGGGATAAGAGTGGAAGAGAGAGTAAAGACTGTGGACAATTTCAGGTGTTCAAGTTTTTCTCCACATTCTTTTCTGGAATCCTCCTAAAGATCAATCAGCTAGATTGCTTAACACAGAGTAGGGTCTTTCCCTCAACCACTTGCTCTCTCCTTTCCGACTCTGCTTGTTTTCCCCTCCATCCAGCATTGAAAGAGAGAGCAAAGCTCAGGTATTTTGCAGCTTCAGGCATTGTTCCAGCCTCATCTTGACAGCAAAATACTGGAGCTTCAGGTAGAAATGTACTTTTCTCTTAGCCTGTCTGCTCCGCCCGAATCTTTTATTTTCCTCTTCATTCCACATACACATCCTGCTCTCCTTCTGCCCAGATGAGGTTCACTGGCACTGTTCTTTTTCATTAGTCTGAGAAAACTACAGATACATCTGAACTGTTCTTCAGGCTCCTACAGCTTACCACTTAACTTGATGAGAAGAGGAAGGTTTTGCCTCTTTTCTAAGTGTCATGGAAATGATCAGAGTAGAAGCTTTGTTGCATCATTCTGTTGGTCAAACTGAGGTGCCACGACTTGGATAGATTTTAGTAGTCATTTCAGTTCAGACGTGTGTGTGTGTGTGTGTGTGTGTGTGTTCTGGAGAAAGAATTAACTACTTAATAAATATTTGGGACAGTGTGTCAAACCCATATGGGGAAAAATAAGTTCAATTGTCTTACATCATACACGAAACTAATTTTCAAACATGACTTTAAACTGATAAAAGAAAATATTGCAGAATATATTTAGATATGAGGACAGGGTAAGAAGATCAGATCCAAGAAAGCATATCTCGCTCTCATTCTCTTTTCTTCTGAGCATGGAAACGGTCCTAAGAGCAATAATTTCCAAACCCCTCTAGTATACAATGATTACGTCACTGTAAAACAAAACAAAAGAATTTGCAACCACAATCTGGAGAACTTCCACACTAGTAGTTTATGGGAATTATCTGGGAGTAGCCACTGGGAAATAAGGAAACAGCAGTCTGCGATGACCTGGTACCTTGTTTTGGAGAGAAATATAAAGGGAGAAAACTAAGTATATTGGCTCTAATCTTTAAGGAAAACCTAGAAAAAGCTGGAACAAGTAATTCTAATAAAAATCCCCGTCTTCACAAAATCAGAGCATTGCCTCCAAAACCTGTGGAGGCAGCCTAAGGCAGCTAATCACCCTCAGAAGAGGTTTGTGTGAGAACTGCAGCTCTGTGAGACAAGGGTCAGTCCTGCAGATAGGAAC
Source organism: Canis aureus (assembly GCF_053574225.1). Classification (NCBI taxonomy): domain Eukaryota; kingdom Metazoa; phylum Chordata; class Mammalia; order Carnivora; family Canidae; genus Canis; species Canis aureus. The sequence continues at coordinate 27,082,803 of NC_135622.1, read as the reverse complement.
ACTTGCAGCCATATCAGGCTGACGTCCAGGCTGGGAAGAAATTTGCACTGTGTCCACTGTCTCTGAACCCACAGGGGACCCCAGAGTCAGAGTGGGAGTTAGATAGAATGCAGGGCTTTAGAACCTGCTTGAATTCTTAGAGCTGTCTCCTCTCTCAACATTCCTTAAAAGCAGGTCAGCAAGATGAGGACTCTGAAGGATGCCTGGGCAAAGCAAATGCACTGGGAGCAGAAACTGCGCGGTCAATACGTAGACATGTTCTTATTCTTTCTTTCACCTCAGCCACAGTATTGCATATGGTTGAAAACAATTGTAGTCATTTCCTCCACGGGGACAACCTAGGCCAACATGACCTGGACACAGACACAATGGTCCCTCCCTGCCCCATTCTAGCTGCTAAAAACGAACTCAGGGCCATCCTACTGGGAGGCTGGGAAGATCCTAGAGACAAGAGAATACAATTGACAAGAAATGTGTCCAGAGGTGCCATAATAGAAAATTCAAGCAACAGTCTAGTGCCTTGTTCCTTATGGTAAAGAAGTAAGAGTGTCAAGCATGAGTAAAGGAGTGTGAGTCTCATTATTTGCATAGAAACACAGCCCACTGCTTTCGTTGGCTCCTATCATGGGGAGTATGTGGAAGAGGCTGTATTTCCCCAGGCACACTAAGCTTCCACTCATAGAGGCCAGTCCGTGCTCCCGAATACGTTCTCCAGTGAAGGTTACCTCACGTATGACTTTCCTGTTGAACTATATATTCTAATGATTTTGTTTTCAAAATTGTCTCTCATTCCCTCATTCACTATTTCAACAACAAAGAAAACAACATTCCTGGACTGGAAATGTGAACTATGACACTATGTAAATACAATTCCAAATTAAAAAAGGAAGTTGGGATATTTTTCAACTGTGCTGGTTTGCAGCTTTCTCTTAATAAAACAAAATTCAGGTGGCATTTTGAAACGGTGGACATGCTAAGCACTGTCAGTTGTTTAGAGGATCTTGCAATCTGTGCCTCAGTTACAAACCACTGCTCGAATTTCTGGAACATCAGAAAAATCTGGGTTGAGTTAATTGTCCTAACGTATCTTCAGTCACTATAAGAGTAGCTGGATTTTCTCATGAGGATGGAAAAAAATAAAAGAAAAAGAAAAAAGTGAACTGGCTATCAATTTTCCAAATTTAACTGCCAGTATTGTGATTCTACAACCTGGCCTCAGAGAGTTTCTTGAGCTCCAGGCATGAATATATGAGTCTCACCTGTCTTTTGGGTCAGTTAGGCTGAGCACATATCTGTACCACACGCAGCACATCTGCCTCCTGAGGCTGATGCCTAGTATTCTTGTCTCAACACAAGGAGGGGCTTGAAGCTCATAATAATCTCCCCTTGTACTTAAAGGCAGGTCAATGGTAGACCCATCGTACTTATCAAAGCAAGGTGAAAAGCCGTTTATGTGCTCCTTGGGTGGCAGTGGGTAAGAAGAAGGATATAAAGCTCCACCATAGAAAATGGAGAACCAGTGGGCTCTGATAACAGTACTTAAGGTCTTATATTTGCTGGGCATTAAAAGTCACATTTTTCTGGGGGGGGGGCAGGAAAGGATCCTAGAAACTACTGAATTCTCTGTCCTCATTTCACAAGGAAAAGAAATCTCTAAGATTCACAGAATGGCTTACCGTAGGTCACTTGGTAAAGCAACAGAATTTGGACTACAGGAGACAGAATCTTTTAAAAGATGTTATATTCCTATAAAATGAGGAGTCCATGTAAAATTTCCCTGTTTACTCACAAAAGATTACATTCACATGACTTTTGAACAATGTTTTCTTTCTCTTAAATGGACTTAGAAGCAAAAGTTTATTTCAAGGAAAAAGGGAGGAGGTTCAGAGTTCCCATTGAAGCAGAACTCATTCATTTCCTAACAAGAACCTATATAGTTCAAATAATATTCTTCATTTTAGATATAACACTCATATTCCATACCTGATTTTTCTAAAATACGCAAATACATTTGTTACCAAAGAGACCTTCCTCCCGGGCAGTCCAATGGGAAGGAGGGCTAAGAGTTAAAGTCCAGGTCTCTGCTATAAGAACTTCCCCAACAGCTCCTCTTGCCCTGGGCTGAGTGTCCCTTACAACACCCACTGCTAGGTGTGCTGGAGTATGTGATAGTGGATTGGCTACCTTTGAGTAGGAACCCCAGGCCACCCAGTTTCTGAAAGGATGCTGGTCCTCCAGAATTCCTGATTTATGTCTGTGACATACTAGAAAATATAGAGATTGGTCTCTGCTCCCAGCCCCTGACAGAGCTCCGAAAACTCTTATAATATCCTAGGAGATAAAAGCTCTAGGAGCATCTTTTATTCTCACCAGAAAGACCAAGCCAGGATTAGAACCATGGAATTTGCTGCCCCATTCCCCCATCTAGTGAGGGGAGAGGGGCTTGACACATAGATAATAATCGATCATGTCTAGGTAAGCAAGCCTCCACGAGTCTCAAGAGTGCAAGGTTTAGAGAGCTTCCACACAGATGAACAATCCACAGAGAGAAAGAGATGCACTCCATCTCCACAAGGACAGAAGCTGCTGTACACAGGACCCTCCCAGACCTCACCCTATGTATCTCCATCTAGCTCTTCATCTCTATCTTTATCATATCCTTGAATAAACTGGTAAACATAAATAGGTGTTTCTCTCAGTTCTGTGAGCTTCTCTAGTAAAGTAATCACACCTGTGGAGGGAGGCAAGGGAACCCCTTCTTAAAAACGGTCAGGGGAGCGGTCCCTTCATCTCTCCCATTAGACAAGGATACTCCTGATGGTCTAGTCCTTCTAATGCTGGGGCCTCCAAGCCACCCTCTAGAGCCACAGGCACCTGCTGTGGAGGATGAAGTATGGACATGGAAGCCAACTGGGAGCACATCCACACCCAAGAGTTGGGTCCTTGGAAAACTCCATCATGAAATTGCATTGGGTCGTCGACACAGCTGGTCAGGGACAGCCACCTGGCTTATATGGACTGGAGTTCCTTATCCTCCGCTGCGTGGTTCTTTGTGCCCAGTCTCTTCAAGAGTAGTGACACCTCCAAGGTCTGCAGGGGTATTGGCATTCTCCTTTAATACATACATGGCATAGATATAGCCCCAAGATTGAAATCTTCCCTGAAACAAGAGAAACATCACTTTATTTCCCATAACAAAGTTAAAAACTTTCTCTAATATAAAACACATTTCTAGAGTAATTGGAAAAATAAAGTTATAGACTCTTCATATTTTCAATAAAGAGCAAAAATAAAACTGAAAATCAGGAAATCTGGGGAGAAATTAGGATCCACTATGAAAAGGTCAGCTGCTCTGAAGGTGGATCAAGCATGAATAAAGCTACAGCAGGGGGTAAGAGATGAAATCCTGGATAAGGGTCTGGCCCAGGTGCCCCATTTTGGCTCCTCTCTGGAGACCTACCACCTCCGAGTCCTTCGGGGGGGTTGACTTAGGCTTTAATTCTACTGCATCACAGCTCAACTCCCTCTGTGCCCAGTCAGACTTTCTCTTTCCAGAGATGCTGATCTCAAGAACATTCCCCAACCAGTGCCCCATGCTACCTTCCACGTGAGCCTGCTTTCCAGGGAACGATGCCTGGGACCAGGGATGTCAGCGAGTAGCACAGGCCAGCTTGTCATACAGACCTTCATAGGCAGAAGGTGTACAATTTCCACAATGTACAAGGACAGAATGTTGTCGGCAAGAGGCATCTGTGGCAGTAGATGCTTAAGCACATATTCGTAGAAATTAAGTCAATGTGCAGACTCCAGTGCATTTTCTGTAACTGCAAAACACTAGGTCATGGGAGCTGAAGCCTAAAGTCACTGCTTCTGATTCAGGTCCTAGACCTAAGCCAGTTCAAAGTCAAGCTCATTGATTGAAGGGAAGGCCAGGTCTCAAACGAACGACACTAAAGTTCTGTCATAGGTAATATAGGGAAACTCTTGCCTCCTTGTATTCCCTAAGGAACTCAGGGATTGGGGCCTGAGCTCAGAATGCTCCCTCTCCTTCCTGATGAGAACACTCATAAAGAGGGATCAGGGCTTTGGATTATCTAGATCCTGAAGCTCATATGATTGACTAGTAACTTATAAAGTCAGAAATTCAGTATATTCACAGGTGTATGTGAGCTACCTATAAACTAGATTATTATTTGTAAGAGTATCCCCCACTGGTGACCATTTACAAATATTTAGAAAAGGTGACCCATTTCAATCACAAGTCCCAAGAATCTATCTACTCAACAGAACTGAAGTTGGGGATGCTCCCTATGTTGGATGTCTTCATCTCAATTCTCATGCAAAAAACAAGCTCACCCCTAGGTGTCCATCGAAAGATGAATGGATAAAGAAACTGTGGTCTATGTATACAATGGAATATTACTCAGCCATTAGAAACCACAAATACCCACTATTTGCTTCAACAGGGATGGAACTGGAGGGTATTATGCTGACTGAAATAAGTCATTCGGAGAAGGACAAACATATATGGTCTCATTCATTTGGGGAAAATAAAAAATAGTGAAAGGGATGGAGGGGAAGGGAGAGAAAATGAGTGGGAAATAGCAGAGAGGGTAACAGAACATGAGAAACTCTTAACTCTGGGAAACGAACAAGGGGTAGTGGAAGGGGACGTGGGCAGGGGGATGGGGTGACTGGGTGATGGGCACCGAGGGGGGCACTTGATGGGATGAGAACTGGGTTATATGCTATATGTTGGAAAATTGAACTCCAATAAAAAAAATTAAAAAAAAAAAACAAGCTCGCCTTTTATCAGAAAGAACTTCCACTTGGGCTGGCCAGGACACAGGCTTCTGTGGTTGTCTCATCTTCACCAAATCAAACGTGCTTTGAGCGTCTGGCTTGATAAACTTTGTAGGTCAACATCTACAGAATGTGTAACAGCATCACACTTCCCGCCCCACACACTCTGACCCCAGGATAATGGGCTTATAGTTGCACCAAAAAGAGAATCTTCTCAAGGTACACAAATCACACACTGACTTCCATTTTTTTGGACCCAGATGAACAGCCTATCGCAAGAGACAACAGTGCCATAAAATCCACCTGCAAAACTCCTTGCTAATTCAGTTGATGGTGGTTAGAGACCTCTAGAGCCCTGTTCCCCACCTGGACCTCACAGAGTTTCTGCTTCCACCCCTTACAAATGCTATTCTTTCTGTGAAGTTGTAGCGTCCAGCTTTGCTGGGGTCAGTTTTATTGTCCAGGGTACAAAATAGAGTGTAAACATGTAGAGACGCAGATTGCTGTTTGGAACTAAGAATACTTGTTCAGTGTACAGGTCATACTGGAAAATTTCAAAGCCTTTACTGTCAAGAAATAATGTTTCTAAGATTTTGCATTTTTGAGTTATTTTAGATAATTTTAAGAAATTATGAGACAAGCAACCAAGCAGAAAAGACTTCTTAAGTTTTCATGTTAAGGTTTGTAGTAAATAGTAATATTCCAAATTCAAACATTATAAAGAATAATTTGGAAAAAGTTTTCAAAACAGATATACACTTAAAAAATGACAGATTAATAATTTGCAGACATATATCCACACACTGAACTTTCACATTAAAAAATGTGTAATGTGATTCCTTTTTGTACTAGAGTTGACAAATAGTGTTAAATAATGTGTTTCTGCATTTAACATGGGCTATGAATATTTTGACACTACCTTAACATTTATAATATTGTCTGGTATTTTCCTTTTTGTCTTTGTCCTGATATTCTTCACTATTGTGGTTTATCTATCTGAATTCATTCACTAGCATCATTCATTAGGAAGTCAGGAATTTTCAAGAGGAAGATTCAGGATGCATTGGCTGGCTTAAAAGATGGATCATGGAAGAAAACATAAGAAAAGTAAATATTCTAATTTCTTAGTGACAACTAAGAAACTATGGTATTTGGACTATTATACTCTTACTTCTATCTCAATTTGCCATGAGCACCTGAGACTCTCCACAGAGTTCAGAATTTTTTCTCCATACCACCGTTACACAAGAGCTACTTAGCTCTCAGTACAAAATCTTACCGTGGAAGATTTCCTAGAAGATATAGAGACTGAGCTTTTCTGCATAATCATGCCTGGAATTGTATATATTCAGTTATTTTTCAATTCAGTATGACTTTGGCTTTTAATTACCTGAGGTTTGATAGAACTATAAACTCTATACTTTCGGTTTCTCCAGGATTTTGTTTGAGGACAGTGACTTTAGTTGGGAGGTAATTTGAAGTTGACACAATTCTCACAAATGAGTCAATATGACATTACGTCAAGCGGACACATGAAGAATCATCAGGTTATGTCCCTGTTGTAATGAAGGGTCTCATATATACCACATGGCATGTGTGTGTCTATCGATCAATCAATCGATCTATCTTTATCTGGGGAAGGAGAGAGAGGTATGACAGGATACACTCAAAGCTGTAAAAAAGGGTTACCATACTCCTACTCATTGCCTGAAGCATAAAATTCTGTCAGTCTTCTTTCCTATTCTCTTAGTCCTATTCCTGTGAGAGAATGTTCCTACTTCTCCGAGATTTTTGCTTTCATTTTCTCACAGAGCATAATTCATAGGGTCCCAAGGTGACTTTATTTTAAATCATTATTAGACAGTCTTAAACCATCAGCCTGGAAACAGGAGACCCCATAGACCCTAGAACTATCTCCAGTTCTTCCCGTGATTTGGAGATCCTCCGCCACTCAGCTGCAGTTGGGAGTGTCAGCTGTTTCCCCTGGGACCTCAGCAGACAGGAATCCACCAGGAGGGCCATTCACCTGCCAGAAATGGACACTGGCCACTACACCTTCATGTCTCTGCTGGTTTCACAGAAGGGCAGGACTCTGAGCACTGTCTTCCCACAGATCCTCACTTTCTCAGTTCGATCCTTCTTCCTACTCAGGCAGTAAAGAATTTGTCTCTGTTAGCTTTCCTCCCAGCACAGAAGACCTTTTAAGCTACTACACTGGCAGGAGAGGACCTGCACCTGCCTGTGCCTCTTTCCACTCTGCCACACCCACCAGGAGATTTGCATATTGTCCCCTGGGGAGGACCTTCCCTTGAAAGTCTGAGATAAAGGTCAGCTCTAGGCTTGTCTTTACTTACTAGGGCTCCTCAGCTCAGCTTCTCAAGATGAGGTTCCCTTCTCAGCTCCTGGGGCTGCTGATGCTCTGGATCCCAGGTAAGGACAGGGCGGGGATGAGGAAAGACATGGGGGCGTGGATGGTCAGCTCCCCTGGTGCTGTTTCTCTCCCTGTGTATTCTGTGCATGGGACAGATTGCCCTCCAACAGGGGGAATTTAATTTTTAGACTGTGAGAATTAAGAAGAATATAAAATATTTGATGAACAGTATTTTAGTGAGATGCTAAAACAGAAAGAAGCCTCTCTGTGTCTTGCTATCTTGGGTTTTCCATGATAATTGAATAGATTTAAAATATAAATCAAAATCAAAATATGATTTAGCCTAAAATATACAAAACCCAAAATGATTGAAATGTCTTATACTGTTTCTAACACAACTTGTACTTATCTCTCATTATTTTAGGATCCAGTGGGGATATTGTCATGACACAGACCCCACTGTCCCTGTCCGTCAGCCCTGGAGAGCTGGCCTCCATCTCCTGCAAGGCCAGTCAGAGCCTCCTGCACAGTAATGGGAACACCTATTTGTTTTGGTTTCGACAGAAGCCAGGCCAGTCTCCACAGCGTTTGATCTATAAGGTCTCCAACAGAGACCCTGGGGTCCCAGACAGGTTCAGTGGCAGCGGGTCAGGGACAGATTTCACCCTGAGAATTAGCAGAGTGGAGGCTGACGATACTGGAGTTTATTACTGCGGGCAAGGTATACAGTTTCCTCGCACAGTGGTTCAGCCCTGAACACAAACCTCTCTGTTTGGCCTGTCACCACTGCCCAATGTGTTCCTTGAGTGGGGAGCAGGCGCCGCAGAGTGTCTGAGTTGGTGTCAGTGGCAGATGTTGGAGAACCCAGGGCAGTAATGTGCAGCTGAGTGCTCTGGCCCATGTTACAGCCCCATCAGCTGCAGCAGCCTTCGCGGGGCAGAAGCAGCTCAAGAACGGAGGGGATGCAAGTGCTCTCTGAGCAACAGGCTGGAGGGAGAGCTCCCTTGTATCTCATCCCCACCCCTCTCTCCTTGTGTTTGGTTATTACATTTAGAGAGCCTGAGAGTCAGAAAATTGAGGCATATTTGTGACAATCCAAGTCAAATACATTTTGATGCAAAGTTTGTTATAGTTTTTTGACAGGAGATATTCAGTACCATTCAATATTCATTTTTTCCCCAATCTCTGAATTTCTTCTTTCTCATTACACTTATTGCTCTATTACTGTGTTCTCTGGATAGCATTATATGTGCTATCCCCACAGGAAATATGGCTGAGAACAATTAGTACAATTGTTTGTTTAAGCACTTTATATATTATACAAATAAACTTTGTAAATTCAAGCAGATATGAGGTCCAAATTCTGTTAAAAAGTAGTGATACACACACACACACACACACACACACACACCCCACATACTTATTTATATACACTGGAATATTACTCTGCCATAAAAAAGACATCTTGTTATTTGCAACAACATGAAAAGTCATTGAGAGTCTAATGTTAAGTGGAATAAGTCAGACAAAGAAAGACAGATACCATACGATTTCATTTATATGTAGAATCTGGAAACCAAACAAACAAACAAGAACCCCAGAACAGAAAGGCAAAAAGACCCATGAATACAGAGAACACACTGGTGGTGGCAAGACGGAAAGAGGATCAGAGGATGGAAAAAATTCATGAAGGAGAGTGGGAGGTATATGGAATGAACAAAAGCTAGTCACACGGATGAAAGGTACAGCACAGGGAATATAATCAAGGATTTCGTAATAGCGTTGTGTAGGGATAGATGGTAATTACACTTGTGGTGACATAACATGACATAGACATGTCAAATCACACCTAAACCAACATAGCACTGTGTTCCAAATATACTTCAGTAACAAAACAACATACACACACAAAGAACTTAAATCGAGAAGTTTTATATTTGCCTCAATTACCTTTATCTGAGACAAAATAAAGGAATCTCACAGTGGGTTCTGAGAATACAACACAACCTGAAAGGTGTAGACCATAGAATGTAATTCATATACCACAGCTAGGGTAGAGAGTGGTGTGAAAGTTTTTCCCCAAAAGTAACATTTTAACACCAGATAGCCTAAATACTCTTTTGGAAATGACAAATTTGGTACTATTTTGAAAATGGTTTCAAGCACTAGACAAATACATTATTTTTTACAGATGTGGTCTTACCTGAAAAGGAATCTGAATTCATATTCTGTTCAAATGTATGCTTTGAGTAGATCTCAATTAAAACAATCCTCAAAAATTTTATCTGTCCTTATCTAAAAGCATATCCATTACCTGTCCATTTCACCTATTCATCCCTCTTCCCCTCTAGCCCCTGGCAACCGCTCAACACTTTGCTGTTTCTATGGACCGTAGACTATGCCTTTTTGAGCTGAATAGTATTTCATTGTCCAGATGCATCATTATTGATGCATGCATTAATAAATTAATAAATAATTAATAAATTAATAAATAAATTATTAATAAATTAATAAATAATGCATGCATTATTTATCCATTCATCTTGGGAAGAAATGTGAGTTACAACAAGTATTAAACTTATGAAGAAATCTGTATATATGTTGGTGTACAGGTTTTTCCGTAGACATAAGTTTTCAACTCCTTAGGGTAAATACCTAAAAGTCTGATTGCTGAATTGTGTGATAAGAGTATGTTTAGTTCTGTAAGAAAATGCCAAACTGTTTTCCAAAATGGCTGCTCCTTTTTGCATTTCCAGCAGCAGGGAATGCTAATCTGTGTCCCTCAAAATGCTCACTTGCATTTGGAGCTGTGATCTAGATTGTGGCCACAACAGTAAGTGTGGAGTAGCATCTCCGGTTTGCATTTCCTTAACAACGCATAAATTTGGAACATTTTTTCTGTGCCTTGTTTCATATCTGTCTTCTCCTTTCTGATGCGGTGTCTGTTCAGATCTTCAGATCTTTTCCCATTTTTAATTGGATTATTTCTTATTGTTGAGTTTTAAGTGTTCTTTGTAAATTTTAGGTAACAGCCTTTGTCACAGGTGTTTTTGCAAATATGTTCTCCCAGCGTGTGACTTGTCTCCTTACACACTGGATAATGTCTGGGCCCACAGTAATTTTATTTGTGCAACCGGATCTTACATTACATGCATTAATAAATAATGTATTACCATGTCACAATTTTCAAATTTTGATTATTCGTATTTGAATTTAATTAGTTTCCTTAGTATTCCTATGGTATTCTTTTATTTTTAAAAACATTTTTAAAGAGGGTATGATAGATCATATTTGACCTCACAGAGGTCCAAGCACAAAGACATTAGAAACACCTGGAAGACTTCCCCTCCACATCCCTACTTCTCAACCCCCAACTCTACTGCTACTGAAATTTTGTTCTTTACAATAAAACTCTTCCTGCTTTTCTGACACAAGGAGATCTTGCCAGTCGCTTTCTTTGGGGGCCGGAGGGCGGGAGGACTTGGGGGTTCTGCTGCCACTTTACACACTGAGATCTTGACACCATATGTAACTCTAAAGGCTGGAGAGAAAACACTGCAAAAATCATGGAGAGATTGGAAAATCAAGGACTGGTGGCTGGACCACCTTACAAGACAAGTCACTTGTGTGTAAAAGTTACACACAATTATCAGTGTGTGTAAAACCCTATAGCATTGTGGATTGCTGTCTCTTCTCGTTGGCTATTCTCAGTAAACATAGCCCTTCACTGAAATGTCATTTCCTTGGACATTATTTATTTTCAGGAGACAGAATCTTTTAAAAGATGTTATATTCCTATATAATGAGGAATCCATGTAAAATTTCCCTGTTTACTCACAGAAGATGACATTCACATGACTTTTGAACAACGTTTTTCTTCTCTTAAATGGACTTAGAAGCGGAAGTTTATTTCAAGGGAAAAGGGAGGAAGGTCAGAGTTCCCTCCGAAGCAGAACTCACTCATTTCCTAACAAGAACCTATATAGTTCAATTAATATTCTTCAATTTAGATATTACACTCTTTTTCCCTATTTGATTTTTCTAAAATAGGCAAGTGCATTTGTTACCAAAAAGACCTCAAAGTGAGCAAGGGGCCTGGAGCAGCCATTCCCTCCTGGGCTCTCCAAAGGGAAGGAGGGTTAAGAGTTAAAGTCCAGGTCTCTGCTATAAGAATTGCCCAATGGCTCTCTCTTGCCCTTGAATGAGTGTCCTTTACAACACCCACTGCTCAATGCACTGGAGTATGTGATAGGGGATTGGCTACCTATGAGGGCACCGCAGGCCTCACAATCTCTGAAAGAGTGGTGTTCCTCCAGAATTTGTGACTTATGTCTGTGACATACTAGAAAATGTAGAGATTGGTCTCTGCTCCCAGCCCCTGACAGAGCTCCAAAAACCCTTTGGAAAAACAATTTCCTAGGAGATAAAAGCTCTAGGATCATCTTTTATTCTGTGAAGATGCCCCTGAATGGGCTCCAGGATGGGCATTGGTCACCAGAAAGACCAAGCCAGGATTAGAAACATGGAATTTGCTGCCCCATTCCCCCATCTAGTGAGGGGAGAGGGGCTTGACACATAGATAATAATCGATCATGTCTAGGTAAGCAAGTCTCCACGAGTCTCAAGACTGCAAGGTTTAGAAAGCGTCCATATTGATGAACAATCCACACTGAGAAGGAGATGCACCCATCTCCACAGGGGCAGAAGCTGCTGTACACAGGACCCTTCCAGACCTCAACCTATGTGTCTCCATTTCGCTCTTCATCTGTATCTTTATCATATCCTTTAAGAAACTGGTAAACTTAAATAGGTATTTCAGTTCTGGGAGCTTCTCTAATAAAGAATCACACCTGTGGAGGGAAGCAAGGGAACTCCCTCCTAAAAATGGTCATGAGAGCAGTCCCTTCATCTCTCTCATTAGACAAGGAGACTTCTGAAGGGCTAGTCCTTCTCAAGCCCGGGCTCCAGGCAACTTTGGAGAGCTACAGGCAGCTGCTGTGGAGGATGTAGTATGGACATGGAAGCCAAACGGGAGCAGATCCACACCCAAGAGGCAATGGTCCTTGGGAAACTCCATCATGAAAGTACTTGGCCTTGGCAACACATCTGCTTAGAGACAGCCACCTGGTCTATATGGACTGGAGCTTCTTCTCCTCCTCCAGGTGGTTTTTGTGCCCAGTATCTTCAAGAGTGGTGACACCTCCACAGTCTGCAGGGGTATTGACATTCTCTTTAAATACCCACATGGGATGGATATAGCCCCATGGTTGAAATCTTCCCCGAGGGCAACCCCGGAGGCTCAGTGGTTTAGCGCCACCTTCGGCCCATGGCGTGATCCTGGAGACCCAGAATCGAGTTCCCCGTCGGGCTCCCTGCATGGGGCCTGCTTCTCCCTCTGCCCGTGTCTCTGCCTCTCTCTTTCACTCTCTCTCTCTCTGTGGGTCTCTAATAAATAAAAAATTAAAAAAGAATTTAAAAAAAAGAAATCTTCCCCAAATCAAGCTAAAAATCTCTTTCTTTCCAGTAACAAAGTTAAAAACTTTCTCTAATATAAAACAAATTTCTAGGGCAATGGCAAAAATTATGTTATACACTCTTCATACTTTCAAGAAATCAAAAATAAAACTGAAAATCAGGAAATCTGGGGAGAAATATAAAAAGATCATCTCTGAAGGTGGATCAAGCATGATTAAAGGTTCAGCAGGAGAATAAGAGAAGAAATCCTGGATAAGTGTCTGGCCCGTGTGCCCCAATTTGGCTCCTCTCTGGAGACCTACCAGCTCTGGGTTGCTCTGCGGGATCGACTTAGGCTTCCTTCTCCTGCATCCCAGCTCAACTCCCTCATGTGCCCAATACTGCTTTCTTTTTCCAGAGACACTGATCTCAAGAACATTCCCCAACCAGTGTCCCCATGCTACCTTCCACGTGAGCCTGCTTTCCAGGGAATGATGCCTGGGACCAGGCATGTCAGCGAGTAGCACAGGCCAGCTTGTCATATTAACCTTCATAGGCAGAAGGTGTACAATTTCCAAAATGTACAAGGACAGAATGTTGTCAGAAAGAGGCATCTGTGGCAGTAGATGCTTAAGCACATATTAGTAGAAATTAAATCAATGTGCAGACTCTTAGTGTTTTTTGTCTCTGTAACTGCAAAACTCTAGGTCAGGGGAGCTGAAGCCTAAAGTCACTGCTTCTGACTCAGGTCCTAGACTTAAGCCAGTTCAAAGTCTCAAGCTCAGTGATTGAAGGGAAGGCCAGATCGCAAACAAATGACACTAAAGTTCTGTCATAGGTAATATAGACAAAATCTTGTCTCCTTTTTTCCCTAAGGAACTCAGGGATCAGGGCCTAAGGTCAGAATGTTCCCTCCCCTCCCTGAGGAGAATACTCTCTGCTAGAAGTACACCAGGGGGAATGCAGTGCTCTGGTAGAAAAGAGATGTGAATATTTCTCTGGACTTAGTGTTTACTGTTTGAGAAATTAAATAGGGCAAAATTAATTGTTCATATGTAAATATTTAGGTGGCTAGGACGGTACCCAAATCATCTTTGTTGTTGCACTGAACGATATGTTAACGCTATGCCAATATGCATTCAATTCATACCTCTCTTATATATATAAAACAGGCAGTTCTATAAGGATATCACTTAAAGATCGAAATGAGTAGTGTCCTCATGTTTTCTTTCCTTTCCATCTCTCAAGTGAATCATATTTTCATAGAGGAAAAGTAAACAAATAAAAAATCTGTCTCACATTCAAGCAGCAGAAGAATAATTTTTCCCTGACAAGAAAGCTGTAGGATTTCATTAGAACTCCTCAGGACAGAAGTTCCATCACTCACAGGAGAGACCTTGGGTTTGGAGACGCAAATTCCTACAAAAAGTCAAGAATTTATAAAAATAGAATAGGAGGTGGATTATGCTCAAGGGGAATCTCTGTCTCAATTTCTGAAATAGACAGCGGTGACTGGGGGCCTTGCCAAAGGATTAACCTCGATATAAGAATAACCTCCATGGTCAACAGAAGACATTCCTTCCATTTCTCTACAAGACTCAGATGAAATCCAAAATCTTTACAAAATGTATTCATTTATTCATTTGAAGGAAGAAGAGAGAAAAGAAATTAGAATATTGGGAAGAAATTTAGAGCTTGTAAATAACAATCAGGGCTTTGGAGCATCTAGATTATTGAAACTTACATATAACCTTCTTCACAGGGTTCAGAAGGAACTTATAAAGTCAGAAGATCAATATATTCAAGATGTATGTGAACTACCTATGAATCAGATTATTTATCTTCTAGATTATCTCCCCAGTAGTGACCACTTACAATTATTTAGAAAAGGTGACCCATTTCAATTACAAGTCCCAAGAATCTACTCAACAGAACTGAAGTTGGGGATGCTCCCTCTGCTGGATGTCTTGATCTCATTTCTCACACAAAGCACAAGCTCACCTTTTAACAGAAAGAACTTCCATTTGGGCTAGTCAGGACACAGGCCTCTGTGTTTGTTTCAACTAAAGCACTGTAGTTTGACATGTCTGGCTTGATAAAATTAGTAGGTCAAAGTCTACAGAATGTATAACAGCATCACACTTCCACACCACACACTCTGATCCCAGGATAATGGGCTCACAGTTGCACCAACAAGAGAATCTTCTCAAGGTACACAAATCACACACTGGCTTCCACTTTTTTGGACCCAGATGAACAGCCTCCTGCACAGAGACAAAAGTGCCATAAAATCCACCTGCAAAACTCCTTGCTAATTCAGTTGATGGTGCTTAGATTAGAGACCGCTAGGGTCCTGTTCCCCACCTGGACCTCACAGAGTTTCTGCTTCCACCCCTTACAAATGCTATTCTTTCTGTGAAGTTGTAGCGTCCAGCTTTGCTGGGGTCAGTTTTATTGTCCAGAGTACAAAATAGAGTGTAAACATGCAGATCGTGGATTCCTGTTTGGAACTAGGGATACTCTTCATTCAGTCTACAGGTCATATAGGAAAATTTCAAAGCCTTTATTGTCAAGAAAGAATTTTTCTAAGATTTTGCATTTTCGAGATATTTTAGGGCAAAAAAGTATGAGACAAGCAACCAAGCAGAGAAGACTTTTTAAGTTTTCATGTTAAGTTCTGTAGCAAATAGTAATATTCCAAATTCAAACATTCTAAGGAATAATTTGGAAAAAACATTTCAACACTGATACACAGTAAAAAAAAAAATGACGGATTAATAATTTGCAGCCATATTTCCACATACTGAGCTTTCACATTAAAAAATGTGTAATGTGATTCCATTTTGTAGTACAGTTGACAAATAGTGTTACCTAATGTATTTCTTCATTTAACATGAGTTATGAAGAGTTTTGATGCTCACTTTAAGATTTATAATACTGTCTTGTATTTTCCTTTTTGTCTTTGTCCTGATATTTTTCATTATTGTGGATTATCTTTCTGACTTCATTCACTAGCAACGTTCATTACGGAGACTGGAATTTTCAGGAAGATTCAGGATTGCATTGGTTAGCTTAAAAGATGGACCAAGGAAGAAAACATAAGAAAAAGTAATAAAATGAAAAGTAAGATATTATGGAAATTGGGCTATTCTACTCTTCCTTCTATCTCATTTTGTCATGAGCACCTGAGACTCTCCACAGAGTTCACAATTTGCTCTCCATACCATTTTTACACAATAGCTATTTCACTCTCAGTACAAAATCTAACTCTTGGAAGATTTCTCCGAAGATACAGCCACTGAGCTTTTTTGCATAATTATGCCTGGAATTGTACATAATCAGTTATTTTTCAATTCAGTATGACTTTGGCTTTTAATTACCTGAGATTCGATAGAACTACGATCTCTATGCTTTCAGTTTCTCCAGGATTTTGTTTGAGGACAGTGACTTTAGTTGGGAGGTAATTTGAAGTTGACACAATTCTCACAAATGACTCAATATGACATAACGTCAAGCGGACACATGAAGAATCATCAGGTTATGTCCCTGTTGTAATGAAGGGTCTCATATATACCACATGGCATGTGTGTGTCTATCGATCGATTAATCGATCTATCTTTATCTGGGGAAGGAGAGAGAAGTATGACAGGATACACTCCAGAGAGGAAAAAGAGTTACCACAAATCATACTCATTGCCTGAGGCATAAAATTCTGTCTTCTTTCCTATTCTCTTCCATGTGACTATTAGTTCTCTTCCTGTAAGTATGACTCTTCCTCCTTGACAGGATGTTTTTACTTTCATTTTCTCATAGAGCATAATTCACAAGGTCCCAGGGTGAGTTTATTTTAAATCATTATTAAACAGTCTTAAACCATCAGTCTGGAAACAGGAGACCGCATAGACCCTAGAACTAACCCCAGTTCTTCCCGTGATTTGGAGATCCTCTGCCACTCAGCTGCAGTTGGGAGTGTCAGCTGTTTCCCCTGGGACTTTAGCAGACAGGAATCCACCAGGAGGGCCTTTCACCTGCCAGAAATTGACACTGGCCACTACACCTTCAGGTCCCTGCTGGTTTCACAGAAGGGCAGGACACTGAGCACTGTTTTCCCACAGATCCTGACTTTACCCTTCGATCCTCCTTCCTACTCAGGCAGTAAAGAATTTGTCTCTGTTAGCTTTCCTCCCAGCACAGAAGACCTTTTAAGCTACTACACTGGCAGGAGAGGGACCTGCACCTGCCTGTGCCTCTTTCCACTCTGCCACACCCACCAGGGGATTTGCATATTGTCCCCTGGGGAGGACCTTCCCTTGAAAGTCTGAGATAAAGGTCAGCTCTAGGCTTGTCTTTACTTACTAGGGCTCCTCAGCTCAGCTTCTCAAGATGAGGTTCCCTTCTCAGCTCCTGGGGCTGCTGATGCTCTGGATCCCAGGTAAGGACAGGGCGGGGATGAGGAAAGACATGGGGGCGTGGATGGTGAGCTCCCCTGGTGCTGTTTCTCTCCCTGTGTATTCTGTGCATGGGACAGATTGCCCTCCGACAGGGGGAATTTAATTTTTAGACTGTGAGAATTAAGAAGAATCTAAAATATTTGAAGAACAGTACTTTAGTGAGATGCTGAAGAAGAAAGAAGCCACTCTGTGTCTTGCTATCTTGGGTTTTCCATGATAATTGAATAGTTAAAATATAAATCAAAATCAAAATATGATTTAGCCTAAAATATACAAAACCCAAAATGATTGAATGTCTTATACTGTTTCTAACACAACTTGTACTTATCTCTCATTATTTTAGGATCCAGTGGGGATATTGTCATGACACAGACCCCACCGTCCCTGTCCGTCAGCCCTGGAGAGACGGCCTCCATCTCCTGCAAGGCCAGTCAGAGCCTCCTGCACAGTAACGGGAACACCTATTTGAATTGGTTCCGACAGAAGCCAGGCCAGTCTCCACAGGGCCTGATCTATAAGGTCTCCAACAGAGACCCTGGGGTCCCAGACAGGTTCAGTGGCAGCGGGTCAGGGACAGATTTCACCCTGAGAATCAGCAGAGTGGAGACTGACGATGCTGGAGTTTATTACTGCATGCAAGGTATACAAGCTCCTCCCACAGTGGTACAGCCCTGAACACTAACCTCTCTGTTTGGCCTGTCACCACTGCCCAATGTGTTCCTTGAGTGGGGAGCAGGCGCCGCAGAGTGTCTGAGTTGGCGTCAGTGGCAGATGTTGGAGAACCCAGGGCAGTAATGTGCAGCTGAGTGCTCTGGCCCATGTTACAGCCCCATGAGCTGCAGCAGCCTTCGCGGGGCAGAAGCAGCTCAAGAACAGAGGTGATGCAAGTGCTCTCTGAGCAACAGGCTGGAGGGAGAGCTCACTTGTATCTCATCCCCACCCCTCTTCAGAGTCAGAAAATTGAGGCATATTTGTGACAATCCAAGCCGAATACATTTTGAAGCAAACAACTTTTGCTATATTTTTGATAGGAGAAGTGGTACCTGATGGTGCAATTCTTAATTTATTATTTTTTATTTTCCTACTCTCTGAATTTCTTCTTTCTCAGTTACACTAATTGCTCTATTGCTGTTTTATCTGGAGAGCATTCTATACCTGCTAGGAAATATGGCTGTAAACAATTAGTAAAATTGTTTGTTCAAGCACCCAAATAAATTTTGAAAATTCATAGCAGATATGAGGTCCTAATTTTGTTAAAAAGTAATACTAGATACATACACACACACTTATTTATTTATATACACTGGAATATTAGTCTGCCAAAGAAAGACATCTTGTTATTTGCAACAACATGAATGGTCCTATAAAATCTAATGTTAAGTGAAATAAGTCAAATAAAGACAGATACCATATGATTTCATTTATATGTGGAGTCTAGAAACCAAACAAACAAACAATAAACCCAGAACAGAAAGGGAAAAAGACCATGAATACAGAGAACACACTGTTGGTGGCCAGACAGAAAGAGGATCATCGGAGGCTGGGAAAAATTCACGAAGGAGAGTGGGAGATATATGGAATGAACAAAAACAAGTAACCTGGATGAAGGGTACAGCACAAGGAATATATTCAAATATTTCGTAATAGCGTTGTATGGGGACAGATGGTAACTACACTTGCGGTGACATAATATAGCACATAGACATGTCAAATCGCTATGTTGTACACCTGAAACCATCGTAGCACTGCGCGCCAAGTATACTTCTATAAAACTACAACATACACACACAGAGATGTGCACACACACAGACACACACAGAAGAACTTAAATCTAGAAGTTTTATACTTGCCTCAATTACCTTTTTCTGAGACAAAATAAAAGCTGTTCTTGGAATCTCACAGTGGGTTCTGAGAATACAACACAACCTGAAAGATGTGGAGCATAGAATGTACTTCATATACCACAGCTAGCGTAGAGAGTGGTGTGAATTTTTTCCCCAAAAGTAACATTTTAAAACCATTTAAGAAGGAGAGGCGGGGCAAGTTGGCAGAGGAGTAGGGTCCCCAAGTCACCTGTCCCCACCAACTTACCTAGATAACTTTCCAATCATCCTGAAAACCCGCGAATTCGGCCTGAGATTTAAAGAGAGAACAGCTGGAACACTACAGTGTTCGCGCTTCTATCAATGTAGGTAGACAGAAAAAAATGAAGAAATAGAAAAGCATCCAAGGGGGAGGCGCCCCGCAAGGAGCCAGGCTAAGGACGCGCGGCGAGTGTCCCCAGGACAGGAGAGCCCAGGCCCGGAGAAGCAGGAACTTCACCAACCTTCCGGGACGGAAAGGCGCTCGCAGGGAGCTGGGGCAGGATCCCAGGAGCAGTGGAGCCCCCAGGGTCCCGGGGGCACTAACAGAGGAGGTGCCCCCGCGGGAGAGCGCGCCACCCACCGGCCGAGCTCCCTAAAGGGCTGCAGCGCGCGCCGGGCGGGCCCCGGGAGCAGCTCGAAGGCGGCACCCGGTGGAGGGGGCTGCGCGGCCGGGAGCGCGATTCCAGCGGCGCAGGCCCCGAGCCCAGGGCGCTGGGGACACAGCCCAGGATCCTGCACTCCCCGCGGGCCAGGCAGAGGCCTGGAGGACACAGGACAGGGAGGACGCTCCTGCCACCGGGCGCCCCTGCAGACTGGGAGCTGCGGTAGTTACTGTGGGAGCTGACGCCAGGGCTGGAGAGCTGGCTGCCGCCAGTGTGCTTGTTCCTCCTGGTGTCACCTTATACCTGAGACTGAGCAGGGCCACCAGGGAACAGGGGCTTCACAGGATAAACAGCTCCCACTGAGCCATACACCTGACAGGGGGCTGGGCAGCTCCCCCAGGTGCACACACCTGGGACTCAGCACAGCAGGCCCATCCCCCAGAACACCAGCTGGAAGGACAGGGGAAGAGCAAGTTCTTGACCTAGTAGCGCTGGAAAGCTCCAGGGGAAGTCGAAGGACTTACAGTATATAGAATCAGAGGATACCTCTCCTTGTTTTTTTTTTGTCCTCCCCCCCTTTTTCCCTCTTTTTCTCCTTTTTCCAGTACACCTTGTTTTTAGCCACTCTGCACTGAGCAAAATGACTAGAAGGAAGAACTCACCACGAAAGAAAGAATCAGAAACAGTACTCTCTCCCACAGAGTTACACAGTTTGGTTTACAATTCAATGTCAGAAAGCCAATTCAGAAGCACAATTATAAAGCTACTGGTGGCTCTGGAAAAAAGCATAAAGGATTCAAGAGACTTCATGACTGCAGAATTTAGATCTAATCAGGCCAAAATTAAAAATCAATTAAATGAGATGAAATCCAAACTAGAGGTCCTAACGATGAGGGTTAATGAAGAACGAGTGAGTGACATAGAAGACAAGTTGATGGCAAGGAAGGAAGCTGAGGAAAAAAGAGAAAAACGATTAAAAGATCATGAGGAAAGGTTAAGGGAAATAAATGACAGCCTCATTTTTCCCACAGGAAGAAATCTACATTTAATTGGGGTTTCAGAGGGCACCTAAAGGGACAGAGGACCAGAAAGTGTATTTGAACAAATTATGGCTGAGAACTTCCCTAACTTGGGAAGGGAAACAGGAATTCAGATCCAGGAGTTAGAGATCCCCCACTAAAATCAATAAAAACCATTCAACACCCAGACATTTATATAGTGAAACTTGCAAACTCCAAAGACAAAGAGAAGATCTTTAAAGCAGCAAGGGACAAGAGGGCCCTAAACTTTATGGGGAGAAGTATTAGGTTAACAGCAGACCTCTCCACAGAGACCTGGCAGGCCAGAAAGGGCTGGCAGGATATATTCAGGGTCTTAAATGAGAAGAACCTGCAGCCAAGAATACTTTATCCAGCAAGGCTCTCATTCAGAATAGAAGGAGAGATAAAGAGCTTCCAAGATAGGCAGAAACTGAAAGAGTATGTGACCACCAAACCAGCAATGCAAGAAATATTAAGGGGAACTCTATAAAAGAAAAAGGAAGTCCAAGGAAACAATCCACAAAAACAGGGACCAAATAGGTATCATGATGACACTAAATTCGTATCTTTCAATAGTAACTCTGAACGTGAATGGGCTCTATGATCCCATCAAAAGGCGCAGTATTTCAGACTGGATAAAAAAGCAAGACCCATCTATTTGCTGCCTACAAGAGACTCATTTTAGATGTAAGGAAACCTAGAGCCTGAAAATGAAAGGTTGGAGAACCATTTACCATTCAAATGGTCCTCAAAAGAAAGCAGGGTAGCCATCCTCATATCAGATAAATTGAAGTTTATCCTAAAGACTGTAGTAAGAGATGAAGAGGGACACTATATCATCCTTAAGGGATCTATCCAACAAGAGGACCTAACAATCATGAATATTTATGCCCCAAATGTGAGAGCTGCCAAACATATCAATCAATTAATAACCAAAGTTAGATGTACTTAGATAATAGTACACTTAAACCTGGTGACTTGAACATGGAACCTTCTAAAACTGATAGATTTTCTAAGCACAACATCTCCAAAGAAATAAGAGCATTAAATAATATACTGGACAAGATGGATTTCACAGATATTTACAGAACTTTACATCCAAAGCAACTGAATACACATTTGTCTCAAGGGCACATGGAACTTTCTCCAGAATAGACCACATACTGGGTCACAAATCAGGACTCAACCAATGCCAAAAGATTGGGATCATCCCCTACATGTTTTCAGACCATATAGCTTTGAAACATGAACTCAATCACAAGGAGAAATTTGGAAGAAACTCAAACACGTGAAGCTTAGAGAGCATCCTGCTAAAAGATGAAAGGGTCAACCAGGAAATTAGAGAAGAATTAAAATGATTCATGGAAACTAATGAGAATGAAGATACAACCATTCAAAATCTTTGGGATACAGCAAAAGCAGTCCTGAGGGGGAAATACATCGCAATACAAGCATCCATCCAAAAACTGGAAAGAACTCAAATGCAAAATCTAACCTTGCACCTAAAGGAGCTGGAGAAGGAAGAGCAAATAAAACCTTCACCCAGCAGAAGAAGTTAATAAAGATTCGAGCAGAACTCAATGAAATAGAGACCAGAAGAACTGTGGAACAGATTAACATAACCAGGAGTTGGTTCTTTTTTTATTTCTTTTTCTTTTTCTTTATGATAGTCACACAGAGAGAGAGAGAGAGGCAGAGACACAGGCAGAGGGAGAAGCAGGCTCCATGCACCGGGAGCCCGACGTGGGATTCGATCCCTGGTCTCCAGGATCACGCCCTGGGCCAAAGGCAGGCGCCAAACCACTGCGCCACCCAGGGATCCCAGGAGTTGGTTCCTTGAAAGAATAAGATAAAAAAAAAGAATTAATAAGATAGATAAACCATTAGCCAGCCTTATTAGAAAGAAGAGAAAAAAGATTCAAATTAATAAAATCTTGAATGAGAAAGGGGAGATCACCACCAATACCAAGGAAATACAAACGATTTTAAAAATGTATTGTGAGCAGCTAGACACCAATAAATTAAGCAATCAAGAAGAAATGGATGCATTTCTGGAAAACTGAAAACCACCAAACTGGAACAAGAAGAAATACAAAACCTGAACAGGCCAATAACCAGGGAGGAAATTGAAGCAGTCATCAAAAACCTCTCAAAACACAAAAGTCCAGGGCCAGATGGCTTCCCAGGGCAATTCTAACAAATTTTTAAAGAAGAAACCATACCTATTCTACTAAAGCTGTTCGGGAAGATAGAAAGAGATGCAGTATTTCCAAAGTCATTCTATGAGGCCAGTATCACTATGATTCCAAAACCAAAGACCCCACCAAAAAGGAGGATTATAGACCAATATCCCTGATGAACACAAGCAAAAATTCTCAATGAGATACTAGCCAATAGGATCCAACGGTACATTAAGAAGATTATTCACCATGACCAAGTGGGGTTCATTCCCGGAATGTAAGGCTGGTTCAACACTCTTAAAGCAATCAATGTGATAGATCATATTAACAAGAGAAAAAAAATATGATCCTCTCAATAGATGCAGAGAAAGCATTTGACAAAATACAGCATTCATTCCTCATCAAAACCTTCAGAGTGTAGGGATAGAGGGAACATTCCTCAACATCTTAAAAGCCATCTATGAAAAGCCCACAGCAAATATCATTCTCAGTGGGGAAACACTGAGAGCCTTTCCCCTAAGATCAGGGGATCTTCCCCTGAGAACAGGGATGTCCACTCTCACTACTGCTATTCAACATAGTACTGGAAGTCCTAGCCTCAGCAATCAGAGAACAAAAAGAAATAAAAGGCATTCAAATTGGCAAAGAAGTCAAACTCTCCCTCTTCACAGATGACATGATACTCTACATAGAAAACCCAAAACATTCCACCCCAAGATTGCTGGAACTCATACAGCAATTCGGCAGTGCGGCAGGATACAAAACCAATGCCCAGAAATCAGTGGCATTTCTATACACTAACAATGAAACTGAAGAAAGAGAAATTAAGGAATCAATCTCATTTACAATTGCACCCAAAAGCATTAAGATACCTAGGAATAAACCTAACCAAAGAGGTAAAGGATCTATACCCTAAAAACTGCAGAACACTTCTGAAAGAAATTGAGGGAGACACAAAGAGATGGAAAAATATTCCATGCTCATGGATTGGAAGAATTAATATTGTGAAAATGTCAATGTTACCCAGGGAAATTTACACATTTAGTGCAATCCCTATCAAAATCCCATGGACTTTCTTAAGGGAGTTGGAACAATTTATTGTAAACATTCCATACAAATTTATGTATGGAATCAGAAAAGAGCCCAAATAGGGGAATATTAAAAAAGAAAACAATAGCTGGGGGTATCACGATGCCGGATTTCAAGTTGTACTACAAAGCTGTGGTCATCAAGACAGTGTGGTACTGGCACAAAAACAGACACATAGATCAATGGAACAGAATAGAGAATCCAGAAGTGGACTCTCAACTCTATGGTCAACTAATATTTGACAAAGCAAGAAAGACTATCCACTGGAAAAAGGACAGTCTCTTCAATAAATGGTGCTGGGAAAATTGGAAAGCCACACATAGAAGAATGAAACTAGACCATTCTCTTACACGATACACAAAGATAAACTCAAAATGGATGAAAGATCTAAATGGGAGACAAGATTCCATCAAAATCCTAGAGGAGAACACAAGCAACACCCTTTTTGAACTTGGCCACAGCAACTTCTTGCAAGATACATCCACGAGGCAAAGGAAACAAAAACAAAAAATGAATTATTGGGACTTCATCAAGATAAAAAGCTTCTGTACAGTAAAAGAAACTGTCAACAAAACTACAAGACAGGGCAGCCCTGGTGGCTTAGCGGTTTAGCAATGCCATCACCCGGGGTGTGATCCTAGAGACCCGGGAAGTCCCACATCGGGCTCCCCGAATATAACCTGCCTCTCCCTCTGCCTGTGTCTCTGCCTCTGTCTCTGTGGGTCTCTCGTGAATAAATAAATCTTTTAAAAAAAACTACAAGACAACCTACAGAATTGGAGAAGATATTTGCAAATGATATATCAGATTAAGGGCTAGTATCCAAGATCTATAAAAGACTTATTAAACTCAACAGCAAAGAAACAAACAATCCAATCATGAAATGGGCAAAAGACATGAACAGAAATCTCACAGAGGAAGACATAGACATGGCCAACAAGCACATGAGAAAATGCTCCACATCACCAGCCATAAGGGAAATACAAATCACAACCACAATGAGATCCCACCTCACACCAGTGAGAATGGGGAAAATTAACAAGACAGGAAACAACAAATGTTGGAGAGGATGTGGAGAAAGGGGAACCCTCTTGCACTGTTGGTGGGAATGTGAACGGGTGCAGCCACTCTGGAAAACTGTGTGGAGGTTCCTCGAAGAGTTAAAAACAGATTTGCCCTACGACCCAGCAATTGCACTCCTGGGGATTTACCCCAAAGATACAGATGCAGTGAAACACCGGGACACCTGCCCCCCATTGTTTATAGCAGCAATGTCCACAATAGCCAAACTGTGGAAGGAGCCTCGGTGTCCATCAAAAGACGAATGGATAAAGAAGATGTGGTCTATGTATACAATGGAATATTACTCAGCCATTAGAAACAACAAATACCTACCATTTGCTTCAACATGGATGGAACTGGAGGGTGTTATACTGAGTGAAATAAATCAATCTGGAAGGACAAACATTATATGGTCTCATTCTTTGGGGGAAAATAAAAAATAGTGAAAGGGATGGAGGGGAAAAGAGAGAAAATGAGTGGGAAATATCAGTGAAGAAGACACAACATGAGAGACTCCTAACTCTGGGAAATGAACAAGGGGTAGTGGGAGGAGAGATGGGCGGGGGGATGGGGTGACTGGGTAATGGGCACTGAGGGGGGCATTTGACAGGACGAAAACTAGGTGATAGGCTCTATGTTGGAATATTGAATTCCAATTTAAAAACTGAAAGAAAAAAAAAACAAGCTCGCCTTTTATCAGAAAGAACTCCCATCTGCAATAGTCAGGACACAGGCTTCTGTGTTTGTCTCATCTTCACCAAAGCTCTGTAGTTTGACCTGTCTGGCTTGATAAAAATTATAGGTCAAAGTCTACAGAATGTATAACAGCATCACACTTCCCACCCCACACACTCTGACCCCAGAATAATGGGCTCACAGTTGCACCAAAAAGAGAATCTTCTCAAGGGACACAAATCACACACTGGCTTCCACTTTTTTGGACCCAGATGAACAGCCTCTCACACAAAGACAACAGTGCCATAATATCCACCTGCAAAACTCCTTGCTAATTCAGTTGATGGTGCTTAGATTAGAGACCTCTAGAGCCCTGTTCCTCACCTGGACCTCACAGAGTTTCTGCTTACATCCCTTACAAATGTTATTCTTTCTGTGAAGTTGTGGCGTCCAGCTTTGCTGGGGTCAGTTTTATTGTCCAGGGTACAAAATAGAGTAATAAACATGTAGAGACGCGGATTCCTGTTTGGAACTAAGAATACTCCTTGTTCAGTGTACAGGTCATACTGGAAAATTTCAAAGCCTTTACTGTCAAGAAATAATGTTTCTAAGATTTTGCATTTTCGAGATATTTTAGATAATTTTAAGAAATTATGAGGCAAGCAACCAAGCAGAAAAAAACCTTCTAAGTTTTCATGTTAAGTTTTGCAGCAAATAGTAATATTCCAAATTCAAACATTCTAAAGAATAATTTTGAAAAAAAACATTTCAAAACTGATATACAATAAAATAAAAACCATGACATGAATAATTTGCACCATATTACTACACACTGAGCTTTCACATAAAAAATGTGTATTTGATTTTTTTTGTAGTACAGTTAGTTGACAAATAGTGTTAAATAATGTGTTTCTTTATTTAACATGGGTTATGAATATTTTGACACTCACCTTAACATTTATAATATTGTCTTATATTTTCCTTTTTGTCTTCATAGTGACATTTTTCATTATTGTGGCTTGTCTTTCTGAATTCATTCACTAGCAACGTTCATTAGGGAGGCTGGAATTTTCAAGAGGAAGAATCAGGATTGCTTTGGCTAACTTATAACATCAAGGAAAGAAAACATAAGAAAAAGAAAATAAAGTGACAAGTAAGAAATTATGGTATTTGGGCTATTATACTCTTACTTCTATCTCAATTTGTCATGAGCAACTGAGACTCTCCGCAGAGTTCAGGATTTGCTCTCCATAGCATTTTTACACAATAGCTATTCCACTCTCAGTACAAAATCTTACTCTTGGAAGATTTCCTAGGAGATACAGAGCCTGAGCTTTTCTGCGTAATCACACCTGGAATTGTATTTATCAGTTATTTTTCAATTCAGTATGACTTTGGCTTTTAATTACCTGAGATTCAAAGAACTATAAACTCTATGCTTCAGTTTCTCCAGGATTTTGTTTGAGGACAGTGACTTTAGTTGGGAGGTAATTTGAAGTTGACACAATTTTCATGAATGACTCAATATGACATAACCTCAAGCAGACACATGAAGAATCATCAGTATGTCTCTATTGTACTGAAGGGTCTCATATATAACACATGACATGTGTGTGTCTGTCAATCGATCAATAGATCTATCTATCTTTATCTGAGGAATGGAGAGAAATATGACAGGATACACTCCAAACTGTAAAAAAGGGGTTACCACAAATCATACTCATTACCTGAAGCCTAAAATTCTGTCTTTCTTCTTTCATATTCTCTACCATGTGACTCGTAGTTCTCTTCCTGTAAGTGAGAGAATCTTCCTACTTGGCAGGTTTTTTGCTTTCAACTTCTCATAGAGCATAATTCAGAAGGTCCCAGGGTGATTTTATTTTAAATCATTATTAAACAGTCTTAAACCATCAGCCTGGAAACAGGAGACCCCATAGACTCTAGAACATCTCCAGTTCTTCCCGTGATTTGGAGATCCTCCGCCACTCAGCTGCAATTGGGAGTGTCAGCTGTTTCCCCCGGGACCTTCCTGCAGACAGGAATTCAAGCAGAAGGGCCATTCACCTGCCAGAAATGGACACTGGCCACTACACCTTCATGTCTCTGCTGGTTTCACAGAAGGGCAGGACTCTGAGCACTGTCTTCCCACAGATCCTCACTTTCTCAGTTCGATGCTCTCCTACTGCTCAGATGATGTTCACTGGTACTGTTCTTTTTCATCACTCTGAGGAAACTACAGATACATCTGAGTTGTTCTTCAGGCTCCTGACAACTGACCATTTATCTTGATGTGGAGAGGAACATTTTGCCTCCTTCCTAAGTGTCATGGAAATGCTCAGAGGAGAACATTTGTTGTGTCATTCTGTTGAGTCAAACTGTGGTGTACCATTTGGATAGATTTTAGTGGTCATTTCAGTTCAGATGTTTCTGTCTGTGTGTGTGTGTGTGTGTGAGTGTGTGTGTGTGTGTGTGTGTGTGTGTGTTCTGGAGAAAGAATTAACTACTTAAATAATTTGGGGACAATGTGTCACCCCCGTATGGGGAAAAATGAGTTTGATTGTCTTACTTCATACATGAAACTCACTTTTCAAAACACGACTTTAAACTTACAGAAGAAAATATTGAGATATGAGTACAGGGTAGGAAGATCAGATCCAGGAAAGCATATCTCGCTCTCATTCTCTTTTCTTCTGATCATGGAAACAATCCTAAGAGCATTAATTTCCAAACCCCTCCATTATACAATGATTAGGTCACTGTAAAATGAAACAAAAGAAAATTTAAAAGCCACAATCTAGGAGCCTTCCACATCAGTACTTTATGAGAATCATCAGGGAGTATCCACTGGGAAATAAGGAAACAGCAGTCTGGAAAATGACCTGGAACCTTGCTTTGGAGAGAAATATAAAGGGAGAAAACCAAGTATATTGGCTCTAATCTTCAAGGAAAACATAGAAAAGTGCTTGAACATGTAATTCTAATAAAAACCCCCATCTTCATAAAATCAGAGCATTGCCTCCAAAATCTGGGGAGGCAGCCTAGGGCAGCTAATCACCCTCAGAGGAGGTTTGTGTGAGAACTGCAGCTCTGTGGGACAAGGGTCAGTGCTGCAGATAGGAACACTTGCAGCCATATCAGGCTTACGTCCAGGCTGGGAAGAAATCCACATCGTGTCCACTGTCCTTGAACCCACAGGAGACCCTAGAGGTCAGAGTGGGAGTTAGATAGGATGCAAGGCTTTAGAACCTGCTTGAATTCCCCCAGCCTCTGAAACAATGGTGGTCCTCCAGAATTTCTGATTTATGTCTGTGACATACGAGAAAATATAGAGTTTGGTCTCTGCTCCCAGCCCCTGACAGAGCTCCTAAAACGCTTATAATTTCCTAGGAGATAAAAGCTCTAGAGAATCTTTCATTCTGTGAGATTGCCCCTGAATGGGCTCCAGGATGGGCACTGGTCACCAGAAAGACCAAGCCATGATTAGAACCATGGAATTTGCTGCCCCATTTCCCATCCAGTAAGGGGAGAGGAGCTTGACACATAGATAATAATCGATCATGTCTAGGTAAGCAAGCCTCCACGAGTCTCAAGAGTGCAAGGTTTAGAGAGCTTCCACACAGATGAACAATCCACAGAGAGAAAGAGATGCACTCCATCTCCACAAGGACAGAAGCTGCTGTACACAGGACCCTCCCAGACCTCACCCTATGTATCTCCATCTAGCTCTTCATCTGTATCTTGATCATATCCTTGAATAAACTGGTAAACATAAATAGGTGTTTCTCTCAGTTCTGTGAGCTCCTCTAGCAAAGCATCACACATGTGGAGGGAAGCCTGGGAACCCCCTCCTAAAAATGGTATTGGGAGCGGTCCCTTCATCTCTCCCATCAGACAAGGAGACCCTGATGGGCTAGTCCTTCTCAACCTCGGGCCTCCAGGCCACCTTGAAGAGCTGCAGGCAGCTGCTGTGGAGGATGAAGTATGGACATGAAAGCCAACTGGGAACAGACCCACATCCAAGAGGCTGTGGTCCTTGGGAAACTCCATCATGAAATTGCATATGGGGTCGTCAACACATCTGGTCAGGGACAGCCACCTGGCTTATATGGACCGGAGCCTCTCCTCTACCGGGTGGTTCTTTGTACCCAGTCTCTGCAAGAGTGGTGACACCTCCACAGTCTACAGGCGTTTTGGCATTCTCCTTAAATACCCACATGGGATGGATATAGCCCCAAGGTTGAAATCTTCCCTGAAACAAGAGAAACATCTCTTTCTCTCCTGTAACAAAGTTAAAAACTTTCTCTAATATAAAACACATTTCTAGAGTAATGGCAAAAATAAAGTTATAGACTCTTCATACTTTCAAGAAAGAGCAAAAATAAAACAAACTGGGGATATCTGTGGAGAAATTAGGAACAATTATGAAAAGTCAGCTTCTCTGAAGGTGGATCAAGAATGAATAAAGGTACAGCAGGGGGTAAAAGATAAAATCCTGCATAAGGGCCTGGCCCATGTGCCCCAATTTGTATCCTCTCTGGAGACCTACCAGTTCTGGGTCCCTCTGGGGGATCGGCTTAGGCTTTGGTTGTCCTGCATCCCTGCTCAACTCCCTCATGTGCCCAATCTTGCTTTAGAGACGCTGATCTCAAGAACATTCCTCAACCACTGTCCCCATGCTACCTTACACATGAATCTGCTTTCCAGGGAATGATGTCTGGAACCAGGGATGTCAGTGAGTAGCACAGACCAGCTTGTCATACTAACTTTCATAGGCAGAAGGTGTACAATTTCCACAATATACAAGGACAGAATGTTGTCAGAAAGAGGCATCTGTGGCAGTAGATGCTTAAGCACATATTAGTAGAAATTAAGTCAATGTGCAGACTCTTAGTGTATATTTTGTCTCTGTAACTGCAAAACTCTAGGTCAGGGGAGCTGAAGCCTAAAGTCACTGCTTCTGATTCAGGTCCTAGACCTAAGCCAGTTAAAGTCTCAAGCTCATTGATTGAAGGGAAGGCCAGGTCTCACATGAAGGACACTGATGTTTTGTCACAGATTCATCAAGAAAATTTTGCCTCCTTTTTTTCCCTAAGGAACTCAAGGATTGGGGCCTGTGCTAAAAATGCTTCCTCTCCTCCCTGATGAGAACACTCCTAAATAGAGAACAGGGCTTTGGAATATCTAGATCGTTGAAGCCCAATGGTTGAGAAGTAACTTGTAAAGTCAGAAGATCAACACATTCACAGGTGTATGAATCAGGTTATTTATCTGTACAGATTATCCCCCAGTGGTGACCATTTACAAATATTTAGAAAAGGTGACCCATTTCAATCACAAGTCCCAAGAATCTACTCAACAGAACTGAAGCTGGGGATGCTCCCTCTGCTGGATGTCTTGATCTCAGTTCTCCTACAAAAAAAAAAGCTCGCCCCTGGGTGTCCATTGAAAGAAGAATGGATAAAGAAGCTGTGGTCTATGTATACAATGGAATATTACTCAGCCATTAGAAAGGACAAATAGGGATCCCTGGGTGGCGCAGCGGTTTGGCGCCTGCCTTTGGCCCAGGGTGCGATCCTGGAGACCCGGGATCGAATCCCACGTCGGGCTCCCGGTGCATGGAGCCTGCTTCTCCCTCTGCCTGTGTCTCTGTCT
This sequence comes from Canis aureus, assembly GCF_053574225.1. Classification (NCBI taxonomy): domain Eukaryota; kingdom Metazoa; phylum Chordata; class Mammalia; order Carnivora; family Canidae; genus Canis; species Canis aureus. The sequence goes on along the minus strand of NC_135622.1, from coordinate 27,051,559 downwards.
CTGTCTCTCTCTCTCTCTCTCTCTGTGACTATCATAAATAAATAAATAAATAAATAAAAATTTAAAAAAAAAAACGACAAATACCCACCATTTGCTTCAACAGGGATGGAACTGGAGGGTGTTATGCTGAGTGAAATAAGTCATTCAGAGGACAAACATTATATGGTCTCATTCATTTGGGGAATATAAAAAATAGGGAAAGGGATGGAGGGGAAGAGAGAGAAAATGAGTGGGAAATATCAGTGATGGTGACAGAACACAAGAGACTTTAACTCTGGGAAACGAACAAGGGGTAGTGGGAGGGGATGTGGGCAGGGGGATGGGGTGACTGGGTGACGGGCACTGAGGGGGGACTTGATGGGATGAGAACTGGGTGATATGCTATCTGCCGGCAAATTGAGTCCCAATAAAAAAAATTAAAAAAAAAAAAAAAAGCTCGCCTTTTATCAGAAAGAACTTCCATTTAGGTTAGTCAGGAAACAAGCTTCTGTGTTTGTCTCATCTGCACCAAAGCACCATAGTTTGAGCATCTGGCTTGATAAAATTTATAGGTCAAAGTCTACAGAATATATAACAGCATCACACTTCCTATCCCACACACTCTGATCCCAGGATAATGGGTTCACAGTTGCACCAAAAAGAGAATCTTCTCAAGGTACACAAATCACACACTGACCTCCACTTTTATGGACCCAGATGAACAGCCTCTCGCACAGAGACAACAGTGCCATAAAATCCACCTGCAAAACTCCTTGCTAATTCAGTTGATGGTGCTTAGATTAGAGACCTCTAGAGCCCTGTTCCCCACCTGGACCTCACAGAGTTTCTGCTTACATCCCTTACAAATGCTATTCTTTCTGTGAAGTTGTAGCGTCCAGCTTTGCTGGGGTCAGTTTTATTGTCCAGGGTACAAAATAGAGTGTAAACATGTAGAGACGCAGATTGCTGTTTGGAACTAAGAATACTCCTTGTTCAGTGTACAGGTCATACTGGAAAATTTCAAAGCCATTACTGTCAAGAAATAATCTTTCTAAGATTTTGCATTTTCGAGATATTTTAGATAATTTTTAAAAATTATGAGACAGGCAACCAAGCAGAAAAGACTTTTTAAGTTTTCATGTTAATTTCTGTAGCAAATAATAATATTCCAAATTCAAACATTCTAAAGAATAATTTGGAAAAATATTTTCAAAACCGATATACAGTAAGTAAAAAAAAACCATGACAGATAAATAATTTGCAGCCATATTTCCACACGCTGAGCTTTCACATAAAAATGTGTAATGTGATTCGTTTTTGAAGTACAGTTGAGAAATAGTGTTACACAATGTGATTCTTCACTTAACATGGGTTATGAATATTTTGACACTCACCATAACATTTATAATAATGTCTTGTATTATCCTTTTTGTCTTTGTCCTGATATTTTTCATTATTGTGGCTTATCTTTCTGAATTCATTCACTAATAGGATTCATTAGGAAGACTGAAATTTTTTTTTAATTGGAGTTCAATTTGCCAACATATAGCATAACATCCAATGCTCATCCCATCAAGTGCCCCTCTCAGTGCCAGTCACCCAGTCACCCCCACCCCCTGCCCACCTCCCTTTCCACCACCTCTTGTTCAATTCCCAGAATTAGGAGTCTCTCATGTTCTGTTACCCTCACTGATATTTTCTCTCATTTTCTCTCCTTTCCCCTTTATTCCCTTTCACTATTTTTTATATTCCCCAAATGAATGAGACCATATAATGTTTGTCCTTCTCTGTTTGACTTATTTCACTCAGCATAATACCCTCCAGTCCCATCCAACTCGAAGCAAATGGTGGGTATTTCTCATTTCTAATGGCCAAGTAATGTTCCATTGTATACACAGACCACAGCTTCTTTATTCATTCAATTCGATGGACACCTAGACTCCTTCCACAGTCTGGCTATTGTGGACATTGAGGCTGAAAATTTAAAGAGGAAGATTCAGGATTGCATTGGCTAGCTTATAACATGGATCAAGGAAGAAAACATAAGAAAAAGTAAATAAAGTGACACCTAAGAAATTATGGGACTTGGGCTATTATACTCCTATCTCAATTTGTCGTGAGCACCTGGGACTCTCCACAGAGTTCAGGATTTGCTCTCCACAGCATTTTTACACAATAGCTATTCCACTCTCAGTACAAAATCTTACTCTTGGAAGATATCCTAGGAGATACAGAGCCTGAGCTTTTCTGTGTAATCACACCTGGAATTGTATTTATCAGTTATTTTTCAATTCAGTATGACTTTGGCTTTTAATTACCTGAGACTCAGTAGAACTACAAACTCTATGCTTTCAGTTTCTCCAGGATTTTGTTTGAGGACAGTGACTTTAATTGGGAGGTAACTTGAGGTTGACACAATTCTCACAAATATCTCAATATGATAACGTCAAGCAGACACATGAAGAATCATCAGGTTCTGTCACTGTTGTAATGAAGTGTCTCATATATACCACATGGCATGTGTGTGTGTCTATCGATCGATCAATCAATCGATCTATCTTTATCTGGGGAAGGAGAGAGAAGTGTGACAGGATACACTCCAGACAGTAAAAAAGGGTTACCACAAATCATACTCATTATATGAAGCATAAAATACGGTCGTCTTCCCTATTCTCTTCCATGTGATTATTAGTTCTCTTCCTGTAAGTGAGAGAATCTTCCTCCTTGACAGGGTGTTTTTACTTTCATCTTCTCATAGAGCATAATTCACAGGGTCCCAGGGTGAGTTTATTGTAAATCATTATTAGACAGTCTTAAACCATCAGCCTGGAAACAGGAGACCCCATAGACCCTAGAACTATCTCCAGTTCTTCCCGTGATTTGGAGATCCTCCGCCACTCAGCTGTAGTTGGGAGTGTCAGCTGTTTCCCCTGGGACCTTAGCAGACAGGAATCCAAGCAGGAGGGCCTTTCACCTGCCAGAAATGGACACTGGCCACTACACCTTCACGTCTCTGCTGGTTTCACAGAAGGGCAGGACTCTGAGCACTGTCTTCCCACAGATCCTGACTTTACCCTTCGATCCTCCTTCCTACTCAGGCAGTAAAGAATTTGTCTCTGTTAGCTTTCCTCCCAGCACAGAAGACCTTTTAAGCTACTACACTGGCAGGAGAGGGACCTGCACCTGCCTGTGCCTCTTTCCACTCTGCCACACCCACCAGGGGATTTGCATATTGTCCCCTGGGGAGGACCTTCCCTTGAAAGTCTGAGATAAAGGTCAGCTCTAGGCTTGTCTTTACTTACTAGGGCTCCTCAGCTCAGCTTCTCAAGATGAGGTTCCCTTCTCAGCTCCTGGGGCTGCTGATGCTCTGGATCCCAGGTAAGGACAGGGCGGGGATGAGGAAAGACATGGGGGTGCGGATGGTCAGCTCCCCTGGTGCTGCTTTTCTCCCTGTGTATTCTGTGCATGCAGGAGATTGCCCTCCAACGAGGAGAATTTAATTTTTAGACCTGTGAAAATTAAGAAGAAAGTAAAAGATACGAAGAACGGTACTTTAGTGAGATGCTAAAGAAGAAAGAAGCCACTCTGTCTTGCTCTCTTGGGTTTTCCATGATAATTGAATACATTTAAAATATAAAACAAAACACAAAATATGATTTAGCATAAAATGTAAAAAACTCAAAGTAATAGAAATGTTTTATACTGTTTCTAACACAACTTGTACTTATCTCTCGTTATTTTAGGATCCGGTGGGGATATTGTCATGACACAGACCCCACCGTCCCTGTCCGTCAGCCCTGGAGAGACGGCCTCCATCTCCTGCAAGGCCAGTCAGAGCCTCCTGCACAGTAACGGGAACACCTATTTGAATTGGTTCCGACAGAAGCCAGGCCAGTCTCCACAGGGCCTGATCTATAGGGTGTCCAACCGCTTCACTGGCGTGTCAGACAGGTTCAGTGGCAGCGGGTCAGGGACAGATTTCACCCTGAGAATCAGCAGAGTGGAGGCTGACGATGCTGGAGTTTATTACTGCGGGCAAGATATACAAGATCCTCCCACAGTGGTTCAGCCCTGAACACAAACCTCTCTGTTTGGCCTGTCACCACTGCCCAATGTGTTCCTTGAGTGGGGAGCAGGCGCCGCAGAGTGTCTGAGTTGGTGTCAGTGGCAGATGTTGGAGAACCCAGGGCAGTAATGTGCAGCTGAGTGCTCTGGCCCATGTTACAGCCCCATCAGCTGCAGCAGCCTTCGCGGGGCAGAAGCAGCTCAAGAACGGAGGTGATGCAAGTGCTCTCTGAGCAACAGGCTGGAGGGAGAGCTCCCTTGTATCTCATCCCCACCCCTCTCTCCTTGTGTTTGGTTATTACATTTAGAGAGCCTGAGAGTCAGAAAATTGAGGCATATTTGTGACAATCCAAGTCAAATACATTTTGATACAAACAAAATTGTTATAGTTTTTTGACAGGAGATATTCAGTACCGTTCAGTATTCATTTTTTTCCCCAGTCTCTGAATTTCTTCTTTCTCATTACACTAATTGCTCTATTACTGTGTTCTCTGGATAGCATTATATGTGCTATCCCCACAGGAAATATGGCTGAGAACAATTAGTACAATTGTTTGTTCAAGCACTTTATTTATTATACAAATAAACTTTGTAAATTCAAGCAGATATGAGGTCCTAATTCTGTTAAAAAGTAGTGATACACACACACACTCACACACACACACACACACACATACCTCACATACTTATTTATATACACTGGAATATTACTCTGCCATAAAAAAGACATCTTGTTATTTGCAACAACATGAAAAGTCATTGAGAGTCTAATGTTAAGTGGAATAAGTCAGACAAAGAAAGACAGATACCATATGATTTCATTTATATGTAGAATCTAGAAACCAAACAAACAAACAAGAACCCCAGAACAGAAAGGCAAAAAGACCCATGAATACAGAGAACACACTGGTGGTGGCAAGACGGAAAGAGGATCAGAGGATGGAAAAAATTCATGAAGGAGAGTGGGAGGTATATGGAATGAACAAAAACTAGTCACACGGATGAAAGGTACAGCACAGGGAATATAATCAAGGATTTCGTAATAGCGTTGTGTAGGGATAGATGGTAATTACACTTGTGGTGACATAACATGACATAGACATGTCAAATCACACCTAAACCAACATAGCACTGTGTTCCAAATATACTTCAGTAACAAAACAACATACACACACAAAGAACTTAAATCGAGAAGTTTTATATTTGCCTCAATTACCTTTATCTGAGACAAAATAAAGGAATCTCACAGTGGGTCCTGAGAATACAACACACCCTGAAAGGTGTAGACCATAGAATGTAATTCATATACCACAGCTAGGGTAGAGAGTGGTGTGAAAGTTTTTTCCCAAAAGTAACATTTTAACACCAGATAGCCTAAATACTCTTTTGGAAATGACAAATTTGGTACTATTTTGAAAATGGTTTCAAGCACTAGACAAATACATTATTTTTTACAGATGTGGTCTTACCTGAAAAGGAACCTGAATTTATATTCTGCTCAAATGTATGCTTTGAGTAGATCTCAATTAAAACAATCCTCAAAAATTTTATCTGTCCTTATCTAAAAGCATATCCATTACCTGTCCATTTCACCTATTCATCCCTCGTCCCCTCTAGCCCCTGGCAACCGCTCAACACTTTGCTGTTTCTATGGACCGTAGACTATGCCTTTTTGAGCTGAATAGTATTTCATTGTCCAGATGCATCATAGTTTATTTATCCATTCATCTTGGGAAGAAATGTGAGTTACAACAAGTATTAAACTTATGAAGAAATCTGTATATATGTTGGTGTACAGGTTTTTCCGTAGACATAAGTTTTCAACTCCTTAGGGTAAATACCTAAAAGTCTGATTGCTGAATTGTGTGATAAGAGTATGTTTAGTTCTGTAAGGAAATGCCAAACTGTTTTCCAAAATGGCTGCTCCTTTTTGCATTTCCAGCAGCAGGGAATGCTAATCTGTGTCCCTCAAAATGCTCACTTGCATTTGGAGCTGTGATCTAGATTGTGGCCACAACAGTAAGTGTGGAGTAGCATCTCCGGTTTGCATTTCCTTAACAACGCATAAATTTGGAACATTTTTTCTGTGCCTTGTTTCATATCTGTCTTCTCCTTTCTGATGCGGTGTCTGTTCAGATCTTTTCCCATTTCTAATTGGATTATTTCTTACTGTTGAGTTTTAAGTGTTCTTTGTAAATTTTAGGTAACAGCCTTTGTCATAGGTGTTTTTGCAAATATGTTCTCCCAGTGTGTGACTTGTCTCCTTACACACTGGATAATGTCTGGGCCCACAGTAATTTTATTTGTGCAACCGGATCTTACATTACATGCATTAATAAATAATGTATTACCATGTCACAATTTTCAAATTTTGATCATTCGTATTTGAATTTGATTAGTTTCCTTAGTATTCCTATGATATTCTTTTTTTAAAAAAACCTTTTTAAAGAGGGCATGATAGATCATATTTGACCTCACAGAGTTCAAAACACAAAGACATTAGAAACACTTGCTTACAATAAGGACCTGGAAGACTTCCCCTCCACATCCCTACTTCTCAACCCCCAACTCTACTGCTACTGAAATTTTGTTCTTTACCATAAAACTCTTCCTGCTTTTCTGACACAAGGAGATCTTGCCAGTCGCTTTCTTCGGGGGCCGGAGGGCGGGAGGACTTGGGGATTCTGCTGCCACTTTACACACTGAGATCTTGACACCATATGTAACTCTAAAGGCTGGAGAGAAAACACTGCGAAAATCATGGAGAGATTGGAAAATCAAGGACTGGTGGCTGGACCACCTTACAAGACAAGTCACTTGTGTGTAAAAGTTACACACAATTATCAGTGGTGTGAAACCCTATAGCATTGTGGATTGCTGTCTCTTCTCGTTGGCTATTCTCAGTAAACAGAGCCCTTCACTGAAATGTCATTTCCTTGGACATTATTTATTTTTATGTGTTTGATCAACCAAATTTTTTATTTATCAAAATAGTGTAGAGTTGCAGTCCTCTTCATTTGCCCCCAACTATCCGGGTACATTGCATCATTATCTTCCCCCAGCACCACCAAGAATTGAGCCTGAGTGTGCTCATAGGTTGTGATTAATGAATCCTTGAGAACTTAGTTGCTGGGATAAGAGTGGAAGAGAGAGTAAAGACTGTGGACAATTTCAGGTGTTCAAGTTTTTCTCCACATTCTTTTCTGGAATCCTCCTAAAGATCAATCAGCTAGGTTGCTTAACACAGAGTAGGGTCTTTCCCTCAACCACTTGCTCTCTCCTTTCCGTCTCTGCTTGTTTTCCCCTCCATCCAGCATTGAAAGAGAGAGCAAAGCTCAGGTATTTTGCAGCTTCAGGCATTGTTCCAGCCTGGTCTTGACAGCAAAATACTGGAGCTTCAGTTGAAATGTACTTTTCTCTTAGCCTGTCTGCTCCTCACGAATCTTTTATTTTCCTCTTCATTCCACATACACATCCTGCTCTCCTTCTGCCCAGATGAGGTTCACTGGCACTGTTCTTTTTCATTAGTCTGAGAAAACTACAGATACATCTGAACTGTTCTTCAGGCTCCTACAACTTACCACTTAACTTGATGAGAAGAGGAAGGTTTTGGCTCTTTTCTAAGTGTCATGGAAATGCTCAGAGTAGAAGCTTTGTTGCATCATTCTGTTGGTCAAACTGAGGTGCCACGACTTGGATAGATTTTAGTAGTCATTTCAGTTCAGACGTGTGTGTGTGTGTGTGTGTGTGTGTGTTCTGGAGAAAGAATTAACTACTTAATAAATATTTGGGACAGTGTGTCAAACCCATATGGGGAAAAATAAGTTCAATTGTCTTACATCATACACGAAACTAATTTTCAAACATGACTTTAAACTGATAAAAGAAAATATTGCAGAATATATTTAGATATGAGGACAGGGTAGGAAGATCAGATCCAGGAAAGCATATCTCGCTCTCATTCTCTTTTCTTCTCATCATGGAAACGGTCCTAAGAGCAATAATTTCCAAACCCCTCTAGTATACAATGATTACGTCAAGGTAAAACAAAACAAAAGAATTTGCAACCACAATCTGGAGAACTTCCACACTAGTAGTTTATGGGAATTATCTGGGAGTAGCCACTGGGAAATAAGGAAACAGCAGTCTGCGATGACTTGGTACCTTGTTTTGGAGAGAAATATAAAGGGAGAAAACCAAGTATATTGGCTCTAATCTTTAAGGAAAACCTAGAAAAAGCTGGAACAAGTAATTCTAATAAAAAATCCCCGTCTTCACAAAATCAGAGCTTTGCCTCCAAAACCTGTGGAGGCAGCCTAGGGCAGCTAATCACCCTCAGAAGAGGTTTGTGTGAGAACTGCAGCTCTGTGAGACAAGGGTCAGTCCTGCAGATAGGAACACTTGCAGCCATATCAGGCTGACGTCCAGGCTGGGAAGAAATTTGCACTGTGTCCACTGTCTCTGAACCCACAGGGGACCCCAGAGTCAGAGTGGGAGTTAGATAGAATGCAAGGCTTTAGAACCTGCTTGAATTCTTAGAGCTGTCTCCTCTCTCAACATTCCTTAAAAGCAGGTCAGCAAGATGAGGACTCTGAAGGATGCCTGGGCAAAGCAAATGCACTGGGAGCAGAAACTGCGCGGTCAATACGTAGACATGTTCTTATTCTTTCTTTCACCTCAGCCACAGTATTGCATATGGTTGAAGACACTTGTAGTCATTTCCTCCACGGGGACAACCTAGGCCAACATGACCTGGACACAGACACAATGGTCCCTCCCTGCCCCATCCTAGCTGCTAAAAACGAACTCAGGGCCATCCTACTGGGAGGCTGGGAAGATCCTAGAGACAAGAGAATACAATTGACAAGAAATGTGTCCAGAGGTGCCATAATAGAAAATTCAAGCAACAGTCTAGTGCCTTGTTCCTTATGGTAAAGAAGTAAGAGTGTCAAGCATGAGTAAAGGAGTGTGAGTCTCATTATTTGCATAGAAACACAGCCCACTGCTTTCGTTGGCTCCTATCATGGGGAGTATGTGGAAGAGGCTGTATTTCCCCAGGCACACTAAGCTTCCACTCATAGAGGCCAGTCCGTGCTCCCGAATACGTTCTCCAGTGAAGGTTACCTCACGTATGACTTTCCTGTTGAACTATATATTCTAATGATTTTGTTTTCAAAATTGTCTCTCATTCCCTCATTCACTATTTCAACAACAAAGAAAACAACATTCCTGGACTGGAAATGAACTATGACACTATGTAAATACAACTCCAAATTAAAAAAAGGAAGTTGGGATATTTTTCAACTGTGCTGGTTTGCAGCTTTCTCTTAATAAAACAAAATTCAGGTGGCATTTTGAAATGGTGGACATGCTAAGCACTTTAGTTGTTTAGAGAATCTTGCAATCTGTGCTTCAGTTAGAAACCACTGCTCGAATTTCTGGAACATCAGAAAAATCTGGGTTGAATTAATTGTCCTAACGTATCTTCAGTCACTATAAGAGTAGCTGGATTTTCTCATGAGGATGGAAAAAAATAAAAGAAAAAGAAAAAAGTGAACTGGCTATCAATTTTCCAAATTTAGCTGCCATATTGTGATTCTACAACCTGGCCTCAGAGAGTTTCTTGAGCTCCAGGCATGAATATATCAGTCTCACCTGTCTTTTGGGTCAGTTAGCCTGAGCACATATCTGTACCACACGCAGCACATCTGCCTCCCGAGGCTGATGCCTAGTATCTTGTCTCAACACAAGGAGGGGTTTGAAGCTCATAATAATCTCCCCTTGTACTTAAAGGCAGGTCAATGGTAGACCCATCGTACTTATCAAAGCAAGGTGAAAAGCCGTTTATGTGCTCCTTGGGTGGCAGTGGGTAAGAAGAAGGATATAAAGCTCCACCATAGAAAATGGAGAACCAGTGGGCTCTGATAACAGTACTTAAGTTCTTATATTTGCTGGGCATTAAAAGTCACATTTTTCTGGGCGGGGGGGGCAGGAAAGGATCCTAGAAACTACTGAATTCTCTGTCCTCTTTCACAAGGAAAAGAAATCTCTAAGATTCACAGAATGGCTTACTGTAGGTCACTTGGTAAAGCAACAGAATTTGGACTACAGGAGACAGAATCTTTTAAAAGATGTTATATTCCTATAAAATGAGGAGTCCATGTAAAATTTCCCTGTTTACTCACAAAAGATTACATTCACATGACTTTTGAACAATGTTTTCTTACTCTTAAATGGACTTAGAAGCAGAAGTTTATTTCAAGGAAAAAGGGAGGAGGTTCAGAGTTCACATTGAAGCAGAACTCATTCATTTCCTAACAAGAACCTATATAGTTCAAATAATATTCTTCATTTTAGATATAACACTCATATTCCATACCTGATTTTTCTAAAATACGCAAATACATTTGTTACCGAAGAGGCCTTCCTCCCGGGCAGGCCAATGGGAAGGAGGGCTAAGAGTTAAAGTCCAGGTCTCTGCTATAAGAACTTCCCCAACAGCTCCTCTTGCCCTGGGCTGAGTGTCCCTTACAACACCCACTGCTAGGTGTGCTGGAGTATGTGATAGTGGATTGGCTACCTTTGAGTAGGAACCCCAGGCCACCCAGTCTCTGAAAGGATGCTGGTCCTCCAGAATTCCTGATTTATGTCTGTGACATACTAGAAAATATAGAGATTGGTCTCTGCTCCCAGCCCCTGACAGAGCTCCGAAAACTCTTATAATATCCTAGGAGATAAAAGCTCTAGGAGCATCTTTTATTCTCACCAGAAAGACCAAGCCAGGATTAGAAACATGGAATTTGCTGCCCCATTCCCCCATCTAGTGAGGGGAGAGGGGCTTGACACATAGATAATAATCGATCATGTCTAGGTAAGCAAGCCTCCACGAGTCTCAAGAGTGCAAGGTTTAGAGAGCTTCCACACAGATGAACAATCCACAGAGAGAAAGAGATGCACTCCATCTCCACAAGGACAGAAGCTGCTGTACACAGGACCCTCCCAGACCTCACCCTATGTATCTCCATCTAGCTCTTCATCTCTATCTTTATCATATCCTTGAATAAACTGGTAAACATAAATAGGTGTTTCTCACAGTTCTGTGAGCTTCTCTAGTAAAGTAATCACACCTGTGGAGGGAGGCAAGGGAACCCCTTCTTAAAAATGGTCAGGGGAGCGGTCCCTTCATCTCTCCCATTAGACAAGGATACTCCTGATGGTCTAGTCCTTCTAATGCTGGGGCCTCCAAGCCACCCTCTAGAGCCACAGGCACCTGCTGTGGTGGTTGAAGTATGGATATGGAAGCCAACTGGGAGCACATCCACACCCAAGAGTTGGGTCCTTGGAAAACTCCATCATGAAATTGCATTGGGTCGTCGACACAGCTGGTCAGGGACAGCCACCTGGCTTATATGGACTGGAGTTCCTTATCCTCCGCCGCGTGGTTCTTTGTGCCCAGTCTCTTCAAGAGTAGTGACACCTCCACGGTCTGCAGGGGTATTGGCATTCTCCTTTAATACATACATGGCATAGATATAGCCCCAAGATTGAAATCTTCCCTGAAACAAGAGAAACATCACTTTATTTCCCATAACAAAGTTAAAAAATTCTCTAATATAAAACACATTTCTAGAGTAATTGGAAAAATAAAGTTATAGACTCTTCATATTTTCAATAAAGAGCAAAAATAAAACTGAAAATCAGGAAATCTGGGGAGAAATTAGGATCCACTATGAAAAGGTCAGCTGCTCTGAAGGTGGATCAAGCATGAATAAAGCTACAGCAGGGGGCTAAGAGAGGAACTCCTGGATAAGGGTCTGGCCCAGGTGCCCCATTTTGGCTCCTCTCTGGAGACCTACCACCTCCGAGTCCTTCGGGGGGGTTGACTTAGGCTTTAATTCTACTGCATCACAGCTCTACTCCCTCTGTGCCCAGTCAGACTTTCTCTTTCCAGAGATGCTGATCTCAAGAACATTCCCCAGCCAGTGCCCCATGCTACCTTCCACGTGAGCCTGCTTCCCAGGGAACGATGCCTGGGACCAGGGATGTCAGCGAGTAGCACAGGCCAGCTTGTCATACAGACTTCATAGGCAGAAGGTGTACAATTTCCACAATGTACAAGGACAGAATGTTGTCGGCAAGAGGCATCTGTGGCAGTAGATGCTTAAGCACATATTCGTAGAAATTAAGTCAATGTGCAGACTCCAGTGCATTTTCTGTAACTGCAAAACACTAGGTCATGGGAGCTGAAGCCTAAAGTCACTGCTTCTGATTCAGGTCCTAGACCTAAGCCAGTTCAAAGTCTCAAGCTCATTGATTGAAGGGAAGGCCAGGTCTCAAACGAACGACACTAAAGTTCTGTCATAGGTAATATAGGGAAACTCTTGCCTCCTTGTATTCCCTAAGGAACTCAGGGATTGGGGCCTGAGCTCAGAATGCTCCCTCTCCTTCCTGATGAGAACACTCATAAATAGGGATCAGGGCTTTGGATTATCTAGATCCTGAAGCTCATATGATTGACTAGTAACTTATAAAGTCAGAAATTCAGTATATTCACAGGTGTATGCGAGCTACCTATAAACTAGATTATTATTTGTAAGAGTATCCCCCACTGGTGACCATTTACAAATATTTAGAAAAGGTGACCCATTTCAATCACAAGTCCCAAGAATCTATCTACTCAACAGAACTGAAGTTGGGGATGCTCCCTATGTTGGATGTCTTCATCTCAATTCTCATGCAAAAAACAAGCTCACCCCTAGGTGTCCATCGAAAGATGAATGGATAAAGAAACTGTGGTCTATGTATACAATGGAATATTACTCAGCCATTAGAAACCACAAATACCCACTATTTGCTTCAACAGGGATGGAACTGGAGGGTATTATGCTGACTGAAATGAGTCATTCGGAGAAGGACAAACATATATGGTCTCATTCATTTGGGGAAAATAAAAAATAGTGAAAGGGATGGAGGGGAAGGGAGAGAAAATGAGTGGGAAATAGCAGAGAGGGTAACAGAACATGAGAAACTCTTAACTCTGGGAAACGAACAAGGGGTAGTGGAAGGGGACGTGGGCAGGGGGATGGAGTGACTGGGTGATGGGCACCGAGGGGGGCACTTGATGGGATGAGAACTGGGTTATATGCTATATGTTGGAAAATTGAACTCCAATAAAAAAAAATTAAAAAAAAAAAAACAAGCTCGCCTTTTATCAGAAAGAACTTCCACTTGGGCTGGCCAGGACACAGGCTTCTGTGGTTGTCTCATCTTCACCAAATCACTGTGCTCTGAGCGTCTGGCTTGATAAACTTTGTAGGTCAACATCTACAGAATGTATAACAGCATCACACTTCCCGCCCCACACACTCTGACCCCAGGATAATGGGCTCATAGTTGCACCAAAAAGAGAATCTTCTCAAGGTACACAAATCACACACTGACTTCCATTTTTTTGGACCCAGATGAACAGCCTATCGCAAGAGACAACAGTGCCATAAAATCCACCTGCAAAACTCTTGCTAATTCAGTTGATGGTGGTTAGAGACCTCTAGAGCCCTGTTCCCCACCTGGACCTCACAGAGTTTCTGCTTCCACCCCTTACAAATGCTATTCTTTCTGTGAAGTTGTAGCGTCCAGCTTTGCTGGGGTTAGTTTTATTGCCCAGGGTACAAAATAGAGTGTAAACATGTAGAGACGCAGATTGCTGTTTGGAACTAAGAATACTTGTTCAGTGTACAGGTCATACTGGAAATTTCAAAGCCTTTACTGTCAAGAAATAATGTTTCTAAGATTTTGCATTTTTGAGTTATTTTAGATAATTTTAAGAAATTATGAGACAAGCAACCAAGCAGAAAAGACTTCTTAAGTTTTCATGTTAAGGTTTGTAGTAAATAGTAATATTCCAAATTCAAACATTATAAAGAATAATTTGGAAAAAGTTTTCAAAACAGATATACACTTAAAAAAATGACAGATTAATAATTTGCAGACATATATCCACACACTGAACTTTCACATTAAAAAATGTGTAATGTGATTCCTTTTTGTACTAGAGTTGACAAATAGTGTTAAATAATGTGTTTCTGCATTTAACATGGGCTATGAATATTTTGACACTACCTTAACATTTATAATATTGTCTGGTATTTTCCTTTTTGTCTTTGTCCTGATATTCTTCACTATTGTGGTTTATCTATCTGAATTCATTCACTAGCATCATTCATTAGGAAGGCAGGAATTTTCAAGAGGAAGATTCAGGATGCATTGGCTGGCTTAAAAGATGGATCATGGAAGAAAACATAAGAAAAGTAAATATTCTAATTTCTTAGTGGCAACTAAGAAACTATGGTATTTGGACTATTATACTCTTACTTCTATCTCAATTTGCCATGAGCACCTGAGACTCTCCACAGAGTTCAGAATTTTTTCTCCATACCACCGTTACACAAGAGCTACTTAGCTCTCAGTACAAAATCTTACTCTTGGAAGATTTCCTAGAAGATATAGAGACTGAGCTTTTCTGCATAATCATGCCTGGAATTGTATATATTCAGTTATTTTTCAATTCAGTATGACTTTGGCTTTTAATTACCTGAGGTTTGATAGAACTATAAACTCTATACTTTCGGTTTCTCCAGGATTTTGTTTGAGGACAGTGACTTTAGTTGGGAGGTAATTTGAAGTTGACACAATTCTCACAAATGACTCAATATGACATAACATCAAGCGGACACATGAAGAATCATCAGGTTATGTCCCTGTTGTAATGAAGGGTCTCATATATACCACATGGCATGTGTGTGTCTATCGATCAATCAATCGATCGATCTTTATCTGGGGAAGGAGAGAGAAGTATGACAGGATACACTCCAAGCTGTAAAAAAGGGTGACCATACTCTTACTCATTGCCTGAAGCATAAAATTCTGTCAGTCTTCTTTCCTATTCTCTTAGTCCTATTCCTGTGAGAGAATGTTCCTACTTCTCCGAGATTTTTGCTTTCATTTTCTCACAGAGCATAATTCATAGGGTCCCAAGGTGACTTTATTTTAAATCATTATTAGACAGTCTTAAACCATCAGCCTGGAAACAGGAGACCCCATAGACCCTAGAACTATCTCCAGTTCTTCCCGTGATTTGGAGATCCTCCGCCACTCAGCTGCAGTTGGGAGTGTCAGCTGTTTCCCCTGGGACCTCAGCAGACAGGAATCCACCAGGAGGGCCATTCACCTGCCAGAAATTGTCACTGGCCACTACACCTTCATGTCTCTGCTGGTTTCACAGAAGGGCAGGACTCTGAGCACTGTCTTCCCACAGATCCTCACTTTCTCAGTTCGATCCTTCTTTCTACTCAGGCAGTAAAGAATTTGTCTCTGTTAGCTTTCTTCCCAGCACAGAAGACCTTTTAAGCTACTACACTGGCAGAAGAGGGACCTGCACCTGCCTGTGCCTCTTTCCACTCTGCCACACCCACCAGGAGATTTGCATATTGTCCCCTGGGGAGGACCTTCCCTTGAAAGTCTGAGATAAAGGTCAGCTCTAGGCTTGTCTTTACTTACTAGGGCTCCTCAGCTCAGCTTCTCAACATGAGGTTCCCATCTCAGCTCCTGGGGCTGCTGATGCTCTGGATCCCAGGTAAGGACAGGGCGGGGATGAGGAAAGACATGGGGGCATGGATGGTCAGCTCCCCTGGTGCTGTTTCTCTCCTTGTGTATTCTGTGCATGGGACAGATTGCCCTCCAACAGGGGGAATTTAATTTTTAGACTGTGAGAATTAAGAAGAATATAAAATATTTGATGAACAGTACTTTAGTGAGATGCTAAAGAAGAAAAAAGTCACTCTGTCTTGCTATCTTGGATTTTCCATGATAATTGAATAGATTTAAATATAAATCAAAATCAAAATATGATTTAGCCTAAAATATACAAAACCCAAAATGATTGAAATGTCTTATACTGTTTCTAACACAACTTGTACTTATCTCTCATTATTTTAGGATCCAGTGGGGATATTGTCATGACACAGACCCCACTGTCCCTGTCCGTCAGCCCTGGAGAGACTGCCTCCATCTCCTGCAAGGCCAGTCAGAGCCTCCTGCACAGTGATGGAAACACGTATTTGAATTGGTTCCGACAGAAGCCAGGCCAGTCTCCACAGCGTTTGATCTATAAGGTCTCCAACAGAGACCCTGGGGTCCCAGACAGGTTCAGTGGCAGCGGGTCAGGGACAGATTTCACCCTGAGAATCAGCAGAGTGGAGGCTGACGATACTGGAGTTTATTACTGCATGCAAGGTACACAGTTTCCTCGCACAGTGGTTCAGCCCTGAACACAAACCTCTCAGTTTGGCCTGTCACCACTGCCCAATGTGTTCCTTGAGTGGGGAGCAGGCGCCGCAGAGTGTCTGAGTTGGCGTCAGTGGCAGATGTTGGAGAACCCAGGGCAGTAATGTGCAGCTGAGTGCTCTGGCGCATGTTACAGCCCCATGAGCTGCAGCAGCCTTCGCGGGGCAGAAGCAGCTCAAGAACGGAGGTGATGCAAGTGCTCTCTGAGCAACAGGCTGGAGGGAGAGCTCACTTGTATCTCATCCCCACCCCTCTCTCCTTGTGTTTGGTTATTACATTTAGAGAGCCTGAGAGTCAGAAAATTGAGGCATATTTGTGACAATCCAAGTCAAATACATTTTGATGCAAATTTGTTATAGTTTTTTGACAGGAGATATTCAGTACCATTCAGTATTCATTTTTTCCCCAATCTCTGAATTTCTTCTTTCTCATTACACTAATTGCTCTATTACTGTGTTCTCTGGATAGCATTATATGTGCTATCCCCACAGGAAATATGGCTGAGAACAATTAGTACAATTGTTTGTTCAAGCACTTTATTTATTATACAAATAAATCTTGTAAATTCAAGCAGATATGAGGTCCAAATTCTGTTAAAAAGTAGTGATACACACACACACACACACACACCCCACATACTTATTTATATACACTGGAATATTACTCTGCCATAAAAAAGACATCTTGTTATTTGCAACAACATGAAAAGTCATAGAGAGTCTAATGTTAAGTGGAATAAGTCAGACAAAGAAAGACAGATACCATACGATTTCATTTATATGTAGAATCTGGAAACCAACCAAACAAACAAGAACCCCAGAACAGAAAGGCAAAAAGACCCATGAATACAGAGAACACACTGGAGGTGGCAAGACGGAAAGAGGATCGGAGGATGGAAAAAATTCATGAAGGAGAGTGGGAGGTATATGGAATGAACAAAAACTAGTCACACGGATGAAAGGTACAGCACAGGGAATATAATCAAGGATTTCGTAATAGCGTTGTGTAGGGATAGATGGTAATTACACTTGTGGTGACATAACATGACATAGACATGTCAAATCACACCTAAACCAACATAGCACTGTGTTCCAAATATACTTCAGTAACAAAACAACATACACACACAAAGAACTTAAATCGAGAAGTTTTATATTTGCCTCAATTACCTTTATCTGAGACAAAATAAAGGAATCTCACAGTGGGTCCTGAGAATACAACACAACCTGAAAGGTGTAGACCATAGAATGTAATTCATATACCACAGCTAGGGTAGAGAGTGGTGTGAAAGTTTTTCCCCAAAAGTAACATTTTAACACCAGATAGCCTAAATACTCTTTTGGAAATGACAAATTTGGTACTATTTTGAAAATGGTTTCAAGCACTAGACAGATACATTATTTTTTACAGATGTGGTCTTACCTGAAAAGGAATCTGAATTTATATTCTGCTCAAATGTATGCTTTGAGTAGATCTCAATTAAAACAATCCTCAAAAATTTTATCTGTCCTTATCTAAAAGCATATCCATTACCTGTCCATTTCACCTATTCATCCCTCTTCCCCTCTAGCCCCTGGCAACCGCTCAACACTTTGCTGTTTCTATGGACCGTAGACTATGCCTTTTTGAGCTGAATAGTATTTCATTGTCCAGATGCATCATAGTTTATTTATCCATTCATCTTGGGAAGAAATGTGAGTTACAACAAGTATTAAACTTATGAAGAAATCTGTATATATGTTGGTGTACAGGTTTTTCCGTAGACATAAGTTTTCAACTCCTTAGGGTAAATACCTAAAAGTCTGATTGCTGAATTGTGTGATAAGAGTATGTTTAGTTCTGGAAGAAAATGCCAAACTGTTTTCCAAAATGGCTGCTCCTTTTTGCATTTCCAGCAGCAGGGAATGCTAATCTGTGTCCCTCAAAATGCTCACTTGCATTTGGAGCAGTGATCTAGATTGTGGCCACAACAGTAAGTGTGGAGTAGCATCTCCGGTTTGCATTTCCTTAACAACGCATAAATTTGGAACATTTTTTCTGTGCCTTGTTTCATATCTGTCTTCTCCTTTCTGATGCGGTGTCTGTTCAGATCTTTTCCCATTTTTAATTGGATTATTTCTTATTGTTGAGTTTTAAGTGTTCTTTGTAAATTTTAGGTAACAGCCTTTGTCACAGGTGTTTTTGCAAATATGTTCTCCCAGTGTGTGACTTGTCTCCTTACACACTGGATAATGTCTGGGCCCACAGTAATTTTATTTGTGCAACCGGATCTTACATTACATGCATTAATAAATAATGTATTACCATGTCACAATTTTCAAATTTTGATTATTCGTATTTGAATTTAATTAGTTTCCTTAGTATTCCTATGGTATTCTTTTATTTTTAAAAACATTTTTAAAGAGGGTATGATAGATCATATTTGACCTCACAGATGTCCAAGCACAAAGACATTAGAAACACCTGGAAGACTTCCCCTCCACATTCCTACTTCTCAACCCCTAACTCTACTGCTACTGAAATTTTGTTTTTTACAATAAAACTATTCCTGCTTTTCTGACAAAAGGAGATCTTGCCAGTCGCTTTCTTTGGGGGCCGGAGGGTGGGAGGACTTGGGGGTTCTGCTGCCACTTTACACACTGAGATCTTGACACCATATGTAACTCTAAAGGCTGGAGAGAAAACACTGCGAAAATCATGGAGAGATTGGAAAATCAAGGACTGGTGGCTGGACCACCTTACAAGGCAAGTCACTTGTGTGTAAAAGTTACACACAATTATCAGTGTGTGTAAAACCCTATAGCATTGTGGATTGCTGTCTCTTCTCGTTGGCTATTCTCAGTAAACATAGCCCTTCACTGAAATGTCATTTCCTTGGACGTTATTTATTTTCAGGAGACAGAATCTTTTAAAAGATGTTATATTCCTATATAATGAGGAATCCATGTAAAATTTCCCTGTTTACTCACAGAAGATGACATTCACATGACTTTTGAACAACGTTTTTCTTCTCTTAAATGGACTTAGAAGCAGAAGTTTATTTCAAGGGAAAAGGGAGGAAGGTCAGAGTTCCCTCCGAAGCAGAACTCACTCATTTCCTAACAAGAACCTATATAGTTCAATTAATATTCTTCAATTTAGATATTACACTCTTTTTCCCTATTTGATTTTTCTAAAAGAGGCAAGTGCATTTGTTACCAAAAAGACCTCAAAGTGAGCAAGGGGCCTGGGGCAGCCATTCCCTCCTGGGCTCTCCAAAGGGAAGGAGGGTTAAGAGTTAAAGTCCAGGTCTCTGCTATAAGAATTGCCCAATGGCTCTCTCTTGCCCTTGAATGAGTGTCCTTTACAACACCCACTGCTCAATGCACTGGAGTATGTGATAGGGGATTGGCTACCTATGAGGACACCGCAGGCCTCACAATCTCTGAAAGAGCGGTGTTCCTCCAGAATTTGTGACTTATGTCTGTGACATACTAGAAAATGTAGAGATTGGTCTCTGCTCCCAGCCCCTGACAGAGCTCCTAAAACCCTTACAGTTTCCTAGGAGATAAAAGCTCTAGGATCATCTTTTATTCTGTGAAGATGCCCCTGAATGGGCTCCAGGATGGGCATTGGTCACCAGAAAGACCAAGCCAGGATTAGAAACATGGAATTTGCTGCCCCATTCCCCCATCTAGTGAGGGGAGAGGGGCTTGACACATAGATAATAATCGATCATGTCTAGGTAAGCAAGTCTCCACGAGTCTCAAGACTGCAAGGTTTAGAAAGCGTCCATATTGATGAACAATCCACACTGAGAAGGAGATGCACCCATCTCCACAGGGGCAGAAGCTGCTGTACACAGGACCCTTCCAGACCTCAACCTATGTGTCTCCATCTCGCTCTTCATCTGTATCTTTATCATATCCTTTAAGAAACTGGTAAACTTAAATAGGTATTTCAGTTCTGGGAGCTTCTCTAATAAAGAATCACACCTGTGGAGGGAAGCAAGGGAACTCCCTCCTAAAAATGGTCATGAGAGCAGTCCCTTCATCTCTCTCATTAGACAAGGAGACTCCTGAAGGGCTAGTCCTTCTCAAGCCCGGGCTCCAGGCAACTTTGGAGAGCTACAGGCAGCTGCTGTGGAGGATGTAGTATGGACATGGAAGCCAAACGGGAGCAGACCCACACCCAAGAGGCAATGGTCCTTGGGAAACTCCATCATGAAAGTACTTGGCCTTGGCAACACATCTGCTTAGAGACAGCCACCTGGTCTATATGGACTGGAGCTTCTTCTCCTCCTCCAGGTGGTTTTTGTGCCCAGTATCTTCAAGAGTGGTGACACCTCCACAGTCTGCAGGGGTATTGACATTCTCTTTAAATACCCACATGGGATGGATATAGCCCCACGGTTGAAATCTTCCCCGAGGGCAACCCCGGAGGCTCAGTGGTTTAGCGCCACCTTCGGCCCATGGCGTGATCCTGGAGACCCAGAATCAAGTTCCCCGTCGGGCTCCCTGCATGGGGCCTGCTTCTCCTTCTGCCCGTGTCTCTGCCTCTCTTTCACTCTCTCTCTCTGTGGGTCTCTAATAAATAAAAAATTAAAAAAGAATTTAAAAAAAAGAAATCTTCCCCAAAACAAGCTAAAAATCTCTTTCTTTCCAGTAACAAAGTTAAAAACTTTCTCTAATATAAAACAAATTTCTAGGGCAATGGCAAAAATTATGTTATACACTCTTCATACTTTCAAGAAAGAGAAAAATAAAACTGAAAATCAGGAAATCTGGGGAGAAATATAAAAAGATCATCTTCTCTGAAGGTGGATCAAGCCTGATTAAAGGTTCAGCAGGAGAGTAAGAGAAGAAATCCTGGATAAGTGTCTGGCCCGTGTGCCCCAATTTGGCTCCTCTCTGGAGACCTACCAGCTCTGGGTCCCTCTGGGGGATCGACTTAGGCTTCCTTCTCCTGCATCCCAGCTCAACTCCCTCATGTGCCCAATACTGCTTTCTTTTCCAGAGACGCTGATCTCAAGAACATTCCCCAACCAGTGTCCCCATGCTACCTTCCACATGAGCCTGCTTTCCAGGGAACGATGCCTGGGACCAGGCATGTCAGCGAGTAGCAGAAGCCAGCTTGTCATATTAACCTTCATAGGCAGAAGGTGTACAATTTCCAAAATGTACAAGGACAGAATGTCGTCAGAAAGAGGCATCTGTGGCAGTAGATGCTTAAGCACATATTAGTAGAAATTAAATCAATGTGCAGACTCTTAGTGTTTTTTGTCTCTGTAACTGCAAAACTCTAGGTCAGGGGAGCTGAAGCCTAAAGTCACTGCTTCTGACTCAGGTCCTAGACCTAAGCCAGTTCAAAGTCTCAAGCTCAGTGATTGAAGGGAAGGCCAGATCGCAAACAAATGACACTAAAGTTCTGTCATAGGTAATATAGACAAAATCTTGTCTCCTTTTTTCCCTAAGGAACTCAGGGATCAGGGCCTGAGGTCAGAATGTTCCCTCCCCTCCCTGAGGAGAATACTCTCTGCTAGAAGTACACCAGGGGGAATGCAGTAAAAGAGATGTAGAATATTTATCTGGTAGAAAAGAGATGTGAATATTTATCTGGACTTAGTGTTTACTGTTTGAGAAATTAAATAGGACAAAATTAATTGTTCATATGTAAATATTTAGGTGGCTAGGACGGTACCCAAATCACCTTTTGTTGTTGCACTGAACGATATGTTAACGCTATGCAAATATGCATTCAATTCATACCTCTCTTATATATATAGAACAGGCAGTTCTATAAGGATATCACTTAAAGATCGAAATGAGTAGTGTCCTCATGTTTTCTTTCCTTTCCATCTCTCAAGTGAATCATATTTTCATAGAGGAAAAGTAAACAAACAAATAAAAAATCTGTCTCACATTCAAGCAGCAGAAGAATAATTTTTCCCTGACAAGAAGGCTGTAGGATTTCATTAGAACTCCTCAGGACAGAAGTTCCATCACTCACAGGAGAGACCTTGGGTTTGGAGATGCAAATTACTACAAAAAGTCAAGCATTTATAAAAATAGAATAGGAGGTGGATTATGCTCAAGGGGAATCTCTGTCTCAATTTCTGAAATAGACAGCGGTGACTGGGGGCCTTGCCAAAGGATTAACCTCGATATAAGAATAACCTCCTCAGTCAACAGAAGACATTCCTTCCATTTCTCCACAAGACTCAGATGAAATCCAAAACCTTTACAAAATGTATTCATTTATTCATTTGAAGGAAGAAGAGAGAAAAGAAATTAGAATATTGGGAAGAAATTTAGAGCTTGTAAATAGCAATCAGGGCTTTGGAGCATCTAGATTATTGAAACTTACATATAACCTTCTTCACAGGGTTCAGAAGGAACTTACAAAGTCAGAAGATCAATATATTCAAGATGTATATGAACTACCTATGAATCAGATTATTTATCTTCTAGATTATCTCCCCAGTGGTGACCACTTACAATTCTTTAGAAAAGGTGACCCATTTCAATTACAAGTCCCAAGAATCTACTCAACAGAACTGAAGTTGGGGATGCTCCCTCTGCTGGATGTCTTGATCTCATTTTTCAGACAAAGCACAAGCTCATTTTAACAGAAAGAACTTCCATTTGGGCTAGTCAGGACACAGGCCTCTGTGTTTGTCTCATCTTAACTAAAGCACTGTAGTTTGACATGTCTGGCTTGATAAAATTTATAGGTCAAAGTCTACAGAATGTATAACAGCATCACACTTCCCGCCCCACACACTCTGACCCCAGGTTAATGGGCTCACAGTTGCACCAACAAGAGAATCTTCTCAAGGTACACAAATCACACACTGGCTTCCACTTTTTTGGACCCAGATGAACAGCCTCTTGCACAGAGACAGCAGTGCCATAAAATCCACCTGCAAAACTCCTTGCTAATTCAGTTGATGGTGCTTAGATTAGAGACCGCTAGGGTCCTGTTCCCCACCTGGACCTCACAGAGTTTCTGCTTCCACCCCTTACAAATGCTATTCTTTCTGTGAAGTTGTAGCGTCCAGCTTTGCTGGGGTCAGTTTTATTGTCCAGGGTACAAAATAGAGTGTAAACATGTAGAGACGTGGATTCCTGTTTGGAACTAGGAATACTCTTCATTCAGTCTACAGGTCATATAGGAAAATTTCAAAGCCTTTATTGTCAAGAAAGAATTTTTCTAAGATTTTGCATTTTCGAGATATTTTAGGGCAAAAAAGTATGAGACAAGCAACCAAGCAGAGAAGACTTTTTAAGTTTTCATGTTAAGTTCTGTAGCAAATAGTAATATTCCAAATTCAAACATTCTAAGGAATAATTTGGAAAAAAACATTTCAACACTGATACACAGTAAAAAAAATGACAGATTAATAATTTGCAGCCATATTTCCACACACTAAGCTTTCACATTAAAAAATGTGTAATGTGATTCCATTTTGTAGTACAGTTGACAAATAGTGTTACCTAATGTATTTCTTCATTTAACATGAGTTATGAATAGTTTTGATGCTCACTTTAAGATTTATAATACTGTCTTGCATTTTCCTTTTTGTCTTTGTCCTGATATTTTTCATTATTGTGGATTATCTTTCGGACTTCATTCACTAGCAACGTTCATTATACAGGCTGGAATTTTCAAGAAGATTCAGGATTGCATTGGTTAGCTTAAAGATGGATCAAGGAAGAAAACATAAGAAAAAGTAATAAAATTAAAACTAAGATATTATGGAATTTGGGCTATTCTACTCTTACTTCTATCTCATTTTGTCATGAGCACCTGAGACTCTCCACAGAGTTCACAATTTGCTCTCCATACCATTTTTACACAATAGCTATTTCACTCTCAGTACAAAATCTAACTCTTGGAAGATTTCTCCGAAGATACAGCCACTGAGCTTTTTTGCATAATTATGCCTGGAATTGTACATAATCAGTTATTTTTCAATTCAGTATGACTTTGGCTTTTAATTACCTGAGATTCGATAGAACTACGATCTCTATGCTTTCAGTTTCTCCAGGATTTTGTTTGAGGACAGTGACTTTAGTTGGTAGGTAATTTGAAGTTGACACAATTCTCACAAATGACTCAATATGACATAACGTCAAGCAGACACATGAAGAATCATCAGGTTATGTCCCTGTTGTAATGAAGGGTCTCATATATACCACATGACATGTGTGTGTCTATCGATCGATCAATCGATCTATCTTTATCTGGGGAAGGAGAGAGAAGTATGACAGGATACACTCCAGACTTTAAGAAGAGTTACCACAAATCATACTCATTGCCTGAGGCATAAAATTCTGTCTTCTTTCCTATTCTCTTCCATGTGACTATTAGTTCTCTTCCTGTAAGTATGACTCTTCCTCCTTGACAGGATGTTTTTACTTTCATTTTCTCATAGAGCATAATTCACAAGGTCCCAAGGTGAGTTTATTTTAAATCATTATTAGACAGTCTTAAACCATCAGTCTGGAAACAGGAGACCGCAGAGACCCTAGAACTAACCCCGGTTCTTCCCGTGATTTGGAGATCCTCCGTCACTCAGCTGTAGTTGGGAGTGTCAGCTGTTTCCCCTGGGACCTTAGCAGACAGGAATCCACCAGGAGGGCCATTCACCTGCCAGAAATGGACACTGGCCACTACACCTTCACGTCTCTGCTGGTTTCACAGAAGGGCAGGACTCTGAGCACTGTCTTCCCACAGATCTTGACTTCCTCCGTTCGATCCTTCTTCCTACTCAGGCAGTAAAGAATTTGTCTCTGTTAGCTTTCCTCCCAGCACAGAAGACCTTTTAAGCTACTACACTGGCAGGAGAGGGACCTGCACCTACCTGTGCCTCTTTCCACTCTGCCACACCCACCAGGGGATTTGCATATTGTCCCCTGGGGAGGACCTTCCCTTGAAAGTCTGAGATAAAGGTCAGCTCTAGGCTTGTCTTTACTTACTAGGGCTCCTCAGCTCAGCTTCTCAAGATGAGGTTCCCTTCTCAGCTCCTGGGGCTGCTGATGCTCTGGATCCCAGGTAAGGACAGGGCGGAGATGAGGAAAGACATGGGGGCGTGGATGGTCAGCTCCCCTGGTGCTGTTTCTCTCCCTGTGTATTCTGTGCATGGGACAGATTGCCCTCCAACAGGGGGAATTTAATTTTTAGACTGTGAGAATTAAGAAGAATATAAAATATTTGATGAACAGTACTTTAGTGAGATGCTAAAGAAGAAAGAAGTCACTCTGTCTTGCTATCTTGGGTTTTCCATGATAATTGAATAGATTTAAAATATAAATCAAAATCAAAATATGATTTAGCCTAAAATATACAAAACCCAAAATGATTGAAATGTCTTAAACTGTTTCTAACACAACTTGTACTTATCTCTCATTATTTTAGGATCCACTGGGGATATTGTCATGACACAGACCCCACTGTCCCTGTCTGTCAGCCCTGGAGAGACTGCCTCCATCTCCTGCAAGGCCAGTCAGAGCCTCCTGCACAGTGATGGAAACACGTATTTGAATTGGTTCCGACAGAAGCCAGGCCAGTCTCCACAGCGTTTGATCTATAAGGTCTCCAACAGAGACCCTGGGGTCCCAGACAGGTTCAGTGGCAGCGGGTCAGGGACAGATTTCACCCTGAGAATCAGCAGAGTGGAGGCTGACGATACTGGAGTTTATTACTGCGGGCAAGGTATACAAGATCCTCCCACAGTGGTTCAGCCCTGAACACAAACCTCTCTGTTTGGCCTGTCACCACTGCCCAATGTGTTCCTTGAGTGGGGAGCAGGCGCCGCAGAGTGTCTGAGTTGGCGTCAGTGGCAGATGTTGGAGAACCCAGGGCAGTAATGTGCAGCTGAGTGCTCTGGCGCATGTTACAGCCCCATGAGCTGCAGCAGCCTTCGCGGGGCAGAAGCAGCTCAAGAACGGAGGTGATGCAAGTGCTCTCTGAGCAACAGGCTGGAGGGAGAGCTCCCTTGTATCTCATCCCCACCCCTTTTCAGAGTCAGAAAATTGAGGCATATTTGTGACAATCCAAGCCGAATACATTTTGAAGCAAACAACTTTTGCTATATTTTTGATAGGAGAAGTGGTACCTGATGGTGCTATTCTGAATTTATTATTTTTTATTTTCCTTCTCTCTGAATTTCTTCTTTCTCAATTACACTAATTGTTCTATTGCTGTGTTATCTGGAGAGCATTCTATACCTGCTAGGAAATATGGCTGTAAACAATTAGTAAATTTGTTTGTTCAAGCACCCAAATATATTTTGTAAATTCATAGCAGATATGAGGTCCTAATTTTGTTAAAAAGTAATACTAGATACATACACACACACACTTATTTATTTATATACACTGGAATATTAGTCTGCCAAAGAAAGACATCTTGTTATTTGCAACAACATGAATGGTCCTATAAAATCTAATGTTAAGTGAAATAAGTCAAAGAAAGACAGATACCATATTTTTTCATTTATATGTGGAGTCTAGAAACCAAACAAACAAACAATAAACCCAGAACAGAAAGGGCAAAGACCATGAATACAGAGAACACACTGTTGGTGGCCAGACAGAAAGAGGATCATCGGAGGATGGGAAAAATTCACGAAGGAGAGTGGGAGATATATGGAATGAACAGAAACAAGTAACCTGGATGAAGGGTACAGCACAAGGAATATATTCAAATATTTCGTAATAGCGTTGTATGGGGACAGATGGTAACTACACTTGCGGTGACATAACATAGCACATAGACATGTCAAATCGCTTGTTGTACACCTGAAACCATCGTAAGCACTGCGCGCCAAGTATACTTCAATAAAACTACAACATACACACACAGAGATGTGCACACACACAGACACACACAGAAGAACTTAAATCTAGAAGTTTTATACTTGCCTCAATTACTAATGAGAATGAAGATACAACCATTCAAAATCTTTGGGATACAGCAAAAGCAGTCCTGAGGGGGAAATACATCGCAATACAAGCATCCATCCAAAAACTGGAAAGAACTCAAATGCAAAATCTAACCTTGCACCTAAAGGAGCTGGAGAAGGAAGAGCAAATAAAACCTTCACCCAGCAGAAGAAGTTAATAAAGATTCGAGCAGAACTCAATGAAATAGAGACCAGAAGAACTGTGGAACAGATTAACATAACCAGGAGTTGGTTCTTTTTTTATTTCTTTTTCTTTTTCTTTATGATAGTCACACAGAGAGAGAGAGAGAGGCAGAGACACAGGCAGAGGGAGAAGCAGGCTCCATGCACCGGGAGCCCGACGTGGGATTCGATCCCTGGTCTCCAGGATCACGCCCTGGGCCAAAGGCAGGCGCCAAACCACTGCGCCACCCAGGGATCCCAGGAGTTGGTTCCTTGAAAGAATAAGATAAAAAAAAAAAGAATTAATAAGATAGATAAACCATTAGCCAGCCTTATTAGAAAGAAGAGAAAAAAGATTCAAATTAATAAAATCATGAATGAGAAAGGGGAGATCACCACCAATACCAAGGAAATACAAACGATTTTAAAAATGTATTGTGAGCAGCTAGACACCAAGAAATTAAGCAATCAAGAAGAAATGGATGCATTTCTGGAAAACTGAAAACTACCAAACTGGAACAAGAAGAAATAGAAAACCTGAACAGGCCAATAACCAGGGAGGAAATTAAAGCAGTCATCAAAAACCTCTCAAAACACAAAAGTCCAGGGCCAGATGGCTTCCCAGGGCAATTCTAACAAATTTTTAAAGAAGAAACCATACCTATTCTACTAAAGCTGTTCGGGAAGATAGAAAGAGATGCAGTATTTCCAAAGTCATTCTATGAGGCCAGTATCACCATGATTCCAAAACCAAAGACCCCACCAAAAAGGAGGATTATAGACCAATATCCCTGATGAACACAAGCAAAAATTCTCAATGAGATACTAGCCAATAGGATCCAACGGTACATTAAGAAGATTATTCACCATGACCAAGTGGGGTTCATTCCCGGAATGTAAGGCTGGTTCAACACTCTTAAAGCAATCAATGTGATAGATCATATTAACAAGAGAAAAAAATATGATCCTCTCAATAGATGCAGAGAAAGCATTTGACAATATACAGCATCCATTCCTCATCAAAACCTTCAGAGTGTAGGGATAGAGGGAACATTCCTCAACATCTTAAAAGCCATCTATGGAAAGCCCACAGCAAATATCATTCTCAGTGGGGAAACACTGAGAGCCTTTCCCCTAAGATCAGGGGATCTTCCCCTGAGAACAGGGATGTCCACTCTCACTACTGCTATTCAACATAGTACTGGAAGTCCTAGCCTCAGCAATCAGAGAACAAAAAGAAATAAAAGGCATTCAAACTGGCAAAGGAGTCAAACTCTCCCTCTTCACAGATGACATGATACTCTACATAGAAAACCCAAAACATTCCACCCCAAGATTGCTGGAACTCATACAGCAATTCGGCAGTGCGGCAGGATACAAAACCAATGCCCAGAAATCAGTGGCATTTCTATACACTAACAATGAAACTGAAGAAAGATAAATTAAGGAGTCAATCTCATTTACAATTGCACCCAAAAGCATTAAGATACCTAGGAATAAACCTAACCAAAGAGGTAAAGGATCTATACCCTAAAAACTGCAGAACACTTCTGAAAGAAATTGAGGGAGACACAAAGAGATGGAAAAATATTCCATGCTCATGGATTGGAAGAATTAATATTGTGAAAATGTCAATGTTACCCAGGGAAATTTACACATTTAGTGCAATCCCTATCAAAATCCCATGGACTTTCTTAAGAGAGTTGGAACAATTTATTGTAAGATTTGTATGGAATCAGAAAAGAGCCCAAATAGGGGAATATTAAAAAAGAAAACAATAGCTGGGGGTATCACGATGCCGGATTTCAAGTTGTACTACAAAGCTGTGGTCATCAAGACAGTGTGGTACTGGCACAAAAACAGACACATAGATCAATGGAACAGAATAGAGAATCCAGAAGTGGACTCTCAACTCTATGGTCAACTAATATTTGACAAAGCAGGAAAGACTATCCACTGGAAAAAGGACAGTCTCTTCAAGAAATGGTGCTGGGAAAATTGGAAAGCCACACATAGAAGAATGAAACTAGACCATTCACTTACACGATACACAAAGATAAACTCAAAATGGATGAAAGATCTAAATGGGAGACAAGATTCCATCAAAATCCTAGAGGAGAACACAGGCAACACCCTTTTTGAACTTGGCCACAGCAACTTCTTGCAAGATACATCCACGAAGGCAAAGGAAACAAAAACAAAAAATGAATTATTGGGACTTCATCAAGATAAAAAGCTTCTGTACAGTAAAAGAAACTGTCAACAAAACTACAAGACAGGGCAGCCCTGGTGGCTTAGCGGTTTAGCAACGCCATCACCCGGGGTGTGATCCTAGAGACCCGGGAAGTCCCACATCGGGCTCCCCGCAGATAGCCTGCTTCTCCCTCTGCCTGTGTCTCTGCCTCTGTCTCTCTGTGGGTCTCTCATGAATAAATAAATCTTTTTAAAAAAACTACAAGACAACCTACAGAATTGGAGAAGATATTTGCAAATGATATATCAGATTAAGGGCTAGTATCCAAGATCTATAAAAGACTTATTAAACTCAACAGCAAAGAAACAAACAATCCAATCATGAAATGGGCAAAAGACATGAACAGAAATCTCACAGAGGAAGCCATAGACATGGCCAACATGCACATGAGAAAATGCTCCTCATCACTTGCCATCAGGGAAATACAAATCAAAACCACAATGAGATACCACCTTACACCAGTGAGAATGGGGAAAATTAACAAGACAGGAAACAACAAATGTTGGAGAGGATGTGGAGAAAGGGGCACCCTCCAGTACTGTTGGTGGGAATGTGAACGGGTGCAGCCACTCTGGAAAACTGTGTGGAGGTTCCTCAAAGAGTTAAAAACAGATTTGCCCTACGACCCAGCAATTGCACTCCTGGGGATTTACCCCAAAGATACAGGTGCAGTGAAACACCGGGACACCTGCCCCCCATTGTTTCTAGCAGCAATGTCCACAATAGCCAAACTGTGGAAGGAGCCTCGGTGTCCATCAAAAGATGAATGGATAAAGAAGATGTGGTCTATGTATACAATGGAATATTACTCAGCCATTAGAAAGAACAAATACCTACCATTTGCTTCAACATGGATGGAACTGGAGGGTGTTATACTGAGTGAAATAAATCAATCCGAGAAGGACAAACATTATATGGTCTCATTCTTTGGGGGAAAATAAAAAATAGTGAAAGGGATGGAGGGGAAAAGAGAGAAAATGAGTGGGAAATATCAGTGAAGATGACACAACATGAGAGACTCCTAACTCTGGGAAATGAACAAGGGGTAGTGGGAGGGGAGGTGGGCGGGGGGATGGGGTGACTGGGTGATGGGCACTGAGGGGGGCACTTGACAGGACGAAAACTAGGTGATAGGCTCTATGTTGGAATATTGAATTCCAATTTAAAAACTGAAAAAAAAAAAAAAAACAAGCTCGCCTTTTATCAGAAAGAACTCCCATCTGCAATAGTCAGGACACAGGCTTCTGTGTTTGTCTCATCTTCACCAAAGCTCTGTAGTTTGACCTGTCTGGCTTGATAAAAATTATAGGTCAAAGTCTACAGAATGTATAACAGCATCACACTTCCCGCCCCACACACTCTGACCCCAGAATAATGGGCTCACAGTTGCACCAAAAAGAGAATCTTCTCAAGGTACACAAATCACACACTGACTTCCACTTTTATGGACCCAGATGAATAGCCTCTCGCACAGAGACAACAGTGCCATAAAATCCACCTGCAAAACTCCTTGCTAATTCAGTTGATGGTGCTTAGATTAGAGACCTCTAGAGCCCTGTTCCCCACCTGGACCTCACAGAGTTTCTGCTTACATCCCTTACAAATGTTATTCTTTCTGTGAAGTTGTAGCGTCCAGCTTTGCTGGGGTCAGTTTTATTGTCCAGAGTACAAAATAGAGTATAAACATGTAGAGACGCGGATTCCTGTTTGGAACTAAGAATACTCCTTGTTCAGTGTACAGGTCATACTGGAAAATTTCAAAGCCTTTACTGTCAAGAAATAATCTTTCTAAGATTTTGCATTTTCGAGATATTTTAGATAATTTTAAGAAATTATGAGGCAAGCAACCAAGCAGAAAAAAACCTTTTAAGTTTTCATGTTAAGTTTTGCAGCAAATAGTAATATTCCAAATTCAAACATTCTAAAGAATAATTTTGAAAAAAAAACATTTCAAAACTGATATCCAATAAAATAAAAACCATGACAGATGAATAATTTGCACCATATTACTACACACTGAGCTTTCACATAAAAAATGTGTATTTGATTTTTTTTGTAGTACAGTTAGTTGACAAATAGTGTTAAATAATGTGTTTCTTTATTTAACATGGGTTATGAATATTTTGACACTCACCTTAACATTTATAATATTGTCTTATATTTTCCTTTTTGTCTTCATACTGACATTTTTCATTATTGTGCTTGTCTTTCTGAATTCATTCACTAGCAGCGTTCATTAGGGAGGCTGGAATTTTCAAGAGGAAGAATGAGGATTGCTTTGGCTAACTTATAACATCAAGGAAAGAAAACATAAGAAAAAGAAAATAAAGTGACAAGTAAGAAATTATGGTATTTGGGCTATTATACTCTTACTCAAGAGTATTACTATTATCTCAATTTGTCATGAGCAACTGAGCAACTGACTCTCCGCAGAGTTCAGGATTTGCTCTCCATAGCATTTTTACACAATAGCTATTCCACTCTCAGTACAAAATCTTACTCTTGGAAGATTTCCTAGGAGATACAGAGCCTGAGCTTTTCTGCGTAATCACACCTGGAATTGTATTTATCAGTTATTTTTCAATTCAGTATGACTTTGGCTTTTAATTACCTGAGATTCAAAGAACTATAAACTCTATGCTTCAGTTTCTCCAGGATTTTGTTTGAGGACAGTGACTTTAGTTGGGAGGTAATTTGAAGTTGACACAATTTTCATGAATGACTCAATATGACATAACCTCAAGCAGACACATGAAGAATCATCAGTATGTCTCTATTGTACTGAAGGGTCTCATATATAACACATGACATGTGTGTGTCTGTCAATCAATCAATAGATCTATCTATCTTTATCTGAGGAATGGAGAGAAATATGACAGGATACACTCCAAACTGTAAAAAAGGGGTTACCACAAATCATACTCATTACCTGAAGCCTAAAATTCTGTCTGTCTTCTTTCATATTCTCTACCATGTGACTCTTAGTTCTCTTCCTGTAAGTGAGAGAATCTTCCTACTTGGCAGGTTTTTTGCTTTCAACTTCTCATAGAGCATAATTCAGAAGGTCCCAGGGTGATTTTATTTTAAATCATTATTAAACAGTCTTAAACCATCAGCCTGGAAACAGGAGACCCCATAGACTCTAGAACATCTCCAGTTCTTCCCGTGATTTGGAGATCCTCTGCCACTCAGCTGCAATTGGGAGTGTCAGCTGTTTCCCCCGGGACCTTCCTGCAGACAGGAATCCACCAGGAGGGCCATTCACCTTCCAGAAATGGACACTGGCCACTACACCTTCACATCTCTGCTGGTTTCACAGAAGGGCAGGACTCTGAGCACTGTCTTCCCACAGATCTTGACTTTCTCAATTAGATCCTTCTTCCTACTCAGGCAGTAAAGAATTTGTCTCTGTTAGCTTTCCTCCCAGCACAGAAGACCTTTTAAGCTACTACACTGGCAGAAGAGGGACCTGCACCTGCCTGTGCCTCTTTCCACTCTACCACACCCACCAGGGGATTTGCATATTGTCCCCTGGGGAGGACCTTCCCTTGAAAGTCTGAGATAAAGGTCAGCTCTAGGCTTGTCTTTACTTACTAGGGCTCCTCAGCTCAGCTTCTCAAGATGAGGTTCCCTTCTCAGCTCCTGGGGCTGCTGATGCTCTGGATCCCAGGTAAGGACAGCGGGGGGATGAGGAAAGACATGGGGGCGTGGATGGTGAGCTCCCCTGGTGCTGTTTCTCTCCCTGTGTATTCTGTGCATGGGACAGATTGCCCTCCAACAGGGGGAATTTAATTTTTAGACTGTGAGAATTAAGAAGAATATAAAATATTTGATGAACAGTACTTTAGTGAGATGCTAAGGAAGAAAGAAGTCACTCTGTCTTGCTATCTTGGGTTTTCCATGATAATTGAATAGATTTAAAATATAAATCAAAATCAAAATATGATTTAGCCTAAAATATACAAAACCCAAAATGATTGAAATGTCTTAAACTGTTTCTAACACAACTTGTACTTATCTCTCATAATTTTAGGATCCACTGGGGATATTGTCATGACACAGACCCCACTGTCCCTGTCCGTCAGCCCTGGAGAGCCGGCCTCCATCTCCTGCAAGGCCAGTCAGAGCCTCCTGCACAGTAATGGGAACACCTATTTGTATTGGTTCCGACAGAAGCCAGGCCAGTCTCCACAGCGTTTGATCTATAAGGTCTCCAACAGAGACCCTGGGGTCCCAGACAGGTTCAGTGGCAGCGGGTCAGGGACAGATTTCACCCTGAGAATCAGCAGAGTGGAGGCTGATGATGCTGGAGTTTATTACTGCGGGCAAGGTACACAAGATCCTCCCACAGTGGTTCAGCCCTGAACACAAACCTCTCTGTTTGGCCTGTCATCACTGCCCAATGTGTTCCTTGAGTGGGGAGCAGGCGCCGCAGAGTGTCTGAGTTGGCGTCAGTGGCAGATGTTGGAGAACCCAGGGCAGTAATGTGCAGCTGAGAGCTCTGGACCATGTTACAGCCCCATCAGCTGCAGCAGCCTTCACGGGGCAGAAGCAGCTCAAGAACGGAGGTGATGCAAGTGCTCTCTGAGCAACAGGCTGGAGGGAGAGCTCACTTGTATCTCATCCCCACCCCTCTCTCCTTGTGTTTGGTTATTACATTTAGTCAGCCTGAGAGTCAGTAAATTGAGGCATATTTGTGACAATCCAAGTCGAATACATTTTAAAGCAAATAAATTTTGCTATATTTTTATAGGAGAATATTGGGTATATTTCAGAATTTATTATTTTTTATTTTCCCACTCTCTGAATTTCTTCTTTCTCAGTTAACTAATTGCTCTGTTACTGTGTTCTCTGGATAGCATTCTCTACCTGCCTCCCCACAGAAAATATGACTAAGAACAATTAGTAAATTTTTTTGTTCAAGCACCCAAATTAACTTGTTTTTGCAACAACGTAAATGGTCCTAGAGAGTCTAATGTTAAGTGAAAACAGTCAGACAAGAAAGACAGATACCATATGATTT
The DNA here is from genome assembly GCF_053574225.1 of Canis aureus. Lineage (NCBI taxonomy): Eukaryota > Metazoa > Chordata > Mammalia > Carnivora > Canidae > Canis > Canis aureus. The sequence continues at coordinate 27,016,786 of NC_135622.1, read as the reverse complement.
CATTTATATGTGGAATCTACAAACCAATCAAACAAACAAGAAACCCAGAACAGAAATGGAAAAAGACCCATGAATACAGAGAACACACTGGTGGTGGCCAGACAGAAAGAGGATGGGAGGATGGGAATAATTCACGAAGGAGAGTGGGAGGTATATGGAATGAACAAAAACAAGGCACAGGGATGAAGGGTACAGCGCAGGGAATATAATCAAGGATTTCATAATAGCGTTGTATGGGGACAGATGGTAATTACAGTTGCAGTGACATAACATAGCGCATAGACATGTCAAATCGCTATGCTGTACACCTGAAACCAACGTAGCCCAGTGTTCCAACTATACTTCAATAAAACAACGACATACACACACACACACACACACACACACACACACAGAGGTGTGTCTTTTGTGTGCACAAACACACAAAAGAACTTAAATCTAGAAATTTTATACTTCTCTCAACTATCTTTTTCTGAGACAAAATAAAAGCAGTTATTGGAATTTCACAGAGGATTCTGAAATACAACACACCTTAAGATGTAGAGCATACAGGGATCCCTGGGTGGCGCAACGGTTTGGAGCCTGCCTTTGGCCCAGGGCGTGATCCTGAAGACCTGGGATCGTATCCCACATCAGGCTCCGGGTGCATGGAGCCTGCTTCTGTCTCTGCCCCTCTCTCTCTCTCTCTCTCTCTCTGACTATCATAAATAAAAATTAAAAAAAAAGATGTAGAACATACAATGTAGTTCATATACCACATGTTGGGTAGAGAGTGGTGTGAGATTTTTTCCCAAAAGTAACATTTTAAAGCCATTTCGCCTAAATACTATTTTGGAAATGATAAATTTGGTACTATTTTGCAAAAAGTGTTAAAGTACTAACCAAATACATTATTTTTTACCGAATATGGTCATACCTGTAAAGGAATCTGAATTTATATTCTGTTCAAATGTGTGCTTTGAGTAGATCTCAATTAAAACAATGATCAAATATATCTGTCCTCATCTAAAGTCATGTCCATTACCTGTCCATTTCACCTATTCATCCCTCTTCCCCTCTAGCCCCTGGCAACCGCTCAACATTTTGCTGTTTCCATGGACAGTAGATTATGCCTTTTTGAGCTGAATAGTTTTCATTGTCTGGATGCATCATAGTTTATTTATCCATTCTCCTTCGGAAGAATATCTGAGATACAACAAGGATTATACTTATGAAGAAATCTGTATATATGTTGGTGTGCAGGTTTTTCTGTAGACATCAGTTTTCAACTCCATAGGATAAATCGAAAAGTCTGATTGCTGAATTGTGTGATAAGAGTATGTTTAGTTCTGTAAGAAAATGCCAAACTGTTTGACCAAATGGCTGCTCCCTTTTTGCATTTCCAGCAGCAGGGAATGCCTGTTCGAGTCCCTCAACATGCTCACCTGCATCTGGAGCTGTGTTCTAGATTTTGGCCACAACAATAAGTGTGGAATAGCATCTCTGATTTGTATTTCCTTAACAACACACAATGTTGGAACATCTTTTCTGTGTCTTGTTTCATATCTGTCTTCTCCTTTCTGATGAGGTGTCTGTTCAGATCTTTGCTCATTTTTATTGGATTATTTCTTTTTTTTTTAATTTTTTTATTTATTCATGATAGTCACAGAGAGAGAGAGAGAAGCAGAGACACAGGCAGAGGGAGAAGCAGGCTCCATGCACCGGGAGCCCGACGTGGGATTCGATCGCGGGTCTCCAGGATCGCGCCCTGGGCCAAAGGCAGGCGCCAAACCGCTGCGCCACCCAGGGATCCCTGGATTATTTCTTATTGTTGAGTTTTAAGTGTTCTTTGTAAATTTTAGGTAACAGCCTTTGTCATAGGTGTTTTTGCAAATATTTTCTACCAGTCTGTGACTTGTCTCCTTATACACTGGATAATGTCTGTACACACAGTAATTTTATTTTTGCAACTGGACCTTTTATTTCATGCATTAATAAAGAATACATTACTATGTCACAGTTTTTAAGTGTTTTGATATTCATATTTGAATATAATTAGTCTCCTTACTATTCCTATGGTTTTCTATTATTTTTTGTTTTTAAAAACATTCTTAAAGAAGGTATGACAGATTATATTTGACCTCACAGAGGTCCAAGGACAAAGGCATTACAAACACTTGCTTAGAATTAGGACCTGGAAGACTTCCCCACTACACCCCTACTGCTTATCCTCCAACTCTACTGCTACTGAAATTTTGTTCTTTGCAATAAAAATTCTTCCTGCTTTTCTGACACAAGGAGATCCTGCTAGTCCCTTTCTTTCAGGCCCGGAGGGCGGGAGGACTTGAAGGGTTCTGCTGCCACTTTACACACTGAGATCTTGACACATACATAACTCTAGAGGCTGCAGATTAAACACTGCAAAAATCATTGAGATATATGGAAAATCAAGGACTGGTGGCTGGACCACCTTACAGTAGAAGCGACTTCTGTAAAACCTTGTAGCATTGTGGATTGCTGCCCCTTCTCGTTGGCTATTCTCAGTAAACATAGCCCTTCACTGAAATGTCATTTCCTTGGACATTATTTATTTTTATGTGTTTGATCAACCAAATTTTTTATTTATCAAAATGTTATAGACTTGAGTTCGTCTTCATTTCTCCCCAACTATCCGCGTACATTGCATCATTACCTTCCCCCAGCACCACCAAGAATTGAGCCTGAGTGTGCTCATAGGTTGTGATTAATGAATCCTTGAGAACTTAGTTGCTGGGATAAGAGTGGAAGAGAGAGTAAAGACTGTGGACAATTTCAGGTGTTCAAGGTTTTCTCCACATTCTTTCTAAATCCTCCTAATGATCAATCAGCTAGATTGCTTAACACAGAGTATAGTCTTTCCCTCAACCACTTGCTCTCTCCCTTCCATCTCTGCTTGTTTTCTCCTCCATCCAGCATTGAAAGAGAGAGCAAAGCTCAGGTATTTTGCAGCTTCAGGCATTGTTCCAGTCTGGTCTTGACAGCAAAATACTAGAGTTTCAGGTAGAAATGTACTTTTCTCTTGGCCTGTCTGCTCCTCCAAAATCTTTTCTTTACCTCTTCATTCCACATACGCATCCTGCTCTCCTTCTGCTCAGATGATGTTCACTGGTACTGTTCTTTTTCATCACTCTGAGGAAACTACAGATACATCTGAGTTGTTCTTCAGGCTCCTGACAACTGACCATTTATCTTGATGTGGAGAGGAACATTTTGCCTCCTTCCTAAGTGTCATGGAACTGCTCAGAGGAGAACCTTTGTTGTGTCATTCTGTTGAGTCAAACTGTGGTGTACCATTTGGATCGATTTTAGTGGTCATTTCAGTTCAGATGTTTCTGTCTGTGTGTGTGTGTGTGAGTGTGTGTTTGTGTGTGTGTGTTCTGGAGAAAGAATTAACTACTTAAATAATTTGGGGACAATGTGTCACCCCCGTATGGGGAAAAATGAGTTTGATTGTCTTACTTCATACATGAAACTCACTTTTCAAAACACGACTTTAAACTTACAGAAGAAAATATTGAGATATGAGTACAGGGTAGGAAGATCAGATCCAGGAAAGCATATCTCGCTCTCATTCTCTTTTCTTCTGATCATGGAAACAATCCTAAGAGCATTAATTTCCAAACCCCTCCATTATACAATGATTAGGTCACTGTAAAATGAAACAAAAGAAAATTTAAAAGCCACAATCTAGGAGCCTTCCACATCAGTACTTTATGAGAATCATCAGGGAGTATCCACTGGGAAATAAGGAAACAGCAGTCTGGAAAATGACCTGGAACCTTGCTTTGGAGAGAAATATAAAGGGAGGAAACCAAGTATATTGGCTCTAATCTTCAAGGAAAACATAGAAAAGTGCTTGAACATGTAATTCTAATAAAAACCCCCATCTTCATAAAATCAGAGCATTGCCTCCAAAATCTGGGGAGTCAGCCTAGGGCAGCTAATCACCCTCAGAGGAGGTTTGTGTGAGAACTGCAGCTCTGTGGGACAAGGGTCAGTGCTGCAGATAGGAACACTTGCAGCCATATCAGGCTGACGTCCAGGCTGGGAAGAAATCCACATCGTGTCCACTGTCCTTGAACCCACAGGAGACCCTAGAGGTCAGAGTGGCAGTTAGATAGGATGCAAGGCTTTAGAACCTGCTTGAATTCCCCCAGCCTCTGAAACAATGGTGGTCCTCCAGAATTTCTGATTTATGTCTGTGACATACGAGAAAATATAGAGAGTGGTCTCTGCTCCCAGCCCCTGACAGAGCTCCTAAAACGCTTATAATTTCCTAGGAGATAAAAGCTCTAGAGAATCTTTCATTCTGTGAGATTGCCCCTGAATGGGCTCCAGGATGGGCACTGGTCACCAGAAAGACCAAGCCATGATTAGAACCATGGAATTTGCTGCCCCATTTCCCATCCAGTAAGGGGAGAGGAGCTTGACACATAGATAATAATCGATCATGTCTAGGTAAGCAAGCCTCCACGAGTCTCAAGAGTGCAAGGTTTAGAGAGCTTCCACACAGATGAACAATCCACAGAGAGAAAGAGATGCACTCCATCTCCACAAGGACAGAAGCTGCTGTACACAGGACCCTCCCAGACCTCACCCTATGTATCTCCATCTAGCTCTTCATCTGTATCTTGATCATATCCTTGAATAAACTGGTAAACATAAATAGGTGTTTCTCTCAGTTCTGTGAGCTCCTCTAGCAAAGCATCACACATGTGGAGGGAAGCCTGGGAACCCCTTCCTAAAAATGGTATTGGGAGCGGTCCCTTCATCTCTCCCATCAGACAAGGAGACCCTGATGGGCTAGTCCTTCTCAACCTCGGGCCTCCAGGCCACCTTGAAGAGCTGCAGGCAGCTGCTGTGGAGGATGAAGTATGGACATGAAAGCCAACTGGGAACAGACCCACACCCAAGAGGCTGTGGTCCTTGGGAAACTCCATCATGAAATTGCATATGGGGTCGTCAACACATCTGGTCAGGGACAGCCACCTGGCTTATATGGACCGGAGCCTCTCCTCTACCGGGTGGTTCTTTGTACCCAGTCTCTGCAAGAGTGGTGACACCTCCACAGTCTACAGGCGTTTTGGCATTCTCCTTAAATACCCACATGGGATGGATATAGCCCCAAGGTTGAAATCTTCCCTGAAACAAGAGAAACATCTCTTTCTCTCCTGTAACAAAGGTAAAAACTTTCTCTAATATAAAACACATTTCTAGAGTAACGGCAAAAATAAAGTTATAGACTCTTCATACTTTCAAGAAAGAGCAAAAATAAAACAAACTGGGGATATCTGTGGAGAAATTAGGAACAATTATGAAAAGTCAGCTTCTCTGAAGGTGGATCAAGAATGAATAAAGGTACAGCAGGGGGTAAAAGATAAAATCCTGCATAAGGGCCTGGCCCATGTGCCCCAATTTGTATCCTCTCTGGAGACCTACCAGTTCTGGGTCCCTCTGGGGGATCGGCTTAGGCTTTGGTTGTCCTGCATCCCTGCTCAACTCCCTCATGTGCCCAATCTTGCTTTAGAGACGCTGATCTCAAGAACATTCCTCAACCACTGTCCCCATGCTACCTTACACATGAATCTGCTTTCCAGGGAATGATGCTTGGAACCAGGGATGTCAGTGAGTAGCACAGACCAGCTTGTCATACTAACTTTCATAGGCAGAAGGTGTACAATTTCCACAATATACAAGGACAGAATGTTGTCAGAAAGAGGCATCTGTGGCAGTAGATGCTTAAGCACATATTAGTAGAAATTAAGTCAATGTGCAGACTCTTAGTGTATATTTTGTCTCTGTAACTGCAAAACTCTAGGTCAGGGGAGCTGAAGCCTAAAGTCACTGCTTCTGATTCAGGTCCTAGACCTAAGCCAGTTAAAGTCTCAAGCTCATTGATTGAAGGGAAGGCCAGGTCTCACATGAAGGACACTGATGTTTTGTCACAGATTCATCAAGAAAATTTGGCCTCCTTTTTTTCCCTAAGGAACTCAAGGATTGGGGCCTGAGCGAAAAATGCTTCCTCTCCTCCCTGATGAGAACACTCATAAATAGAGAACAGGGCTTTGGAATATCTAGATCGTTGAAGCCCAATGGTTGAGAAGTAACTTGTAAAGTCAGAAGATCAACACATTCACAGGTGTATGAATCAGGTTATTTATCTGTACAGATTATCCCCCAGTGGTGACCATTTACAAATATTTAGAAAAGGTGACCCATTTCAATCACAAGTCCCAAGAATCTACTCAACAGAACTGAAGCTGGGGATGCTCCCTCTGCTGGATGTCTTGATCTCAGTTCTCCTACAAAAAAAAAAAGCTCGCCCCTAGGTGTCCATTGAAAGATGAATGGATAAAGAAGCTGTGGTCTATGTATACAATGGAATATTACTCAGCCATTAGAAAGGACAAATAGGGATCCCTGGGTGGCGCAGCGGTTTGGCGCCTGCCTTTGGCCCAGGGCGCGATCCAGGAGACCCGGGATCGAATCCCACGTCGGGCTCCCGGTGCATGGAGCCTGCTTCTCCCTCTGCCTGTGTCTCTGTCTCTCTCTCTCTCTCTCTCTCTCTCTGTGACTATCATAAATAAATAAATAAATAAAAATTAAAAAAAAAAAGAAACGACAAATACCCACCATTTGCTTCAACAGGGATGGAACTGGAGGGTGTTATGCTGAGTGAAATAAGTCATTCAGAGGACAAACATTATATGGTCTCATTCATTTGGGGAATATAAAAAATAGTGAAAGGGATGGAGGGGAAGAGAGAGAAAATGAGTGGGAAATATCAGTGATGGTGACAGAACACGAGAGACTTTAACTCTGGGAAACGAACAAGAGGTAGTGGGAGGGGATGTGGGCAGGGGGATGGGGTGACTGGGTGACGGGCACTGAGGGGGGACTTGATAGGATGAGAACTGGGTGATATGCTATCTGACGGCAAATTGAGTCCCAATAAAAAAATTTAAAAAAAAAAAAAGCTCGCCTTTTATCAGAAAGAACTTCCATTTAGGTTAGTCAGGAAACAAGGTTCTGTGTTTGTCTCATCTTCACCAAAGCACCATAGTTTGAGCATCTGGTTTGATAAAATTTATAGGTCAAAGTCTACAGAATGTATAACAGCATCACACTTCCTATCCCACACACTCTGATCCCAGGATAATGGGTTCACAGTTGCACCAAAAAGAGAATCTTCTCAAGGTACACAAATCACACACTGACCTCCACTTTTATGGACCCAGATGAACAGCCTTTCGCACAGAGACAACAGTGCCATAAAATCCACCTGCAAAACTCCTTGCTAATTCAGTTGATGGTGCTTAGATTAGAGACCTCTAGAGCCCTGTTCCCCACCTGGACCTCACAGAGTTTCTGCTTCCACCCCTTACAAATGCTATTCTTTCTGTGAAGTTGTAGCGTCCAGCTTTGCTGGGGTCAGTTTTATTGTCCAGGGTACAAAATAGAGTGTAAACATGTAGAGACGCAGATTGCTGTTTGGAACTAAGAATACTCCTTGTTCAGTGTACAGGTCATACTGGAAAATTTCAAAGCCATTACTGTCAAGAAATAATCTTTCTAAGATTTTGCATTTTCGAGAAATTTTAGATAATTTTTAAAATTTATGAGACAGGCAACCAAGCAGAAAAGACTTTTTAAGTTTTCATGTTAATTTCTGTAGCAAATAGTAATATTCCAAATTCAAACATTCTAAAGAATAATTTGGAAAAATATTTTCAAAACCGATATACAGTAAGTTAAAAAAAAACCATGACAGATGAATAATTTGCAGCCATATTTCCCCACGCTGAGCTTTCACATAAAAATGTGTAATGTGATTCGTTTTTGAAGTACAGTTGAGAAATAGTGTTACACAATGTGATTCTTCACTTAACATGGGTTATGAATATTTTGACACTCACCATAACATTTATAATAATGTCTTGTATTATCCTTTTTGTCTTTGTCCTGATATTTTTCATTATTGTGGTTTATATTTCTGAATTCATTCACTAATAGGATTCATTAGGAAGACTGAAATTTTTTTTTAATTGGAGTTCAATTTGCCAACATATAGCATAACATCCAATGCTCATCCCATCAAGTGCCCCTCTCAGTGCCCGTCACCCAGTCACCCCCACCCCCTGCCCACCTCCCTTTCCACCACCCCTTGTTCAATTCCCAGAATTAGGAGTCTCTCATGTTCTGTTACCCTCACTGATATTTTCTCTCATTTTCTCTCCTTTCCCCTTTATTCCCTTTCACTATTTTTTATATTCCCCAAATGAATGAGACCATATAATGTTTGTCCTTCTCTGTTTGACTTATTTCACTCAGCATAATACCCTCCAGTTCCATCCAACTCGAAGCAAATGGTGGGTATTTCTCATTTCTAATGGCCGAGTAATATTCCATTGTATACACAGACCACAGCTTCTTTATTCATTCAATTCGATGGACACCTAGACTCCTTCCACTGTCTGGCTATTGTGGACATTGAGGCTGAAAATTTAAAGAGGAAGATTCAGGATTGCATTGGCTAGCTTATAACATGGATCAAGGAAGAAAACATAAGAAAAAGTAAATAAAGTGACACCTAAGAAATTATGGGACTTGGGCTATTATACTCCTATCTCAATTTGTCGTGAGCACCTGGGACTCTCCACAGAGTTCAGGATTTGCTCTCCACAGCATTTTTACACAATAGCTATTCCACTCTCAGTACAAAATCTTACTCTTGGAAGATATCCTAGGAGATACAGAGCCTGAGCTTTTCTGTGTAATCACACCTGGAATTGTATTTATCAGTTATTTTTCAATTCAGTATGACTTTGGCTTTTAATTACCTGAGACTCAGTAGAACTACAAACTCTATGCTTTCAGTTTCTCCAGGATTTTGTTTGAGGACAGTGACTTTAATTGGGAGGTAACTTGAGGTTGACACAATTCTCACAAATATCTCAATATGATAACGTCAAGCAGACACATGAAGAATCATCAGGTTCTGTCACTGTTGTAATGAAGGGTCTCATATATACCACACGGCATGTGTGTGTGTCTATCGATCGATCAATCAATCGATCTATCTTTATCTGGGGAAGGAGAGAGAAGTGTGACAAGATACACTCCAGACAGTAAAAAAGGGTTACCACAAATCATACTCATTACATGAAGCATAAAATACGGTCGTCTTCCCTATTCTCTTCCATGTGATTATTAGTTCTCTTCCTGTAAGTGAGAGAATCTTCCTCCTTGACAGGGTGTTTTTACTTTCATCTTCTCATAGAGCATAATTCACAGGGTCCCAGGGTGAGTTTATTTTAAATCATTGTTAGACAGTCTTAAACCATCAGCCTGGAAACAGGAGACCCCATAGACCCTAGAACTATCTCCAGTTCTTCCCATGATTTGGAGATCCTCCGCCACTCAGCTGCAGTTGGGAGTGTCAGCTGTTTCCCCTGGGACCTTAGCAGACAGGAATCCAAGCAGGAGGGCCTTTCACCTGCCAGAAATGGACACTGGCCACTACACCTTCACGTCTCTGCTGGTTTCACAGAAGGGCAGGACTCTGAGCACTGTCTTCCCACAGATCCTGACTTTACCCTTCGATCCTCCTTCCTACTCAGGCAGTAAAGAATTTGTCTCTGTTAGCTTTCCTCCCAGCACAGAAGACCTTTTAAGCTACTACACTGGCAGGAGAGGGACCTGCACCTGCCTGTGCCTCTTTCCACTCTGCCACACCCACCAGGGGATTTGCATATTGTCCCCTGGGGAGGACCTTCCCTTGAAAGTCTGAGATAAAGGTCAGCTCTAGGCTTGTCTTTACTTACTAGGGCTCCTCAGCTCAGCTTCTCAAGATGAGGTTCCCTTCTCAGCTCCTGGGGCTGCTGATGCTCTGGATCCCAGGTAAGGACAGGGCGGGGATGAGGAAAGACATGGGGGTGCGGATGGTGAGCTCCCCTGGTGCTGTTTTTCTCCCTGTGTATTCTGTGCATGGGAGAGATTGCCCTCCAACGAGGAGAATTTAATTTTTAGACTTGTGAAAATTAAGAAGAAAGTAAAAGATACGAAGAACGGTACTTTAGTGAGATACTAAAGAAGAAAGAAGCCACTCTGTCTTGCTCTCTTGGGTTTTCCATGATAATTGAATACATTTAAAATATAAAACAAAACACAAAATATGATTTAGCCTAAAATATAAAAAACTCAAAGTAATAGAAATGTTTTATACTGTTTCTAACACAACTTGTACTTATCTCTCGTTATTTTAGGATCCGGTGGGGATATTGTCATGACACAGACCCCACCGTCCCTGTCTGTCAGCCCTAGAGAGCCGGCCTCCATCTCCTGCAAGGCCAGTCAGAGCCTCCTGCACAGTAACGGGAACACCTATTTGAATTGGTACCTGCAAAAGCCAGGCCAGTCTCCACAGCTTCTGATCTACTTGGTTTCCAACCGCTTCACTGGCGTGTCAGACAGGTTCAGTGGCAGCGGGTCAGGGACAGATTTCACCCTGAGAATCAGCAGAGTGGAGGCTGACGATGCTGGAGTTTATTACTGCGGGCAAGGTATACAGTTTCCTCCCACAGTGGTTCAGCCCTGAACACAAACCTCTCTGTTTGGCCTGTCACCACTGCCCAATGTGTTCCTTGAGTGGGGAGCAGGCGCCGCAGAGTGTCTGAGTTGGCGTCAGTGGCAGATGTTGGAGGACCCAGGGCAGTAATGTGCAGCTGAGTGCTCTGGCCCATGTTACAGCCCCATCAGCTGCAGCAGCCTTCGCGGGGCAGAAGCAGCTCAAAAACTGAGGTGATGCAAGTGTCTCTGAGGGAGGGAGAGCTGACTTGTATCTCATCCCAACCCCTCTCTCTTTGTGTATGGTCTATTACATTTAGTCAGCCTGAGAGTCAGAAACTTGAGGCATATTTGTGACAATCGAATCTAATACATTTTAAAGCAAATAAATTTTGCTATATTTTTCATAGAGAATATTGGGTACCATTCAGTATTTATTATTTTTTATTTTCCTACTCTGAATATCTTCTTTCTCATTACACTAATTGCTCTGTCACTGTGTTCTCTGGATAGCATTCTATACCTGCCTCCCCACAGGAAATATGGCTGAGAACAATTAGTAAAATTGCTTGTTCAAGCACCCAAATTAACTTTGTAAATTCATAGCAGATATAAGGTCCTACTTCTGTTAAAAAGTAGTGATACACACACATCTATATTTATTATATATATTGGATATTACTCAGCCAAAAAAAATGACATCTTGTTATTTGCAACAACGTAAATGGTCCTAGAGAGTATAATATTAAGTGAAAGAAATCAGACAAAGAAAGGAGATACCATATGATTTCATTTATATATGAAATCTACAAACCAATCAAACAAACAAGAACCCAAGAGCAGAAATGGAAAAAGACCCAAGAATACAGAGAACACACTGGTGGTGGCCAGACAGAAAGAGGATGGGAGGATGGGAATAATTCACAAAGGAGAGTGGGAGGTAGATAAAATGAACAAAAACAAGGCACAGGGATGAAGGGTACAGCGCAGGGAATATAATCAAGGATTTCATAATGGTGTTGTGTGGGGACAGATGGTAATTACACTTGCAGTTCCGTAACAGAGCACATAGACATGTCAAATCACTATGCTGTACACCTGAAACCAACGTAGCCCAGCATTCCAACTATACTTCAATAAAACAACAAACACACACAGGTACACACAGACACACACAGAAGAACTTAAATCTAGAAGTTTTATACTTGCCTCAATTACCTTTTTCTGAGACAAAATAAAAGCAGTTCTTGGAATTTCACAGTGGGTTCTGAGAATACAACACAACCTGAAAGATGTAGAACATAGAATGTACTTCATATACTACAGCTAGGGTAGAGAGTGGTGTGAAATTTTTTTCCCAAAGGTAACATTTTAAGACCATTTAGCCTTAATACTCTTTTGGAAATGAAAAATTACTATTTTGGAAATGGATTTCAAAACATTATTTTTACAGAACGTGGTCTTAACCTGAAAAGGAATCTGGATTTGTATTCTGTTCAAATGTGTGCTTTAAGTAGATTTCAATTAAAACAATGCTCAAAAATTGTATCTGTTCTCATCTAAATCGTATCCATTACCTGTCCATTTCACCTATTCATCCCTCTTCCCTTCTAGCCTCTGGCAACCACTCAACTTTTTGCTGTTTCTATGGACAATAAATAGATTATGCCTTTTTGAGCTGAATAGTATTTCATTGTCTGGATGCATCATAGTTTATTTATCCATTCTCCTTGGGAAGAATATCTGAGTTACAAGGATTACACCTATGAAGAAATCTGTATATATGTTGGTGTGCAGGTTTTTTTGTGGACATCAGTTTTCAACTCCTTAGAGTAAATACCTAAAAGTCTGATTGCTGAATTGTGTGATAAGAGTATGTTTAGTTCTGTAAGAAAATGCCAAACTGTTTTACCAAATGGCTACTCCCTTTTTGCATTTCCAGCAGCAGGGAATGCCTGTTCGAGTCCCTCAACATGCTCACCTGCATCTGGAGCTGTGTTCTAGATTTTGGCCACAACAATAAGTGTGGAATAGCATCTCTGATTTGCATTTCCATTACAACACATAATGTTGGAACATCTTTTCTGTGCCTTGTTTCATATCTGTCTTCTCCTTTCTGATGAGTGTCTGTTCATTTCTTTGCCCATTTTTAATTGGATTATTTCTTATTGTTGAGTTTTAAGTGTTCTTTGTAAATTTAAGGTAACAGCCCTTGTCATAGGTGTTTTTGCAAATATTTTCTACCAGTCTGTGATTTGTCTCCTTATACACTGGATAATGTCTGTACACACAGTAATTTTATTTTTGCAGCTGGACCTTTTATTTCATGCATTAATAAAGAATACATTACTATGTCACAGTTTTTTTTTTTTTAATTTTTTTTTTTTTTTACTTATGATAGAGAGAGGCAGAGACATAGGCAGAGGGAGAAGCAGGCTTCATGCACCGGGAGCCTGATGTGGGATTCGATCCTGGGTCTCCAGGATCGTGCCCTGGGCCAAAGGCAGGCGCCAAACCGCTGCACCACCCAGGGATCCCACTATGTCACAGTTTTTTAATGTTTTGATATTTGCATTTGAATTAAAGTGGTTTCCTTAACTATTCCCATGATTTCCTTTTACTTTTGTTTTTAAAAACATTCTTAAAGAAGGCATGATAGATTATATTTGACCTCACAGAGGTCCAAGCACAAAGAGATTAGAAACACTTGCTTAGAATAAGGACCTGGAAGACTTCCCCACTACACCTCTACTGTTCATCCCCCAACTCTATCGCTACTGAAATTTTGTTCTTTGCAATAAAAATTCTTCCTGCTTTTCTGACACAAGGAGATCCTGCTAGTCCCTTTCTTTCGGGCCCGGAGGGCGGGAGGACTTGAAGGGTTCTGCTGCCACTTTACACACTGAGATCTTGACACATACATAACTCTAGAGGCTGCAGATTAAACACTGCGAAAATCATTGAGAGATATGGAAAATCAAGGACTGGTGGCTGGACCACCTTACAGTAGAAGTGACTTCTGTAAAACCTTGTAGCATTGTGGATTGCTGCCCCTTCTCGTTGGCTATTCTCAGTAAACATAGCCCTTCACTGAAATGTCATTTCCTTGGACATTATTTATTTTTATGTGTTTGATCAACCAAATTTTTTTTTTATCAAAATATTGTAGAGTTGCAGTCCTCTTCATTTCCCCCCAACTATCCGGGTACATTGCATCATTACCTTCCCCCAGCACCACCAAGAATTGAGCCTGAGTGTGCTCATAGGTTGTGATTAATGAATCCTTGAGAATTTAGTTGCTGGGATAAGAGTAGAAGAGAGCAGGGAGTGTGGACAATTTCGGGTATTCAAGTTTTTCTCCACATTCTTTTCTGGAATCCTCTTAATGATCAATCAGCTAGATTGCTTAATAGAGAGTATACTCTTTCCCTCAACCACTTGCTCTCTCCCTTCCATCTCTGCTTGTTTTCTCCTCCATCCAGCATTGAAAGAGAGAGCAAAGCTCAGGTATTTTTGCAGCTTCAGGCATTGTTCCAGACTGGTCTTGACAGCAAAATACTAGAGTTTCAGGTAGAAATGTACTTTTCTCTTGGCCTGTCTGCTCCTCCAAAATCCTAAGAGCATTAATTTCCAAACCCCTCCATTATACAATGATTAGGTCACTGTAAAATGAAACAAAAGAAAATTTAAAAGCCACAATCTAGGAGCCTTCCACATCAGTACTTTATGAGAATCATCAGGGAGTATCCACTGGGAAATAAGGAAACAGCAGTCTGGAAAATGACCTGGAACCTTGCTTTGGAGAGAAATATAAAGGGAGGAAACCAAGTATATTGGCTCTAATCTTCAAGGAAAACATAGAAAAGTGCTTGAACATGTAATTCTAATAAAAACCCCCAACTTCACAAAATCAGAGCATTGCCTCCAAAATCTGGGAGTCAGCCTAGGGCAGCTAATCACCCTCAGAGGAGGCATGTGTGAGGTTGCAGCTCCGTGGGAGAAAGGTCAGTCCTACAGACAGGAACACTTGACACTGACATCCAGGCTGGGAAGAAATCTGCACCGTGTCACTGTCCCTGAATCCACACCAGACCCCAGAGGTCAGAGTGGTAGTTAGGATGAAAGAAAGGCTTTAGAGCCTGTTTGAATGCTTAAGGTAGCCAGATAACCAGTTTATAGTTGCTTATGATTCATCTCTCTTTTACAAACACTAGAACATTGTGTTGAAGGACACTGGAGATTGGGTCATCACAATGTCATAAATAAGTACTGATCACACAGAAAATAATAACACAAAGAGAAGATAAAATAAGAAAATAAGGAAAGTTGTGACTTACTGTAAACACACTGTATTATAGTAGTTCATGCCAAGCACTTTGAAGTCAGACAGAATGAACTCCAAATTCTAACTCTTCTCTTAGCTGGATGTATCACCATGGGCAAAGTATGACTTGACATAAACAATCCACAGATCTTCAAAGGGCAATTTTTTAACTCTTTCAGAGACATGATATGAAGAAGATAGTAGGTCATCTTTGTCTTTACTAAGACAATTTTTAAATTATTTTCTTTGTAATTGAAGAGACAGTGATAGAATGCATTAAACAGGTGATTTGAATTATATGCAAATTATGGAGCTACTTTCAGTTTCATGTATTATACCCACACATTGCAACAAATGTCAGAGGAAACATTTAAATATCACTGCATCCGAAGAATGAAACTAGACCATTCTCTTACACCATACACAAAGATAAACTCAAAATGGATGAAAGACCTAAATGGGAGACAAGATTCCATCAAAATCCTAGAGGAGAACACAGGCAACACCCTTTTTGAACTTGGCCACAGCAACTTCTTGCAAGATAGGCAAGGGAAACAAAAGCAAAAATGAACTATTGGGACTTAATCAAGTTAAAAAGCTTCTGCCCAGCAAAAGAAACTGTCAACAAAACTAAAAGACAACCTACAGAATGAGAGAAGATATTTGCAAATGACATATCAGATAAAGGGCTAGTATCCAAGATCTATAAAGAACTTATTAAACTCAACAGCAAAGAAACAAACAATCCAATCAAGAAATGGGCAAAAGACATGAATAGAAATTTCACAGAGGAAGACATAGACATGGCCAACAAGCACAAGAGAAAATGCTCCGCATCACTGGCCATCAGGGAAATACAAATAAAAACCCCAATGAGATCCCACCTCACACCAGTGAGAATGGGGAAAATTAACAAGACAGGAAACAACAAATGTTGGAGAGGATATAGAGAAAGGGGAGCCCTCTTGCACTGTTGGTGGGAATGTGAACTAGTGCAGCCACTCTGGAAAACTGTGTGGAGGTTCCTCAAAGAGTTAAAAATAAAGCTACCCTATGACCCAGCAATTGCACTGCTGGAGATTTACCCCAAAGATGCAGATGCAGTGAAAAACTGAGACAGCTGCACCCCAATGTTTATGGCAGCAATGTTCACAATAGCCAAACTGTGGAAGGAGCCTCAGTGTCCATCGAAAGATGAATGGATAAGAAGCTGTGGTCTATGTATACAATGGAATATTACTCAGCCATCAGAAACGACGAATACCCATCATTTGCTTCAACGTGGATGGAACTGGAGGGTATTATGCTGAGTGAAGTAAGTCAATTGGAGAAGGACAAACATTATATGGTCTCATGTATTTGGGAAATATAAAAAATAGTGAAAGGGAATAAAGGGGAAAGGAGAGAAAATGAGTGGGAAATATCAGAGAAGGTGACAGAACATGAGAGACTCCTAACTCTGGGAAACAAACAAGGGGTAATGGAAGGGGAGGTGGGCAGGGGGATGGGGTGATTGGGTGACGGGCACTGAGAGGGGCACTTGACAGGATGAGCACTGAGTGTTATGCTACATGTTGGCATCAAACTCCTATAAAAAATATAATATATATATTATATATATATATAATACAAAAAAATTATTTGTCTCTTTGCTATAGCTCTGTCGGTCCTAGAACTCAAGTCCTGCTGGCCACCAGAGCCAGGTGATCAAGGAGTACTGGTCTGGATGGCAGCCATAAAAACCATGGTGTCAGACAAGTGCACAAGCTCTTTCCAGGGAGGCACCAGGGTCCTGGGACTGGACAGAGAGAAAATGCAAAGAGCTCAAACACAGGCTTCCCTTATTTCCGGGGAGGAATGCAGTCAGCCCCTAGATGTGTTCTAAATTAGAAGCCTAAGCCTCAGGCAGCAGCTAAATTTTAAGATAAGAAAGCAGGCCTCTTGGAGGGTAGGACTGGGAGGTGGGTGGTTCCGTCTGCTCCCTCAATGCTGAGCCCTGAGCAGATAGCTCATTAAGATATATTCCTTTGTTTACTATTATCTTGTGGGTCTCCAAGCCCTCCTGGCTTCCAGGTCCAGGTGTTTTGGGGGTGGTTCCTCAGGTGGAAGTCTTATAAGTTGGGGCTAGAAGTTGGGTCCAAACTCTTCACTCTTCAGAGAGAAGCAGGGAGTTACAAGTTCCCTTCCAATGGTATATTGTCGTGTTAGGGGTAGAGTTTATGGCAAGAATGTGCCCCAGGTTTGTGCATCCATTTCAGTTTGGGTATTTCCTCTTTAATCCAATGTGTAGGAGTCCTCAGCTAGTTTCTGGATTTCTTGCAGTGAGAGCTGTCCCATGTGTAGTGTAGATTCCGTGTGTCCACGGCAGGAGATGAATTCAGGAGCCTCCTATACCACCATCTGGGACCAGAACTTTTTTTCCTTTGGATTCTTACAGTAGAAGTTTGGATCATCAATTTTAAATGTTTCCCCTTTTATTTTGTTTGTGCATAGTTGACACACAATGCTATACTATTTCAGGTGTATGACATAGTTATTCAACAAGTTTATACATGATGCTATGGTCAAGTCTGTCACCATATAATATTACAATATCACTGACTATATTCCTTATCTGGTAAAAAATATTAAATAAATAAATAAATACACAACTGACTAATCATTGAACACTACATTTGAAACCATGTACTTTATGTTGGCTACTTGAGTTTAATCAAAAATATATGTATTAGGGATGCCTGGGTGGCTCAGTGGTTGAGTATCTGCCTTTGGCTCAGGGCATGATCCCAGAGTTCCAGGATCCAGTCCCACATTGGGCTCCCGGCATGGAGCCTGCTTCTCCCTCTGCCTATGTCTCTGCCTCTGTGTGTGTGTGTGTCTCTCATGAATAAATAAATAAAATATTTAAACATATATATATATTAAATAAATAAATGTCTTTTCTTTCTAAATATAGACATTTAATGCTATTAATTTCCTTCTAAGTATTGTTTAACATCCCACAAATTTTGTCACACTGTGCTTTCCTTATCATTTAGTTATATTTGGTATTATCTGATTATCTAATATTCACTTATAATTACTACAATTTATTATTTTATCCATAAGCTATAGAGAAAGGTATTACTTCATATTTGAGGATGTTTTTGAATAATTTATTGTTACTGTTTCTAACTTAATTATTTTGTTGTCAAAGAACATTTTCTGTAAAATTTCCATACTTTTATGTTTACTTACTTGTTTTATGCCACAGGGAATGGTTCATCTCATGAATGTTTTATGTCCTCTCCACAAAAATACACATTTTCCATTCGTGCTTTACTGTTCTTTAGCAATCAATTCAAGTTGGTTGGTATTATGTCTTCTAATCCTTAATCGTTTTCCTCTTGTTCTATCAAGAGTTGATAGAGCTGTTCTATCAAGTGTGTTAGGTATTTAACTACATTTATGGAAATTGGCAAATACTACAAACCAGAACTTATTTTTCTGGAGAGCTGGTTGTCAGACATTGACTGGCACAGTAATAGTGCAATATAGGATATAAATGCTTTGCCAGAGTTCCCTTCTTTTCTCTTTCTACCACTTTCTTATTGTTTGTGGTCGTAGGTCCTCTGACTACCACACACAGTGACCCAAAATGGGGCATAGGGTCATCTAAATCACACACTTTCTAGGAGCCTTCACTTAGACTCAGGCATCTCATGAAAAGAAAAGTGAAAATTGCTCAGAGGGGACCTTGTGTCCTGGCCTTGTGCCTAGAAAAGACTCTGGGGACAGTCAGGTCTTAATTAGACCAAACTAAAGGGTCCATTGTCAAAGGATGCTACCCCACCTGCTATTGGTGGGTTTTATCATCTCAGGAAAGGTAAGTAGGAAACGCACACCAGGCACAGTATTGTAAGAAATCTGCCAGCCTGGACATTTTATAACATAATTTTCTTTTGATTAATTCTGCCAGCTGCTATAGGACTTAGGGTTTAATCAAGTATTCTAAAAATAATGTCAACATTATAATTCATAATGGAAAAAGAGGAGGGGGTTTTCATTCATTAATTTTTAATATAAATTAACATTTTTTAAAAAATTAAATTTAAAAAAAATTAAATTTAAATTCAACTAATTAACATATAGTATATTATTGGTTTCAATGGTAGAGGTCAGTGATTCATCAGTCTTATATAATACTTAGTGTTCATTACATTACATGTCCTTCTTAATGTCTATCACCCAGTTACCTCATTCCCCCACCCCACCCCCAGTTTGTTTCCTAAGATTAAGCGTCTCTTATGGTTTATCTTCCTCTCTGATTTCATCTTGATTTATTTTTCCTTCCCTTCCTCTATGATCATCAGGTTCATTTCTTAAATTCCACATATGAGTGAGAGCATAAAATAATTGTCTTCCTCTGATTGACTTATATTGCTTAGCATGATGTCCTCTAGTTCTATCCATGTCATTGCAAATGGCAAGATTTCATTTTTTGATGGCTGAGTAGTATTCCATTGTGTATATACCACATCTTCTTTATCCATTCATCTATCAATGGATATTTGGGGTCTTTCCATAGTTAGGCTATTGTGGGCATTGCTGCTATAAATGTGGTGCAGGTGCCCCTTCGGATCACCACATTGGTATCTTTGGGATAAATTCCTAGTAGTGAAATTGCTAGGTCATGGGGGTAGATCTATTTTTGAGGAAGATCCATACTGTATCCCAGAGTGAATGCACCAGCTTGCATTCCCACCAAGAGCATAAGAGGGTTTCCCTTTCTCACTAATATCTATAATTTCCTGACTGGTTCATTCTGAACGGTGTAAGGTGGTATCACATTGTACTTTTGATTTGTATTTCCTGGATGCTGAACGACGTTGAGCATTTTTTCATGTGTCTGTTGGCCATTTGTATGTCTTCTTTGGAGAAATGTCTGTTCATGTCTTCTTCCCATTTCTTAACTGGATTATTTGTTTTTTGGGTATTGAGTTTGATAAGTTATTTATAAATTTTGGATACTAGCCCTTTACCTGATGAAATATTTGCAAATGTCTTCCCCAATCTGTAGGTTGCCTTTTGATTTTGTAAGACTGCTTCCTTTGATATGCAAAAACCTTTTATCTTGATGAAGTCCCAATAGTTCATTTTGCCTGGTTTCCCTTGCCTTTGGAGACGTATCTAGCAAGAAGCTGTGTTCTCTTCTAGGATTTTGGTGGATTCTTGTCTCACATTTAGGACTTTCATCCATTTTGAATCTATTTTTGTGTGTGGTCTAAGAAAATGGTCCAGTTTCATTCGTCTACATGTGGCTGTCCAATTTTCCCAACACCATTTGTTGAAGATACTGTCTTTTCCATTGGACATTCTTTCTTGCTTTGTTGAAGACTAGCTGACCAGAGTTGAGGGTCCATTTCTGGGTTCTTTATTCTGTTCCATTGATCTATGTTGTGTGTCTCTTTTTGTGCCGGTACCATACTGTCTTGATGATTACAGCTTTGTAATAGAGCTTGAAGTCCAGCATTATGATGCCCCAGCTTTGGTTTTCTTTTTCAACATTCCTTTGGCTATTTGCAGTCTTTTCTGGTTCCATACAAATTTTGGGATTATTTGTTCTAGCACTGTGAGAAAAATTAATGGTATTTGGATAGGGATTGCATTGAATGTATAGATTACTCTAGGTAGCATAGACATTTTAACTATATTTGTTCTTCCAATCCATGAACATGGAACTTTTTTTCCATTTCTTTGTGTCTTCCTCAATTTCTTTCATGGGTGTTCTATAGTTTTCTGAGAACAGATCTTTCTGGATCTTTGGTTAGATTTATTCCTAGGTATCTTATGGTTTTTTGTGCAATTGTAAATGGGATCGACTCCTTAATTTCTCTTTCTTCTGTCTCATTTTTAGTGTATAGAAATGCAACTGATTTCTATGCATTGATTTTATATCCGCCTTCCCCCCCCCCCATTTTGCTGGATTCCTGTATGAGTTCTAGCAATTTTGGGGTAGTATCATGTGATCTGCGAAGAGTAAAAGTTTGACTTCTTCTTTGCCAACTTGAATGCCTTTTATTTCTTTTGTTGTATGATTGGTGAGTCTAGAACTTCTAATACTACGTTGAATAACAGTGGTGAGAGTGGACATCCCTATCGTGTTCCTGATCTTAAGGGCAAAGCTCTCCGTTTTTCCC
Organism: Canis aureus; assembly: GCF_053574225.1. Lineage (NCBI taxonomy): Eukaryota > Metazoa > Chordata > Mammalia > Carnivora > Canidae > Canis > Canis aureus. The sequence continues at coordinate 26,995,699 of NC_135622.1, read as the reverse complement.
CATTGAGAATGATATTTGCTGTGGACTTTTTGTATAGGGCTTTTATGATATTGAGGTATGTTCCCTTTATCCCTACACTGTGAAGAGTTTTAATCAAGAAAGGATGCTGTATTTTGTCAAATTCTTTTTCTGCATTTATCGAGAGGATCATATGGTTCTTATCCTTTCTTTTATCAATGTAGTGTATCACAGTGATTGACTTGCAGATATTGAACCACTCGTGCATCCTAGGAATAAATCCCACTTGGTCGTGGTGAATAATCCACAATGGATTGTGGATGTACAATGTACTGTTGGAGCCTATCGGCTAATATCTTGCCCAGAATTTTTGCATCCATGTTCATCAGGGATATTGGTTTGTAAGTCTCCTTTTTTGTGGGGTCTTTGTCTGGTTTGAGGATCAAAGGTATGCTGGCCTTATAGAAAGAGTTTGGAAGTTTTCTTTCCATTTCTATTTTTTGAAAAAACTTTGGAATAGATATTAATTATTCTTTAAATGTTTGGTAGACTTCCCTTGGGATGCCATTTGATCTTGGACTCTCATATGTTGGGAGACTTTTGATGACTGCTTCAATTTCTTTGCTGGTTATGGGCCTATTCAAGTTTTTCTATTTCTTCCTGTTTCAGTTTTGCTAGTTTATACATCTCTAGGAGTGCATCTGCTTCTTCCAGCTTATCTAGTTTGTTGGCATACAGTTGCTCATATGTTCTTCTAATTGTATTTCTTCAGTGTTGGTTATGATCACTCCTCTTTCATTCATGATTTTATTTATTTATGTCCTTTCTCTTTTCTTTTTGATAAGTCTGGCCAGGGGTTTATTGATCTTATTAATTCTTTCAAAGAACCAGCTCCTAGTTTCATTGATCTATTCTGTTCTTTTGATTTCTCTTTCATTGATTTCTGCTCTAATCTTTATTAATTCTCTTCTGCTGGAGTTTTGGCTTTATTTGGTGTACTTTCTCCAGCTCCTTTAGGTATAGGGTTAGGCTGAGTATTTGAGACCTTCTTGTTTCTTGAGAAAGGCTTGTATTGCTATATACTTCCCTCTTAAGACCAACTTTGCTGCATCCCAAAGGTTTTGAAGAGTTGTGTTTTCATTTTTACTTGTTTGCATGAATTTTTAAATTCTTCATGAATTTCCTGGTTCACTCATTCATTCTTTAGTAGGATGCTCTTTAATCTCCATGTATTTGAGTTCTTTCCAAATTTCCTCTTGTGATTGAGTTCCAGTTTCAAAACATATGATCCGAAATTATGCTAGGAATGATCCCAATCTTTTGGTACCAGTTGAGACCTGATTTGTGACCCAGTATATGATCTATTATGGAGAATGCTCCATGTGCACTTGAAAAGAAAGTGCACTCTGTTGCTTTAGGATGTATCTGTGAAGTCCATCTGGTCCAGTGTGTCATTCAAAGCCCTTGTTTCCTTTTAACATGACATTTCAATAATAATCCAGGGATGTGTGATTGCTGCTTCTTATCAAATTTCTTTAATAGGAGGAAAGTTCTGCTAGCCCAGAACTTTCTGATTCTGTGTAGGAAGCAAAATCTGAAGAAACAACCTACCTAAATATTAATGCTCTGTTTGGAGGAAAGGTATCACACCTGCACTTTTCCCTTCATGACCCATGATGCCACCACACTGGAACCCATTGAGAACTGACTCATCCCCAGACCTTGTTCCTCTCTTTTCCTCTGAAAGCCAAGTGTCTCCTATAGTCAGCTAAGCCTCAGCCTTGTAGAGGAACCACAGTAAAGTCTCCCAGACCCAGAGGCAGAGTCCATGACTCTCACGGTATCTGAGGGAAATCAGGCCTTCAGGTGCTGGAGGAGTTTTTGTTGCTATCTGCAGCACTGTGAGCAGATAGCTACCCTACTGCTGGTAGTAATAGTAGGCAGCACCTTCAGCCTCCATGCCATTGATTGTGAGAGAGAAAGAGTTCCCAGATCCACTGCCAATTAAGCCAGCTGGGATCCCAGAAGCCAGGCTTGCTGTGCTGTAAACAAGGAGCTTAGGAGAAGCTCCAGAGTTCTGTTTGTACCAGGTTAAGTTGCTGGAGCTTTTACTGGTACTGGTCCCATAGGTGATGGTTGACTCTGTCCCCTTGGGAAATAGCCAGGGAGGCTGGAGACTAGGTCAAGACTATTTCCCCACTGGAAACTAAGTTCACATAAGAGAGATGAAAGAGATAGAAGTGAGCAGAAACAAAGGTAGAGAAGGTCTTCCTACCATGTAACATGCAAATTTACCATAAGACTCAACAAAAAGAAAGAAAGAAAGAAAAAGAAAGAAAGAAAGAAAGAAAGAAAGAAAGAAAGGAAAGAAAGAAAGAAAGAAAGAAAGAAAGAAAGAAAGAAAGAAAGAAAGAAAGAAAGGGAAAGAAAAGAAGAAAAGAAAAGAAAGAAAAGAAAAGAAAGAAAAAAAGAAAAGAAAGAAAAGAAAAGAAAAGAAAAGAAAAGAAAAGAAAAGAAAAGAAAAGAAAAGAAAAGAAAAAGCTTGTCTTAGACTCTCCAACTCCAATGGCAAAGAGGTTCTGAGTTTTGAGCTTCCCTCCTTTCTTACCTGTGACACTGAGCAGCAAGACACTGGGAATTTGAGCCATAAAGCCCACTATGTTGGCTGAGCCCTGTCACAGGCTAAATAGCTGTTCTTATAAGAATGTCTCTTAAAAACAATTCTGAGAGTTTTGTGTTTTCAGAGGAAAATGCAAATTGATGCGGTGTGGGTGAGGAGTTCCTGGCTTTTAAGTCCATGTGATCCTTCCACTTGTAAAAGTTAGGTGAGCATCCGAGAGGGAAGGTTCTTAGTGCTTTTGCAAGGTGTGTGTACATCTGGTCCAGGGCATCACTTAGGGGTTCCTGTCCAGACAAGCTTCATTCAATCACATTAGCAAAGAAAGCTCTATGGGGGCAGTGTGGGGGGTGAATTTCTTCTATGATTAGAATCTACTGTACCTAATTTCCATCAGAAAACCCCAACCCCCACAGGTCTGCCTCTTCTTTCTTTGGCAGGTGCTCAATGGAGACCTTGTCCATTCATTAAGGTCTCTGCAAATACCTCTGAACTCCCAAAGCATGGGGAACCTAGCACCCGAGTGTGTAATCTAGAACCCAAATATACTTAAGGATATACCATGAATGATAGGCACTGGTTCCATCTAGAGAAGAAAATCCGCCTATAACGTTGGGCCAAACCGCCTTTCTTTGAAGGACACGCAGCTATTGGCTCATTAGTCTGACAATACATTCAGCTCTCCACCCCATGATGGTATTAAAAGGATCCTAAGTTTTGAGGAACTAGAATATATATTCCACTCTAATTTTTATATTTCCCTCATTCTACCTGCTTTGATTCTGTTTGCTTTTTATTTTCTAAGTTCTTAGGATAGAAGCTTAGGTCACTGATTTGAGATGATTCTTTCTTTTCTAATTCAGACATTTTTTTCAAATTACATTTCTAATATTATTTGTCTATCAATTTATTACAAAGTTACCATAGACTGAGGGAAACATTGACTATTTCCTTATTTGAGAAGTAATAGAAGAAACAAGAGAAGCTAAAATAGAAACATGGCTTTGAGGGGTTGGTCTAATGCTGTTCATGATCCTTTACCTGGGAAGCTTTCATATTTGATGTCCTTGGCACAGGAGCCATTTGGGACAAAGAGAATGGAAATAAGCAAAAAACCCCATGTAGTTGTAGCAAAGAGACCTTAGGGTGACCCCTTATGCCTACACCCCAGCGTTTGTGTCCTTCCATTCAGTGTGAGCAGATCCTGACTTACTTCTAGCCCATACCGTCTTGCAGAGGTGAAGAGATTTTACAGATGTAATTACCATCCCAAATCACTTGATTCTGAGTTAATTAAAATGGAGATTATGCTGGGTGGACCTCACTTGAATCAGGACAAAACCCTTAAGGGAGGAACTAAGCCCTCCCTATTGATGGATTTCCCTTTGCTGGTTTTATTAGTAAGGATCTCACATAGCAGGAACTTTGAGTGACCTCTGTGACATTAATGTGACCTCCAGCCTATAGCCACCAAAGGCCAGGACCCTTGGTCAGATAGTCACAAAGAAAAGAATTCTTCCCACAACATGAATGACCTTGGAAACAGATTCTTCATGCATCCAGATGAGAATGGAGTCTTGGTTTCATCCTGGGAGACCCTGACAAGAGGACCCACCCAAACCCCTGCCCAGACACCTGAATCCTAGAAACTGTGCAATGATAAATGTGTGTTGCTTCAGGCACTAAGTTTGTGCTAATTTGTTGTGGAAATTAAAAAATTAATACAACACTAAAATTTTCTATGCTGTGAAATAGTGTTACAAACTTAGAAACTAAGAGGAATCTGAACAGACAGAAATTTTACAGAGCACTGTTTCCCCTGCTCGCCTAGGGGAGGATATAGAAGCCCAAAGGAAGCCAGGGAGGGGTGGAGGGGGAAGTGAAAACTCACACTTCCATCCTTGTCACTGTGCACACTCAGGCCTCTGGAGTCCACTCAACCTGTAATGTTCCAGAAAATAGAAAAAGAGAAAAAACAAGAGAAGACCTTAGCCAGGTACCTGGTGAGTATCATAGAAAAAAGACATGAAAAATGGACAGGTATAAGTCAATATACCTAGGACAGGAGAACTATTTTTTGAGAAAGACCCAGAGATGGAGAAATCTGAACCAAAACAGCACAGATAACTACATCACAATTCATAGGTTTCTAAACAACCAGGGAAGAATTTTTATGTGTAAACATAGTAATGCTGTAGACATATGATAGTTAAATTAGAAAACAGGGTATGTGAAAAACACATACACAGCCACGTGTCAGTTTGAGATCTTCCTCTTTCATAGTCTGACCCTTTTATCCAAATTATCCAGAGACCCTGGGTCATGAGGAGGAACATCTGTGGGAGTTGAGCCTCAGTAAGCAGCCTCCAGGGGAGGTTTTTGTTTAGGCCGAGAGCACTGTGGGAGGAGACTCCTTACTCTGCTGGCAGTAATAGTTGACAGCATCGCCAGCCTCCACGGGATCAATTGTGAGGCTGAAATCAGTCCCAGACCCACAGCCACTGAACCTGCCTAGGACCCCAGACTCAACTGGAGGCTTCATTAATCAGGACTTTAGGATGCTGTTCTGATTTCTGTTGGTACAAGGTAATATGGTGGGTAATGCCCCAAATATCACTGGCTTTCTGACTGGCCCTGCAAGAGATGGTGGCCCTCTCTCCTGGAGACACATGGTCAAGGAGGCTGGAGACTGGGTCAGCATAATGTCCCCAGTGGAGCCTGGAATGATAAACACAATGGGTGTACTGAGAGCATCCTAGCGTAGACCCACAGCACTGATGACCCTTGGAGTCAAAGTCACAGACATCACTCTGAACAATCAGAAAACAAAAGCTAACTAGGCAACTGGAAAACTATACCAAATGCTTCCAGCCACCAAGACCTAGAGACACCTAAAACATCGTGGCCACAGTGAGTTTGCCCAACGTTTCTCCCTGTGCCTCCCTCTCTCACCTGGAGCCCAGAGCAGCAGGAGCCACAGCAGAGGAGCTCCGGACCCCATCTTGGAGAGCTGGACTAGAGGCTGCTCCTCAGGGGCCCTGACCAGCTGCCTTTAAGGATGCTGAGAGCACCCTGGAGCTTTGTCTAATGACAACATGCAAATCAGCTCAGAAGAGCTTAAGATTATGCTCACAGGAGACACTTGCTCTCAGAACACCCTGTGGGACTTGGGGTCACCAGATATTTCTAAGTGTAGCTCAAGCATGTCCCAAGGGATGTGGGGACCAGTTTCTTGAATCTGCCTTCTAGTCTATCTGAGATGCTATGTGAGGGAGTGCCCTGGGGCCATCCTACTGTTAGGACATAAGTTATTTCAGGAACATTCTTAGTCCCTAGAATTAAAATTTCATACATTACCACAATAATGTATTTCAAGTTGTGATTATTGTCAGGAAGAGAAAGCCGTGGGATGAGAAAAGAGTGAAACAGGCTGGCCTGGTTCAGATGGGGAGGGTAAGTCGACCCCACTGAGTAGATGGCCTTTAAACCAAGTCCTTAAATGTCCTCAGGACCTAGAGGGGGTAAGAGGGGTGAGCACAGAACTTTGGTGAAGCCTGGAAACTGACACTAATCAGTGAACTTGCCTTGGTGTGGATCAGACCAGACTCTCCATCTGCTCAGTCCTGAAAACCACTGTTGTGACCCCCCGAAGTCCTCCCAGGTGGAGGAGTCACTCTTACTCAGCGTGGAGCACAACCAGGGCTCCACTTCCATTCACTCTGCATCTATCATTAATGTGTCATATACAGGCACTATGACAAAACACAGAAGACAAACCTGTGTGAATCCAAGCTCACAGGTCAACAGTCCGCCCTTTACCTATCACCTCAGCACTTTCTCTCTCATTAGCTAATTCTTTGTCTTCTGCAAAATGCCCTCTCAAGTGGCTCCCAGCAGCATTCCCCAAATAGGAACAGACTAAAACCACATGTGATTTATGATCTCCTAACCAATAATTCTGGTTGTTTGTCATTTGTCAGGGGTAGGACCAGGCAAGGTCAGGTGGCCCAGGGGAATGGCTGACAAGTGGCATCAGCAGGTGCCACCACAACCTTTGACTCTGCCATCTCTGCCTTCATTCTTCATGGGGATTTGCATCAAACCCCCACCCCTACTGCCTCCATCACAGGCCCAGCCCTATAGCCAGATGCTGATAACCGGGTCTTTTCTAGGGACAGGGTCGAGCAGCCTAGGGAGGGTGAGAGGCAGCAAGATGATGCCACCATCCCAGATCCTCAGGCTCCTGCTCTGTGTTCCAGGTGAGAGAATGTCCCCAAGTTGAGAGTTCCCTCAAAAGCAATCCTGTGCTCCCTGAGAAGAGTGATAATGGGAAGGGACAGGAAATGAATGCCACTAACAACACAGGCCTCTGGCCTCACCTTGGGAGGCTCACTCTGGCTCTTATAGAATCATAGCATCTCTGCATCAGCCCAGTGCATCTCTGATTGCCGGCTCCAGTAGGTACATCACATTCCCCCAAGCTGCTGGGTCCCTATCCGTTGCCCAGGAGAGAGTCTCCATCAGCTGCAGGCCCAGTGAAAGCCTCCTCACATGGCCAGGAAGCACTGCTTAGCCTGTACCTGCACAGACCTGGACAGGCCAAAGTCCTCATTTACCTCCCTTCCACCTCAGTTAATGGGGTGCCTGCCTGGTTCAGTAACAGCAGGTCTGGGACAAACTTCACTCTTACCATCATCAGCAGCCTGCAAGCTAAAGACAATACGACTAACTATAGTCTTCCAACATCAGGATGTACTGTCATAATGACAGGACCCCAAATATAAACCATCACACTGGACAAGGGGTAGGGGTCCCAGCTGCTTCTCACTTACTAGCCACTATTATGGATGCAGTTCATTTGTTTGTTTGATTTTGTTGAGGGGGTGGTTTGGGTGGGAAAGGTTGACCTGGTATCATTTTAAAATCTGCAGCTAGGATTCCACTTTGAAAGTGTTATCTTTCTCTATCTTTCCATTCACTTCCTTTAAATCTGACTTCAGACCTCTCTCTGGGCCTTGGGCTAGTCATGTCAGCACCGATCTGGGCCTCTCCAGAGGAGTTCCTCTCCAGTTGGAACTCCAACTCAGGTTCCGACCACCCTTCCTATTATGTCCAACTGCTTTCCCCACGCAGAACGTCCTATCTAGGTGAGAGTTTATAGTCACCATCTGCTGAGCATCCCTATTTCCCTACTTTGCCATTCAAATTATATCCCAGAGAAAACATCTCATGAAGGAGAAAACACTAGATCTCAGTCTATCCTTGTGCTAGTACCAATGCACATTATTTTTTTCCCAACACATTTTTAACATTAAAAAAAAAAGTCTTCCAGTACAAAACCAGGAGCAAAGAACAGGTTCCTTTTATCATTAAAAAATGTTTTAAGTTTAAAAAGAACAGCAAAGTAGATTATAAGAGAGTGGCAAACAAATTTATGAAAGATGTGAAAGATAAAAGACTCAGCGCTTGAAAATCTTCTCCCCAATTTACACCTCCTGAACCACTGACCTGCATGGTAGCCTGTGTCTCTTCTAAAAGCTCCCTGGGCTTTTGTGCTTCTTCTGCAGCCTTCTTGGGGAGCTCCTGTTGCCCTCTTCAGCCACTTCTACACCTCTAGATTGAGCTAGAAAGTGGAAGAACAATCTTTGAAATCAATATAGGTAGGCTATGTCATCAGTGTCACTCTTAATTGCAGACATACACCAGCCCCAAAATCTCTCCTCATTTCTGGAATATTTTAGTTCCCACCTCCTAGAGCCTCTCACATGCCTGTGGCAATTCCTGGTGGTTTCAATATATTCATATAGAATCCTTTCATTATCCTGTTCTCTCAGTTGTTTGGCTGATCCTCCTCCAATTGTCTCTTCCCCACAGTCTTGATCACTTACTCTCACTCTCATGGCCATCCTTGACACATCATTGGAAAATAATGACAAGTTCTCCATCATTAAAATGTTGAGGATCTCAGGGGTGCTTGAGTGGCTCATTCAGTTGAGCATCTGCCTTCAACTGAGATGATGATCCAGGGGCCATGGGATTGAGCCCCATCTCAGGCTTCCTCCTCAGCAGGAGTCTATTTCTTACTTCTCTCTCTGCCGCTTCCCTTGTTCATGCTTGCTCTCTCTTGCGTGCTCTCTCTCTTTCTCTCAAATACATAAATAAATAACCTTTAAAAAAAAAAGATGTTGAGCATCTCAGCCTTGGCCACTTCTAAGAGCTCTGAAGCTCATTCCACTGGATATGCCACAGCCAGTAATTTCTAGCTTTCATTAGATAAGACCTGAAATCTATAGGAAAAATATATGTCGTGTTTCCATGGAAAATCCAGCACGTCTGTAGTGTACCTCTCCAGGTTATCAGAGTCTACCTGTGGTCATTGTCTTTGAGCTATCTTCCAAGCCATTATAAATTGTTGGTAACTGATAGATCCATGATTCTGTCCTGTCTAGTAATGATTTGATTGACTTCTTATCTCACCTTGGAAAATCACTTTGCCTCTATCTGCAGTTCATCCCTTTACTTCATATATATCTGTGTGTTTTGACTTTTTCTTTTAACCAGTTACATCTTCCTAGTTCCTTCACATCAGGTGAGTCAAATAACATGTGTTCATCATTATTATATCTCCACGAGAGTCATAAGTTCACTGTTGTATGAAAATTAGCTTTTAATAAATCTATTGACCTTTCCACATTTTCTCTGTCCCTAAGCCCCTCATAATCTCATTTCCCCCCTTCTACAGTTCAATTTCTATGATCCTTCATTATAATGGCTCCCTTATACACAAGAACTTCCTTGGCCTTCCATTATTTCATTTCATGTAGCAAAATCCCAAACCTCCCCATGCCTGCTGAAGAAAACCACACAGCAATTCTGACTTCTCCAACTTTGATTCATGGTCATGAATCTCTTGAGGACCCTTCATCCTGCCCCACAGTCATACTTCATTTCCCTGGTCTAGTCAGTCTTCAGTCTTTCTCCTTCCTTCTTTCTTCAAGTTCTAACTGCTCCTCCTCATCCTGACTGAAAGCCAAATACCCTACTTCCTATTTCCTATAAGAGAGAGGCTCAGAGGAGAACATCCCTGGGCTGCCCATTCATCTTCTGACCTGCTGATATGGGTATTGCCACACTCTGCCTTCCTTCCCAGCACTGTAGAGAAGCAGCCAGCCCTCCCATCTGAGGCTACTCTCTCATACTTCTTACCTCCTCAATGGCATTGCTTGGCACTTCTCACTCTTTCCTGAATTACCAGTGCTCTCTCCTTAGCATCATTTCCATCAGTACGCAAGCATCCTTTTAAAGTCATCGCATCTCCTTCCAGTTATAGTCTGTTTCACTTTTCTCCTTTACCATAAAGCTCACTGAAACAGCTGTCTAGAGTCATCATTCCCAGATCTTATATTCTTTCTTGAACTTTCTACATTCAAGCTTTTACCTCCACCATCTCATTGAAATTGCCCTTCTCAAGGTCATTAGCGATATCTGCATTGCCAAGTCCAATGGCCACATGCTGGTCCCCATCTCACTAGACCCAGCAGCAGCATTTAACATGTTGATAACACCCTCCTCCTTCATATATCTTTGGCTCTGAGCTACAGGGAATCACACTATCTTACTGGCCTTCCATGCTGCTCCTCCTACACAGACTCCTTTGCTGGTTCCTGTTCATCTCCCCTGCCTCAGAGCTCAGCCCCTAAGCCTCTGATCTAGTCAATGCTCATTCTATCATTTATCATATTCCAAGCCCCAGTGCAATTATCTCCCTGAACTCTAGATTCTTATATCCAGTGGCGTACTTGACAGCTGCACTTAGAGGTCTAATATGCATCTCAAACTTAAAATGTCTAAAACCAAATTCCTGATCTTCCTCCCCAAATCCACTCTTCCCACAGTCTTCTCTATACAAACAGATGGCAACCCCACCCTTCTAGTACTCAGAGAAAAACTCTGGGGTCACTTTGAGACCTCTCTTTCTCTCACACTCCTTCTCAAAATGATCAGCATATTGCTATCTCTATCTTCAAAATATACCACTCCTTGCCTCCACAGACCCACGCTGTCATCCTCTCTAGCCTGGATGACAACAATGGCCTCCCAATTGCCATCTTTCCAGTCTTGCCTCCTAAAGGGATCCTGTTAAACTATGTATCAAATTATGTCCTGCTCTATTCAAAACTCTTCCACTTACCACATCTTTCAAAATAAAAGCCAAATTCTTAGAGAAGCCTACAAAGTCCTATATAAGGTAGCTTCCTCTTTATTTCTTTGATCTCATTTGCACCACTCTCCCCCTTGTACATTTCATGTTAGCAATATTAGTTTCCTTCTATTTCCCCAACATGCTGATCATAGTCCTGCCTCAGAAATGTGCTGTTTTGGGAAGCCTGGGTAGCCCAGTGGTTGAGCACCTGCCTTTGGCTCAGGGCATGATCCCAGTCTGGGGATCGAGTCCCATGTCAGGCTCCCTGTGAGAAGCCTGCTTCTCCCTTTGCCTATGTCTCTGCCTGTCTCTCTGTGTCTCTCATGAGTAAATAAGTAAAATCTTAAGAAAAAGAAAGAAAGAAAGAAAAGAAAGAAAGATGAAAGAAAGAAGAAAGAAAGAAGAAAGAAATGTGCTGTTTCCTCTAACTAGAACCATTACAACTCTATTGCCTGGAAATGTTTCTATGGCTCACTTCCTTCTCACATTAAAATACTAAGTTATGCCTTCTCAGTGCAGCCTTCCATGGCTATCTGTAGTAGATTGATTATAAAAATGACTCCCCATTCTTTATCCCTCCCTTTACCCATACTTTTTGCAATGTAATTTTGCAGTTCCTCTGAATCAAGAGCTAGGGCCTATTTGCCCTCTCCTTCAATGGGATCAACTGCATCAATCATTAGAACACACCAAATGGGACATTGTGTCAATAATAAGGTTAGGCTTCAAGATGTCTTATGTGCTTTTACTTTCTCATTCAGGACCCTGCTAACTGTCATGGAAGGTTGGGATTAGCCTGTCAGATGATGAAAGACAGGAGGCCCAGTCACCCAGACAACCCTGGCTAATGGTCAGCCGAACACAAAAATGTGAAAGAGATGAAAGACATGTGAGCCTTTCTATATCAGGAGCACCCAATTGAGCTGTCAGCTAACTTTAAACATAGGAGCAAGCCAGCCACAATCAATCAGGCCTGGCGCATATTAACAGAGCTACTCAGCCAACCAATAAACATGACAGCAATAAAAATGCTAACATTTTAAGCCACTGCATTTTGTGGCTGATTTATTACATGACAGTAGTTAACTAATACATCATCTGATTTTAAATTTCTACTCACTTTTACCCCAGCCAGCTTTTATTCTCTTCCTCTCTTTACTTTTCTTTATAACACGCCCAATAAAACATAGTAAATATTTACTGATGCTGTTGTTTCTTGTCTGGCTCTCCTAGCTGGGACAAAAGCAGATGTCTTTGTTCTTGACACACAGGAAGCACTCAGAAAACATATCTTGAATAATGAATGATATGGGTCTCTTAATATCAATCCTTGAAATCTATTTCTAATTATTATGAGCAGCTGTTTTGTAAATAAGAGTATTTGTAGCGCACTGACCAGGTTTGCTGGGGTATTGCCCAAAGCTAAAGTTCATTATCAACCCATGTATTTCAGAAAGAGGCGAAGAAATAATACTAAGATGCTTGGAATTTTTCTGTTTTCACATGGAAATGGACATGTTAATAAAATGTTTTCTAAGGAACTCAAGTTACACACTTAGAGCTGTTATTTCCTTCAGTCACAAGATTAGAACTGAATGCCCAAGGGATGACTTTAAAGAAAAAGGTGACAAATGGTGAGAAAAGGTGCTGAGGAACAGTACCCCGTGTTCCTCAAGAGACAGGGTTAAAGAATGAGAGATTTGGGGCACTTAGGGGGCTCAGTCGGTTGAGTGTCCCACTCTTGGTTTTGGCTCAGGTCACGATCTCAGGCATGTGGGATCGAGCCCTAGGTCAAGTTTGGCACTCAACAGTTAGTCTGCTTGAAATTCTCTCCCTCTCCTTCTGTCCCCACCTCTACTCTCTCTCTCTCAAATATATAAATAAATAAATCTAAAAGAAAAAAGAATGAGAGAATTGCCTTTGCAAGAATGAATATGCCTTGGAGAAATGAAGAGGAGAAAGAAGGGAGGTATGAAAGGAGATAGAGCAGAAACGAATGTCAGAGACACCGCCCAGAAAGGTGGAGAACAGGGCCCATGGAAGGAAAAAACGAGACGGGTACTACCTTCCATGTGGGGATTCTGATAGGAAAGCTCAAAGGTTTCATACTGGGAAGGCCCAGAAGTGGACAGTGATAGGAGTGAAGAAAGGAGATAAAGGAAATAAAAAGAGAAATGTCCCAGAGTCAAAGAGGCGCAGGAAGGGAGAACAGATACTTCAGGGTGTAAAGTTCACGAGCCCCTTCACCAGAGGCTAGACACAGACCATACTGACTCAGTCATGCCAGCCAGCAGTGGGAAATGTGCAGGTTCCCAGGGAACCTGGGAACTCCTGACAACACCCCCAAGACAGCTTCAAGCACTCGTCTTCACTTATCTCCCACAAAAAGGGTGCAGCAAAACCCAACTCCCTTCATTTTCTGCTGGGCCTTACAAAGCCTCCAAGGAGTAAGTCAGGAGAGATGACTTTTCTCAGGCAGCTAGGGAAGCACATGCTCAGGGCTGGCCAGGAGGAAGCAGCCGGTGCAGCAAAGCCTCCCTGACCTGCAGCCCTGGGGAGGAGGTTTGTGTGCGAGACTGAAACACTGCAAGAGGAGAACTATAATGCTGCTGACAGTAATAATCCCTCACATCTTCAGCCTCGAGGTTGTTGACGGTGAGGGTGAAATCTGTCCCAGATCCACTGCTGCTGAATCGGGCAGGGACCCCAGATGCCCAGCTGGAGGCTAAGTAGATGAGCAGCTTAGGACGCTGTCCTGGTTTCTGCAGGTACCAGGCTAAGTAGCCACTAACGCTTTGACTGGCCCTGCAGTTCGTGGTGACCTGCTGACCTGGAGACACAGCCAGGGAGCCTGGACACTGAGTCATCGTGATGTCCCCACAGACACCTGCAAGCACAAATAGATAATGATGATACATACACACTTTATCACAGACACTCTGAAATATGTCATTGTTAACATGCTTTCTAATGGTCCTACATGTCAGCACCTAATTGGGTCTATTTTGGAAATAGCCAGTATTTCTCAATGTATCTTTTAAAAAAAAAAAAAAATTTAACTCCAAAATGACACTACTCCAAAAGGATTGTGGCACTTTTAAATTTCTCACCTGAGACCCACAGCAACAGAAATATGATGACCTGCCTCTGAGACACCATCTTCCTGTCCCTGCCTGCCTGCCCGATGTAGCTCAGCTCACCTAGCAAAGGACCCTTTAATAAAACCCAAGCAGCTGGTCAGGACCTGGAGGGGCCTATGCAAAGCCATCTGTGAGTAAAGGAGCAAATCCTATGAGCAGTGGGTTGTGAAAGTATCCAATGTAAATCTAAAGAACCAAAAATATCACCAAAATAGAAAACAAAAATCAACTTAGGAGCTCTTAGAAAAATTTAGAAGTTCTACAATGACAAAGTGCTACAAGAGCTAATGAAGAGCTTCTATTTTAAATTCAAAAGTGTTTTTAAGTGGGTTCAGTTCCCAGAAATGATGAGTTTGGTTCTTCATATCAATAACCCTGGAAACAATAAAATATGCTGAGACACAAACAAACAATGGGAGGAAGCAAGGGATGGGGGAAAGAATGAGAAGGCACAGAAAGAAAGTGGAGAACTTTGGGCCCAACTTTTTATAAAATCTCTGACCAGAAAAGTCAAGCTCTAAAGCCATTTTTATCCTGCAAATGTCTGAGATGCTGCAAATACTTTAACTTGGTTTCCAGGGCTGTGCAAGGACCAGAGAGCTGGAAGACATGCCCAGAATTTACTCTCTCGGGGAGACATGCAGGACCCTAATTTGAGCAAGGAGAAATCTGAATCCCCAATTTTAGTTATTCTATTTTTTTTTCAATTCAATATTTCTATTTTGTGTGAAATTAACCAATTAATGATATGTAGGTGCCTTCAAGAAAACTTAGTTCCATCCAGTGGTTTGAGAAGTTAGGTCAGGGTTGCTTGGGTACCAGAAAACTTTTCTTATCCAGTTCCCTAGTCCTGCTGTCCATTCTTGAGCAGAGGGAGGGGCAGGCATGGAATTTCCTTAATAACCCAAACACGTAGTCATGGTAAGGAGGGCATAGGTTACTGTGGCTTCAGACATACTACAAGTCCAGCTACTGATACTTTTGCAATCTTTTCTCTGAGTGGGGCAGATATCTGATGCTTACTCTATGAGGTGGCACACTGGGTGTTCTATGGGTGTCCATGTGCCTTCTGCACTGCTTCTTGGCATGAGCAATTTCCTAAGACCCAGCTATAACCTGTATAAAGTAAACCCTACCTGGGGATCCATACCTCAACCTCACATAGGGTCAATTCCCCCATCATTCAGGCCCTCAATTCGGCCCTTGTGATGGCTAGTTTTATGCATCAACTTAACTAGGCTCAGGAGTCCAGTTGTGTGATCAAATGCCAGTTTAGATGTTGCTGTGAAGGTATCTTTTAGTGTGATTAACATCTAAATTAGTAGACCTTGCATGACACAGTTACCCTCCTGTTCTGCACAAAAGATTCACAATAGCAGTGTTTTGGTTTCCAAAAAGAAAAAAAAAAAACTTTATTATTATTATAGAAACCTAATAGAAACAGAAGAGGAAAGAAATCTCAACATAGATAAAGGTAATACTAGGCAATAAATGAGAATAAAGGGAAGTTACAGCAAATTGGGTATTTATAATGTCCAACCTCATTAGCTGGGGGAGCCCAGTGGAAGCAGCCAGCATTGAGGACCAGGTGAAGCGTCCTCCCCTCAGGTGAGACTTCCAACTGACTGTCCCTTTAAGGTCCATATTTACAGGGCAAATAACAGAGTTTGAAATTAAACATTTGTTCACCTACGTGCAGTTTGGAGCGAGCCGCATTTCCATGTTATCATGTTTATATATTTTTAAGGAGCCTGGGCTCTGTTTGTCTGCCTCCTTTCCTGGATTCCATTCCCGAGGCCAGGCCAGCCTGGAGCAGGAGGGTATGTGAGACAAGATGTGTAGCTCTTGGCATCCAGAACAGAAGGGCCAGACCTGGAGGCCAGATAATATATTTTAAACAATTAGGCTCCCAAGGTTATTCACATAGAAAGAGTCTCACAAAAGTAGATGCAGGCCCAGGTGGCTGGTTACACCAGACAAGTCACAAAAACATTTATCTATACAGAACATCTCCATAATGGTGGGGGGGGGGAGGGGAGGCTTATCCAATTAGTTGAAGCCTTTAAGAACCAAGACTGAGGTTTCCCAAAGGAGAAGCAATTGTTCCTTAAAAGGCAACAGAGAAACTGGGCCTGACTTTCCAGCCCACAGATTTTGAACTTGGGGCTGCAATATTAGTATCAACCTGAATTTCCAGCCTACCAGCCTGCTTTACAAATTTTGGACTTGCCAACCCCCACACTCCCAATTCTCAGAATATTCCTCTCTCTGTATATTTTACTGATTCTGTTTCCCTGGAGAACCTTGACTGAGGTGGAGAACACTCTCCACATGCCTCATGTTCTATCACTTAAGCCTGTAAGAATTCCAGGCATAACACTTGTTTCCGTCTCCCCACTGTCCTCTCAATGGACCATTCTCATTACTTCTCTTATTTTCTCAAAGTTCTCTTGGGTAAGACTCAACTGCTGGTTGCATATATCAGAAATCTAGTCAAAACAATATGGTGTATGTCTGTACTCTCCAATTCTCTCCCTTCTCCACCAAAAAAAAATTTAAAAGAAAATCCAACTGTGTTTTTAAATGTTCCACACTGTCCCTGAGTTACTATGGGTCACAGAAATACAGATTGTCTTCATTTCTATCTCTTTCCCCTTCCCTGAACTCAGCCTCCTCTCAAGGGCAGAGACTAGTGCACAGATAGATAGGATGACCAACCATCACAAGACTTTTTCAATTTTAGCACTGAAATCCCAGCCCCTGAGAAACCCTCATTCCTAGGAAAAGGAATTGTTGTTGTTATGGAATAGTTAACCCTAGTGGACAGGGAATCAGGCCAACCCATTGAATTGTCACTTTTTAACATTACTTGAAATCCTCTCCACCTATCACCTATTCACTAGCCTTTTAATCTCTAAAGCCAATAATCTGGCAGATTTGGGTCCCTGATGGCTCTCCCACCCAATGGAGACTTCGTGTCTCCCTTCTGAATTGCGGGTGGGGTGGTTGTAGAAGAAGCTTACATACTATACGATGTCTCAGCATATTAATGGGTCACCAGTCAATTTCATACACTAAGCTAAGTGTGTACTTTGATAATCTTCCAAATAATTTATTAATCTTCAGAAATAATGAGTCTGGTATGTATTGTAAAAAAAGGCGTAAACTCAAACTATGACTGGGACTAGCAAAGTGGCTTTTTTAGGATGAATAAATGTATTTTAGTACAAATTTTAAATAGAAATTTCCATACATTTAATATAAATGTTCTACACTGAAGATATACCTTAAAGTCTGGGAAACTCATGATTTCCTTTATGGATCTGGTAAAAACAAAATGTGTCAAAATTGTACCATCAGTCCACCAAATTCCATAGTCACATCCAGGACATATGAGCAAAGTGACCAAGCTTGCCAAGAGGAGAAGCATGAGATTCCATCCAGATAAATTGGACCATGTAGCTGCTACCTGTGTACCTAGCACAGTCAGGGAAATTAGCTGAGAACAGCAATGGCAATTTGATCCTGCAGATATATAAAGATCCCACAGATATATGAAGTAACTTAGAGTCAGGTAATATAAGAAGCTTGTCCATTTGATACTTACTATATTATTATAGACCTCTGGGACATCTTACAAAACAAACACCAAAAAATTCCCATTTTAACATCCTTTTATACTTATATCCAGTCCAGAACACATCTACCTTCTTGGTAATCTAGTCAAGAGACCCTGGAGTGGCTGTAGTGAAAAGTGGTTAGATTCAGCTCATATTTTAATTGTAGAACAAATACATTCTGATGACATATTGGATGAGAGGCATGACAGCAAAATGAAAGACCTAGACAACTAGAAAATTTGAAATGTCATTTACTGAGATGGGAAAAGGTAAGGGAAACAACTTTGGGGGAGGAGACAGAAATCAGGACTTTGACTTAGACATATTGGATTTTGTTCTGCTAGAACCCCAATTGGCAATGTCCCTTGGGCAGATGGATATGTGAGTCTGGAGCTCAGTGAAGCAGTCTAAAATACGGATGGGAATTTGGATACAGAGTGAGGTCACTGGGCCATGAGTGTAAATAGATGAACACAGACCAGGCCCTGCCAGGTACTATGTAGGGGTCAGAGAGCTGAGCAGGGACCAGCAAGAGACAGAGAGGAGTGTTCAGTGAGGCAGGGGCTGAAACAAGAGAGAGTGGAGTCCCAGAGCCAAGAAAATATTTTAAGAATGTCTTTTTAGTTTGCAGATGTAAAAGTAAAACAAAATTTTAAAAGAAAAGGAAAATCTCTTTTAGGGCTGGTTGTTATCAAATGGTTCAGTTTCCTTTCTAGGACCACAAATCCTCCCTGAGTGATGAGGGGGAAGTTTGGAAGATTACATTTTCAAAAAGGCAGGCCAATATCAGAGAGGGTGACAACATGAGAGACTCCTAAGTCTGGGAAACGAAGAAGGGATAGAGAAAGGGGAGGTGGGCTGGGGGATGGGGTGACTCGGTGATGGGCACTGAGGGGGGCCCCTTGACGGGATGAGCACTGGGTGTTATGCTATATGTTGGCAAATCAAACTCCAATAAAAAATATACAAAACAGGGATCCCTGGGTGGCAAAACAAAACAAAAAGGCAGGCCAGCTGGCGGACGTGGGAAGGGAGAACTTGCTTCCCTCTGCTGGTCACATTCATGCATTACAAGTTACAAGGAATGGCTCAGGAGCCTTTGTCTTTCAAAATAGCTCAGAATTTTTTTTGATTTTTTTTTTTTTTTTTTTTTTTTTTTTTTGAGAGAGAGAAAGTGCGGGTGAGCGGCAGGGGAGGGGCAGAGAGAGGGAGAGAAAGAAAGAATCTTTTTTTTTTTTTAATAAATTAATGTTTTATTGGTGTTCAATTTACCAACATACAGAATAACACCCAGTGCTCATCCCGTCAAGTGCCCCCCTCAGTGCCCGTCACCCATTCACCCCCACCCCCCGCCCTCCTCCCCTCCCACCACCCCTAGTTCGTTTCCCCGAGTTAGGAGTCTTTTTCTTCTCCCTTCCCTTATATTCCCTTTCACTGTTATTTATATTCCCCAAATGAATGAGAACATACACTGTTTGTCCTTCTCCGATTGACTTACTTCACTCAGCATAATCCCCTCCAGTTCCATCCACGTTGAGCAAATGGTGGGTATTTGTCGTTTCTAATGGCTGAGTAATATTCCATTGTATACATAGACCACAGCTTCTTTTTTTTTTTTTTTAATTTTTTTTTTTTTTTAATTTATGGTAGTCACAGAGAGAGAGAGAGAGAGAGAGAGAGAGAGAGAGGGGCAGAGACATAGGCAGAGGGAGAAGCAGGCTCCATGCACCGGGAGCCCGATGTGGGATTCGATCCCGGGTCTCCAGGATCGCGCCCTGGGCCTCAGGCGCTAAACCGCTGCGCCACCCAGGGATCCCAGACCACATCTTCTTTATCTTAAGCCAACTCCGCCCTGAGCAGGGAGCCCAACACGTGGGACTTGATCCCAGGACCCTGAGATCCTGACCTGAGCAGAAATCAAGTCAGGTGCTTAACCGACTGAGCCACCCAACTGCCCCTAAAATATCTCAGAATATTAAAACTAAAAAGAATTTTACACCTCATCTGTCCCAACATTTTCATTTTACACTAGGTAAGCAGGTACTCAGCCAGGAAACTTTGTGTAAGGTCATTTATGAAGATCATCAGACTTGAGGCTCATCCCATATTCCAAGCCCCCTTCCCATTTGCAGCCAAGTATAGCCACAAGCTAATCTGCACATTATTCCAACTCTACTGTCTTGTACTCTGACATTCTTTCATTACAAGCTTTATGACCAAGCCTCTCACACTCATGACCATACCTACTGCCAAAATAAACAAAATCCGGATCTTCCAGGATTCTGAGGACTTAACCCTAAAGCTTTCTGAGGAAATATTTCCTCAGCTTTCTGTTTGATTTCTTTTAATCTTTCATAGAAATTATGCATTCTTTCCCACAACTGGTCCATTTGTTTTACTGTAAAATATTTTTGTCACAAAGTTTATGCTTCTGGAAATCCCTATCACCCTAACTTGAGAAACACACCCCAAGAAAGCACACAGAATCAACTTCTCTCAAGTACACTACAGCAACTAAATAAAACAGACCCCACTGATATTTCTTTATTCACAAGACAGAGCCAGTCTTTCCTTCCAATTCTGACATCTTTTTCATCATGGATTTTTTGCAGAAATTTTGATGTTTAAAAATTGCATTAAAATATTATTTATCTGAATTACTAAAGAGATTTTTTTTTTGTACCCCCTTAAATTTTGTGCCTGAAGCCAATGCCTCACCTGCCTCACTCTGGTCCTGACCCTGCATAAAGGATTCTAAAGAGTCTGGATGATTTTTGAATACCTCACACTTATACATCTTCACTACGAAGACCCAATTAGCTTTGTGAATGTTGTAATTGATATATAAAGATGCAAGATTCTAATTGTTAAACTACCATCCTTCCAAAATTCCAGATTTCTGATTTGAAAGAGGACACCATGTTCTGACCAGGGGCCAGCGTCATAAAAGATAGAATCTGGGGTTGGTGTGGAAAGGTTGGTAGCATCTGGCTCAGTAGTGAAGAAGCTCTAGGTCTTCCTGAGGGGAAAAAAGACTCAACCCAAAGATCGGAAAGGAGGCTTGGTGGCTGGAGCAGAGGGAGAGGAGATGTGGTAAGATAGGCAGTTAGACAGTAGGGTGGGATCAGATTGATCACACTGGAATCACCTGGAGAGTTCATGAACATCTCAATGCCCAGTAACCATCCAGATTAATTCTATAAGAATCCCTAGGGGTGAAAAACAGACATCAGTAGTTAAATTTACCCCAGGAGATTCCAACCATGATGGCCAAAAATGAGAACAACTGGTATACGCCTATAAGAACATGACGAGGAGTTTCTAACTGCAATGTGAAATCTTTGAAGAGTCTTAAACAGGGGAATAATTACATCTAGTTTCCTTTTTTTTTTTTTTTAAGATCACTCTGATTACAAAGGAGTATAACCCAAAAGACCTATTGCTCATCAACCACCTATCTGTAAATTTGCTTCCCTTGTAAGTGGGGCTAACCAGTGAAAATCAATACGTATAAGAACTTATTACATGCCTTGGCACTGAAGAGTACATATAATAGTAAAATATATACTATTTTATGTACTCTTCACAGCACCCTTACAAGAGAGGTATTATTATTCCCACATTTCAGAAATTTGAGGCTTAGGGAAAGTTAGGCAATTTACCCAGTGTCACACTCAGTTCATAAAATACAAAGTCAGTGCTCTAATCGAATCTCTGAGTTGATATTCCAACAACTACTCCACCATTGCCTCCTCAAGCTGGGAACAAGTGTGTTGGCCAGTGGATACCACCATCCAGTTCACTAAATGGTTAGGCTTTTGGCTGCAAATGAATAATTGGCCTTTGGGTTGACCTTAGGCTGAATGCATCCAGCTCTGAAACAGCAGCAGGAATTTATGAGCACGCAAGTCTAAGAGGTGACCCCTCAACTCTGGTGCATTCAGGAGAAATCCCTCTAATGTCATTGGATGGAAACTCCACGCAATTCTCAGGCCACACACCAACCTTACCACATGATGTCTTCTATCCACAGTCAACATTTGTACAGGCAATAGTCATATGAATTCCACTTTTGTATTTGCCATGAAATTGATATTTAGGATAATACCGCAGGCACAACTCCTATGCAGTCTCTCTAAGATAGAAATTGTCTTCCATTTTGATACTAGGAAAACATTTAGTCACACAGAGAACTGGAACTTTTTCTTTCAGATAGAAGTATGTAAGTTAGCACATTTACTTCTTTTTTATTGGCTTCCGAGAAGCTCAAGGCCAGCTTTTATGCTCAATCACAGCATTTTTTTAATGACGTTTACTGAGATATAGCTTATATACAGTAAAATCCACCTTTTTTAGTGTACAGTTCTGTGAATTTTGGCAAGCACATAGCTCTGTAACTACAACCATATCCAAGGCAGAAAACAGACCCATTGCCCGTAAAAGCTCCTTTGGATCCCTCTGTAGTCAGTTTCCCCTCTCCCCAGCGTCGGTCAACCACTGATCTGTTTTCTGATCCTCTAGTTCACCTCTTCCAGAACATCATATAAGCAGAACTATACAGTGTGCAGGCCTTGAGTCTGGCTTCTTTCACTTAGTAGAAAACATTAAGATTCATCCAGCTTATTGTGTGTCATCAGTAATATATTCTTTTTATTGCTGAGTAAGACTCCAGTATGGCTGTACCACAATTTGCTTATCTAGTGACCAATTGAAAGACATTTAGCTGTTTCAAATTTTTTACTATTATGAATTTGCTGTAAATTTTGGGGTACAGGCTTCTGTGTGAACAGAAGGATTGATTTTGCATGATTAGATAGATAGTCATGGACTGCAGAGTCATAAGGTAAGTGTATACTTAATCGTATAAGAAACTGCCCAACAGTTTCCCAAAATGCATCTCCACCAGCATTGTACGGGCTTTCCCATTACTCAAGCCTGGTATTGTTGCTTTACTGTCTATTTTCCTTGGTGAGGAATCCGTTCAAATTTTTGGCCAAGTTTTTATTGGGGTGTTTTCTTACTGCTGACTTTGAGAGTTCTTTGTACATTCTGTATACAATTTCTCACATTCATCATTTATGACTATTTTTTCAGTGTGCATCTTTTCATTTTCATACCTGTGTCATTGGAAGAGCAAAAGTTTCATTTTAATGTGGTCCAATCTGTCTTTTTTTTTCTTTTCTTTTTAGATCATTAAATCATTTGGGGGAAGGAGCAAGTTATAAATAGACTAATTTGTGCATAAATTCTGGAGTCAACTTGACCTGCTGAGAAAGGAAACTAGCTCTTTTACATTAACCGTCTCATTCTAGATGTCATTACTTCATAAAAATGTTATTACAGGCATTTTTCAAATAACAAAATTGGAGCTCAAAAAAAAATAATTTGTCCACAATTACACAAGAAAGGATTTTAACCCAAGTTGGCCCAGTGACAGGGTCTGTATTATTTCTATACATCATATTCCACAGTCTTTCCTTAAAATAATTTTAGATAACCTACATCAGTTTATTTTTTTGTATATTTTTATTGGAGTCCAATTTGCCTACATATAGAAGTTAAAATACAGTGATAATCAGTTGAAGAATGTTGCTTATTGTTATAGTCAGAAACTCTCTTAATCTTTCTATAGCTAGAACTACACTAACTATAATGATGGTCTTTATGATATAATTTTTTAAAATCAAAGTCCAAAAGGGGCACCTGGGTGGCACAGTCAGTTAAGCATCTGACTCTTGGTTTTGACTCAGGCTGTGATTTCAGGGTCGTGGCATCAAGCCCCAAGTCGGCCTGGCTTCAGCTTCTCTTTCCCTCTCCCTTTGCCCCTCCCACTGCTCGTGCTCTCTCTCTCCCTCTCTCTCTCTCTAAAATAAATCAATAAATCTTCAAAAGAAAACAAAGTCCAAAATCACTGGTAAAAGTGCATATATAAAACGTTTACATATGTTATATACAAAATACATGTAATACTTTTATACTAAGTAAAAAATATGTATGTTTGGGACGCCTGGGTGGCTCAGCAGTTGAGCATCTGCCTTTGGCTCAGGGTGTGATCCTGGAGACCTGGGATCGAGTCCCACATCGGGCTCCCTGCATGGAGCCTGCTTCTCCCTCTGCCTGTGTCTCTGCTGCTCTCTCTCTCTCTGTGTCTCTAATGAGTGAATAAATAAAAAATCTTTAAAAAAATATGAATATTAAAAATACAGATAAGCAGATGAGATGGAGAAATAAAGATGGAAGTAGACAGAAGGAAAGAGAGAGAAAGACCAAATGTTTGTACAGGGGTAATAACTTTACAGGGGTTTTATTTTACTATTCTACCTAAATTCTCTATAAGATTTATAAATCACTTATTTAAAAAATAACTTATGATTGCTCTGTGTCTGATTTTTTTTCTCATCTAATATTACCATGACTTTTTGTTTAAAAACAATGAAATGAAATCTGACCTGGTTTGTAATACTAAAAACACCTGTTACTTAGAAACCTCAAGGATGCCTGAAAGACCCATTAATTCAAAGAATATAGGCTTGTTGGGTTTATAACACTGCTGTCTACTGGCAGAACTTCACAACTGCACCCCGACTTTACTGTGGTGAGTCAGTCAGCAATGTGGTACTGTTCCTTTCTAATTATTTTCATTTTTAATGTTTATAGAAATGGCCAACCACAAAGATAGATCACATACAACACACACACACACACACACACACACACACACACACAAACGTACACACTGGAGTATTTCGAAGCCAATCCATCAAGCCACCACTGAGCCACCCAGGTGCCCCATCAAGAATTTTAGTACACTGCTAACTGAGGAATTTTTTTTTTTTAAAAAGATTTTATTTATTCTGAGAGACACAGAGAGAGAGGCAGAGACACAGGCCAAGGGAGAAGCAGGCTCCCAGTGGGGAGCCCGACCTGGGACTCGATCCCGGGTCTCCAGGATCATGACCTGGGCTGAAGGCGGCACTAAACTGCTGGGCCACCAGGGCTGCCCTAACTGAGGGCTTTTTAAAATAACTACTATGCTACTATGGTACAGAATTAAAAGGAAGTCTCTAATATTATCTAATTCCCAGTTTTTATTCAAACTTCTTTGTCTCTAAACACTGGCATTACAATAACTTTGCTTAAATCAAGGTCCAAATCCAGATAAAAGTATGGTTAATTAAGTTTTACCAGAACTTGGGACGCCCGGTTGAGCATCCACCTTCAGCCCAGGGCGTGATCCTGGAGTTCTGGGATCGAGTCCTACATCAGGCTCCCTGCATGGAACCTGCTTCTCCCTCTGCCTGTGTCTCTGCCTTTCTCTATGTGTGTCTCTCATGAATAAATAAATAAAAATTTTTTAAAAAAAAAAGTTTTACCAAAACCTCAAAAAAATCTCTGTATTTTAAGAAACTTATACAGGAGATAGTAAAAGAGGGCAAGTCACCATCATTTAGAAATATAAATCATGTCATTGGAGGAGGATAATCTTGAAACCAAAATCAAAGACTCAACATAAAAAAAGGTAGAGACCAAACTCACAATCCTCAATGCAAGAAAAATATTAGAAAGTTGTATAGTTGAAATTTCATGTGACCACCCATGGTTGGAATCTAACCAGAGAAGCCTGATGACTTGAGGGAGTGTATTTTCCCACACAGGACCTGGGGGAGGGGTTCAGGGATAGAACTGCTGCCCCAGAACTCAGGCTCCTCTCCATCTCTTCCCCCACCCCGCACCCCCCCCCAAATTCTTAAGTTGAAAACCTAATGCTCAAGGTGACCATATTTGGAGGTGAGGCCTTTGAGTGTGATTAGGTCAAAAGGGCAGAGCCCTCAAGAATGGGATTAGTGCCCTTATAAGAGAAGAATCAAGGAGCTCCCATCCCTTTTAACACTGTGAGGACAGCGGAACGACAGCCATGGAAGTAGGCCCTCATCAGGCACCAAATCTACCAGACCTTGACCTTAGACTTCCCAGCCTCCAGAACTGTGAGGGCTATATTTCTGTTGTTTATAAGCTTCCCTCCCCATCTATAGTTTTGTGCTATAGCAACCCAACCAACAGACTAAGACACAGGAGAGGAGTTCCTTGTGTGCCAGGCTCCCCGTGTGCTCTCTGCTGGCACTGGGGGATGGACATCCTCACCACCTCACTACCCAGGAGAGATGAAAGTCCTGATTCCCTGCTAAGACCTCTCAGACACCATCCCTGCAGGTGGTCAGGCACCTCCTTACAGCCTGGTCAGGGTAGCCAGCTAGGCTCCCCAGTTGATCTTTACTGGCATAAGTGAAGGTGGGACACAATCTTTTCTGTGACATTTGGCTGTCTCTGTGGACATTGTCTAAATGTCTTGCTCTTCCAGGCTGCCCCTTTCCTAGTCTTTCTGTAGAGAGAGCTGGCATCCATCTATGTCTATTTGTGTTTCTGGGCTACAAACTTCTCCAGTGCCTGGTCTGTGATTTACACACAAAAAGAAAACTCAATCAGTTTTCTGCCATTCTTCAGACCCCAAGATCCTCTTCATGGTCTCTGCACCTGCATGGGTGTCCCAGGGCTGACATAATAAGCACCACAAACTGCGTGGCTTAAACAACAGAAATGTGTCCTCTCATGGTGCTGGATTATATTTGTTCTTTTTAATGCTACTATAAATGAGATTGTTTTCTTAATTTCTCTATCTGATAGATCATTATGAGTGTGTAGAAACACAACTGATTTTTGTATATTGATTTTGTTTCCTGAAACTTTACTGAATTTGTTTATTGGTTCTAACAGCTCTAAAAATTGGTAGAATTTTTAGGGTTTTCAATGTATAGGACTATGTCATCTGCAAATAAAGAGATAATTTTACTTTTTTCCTTTCCAATTAGGAAATTGGAATAAATCCCATTTATAAAGAAATCTCATTCATAAAGAAATCCCATGGTGCCTGATGATTTTAATGTACTGTTGAATTCAATTTACTAAGATGTTGTTGAGGATTTTTCTATCTGTGCTCATCAGGGATATTGGCCTGTAATTTTCTTCTCTTGCAACGTCCTTGTCTGGTTTTGATGTTAGGATAATACTGGCCTCATAAAATGAGTTTGAAAACATTCCCTCCTCTTTTATTTCTTTGAAAGAGTTTGGAAAGACTGAGTACCAATTCTTCTTTGATTGTTTGGTAGAATTCAACTCAAAGAGCAATCATTGAATACTCAGTATCAAGGCACAGTGGAGAATACAGAACTACCGGGATGAGGTCACTTGCCTGAAGTTGTTGGGTCGCTAGCAGAAAGATTAGAATATGATTACAAAATCCCATTAAGGAAAGCAGGATGTGGGAAGTATGGGAAATACCACATCACCAAAGTGATTACACAACCTACTTAGAGAGTTTGTGTTCACCCCATTTTCAGCTTCTCCAGTGACCATCAATTAATTGGCAGCAATGGAGCACTTTATTATGTATATAAAGCTCCTCATCCCCAAAGCTTCCATTTTAATCTGGTTCCAGCCCAATTCAGTGGCAGTGATTCTGAGGTTGATTTTTCTTTCATAATCAGTAGTCTTGCAATTCACGCTGGGAGCCTTATGCTGAAGACAGTCTTTGTCAGCCTATGTCTCTAAGGGACAGCGTGAAAGAGAACTTTACCATCTGCTGTCAGAACTTTATACATGAAAAATATATTTCTAGTACATTAAATTGCTCAAGCTTGGGATCATATCTATTATTGCCCTTAATTAATGCACTCATCAGCCTAATGATTATTCTTTTTTTTTTCCTAATGATTATTCTTGCACCAATCAGAAGCATTCTGCAGATTGGCTCAGTCAGCCCCATTTAGTGAAAATACCTGAACTGGTTCTCAAAAAGCAAAGGTTTAGACCCTGACTGTGTGCCTGCAACCTCAGTATCATTAAGGGCGCCTTGGTTTCCTCAATCATAAAACTCAAATAGTTTTAGAGCTCTTTCCAGCTTTAAAAATTATGTTTGGTATTCTGACTGAGTCCTAGAGCAGTTGTCATGCTGAAGAAAGAAATGTATGCCCTTGCTGCATGGGGTCATTTTTTTCACTCTTTCACTAGATTTCAGAAAATGTATTAAAAAGCCCCCTCCAACTTGGACCAGATGGCAACTGTGCAAAGAATTTTCCTGGTCTGCAAATATTTTGCCAAGTGCCTCAAGAAATGTAATGGAGGTGCTTTAATTGGGAGGCAAGACATCTGGTTCTTCCCCCCACTCCAGTCCTTCTCTACCTATGTAGCCTTGAGTGAATCACTTCCTCCCTTAAAGACTCAGTTTTCTCCTATTTGTTATGAATGAAGCTAGACAGTTTGCTTCTTCCAGTTCAAACAGTCCACGACCTACAAAACCCCTCCAAGGAAGCACCAAGTCTATTTTCTATTCATTCTAACAGGGCTTCAGTGTCAGTTGTCATGAAGACAATCCCAGTTTAAGCACTACAGTCAGTTTCCAGGATTTCAGAAAATACCCAAGTCCAGAGAGCACCAGAGCAAAGAGAAAACCAAGTTGCCCTGACTCCCAAACAATCCTATCCATTGCATTCATTTATTCAATAAATATGTATATGTGTCTGGATGCCAGACATTTGTTTGCCACTGAAAGCACAATGGTAAGAACTCATCTATAGTCAAAATATTGTAATTCACCAGCTTTGGGTTCACAATACAAAGAAGGAACAGACAACAAAGGACGTTCCATTTCCTAACTGCATCCTGCCTTTTCTAAGAGCACACTGACCTCACTTTTTTTTTTTTTTAAGATCTTACTTATTTATTCATGAGAGACACAGAGAGAGAGGCAGAGACACAGGCAGAGGGAGAAGAGAAGCAGGCTCCCTGCAGGGATCCTGATGTAGGACAGATCCTACAATGGGATCATGACCTGAGCCAAAGGCCAAGCCAAAGGCAGACGCTCAACCACTGAGCCACCCAGGCACTCCCTGATATGACCTCTTGAGGAATTTCTCCTTTCTGACTGACAGAGGAGAATGTCATGAGTCCCCACTGTCTCCTAGCTCGGAGGTGAGCATCTGACTCAAGCTAGGCTAAACAAAATTCCCAGCCCACTGAGTTTTGAGGAAAAGGACACAATAGATTGAAATCATTTCATTCCATGTAATAACTGCAACCTGGCCAGACTGTTTCTGCTACAAGAACACTTGTGAGCATGAAAAGAGATTAGAGGCTTGGAGGCACTGCCCTTCCAGTAACATCCACGATATCAGCTACAGTTTGACCCTCCCCACCTTTCCAGCTACCACCACCAGAGCCCCTCTGTCATCCCCTACTGATCCCTGGGTCCCAAGGGACATGGTCCCTCCTTGAGGACCAAGACCCACCCATCTCCTGTCCGTAGGAAAACTGGCAGTCACAAAACCCACTGCCTTGATGCCATGACTCCCAGAAGATACTACAAAAAAAAAAAAAAAAAAAAACCTCAATCTGATACAAATGTATTTCCACAGTCTAGGATCTTCAGTCTTACAACTGATTGTTGTCATGTGTCACTTACCATGTTAGATTTCATCCCCAAAAGTGCTCTTTCTTCTAATTCGATGTAGCTAACATTATATATTGTTGCCCCGTTGCTAATATTATATATTGTTGCCCCAACTGTCAGCAGTTGTTGGACACATCTTCCTCCTTTACATTTGTTGCTCTGATCATTTTATGTATTTGTTTGAGACCCATCTCATGTAAGTAGCATATGGCTGGGTTTGTGTGTAGTGTTCACTCTTTTTTGTCTTTCCATTGTGAAAATTTTCCCGTTTATATCTTTAAGGCACAAGTTTTTAAAAAATTAAGATAAAGTTGTCATGCATATATATTATGAACATGTGTCAAAGATTCACTTAACTTATTAATGATAAGACCAGATGATTAAAAAAAAGACCAGATTATAAAGCTGGTTCAAAGGAAGACATATGTCTACACACACACACACACACACATACACACACACCTTTCAATGCCAGAATCAGATCACTAAGTAAGATGCAAAACTTGTTAATGTCCTACACAGCAATAAGACTATAAGCATTAGAGCTCTCTTCAGACAAAATTAATTTATTTTCATGACATCGGTTTTCTCTAGGTTAATATCCAACCTCTTGAAATCCAGTTTTTAATCAGTTGTAATTAGAAATGTAAGGGGCGCCTGGGTGGCTCAGTCAGTTAAGCATCTGCCTTTGGCTCAGGTCATGATCCCAGGGTTCTGAGATGGAACCCTGTATCGGGCTCCTTTCTCAGCTGGGAGCCTGCTTCTTCCTCTCCATCTGCCCACCTCTCCCCTCCTGCTTGTGCTCTCCCTCTCTCCCTCTCTCTGTCAAATAAATAAATAAAATCTTTTTTTAAAAATGTAAGAAATTTTATTTCTCCAGCAAGTCAAATAACCCCGAAAAGACACATAGTGTTAAAAAAACAATTACTCAAGACATTGGCTGAAAATAAGTAAGGCAAACTTAGGATAATCAAGATAATGTGGGGGGACCACTGCAATGAGGTTCTGCAGTGGGAGGGAGAGATTGGACCCCATTCCAATTCAAGGAGAAGTGGGAATTTGTAGCCAATAGCTGGAAAATGGCTAAGAGAAAACACTCAGTTTAAGGAAGGATCTGATTAAATTGACCTAACAGGATTCTTGCTGAAGGTAAGCCAGGGTGATAAGACATTGCTTGGGGATGGTGAAGGCTGAAGAAGCCCATCAGATGTTGACCACAATCAGGTATCAAGGAGGGGGATTCCAGTTATACTAACTTAGCAGGATTCTTGCTAAAATTGGACAATGCAAAGATGAACCCAGAAGCCCAAAATTTAGTGCCCACTTAAGAAAAGAGCTCAGAGGACCCTGAGTAGAGTTCAGTCAAGGAGAGATTATTTGTTGATAGTCATCTTTTTGCCTCATTTTCAAGTTTGAATAACTTAACAGCATTTATTATAGTTTGTGATTGTTTTATTAGGACTTAGTCTTTCCACCTTATTTTATATTTCTATTTACCTAATACTTACCTCTTTATTTTTTATTTCCTTTTCTTGAATTTTGCTAGATTGGTTTAATTTCCTTTGTCCATTTTTTTGTCCTAGTTGCCAGAAAATTTTTTATCCTATTGCTTTTGAATGCCTGTAACTTTATTCCTTTTTATATCCATCACTATCCCCATGGCCTGAAGGGTCAGTGCAAGCTCAGTGGAGGCAGCCTAGGTGTTACCCCACTTTGGTTATTGTATTACCCAGGATGGGTAATCCCACCCTTATCCCATCACCAAGCCTGGTCCCTAATAAGTCTGAGATGTGTGTTTTCCAGGGCTTTGTGGGGAAAACTAGTATTGGCTACTCCAAGCACCCCTCCTATTTTTGTAATTGAATGGATGGTTCTAGATCTCAGTTTCTCCAATTCAATCACAGAATTTAAATCTTTAAAAAAAAAATTAAATCTTTGTGATTTTCCACAAATGTTTTTTTTTCTGCTGATCGGACCCTTCATGATTCTCCAACCACAAAATAAATTTTTTCTCATTTTTATATTCTGTAACTGCAAGGGAGATTTTGAGCAAGTGGTAGACAGATCTATTATATTCAACTTAAAAGTCCAATTATTCTTTGTTTCAATCAGCTGGGTTTCCATTTTGCTATTTTTGTGTGTTTGTTTTTCTGTAAGCCTACCCTCTTCCCATCCTCTGTCTTGTTCAGAACTCTGGGTATCAGCCAAGATAATTAGGACCTTGGGGGGTGGGAGGGAGGAGGATGGAGAAGGGAATGATCTGTGCTTTCTCTTTCACCAGTACAAGACAAATAGCCCTTAAATGTATATGCTGGTTAGGATGGGAGGGAGAGATAAAAGCCAGCCTAGTTTAACCCTATTTAGAATTCAAAGGAGCCAATTAAAGGAGGACCCAAATTAAGATGATGGATCAAACACATACATTCTATAACAATGCTGGTTGTTAAAAAAAAAAAGAAAAAAGAAAAAAAAAGAAAAACCTAAAAGACAAAAAAAGATTTTTTAGAATATTATTTTACACACAAGGACAGAAATAACAGGGCAGGAAGCAGAGCAGCACAGTATTAGGTCAAGTGGTAACCAAGTGACCCATAGGAACTGGACCAAAGAGCTAATGGGAACAGAAAGCAGAGAGGGATTGGAATCTTACTGTATGGGATCAGAACTGTACATGTTGAAGGTATGAGGCAATGTCAGACAGTGGGCAGGAAAGATCCAAAGCTCATACCCATTATGAGCAAGACTGGGTGGTAGATGGAGGATGGGTCCCAGTCAGGGCGGGGTCCTGAGCCAGCAGGGAGAAGAGTAGAAGAGGGCCCATGAGAGACTTGAAGGTTTGACAACAAAGAAGAAAAAACGTAGGAAGAACCAAGCCTGAATTCATCAATTTCACAAATGCATCCAGAGCTAGCCCATTCCCATTAGTTGTCCAGGATTGGTTTCTCAGTGGTAGGATGAGAGAGGACATAGGGCTAGGGTTAGATGCCAAGGGGACAAACGAAGGCGGACAGGAAACTCCAGGGCAGAGTTCAAGGGACTCATCACCTGTGTATAACTAACCAGAAATCACAACACTTGATATGTAAATCTGGGTGGCTGAGCCTCTACAGGATAATAAAACCTGGCACTGGCACTGCTATTTTCTCTTTCACTCTTTCAAGTCAGAGAGTATCTGCAGCCTGAATGTCTTCTTGGAAACATGACAAGCATCTATATTTTCCCAAGCAGGTCCAAAATCTTGGGTCATGTTTATGGCACAAACATATGCACGTGTTTGGGCAAAGGACTTTGCTTCTCTCAGCACCTCTTTCTTCAGAGATGAGTGGAAACATACTCAGCTCCAAAACAGCAAGGAAGCAGGAATTTCTCAAGTAACCTCCTCTGTCTCCTTTCCGCTCAGCTATGGGGCCATCCTTACCCCTTAGGAATTCAGGATAGATGTCAGTTTGTGGCACTCTAGCTGGAAGACCGGCAATTGATCGGGTTCTAGGCACCACTGAATGTGGACTCCAGAATTTTGTCTTCACCTGTGGGATATCAGCTTAAAGCAAGTACAAATGACAGCCATCACAATCCTACGGAGGAGACAAGCTGAAATAAATAAAAACAATCACCTACCTTGGACTCTACTGTGATTGATGAGCTAGAAAAAATATTGAACCACGGACTTCAAGATGGATTATCAGACACAAATATTCCAGAGCCAGGTAAGGAAGCTGCCATCTCTTAAACCTTGGAAAGAGCAAAATTATGCCACGTGTCCCTGATAAGCTAGGTGTAAGTGAGGTGGACCTCTCCAAATACGCTGGTTAATTATGCCAAATAAAAAGTAAAAGTGGTGTTTCTTGAAAAGTTTGATGTGAAGAAAGAAGTAAGACAGTTTACCAATAGTTTTCAGAACGACTTACAGGTGGGCATTCAGTGTCTCTCTCATTTTCACTCTCCCTTTCTCTCTCTCTCTCTCTCTCTCTCTTCTCCACAAGCAGTTTAGAATTTATTCTTAGAATCTAACTTTGCTGGGGGCCAAATGGGAAATAGCTTCAATGATGAGTTTGTTGGAATGCTCCCCCCAAATTTCTATTTCCAACACTCTTATGTACAAAGAACCTCTGACTAGTTTATTGACACTTTGCCTTTCCTCAGTAAAATTAGTATTATGCATGTACAATGTCTGACACTTTGTAAGTGCTCAATAAATGTCAAGTACAATGATTTGTATTGCTTTTATCTCTGCAAAGAAAATCACTCTATCCTCTTTAGGATCTATGCTGACTATGTCCTCAGTCAACTATTTTGCACACTAACTGTCCACTTGCCAATTCCTCTCTTCTCTCTACCTCCAAGATTCCTGCCTTTCCTCATCGTCTGGTAAGATTCGTTGTTGATTTTGCTATTAAAGACAATAGCACAACTCTTAGTGACAGAATCAAGGAAATTTACCCCTACCCTTCAGAATTACAGTTACAATTTCTCTTGTTAAACTTACTATTTGTAGCGGTCAGTATTAGTCCTTGGTCTATCGTAGTTTATTAGCTCTGATCCATTATTGTTTTTCAACTATTCATTGTTAGGGTTTTTTTTTTTTAATTCATTCTGCAAATGTTTGTTGAACATTTGCCAAGTAAAGATGCAGACTGGACTTTCCAAATACAAGACAATGAAACATCAAACAATTAACAATCCAGTAGGGTGGAAAGAATCTGACAGCAGATAAGAAAAATTAGGGGTTGGTTCAAGATCTGCCTCTATGCTCTGCAAAGTGGAGTCACTCGCTGGGGGATAATCTCAGAGAAAGTCTCTTGATTTGAATTTTGAAAGAACTCATTGTTCACAAGCTAATGCAGGTGAGCAAAGGTGTTTCCAAGCAGAGAGAGAGCTTTATAAGAGCTGGAAGCCATAGAAGAACTGTAAGGAATTGAGGATGGTGGGAGGAATGTATGCTCTGGTGGAGATGCAAGGTTAAGAGGGAAACAAGACTGCATTTAATGAAGCTGCACTTAAAATGAGATCTTCAGTATCCTTGATGGGGTTATTGTGGAAACACCATGGCACGCCATGATTCCCCGGCAGCTCCAAAAACAGTGTGCACTTGGTTCAACTCATTGAACATGGTGCATACCCCTCTGACAACAGACAATTGACTATGTAAGGTGTATTTTTTACTCTATTGATCTTTGTTTTAGGGGTGTCCAGGTGGCTCAATCTGTTGAACGTCCAGCTCTTAGTTTCATCTGGGGTCCTGGTCTCGGTGTCTCAGGGTCATGGGATTGAGCCCTGCTTCAGGCTCCATACTCAGTGCTCAGCACAGAGTCCTCCCTCTGCCCCTCCCTCTGCTAGCACTCTCGAAAGAAAGAAAGAAGAAAGAAAGAAAGAAAAGAAAGAAAGAAAGAAAGAAAGAAAGAAAGAAAGAAAGAAAGAAAATCTCTATTGATCTTTGCACATGTCATCTATAACTTAATGTCAAAATACATTTCAAAAAGTGAAACATGGGCCTTGATATGATATATAATGTATATCAGATGTTTTTTGAAACAACATCATGGCAAAGGAGAGGTTCAAATAGGAAGACATTCTTTAATTATTCTTAACTGAGAGAAACTAGAATCCCATAATTACACTTGAATGAAGTTCATCATTTGCAACAGCCCCCCATGCCAAGAGAAGGCATAAAAGAGTGCAGGTTTTAAAACTTGTTAGTTTTCTTTGTAATTCACGTTCAGCCTACTTTCCAATGTGTAAATGAGTGAATAAATAAATACCCATCCATATAATATGGTAGATTGCTAAAGAAGGGGACCATCGGGCCACAGACACAAGAAGTACATCCTCTTCAGGATTTTAGATCTCATTTAAGGAAATAATCTCTGTCAGGGAAGTCCTGGGCTTTCCACACCTGCTGGGAAACAGAGTGAAGCTTCAGCAGCTGACCCAGAGCTCGGTTCCCCTTCAGTGAGGAGGGTTTTTGCCCAGTGACACAATGAGGAGCTATCACTGTGGTGGACGTTCGGAGCAGGAACCAAGGTGGAGCTCAAACGTGAGTAAAATCCAAACCTTCCCTCCTCACTTGTCTGTGTCTTTCCATCCCCGTACCTGTGATCTATATAAGTGGGCACTTTGAGCCAGGCTCCGACATCTTCCAGAACAGTGGATGTAAACAAACGTGAAAATTGGTCTCCCATTTTCTGTGAAGAACAAGACTCAGTCGATGAGTGAGAATAACTTGTCTAAGCGATAGTTTCAGAATTGTACTGGCAAGCATAAGTATATGTTCGAAAGAGAGCCTTGCTCAATTGTCAGAAAAGGAAACTCCGTTTTTGTACAGGAGGGAAGTTAGGAGGAACTATTGTGTTTATACTTTCAGCCAGGGAACCAAGCTGGAGATAAAACGTAAGTATTTTTTTCGCCAATTCTTCACTGTTTCTGTCTAATGGGTTTGCTTACCCCCCCTTTCATGTGTTCTAATTAGTTACATGTTAGGGATAAAACAAATTTCATTTCCAGATTAAGTACAGAGGAGGGAAATTATTCCACTGGAGACTAGCTGAGAACTAATTGTTAAGATTTCCAAATCAAAATTTAGGGTAAATGGGGAGAGAGGTTTGCTACCTTTTCAAGGCAGGTTTTTGTAGAGATAGAGGTTAAGGGAAATCACTGTGGTTCACTTTTGGCCAAGGGACCAAACTGGAGATAAAACGTAAGTACACATTTGCTCATTTATTTGTGAGGTTTCTGTCCTGTTGTATCACTTGTTCAAGTTTGTGACATTTTGGTAAAATGAGCCATTCTTGGTGACCCAAAATAGTAGAAAATCAGAAAAAAGCCAACTTTTCAGCTAAGCAAAGACACAAACTGTTGAGTTTGTGATGAGAATAGGCTTTGTATTAGAGAATGGGAAATAGCTGGATTTTTCTCTGAATTGGCCTTTCTTCTACGATTGGAGTCAGAAGGAGTATTTTTGTTAAGGTTAAGTGTCAGAGCCATCACTGTGGCTTACGTTCGGCCAAGGGACCAAGGTGGAGATCAAACGTAAGTACACTTTTCGAGTCCTTTTTCTTGTAGAGTTGTGAAATTTGGGGGTTTTCATGTGTGGGATGTGAGATGAGATCAATTCCGAAGAGAATAGGATCCTTCCGAAAATCAGATGAGTAAGGTACTGAAAATCAGTTTGTCTCAAGGAAGAGCAAAGAGCTAGCTGGTTGACGTGGCATCTAAATGGCCAGATTTTCTCTCTATCCATCAATCTAATGAGCTTAGCAGCAAATAGAGGTTTTTGCTGAGGGGAAATTAGTTAAGCTAATACAGTGGATCACCTTTGGCAAAGGGACACATCTGGAGATTAAACGTAAGTAATTTTTTCTCTGTTGCTTGTTGAGAGTTGGGTCTAAATGCCAACTGATTTTTAGGGCCTTAGGTATGAATTTTGTGCAGCTGGATACATGAGACTCAATTTCAGATTTATCGTCAATTTTTTATCGTTAAACTCAGTTGCAAAAATGGATTTGTAGACTAGTTAATTTAATTAATTTAATCTAAATTGCATGATTCAAGGGGGGGGGAAACTTAGTTTAGATGAAAAAGAATCTTTGGAGCTAAAGAGAAAAAGCAATTTAATTTTCATTGAGTTTTGCCAAATGTTATATTGATTTCTGCCCATTGCATATGACACAGGAGAGAAATTTATTTCTTAGTCTATTTTCTCTCCTCTGATAAATTATAAGATAACAAAGTCAACAGAATGCATGCATGAAAAGCCAGTAAGAAGTTAGAAAAGTATACTGTTTGCCATGAAAAAGATACAGCTTGAGAACCATCAGCAATGTAATCTTTAATGTCTAAAATGAGTGATAAACTGTCAATATTCAGAAATTCTACAGAGAATTTCTGTAGAATTCTATAGATGCCGCCTTTTAAAAATCCAGTTTCTACATTAGACTAAACATGAAATGATTTCTTATCATAATGGTGAAAAAGACAGTTGTTGCCAAAATCTCAGTTGTTAAGAAATTTGTTTAAATAAAAGAAAATATAATAATTGCATGTTTTAAATGCCCAGTGACTTATAGAAAAATACTAAATAGTTGAATGTGTTCTTTTATTTCCCTCGTTATTACTTGGCCATTTTTTCATACCGCCAAAGAGGTCACGGCATGGCTATGTGACCTGTAGACCTCATGGCGATCTTTTGTCAGGACTGAATGACTTTCGTGACCTTGGCCATAGCGCCCATGTGGCAGTGTGCCTAACGACTAAAGGCCACGGCCATGCCACGTTAGCCTGTTCCACTCTGCTGTGGCGGTTTTCTCGACACAGTGATACAAATAATGGCACTAACAGAAAAGAATAGAAATGTGGTGGCCACTGAGCTAACATGGAAAGAAAGGGGAAAAGAAGTCTGATGTATTAGAGATTTCAGAAATAAAATTCACATTCATTATTATAGCCTCTTAATGAAAATTTTTTATAAAAAACTTAAAGCTACTTTTTTTAATGACGTGTAACTATTTCAAAATCCTCTCCTCATATGTATTTAAATAACAAAAGCTCAATCCAAAAGAAAGAAGGATATGTAACTCCTGCAGGGTAAAATCCTTTCCAGCAAAAATCTGATTTAAGGCCATCTGTCCACAGCAGTTTTGATCAACTTTTTACTGAGTTCACATTAAACGCCATTAGCGAAAAGATAATTCTTTTTTAATTTTCAAAAATGTAATGGCTTGGGAAGGATTATATTTAAGTTGTACAAAATATCTAATCATAGACTAATACCATTAATAAAAACTTAATATAAATGGATTTTCCAATACCTTCCTTCTGTGATAGAAAAATTTTAATCTGGTTATTCTAATCCCATACTCTCTAAAATAGGTTAGTAATGTTTTTGTTGTTTACTTCAGCTGATTTCAAAAGTGATGCTTAAGAAAGATTATTTTTGGTCTGCAACAATTAAATAGGATTTTTTAGGGCTGTTTTAAAACTCTGAAAACTCTCTTAGAGCTATTTAAACTATGTAAGGATCTTAAACTATTTTAAAACTATCTTAGAGACTTTTAAAAATTCTTACAAATTTTAAAAGCGAATAAAGTGTCTTGTAAGAATTTTGATATCAAATGTGCTAATTGTTTAATGTTTTAAGGCAGGCTGGATATTTTAAAGGTGTCAAGGATTTGCCCAGATAGGAGTATCTTCATAGAGTATGCTCCCTCCTTTTTTCATAGAATTCACATAAGCTTGCTGCCAAAGCTATTCTATAAAATTCTCTGAAAAAATTAGTGATGAAGGTTAAAAGAGAAAAACCTATAAAAACATAAAAAGTTCAGTATCTTAGGTTGAACTGCTCAGTTAATGGAGGTTAGCTTTATAAAAAACTGTTCACTTATGTGCTATATTCTTCCAGCAAAGGATTCTTGATTTGTTATTGTAGCTCTTGCTCTCCCACCAGAGAGCCTGACTGCCCACGGTGGGGATTTCCAGGAGGCCATCTGACAGCTGTTCATGGTCAGAACTGAAGCTAGGCAGTTCCTCCATAGGCAGGTGGCCAAAATTACAGTTGACCCCCTTGGTCTGGTCTACTATAGTCCCATATGATGTCAGCCATCAGGCCAGGGCTCTGTCTTTCTTCCAGGCCTTTGTGAGAGGTGGGAGAGGTGCCGGCCTGATCACAGAGGGTGACAGGGCTGCACCCCAACCCAAGCACAGACTCAGGGCTTAGAATCACACTATCGGGTGGGGCTGGCCCTGATACATTCAAAGAAAACCCAGGAAAGAAGAGGCGGCCTGCCACCACTGCACAGTTCTGGGAGAGGCATGGGGGAAATGATCTGTGTAAAGGGGTCCAAGACCTAGTCTTAATTCTAAATCCTGAGGGCGGTCAGATGAAATGGCCTTTGTTTCTTTGCCTGAAACACTTGTGTTTACTGCAGGAGGCAGTAAGGTGAGGTCAGAAGAGCAAAAAGTCCTTTAAATGGCTGCAAAGATTGAAACAAAAACTTTGTTAAGACGTGGGAACTCAAGAGAAACTCAAGATTGTGGAGATTATAAATCTGTTTCTTGGCCTCCCTCATTGCCACACAGAATAAGCTGCTCTATCTGTCCTTTCCGGGCCCTGGGGTTGCCCACAAACAGTACACCCAAGTGGAGAACTTCCCTGTTACTTAACGACCATTCTGTGTGCTTCCTTCTGCAGGGAATGATGCCCAGCCAGCCGTCTATTTGTTCCAACCATCTCCAGACCAGTTACACACAGGAAGTGCCTCTGTTGTGTGCTTGCTGAATAGCTTCTACCCCAAAGACATCAATGTCAAGTGGAAAGTGGATGGTGTCATCCAAGACACAGGCATCCAGGAAAGTGTCACAGAGCAGGACAAGGACAGTACCTACAGCCTCAGCAGCACCCTGACGATGTCCAGTACTGAGTACCTAAGTCATGAGTTGTACTCCTGTGAGATCACTCACAAGAGCCTGCCCTCCACCCTCATCAAGAGCTTCCAAAGGAGCGAGTGTCAGAGAGTGGACTAACAGGCCCCACCACCTGCCCCTCAGGCCTAGCCTTCCTGTCTCCTAGCTCAGGCCTTGGGCCCTTTCCCCATCAGAGACCCACCTCTGTTGCAGGCACCACCCTTCTCCCCACCTCCCCCTCTTGGGCTTTAACAATGCTAATGGTATCTGGGGGAAAAGGAATAAATAAAGTGAATTGTTGCACCTGTGCTATCCCTCTTCTTCCTGATTTAATGATTGTTATACATTGGGGTTTTTTTTTTTCCAATTACTCAATTTATCTTCTACAGAACTAAATGTTGAGTTTATCCAGTTTATCCAGTTGAACTTACCAGGAGAATTTACCAAAAGCAAACTTTTCCAAAAGAAACATCTCTAAAAAAAAACAGAAAAGAAAAAAAAAAAAAAAAGAAAGAAAGACAGAAACATCTCTCAAGAGTCATTCACTCTAATATTATATAAAATAGCAAGACAATGGAAATGATCTAAATGAACAAGCAA
The DNA here is from genome assembly GCF_053574225.1 of Canis aureus. Classification (NCBI taxonomy): domain Eukaryota; kingdom Metazoa; phylum Chordata; class Mammalia; order Carnivora; family Canidae; genus Canis; species Canis aureus. The sequence goes on along the minus strand of NC_135622.1, from coordinate 26,955,663 downwards.
TAAGGAAATGTTAAAGTCCATTATGGCCCTTCAACTTAATGGAACATGATCTGTCTCCCAAAGACCACAGTGAACGCTTTCCACAACCTAATTTAAATCTTATTACACTACAAAGTTAAAAATGTTCATTAAAATGTTGGGCAAGTTCTAGAAAGCTGAGAGAGATTCATACAGTATAACCTAGCAATCCCACTCTTAGATAACTGCGTTTCTGTCCAAAAAAACCTATACAAAAATTTTCAAAGCTCCTTCATTTAGAAAAACCAAATACAAAAAATAATCCACATGCCCACCAATAATAAGAATGGGTCACTAAGCTGTAGTATGTTTACACGCTGAAATACTATTACAGAAGGAGAATTTTAAAATTATAACTATACCCAGTGGCATAGATGAATCTTATAAACATGAAAATAAGCAAAAAACGAAAAACACAAAAAGATATATTCTTTGTATTTTCATTTATATAAAGTTCAAAACCAGTTAAAAATACAATTAGAAAATGAGATGGGGATTACTTCTGAGCATGGGGTGAGGTAATGCCTAGCAGGAGCCTGGAAGGGGCTTCTGGAGTTTTGTTAAGAAACGTGTGCCACTTTGTGAAAATCTGTTGGGGCACCTGGGTGGCTCAGTGGTTGGGCGTCTGCTTTTGGTTCGGGGCATGGTCTCTGAGTACCGGGATGGAGTCCCACATCGGACTCCCCTCAAGGAGCCTGCTTCTCCCTCTGCCTGTGTCTCTGACTGCCTCCCTGCATCTCTCATGAACAAATGAATAAAATCTTTTTTTAAAAAAATTGTCAAGCTGTACAATTATATTATAATCTGCACACTGTTCAGGATATATATATAACCCTTAAAAATAAGTTCACATCAAGAAATATATTATACTCAGTTTACAGATAAGAGAGGCTAAAAGCAGGGCTCCACTGCTGGTCAATAGTGGGCCCAGGTTCAAATTCCCACCTGCCTAGCTCTGCTCTCCAGAAACCTATATAATTCTGGCTTCCAGTGATCATGGTGCTGCACAGAACAAAGGGTCAAACATGCCATCTTCCTGAGGCCTCTCTTCTTTTCATGTGCTCTGCCCGGAAGGTGCCATTCAGCCTAGGAAACTGTACTGAGGAAGGAAGGGGGGGGTTGTTATAAAAGTGAACAAGGGGCAGCCCCAGCGGCACAGCGGTTTAGCACCCGCCTGCAGCCCGGGGTGTGATCCTGGAGTCCCGGGATCAAGTCCCACGTCGGGCTTCCTGCATGGAGCCTGCTTCTTCCTCTGCCTGTGTCTCTGCCCCTCTCTCTCTGAATAAATAAATATTTAAATAAATAAATAAATAAATAAATAAATAAATAAATAAATAAAAATAAAAGTGAACAAGGTGCGACCTAATGTTTTACCAAACTAAATCAGTGGCCACTCTGGACCTGAAGCTGAATCTCAGAGACAGAAGCCAGGGACTCTGTGCTCTCTCCCCACTGGGTGAGCACAGGTGAGTTAGCACTAAGGATCAAGTCAGCTGTTACCATGAGCCTGGCCAGATGCAGTGAACAAACTATTATGCTATTTTCCCACAGCATTGTTTGTCTATAATTGCCTGGGAAAATATGCTCACAAGTTATAACAGAAAGTTATTTGACTTTTGGGCCTCGGTTTTCTTATCTGAAAGTCTTAGTTGTAAGACTGCTATAAAAAATTAAATGAAATAATTCATGTGAAGTGCTAAACACCCATCATAGTGTATATCAAGGGAGGTGTAAGCATTAGTCACCATCATAAAAGTAGCTGCATTTGGCTACTATTTGATTTCCTTCAAGGAGTTCCTTCAACTTATTCTCCAGTCATAATTCTTTTAGCCCCTTTCTCCAGTTGGAGTGCTTTGGTACCTTTGTTGAAAAACAACTGACCACAAAGTTGCGTCTATTTCTAAGATCTCTATTCCATTCCATGATCTATTATTCATCCATCCTTATACCAATAGACACTGCCTTGCTTACAGAAGCCTTAGAAGCTCCATTTTGGTGTGCTAAGTCTGAGATGCATAGAAGACAAAAGCAGAGATGATAGGTGGACAACTGGATATAAGATCCTGTAATGTAGAAGAGAGAGGTCAGCACTAGAGGCATAAATGTAGTGTCATCATCATACAGATGGTGTTAAAAGCTATCAGACGTGAGACAGTACCTGGCAAGCAAGTGGGGATAGAGAAATCCAGGCACTGATCTGGGAGGCCCTCCAACATTAAGAAATTAGTGAGATGAGGAAGAATCAGAAAAGAAAACTGAAAAGGATTGGCTAGGGAAGGAGGAAGATCAAGAAAGTGGTGTTGTCCTAGAATCCAAGAGAGGAAATATTACAAGGAGGAGAAACTGATCAGTTATCAACTGTGTCAACTGGAATGAATATGAACCTTTGGATTTAGAGATGTGGGGGTCATTAGTGAACTCAATAAACCAGTGTCTATGGAATGGGAGAGGCAAAAGTCTGATCAGAATGGTTCAAAAGAAAATGGGAGTAAGGAAATTGGAAACAGTGTGCATAGCAAATTCTTTGGAGGAAATAGTTAGAAAAAGGCAGTATCTGGAAGAAGAGAAATGACAACCTTTTTGAATGCTAATGAAAATAATCCAGTACAGTGGAAAATCTGATGCTGCAGGAGAGACAAGAGAAAAATTCTAGAGTGATGTCCTTGAGTAGGTGAGATGGGGTAGAGCACAGGTGGAGGTGCTGCCTCTCACTAGGAACATGGGTGGTTCGCCTAGGGACAGAAGAGAAGACAGTGTCCATGTGGACTAATGCAGAGAGGTCCTCAGACAGGCCGGGAATGACTTCTCCAATAAATGCGTAGAATTTAGATTGTGCAGCTTTAGCAATTCAGGAAGACTTTGTGGACTGAAGTACATAAGTAAAAGCTCTGGGCAGGGAGAAGCTAAAAGAAGATGGAGAAAAAGTGAAATTCACAAGGGAGTCAATCCCCTTACTATCTGCCTCTTCCTCTCCCCAGGCTCCATGTGGCAACTCCTTCCCTGAATTCTTAGAGACTGCTGGCATGGGAAAGACCCCCATGGATGTCCCTCCTCTTAGCTCCTCTTAGCCTTTCTACCCCTCCATTTACCTATCAATATCTTCTCAGGATTTGAATAGCTCTTACTACCCCTAAGGTGTGGTTACTTGTCTCTTAAGAGAAGGTTCTACCTTCTAACTCTAGAACATTCTGTATCCCAGAATGCAGCAAGATTCTCTGCATAGAGGAAGAAAGGGATGACGGTAATGACAGGCACATGGAGCAGAGGAGGCAGAGAGGAGGGTACTGCCATAGTACCCATCACCTGTATAACTACCTTGATTCTTACCCCACATACTGAGGTATGTATTACCCTTGCCTCATGGATGAGGAAACAGGCTAAGAAAGGTTATGTAGTGTGCTTAGAATTACAGAGCTCATAAGATGTAGGACTTTAACTTAAACCAGGGTTATCAAGCCCAAACCACCATGTCTTTCTCATAGTTTACACATGGCAGATTCTGTGCAGGTTTTCAATAATTGTCATAGTAACAGTTAGGCCTCAATCAACTCTAAAACTAACAAAAAGATTGGACTGGATGGTGAATGAAGGTCTTCCCTCTCTGTGAGTCTTTCTCAGGAAAATATACAAGCTTTAATTTCACCACAAGCTCGAAGAACAAATAAGGAACAACCTCCAAACTATGACACCATAATAAAGCATGGATGGTCAAGGTAGGAAACAAAAAGTACAAAGAGAAGACCTTTACTATACTCCTGTTGGCTCAACAAATGCCAGCTTGTACCAGGTTTTCACTTTATAATAATGCAATGCCTATAATGTCTCTACACTGACAGAGATTGTGTCACTGAATCTTCCAACAACTCCACGGGCAGTCTGTGTGATAAGGAAACTAAGACTTAGTGTAAATACTGTGCCCAAGGCCACACAATCAGGAAATACCAAAATTCAGGCCTCAAATTCAGGCAGCCTGATTAAGAGCCCAAATTGTAAAACACAGTGTGGTCCCTTCTTAACTGCTATTCATAGCTGCCATTCTCAGGGACCAAGCATCACTGAGTCTATCGCTTCTCGGCCTTTTGGCTAAGATCAAGTGCAATAATCACTGAGTCTTCAGGAAAGAACTTGGAAGTCAGGTCAGGAGATTGAAGAGCAGAGGCTGGATGGCATGGCCCGGTCACCTGGAAATAGACTGAGATTTAAGGCCAGAGTTCTTCCCATCTGTTAGCAGATGGAACAAGCAGCTAATTACAGACATCTCAGGAGAGAAATCCATGGTGGTCTGCAAAAATGGAGAGTCAGCCAAGCCTAAAACAACTAGGAGTATTGGTCTAGTTTGGAAAAATAACTCCTGAACCAAAGGTCCCCCTTAGTGCCCCAACATCTTCCACCATCCCAGTGCTCAGGCCCCAGCCATGCCTTCCACCCATCCCCACCCCAGGTGGGTTAGTATCGAGTTTCATGGTGACTGGCCTAAGAAGATTAAAAAAGTAATGCCACCTTTTGAGGGAGAGTCCCAGGGACCAAGATAGCAACTGTCATGGCAACGGTCACACTGCTATGGTCAAGGAGAAGACCTTTTGGGGAACTGAAAATCGAACCTTGAGCACATCTGTTGGTTTCACTCCCATCCTCCTCCAACAGGCTGGGTGGTACCCTCCACACCCTTCCAGCAGTTTCTATGGACCCCTGCACCTGGGTCCTCACAGTGCCTGGCGATGTCTGTGTCCAGCACTGGGCTAGAAGTAACACTGACTTTAACTTTGCTTGATACCTTTCCACCTAAACCCACTGCCCCATTGCCAATCCTAGGGCCCATCTCCCCCTGGAAAACCTCAGCCCGGAATAGGCAGCACCATCTCAGAGGTCTGATATGGTGATAGGACCTACACAGGCTACATGTAAGAAAGACATTGTAAGCAAGCCAGTTGTTCCCAAGTGACAGTGTTAGCAGCTTGCCTTCCTACACCATGCAATCCTAACAACTACAGCAAAACTTGTTTATATGATTGGATGTTTGGAAGCCCACCCTCATTCATTCCATAGACATTGATTAGCATCTTTATGTACATGGCTCTGTACTATGTTCTGCAGATAACACAGTGAACAAGAGAGAGCCCTCAGTCTCAAGGAGCTCCCAGCCTAATGTGGAAACAAGTTAGCAGAAATTGCAACACAGAGCAATGGGATAGACTGTGGGGTATCTCAGAACTCTATGGAACCACACAGGACATGCACATAACATGTGCTGAAGATTGGAGAAGGTACATGCCTTCACCCCCTGCCCAAACATTAACCAACCTAGAACTTGCTGACACCAAGGGTGTCCTCATAAATCACTCTAGTGTTCCAGCCCTCTGACTGGGAAGCCATAGGTTGCATTAATGAGCTCTGACATGGGTTCTCATCACTTGCAATTTATGTTGGAAGTAGGATCCTTTTGGTCTCTGGTTCTTTGTCTATAATAAAGTAACAGTAACAAAACTTCTGTCTTTGCATCACTATGAACATAAAATAAAACACTGTCCATAATCTACTTAGTACAAAGTATGCCACAGAGTCTGTGCTCAATCTGACCTCTTCTAATTCTCCTTTTTTAAAAGATTGTGTTTATTCATTTGAGAAAGACAGAGAGAATGAGCAGGGAGAAGGAAGCAGAGGGAGAAGCAGACTCCCCACCAAGCAGGGAACCCCACGTGGGGCTCTATCCCAGGACCCTGGGATCATGACCTGAGCTGAGGGCAGATGCTTAACCAACTGAGCCACCCAGATTCCCCTGACCTCTTCTGCCTTCCTACCCACTTGGTTTAAGAGCAAGCAGGTGAAGCCTCATTTACTGAATTATTTGTTGCCCTTCACTGTGCAAAAATACAAACATCAAAGAAAAAACTAAAGATAGAGGAGAATAAGAAAATAGATAGGGATCCCTGGATAGCTCCATGGTTTAGCACCTGCCTTTGGCTCAGGGCATGATCCTGAAGTCCCAGGATCGAGTCCCACATTGGGCTCCCTGCATGGAACCTGCTTCTCCCTCTGCCTGTGTCTCTGCCTGTCTCTCTCTCTCTCTCTCTCTCTCTGTGTGTCTCATAAATAAATAAATAAAATATTTTAAAAATAAAAGAAAATACATAGATAAATAACCTGGGAATCAGGATATATTCAATCCAGTCTCCTACAACTTCTGATCCCACAGGTATTTCTGGATTCCTCCATTCTATAGACATTTATGAGTACCTGGTCTGTGTGCTAGGAACTGGAGGTGGATAGTGGGAGGTACACGGGAAAGAGAAGGACACAGAAGCCCTTCTGGGGCAACAGCTTGACCTACAAACTCTCACCTTGAGACCTTCAAGATCTTCAGTCACCAAACAGATGCTCAGGCCTGTTGCCTGGGCCTGGATAATATGAGAAGAACCTCCTACCTATTCCCATTCAATTTTCACTGTACTCTCCACAGACTCAAAACCCCACAAATATATTTCCAATATATATTTTCCTTCATTGTCCACCAAAGACAATAATCTAGACATGAGAAAATTCTGGATTGAGGATCACTGATCCAAACAAATACAGATGACCCTTGAACAACATGGGGGTTAGGGGTACCAAACCCCCACACAGTCAAAAATCTACTCAAAAAGGTCTAACATTTACTTTCTGGAAAACTTGACTATTAATAGACTATTGTTGACCAGAAGACTCACTAAGAACAAAATAGTTTATTAACACATATTTTGTATGTCATATGTATTATATACCATGTTCTCATAATAAAGCTAATGAAAAGAAACTGTTATTTTTAAAAAGCATTAGAGAAAATACATTTATAGTACTGTACTGTATTCATCCCAAAAAATCTGCATGTAAGTGGACCCACACAGTTGGAACCCATGTTGTTCAAGGTCAACTGTAATCTGCTCTGGACTTCTACATTTTGGAGAGATTTTTAAATTTTTCTCTCTTCTCTTTTTTCAAAAAATAGAAAATATTGTATGCATGTGTGTGTGCAACATTTTATTTAGCAAACCAATGTTTATAATTTAATTCCATGGTGTGTTTAATTAAAGTGCATTTACAAGAGGATTAGAGGAAAAAGGATAATAAAGAGAGCTGAGAGAAAGACAAAAGATAATAGGGATGGAATTAAAAGGAAGAGAGAAAAGACAGAAATAGACAAACATGGTCAGCTCTGTAGAAATCTAATCAGAGGTCTTGCTCCTGAGGGATGGGAGTTCTCATGGGCTCCTGAGAACTGCTGTGTTTTGAAAGATTGATCAGCTGGTGTGCACTCACTACACAAGCTCCCATTGCTAGATTAAATCATTCCAATGAGTCTCCACTGACTATACCAATCAGAGGAGCCACCTAGAGATGGAATGCTCTCCTCAGATGGCAACACTAGTGAAGAGAGCCACATCAACCACAAGGTCGGAATGGGTCTAAGGCTTCCTGCCCTTATGTTAGCTTGTTTTCTCCTTTCTACACCCTCCCTGCTCCGTTAAGACTGTAAATGCTTGAAAATACAGTGTCTCCTAAACTGACTATAAAAAAAGACAAAGTTCTTGGAACAGGAGAAGCTAATAGACATTTATGGAAAATGACACAATCCAACCTTCACTGCCCTCACCTCGACAGACCCTGCCCCCAGATACGTATTCCCATCTACAGCATTCCCCACCCCGGCCACTAGGCTCCCTCCACCCTCAACCTCAATTTCGTTGCCCAGAAATATAGTAACCCCTAATTATTATGTAAGAAAGAGAAATATACTTTTCTCAATTACTGTATTCTGCAGTAATATTTTATAAGTTAAATTTAACAGGTTCCTAAAGCTTATGTTTTCACCAGACCTACCTGATGTGACAGCTGCAAATAACCTTTTCACCCATGTCACCAGATTCATGACATACTCCAAGATAATGAGTCACATGTCAAATGTAAGACTATCAAATTTATTAACCTCATAACTCTTGTTAGCTATTTATCTGCAGGTATGTCTGAAAATTAACAAATTATTTCTATTTCCAGCTGACCTAAGGAAATTCCACCTTCTCCAAAAGATCAGCTGTGAATAATGAGATAATCTGATGATTTCACCCAGAGTCCACTCTCTCTTGATATCCCATGTTACTGAATTCACTGTGTACCACCTATCACTTATGTGTTTGATCTGCGTAAGGCTCGAGTATCTCTGTCTTTATTTCCCATCAGAAGTTAAGCTCCTAAAAGGCAGGGCCTTTGTCCATCATAAAGAAACCAACAATGTTTTACCTGGACACTGTGCACCAAAAGAACACTTGAGAATCATAATAGTAGCTGGAGGACCTATGGAAAGTCATTCTTTATTTCTATACTTCAGTTTATGATTCATCTACTATTTATTAAGGACCGGAACTAGAATTTTTACACCTGGATATTTATACAATTTTTTACTTGTTACAGTGTTTAAGCACAAAGCACCGTGCCATGGTTATTCAAGCATTTCTTGAAAAAAATTAAGTGAGCGAATGAATGATGAATTGTTGATGGTTGATATATGTTTATAGAACTATTATTGGGGTTGTTTTTCTGTGTGTCTGGTTGTTTTTATTTGTTATTTGGATACACCAACTCACAGAGTGTGACATTACTACCCCAATTTACAGATGAAGAAATAGGACCAAAAAGACAGACAGACTTGCCCAAGTGAAAAAGCCAACTTTTAGATAAATCTGCCCTCTGATTTCAATCCCATTGCCCTTTTTGTTCCACACAACCATCTGCCTGGAACTACATGACTAGATCTGATGACCCAGGTCTTCCTGTTGTACTTGTAAGCCACTTTCCAACTGTGGTTTTCAAGGGTGGTCTTCTTATTCCTTTGCTATCCTTGTACAGCATGCCTGCTCTAGGCTGCCTTTAGTCCCAGAGAATGTTGCATGTAAGTATAAGAGACTTCACCTTCTGGAGCCAGACTGCTACAAATGAAATTTCATTTCTTAGGACCCAAGATAATCTAACCCAATTCCACCAACACCACTCTCTACTCAGCACCATGGTCATTCTCACCACTTCTGTAATGTCTGCTCACGATAGGCACTTCTACTCGGAGTGGAAAGGATAAGCCCACTTTTTGGTACAGTGCTTTGACCAGAGGCAGAAAGCCATTGAGCTGACAGAAAAAAACTGTTCATTTGGACTGAATAACTCAGAATTATTGCTCTTTCGTAACAGTAAAGGATTATTCTGTTTTCTGTCCAGACACATTTATCAAACAACCTTATTTAGTTAAAAGAATAAATCTTTTAAGGAAATGTGTGTGAAATTATTTCCAACATTAACTCTAAAAAGAAATACTGGATCTATAAAAATTCCAGAATATATTTAAAATTTTGATAACTTCTTACTCCTGAGTTAAGAATGTGTTATACTGGGGGTTATTCTGTATGTTAGTAAGTTGAACACCAATAAAAAATAAAGGAGAATTGAAAAAAAAAAAAGAATGTGTTATAGACAAGAGAAAGACCCTAAAAGAAAGGATATAATCACCAAGAAGATGTTGTTTTGACAATAATTCCAAGAGTTTGAGTCACCATGAGAAGATATTAGGATGAATGTCATACATCTTGTCTTCAAGAAATCTGTAGAAAAAATAATCCTTGCTTCCCCCCAAAAATGGCTACAAATAAAGAATGACACCAAATTGGACACTGATGTTCTAAGAAGAGCCAACTAAAAGTAACAGAGTGGATGGAATTTGGGTTGAATTAATCAAGAATTTTGGATAAAAGAGCTGAAGGTGAATTCATAAACTATCAGGACTAGAGAGAAGTGCCCAGAAAAGTCAGACTACCCTCTTGATTTTAATAAATTAGGATATTAAGGCTTCGAGAGTTGACTAACTTACTCAATGCTGTTAGTAGTTGAAATTGAGACAAGATTAGAAGCCAGGTGTTGAGGCTCTCTGTCCAGTTCCCTTTCCTCTGGTCTACAGTCTAAAGCAAACATAAGCAAGAGGGCCTTGAGAAGTTGGCACATAAAATGACTGAAAAGGGGCCCCAGATGAGAAGGACAACCCAAGCCATGCTACTTTGTTAATTTCTATTATGGAGGGGTAGGGAGATAATGATCCTTAGATTCACTGACACAAACATCAACATGCTTTCTGAACTGGTTAGATTGGACTAGTTTGCACTGGATTGGCTGGCACAGGATTGAACTGATTTGACCTAAATCGAATTGAAAGCTGGAAGACCACTGAGAGTGAGAGCTGTGTTCTATCTCCTCAGACTCTTCCCCTAAACAAGAAGAACCCACTAACTCATGCCTTGGAAGAGCCAATCTAAGTTTACATACTACCTACAGGGTAAGTCACCACATAAAATCAATGTGTTCCTGAAAAATCAATAAATTTTGGGGGGCCATTCAGGGAGAATTCTTTTGAAAAAAAAAAAGCTGGTCTGCCAAAATAAAATGTAAATCACACCTGAATTCTCCATTTGCCAACTTGACTGTTGGTATATCGGCTGTTCTTGAAGGGGTATGTGCCTCTAGTAAGGCTGACTGATGCTTGGGAAAACCAGGCATTTTATAGAGAAGTAGCAGGCCAAATCCCTGAAGCTCAAAATCAGAGCTCCCAGGGCCTCTCCCTCGCTTTGGATTCAATATCTGGTTGTAGGGAATTTGAGAAGGAAGATCTACAGAAATGTAAATGAAAGAGGACTCCATAATCTACTGGATTTGTTGTTCTTTTTTTCCTCTTTAAAAAAAATCAAGCCATTCAAGACAGAGATCACAATGACTATCACAGAGGAACTTCTGCCCCAGAGAAGGATGGAAACTTCACCCAAGGGCTGGAACAATATTCAATCCAAGTCATTATTCAGAATGAAATTATTCAAAATGGTTGGTCTGTGTCAACTGTTAAAAGGGAAAGCCTACTAAAAAGAATGTTTTTGAAATTCATCCATAAATCCATAATCCTAACACATCCATTATTTTGATTCCTCACATTATATTCTTGTCTAATATTTATCTATGTATCTTTATACAAGGCTCCAGGATAATCCACATCCTTTTAACAATTTTGTGTTCAATTTCTCCCCCTCGCTATTTCACCCCACTTCTCTTTTCTACTTAGATGTCATATTGATCATTTGGGGTTTTTTAAATGTTTTTAATGAGATAGTTTATTTCTCTCTCATGTAAAGGGCCAGAGATGAGTGGTCCAGAGCTGGGATGGCACTCCCCAGTGACAAGAATCTAGACTTTTTCTATCTTATTGTTCTGCTATGAGTGATTTTCTTTCCTCAGGTCATCTCACAGGCCAAGATAGCTGCTCGAGCTCCAGCTATCAACTCCATTTTCCAGCCACAGAGAAGAAATGAGGGGGAAGGAGGCATTATACACATGACTTCTGCTTATAATTAACTGGACAAAACTTATTACATTGCCACATCTAGCTGAAAAGGAGGCTAGGAAATAGCCTTTATTCAGAGTGATTATGCATCTAATTAAAAATCAGAGGTCTTAAAAGGATGGGAAGTGGATTCTGGGGGTGAGAGGCAACTTGCAATCTCTGCCACACCATTCTCCTTCAATAGGCATTTGGGTTATTTCCATATTTTTTAAAAGTAGGCTCTATGCCCAAATGTGGAGCTTGAGATCACAATCCTAAGATCAAGAGTCACATACTCTACCAACTGAGCCAGCCAGGCACCGCTTCCGGAATAATATTTCTATTATTCCATAATTTTGGCAGTGAGTTTCTTATGGAATATGACTGAGTGGGGTTGCTACTTATAAAGTATGTGTATTATTCTCTAGATACTAACAAATTCTCCTCCAACATTGTTGTTCTGATTTACATTATCACCGGAAGTATAGCTGATCCTTGATCTGCACAAATTTGAGCTTTGCAGATCCACATATATGCAATTTTTTTCAATTTTTTAAAATAAATACAGTATGGTACTGCAAATTTATTTTTTCTTCCTTATGACTTTCTTTTTTATTCAAATTTTAGTTAACATACAGTATAATATTGGTCATAATGATCATTTGAATGATATACATCATTTTCTCTTGATAATGCATAATTTTACTTAGTCTTTTCCCTATTGTTGGACCCCATAACCTTTAGTCTTGACTCTTAGGATGGTCAGATATGCCGGCATACCACTCTCCCTTGAAAACTGAATTCACAGACCATCATAGTGAGCATGTGCCTGTGCTGCTAAGGACGCTTAACCCCTAGATACTTTGTCCCCAAGGCAGCAACTGGTCATGTCCTGACTCGAACTGTTCTCTAATTGTTTCATACATATTGGTTTTGTCTCATTACAACACCGCTAGCTCCTTGGGATCAGAGGGCCGATTTTCTAGCCTCAAGGCTAACCAATAACTAGCACTCATGAACAGAAAAAAATAAACTTATATGATCCTGGGTGAATAAACATTTTCTGAGTGCCTAGCATGTGTGGGATGCTTGCCAAGTAGTGCCCCATCCCTTTGCTCAGCTAATTTTCACAACAACCCTATGAAGGAGATATTCCTACTTTAAAAAAAAAAAAAAAAAAGACTGAGACTCAAAGATTGGTTTGACTTTCAGAAGAAAAAAAAAGAGGAATTTTATAAATATCAATTTCTTAAAATCTAGTCTTTTGGGCAGCCCCAGTGGCGCAGCGGTTTAGCACCGCCTGCAGCCTGGGTTGTGATCCTGGAGACCCAGGATTGAGTCCCACGTCAGGCTTCCTGCATGGAGCCTGCTTCTCCCTCTGCCTGTGTCTCTGCCTCTCTCTGTGTGTGTGTGTCTCTATGAATAAATAAACAAAATCTTTAAAAAAAATCTAGTCTTTTAAGATTTAGAACTTTGGGAGGAACCTTTAATTCTTAAGCCAGAAAGGAAGAACAGTTACCATGGAAATAACCTTCCCTGATGTTAAATTAAATCACCTGCTGTTTTCTGTGATCCCAAACACATATATGGAAACTTATTCAAGCTTTTAAGTGGTATGTGACACCTGCCTTAGAGAGAGTTGCTGATAGAGAGCAAATGGGGATTGTCAATGTGGTGAGATGACATACTTTAACCATCAAGAATCATTTTTAGGTCCAGTTACTTCTGCTAGAATAATACTGTTGGGAGAATGGAACAAGACAGAGATCATGAATTCAAAGACCTGAGCCCTAATCAGAAACATGGACACAGAATATCAAAGCTTGGAAGGACACCAGTTGAGGTTACCAAGAACAAGTCCTGTATTTTACAAGTGAAGAAACTAAAGAGGTCAATTGACAAATGAAAGGCCCCACAGAAGTCAGGAAGATGCCATGATGAGGGGACAGATCCTCATCATGTCATTAATCTGAACAATAGGTGAAGAAGCAAGGGGGCTTCCATAGTGCCACGTCACATGGAACAAAGCCTACTATTTTAAGAACCCACCCCTGCACCTGCTGCATCCAGATGGGCTTGGTAAAAGAAGAAATGAAAACAGGGTTTTCTCACTACGGGGCTGGGATGAGGGTCCACGTCACTGGCTGCTTCAGCCACAGCAGAGGAACCAAATTTTGCTGATGTGTACCCCATAGACGTGGAGGCCTCTCCTCTAAAATTCCCAGGTCAATTACTACAGAGCTCTCCCTACTCCATCAAGGAGAAAAATAAGGCAAAGTCAGTGATAGGGAATATTTAATACTCTGGCTCACATGAAGTACCTCCCCTCTCCTACCCTCCCCTCCCTTCTGTGTGCTGATTAAGCCAGAGGAATGGGAAGGAAGAGAAGGCCCAGTCTAGCCATAGGTTAGAGACAGAAGAGTTAAAAACCCACACTTCCTACTCAGCATGTCCAAAAAGGAAAATAATTCAATTTGGAATCAACTGACAAGAAAAGCAGAAAAATATTAATCATAGTTTCTTGATAATAATAAAAACAATAAAATTACAGAGACACCTGGGTGGCTCAGTGGTTAAGTGTCTGCCTTTGGCTCAGGTTGTGATCCTGGGGTCCCTGAGATGGAGTCTCGCATCAGGTTCCCTACAGGGATCCTGCCTCTCCCTCTGCCTATGTCTCTGCCTCTCTCTGTGTGTCTCTCATGAATAAATAAATAAATAATCTTTTAAAAAATAAAACTACAAAGGAAGATTATGGACTTCAGAACTAGGGAGACATGACTTTGATTCCAGCTCTGCCACTAACTTGGTTGACTGGCCTTGAAATTCACACTATCAAAATTTCAGTGTCTTCATCTGTAATTTTCAGATAACAGCACCTCTTTGGAGACTATTGTAAGGAACATGACAATATGAAAGCACCAGTAAGGGCCTAAGTAAAGGTAGCTACTCTTGTTATTTTTATCAACTAATGCAAGTATTGCTTTAACCCTTTTGAAACCCTTCACTGCCAGTTCTTCGTTTTGGGACATGAGCAAATCAATCCTGTCCTTGGGGGACCATTGATGATACAAAGCCCACTCTCTACTATTCTCCTCCTCCCAAGAACCTGCCACTCAAGTGCAAAGGATCCTGAATTTTAGGTTAAATCATGTCATCAGACCTCCTTGCTCTATGACTACCTGATGATTTAAAATCTGTTGTGTGCAGTTATCAAAATCCACAAGCCCCCCCCCTTTTTTTTTAGCAAAAGGTAAAATTAAAATACCTACTGCAAGGCTAAGGAAATTCACAAAATTTGTTAAATAACCTCAGAAAATTCCCTATTAATTGCCCCCACTTAAGGAATGGATGATTCTAATTAAAATAAATGGATGAGATTTTAAAAGATTATGGATAGAGTAGAATAAAACCAGTAGACTGGTTTCCTTTCTTTAGCAATTTTCTTTCTTTAATAATTCAGAAGTCACTTCAGAACCTTACAACAAGTTACTATAGTATGATCAGGACACCTGGATGGCTCAGTGGTTGAGCGTCTACCTTTGGCTCAGGGTGTAATCACAGGTGCAGGGATTGAGTCCCACATCAGGCTCCCTGCAAGGAGCCTGCCTCTCCTTCTGCCTTTGTCTCTGCCTCTCGCTGTGTGTGTCTCTCATGAATAAATAAATAAAGTCTTTTTTTTTTAATTACTATAGTACAATAAAAAGGCAAAATGTTTGCAAATTAAGAATCCATTTCATAAAATATCAACTAAACTTCATTTTATGTATTCATACTTCTGCAACTGCAAGAGCCTTATAAACTGCAAAGGACTTTACAATTGTAGGGGGCTCTGTAGTTATTATTTGCCTCTGATTTCTGACCTAGGGTATTTTTCCTTTTGTCTACTCCCCTTTTGGAGAAGAGTAAGCATCTGGTGCTTGCTAAATAGTCTTTAAATGCAGTGGATGGAGGGTGGTGGGGTAGGGTGGTATCTGGGTTGCTCAGGCAGTTAAGTGTCTGCCTTCAGCTCAAGTCATAATCCCAGGGTCCTGGGATCAAGCCCCATCCTGGGCTTCCTGTTCAGTGAAGACCCTGCTTCTCCCTCTCCCTCTGCCCTTCCCCCTGCTCATTCTCTCTCTCTCACTCTGTCTCTATCTCAAATAAATAAAATCTTCAAAAAGGAATAAAAATTTAAAAAATAAAAATAAAAGCAGTGGACTGTAGTCACTCCTAGACCATCACCTTGCTAACAATCTTGAACGTGTCACCAGGCCTCCATTTCCCAGTCTGTAAGATGAGGGGATTGCACTGAGTGACTGAGAAGGTCCCTTCCAGATCTAACAAGCCATGATTTCCACATGGCAATATGAAGAATTTTTAAGGTCCTTTCTTTGAATCTGGTTTGCTATCCATAATGTGGAAATAGCCACTTTAAAATGAAAAAAGGTCTGGCAAAATTCATTTGAGAACACTGCTAAAGTTTTACTAAGTGAAAAGGCATATGAAGAGGTACCACCCTAAGGAAGATGACTGGCCCAAGAGAAATTAAGAGAATGCTCTGCCAGAGGCTGGGCCCATAGTGCAGATTAACCTATGACTCCCCTGACGTGTGCACCATGTGTCACGCCTCCACAGACCTTTTAGGAGTTTACCACCTAAAACATATGCTCACCCACATGGATGTTAAGAATACACCAACAGAATCCAAGAGCAAGATTAGAATATTATCCAGATTATATAAACACATTAAGCAGAAGAAAGCATAAATTAAATCTAGAAATCCCTAAGTATCCTGGTTGGAGTATCAACACTGGACAAAATTGCCAAGGCAACTGTTCTAGTCTCCCCTTCATCAGTGCTGTGGATGCTAATTGAGAAATTTCTAACCTCAAATATCATGTTTTAAAATAGTCAAGTGGCTTGGGGCACCTGAGTGGCTCAGTTGGTTGGTCCTCTGCCTTGAGCTCAGGTTATGACTGCCGGGTCCTGGGATCAAGCCCTGGTTGGGCTTCCTGTTCAGCAGGGAGTCTGCTTGTCTCTCTCTTTCTCCCTTTACCCCTCCCCCTCCTCATGTGCTGCTTCTCTTTCTCTAAAATAAATAAATAATATAAACAAAGTAAAAACAGTCAAGTGACCTAAAATGAAAATAAAACCTAGTAAAATGACACTGGATTTGAAAGCAGACTTATACTTGGTTCTGGTTCTGCTCCTATGTGATGCTGACTGAGTCATTTCTCCCATTTAAAATAAGTCTCTGCAATCTAAAATGAAATGGAGGATTAAAAACACCTGCTTATGCTCTACATCGTGTTGAGTAGTGGTCACACAAACAACGTTCAAGGAAACTCTTGAGAAGCTTATTGCAGCAACCTTCTGAACCACAGCTCCCATGGCTACAAGCAGAATTCCATTTCATGAAAAGCACATGGTGTGCCTTTTTGCCCTCATCAGCAATCTGGAATGAAACTGGTTTTTCTACATGTGATGGGTTCACAGGCCTGCTCTCCTTACTGACTCCATGTTGAAAAATTAAACTGGTGCCAACAATTTCCCTCAACTCTCGTTCTAGACAGCACCTGCAATCACAATCAGAAACAGAAAGTCAAAGTTTCCACTCTTACTATGCAGGGTTTGTGACAAAAACTAAACAGAATCGGGGCATCAAAGAGGAACTAATGCCAGACGTGAGGCATTGTGGCTTGTTTCTGTAATCTCAGTGAGATAATACTGTACAATTTAGTATGTGAAGCTTAGTCATTCCCAGTAAACATCCATGTATGTATGTATGCATGCATGTATGTCCTACCTCACCTTGAAACACTCATTTTTGCTGCCTGGAGGGGAGGGATGCAGAGGTGTGGAAATAGACTATAAAACAATCCTCCCATGGTTGAAACATAACAAGTTGGGAAACCCGCAATTAACATGGTAAATAGGTATAACCTTTTAAAAAGGAATTTAGCAACATATATCAAAAGCCATAGAAATTCCACTCCCTTTAACTCAATAATTTTAAGTCTAAAAATCAAACATTAGAAAAATCCTACATGTCCAACAATAGGAGAAACGGTCAAGGAAATAATGGAAGGCCCACTCAATGGACTAACTTATACTCATTTGAGAGGAGGCTCCTGAAGTCTGTGTGGCAACATGGAAAACTCAAGGAGGCATTTGTCAGATGAGGTGTGGAACTCCACACACCTTACAATTAGCTCTATGTAAAACAATATGTGCTTATGAACAAAGATTGGGGGGAAACACTGACAAAAATGCTAAGACTACTGTATTAAAGTGCAAGATTTGAATTTTCTTCCTTTGAAAAATTGTTTATGATTTATTTGTTTGAGAGAGAGAGAGAGAGCATGAGCTGGGGAAAACAACAGAGGAGAGGGAGAAGCAGATTCCCATTGAGCAGGGAACCCAATGTTCCTGAGGACCCTGAGATCATGACCTGAGCTGAAGGTAGATGCTTTACCGACTGAGCCACCCAGCTGCCTCTAACTTTGAAATTTTTGTTAGAATATCATTCTTCCAATCAGTAATATTCAGGAAGAGGAAAAGGCATGGAACAACTTGCCAACAGTTTGCTGCATGGTTGAAGTCAGAATTAAACCACTGTCTTATTTTCAGATTCAGATTCAGTCCAACCCTTCCAAGTACCTGCTCCATGCTCAGCCCTGATCAGATCACTCCACAGCCCTGGAACCCCTTCCTCAGCATTCCAAGCAAAGCACTGTCATTTAACCAGGCGAACACAAAAACTAACTGCCTCCCAACAGTGTGAACTGATCTCAAAGGTAAAATTTTACCAGTTATAGCAAATATTTCTTGGAATCTTAAATTGTCTTTTTTTTGCCAAGTGACATTAACCATCAAAACAATTTGTTGTGCTGTTCTGGACTGAGGATCGGCTGTCTAAAATAAATTTACAAGGGCATGTTTGGGGACAGAGACATGCTTTTTAGTTAATCAAGTCACTTCTTTCCAATTGCTCACATCCATTTGTCTGCAGTTGATTCTTGAAAGTATTTAAAAGGGCAAGACTTT
Organism: Canis aureus; assembly: GCF_053574225.1. Classification (NCBI taxonomy): domain Eukaryota; kingdom Metazoa; phylum Chordata; class Mammalia; order Carnivora; family Canidae; genus Canis; species Canis aureus. The sequence goes on along the minus strand of NC_135622.1, from coordinate 26,937,242 downwards.
GAAAACACTAAAGTGGATCAAAATACTTTACTGATTTGATCACTGAAAGTTTTTCCATTTTATTTTTGCAACAGTAATACATGTACTTGGTAAAAATCTTCACATAATACAAGGAATAATCATGGGAAGTAATTCTCTCTCTACCACTCCATATCTCCTAGATTAAGAAATTCTCAATGAAGTAGTTTAGTTCTAAAGCAGGTTTTTTAATAAAAGTAAACTGAAACCCAGTGCTAGTATGTTAGAAAAGATAAAGTAAGCTAGATGTGGAGGTACTCATTGTATAAACTCTCCTGGTAGAGAAAAAGAATTTTTGAGCTATTTCTAAAACCAAAATTTGGGGAATTCATTTAAAATTATCCTTACTATAAAAATTAATTAATTAATTAAACAAATAAGTAAAATCTTTATATACAATTCAGACTGTAAAGGTGTTCATTATAATTATAGAAAAAATATACAGAAAAATAAGTTCTAGAATTCAGTCTTTTATTTGGATGAATATTTTGGGTCATTTACTCTCTGCCATTATTTATACTGATATACACTCAGAATTAAACATGATTCAGTGAGGTTCCTACAGAAAACACAAAAAATATATTTTGCCCCATGAAATGGATTTATAATTAGTATTTGCCACATGGGTACAATGAAACACAAAATCTATAAGGTTACTTAGAGAAAGGATTCCTCTTTTCTCCCCAAAACTTTTAAACATAAATATAAAACTCTCTATGCTCACATCTTATAAAATAGTGATCTACGTTACAAACAAGAAGGAACTATAATGACTTTTATTGTATGTGAATTTTATATCAATAAAAAATAAGAATGCATTAAATAAAACCCAAGAAAACTGTACTTCATAGAAAGGAGCTGATCTGAGGCATTAGCCCAGAGAATAAAACTGCCATCTTTGCAAAGTACTTTGAGAATTTCTAAGATCAACACTTAGAAACATTATCGACCTGGGTTGATGCTCATTCAGAGACTCTGCCTGAAGCAACTTACTTTGATGAAAACATACTCATTTTTCACAACTGAAATGGCATCCATTACCCTCTCTCTCCTTGGTATCTGTATTTTTCTTACTCACTCCCTTTATTTACATTTCACCAAAGCAATCTTTTCCTTTAAGAGGTTTTATCTCATTTCCCAAAGCAGAAAAGTGTAAAGCATTCTGTATTTATCTGATGGGGGGTGGGGGGTGTCACATAAATAAAAGCATATACTCTCAGAGAGGAAGGGAGGGAGGGAAAGGACAAACTATCTAGAAGCACATGAAATTATTCACCTCCCCAGACCTCTCTGGGATTTTCCAACAATACGCCACACACACACACAGCAAACTGTGATGGGTCACAACGTGGGGGGGGGGGGGGGGGGACTCCACGACCCAGCTCTTACCCTAGAGTTTCTGTATGAGCCTCAGATTGAAAGCACTCACTGTGGGTGCCCTAGTGGCAGAGCAGGGCGGCTCCTCATGGGGCTACCAGGTGCCTTCAATATCAGAGCCCCATGACATTTTTGCAATGTCTACTACTCAAAGTCTGATTCATTCTTCCCTGGGAAAGCTTCCCCATTCCCTCGAATTATGTCCTGTGACTAATGAGGGTGCGTATGTAGATTCCAGCAAAAACTATCAGCCTGAACAAATCCTGGAAGAAGTTGAGGCAGGGAGGAGTCCCAGCCCAGCCCAGCCTGCATCTTCAGCAGTGGGAAAGCTTTGTGTACCCAGGAGAGCAGAGAAAGATTAGAGAGCAGAAGTAGCGAACAGTGATGATATACATCTTATCTATAAAGAAATACCCTGAATAAGGGACCTCATGACTCCTGGCACTTTGCTGGTTAAGTGGCTCAAACTGATCTCTCAGGGTCAGCCACTTTGGATAAAATGGCTTACAGAAACAGCAAAACTGTAAATGTGGAGTCCTGCACTCATCAATTTGAGTTACTTGTTTAGGAAAAAGCCCAGATGGTTCCACAGAGCATTTATTTTTATATGACACTTAGGGCCGAGAGCCCTACCCAGTGACAACTGGTTCCTCTGTGCAAGCATAATCAGCACAGTAAGGCTCAAGGTTCAATGGACACACATGCCAAACATTCCAAAGGGACGAGGAAGGACCCACGAGTTCTGATGGTGGTTGGCTTTCTTGCGAGCCCTCCCAAAATCCTATAATGGGAAAAAGGGGTAGCTCTGAAATAAACTGGCAGAGGCAAACCTCTGGGGGCCCTGGCTGGCCAACAGGGCAATGCCCCCCTAGGGTTCTGCTCTACAATGGCTATGGAAATCCCAGTGTCAGTCTCAGCCAGGGAGGCCTTGGTGTGCTGGGTTGGAGCGCCCCCTGCGGGCCCCTGCCAAAGGAGAACACGCAGCCCTTGGAAGGCCCCTGACACGAGTCCAGAGCTTAATGAAAGAGACCCAGTGTCTACAATTCTTTTTGCATCACATTCAAACTTACAAACTTATTATCATCATAAAAATGTTATTTGGTATCTCCCCAGCACACACTTGCCATTTTTCTATTTTAATAATATGATATTGTTTGGGTTTCTTAGAATATACAGAAAAACATATGAAAATAAATCTTATATAATCCCATCAGCAAAAAATAACTACTTTTAACAACATTTAATATGCACAAATCATACCTAGTTGATATCACGCTCTGTGGTAGAGTCATTGCCCATCTACCCTCTGATCCATTTCCTGCCCTTGGCTCCATTGCCAACTGGCTTCTGGCTAGATTGGGCTAATGGGAGGTTCTGGTAAAAGACCGAAAAGTGAGAAGAAAGGATAAGCCAAGATATTTGTCTGTCCCTCTCTCTGCTTTGAGGAGTTTTCCACCAGTGGTTGCATCTCCTCTATGGTTCTAGATTCTACCAACTGCCCGACTTCTGGCAACACCACCTTCTCCAGCCCTGGGAGTGAAGTGGCTTCCTGCTGTTGCTCAGTTCTGGGTTGTTTCAACATAATGGTTGGCTTCTCTGCCTTTCCATCACTTGTGAAGCATTTCCTATAATAAATTCCCTTTGTTCGAAACACCTAGAGTGGTTTACTTTCTCAATTAGATCCTATTATATGCCACATCAATAATTTTGTGTTAACTTGTCACTTGGTATCATTCTATTAAGTTCTCCTGTATCTTTAGTTCTTTACAATTTTTTTAATGGCTACATAATATCTTATTACATTGCACCGCAATGGACTTGCATCATTTGAATTTCCAATGTCTGCTAAAATATAAGACTGGCATGAAAATCTTTAGGCATACATGTATATCCACATTTTTAAGTGTTTACTTCGACTAGATTCTTAGAAAGGATTTAAAAGGAATGATTCATTTAAAGATTCTTGATAGGGCAGCCCGGGTGGCTCAGCAGTTTGGCGAGGCCTTCAGCCCAGGGCATAATCCTGGAGACCCGGGATCGAGTCCCACGTTGGGCTCCCTGCATGGAGCCTGCTTCTCCCTCTGTGTCTCTGCCTCTCTCTCTCTCTCTCTCTCTCTCTCTCTGTGTGTGTGTGTGTGCCTCATGAATAAATAAATAAAATATTTTTTAAAATAAATAAATAAATAAAGATTCTTGATAAATATTGCCCAAAAAATTCCCAGGAAGAAAAGTTAGACCAGAGTTTACAAACCTAGCCAGCAGTCTAAGAGTTTATCTCACTCTGCCCTCCACAACCCTAATGACATTAATTTATTTGATAATTTGCTGGGCAAAAAATTAAAAAAAAAAGGCATCTTGTTACTTTGCTGGGAAAAAAAACAAAAACAAAAAGGCATCTTGTTACTGTTTAACTTAGATGTGTTTTGTTTTTATTGTTAATGAGGTAGAACATTTTTTCAGGTGTTTATAAGTAGTGGGCATTTCTTCTTTTGTAAATTATCTATTTTTCTACATAGTTCTTAGTGACTCTCTTATTGACTGGGGCATCAGTCTGTGTTCTGAGATGCAAGCAATAGGAGTTGGCTCTGACAAATGAAGCAGAAATGAGTTTTATTGAAAACATACCATAAAGTTCCAAAATGGATGGGAAGGTTGGAAAATTAGGTTGAAATAGAACCAAGGGAACCTGATAAGCTGGAAATATGACCAAGAACCATTTTAGGAGACTAAAATGGTCTTAATAAATACCAGTGTCGATGCTGCTATCCTGAGGGTTGTTCTTGGCACTGCTGCCATGCAGCACCAAATTCTAGATGCCACCAGCAGAATGAACATTAAACAGTTCTCATATCTTTGTCAATCCCTGTGACAACCTGCAAACTCTGCATCAATTCTTTCCCTCTTCAAGAAGTGGAATCTATCTCTCTACCTCTTTGAATCCAGGCTGGCATTTTGACCTGCTTTAGGCAACAAACGTGAGACTGATATGGTACAATTTCTGAGGAAGCCTTGCAGTTTCCATAAGAATGCCCCTTCCAAGAATCCAGTCACCACGCTGCGAGGAAGCCCAAGAGGCCCATGGACAGTGAAAGACCTGGGCATTCCCCAGACATTTCAGCCTCCACTGAACTGCCCTGGCTGAAGCCACATGCAACAGAGATGGGTCATCCCCACCAAGCTCTACTCAACTTGCAGGACTGTGTGCAAATGAATGATGGTGGTTTGTTATGCAGCTATAGTAACTGAGATACTGTCTTTACAGGCAAACCCTGGGCAGGAACAGCCAATTGGCAAAGCCTAGGTCCATACCCTGGCTGCCAGAGAGTAGGGAGAATGGACCTTTCCACTTCAGTGGAAGGGCAGGGAAGATATGCCCACAGCAAGCTCACACAGGAAGAATAACACCAAATAGAAATAGGGGGTTCAGAGACACCTGAGTGGCTCAGTGGTTGAGCATCTGCCTTTGGCTGGCTCAGGTTGTGATCCCAGGGTCCTGGGATCAAATCCCACATCAGGCTCCCTGCAGGGAGCCTGCTTCTCCCTCTGCCTATGTCTCTGCCTCTGTCTGTGTCTCTCATGAATAAATAAATAAAATCTTTATTTAAAAAAAGAAATAGGAGATTCAAATGATAGGGAAATTTTTAAAAAATCTGTTAAACTTAATATCTTTTTGTATCTGCTTTTTATATACTGATTTTTCTCTACAGATGCTGATAATCATGTCTCCTTCCCAAGAACTACATCCCTTACTTCCATTTTAAATCTTATTGTATATGTAGGATTATTAAACAATTGATCACTTTAATGGAAACACTTTCTAGTCAACTGGGTTTAGGAAGTTTCAAAGCTCCTGCCCTAAGGGTAAGTAGTGATACTGCCCAATGCCTGGGACAAAATAGCCACAGGAGAGAATATTTCCTGGCACTAGAAGCATCTCTCCTAACCCAGACTTGCTGTGCCCTAAACAGCGGAAAGAAAACATTCCATCAGCCTTTAAAAAAGTCTTCCAGTACTCTGAAAAGCCCTTCAGACCACTTCCATAGACTCATAACTGTTATCCCTGGCCTGGACTCTTCCTCATCCATCCCACCTATCTCCCTGAAGCCAGCAAGTCCTCTGATCAGGCCACTCCACTGCCTAAAACGCCCACTGTAGGATTAAGGCCCACATCCTTAGCTACGGTGAACATGGCCCTTCAGTATATGTCTACTGCCTTCCATTTCTCAACACTTCCCTTGAGGCAGCATTATTGGCGAGCCATACACAGCTCCCCCAAGTTATCTGGATCCACCAGGTCCTCACTAACCCTTGTCTGCACACATTCTGTTTCCACTTCATAGAATGTTTCCTTCCATCTCACTCTTCTCCCCACCACTGCTCCTGGCCTGCTGGGCTTTCACTCTTCCTTCAAAACTCTGCAACTAGAACAGCTACTGAGAAAGTCACTAAAATATATACAGTAAAACAAACAAACAAAAACCAGAGGAATTCAAAAGGTATGCTAAAAAAAATACCTACTTAGATCAAAAGAAGATAGTAAAGGAGGATCAAAACAACAACAAAAAGACAGAAGACAATGAAAACATATATCCGTTCAGAGAGTTGTACATGATTCTTCCCAGCGACATTCACCCTAAAAAGTAGAAATAACCCAAATGTCCATCAATTAGAGAATGGATAAATAAAATGTGGTCTAGCTACAGTGGAATATTCAGCAATAAAAAAAAAGAATGAAATATTGATCCATGATACAACATGAACAAACCTTGAAAACATTATGCTAAATAAAAGCAGCAAGATACAAGATTGTATAAGATTCCATTTTATATGAAATGTCCAGAAGAGTGGGAATCAATAGAGACAGAAGTGAATTCATAGTTGCCTAGGGTTGAGGGGTGGGAGCAGGAGGTATTGGGGGGAAATAGGGAGTGCCTGCTCATGAACACAGGGTTTCTCTTTGGGTTGGTGAAAATGTTGTAGAATTGATTGTGGTGATGGTTACACAACTCTGTGAATATACTAAAAACCACTGACTTGCACACTTTAAATGGGTACTTATAAATTGGACTTCTAACTCACTAAGGCTAAAAAAATTTTTAACTTGAAAAACTCTGTTTCAAGATTCAGGTAAATGACCACCTACTGTACCAGTCTTCCCCAGATAGAGCACACACACACACACACACACACACACACACACACACACATCTTAAGTAAACTTATATGGCATTTCATTGAGGCATATAAAATTATTGCAACAATTTTTTCTTTCAGTGAATTCCAGGACAAGAGTTAGTGAACCATCTTAAGAAAAATGTTATGGAATACAGCATCCAGATAAAAATAGAAAGCAGTGAACCTCCATGTACCTATGACTTAGCTCATGGTTTTCCCCATCTACTGTGCCCCCACCAAATCATGTTCATCAAGGAAGGAACCTAGCACAAATGACATATCAGACAAAGGGCTAGTATCCAAGATCTATAAATAACTTATTAAACTCAACAGCAAAGAAACAAACAATCCAGTCATGAAATGGGCAAAAGACATGAACAGAAATTTCACCAAAGAAGACATAGACATGGCCAACACGCACATGAGAAAATGCCCGCATCACTTGCCACCAGGGAAATACAAATCAAAACCCCAATGAGATCCCACCTCACACCAGTGAGAATGGAGAAAATTAACAAGACAGGAAACAACAAATGTTGAAGAGGATGCGGAGAAGGGGGAACCCTCTTGCACTGTTGGTGGGAATGTGAACTGGTGCAGCCACTCTGGAAAACTGTGTGGAGGTTCCTCAAAGAGTTAAAAATAGAGCTGCCTAGGACCCAGCAATTGCACTGCTGGGGATTTACCCCAAAGATACAGATGCAGTGAAACGCCAGGACCCCTGCACCCCAATGTTCACAGCAGCAATGTCCACAATAGCCAAACTGTGTAAGGAGCCTCGGTGTCCATCGAAAGATGAATGGATAAAAGAAGCTGTGATCTATGTATACAATGGAATATTACTCAGCCATTAGAAACGACAAATACCCACCATTTACTTCGACGTGGATGGAACTGGAGGGTATGATGCTGAGTGAAGTAAGTCAATCGGAGAAGGACAAACATTATATGGTCTCATGCATTTGGGGAATATAAAAAATAGTGAAAGGGAATAAAGGGGAAAGGAGAGAAAATGAGTGGGAAATATCAGTGAGGATGACAGGACATGAGAGACTCCTAACTGGGAAATGAACAAGGGGTGGTGGAAAGGGAGCTGGGGGCGGGGGGTTGGGTGACTGGGTGACAGGCACTGAGGGGGGCACTTGACAGGATGAGCACTGGGTGTTATGCTACATGTTAGTAAATTGAACTCCAATAAAAAATATACAAAAAAAAAAAGGAAGGAAGGAACCTAGCAAATATAAGTCCATAGCAGTTTAACAGCAATTTGGCATCTAATAAGTGTTTTTACAGGTCTCCACCTGTTCGAAGCATGAATTACCTCTTTTAACTCTTGAAACAACCCTAAGAGGTAATATTATTATACCCATTTGACTCTGAGGAAACCAAGACTGAGAGATAAAATAACTTCTCCAAAAGCTAGTCAGTGGAAGATTGGAATTCTCAACCAAGGTTGGTTAGTATCTTAACCACACCTACCTCTCAGAAAAAGTAGTATAGCACAACTAAAATAATCATTTAACTTAGAAGCGGAAAGAATGGTGTTCTCTTTCCTGGAGTTAAGTTCACTTACAAGGTCAAGAAGCATAGATGAAGTATAGATGGTCTGAGTTCAAACTGGGGCTATTGAGTGGACCTCCTGGGGAGCCCTCCCTTTGATTCAATGCTGTGGGCCCTAAGGAACATCCAAGGCCACTGGAGATGCTCAGGCTTGCTCCAAGAAATCAAAGGATCCTTCAAAATTCCAGAACAAGGACACCACCAGAGTTGCCTTGAGTTCTAGAAGCAGAACTCAATAGTTCACCAATAGTCAAGTCATTCACTAGTGTGGCTACTGAACACATGAAAAGTGACAAGAGTCCAAGACGACATGTGCTCAAGTAAAACACATACTATATTTTGAAGATTTAGTACAAAATGTCAACATTGATTACATGTTAAAATAGTAATATTTTAGATATGTTGGATTAAATAAAAGATTTTACTGGAATTAATCTCACCTGTGTCTTTGTACCTTTTTAATGTGGCTACGCGAACACTTAAAATTCCATATGTGGCTCACATTTCTGTGGGCAGTGCTGTTCTGATCATACCTATGCTGCACTGGATGCCAGTGCCCTGCAGGCTCTCACCTTGTGAACACCTGCCACAGATTCACAAAAAAACAGGGAGCAGCACCACAAGCACAGAGGAACATGGGCCAAGGGCAGTGAAAATCAGATCAGAGCTCTAGAACCTTCAGAAGTCATCCGTGACTGGAGACTGGTCCAGCCGGCACTAAGAACAGCTTCTGACATAAAATGAGGATGAGCACAACTCTCCTATTTGAAACTCAGACTGGGACACACCTGAACCTTGGATCTCCCTCAAATGTGGTTCTGTCACCCAGGGAGACATTCACAGGTCTCCCTGCCACTGGGCCAAAGCCAACGGACATGCAGCCAGGGCTCTAGTTCCCAGACATGGAGCTGCTTCCTCTCCCACCTTGCTGCTGAGATGCTCCTCAGTGATCCGACACAGGAATGGGTTTCAAAGCTGACTTTATTTCATTTGTCAGTCCGCATTAGGTGTTGTCCACAGAACATGAGAGTTGCCCTTCCAGGGAAGACCCTTCCCTCCCTCTCTGGATTGCACCCCCATCCACTACCCATGTTAACACACACTTCCACCTTCTCAAAGCACCATTACAGATGTTTACTTGCAGAGTCAACCTGGGCACATTTGAATGCTAGGCTATATTGGAGTGTTTTGCTGTCCTGCGATACAAACTGGTTACTAAAAAAGCAAAGGCACTGAACCTATTCAAAAACATCATCTGATTAGCGGGTTAGTGGAGAGTGAAGGCTGACACCATCCTAAATCGGGCTGTCTCAGCGGCTAAGTAGGTGTGACAGGAAGCGAGCAAACACAGGCTCGCTAAAAGAGTTATGAGAAGTGGTTGTCATGGCATCAATGAAGTCTTTGAAGGCTGGAGCTGCGTGATGGATATCTGTGGCCTGACTCCTCTGTCCCAGTGTCCAATGCCCAGCAAGTGCTCAATATTGTTGATCAAAAAAGAGAAGAGTTGATTATATAGAATGTGCAGGCCTGGGGCGCCTGGGTGGCTGTCGGCTAAGTGTCTGCCTTCGGCTCAGGTCATGATCCTGGGGCCCTGGAATTGAGCCCTTGTTGGGCTTCTTGCTCAGTGGGGAGCCTGCTTTTCCCTCTCCCTCTACTCCTCTTCACCGTGCTCTCTCTCTAATAAACAAATAAAATCTTTAAAGAAAAAAAAAAAGAACATGTGGGCCTCCTGGGTCTGGGGTGAGCAGATCCTGAGAAAGAGAAACGCAGCCCTGTACTAGCTACAGTCAGGTCTTGGTGTTGCTATGAGCTGGCCTGGCACCCACAGCCAGGCTGAGGTGTTCTCCTGTGGAACACTAACAATTTCACACAATTCCATCAGACATGGCCACTCTGTGATGTGGTGGGTGAAGACAAAAACTAGAGGACTCCATAATTACATCTCAACATAGACAAAATCTTAAGTGTCCAAATCATAAAAAGGACATCACCATATTCTGGCTGAGTGACTGCTGCTTCTTTTTCAATCCCAGATTTAGCTTCACTCCATTCTTCTTGCCTTCTTGGTAAAAATTTAAAACACCTGATCACAGAATTCTCCTGCTTCCAATCCAATCCAATCCAGAGCAGAGCCCTGCTTCCCTGAGCCCTCCTCCAAAGCACCAGACACAAGCCCAAATCCTCTAAGCCCTAACATGCTCTGATTGAGACACCCCACAGCCCCACATGGCATGTGACTTCTCTCCTTCAATGAGTCAATAAAATCAACTCTGTTCAACTACACATTCCTGAAGAATCTTAGCTAAAGGGAACTCAGTCCTTAACCATCAACATCCTTTCCCAAGAGAGCCATGCCTCAGGGAGAAAAGGAAACAAGCATAGGGGAGAAGCCATCAGTGGTGGCTGAGAAGGATGACTTCTCCAAAGTGCACTTTCCCATGGCTCACCCTAGGCTGGTACAATGCTCTACTCTGTTCTGCCATTAAAGCTCATTCAAAACTAGAAATTAATCTTATAGGATTACCTATCAGCCTACAGACATGTGTGCACACACACAGAGACCATTTCATTAACTTCAGTAACTGTTTAACAAGTTACTCATGGCTCAAGTTGCAAATAATGGACATAAGAATTAAGGAGTGCAAACAACCGGAGTCCTACAACCCTCTTCAATTTGGAGTAAGGAGTAATCAAAATTTTTTGAGCTCTAGCAGAAACCAAAATGGAACAGATCTTACTCAAATGCAAGTGATTTTCCCCTTTGATCCCTCCCAGAAGCGTGGCTGTTTAACTGGGTTATAACCTTTCCCAAAAGCCAGACCTGCAGCCTGCCCTATGCCCCTCTGATTCATCATGTGCCTGCAAATTTTTTCCATCCAGTTTATCACTGCAAGATGGCATTTAACAACCATTTTATTGAAGAATCTTCGATCAAAATACACATCTAGAACATACTTCTATATGTGTGCTTCAAGCATAGCTGGGGTTTTTTGTTTTTTTCAAGAGAAGGAAAACCTCACACCAATGCTCACAGGGACTGCATTTTGGTCACAGGTGCAAACACCCCTGAAACCCACTGAAAATGCCCATGTGATGTGGAGCATGCAGGTGTTTTTCAGAAACCCAGTTTAACTTTGTTCTTTATCCATGAACTTAACCCATGCTACAAGAGCTTTAAAGGATTTCAAACATTAGTTCTATCAAGTTTTCTTGGCTAAGATCTTGTGCCCATTTTGTGCAAAACTTATCTAGACTAGAAGAGGCTTGAAAACTAGAGCTCTCCTAACAATAGGCTTCCTAACAAAGTATGAGGCAATCATTTTTAAAAAGCACTTGAGAGTGAAGAGAAAGACAAAGAACTTGGTAAGAAAAAGAGAGCCTCTAAACCCAATTCTGTTAACTTTCATTCAGCCACCTGGATTAGTAGGGACTGAGACGCCAGCACGCTGGGTAGTTACAATCCAAGGCTCCCAATGGAGGGCACCCCGAGGGAAAGGACTGTCCTGAGTATAGTGCAGGCCGGCACAGGGGCAATGACGGCCCTCAGCACAAACACCTACCAGGCTGGGCTCCTCAGTCCCATCCAGAATTACCACCCAACTGATGGCGGCCTTCCCTCTCCCCATCTCTGAGGCTTTCTGGACAGTGCACTGCCCACTAGGGCACACGATCTGAAGATCAGTGAGAGATTAAGGAGGGAATAAAAGGAACCTGTTTCATGCTCGCCAGCTTCTGGGACTGAGGGTCTGACTAATATGACACTTGGGAATAATTGGTGACTTCTGTTCAGCTGAGTTATCTTCCATTAACAAAGAAAATAATGTCTTGTTTGACAAAGGCCTATGGAATAAAACTGATGTCAAGCTCGCTCAGAAATAAAGGAAATATTTACTTAGTCTTTGGTTCAAGATTTCTCAAGTAAACTCTGCCTCTTCTCAAAGATCCAATGTAAACTGGTGAAAAGTTGATCCCTATTTTACTGCAAAACTTCTGCAAACAGTAAAGACAAAGAGTCAAAACGGCACCATACTGTTTTATTTCAACTTTCAAACAATGTATGGAGATGACTTCTGATGGTGAACCATGCAAGTAACAATAAAGGAACAGAAAAAATATTAACAACAAAAAGACAATGATTTAAAAGTATTTCACATTTCACAGCAGTGCTTTGGCAGTACTGGCAAGTATTTCTGGCCAATTGCTTACCACGATAGGGGTCTGAAAGAACCCCCGAATCTTAGCAAAAGAACCACAGTTTCTCCCTGACAGTTTACACTCTGAGTCACTCACTATACACCACACTGCTCCACTTGCCAGACTCTTGTAAACCTCATCTTAAAACAGGGACCCAAGGATTGTGCGTGATCACAACAAAAACTAAGGACAAAACAATGTGGTAGAAAAGTAAACTCTAATGTTTCCAGTAAGGCATCAGGGAATCACTGCTGGCTGGGCCCTTCATTTTACCAGTTTTCTTAAAGAAAAGTTTTGATTTACATTTCTCAGCACACCCAATATTCAGAAGCTTAACCAGCAGACTCAAGTTAAAAGTTTAAAAGACAGTCCTCTTCCTGTTTGTGGTTTTTTTTTTTTTTTTTTGGTAAATGTTTCATATATAAAACATGAAATCAAGTTCTACTTTAATTAAAAAAACTGAGTATTTTTAATAGTAAAAATATATATGTTTATATTTCTCTTTTTAAAAAGACATTAAATAACAATACTTCAGAAGACTGGAGTTAACCCCCCACCCCGCCCCGCCAGCCGTCTGTCTGGCACAGATGCATTAAGGCAAAGGCTCCTGGAGAGGCATGTCTACCTCAGCTGCACGCTGGGGGTTCAAGGTGAACACGCTCCACTCTTGCAGGGTCAGTAGAAAGGCTTCTCCCTCATGTTCACAGAGCCATCCTGCATCCCGAAGTAGACTCTCTCAGCCATGTTAATGAAAAGGCCTGTGTCCACCACGCCTGCAGGATGAAAGATGAAAAAAAGCATTAGGTTTCAGTTTCTCAAGGCAAGAAGAGAGTCAAGGACCATACAGTCAGTAAGAGCAATACTCTGAGCAGCACTGGACAAATGACAGCTCTGAAGTCTTTCCTCTCTCGGAACAATGAAAAGGATTCTGATTATTTTTAATTCTTCTTACAATCCCTTTCTCCCCTGCCATCTTGGCTTTCTATGCTATCCAAACATGCCAACTTTTTTCCTGCCTCAGAGCCTTTGCTCATGCTATTCTGTTTGCTGGACTATTCATCTTTGAGCACTTCAAGGGGATGGTTCTTCTCGGTCCTTTGGCTATCAGATGATAAGTCCTCTCTTCAGAGAGGTCCTCTATGACTACTCTAAGTAACCCCTGCTCCCATTTATTTTCCTTTTTTCTTTAAATTGAAGTTGACATATATGGCTAGAGTATGTTTCAGAACTGAAACATATATATATATGTCATATGGTAAATGTAGCCATATTGTTTTATTGACATTATTTTATTGTCATTATTTTATTGACATTATTGACATAAATGTAGCCATATATGTCATATGGTAAACGTAGCCATATTGTTCACAGTGGTAAATGTAGTTTCCAGCTGTCACCATATAAAATTATTACAATATTATTGACTCTATTTCCCATACTGTGCTTTATATCTCTGGGACTTATTTATTTTATAACTCTAAGTTTAGACTTCTTAATCCCCTCTACCTATTTTGTCTATCCCTCTGCTCTTCCTCTATGAAAACCGGTTTGTTTCTGCTTTTTTTGTTGTTTTTTTCAAACTTGTCTTATTTTATAGATCCCACATGTAACTGAAATTATATGGTATTTTTCTATGACTTACTTCACTTAGTATAACACCCTCTAGGTCCATCCACATTGTTGGAAATGGTTTGATCTCATTCTTTTTTATGGCTGAATAATATTCCATTGCACATACATACCAAATTTTCATCCAGTCATCTGTCAACAGACACTTCTGTTGCTCCCCTATCTTAGCTATTGTAAATAATGCTGCAACAAACACAGATGCATGTATCTTTCCAAATTATTGTTTTCATTTCCTTTGGGTAAATATCCAGCAGAACTGTTAGACCATCTAATACTTATATTTTTAATCTTTTGAGGAACCTCCATATGGTTTTCCATAGTAGTTACACCAACCTACATTCCCATCAACAGAGAATGAGGGTTCCCTTTTCTCCACATCCTCACCAACATTTGATTTTTGGGTTGTTAGTTTTGTTTTTTTAAACATTTGTTATTTCTTAGTTTTGATTCTAGCCATTCTGACAGTTGTAAGGTGATATCTCTCTGTGGTTTTAATTTGGATTTCCCTGGTGATTAGCAATGCTGAACATCTCTTGATGTGATTGTTAGCCATCTGTATGTCTTCTCTGGAAAAATGTCTATTGAAGTCCTCTGCCCAGTTTTATTTGGATTATTAGTTTTTTGTATTGAGTTGTAAGAGTTCTTTATATATTTTGGATTTTAACTCCTTATTGAATATATCACTTGCAAATATGTTCTCCCATTTAGTAGGCTCCCTTCTCATTTTGTTGATGGCTTCCTTTGCTGTGCAAAAAGCTTTTCAGTTTGATGTAGTCCCAGTAGTTTATTCTTGCTTTTCTTTTCCTTGCCTGGAGAGAAAGATCCAGAAAAAAATGTTGCTAAAGCCAATGTCCAAGAGATTACTGCCTATGTTTTTAGGAGTTTCATGGCTTTAGTGTCATATTTAACCCACGTTGAGTTTATTTTTGAGAGCTGTAAGAAAGTGGTCCAGTTTCATTCTTTTGCATGTAGCTGTCCAGTTGTTCCAATGTCATTTGTTGACGACTGTCTTTTCCCCACTGTATATTCTTGCTTTCTTTGTCATAGGTTAATCGACCATAGATGCATGGGCTTATTTCTAGACTTTCTATTCTGTTCCATTAATTAATGTGTCTATTTTTGTGGCAGTACTATCCTGTTTCAATTATTACAGCTTTGTTGTATATTTTGAAATCTGGGATTGTGATACCTCCAGCCTTGCTCTTCTTTCTCAAGATTGTTTTGGCTATTTGCACACCCAGTTATCTTCAATCACACTATCAGCCTTAGAGGTTTTCCCACAAAGTGCTAGAAGATATTTGCAATGCATATATCCAACGAAGGACTCGCATCAAAATATATAAATAATTCTCCAAATCAATAAGACAGACCACCTCGTAGAAAAATGGGCCAAAGACTTAAAGAGGTACTTTACAAAAGAGGCCATGTAAAATGTCCAATAAAATGGTGTTCGAACTATCAGGAAAACAAGTTTGATGGACAAGTGTATAGGAAAAATTGCTAGTAAAGGGGTAAATTGGTGCAATCCATGCAGGGCAAGTTTAGCACCATCTAACAGGGGAAAAAAATGGAAGGAAAGAAGGAAGAGACTTTTCACCATTTACTCTTGTAATCTTAAAGAACATCAACTAAAAAAGATTTTAAAACTGAAACTTAGCAAGAAGGTTCCCAATACATAAAAAAAATACCTATCACTGAGAAAGAGTCATGAAGCAGAGAAAGGAGCTGCTGAGAAACATAGGGCTCTGGCACACCACTGCACCAACTGAAGTCTCCCAAAGGAAGCACAGGGGACACACAAGACCCATCATTTTCAACAATTCTGTTAATGCAAGGTGACAGCTTCCCCCGATCCAAAAGAAAGTCAAACCAGATTCAGAAAAGGCTTCAGAGAAAGAGCAGAGATGAATGGCAGGAGCCAAGTCTGATCTTAGGGCACGCCATCTTCAGGTTACTGACCCACCCAGTAGTGGAAAGGGCAGACAGAGGTGGCTTACTGTGAGCAAGGGGCCAAGAACCCATGAGCTTTGGCCCTTCTACAGAGCCTCTGTGCTCTGGGTGGAACCCAGGGGCATATCCAAGGGAGGAAGTGACTAGGCAGGCACCAGTACAGCTGTCCTGTAAGTGTCTTCAGACACACAAATGTACACAGGGCAAGGGCAGGGTGACAGGGACAGACAGGGAAACTTGCCCTGTTCCCCTTCCCTGGATTTTGGTCCAGCAGTATCAAAACAGACAGAACAGGGAAAGAAGAGAGAGAACAGGAGAAACAACAAATCACACCAATGCTTCTGGTGGCAGGATTTAACTTCTAGCCTCTCTTTTTCATTTTCTTCAGTTGAAGTTCCTACTAAGATTCTGAACTTCTCTAGGCTTGTACTTAATTGAGTAAAAATAAGTAACTTCTCAGTAAGTAGGTTACTTCTACTTACTGAGGCAGAGGGCAAATACGGGAGAAACTTCCTCATGAAGGACAGCTCAATGTCTCAATAAGCCAAGAAAGGTTCTGATCTGAGCAGAAGCAACAGAGCTACCTAGTGGGCACTGCAAGAAATCCACCTCCAGAGAAATCAAGCCCCCACTGGTGAGCTGCTCCTATGCAATCCCCTGGTCTATCTGCATTATCGTTAGGGGCAAATGTTTCCATCTGCTTATGGTGACCTCTACATCTTCTCTTCCTCTTGCCCTCTTGGCTCATTACTTCTATTAAATGAGAGTACTGAGAGAAAAAGCCTAATACAACTCTTCTTTTTTGCTTAATAAATCTGCTCCAAGACTGTCAGTCAAAGGAAAAGAGCAGACTAAATTTACAGTAAGGTTGGAAGAATTAGCTTATTACATGGCATATAGTCACATCATTTTCATTCCTAAATAGCATGGATTACTTAGAATCTAGCATATTTAACAATACTATCCTTTCTTCCTAGGGATGTGTTCATTCAACAAACACTCCTTTATGTGCTAGGCATCATTTTAACTCATTTAATCCAAAAATCCTATGAAGTAGGCACTTGTGTTAGCTTCTTTCACAGAGGAAGAAACTGAGTCACAAAGACATAACTGCACAAAATTCACACTGGCAGAGTGAGGCTGGGTTAGGAACCCCATCAGGCAGTCTGCTCTTTTACTATTAGCCACTACAATCTGCTAAACTGATCTTATCTGCCCCATTAGCTTGTTCTGGCCCAAGAATATTCTATGCCATGGACTATTCCCAGTCAGTCTTTGTCTCTCAAAATCGTAAGACTAATGTCTCTCACATCTGCTCCCTCCATCCAATCTCCTTGCATGGACCTTTGATACCTCCTCTGGCCTGGATGCCTGACTCACCTCTACACTGCCCACCCAGCCTCACCCACGGCCCCAGACCCCTACTATTAGCATTAGAGGCTCTCCCACCCCAAATGTTCATGCCATACCACCCCTCCTCAACTCAAGGAAATAAGGACTCCCTCTTGGCACTGTAGCCCTTGGGCAAGTCATGTAATCTTCCATGATCCATGTTCTCCTTTATAACTATCTCATCCAACTGGACAATCAAATAAGACATTTTTAAACACTTAATGCAATGTCTAGATTACACTATGCCAAAGCATAGATCAAAAGCCACCTCTCTTCCTTAACTTTCTCACACACTCTCCAAAGGAAGCAACCTATATGCACTCTAGACTCTTGGTATTTCTCTAGCAAATTTAGCATTCCATCTTATTTGTAGGTATGGCTTCTACATAGCCATGCACACTCTCCCTAGGTATATGTGAACTCTCCTCGAGTCAGATTCCAAGTTCTATAGATGGAGCATTTCCTGTAACATGTGGCACAGGCACTGGCCTGTGGTACATATCTAATGAGTGTGGGTGAACAGAGTCATTATTCCCTACTGCTCAAGAAGACAGCCTACTTCTTGAAATGGAAGAGGCTATAGTTAAGCTTCTGGAAGGGAAAGCTCTATGCAGAGAGGGTGAGCTTATTTTAAGGCAAATCCCCTCTGATACTCCATCAGCTCTAGGCCTCTCCCAACTAAAATGGGTTGTAAATGCACAACCAAAAGCTGCTAGGTAAGCAATAACTATTGGGGGCTAGGGAGGAATCAAAGGCATGAAGTCAGAAACTCCAAGCATAGCACAAAGGAAATTCTTCTTTCTAACCAAGTCTTACAAAACCCACACCCACTGTGCCTCCTATGGCCAGAGGCAGGGGACAGTTACAAAGTGCTTGGGTGTCTATTCTCAATGAACACTACTGGGATCACATTTACCTGGGATCATTTTGATAGCTGTGTTTACTTCACTCCACTTGTGCACCCGATCGAACTTCCAGTCCAGGATAAAATTCCCATTATCCGTCACCACGGGACCCTAGAAGGTATGATTTTCCACATTTACAGAAGTTATAAATACAGGTAGGCAGAGAGAGGGGCAAGAAAGTGAAGGGGATGCCCACAGACAAGTATCTTAATTAACCTGCTCCAGCCAGTACCCCACCTCCTGCTTTCTAGAAGGCAGTGCTATGAAGAAGTAATGAGCAGGAACTCTGGCATCAAAATTTGAGTCTTGAAGCCACATAGGTATAGAGGAGGCTCAGAGAAGCTATTAACTTCTGTGAGCCTCAGATTCCTCAACTACAAAAAGAGGATCATGATACATACTTGAGAAAGCAGTTTATGTATAAACCATAGGGGTAAGCACTTACCACAGTGAGGGCTCATAGGACGGGTTCACTAATTGGCTAATAATAGCCAATTGGCTATTACTAGAATGAAAAACTAGAACAACAGAAGCAGACTATCCACATGGACATTCTCACTGCTTCACATTAGGTGCCCAGTAAAAAATAAGGCAGTGCTATTGCACCCATCACTTCACCTCACAGGCAGTCCCACCAAAACAGGAAGCAGAGACGTGTTCTGGGCTCCAAAAAAGAGCAGAGGGTAGTTTTAGATAATTAACCCAAAATTCCTCCACAGCTTTGGGCACTAGTAGGCATTTGGGACCACGAATGTGGACAGAGCACTACAGTCACAGGCAAGGAAACTAGGCTGCTCCTGCAGGTTGGAGGTGAGGGGATGGGAGATCAGTGAAGAGCCCCAAGAAGGCAGGATGCTGGGTTCCTGTCTGGAGTCACCCCAGCCATGAGAGAGAACCCCCTTCTCCAACAGTCTCCTCCGAACCTCTCAGCTACAGAGGGAACTAGACCCAGAGCTCTGCATAACCACTAGAATTAGGACTGATTTTTAAAACATCAGAAAAACGCCAGGAAAAAAAAAATCAACATAAAAATGCATCAGGGTAAAGTCACAGATAATCTGTTTTCTCTTCTGTATCTTCTAAACCTGTTATAAAGTCATGTCTATAAATACAGTTAGTTTTTGGGTTATTACTTTTGCTTGTTTATTTAAGTGTAAGAGGAAAAAAAAGTTCTGTGCAGCCCACTTTAGAAGTAGAAGAGAAACATTTGCACTAAGTTTCCAAAGCGTATTCCTAAGGAAGAGTTCACATCCCCCAGGAAATTCTACTTCTTGTCACAGAATGAAGTAAGAGGAGAAAAGGAAAATTATACCATGGAACCTGGAAAACTTCCTGCCCTGGGGTGCCTCCCAAAGCCATTTTTAGCCACTGGGAAGCACGGTGGTCCAGACCACAAGGTACAAAGATCCAATCACCTGAGGACCATAAGACCCCAAGGGACCAAGAAAAAGAATCAATTCCTCACTTGTACAGAGAATATGCACTGCATTAAGTGTCATATCATCTACACGAGTTTGAATATAGGAACTAATAAAGCTAGTACTCTAAAAATAAACCAATAATCTGAATAAAAATAAATAAAAGCTGACTACCCAGGCTATACTCAGAGGGACCTAACTGAAACAAAAAGGAGGACACCACATCAAGAAGCTAGAATGCCCTTGAGAAACCTCCCTGACCACTTACTGCCTTGTTGATAGCCATCCGAAGTTCAATCACGCCCCCAAACTTCTGGGTCACAGCTCGGCTCACAGGAACATAGGCCATTGGGATGACCTCAATGGGGATTCCCTTGTGCCACTGATCCCCGAGATTCTTTGAATCTTTCCTGGAAAGAAAGTCAGAAAGTACAATAAATATAAATAAGCTCAATGGTATAGACAAACACCAAATTCAGACGTAGTAAGTGGGCAGAGAGCAGGGAAACACACCGGGCTGCTAATGTTTGAGCTGTTTTACTAGTTAAGAAATTAGGTATTTCAAATAAGTATGACTTTTAAAAATGTTAAAACTGGTTATGACTAGCTTGTGGCTATCCAGGTGTTTATTATTTATGTTCTTTCTACAGTAATAGTATCTTGTAAGTCAATACAATTTTTTTTTAAATTAACATGCTCAGCATAAGCACCATCTACCAGACTCCTTGAAGGAGAATCTGAGAGCCTGGTCAGAGACTCTGCACAACACATTTATGTGTCCAGAGGAAGCAGAACATGCTGAGTCACTGCCCGTGGGCAGGGCCTGTCCTTCCTACAAGGATCAAATGAGTGATATATGAGGACATGCTCTTGTCACAAGAGTGACAAGCTATTTCCTCCTCCTTCCAATGGACACAAAACATAGCAATATGTACCTTCAGTATGAAAATGGAACAAAATCCTTCAAGACACTCCCTCAGTCTTAGCCATCAGTCTCAGAAAGCCAGACAGCCCCTCCATTTCTCTATCCTCCTCTATAAAATGGGGATGAGGTTGGGGTGTGATCTACCCCCGCCCCCAGTGGACAGCTCAGAACACTCAACATTGTACCTGAAGTCGGCGATCACGATGAAGCGACTGGCATAGCCGGCCACAATTTTCTCTTGGGTCAGACAGCCTCTGGGGATGGGAAGAGGCAAGTGAATACAGGGTCGGACACAAACTCAATTTGAAAACTAAGGTCAGATACAGGAAACCCAAATCTACTTAATGATAAATTGAATTTATAATTTTTAAAGGGAGATCCTCAACTCCATCATGCTGGGCAATGGACTAAACTGTGTCCTTCCCAATTCCATATATTGAAGCCATAACTCCCAAGTGCACATTACTTTAAGGAAGTAATTATGGTTAAAAGTGTTTGGAGGGGTGGAGGAGTCTGGTCTGATAGGATTAATGTCCTTAACAGAACAGACACCAGAGAGCTCACTTGCTCTCTCTCCACCCTGAGGGCACAATGATAATAAGGCAGCCAACTCAAGCCAGAAGTCTCCAGAATTCTTAAAAATTACTTGTTGCTGAAGCCACCCAGACTACAGCATTTTGTTAAGGCAGCCTGAGCTAAGACATGTTGCTTCTGGTAAATGAGCCTATGTCTGGGAGAAATGGATCCCAGTCAGGCCAGGCATACTCCTATCTAAAATATATCTGTGCTCAAGGAAAAGTCATCTGAGCATGGCATGAATGGAAGGGTCTATAACTTAAGAAGGACAAGCTTTGAACAACCTTTCCTATCTACTATTTGACAGTTGGGGTGATGAAGCAGAGTGTACGGTATGATTCTAAACATGTTGTGTCATTGCAGTCTGCTTAATTACAATAGCGGAGCAGGACTTGGCCTTCTTCAATCCACCATTCCCTACCCCCAAATCAACATTTAAGAAATACTCAATAAATGTTTTCCAAGTGAATAAATACATGTACAACTAACTGCTCACAGAGGTTAAGAGCAGCTTTAAGCAAAGATCACACACTAATTCCCACAGACCTAATAATCTACCCCAACAATATATCTGGTTTAATTCATACAGTTATTAAAATTTGATTCAGCAGAAGAATGCAGATACAGAGAACTCAGTAAGATGAATAATCTCACTGAAGAGACCCAGGTTCCTGGTCAGCAGACTGCTACTCATAACTAGAAATGCCAAACTGGCTCTAACAACCATCAACTTCCTAGAAAAAAGACAAGCTCACATACATCACAGTGGCCATTTGTTTATTCTGTCTTCCACCTTGCTTTGCTAAGGATTAACTGGCAGATACTCCTCAGCAAGAAAGTCCCCACAACACTCACCCACCACCCTTGATGAGATTGAGATCAGCATCTACTTCATCAGCACCATCAATTGCGAGGTCAATCTGTGGGAGGAGAGAAGATACAGAAACTACTGAGAGCCATTAGAGGGGAGGCTCTGTGCAAAGCTTGAACATGTAATAACTCATCAGATCCTCAGCAGCCCTATTAGTTAGGTAGAGTTATTCCCATTTAATCAGTCAAAAAACAGGCTCTGAGAGGTTAAGCTATTCCACTAAGGTCCACTAAATATGGAGCCTGGAAGCCACACATGGGTCTAGTTCTTACCCACATTACACTCCGTTTTCTCATTGATAGGCATTTCTGTGGATGAGCTAGAATTATTAAGAGTACACAATCCCAATGTGGGTGACATCACCCCCAAGTACAGAAAAGATACAGTATACCTGTGGTATTAAAATTTCACTGGAGGGGGGCAACAGAAAAAAGGCCGAGAAACACTGATTCAGAAGTCTCCATGCTAAAGTGGCAAAAAGAAAGGCAGTTTCCAGCACAGAGAGAAAACCCAATGAAGAGTTATAAAGCTGACACACATTTGATCTGCAATTGGAAATTATCTGAGGCACCCTGACTATGACCCCGCCAAAGCACCTGTCCGGGCATGCCCACTCCCACTATTAGGAAATTCTACCACCAACCCCAGGAGCAGTCAGGGGCAGGTGGGTTCATTCATCTTTCAAGATCTGAAATCAAGGAAGCTAAGTATTTCGTGACACTCCTGGACTCCAAGTAGACAGTGTGGGAGTCTTAAGTATGGTTATTTAAAGCAGCTGTATGAAGAAACCTCAGGGTACAAGTCAGTTTAAGCTGCCTGGCATGGCACAAGTATAAAGTGCACAAAGCTTCAGCTTCACCTCGTTTCCATGCTTTCAGATTCTGCTCTTTGTCTGAAAAGAGAGGCTATACTGCTTCTCCACACCCTGCACTAACCCCAGGGCCAGGCTACATCATGGCAACTCTTGGGGGCCTGGAAGGCTGCAACCTTCTTTGTGTGAGTTCCAGGCCTACCTTCAGCCCAAACCACTCTCCTCACAGTGCTGAACACTGACTCACACTCTGCCCTGGCTCTGCCCACAGAAATCCCCCAGTGAGCCCTTCCCATGGTTCTTACTAAACTCTCTAAGGCCCACGTGTACCAGGACAACACAGACTAGCAGACCATCGGGTCCCCATCTGCAGTCTGGTTCTCAAGCTGCCATAACCCCTTTCCACTCTTCCAGTCCAGCCTCTCCTCTCCCACCATGCACCAATGCATACCACTCACTCGGTCCTTACCACTCCAGCCAGCCTGGGGGTTATCCACATATGCCCAATGCCCCTGGTTCTCATCTACTCCTCTCTGGAATGCTCTCTCCTGCCATGGCCACCCTGCCTTCACAGTTCTGCTCAAACTTCACCTCTCCCCACAAAACCTAGTAGCATTGCTCTAGAGCCAAAAGCATCTGAATTCATATTCAGGCTCTACCAATTACAGAAAGCGTGGCTTTGACAAATGACTTGCTCTCTCTGTGTCTTTTTCACACCTGTAAAATGGGGTAATGATGGTATGCACCCTCAAGACTACTGGAGATATTAAGTAGTTGAATACAAACATAGTACTTAGCTAGTATACAGGAAGGGCTCAGTAAAAGCTAGTTGTTAATATGCTGCTCACTCTCATCAAGTTCAGTTTCCTCTGAATTGCCCATGTGTTTAATAACCATCTTTGCCACAACACTTAATTATAATCTGCTTGCAAATTCCATGGCTGCCTCAGATGATTACTTCTTATCTCCACCTAGTGGTAAACTCCGTGGGCTGGCTCACTCATACTTCTGTACAAGGATCCCCGGAAGCTCTGGGTCCAGCCCTGGGTTTGTCCAATCCCCCTTCACTACACTCATACTGAGCCCTCAGGGTTAAACCACAGGGAATGTACTGGAAACTAACAACCTCTCCTCTTGTGACCTTAGCCAAATTTAATACTCAAAATCCCAGGAGAAAATCTAGTATGACTCACTGACCTTTCTCCTAGACTCAACAAGATATCCAGAGCCCATGAGCAAGTGACAGCCATAAGAAAGGATGAAGACACAGCAGCCCAACCCTCTCTTACCTCTGGGTGTCGGTCCAGGTCACTGAGAGTCAAGCCATATTGCAAGATGAGCTGACGGGCCTGTGGAAGAAAAGAAAAAGCACCATAATCATTTACTCTGAGCACGTGGCAAAGATTCTCAGCATTCTTTTGGATTTCAGTGTCTGACACACAGTCCTGAACAAGGCTCCCTCCTAAATCCAACTGGGTCCACTAAGAGGTAGGAGATATAGCTCTATAAATGGCAAAACTAAGTTAATTCATCCTGGGAGCCAGAAGAAGGCAAACAGCACACAGTGAAGGCTCCCAATGCCAGGCTAAGAGTTCCTTCTCTGTGACCTGCTATTTAAGACAATGTCATGGACTCCTAAAGCTTATGGTAATAGAGTATTTAAAAACAAAACAAAACAAAACAAAAAAACAAAACAAAACAAAAAATCTTCCTAAAATAAGAACTGAATTGATACAGAGTGATTTCCAGGCTACCATGTTGAATGAAAATAAGCAAAAGAATATATACACTCAGCAGACTGTATCAAAGGCAGGATGTCCAGAATGGCTAAATGAGCTCAGCAAATTGAGAACACCACACTGGGACAGTCCTAGGATTCACTTTATAGACATGCCTCATATTAACAGTTCAAAGGGTCTGACAAAAGGCGAGAGCAGTGGTTACCACCACCATGTGGCCCTGAGGGGGACTGACAGCTGAAATAAATATACCTTGAACCTTGGAGGTTGACAACCCAAAGCCAAGTGATAAGGATCTGTATCCATGTCATAGTCTATAATATGCAGAGGTATCAAAGGGTGGAAAACTTTCTTTCAAAGGCATGTCTTAAAAATATTTTCTGCTTAAAATGAAAAGCACCCAAGATTAAAAATCAGAAAATCTCAGCTCTAATCATCAACAAACCAGCCACATAACCCTTGGCAACTTTTCTTGTCTATAAAAAGATGGGGATGGATGAAATGAACAATGCCAATATTCAAATCCAAAATTGTAAGACTCTAAGAAAAAACTACAAAGAGCCTGGAATTTGCAATATATAGGCCTTCCTAGGATCCTAATTTGAACAAACTATAAAAAATACTTTTAGGGACGTCTGGGTGGCTCAGTGGTTGAGTGTCTACCTTAGGCTTAGGTCATGGTCCCAGGGTCCTGAGATCAAGTCCCGCATCAGGCTCCCCACAGGGAGCCTGCTTGTCCCTCTGCCAGTGACTCTGCCTCCTTCTCTGTGTCTCTCATGAATAAATAAATACTACCCAAAAAAAGTACTTTTAAAGGATTAGATAATAGGAGAAATTTAAACTATGTGTTTATGTTACCAAAGATTATTGTTAAATTTTTTGGTATTACTGAGATGTTTAAAAGCCTCCCTAATTTTCAAAGAGACATAATGAAATACATATAACGAAATTATGACTGGGATTTGCTTCAAAATAACCACAGTAGTGGAGAATAGTGTATAGATGAAAACAAAACTGGCCATGAATTGGTGATTTTTGAAACTGGGCAATAAGTACATAAAAGTTCATTATGTTGTTCTTTATCCTTTCCGAAATGTGAAATTTTCCATGTAAAAAGCTAAAATAAAATGTTGACTGAAAATAGCAAATGTTTTTTAAACCACAACTTTGTTCTTATTAAAGAGAAATATATAATGAAAAGAGAAAATAAAAATGGTATTGCAGAATTACTTCTCAGTTCCTAGATTTCTCTAAAAGTAGTACTGGAGAAATCATCCTAATTCCAGACCCTGAAGCTATAAAAACAATGGGAATGTCTAGAAGGCACCTCCAAGATGATCATCCTCACTGCTTGTTATTCATGCCTTTAGATAATCCACATCCACAAAGTCCCAGGATTGGTCTGTGTGACCAATGGTACACAGAAGAGGTGATACAAGATACTTCTGAGATTAATTTATAAAGAAAGCCATGGCATATGTAAGGGTGGCATACTGTAGCAAGATCCTTCCATCCTACCCTCCCTCTTCCCTCTGACCCCTCTCTTATCTAACACATACTAGAGGAAACCAGCTGTCACATCCTAGAGACACCGACACAGCCCTCTACCAAACAGCCTGTGAAGAACTAAGGCCTGCAACACTAATGTGACTGAGCTTGGAATGAATCCTTGAACCACAGTTGAGTCTTGAGATGACCACAGCCATGGCCAACAGCTTCACTATGATCTCAGGAGAGACTGGAAGCCAGAACCACCCAGCTAAAACACTCCAGATTCCTAACCCTTGGAAACTATGAGATAATAAATGTTTGTTGTTTTAAGCTGCTAAATTTGGGCCAATTTGTTCCATAGCAACAGATATTGAATACAGATGGTATTAGAAAACTGATACAGGGTACCTGGGTGGCTCAGTCAGTTGGGCATCCAGCTCTTAGTTTCAGCTCAGGTCATGATCTGGGACTGAGCCCCCAGTGGGGCTTCCCACTCAGCAGGGCATCTGCTTCTCCCCCTCTCTCTCTTTCTGCCCCTTCCCCAACTCGCCTGTGTGCTCTCTCAAATAAATATTTTTTTAAAAAAGAAAAATGATACAAATTGTACATAACTTAATGTGATAATCTATCACACAAATAAAACTATGTGATTGATGTTTACTATGATTTCCTATTTTATGTTCTTTAAAAACAATACTAAAACTGCACTTGGATTTATTACATAAAAACTGGATGTCAGGATTTGAAGAAAAAATCCTGTGTAAATAGATCGTTTTCATTTAACATTTCCTAAGTTCAGGGTTGCCTGGCTGGCTCAGCGGCTGAGCATCTGCCTTCGGCTCAGGGCAGGATCCTGGCATCCAGGATGGGAGTCCCACATCGGGCTCCTTGCAGGCAGCCTGCTTCTCCCTCTGCCTGTGTCTCTGCCTCTCTCTGTGTGTCTCTCATGAATAAATAAATAAGTAAATCTTTAAAAAAAAATTTCCTAAGTTCAAAGACTGCCTGCATTATGGACAATGTTACTGTTTCATGAGGATGTCTTATTTGTCCAACTAGCCTGTAATCAGAGTATGAGAGAGCACATTTTACATACTCTTGTTACCATACAGCAGTTAGTGTCATTTGAGCCAGCAGTTGGGTAAATAACCAATTGTTCTGAGTTCATTCTAGGAGTCACCTAGTACAAATCCTGTTTTAAGGAAGAAATGGATGCCCAAAGAAGTCACAGTGGTAAGTTAGGGACAGGGTGAAGACCAGAAATAGTCTCTTGCCTTCTTGTCCTGTCTAGGGACTAAAAAGGGAATTAGAAGAGAAGAAAAACAGAGGGAATAGTGAAACAGCAGGAAGCAGTGAAGACAGGCCCATTTGTAAACAGAACTGAAGTCATCTTATACAATAACATGTTATTAACGATGACAATTTTAAAAGGAGTTCTTTGACATCTTGGCATTCCTCCAGTACCTGAAATGGACTGCCTTCTCCCATTCCCCAGCCCTGCATGTCCAACTCAAATGTCATCCTCTCCAGGAAGCCCTCCCCAATTCCCTGGGCAACGCACAGGCTCTCCTTCCTCTAAAAAGCACACTAACTCCACTTTCCTACCATATATTTGTCAATAATGACACACAGAAATGGAGCATTAATTCATCCAACGCACACATACAGAACGCCTAAGAGCCAGACACACACTGGATGCTAGAGGTGGTGACTAACACCTCCCATGTAGAGGAGCCTCATAGCCCTATAACAGTAAGTACAGCCTCAACGATCACTATGCCCAACTGTACTCTGCCTCCTCACCAGACCAGCAGCTACCCATTGCAGTTCCTGTCCAGAGTCTGGCACATGAAGAGCTCAGTAGATAAGCGCTGTCTATTTTGTATGGCTGGGAGGCCCTGCCCCAACTTCTGCAAGCCCTGGGATTCTCAACTTCCCAGATAATAAGCAATAACACAAGGACAGCATCTGCCCTTGCTCTAAACAGGCTGCATCTCCATCTACAACATGGAGAACCCTGTACATTGACCTCAAGACCCATCAGGGTAGGACCCTTTAACCTGCTCCCATCTGTGTCCTACAACTTTCCCTTTTCCTCAGCTTTGACTAGACTCCTTAATTTGCACAGGACCCCTGTGAGTGGTCCTGCACACACAGAGAAGTCCAAGTCACAAGTGGCATGAGCATTATCCTTCCTGTTATGGGCTGACCTATTCCCCTGGAGGGAAAAAACAAAACAAAACACAGGTTGGAGTCCTAATCACCCCCAGGAACTTCAGAATGTGAGCTTATTTGGAGATAAGGCTTCACAGATGTAATCAAGGTAAAACAAAGTCATTAGGCTGAGCCCTAATCCAATATCACTGGTGTCCCTAAAAGGGGAAATCTGGATACAGACAGGTGAACACAGGGAGAACACCATGCAAACATGAAAACAAAGATCAGGATGAAGCACCTACAAGCCAAGTAATGCCAAAAACAGACAGGAAACCATCAGGAAATAGAAGAAAGGCACCCCATAGGTTGTCCCTCTTGATCTCAGACTCCTTGATTTTGGACTGCTAGCCTTCAGAATCAACAGACAATACATTTCTGTTTTTTATGTCACACCCAGTTTGTGGTACCTTGTTATGGCAGTCCTAAGAAACCAATATGCTAACTTCAACACAACAGCCCAATTGTGGGGGTACTGACCCAACACTGGCTCAGTCAGCACAAATGCAGTCACAGGTGCTCAACTAAGATTAGCATCTGCTGGGTACCAGATACTCTGAGCTCACAAGTTACGGATCTCCTTAGGGGGCATAGAGCAGACACCCCTGTCTGCCTCTTCTAGCTCTAGAAAAGTTCAGGGAGCAATAAAGCTAATGACTAGCTTGTGCTTTTAGAAAAAAGACAGGAACCAGTGCCTTGTCACTGCAATCCCACAAATGGGCCCCCAGAAGCCTCTAGTGACTACGGACAGTGGCATGTGGCAGAGACCAGCAGTTCTGTTATTCAAAAATTTCACAATAAAATCTGAGAGTCTGTATTTTCCCTTCTATCATCTAATTGAGGTGCACTGAAGGCTGATGCAAAAAATAAACACTGTTTTTGGCTCAGACCAGATCTGGCTTTTAAATACGTTTTTCTATTGTCCTCTTTCAAAAACTTTTAACTTTAAAGGAAAAATCTACCAAAAAATCCTTTAAATCCCTATAGGTTTATTTGTTTAGAAAGTAGAACATAAAAAAATTTAACTTTTTCAATCATTTCAGGAGATTGCATCTGGCAATCCTGAAAGTCTTCAACTTTTTTTTTTTAATTTTTTATTTATTTATGATAGTCACACACAGAGAGAGAGAGAGGCAGAGACACAGGCAGAGGGAGAAGCAGGCTCCATGCACCGGGAGCCTGACATGGGATTCGATCCCGGGTCTCCAGGATCGCGCCCTGGGCCAAAGGCAGGCGCCAAACCGCTGCGCCACCCCGGGATCCCCATCTGGCTGAACTTAATGCAAAATAAGTTTGGGTATGAGGGGGAAAAAACAAAACAGTAACTCTGAACAAGTGAATTTTTAAAAGCCCTGTGAATTGTGAATGATTCCACTGAATCTACTGAAACTGGCCAGCATTTTCCAGTCTAAGTACATTGTCATCACTTACCACCATAAAATATAGGTGGGTAAGGTGGATGTTATTTTTAAAACACAGAATTAAACCTCCAATTAAAGATAGCAATTTGAAAACCTCTCTTTGGCTCAGCTTTTTCCCAAAAACCTCTCTAAAACTGTAATAAAGGAAATTTTCTAAAACACAAACAAAAAGAGGAGAAAACCATACCAAACTTTTAAAAGCAGGACCACTTGTAAACAATGGTAACTAGCAAAAATGAAAAAGACAAATCCTAAGGCAGTACTGCAAGAAGCTAAGAAACAACCAAACAAATATCACAGAAACTCCCAAAAGGTTCAGGGCTGCATGGTACTGCAACCTTCAGGAAGCAGACAGTGGGAGTAAAAGAGGGAATACTGGCTCAAAGAGTATGAAGAACCTGCTGTATCTCTCTCCACTACTCCCAAAGCAGCATGTTTATTCTCTGGAGAAGGTCAAAGAGCAGGACTCAAGACTGGCTACAGGCATAGCTGAAGACAAGATTACTCTATCAGCAAGCTCTTACTGCACAGCAGCTACCCCAAAACTCAGAGGCTTAAAAGAGTGAATATTGAGCAGGCATTTCCCCAAAGATATCCAGACAGCTAAGAGACACAAGAAAAGATGTTTAACATCACTCATCATCAAAGATATTGCAAAATATTGTAGATTCTTCTTTCCCAACTATCACAGGTACTTCACTAAAAACTCAAAGCAAGATTATATCCAGAAAAATGGCAGATGTCTTCTAGCCCTTTTCACCTACTTGGATCCCAGGACACAGGCAGCCAGGCATACTCCTCCAAAGGGGTGCTGACCAGACTTCTCTCAGAAACTGAGCAGCCAGAAGACAAATAATCTGACATCAGGAGTTCCCCAACATGAGGGCCTAGCAGATGAGTCTGAAACAAAGACCACTTTCATCCTATGAGCTAATTTCTAATCAGCTTCTTAGTCTACCAGTCTTCAAAATGAGCAAATAGCTAAAGAAGGCCAGAATAAGAAATGACCAAGGCAACCGAACAACATTTTGACTGTGTTTCGTTGGTTTGTCAAAGCTCTGAATTAGGGATCCCTGGGTGGCGCAGCGGTTTAGCGCCTGCCTTTGGCCCAGGGCACGATCCTGGAGACCCGGGATCGAATCCCACGTCAGGCTCCCGGTGCATGGAGCCTGCTTCTCCCTCTGCCTATGTCTCTGCCTCTCTCTCTCTCTCTGTGTGACTATCATAAATAAATAAAAATTAAAAAAAAAAAAAAATTTAAAAAAAAAAAAACAAAGCTCTGAATTATATGCAAAAAAGAGTAAATTATGAATTATATGCAAAAAAGAGTATATAAATTATAATTCCAACAAACTTAAAAAAAAAACCTTTGAGAAAACAGATATTTAAGAAGAAAATCTTACAACAAAAACAAAATCACCATTAATAACTTCATGGAGATAAGGGAAAGCTGAACTCATTAAACAATTTTTTTAAAAAAACCTCTCAGACAATAAAAGTAGATTTTATTTGAAATTAAACGTAAGAGTAAAATAAGCTCCATAGAAGGCTTAGAAAAGACAAAGCTAAAAGATAATAGGACGTAATAGGCCACAAGCACCAAGGATACACAACAAGCATCCTAGAAAGACCAGAAAAAAACAGAAGCAAGAAAATTAAAGCAATAATGGAAAAAAACTCACCCAAATCAAAGAGTGTGAATCTGCAGAATGAAATGTCCCAGCAAGTGCTTAGCAGAGTGGATAAAAAACAAACCCACAGTAAGACACAGTATGGTGAAATTTCAGAATACTGGACATGAAGAAAAGATAATATAAGAGTATAAAGGTGCAGAGAGAGGAAAAAAAAATAGGTTTCAGGGGCACATGGGTAGCACAGTGGGTTAAGTAGTGCACTTGATCTCAGGTCTTGACCTCAGCATTGAGTTCAATCCCCACACTGGGGCTTTAAAAACAAATAAATAAAATTTTAAAAAATGGTTTCACACAAAGAACCAAGAATAGAATGTCATCAAGCTCCTCAACAGCAAAGTGAAAATCAGAAGATAACAGAAACAATAAAGATATGCCTTTAAAATTCCTCAGAAATGACTTTACATGTAATTCTCTAAGTCATAAAACCAACTTCAAGAAAGAGTAGAATAAAGACATTTTCAGACTTCCAAATGCCCACAATTTGCATACCACACACCTGGATAGCTACCTGAAGGATGTGCTTCAACAAAACTGAAGGAAACAAAGCAAAAGGTTAGGGAGGGGTGAGTGAGGAAAAACAGGACCAAGAGACAGGACAATCCAAAAAAGAAGAGAAAGACAGTTCCTGATTGCAAAGGGGGACTCCAAGACAACAGCCAAGTACAACTGCCACAGCATTCCCAATCCCAATGACCCAGAGGCTTGGCCAAAATGAAATGGGTGCAGTGGAATACCCAGAAAGAAGTATCTGAAAGAAGTGAGAGTTTCCCATCTGGGTAAGAGAGTCTGGGGTGGAATTAGTAAGGAGTGTATAGACAACCAAGCAAGTAAAAAAAAAAAAAAAAAAAAACAAAAAAAAAAAAAAAAAAAAAAAAAAACAAAGGCAACACTTACTTTCAGGAAAACGAAATTAATGGGCAGGTAAGAAGGAGTAATCACAGTATACTACATGGCTCGGCCATAGTCTGCTGATCACAATTCTGCACACACTGAGTAACGCCTCAACAAAAGGTGACTATACTGGAACGTTGGGAGAGAGGGCCGTGTGTGAACTGGGAAAGCAAGGATGTAAAAATTAAGCAAACACCCATCTTCCATTCATTCATCCATTCAGTAGAGAATTATCCCACCAAGTTGAAAAAAAATTTTTTAAGTAGCAAGAAAAGCATGCAGTTTCCAGATATTGGAGCAAATGTCCAACCAGCAAAGAGTTTTAAAACTCTCCATACACTATACTGTGTCTAACACACAGAATACACTGAAATATTGCATCCAAAGCCACACTTCTGAAGAGCAATCCTCAGTAAATCAGCTGCTTTCCTGCTCCTGGCTCTCACCTAAAACAACTCTGGTGCACAACCCAAAGCCACACCTCCATGTCCTCAGGGACCCAGGAGATTCAGCAGCAAGTGCCAAGATGCAGAATGGAAAGCAAGACCTACCTGGAAGGAGGTGGGAATGCAGACAAGGTTCAGATTCTCTTGTTTCACTCTTTCAGCTGTAGAGACAAAAGACTTGTTGGTGGCTTTTCACTCTCCTCACTTTACGTTTCTTGTCACATGCACATTTGCTCAATCCAAGAGAAAAGGAAAGGTTTATCCCCCACTGACAGCTGCTTTTTTTTTTTTTTTTTTTTTTTGACAGCTGCCTTTTATTCTGGGTCCCCAGCCTTGGTGAAAATGCTGGCAAACAAACATGGAGTACACAGGACAGGGACACTAGATAGCTCAGGCATAAATACTAACTGCAACAAGAGCAGTGTCATGTTTGCTACTATAACATGCCTGGCAATGTTCAAAGACCTTTGTACATGTAAACTCTTAATCTTAACAACCCAAAGGTAAGTTGCTATTATTATACCCATTTTACAGATGAGGAAACTGAGACACAAATTCCAGTCACCAGGTAGTTACATGGCTAATAGGTGGCAGAGCTGAGCTATGATCCCCCAGTCTAGCTCCAGTCTTAACTATTTCCTTATAATGCCTTTCACAGAAAAAGAGTACTTTACTTTTACATTTAGTAAAAAATATAATCATGTGTAGGCCCCAAAGGGTGGTTAAACAAGGTTTACTTATTCATTTTGGGTTTGTACTTTGCTGGGGGGGGGGGGTTGTCTTAAGGAAATAACTATCTTATTAAAATGTTAAGTCTTTTTAATCATTAGGTCTGCATCATGGGAGGTTCAGAAGGCACTACTATGAGACCCACAGTAATCCCTGTGCCCTAAAATCCTCCACACCCTCACTGCTAAGGGAGAAGGGTATGCAACACTAAAGCCCAGGTTAAGCCAGTGAGAAGAATTCCAGAAGCCCTCACGCCAGCACCATAAACACTCTTTTAAAGACACAGTGTTCCTGGACTTTGTCTCCTGAGCACTGCCCCTTGGCACCTAGAAGCAATCAGCAGTCAGGCAAGCCTCTCCTCTGAGCTCTGTTTTAACAAACAAAGCAGGGTAGTAAAACCTGTTGAGCAGCCATAGGGACTGATAATTCCTGAACCTTTCCTAAGCTCAGAGACACCCTAATCAGAACGGAAGTCAGCACCTGCAAGAACCAGCCACCAACTTCAGATGCCTCAAATCCACACCAGGGTCACGGACAGGGCAAGCCTGCTCTGAGCTCAATCTGTCTATCTGAGATGACCTGAGGAACCCAAAGGCTTTAGAAAGCTTGCCTCAGGGACTCCAGGGTCCCACATAGGACCACTGATGAGAATTAAAATACTGTTGAGACCTCATCTTAAATCAGCTCCCACCCTCCAAATGAGCAGAGTACAAAAAGTCAGGCATCCCCTAATGTTGGTTGAAGAAGCCAAAAATACCCCTCAGAGATGAGCAGAGTTGGGCAGGTGCCAAATCTGTGCCCCATCTCCTCCCCCTCCTCTCCATCCCCACTCCCACCACCCCACACAAAACATCCAGTGGACTGACCAAGGGCATACCTATTCGCTGCACAGCATGAACAATTGTAGAGCCACTTCCAATTCCTAGTACTTGGTTATTCTGCCAAAAAAAAGAGAGAGAGAGAGAGAAACCCAAAACTCATTAATACTGTATTTTACTCCCTCTTTAGCCCCCTTTCTGGATCAATTCACCAACATCAGTACAAAGTAGGTACTATGCCCGTTTTACAGAAACATAAGCACTGAACAGACCACTTCAGAGCTGTCCTTTATCCTAGTGCCCAAGGTGATTTATCAGCAGCACCCTCCTCCCTTTATGTCTGACCCTAGTATCACCATTTCCTCCTGTTAAAAAGATAAACTGAAGCACATTAAAAATTTTAAGTTTATTTGAGCAAATTGGGCAGTATCCAATCTAGCAGACAGAAAGGAGCTCTAAGGAACTATACAAAATGAAAAAACTTTTATAGCCAGAGGAAGTATGAACAAGGAAGTCATAGCAGGCAGAAAAGCAGACTGGTTATTGCCATGTTACTTTTCTTCAGGGAATGGCAGGGGCCTCTCAGGCAGATTACCTAACTAATGCTGATCAGACAATTTCTGACTAATTTAACATTCCATTTCTGGGAGAGTTGAAACAGTAATTAAGTCTCCTCTTTAGTGACATGAGCTTAGCACAAGTGACTCAATTTGGAGCCTGCTGTCCTGTTTATAACAAAAGAAAATCTCACTATGATAGGTTTCCCCTTGCCAAATAAGTGTTTAATCAGCTGCTGGAACTCTAAGAAATTTGACATGAAATATTTCAGCATGCTGAACTTCCCGAAGTTGCTTATTCAAAGTGAGGTTGTGTAGGCGGGTAACTGATATTGCTAAATTATTAAAAAAAAAAAAAAAAATCATGAAACTGTTACAATCTGTTCACAGGGAAAACTCAAGAACCATAAATTCATATGCAGTCAGGAAATGTTCAAATGAATTTACAAGATCTTTGGAGTAATCTGTTGAATCTCATAAAACAATTAATTTGCATTTCAATTGACAGAAACTATTTGCATTAAGAGTGTTCTACAAATTCAAGTCTCTCTCTAGGATTGTAAATAGACTACTGGAGGCTAAGGTACACAAAACACCTTCAGGAAGCAGCACTCCAATGAAAGGATATCCAAGAATCTCTTTTCTTCATTTCCAAGTCTTAAATGTTTCCTTCTAGGGCCGAATACTTCTTTAAAGTGGGGAGGCACACCTGAGTGGCTCAGTGGGTTAAGCATCAGACTCAGCTCAGGTCATGATCTCAGGGTCCTGCTCAACGGGAGTCTGCTTCTCCCCCACCCATCCCCATCATGCAGATGCACACTCTCTCTCAAATAAATAAATAAATAAATAAATAAATAAGTAAGTAAATCTTGGGACACCTGGGTGCGGTGCCTCGGCACTTGAGTGTCTGCCTTTGGCTCAGGGCATGATCCTGGAGTCTGGGATCGAGTCCCACATTGGGCTCCCTGAGATGAGCCTGCTTCTCCCTCTGCCTATGTCTGACTCTCTCTGTGTGTCTCTCATGAATAAAGAAATAAATCTTTAAAATAAATAAATAGATAGATCGATACATAGATAATAAATAAATAAATAATCTTTAAAGTGGGGATAACTGGTCCTGAGGTCACAAGGGGTTGTGGTAAGATCTGACTCATATTAACTCATATTAACATTTATAAATCTTCTTGGTAGGTGCTGAATTAAATAGTAGCTGCTGCTTTGGTTTTTAGCTCTTTTGCCTTAGACTGGCAGGCAGGAAGTTGCTTAGGAACTGAGTGAGCTCCACATTAGTTCCTAATTGTACTACCCTGACACTTTTGCTGTTTGTGGTCTAACTGACTTTGGCGGTTCCTAGTCTGCTCTTAGGGACTTTCCCCCTTTCTTAAAATGGCAGGCTCAGTAGTGTGATGCCTGCTTCTTGACCTTTGTACTCATAAATACTCCCTTACACATTTCCCTACTGCAGATAAAGACTATTTCTCATAATCCTAACTAAGCCTCACCCTCTTCCCATATTCTGAGGCAGGCTTTTGCAAAATGGGGACCTTCTGACATCAACTGGTCAGATGCTAATGTGGTCTGGTATTTCAAACCCTCTGCCATTCCCCTGAGACAGGGAAAGTGAAGAGACTCCACGAAAAAAAAAAACTGCTTTTTTTCATGATTCTATTCTTGCTAGGACCTGCACCACCACCCTAAACATACCTTATGGTACAGATAACATATCTCGTAAAGTCAAGGAGTTAATGATATCTTTAGAGTCTTCCAGAACAACAGATAACATCTAAGGAGTGACTGGGCGGGGTCATCACAAAGGGTTTTCCAAGACCACAGACTCCAGACAAGGCCCTGGCTCCAGGGCATAAGTGACTTATAAAGGACACCTGAGCACTCAACCTTGTTTTGACCAGTTCCTGGACGCCTGAGAGGCACATACACTGAGGCCACTGCCCTCAATTAAAAACCCCAGCCTCCAAGAAAAGACAAGACTTTCTCCTTTCCTTACTGAATCTCCAGACACTCGTCTGCCATACTCTATCACTCATGGTATTCAAACTCTGCTTTTACTTCCTACCAGCTCAAATTTGGCTTTGATCCTGTGTGAAGCCAAGGACCCTCTTGGCTGGTCCTATGGTACCCCCTCTGGTTCCCTGGAGCTGGCCAGACTGCACCGCCCTAAAGAAAAGATAACTTAAAAAAATTTTTTTAATTTAAATTCAATTTGCCAACATATTTGATTTGCCATCAAATGCCCATCACTCCCCTCCCCCTTTGTTTCCCAGAGTTTTGGGTTTCTCATGGTTTGTCTTCTAATTGAAAAGGTAACTTTAAATGTTACTTCAGGCTCTCCACCTTCTGCTGATTTCAGGGAGGCTCTAGATGGTGGGCTTGATGTCCCCGAGGCTTCCCTGTGATACCACCAGCCTGACAGTGCCTGTGGTCAGTCCCTTGTCTTCTAGATATTAAACTTATGTGAAAAGTCATTGAAGCTAGAAAACTCTGCTTTTCACTCTTAAGGTGTACCTAGGCTCTGTGTTTTTTGTGGGGCTCTTCCTTTCTGACTGCCCCTGGGGTTGGCCAGTACTCACCTACAGACCATTTTTGTAAAGCCAGCTTAAACTGCACACTGTAAGTAAGGCAAATCTTTTGCCTGATACAAAACAGGAAGTGTTAAAAAAAAACAAAACAAAAAGTCCCAACATGGAGTCACTTAGGCTAAGCCCCAGGTCACCAAACCAAGACATGACTTAATTAGATTTTTGGCTGCTCACAAAATGAAATCTTAAGCCATTAAGACTTGTCCAATCAGCACTAGCTAGGTTATCTGCCTGAGAGACCCCTGCCGTCCCCTATAAAGAAAGTGACCTTGTAATAACCAACCTGCTTTCATGCCTAGTACAACTTCTTAGTGCCTGCCCCTTCTGGCTATAAGTCTTTCATTTTGTACAGCTCCTTGGCACTCCACTCTGGGCTAGGTTGGATGCTGCCTGATTCATGAATCACTGAATAAAACCAATAGATCTTTAAAATTTACTCAGTGGAATTTTGTTTTTTAATATTTTGTAGGAGGAAGAAAAGTCCTGGAGGCAAC
The DNA here is from genome assembly GCF_053574225.1 of Canis aureus. NCBI lineage: Eukaryota > Metazoa > Chordata > Mammalia > Carnivora > Canidae > Canis > Canis aureus. Next base: position 26,899,353 of record NC_135622.1, on the reverse strand, counting down.
TCGGGCCAAACCCAGAGCTACAGCCAACACCCCTCACTTCCCAGAGGACAAAGGCCACAGGGTATCCAATGCCAGCCCCTGGGCCCATACCTTCTATGGTCCTTCTCAAAGACTACATCTCAAACTATGAAAGATTAGAAAAAACGACCAAATGTGGAGGGAGCTACAAAAAATAAATCAAATGCTAATATTCCAGCAACTGAAGCACTTCTAACTGGGCCTCCCCTACCTACAGGGGTCTTCACCCATCAGCTTCTGTTTGAAAGCTGATGGAAATCACTTTGACTAGCTCATAGTTCCCTAGTCAACAAAAATACCAAGGAGCCTCAGAGCAGAACTTGTTCTAGGTCAGAATTCCATCTTCAGTGATGCTCTCAAGAAGGCAATGAATGCATCTAGTCATCATTTAGCTACCTGGGCAGACCTCCACAGCAAGGCCTTCCAGACAAGTGAATGATATGTCAAAATGTTCAAAACAGCTGAATATCTGAATATGTAAACATCTTCAAGTAATGAGAAAATTACTTAATTTACCATTGCCTACGTAGGCTCGACCTGACTCTCACACCTGACCTGAAGCCCATAGCTCTAGCTCTATAGTAATCCAACTGCCAGAATCCTCTTTATCAACACTCATGTCACTCACAAACTCCCAGCAGGCAGGAAGCACACAGATGAACTTTGGTGAGTCAGACAGGCTCAATGTGAGGCTCTTTCCTTGGCTTCTGGAGGAGGCCAGGAAATTGCAGGGACCTGCCAGGCCCAAAGCTCTTCACCCATAAGGGCCTCCTACCTTGGAGTCAAATGACTGGCCCAGGAATCAGTGTCCTCGCCAAAACAAAACAGAGACAGCCAAAGGCTGCCTGTGAGGTGGCCCAATAGTAGACAGCTGCCAAACAAGCTCTGCTGGAGAAGCAGGCCCCTTCTGATGGGTAATACTAAATCACATGTCATACATGCAACACTGGAACTTCACTCACTGTGTTGAGGTTCACTTGGAAATACTACTTCTGCTGATCAACTGGAGTCACTAGTCACCAACCTCTTCAAGCTAAGCCAGTCAAAAAACAAAGCCAGGGACGCCTGGGTGGCTCAGTGGTTGGGCGCCTGCCTTCCGCACAGGTCACGATCCCAGGATCAGGGATTGAGTCCCTCCCTCATCAGGGAGCCTGCTTCTCCCTCTGCCTGAGTCTCTGCCTCTCTCTGTCTGTGTCTCTCAGTAATAAATAAATAAATCTTTTAAAAAAGAAAAAAACAAAGCCAGGCTCCAAAGAGAACAAAGGGAGCTACAGACCTTCAGGAGAACATGGCCCTGCATGGTAACCCATCCTGGGTGGCTATACTCCCAGAGATAGGCAGATCTGAGTTCAGAGCGGCTACCCAAAGGATTTAGCTTTTGTAAATCACCAAATTTTCCATCCGTCCAGATGTAGAAGTGGTCACCACAATGGAACACCAATGGGCGAGGGAACTGGAAACCCTACAGTCCAGAGAGTCTAAGCAAAGGGCCACCAATAACCCCATATTTGTGTCCACATTCCACACAACTCAACAAACATTTACCAGGCGGCCCCCTTGTGACCAACACTGGGTGAGGATAAGGTTAACCATCCACTAAGAGCTTACTGTTTAGGGGAACAGGAGAGATAAACATACAGATGACTAGTACCTAAGAAACCATTAAACTTCTAAGAGGTATAAAGGGCTACAAAATCAAAGACATCTTCCCCAACTTAGGAAGCTAAGGAAAAACTAAAAGGAGGAAAGAGTCTTTGAATCAAATCCTAAAGGACACATATGATTTTAACCAGCAAGGTCAGAGGACAAGAAAGAGCATTCTAAGTAGAGTTTAGTGATATTAAAACGCACGCTATATGCCAGTATATATTTTCCAATGTTCTGGTGCATGGAGGAAAAAGGATTATAGAAAGAAACAAGACTGGGCTTCAAGAGAAAAATCACAGTCTGTCATCTGTGTGTCCTCTCAATCTGATTCAGTACCTGGCTCATAACAGATACTTTAGTTATGCTATGCCAATATTAGGATGAGACCACCTGAGGGCCACTATGACAAGAGCAGATGAGCGCTTCAGAAGATAACAGTGCATCATGTGGGAGGTTGGCAGAGGCGACAGGATAAAGGCAACTGTAATCTTCTGGCCAAGGGAGAGTCTCAACTAGGAAAGGTGATAGGTCAAAGGGAAGGGTCAGCTCTAACAACATGCCAAAAGTAGAACCAATGGGACTCCACACTTGACCATCTCAATAAACTTATACAAGTGAGTAAACAATTTCAAGACACAAAGTACTAGAGGAAAACATGGCTTAGATGGAGCAAAAGACACCCCCCCTCCCCCCCCAAAAAAAGGGCATCCAGCTAAGGCACATGACTATGATAATTAGGCACATGACTACGTTTAATTCATATATAGATCTGAATTAATTATCCTGTTTACAAAGTATCCAGGCCCTGATTTTCTTTCTCTCTGCAGCCACATTTCTGGCCACCACACCAATTTCCTGACATTAGGCCCTCAAATACCTGATAGGCCCTGACATTAGGCCCTCAAATACCTGATAAATGGATAAAATGAATACATCAACATTTAAGAGCAGAAAATAGAAAATTCAGGTAATGTTAGCATCTCAGGAAGAAGTTTGGTAGGGAAAGTAGGTGCAACTGAGATTGGAGTGAGGTGCCTCCAAAAGGCTAAAGAAGATCTCTCCGTGATCGCCTGGTAATTTCACAGAATAATGTGGCTGGAATCCAGTGTTTTGTAGCTCTAGCCTGAGGTGGGGGTTTGCAGATTTTTATGTAAGCAAAATACATTATAAAGAGAAAGTCACCAAGATTTTCAACACCAAATATTAATGTAACCAGGTTAATAGGGATACTAAGATATGAGACTTCTCTAGCTGTACAGATTTCATTCACCCATCTATTAATCATTCCCTTTATACAGACATTTTAAAAATTTCAGGTTACTGTCCCAATTTTATAGCAGAGACACTGAATCCTAATAGTAGAGCCAGACTACACATTCTGCATTGTCTCTGCGAATTCCCATAGAAAACTCCACTACTAACCAGACTTGGAACAAACTACACCAAAAACAGAGCAGCTAGGGAACTGGTGGAAGGGTACTGGAGCAGCAGTCACTCCGTTTGGGTTCCGGAGGATCCTCTGCCATTCCTTCTACAGCACATGCTGACCCACAGGTTGTCACACTGGGTCCCTCCCACTTGGTCAAGCTACGGAAGATCAAACATCATCTATGCGAAGTAACTCTGTACACCGAAGCATTAACAAATGTAAAGAACTATCATGAGAGGAGAAAGGGAATCTGAAACCACTTTCTAAGAAACAGAAGAGACAAAAGGCCAGCAAAGCCAAGGAAACTCCACCAAAGGGCAGAGATACTCCACTTGGCTCCACGGAAGTACCATAATTAAGACAATTAACTTGACAGATGACAATAAATCCACTCAGGTTAAGAGACTCCACTGAATAGCACCACACCCAACACGACCTCGCGGGTAACAGCTAAACTTTGTGCCCTAACCTTAAAGAATAGTTTTTTTTTTTTTTCTCCAGAATTCATGGGTCCACCCAGCCTGTCAAAGGCAGGAGGTTTAAAGCCCAGGTCTCCCCTCTTTGGCTGTCTCCTTCACTGGCGAGCACACTCAGGACCGGGCGGGCGACAAGCTCAAGATAAACCTCCTTGTTGTGAAATTTCAAAGCGATTTTCAAACCAGCTCTCCACCGGCTTCCCTGCGTAGTAAAGAGAAGTGAGGCTCTCTTGGCAGCCCCAGAACTCACCATTTTCCATTTGTTAGTAAAGAAGCCCCACGGCAAATCCCCTCCAGCGCCACTCCAAGCACATCAGGCACCACCAGACGCCACTTTGCAAAGTGTTACCCGGCCGGATAAGGAGTCCTTTAGAAAGCTCAACTTTTGGGGAGACTCGCCCGCCCCCCATCGATCTCACATCTAAAAGACGTTTAAGAAGCAAGGAGAAGGGAAGCCCTAAACCCGGGTGCAGGGAACACCCTCTCCCCTCTCACGCAGCCCTCGCCCTGGCTCCAGCAGCAGCCGGAGCGCGCAACACGAGCCCATCGCGCCGAGCGCGGAAGCCCCACGCCGGGAGCCGCTCACCCTCACGTGGTTCTCCACCGCCGCGCGCCCCGCCAGCTTCTTGGCCTCCTCGGCCTTGGACATCGTAGAGGGGGCCGGGCAGGCGCTGCTGGCGTCTCCGCCGTAGGTTCCTGTGTTGACGATGCCCGCACGGGTCCCGGACTGCGCGCGCCCAGGAGGCTGCACGTGCGAACCCAGGACGGCCCAGCTGTTCCCGCCTCCGCCAGAGGCCGCACCCCCGGCCCGCCCGGGCAGCGGGGCCAGGACCCGCCCGTAGAGGGTGCTGAAGGGCCCGGGGCGCTGCATCCCGACGCCTAGCTCCAGCCTCCGCCGCGGTCCCGCCCCCGGCTCGTCCGGAAGTCGGGTGACTGACGCACACGGCCCGCGCCAGCTACTGCTGGGGTCCTTGCTGGGAAGTGTAGTTCTATGGCTTCGGCAGTCCAGACCCACGCACCAGCCTGGACTACCAGTCCCACAATGCTGAGCGACCGGGACGCAAATAGCCGCCGACGGGCCTGGGCGCGCTGGGGCCGAGATCGGAATCTAGTTGTGACACTTAGCAGAGCTGTGTTTACGCTGCCCTTGCGTGGGTCCCGGGGATATTCGTCCGCCCTCGCAACCGAGAAGGGAATGGGAGCTGATCTTGTCGTTTTTCTTACCAGTAAGAAAGTGGCCGTGGACAAGTCCTGAGGCCAGTCGCTGTTCTGGTAGACGTCGCCCCCTTTTGAGAGTGACTTTTCTAGACACTCCCCAGCGAAACGCACATGCGGTTTGGCAGGCTTGTTATTGGACAGGGAACAACTCAGGTTCAGCTGCCCCCTGCTGGAAAATCAACATTCGAGAGACAAGTGATGGGGACGGGGGGGGGGGGGGGGGGCGAGAAAGGTTGCTTTACTCAGAAAGCCAGCAACCTGGGAGGGTGATAGACTACGGTCTCAAAGATGGTCCTCCCCGATCAGGCGAAGCCGGAGTGTTTTAAAGTGGAAGACATTAAAAGAGGGAGGGGGGCTATGTGCAGAGAAGCGGGTGCCCCGGAAGCTAGTCATATGTGGACATAACCCTAGAAGGACTTGCTGGCGTCAGTGGTAGTGTTTTCGAATGTAGACAGGCCTTATCTTCTGGGCCTTCATTCCTCAAGGCCAGTGGTCTGCAAATCTCAAGGAAAAGAAGGTGGTTTTGCTATAGATCAAGGGACTTTGGTCAGCAAGCAAGGAGCGCATAAGCATGAAACAAGTTAACCCTAGATGATGGGAGTGCTGTTACATGCTGAAATCTTATCATCAGAACTGAAGCCCCAGGACTACAAGTTTAGAACTGCGAGCCTTAGAGGTGGTTCTACATCAGACAGTTTGGGATGGCTTACTATCCCACGATGGAGTCTGGACCCATACATACATACAAGTATGCCTGCAGAGCCCTGGCAATCCTTGCTGACTAATGAACGGTTTCAGAACAGGCGTCCCCAAAATGTGCCAATTTGTCATGTGGCCTATGATAAGCTGAAAGCAATCCAGACCCTGAGGACTCAAGAGAAACTTTTGTTCCTCCTTCGACTGCCTAGAGGTATCTAAATTGAGTGTCTTTCTTAGATTGAGACTCATTACCAATGAAAAATTTTATCTGACATCTGTATAGCAGAGGGAACATCTAATTACCCAACATCTGCTCTCTGCCCCCTTATTGCCTGTGCATTGCCCTTCTCCCCTTTGAAGCCCAAAGCACTTATCCTATTCCTTAGCTCAGGATGGAGATAAATAAATAAATAAATATATATATATATATATATATATATATATATAGAGAGAGAGAGAGAGAGAGAGAGACACTATATATAGTCTCAGTGTACACCAAGAATTTGTCTCTGTGAAACCTTGAGCAACATCAGTCTGATTTACCAGGTACCTAGCCCCCAAAGAAGGGATAGGTTTGTATCTCACTTCAAGAAGGAGGCAAGAAATGAAGAAAATAACCTGTTCTGCTACCTCAGTATATAAATGAGTTCTCCAGAAAAAACAGAGGGCCCCTTTCTAAAATGGACTGTACCTTTTAGCCAGAGACCATCACAGCTGGCTTCCTCACCTCATTCAGGTCTCTGCTCTGTGCTCTTCCCTTTATGCTTAATAAAGTACCCCTGCCCCAATTCTCAGCCGCCAAGTCCCCACCTCATGCCCATCATATCGTCCCATTCTGCTTGAACATCATCATGTTAAGTAATCTGCTTATTTATTGCCTGTATTTCCCCGTTCTAGAATAGAAACAAAACTTGCCTCTCTTGTTCACTAATGTGTGCCTGAATTCACAGAATGAATGAATACAGGGTACCAGCCCGGTTTGGCTCCTCCTTCTCCTCATTCTCCAACTCCCCACCCTCATCTCCACTCCACCTCAGGCATGGTACAGAATAATTTCCCTCTTTATTAGCTTACAAGCAGTTTAGGAGTTTAAGAAATAGTTTTACTAAGATCAATGATAAAACAATAGACCAACATAATTCCATCTCACGTGTTTTTCCTGTAACTCTGGGGCTGTTGGCAAGTATGAAGCACACCACAGACATTGGACACTCTACAAAGCATTCCTGATGTTTTTTACACTAACTGTTTCCTTGCTGAGATCCCTGGCTCAAGGCAGCCAGAGCTTAGAGGGGATGGACTTCTGGTAGAGGCTGCTGGGCCTGGTGTCGCCATGCATGGGCAGAGTGCAAGGAGGAGAGGAACAAACATGAGGTCAACTACATTTGCCACCTCTCCCCCCAAACTAGAAAAGCAGGATACATTTTGAACACCATTTAAGTGGCCTGACATAAAGTTCTACTAATGAGAAAAGAAGGTGCAGGAAACAAGCATTGTTTTCATTATCACAGGGAGGATAAAAACAAAAGTTGCTAACTTTCTCAGCATGTTTTTCTTAGGTTGGTTAAGTCCAGGCTCTCCCAGGGTTCAATTTTCTTTCTAAATTATAATCTAAATATTTATTGGGTTTGTGACTCAGACATTTTGATTATAATATTATAATACACTTTATTTTTTAAAGCAGTTTTACATTCATAGCAAAATTGAGCAGAAGGTACAGAGATTTCATGTATACTCCCTACTCCCACACATGCATAGCTTCCCCCATTATCAAACATCCCCCACCAGAGTGATACATTTATTACAGTCGATGAACCTAACATTTACTTATCACCCAGAGTCCACAGTTTGTATTATACATCGCCCTTGGTGTTGGACATTCTATGGATTTCAACAAATGTATAATAACATGTATCCACCACTGAAGTATCATACAGAGTAGTTTCACTGCCCTAAAAATCCTCTCTGCTCTGCCTGTTCATCCTTTCCTCCCCCTTAATCCCTGGAAACCACTGATCTTTTTACTGTCTCTATAGTTGTGCCTTTTTCAGAATATCAGATAGTTGGAATCATACACTATGTAGCCTTTTCAGATTGGCTTCTTTCACTTAATAGTATGCATTTAAGTTTCCTCCATGTCTTTCCATGATTTGATAGGTCACTACTTTTTAACAGTGAATAATATTCCATTGTCTGGATGTACCCCAGTTTATTTATCCATTTGCTCCCAGGACATCTTATTTGCTTCCAGTTTTTGACAATTATGAATAAAGCTGCCATAAACAGTGTGCGGGTTTTTGTGTGGATATATTTTCAGCTCCTTTGGGTACACCAATGAGTATAATTACTGGATCATATGGTAAGAGGAGATTTCGTTTTGTAAGAAACTGCCAAACTGTCTTCCAAAGTGGCTGTACCATTTTGCATTCCCATCAACATTGAAAGATAATTTCTTGTTACTCCATATCCTTGCCTGTATTTGGTATTGTCAGTGTTCTGGATTTAGACCCTTCTAATTGGTGTATAATGGTATCTCATGGGCAGCCTGGGTGGCTCAGCGGTTCAGCGCAGCCTTCAGCCCAGGGCCTGATCCTGGAGACCCAGGATCAAGTCCCACGTCGGGCTCCCTGCATGGAACCTGCTTCTCCCTCTGCCTGTGTCTCTGCCTCTCTCTCTCTCTCTCTCTCCTGAATAAATAAATAAAGTCTTTAAAAATAAAAATAAAAATAAAAAAATGGGGGCAGCCCCGGTGGCGCAGCGGTTTGGCCCCGCCTGCAGCCTGGGGTGTGATCCTGGAGACCCGGGGGGGATTGAGTCCCACATTGGGCTCCCTGCATGGAGCCTGCTTCTCCCTCTGTCTGTGTCTCTGCCTCTCTCTCTCTCTGTGTCTATGAATAAACAAATAAAATCTTTAAAAAAAATAAAATAATAAAAACATAAAAAATAAATGGTATCTCATGGTTGTTTTAATTTGCATTTCCCTATTGACATATGACGACATGTCTTTTATAGCAATATCTTTTCATATGCTTATTTGCCATCTGCAGATCTTTAGTGAGGTATCTGTTAAGGTACTTGGCCAATTTCTAAATCAGATTGCTTATGTTCTTATTGTTGAATTTTATGAGTTCTTTATATTTTTACACAACAGTTTTTTATCTGATATGTCTTTTGCATATATGTTTTTGCAGTCTGTGGCTTGTCTCCTATTTCTCTTGACAATGTCTTTCACAGAGCAGAACATTTTAATTTTAATGAAATCCAGCTTATCAATTTTTTCTTTCATGGATCATGCTCTTGATGCTGCATTTAAAGAATCATTGCCAAAGCCACAGGCCTCTAAATTTTCTTTTGTTATCTCCTAGTTTTATACTTTTGCATTTTACATTTAAGTATATGGCCCATTTTGAGTTAAATTTTGTGAAGGGTATAAGTTCTGTGTCTAGATTAATTTTTGCATTTTCCAGAACCATCTGTAACAACTTCCCTTATAGCTCAGGTCCCAAGAAATCTCTGTGTACTCTCCTGGTTAACAGGAGAACTTTCAGCTATTGGACAACAAAAGCTATGATCAGTCTTCTCAAAAGCTCAAACCTTTCACTCTTCAGTAATGGAACATAGCTGGTAGATTTAAACAAGCATTTCCTACTTTTTGTGCATTTCCTATTATTGCTAGTATGTTGAAGTTGTCCTCTTATATATTCACCTTGGACCAAAAATATAAGTAGTGCTGCACCTTACATAGTTTATTAATGCCTTTTATTTTTATCCCAAAAGCCTTTGAAATAAATACACTTATCCCAAAGTCACACGATCCAGAAAGGAGAGAAGTCACCACCTGTTCTTTGAAATTATGCTCAACTGCCTAGACTGGATCATGCAATATGCACCAAATAAAACAGCTACCAGCAATGTAAGGTGGCCCAAATTCGCTAGGACCCTACAAAATTTAACACAAATGTTTTCCCATTATCAATGTTCCCCTCTCCTTAAAGAAATCTCCCCTCCTTTGTTCCCACAGAGAACATACCTTTTCTCTCCCTTTTTCTTCTCAATCTATTCAGCCTAAACGGAAAGTGTCAATTCGGTTGTTTCATATATTCATTCAACAAATATTTATGGAGCATTTACTACTACTGGGTGCTGCTTAGACACCAGGAATATAGCAATGGGCTACACAGACAAATACCTATTGTTCTGAAGCTTCATGGAAGTCCAGGGTCCTGCCTCCATTACTGAAACCAGAGCGTCTTCCAATTGAAGTGCTCTCATTCCCTTAGCTCCTCAAAGACAGGTGATGCTATTAACAGAGAATTCTTTAAAATAATAAAATAAAATAATTTTAAAAGGTAAAGTAGCTTAAAATGGGTTAAAAACGAATGCATTGTTTGTTGTCAGGAAGGAAAAAATTGGTGAGGTATTACAACCAGTTTAAAGGAAAAGTAAAAAAAAAAAAATCACAAACTTATATGGAGTTGGGATATTTAACTGAACATGCCAGTGGGGGCAAAGCAAATATACTCCACAATGGGACAGGGACATCAACTGAATTCCTGCTAGACAGAATAGACTTTGCATGACTATAGAGGACTATAGACAAGCAGATGGTTGACAAGAATGACTTTGAATTATTGTTAGTTATTATAGCCTGCAGTTTGCTATTGCAAAATAGCTTTCTTAGAATCAGATAACCTGGAGGAGTGTCCTCTACAGTCTAGACAATGCAGAGTTTCTCACAGATATACACACAAAATTTTCCCTACAATGCCAATGTCAAGGCTCCCATGGATGCTATCTGTCTAAAACTACAGGGAATTGGCACAGGATTTCTCAGACTCGGCACTATGGACATTTTGAACCACACAATTCTTTGTTGTAAAGAACAGCAGCAACCCTGGCCTTTGTTCACTAGATGCCAGTAGCACTCCCACACCCCACAGTTGTGACCAACAGTGTCTCCAGACATTCCTACCCTCTAAGCAAAAGCCCTCAGCTTTACTGTGGTTAGACCAATTTAGAGAATATACTCATTCAGAACCAATAGGGGGCAGATGTGAGAGGTGGGGAGGGTTTTGTTTAGTTTCAGTTTCAAATTCTTTAGAAGCTACAGTCACCTTGGCCCAAGGCCTGTGGGAAGGAAAGGTGTAATAAAAATTAGGGTACTGTTACTGGGTAGGAAAAAGAAATGGACACTGGGAAGTTGAAAAGGGAAATGGCCACTTGTGAATGGGAGAACCAGGACTATCAATCTTTTGCTTTGTATCTACTATGTTCATCCATATTGTATTTGTGGTTCAAACTAGACTGTTCCAAATTCCTTCTTGAAACAGGTAGAGTTATAAATACAGTAAACAATCAATACAATATTAAAATGGGTTGTCATCTACTCTTTACACAACCACCCTCTGCTAATGTCAGGACACAGTCCGTGAATGAGCAATATGGTAAAGGAAAAAATAGCTGAAATTAAAAATTTTTTTTGTAGGCAACTTCCATTCTAGATATTTTACACAAAACAAGGGAAAGTTGATCCACAATGCTATCTTACTGAAATATTATCATAACCAACACCAGATCATTGGACACGTCTCTATTTCCCTGCAGATGATATATTCAGGCAACCAACAAACAGAACCATTGTAATGAATGAATAAACAAATTCCAAGACAGGGTTTTAGGAACAGTCTCTTCTTTCACCGTATCCAACTCATCACTTTCTACCCACATGTCCTACCTCTCTTGTAACTGTCAGACCAAGACCAAGACCCTGTCTTTATGTCCAATAGTCCTGCCCCGGTCCAGGCACTTGTCAATTATACATTACCACAGCAACTTCATAATTTCTCTCCCTTTCCCCAGTTTCAACTCCCTTCCATAACCATCAGAACAATTTTTTAAAAACCAAATCTGATCACGTTATCCCTGCCTAAATCTTACAGTGGCCCCTCATTGTGTTCAGGATAAGCCAAACTTCCTAACAAGATATGCAGGGGCTTTCCGTGAGTGGACCCTTACCTTTTCCTTAAGCATTCTCCTCCCTCACTAGCACCCTCAGTGACCAAGCACCAATCAGAGCCAGCCAGCAAGGTTTCCCCAGTGCGCCATGTTCTGTCATGGCTTCATGCCTCTGCAAGACCTGGTGCTTCTGCCTACGGTGTCCTCTCCACAACCCTGCTATCCCCCCAGCCTTCACTGTCATCTGACTAACTCCTGCCTCATCCTCTAAGATCCAGCTCAGGCCTCACTTACTGAACAAACTTACCCCATCTCTCCTTTTCACACTGGTACACAGTATATGCCTATGCCTACTTTTGCCCACTAGAGGGCAAGCTCCTTGATTCAGAGACTGGAGCCTACCTTTCTTTTTTTTTTTTTAAGATTTATTTATTCATGAGAGATGGGGCAGAAGGCAGGGACATAGGCAGCGGGAGAAGCAGGCTCCTTGCAGGGAACCCAATGAGGAACTCCATCCGGATCCCCTTACTGTATTTGCAGTTCAAACTAGACTGATCCCACTAGATCACACCCTGAGTGGAAGGCAGATGCTCAACCACTGAGCCACCCAGGCCTCCGTGGAGCCTACCTTTCTTACGCCAGTATCCTTAGGGCTTTACACTGGCACCAGTTAGACACTCAGTAGGTAGTTATTGGATGGGTGAATGGATGGATGGATGGATGACAAATGGACAAAATTAAACACGTTAAAATTTCAGTACAGCCCAGAAATTGCTTATAGCTTACCAAAATGTGATTTAACATATATAAGGTATATGACTAACATATAGCATCATACACAAATATATGATGTAATGGAAAGAAAAAAAGAATTGAGTTAAAAGAACTAATACTTCATCCTGTCTTTGTACTCACCGGTAAAGACTGCCTGCATATCTTGACTCATGACTCCTTTCTACACACTCCAACATCCTGGTCCGTGGTCACATCTCCTACTGCTCACTCTGATCTGCTGCTTCTCTTTTGTTAGAAGCCTTGTGGATATACCTGGCCCACATAGATAATCCAGGATAATCACCCCTCTCAAGAACCTTAACTTAATCACATCTACAAAAATTCCTCTTGCCATATAAGGTAACATCACAGGTTCCAGTTATTAGGATTTGGATCTCCTTGAGGGGCCACTAGTCAGCCTACCACAAATAACCCTAAGCAAAACAACAACAACAAAAATACAAAAACAAAACCCTCAATCTAACCCTCACACTTTGCACAAAAAAATTAATTCACAATGGCTCATAGATTTAAATGTAAAATATACAAGTAAAATTTTTCAGAAGATCACTAAAAGGAAAATCCCTTTCTCCTCTCTGATCCACAACTACTCTCCATACCTTATTTATGACAACAGATGTGTTCCCCACCCTGACCAGTTCTCTGATTATATGCAGACACCAACGGGGTGTCCTATAATATAACTCAGTTCTGACCTGATCTACTTGGCGTAAGCACAGTAGAAAGTGAAAGGCACAGTCTCACAAAACAGCCCTCACTTCAGTGCCAATCACAAGTCCCTGACTATCACCTGGGCTTCTTACTAACTGGCTATCAGTCGGAGGTTCCCACAATCCCCTCTTTGGGTCCAATAATATGCTAGAACAGCTCACAGAACTCATGAAATCAGTTTATTATAAAGGACGAAATCAGCACGTTAAAATTTCAGTACAATTTTAGTACAATTTTTTCAGTACAATACGATTTAGGAACAGCCAGATGGAAGAGATACATAGGGTAAGGTATGTGGGAAAGGGCTTGGAGCTTCCATGTCCTCTCGAGGGGCACCACTCTCTCAGCACTTGCACCAACCTAGAAGCTCTCCAAACCCCTTATTTTAGGGATTTTTATGAAGTCTTCATTACACAGGCATGATTAATTAAATCACTGGCCATTAGTGTTTAAACTCAGTCTCCAAAAGGAAACCCTCGCACACTATTGGTGGGAATGCAAGCTGGTATGGCCACTCTGAAAAACAGTATAGAGGTTCCTCAAAAAGCTGAAAATAGAGCTACCCCATCACACAGCAATTGCACTACTGGGTATTTACCCCAAAGATACAAATGTAGTGATCCAAAGGGGCACCTTTGGAATCCCAATGTGTATAGCATCAATGTCCACAACAGCCAAGCTATGGAAAGAGCCCAGATGTCCATTGACAGATGAACGGATAAAGATGTGCTATAAAAATGTATATGTGTGTGTGTGTGTGTATATATATATATATATATAGAATACTACTCCCATCAAAATAATAAAATCTGGGATGCCTGGGTGGCTCAGCGTTGAGCATCTGCCTTCATTCAGCTCAGGGGGTGATCCTGGGATCCGGGATAGAGTCCCACATCGGGTTTCCTGGGGGAGACTGCTTCTCCCTCGCCTGTGTCTCTGCCTCTCTCTCTCTCTCTCTCTCTCTCTGTCTCTGTGCCTCTCATGAATAAATAAATAAACCTTTAAAAAGAAAAAAAGAATGAAATCTTGCCATTTGCAATGATGTGAATGGAGCTAGAGGATATTATGCTAAATGAAATAAGTCAGTCAGAGAAAGACAATTATCATATGATCTCACTCATATGTGGAATTTAAGAAACAAAACAGAGGATCATAGGGGAAGAGAGGAAAAATAAAACAAGATGAAATCAGAGAGGGAGACAAACCATAAGAGACTCTTAATCATAAGAAACAAACTGAGGGTTGCTGGAGGAGAGAGAGGTGGGGGGAGGGGGTAACTGTGTGATGGACATAAAGGGGGTAACTGTGTGATGGACATGAAGGAGGGCACGTGATGTAATAGGCACTGGTGAAGACTGATGAATCACTGACCTCTACCTCTGAAACCAATAATGCATTATATGTTAATTAATTGAATTAAATAAATTAAAAAATAATAATAATTAAACTCAATCTCCAGCCCCTCTCCCCTCCCCGGGGTGAGAGTAGGGCTGAAAGTTCCAACCCTCTAATCACATGATTGGTTCCCTGGCAACCAGCTTCAATCCCCACCTCAGCCCCCAACCTCAGCCTCCCCCTTCCTCCCCACCCCCACTATTTTTAGGGGCTTTCTAAAAGTCACTTCATTAACCTGACCTCCGGTGTGAATGAAAAGGGATTGTAAATGAATAACACAAGATACTTCTTTCACCTTTATATTCTCCAGCTATTTCAGGAGCTGGGAACAAAAACTAAATACTATAACAAAAGATGCTCTGATTGCTCTTTATCACTTAGGAAATTACAAGGGTTTTAGGAGTTGTGTGTCAATGGATAAAGGCCAAAGTTTATTTCCTATTATATCACAATACCACAATTACATAGGAGAACATTTTCAGAACCCAGGACTTGGTGAAGAATTCTTACACGTGGCACCTAAAATATGATCCACAAAAGAAAAATCGATAAATTGATCTCCATCAAAATTAATAACTTTTGCTCTGTGAAAGACGCTGTTAATATGAAAAGGATGAAAAGACAAGCTACAGACTAGAAGAGAATATTTGCAAACTACCAATCTGAAAAAGGACACATATCTAGGATATATAAAGAATGCCCAAAACTTATCAGTAAAAAAGAAAAAGAAAAGAAAAAGAAAAAATGAACACCAAACAATCCAATTAGAAAATGGGTAGGGGTGACTGGGTGGTTGAGCATCTGCCTTGGGTTCAGGTCATGATCCTGGGGTCCTGGGATCGAATGCTGCATTGGGATCCCTGCAGGGGGCCTGCTTCTCCCTCTGCCTGTGTCTCTGCTTCTCTGTGTCTCTCATGAATGAATAAATAAAATCTTGGGCAGCCCTGGTGGCTCAGCGGTTTAGCGCTGCCTTCAGCCCAGGGCCTGATCCTGGAGACCTGGGATCGAGTCCCATGTCGGGCTGCCTGCATGGAGCCTGCTTCTGCCTCTTTCTGTGTCTCTACCTCTTTCTCTCTCTCTGTCTCTCATGAATAAATAAATAAAATCTAAAAAAAAAAAAAAAAAATCTTAAAAAAAAAACAGGTAAAAGACATGAAGTCATTTAACTGAAGAGGATATACTGAAGGCAAACAAGCACACAAAAGGATTTTCAACCTCACTAGCCATTAGGAAATGCAAATTAAGACCACATTGAGATATCACTTTACACCTATTAAAACAGCTAAAATAAAAATGGGTGGCAATACCAAATGCTGGCAAGGATGTGAAGAAAGCGGATCCCTGTTACGCTGCTGGTGAGGATATAAAATAATACACCACTCCAAAAAGTAGTTTAGCAAACTACTTTAGTTAAATAAACTAAACATGCAACTATAATTATGACTCTGTAATTGCACTTCCAGATATTAGGGCAGAAAAATGGAAACTTATATCCACACAAAAACTGGTATGTAACTGTTCACAAAACATTTTATTTTTTGCTTTATTTCTAATAAAAACTGGAAGCAACTAAAATGCTCTTCAGTGAGTGAGTGGCAAAACAAATTGTACAGCCATTCCGTGGAACTTTTATATTTTATCAATATAAAAGAATAATCTATTGATACACACAGCAACATGGATGGGCCTCAGAGCTTTATGCTGAGGGAAGAAAAGCCAGCTTCAAAAAGTCACATACTGCCCAATTTCAATTAAATAACATTGTCAAATGACATTATAGACCTGGAGAACAGATTAACGGAGGCCAGCGTTTAGAAATGGCAGAGGGGAGAGGTGTGGGTGTGTGTAGCGTCAATGTCTGACAATCAGCTTTATTTGGTTGTAAAGTAAGTGCCCACCTTTAAGCTTTTTTGCTTCAAAGACATCCATCTCGAATGCACACGTTGCCAACTACACAACTAGATAAAGAGCCAAACCGCCCCACCTGTGAAGTTCCGCTTTTAGAAAGCCCTGGGTGACTTAGATAACTGACCATCTGAGTAACCCTGCCTTCCCCTCCCATGTTTTCACTCCCCAAAGAGTGAACCTGAGAAACCCCAGGCCCCCCACTCGTGACCCCAATAAAGGCAGAGCTGCAGGTCCTCACTCTCTTTGTTTCTCTCTACCCACAATCTCACTGTGTGGCCTGGGACAAGTAGGGACAAGCAGGATACTCTCCAAGACTTGTGAGTAATAAACCTTGTTTTTTCAAAGTTCCCTGATGGCTGTTGATGGGGTGTGTCTTGCTACCATAATAAGGACCACAAGGGCCAGTTCAGCCACACCATTGGCTCCAGAAGGTGAAATGTCTATGGGGGCTCACAGTACAGGCAGTATGGGCACCCCTAGCTCATAGCATCACCATCGATAGTTTGAGACCAGCACCAAACAGTGTGACTATAAAGGTGGTCTTTGTGGTGCTGAAACAGTCTTTTGGGTGCACTAGTGGTTACATGAATTTATACATGTTTTACCATAGTTATAGAAGATGTAAAATGTTTGCAACTGCCTGTAAATATATATATTTCAACGTAAAATGTTAAAAAACATACAATTATGTTGTATGTAAACTATACTGAAATGACATTAATTTTTTCAAAGGTGGTCTGTTAAATGTTTGGCAAAATGTAGCGTAACAGCCTGTATTTATGCCCTGGAGCCAGAAAGAATTTTGCTGTACCTTTTATTTTCTTATTTAATCTCAGAGAAATGTCCTAAAGTCTCTGAGTATCCATTTCATGATCTGTAAAATATATGATTATCCATATTACCAGGTTGTGAAAAGTAATCTATGTAGAATGTCTAGTTCATATAAGTATTCCATAGATTTTTGTTTTTCTTTTTCCTTACCCTGTTATGAGATGCCTCATATAGATAGAAGAATTCACAAATCATTTAAAAATATTTGGGGAGGGATAAGGGAATGGACAAAATGGGTGAAGGAGAGTAGGTGACACAGTCACCACAGATTATGGAATGAATAAATCACAAGAATAAAAGGCGCGGCATAGGGAATAAAGTCAGTGATATTCTAATAGTATTATATGGTAGCTACATTTATGGTAAGCATAGTATAACAAAAAGAAGTTGAATCAGTATGCTATACACCTGAAACTAATGTAACATTGTATGTCAAGTATACTGAAGCAAGAAAAAATTTTAATTCTTTGTCAGGTTTCTGTATTTTAGAGGTTAGAAATATAGCTATAACATGGGACTCTCCCAGTTCTTAACCTTATAAGATTCTATGCCCAATACATTGAGCCAACACAGGAATTCATTGTGGTTTATCAGGGAGCAATGCTAAGAATTACCACCAGGTGGCAGACCATCCTCCCTAATGAAGGGTCAATTTGGTCACTAGAGGCAATGGTAACCTGCTATATTTAGATTATGAAGTTTTCCTCCGTTTCCTGCTGTGAAGAATTTCTGGAACAGCCCAATTTCCCCCAGATTATCTGGCCCTGGGGGAATGTAATCCAGTAATGTACTCAGTTAAACTTGGTCCAACAGTATATCAAATATTTATCCAGGCTCATATGACAGATATGAGCAAAGGGGTGGGGACCAGAGCCATATTAGGAGTTCAGGCTATATGGCACATTTGCTTCTAGGTTGTCTGTGTATGCTTACTGCATGATGTTTTCCTATTAAATCCTCCTTTATAAAGCCATATGAGGTGGCCTGCCAACCAGGGCAACATGTCTAGCTGTTTGATAGACCTAAAGCTATACTTTGAATCCTTGGGACAGTGTCCACAAGCAAATCTAAGACAGCAAAACCTAGGAAAATGGAGTCAGATCAGAAGAATCCCACTCCGAGGAAGCAGCATTTGAGTTAAGTCCTGAATGAAGAGGAACAAAGCATTATAGACACTGGGCCAAGGCCCTGAATGCCCAGGCCCTGAGACAGGGAGAAATGTAAAGTTTTGTTGCAGCCCAAACCCTCTCAGCGTGACTGGAGCAGAATGAAAAGTAACGTGAGAGGTGAGTTTGTCAGGGTAGGCAGGGGCCAGTGCAGGTATGGTCTTGTGGGCCTTGGGAAGGAGTTTGGATTTTGTTCTTGGTAAAGTGAAACTATGGGAGAGGCTTAACTGGAAGAAGAACATGACCCAATTTGTGCTGTAAAAAGACCATTGTGGCTACTGTGGGAAGACCAGAAGGTGAGGGGAGCTGGAATAGAAATGGAGAGACCTTTCAGGAGGCATCCACTGTTTGAATCAAACTTACAATATCAGACTGGGAAGAACCCCCATGCCACCATCTGAGGCACAGGGCATGGTACAAGGAGAGAGGGCCACCAGCAAGAGCAGCTCCTGAACAAGAATCTCACCCTGGCTTCCCACACCCCATTTTGTAGCTAAGAAGCAAATGTTACCCAGCCTGAGACCTCACAAAGAGTCTGATGTGGCCCTGGGATGACTCCCCCAGAGATAGGTGCCTAGCTCATAGAACACAACTATCCATACTACTTCACCCAAAAGGAGACAGAGTAGAGATGAAGAAGTGAGGGGATGTGGTAGAAACATGAGAGAAACAGGAAAGCTATGAACACTTTTAGTGTTCTTAATCCTGAAATGAATACTTGCTGCCCAGTGCCACCAGCTTGTCCCCTCCCATCCCAGTCTGATTCAGTAGCTGAGTAGAAAACTATTGGAAGTTTCTTGGAGAATCATGGGTGCAACTGCTATAGTCCTTGAAACCGGGCGGGGTGAGGGGAGTAGCAGGACCGACAGCCCTGACAGCCTGCCCCAGCATGGCAGATACACATTGTGGGAGTGCCAAGTCAGTGGGGGTGGTCAGGTTCTAGAGAGGGGTTGGAGCCTATCATGCATCCCAGCTGCAGGGGTGGTGAGAATTTTGGTGGCAAAAGCAAAAGCTCTAAGAGAGAGAGTGAATTTCGGCTGGTCCCCCAAATGGTCATGCTGCTTGCTTTTCTGGGAATCCCATTTCACCTTTGGACTAGGCATAGGCATATGGGCAGTGATTCCAAAATGAAATAGAGGCGATGAACTGATCAACCGGTGCTAATGAAAACACTCAACTACACGTCATGGGTTTTCAGCAATACCCCAGCCCCCATCCCGCTGAAGCCAAGGAACATGTGAATCACATAGCTCTGCATTCTTTTCTTTTTAATGTTTATTGTATTAAATTGAATATGCCTATTTATTTATTCATTCATTCATTTATTTATTTATGAGAGAGAGAAGGTAGGAGGGGCAGAGGGAGAGGAGAGAGAGAAAACCCCAAGGAGGCTCCACACCCAGCCCAGAGCCTGAGGCCACACTCCATCCCATCACCTGGAGACCATGACCCTGCCAGATGCTTAATTGACTAAGCTACACAGGCACCCCCAGCTCTGCATTCTGCTATGAAGAGCATTTGGTGAAGTATGGCTAAGAGCAGCCATCAAATAAATGTTTAAAATAAGCTAGGAGGATTGTGTGGAGGTAGATCACCTGGGCTGAGAAAGCTGTCACCTGGGTGAGCACTGAGGAACAATGAGGGATAGTGGGGCAGAGGAGTAGGGATCTGGGATGCAGCCCAGCGAGTTGCATGGTACACAATCTGTAAATCAATAATGGATATGCTGCATTGACTGTGCCAAGTTTTCAAGGTAAACAAGGCTCAGGGCTCCGTGGCTAATTGCCTCTGTGGCCAGTATGTTTCATCTGGCAGGATCAGGGTGGGAGCAGAGAAAGACACCCTGTGATAATGACTCATAGCTACGCTAGTGACATGCCTGAGAATGGAGCCACCTGAGAATGGCAGCAGTGGGGGAGGGCAGGTGAGCTTGGAGGGTACCTCAACCTAGTCTGGGCTAATCACAAGGCATTGCCGGCCAGCGTTTTTCTCTCCTCCAATCTAGGTGGGCTACACTGGAGGCCTAAGGTAACGAGTAGATGTCTGTAAAGATAAGCTTTCCCTTGTTTACTTTTGGGTTAGTCTGAGGTGAAGTTTCTGTGAAATGAAAGATAAATGACTGAATCCTTCTCTGTGTTTATAGGCCATTCTCACTTTCAGCATGGTCCCAAGTGAAAACACCCCTTCCTGCTCTTTTTATCATTGTATTTGGTTGCTCAAATGTTTGTATGTCTCTCTCTCACTCAACTGTGAGCTTCCTGAGGGTAGGCTGAGCCTAGTACTTTACCTGGCATATAGTTGATAATCAAAGTTATTGAATGAATACAGAATGAACTGTATTCTGGTCCAGAATTTTCTCAGGTTTTTCAACTTTATGCTGCTACTACAGACTGCTTCCAAGCAGAATTTCTCTCCCAACTTGAGCCTGAATCAAATCAAAGACAGAATAGAGTGTTCTTTTTTTTTTTTTTTAAAGATTTTATTTTATTTATTCATGAGAGACACAGAGCGAGAGAGAGAGAGAGAGAGAGGCAGAGACACAGGCAGAGGGAGAAGCAGGATCCGTGCAGGGAGCCCGAATATGGGACTCGATCCCGGGTCTCCAGGATCATGCCCTGGGCTGCAGGTGATGCTAAACCGCTGCACCACCAGGGCTGCCCAGAATAGAGTATTCTTAAGAAAAACAAAACCCAGAGCCTCCAAACTGAACAGTAGACCAAGAATCTCTATGTGAGAGTTGGGCAGCCAGGCTACGACTTTGTACCTTGTACAGACCTTTTGGTCTTTTTCTTCTGCTTGCCCAACTGTGAACAAACTCTTCCTATTATACCTGTATCACAGCTGGAACATCCAATCTCTACTTCATGAAATTCTGGGCAAGGATATCCAATCTTTGAGTATGAGTGCTCTCTTCTTCACTTATAGAAAAAAAAAAACATCTTGTAGATTTCTACTAGTTAGTAGTTGTTTTTCTAGTATTGTTGACCTAACAAAACTCATAATTAAAAATCTACTGTAGGGATCCCTAGATGGCTCAGTGGTTTAGTGCCTGCCTTTGGCTCAGGGCATGATCCTGGAGTTCTGAGATTGAGTCCCACATCAGGCTCCCTGCATGGAGCCTGCTTCTCCCTCTGCCTCTGTCTCTGCCTCTCTGTGTGTGTGTGTCTCTCATGGATAAATAAATAAAATCTTTAAAAAATAAAAAAATAAAAATCTACTATAAATTCTCCAGTGATTTTTTAAAAGATTTATTTATTTGAGAGAGAGAGAGAGAGTGTGTGTGTGTGTGTGAGAGAGAGAGAGAGAGAGAGAGAGAGCACAAGAGGGGGGAGGGCCAGAGGGAGTAGCAGACTCCCCGCTGAGTGAGGAGCCCGATGCAGGGCTTAACTGACTGAGCCATCCAGGCGCTCCTTCTCCAACGATTTTTAAATACATTTGTATTTTATTAATCATGTCATTTCTATATTTATTAGATTGTCACATATCTGTGTGTGACATTGTTTATTCAGCCTACAGCCAAAGGCTTAGTGATTATGTGGGTTTTCAGAAGCCTTGCAATGATTCCTTGCCCTAAGGTTAGGATACAACATGCTACAAAAGAGAAGATAGCTTGATCACCAGGTACAGCTTGACCCCCAGCTCAGGAGATCCCCATTTATATAGAATCCTAAGAAAGCAAGGGAGATTCCCTTTCTTAACCTCTCAATTTTTCTTTCAGTGTCAGCTCTGAGTCCCTCAAACCTAGGAAGACATTCTCTCAAAATCTCCAAATAAACATTTAATAATTCTAGTAGTTCTCAGAGTTCAAAGATCTTTGGCTTTGACTACTAGAAAACAAAACAAAACATGGAGAACTTTCAAATATAGGAAAGTTCCATGTCCTTAAAAGAATCCTGGATGTCATCAAGCATGTCCATGAGAACTTTTTGGCTCTACCTACCATTTGTCTCCTTAGAAGCTGCATCTGTTTTGACCCAGCTTTTTTGATATATTTTAAATTCCAGATGTTACCCTTGGCCCATTCAATGTTACTGGCTTGTTATCTCTTATTCTAAACACTTGGTGTCTTGGCCAAGGTTTAGTTTCAAAGAGCAGAATGCGTCCTAGCTACCTTATGCAGAAAGTTATCTAATATAGAATATTTAAAATTTTACAGCACTGTGGGAAGGCTTGAAGAGACAGAATCTGGAAGACTCAGCATTCAGGAACAATTCCCAGATCCACACTGAGGAAATGGGCCACCAGGGGCTCTTCTGCATTGGGAGGCTGCCAGCCCATCCCAGCTCTAGAACTTTTGCTAAGACCAACAGAGCAAGATGGGACCTCTTAATCTGCCACCTTCCCCACTGAGTTTTGAATTCAGATATCACTTGCGCATTTACGATTGGTCAGATGGGAATCAGAGTCAGAGCCCTAGATGCCATGGGAAATGGAATTTTTAGGTTTCTTGCTTCTACAGTGCAAGGAGGCACCCTAGAAGAGGCTGAAACAGATACAGAGGGACACAATGCACAGCATCCATTGCACCTGGTCACACTTCACCTTGACTCTACCTCCACTGGAAATCTTAGTATCCTACCCAGATTTTCTGGTACCTTGTTAATCCAGTGAACTGTGGATTCATCAGTACCACCTGAGACCTTTTAGAAATGCTTTTAGAAATCTCACACCTTATTCCTATTTAATGAGAATCCCCAGGTAATTTGCATGAGTATTAAAGCTTGAGAAGTACTGGCCAGACACTGGTTCTCTAACTTGGCTCTACCTTGGAATCATTGGTGGAGATTTAAAAATCACTGATCCCTGCTTCCCACTCCCAGTGATTCTGATTTTGTTGGTCTGGGGTACAGTCAGAGCACCAGGATTTTAAAAATCTAATATGCAGTAAAAAAAAAATCCAGAAAACTACTAACCTAGGAAAAGAGAAACACTTTGGCCACAGTACTGAGCACTGGTCTCACAGAGACTGGATGCTAATACCCCTTCTCTTAGCCTGCTAAAGGTCTCAAGCAATCTATAGAGCTATATTACTTTCCAAAGACTCGCTATTCAGTTAGACCATG
Source organism: Canis aureus (assembly GCF_053574225.1). Classification (NCBI taxonomy): domain Eukaryota; kingdom Metazoa; phylum Chordata; class Mammalia; order Carnivora; family Canidae; genus Canis; species Canis aureus. The sequence goes on along the minus strand of NC_135622.1, from coordinate 26,876,042 downwards.
AATACGAGAATGGTACTAAATGCTAAAGTTTCCACATAGCCATGAGAAGTACGGTCCAAGGCAAGGGAGTTGCAAATTGGATTACACCCTTTTTTTTAAAAGTCTCCTGCTTCATAAATAAATAAAAATTAAAAAAAAAAAAAAAAAAAAAAAAAAAGGGATCCCTGGGTGGCGCAGCGGTTTAGCGCCTGCCTTTGGCCCAGGGCGCGATCCTGGAGACCCGGGATCGAATCCCACGTCAGGCTCCCGGTGCATGGAGCCTGCTTCTCCCTCTGCCTGTGTCTCTGCCTCTCTCTCTCTCTCACTGTGTGCCTATCATAAATAAATAAAAATTTAAAAAAAAAAAAAAATAAAAAAAAAAAATAAAAATAAAAGTCTCCTGCTTAGATACTTAACCCAATACCCACCAACGTTACATATGTCCATGAAGTGGCCTCTGTAATGAATTGGATATTTATGACATACTGTTTCATCATGATCATGCATACAAAGCCTTTCAGATTGGTCATATTCCTAAGAATATGTATTGTGCAAAAAAAAAACAAAAAATAAAAAAGAATATGTATTGTGTATATACATGCATATTGGATTAGAACAATTTCTGTTATGTTGACACTCTTGGGCTCCATGTCTTGGGGCCTAGTGTGGTCCACTGTATTCTACAGCAGTTAATCCCTTGACGTAGCTTCAAGATAGACCCACACTATAACAAAAAATTTTAAACATAATGGCATTCAAGAATATTATGTGTTACAGGATATGTATATGGACATAGGATCTTATCTAGGCTATTTGCTCAAAAATATTTTCCAGCTTTGGGTACATTTGCTTTTTCATTCAAAGCTGGATAGATCCCTCCTACAAAGACTAGAAGTAGAGCTACAGAAGTGAACAGTGTTGTTCATTTCCCAAAGCGTATATGCATTCTTCCTCCACCTTTCTGGCATTCACATTGCCATGGCCTCTATAGTCCAAAATGAGACCACTTTTTATTAGATAAAATTTTTTATTTTTGACAAAACTTGAGTGTCCCCACCACCCTCCAGCTGCTCTTATACATTGTTATTAGCAAGAATTGGAAAAGTGTTAATATTTCACAATGGACTATGATACCTAAGCTAGTTTATTGGGTAAAATGAACAAATAGTATCAAAATCCTTCTGGATGACTAGTTACCAGGTACTATTTAGTGACAGAAGCCTGGTTTCCAAAAAGTTCTACCATTGGCATCTCTAAAGAGGAAAGAAATAAAAAAGGCAAGGGTAAGATTTCAGAATGGGAAGAGGGGAGAAAAGTGAAACTTAGAGAATAGTTAGTAGATGAAACCATAAAATTGTAAAAAGAAAAAAATAGTCTTAATGAATCTGAGGCTGAGAATCTAGGTTAGGCATACCTAACCAAATCACTATGGCTGCAAATATTCTCTGCCCTCATCTGGACCCACAGAGCATGACACACACAGGTTCCCTGACTGTGTATAACCTATCCTTCCCCATTACACACTGACATCTGCAAATCTCCTTCTGTGCTCTGAGTTCAGTCTTTTGATCATCAAGGTATTGGATGGTGTGGTTGCCTTCCTGCTGTGGTCTGGTAGCTAGCAACTCACTTTCCAGTTCCCCATTGTCATTCTATTTGGTGTTTAGATAACTGAACTTAAAGCTTTCAGTGCTTGAAGAATGAAGAAACTCTTTAGAAAAAGGGACTTTAAAGACAAAACTACAAAATGCCATGCTAACTAAAGCTGGTTTACTGTATGCATTTAAGAGAAGGGCTCTGTCCACTTGACATACTACCATGGCTTTATCTGAGATAAGTGTTTAGTTAGGGTCTGGCCCCAGGGACCCAGATTGCAGAGGGACAAGCAGCCTGAGAGAAAAGCCACTGCAAGTGACCCAGGAGTCTCCCAGAGTGGACCCAGCTCCACAGCACACCTGGGTGTCATGGTTAATTTCATGTGTCAATATGACTACACCATTGCACCCAGTTTTTTGTCAAACACCAGCCTAGATGTCATGGTGAGATATATTTTAGATGAGATTAATATTTGAAGCAATAGACTTTCAGTAAAGTAAATTATTCTTCATAATGTGGATGGTCCTCATCCAATCAATTAAAGGCCATAAGAGAAAAGACTGAGAGCAAGGTCTCCCAAGGAAGAAGGAATTCTACCTCTAAACTGTCTTGTGACTGCAACATCAATTCTTCCCTGAGTCTCCAGCCTGCCAGCCTGCCCTAAAAATTTCAGACTGGCCAGCCTCTACCATCACATGAGTCAGTTCTTAAAATCTGAGTCTCTCTCTCTCTCACTCTCCCCATCTCTACATACACATACACACTCACATCCTATTGGTTCGGTTTCTCTGGAGAACTCTGGGTGATACAGGAGGTGACTCCCCCACCAGATGAAGTTTTCCTCATTACACACATCTGGCATGCTAGTGGGCTTTATGCTTTTAAAAAAAGGAGAAATGGATCATTAAGGGGAAAAGCATGGCACAGAGGCCCTGCAGCTCTCCTAGGAGCAACCCCGCTGAAATGAGTTTCCCTGCTGTCTAGAAGGGAGACAAACATGATGAAGAGTCATTTAGAAGGTCTCCATGAACGTGGGCAGGCAGTGAGTGGGCAGTGGGCAGCAGCAGCAGCAGCCTATGGAGCAGGACCGCGTGAGCAGGTGCAGGTCTGAGCAGGGCCCAGTGTCCCTCTAGCCCTTTCATTCTTCAAGCTAGACAGGAAAGAAAAAACTAGAACTACAAACTGGCCATGCCTAGGGGGCGTTGGGACTATACCAGTGAGCATCCCAGGAGTATTTGCCCAAAACTTCTTGTTAGCAGCATTGAGCTTTGAGTCTTGTAACAGTACCATCAATGGAACTTTACTCTGAGATCACTTGCTAGGAGAGTTTGTATGTGCGAATTATATCTGTCTGGTACCATATTGATTGACAATACTCTGCTACAAAGGAGCTACTTACAAATTCATTGTTGTGAGATTGGCTAGAAAAATGGACCCAGGTTCTCAGCAATACACTCTCCCTCTGGGTTAAGCAGAGTTGCGTCAGTTTCTTGTGACTTCTCAGAGACTTTAAAACAAATGTGCTTTATGAGCCTCTAGGAGATTCCAGGCCTAGAGCGAGCTGGGTTTCCTAAATTTACTTGTTCTCAGCTTCAAGGAGAATCATTTGCAAATAGTGTTTCATAGAACACATGAGATAATTGTAAAGTGATCTCCTTTTATTTTTTAAAAATATTTTATTTATTTATTCATGAGAGAGGCAGAGACATAGACAGAGGAAGAAACAGGCTCCCTGCTGTGCTAAAAGCACCTTTTAAAGATGCTTTTCCTATTACCCCACAGCTTTCTGCACTTTTGCTTAACAGAACAAATCCCTTATTCTGATGTGAAAGGCTCTTTGCGATCTAGTACCCTCCATGTTTCCCACACTTTCTGTGTGGCGATGGCCTTCTGTAGCCAAACTCCCCATTTCTGGAACCCATCAAGACCCAGCCCATCTTTCATTCACTAAAGAAGGCTTTGTTGGGTTGCTGTGACAATAAAGACCTATGTCCACAGGTCCTGTCCTAGTGTGTGTGCACAAAGAGCATTCTGGATTTAAATAAGAAATACAGAGAACCACTAGGTTCTTTGAGGCCCTTACACCCCCGAGAAATGTAATCTGAACTAAGAACTAGTTGTAAGAGCTGGGGTTTATATTGAAAGGATTTTTCTGAAAGTTTCCCTCTTTATGGTTTAGGTTATTTATATGCTTTGGTTATGCAGAGGACCAATTATAGTTTCCTCATTTAACCACACAGCAAAGCAAAGCAAAATAAAACAACAACAACAAAAAAAGAGTCTCTGGTCTCTCCATAAGCTGAGAAATACATCCAAATGCCTGTCCAGAATGGTACTATGTGTTACTACGGTTCTACAGTTCAAAAGTCTCCTGCTGGAGAGAACACTCTCTGCCATCCTCTAAGAACCCTTAGTTGGGAGTAGTTTCTGCTCCTCCCTGCTGAGCTGAGCTGCTCCTCCCTGCTGAGCTGAGCTGAGCTGCTGTTACACATTCAAGTTCCTGGTATGTTTGGCCTTTAAACTAAAAAAACAAAACAAAACAAAATTCTGAGGCTTATAGGAGGCCAGAGCTATGTATAAAAAATGCCCTTTTTCCTTCCTTATTTTTCAGAACTAAAGTCGAAGTTTTGCTATTAACCATCACTTTTCCTTGGGACACCTGGAGTGGTTCAGTTGGTTAAGCAGTTGAGTGTCTGCCATCCGCTCAGATCATGATCTCAGGTCCTAGGATCAAGTCCTACATCAGGCTCTCTGCTTAGCAGGGAGTCTGCTTCTCCCTCTTACTCTCTGTGCTCTACCCGCCCCACCCCCACCCCTCAAATAAATAAATAAAACCTTTTAAAAAATACAACCAACATTTTTCTGCCCTAATTTAACAAAGAATGAGATGGTCATCAAGGAGGTGGCCAAAGCCACACTCCTCCATCTCGCAGTCTGGCTTTTCCAAGTCCTGCCAGTTCTCCCAGAATAGACTGGTAAATAAAGGCATGGTTCCTCCACGTGCCCCCACCCCCCACACTTGTAGCCAAGTGACAACCACATCTACCTTCAGGAAAGCAGATACAGATCAGAATAACTATTGGCCTCTCTGAGTGAAGCTGGGGATGGTCAGGTGACTGCCACTCTCTTGAAAACACAATCACCAAGCCAACAGGAAGTTTATTGTAAGCACACACTACCTGCTTCTGGAATTCAGGCCCTGCAAGGAAGCTACTTTCAAAGCAAAAGGAGGAAGCTGCAGAGCATTGGCAAAGGGCAAGTAAGGAAACACCTTTTTACCTTCAAGTGTGGCCGCAGGAGTGGGAGCCAGTGTTCCTATGACCTCTGGCCATCCACATCAGAATGCATGCAGTTGTTAGAGGAAGGGTTAGAGAAAGGTGGGATGGCACTGGCCCTTCCCTCAGCAACTCCTTCCCTTGAGGTTCTCCAAACTCAGCACTCAGAGGGCAGAAGTCCCTATGGTCTCAGCTAGAGAACAAGTCCAAGTGAACACTGCTCCCTCAAGTCATTCGATTATTCACTTCTTGTCACTTAACCAATATTTACCCAGAGCCTTGACTGGGCACCTGACTGGGCACAGGTGCTGAGGATGGCCACTAGCCAGAGGGCCTGCACCCAGGGTTGGGGACAGCATCATCCATGGAGATACAGGAGACCAGACAGGACGTTGCCAAGGAAGAGTCAACACGCTAGGGTTAGCCACGCAAAGAGGTGAAGATGGAGAGCCAAGTGACCTTGGGGTTGGAAGGGACTGTCAAGATTATCCCTTGACTTCTTCATATTCTGAGTACCAATGCTGTTTCTATCATACCCAGGAAAATGCACTGACTGACTCATGATGGAAAGTGTGAACACTGAATTATTTTTCTAGTTCTGGATCAGCACTGACTCAACTCCTTTTCACCAGCCCTATCTATGGCCGACTGCATTAATTTTAAAGAAAATTAATGAGAATTAGCCTATAATCATAAAATGGAGGCAGAGAGGGTGTTTATTTTTCCTGCTGTGCACATGCAAAGATAAGCAAGAATTTAATAATGTCCCTGATACCATTAGTGCCTTGGCTGGATCAAAAGAAATGTACAAGTGATAGAAAGAGAAGGGGTAGGGAGGAAGAGGAGAAAGAAATAGAGCTTATGAAGAGAGAAGTCAGGAGCTTGCCAGAGTGATTCAGTGTGATTGTGGGTAAAGCAAGATTAGAATTTACTAATGCTGTCTCCTGGGCCTCTCATAATCACTGTGCCAAAGGTTATAAATCTTTCTGAAAACAGCTGAGTAAAGATAATAGCCACTTGTTTCCCAAATCTAAGCAACCAAGCGTCAGAATGTGGAAGCCAGGAATTATGCAACATGCCCGAAGAGGTTATCAAAATTATAACCGAAAGACATTATATTTTCTATTTTTACACTTTGGCCCTTGAGAGAATAAAAAGCCTTAGAACTGGAGGCTCCCAGAACAGCCATCTTAAAATTGGCATTTAGCCAGAAATTTCTTTTATTGTATATTTAAAGATATCCTAGGAAGGAAATTTCACAGCTTCCTGGATCAATCACCTCATTGTTCAATCACCTCCTTAACTTTCCCTAAATCTGCTCTCCTGAGTTTATTTATATGCTCTGATTTTGTGATCAGGAGTGCTACATTATTTTCACAATTCAGCATCAAGGTGTAACAGCCCTCAATTGGCAACACAAGCCTCTCAAGCAGTGGAATTTGCAGGATTTGGTGGTACAGGTGAATCGGGGAAGGGACTTGACACAATCCTGGCTAACTGAGCCAGTGGATGGAACTGTCTTTGTCAACAGCACATAGCAGAACTCTTGCCTTGAGCTGTAGTGAGTCCTCCTGTTCAGGAATCTTTCATGTTGTTTCTTCTCTTTTATTAGTTTCCACTGTATTTTTAAAAATATTCTATTTATTATTTGAGAGAGAGAGACAGAGAGAGAGAGTGTGTGTGTGTATGAGCTGGGGCAGGGGCAGAGTGAGACAGAGAAGCAGACTCTCCCTGAGCAGGGAGCCCAATGTGGGGCTCAATCCCAGGACCCTGAGATCATGACCTGATCTGAAGGCAGACACTTAACCTACTGAGCCACTCAGGTGCTGCTGCACTATATTTTTAATGTCCAGAGTGCTTTAAAATCTCTGTTGAACAGGAAAGGGCAAGACAGTCACAGGCCATCTTTTTCTTTAGTGCAGCCTTTGCTTCTCAGGCTACACCAATAAAGAGAAAATTAATGGCCCTGGTTACATATAGCCCAAGAAATTGACCTGCTAAAGCCCACCCAGTCTTCCTGGAACTCCAGCTCCACTGTTGGCCATGCTAAGGCCCAGAGTTCTTCCTCTCTTCTGTATTACAAATTTGTTGTTTTGTTTGCCAAGGATCCATCCTCTCATCAGCTGATAGAAAATTTTAATTTCCCCTATGATCTCACCCCTCTCCCATCCACTGAAGCTGTCTTGGAGGCCTGTTGACCAGGGAGGCCCTGCCCTTCTCTAGCTGAGAATGGACTCATAATCCAAGCTAGGTCAAAGATCCCTTTCTCAACTTTGACAGTGTAACTCCAGGAAAATCAATGATAGAGGTGGTTCTGTCCTGATGACTTATCTCTAAAAGACTATCCACAGGGGCCTGCTTTCTAGATTTCCCCAAAGCTGCTGGTAGCTCCTGTACTTTCAGAGACTTAATTGCTCAACTTTTCCTTTAATTCTGTGAACCTTCCAACAACAGTACAGCTTTTAAGAATTTCTCCTAAAATGATTAGAGTGGTTCCCGCAGCTTACCACAGAAGAAACCTGACTGATATATTCTCCCAACACCTTGGGATCAGTGACCCTAAGATAGCACAAGCCATGAAATCTAGAGACACTGGAAAGACAGATCTATCATTCTCTGGCCATACATTACACCTCCTCTAGTTTCTCAAAGACCTGGAGACCCTACCAGGGTAATGCTGCAGACTCACATTTGCTCCACTCCAGACTCTGATACTTCTGGACACTTCTAACCCCTGGGTCTCCTGTGGGAACAATCACTGTCTACTGCACTGATTGTCCTTGTTCACATTGCCTCAAGTAGGATGTACTCTAAGAATCACTGTATTTTTCACCTCTAGAATGACTGACCCTACAGCTCTTTCAGGTTAATGGTTATGTCTTTGGGGAATTTGGGACAAGCCTCTAAGAGCTCACATGAGAAGCAATTCTAAGAGTGCTTGCATGTGATATGAGGGTCAGGTCCTAAAGAGAGTGGCAAGGCAAATCACCCTATATAGTAGGATATTCTGCATCAGTAGAAAAACAAAAACAAAAACAAATGAAACCAAGGAAGCTGTCTTTGAGCTGAAATTTTAAAAACCCCAATATATGGGGTGGTTTTTTTTGCTTTTTATTACATAAAATTTCAAACATATACAAAGGTAGACAAAATAGCACAATGAAGCCCCAGACTCACATGCCCCAGCTTCAACAGCCTTTAACTCATGGTCAATCTTTTCCAACTATACCTTTACTCAATTCCAGCCTTTCCTGCCACATTACTTTGAAGCAAATTTCAGACTTTATAGTATTCCACCCACAAATATTTCAATGTATGTGCGTATCTCTTAAACAGAACTATAATACTATTATTATTGCATCTAAAAACTAATTCCTCAGTATCATTACATTGAATTCAGATTTCCCTGATTTCTCAACCCCTTCCCAATTTTTTTGTTTGTATGTTTTAACAATATCCAAATAAGGTATGATGTCTAGGGTCCCCAAGACCACTCTTGGGTTCAGTGATTCATTAGGAGGACTCACAGGACTCAGCATATGGTCATACTCATAGCTATGATTTATTACAAAGAAAAGACACAAAGCAAAATCAACAAAGGGAAAAGGCATATGAAGTCCAGAGGAAATCAGAAGGAAGCTTTCAAAAGTCCTTTCTCCAAGGAGTCACCCACAATGCACTTCATTCCTCTAACATCAAATTATAACAACACATGTGAAGTGTTGTCTGCCAGGGAAACTCATTAGAGACTCCGTGTCCATGGTTTTTACTCAGGGCTAATCATATAGGAACCCAGTGCCTAGCATATACCAAAATTTTGGACTCCCAATAGGAAAACAGGTATTTAGCACAAATTACATTGTTTTTATAGTTTACACACAGTGAGCCATTCTTATTAATTAGGGAATGGTGCGAACCCTCCCTAGCAAGTTCCCAGATGCCAGTCAAGGGCCATCCTTGTAAGTAGGCCTTTGTAAGGGTAGCAGTCTTAGGCCTGCTAAGTTCACTTCTGTCTCCACAGTTACATACATTGCAACTGGTCAATATCTCTTAAATCTCTTTCAATCTACAGGATTCCCTCCATCTCTTTTTACCTCTTGTAATTTATTTGTTGTTTCTCATAGTTCAGATTATGCTTATTGCATCCTTGTGGAGTTATTGAAATATTCCTCTGCCCTTTGCCTTTCCCATGAACTTGTAGTTCTATCTGTAGATTTGATCCCACTTAGTCTGATTTTTAACATTTCTTTGGTAGCTGGGTGACTCAATAAGTAGTAGTGTGTACTTCTATGAGGTGGTATATTACGTCTGGCTGGCTGTCTATTGTCATGCCACTGCCTTGGCTCAAGGCTTTATGTCCATTAATTTATCACAGGTACAAAATGGCAGAATTTGAATTCTATCATTACTTCTTCATTAGTAGAATACTTCTATAAAGAGAAGCCTCTCTCATCATGTTTGTACTGAAATGGCATAGTTTGTAATGAAATGCTTGATTCGTTCTCTCACTTTTTGCAGTTTTATTTTATTTTATTTTTATTTTTATTTTTTTGCTTTTTGCAGTTTTAAACTAAGGTTCTCTAAAATCCTCCAACGAACATATTTTTGAGATATCTTTTGCAATTATGGATTTAAATACATTTGATGATTTTCAATCCTGTTAATGCTCTTACTGTCCCAAGTTTTCCCAGAGGTGGTAGCCTCTGCAGCCTCTACTAGTCTTTGAGAGCTATCTTATTTTCTTATAGAACAAGTTATTCTAAGATCATCTTGCACATATCTTGCCCAAATCTGGAATGAGTTGTTTTTCCAAGAATGCCTAGTTCCTTTAAGTGAAAATTGATATTTAAAGATGTGGGTGCTAGGGTACCAAAATATTCTTAAATTTAAAATAAAGATGTAAGGGTGGCTGGGAATTCAGTCTGTTAAGCATCTGACTCTTGGTTTCTTCTCAGGCCATGACCTCAGGGTGCTGGGATCAAGCTCTACATCCCAGCTCCATGCTTGGTGGGGAGTCTGCTTGAGGATTCTCTTTCTCTTTGTCCCTCTGCCCCTCCCCTGATTTGTGCATGTGTGCACTTTCTCTCTCTCTCTCAAAAATGAATAAATACATCTTTTTTAAAAAGATGCAAAATAGAGAGAGCATGGTATGTTTTAAAAGTGGGAAAATAATAACTATTTTTATTAGCTGAATTTGCATAACGAAGCTCTGGAATAATTTATAAGGAACTAATAAAAGTGGTATCTTTGAGGGGTTGAAGGAGGGGGTGATGGGAAGATTTTTTTTTAAATCCCATTTGAAACTTTTAAATACCACAAAGAGAATACAGATGTATACACTGTTCATAAGTCAGACACAGTCAACACTGAAACAGGTTACTTTCTCCTCTGACAAACATCAGATGAAATTATAGGCCTGAGTTGGGGGGATCATTTTGAGTGACAAATACATGTCTTTAAATACTAACATCACACTCAACACAACAGGAAGTCTCAACTAAGAATAGTGATCAGGGATCAAGACCGACCGCAAAGATTCTCAACCCTCGCTACACAGTGAAATCACTTGAGTAAGAAGTAAAACAATCTCGGTTTGCAGATGATATGATCTTATATGTAGCAAAGCCTTAAGATTAGTGCACACTCGCGTGCACACACACACACACACACCTGTTAGACCTAAATGAATCAAAGTAGCAAGATATGAAGTCAACACAGTTGCATTTCTATACACACAGTAAATAATCTGAAAAGAAAATTATTTAAAAATTCTACTTAAATAGCATGAAAAGAATACAATATTTAGGAGTTAACTAAGAAAGTTAAATACTTGTGTGGTAAAAACTATAGAGGCACCTCGGTGGTTCAGTTGGTTAAGTGTCTGCCTTTGGCTCAGGTTATGATCTCTGGGTCCTGGGATCCAGCCCCACATCTGGCTTCCTGCCCAGCAGGGAGTCTGCTTCTCCCTCTATCTCTTTCTCTCTCTCCTTCTGCCCCTCCCCACTACTCATTCTCTCTCTCTCTCTCTCAAATAAATTAATTAATTAAATCTTTTTAAAAGCTACAAAACATTATTGAAAGAAAGTAAAGAAGACACAGATAGAAACACATCCATATTCATGGATTGGAAGACTTAAAATGTTAAAATGTCAATACTACCCAAAGTGATCCACATATTCAATGTAATTTCTATCAAAATTCCAGTGACATGGGGGATCCCTGGGTGACTCGGCAGTTTGGCGTCTGCCTTCCACCCAGGGTGTGATCCTGGAGACCCAGGATCGAGTCCCGCATCGGGCTCCCTGCATGGAACCTGCTTCTCCCTTTGCCTATGTCTCTGCCATTCTCTCTCTCTCTCTCTCTCCCTCTCTCTCATGAATAAGTGAATAAAATCTTTAAAAAAAATTCCAGTGACAGTTTGTGCAAAAATAGAAAAACACATCCTAAAATTCATATGGAATCTCAAGCAACCATGAAAAGTCAAAACAATCTTGAAAAAGAAGTACAAAGCTGGATTACTCATACTTCTTGATTTCAAAACTTACTACAAAGCTACAGTGATCAAAAACAATATGGTACTCAAATAATGATAGACATATAGACCAACAGAATAGAATAGGCAGCCCAGAAATAAACTCTTTCATATGTTGTTAAATGGTTTCTGATGCATCAAAAAATACCATCAAGAGAATAAAAAGACACCCCACAGAATGGGAGAAAATATGTGCAAATCCCATAACTGACAAAGAGTTATTATCCAGAGTATATAGAGACCTTTAAAATTCAACAGCCAAGGGAACCCTGGGTGGCGCAGCAGTTTAGCGCCTGCCTTTGGCCCAGGGTGCGATCCTGGAGATCCGGGATCGAATCCCACGTCGGGCTCCTGGTGCATGGAGCCTGCTTCTCCCTCTGCCTGTGTCTCTGCCTCTCTCTCTCTCTCTCTCTGTGACTATCATAAATAAATAAAAAAAAATTAAAAAAAAATTCAACAGCCAAAACCAAACAACCTGACTAAAAAATAAGCAAAGGATTTGAATAGATATTTTTCCTAAAACGATAGACAAATGCCCAGTAAGCACATCAAAATATGGTTGACATCACTATCATTAGAGAAATGCAAACCAAAACTACAATAGGATATCACTTCATACCCATTAATATAGCTACTACCAAAAACCCAGAAAATAATGAGTGTTGACAAGGATGAGGAGAAATTAGAACCCTTATGTACTATCAATGAAAATGTAAATTGGTGTAGCCATAAGGAAAACAGTATGGACTTTCCTCCAGAAATTAAAATAGAATTACCATATGATCCAGCAATTCCACTTCTGGCTACATATGCAAAAGAACTGGAAGCAGGGTCTCAAAGAGATTTTAGTACACCCAGGTTCATAGAAGCATTATTCACTATAGCTAAAATTGAAAGCAACCCAAGTGTCCAATGACAGATGACTGGATAAGCAAAATATGTTATATACATATAATGGAGCATTATTCAGCCTTAAGAAGGAAAAGGATTCTGGCACATGCTAACCACATGGATGAACCTTGAGGATATTATGCTAGTTGAAATAAGCCAGGGATTTCCTGCTTGGCTTAGCGGTTGAGAGTCTGCCTTTGGCTCAGGGCATGATCCTGGAGTCCTGGGATCGAGTCCCGCATTAGGCTTCCTGCATGGAGCCCGCTTCTCCCTCTGCCTATGTCTCTGCCTCTCTCTCTGGGTCTCTCATGAATAAATAAACAAAATCTTAAAAAAAAAAAAAAGCCAGTAATAAAAGACAAGTTATTCTACTTATATGAGGTACTTAGAAGATTCAAAATCGTAGAGACAGGAAGTAGAATGATGGTTTCCTGGGGCTGGGGTAAAGGGTGAGAGTTGTCGTTACACGGGTATAGATTTTTAGTTTTACAGATGAAAAGAATTTTAGAGATGGATGGTGGTGATGATTGCACAACATTATGAATATATTGAATGCCACTGAACTATAGCCTTAAAAGTGGTTAAGATCGTAAATTTTATGTTATGTGTATTTTACCTCAATTTTTTTAATTGGAAAAAAAATCACTTGGGAGCTCTTAACCTGAAGCCCAGGCTGCACCTCTGACCAATTAATTATACCAGATTTTCTGAGGGTAGGATCCAGGCATCTGTATTTTTTCTAAGCTCCTCTAATAATTCAAGTTAATGTTGAATCCCTGCACACTAAAGGTAGTCGATGTCACTTCTCCCTTCTCAAGTTCTTTAGGAACAACACTGTGTGAAATGTGTAAAATCACCTGTACATTAAAAAAAAAAAAAAAACATAAAAATCCTTATTATTGAGGCATGTGGGTAGCTCATAAGTGTCTGACTCTTCATTAGCTCAGGTTATCTGATATCAGGGTTCTGGGATGGAGCCCTACAATTGTGCTCTGCGCTCAGGGGGAGTCGGCTTCAGGATTTCTTTCCCTCTCCCTCTGTGCCTCACCCCCCCTCAGCTCTCTCTTTTTCTCTCTCAAATAAATAAATAAATCTTTTTAAAAAATAAAAACCTGTATTATTTAATTGATTATTTCTCTTGTATCTTTTTTCTACCCCTCCCCCTTTTGTACTTTCCCTCTTCCCGCCTCCCTTTCTGCCAAGTATACCTAATTGAATTTGTGTAAGTTCAATGTTTGTATGATGCTATCTGTCCTCCATCAAGTTATCTTCCAAAGCAGAAATTCATGCCTTCCTTGCCTTTCCAGCCCCCAATTTATATCTTGTCTCAAGATCTAGTTCCAGTCCCTTACTCACCATCCCCTTCCCTTTCTTTACCTTTCATTCCATAAGTATGAATATATGAATGAATATAATTCTCACCTAAATCACATGTCTGGGGAGCTGCCTTAACTTCTAGCATTCCTGAGATAGGTGTGCCCATCAAGTCCATCTGGAATCCTTATTTTCTCATATTCATCACTCATGGTTGGGTACTCAGGGCTTAGTAAGACACGTCAGCCTATTGAAGAGAAGAAGTCTTTTTTGGGCTGTTTGAGATTAAGTGTGGAGTTAGTTGTTGACTGAGTAGGGTGTGAAAAGCAGGATACTTAGGGAAGGTAGAAATATGAAAGCTTCTGTGCACCAGTCTCCATGCAAGACCCTAGAGACTCAGTTATGAAAGGCACAGCACTTACCCTTAGGAAATCACAGTCTAAAGGGGACCTAGGTAATTAACCAGGTGATTAAAAATACCTTTTAATATTTATACAGTACTTATAGTAAGTTCTGTGCTAGAGGTGAGTATCAGTTTTATGGACACTAAGGGAACAAAACCTATCATGGGGAGGTGAGGGAGGAGTCAGGGAAGGCTTCTTGTAGGAGGTCTTAAGTTTTAACTTATTTTTAACTTAAAAAAATACACAGGTAGGGGTGCCTGGGTGGCTCAGTTGGCTAAGTGTCTGACTCTTGATTTTGGCTCAGGTCATAATCTCAGGGTTGTGAGATCAAGCTCCATGTTGGGTTCTGTGCCAAGCATGGATCCTGCTTGAGATTCTCTTTCCCTTTCCCTCTGCTCACTGCCCAGCTTCTCTCTCTCTAAAAACAAAACAAAACAAAACAAAAACAAAAACAAAACCACCCATGTAATATAGATTCATTGTAGTAAATCAGAGTGAATTAAGAAAGAACACTGAAGATGAACATAAACACCTTTGATAGATAGATAGATAGATAGATAGATGATAGATAGATAGATAGATAGATAGATAGATAGATAGATAGATTTTGTTTATTTATTCATGAGAAACACACACACACACACACACACACACACACACAGAGGCAGAGACACAGGCAGAGGGAGAAGCAGGCTCCATTCAGGGAGCCCAACATGGGACTTGATCCCGGGTCTCTAGGATCACGCCCTGGGCTGAAGGCGGTGCTAAACCACTGAGCCACCCAGGCTGCCCATAAACACCTTTTTGAAAATGTTCTAACTTGTGTCAAGTTGGGGGGACTTATGAGACCAAATGTATGATCACCCATTGTACATGGTGCTATCCATGCCTGGTGACAAGGACCTGAAAATGTACCTGAAACAGTACCAAGTGCTATTCTGAAATCAATGCTCAGCAAGAGGTAAGTCCCTGGAGACGCAAGGGGTGGGAAGACCTGGATCTTAGTCTTTAGAGAAGCTTCCCTCCATTCTCTAATTGCTGGCAATAAAAGTTACCCGTCTAATGTTTTCATTAAAATATTGAGAGATCCTTCTGCTTGGGTTATGCCTTGCACTCTATTTCATTTTTTATTGCATGTATCCCATAAGCACCAAACGTGTGTCCCCAACTATTGAGAGGCTCAGAATGCAAAAGGGGATATTAATCAGCTGTTCCTCCATAGGGATACCAATTTTGCTAGGAACATATTAAATGAACACTGCATGTTCCTGAGAACAAGATTACTTTCTGTCTTAGTATGAAATCTCAGTGCCTATGGGATTAGCCACAGCCTAGAAATTTAAAATATGTGTTGAAAATTGAATGAATGTATGAAACAAAGAGAAAACACTGAAGTCAGTTTATGAGCTACCCCAGAGAATCTCAAGCAGGATCCATGCTTGGCACAGAACCCAAGGGTAATATAAACCTTTTTTATTAATTAATAACTAAAAATAACTAATTAATAATTAGTAATAACTGCTTACTAATAATAACTAATAATGAATTTCAGTGGTAGTTATTGATATACTATTATGGTTCCTGATCCAAAGACACAAACAAAAGACTTCTTAATATTTAAAAGCTTCCTGGTGGCACATATCTGTCAATATATTAGAAACTATTGAATTGTACACTTTAAACAGGTGAATGGTATATGAATTGTATCTTAATAAAGCTGATAAAAAAGGGAAAGGTCTCCCTCCTATCCTCTCACCCTTGTGCCTTGGCCACCCTGTTTGTTTTACCAGAGCAACTCTATTTTCCTCTTCCAGAGATAGAGAGGCAAAGATATAGAAATATGTATATTTATTTCTTTCTTTCACATCCCCCCTTTTAAGCAGGAAAAGGCTGTATTTTCTCCCTCTTTTAAATACAAAATCATTGAGAAAGATAGAGTCTGACTGCCAGGATGGTAGATGTACTGGCCATGTGGCCACAGAAGGAAGGCACAGGCGGGCACACCAGAGCTGTAACTGGGTTACTAGGCAGGGTGAGAGGAGTTGCGGGTGTGTTGGTAGAAGGGTGGGAGACGCAGCAAACCAGAGACTGCAAGGAAGACTTCACCTAGCTTGACACCCAGAATCCCTGGCCTTTTGCCACTATATTGCTAATTAATTAAATGGTGACAAACATATCCCAGTGTGCACAGGACTTTCTGCTTTAAAACAAGTTCCAGAAAATCCCCCATTTCCAGAACTATTAAATCATCCTAGTAGATTGATCCCCTTTCTTTTTTTCTCCCTAGGAGACGGTGAGTTTTATTTTATCTTTTCTGTATAGAGGCTTGCTTTGCTCTCGAATGTTCCAGGGTTGTGAGAGACTAGGAGAAAGCACAGGATGTAGAGATCTATTCCATGTAATCTTCTCCCTCATTCTCATCTCCACCATCAACAGAGAAAGCAGCATACTTGCTTGCAGAATGGAACTTGTAGGCCAGATTTTCTTAAAGTTTCTTTAGCTCAGGTACCGATTGGAGGACTTGAACTTTTTTGCCATCTTTCCTATGTGACTCCTTTCAGTAGTCTTTTTCCCTCATCTCCTGAACCCCAGCTAGAGTTCCCACTTTGACTTTTGGGGACATTCATCCCACATACTTTATTTTCATCTTTCTATGATGGTCCTTTCTCAGACGGTTGAACAGGAACTACCCCAGACCTTGTAAAGTGGAGTTGCTGCTCTGTGTCTGATCTCTGAGATCCAACAGGAGGGCTAGAACTTCAGTGCACTCAAACATTTGGCTTTGGTGGAGGGGCTGGTATTACCTTTAGAGGCTGTTCAGGTTTGGGAAGTTTAGAAGTTGGAGAGTGATAATCTTCCTCTTAATGGAGTGTTTCATTTTCTAGAGACTTCTCATGCTCTCTCCTTGGTGCACTTCTGCCAGATGGGGCTGAAGTCTCAGTCTGTGATGACTCACTTCCTGTCTTTAACCATTCCCTTTCTTGAGTTTCTTCACTTTGCCGGCTTGTCTCCTGAGGCTGACATTATAGTTTTGCGCATCCAGCTGACACTTCTCTGTTCCTTCTTTCTTCTGCCCCTTCTGTAGCTGCTCCCCTACTTCTTCTCTAGCACCTGGGTCAACAAGCTTTGTTCCTCCACAGACAGGCAGTTCAAATGGGCTGTGAGGTGCTAGCAGAGGAATCATTCTTCTTGTAAGTACTCCAAGGCTTCAGACTTGGTTGGTTGGGGGCATCTCTATCATCATGCCTATAATCATCCTGAGCGTAATCATCTCTGGAGTTCCATGACCAATCATCTCTTCTGTCATATCTGTCTTCATAGCAGTCCCTTCCCTCCTCTATAGACGTCATCCCTATGGTACCCACTACCAAATGCCACTGCCTATCCTGGAATCATAGCCTCTGTCATAGTCTCTGCTGCTTCAGTCATCATAGTGATCAGAGCCCCCATATCAATCCATATCCTGGTGTGGGCCATCATGGTACCACATCCTAATGCCCATTATGATATTGGCTGGAATCATAACAATCTTGCCTTTGTCTCCAAAGCTATCATTGCCTCTTCTAGGCAGATAGTCATCAAAGCTATCTGTCGCAAGATGGGCCCTCCAGTGTGTATCTGTTTTGTCAGAATTCTGATTTCTATCTCCACCAGAAGAATGATCATTCCTGCTTTTGTTCTGTGTTTGAGAAGCAAGATCCACTCAGATTCTCCTGTTGCCTAGAGACTCTTCATTTGAGGCTCAGGGCACTAAGCAAAGGACTTCAAACTCAGGTCCGCAAACTTAGTATAAACCAAATCTTTCAACCTTTCTGGGTTGCTGGGTTCACATGGTAAATGCACTGCACTGATATTTAATCCTTCAAAGAATTCCTCACAGAGTCTTCTGTCACAGCACAGGGTACATTCCCTAGAAAAGCAGTGTGGGTGGCAATTTGGGAAGATGGGTCTGCTTGATATTGGGTTTCTGAGCAGCCCACAGAGCAGTAGGCAGGATAGAATGGTCAATTGGAGGAGTCCTATACAAATAATCATCAGTACTGTGCCAAGTGGCTGAAACATCTTCCAGGTTATCTGTTTCATCAGCCCAGCTGACTGGTTTAGGGACACAGATGCTTCCTCTATCAATTCCCCCATCCTCAGCCAGAAAGTATGTTAGGGAGATAGTCTTCCCCTTCATATTCTTTTTTTTTTTTTTGGCTGGAGCTACCATGTTGGGAGAAGGAGAATGATTAACCCATTTATGATTAGGAAATGTCCCCCTATATTTCCAGTAATCTTTCTTACCTTAAAGTTGACTTCCTCACAGACTGGGAGAAAATATTTGTGAAAGACATATCTGATAAAGGACTGTTATCCAAAATATACAATGAACTCTTAAGCCTCAAAAATGAGAAAAAGAACAACTCAGTAAAAATAAAACAAAAACCCAGAAAAGACCTGAACAAATACTTCACTAAAGAAGATATATAGATAGCATGTAAGCATAGAAAAACATGCTCAAACTATGTGTCATTAAGGAAATGCAAATTAAACAAAGATACACTACACATCTATTACAACAGCTAACATCCAAATCACTGACAATACCAAATTCTGGCAAGAATGTGGAACAACAGAAACTGTAAATCATTGCTGGTGAGAATGCAAAACAGTATAGCCACTTTGGAAGACAGTTGACTTCTTACAAAACTAAATAAACTCTTACCTTTTACCCAATGAACTTCAAAACTTATGTCCACACAAAAACTTGCACATGCATGTTAATAGCAGCTTTATTCATGATTGCCAAAACCTGGGTGCAACCAAGATGTTTTTCAATAGGTGAATGGATAAATAAACTGAGGTCCATCCAGACAAGGAGTATTACTCAGTGCTAAAAAAGAAATAAACTATTTATCAAACCATGAAATGACATAGAGGAAGCAAATGCACTTAGGATATTAATCATAATTATTTTATAGCCTGTATCTGACATCATCAATATCTCAATTTCCTGTGGATCTGATCTATTTCTGTGTTTTTCTTTTTTTTTTTTTTATTTTATTTTTTTTTATTTTTTATTTTTTTATTTTTTTCAATTTATTTTTTATTGGTGTTCAATTTACTAACATACAGAATAACACCCAGTGCCCGTCACCCATTCACTCCCACCCCCCGCCCTCCTCCCCTTCCACCACCCCTAGTTCATTTCCCAGAGTTAGCAGTCTTTACGTTCTGTCTCCCTTTCTGACACTATTTCTGTGTTTTTCTTCTGATTTTCTGTCACTTGGTTCTATTTATTGATATAACTTGTAGATTTTTGTTCAAATGCTAAGCACTGTATATAAATAATTATGGAGGCTCTAAATAATGCTTTCCTTCTCCAGAGATAATTTAACTTTCTTCTAGCAGAAAGAGTAGGGGCAGGTCACCCTAACCCAATTAAGGAATATGGTATTTTGAGGCTATTTAAGGTAAATTTATTTCCACTTTGTCCTTATTTCCATTCATAGTGTGTCCTGAGTCTCAACTGGAGGTGTTTTTCAGAGCTCCAACTCCTTGCTGGGACTTGATTTCCACTTTTTGAGTCTCCAGCCCAATGAAACTGTTTCACTTGTCAACCTGTTATCTGCTTCTTTCTGTTCTTTCTGCTTAGGCTTCTAATCTCTTATACACTTGGTGCATGGCTAAGGAATCAGCAAATATCTTGGTGGGAAAAGGAGCTGGAATATCAGTTCACTTTTCAACAATTCTCTTTTCTCTGGGATTGGAGCCCTTCCAATCCTGGCTGTCTTGCTAGCCCTGAACTCCATATATTGTTCTGGTAGCCCTGAGACTCCTAAAATCTCCCTTAGGAGGCACCTCTTTGCTTGGGCTCTAGGACCTGCATTTTTTTTTTTAAAGGCCCTGTACTTTTTTGCTTATAATTCAGCAAATATCTTAGGTGGGAAATGATGGAGAATGTTACCCTGATCTCCTTTTATATTCTTTCTTTCCTATTCGTAGCCCATTGTGTCCTAGATGTCGTGGTTGCTTTCTGATACGTTTAAAGTTTTGTTTTTTAAAAAAATCTAATTTACCATCATTTTTGGTGAGATATTTGGTCTAAAACCAGCTCTTACATCAGAGCTAGAAGTAGTTTCTCAAATATTGACAGCTAAGATACAGTTTTCAGTCTGGATCCCTTATAAAATTATGTGTGGTGTAAGGATTTGATTCTTCCAACCCTTTTCTTTATTTGAACTATGTAGAACCCTTGCTCTCAGAGACACTGTGTCTTTTGTTTTTTATTTGACAGGAATGAATCTTTCATACATAAATATGTAGCTTATTTTTTCTCTGTTGCTTATGAGAATTAAAATAGTATTACTTGGTGCTAATTCAATAAACACAAATGCAAGCTTAGGCCCAAAATGTTGAAGAGGTTTAGCCAGATGAGCCAATAATTATATTTAATTTTTTTTTTTTTTAAATTATCAGGGCGCCTGGGTGGCGTGGTCAGTTCAGCATCCAACTCTTGGTTCTGCTCAGGTTGTGACCTCAGGGTCATAAGAGTGCCTGTGTCCCTCCGCTCCCCTCCCCTCTAAAAGAAATAAAATACATCTTTTAAAACAATTATCGCCTAAATAAAAACACAAATTTAAAATATTTTATTCTGTACATGTTGACCATTTTAAGAATATATTGGTGATCCCATGAGAGAAATAATTTTATCTATGATTAGTGATATAAAGTGATACTTTGCATTTATGTTTACTTATTGCTACCTGGTTGTTTAGATTTTTTATATGAAAAATGGAACTGGAGGCATGACTGGGTAGCTCAGTGGTTGAGCCTCTGCCTTCTGCTCAGGTAGTAATCCTGGGGTCCTGGGATCGAGTCCCACATGAGGCTCCCTCATGGGGAGAGCCTGGCTCTCCCTCTGCCTATGTCTCTGCCTCTCTCTCTGTATCTCTCATGAATAAATACATAAAATCTTTAAAAAGAAAAAAAAGAAAAATGGAACTTGGATGCCTGAGTGGCTCAGTCTGTTAGGCGTCTGCCTTCTGTTCAGGTCCTGATTTCAGGGTCCTGGGATCAAGCCCTGTGCTGGCTCCCTGCTCAGTGGGGAGTCTGCTTCTCCCTCTCCCTTTGTCCCTCCCCTCTGTTCATGCTCTCTTTTTCTGTTTGTCTCAAATAAATAAATAAAATATTTAAAAAAGAAAGAAAGAAAAATGGAACTAAGTAACCAAAGAGAGCCCCTGATACAAGTGACCAAGGAGTGCCTGGTGCAAATTATCACAGAAGACACTATGAGATTCAGGAAGAAGCAGATTGTCCCAGAGCACACAGCAAGTTACTTGGCATTCCAAAATTAGTGCTGATTAATGTTTATATTTTGCCCTGAATTGCAAGAATTACATACAACTGGAAGAACAAAACTACTCCCTCCTTTTCCTTCAGATAGAAAATAAAAGCAATGTAGCCCTTGAGTAAGAATTTTCCAATGCAAGGGTCTTCGTGCATTTAAGGGAATGTTGGCTGCTTTCCTATTCCTGGCAGGCTCACATGAGTTTGATCTTGAAAAGGTAAGACTGAAGAAAAGGCACTGATATTTCTCAGCATAATGTAAAATCTTGATACAATTATGAAAAAGAATTCTTTGCAATTTATAAAGCAGTTAGGAAAAATCCTTTTCTACTCAAAAGTTCTGCCTCTGAAAATCTCTTCAGACTCAACTTCTTTTGGAGGAAGGCCATGTATAACTGGACCAGAACATATGCACACAGTCAGTCCATGTATATTTGCATGTATGGGTATATATATAGGGATTCGTTTCTGCACTTATGCATACATGCCAAAGATCCGACTTTTAGAGAGATCTCCACCAGGACCAGAAAGAATCATCTATACCTGTCCAGGACAAGACCAAACTATGTAAATTCAGAAGTTGATAATTATCAGTTACTATCCTGGTGAAGCCTCAAGGCATTTCTTTAGACTAACTCACTCAGATAAGGGAATAAATACTCATAATGGGTGTGGTGGAATAAAGTATGGTCACAAATCTCTCTCCCTTGTGATAATAACACACGTCACCACTGTAGGGGTGCCTAAGTGGCTCAGTCAGTTAAGGGGCTGCCTTTGGCTCAAGTCATGATCCCAGGGTCCTGGGATAGAGCCCCACATCAGTTCCCACTCAGCAGGGAGTCTGCTCCTATCCCCCCAACCCCTCACCCCCGCCCGCTCATACTCTCTCACTCTCAAATAAATTTTAAAAAATAATAAAACACTCACATCCCACTGTAACTATGGCCTCTTGGTGTAATGGCTGTTTTCCTGCCCTTTCACTTTGGACTTGGTTGTGTGGCATACTTGGGCTACAGAGATGTTAGCAGAAATATAAAAGCAGAGATTTGGCCCTTTCACGAAGATGGCGCGAAGGCAAAGAAGGAAGCCCCTGCCCCTCCCAGTCAAAGCAAAGGCTTTGAAAGCTAAGAAAGCGGTGTTGAAAGGTGTGCACAGTCAGAAAAATAAGAAGATAATGTATGTCATGTATATTCCGACGACCCAAGCAAGACCCTGCGTGTCTGAAGGCAGCCCAAATATCCTTGAAAGAGCGCCCTCAGGAGAAACAAGCTTGATCACTATGCCGTCATCAAGTTCCCCCTGACTACTGAGTCAGCCATGAAGAAAATAGAAGACAACACACTTGTGTTCATTGTGGATGTCAAGGCCAATAAGCACCAGATCAAACAGGCTGTGAAGAAGCTCTATGACATTGATGTGGCCAAGGTCACACCTTGATGAGGCCTGATGGAGAGAAGAAAGCATACGTTCGACTGGCTCCTGACTATGATGCTTTGGATGTTGCCAACAAAATTGGGATCATCTAAACTGATTCCAGGGGATCCCTGGGTGGCTTGGCAGTTTAGTGCCTGCCTTTGGCCCGGGGCGTAATCCTGGCCTCCCGGGATCGGTCCCGCGTCGGGCTCCCTGCATGGAACCTGCTTCTCCCTCTGTCTGTTTCTCTGCCTCTCTCTCTCTCTGTGTCTCTCATGAATAAATAAATAAAATCTTAAAAAAAAAACTGATTCCAGCTGGCTATAAATCTAATTTTTTTCACCATAAAAAAAAAGCAGAGGTTTGAAAATATGCATGTGTGGTGTTCTTCTTTATTGCTAAGTAATATTCCATCACATGGCTATACTGCAATTTGTTTATCCATTCACTAGTTGATAGATATCAGTGTTTTCAGTTTGGGCAATTATTAGGAAAGCTGCTATAAACATATAGATCTTTGTATGAAGATATGTTTTGATTTCTCTTGGGTAAAAAACTAGGAATGGGATTGTAAGGTCATATGATAGGTATATATCTAATTGTATAAAAAGCAGCCAAAGTGTTTCCAAAAGAGTTTTACCATTTTGCCTTCAGACCAACGATATATGAGAGTTCTAACTGTTCCACATTCTTGCCAGCACTTGCTACTTTTTGCTCAAAGAGCTGTTCTAGTAGACATGGAATGATCTCATTGTGTATACAACTTTGAAGCAATTGTTTATGCTAGACTCAGGCACAGATATAATTGATTATTCTCATAGCACTTGTGTTAGACTGGAGTTTTTTCTCTCTGAAATCCTAGACCTATGTCCTTTGTCATGTGGCTTTGCGGTTTCACTAGAGGCAAGGCATATTTTCCAGCTTCATTGATGTTGGGCCTGGTCATATGCTCGCCTTGGCCAATGGCATGTGAGTGAAGGTGACAGTACAGCACTTCTGGATCCAGTTTTAAGAGGCCCTGTGAATTTCCACTCATTTCTCTTGTGTTTCTGCCATTGCCATAAGAAAGATGTGCTCTGCAGGTGGCACAGAGAGCTAAGTGTCCCATTCTTGCTTTTGGCTCAGGTCATGATCTAAAGATCATGGGATCAAGTCCCAGGTCAGGCTCTGCACTGAATGTGGAGTCTGCTTGAGACTTTCTCCCTCTTTCTCTGCAACCTCCTCCTGCTTGCTCTATAAATAAATAAATAAATAAATAAATAATCTTTTAAAAAAGATTTTCTTTTTCTCTCTCTCTCTGCCCCTCCCCCCACCACCTCATGCTCTTGCTTTCTCACATTCTCTTTTCTCTGTCTCTGAAAAAAAAAAAAAAAAAAAAAGACTTGTTCTGGCTAGATCAACCCCCTCCCCCACCCCTGCCAAGATGAAGGGTATGAGTTCCATATAGTATAAATGTTACACAAACACATCAAAAGAATCTCAAAATCATTAGTCATCAGGTAAATGCAAACCAAAACCACAGTGAAATACCACTGCACACTCACTAGAAAAGCAAAAATTAAAAGACTAACAATACAAAGGTTGTTGAGGATGTGGAACAACTGGAACTCTCATATGCCACTGGTACCAGTGTAAAATGAAACCACCTTGGAACACGGTTTGGCTTATTGGACATTTATATATTTTCTTTAGTGAGATTGCTATCTAAAACATCTACAAAGGGAAGAATTTATATGGGTAGGCACCCAACAGAGTTTGCCACACAGTGAAATATACAGTGCTGTATCTGTTGACTATTGCCATAATAATGCTGTGTAAAAAACCATCCCCAAATGCAATGGCTTAAAACAACAGAAATTTATACTCTCACACCCTTCACCTGGGGATTAACTGACCTAGCCAGAGCACAAATACTTTTTGGCAAATTCATATAAAGTTAAAATATATCAACTACATGAGCCAATAATTTCATTTCTGGGGATTTACTCAAGAGAAATAAAAGCCCACATCTACACAGAGACTTGTACATGTAGGTTCATAGCAGCTTTATCTTGAATAGCCCCAAATTGGAAATATCTCAATGTACACTGATTTGCAATGGAATACAATGCAGCAATAAAAATGAAGAAAGTATTGCTACATACAAGAACATAAAATATAATTTTAAAACTTATATTGAGCAAAAGAAACCAGACAAAAAGAGAGTATATACCATATAATTACATTAAAAATTCTAGAAAATCTGGGCAGCCCGGGTGGCTCAGCGGTTTGGCGCTGCCTTTGGCCCAGGGTGTGGTCCTGGAGACCTGGGATGGAGTCCTGCGTCAGGCTCCCTGCACGGAGCCTGCTTCTCCCTCTGCCTGTGTCTCTGCCTCTCTCTCTCTGTCTCTCATGAATAAATAAATAAAATCTTTTAAAAAAATTCTAGAAAATCTGTTGTGGCAGATGACAAATCGATGATTACCCAGAGCCTGGGGTGGAAGAAGGACCTGTAAGGAGATTCAAGGCTGGTATATACGATCAGCCAAGAGATCTTGGCTGGTATATACATTTGTTGAAACTTATCCAAGCAGGCACTTTCTATAGGTACACATATTAAATTGCAATAGTGTAGATTACAGATTCTCTCCTTCATCCTCACCAGCATAACCCTAGTTTTGTTCACAATGGCAGTATGCTTCCTTTTTAGTTCTGGATGATTATTTGACATGGTCTTGGCCTGTGAAAGGTAAGCAGAGGCCCCTTCATGGGGATTTTAGGAAAGCTCTTGGCAGAGGGCAAATTCAGGCAGCACCAGGTACAGACTTTCTCTGCTAATAGACTGAGCCCATGATTCTAAATCACTGACCTCTTTTGCTCACCTTCCAGACCATGCTCAGTTTTATAATCTCAATTCTAAACTGAGCAACCCTGGCTCAGATACCTAAGCAGTAGTTTCTTTCTTTTTTTTTTTTTTTTTTTCAGTAGTTTCTTTTCCTGGCTCAGGGTCATTGATCAGCTATCCTGCCTGGTCTCAACTACTTTTACACTTCCCTATGGAACTCACATTCATAGTCTAGGGGTCCCATGCAGCCACCATGACTCTCCATGCTGTCACCAAACTGACAGGTTCTGTCTTCTCCAAGTTATTTTCCCAGTCAGCTGACCATGATTCATGACTATGACTCTTCTTTTTCATAAATGGAAATATTCACATGTTTTTTTCTGAGTGTAAACCTTGACTGTCCTTACTGGCATTTTCTGCCACTGTGCTCTTCTGTCTGTGACTTTTCCTCATGGCACTTATCTTTGTTTTCATAATATAAATATATGTGTGATTATTAAAGTAGTGTCAGTCTCTTTAACTAAAGAAATGTTAAGCTTCAGAAGGGCAGAGACCATGCCTCTTTTATTCACATCCTTATTCCCATGGTACTCCCTAAAGGGTAATGAAGAATAAATGAACCAAACCTCCACATCAATTGCAGGTAACAAGCAGATTTCTAATTCATTAGCTCAGATTACTGTTCATGCCATGATCATTTTTTGAAAAAGTTAAAAAACCATGAAGACTAGGTTCACTAAAATATACACACTACCTAATTTCAAGTGGGCCATTACAAATAGTCAACAATCATTTTTAGCTCATGTTAAGTTTTTGACACTTTTCTTATATTATCTATTAAATATCACTTTGGCAGGAAATCTTATTTCCCATCTTATAAATCATGATCAGCTAGTTTGAACTCTCTATTTTTTCTTTCAAAGTAGGTTATTTTTTAGGGGTACTTCCTCAACTTTCAATATGGAAGGCATGCCTCTGCTTCCCCTGATACTCTGGGATCTTGCTTCCTTAATCACCCTCTTCTCTCTACAGCAACGACAATCTCCCCTTATTTGTCTCTTTCTCTTCTCTCCTGTTGGACGAATTTGTTCATTCATTCAACAAATATTTATCAAACACTAAATACCTTGCATTGTTTTAGGCTCTATTTGGGAAGATATCAATGAGCAAATCCTCATTAGAACTTACATAGGGGAGCAGCCTGGGTGGCTCAGCGGTTTAGTGCTGCCTTCCACCCAGGACCTGATCTTGGAGACCTGGGATCGAGTCCCACATTGGGTTCCCTGCATGGACCCTGCTTCTCCCTCTGCCTATATCTCTCTCACTCTCATGAATAAATAAATAAAATCTTCAAAAAAAAAAAAAAAGAGAGAACTTATATAGGAGTGGAAGGAGACAGACAATAAACAAAACAAATACATTTATTACAGTATTTAAGGTCTAAGGAAAGAAATAAAGCAGGGCGGGGCAGGGGGGCAGTTTAGGAAGTGATCTGTGGGAAGGTTTCAATTTTAAAAAGGGTGGGCAGGAGAGGCTGCACTGAGAAGGTAACAAAGCCTTGAAAGAAGTGAAAGTATCTGGGTGTTAGGTGCTGAACTGTGTATCCACTCCCCTCCCCCCCATTTCCAAATTCCTATAAAGTCCTTGCCTCCAGTACCTCTGAACCTAACTGTATTTGGAGATAAGGCCCTTAAGGTGATTCAAGTAAAATGACACCTAATGAGCGTTATGACCTGGCTGGCCTGTGGGGCTGGGAAACCAGTGAAAAGCGTTTTATACAAGAAAGACTGAATGACTGGATTAAATATAGCTGATAAGGTGAAGACAGAATTGTCTTTTTAGCGACTTTTTGGCTAAAGTGAGAGCAGTCTTGGTAGAATTGTGAGCTTGAAAGCCTGACTGTAGTGTGTTTGAGAGGGAGGGAAGAGAAATTGAAGACGAGGAGATAGAACACTGGAGAGCTTTGCTGTACTGAAGAGCAGGAAAATGTGGCAGGAGGTGGAGGAGGAAGTGGGGCTGTTTGTTTTGCTTTTGAAGGGAGGAAATTAGAGCATGTTTGTATGCCAATGTCTTTAAAAAAACATTTTCATTTTCGAGGAGGCAGGAGCCTCCCAGCTAGTTTCCTCATCTTTGACGGTATTCTTTTGGATACACTGCAGATGGACACATTTTACCGTCTCATCCATCTGCTCAAAAAAATGTTCAGGGTCTCTTTGGCTGCTGTAGGAAAAGTTCCAATGCCTTAGTTGGACGTTCAAATTTTCTGCAGCTTGGCCTTCTGCGGTTTGATCTTTCTTCGTCAGAGCCCTGGAGTGAGGCACAAAGCATGTCAGGCCAGGGTCCGAAAGCTCGGATGAAGTCACAGTTCTGTAAATACTAGGTACGTGACTTTAGACAAATTAGGGGGCAGTGCACTGGGCCTGGGCTCCTTCCCCTTTAGAACCAGGAAGGGGGCGTGTCAGGTAGGTAGACTGGCTCCTCTGTGGGTCACCAGCATCTCTAGCAGGCTGCAATTATGAGCATCATCGTGGCCACAGGCAGGATACCCTCCGGAGGAGCCTGCCCTGTCCCTTCCACTTCTGGGGACCAACACGTCCCGTACAGTCACTTATTTTCCCTGCTTCGCTTTTGCCTTTCCAAACAGGCCAGGCTCTGGAAGAACCACAGCGGCAGCTCCTTTAAGGTCGGCCGCCTCCCCGCCACCGGGGACTCGCCTCGCACTCTAGATAGATTTCACTTGGGACCATCCGCTCCACAGTCAGAATCGGCCACGTATTAAGTGCCGCTTCCAACCAATCAGGAAGAAGTTACCTCAGACCTCTGGAGGAGCATCGACTTCTACCAATGACCTGCCCGTCTTCTCTAGCGCCTCATCTCGAGGGGGCGAGGCCAACTCAGCGCTGGCCAATCTGCTCCGGGGAAATGTATTCCGGGTGCTGCGGGGCCTACCAATCAGGTGAGAAGACGGCGGGGAGGGGCGTTTCTCATTGGTAACCGCGTCCGGAAGGGGGCCGGGCCTCGGGAGAGAGCACTACGATTTGATTGGCCGGCTTGATGTTGACATCCGGGGAAAGTCCACCTTCTCCAAGAGGACCAGCCTGCAGCTCCAGAGTGGCGGTGGCTGCGGCCAATCAGCGGGGAGACGCGCGGAAAGTTTGTTCAATGGGCGATGACTGAGGCAGGCTGTCACTCAGGTGGCGGTGGCGGAGGCCGGGCTAAGACGTGGCCGGTGGATCTCCGCTCGGCTGTCCGGGCCGTCGGGGCGGCGGCGGGGTGCCTGGCGCGTTGTGGTCCCGGTCGGGCGCTTCCAGTGGCGGGAGAGGCAGGCGCCGGCGGCTGCACCTCCATGCCCGTAAGCGGGGCGGGCCGCTGATGGAGCGCGCCACCCTCCCGGGGCGGCTCGCGCGGACGCTGCTGCTGCCGCTGTTGCTGGGGCTGGCGGCGAGCAAGGTGGCCGCAGGGCGCGCCCCCGACCTCCCCGCGCCCAAGGCGGAGGCGGCGTTCGGCCTAGGCGCGGCGGCCGCCCCCACTTCTGCAGCGCGGGTGCCGGCGGCGGGGGCCGTGGCCACGGCCGAAGTGACGGTGGAGGACGCCGAGGCAGTGCCGGCGGCCGCGGTCGAGCAGGAGCTCCGGGACCCGGAACCCGACGACGAGGCCGAGCTACGGCCGCGCGGCAGGTGAGCGGCTCAGGCTGAGCGCCGGCGCCGGCGCCGCCACTTGTTTAGGGCACGTGTGCCGCGGAGGATCCGGGGTCCGGGTCCCCTGTAGGCGGTGGCCTCTCTCGGAGGAAGGACCACCGGTGACCCGGGAGCGAGAGCGGGGCCGCGTTCCCATCCCCCGGGCCAGCGACAGGCCTTTATCCCTGCTCGCAGGCCAAAGCAGCATCCTTGAAGGTGTCTGGGGGATGCTGAGAGAATAGAGCGCAAAGGTGGGGAAGAAACATCACTTTCCCTCTGTTCTTGTTTTCGAACTTTATTCGTGTTGCAAGGACTCCCTCCCCTTTTACTTCTTTGATGAGTCACTCCGTATCTCTGCTGGGTTGACAACTGTTGGGGGAAAAGGATTTCACAAAGACCTTTCTACCTTTCCCTTTAAACACAACCCTGTAGTGGCCCCTGGGCCAGGGGTGAGGTCAGTATTTCGTGAACTGAGATCTACAGAACATCTGCATCAGAATCACCTGGGGATGCTGGTTAACTGTACAGTTTTTTTTAGGCCCCATCCCAGTTGCACTGAATTAGACTGTCTTGGGGCAAGAACCTGGAATCTGCGCAAGTTTAACCAGCACTCCAGGTTAATTCTTGAACACACTGAAGTTTAAGAGCTGCGGGTAGGTCTTGAATTTTGGCAGTTCTTTGATATTTAGAGGGTTTTGAGATACGTAAACATTTGAAATCGGATTGTCTTGGTTGATTGGTTAACTTCCTTAAAAATGTTACTGCAAGGTACATGTTTTTAAGCACTTCGAAATCTGAACACAAAAGTCAGTGTTTTAATGGTAAAACATTTTGCGGGCAGCCAATCTCAGCACGACTGGGGAGAAAGTGAAGTCCCATCTAACAAATGGAGTGATAGAAGGAGCATTAGGTAAATTAAACCAGAGAAGGCTGGAATCTGGATTAGAAAGTATTGTAAGCTTTGAATGTAGCAATTGCTAGATCCTAACAAGTTAGATTTAATTTTCAGTTAAATATCAGAACCTTGATCTGTATATCTGGAAACTACTAAAATGGGATAAGTACTAAAATTTTCTAGGCACTATTTAAATGTTTATATGTAGATTTTTTTCCTTTTAAGTAGCACATATTTGACAATATTTTCATAGATTTTGCTAATGGATTAACTTTCCTGGAAGAGTCTTTTTGTTTATCTTAAACTTTTGAAGCACCTGCCCAAAGTAAGTTATGTGAAGTAAAGTGAGATGTTTCATTTTTCTTAGAGTACAGATGTTCCGCAGCAGGTACTTATTAGCACTTACAACCCACAAGATGCCCTAGGGTTAAGGGTTATGCAGATAGTCTGTCTTCCAGGAGGTGAGTGTTGCCTCGCAGTGAGGATTGAATGAAGAGACCCATGATGACATTATAGAGCAGAATCAGTGCAAATGAAATTCCTTGACTGTCCCAAGGTTTCTGTGGTGTTCAGTGGGTGGGGTATGGGGATGAAGTAGGTAAAAAGAGAAGGCTGTGGCAGAATGAGTTGGTTTATGAAATATGAGTAGGATCATGATGAGCAGATACTGGACTTGAGGAAATAGCAAGAGGCACAAAAGCTGGAAAGTATGTTTGGGGAACATTTTTGTCTCTATACCTGTGTGTGTGTGTGCACGTACATGTCTGGGCATGCTCTGCGTCTGTATACCTGTGTGTGTGCATGTGTGCTCTGTGTATGAGGGAGATACAGACATGCACACGTGTGTGCAGGGAGTTGTGGAAGATGAGGCTAGAAAATATGTTGGGACCAGATTCCATATGTAGAGTCTAACATGAGTGGCATCGTCATCAACCCAGAATCAGAATCAGGCAACATCCACTGAAGGAGTATATGCATTTTTGACAAGATCACCAGATGATTCCCATGCACATGATACTTTGAGACTTACCATTTGAGAAGTGTTGTGTAGGGTAACTTGAATGTCAGGTTTGATTAAAGTTTATTGTTTTTAACAATAAACTTTATATGTATATTGTTCTATATCCCTAGAACAGAAGGGATAGATTTGAGACAGGATCTTGGTTCCTGGCAAATAAGAATTGATTTCTCCTCCCATGAAGCTCCTGTCCACAGATTGAGATGGGGTGCTCAGATTACTAGATGGTAAGGATTCATCCTTTTAAAGCCCCACACCTCTTTATGGCATTGTTCAGCCTGACAGCAGGCAAGTTCTAGAAACATTTATACATTCAGAGGAAGGAGCCTGTGTAAACAGGTTGAAAAAGAAAGGAATAGAGGTGGAGGTAGTTGGAAAGGATCTACTTGGCAAACAGGAGGACTACTTCCTTCTCAGAAACAAGGAGAGTGGAAACAAGTAGACTGTGCCTGGCGGAGAGTAGGTGATCTTCGGCTAACAGAATTGTCTAGGAAGAGATAGACCTGTGTTTAAGGGCCTACCAGGTAGCTTGAGGTAGTGTAGAAAGTTTGAGAAGCCTTGGATAAGTAAATTGATAGTGCCAACAAAAGATATGTATGCAGGGTTTATAAAACTTCTTAAGTGCTCCTTAAAAAAGTGAAAAACCGGAGAATACCAGTCAGTGTTCCATAATAATAGACCAATATCCTGTTTGTTTAAAGGAGGAAGGTTAGGGGAACAGATTTGAATTAACTAAATGTTTATTACAAACAACTGTGAAGAGCTATGGTACTTGCAAAACTGTTTTAAAAAGAGGGAGGTGGGGAATTGAGGTCGCTATTTTTGCATGCTGTCTTTCGATGCCCAGGAAGCAATAGGAGACGCTCTGGTTCGTTTTTCTTTCCTCAGTGGAGTTCTCATTGGTTTTATCTTAACTGCTTACTTTACATCTCAAGAGCATGTGAATTAGGGAATAAACTTTTTTTTCTTTAAAAAGTAGCTAAAATAACTTGTCTGACAGCAGCCTTGTCAGTACTTCTGTTAAACATTACATTTAGTTGAAATTTAAATGGGATGCTCACTAAGGAAAGCTGGGAAGAAGGTTGCAATCCCGCCTCACTGCTCGTTTTTGTGCACATTGGCATAGTTAGGAGTTACCAGTTTCCTGACTCCAACACAAATGGCAAATTGCTAAGTGTTACTTGGGGTTTGGGGGATGGAATAGGCATCCTCATAGTGAGGGCCTCTGAGGACCTCAAGAGCTGTTAAGAACTAATTTTATCTTAACTATCACACTAATTTGTAACATATTTCTGCCTCCCCCCCACCTCTAATTCCCCTCTAACAACAGTATACTAAATTTGATGTTAATCTGTGATGCTTCTTTGTCATCTGTAAACTGAGTTCTTTGTATTTAATGAGATAACATGAAAATATTTTGCAAATTTAAGATGATTTCATTTTTTCTTTCTCTCTTGTCTGTCCTTTCACAAACTGATCTGATGTGAATCATGGTACAGAATCTGGTGTTCCTCAGATTTTCAGACTCATAATTAAGTTTGTTGGTTTTTTTTTTTTTTAAGCTAATATAACCAATGAATAATAGAATCTCAGAATACAGTGTTAAAAGGGAACTCAGTCATCTGGTCCCAATACTGCTCACTTTTCTGACCCCAGACTTTTTAAGTTAACTAGAAATCCTATTTAAAGAAGAATTTATGCATAACTTTCATGGCAAGTTGTAAGCCAAAATAAACATACTTTAGACAAGTAATGAATTATCCTTCCTGTCACAGTTGTCTTTTTAGCTTATTGACACCTGGGCTCTAGATATGATATGTGAGAGGATTGAGGATACTCTGTTCTTTATTTAAAGTATGAAGCCTTTACACACTGAGGCATTTTGCAGAAAGGGACTGGGTCTTCATCAGCTTCTGTGAGCTGTAGCTCCAGCATGCCTCTTCGCTTCCTAAATACTGCCTGGGAACTCCTATCTGGTTTTTTCCTCTTTTTGTAAGAATGAAGCTGCTGAACATTTTTACTGCAAAATATTTTGAAATACAAAGAGGAGAACTGGTAGGTTGCAGAACTAAATGTGAAGGGGGAAATTTGATTAAAATATTTTGATTAAAAATGTTTCCTAGAACAAAGTAGAAAGTGTGTCCAAAAATGCTTTAACCTAATAGAGAAAGGATATCTGTCATTCATGTTGTCTATAATATTGAAAACTCAAATGGTATTTCTTTAAGGTGTAGCTTATATGTCAGTTATAAAGTACAGTTGGTAATTTTTGACATGTTTGTTTTGATTGGGTGCAGGGCTAGTCTTGTGATATGTTTAAATAAAGGAAGTTTGATTTGAAGATTTACTTAGTAGGTGAGGACTAAGAAGTATAGTCCAATTAATACTGGTTTGTTTTTGAACAAGAACATATGCTTTCTTGAATGAGAGCATGTGTTTAGGTGGAGGATTCTTGGCTACATCAAAAAACAGATTGAACCAAATCACATTTTTAATTTTGTAGAGTTTTGTTTTCTCTTTTCCCCTCCTCTCAAAGAAAGAAAATGTGCAATTAAAAAATAAGCACTTGTTAATGTAGAAACTATTCACTTCATATAATGTTCTCTTGTCACCAGCTTCTTTTTCCCACATAGGAAATTTCTACAGGTAGTAAGCCTCCTTTAGAATTATTATATGAAAGAATTCAGGATCTACTCTCAGACTCTGATAAACTTAATTGTAAGTAAGCAGGTATTCTGGATGACTTAAGTCAGAGCAAATAGTTTTTAAAAAATAGGATCTTCACTGTGTCATAAGGTCATTTCTGCTCAATAGAAGGGCAAATCAGAGCAGTAACAGGATAAATGGTATCTTGATGAGATTTCTGGGATGAATAAAAGCTGCACATTGTAGTAAAACAGTAGTGGCTACGTAATGAAAACTTATTGTTAACAGAATGATAGAGTTTAAAAACCTAAATTCATTCTTCTGTCTGTTCAAAACCTGTTATTTGGTATGTGACCTGAGGCAAGTCACATCTTTCTCGGTTTCTGTTTTGTTTTATATGTATAATAGTATCTGCCCAACTAAGATGTTTTATTTAGTTCATTATATTCGTTTCACAAACATTTACTGCATTTAACTGTTACATGCCACGGGTAGATAGATGGGCAGCTGAGCTAGCCCTTGAGCCCTAAGTCTTGACAGGGAGATCATTGTGTTAAAGAATTAACTATACTAGAATGGATAGTGAGTGACATAAGAGGAGTTTGAGAGTAAAGACAATGGAAGTATCAAGTGAGTGAGTCTTTGAATGTGAAGTGTCAGGGCTAGTCTAGGCTGCAGAGTCCAGAGCAGTGATTCCCAAGCCAGGGCTCCTGGACATCTATAGATCTGCAAAGGTAAGAATGGGGATCCATGAGATTGTCAGTATTTTTAAATAACCAAGTGGAATTAGATATCCAGTGGAGAAGGCTAATTAAACAGTCAAGTTTTTTGGTTTTGAACTAGAATTGTATCAAACAATGTAGTATTCTTAGCTATGTCTTTTCAGAAATCTTCAGTATTTTGATTAGTATTAAATATTCCCTCTAAAAATGGGGGAGTTCATTAGAAAGAAATGTTTGTTGCTTAAATGAAATCATTTAAGATGTGAAATAAAGAATAAATTAAAAGGGAACTTTGTTGAAAAGTTAAGAAACGTGTGCGCGCACACGTGCGCGCGTGCACATGCTGCAGTGGAGTAGGGGATTACGCTGATTACGAAAGGCTCAATGTGCTATAGCAAGCAGTATGGCCTTTATTCTGTGAGCATGGGAAGCTTCAGAAGTTTATCAGATCTCTATTATAGAAACAAAACTGTTGGAACTGCAGAAGGGACAGAGATGTGAGGCAGGAAAATATGTCAGAAAGGCTTTTGAAAATGTTCTGATGAGAAGTGAGAATTGGCTCTAGGACAAGGGCAGTGGTAACAAAGGAAGGAAAAGATTCAAAAGCTTCAGAAATAGAATCAGTAGTACATGACTATTGTCTAAATGTAGAGCATGAGGGAGAAGGTAGACTTGATGTCTGATGCAAATGTTAAGTGACAAGGTAGATGGAGAAGGATGTGGGAGAGAAGATTTACCTGAACACACTGTGGGGGTAAGAAGCATGTCCTGATGAAAATGCAGAAGTAGAGCAGGGAGAGAGACAGTGAACAGTAAACATTGTATAGGTTTGGGAGCTCTTACTTTACAGGTAAAGGCAAAGCCGTGGCCATTGGCTAAAGCTAGAACTCCATGACCTGTTTGCTGGATTTTGAGAGCACTAGGAATAATGGGGTGAAGAGAAGTGTCCTTGTAGAAGTCGGGGAAAGGAGAAGGTCCAGAATGAGGAGCCAGCCACTCTTTCAGCTGCTGCTGCGGGACAGACTTGATGAGAATGGATCTGGCAGGAGGAGATTGTGGAAAACCTTGAGAATAGCTTTGAAGCATTGGATCATGCGTAAGAGAACAGCACTTGCTGTTGAGTAATCCAAACAAATGCCTTTGTAAACTAAAGCAAG
This sequence comes from Canis aureus, assembly GCF_053574225.1. Lineage (NCBI taxonomy): Eukaryota > Metazoa > Chordata > Mammalia > Carnivora > Canidae > Canis > Canis aureus. The sequence continues at coordinate 26,840,367 of NC_135622.1, read as the reverse complement.
GTGTGAGAGATAGAAATTTCTGAAGAGTTTATTGACAGAGTTGACCAATAGGCCTTCTTCAATCAGGGTAATAGATTATTTCTTTACTCCAAAGAAACAGCCCTTTGAGGTAAGTCAATATTTGCCAAGCTGGTCTTATTGCAAGGCTCACCGGGGTTACTTGTCAGGGGCTAGCTCCCAAGCCCCCTCTGGTGGGATGGGACCCATGAATGTTTACTGGCTTTTAACAAGCACTCCAGATTATTTTTATGATCAGGCAAGTTTGAGTTATGCTGAAGAGGAGAAGAGCCATAGGGATGTGTATACAGGTCTGACTTCAAAGCTCCAGTTCTTAAAAAGAGAAAGAAAATGCTCCAGTTCTTTCCACTGGAAATGCTGCCTCTTTGGTCCCTTCAATTTTTAAATAAGTTAAGGGCTTTTCATCTTGTTCATAGAAACCTGAAAATAGAGTGAATGGATTGTGGGTAGAAATGGCATTATAGTCTCCCTATTTGGGGAGAGATGTTCATTTTTTATCTCTGATGTTTATTCTAAACGCCTATGGCTGTCCTCTGTTTATCCCTGCATTCAGCATTATCTATCTACTTGATGCTTTTCTCAATCCATAGTATGTCCATGAGCATCTCTCTCTTAGAATGTGATTAAACACAATAGTGTAAATTGTAGCATCTCTTTTTTGCACTGTAGTGCTGCTCATTTCAGCCACAGCAGAAGGGGTACTTCCTTCCAGAGACATATTTGGGAAGGAGCCCACACTGAATATTATGGTTAGTTTGTAGCAGATAAGAATGTGAATGGTTTTGTTTGTTTGTTTTTAACATCTTACAGAGTTGTAGGGGATTTACTGTTATTTCCATTAAGAGGGTAAAAATAATTAAGATACCCCATTCAAACCTAAGAACCAGATTACATTAAATATCAAAAGCAGTTAAGGGACGTCTGGGTGGCTCAGTGGTTGAGTGCCTTCATCACCAGAGTCCTGGGATTGAGTCCCACATCGGACTCCCTGTAGGGAGCCTGCTTCTCCCTCTGCCTATGTCTCTGCCTCTTTCTGTGTGTCTCTCATGAATAAATAAATCTTAAAAAAAAAAAAAAAAGCAGTTAAGAGAATGATATACTTAATTGTTCCTGCCCACGTTTGTATTTCTTTTAATTATTACCCAAATTTACACTTATTTTCTAGATATAGTACAAAATCTGAAACTATCTTGTTTAAAAAAAACAAAATCTTTGACTCAGTTAAATGCACCCTATATGATACGTTGTCAGTGAAAGAATAGTTAGGTATTAAACTCCAAGTAACTTATTAAAATATTTTTGTATACACATAAGATACACATGCATATTTTATTGTTGGATTTTTTCCTTGTTTTGAAAATGAGACCTAGAATTTTACCATTCTTCTCTGCATACCTCTAGCCCAAATACCTACATACTCAGAAAAATTACAGGGTTTGTTGTTGTTGTTTTTGTTATAAGTAGAATGTCTAGGGTGATAAACAATGTTCGTTCTTACTTAAAAACAAAAAATAGTATCTGAAATGTTGCAGTGATCTCCTTAATTTCTCATGATTATCACTGTTTGTTTATACTAAATTTTGTTTCAATTAGAGTGGTTTTCATTCAACCATCTATTTGTGGTTAATGCTTCCAGAATAATTAGACATTTCTACAATGGTACTAGGGAAGAGTTAACTTGGTTCTGAACCCTGGATCACTATTAGATTCTGTTCTTTTATTTGTAAATTGACACATATAAGGTATGAATTTTTTATACCCTTCATTATAAAATAATTTTCTTTCTCAGAGTATCTGTCTGTTCCCCTAATTCCTGGTAGATCTCTTTAGAAAGCAGGTTAATGTGTAGGGAGGGGAGTTGAGTTGTTTCCTTTCTTTTGGTTATCTAAAATTACTGGGATCCCTGGGTGGTGGAGCGGTTTGGCGCCTGCCTTTGGCCCATGGCGCGATCCTGGAGACCCAGGATCGAATCCCACGTCGGGCTCCCAGTGCATGGAGCCTGCTTCTCCCTCTGCCTATGTCTCTGCCTCTCTCTCTCTCTCTCTGTGTGACTATCATAAAAAAAAAAAAAAAAAATTACTAGAGTTTGTAAGTGGCAAATCTTTATTTTCACAAATTAGACTAAGAGTTGCCATTTGAAAAATTCAAAATGAGAATTAGTGTATAGTTTGGAAACTAGATTGACAATTTTATTTATCCCCTTGATAAATTTATTCATTTGAGAAACATTAAGTTCTTTGAAAAGTTTCAACTGAGTTTATTGAACTGTTTGTCTTGATCAACTTATAGCTTCACTTTGAATTTGTATATAATGTACTTCAGGTGGATTAGAACAGATAAAAGTTGTATTTTATAATCCTAAAGTGGAACATCATGTGTTCTTGGGATTTGCATGGTTTTTAAAGCAGACAAATATACTTAACAAATTTGTAGAACAACTATATAACATATTCTTTCATTCAACAAATATTTATTGAGGACCTTTTATATATTTGAGAGTATATGTTCCAGGCAGACAGAACAGTAGCTGCAAAGGACCTGAGGGAATTGGAGAAGTCATTTTGGAGAAGTCATTCTAGCATATAAATCTGGTAGGCAGTTAGGTATATATAAGTCCAGAGTTCAGGGAGAGGGAAAAATTTGAGAGTTGCCGGCATATAGATGGTATTTTAAACTATGAGACTGGATGGATGAGACCATCAAAAAAAGTATGTGTAGGTAAAGAACACTTTGAAAGAAGAGATGAGGAGGAATCAGAAAATGAGGCTGAGAAAGAGTAACCTGCAAGTAAGAAAAAAAATCTGGAGAGTACAGTATCCTGGAAGCCACATGAAGAGTGTGTCTCATGAAGGGCAGGAGAAATCTTTGGTCAGGTGCTGCGAGAAGGTCACGTGAACTGACACCTGACCATGGGATTTTTCAGTATGAAGGTCATTGAGGACCCCAATAAGAACCTTTCAAGTGGAGTGACAGAAGCAAAATCTTGATTAGGAATAGTTCAAGATGGAAGAAGGGGAGAAGATCTGGAGACAATGTATAAGAATTCTTTCAAGGAGTTTTGTTCCAGAGGCAGACAAGGAGTGGATTGAAAGCTTAGAGGGAGTAGAATGGTTCATTTTGTTTAACTGGTTTGGTTTTTAATTGGGGGAATAATAGGTTTGAAAGCTGAGAGGAATGCTCTGGTAGAGGAGAAATAATTGATGTAAGAGCAAGAAGAGAGATGTGAGGACTGGCAAATAGAGATCTGTTGTCTAAGCAGAAGTGTTGGTAGTGGATGGGACCACGAACAATTCACCTGCAGTAACAGGAGGGAAGATAGAATCATGGGCCCAGGTGGTGATAAAGAGAGAGATGTGATGGTGGGATTCCTTTTGATTATATCTATCCCTGAGATACATGAGCTTGGAAAAGCTAGTGTTGGAAGTTGAGGAGAAAAGAGAAATAATATAGTTTAACCTCGGACAGCAGGTGAGTAGATAGACCACGGTAGTATGCTGTGATGGTGGAGCAGCATTAATAGCCCTTTTCATGTTGGTGGTCATGATTAAAGTGAGTCCAGTCAGCATGATTATGTTTTTCTTTGGCCACATTCAACAGCACAGAAGTGAGAGTGAGAAAAAGCAGAGCATTGGATTTAGCTAGGGTTAGAGTTGTGCTAGTCAAGTGTGACATGTCAGGGGCCAGGAAGTGCTCCAAATGAAGGACTATGGGATTTAAACTGGGTATGAAAGAAGTGAGGGCCTAATAGTATTGAAGCTCAGGGTAAAAGTGACAGAATCAATGACATGTAGGCTCTAGTGGGGTCAGAGATTAGTGGGAGTGAGGGAAGCAGAGGAAATGAGCCAGAAAGGGCTTGGTGGTGGGGGCTGGAATGCTTGAAATTTCAGTGAGGCCGGGGAGTTGTGGTGATTGGTAATGCCAAGGGCTAGGGTCTCACCATATGGGGCAGTGGTTGAGGCAAAGTAAACAGGTCATAAAAACCCAAAGAATGTGTTAATAGTGACTGTTAAACCAAGAGCTAAAATCCTCAAGGAGTGAGACTAGTAACCCAAGCATCAGAAGACAGTAACTAGGGGGGATAGTGGACAGAGCAATCTGATCCTGAGGATTTTTAGACAGGAGAGAAAGTAATCTAGAAACAGCAATGAGGTGCAAGAAGTACTCCCACCCTGTCATGGGACCGAGTAGTCAAGGGTTTTAGAGCAAAGAATCCTCTTTGCTTCAAAAGTGATGTTCTCAGGAAGAGCCAGGTTTCTACTCAAGCAAGAAGGCAAGTGGACATTCAGGAAAAAGTGTGTTTCAGGGTCAAGGCTTTCAGGGATTAGGGAAGGAAGAAGAGGACAGCACTGAGAATGTTGAGGGATTACAGTGTGGGAATGAGGAATGACGGAGGAGTCTGGGGCTTTTCATAAGTGACCTGAAGAGTATATTGCAGTGGTCTTGGTAGGCCTTAGACAAATAGTGATAGCAAGACTGTAAGTGTTGTGAGGAGGTGAGCCCTCCCTCTTGCAATAGACAATGTCCTTGGGGATGGTCTGGTTTTCTTTCCAGTGTATGCAGTGAGGTGCCCGATATCGTAAATACCTTTTAAACTTTGTCTTATTAATTTTTAAATTTATAGATCGTTAGTGATTATCAGCACTTTAGATGGGCGAATTGCTGCCTTGGATCCTGAGAATCATGGTAAAAAACAGTGGGATTTGGACGTGGGATCCGGTTCCTTGGTTTCATCCAGCCTCAGCAAACCAGAGGTAAGAATTTTCTATTAAATGTTGATTGGAAATAGCTATAATGAGCAATTACTGATACCAGTAGTATGTATTTGCCCAGCGCCCGATGGCCTAGGTGTGAGACCTGTCTGCCTCTTACAAGCTGTGTCTCCTTCTGGCAACTAGTTAACTTTTCTGTTCTCAGTTCTCCTCCTTTAAAACAAGTGGCTAGTGTCACCTACTTCTTAGAATTGTTTTGAACGTTAAATGAGTTAGTCATATACATGAGTAACTGTGAATACTATGTGCTGTATCCATCAGCATAGCTCATTACCTGAGCTATAAAATGATCATCATTTCTTCCCCCTTATTATTACCACAAGGTGCCTAAGAATAATAAAACGAATAAAAATAACTGTATCCCAATAGTTAGAAACACATGCTGCAAAATCCCATGAATTATTCCCTACATCTTACCTAAAGCTTACATCCTAAAAATAAGCATGGAATTTTTTTAGAATGTAATTTTAGACAAATTTGATTATTTGCAAAAACAAAAAGAGAGATGGTGCTTCTAAAACTCCTAAGACACATGACTCCAAGACTTAATTAGTGACTTAGCTCCTCAGAGCTGTAGTAGTCTCAGCAATAAGTAAGCACACTACCTACTTACTTGAGGCAGGGGGCGGGTTAAATGAGGGAAGTTTATTTTTCTCAGCTTTTGTCTTGACTCTGATAGATTAAATCTCTGTCCAATTCTAGAGCTTTATTCTTTTGTTTAAATCATTTAAAGTCAGTCCCTCATTTGAATTGAGACTGCTGACATGGAAGCTGTCATCTCTTTTCCTGAATACCTTCAGTCTCCGATATATCTAACCAAGCTGTGTTCCTCTGGGACACTCTTTCTGAATGCTCTTTTTTAATTTCATCCCTTTTAGAAAGCTAGGAGCACCTAAGTGGCTCAGTTAAGCAGCCAACTCTTTTTTTTTTCTTTAAGATTTTTTTTTAAAGATTTATTTATTTATTTATGATAGACAGAGAGAGAGAGAGAGAGAGGCAGAGACACAGGAGGAGGGAGAAGCAGGCTCCATGCAGGAGCCTGACGTGGGACTTGATCCCAGGTCTCCAGGATCACGCCCTGGGCTGCAGGCGGTGCTAAACCGCTGCGCCACCGGAGCTGCCCTAAGCAGCCGACTCTTGATCTACCAGGGCTGCCCTAAGCAGCCAACTCTTGATCTCAGCTCAGGTCTTGATCTCAGGATTGCCAGTTCAAGCCGTGCATTGGGCTCTACACTATGTGTAGAGCCTACTTAAAAATTAAACCAGACCAAAAGCTTTCCAGCTGGTATCAGATTTGAAAAACCTAACATGAGAGGCTTAAGGATGACGTAATTAGTGGTGACGAGATTTTCGGAATACTGCTGCCAGTGCCCCATCTGGTCTTCTATAAACCCAGCCGGGATGCTTTCCTGGAGCACCCAGGCAGGTGCTAAGGGAAATGGCAGTGCTCAGTCTCCACATTTGTGTGTGCTAAGCCCTGACTAGGCTTTCCTAGTGCTTACTATTTATCAAATAGTACAGTTTGCTAAAAAATATCTGTCCAGAATACTGAACTTCTGTTATATTGTGAATTATTGATATAAATAGCAATTCTCTTATAAATTACACTAATAAATTTGAATCAGGTGTAATATTGAAATGAATTATTATTCAGTCTAAACATTCATTGATTTGTGTTCTGCTGGGATTATGCTTGGGTATGCATGTTTTGCTTTATTTTTAAACTAGATATAAAAAGATGATCAGCAAAATCAGAAGACTGAGCTGTTTACATCTGAGGTAATATTATGGCATGTCATAGTGGTACAAAGCATGTGTGTGTTACACATGAACAAAAGATATGTTGCATGGAATGACAAAGTAGAATGCAAATAGTTGTAATACCCTGAGTGCTATTGAGTGTGTTTAAATTATGTTAGCCATTTTAAGTACAGTTCAACTTTCTCGTCCCCAGTCCTCACCATTTTCTGTGGTTTATTAGGGCTTTCTTGTTTTAAGTGCCCTCCTTCCTACCCACTGCAAACCCTAGATCCTTTGGATAGCATGCTCTTGAAATGTTAAATCTCAAGTATATTGCAAAGTTTCTCCGTGTCACCCTTACAATAAATGAAAAGCTCATTGGCTACCAAGCTTGCAGGAGACCTCTTTGCATTAACTAGATTTTCATTTTCTATTTTATGGAAAGAAAAGAAAAAAGAAAATCTAAAGTACTGACCATCTGGGATAACACAATAGGTTTACTAGACTTTACTGCCCCCACAAGTTCTTGAGACCATTTCTTGAAACAACATGTTTCCAGGGTTGTAGTATACATGTTACGTACTCTACACATGGTGTAATCTTCACACAGATCCTTCTGAGGTTGATGTCATTTTGTAGAAGAGGAAACTGAAGCTCAGAGAAGTTACCTGCTTGAAATTGCAGACCATCTAGATGATAAAGCTGGGACTGAACCCAGGCTGGCCTAACCATACCCCATTCTGCTTGCTCTGGAGCCATTTCCCCATGTGGGTGCACCTCCCCATTACAAACTCAGGTTGCTCCTCTAGTACAGCAGGTCTCAGACTGTATTGTCCCAGGACCCTTTATATTCTTAAAAATTGAGGAGGGCTCCAAAGAACTTTCTTCATGGGTTATGTCTACCTAGACTTAAACTATGTTAGAAATTTAAAAAGAAACTTTAAAGACTTGTTATTAAATAATTTTAAAAATGAACCCATTGATAGCATAAAAACATGTTGTTATGAAGAATATTTTCTAGTTTAAAAATATTTCAGTGAGAGGAGTGGTGGCATTGTTTTATATTTTTATAAATCTCTAAGTTCTGGTCTAATAGATAACTGGATTTTCGCATCTCCTTCTGCGTTTAATGCATTGCATTGTTGTTTTGGTTGAACTATATGAAAAAGAAAATCTGGGCACATACATATATGTAGTTAGAAAAGGGAGATGTATTTTTGAAGCCTTTTCAGATGGTTGGGTCATTCTTTTTTGATACTATACCAAAACAAGTGGAAGTTTCTTAAAGGTTAGTTGCACTGTAGAATCTGAAACTGTATCAGTGAACATTTTGTACTCTGTTATATTAACATCCATCTGTCTGTCTTGCCCTTTACTCATGCATGATGTTCTAACATCATTTGACAAATTCAGTGAGTTATACCGATCCTCCAGCTGTTGACATATTTCCTAACAGAATTATTTTAAAGATCAGATTTGCTATTATCACCACTGATCTCATCAGAAAAGTCTTTTAGTCCTGGGAAACTGTTGAGCTCACATTGGTAGAGACAGGTTCTCCAAAATTCTAATCTTCACTTGAAATTTTATCACAGTTATGGTCAGTTGTTTTCTTTGAAGTAAGAGGTTCACTTTGTGTATGTATTTTTGAGAAAATGTCTGACAGATACCCAAGCCTTAGAAGCTTCATTTTCCCCTCAGTTTTTTAGGTAGAAATGGAACTCTGTGAACAGACAGTTCACAGCTCAATCACACAAGTGCTTTTCCTCAAGACGTGTTTCATTGGGTATTTGGCAGAAGTGCTGGTGCATACTTCCTTGGTAGTCATGCAAAAAGAGTAAAAAGATGTGTACTTAGGTCCTAAATGAATGAAATGAATGCTTTTTATTGCTTCATCAGAATATTCTTGAGTGAAACTTTTCTTTTCCTTTTGTTCTTTTCTTTTTTTCTTTTTCTTTTTTTTCATTTTACTATGAGTGTGTACCAGCGAAGAATACAATGACTGCTATTTTGGTGTTTGATTCTCTTGATTCTCGTCTAAGGCACTAGCAGTTTTAGTCACCATTGCTTTTTTTTTTTTTTTTTTTTAAGTAGGGCATGAAACCCAGTACAGGGCTCAAACTCATGACTCTGTGGTTAAGACCTGAACTGAGATCACAAGTCAAACACTTAAGGGACTGAGCCACCCAGATGCCCCTAGTCACCATTGCTTATATGCCATCAGTGCAAATATCACCACAGTAAGAAAGCAGATAACACCTTAGTAGCAAAGCCTTTGACTCTGCACCTCTAAAAGCATCCACAGACACAGTTTGAGAATTGCTGATCTAGTATATGATAGAAATATTATAAGAATATTTGTAAGAGAAACAGGGATGTATTGTGAGCTTGAGTCATCTATTCCTTGGCAAGGTGTGCATTGCATCTGCAAGTTGTGTTCAGAAGTTGGACAAAATACCACAGAAAGAGGATTTAAAACTGCTATTTGAATGAAAGTCTCTAACTTTTTGTGAGAAATAGTTAATTTGCTCTGTCTGAAGCCCAGCATTTGGTAGAAAAGAGTAGTGCAGGGAGTAGGGGCAAGTGCAGCAGGGAGAAGGAACTGGCATGGAGATAAAGCTGAAGCCACCCAGATGATGGTGGGAAGATCCATGGCTCCTTGCAGGCACTCCTGTATTAAAATGTCAGTTTCTCCACGCTTTCATTGAGAGTGGTATGAAGATGAGACAGATAAAACCTATAATGCCAGGGAAGATGTATTCCCTGTGAAGCAATTGGTAAAGCAACTCATTAATCTAATGAAGAAGATTTGATAGAGTATGTAATAATTTTTTTAAACTTTTATTAATCTCTACCCCCGCATATGGGTCTCGAACTCACAACCCCAAGATCAAGAGTTGGGTGGTGTACTGACTGATCCACTATATAAACATTTTTAAATTATTAATGATAGAGCAGTTGGTGATGAATCACATGTACTTCTGCTGCAATAATAACGTAAAGCCATGCAGGAACTGATTGCACTGTGTGGGATTGTGGAGGAGAAGCTGGGATTCAGAGACTTGAGTACTAGTCAGGATTGTCCCATTAACTGACTAGATGGCCTGGCTAGATTCTTTAGTTCAGTAGAGCTTTAATCTCCTCCTCTGTAAAATTATGAGATTGCACTAAATCCTAAAGATCTTTGTAACTTCAGGAATCAGGTACCATCGGATACATGAAACACCCAAATAAATGATCTAGAGGGAGTTTTCAACTTCCCCCTTTTTTAAAAACTACATTTAAGGATTCTTTAAAAAATAAAGCACAAATTCATTAGAAATTACCATTAGGTGTATATGTCATTGCCTCTGGGCCTACTCTGAAATTGTCCTTAACCTTCTCTGATCCAAAAGGCATATAAAATAGTATATTATGTCATTTTATTGGTGTTTTGATTATGTCAATGAAAAATAAGTTCCTAGAGGATAAGAGAGATTGACAGTTCCATTAAACAAGGATTTTACATTACATTTAGAATGGTGTGCTGCAGTAAGGTTGAGGCATCTTGAGGCATAGATCTGATTTGCCACTCTACTCTTGACTAGGTATTTACAAACTTCCTCAAAAGAATACTGATAATAAACCAAGCTAAAACTGTTGTGTATAGGTGTGTGTGTGAGAGAGAGAGAGAGAGAGAGAGATAATAAATGATAAACCTAAGTTCACTCCATTAGCTGTAACAGATGTGCCCTAGGGTCTAAGCCTAATACTTACTTAATAGTAGCTAAGAATTATGTTTTTAATTTTCCAAAAGACTACCTGAGGTAAAATCTGATTTGCTTTCCTCTGGTAATTTATATGCACATTAAACCTTGAAAAAACACTGAGGAGATTTTGCTGTGGTTCCTCATTGGTTGTCTTAAGATTTTGTTTTGTATGTTAGCATGAGTTTTCTCTGAAGTCTCTGGGTGACATTTGGATCACATTTCACCAAATCTAAGTAGATATAATATCCTTGAACTGTCTACTTTTCTGTGTCTTGGAACACATTCATAAACACATAGAGGCCCTCCTAATCTTTATTTAGAATGCATGTTATAATTGTAAACATACTAATTTGTCCTTAGATAATACCTTTGGCTTTTCTTTACTTAGAGATACCATATTTGTTTTTTGTTTCAGTTTTCTGTTAAAATGCCTTTTTCTTCCGCCTTTAAAAAGAACAAACAACTCTATTATAAGTCTATAGCTAGAGTTTGGGGTTTTGTTTTATTTTCGGCATGTTTCTCCCCATGGGACACCGCCTTTCTGTTTCAGACAGGTGCAGAAACAGGCAACTATGATGCTAGAGCTTTCCAGCCTTCTCCTCACCCCTCATCAGACTGCATTCATTCAGAAGGGTCTTTATAGGTGGGGGAGATTCTTAATAGTTAACTTGATTTATTCACAAAGAGCCCACAGTAGAGCCTTTGAGTAGTGCTTTATTAACAGAGGATCTGTAATCTCTTTTAAAGATTCTCTAATTTGCACTGAAATATGTCTGGTCGTTTTGCATTTTTTCATTTGTCCATAAACTAGCACGTTTTGAGCCTGATCCGTCATTGAAGATCGCAGTTTGTTGGAAAAGTCACTGTCAATTCAGTCATGTAGCAAGCCAATGTGTAAATAATTGCTTAGGTTAATTGCTTTTCTTTTAATTATAGAAATGAAAGAGTGCTTTGATTTAATTTTGTTTTATTAATCTCTTAGCATGGCTGAAAGCGTTGCTGTGACCTAAACCAGTTTACTCCAGCATGTATGTTGCCAAGTGAGAAATTGATTTGACCTTATTTTTTAGGAAATTGACTTCACATGCACATTATCTACTTCATGAATGTATAATGACCTAACTGAAGGGAGAAATAGTTACTAAAATCTGTGTTTTCCACCATGAATATGAAAAGTATGCTTAGGGGATGCCTGGGTGGCTCAGTCGGTTGAGCATCTGCCTTCAGCTCAGGTCATGACCTTGGGGTCCTGGGATCCAGCCCCATGGAGTTCGGGTTCCCTGCCTCAGCAGGGAGCCTACTTCTCCCTCTCCTTTTGCTGATCCCCCTGCTTGTGCTTTCTCTCTCTCTCAAATAAATAAAATATTTTTTAAAAAGTATGCTTAAAAGTTAGTCTAATAGTTTTCCTTATTTTGTTCTATAAGGTGAGTATAGGTTGAAAAAAGAAAGAATGGAATAGTATCTCCTTGGCATCTCACTGCTCTTGGGTGTTAATTCACAATCTTTAATGATAATAAGTAACAAAATTGCTTTAAAATTTGTTTTTTCTTCAGCATTTCCTTTAAAAAAAAGAAAACCTACATTTCCTCCTAAGCATGTCACGTGTGATCCCTTTTCTATACTGTAAGATTTCATAACCCCTTATGTTAGATCATCTAACTAGTTGTTAACCTTGCCTCCTTCCTTAGTCTGTGAGGTATGATTCCCAGGAACACTTTACTTTCAGCAAAAAGGCTTTCTTTATTCTCCGCATCATGGTAATTTCAATGTTTTCAGGGAAATAAAAAAAGTCTGCTTCACACAGGCCTGGGACATTTTTTTCTCTTAACATCACCAATAGTCAATTCTAGCATCTAGTCATCTAGTCACTTGCTTATTTTAGCTTATTAAAAGTTGCCATTTTATGTTCCATACACAGTGCATCATTTTTGAAGAACTAAAATATACAAAAATACACCTGTTAACTTTTCTTTAATATTGTTCATCTTTGTAATCAATAGTTTATAATCCTTCAGAATTTCCATATAATAAAGGAGAATTTTAGGGTTGATAGAGATTTCCGGTAAATCAAAACTGATAACAGTTTGATATTTTAAATTCTTACATTGAATTCATCTTTATTTAGCTTTGAGGCTTTGTTTTTATTTTTTTTTATTTTTTAATTTTAATTTTTATTTATTTATGATAGTCACAGAGAGAGAGAGAGAGAGAGAGGCAGAGACATAGGCAGAGGGAGAAGCAGGCTCCATGCACCGGGAGCCCGATGTGGGACTCGATCCCGGTCTCCAGGATCGCGCTCTGGGCCAAAGGCAGGCGCCAAACCGCTGGGCCACCCAGGGATCCCGAGGCTTTGTTTTTAAATGGGTGTTATGAATCCACAGTTGGGGAAGAAATCATTGACATGACATAATTAAGCTTTCTACTTTCTCTTTGACTTTACTTTTGGAGCAGCTATTTAAATTCTAAAAGCTGGGGACCCCTAGATGGCTCAGCGGTTTAGTGCCTGTCTTCGGCCCAGGGCATGGTCCTGGAGTCCCGGGATCGAGTGCTGGGATTGAGTCCCACATTGGGCTCCTGCATGGAGCCTACTTCTCTCTCTGCCTATGTCTCTGCCTCTCTCTCTCTCTTTCTCTCATGAATAAACAAATAAAATCTTTAAATAAATAAATAAATAAATAAATAAATAAATAAATAAATAAATAAATAAATAAATTCTAAAAGGTTTTTTGCAATTTTTGAAGTTTGGTGTTCATGAACTGTAGTTACTTTCTGAAGTTATCTTACAGAGAATAAAGGAAGGTTCATAATGAATTTACAGATACCAAGATGAAGAGTTTATGTTTTTGTTTTAAACATTTTTCTTTAATAAATATACATATATATGTATATACACATGAATTATATGAGAGGTTCAAAGTAGCACTACATATACCTAACAACTCTTGTTTGATTAGTAACATACAGTGTGCAAAGTGGTACCAAACCTATTCTTATTTAATCCTTGCATAACCTTGTAAAATAAATATTCTTTTTAAATTTTTTTTCGAGAGAGAGAGACTGCATGTGAGGTGGAGGATGGTAATCCTAAGCAGGCTCCAGCCCAGCCTGGAGCCCAATTCAAGGCTTGATCTCACAACTCTGAGATCATGACCTGAGCCAAAATCAAGAGTCAAATGCTTAACCGACTGAGCCACACAGGTGCCTTGTAAAATAAATACTATGTTCTTCATGTGACAAAATTGGGGCTCAAAATGGGTCAGAGTTCTGTCTGGTGTAGGAGAGTTGAGACTCAACCCTAGTTTTTTGGACCTAGCCTGTGCCCTCTTTCCAGTGTTTCATGCTTTTTTTTTTTTTTACATAGTCTTAAAAAATCTCCTATCATCCAAATATTTATTCATTACAAAAGGAAAAATAGTATAACTGTACAGTGGGGAAACCTGACAGACACCAGACATCACCTTAATGAAGTGATCAAGGTTAACAACAAAAATAAGACTTATCAGCCTTAAGAGCTGCCTGCTATAATGCACTGAGAAGAGCACAACATCACTTCTCTGGTTTTCTTGCCAAAAATACATAATCTCAATCCAATCACAAGAAACCATCAGGCAAACTCACATTTAGAGCATTCTATAAAATACCTGATTAGTTTTCTTCAATAGCCCTAATAAGGTCTGAGGCTTTGAACAACAAAGCAAAACTAAGGCACAGTCACAAATTGAAGGAAACAGAAAAATATGATAAATGAATACAGTATGTCACCTTAGACTTGATCATGGACCAGAAAAAGGACATTAGTGAAAATATTCAGGAAATTTGAATAAAGTCTATAATTTAGTCAATAGCATTCCTCCAATTTCTAAATTTCAAGATGATAACATTAAGTGAAGCTAAATGAAAGATTTATAGAGGGCAGCCCGGGTGGCTCAGCAGTTTAGTGCCGCCTTTAGCCCAGGATGTGATCCTGGATACCGGGATCAAGTCCTGCGTTGGGTTCCCTGCATGGAGCCTGCTTCACCCTCTGCCTGTGTCTCTGCCTCTCTCTCTCTCCTGAATAAATAAATAAAATCATTTAAAAAAAATAATGGTTTATAGAAATTCTTCATACTATTTTTGCAACATTTCTGTCAATCAAATTATTTCAAATTATACTTTTAAGAAATCTGTGCATTGGGGGAAAACTTCTAAGAGTTCCTTTTCTGGCAGTCTTTCCTAAAGAAAGAATCTGAAATACAAAAGATGTTCATCATAACATTTTTCATAATTTTAAAAATTAGAAACAAGCTGTATGGTCCTAAAAAGGATGCTGGTTAATAAGTTATGATCTCTGGGCTCTTGGATTTAAACAGAACTTGTGTGCTGTTGACATCCCAAAATACAAGTCTCTGCTGATAGAGCTGATGGCTGGCATCATATCTCTATGATATGAACTGCCCAGGCCTCCCAATGCTCACCTGTTTCCTCTGTTACCTGTTGTCGTCACTCTTCATGCTGCCATCTGAATGATGTTAACACATCTACCTGTTCCTCCTCTGCCTAAAGCCCTCTAATGGTTCCGCGTTACACATAAAGTAAGGTTCAACTTCCTTACCATTCTCTGCTGGGTCCTACAGGAGCTGGCCAGAGCAGCCTCATTCAGTGTCTTAAACAGCAATGCTTCATGCCTTTTTTTTTTTTAAATATTTTATCTATTTATTCATGAGAGACACAGAGAGAGAGAAAGGCGGAGACATAGGCTCCCTGCGGGAAGCCCGATGCAGGACTCGATGCCAGGACCCCGAGACCATGCCCTAAGCTGAAAGCGGATGCCCAGCCACTGAGCTACCCAGGTGTCCCACTTCCTACTTTTTGAAATACTTCAGTACTTAGCAACGTATCTGCATTCTGTACTAATAATTATAATTCTTAATGTGTTTCATCCAGAATAATTGCTGAAAGATATCATTTATATAGCAGACTTAGCATGCTGCTTAGCCTATTTTAAGTACTTTATGCCTATTAAACATCCTTACTGGGAGAGTTGGGGGTATGTGACCTTACCATATCCCAACCAGAACTCCTCTTTAGTGGGATAGGAGTCTGGCAGGACTGTGCACTGGGGTACAGCAGGACACATGAGATCCTTACCCTGTGGAACTCATGTGGCACTCTGTGGAGCCAGCTGAGAAGACAGATACAGAGTAATTATAGCATAAATCATGGAATTGAGTGGTGGTAACAGCCACATGGGATGGTGAAACTAAGACTTAGCAAGGATGCCTGACCTACCTAGATAAGGAAGCCAGAGAAGCTTTCTCAGAAGAGAGGATGTTTATGACTGAGGTCTCATGAGGAGAAGGAGCTGCGCTGGGAAGGAGCTGCCCAGGGAGCAGTGGGGAAAGACTGCTGGGGAGGGGGGGGTAGGAAATGGCCTGTGTGGAAGCCTTGCAATGGGAACCACCATGGTGTGCTCAAGATGCTGGTGGAAGGGGAGGATGGCAACAAAGGTGAGCCTAGGAGAGAGTAATAGAGATGAGCCTATTAAGGGAGGCCAGAGCCAGGTTATACAGGGTCTAGTCAGCTGTGTTGAGCATTTTGGATTTTCTCCTGAGCCATCTGAAACCAATGAGGGATTTGAAGTGGAAGAGATTCTTCCACAATCAAAATGGAAAGGGTTCCTTGACATTCTTTTTTTGCTCTGCAACTTTCACTGAACCTCTGATGAATCAAAGGGTTGTCTCAGTGAGTCCTTTGTATTACAAGCCAGTTATCTCTAATTGTGGAAGTATTTATAAACATTCATAAAGTATTCACACCAACTAGCAGTTGGAGAAACCTGGAAAAAAACAAGAAAATTCCTAGAATTTTACTAAAGCCAATCTCTTGAAGCACTTTTTTCTCTTGGTTTCCTTTGACTCATCACTCTGCCAGAATTTTTAAATGTTAGAATTCTAGAAGTTTAAGTATAGGTCACCTTCTCACCCTATTCTTTTTCAAGGGGGTTGTGTGTCTCTGTTCCTATGACACCAGCAATTCTAATTTTCTCTTCAGCCCAGACCTCCCCTCTGAGCAACAGACCTGTACAGGCAAATGCCTCCTCACCATCTCTGCCTGGAGAGCTCTCTCAGTCACTCAGAACCCACAATAGGTAAACTTACTTCTATTCCTTCTCTGTACCTGTTCCTCATTCACTCCCAAATCTTCCTTTGGTCTTAATTTAATTCCAGAGAATTAAATCCCTTTCTGTTTTGACTATGGAGTAATTTTGGGGAACAGGGATAGGAGTGGAGAAAAGTAGGAGGCCTAACAACCCTCAGCCTGGTAGAAACTTCAGTAGCCTAGGGACCAAAGATGCATCTTTTAAAATAGCCACAGAGGGGTATCTGGGTGGGTCAGTCAGTTAAGTGTCTGACTTTGGCTCAGGTCCTGATCTCAGGGTCCTGGGATTGGGCCCTGTGTTAGGCTCTGCACTAAGCTCCTCCCTCTCCTTCTTCCCTTTCTCTCTATTCATGCTCTCTCTCTCTTTCAGATAAATAAAATCTTTAAAAACTAAAATTATATATATATATATATATATATATATATATAGCCAGTGGATGCCTGCGTGGCTCAGTGATTGAGTGTCTGCCTTTGGCTCAGGTCGCGATCAAATCCCGCATCTCCCTCTGCCTATGTCTCTGCCTCTCTCTGTGTCTCTCATAAATAAGTAAATAAAGTCTTTAAAAAAAAATAGCCGTGGAGACTGAATTTGAGGGAAAAGTACAGTATGCTAATATGAGGAGTTTTGTAAAACAGGAATGTTAGTTTTCATCCAAGGTCATGTAGCAAGTGACATGCAGAGTCAGGGACCCAGGAATGAGGCTGGGGAGGTATACTCATCACCTTGTACACCTGGCTCCATTACATATGTTGAATGCCTGCTATTGCCCCATGTTAGCAAAACAGCTAGCAGGGACAGAAAATAATTGTTCAGGGAAAAGGGGATTTCCATATAATAAAAAAGTCAGTAATTTAACACTTCCAATGGAGTGTTTTTCATGCATTTTACATCTTCCCAGACTTTGTGAATTTTATCTTTTTATTCCTTGAGATCACAATTGGAAGCATCAGCTATTGTATTATGATAAAGATGCTTGGAGTTCTTGAGGTGAGACAGAGATGTGTGCCCCTTCAGTGAATATTCTAGAATAATTCTTTTCTGCCTTTTCCCCTTATAGTCTGTGTTCATTCTTCCTTATCTGTACTCTTGACAAGTCTGAGTCTTACCACAGACTTTTTATAACCCTTTTTGTTCACCCTTTCCTCCTTTTTAACTTTATTGCTTCTTAACCTATACTTGGGACTTGGCTTTTATAGCTCTCAGGGCCAGTGTATTCTTTTCCCCTCCTTCTTGTTTAGGGAACACATTGGGTCCAACTCTTTGGATTTGAAAGTGTTTAATGCCTAAGTCACTACTTGAGAAATAATAGAGTATGTAAATCTAGCTTCCACAGCTACAGAAGGGAAAGTTCTTGTTTATAGAAAAACTCTCACCAATAAATGCAGAAAGAATATAGAATTAGAAGTCATTGTTTTATTCCCTTTATTAAAATAGTAGGTAATGAATTGATACAGAGATGGTGAAAAGTTGATGGAACACTTTAAAATGGGGACTGACCCCCCCCCAAATCTACTGATTACTAGTAACAAATACAACATAAACACAGGGGTTGGCGAACTTTTTCTATAAAGGGCTACACAGTAAATATCTTGGGCTTTGAGGGCCAGATGGTCTATGTAGTTGTAGTGGGAAAGCCATCACAGATAATACCATAATGGGTGTGACTATGGCCCTATAAAGCTTTTCTTACAAAAACAGGCAGTGGGTCACGTTTGGTTTATAAGCTGTAGCTTCTGACCTTCAATGTCAAAGGAAGTGTGTAGCGCCACCTATGAAGTCCAAACCTGCATCATATCAAAGCTCCAGGTTTAATTACACACTTTTCAGAAAATACAGGGGACAAAAGAACAATTTAAATGACATGCAAAATCCAGACTGCAGGACATTCTATAGGATAAATAATAATCTGGTTTCTCAAGCAAATCAGTGCATAAGAAGAGGAATTAAAGGGGCTCCTATGAGGGGCAAAAGAATCCAATGTAAAAAATGGAGCTGGAATTCCTTGTTGGAGCAAACCAGTTGTAAGTCTTTGAGACAATCAGGGAAGTTTAAATATTAGATGATGTTAAGGAATTACTCTCAATTCTGTTAGATGTGATATTGGCATGGTAGTTACTTCTCAATGATGAATACTGAAGTATTTATAGGTGAGATGACATGATGGCTGGGATTTACTTTAAAACGTTCTAGTAAACAAATATATGTAGTGGGTGGATGCAGAACAGATGAAAGAATTAGCAAAACCTGATTATTGTTGAAAGTGAGTGGTAGATACATGGGGGTTCATTAGTCTCTTTATACTTTATGTGTTTCAAAATGTTCAGAATAAGTTAAAGTTGAATCTACCCCCCAAAAAATATACCTGTCAATGGTAGGGTAGGGGCACATAGAAAAAAAAATACATTTAAAAAATTTATTTTAGGGGATCCCTGGGTGGCGCAGCGGTTTGACGCCTGTCTTTGGCCCAGGGCGCGATCCTGGAGACCTGGGATCAAATCCCACGTCGGGCTCCCAGTGCATGGAGCCTGCTTCTCCCTCTGCCTGTGTCTCTGCCTCTCTCTCTCTCTCTCTCCCTGTGTGACTTTCTAAATAAATAAATTTTTTTTAAAAAAATTTATTTTGTGTAGTTAGAAAAATTTCGTTTTTGCTGCTTCTTATATTCATTTTAGTAATAGTAGCACATTCTACATTTTCTCAGTTGAAGTTCTTTCTGTCACTTAGAAATAGAATTCTCATTTTCACATTCTAATTTCAAATAGCACCCCCTGATTACATGTGCCACTGGTATTCATTATACCATTTAAGTTTGGTTTAGAAATAGAAATTGAATTATTTTACCATACTGCTTTGTGATTGCATGGATAAAGATCTTGATTGGCTCTTGGTACTGAGTTTGCCGACCAATGTGACAACCTTTTATTTTTAAATTATGAACAGGAAAAAACAAATAGAGAAGGAAAAAAATGTAAAATAACAAGAATTTATATTTTTAAAAAATGAGAGAGGAAGCGAGTCACGCAATTAGTCTGAGAGGCAGAGCAGCGAATCAGAACAAACAGCTGCTCGCAGAGACGAATCAGTGGAATGTGAAAATGCATCACATCACCGTAACCTACATTTTTTTCTACCAAGAGATTTGCAGCTGACTCTCTGAGTGACTCATTCCTGTGCTGGGAGGGTGAGGTAATGCTCTGGTGAGGGCTGATGTCATCTCATATACTACCTGAACTGCATGCATATAGCATTTCTTGTGGCTCTCAAGGAAAAGCACCATCTGCTTTCACATATGCAGCCTGAAAGACTTCACAAAGATTGGTGCAAAGGTTAGCAGCCGTGTGGATGACTCATAAGCAGCCAATTAGCGAAGAGCAGCTATTTCAAAGTGAGCTGTTAAAATCATAATCCAAAAATACGACATGATGATTAAGTATTGAATCATAATGCTTTTTTGTTGTTTTGGAGTTTGCACTTTTCTCACTGAGTTGATGCTGTTGAAGATTTCACTTGTAAAATAAGTCAGTTATTCTCAATATGGTCCATCATCTCAAATCTTCTTGGTTGTTTAAACCACGTGTGTGTGTGTATATATATATATATATATATATATATATATATATATATATACACACACAATTTTTCTTTAGCATATGTGCTGCCGAAGCAAACACTAAACCTTGTTTTTAATTGTGGAAGAGTTTGTTTCCTTTTACATTTGAAGGCATATAGATCAATCTTAGAGCAGAGTTTAATTTTAGTCCATATTTAGTTTGACAGTTTTTTGTTTGTTTTTTAGTTTTGGGGGTTTTTGTGCAGCACTTAGGAGTCACTGTGTTTCTTAAGGATCTGTTATTGCTTTAGGAGAAAAGACATGGTTAGTGGAAAAGGAAAGTCAAAATACATATTTACTCTATAGACTCCTTAACCCCTCTTCCTCTGTTTTTCAGTGATGCACACCTGGTTTCCTTGTTTGTACTTAATTAACTACTAGTACTGTTGATATGAGCCAATGACTGAAATACCTATTTTTTCACTTTAGCATCATTGGAATTTTTTTTTTAGGTTTTATTTATTTATTCAGGAGAGACACAGAGAGAGGCAGAGACATAGGCAGAGGGAGAAGCAGGCTCCCTGCAGGGAGCCTGATGTGGGACCTGATCCTGATCCTGGAATTTCAGGATCACGCCCTGAGCTGAAGGCAGATGCTCAACTGCTGAGCCATCCAGGCGTCCCTTGTCATTGGAATTTATTATTCTAGTGAATAGAAGAAAGAATACCTAACATAATATCAGAGGTAGAGAATAGTGAATACTTGAGTTTCTAACTGATCTATAACTCAAAATGGGATGTCCTGTTGGCTACACATTGTTTACATAGGGTATGTATACTAATGACTAATGTATCTTTAATGAAAGATAAAAAGATTTAATTTTCAAAAAATAAGAAAGCAAAGAGTAAAATGATAATGGGAAACTCTAAGGTAATATGAGGTGGTATACATGCTGATGCCATTTGAGAGTTTATTAAAAATCAAATGTTTTTTCAATAAAGAGTGATAGTGATCTTGAAATACCCGGGATTATGATGAACCTTTGTTTTAATGGTATGGCCTTCTGAGTTTAATGGCCAAGCTTCTACAAGGCTCTTGAGTACCATTCTTTTCTTTTCAACCTCTTCTTTGGAAATAATTTCAAACTACGGAAAGTTGCACAAATAAAAATGTTACTGGGTCACCTGGATGGCTCAGCGGTTGAGCACCTGCCTTTGGTTCAGGGTGTGATCCGGAGTTCTGGAATCCGGTCTCACATCGGGCTCCCTGCAGTGAGGGAACCTGCTTCTACCTCTGCTTATATCTCTGCCTCTCTCTCTGTCTCTCATGAATAAATAAATAGAATCCTTAAAATTATACCAAAAAACCCCAAAAGGACCAATCTTTATGCACCCAGATTTACCTACCCCAAGCCTTGTTTGCTTTATCATTTGAGTTGTCTTTCTTACCTTTTATCTCCCCCTACCCCTCCTACACATTTCCTTATCTTTATTTTTTTTTAATGTTTTTTAAATTTTTATTTATTTATGATAGTCACAGAGAGAGAGAGAGGCAGAGACACAGGCAGAGGGAGAAGCAGGCTCCATGCACCGGGAGCCCGACGTGGGATTCGATCCCGGGTCTCCAGGATCGCGCCCTGGGCCAAAGGCAGGCGCCAAACCGCTGCGCCACCCAGGGATCCCCATTTCCTTATCTTTAAAACAATTGGAGATGAATCAGCTATCCATCCATCATGGCCCTTTACTCCTAAATACTTCAATATGTATTTTTTAAATTCGGATATGTACATTATTTTGTAAACAGAATGCTAGTGTACACTTAATAGACTACAATATAGCATAAATATAACTTTTATAGGCACAGAGAAACCAAAAATTTGTTTGACTCGTTTTATTGAGGTGGTCTGGAACCAAACCCACAATATCCACAAAGGGTGCCATGATATCTCTTATAGTGTCCTTTACCTCCAGTATACCCTGTGGTCTAGGGACAGGTAGTACATTTATTTTTCTCGTTAGATTCTTTTATCTAGATTTTTTTTTAAGATTTTATTTATTTATTCATCAGAGACACACAGAGAGAGGCAGAGACACAGGCAGAGGGAGAAGCAGGCTCCATGCAAGGAGCCCGACGCGGGACTTGATCCCGGGTCTCCAGGATCACGCCCCAGGCTGAAGGTGGCGCTAAACCGCTGAGCCATCTGGGCTGCCCTATCTAGATTTTCCACAGACTTTGTCTTTTATGATATTGACATTTTGAAGAATACAGTCTCTCTGCCGTTTTATTTAAAAAGTATAGAAATTTCTTCATTTTGAAGCCCCTGGGTAACTCAGTCCAACTCTTGATTTCAGCTTGCGTCATGATCTCAGAGTCCTTAGATCGAGCCCAGCAACAGGCTCAGTGCTGAGCATGGAGCCTGCTTAAGATTCTCTCTCTCCTTCTCCCTCTGCCCCTCCTTCCTCCCCTCCCTTACCACCCCCCCTTTGCCCGCTTGTGTCTTGCTCTCTCTCTCTCTCAAAAGGAAAAAAGAAATTTCATTATATGCTTGTCTAGTGTTTCCTGGTGATTAGATCTAGGTTGTGCATTCTTGGCTTAGAATCCTGCATGGGGGAAGTGCTGTCTCTCATGGTGTCACATCTGTCACTCATCGATGATGTTAATTTTGATCATCTGGTCAAGGTCTTATCTGAATTGTCCACTATATAATTACTGGGTTTTTTTGGTTTTGTTTCTGTTTTTAGTTTCTTTAACTAATAAGCAGCCCACAGGGAGACACTTTAAGATTGGGCAAATATCCTACTCCTCATCAAAATTTCCATCCCTAGTTTTAACACTATTGCTGATTTTTTCTTAATGCAGTCTTTACTATGATGGTAGCAAAATTTTTATTTTTCCAACTTCACCCCTCCCTTCATATTTACCAGTAGACATTTGGCATTTCATTTCAGGAAGAGCCCTCCCCTCTCCCCCATGTATTATTTATCTATTTGAACTCATGAATTCTTTTTTTTCTTCAGTACTTTATAACTCAGTACTTAATTATTTTGGTACTTAAGTTGTCCCAGATGTGGTCAGTGGTGTACTTCTTTTTTGTGCACATCCTTACTCTTTAAAATAATAAAATGTTCAAATCTCATCTTGTCCCTTCCCTGCCCCAGCCCTAGAATCAGACATTTCTCTGAGGAGCCTTGGTCCTTTGGTAGGCGGTGGAGTTGGATAACAAAACCTTGGCACCAGGTTTAGGTGCATTACTTTTACAACCACTGTATAAACGTTGTATAGGCAGAAATATAGAAACATTAGTGTATGTGATAAGTATTTCTTAGAGGTACAAACAAGTTTTGAGAATATAATGCTATCTCAGTTTATAGTTACAGCAAAAGGTAAAGTATAGTGTTAAGGAATGGGAAGATCTTAGTAATCTTACATTGCTATCATTTTATTGGATTTCAAAGCAAAAGCATAAGTGCTGCTAACTTGGAGGCCAGATGAGGTGTCTGTAGGCAGTGTTGGTATGGGAGGGTGTTCCAGGGAGAAGTGACATTGACAATGACATAACAGGACAATAACAATAACATTACATATATGTAAGTGGTGATGCCCAATTTCTGCCCATGTGGGGAAAAGTGGAAGACAAGGAAGAAAATGTTGTTTGAGGTCATGTGTAGAGGACTTTGAACATCAGATTTAGGATTAAGGGGTCTTTAATAAGACCTTTAATAAGGTCTCTAATAATAGAGAACTGTTGAAAATTTTTGAAGTATGTCATAACAAGCTTAACTCTTACTCAGAGATTAATCTGGAAGATATGTAGAGTTTAGTTTGAGGAAATTGCCAGGTAAGAATTGTAAAGAGGCTATTATAATAGTTTAGGCAGGAGATATAAGGATTTGAACTAGAAAACGAAAAAAGTGGATGAGAAGAGAATCCCAAAGTGTGGGGGCCAGCTAGAGGGAGGGAGGCTGTGTAAGCACTTTCAGTGACTGTAAGGACGGTTTCAGGTAAATATCCCTTTAAAGATAAGAGTCTACTTGAGGAACAGAGAAGTACATAGAGAAATATTGCTATAAAAAAGTTAAGATCAGGATCCCTGGGTGGCGCAGCGGTTTGGCGCCTGCCTTTGGCCCAGGGCGTGATCCCGGAGACCCGGGATCAAATCCCACATCGGGCTCCCGGTGCATGGAGCCTGCTTCTCCCTCTCTCTGCCTGTGTCTCTGCCTCTCTCTCTCTCTGTAACTATCATAAAAAAAAAAAAAAAAAAAGTTAAGATCAGGCAGCCCTGGTGGCTCAATGATTTAGCGCCGCCTTCAGCCCAGGGCTTGATCCTGGAGACCCGGGATCGAGTCCCACATCGGGCTCCCTGCATGGAGCCTGCTTCTCCCTCTGCCTGTGCTGCCTCTCTCTCTCTGTCTCTCATGAGTAAATAAATAAAATCTTTAAAAAAAAAAAAAAAGTTAAGATCAACATTTGTTTGGAGTTTTGTTTTTTGCTTATTTTTCAAAGATTTATTTATTTATTTGTTTATTTATTTATTTAGAGAGAGCGAGCTGGTGGGGAGAGGGGCAGAAGGAGAGAGAGAGAGAATCTCAAGTAGATTCCCTGCTGCACCCAGAGCGTAATGTGGGACTCAATCTCACAACCCTGAGATCACGACCTGAGCTGAAATCAAGAATCAGACATTTAAATGACTGAGCCACCCAGGTGCCCTTTGTTTTTGTTTATTAAACTCATAATAAATATATTATTTATATTCCCTTTTATATTCCCTTTTTCTAAAGTTTTGAGCCTGGTCAGGAAAGTATTTGTGCCTTAGCTGAAGTAACTCAAGTTGTATAGATTTTTTTTTTTTTTTTTAATGATACTGAAGTTTGTTGTTGTTTTTAAGATTTTATCTATTTATTTGAGAGAGAGAGCACAAGCAGAGAGGAGAGGAAGAAGCAGGTTCTATGCTGGGTAGGGAGCCCGATGGGGGGCTCGATCCCAGGGCCCTGAGATCATGACCTTACCCAAAGGCAGATACTTAACACCTGAGCTACCCAGGCACCTGAGTCAAGTTGTATATATATTTTTTTATTTTTTTATTTTTTTTTAGTTGTATATATTTTTAAATGCCAAAAGGCCAATATCACAGTCATGTACTATAAAACCCTTTCTCAAGAAACAAGATGTTCATGGCCAAAAACCCCTGAACTCTTTTCTTTTGCTTATACTATATAGAATCCACCATGATATCATGTTGGCTTTGCCTTCCAATTATATCCCAAATCTGACCACCTACAACACTTCCAGTGCCTTCAACCTAATCGAATCCATCATCGCCTTTTGCTCTCCATGCCTCCACTCTTGCCTCTATAGCCTGATTGTGTTTTTTGTGCTTCCTCCAACATTTCACTCCTGCATCTTATGGCCTTTGCCAAGGCTCTTGGTTAACTCCCCCAGATATAAGCATGGTTAACTCCCCCAGATTCAAGTTTTGTGCAAATGTTACTTTCTCAGTGGGGCCTACCCTGAGCCTCCCTATTGATACTCCCCCTCCATATGTACGTTTTCTTGTCCTACTTTATCTTGTTCTGTTTTTTCCTGTGGTATGTATAACCTCACATACTCTGTGATTATTCATTATGTTTGTGTCTCAACACCAGAGTTTGAACTCCACAGGGCAGTTATTTTGGTTTGGTTTGTTTTGGATTTTTGTTTGTTTGGTTGGTTTTATTTTGTTTTGTTTTTGCTGAGTGGTCTCTCCCAAGCAGTATACTTATGCCTGGCACATAGTAGGCCCTCAATACACATTGGTAAAAGAAGGAAGGACAACTAAGAGCCTAAAATCAGGGAGCTTTGTTATCAGGCTTGCAGCTTATAGCAGATTTGAGAAAGTAAATAAAGGTTGGGACATTGCTTTAATCAACCTGTATTCCATGGATCTGAGCCTGTGACAGTAATTGCCCTGGATAAAATAAGTCTGGAAGATACTGCATATACTATCCCTTTACTAGACCTTTACTAGAAAGTCATATTGTACATTATCATTTTTTTAATAGAACACGGGGAGATGGGGAGGGGAAGAGCAGAGAGAAAGAGAGAGAGAGAATCTTAAGCAGAATCCACACCCAGAGCAGAGTCTGGATCTCAAGACCCTGAAATCATGATCTGAGCTGAAATCATCAATAAGATGCTTAACCAACTGAACCACTCAGGTGCCCCTGTACATTAGCATATTAATTGCTATAAGAACTCCTGTAACCTCTTCTTGAACTCACTTGATCACAAAACTTTCTTTTGGTAGCTCACTTATCATTATGGCACATCCATAACAGAGTTTGAGAAAAGCCATACTAGAATATTATGCGTCGGCCCCAGGAGAGACTGGCAGTTCTTTCAAATTGCTTTTTGGTTAATGAACTGTACCACTTCACATGCTGCTCAGAAGGAGGCTAGAAAACATCAGGCTCAAGACTCCAGCTCTTAGTTACTAAAGTTATTATCCCTTTAAAAGTTAGCTTTTGTTTTAGGTATTTGGGAATAAAATGATCATTCCTTCCCTGGATGGAGACCTCTTCCAGTGGGACCGGGACCGTGAGAGCATGGAAACAGTTCCTTTTACAGTTGAATCACTTCTTGAATCTTCTTATAAATTTGGAGATGATGTTGTTTTGGTTGGCGGAAAGTCTCTCACTACATATGGACTCAGTGCATATAGTGGCAAGGTGAGTGAAAATGTTGAATTGTCTGGAGGAGAAATCAGAGTAAATAGGGATAGAAGAATTAATTTATTAATAATTTACTAATATTTGGAGGAGTCCTCATCTGTCCAAATGGCAACAAAAATGTATGACCTTTAGGAATATTGTGAAGATTTCAAAATAACATATGTAAAATGCAACTGATACACACTAGACTTTATCTTTTTTTAATCCCTTAAGCTTGATATGTGAATATTTTATATATAGACGTAAGACTAAAATGAGGAAGAATAGAAAAATGACCTTTAGACCTTTGAATTTTTCAAACACTAACGATTCCTTATCTAAGTGTTAGGCTCATAGCCCCGTCTCATTCTTGCTGATATGTTTCTGCCTTCCCCACTCCCTGCATCTGCACTGTACTGGGGAGGCCTTGTGATCCTCAGTTGCCTTCAGTATTCTCGTCTGTAAAACAGTGGGATTGAACCCAATCATCTGGTTCTTTGATTTGTTGTGCTGCTACAAAATTCTGATATTCTAGCAGGTATGTTTCTTTCTGTGAGGATTTTAGTTCAATCATGCTAAGAGTCCTTTTTCTTTCTAATGAAAATTTGACGGAGGCACTTTTACATATTATAGCTATTAGTAAAGGTTTAAGTCTAAAAACTTAATACTCCATTCAAATAGGAACTCTGAGGCTAATTTTTAAAAATTCACCTGGAATTTTATTAATGATATTATTGCTAGGAGATCACAACTAGTTATCTGTTTCTTTTTGTAAATTCCATGGAAACCCTCCAAATAAAATTATCTAAATCCTTAAAAACCATTCCCTGAAATAAATATGTATTGTTTCTTTTATGGTTCTAAGTAACTTATTTTAGGATTTGGTAGTCTAACTGATACTTCTTAATACTTGGGTATTTCTTACAGATCTCCTCATTTTTTAATAAATCACATAGATTCTTTTAATGTCTCTGATCTCCTGTAACTTGTATTCTTTGCAAAACTTGTATCTCTTTTCAGGTGAGGTACATCTGTTCAGCTTTGGGTTGTCGCCAGTGGGATAACGATGACATAGAACAAGAAGACATCCTGCTTCTGCAACGCTCCCAGAAAACCGTTAGAGCTGTAGGACCTCGCAGTGGCAATGAGAAGTATGTATTCAGAGAAATGTTGCTGTTGAAAAGACAAGTTCAGCAAAACCCAGATTTTTCAGATTTTTCTTTATGGAGATTTCCTGAACTATTTTCTTGTCCTAAAATCATACAACTCTTTGAAGAGAAATGTAGGCCCCAAAATAAAAATAGTCTCCTGATTATTAACATATTCTGGGTTGAAACTCCCACCATGTTCTCTGGAGGTGATTAGCAGGAGGAGGTCCATACAATGAACCTCACTGATCACAGTTCTTGGAATTCAGAACACTTTTAGGACAAAGTTAATGTGCTTTATTTCAGCTAGGGCCTCTGACTCTGGTTCTCTCCAGTAAGTAGTTTCTTAGTATCTTTGACAACCCCAATTTAAAAATACATTTTAGTTTATTTTCTTAAAGTGTTAAAGTGTAATTTATTTGGTCAAACATCTGTTTGTTTCCCTTTTCAAATAATGAATTCTTTATGTAATTTCTATATTTAAATATGTGGTTAACAAGTAAGATAATGGCTGGTCCTAAATGACATGCTTGATTTTTTTTAAAGCTTTTTTAAATTTTAACTTGTCTCTGTAGTAAAAATCATTTGAGATCTCATCTTTCTCTTTTGAAAGTGAACCAGACTTTCCGATTTTGTCTAATCTGATGCAATATAATTCAGTTTCCTTTCCTGTTTTCTCAAACTCAGTTAAGAAAGTATTTCTATGTTCACTGGACTGTGAATAGGGCTTTGCATCTGCTGGCAACCTGACCTTCTTATCCTGATGGGATTTTATTTCCTTAAGTATTTGAGTGCTTGCTGGGTGTCCAGCCACCAATAGGAACAGATAACCATCTTAATTTACCAACTTAAGTTACCAAAATAGGAAGAGTCTCGGATCTAAGAGTTACCAGAATAAGAAGAGTCATGTTCCTTAAGTATATTTTGCAATAGATTTCAGACTTATCAAGCCATTTTATATCTAAGTGACAGGTCGTTATATTATTAATAGTTAAGTGATTTTTCTGTATATTAATTATAAGGGAAACATTATTACTGTCACTCTACGGATGAAGACAGTGAAACTCAGGAAAGGTTCAATGACTTGCCAGATCTCAGGAGATCTCAGATTGGAGCTGAGGTGGTATGACCTTCAGGCTTGGTACACTGGGTCTCATTGCCTTTTGGGGCTATGTTTTCATATAAATATAAAATCAATGCATTCATTTACTGTGTACATTGGTTTATCAGGATATATTAATTTTTCTGCACTATTTTTTTAAATTAATTTTTCTGCACTTGAATGAAATGTGCCCAGACTGTAATAAAGAAAGCAGACTGCTGCTACCCTCATTTTAAGGTAACTTTGATGTGTCTAGAGAAAATTGCTCTGATTTGGACATAGGAACATTTGTTAATTTTTGAGAGAAAATCTGTCCCATAGCCATTGTCCGTTTACAACGCAGAACCATTGTTTCTAAAGGATCAGGACAAAGTGATGCCCTCTTGTGGCATAAGTCAGCAGAGCACTCCCAGAAAATTCTGTTGTTTTTTCTCCTGACAAAATTTTAGTGTTTGCTTCTCGAATCTAGGATGATTCTTTATTATTTGGTCCCTTTACTTAAGTGTATATTTCTAAAACAAACCTTTATAAATTTAAGGTGGAATTTCAGTGTTGGCCACTTTGAACTTCGGTATATTCCAGACATGGAAACTAGAGCTGGATTTATTGAAAGCACCTTAAAGCCCAGTGGGAACAAAGAAGGGTCTAAAATTATTTCAGATGTGGAAGAACAGGAAGCTGCCATGTTGGACACAGTGATAAAGGTCTCAGTTGCTGACTGGAAGGTTATGGCGTTCAGTAAGAAAGGAGGACAGCTGGAATGGGAATACCAGGTACCTGAAAACATCTTTTCCTTTCTCTGTTTGACCAAATGTATCAGGTAGAGGGAAATAACTGTCACTTGGGATCCTCAGCCTGTTCTATATGCTTTAAGAAATTTGTAGTTCCACATCTTGTTAGAGTGGCTCTTCTGAAAAAGACGACAGAAAACAAGTGCTGGTGAGATTGTTTTCTATCTTTGTGCCCTGCTGGTGGGGTTGTAAATTGGTGCAGCCACTATGGAAAACAGTATGGAGGTGCTTCAAAAAATTAATAATAGAACTACCATATGATCCAGCAGTCCCACTTCTGGGAAGATAGTCATAGGAAGTGAACTCAGTATCTCGAAGAGATATCTACACTGCCGTGTTCAGTGCATCATTATTCACAGTAGCCAGGATGTAGGAGGAATCTAAGTGTCCTTCAGTAAGTGAATGGTTAAAGAAAATGGAATGTGTATATGTACATGGTGGAATATTATCTAGCCTTAAAGAGGGAAATGCTGTCACTTGCAAAAACGTGTATGAAACTGGAGGACATCTAAGTGAAATAAGCCAGGCACAGAGAGAGAAATAGTGCATGATCTTACGTACGTGTGGAATTTTAAAAAGTTGGAATCCTAGAACAGAGGGGAATGGTAATTGCCAGGGGCCGGGGGATAGGAGACATGTTGGTCAAAGGGTACAAGATTTCAGTAACGCAGGATGAATAAGTTCTGGAGATGTACAATGCGGTGACTAAGGTTAATAATACTATATTGTGTACTTAATATTTGTTGGGAGTAGATCTCAATGCAGGGCTTGAACTCATGACCCCTGTGAGATCAAGACCTGAACTGAGATCAAAAGTCGAATGCTTAACTGATTGAGCTACCCAGGCACCCCAAGGGTAAATCTTTAAAAAAATTTTTTTTTTTGTCTGTTGGGCACAATTGATGAATAAAAACTATATACATGTGAAGTGTACAGCATGATGATTTAATATGCATATACACTGTGATATGAGAGAGGTAGATCTTGAATGTTCTTGCCACACACAAAAAATAACTGCGAGGTGATGGATATGTTAATTAGCTTGATTGTGCTAATCATTTCATAATGTGTACATATGTCAAAACATGGCATTTTGTAAACATATTCATTTTTATTTGTCAATCATACCTCTTAAAGCTGGAGAAATTGTAAAATGTGATTTTTAAATGTCATGTTAGGAGTTGAATTACATAAATACTGCTTGAAATAATGTGAAATTTCTTTTACATTTTTGTTTAGTTTTGTACTCCCATTGCATCTGCTTGGTTGGTTAAAGATGGAAAAGTCATTCCCATCAGTCTTTTTGATGATACAAGTTACGCATCTAACGATGAAGTTTTAGAAGATGAAGAAGACATTGTAGAAGCTGCTCGAGGAGCCACAGAAAGCAGTGTTTACCTGGGTGAGTAGATGTGTCTCATCTAGTGATAAGACATATTAATATTTAAGGTTTATTCCCACGTTGTTCCTGCCTACTTCACATGTGCCTGTAGTAGTTTTAATTCCTAAATACATTCTCTGGCTTAGGTTGCCCTTAAGATTTATAGTTTGGTTTCCATCCCTGCCGTTTTTTTTCCATTTATCCAATTCTGAAACTTCCAAATACTGTGGCATATTCTTTTCTTCTGAGACCTATATTAGAAAGGTTAGGAATATGGCAACATACAGCATGCTGTATCCTGTTACTCCTATATCCTCAGAGGCTGAAATTTTCTACATTTATATCTGCATCTATGTCAATTTGGCCCCCTCTCCCAAAGATTAGGTTTATTTCTATTTGTCTTTAAAACTTATCTGAGAAATAATAACAGAATTCTGATGTGCTTCTGGGTGGTTGAAGGCCTCTGCAAAATAAAATTTGCAAATCTTTGAGTCTAACTATTTGTACTAGTGTTGGTGGTCAAGTACTTATAAAATTTTTTAAGCTCAATGAATGTGCTGTCTGCTCCTCAAACTCAATGGAAGGCAAGACTTTGAAAGAATAACATGTTACACATGTACCATGATAGTATTTAACTGGTATGTTAGCAGTGTCTGAAATTACAGATGTTTTGGTTTCCTTAAAAAGAAAGTTACTTCATCTGAGCTATGAGTTTTATTATAAGTATATAGTGATTTCTTTTCTTTGAACTTTCCTACTGGAAATGTTTCGGTAATTGCTGGAAATTATTATTCAGTGAGAAACATTGTAATTTGTGTGTAACTTTCCTCTTCTGTTTTTATTAAATAGCCTTTGGGTCACATTGGAGTACTTCAGGCTTGATTCTTCTTTGAAAAGAGTTATGTACCACAGGAAGAAATAACAGATTAATCTAATTTTACTAAATCAAAATGAATAATTTTGAAAAAAATCATTGGTGCTTGATTCCAAATATAATTGACAGTGTTCTCGTTGATTCAGGAATGTACAGAGGTCAGCTGTATCTCCAGTCATCAGTCAGAATTTCAGAAAAGTTTCCTACAAGTCCCAAGGCTTTGGAATCTGTCAATAATGAATATGCAATTATGCCTTTGCCAACCATCAAGTGGAAACCCTTAATTCGTAAGTGAATTATGAACTTTTGTAATATTATTGAAGTGTTCAGAGGCCTTATCATCTTCTTTGTCCTAGTATAGATAGAACAGAGATTACAACTGTTATGTCCTCTTTATTTTCTGACAAACTGGTATTTCAGAAGTCAGTGAATTTTAATTATCCTTTACAACATGATTTCATTGAAACAGAAGCTGCTTCTAAAGAAATCAGTCTTAAAAAATATTTCTAGACAACATAGAAACTTCCTAAACCATTCACTGACCATGACTAAGTATCATTTAGGTCTTAACATATTAAGAATATTTATGAAATAGGCACCTGGGTGGTTCAATCAGTTAAGCATCTGACTTTTGATTTCAGCTCGGGTCATGATCTCAGGGTTGTGGGATCAAGCCCCCCCATCCGACTCTGCACTGACGGTGGAGCCTGCTTGATATTCTCTCTCTCTCTCTCTCCCCTCTCCCACACACACACCCCTCACTCATGCTTTTTCTCTCTCAGTCTCTAATAAAAAATGTAAAAAGAAAGACTTTTTGTGAAACATTATCTGGTCATGTCATGTTCTTTGAACACTTAAATGAATTGAATCCAAATACTAGGCCATCTAATTCCTTCAGTTATCTTTCCATAGCTTGTATGTTTTATATTGCATATATCACATCCTATTTTAGTTACTTGTTTTAAGTGACTTATCTTCTCTACAAGACTATGCTTGTTAAAGAACCGTGAGCCATTTGTTTGACAACATATTTGAGCAGAACTGTAGTTAAATATCTGTTTTTTGAATGAATGTGATACGTGCATTTTCACTGACGTCTTAACAATTAAGATTTTACCATTTTCTTTTAGATTCTCCTTCCAGAACTCCTGTCTTGGTAGGGTCTGACGAATTTGACAAATGTCTTAGTAATGATAAGTTCTCTCACGAAGAGTACAGTAATGGTGCACTTTCAATCTTGCAATACCCATATGGTAAGTGTGATGAAGCTTGTGTTGAAAATATCAAGTTTTATTTTTTGTTTTAGTTTATTTATTAGTTTGAAATTAATTAGTAGGATTCAAATGAAAGGTAGTTAATTGGAAGGTAGAAAATATAAAATACCTTCAGAGGAATAGTAGGAATGGTGGCCAAGGGTGCAGGTTCCAGAGTTAGATTGCCAGTGTTCAAAACCCAGTTTTGCCACATACTAGGTTAGGCACACCTAAGTTACCTGCATCTTGGTTCCTTCATCTGTAAAGCAAGGATAGTAATTATAATATTTATTTATTGGGTTGTTATGAGGTCTAAATGAGATAATGCACATATAGTCTTAACTAACGCTGTGTCTCACAAATTCTAAGTGTTCAGTAAGCATTAATTCTTATGATTAGCTTTCATGTAGGTTATTAACCTATTTAATATAATCTATATAATATCAGCATGTATAATGAAGAAAATATGTGTTTCCCATACTGCTATATGAAAATGCTATAAAATGAGGGGATTTTAACTTTGTCCTCTGATAAGGGAAATTAGTGCAAAAGTCAAGAGTAGGTAAAATTTGACATAAAATACATTCCTGGGTATTTGAAGTTAGTTAGGGTGTATTCGGATATGAAAATATTTTCAACAGTTAGATATTAAACAAAATTGTTAAATCTGCATTAGACAAAACAAACGCCTCATCAATCACCTAGATGCTAGAACTGGGAAGTTATTGTAAAATTTAAACTGACAAACACAGAAGGTTCTAACCTAGAGGTAGCAGTCTTTATCTGATGCCAATTAAAATACAGGTTAAGAGAGAATTATCTGTCCACGTGGTACAAAATAGAAGACAAACAGGCAGTATGCTTTCTAGGATAGCCTCATTTTGACAGCTTGAAATGAACCAAGGAGACCGTTAGAGATGTTTTCTTCTGAGTTTACAAAGAATGATTTACAATAAAATGTGTATTTAATTGATGCCAAATGAGACTAAAGTTTAAAGTCTTTGCAGGAAGATAGAATACTGCTGATTCTTCCTTATATTTAAATAATTGGATTATCAAGAAGGTAATGAATAGGATGGCCCTTACGGGGTTTTTTTCTAGTTTTATTATTTGTACAAAGAAAATCTGTGATGCTTATGGAACAAAGGAAAATATGTTAGTGTAGAAAAAAAGAAAAAAGGGTAATGAGTCTATCGAAAAGTGTTAAAGACGAGATGAAATTTTAATAAAATGAATTAGTAATAGAAGTGATAGGAAAATAATTTTTAACAAAGGTGGATCTGTATTGCTTTATCTTTTTTTTAAAAGACTTTTAATGTTTGTTTTTGAAGATAATGGTTATTATCTACCATACTACAAGAGGGAGAGAAGCAAACGGAGCACACATATCACAGTCCGATTTCTTGATAACCCAAATTACAACAAGAACATTCGCAAAAAGGATCCTGTTCTCCTCTTACACTGGTGGAAAGAAATAGTTGGAACTATTCTGTTTTGTATCATAGCAACAACTTTTATTGTCCGTAGACTTTTCCATCCTCATCCTCACAGAGTAAGACATTTTTTAGAATCTAATATATTTCAGAGTGTCGGGAGAATAGTGTGTGTGCGGGGTGCGGGGAATGGAGGGGCAAGAAGCCATTTACTTAAGTTTCACCATGAAATCGTTGTTGCCCATCCTTTCATTTCTCCTAACTTAATATTCCTTCACTCCTCAGCCTGCTACAATCTGGCTTTCACCCCTCCCATTTCACTTCGCATTATCAAGGGAAATGCTGTCTTCTGTGTTCTTATAATACTTTTATTTTTGTCCATATTATTTATTTTTTTAAATGTTATTTTATAGCTTAAGATTGTTAGCTAATTTCAAGTCAGCTTTGAAACTGATTTTTTTCCCCCACCTTATCAGCAAAGGAAGGAATCTGAAACTCAGTGTCAAACTGAAAGTAAATATGATTCTGTAAGTGGAGAAGCTAAGGACAGCAGCTGGAATGACATAAAAAATTCTGGATATGTATCACGGTAAGAGTTTTGTCATACATAAAGTACATTTGTGCTGCAGCTTCTGGTGGCAACTGTTTGAATCAAGGAAGAAATGACCTCTAAACTAAGGTCTTGTTTAACTTTTTTTTTAATGTGTGAATATCCAGGTAAATATGACATAAACTTAACCCTCAAGTGACTTGAATTTATTCAAAATGATATGTACCCCAAGAAGGATAAAAATAGAGTGTTATAGAAGTTCAGAATTAAGTTCATATTGAGATGACTTCATTATTTATTTCGTCTATATCTAGAATGAGAAGTAGAAAAATGGAGGGAAATACACCAATAGGTCATTTTAAAACTAGAAGAGGGAGGTGAGTCACCTAAAAAGTAGGCAATTCAGATAATTTGAAGGTAACGTAAAAGTAGGGAATCAGCAGCTATCAAGTATAGGGGTTTTTATGCTTTTTGATATAGGATGGTGCTGTGGTTCATTTTTCATATTACATGGTTTATTCCTACATTT
The DNA here is from genome assembly GCF_053574225.1 of Canis aureus. Classification (NCBI taxonomy): domain Eukaryota; kingdom Metazoa; phylum Chordata; class Mammalia; order Carnivora; family Canidae; genus Canis; species Canis aureus. The sequence goes on along the minus strand of NC_135622.1, from coordinate 26,804,658 downwards.
CCCCTTTGTTTTGATATCATACTTAGCACTTGGTGATATAGGGACAAGGAACTCTTATACATAACCTTACTGCATAACATCTAGGGTATGACAGAACCAAATGAAAATTATAGCTAAAATGTGTGACACTTGGATTATGTGTGGACCTAATTTATCTAAGCTGCCTTCATACTGTATTATCACAAGTTGAAAATTGACTGTAATCAGTTTGTTTTAGCTACAAGTTTTCCAAAGCAGAATTTACCTAGGTGACTAGAAATGGCAGAAGTTTTAATACCCTTCTGATAAGGATGCTGACTAATATGTCAGTGGCCGGCAACACCAGCAGGCAGAGAGGGAAGAGAACTAGGGATGTGACAGCTCTCACGAGGTAATCCACTACTGAAGCCATTCATTGTTCACTCAACATTTACTCTGAAAAACTGAGTGCAGGGCGGTATTTTCAGCTTTGTGACAAATAAAATGACTGGGCCTATCCTGGAGGGACTGAGAGAAGACAATACTGGGCAAAACAAACATCTAAGAAAAAAAGCCATGAACTCTAAGTGACTCAGTCTGGTTGCGATGATTCCAGAAGGCATTATAAATGAGGTTGCATTTTCATTGAACTGTAAATTATGAATAAGGAAGAGTTAGGTAAAGACAAGAGGAGTAGGGTAGAGTGAGTAAACATACATCTATAAGGCCGTTGAGAAGAGAACCAGAATATGTGTTGTGTACTCTGAAATTGAATTAGATTTAATTTTATTCAATATGAAGAGTACAACTGATTGTTTTTCAAAGACAGGAAGCTCTATAATAATAATAGCTAATGTTTACTGAAGGCCTGCTATATTGTAGGCATTATGAAGAACCTGCGCTCTGGGTTCAAGTCCTAACTTCATCATTTGTCACTTAGGATCTTAGGCAAGATGATACTTATATTTTATAGAATCTATAATCATACATAAGATATCTCTTTTTTCAGAAGATACATTTGTTTTCTTTAGGACAGTAATTCAGTTGCCCCTGTAGGAATAGGATGTGAGTTTCATGAGCTTTATAGTTGGGGAGATGTGAATTTGTACCAAAGTGCCTTGACTAGCTATTTTTAGGGGTATAGATTATTGTTCTTCATTCTCTGTGAAGGTAATTGGCCCATGGAAGATTGGGATCAATTGCCTCTCCTCCTAACTCCATCCTTTAATCAGCTGAGCCAACTACTAAATTAATATGAGTGTGCAAATCATAAATTATTAAATTTTCCCTTTTTTTTTTTAAGCTATCTGACAGATTTTGAACCAGTTCAGTGTATGGGTCGTGGCGGGTTTGGAGTAGTCTTCGAAGCCAAAAACAAAGTAGATGACTGCAATTATGCTATCAAGAGAATCCGCCTCCCCAACAGGTAAGGGAAGGCATTGTTAGTGGGCTTGGACCTAGCACCATCTTGCTCATCCCATAGGCAGTATGTCCTTCTTGCTATACTCCAAAAACAGTTTCCGACCTCCTGAATCTTAGCCTCTAAGTGCCACCAGGTAACCAGCTGTCCTAAAAGGGGTGATCTCTTTAGATTGCTTTGCCTCAACTTAAAAAAAATCTGCCCTTGTTTTTGATTCTTAATCAGGACTTTTCCACAGTGAATTATGATGACTATCATATTTACTACATAGCACCATTTAAAAATAATCTGTTTATTGTGGAAAAGGGAAAAGTATTAAAACAAAAATTATCTGTGTCTTCTCTTCCCGATAATCCTCACTGTTACCATGTTAGGGTTTTCCCCTTGATAATTTTTTATCTGATCATAAATTCATCTAGTTAGTAGCATACTTACCATTACAGTACAGTTGTATCTGTTGCTTCCTTTATTGTATCCTTGGCATTTTCCATGTTTTTAAGAATATTTTATTAAAATGCTAAAATAAACTTAAAATATTTTATGGCTGGATAACACTCCAATTGATACATGTGAAATATTTTAACTATTTCTTATTGTTAAACATTTGGGTTTCAAATTTGTTGCAGTTAAAAACAACTTTGTAGTGTCCAAATTAAAAAAAAAAAAAAAGGTTTTGTTTATTCACTTGACAGAGAGAGAGAGCACAATCAGGGGAAGGAGGAGGAGAGGGCAAGGGAGAAGCAGAAGCAGGTTCCCCTCGAGCAGGCAGCCTGATATGGGACTCAATCCCAGGATCCTGGGATCATGACCTGAGACAAAGGCAGATGCTTAACCCACTGAGCCACTCAGAAGTCCCATGTCCATCTTTTATATAAATTTTTGACCACATCTGTTTCCATAGGATAGAGCTAGAAGTAGCATTTCTGACTCAGAACAGTGTTATGCTTAAGATGATGGGCTTTGAATAATGCCTTCTTTTCCATCTATTTTGGGAAGCTCCTGTTGATTCTTGATTAAATGTGCACTAATTGCTGTATTGTCCTTGTAATTAGTAGTTAAACATTTTGTCCAACAGTTAGGGACACAGGACTAGGAGGGATTTGTGTACTATGGAACTAATTATTTTCCTTGGTATATAATTTTTGAGTAGTTTAAATATTCATATGTGCAAGCACCACATAGGATATGAAATTAAGCAAAGCTTCTACCCCCAAGAACCAAAAACTCTGAGGCTTTTGCATATATACTCAAATAACTACAATGCGAGGAAGGTTGTGACCTGGTGACAGATTAGTAAATAGCTTCTCATGAAAAAAGTACAGATGTAACTGAAATCAAGGAAGACAAACTTTATGGAGGTGGTGACATTTGTTCTGGGTATTCAAAAGTAGCCTGTTGCTTAGTAGACAGATGTGTAAGGAAGGGATGGCTGACTATGTGAAATGGCCTAAGAAAGGCTCTAGGCAAAACACTTGGAGGTGGTGTAGAGCACTATATGTGTTCTGACATGGGTGAAATAAAGGATAGGGATGGGGGAGTAATGGAGGAGAAGAGTTGCAGAGCCTTAAATGCCAAGCAAGGGAGTTCAGATTTTATTTTGTAGACAGGTCTTTGAGAAGAGCAATGATGTGATCAAAATGAGGGTAGCTCTGGAGGTGGTGTGTATGGATGGCTGACATGAGCAAAGGGTCAGAGACAAGAATGTTAGATTTTTTTTTTTCCAGAAGTTTAGTCCCAAGATACAGAACATTTGTGAGGAGAAGTGGGGATGGGTGAGAAAGGAATGAGTATAATGAATTGAAAAGGAGCAGCTGATAGGACTTGGATACTGAATGTGGGCACCCAGAAGTTAAAGAATTCAAAAATCCAAGAATTCTTAGATTGAGAGAGTGGGGGCATTGACCAACAGCCAAGCGCTGAGGGCAAAGTGGAAGTAGCTGACCATCTCCTGGAGAGGGAGGAGGATGTAACTTGTATTTATGATGTTGCTTCAGTGATAGTGGGAGGCCTAGAAATGTAAGATTAGTTCTACCAGAAAAGCTATCAAAGCAGAAAATCAAATCCAAATGCTTTTCTAATTAAACTGCATTGCCTGTGATATTCGGTATTTGAGACTTGTTTTAAAAAAACAAACATTCTAATATAGGTTTTTTGGATTGCAATATGTGCCAATTATGTTTATACCAGTATGGTCATTCCCCGTCCTCCTAAGCTGCCATCCTGAGCTCTTTTCCGAATACTTCATTTATACTATTCATTGTCCTATAGATTTAACAGACATTAAGCAATAATCTTTAATGGTCTATAGTCATTCATTTTTAGTCACCCAAGAAAGCTTTATTTGAATGAGGCAATGTGTTCATAGCACTTCTTTCTAGAAGGAAAAGAAAATCCTAAAATACATGTGTATCTTTTAAACTACAAAACCTACTATGTGGCTTTTAGATTCAAGAGAGAGTTTTATTTTCTTACTTCTCACTGTTAGATATGATGACTTTTTTCAGGTAAGAGCAACCTTCAGTGTTGTCTTCTTTCTTTCAGAGAGTTGGCTCGGGAAAAGGTAATGCGAGAAGTTAAAGCCCTAGCCAAGCTTGACCATCCAGGGATTGTTAGATATTTCAATGCTTGGTTGGAAGCACCACCAGAGAAGTGGCAAGAAAAAATGGATGAAATTTGGTTAAAAGATGAAAGGTAACTTGACTAGTCATAGACTTAAAAACTAGTACTTTCAAAAAAAATAATAAAAAAAATAAAAAAATAAAAAAAAAAAACTAGTACTTTCTCTTAGGCTAGTTTTTTTGCTTCTGTTAATAAAATACATTTCCGTAGCTAGAGAGGAGTTTTGTTTGTTTTAGGAAAAAATGCTATTCTCTGTCATCATCTTTTAAAATGTTCTCTAGTCACTAATTAAATATTGAAAAGTTTATTTTTTAAGAACATGAATTTTAAAAATAATTTTTAGATAGGGCTCTATGAATTATATAAGTCACTAAGGGATTTACAGTACAGTGGCTTTTCTCATTAAGAGATATTGTCTACTTTTGTCACCATTTTTATTTTAGATTTTTAGTTTCTCAGTAGTTAAAAATTTACAACTCCTTTGAAACTATTAAACTAGTTTAAAGCTATTGGCAGTTAAAAATACTTAAACTTAGGCAACATGAAGATAATTCCCATGTTACATATGCTCTGCAATAGGAAGGAAGGCTCTTTTAAAAATGACTAAATGAAAACAAAGAGAAAGCAAGCTATGTATAGACTGTTTACCAAATAGTTGGCAGTAAAATTCCTGCCTAAAAGTACCAAATATAGCCCTACATCCACATGAAGTAACTTGTTAAGGCAACATTTATAGATGCAGTCAGTAGCCAAACCACGGAAGGACCAAGTGAGGTAGCCCCATGGTCAAGGCACTGTGAGCTGCTGCCCTAATTCAGACTAGGGCTTCAGAATTGTGGCCACTGAAGAATCCTGACCTTGGTGGTCCCTCAGTGCTTTGTGTTTTGCACAAAGGCCCTGGCTGCTCTGGCATGACAATCCCAGGTAACTGTTTCAGCTATAAAATTAAGCTTTCCAATTTAAATTTTTTGAAAGAAATGAATGGGACATGATGTTCTTTGTCTCATATAGCAAGTTTTTATTTAATCTGTGTGTTTGTCATTTGATAACTGGCTTTCTTATAGATAAAGCTTTTAGAATAAAGATTGTAGTTCAGATCAGTTAATCACAAATTCCCTCTCTTGCCTTTGTATCTGTCACACTTGTAGCACAGACTGGCCACTCAGCTCTCCTAGTCCAATGGACGCACCATCAGTTAAAATACGCAGAATGGATCCTTTCTCTACAAAGGAACATATTGAAATCATAGCTCCTTCTTCACAAAGGAGGTCTTTTTCAGTAGGGATTTCCTGTGGCCAGACAAGTTCCTCTGAAAGCCAGTTCTCTCCACTGGAATTTTCTGGAACAGACCATGGAGATACCAGTGAGTCAGTGGATGCAGCATGCAACCTCCAGGACAGCTGTGTCACGGACTGTGATATAGAAGATGGTACTCTGGACGGCAATGTCGAAGGGCACTCCTCTGAACTTTGTCCTGCTGGAGCTTCTCCTTATGAAAGATCAAGGGAGAGAACATCCTCTTCCATAGTGTTTGAAGATTCCGGCTGTGATAACGCATCCAGCAAAGAAGAGCTCAAAACTAAGCGACTGAATATTGGCAACCATTGTGCTAATAAACAAACTGCTTTCAAGCATTCCAGTAGCAAATCTTCTTCTGAACCTACTTTCTCTGTTTCTCCTCCAAGACCGACCACTTTAAGTTTAGATCTCAGCAAAAACACTGCAGAAAAACTCCAGCCCAGTTCCCCGAAGGTATATCTTTACATCCAGATGCAGCTCTGCAGAAAAGAAAACCTCAAAGACTGGATGAACAGCCGGTGTACCATAGAGGAGCGAGAGAGGAGCGTGTGTCTGCACATCTTCCTACAGATCGCAGAGGCAGTAGAGTTTTTGCACAGCAAAGGGCTCATGCACAGGGATCTCAAGGTCTGTATTCATGGAACATCAGCCCTGGGTTTCAGTCTGATTTTGTGTGATTGAGAACAGTACTTTCAGGATTTGTCAGTTTTTAACTGAAATGCCCTTAAGAGCAAAGGACATGAAAGGTATCAGATAGGGGAGGAGAGGCCCGGAGAAGTAGCCTGAGGAACCTGCCGGAGAAAGAAGTCTTGTATTTTGAAAACTTCAGGGAAGGTCGCCTGGGTGGCTTCATGGTTGAGTGTCTGCCTTTGGCTCAGGGCGTGATCCGGGGGTCCCAGGATTGAGTCCCGCATTGGGCTCCCTGTAGGGAGCTTCTCCTTCTGCCTGTGTCTCTGCCTCACTCTCTCTGTGTCTCTCATGAATAAATAAATAAAATCTTTTTTTTAAAAAAAAGAAAAAGAAAGAAAAAATTTCAGGGAGAGCATGTGTTCTTTTTCTTTTCCACTATGTGTTTAGGTTCGTTTTACTATAAAGAGAATTCTCAGTCCTCCTACTGAGAAAGACAAATCTACCATGAACAGATCTATCCTGTTTTTCCTATGGCTTTGGGTAACTCTGATGTAAGTTCCTGAAACCCCCAAGGTAGCATGGTGAAAAGGGACCCAAGTGGAAAGAGAGACATAGTTTCCTTCATTAGCCAGCTCCGAGTTGGGGCACGTCTCCGGGTTTTTTGCCCCTATTCCTAAACCATTTAGGCTTTGGGGAAGGACAGAGAGAAACCAGATGGAGAAAGAAAGCAAATAGCCAGGTTATTGTTTCCAGTTCTAAAGCCTTTGATTCTGTTTTCATTAAGTATGATATTAAATATTGTACCGATGTGATATGCTAAATTATATAAGATTCTTACATGAAATACTCAACATTTCCTAGATATGTGTTTCTGAAATAACTATATGAAACTCTTACTTGGCTAATTTCTGCTGTATTTCATATGCTCAGAGTGATCATCAGTAAATGTGTCGTGAATATATAAGTACTTTTCTGATGGAAGTAGCTTCAATTATTGAAGTATTTTCAGTTTTGTGTCATGTAACCATAAACTTTTGTTTCAGGCACCAAAGTAGCTACTTGGACAAGTTATTTTCTACTCCTATTGGCAGTATGTGTTTTAATCCTTGAATATATCTTAAGAGTTTAGAATAAAGGGAGACAAGAATTAGAATTAGTTCCTATTTTCCCAAGTAATTGTTATTGAATTATATATTATCACTGTGCTTCAGTGATTTCGAAACAGACTGACAGGAATTATTCTGCACTGAATGAATAGTTCAGAGATTATTTCTTTTGGTTGGAAAGGAGAAGACAACCAACTTCCAGGAAGCCAGATACCCCTAACTAGAGAGAGTGTTGGCTATTTGAATATAGTAAACATTTATCATTTGGTGAGAAACAATTAAGTGGTATACACATTCCTTTTGTACTTACTACTTACTATACACACAAGATGCTATGTTGAAGAGCAATGTAAAAAAAAAAGAAAGGCAATGTAATTATATTGTCACTAATAATGAGTACTCTTCTGCTGATTTTATAATGTTAATGAGATATTAGTGAAGATTTGTTAAATGCTACAGTGTTGTCTAAAGATTTCTTTCCATGCTTGTCTGTGCACCAAAAAATTCCAGGAAGAAAATTCATTTCCCCTTAGTTTTTCTAGAAATCAAAAAGTTTATTCCTTTGTAAAGGTACATTGTTTTTAAGGAATTCTAGGGTGCCAAAAAAATTACCTCCAGAATTTCTATTCCCAGTTTATTTATTTATTTTTAAGGATTTTACTTTTTTATTCATGAGAGACACAGAGAGAGAGAGAGATACGCAAAGACATAGGCAGAGGGAGAAGCAGGCTCCACGCAGGGAACCCGACGTGGGACTCGATCCCGGGACTCCAGGATCACCCCCAGGGGCCGAAGGCAGGCTCTAAACTGCTGAGCCACCCAGGGATCCCTCTATTCCCAGTTTAAATAGCTCTACATTCTGTTCATTCTGACCCATGTCTTTGAGTTCCATGTTTAACCTTCGGACCATCCCCACTTTTGTTTTTGTCATTGGCACTCTCCAGCACCCTGATTCTCCAGACTTATTTCCAGTCTCTTCTCTTCACTCTAGCTAGGCTTCATGCTGGGCTTTTCCCAGCTCCGTAAATACATCTTGGCCTCATAGAGCCTGGTATTTCTCATTTAAATTCTCATCACAACTCTATCATTTATCCTTTGGTTTCCTGTTTTGTTCAGCTGTTACATCCTTAGCACAGTGCCTGACACATTCTATATTCTCTTATCATTTTATTCTGAATAGTCTTTTTGTCTGCAGCCAAAAGGAAGTTTATTGGCCCATGTAGTTGAACTGTCCAAGATTCAGGTAAAGCTTTATCTAGGATCAAGTGATGCAGCCAGAACCTGCCCCTGTCCCATCGCCATTTCTTTTTCCATTTTCAGGCATGCTCTCCCTTCACTGTCCCAGGATAGCAGCCAACAATTCTCAGGACTACATGTTATATAAATCTTTAGAGGTGGTTGGATAGGGTGTGAGAGAAAAGTATCTCTTTTCCCCAGTATTGATCAGAAGTCCTTAGTTTCCTTCTAATTGATAAGCCCAAGACACATATCCATCCCTAAGTCAGTTTTCTGGCCAGGAGATGGAATCCTGCTGATTGATTTATATAACCCCTGGGTGTAACCTCAGAATAGCTTCCACCTGAACCATGGGGTTGCTGCACATTTGGGAAAAAGGGAGTTCCCAAAATCAAGTCATGGTATTTCTGGTGGAAGCATAGGGGGATAGATACCGGGAAACCCCTCTTCCCCAAAAAAGTCTATTATAGTGTTTAGTAAATAACAACTGACACTAGAAGGTAGGAGAGAGGAGGAGGAAACATGATATGTAAGGCATCACAGTCTGCATTGTCTCTCACATAAGGTCATTTGTGGGAGAGCAGGAGGTTATTACTATAGACTTTGGTTATATGCAATAATTTAATTGTTTCAAAGTCAACACTGTAGAATCATATTTTGAAGTTCAGGAATAAAATGTTAATTGTCCTGCAGTATTTGAAGCCCAGTGCAATTCAGTTTCATGAACTAAATGGCTTCCTTTTTCCTTGTTTTCAGGGCTCTGAATTTTGATTATGTTAGCCGGAATTAGAGAAGGTGCTGAAGGAAGTTTGAGGAGCCTATGAGACATCTGGTTGGATATGTCCTATAAACAGTTACATATCAGAGTTTAGAACTCAAGACCGGTCTGGGAGTAAATGGGAGCATATGGGTATTAGAAGAGGTAGCACCTATTAGAAGAGGGTGCTAGTGAAGAGCTCTTATTCTCCTCTGTAGCCTACTTCCCCCACTCAGACACAAATGAAAGGTCAGTCTGTTTCATTCATTCATCAAATAGAAGTGATTAGCTACCATAGGGTAAGGACTGTACCGAATGCTGGTCATGTGGCAGTAAACCAGAAGTCTTTTTCTTATGGAGCCATACTGCTTGGATTTGAATCTCTGCTCCACCACTTGCTAGGAGGAAAACCTTGGGCACTTAACTTCTCGGCATGAGTTTTCATATCCTAAAATGAGGGTCTAAGAGGACTAATAGGGTTGTTAAAGTATTACATGAATTAATAGTAGTAAACTGCTTAGAACAGCTCCCGGTGCATTACCAGTGCTATATATGCATTTGCTGGTATTACTACTATTATTATCATGGCTTAAGTCATAAACATAAAAAGCTAGCCAAAGGAGATTATATAGAATACTGAGATTGAGGACTGGGCCCTAGAGAATGTGAACCTCTAAGAATTTAAATAGATGTTCAATAAATACTACTTTTGCTACCCTTCCCTTTTCCTTACTCAGAGGTACTTGCTTAGCATCGAAAGGATTGCTTTTATTTTCATATTACTCTGTTTAATGCTTGAGAGTACCTAGTTTCTTGTATTTATCTTCTATAGTCATTTAAATTACTCTCTTCACAGGCACCTGGGTAGTTCAGTCAGTTAAGTGTCTGGTCTGTGTTAGGCTCAGGTCATGATTCCAGGGTCCTGGGATCAAGTCCTATGTTGGGCTCCCTGCTCCACAGGGAGTCCGCTTCTCTCTCCCTCTGCCTCCTCCCCTCTGCTCATGCTCATGCTCATGCTCTGTCTCTCTCTCAAATAAATAAAGTCATAAATAAATAGATAAATAAATAAATCTCTCTTCACTTTCTCTACTTCTCCATACACACTTAATCATACTTTTTGTCTGCTTTTTTCCAGCCTTCCAATATATTCTTTACAGTGGATGATGTGGTCAAGGTTGGAGACTTTGGATTAGTGACTGCAATGGACCAGGATGAAGAAGAGCAGACGGTTCTGACCCCAATGCCAGCGTATGCCAGACATACAGGACAAGTGGGGACCAAACTGTATATGAGCCCAGAACAGGCAAGTTTTTCCTTTTCCTTCTGAATTAAAAATGGGGGAAAAAAATGAATTAAAAATGGATTTTAGTTAGCATGGCTGCAAGCTAGTTGTGCCCCATGAATCTCTATCCACATTCTTTTTAAAATACCCAATAAAATAAAATCTGAAAATTATGAAAACTGGTAGTAGTGTTCACAGGCAGCAGAGGTAAGGTTCAATTTCTACAACCTGAGTTGGGGCTGGCTTAAGAAAAACACTAGGCATAAAACATGTGCTCACCCCTGAATCAGAACCTGATATGGGATACCTGGATGGCTCAGCAGTTAAGCTCTGCTTTCATCTTGGAGTGATCCTGGAATTCAGGGATCAAGTCCCATATCAGGCTCCCAGAGGGGAGCCTGCCTCTCCCTCTCCCTCTGCCTATGTCTCTGCCTCTCTCTCTCTCTCTCTCTCTCTCTTTCTCTGTCTCTGTCTCTAATGAATAAATAAATAAAATCTTAAAAAAAAAAAAAAAGAACCTGATAGTAACCAGAAATTTAGAAAAAGACTTTGAATGCCTCTCTCCCAAATGTCACTCCAGTTCTTCTTGTGTAAGCTGTGTAGAAACTTGTTTCAGAACCAGCTAGAGCCAGAGGTACTGTCCTGAGCTGCTCGTTCTGGTAATTCACAAGCAACTTCTAGAATGTACCATGGCAGAAAATAGAGATAGATGGGCTGGGATTTATTGCCTTGTGGAATCCTTAGTCACCAAAGGAAAAGCACTGTGAACAGGACACAGCCTGGAAGAGTGGTGGGAACAGGGCATTCTGGGATCATCAGAGAAGCATGCCCAGTCCAGCTAATGATACTCACAAGCTTATATATGCTTCTACATCAGTGGTTCTCAAACTTTTTGGTCTCAGTACCTGTTTATACTTGTAAACATGATTAAAACCCCAAGAGTTTTTATTTTTTCTTTAATTTAATTTAATTTTAAAAAAGATTTTATTTATTTATTCATGAAAGACACACAGAGAGAGAGGCAGAGACATAGGCAGAAGGAGGAGAAGCAGGCTCAATGCAGGAGCCCGATGCAGGACTCAATCCTGGAACTCCAGAATTATGTACTGAGCTGAAGGCAGAAGCTCAATTGCTGAGCCACCCAGTCGTCCTTTAAGAGTTTTTCTTATTGGATTTTATCTATCGATATTTTCTATATTAGAGGATAAAATTGAGAAATTTATAAAAATGTTATTTATTAAAACTAGCAATATTAAACCTATCACATCTTAAAAGTATTTTTATGAAAAATAAAAATAAATATTCTGTAAAACAAAAACAAATTAGCAAGAAGAGTGACATTTATTTAGATTTTTGCAGATCTGGGCAGCCCGGGTGGCTCAGCGGTTTAGCGCCGCCTCCAGCCCAGGGCATGATCCTGGAGACCCTGGATGGAGTCCCACATCGGGCTCCCTGCATGGAGCCTGCTTCTCTCTCTGCCTGTGTCTCTGCCTCTCTTTCTCTCTGTATATTTCTCATGAATAAATAAATAAAATCTTTAAAAAAAATATTTTGGCAGATCTCTTTAATATCTGACTTAAAAAAAGATAGATTCCAATGTCCACAATAGCCAAACTGTGGAAGGAGCCTCAGTGTCCATCGAAAGATGAATGGATAAAGAAGATGTGGTCTATGTATACAATGGAATATTACTCAGCCATTAGAAACGACAAATACCCACCATTTGCTTCTACATGGATGGAACTGGAGGGAATTATGCTGAGTGAAATAAGTCAATTGGAGAAAGACAAACATTACATGGTCTCATTTATTTGGGGAATATAAAAAATAATGAAAGGGAATAAAGGGGAAAGGAGAAAAAATGTGTGGCAAATATCAGAGGGGGAGACAGAACATAAGAGACTCCTAACTCTGGGAAATGAACTAGGGGTGGCGGAAGGGGAGGTGGGCAGGGGGTGGGGGTGACTGGGTGACGGCACTGAGGGGGGCACTTGAGGGGATGAGCACTGGGTGTTATTCTATATGTTGGCAAATTGAACTCCAATAAAAAATAAATTTATAAAAAAAAAAAAAAAAGCTAGATTCTCTGGAGGCCTGGGTGTCTCAGTTGGTTAAGCATCCGACTCTGATTATCAGCTCAGTTCTTGATCTCAGGCCATGAGTACAAGCCCTATGTTGGGGTCCACACTGTGTATAAGTCTACTTAAAACAACAACAAAATGAGCTGGAGTCTCATATCTGCTTTTGTTTTTAATCTGTTGCTCTGTTATTTTGGCTAAAATAAATGAAGACAATCTGACCTCACACAGATAGTTGGTTGGAAAGAGAGGAATATTTAATAACATTTTCAGGTAATTGTGGGTATTTGTCTATGATGGTACATCAAAACTCAGTAAGCATTTTTAACACTCTGGAAGAAGGGAGACCTTGCTTTTTCTCTTGTTTTACTTTATTCCCAACACCTGCAGTGGTACTAGAATTCAGCAGGTGTGCAGAAATGTTTGGTGGATGAATGAATGTGAATGTCAGTAAGAACATAAACACTAGGTGGTCTTGGCCACCCCACACACTGCTGTCTTGACTGGATCATGGCTTGCGGCTGACATGTGTGCATGTGCACACATGTGGGTATGTGTTTGTTGGAGGAAAGGGTTGCCATTTCTGAGAAAGGAAGAGATTCATGATAAGTGGTACTATGTTGATAAGTGATACTATGTTGTTGTTGATGATACTAAAAAACAAGGATAGCTAAGGAAATGTTGCCATAGACAATACACAATAGTAAAAATACGGTAGTTAAAAATGGACAGCCATAATTCTCTTAATAATTTCCTTATTCTTCTCTATTCTTAAACTTTACATTCTTAAATATAGAAATTGTCACTTTATAAAATGTCCCTTTAAAAGTCTCTCAAGAGGGTGCCTGGTTGGCTCAGTTGGTTAAGAATTGTCTTACTCAAACTTCAGAAGCTGTACTAAAACATTGTTTTAAAATATATTTTATCAAAGCTCTTAATTTTCTTATCCTACTAGGAGAAAATGAGCACAGAGCAGCTAATTTTTACTTGGTTGAAATTACCAAGAAATATAGTTCATTCTAGTATTGTACAGTGATAAAGCAATCAATTTAAACCTCCAGAGGGTATGTTATATCCTACCCCCCTGTGTTTTTCAACTTAATTCCTTATTTTTTAGAAATTTTGTAAAGACTACTTTGTATTCATGAAACTACATTTTTTTTTCTAAGTGTATTTAATAATACTTTTCCCCCCTTCATTATATATGAATCTATTCTCTATAGAGGGAATACAGGAATGTGTAAGGAAAAAATAAAAATCACTTACTAAAAAAATCTCTAAAACATTAACAGTGGTTATATTTCCATATATGTGTGTGTGCACACACACACACATGCCTTACAACATGTATTTATACATATCTTATTTTGGAAAACAAAATTGGAATTCTCATCCATAAAATTTTGTTTTTTTTTTTTTTTTTTTTGAAATTTTTTTTTTTTTAATTTTTTATTTATTTATGATAGTCACACAGAGAGAGAGAGAGAGAGAGAGAGAGGGGCAGAGACACAGGCAGAGGGAGAAGCAGGCTCCATGCACCGGGAGCCCGACGTGGGACTCGATCCCGGGTCTCCAGGATCGCGCCCTGGGCCAAAGGCAGGCGCCAAACCGCTGCGCCACCCAGGGATCCCCTAAAATTTTGGATAAAATATTAAAATCAAGCATTTCCTACATTATTAAATGTTTTTAGAGAATAGTTTATAGTATTCTGGTAAACAATTCATTCAACATTTTGGACATTTTAGTTACTTAAAGATTTTGCCGTGTAACTATCCCAGTGTACAAATCTCTGTCCACTTTTCCACTGTCTTTGGGCAACAAGATTAAAGAGGACTATTAAACGGAAGTCATTGTTTATTTCTGAGTTGCTTTTCGTGAAAGTGTGTTAGTTTATATTTTCCAAATAGTGTAGAAGGTGTGTTCTTATCACAGCACCTCTGTAAGCTCTCTTTTTGAACATACTGTCTTTGAACACTTCCCAAACCCCAAGGATAAGATAAAGGTAAGGGGAAACGGGGAAGGTTATGCCACTGATGGAGTCATTGAAACTTTCATTGAAACTTTCCATCTAATACGCCCTGCACGCAGAGGTGGGCTGGCTGGTGGAAGGAGCCAGGTTGATGAATGTCAACTGCAGTGTAGACAGGAGGTGGTGGAGGGCTTGGAGTCCCCTCATTAAGAAATGCTTCTATGGGGACGCCTAGGTGGCTCAGTGGTTGAGTGTCTGCCTTCGCTCAGGGCATGATCCTAGAGTCCAGGGACCTAGTCCCACATCAGGCTCCCTGCATGGAGCCTGCTTCTCCCTCTGCTTAAGTTTCTTTCTCTCTCTCTGGGTCTGTCATGAATAAGTAAATAAAATCCTTAAAAAGAAAAGAAAAGAAATGCCTCTATGGAGCAGTTTCAAAGTGAAGCCCTTCTTCTAAAGTTTGCCAAATATGAAGTTCTGTGCCTAGGGTAATTTTCACAAATAAAAGCGTTCTTCTAAGTCCCAGGAGGTCACTTTTAATTTGAATGAGGCTTTGTTTAATAGAGTAGTTGGGCTGTAATTCGTCTGTTCATTTTAACAAATAAGTTTTTATTGAGGGCCTTCTCTATACTTAGCCCAGTGCCGGATGATGGAACAAAAAAGAGGCAGTTCCTTCCCTCCAGGACTTTATAATCTAGTTGTGAACAATAAGAAATATGCACACGTAAAATACAACTAAGAATGCAAAGTAGTCCATAATTAAGTGCCGTAATGAGGGCTAACCGCAGTTGATTAGTGGTTTGGAGTAATGAAGATTTTCTCATAAAAATGGGTGAGGTCTAAGATGATTAGAAATGAGAGATCTGCTTTAGATAGTGTTGGCTTTGAAAATCTTCACCTCG
This sequence comes from Canis aureus, assembly GCF_053574225.1. Classification (NCBI taxonomy): domain Eukaryota; kingdom Metazoa; phylum Chordata; class Mammalia; order Carnivora; family Canidae; genus Canis; species Canis aureus. The sequence goes on along the minus strand of NC_135622.1, from coordinate 26,789,405 downwards.
GGGGTAGTTGAGTAGCTTTTACTGGCTCCCACAAACTTTTTTAGCATTGCAAGGCTCCAGGTTTCTTGGGGCCTATTTTACTGATGCATATCTCAGAGCAGTACCTGGGCTTTCCTTCTGTAATGCTGAGTAGTTTAATTACTCTTGCTGTAGTGAGTTGAAGAAAAGAGGCTGCGGAGATTATTAACTCTTTGCTCACGTTTTTGTTTTTTTTTTTTTTGTTTTTTTTCCTCACGTTTTTACCCATACATTTATATGTAAACCAAGGAGTGACTAGGTCAGCTTTGGGATTCACAAATGCCAAAGTATCAGTTGTATGATCTCTGTTAATTTTTTTTTCTAATATTTCTTCCTTATATGGTATTTCAGATTCATGGGAACAACTACTCTCATAAAGTGGACATCTTTTCTTTAGGCCTCATTCTGTTTGAATTGCTGTACCCATTCGGCACTCAGATGGAGAGAGTCAGGGTAAGTTCCCCCTCTGCTCAAAAAAAGTGGAAAAATAGGGGCATCTAGGTGGCTCAGTGGCTGAGCCATCTGCCTTTGGCTTAGGTCGTGATCCTGGGATCGAGTCCCGCATTGGGCTCCCTGCAGGGTAACCTGCTTCTCCCTTTGCCTGTGTCTCTGCCTTTGTGTGTGTGTGTGTCTCATGAATAAATAAATAAATAAAACCTTTTAAAAAAAAAGTAAGTAAAAATACAACCTACAGAATTGGAGAAAATATTTGTAAGCCATATAGTTGGTAAAACTCTAGTAAACCAGAGCATACAAAGAACTATTATGACTCAACAAAAAGACAAAGAACCCAATTAAAAAATGAGGAAAGGCTTTGAGTAGACGTTTCTCCAAAGAAGATACACAAATGTAATAATACAACATTATTATTCATTAGGGAAATCCAAATCAAAACCACAATGAGATACACTTTACAGAATTTAGGACAGCTGTAATAAACAAAACAAAACAGAAAATAAGTGTTGGCAAGGATGCAGAGAACTGGAAGTCCCATATTTTGCCAGCAGGAATGTAAAATGGTGCAGCTGGTATGGAAAACAACTCAACCGTTACTCAGAAAATCAAACATAGTCACACATGATTCAGTAGTCCTACTCCTAGGATTTCCCCAACAGTAATGAAAACATAGGTCCATAAACAAACAAGTGTTCATAGTAGCATCTTCATAACCAGCAAGTAGAAACAACCCAAATGTCAATCAGCTGATGAAAGGAAAAACAAAAGGTGGTATGCCTGTGCCATGGAATATTACTCAGCCATGAAAAGAAATGAAATACTGGCACATGCTACGACACAGATGAACCTTGAAAATGTTACACTAAGTGAAAGAAGCCACTCACAAAAGGCCACATATTGTATGATTCCATTTATATGAAATATCTAGAATATACAAATCTACAGAGGCAAAGTATATCAGTGGTTGCCAGGGGATGAAGAGTGGCTGCTTAATAAGCTGCTCTTCAGGGTGATGAAAATGTTCTGTAATGAGATAGTGGTGGTGGTTATACAACATTGTGGATAGAATAAGAATCACTGAATAGGGCACTTTGAAATGACTGAAACAGTGAATTTTCTTTTCAATAAAAAATGACTAAAAAGTGTAGTTGTGTAAAAAAAATTTGGTTAAATGAAGTCAGTATTTATCTTGACCATGAAAATGATTCTGTGCTAAAGCAAATGTACTCTGGCTTGCTTTTCTTTCTGATACAACTTTTTTTTTTTTTTTTTTCCAGAATCTCCTTTTCTCAATTGCTGAGTTTTCTATGAACCTTTGTTGTAATTTTTAGCATGTTCTGTCACATGTCCAAAATGTTTTCCCCCATACTTCAGTATAGCTTGTATATCTCGGGTTTTTTTGTTTTGTTTTTTTCCTTTCCTGGAGTCTTTTCTTGCCAAAGCTTTTGTCCTCCAGTGTGAAGTGATTACTTTCTAGACCTTCTATAAGTTGTCTTCCCAGGACATACTTCCTGCTCCCGGCATGGATCCCTTGTTTCCTAGAGTTCATGTTGCCCCTTGCTAGAGCACATTCTGCAGGAAATTCCTCAGAAAGAACATATGAGAGAGAAATTTTTAGCATCTGCAGGTTTCTAAAATATATTTTATATTCTTCAACCTGTTGATAAATTGGCCAGGTTCTAATCCTAGATTGGAAATAATATCCCTCAGAACTTTAAAGGTACTGCCTTATAGTCCCAGCACTGCTGCTGAAGAGCTGGTGCCACTTGGACGTGAGATCTTTGGAACTGTTTTATTTTCCTTTCTGGAAACTCTTAGGCCTCTTCCTTTATCAGTGCTGTTATGACATTTAGCCCTTTCACTGATCCTTTTTTCCCTCTCATTTATTATGTTTTTTTTTTTAAGATTTTATTTATTTATTCATGAGACACACACACACACACACACACAGAGAGAGAGAGAGAGAGAGAGAGAGGCAGAGACACAGGCAGAGGGAGAAGCAGGCTCCATGCAGGGAGCCTGACGTGGGAATTGATGCCGGGTCTCCAGGATCATGCCCTGGGTTGAAGGCGACGCTATACCGCTGAGCCACCCGGGCTGCCCTATTGAATGTTTTTAAACTGGTAGGTTTCTTCAGTTACAAGATGGGACTCCTTCAGTTCTAGTAAATTTCTTGTATTTTTGATAAGTTCTTCTCCACTTTTTCTGTTTTCTTTTTCTGGAACTCCTGACTTACTCCTATAAATGCCTAATTTTTTCTCCTACCTCCCATCTGTTTGTCTCTTCATATACTGTTCTTTGCAAGAGTTCCTTAATTTGTTATTCTAATTTCCTAATTTTGTATTTTGACAATCCAGTTTTTAAATGTCCAAGATTGTTCCTTTTTATGACATTTCATTCTTTCTACATGGACTCAGTATCTTCTCTTTGAGAATCTCAATTATGTATATTTATATGCTTTAAATATTGTCTCTTCTGGAACATAAAGAGAGTGATAATATATATGAAAACTTTCCAGTAAGATTTCAAAAGCTTAGTTTTATACTCAGAATTTAACACAATCGACTTGGGTTTGGTGGGTTTCTTTCACTCAAAAAAAAAAAAAAGAAGGGGGTACCTGGCTGGTGACTCTTGATCTCGGGATCATGAGTTCAAGCCCCATGTTGGGCGTAGAGATTACTAAAAAAAAAAAAGAAAGAAGAGGAAGAAAGAATGTATTCTTTCATATCATATACAAAGAGGCTAGATACTAATAGAAAAGGTTACCCACTTAAGTCACAAATGTGTACTCATAAATGAATTATTTTTTACACAAATCAGTCCATTCTCCATTAAATTCAGGTATCAGTATGATATGTACAATTCAAACATAATTATATATGAATTGTTTCCTAGATTTCAGTAATTTGATGGCATGTACATCTGTGGTCAGGAAGCATTAATGTGTAGATTATCATCAGGTCAAGAAAAGCTGTTGATAAGTTTTCCATCTGTTTAATATTCAGCCTTTCCCCTTTGTCACTCCAGTAGAGCATCAAAAAATATGTTTAAATAAATAACATGTATTGAAACATTTAAAAACAAGTAACACTTTTCTCTTTTTAGGTCTTAACTGATGTAAGAAATCTCAAATTTCCGCCACTATTTACTCAGAAATATCCTCGTGAGGTTTGTATAATTATAATCTTTTCTTTTCTTGAGAATCAAATTTAGAACCTAAAGGGTTCTTAGCAATTAATTCATCAGTTTTCCATTTTACAGACAAGGAAGCCAAGGTGTAGAGAGAAAAAGGACCTGATCCCAAAGAGCATACAACTTATTAAAAATCACAGACAGGAACTTGAGCTGGGTGTTCTGTTTTCCCCACTGGGTGATTCTGTTTTCCCCACTGGGTGATTTCCTGTGTGTGCACTGTAGCATCCTCTCGCTTCAGTAAGGCTGAACTCCTAGCACACTCTAGGGAATAGAGCTGCTGCTGTGACTGTGCCATTAATTTATTTTAGTGAATTTGGGAGGGAACTTAAAAACTGGCTTCTTTCTTTAAAGGGGGGGGGGGCACATTGATTATGTGTGTTGGAGTTCAAGCACTCAGAGTGACACAGTAAAATGGTTCAGAAGAATAGGAAGTAGAAATTAAACTGGTCCTAATGGTGAAAATTGTGTGTAATGAATCTTTGAAGTTTGTTTTGTGCTGCCTTTGTTATTTTCATCCCGTACTATGTTTGGTCCACAAACACATCATTTAAAAATTTACACATTGATATATCTTGAATTTTCTTAAATAATTAAATTGAAGTAAATTAAACTATCTGTTAATTATCAAATTAGGAAAAATCTAAATTTACCTGTCAGTATTGTAAGCATAATGAAGGATTGCATTGAAAGATAAAATAAAATAAAATATTTTAAAAAGAGACTTTATAAAGATACACTAAGCTAAGATGAAATATGTTTTACTAAAATTTATTTTGTTAAATATTTTCAAAGTCAAAGAATCAATTTCCAAGGTGGCTTTTTTTTTTTTTTTTTTTTTTTAAGATTTTATTCATTTAGGGCAGCCTGGGTGGCTCAGCAGTTTAGCGCCTGCCTTCAGCCCAGGGCATGATCCTGGATACCAGGATGGAGTCCCACATGGGGCTCCCTGCATGGAGCCTGCTTCTCCGTCTGCCTGTGTCTCTGCCTCTCTCTCCCTGTGTGTCTCTCATATAAACAAATAAAAATCTTTAAAAAAAAAAAAAAAGATTTTATTCATTTATTCATGAGAGACATAGAGAGAGAGGCAGAGGCACAGGCAGAGGGAGAAGCAGGCTCCATGCAGGGAGCCCGATGTGGAACTCGATTCTGGGACCCTAAGATCACGCCCTGGGCTGAAGGCAGGCGCTAAACCACTGAACCACCATCCCTCCAAGGTGGCTTATAAGAATAAGATTACATTAAGAAGGACTCAAAAAAAATTGAGGAAAGGGATTAAGTACTGATCTCTGGCATGGTTATTTTTAATTGAAATTTTTATTAAGACAATTGTACATTCACATGCCGTTATAAGATGGAATTATTTTTAAAGTCATATTATGTCTGTATTTCAAGGATATGATTTAAGACCCTTTATTATATGTTAGAAAACAGACAATTACCACAAAATGGGCTGTGTCTATTTGGAGCAGGGGTGAGCAAACTATGTCCCACAGGCCAAATGCAGTCTGCTGTCTAATTTTGTAATAAAGTTTTATTGGGACACACCCGTACCCATTTGTTTACTTATTATCTGTGGCTGCTTTTGTATTTTAACTGCAAAGTTGAGAACTTGCATCAGAAACTAGCCTGCAAACTTAATATATTTACAGAAAAAGTTCTCTGACTCGTGATTTCATAGACTGTTTCAAGGTCTAAACCTGGCCCTTTGTTATAAAATGATTTTTATATTTCAGCATGTGATGGTTCAAGACATGCTTTCTCCATCCCCCATGGAACGGCCTGAAGCCACCAACATCATTGAAAATGCTGTATTTGAAGACTTGGAGCTTCCGGGAAAAACAGTTCTCAGACAGAGGTCTCGCTCCATGAGCTCATCGGGAACAAAGCATTCAAGACAGTCCAGCAACTCCCGGAGCCCTTTGCCAAGCAACTAGCCTTAATGTATGCTCGCACCCCTATCAGGTGGCACAGAATAGCCTCTTAGGAATGTGGCTTTCCAAAATTATGAACTTGAAAATTCTGTTCTTTGCTCAATTTTACTTTGGACTGCTTTTTCTAAGTCATATTTAAACTGGATTTGGGGGCATAACCTAATTTGAGCCAACTCTATACTGCTAAACTCCAGGAGAGGGCTATCAGTAAATCACGTGTGGTCCTTCTTCTTCGTTGGTCTCTTGAAAGTGGCTGCCAAGCTTTATAGCCCTCACCTTTGCCTGGGAAGGTAGAAACAATCCCTAAAATACAGAGAGAGAATTAAAAGGGAAATATTTTTATAGTACAGAAGAGAGTTCTACATGTGGTAACTATATTGTTCTAGAAATATGCTTTCTAGAGATAAGATGATGATTTTGAAACTAATTTCCAAAAAAGCTGACTCCATTTTTGTCCTGGTGTGTAAATGAGGAACCTGCACTATTTTGGAGGACAAGTAGCACAAATTGTATAATGGTTTATGTCCATAGCTAGTTTTATAGTGATATTTGTAGCATTACATAGCTTTATTCCTTAGATGGTTCTAGGGAGAGTTTAAGAGCTTTTTGTACTTTTACCTCCAATAAAGGGAAAATGAAGCTTTTTGTGTAAATTGGCCAAAAGTTCTGGTTTGGGGAAGTAAAAAGCTGTAGTAAGATATGAATCATATATTACAACTAACTTCTTCAATTATGGACTTTTAAAAAACCTACTGAAATCTTAAATGTTTTATGTGTAATCCTGTAGGTTGATACTTTCCCAAAACTGATTATAGGTAACAGTTTCATCATCTAACTTGCTAACATGTTTTTATTTTTCACTGTAAATATGTTTATTTTTTATTTATAAAAATTCTGAACTCAATCCATTTGGGTTGGTGGTGTACAGACGCACTTAAGTGTGTTAAGTATTGTGACTTCTTTCAAGTCTAAATGATTTAATAAAACTTTAAAAAATTATTTATAGTTGACTCTTATTTTGGGGAATTAGCCCCAAGTGGTCTCTTTTCAAATTTATAAAATGGAATCATAGGTCTAGGAGGGTCATAACCCTATTTTCTTTTTTTTTTTTCCCTAAGATTTTATTATTTATTTGAGAGAGGGAATAGCAGAGGGAGAGGAAGAAGCAGGCTCCCACTGAGCAGGGAGCATGATTCAGGACTCAGTCCCAGGACCCCGGGATCATGAGCTGATCTGAAGGCAGACACTTAACAGACTGAGCCAGGCAGGTGCCCCATAACCCTACTTTCAAGAAAAGTTTACCTAATCTATTCCAAGCAGGTCTTCTCTGCTCTTTCCCAAAGTCTGTTTCAAGTCACTGGACTCCTTTCATTTATGACAAAACCAAGCCTTTTTTAAAAAGATTGATTTTAGAGAGTGAGAATATGAGCAGGGGGAGGGGCAGAGGGAGAGGGGGAGAGAGAATCTCAAGCAGACTCCCCACTGAGCCTGGAGCCTAATCCAGGACTTGATGCCCGGACCCTGAGATCATGACCTGAGCCGAAACCAAGAATCAGCTGCTTAGCCAACCGAGCGATTCAGGCACTCCAGGCCTACTTTCATTTTAATTTTTTTTAAAGATATTATTTATTTATTCATGAGAGACACAGAGAGAGAGGCAGAGACATAGGCAGAGGGAGAAGCAGGCCCCATGGAGGAAGCCCGACGTGGGACCCGGGATCACCCCCTGGGCGGAAGGCAGCACTAAACTGCTGAGCCACCCTGGCTGCCCTCATTTTAATTCTGTGTGGGAAAGCAGGCATGGGGAGTTCAGGGGCTGGGCCAGCAGGACCTAGTAAGTCCTCAGTGTAGCCAGGACAAAGTCTCCTGCATTCTCACTCAGAACCCTTTTTCCAGGGACGCCTGGGTGGCTCAGCAGTTGAGTATCTGCCTTCGGCTTAGGGTGTGATCTCAGAGTCCTGGGACCAAGTCCCACATTGGGCTCCCCTTAAGGAGTCTGCTTCTCCCTCTACGTAGGTCTCTCTGCCTCTCTCTCTGTGTGTCTCTCATGAATTAAATAAATAAAACCTTTTTTATTTATTTATTTATTTATTTATTTTTAGATTTTATTTATTTATTCATGAGGATACACAGAGAGGAGAGAGAGAAGCAGACACAGGCAGAGGGAGAAGCAGGCTCCATGCAGGGAGCCCGATGTGGGACTCGATCCCAGGTCTCCAGGATCACACCCTGGGCAGCACTAAACTGCTGAGCCACCGGGGCTGCCCAAAACCTTTTTAAAAAACACACAAAAACCCTTTTTCCTGACTCCACACCCTACCCCTCCCTTCCAATTGTTGCTTTTCTAGCACTCTTCTGAGCTCCCTGCCTCCACACTTTGCCTCTCCCTCTAGCACTTTGTACTTAATATCACTCATCATTGTCAAGCCGCAGATGAGCCAGTCCTGTGCTGCAGATCAGCCTTCTTAATAGCCAAGGCCCGGGGAGCAGGTGTACACCTTCTCATCATCCCAACAAATCAAGCATAAAGCTTGGTGCCTGATGACAGCTGTGCGGTTGGATTGGGAGAACGTCCGGTATGTCTGGCACAGCTGCAGCCCTCCGGAAGTGGCTAGAGGAGGAGGGAAAGACACGTACCCATCACTGCAATAAATATTTGGCAAAAATGGAGAAAAGATGGTTGAACAATCCTAATGCTAAAAACAGAAGTCTCAAACCCTGGAAGTGTCCTAAAGGATGGGGGCTTTCTGCTTTCATTTAAACAAAAAGAAATGGCTGGGACACTTGGCACCATGTGGCTCTCTCTGCCCAGTGCAGGCCCCCTGTAGCTCTTTCCTCAGCTTCCTACGCATGCCTCCTGACACGGTGCCAGGGGAAAGAAAGCACAGGCCCATCTTCCAGGTTTCAGGTTCCACCTTCCTGGGAGGCCACAGTCTTGAAGTGAGTGCTGGTCTGGAGGTCAGGAGGATTGTGAGAACTTCACAAACGAGCTACCTACCCTGCCCTCTGCCTTCCAGTAGCAGACTGAGAAACAGACATCTGTGATTTTGAGGGGGTGGTCTTCTTGTCCATATGGTTTCTCACAGATAACTTTTCTCTAGATGCATTTACACTAAAAGCAATTACATTTCTATGAGAAAGTGGAGACAGAACAAGTTTCCAACCTAACCACGGGCCATAGAGTGACTCGGCCCTACTCCTGCATAAGTCAAAGGCTAAGCAAAAACTCTGAATGCTTTCTGGTCCACTTCTGGGGACATTCCATCTTTCCATAACTAGATTTGCAGGGCACTGCTTAAGGAGACATCCCCCTCCAGATTCTACCCATGCAACTACAGTAGCTGCCACCAGGGGGCTCGTTTTCAGCTCTTTCCCCACCAAGAAGGAAATGGTTGAGGTAGAGCTCTTTTCCCTCCTCCAAACAACACATTATGAGACACGTGTATCCACACATGACTGACATAAACATACCAGATATGATAAAATTCAACCACAGGGTGTCTCAGAATGCTTTTGCCATAAGCTGCTCTTAAATTCAAGTGGACGGGGTGCCTGGGTGACTCAGTCAGTTAAGCATCTGCCTTCAACTCAGGTCATGTTTCCAGGGTCCTGGGATCCCTGCATCGGGCTCCCTGCTCTGTAAGAAGTCTGGTTTTTCCTACCCCCTCTTATGCTTGCTCTTGCTATCTTTCTCTCTCGCAAATAAATACTTTTTTATTTTTATTTTTAAATTTTATTTATTCATGAGATACACACAGAGAGAGAGAGAGAGAGAGGCAGAGACACAGGCAGAGGGAGAAGCAGGCTCTATGCAGGGAGCCTGATGTGGGACTCGATCTCGGGTCTCCAGGGTCACACCTCAGGCCAAAGGCAGGCACTAAACCGCTGAGCCACCCAGGGATCCCAATAAATACTTTTTTAAAAGGGAAGGGAAGGGAACAAACAAAAGAAAAAAGAAGACAAGACTGGGGAAGGTAGCAGGGACAGCCCAGGGGAAGGCTTGTGGGGAAGAGGAGGAATGAGGAAGACAGCCTTCAGTAGTGGGAGTGGAAAGAATAGGTGAATTTGAGGATGATTTTTGAGGCAGAAAGGCCAGGACCCTGGAATGAACTGACCATAGGTGAAGGAGAAGCTGGCTCCCCAATTTCAGGTGCAGGAACTTGGATGGAATCCAGAAGAACAAGGATGTGGTTTGGGGACAGAAGTGCCCTTTGAAAAATGAGGAGTTTCCCAGAGTCCTAGGACTCTGTGGTAAAAAGTTAGGGCTTTATTCTGGAGAAAATGGGAAGCCATTGAAAGTGGCTGAGCTATAAAATGATGTAACAATATTTGAAGATCGCCAAGATCACTAGGATAAGTGAGGAGGAGGGTTGGCTGGAGGGAGAAGGAGCTGGAGCTGGAGAACCAGGCAGGAGGCCTTTAGGGAGAAGGAGTAAGAGGCCCCGCCCAAGCCAGGGCAGTAGCAGCCCAGAGAGCTCCCTTGGCAAGCCTTACAGACGCTGGTCCCCAACCGGCCAGAGGAGGATCCTCCTCCACTGCTCTGTGATGCTGCGTTCTGAAGGATTTCTCCAAAGGCGGGCATCAGTGTGTGGCTCCCTAGCTGCCTCGGGCTGAAATGACATGGGCTTGTAAAGAGCACTCAGAGAACATTGTTGGGATGACAGCATTTTTGGGATCAGTTCCTATCTTGCCAGCAGCAAGAATGTGGGTGGGAAGAGGAGAAAGAAAATGTGGTTTGCCGGCACAGAGCTTGGGTGCCTCCAGAAACAGCCTGGGACAATATTCACTATGCAGAAAGGTCACAAGCCTGCCCAGAGGCAGGGAGAGGGTCTGATGCTGGGAAGTAATGAAGGGGAAAGGATGTTCTGTCTCCATTTGAAGAAATACTCGGGGGATCCCTGGGTGGCTCAGCGGTTTAGTGCCTGTCTTTGGCCCAGGGTGTGATCCTGGGGCCCTGGGATCGGGTCCCACGTTGGGCTCCCGGCATGGAGCCTGTCTCTCCCTCTGCCTGTCTCTGCCTCTCTCTCTATGTCTATCATCAATAAATAAAATATTTTTTAAAATTTGAAGAAATACTCGGGGTAATGGCTAGTAAGGATGCATTCATACTATGGATATCATGCAAGAGTCAGCAGCATGAGTGGGATTATCAACTGTCTGTTAAGCAGATAAATGACAAATCTGCAAGTAGCAGAGGAGTGTGAATAGTCCAGATGCAACAGCTTCTGCATCTGTTTAAATGAAACATTTCCGCAGGCATAGAGTTTAGAAGTATCTACACCCTACACGATGCCACGCTGGTTACCTCAGGAGACTTAGAGTTGGGGGAGGGGAATGAGGAGGAGAGTATTAACTTCACTTAACTTAATTTCAGTATTGTCTGACTTCTCCCAATGAATACACTACTTTCAGGATTGATAACATTAACAAGACGAGAAAAAAGGAAACCAATAAGCCGTATTTGCGATATGTCCATTGATCTCATCTGTGTATCCTGCTCTGTCTTTAGAAAGATTTAAGAGGATCTCATTTAATTCTACTAGGACCTCTGCAACCCAGACCTTTTGATTGCTGTTTTGCGTGTGAGGAAGGAACGCAATTATTAAAATAACCGGAGAAACACAGCAGGAAACTGGTAATAATGCCCTCATCATCCCACCACCCTCTTAGCATAACAATTCCACTTCACTGAGTTCCCTTCAATCCAGAGGGCATTTAGAGGAGTGACAGGTGACAAGACCTCACCGGGCTTTGGCATCACTGTTGGCCAGGTTACTATTTACTGCTTTACAGTTTTCTTTGTGCTATTCCCTCAACTGCAAATAACACGCTGTGAAGATTCAGCTAAGAGTGATAGTTAGCACAGAACCTGATAAGTAGTAAGCACTCAGCAAATAGGTCAATGAAGTCATAACGTCAGGTTCCTGAACTCCAAAATGGCCATATTTGGGCAAGACTTATTGCGAGGACCAGATGACAGCAGTAGGGGTTAGAGGGACACGAATAGGTGCCTATGTGCAATTCTAGGATTATAAAACCAGAGGGAAAGATACAGAGAGAAGTGCTGGCTGTTACTGTTGGGCACTCAAGGAGCAGAAAGGAAGGAAACCGGGAGGTGAAGAAGGAAAGAAAAACCATCGCACAGTACAATATGCAGCATTAAAATGATTCTGCAAACATGTAGAAACTGGATATGCCTGTGACAAAGCTCTAGAGAGGCTGGCGTTTGATCGCGTGAGGATACCGTGTGATGCTGCTGTGAAAACACGGTTGTGATTAGAGCAACCAAGGAGCGTCCGTGGTTATCCGGAGGGCTCTAGGGCTGCCTGCGGGGCAGGGCGAGGGGTTCCAGTTTGCTAATTCCTGCTTTCTTCCAGGACTGTGACCCCAAGCTGCCGGTCAACAGGGCAGCCTGGGACTCTACCCTCGATGGTCCCCGCGGGGAGCCGGGGCGCAGTGTGGCCAGAGGGTTTGGAGATCAGAGATGCGTGTGGATGCGGCCCCGGATTCCCCGGGTCGGGCCCGAGCGCCCGCGCAGCCGGGAGCGGCGCCAGGAAAGGTTCGCGAGGAACCGGCCCCGGGAGGGAAGCGGAGCTCACACTGGCCACCAGGGGGCGACAAGACACCGAGGGAAGGCTCGGGTTTGGGGCCGGTTCCCGGAGCCGCGGCGGGGCACGGGCTGCGCGGGGCCGCAGGAGGTGGCGGGAGCCGCGGGCCCTCGGCGGGCGGGGGATGCTCACCTGCCCCCCCGGAGGGGCACCGGGGGTTTAAGTCCAGGGACTTCCCCCCCCACGAGTATAGTCCCGCAAACCAGGCGAGTCGTAAGTAAGTCAGCGAATGACAAGAGCTCGACCTCGCTACTCCCCAGGGAGCTGCAAGTGAAAGCCACGTCCTCCCTGCAGGGCAGAAAGATTTACCTGGGGTGCGTGTCAATGAATTTTTTGGGGAGGTATCTGTCGTAATCTGAAAGCTGCTTCTTCATCATGCAGCGATTTTACTTCTGGGATCTGTTCTACAGAAACAGTCACACAGATGGATTAACCTTAGTGGGAAAGGCAAGTAAAGGGATCGTCTCTTTAAACGTGATTTCCTCCTTGTTGCCTTGCTGCTGTAGAGGCCCAGCGGCGTCTAATGGGCACTTGCTAATTCTGAGAATCAGCGCCCCCCACTACCACCCACCCCAACCCCCTGCCAGCCTTTTTCTCGGGAATTACTGCCCTCAGGCATCTTCAGAGGGGAAAGCTTCCAAGTCTAAGTATCATTCACCTGCAGCAGCATCTCTGGGGGCACTTACTAAAATAAAATGGTTGCCCTAGAACCTACATTAAAGAAAAAAAAAAAAAAAGCTCCTAGATAATTCTAAAGCACTCTTCTTGATCTTGAAGGCAGTTTAAAAAGCTGGGTCCTCTAAAAATAATGCTGACAGTCAGGCTACGCTCCAGCCCTCTAACATAAGCACTGGGTGTCCGGCCCAGGTATTGGGAGTTTTTAAAGCTCCCAGGTGATTCCCAGGTGCAGTCAAGGCTGAGAAGCGTAGGCCTTGCCACTTGCAGTGTGGCTGCTGGACTGGGAACAATGGCAGAAATGCAGAATCAGGTTCAATCCCAGACCTGCTGGGTCAGAATCCACATTTCAAGAGGAGCCCCGAGTGATCCATATGCACATTAATATTTGCAATAGATTGTGTGTGAGGCTTTAGCTATATTTCAATCTTCCTCCTGTAGCCTCAGCTGCTGAGAGAGCGGGCTGGAACTCTGGGCTGCATCAATAAAAAGCAGTAGGGCCACAAGTAATTCTGCTAGTATCTCCCAAGCAACCCCTGTGGGGAACGGAGCTATAACCTTCCTCCAGATCGCTAAAATCTGGACCAATGCAGGTTGGGGAAAAAGCAGCCTGGAAGCAATACAAGTGCATTCAGCCAGAACTCTAGGGTGATTAAAGCTTCAAGTAAATCAACGTGAGGCATCTAGTAAAACTTAAGACTCAAGTAAGTTGTGTCTATATATTACCTTTCACTGGACCTCAAAACTGCCCCCCCCCCAATTTTCATACTGATATGACAGCACAAATCTGGCCATGTGATTTATTCCCTACTTACTATCCTCTGAAAGCTCCTGGTCTTCCTTAATTTTTTTTTTTTTTAAGATTTTACTTATTCATGAGAGACACAGACACAGGCAGAGGCTTCATTCCATGCAGGGAGCCAGATGTAGGACTTGACCCCAGGTCCCCAGGATCACACCCTGGGCCGAAGGCAGCGCTAAACTGCTGAGCCACCCAGGCTGCCCTCTCCTTAGTTTAAAAGTCAAATTCATGGGACACCTGGGTGGCTCAGTGGTTGAGCATCTGCCTTCAGCTCAGGGCATGATCCCGGGATCCAAGATCAAGTCCCACATCAAGCTCCTTGCAGGAAGCCTGCTTCTCCCGCTGCCTGTGTCTCTGTCTCTCTCTCTCTCTGTGTCTCTCATAAATAAATAAATAAAATCTTTTTTTAAAAAAAAGAACCTATGGTTTATGGCACTGTTGATTTGGGTTTGTGTTATACACACCTAAACCTGTATCCTAACTAGTCCTGGCTCTGATGAGTTTTGGCTTTTCAAAAGCTGTGCCCAGCAAATAGTCCCATTGCTCTTGCTGGAAGGTTCTTCAAATCTGACGTCAGGTGACATGCCTCCTCCTTCTTCTGCCATCATTGGGATGAAGGCTGATCAGGAGGAGAGTCAGAGATTGTAATCTTGAGATCTAATCTAGGAAGCAGGGATTTTGGAGGAGGGGAGGGTTCATGTGGATAGAGGGAGGAGAAAAGAGGTGACAAACAGAGAAGCTGAGGAGCTAGGCAGCTTGAGGGAAGACTGAGGTTCAGTCATTATTCCTGAGCTGAGCAAGCACAGGGTGATTATTCAGAATTGAGGCTTAGCTGGTCACCTGGTGCAGGGCCTCCAATGCCAAGCTCATGAATTCAACCTTCTTTCAAATTTTTATTTACTTTCAATTTTATTTATTCATTCCCGAGAGACACACACAGAGAGCAGCAGAGACACAGGCAGAGGGAGAAGCAGGCTCCCTGCAAGGAGCTCGATGTGGGACTTGATCCTGGATCCTGGGATCATGCCCTGAGCCGAAGGCAGATGCTCAACCACTGAGCCACCCAGGTGTCCCATGAATTTGACTTTTAAACTAAGGAGAGGGCAGCCTGGGTGGCTCAGTGGTTGAGCGCTGCCTTCGGCCCAGGATGTGATCCTGGGGACCCGATGTGGGACTCAATTCCGGGACCCCAGGATCACACCCTGAGCCAAAGGCAGATGCTCAACCACTGAGCCACCCAGGCATCCCAGGTTCTTTTTTTTTTTTTTTTTTTAGGTTTTATGTATTTATTTGAGAGACAGAATGAGCGAGAGTGAGCACAAGTGGGGTGAAGGGAAGAGGGAAAAGCAGATTCCCCAATGAGCAGGGAGCCCGATACAGGGCTCCATCCCAGGACCCCAGGATCATGACCTCACCCGAATGCAGATGCTTAACGATAGAGCCACCCAGGCGCCCAAACCATCGATTCTCAACCGTGGCTGGAAACTTTTAAAATATCTAATGCTCAAGCTGTACCCCAGACTGATTAAATCAGAAATTGAGGAGGAGGGGACAAGTAATAAACTTTTTTTTTTAAAGCTCCTTCAGGTGAGTCTAATGTTTGGTCAAGGTTGAGAACCTTTGGTAGTTTGTTCCTCTCCCATGGGACATTCCAGAGCTGATATGACTGCTGGGTACCACTCAGACATCCAGCCTCCTTCTCTCTTGTCTTGCCATCCACAAGGTTCATCTGGCTCACAATTTGTCTAAGCTACTAGATGGAGGAGGGGAAGACGCACACGTCACTTCTACTTACGGCCCCTCGGCTGAAACTTAGATGGCCACATTTTATGCAAGGGGAACTGGGAAATGTAGGCTTTTAGTCCAGGTGGCCATGGCCCCCTAAAGAACTTAGAGGTTCTCTTAATCCAGAAGAGAGAGTGGCTGTTGGGGGAAGTCAGCAAAACTCAAGCCAAGGAAGACTTTCCTAAAGAACAGGACTGGCATGTAATGGAATAGGCAGTGCAGGTATTCCCCGCCACCTAAGGAAGTTCACACCAGAGAGAAATGCTGCTTTAAAGTGATCAGATATTCACTCAGTCTGTCCTTCTCAATTGGCACAGCCAGTCGTGCTGGCCTTCTTCCTGTCCCATGAGTGCAGCCAGCCATGGGCTCCATCAGAGGGCCCAGTGTTTGCCACGAGTCTGTCCCCCTGCAGTCTTTGTCTCTCGGGTTAGCAAGGAGATCTGCTCTCACCACCTACCGGAGGGGCTCTTCCACTCTGTCAGGCCAAATCCTTTTCTTTTTTCTTTTCATCATGTTTATAATCTTTTTTTCCTAAGATTTTACTTGTTTATGTGAAAGAGAGCACACAAGCTGGGAGGAGAGAGAGAAGCAGACTCCCGCTGAGCACGGAGCCCCATCAGGGCTCAATCCCAGGACCCTGGGATCATGACCGGAGCTGAAGGCAGATGCTTAACTGACTGGAACCACCCAGGCGCCCCTCATCATATTTATAATCTTAAGAGCGAGACTGCTGAGATTCAAATCCTAGCTCAACTGCTTGCCGCTAGCTTGTGACTTTTCTATGCCTCTGTTTCCTCATCTATAAAACAGGGATAGTAAGAGTGCCTGCCCTCATAGGGCTGCTAAAGGCATGAGTTATCTTCTGTAAAATAGTTCATGCAAGCTATTATATTGCTTTATCAACGGTCTCTTCTTATCGATAGGGATGCTCTCTGGGGTCTTCTTACCTGATTGTTCCTGGGGTTGGGGGTGGAGGACAGCCCCCAGAGCAGTGTTTGACACTTGACATGCTTGACATGCTGTGGTGAGCACAGTGCCCACCGAATTCTTCTGCCTTGTTGCAGAATGACCTGAGGAGCGGTTACCCACACAATTAGGGCCTCAAGATGCGACTCTGCACATCAGCTCGGTGTCCTCACAGCCCCCCGGTGATTCTGATGCAGCCCCGACCATGGACTGGGGTGTGGGAGCCATTGGGTTAGATCACCCGAAAGTCTTCTCCAACTCTGCTTGGTATGACCTCACTATAGAAGTTTTTTTATTTTATTTTGTAATTTATTTATTCATGAGAGACCCAGAGAGAGAAGCAGAGACATAGGCAGAGGGCCCCCCACAGGGAACTCAGTTCAGGACTCAATCCCAGGACCCGGGATCACGCCCTGAGCCAAAGGCAGACGCTCAACCACTGAGCCACCCAGGTGCCCCGGAAGTTTTTATTTTAAAATGAACTCTTAACACAGTACATGTTTGTGGGTAAAATTTCCAACAGTGCAAAAGGAAAATATGTCTCCACCTTTGAACCCCAGTCTACCTTTCCAGGGTCAGGGTCACCCCTGTCTTCAGTTTCTTGCGTGTGTTCCTAGAAGCCTCCCAGACTTGCACAGGCATGTATGTAGGTGTCGCCTTTCGTCACAAATGAGAGATGATACACACTTGCTTTCCTTGTTTACTGGTCCAGAACGATCCTGTCACATCTATGTATAGTTGCTTGTGTTCCATGTATGGCTGCGCTGTGAGGCTAGTTGATGGACATCTGGAGTTCTTCCAGGGTTTTATTATAA
Source organism: Canis aureus (assembly GCF_053574225.1). Classification (NCBI taxonomy): domain Eukaryota; kingdom Metazoa; phylum Chordata; class Mammalia; order Carnivora; family Canidae; genus Canis; species Canis aureus. The sequence continues at coordinate 26,772,154 of NC_135622.1, read as the reverse complement.
ATATTATAAATAATGATGCTGTGAATATACCTGTACATAGTCATTGAATATCTGTGTGACTTTATGCACTGGGACATTCCAAGGAGTAGAATTACCCAGTTAAAGAGTAAGTGCATTTTTACCTAGCAGAAAGGCTGTACTAATTTAAAAGTCCTAAAACAAGGAATGATGGTTGGATTCTCTGCCCTCCCAACGATATAGTATTAACTTCTCTTAATACTAGGTGTAAAATGACATCTCAGTGGTTTATTTGATTATGAAGTCCAGCATCTTTTCATGTGTTTAAAAGCCATATGTATTTCCTTTTTTTTTTTTTTTTTAAAGATTTATTTATTTATTTATGATAGACATAGAGAGAGAGAGAGCCAGAGACACAGGCAGAGGGATAAGCAGGCCCCATGCACCGGGAGCCCGACGTGGGATTCGATCCCGGGTCTCCAGGATCGCGCCCTGGGCCAAAGGCAGGCGCCAAACCGCTGCGCCACCCAGGGATCCCTGTATTTCCTTTTTTGTGACCTTTGCACATCCTTGCCCATTTTTCTGTTCCCCTCCCCCACCACCCTTTACTTCAAAGCTTCTCAACTGTTCTCTGTTCTCAGTGCTCCCATTTCTTCTGTCTCAATCTCTCCTGCCAGGCTTCTTCCCCCAGCCCCACCCCAGGCTCCTTGCCAGGGTGTCAACAACCTTTCTGCATCCGGCAGGAATCCTCAGTGCTCTCACCTGCTGGCCCTGAAGCAGCAACTGACCCCACCGATCCTACGATGACTCCTTCCTCCCTGACACCTCTCTTCACCTGGTTTCCAGAACATCACATTCCCCTGGTTATCTTCCCACCTAACAGCTCCTCCCCATCTCCCTGACTTCTCAACTATGACCTGCCCCAGACGTCAGGCCTTGGACCACTTCCTCACCTTGGCACTGGCGTCAGGTCTCCTGGTTTTCGATACCACCCATAAGCTGTTGACTGCCAAGTTCTGATCTCCAGCTGGTCTTGACCTCTCCTGTGTAGCCAACTGCCTCTTCAAATCTGCACTTGGATGTTCTAGAGGCATTTTGGATTTTATATTGCCTGATTCAAACTGATCCCCTCCAAAACCCATTTCAATTGTCATCAGTCTCCAATTCAAAGAAAAGCAGCTCACCTTTCCCCTTTGCACAAGCCCAAAACATGGAGTCATCTTGACGCCTTTCTTTCTCTCCCGTGCCCCCCAGCCAATCTCTTAATAAATTCCACTGGCTGTCCCTTCAAAGACATCCCAAAGCCAGCCACTTACTCTTTCCATGGCTGATGCTTTGGTCCCGGTCACCAGCATCTCCTGCCTGGATTCTCCTAATCCATTTCTCTGCCTCTGCCTTTGTCCCTCTGAGACTTTTTGTAATCCAGTGGCCAAGATCTTTCTTTAAAAATTGGGAAAAATTTAGGGGGGCACCTGGGTGGCTCAGTTGGTTAAGCATCTGACTTTGGCTCAGGTCATGATCCCAGGGTCCTGGGATAGAGTCCCTCAGCAGGGAGTCTGCCTCTCACTCTCCTTCTGTCCTTCCTCCTCCCCCCATGTGTGCTCTCTTTCTGTCACTCTCTGAAATAAGTAAGTAAAATCTTTAAAAAAAAAACAAAAACAAAAACAAAAATTGGGTTATGTCATCTCTTTGCTCATTACCTGCCAGTGGCTCCCATCTCATGTGAAAGAACACTAAGAGCCTTTGCACCCGCTCACCCATCTGTAGACAATTGTGCTGGACCCTGTGACTTCCCTGACCTCACTGTGCTGCCCTGACAGCCTCCCAGGCCTGACCCTTCAGGGTCTTTCCTGGTCATTTGGCCCCACTCATCACCGTGAGAATATCTCTCTCCCCCTCGGGGCTTTGCTCAAATATCACCTTCACAGTGAGACCTGCTCTGATGAACCACTTAACCTATGCCCCTCAGCCCAGCTGTCTTGTCCTCCACGCCTGCTCTCCTTTCCTCCCTATCACTCATTACTTTCCAACCCATTATATACTTTCCTGATTTAGTTTATTGTCATTTTCCCCAACTGGTATGGAATCTCCACATCTGAATATTATTTTTATTTGTTTATTTATTTCTTGCTAGGTTCCCAGCACTTAGAACTCTGTCAGGCACACATGTGTTAAACAAATATTTGCTAAAAGCACAAATAATTGAATTTAAAAAGGAATTTTTTCCTTGCATTGTTGGTCTTTTTCTTCTTGGTATACAAGGGACTCAGATGCTTTTGTCATTTGTATTGCAAATATTTTCTCAGTTTGTTCTTTGCCTTTTGATTTTGAGTATTTTGATTTTGTGTAGTTTTTTCCATGCAGAAATTTTTATTATTATGTAGGCAATGTATTATTATTTTTTTTAATTTATAGTTTCCAGATATTAGGTCATACTTAGAGAAGCTCCCTTTCCTATGGGGAATATATAGATAGATAGATGATAGATAGATAGATAGATAGATAGATAGACAGATAGATATACACACACATACATATAAACACACACACACACATATATATATATATGGTGATAAAATATACACCTAACATAAAAGGTACATTTCACCCATTTTTTTAAAAAAGATTTTATTTATTTATTCATGAAAGACACAGAGAAAGAGGCAGAGGGAGAAGCAGGTACCTCACGGGAGCCTGATGTGGGACTCAATCTCAGGACCCCAGGATCACAACCTGAGCTGAAGGCAGACGCTCAACCACAGAGCCACCCAGGTACCTAATTTCACCCATTTTTAAGTGTATAGTTCAGTGGCAGTAAGTACAATCACACTGTTGTGCCTCCCATCCCCTCTCCTCCTAGCCGTGGGCAGCCAACATTCTACCCTCTGCCTCTGCAGGTTTGGCTACTCTAGGTACCTCATAGAAGCAAAATATATATTTAATGTTTGGAAATAAATGAACACATTCCGGCATGGTGCTTGGTCCAAACATTCTTGAGATATTTCAATATGCACACCTGCTCTGATCTTCCTCCAGCCCTCACGCCCACCACTCCCACACCCACTCCAGTTATGTTTATCACCAGCAGAGATTTACTAGTCTGCCCAGAGACTTCCAAGAATTCCGCATCCTCCTCTGCTGCTTCTCAAAGTGTGACCCACATAGCACCAGCGACCCAACCTTCACATGACCTGGATAAAAATACAGATTTTTGGAGTTTGCTTCAGACCTGGTGACCCTCCATCCAGACCTGGTGGAACTGAGGAATCAGCATTTTACCGAAGTGCTCAAATACAAGGCACTCTTTCAGAGCTAAGGATCAGTGGTGAATGGCTGCTTGATCTAGAAAAGGCACCCCCTGAAAACAAGTGGGGGTCTGCATCCCCACTCAGCCTTTAGCTACTGGTCCCCTCTGTGAAATGGGAGTAAGATTTCCTATGTCACTGAGATGAAATGAGATTGAAGGGAGATACCATCTGTGGCTGTGTTTTGTAAACTCAGAAAAATATACACATGTAAGGGCTGTTAGCATTATCTTGGAGCCTCCCAATCCTGTTTCTGCAGCATCAGAATCAGGGCTCCTCCCCAGGCCAAGGAATGACAAAAACATCCCTTCAGGTTGACTTCATGCTGGGGGTGGGGCACGGTACTGGGCCAGGCAAATCTCCAAGCAAGGGCAGCAAAACAGGTGTCAGCTCCTTGTCTTTTATGTTAATAGTTGAAAGGGGCACTTTATTAACCTGAAAAAAAAATTTTTTTTAGTTCACTCATGTTTGTACCTTGTGAAAGGAACGTAATTACTCTCTTTTTATAGATGATAAAACTGAAGGGGTTTTTTGGTTTGGTTTGGTTTGGTTTGGTTTGGTTTTTAAAGATTTGTTTATTTATTCATGAGAGACACAGAGAGAGAGGCAGAGACACAGGCAGAGGGAGAAGCAGGCTCCATGCAGGAAGCCCAATGTGGGACTCGATCCCAGGACCCCAGGGTCATGCCCTGAGCCAAGGTACCCCCAAAAGTGAAGGCTTTTATGGAAGTGAGATTTCATGGAAGAAAGAAGCCTAACTCCAAATCCTGTTACCTTTGACCAAATTGCCTGAGCCCTCAGTTTCCGCAGCTATCAAAGAGGGTTGACAGCTGTATTAAGTGATGCTTATAGTAGGTTTGTAATAGGGTAAGATCTGTGCTGTGCCTGACATGGGCTGGCACACCCAGTGGCACTATGTGCTTTCTCGCTTATGTTGAGGTACTTCAGGGGGCTCTAAAAAATGCAAGAGGAATAAAGACGGCCGGGATGGCTGCTGGTGTGCAGCCGTGTTCTGCCCCAGGAGTAAACTGAACCAGGACCTGGGAATCTTCTTCTGCGAATATTAGAATGTTGCTGAGCAAAGCAGGTTTCTCCTGAATCTATTAATTAAACACAGCTATTGCACTAGGGCCAAAGTAGGGACTGGGAAATGTATGAGGGTGGCCCAAAGCCAGTGTGGAGTTCCCACAGTCCTGCTGTCTTCCCAAAGACAACTCCATCTGGTAAAGAGTAGAATTCAGTGGGCAAAGCCATCCTGAGGAATGTCAATCAGGCAACTTCACCTGACATCACCAGGTACTGAGAGCTTCCTTGGCTGAAGGTGGATTCACAACCCTGCAGGGAGCCTGAAGCTTCTAGAGGCAAGAGCCAGGAGAGCTGCTGCAGAAAGTGCCCGGAGGTCAGGCCTGGGGCCACTTCATTGCTGGGCTTCCCATTGGAAAGCCCTTCCTCCTTCCTACCCCCTACATTCCTTCAATATTTATTGAGCCTCTACTGTATGCCAGGTTCCAGGAGCAACAAAAATAAATAAAACACTCTCGGAGATAAATAAAACCGTAATAATTCTAAAGACCAATAAAAATACAAATTAAAAAGTTCTAGCAATGATTGAGCTTCTCTGCTGGGCCCTAGGTGTTTGGCCTTACAGCACCCCTCTGAGAGACGTGGGAACTCACAGGACTTGGGAACTCTCGCAGGAAAGGCAAACTGTTAGGGACAGGGGATTGTCAAGACAGGCTTTTCCAAGGAGACAATAACTCAGCATGGGGGTGGAGGGGGTGTTTCTAGCAGACAGAAAGAAACAGCAAGTGCACAGGCACAGAGGTGGGCAGTGTGCGCCTGGGGAAGGCGGGGACCCGGGGTGGGAAGGGTCGTGTGCAGGTGGAGGGCCACGGAGCCAGGTTAGGCAGGAGATGAGGAATAATGACCTGTGCCTTCAGATCGCTGGGGGGGTGGGGGGGGGTGGGGAGGGGGATATGGGGAGGACCTGCAGGAGGTGCTCCTGAGTGCCTGCGGTGGGGACAGCAACGGCCCAGTCGGAAAGAGATTGCTGAGGGGGGCTCTCTGGACTTCAGCGGTCTTGCCCAGACACAGCTCAGGGTCACCATGAAGCCTCCCCGTGGGACTGTGTGGCCAGCGTCTCAAGTGTGGCGTGTTGGGGTCTTCAGTCATCCTGGTCACTGGAGCCAGTCCCTCCCTATGCTCTCCTGCCCTCACCCAGCGGCCCAGAACCCCGGTCTGCCCATGACCCCTCCCAGGGAGCCCTAGGGCATGTCTCTGTGGTCCATTTCAGATCTTAAGCACAGGGAGTCACAGCCCTCATGAGTCTGATGGGGGTTATGACCTCCTGAACACCTCAGACTTAGAATCCAGAGGGAGCTCTGCATCTGTCCATCTTGGTTGAGTGATTGTTCCCCCAATGGGTGGTTAATCCAGGAAACTTGGACATTAGGGAGCAAGACAGCTATCATACTGAAGGGCTTTCCATCATTTGTTTAGAATAAAAATGGCATGCAACCATTCTAAAAATGACTGGGCCATTGGGGCTAGAATCAGATAAATCTAGGATTCAAATTCTGGCTTTACCATGTGTGCCTCCCGAGTGTCACTTAACTTCCCTGAACCTCTGTTTCTTCACCGTTATGTGAGGACAAAATAATGTGTGTGATGTGTGCAGCACAGAGCCTGCTCCCTAAAGGGTGGCTATTGTTAGGAATGTTTTCACCTAACCTAAATCATTTTGTGGAAATAACATGTGTTAAAACTGTCTAGGGGCTCCTTGATCAGCAGGGAGTCTCCGTCTCCCTTCCCTCCCTACCTCCCTCCCCTTCTCCCTTCCCTCCCTCCTTCCTTTCCCCTTCCCTCCCTTCCTTTCCCTCCTTTCCTACCTTCCTTCGTGTTTTTCTTTCTTGCTGAAAGATGCAATGATAACAAGGATATTATGAATTAGATATGCTTACAAATGGCTAGCAGTAGTCTAAAGGGGTGCATCTTTCTTTTTTTTCTCCCTTCCTTCCCTTCCCTCCCTTCCTCATTTCCTCCTGTTTTTAATGTCTATGATGGGAAATTTCAAATGCACACAAAAGTGGAGAGAATAGGACAATGGACTTCTGAGCATCCATCATCAGCTACAGCTTTTATTTTGTCACTGATCTTGTTTTACTTATTCCCTTGTTCTTATAAAACTGCTTTGTTACAGCATTTTTTAAAAAAGATTTTATTTATTTAATTGAGAGAGAGAACACACAACCAGGGAGGAGGGGCAGAAGGCAAGGGAGAAGGAGACTCCCTGCTGATCAAGGAGCCCCCTCCCACCTTTCAGGGTTTGATCCCAGGTCTCTGGGATCATGATCTGAGCCCAAGGCATATGCTCAACCGCTCAACGGACTGAGCTACCCAGGTGCCCTCGTTATAGAATTTTAAAGTAAACTTCAAAAAAATAAATAAATAAATAAACTCTTCTGTAAATATTTCAAAATGAAATCTCTCTAACATAACCACAATGCGACCATGGCACCTAACACATGATTCCTTAATATTAAAGATACACCTGTTTAGAAAGCAGCTTGGTAATACACACTGAGAATATATCCATACACTTTGACACAGTAATTTCGTTTCTTTTTCTACCTAATTCCAGAAAAAAAGATTATTTTGTAGAGAAAAATACATAACTGGAAACAACTTGAATGTCTAACATTAGTAATTATGGTATGTTCGTGCAAGGATATTTATAAAGTTTTAAGGTTGAGAAGCAATGCTTATAGTTAGTACAATGAAGACCAAACAGGATTTAAAATTATGTATTCAGTAATGAGATTTGTAAAAATGTCTATAAAAGGTCTCTCTGAACACTGACTTTATCTCAGATGCTGTGCAAATTTACTCAGAAGGTAGGAGTTAATTAATTAATTAATGCCTCTTACAGGTGAGCACATTGCTGTTCAGAGACATGAAATAACTTTCCAGAATACCCTTCAGCTGCACAGAGTAAACTCAGAGGTGAATTGAGATTTGTCTGGCTCAACAGCCCAAGGATCTAACCATTATCTGCCGCCCTGGGCATCAAAATGTTAACAGTAGTTGTCACTGACTGAACAGTGGGATTAGAGGTGATTTCTTTTTCTCCTTCACACCTTTCTTCACTTGCAACATTTTCTACTGAAGGTATTAATTTTATGTTAGAAAAAAATATGTTCAGATTACATATTTAAAATTGTATATTTAAAAGTTAAGACCGAACATGTTTGGAACATGTGCTAGATAATGGGCTAACTTGGGCAATGTGCATAAAAACTCCTATAAGTTGATAAGGAAAAAGATAATTCAGGACAAAAGATGTGACTCGGAAGCCCAATGGCTAATGATATAAAACAGATCCTGTATCTCACTAGTGGCCAAGTAATTGCAAATTAAAGGCATGATGAGATACCATTTACTATTCATTAGATTGGCAAAAATAAAAAAGATTGCTAATATCCATACGCTGGTGAGGAGATGGGAATAAGGGGCTGGGAGGAAGGGGACCGTTCTGGTGATATCTGTTAACACCATACACCCCACCCCCCCAGCACAAACCCAGCACTTGTGAGACTCTGTCTTACAGGAAAAATAAAAGCATCATTTGTAAGGATATATGTTCAGGAATTGTTATTGCTGCATAATTTGTAGGAAGCGAATTGGAAAAGCATGACTGCCCCCCAATAAGGAAGCAGTTTAATAAATCAAGATCCATCAATTCAATAGAATATCGGGCAGCCATTAAAAATAACTAGACCCATAAATAATGACTTGAGAGAAAAGGAAGACGCAGAGTATTGTGTAGACCCTCATTACTCAGGTATGGTCTCCTGTCTAGCACCGCACACCTGAGAGCTTGTTGCAAATGCAGAATCTTGCCCTCACCCAAGGCCAACCAACTCCCAATTTCCATTTTAACAAGATCCCCTAGGGAAGCACTGATGTATAAGGTGATTCCAATGGGAAAGCCTTCTCATGTGTTGTGGCAAAAATGGATAGTCATCCATCCAAATAATCCTCTCCTTCTATTCTAACTTCTCATTTTTTGCTGGACATATGGCCACCCAGGATATAGGTAGATCTCCCAGCCTGCCTTGCAGTTTGATGGGACCATGAGCTGAACTCTGGCCAAGAGGACAGGATTGGAAGTGAAGAATATCATTTCTGCCTTGTGGCCCTAAAAGGGAATACACCTGTATTTCTCTGGGTATTTCTCACTTTCTGCTAACAGGAAAATGTCAATACCTGAACGAGTCACTGTCTTAGCTTGGGGGCTACCATTACAAAATATCAGGGGCCAGGGGGCTTCAGCAACAGAAATTTATTTTCCCATACTTCTGGAGGCTGGAAGTCTGAGATCAAAGTCTGACAGAGGTGGTCTCTAGAGCGGCTTCTCTTCCTGGTTTGCAGATGCCTGCCTTCCCTGCTATGTCTGTCCTCTCATGGCTTTTCCTTAGAGTGTGTGTGTGTCTGTGTGTGTGCGTGTATGCTGAGAGAGAGAGAGAGAGAGAGAGAGAGAGCTCTCTTCCTCTTCCTCTTTTCCGAAGGCTGCCAATCTCAGGGTCACACTCTTATGACTTCATTTGACCTTAATTACTTCCTAAAGGCCCTATCTCCAAATACAGTTACATGAGAGGTTAGGGCTTCTACCTATGAATTTGGAGAGGGACACAATTTAGTCTACAGCAGCCACCTTCGACCCAGAGATGGGGGCCACAGCAGTGATGCGCCGCCCTGCTCATTGGCCTCCCTTTGAACTCTTAGACCGGGGAGAAGCTAGTATGTTGTTCAAGCCACGGCTCTTCAGCTCTTTGTTCGGTGGCTTCCCTGGCTTCCTCACCGCTCACACAGGGATATGTTTACAAAAGCTCCACTGACCAAGAAGGAAAGTATAAAATGATGCCCTGGAAATGGTTGCACTGATCATTAAGGGGTGGGGGCCGTGAGCAAACTAAGCATGAGGGAAAGTGACCCAGCAGCATTTTACAATCACACTCAACGTGTAGACAACTACAGGAAGCATGATTTTTCCCACTTTGTAAGAAAATGTTTAAAACAGCAAGAACCTTTTCAGCACGGCTCTTCGTTGTAATGAGATGTTACCCAAATTCCAGGCTCCGTGCACCAGCTTTCCCTTCCCCCTCCTTCTGCAAGTGGTGCCACGGCGGGGATGCCGTCCCAGGGCTGGCCAGCGAACAAGGTGACACCTTTGCAGGGTTTTATTTTCAGTTCTCCCAGGGCCACGGGGGTGGGGGTGGTTAGGGGGCTTCCTTGGGAGAGGGAGGATTGCCACGGCACCCCCGAAGGGGCTCCTGCCCATCCTACTGGTAAAATGGCATCAAGGGGCCCCATCGGTTCAAGATGGGGAACCTGACTTTGTGGTGATAAGGACAGAGACAGCCAGGCAGTAGAAAGTAGCCTTTGCCCACGTCCGCCGCAGGCTGGCGCTCAGGCTCCAGGAGGCATGGAAAGCCGGTGCTCTGGCGGCCCCGGTTGGGATCACCTTGGGCCAGGTACAGGGGGTGGCAAGCGGGGTACACGGAACGGCAGATACTGGTGAACCTGCATTCGTCCTCTGCTGCGGTCCCAGGGTCCTGCGGGGGGAAGAAGCCGGGCTGCCCCAGGTCTCTGGCGGTCATGTGGAGTGTTCTGAAGGCGGGGTACCCATCCTCTAGCTTGGGCTTGGAGCTGGGGATGGGCCTATACAATTCTTTGTCCCGGAGTTGGGCATCCAGCTTCACCTGCTGTGAAATAAATCACATGCATGGAGGGCTGAGAGAGGTGAGAGGTGAAGCTTCCTTGGCCTCATCCGAGACAGAGCACACTTCTCTTTATTTAAAAAAAAAAAATTAGGGGATCCCTGGGTGGCTCAGCGGTTTTAGCACCTGCCTTTGGCCCAGAGCGTGATCCTGGAGTCCCGGGATCGAGACCCACGTCTGGCTCCTGGCATGGAGCCCGCTTCTCCCTCTGCCTGTGTCTCTGCCTCTCTCTCTCTCTGTCTTTCATGAATAAATAAATAAATAAATAAAGTCTTTAAATAAATAAATAAAAAAAAATTTAATTGGTTTTCGAATGGTGATATATATACTATGACCCAGGGAAATACTGAAATAATAGAAAAGGGTTTCTAGTGAAAAAGAAGTCTCTTTCTCAACCCTCCTCCACACTCCCCAGTTTGTACACAAATGATGCGTGTTATAATCTCGCTCTGCATTTTGTTTCCACTAAATAATATATTCCAGGAATTGTTCCATGTTTGTAGAGATTTTCTTCTTATTTTCAATGGAGTTATCTGGAGATAGAAAAGGATTTTTTGAACGAGGCTTAAGAAGAACACCTGATAAAGGGAAAGATGGCAACAGCTGACTATGTTAAAGTGAAAATTTCCATTCACGGAAAGAGTGTTGCCACATGTATAACTGACAAATGGAACATGTCCAGAATATTTAAAGAACTCCTACAAATTAAGAAGAAAAAGACAAGCATCCCAATTAAAAAAAAAATGTGCAAAAGACATGATATCTCACAGAACAATAAATATCCGTAAGCATACAAAAAGATGCTGAACCTCATTAATAAGCAGTGAAATGAGAATTATGAGCACAAGAAAAATATTATTTCAAACCCACCAAATGAGTCAAAATTGGAAAGGCTTTTAATACCGAGTTGGCAGCAAGGTTGGAGAACTACAGAACAGGCTGCCTCTACTGCATCGACACAGCCACTTTGACAAATAGGGATGTTCCCTGTGACAGACAATTGCCCTTCCTGGGGCGGTGGACTCCTGAGCCTTGGGCTGTGCAACCTGCCTGTGGCATGGGGCAGTGGGAGCAGCAGCAAGAAAGCAAAAACTCTGATGTCCAACAGGAGAGGGGACAAATGTATGGTGGCACATTCATGCAATGTGATACTACACAGCAGAAAATGAATAATGTATTATGTGTAATATAATGTTCAGCAAAAATTAAAAGTCACAGAAAAGTACAAATAGTATGATCCAGTATATAATAGAGCTCAAAGGCAAACTTCAATATTTGTTTAAAGAGATACATACATACAGATTTAAGTGATTTTTTTAAGACACACAAGGGAATGATTAATGCAAAAGTCAGTATAGTGGCTACCTCTGGAGGTGGGAAAAGGGAGGGGCCACAGCAGCTCTAGAGGACTTCTTTTTTTTTTTTAAGATTTTATTTATTTATTCATGAGAGACACAGAGAGAGGGGGGGGCAGAGACACAGGCGGAGGGAGAAGCAGGCTCCATGCAGGAGCCCAACGTAGGACTCGATCCTGGGATTCCTGGATCATGCCCTGAGCCAAAGGCAGACACCCAACTGCTGAGCCACCCAGGGGTGCCCTCTAGGGGACTTCTAATGTGCTGTTTTCAGCTGGCTGATAATGGGTATACTAGTGTTTGTTTTGTCAACGTTATTTAAACTGTGAATGTATATTATTTACCTCTCATGTGCATGACTTAGCGTTGATGTACATTTTAAAACCTATACCCAAAGCATACCCATAAAAGACTTCTTTAGATCTCCTGGCAACAGATATTGTTCTAAATCAGTGCCCCCAATATCCACACATAATAAAAATGAAGTAAAGATAATTTCAGTGGGCCACTGAACAGAAGATAAGATTGGGTGACTTCTTACCTCTTGTGGTGTGACCCTGGAGTATTTGTCCTTCCCGTAGGGTTGATAGTCAACCATGTAGGAGCTTTGGTATATGTCTAAATCCACAGGGGCCTGCAGGACAAGGGAGAGTATAAGATAGGAGATCCCATCCTGCTATTCTTCCACTCAAAGGCATTCAACGGCTTCTCATTGTCTATAGGACCAAGACCGAGTTTTGGGACTGGCATTCGGAGCCTTTATCATCTGGCTTCTACTGACCTTTACCATCTTGCCCTGCTTGGCTCCCCTCCATGCCTTCTGTTCTCCAACCTCACTACTTTCCACTTTTCACAGGTGCACATGTTCTTATCTCCTGCTGGAAATGCTAGTTGTATTCCTCAAGGCCTGGCAAACTCCTACATAGCCTCCAAAACCCGGATGGAATTTCTCCCCCAAAACAGCTATCCCACACTTTTATTCCTTACCACCGCCCAAATTAAACTCTTTCTCCTCTGCTTTTGTAGTACATTTAGCATCTCTCATTACAGCACTTACTATGGTAATTGTAATTGATTAAATGAAGTATACTAGATTAGGACCTAATCTTTTTCATCTCTGCAGCCTCAAAGCCTAGCATGGAGCCTGACACACTGAGGGTGCTAATAAATGCATGCTGAATACATAAATGAACTCCCAGAAAGTTGTAAATCCTTACTTTCCTCTGCCTATTTTTTAAAAAATATTTTATTTATTTATTCATGAGAAACACACACAGAGAGAGGCAGAAACATAAGCAGAGGCAGAAGCAAGCTCCATGCAGGGAGCCCAATGTGGGACTCGATCCAGGGGCCTCCAGGATCATGCCCTGAGCCAAAGGCAGATGCTTAACGGCTGAGCCACCCCGGCATCCCTCCTCACACACATACACACCATTCCAGAATGACGACCAGAAGGAGCCCCAAGATGCCAGGGCCTGTTTGCTAAAGATGCTCAATGTTGAGGTGGTCACAGGGGACAGAAATCCACAATACTCACCTGTCTGGGGTACACCACACCTGCCATAGCAGATAACCTAGACACAGACAAGTTGGTTAGCCCTGCTTCTGCCACAGGTCTCTTATCAGGAAAGAGATGGAAAACTGCCATCATCCCCAAAGCTGTGCCACCAAGCACAACCACCCCAATCCTCCTAGCGCCACCCTGCACATTACACAGTCATCCAAGGGTTAATGGCAGCAGCAAGGATAAATGGGCAGGTGGACAGGGGTCCTGGGACAAAGGGGCAGAAGGCCCAGCAGGAATCAGAGCTGATGAGAGCATCAGATTCACCTCTCAAGCAGGGCAGTTAGTGTGCTGGTAAAATCTTTCACAACCACTTTTTTTTTTTTTTTTTTTTTTTTTTTAGGAAAATGAATAAACACTGGTTGATAGCATTTACCAGTTCCTGAGGTGTAAATGCTCTGACCATGGCCCATTTCAAGCCATCAGCATAATGTCACTAATGCCCAGTCACAAAGATAAACACAGAACGGGCTCCCAGAGCCAGGATGGTCCCACCAAATCAGGGCTCTGGTCTGGCCTGAGGAAGCAGGCTGCAGACCCAGGACTTAGAGGCACCCTGCCTGATTCAGAAACACAAATCATGTTTTCTAGCAGGGATTGGGGATAACCAGGTTGAAGAAAGTTGCAGGGCTCTGCATTCCCAGTTGAGCAATAGCAGCAGATAGGTCCAATCCTGCCCCTCGCTGCCCCCAGCCCTGAAGTCCTAGTGGGGAGCCTTATAGCTGGACACATGGGAGCAATCTGAGCTCATCCTATCCAGTGTGCACAGACCCCTAGGTTCTTGATGGGTACTCTGCTTCTGTCCCGCGGAACAGGTCCCTGAGCCTCACTCCATTCAGTGGGCTATGGCTCAGCACGGTGGTTTTGCCAGACCTCAAATAGTCCCCGTGTCCCATTATTTTTGTGCACAAACAGCTCCTTTCCTGGGGCTGGGGGCCAGCTTCAGTGCAAACAGCACCTACCACTCCTTCTCTCGGGGGGACGACGATGCTCCTGCCCCTGCAACTCCAGGTGCCCCTGCTGCATGAAGAGCGCTGCCACTGTGTCCCACTGCCACACCTGTCTTTGAGATGAACCCCCACCTATGTAATGCAGGTTGCTTTGGTCATAGTCCCTGGTCATTGTGATGGGTGATTGGCTAACCTCTTGGGTGTCAATTCCTCTGTTCCTGGCTCACCCTCCCACGGCAAGCCGCTGGTGTTCCAGAAGGCCTGATCCCATGTGAACTCTGACAGCAGCATTAGAAGGTACCGGGGAGACCCCGGCTACCCAATACTCTACAGAATCAGTCTTTTCCAGGAGAGGGAGGTAAACAGAACCCCACATGGCTTTTGACATCAGATCGTGTGCGAATCCATCCACTGCATACCATGGCCCCTCCAGGGTGCTGTTGCCTGAAAAGCTGGCTTGTCCCTCCTCCGTCAAAATTTCACCCTCTTTCACACCTTTAGGCTGGCTGTGATCCAAAAAAGAAAAAATAAGCATTGTTGAGAATATGGAGAAGTTGGATCCTTCGTGTGTTGCTGGTGGGAATGGAAATTAGTGCAGCACTATGGTAGACAGTATGGTGGTTCCTCAAAAACTTACATATTAACATAGAATTACCATACGATCTTGCAATTCCTCCTTTGAGTGTGTGACCCAAAGAATTGAAAGAAGGGTCTCGGGCAGCCCGGGTGGCTCAGCGATTTAGCGCCGCCTTCAGCCCAGGGCCTGATCCTGGAGACCTGGGATCAAGTCCCACATCGGGTTCCCTGCATGGAGCCTGCTTCTCCCTCTGCCTCTTTTTGTCTCTGTGTCTCTGTGTCTCTCTCTTTAAAAAAAAGATTTTATTTATTTATTCATCACACACACACACACACACACACAGAGGCAGAGACACAGGCAGAGGGCGAAGCAGGCTCCATGCAGGGAGCCCAACGTGGGACTCGATTCTGGGTCTCCAGAATCAGGCCCTGGGCTGAAGGTGGCACTAAACCACTGAGCCACCCGGGCTGCCCTGTTTTATGTATTTAAGACAATAAAAATTATTCATTCTCTTTAAGGGTCACCTCTTCCAGGAAGCTCTCCTTGTCTCTCACTAGATGCCACTAGATTCTTTTCGTTTATCCAACCAATATTTACTGAGCACTGTTTGGTGTCAGGCACTGTTCTGAACTGTGCAGATGCAACAAGTGAACAAAATAGATGGGAACCCCCTCGATTGCACAGAGTTTACATTCTGATGAGAGCAAAACACAGAGTAAACAAAATAATAATTGCTTAACTGCTCCTTTAGATCCAGCAAATTAAAAAAAATGAAGTGTGAGAGAATTAATGAGTGGCACTTCAGGGGGATCTGAGAAGGCCTCTCGGAGACAGTGGCATTAGAGAAGAGATCGGAAGCTTAAGAACCAGTCATGGAAAGATCTGGAGGATAGGGCTTCTCAGCACAGGTCAGCGAGTGACAGGAACAAAGTGGAATGAGAAGGGCCCAGGAGAGGAGTGGGTGAGGGCAAGAGGCCAAGAGCAAGGGTGTTGTGAATCTCTGATTTTCCGCTTTCTGTAATGGCATGCCGGTTTCCTTTTGGAGAACTATTTTTCTTCCCTATCAGGATCATGTGGTTTGTGTGATACTGATTCTTCTCCAGCTCTAAACGGGTGTGCTGTCCCTAGAATATTCCATTTCCTAGGCCACCGTGATTGGTTCAAGGAGAGGCTCATGACCCAAGGTGGGCTGAGAAGCATCACCCCCAGCTCCTGGCAGAGTCTGTCTCTTTCTGAGACAGCGGGTACTAAGAACTGTGGGAACCCGGGAGCTGTCTGGGGCCATCTTTGCCACCAAGTGGAGAGAGCCTGGTCAAGAATAAAATCAGCACAGAAAAGAAGACCCAAGGGATGAAGGCAGAGAGTGACTGCATCATGAGGACACTAAGTCCCTGGATACAACATGCCTGAAGCCTAACTACATTTGGACTTTGCAGTTTACATGAGCCATTGGGTTCCTTTTCCTGCTGAGGCCCGTTTTAGTTGAGTTTACGTAGCTAACAACTGAAGCAGTTCCAACAAATTCAAGGTTGGAGAGCTGAAGTAGTTAATCCCCCTAACAAACTGTAGTATCCTTCAGGTAAGGAACTTGGTCTTAGTCACCTTTTCATCCCATGGTGCACTGCTACTGACATGTAGGGATTTACAAAGTGCTTGTGTGAACAGAATACTGAAGAAAATAATAAAGAACAGAGTGAAGAACAGAAAGGCTGCAGAGGTGAAAGTGGAGGGGACAGCTGGGCCACAGCAAGGGATTTTTGTGCAAAGACATTTTCAGAAAAATATTACCAAGTTGATTTTGGAGTTCTGCCTTTAATCCTGATACTTGGGGGACGCCTGGGTGGCTCAGAGATTAAGTGTCTGCTGCCTTCGGCTCAGGGCGTGATCTCGGGGGTCTGGGATCAGGTCTCACATGGGGCTCCAAGTGGGGAGCCTGCTTCTCCCTCTGCCTATGTCTCTGCCTCTCTCTGTGTGTCTCTCATGAATAAATAAACAAAATCTTAAAAAAAATAATAAACCCTGATACTTGCTATCTTCACACCCTTGGGCAAATCATGTAAGTTCAATAGAAGTCAGTGTGATCATCTGTGAAACAGGGGTGTAATCTCCACCGGAAATGAATGTAGAAAGTCAAATGGATGTGTCTGTGATGGTCCTTGGTGGTCCTTGGTATTCTTCATGTTAGGGTTCACCCACATTGTCTGAGTTTCTGCTCTCTGCCAGGCATTGTATAGGGCCTATAATCAGAGGAGTGAAGTAAGCCAGAAGAGGCCTCTGCCTTCATGAAGTTACAGTGTGATGATAGATCTTATGCAAGTGAGTCTTTAATTATAACTGTGACAATGCCATGGAAGAGAAGTGGGGTGAGGGGACCTGACCCAGTCTTGGAGGGAAGACTCGCGTCAAGTAGTGACTTTATAACTCAGTCCTAGGGAGGAAGAGGGATGCTCTGGCCTGCGTGACCACTCTAGAGCTAAGGGGAGCCTGGTCCTATGTGGAGGATGGAGGCTGCTCTGCTAGGCCACGTGTGGCTCCAGATGAGGCTAGGGGTGGGGGTGGTTCCTCCAGTGGGGTACAGGAGGATCAGTGGGTTTTATCCTGAAAATAGTGGGAAGTACTGGGGAGTTTAAGCAGAAGGATAAAGCAACTTATCAAAAACATCACTGGTGAACAATGGGCTGGGAGGAGGATGAGACAGGATCCTGGTGATTAGGCCACTGGCTGATGACAATGGTGGCTGGGACAGGTTGGAGGAGATGCAGTGATATGGAGAACAGGGGGTAGATTGGAGAGGAATTTTGGAAGTAAACTCTATAGAATTTCATCTTTATCAGGAATTGGCAAGGGCAAGACAGAGAGAGGTATTAGAGATGATTCTCAGATTTCTGAAATGAGATGTTAGGGGTTGATCGCCCTTTGGTAAGGTAGGAAATGCCGGCAGAGGAGCCAGCCTGGGGGTAAGACCACTGACTGCATTTGTGCAGCCTGCGTGGCTTCCGAGTGGGGAAGCGGGGTGAACACTTGGGTAAGAGAATCTATAGCCCTGGGAAGAAAGCTCCAGACATTCTGGAACTGCTGGTGATATAGGCGGCATTTGAAGTGAACAGAGAGGGTCTGCCGCATTTTGGGGCGCATAGCCTCCCTCCCACGTGGCCCCGCAGTGCGAGGCTGCCCTGAAGAACTCTCTGCTGCCCTCCTTTAGGGCAGCAGGACGGGAAATCAGGCCACGGGAGTGAAGAGATGGAGAGGGGTCCAGTACTCAGTCTTCTCTCTGGTTTCCCGTGTTTGCCGATTTCACTGTGGTCAGGGTTTCTGCAGAATCTCTGGGCTTCAGAGTTAATGCAGCAGCATCAATGTGACAACCTGCAGGAGCTGGGCGGGGCCTCAGTTGGGCCACTTGAGGCCACCGGTCCATGGTGATAGGGGTTAGTTGGACAGTGAGGTAGTCGGGGCTGGGGTCCCCTACAAGGAAATATGGAGTCAGGACAGCTAAAAGAAAACTGCACTGACATCCTGCTCTGCAGCTTAGACAGGACCACACTGGCATCCTGCTTTGCAGCCTTTGCAGAAATGACTTCTGCAAACTGTCCTAAAATAAGACAATTAACCACCAAACCTTTTGTCAATATTACGGGCAAGGGGCAATTAAGACGTAAGCCCCCAGACATCAGCAAAAAAAGGACCATCAGCACACGGACGTTAACCTGACAGTTAGGCAGATATGTGACCAAAGCCCTGATTGGCACGACTCATCACACCCTGATTGCTTAAAAGAGTTCCTCAAAAGACCCCATAAAAACCCCCAAACTTAGAAACTCCGAGGGCAACCTACTCGGATCCCCTTCCCTCTCCTCGAGCTTTATAACCTTGCTCGATAAACTTTGCTTTGCTGCCCATCACTCCTTGTCTGGTCTTCATTCTTTGAAGCGGTGTGACCAAGAACCAGGGGTGCTAAGGCATCACGAATCCTGTAACGGTGGGCAGGTCCCCTCGGAGAGCCTGTATCCTCGTTTCTTCACTGAGAACTGAAGCACCGAGACTTCCTCCATCCACGCTACGACAGAGTTAGGGACTTTTGTAAGCTCACCCTGAAGCCTGGCAAAATCGCCATGTACCAACGTTTAAGTTTTCGTGGTATGACCCGTGTTCTTTCTCTGAAATAACACAGGTAAGTTTCTCATGGTCCTTGCTGTCTCCTTTAGCAGCACGCAAAAGGGATCTTTTCAACATTTGTCAGGGCTGAAAAATAAGCCAGAAAGCAAATCCTGTTGTTGTTTTTTTAAACCTAAATACAAGTGTTGGGTTCAAACCGTGTAGGGTAAGACAAATTAAATTGCACAAATGAAACTGACATGAGTTTTTTTTTTTTTTAAGATTTTATTTATTTATTCATGAGAGACACAGAGAGAGAGAGAGAGAGGCAGAAGGAGAAGCAGGCTCCATGCAGAGAGCTCAGTGCAGGACTCGATTCCGGAACTCCAGGATCATGCCCTTGGCCAAAGGCAGATGCTCAACCGCTGAGCCACCCAGGGATCCCGACATGAATGTATTTGCATGGTCAGGGTGAAGTAAACATTGTTTAAAAGCACACACAGGGCAGCCTGGGTGGCCCAGCGGTTTAGCGCCGTCTTCCATCCAGCGGGATCCTGGAGACCCGGGATCGAGTCCCACGTCAGGCTCCCTGCATGGAGCCTACTTCTCCCTCTGCCTGTGTCTCTGCCTCTCTCTCTCTCTCTCTCTCTCTCTCTCTGTCTTTCATGAATAAATAAACATCATGTGGACAGCAATCCATAAGCAGTATATACAAAAAGCACAGGGCACACCAAAGGCTCTCACGGAGATCCTCCTCCCCTTCCTCCTGTGAGAATATTCACTTCTCTATCTTCATTCATTTCCTTATTGACAAAATACATATGTACAGGGTTGGATGACAAAACTAAAGGAGAAAAATATGTGCCTTGGCATCGGGTCTGGTATGCTGTAGGAGGTTAATTACTGTAGCATTCATTCATCTGCGAGAGAATCAGCTTGGCTCTTTCTGGAGGGAAAGCTGGGCCTCAGGTTTCTGTCTATGCAAATTCAGCATGTTAATATTGTTAAATCACAGGAGGAAATTCTTTTCCCAAACCAGAAGCCTTCGAGTTCCTCCAGGCTTATATTAAAGGGATTACAATCCATTTCCTTCCTAATACGGCTAATGCGCTATGGGAAGCCCTCAGGCCAGGGATTAAAGCATTTACGCCTTTAATTAGGAGCAAACCTTCCCTTAGAGCCTGAAACACAAACAGCAAGTCGACACTACAAAGGCCTCCTCCCAGAGGGATGGGGATACTGATCCCTCTCCGGGAGCCAGGAGCCTCCAAAGGGCTTAGCCAACGTCGCCTTTCCCAAACAGGGTGCCTTAGCCGGGAGGGCCCTCCGCAGAAACGGACACCTCTTCCCGTGGAGAACAAACAAACAAACAAAAACAGATCCGTGGTCTTAGATCAGCCCCAGCCACGCAGCTCAGGCGGCAAGAGGCCAAGCGGAAGGACCGCGGCTTCCAGAGGGGGCCGGACGCTAGATGGGCCCACAGTTCAGCTCTTCTAGATTTCCCCTGGGGACTCACACAACCAGCTCATTAGCTTTCAAGTGGACAGCTCTGAAAATTAAGACCCGTTTGTGCTTCGGAGAGGTCTGTCCTCCCACAGATGCCTTCATCGCCCCCAAACACAGGGTCTGCCAACTTTTTTCATTCTGGATTCATAGGCCCTAGCTGAGTCACCTAGTGTAGGTCTCTCCAAAGGCCCCCCAGTGGCCACCTGCTTCAGAGTCCCTTGGATACGCATTAAAACCTAGATTTCTGCCGCTACCTTCCATGTCAGAAACTCTGGGAGAAGGAGCCAAGCCCAGAGTCTTGGCTCTCGGATTATTTATTTATTTATTTATTTATTTATTTGAGACACAGAGAGAGGCAGAGACATAGGCAGAGGGGGAAGCAGGCTCCCTCAGGGAGCCTGATACAGGACTTGATCCCAGGACCCCCGGAATCAGGACCTGAGGGGAAGGCAGACGCTCAACTACTGAGCCACCCAGGTGTCCCCCAGAGTCTACCTTTTAAGGAGCTTCACGGGAGATTCTTCTGATTCTTATACTCACCTACAAGGAAACTATGGCCGGGCCATCCTAGCTCTTTATAGAGGATGGGGGTGAGGACCACAGTCTTCCAAGGACTTGTACCAGTGCAGAGAGCCAATCAGGGCCCAGCCTGGGGGGCATGCAGGGTGGTAGATGCACACAGGAAGCCAGAACTGATACAGAAAAAGCCTGGAAAATTGTTACACTGGGCTAAGAACTTAGGGTCTTCTGCTTCGTTTGTTCAAAATACAACTATTGGGGACGCCTGAGCAGCTCAGTGGTTGAGCATCTGCCTTGGGCTCAGGTCGTGATCCCAGAGTCTTGTGATCAAGTCCCCCAGTGGGTTCCCCGGGGGAAGCCTACTTCTCCCTCTGCCTATGTCTCTTCTTCTGTGTGTCTCTCGTGAATAAATAAATAAAATCTTTAAAAAACAACAACAAATGCAACTGTTGTCTCCCTTAGGTGAGCAAGGCATGATGTCAGATGCTATGTGTGTCCCTGGAGAATGGATGGGTAGAAGTAGGAAGGGGCACCGTGATAAAGAAAGATGGAAAAGATAAGGTTCCTGCCATCAAGAACTTTACAAACTGGTGATGGGGAGGGGGAGGAAGTGCCCAAAGTGAGAGTGAGTAGGCCCAGGGAGGGGGGCCAGAAGTGAGTGAGGGCCATCTGGTATAAGAGGGAACTAGACACGTGGCAGAAACGATGGGATGAAATCAAGTGTTAAATAAAAAGCCTCCTTTTGTCCAAATCTGGCTCATCCCTGAAGGTTCAGGCAATCCCCTCTCTCTGGAGAGAATCCCTTACTGCCTGCTCATGCTCATCCACATCCCCTGTCTCTAAACATAATACTCCGGGAGATATCTCTCATTTAATTGATGCCATTTCCATGTCTTTATTTAGGTATGCATTTCTTACTGCCCCGAAAGATTTAACTGCCTTTTGCCTCTCTTGAGCATGCCAGATTAGACTCATAAATGCTAGACCCTCCAAGAGTGTTCTTTGGTTGTTTGGGGGCTTTTTAACAGTCAGGCTGGGACTGCACACCAAACACCTTCCATGCAGGGCGAAGAGGTGGGGACTTTCAGAGGGGAGGCCTAGTATAGATAGCAAGGAGTTTTGAGAGTCAGATGATTTTGCATTTTAACCCAGCTCTGCCGCTTACAAACCAGGTGTCCCTGGGTAAGTTCCTTATAGTATCTTCTCAGTTTCCTTCTCCAGGGGTAAAAGGGATTAAAAGCCCCTACCTTTCAGGGGAATGGATGAGAATGCTGTAAATGCCCTGCACAAGCCCCACATCTGGCCCCTACCTAGCACATGCTCAATAAACAAGAGTATGGAACATATGACTCAACAGAACATAATGAAAAAGGGGACATCTGGGTGGCTCAGTTGGTTAAATGTCTGTCTGTAGCTTAGGTCCTGATCCCGGGGTCCTGGGATCAAGCCCTGCATCAGGCTCCCTGCTCAGTGGGGAGTCTGCTTCTCCCTCTCTCTCTCTCTCTGGCCCTTCCCCTGCTGGTGCCACTTGCTCTCTTTCCCTTGCTCACTCTCTTTCCCTCATATCAATAAAATCTTTACAAAAAAAAAAAAAAAAGAAAGAAAGAAAAGAACATGACGAAAGGGACTTTTTAAAGAAGATCAGTGTGGGGGAGGTGCACAACACAGACAGGGAAGGGGGAAGGCAACAGAAGAAATGATAGCAGCCAGAGGCTCCTACACTCGGCCAGGCACTTGAGAGTTGAATGGACATTTGGTGATAGTGGTAACAACAGAGCACATCTCTGTGCTGGGTTCTGTCCCAACAGCTTGACCATAACCCTACAATGTAGATTCTCCTTACTCTCCCCATTTTGTAAATGAGGAAAATGAAGCACAGAAAGGATAGATGACTTGCTTAGGGTCCCCCACATTTAGTAAGTGACAGAGGCAGGATTTCAGCCCCTACTGTCTGCAGCCAGAGTTCATGTCTTCAATCACTGGGCCCTATGGCCTTTGTAGCCCTGGACAGAAATAGGATGGGGTTCTATCTTTTCTTTTCTTTCCTTTTTTTTTTTTTTTTTTTAAAGATTTTATTTATTCATGAGAGATACACACAGAGAGAGGCAGAAACTCAGGCAGAGGGAGAAGCAGGCTCCATGTAGGGAGCCTGAAGCAGGACTTGATCCCGGGACTCCAGGATCACGCCCTGGACCAAAGGCAGGCGCTAAACCACTGAACCACCCAGGCGTCCCAGGATGGGGTTCTAAAGAGGACAAGTTATATGCTGGAATTTGGGGGATAGTCTTCATTTCAAACAATGTCCTGAATTCCCTCACAAAGTGAAAAGCAGCCCCTGATCCTGGAGGCTGGCACCCATACTGAGGATGTGGTGTTCTCCAGTTGAACACAAACAATTTCCCACAATACCCATGTCGGACAAAACCACTGTGATCATGATGGATCATGACAAAAACAAGACAACTGGATAATTATGTTTGAACACACATAAGCCAGGAACATTGTCCTAGACACAAAAAATGACCAAACACTGTCCTATCCATGGCTAGGGCCTTGGAAAGCCTCACTGTCCTCATCTTTGGTTGCTTCATTTTTGTGTTTCTCTAATCTCTCCTGTAGAAAGGGGGGACGAATTTTCTATTGAAGTGAGGATGAGAATCCTACCAACATCAAAGAATTGTTAAGAAGATTTAGTACTAGGACATGAGGCCATGTATACCCTGGTGACTGGCAGAGAGAACTCAGACTACAATTCTTTTTTTTTTTTTTTTTTTTTTGAAGATTTTTATTTACTCATTTGAGAGAAAGAACACTAGCAGTGGGGAGGGCCAGAGGGAGAGGGAGAAGCAGACTCGCCAGTGAGCAGTGAGCCCAATGAGGGGCTCTATCCTAGGACCCCAGGATCAGGATCTGAGTGGAGTCAGGTACTTAATCGACTGAGCCACCCAGGCACCCTTACAATTCTTAATTTGTTTTTTTTTTTTAATTTTTAAAGATTTTTATTTATGTATTCATGAGAGAGAGAAAGAGAGAGAGAGAGAGGCAGAAGGAGAAGCAGGCTCCATGCAGGGAGCCCGACATTGGACTCCATCCCTGGTCTCCAGGATCACGTCCTGGGCTGAAGGTGGTGCTAAACCGCTGAGCCACCCGGGCTGCCCATAATTTGTTTTATTTTACTGTTGTTTCAGTAATGTTCAAAAACACTTTAGGGCAGCCCTGGTGTTTCTGCCTCTCTTTCTCTCTCTGTGTCTCTCATGAATAAATAAATAAAATCTTTAAAAAAATAAAAACCAAAAACCTTTTTAAAAAATCCATCCAGGGCAGCCCGGGAGGTTCAGTGGCTTAGCGTCACCTTCAGTCCTGGGTATGGTCCTGGAGACTCGGGATCGAGTCCCACGTCAGGCTGCCTGCATGGAATGGAGCCTGCTTCTCCCTCTGCCTGTGTCTGTGCCTCTCTCTCTCTCTCTCTCTGTCTCTCTCTGTCTCTCATGAATAAATAAATAAAATTAAGAAAAAATCCATCCAGATGATCAGCTTCTCTCTTCTATTACAATAAAGCTCAAAATATGTGCTGTAAGTGAGGGGTGAGGTGTTCAGTGGCCTTATAGCATACATTTTCTCATTAAGTGAAGCTTATGATTTTTAAAATGACATATTTCCAAAAAATTAACTTGTTTAATAATTTTTCAAATGTTTAGTAGAAGATCAGGCATTTCTCAGAATTAAAATACTCAAATGACTGATAACCACATCATCACAAATCAAAAGGAATGCAAACAAACAGGCAATTTCTCATCTATCAGAGCGCCAAAAACGTTTTAAATATAATATCCAGTCCTGGTGTGAAGAAAACAGGCACTGCCTCACACACTATTTTTTTTTTTAAGATTTTATTTATTTATTTATTTATGAGAGACACAGAGAGAGGCAGACAGAGACACAGGCAGAGGGAGAAGCAGGCTCCATGCTGGGAGCCCGACATGGGACTTGATCCCAGGTCTCCAGGATCACGCCCTGGGCCAAAGGGAGCGCTAAACCGCTGAGCCACCCAGGCTGCCCTGTCTCACACACTATTGTTATGAATATAGGCTGCCATAATCTTTTTGAAGGCAACAGGAGGTACCTGCCAAAAATTGAAATGGCTGTACCTTTTGACCTTTGGCAATTATGCTTCTAGATGTTGCTCTTACATCAACGATCACTCACTGACATGTACAAAGATAGGCATGACATGTTCATTATGGCATTGCTTGAAATAACAAATACCTGCAACAAGCTAAATCTATATCAGCAGGAACTGATTAAATAGATATGGGTCCACCCACACTATGAAATACTAGTGTTCTTTGAAGAAAATAAGATAGATCTTGGGCAGCCCCGGTGGCTCAGCGGTTTAGCGCCGCCTTCAGCCCAGGGCGTGATCCTGGAGACCCGGGATCGAGTCCCACATCAGGATCCCCGCATGGAGCCTGCTCCTCCCTATGCCTGTGTCTCTGCCTCTCTCTCTCTCTCTCTTTCTCTCTCTCTCATGAATAAATTAAAAAAAAAAAAGATAGATCTTCAGGTGAACTGAAATGGAAGGATGTCCATGTTCTTGAGAAGAAGAAAACCATTTCTGTGAAGATACTAAAGAATGATTCATTGTCCCTGGAGATGGCTGGATAAGATGCTTTGGCTCAAAGGTCTGGAAATGGAATGGAAATTCATAACCCTCAGGGTCTCTTGCCCATAATAAATCTAAGATGCATTCTATGGGTATTCAGTAACGATTATTGTAATTGTTTTTTATGATGATGATGATGATGAAGATGGTAATGGTGAAGATTCAATGCCCAAAAGAATTAGAAGAATATTATCCCTTAGAGATCTTACTCTGCCTAGCAGTTACAGCAACATATTAGCGCGTGTAATTTTTCTCCTTGTGCCTCTGTCAACTTTCCTAAGTTCTTCCAAATGCCTTTTGGGCCATGAATCTGGGGTCAGTGGTGGGTCGGGCCATTTAGATGTTGAAAGGGCAAGGTGACCAGTAAGTCACACCTCTGTCCCTCCCTGCTTGACCTGGCACCAGTGGTGTAATCTGTGAGGGGATCTCCCTTCATGCCATCACATTGGAATGAAGTGCCGAGAGGAGCATCTCTCCTAGGAATTGCGCTGACAGATCGGCCAGTCAATTTGAGGTCAGCCCCTTCGCACCTCATAACGCAACCTGGCAGTGGGCTACAAATACTTTTTGTAACTCTTCCGGTTACAAATACTTTCTAGTATTTAAGATCTGGTCTATCTTAAAGTGTGGTCCTCGGACCTCCCGAAGTGACTGCTAGGAACAGTTTCAAGACTTTACTACGTATCTTCCAAATCAGAATCTGATGGGGGACTGGGGTCAGGTATGGGAATCAACATGTCAAACTTGCTCTCAGGGAATTCCTTTGTGCCCTGAAGTTTGGGGACAACTGAGGAAGGCCTTAGTGATATTTTGTCCATAGGTAAGTATTTCAAAATCCCATTATGACCGATCATATCTTGGTGTGAAGCATTTTTGCAAGTAGTCAAGTGACCCTAGTCAAGTACTCCATTCCCCTGGTGTAGAGAACATTTAAAAATAAATGAACCCTGATTTAAGTGGGCACCTCTGTTATAGTCCAGCAATATCAGACATAACAAAAAAAAATTTAGAACAAAAAATAAGAAGACATCAAGTCATATTGTGTAGATACATGCCATTTATTGACTCAATTAGTAAACATTAAACAGGTCAGAGCTGTAAACAAGAATTTGTTTATAAAATAAAATAAAACAAAAGTTTTAAAGCTTGGTGGGAAAAAAAAAAAAACTATCTTCAGTTCCCAGAGAGTTTCTATTTGTATTCATTTGTAACATGTAGTATACACAGGTAAGAATTTTGTTTTTCCCTACTCTTTCAATCAAAACCTTGAATGTAACCTTTTCACTGGTTAAAACTGATTAACCACCTATGTGTAACATGCCCGGAACCTTCACCATTTCCTCCCTCTCTCCTTCCTAGCTTTATTCTTTTTTTTTTTCACAAACATTTATTGAGCACCCAATATATGCCTGGCATTGGACATGTATTAGTGAACACGGGACATGTCCCACCCTTTCACTTTCTGGAGTGGGTTTTATAGACATAACTAATCATGTAAGTATAACTATAGAAATGATTAGAAATAACTCATGAATATACCTGATCCATAGAAGGCTTTATTGATGGTTGTGGTTTGGGGAGGAAGCATGATTCCTTTCATGGGACGAAGACTTAGGTTCAACTCAGCTGTCCCACCACTTGAGTGTGATTCCCAGGGAAGATAATTTATCTCTGCTTCCTCTTACAGAAAATGCAGATAAGAATGCCTACATCAACTGGTGCAGCCACTCTGGAAAACAGAATGAAGTTTCCTCAAAAAGTTAAAAATAGAGCTACCCATGGGGATAGCTAGTGGTTATCTAGCTACTAGCTAGTGGATAGTGGCTCAGTGGTTTGGCGCCTGCCTTCGGCCCAGGGCGTGATCCTAGAGACCCAGGATCAAGTCCCATGTCGGGCTCCCTGCATGGAGCCTGCTTCTCTCTCTCTGCCTCTCTCTCTGCCTGTGTCTCTGCCTCTCTCTCTGTATCTCTCATGAATAAATAAATAAAATCTTAAAAAAAAAAAAAAAAAAAAAAAGAGCTACCCTACGACTCAGCAATTGTTCTACTCAGTGTTTATCCAAAGGATACAAACATAGTGATAGGAAGTGACACGTGTACCCCAATGTTTGTAGCAGCAATGTCCACAACTGCCAAAATATGGAAAGAGCCCAGAAGTCCAAAGACAGATAAATGGATAAAGAAAATGTGGATATAGGGGATCCCTGGGTGGCTCAGCGGTTTGGCGCCTGCCTTTGGCCTGAGGCGTGATCTTGGAGTCCCGGGATTGAGTTCCACTTCTGGCTCCCTGCGTGGAGCCTGTTTCTCCTCCCTCTGCCTATGTGTCTGCCTCTTTCTCTGTATCACTCATGAATAAATAAATAAAATCTTAAAAAAAAAAAAAAGAAAACAAACTGAAGGTTGCAAGAGGAGGGCGGGGGATGGACATTAAGGAGGGCACCTGATGTAAAGAGCACTGGGTGTTATATGCAATTGATGAATCACTAAATTTTGCCTCTGAAACTAATAATACGCTATGTGTTAAATGAATTTAAATAAACATTTTTTAAAAAGAATATCTGCCTTGTAGAGTAGTTGAATGCATTCAAAATTATATATATACATACATATATATATATGTAAAGCATCTGCTAAACAGTAAAAGCTCACCAACTGATAGTTATACCCCCAAAAAATCCTCAACTCTATGTATTTATTATTATTTTTTAAATTATTTTTATTATTTTTTATTATTATTATTTTTTAAGATCCTGGGGGACTCGATCCTGGAATTCTGTGATCATGCCCTGAGAATGCTCAACCGCTGAGCCACCCAGGTGTCCCTCTATATATATTTTTTTAAATATGTATTTTTTTTTAAAATATATATTTTTAAAAATATGCATTTTTATTACTTTCATTTCCCTTGCCAGAGGAGACATATCTAGAAAAATTTTTCTATAGTAGTATCAGAAAAATTTCTGCCTATGTTTTCTTCTAGAAATTCTATGGTTTCATGCCTCACTTTTGGGTCTTTAATCCATTTTGAATTTGTTTTTTGTGTATGGTGTAATAAAGTGGTCTAGTTTCATTCTTTTGCATGTAGCTTCCCAGTTTTGCCATTTGTTGAAGAGATTTTCTCCCATTGCATATTCTTGCCTCCTTTATAGAAGATCGATTGACCATATAATCTGGGTTTATTTCTGGGTTATTTACTCTGTTCCATTGATCTATGTGTCTATTTTAGTGCCAGTACCATACTATTCTGATTATTATGACAGCTTTGTAGTATACCTAGAAATCTGGGATTGTGATACCTCCAGCTTTGTTCTTCTTTTTTAAGATAGCTTTGGCTATTCAGGGCTTCTGTGGTTCCATGCAATGTTAAGATTATTTGTTCTGGTTCTGTAAAAAATGCTATTGATATTTTGATAGAGATTGCATTAAATCTGTAGATTGCTTTGGGTAGTATGGACATTTTAACAATATTGGTTTTTCCAATCCATGAGCATAGAATGTCTTTCCATTTGTTTGTGTAATCTTCAAATTTTTTTCTCCAAGGATATTTGCAAATGATATATCTGAAACAGGATTAATATCTAAAATATATAAAGATAAATAATCTAATTAAAAATGGACAGAGGGCCTCAATAGACATTTTCCTGAAGAAGCCATGCAGATGACCAAAGGCACATGAAAAATGCTCAGCATTACTAATCATTAGAGAGATGCAAATTAAAAGCACAATGAGATATCACTTTATACCTATCAGAATGGCTAAAATAAAAAACATGACAAATAACAAATGTTGACAGGGATGTGGAGAAAAAAGGAATCCTCATGCAATGTTGGTAGGAATGCAAATTGATGCAGCCACTGGAACACAGTGTGGATGTCTCTCAAAAAATTAAACATAAAATTACCGGGATCCCTGGGTGGCGCAGCGGTTTGGCGCCTGCCTTTGGCCCAGGGCGCGATTCTGGAGACCCAGGATCGAATCCCACGTATGGCTCCCGGTGCATGGGGCCTGCTTCTCCCTCTGCCTGTGTCTCTGCGCCTCTCTCTCTGTGACTATCATAAATAAATAAAAATTTAAAAAAAAAATAAAATAAAATAAACATAAAATTACCATATGATCCAGTAATTCCACTACTGGGTATCTACCCAAAGAAAATAAAAACACTAATTGGAAAAGTTATGTGCACACCTATACTTATTGCAACATTATCTACAATAGCCAAGATAGCCAAGGTAGGACCAAGTGTCCATCTATAGGTGAGCAGATAAAATATGGCATAATGGAATATATGGTATAATGGAATATTATGCAGTCATAAAAAGAATGAGATCTTGCCATTTCCAACAACCCGGACAGACCTAGAGGGTATAATGCTAAGTGAAAGCAATCAGTCAGAGAAAGACAAATACCATATGATTTAACTCATGTGTGGAATTTAAGAAACAAAACAAATGAACAAAGAAAAAAGATACAAACAAAAAAACAGACTCTTAAATACAGAGAACAACTGGGGGTTGCCAGAGAGGGTGAAATAGATAAAAGGGATACACTTAAGTACTGAGAAATATACAGAATTATTGAATCGTTCTATTGTGCACTTGAAACTAATACAACACTGTATGTCAATTATACTGAATGCTACTACTAAAAATCCTATATATGTAATTCATTGCAATTTTTGTTAAATCTATCAGGTCAAAAACTGAGCTTCACTCTCCCAAATCTTCTCTTTCTCATCTTTGTGATGAGGTCTTTGTGAAGAAGGTCACCCATCAGCCCAAGCCAGACAATCAAGAGCTACCCAGTTAATCACTAAGTCCTCAATGTGTCAGTTTTTCTCCATACCCTTCTTCCAGCCACCATCATTTTTATGGAGATGGACCCCTGCCTGCAAAGGGGCAGCTTTTCTGTCTTTGCTCAATTCTCTACCCTGCAGACAGGATAATCTTTTTAGAGGTCTTGTCCCAAGTATTCATCCCCCCAGGGTTAGAACTCCCTGTGTTCCCTACTATTCCTACTTAGGACAAAACTGAACCTCTTCACTTGGTCCACAGGGCCCTTCTAGGTGTAGCCTCTGCCCGCCTCTCTCCCCCCTCCCTGCCTCCCACCTCCAACATCACACTGAAGCCAGCCAGTCCCTCAAGCATGGCAAGCCGTCTCTGGACTCCACATCCCTGCACACTCTTCCTCCTCCTCCTCTTTACCCAGCCAGCAAACTCCTCTTCAGCTTGTCACTTCCTTCAGGAAGTCCTCTGTGACCCCCACTAGAGCATGTTAGGTGCCTCCATAGTGCTCCTAACACACCCGGAACTTCCTCTATTGTTTTGTTCACTTCACATCGTGGCAGCTGGCTCTTTATTAGCATATAGCCTCAAACTACAGCCCTGATACTTAGCTGTGCAACCCTAAATAACTTAATTGCACTGGGCTTCAGTTTCTTCAATGGTCACAGATAATAATAGTACCTAACTCACAGGGTTGTGGTGAGGATCAAATGAGATCCTGCACATGAAGTGTTCATCAGAGTGACCTGGCATATGATAAATATTCAGTAAAAGCTGGCTATCATGATAGTTGTCATAACCACTAAAGGTAGTGGCCACTAGGGTTGCCTCCCCATTATCCATTCTGTCCTTCTGCCACTGTGTAATGGTTATGTAGTTTGGGTAGAAAAACTCCACCACCAGCTCCACAGATGGGATCTGATACTTCCAAGCACAGTTCTCGAACTTGACTGTGCATCAGGATTATCTAGAGGGCTTGTTAAATGCAGATTGCTGGACCATACCCCTGAGTCCTTCATTCAGATTCTGATCCCAAGGATTTGTATTTTCGGCAAATCCTTATGTTGCTGGCCCAAAGACCAGACATAGAGAAGCACAGGTCTATACTAGTCAGGGTATATTATTTCCTTTGCCTTACAACTGAGTCAGGGATGGGCACACAGATTTATGGTGGCCCCTCCCTGAATATAAAGCAAGTGGCTGCAGATCTACTGGTAGGCATCTTGCAATGATGCAAGACTGTGCTCTTTTTTTTTTTTTTTTTTTTTTTTTAGAGGCAAAGGAGGGGCAGGAGGAGAAGGAGAGAGAATCCCTAGCAGGCTCCATGCCCAGTGCAGAGCCCAACATGGGGCTCGATCTCACAACTCCAAGATCATGACCTGAGCCGAAATCCTTTTTTAAAAAAATTACTCTAGGGGCACCTGGGTGACTCAGTCCGGTTAGTGTCTGCCTTCAGCTCGGGTCATGATTCCAGGGTCCTGGGATCAAGTCACATATCGGGTTCCCTGCTCAGCGAGCAGTCTGTCTCTCTCACTCATTCTCTGTGCTGTCTCTCTCTTTCTTTCTCTCTCAAATAAATATATAAGATCTTTTAAAAAAAAATTACTCCACATCCGTATCATGGAATACTACTCAGCGTTGAAAAGGAACCAACTGGGGATCCCTGGGTGGCGCAGCGGTTTAGCGCTTGCCTTTGGCCCAGGGCGCGATCCTGGAGACCCGGAATCGAATCCCATGTTGGGCTTCCAGTGCATGGAGCCTGCTTCTCCCTCTCCCTGTGTCTCTGCCTCTCTCTCTCTCTCTCTCTCTCTCTCTGTGTGACTATCATAAATAAATTAAAAAAAATTTTTTTAAATTAAAAAAAAAAAGAAAAGAAAAGGAACCAACTACAATACAGCAGCATGAACGGATCTCCAGGGCATTAGGCTATGTCTTGATTGTGGTGTACTTACAGGAAACCACACTTGTGATAAAATTACATAGACTGAGACCCACCTGCCCACTCACACATACTCCACACACACAAGAGCAAGTAAGACTGATAAAATCCAAACAAGCTCCAGGGATTATACCTATATCACCTTCCTGTGTTGATGGTACAGTGTAGTTACAGAAGACTTTAACACTCGGAACAACTGGAGGCACATGAGACCTCTCTCTACTATGTTTACAACTTCCTGTGAATCTATAATCATTTCAAATAGACAGTATTTTTATAAGTTCATGGTTTGTGTGGGGAGAACAGGTGGATAAGAGGAGACCAGCTATCCAGGCAAGACATGGCTGAGGTTGAACAGTGTGGGAGCAGTTGGAGATGCTGAGGCCTGAAGCGAGGAGAGAACTTTCTGGTCTGTTGATGGAATGGATGGAGGCATGGAAGGAAAGAGTCAAGAATAATGCTCAGGTCTTAGATCCTTAATGGTGGTGCCACCGATGACTGAAATGGTAGAGAATGGAGGGAGGCCTAGGCTTATATGGGTAACATCTTTCTTTTTTGGTCATTGTAAAAAAGTCCACGTAAAGAAAAATGCTTAAGATATACATGTACCATTTAATGAATTATTCTAACACATTGTATGTATATAACCTCTACCCAAGTCAAGAAATAGAACCCTGCAAATCACCAGATCTTCCAAGGTTCTTCTTGATCCCAAACATCCCTCCCACCAAGGTAATTGATACCCTGATTTTATTTATTTTATTTTATTATTTTTGATACCCTGATTACAGCATATTCCCTCCTTGATTTTCTTTCTAGTTTATCCCCCAAGTATGCATTGAACATGGTCAGTCTGATGAGGTATAACACATCCAAGTGAACTGTTGAATTCAAAGATTTCAGCTTTTGAATACAGCCAGTTCTTCCTTTAAACCCAATCCCTTCTTGAGGCTGGAAGGAGGGACATCCATAACACCATTATGTACACTTCAATATTATAAATATTTGAAGACGATTTTACCATCTTCTTGCTGCACAGATGTCCTTTCTGTTTTGCTTCATTTGACCACTTATGAAATCTGAAATATCAAGTGTATTTCCATACATATTTCCAGAAAAATAACTTGAACATGATTCAATCCATCAGTGGGTGTGCAGAACATCTATTTCTGCAGAAGTATAAGTTCTGCTTCTTAAAACCAGGAGACGTGATCGGCTAAAAGGAATGCTGTTTCAACCTGGGCTGCCCTGAGACAGCCTGTCTCCCCTTCTGAGTGACTCGATCTCATTAAAATGACAAGGCCCACCCATGTGGCCAAATGAAGGGCTCCATCTAGGGAAGGCCTTCACACTGGTATTGTCACTAATAGCCAGAAAGATAGGATTGTTGGGCTGGGGGCTGGGTAGTCACAAAGGCCAGGCTCCCTACTGTTAACTCCGAGGATACTGATTGGGCCAAAAAGGCAAAGTAGAGCCTGTGTGGCTGCAGAAGAGGGTGGGGAGTCCTCCTGCAATTAGGAGGCACTTCTTGAAAACTTCCTTCAGACCTCGCCTTAGGCAAATCATACATTGAAGGAGGCAAACCCCTAACTGCTGCTGATGATCCTTTTTCTCTGAGTGCTCTGACCCTCTCACCAGAGCCCCCACTACTACTTAAAGCTTAGCTTTCCTCCAGATTCCTCCAACACATAAACTCCTTAGGCACAGATTTTTTGTCCCCACATAGAGAAGATGCTAGACAAACCTAATGCATCATTGTTTGTGTGTCCATTTGGTACATTTTGTGGGATCTGAGTGATGTAGGGACAGTTTTCTGGGCTAAGGGATTTACTCTCTGCCTTCCTTTGCCACCACTTTGGGTGTGGAGGGATTTGGAAGCTCAAGGCCAGTGCCAGGCACAAAGGAATCCTGATCTAACAAGGACCTGGCTGACAGTGCGGTGACCATGGCAGGGATCCAGCAGATCCTGACGAATATGCCTTCCTCCTTCTCTAGCTGCTTGACTCTGGGCAACTTTCTCAAATGCTTTATGCCCAGATTCCTTCTGTATAAAACAGGGATATTACTAGCACCTACCTCAGAGATACTTTTACAAGAGCTAATTCAGATTTTAAAATTCAGCATCAAGTCAGACATGCAGTAAGTACTTTTTTTTTTTTTTTTTTTTTGCAGTAAGTACTTCTTAACTCACACAACTTAGTATCTACTATGTAGTATTAGGTATTATGCAAAATACCCTAATAAGGCTTACCTCCTTTTTATCCTTGTGATAGCACTAAGGGGGAGCTCCCATTATCAAGCCCATCCTATAGATAAGGACATTGAGCCCCAGAGGGTTAAGAAACTTGCCCTAAGTTACAAAGGTAATGAAATGCCACACTGAGTGTCAAACTCAGTTGACTTCCCTCTGCTTTGGGGCTTCCACCACCACTACGGAATTCAGTTCAGTTACAGGGTCCTGCTAGCTGGTATAGATAATCCGCTCTGTGCTGGTTCCGGGCACTGCTCCCCGCTGGTTAGTCAGGAGCCCCTGTAACCCAGCCATGAGGCACATTTCCAAATCCACCGATGGCTGTACCCATTCCAACAGGGGCATTTATATTTTACACACAACTTAGTGAATTTTATTTGTTCAACCTAAAACAACCAATAGTGTCCAGCTTAACAGATCCTGATGTTGATAGGAGATATTAATAGGAAAATGCCTGGGGTACCTGGGTGGCTTGTGGTTGAGTGTCTGCCTTTGGCTCAGGTCATGATCCTGGGGTCCTGGGATCGAGTCCCATATTGGGCTTCCCACAGGGAGCCTGCTTCTCCCTCTGCCTATGTCTCTGCCTCTCTGTGTCTCTCATGAATAAATAAATAAAATCTTAGAAAAGAAAGAAAGAAAGAAAGAAAGAAAGAAAGAAAGAAAGAAAGAAAGAAAGAAAGAAAGAAGAAAGAAAGAAAGAAAGAAAGAAAGAAAGAAAGAAAGAAAGAAAGAAAGAAAGAAAAGAGAGAAAGAAAGAAATCACAACTCTTATGGTCCCCAAGTTCCCTTGACTTGCATTTAAAATTAAGGTGTTCATTGGTGAGCCATAAGGGCTATTTATAGTCAGTTTTAACATTTCCCATAAATAGGTAATGAAACTCACTTGAAATGTTTCTAAAATTTCAATATTTAGGTGCACCTGGCTGGCTCAGTCGGTAGAGCATGTAACTCTTGATCTCAGGGCTGTGAGTTTGAGCCCGATGTTGGGTGTAGAGATTACTTTAAAAAAATTTTTTTTTATCTTTAAAGACATAAAAAATAAAATTTCAATATTTTTTATTTTTATTTTATTTTTTAAATTTCAATATTTAAAGCAACTGTACTGCCACCCTCCACATTTCTTTATTATTATTATTATTACTATTAAAATAATCAGATGAAAGCCATGGACGTTTTCTCCAGAAACGTGGAAATTTATTCACATGCAAAAAAATCATACCTACACCTTTGAGGAATTCCCAGAGCCTTGGGGGGCAATCCACAGACTCCAGTGATAAGCTGTTTTTTTTGGATTTAAACAGAGAATCTTTTATGAAGCAAATATTCTTCCTCTGACATGCATTTTATAACTGCTGTGCTCTCTGCTCTCTGTCTCTCCCTTCCTACACACACACATATTATGATATATTGTCTCAAGAGTTTGCACCATTACCTTTTTTTTTTTTTGAATCACAGAGCAGTTTTTCCTTTTTTACATTCTGCGTTTCAAAAAAAAAAAAATGTTACTATAACCAACCCTTCAATCTCACAAAACATAAAATTTTAGCAATGTCTTTTGGCCTGAACTGATGCTGCCGCTAATGTGAAGACCTTTAATTTTCAATCTGAACCTGCCTTTGAACTGGTTTGTAGATGTCCTGCAGTGCTCCTTCAGTATTGCTACAGTTCCAGAGTCTAAAAACCAGGTCCATTGGAGGGGGCAGTTGGGATAGGTTATACTTTTATTACAAAAGCTGTCCACCTGTTTTTCCAAGAGAAATACAAATGGTTAACAATATAGTCATTTCTTCTGGTTACTGTTTGCAGGGGACTTTGAATTTAAAAGTGCTTCATACACGCGTCACTTCCAACAAAATATCTAATCGGTAGGTCAAAATTTGACTTGAAAGCACAACTCTTATAATTCCTAAATTTACTGGAGTTGCATTTTATAATTAGCGTACTAATGGGTAAACCATAATATGGTATAATATGATACAACTTTAATATGCCATTGTTATAATCTTTACCCAAGGTCATTTAGAAAGTGATCGTGTACTTCCTACCCCATGAATATTATCACTAATCCTCATAACAATCCTGTAATCTATCAGAACACCAGTTTTACAGATAAGGAAACTGAAACCCAAGATCACAAAGCTGGAAAGTAACCCATTTGTTGGCTTAAAAGTCCACTCTTTTTCGGCTATTACATTGCCTCTTCGGCCTCAGTTTGGACTTGGACTGCTATTTATAAAGTATCCTCCTGCCCTTACAAGCAGAAATGTTGTGACTTTATCCTTAAACAGAGCTGCCGTTACTGAAACTCATGTTCCTAAAACTCGAAGCTGAGACAGAGAAAGCAGATTGATGCTCAAGCAGAACTAGCAGAGAATATTTTAGTTTGATGTCAGAGTAAGTAAGGAATTTGACAATTTAATTATAGACCTTTTTTTAAGCCTAAGCATACAGTTAGCATCAAATTCTATTTTTTTGGTGTGTCTCAGTAAATTTTT
Organism: Canis aureus; assembly: GCF_053574225.1. Taxonomy (NCBI): domain Eukaryota; kingdom Metazoa; phylum Chordata; class Mammalia; order Carnivora; family Canidae; genus Canis; species Canis aureus. The sequence continues at coordinate 26,735,420 of NC_135622.1, read as the reverse complement.
AAAATTCAAGTATAATTAACATAGTGTAATATTAGTTTCAGGTGCACAATAGAAGGATTCAACAATTCTATACATTTCTCAGTGCTCATCACTATAAGTGTACTCTTAATCCCTTTTATCTATTTCAGCCCACCCTCCCCTCTGGCAAACATCAGTTTGTTCTCTGTATTTGAGTCTGGTTTTTTGTTTGTCTCTTTTTTTTTTCTTTGCTGTTCATTTGTTTTTTAAATTCCACATATGAGTGATATCATATGGTATTTGTTTTTCTCTGACTTCTTTCACTTAGCATTATACCCCTGTTGTTGCAAAGGGCAAGATTTCATTCTTTTTATGACTGCATAATATTCCATTGTACCATATCTTCTTTATCCACTTATCTATGGATGGACACTTGGTCCTATCTTGACTATCCTGGCTATTGTAAATAATGCTACAATAAATCTTGGAGAGCATATACCTTTCCAAATTACTGTTTTCATTTTCTTTGGGTAAATACCTGGTAGTGGAATTACTGGATCATATGATAATTTTATTTTTAATTTTTTGAGGGACGTCCACGCTATTTTCCACAGTGGCTGCACCAATTTGCATTCTTAACAACAGTACACAAGAGTTCCTTTTTCTCCACTTTCTTGCCAACACTTGTTATTTATTGTGTTTTTTATTTTAGCCATTCTGATATCTCATTGTGATTTTATTATTTTATTTTTAAAGATTTCATTTATTTATTTATTTGAGAGAGAGCAAGCGAACAAGAGAACACAAGCAGAGGGAGCAATAGGCAGCGGAGAGGGAGAAGCAGGTTCCCTGCCGAGCAGAGAGCCCTGCTTGGAGCTTGATACTGGGACCCCAGGATCATGACCTGAGCCGAAGGCAGGTGCTTAGCCTCCTGAGCCACCCAGGCACCCCTCATCGTGTTTTTAATGTGCTTTTCCTTGACGATGAAATGTTGAACATTTTTTTCATGTGTCTGTTGGCCATCTATCTGCCTGTCTTTAGAAAAATGTCTATTCAGGTTCTCTAGCATGAAATTCTAAATTGAGTGTAATGCCTACATTTCGTATGCTTAAAAGATATTATGTTGGTTACAAAATGAGTCATTAGTTCAATCATTCCAAAATGGATAATTAAGTCCAAGATTTTCTGTTATTGGCCCACTTTTGTGCTGTTAGGTAACATGAACCTCTTCCAGAAAGTAAATACCATGGTACTAACCAGCAACCTGACCACACTGACGGACCAGCAGAGTAAGACCTGGCCTTTTGCATCAAGAGATAATTAAACAACTGGATGGTTTCAGTTTGTGTCAAGAGGCACCCTGTCCCTTTGATCTGTACTTCAGCGAAGGTGCATCAAGGATCTTAAGGGTCATGGGAGAGGAGGGGTAGGGCAAGAGAGAAATTTCAGTCCACCTTCAAATGTGAATTGTTTGCTTTTCCCCAGACATACTGTCTCACTTCCTCTCTCCTGAAAATCTACCCTCTGAATTCCTTAATGAACCTGCCCTGGGATGGTCAGTTGCTTCTCTCAAGACTTTAAGAAGCTCAAAATGAAGTCAGGGGTCTCTGAAACATCATAAAATCTGGGGGCTCTGAAGCAGGCTGTGAGTTTTTTGGAGGCTCTTCTGTTTTCTTTTCAGTGTGGTTCAATCTTTTGATACCAGAATCTAAATGCAGTGTCTCTGTACTATTGAAAATAATCATCACCATGATACCAATGAAAAGGAATGGCATTTTGTTTAACCCTTCAATTATGGCCCACCCCTTTGTCCCTCACTCCATGAATATTACCACAAACTGAAGATCCTACAGCTAAGTACAGTGATGCAAAAGAGGGCTTTTTAAAAATTATTATTATTTATGATAGTCACAGAGAGAGAGAGAGAGAAAGAGAGAGAGGCAGAGACATAGGCAGAGGGAGAAGCAGGCTCCATGCACCGGGAGCCCGACGTGGGATTCGATCCCAGGTCTCCAGGATCGCGCCCTGGGCCAAAGGCAGGCGCTAAACTGCTGCGCCACCCAGGGATCCCAAAAGAGGGCTTTTTATCTGACTTGGGGGGCTGAGGGAAAGGCTCATGAAGATCACCAATGATTTTTCTAGTTCTAAAGTTTATCTCTTTTTTTTTTTTTTTTGGTTTGTTTCCCTCTTATGACTTCATATCGTTCATTGGCAGTGCAGTAAAATGTGAAATTCTCTCTGTGCATTTTCATGCCATTCCCCAACCACAAGGCCCTGAGGCCCCATTAATTTCAAAGTGATTAACCAGAGTAGAGATAAACCACTGTGGAACCAGAGATGCTATTCCAGGAATCTTTTCCCCACCCTCCCTAATTTGGCTAAACCCAAAGTACTTTCGTCCTAATTTTATAAATCAGATATCCTGGAAATGAGCAGAGGTATCACTAGTATTCAGAAGCAGTAGCCTGTAGACAAAAACACTGGCTCTCCAGAACTCCAGGCTTCTGTTTCTTATTTTGCACAACCATGAAATAAAATATTTGCCATTGTGATTTGAAGGTGACACTGATTAGCTACTCATTGTAGATCTAGTTGAGTAAGACATGGAGATACTGCTCTTTGATTTGTAGATAAAGGGTTTTTTGGGGGAACCTGATAGGGTGATTGGTATATCCTCTTGCCTTGCCAACAGAGCAAGCCCTTTATTCAGAGATGAGGCATTTCTTGTTTTCAAGAGCAGAAACAATAGATTGTTTGGATACTGGCTTCAACCTTTTCTGGGCTGTGGGCTCACAGGCATTCCTGGACCTCTCTGGACTTCAGTTGTCATCATTAGATGTGAGGAGTATTATTCATGTCCAGGGTACCTGTAGGGAGAGGTAAAGTTGATGACTTATTATGGGCTGTGTGTTGTCTCCACACTGTGCCCACTTCATGAGAAGTAGCAGGGTTCCTCTGAAGGCAGTTTGCTGCCCCCCTGGGACATCCTTCTGCCACTCACTTTATCCAGAAACTGAAGGAAGTTTACCTGAAGGGGCAATTCAGTCCTGTCCTTACAGCATGTAATCCTGTTATATCTTTGAGCATTAACCACATAGTAGGTTGTTATTTATTTTAACTGAAAAAAAAAAATTCATTTTCTCTCCATGGTTTCCATTTATCTTCCAGATTTGGTCATTGTCCCTGTCATCACTCAAATCCTGTCAACTAGCAGCTTTGACTAATGAACATATTTTTGTTTTTCACATCTAGCCACCTGGAGAATTCAGTAATTTTTAACTTACCTCATGCCTACTACCATGTAGACCACAGAAGAGGGGCTCAATGTTGGCAAAGGAAATAACGGCCCAAATTCATTTTTGTCTTAAGGTTTCTGGATATCAAAGTGTTTCTACTGACCTATCCAGAAGTTGGGTGACATCAGGCTAAGCGTGTCTCTCTCATTTAAAAAGTAAAAAGTGGGGGATCCCTGGGTGGCGCAGCGGTTTGGCACCTGCCTTTGGCCCAGGGCGTGATCCTGGAGACTCAGGATCGAATCCCACGTCGGGCTCCCAGTGCATGGAGCCTGCTTCTCCCTCTGCCTATGTCTCTGCCTCTCTCTCTCTGTGTGTGACTATCATAAAAAAAAAAAAAAAAAAAGTGAAAAGTGGGCAGCCTGGGTGGCTCAGTGATTTAGCGCTGCCCTCAGCCCAGGGCCTGATCCTGGAGACCTGAGATGGAATCCCGCATCGGGCTCCCTGCATGGAGTCTGCTTCTCCCTCTGCCTGTGTCTCTGCACACCCCCTCTCTCTGTGTCTCTCATTAATAAATAAATAAAATCTCTAAAGTATGAAAAATCTAGTTTCTGTATGTATAAGCCTTTATATGTCTGTATCTAACAGCTCTTATTCAAGTGAAATTCACATAATATAGAATTAATCATTTTACACTATAAAGTTCAGTAGCATTTACTGTGTTCATAATGTTGTATAGTGATCATCTTTCTCAAGTTCCAAAATAGGGACGCCTGGGTGGCTCAGCCATTTAATGCCTGCCTTCGGCTCAGGGCATGATCCTGGAGTCCGGAGATCCAGTTCCGCATCGGGCTCCCTGCATGGAGCCTGCTTCTCCCTCTGCCTGTGTCTCTGCCTCTCTCCCTCTGTGTCTCTCATGAATAAATAAATAAAACTTTAAAAATAAAAAGTAAAAAGTAATTGTCAGGAATTCTAGGTGCTCCCCTGACACTTTTGACAGAAATTTATTTATTTATTTATTTATTTTTATTTGTAAAGATTTTTTACTTATTTATTCATTATTCATAGAGACAGAGAGAGAGAGAGGCAGAGACACAGCGGCAGAGGGAGAAGCAGGCTCCATGCAGAGAGCCCTACGCGGGACTCGATCGAGGGCCTCCAGGATCACGCCCTGGGCTGCAGGCGGCGCTAAACCGCTGCGCCACCGGGGCTGGCCCACAGAAATTTATTATTTAAAAAAGATATCAAAACTGTGTATAAAAAAAGTCTGAAAGGAAATCAGCAAAATGTTAATAACTGATGTATTAGGTTGGCAGAAATATATATTATTTCTTTTCTTTCAATGTTTGAATATTTCCTAAGTGTTCTATACTCTACTTGTGTTAATTTATAAATACTTCATTTTATAAACTTTACTTTGAAAGAAACAATTCAGGAGCACCTGGCTGGCTTAGTCAGTAAAGCATGCAACTCTTGATCTCGGGGTTATAAGTTCAAGCCCCACATTGGGCGTGGAGTATACTTAAACTAATATCAACAACAACAATAATAATAAAAGAAACAATTCACTGATCATCTGAGCCAATATTTAAAATATGCAAGCGGGGCACCTGAGTGGCTCAGTGGTTGAGCATCTGCTGTTAGCTCAGGTCGTGATCCCTAGGTCCTGGGATGGAGTCCCACATCAGGCTCCCCCACAGGGAGTCTGCTTCTCCTTCTGCCTGTGTCTCTGCCTCTCTCTGTGTGTCTCTCATGAGTAAATAAAATCTTAAAAAAAAAAAAAAAAACATGCAAGCAATATTTAAAACATACATCCAGGGGCACCTGAGTGACTCAGTGGTGAAACATTTGCCTTTGGCTCAGGGCGTGATCCTATGATCCTGGGATCAAGTCCCACATCAGGCTCCCTGCAGGGAACCTCTTCTCCCTCTGCCTATGTCTCTGCCTCTCTCTCTGTCTCTCATGAATAAATAAATCTTTTAAATCTTAAAAAAAAAACAACCATCCATTCTGTCTAGTATTCTCTTCCATAGTCTTATTTTATACTTTCATGAGAAGTATCCCAATATTAGGTATAGATTCAAACAACCACCAGGAGAAGTCCTTTGCTATTGACCATTGAGCGGCTATATTATTGGTGAGACATAGGAGTCACGTGAGGATGGAAAAGGACTGAGGTATAGTTTTAGATGGCAGCTGAGGTGATGCCACTAGGGAGGTAGAGATCTTACGGCTGCAGTTTGGAAACTTGGATATCCCCATTTCTCTTTCTGCCTAGCTTTGAAACCGCCTAGATCATATTCATTAGCACATGAACACGTGCTGAAAGCAATACTTTGAAAAGATAAGCAATACTTTGAAAAGATCTCTGCACTGGGGTCAGGGGCATAGACTACTAAGCCATCACAGGCTGCAAAACCATGGCCAGGAAAAGAACAAAGTTGAGAGAGGGAAGGGAAGCATTGCCAATTTGACCACTGCCTAATCCACCTGCCATTTTGCCTGTCTCCTTTTCCATCATGGCAAGTTGTCAAGGTGTTTGTGGATAAACAGAGCCCCTTCTCGTGGTGATCTATCTTCTTACACTGCTCAGTCTGTGCACAGATCACTGCCCATCATTGGTGAGACGGCCTAGAAACTTCAACAAGCATTAAATCAACAACACAAATCAAATGCAGATTTAATTGCCATACACTGCAAGATATCACATCTGTGTCTCTGTATCGTTCCCCTTAGGCCCCAGATGAGCTGATGAGGTTCCAATGTCAACCTGCAAGATTCTGGCTTTTTACGACTTTCAAACTTCTGACATCTAAGGTCCTTCTTGGTCTGGTCCCAACCCAATCTCCCATCTTTGCAACCTCAACTGCACTTCCAGCCATCCCCACAAAAAAACCCATCAGAAATGCTCATTCTTCCTTTTGAGACTACCCAGTTCCTATGTCACTTTCCCCAGAAGCCTCCTCTGGGTTGCCTCAGATTTTCACTGCGTGGTCTGCTCATGCGCCTGACTTCTGTGCCAATTTGGCTGAGGCTACATCAGAGACTTCCTGGTATGGGAGAGGTTAAATGATGTTTTGCTGCTAGAATTTTAAATAAAAGTGTACTGAATTTATTTACATTCATGTTTACTAGCACAGGAAAAAGAAATTCTTTTAATCTTTAGTGCTCTGCATTCGGTGGTACTTTCTCCTCATACCTGCTGCTGCTTCTCAGCACCTGTTCTGGCAGGTGGGACTTCCCATCCATCCCAGCATCCAGGGAACCAATACTTTTTTCCCCCAATTTATGGGGCCAGGTTGTAATTTCTTCTCCTCATTCGATACCTGGCTTCCAAAGCTGATTTGTTCTAATGTTATGGGTCCAGCAGACCAAGGGGCTGAAAATCAATTTACCAAATGACCAACTTGCATAAACAACTCTAGCTTTATAGTAAATCTGAGAAGCAGAACCGTAGAAAGGAACTTATTTGGGCTGGCCCTGAAGAATGGGCAAGATTCAGCTGGGCCATGATAGGGGGTAGTTGGGAAGAAACACTCCAGAGGGAAAAAATCAGCATGAGCAAAAAAATCTCTAACACCACCACCAACCACAACAACAATAACAAGAAAAGGTTTCAAAATAGATGACTGGCAAATGCAAGATACTTTCCTATTATATACGTATGCTGTTATTGTTGCAATTAAATAAATCATTAAAACCTTTTGTCCTCATTAAATTCAGATTTCATTTGAGTAGTTTTCTTCTTCTCTTTCATTTCTTGGTAACAAAGATTCTGCTAAAGGATGGAGACCTAGCCCTGAAGAATAAATTTGCTTCCCCAGAGAGCTCAATTTATGTCAATGGAAATTGGCTTGAATTAAAAGGAAATTGGCTCATGTTGTCCCACAGCTGAGAATGGAAAGGCAAACCTCAGTATAATTATTCACTACTTTTGATAACCTCAAAAAAGAAAAGAAAAACAGATGATGGTATTTCTAGTGAACCTGGCTGCTTTCCTAGTGTTCCTCCAACTGTGATTTGAGAACTTCCTGCCATGGTGTTACCACAGTGATGGCAGAGAGAGGCGCAGTTTGTGTCATGAAGCACAGGCTCCAGGACCAGACCGAGACTTAAATCAGACTCTTTGGGAGAGGGGCCCATAAACCTAAATATTAAAACATGGTGGGTTTTGTACTGATTTAAGTTTAAGAACAAATGCAAGTAGATAAATACATCAAGAATGAAATGTGACTCTTGAAAAGATTTTATTATTTTTTTTATAGCACTTAAGGCCAGACCTTTTGATCTTGATCTTGATATTCTTTTGATATTGGTATTCCTTCTTTCAGGCAAAAGAGCTACTTTAAATATCTGACATGAAAATACAGGAAAACTGTCCAAACATCACAATGAAAAGTCAGAGACTATCAGATTGAATAAAAAGCAACTAGATGTTGCTTAAAAGAAACATGCTTTAAATATAAATATACAATAAATTAAATTATGGAAAAATATATACCATGCTAACACTAAAAAGAAAATGGGGGCAGCCCGGGTGGCTCTGCAGTTTAGTGCCGCCTTTGGCCCAGTGATCCTGGAGACCCGGGATTGAGTCCCACGTGGGGCTCCCTGCATGGAGCCTGCTTTTCCCTCTGCCTGTGTCTCTGCCTCTCTCTCTCTCTGTCTCTCAGGAATAAATAAATAAAATCTTTAAAAAGAAAAGGAAAATGGGGAGTGCCTAGGTGGCTCAGTCGGTTAAGTGTCCAACTCTTGGTTTTGGCTCAGGTCATGATCTCAGAGTTCGTGATACTGAGCCCCACGTTGGGTTCCACACTCAGTGCGGAGTCTGCTTAAGATTCTCTGTCTTTGGGCAGCCCGGGTGGCTCAGCAGTTTAGCGCCGCCTTCAGCCCAGGACGTGATCCTGGAGACCTGGGATTGAGTCCCATGTTGGGCTCCCTGCATGGAGCCTGCTTCTCCCTCTGCCTCTGTCTCTCATGAATAAATAAAATCTTAAAAAAAAAAAAAAAAAAGATTCTCTGCCTTTTTCTCTGCCCCTCCCCCTGCTCTCTCTTTCTTTTCTCTTTCTCTCTAAAATAAATCAAATCTTTAAAAAAAGAAAAAGAAAAGGTTGGTATGGTTATATTAACATCAGACAATGAAGATTTCAGATTCCAAAGAAAAGAAAGTCATGTTATAATGATGATATGATGATATGATCAACTCATCAAGAAGATGGGACAATCCTAAAGATTTAACATCTCATATCAGAGCTTCAGCAACATAGAAACAAAACTGATAGAACTACAAGGAGAAATAGATGAACTGCAGTTAAAGTTGGAGATTTCAATATGCCTCTATCCATATTTGACAGAATAAGTAGACTGAAAATCAGTAAGAAGACTTGGTCAACTTGACTGAATTGACATTTTAGAACACTCCAACCAACAATGGCAAAATATACATTCTTTTCAAATTCACATGGAACATTTACCATGGTGGACTATGTTCTGGGCCATAAGCAAGTCTCAACAAATTTAAAAGGAATAAAATCAAGCAAAACATGTACTCTGGCCACAATGGAATTAAAATAGAAATCAAATGTGTCTGGTAAATCTCCAAATATTTGAAAACTAAATAACATAGTTTTAAATAACTCAAGAAGAAATAAAAAGGGATATTTAAAAAGATATTAAGCTAAATGGAAAAATAACATCAAAATTTGTGTGATGCAGATAAAGCTTAGAGAGAAATTTATAACATTAAATACTTATATTACAAATGAAGAAAAATCTCCTCGAATGCCTGGGTGGCTCAGTTGGTTGGGCGTCTGCTTGGTCCTGGGGTGGAACCCTGCATTGAGCTCTCTTGCTTAGCCGGCAGTTTGCTTCTCCCTCTCCCTCTGCCCCTTACCTCAATTGTGCTATCTCTTTCTCTCCTCTCAAATAAGTAAAATCTTTTTTAAAAATTAAAAAAAAAAGAAAGAAATGAAGAAAGGTCTTAAGAAAGGGTTGCCAGACTTAGCAAATAAAAATACAGGATAAAGATGAGACTTTCAGGAATCACTTCTATAGTTTGTTATTAAAAATACAGAACACTCAGCTGAATCTGAATTTTAGATAAACAATGAAATTTTATTTAGTGTAGACAATGCCCCATGAAATGTTTGAGATATGCTTATACTAAAAGACTATCTGAAATTAAAATTTAACCAAGTATCATATATTCCATCAAGCAACCTACCTGAATCAACAATCTTGGCTTCTACCTTAAGAAACTAGAAGATAGTGGGGTGCTGAGTAGCTCCGTCAGTTAAACATCTGCCTTTGGCTCAGGTCCTAATCTCAGGGTCCTGGGACTGAGCCCTAAGTCGGGCTCCCTGCTCAGTGTGGAGTCTGCTTCTCTCTCTCTCTCCCTCTGTGTGCTCTCTCTCTCTCTCTCAAATAAATAAATAAAATCTTAAAAAAAAAAAAAACCTAGAATATGGTGAAAAACAAGAATCAGTAAGGGTTAGTAAGGGTTTTAAACAGAGTAGATGGAAAAGAGAGGACTAAATGAACATCAGGTGTAAGAAACAGAAGAGAGGTACAGACTCGAGAGAATCCAGGTGCTACCACGTGTGGCTCTTAGTTTCACTTTATCAACACTGCAGGGGGTGGGGGCAGAAGTCTAGTTAGCAGGAACGGTGGAGGGGGCCTCAAGACCCACCTGGGGAGAGAAACCTGGTGAGGGGCTCACGGTGTACTGAATGGAACACATCACCACTGTATTGGGTTGCAATGGAAAGAACACGGAACCAGTCATGAGCTCTGTGACCGACGATGGCACATGAGCCCCAGATGTCGTATCTGTCATGAGGGTTTGGAACGCTAGATCTCAAGTCTCTTCTTCCTCTCACGACCTTAAAATGAGTCCTGCTGGAGTCCGTGCTTACAAAATCTTTCCAGCTAATGAAGCACTTTTAGCACCGGCCTCATTCACCCCTTGAGGCTGTGACCAGTGTAGTTATTTCCCTTTTATACATGAGGAAACCGCCCTCAGGAGCTCAACGGTCTTGCTTAAAGCCCCATCAGGTCCAGTACCCTTTTGGCCACCCCGCAGCAAGGGGCAGAGCTGCCGTGATCTGCTGGGGAGAAGGCTTCGGACCGAGGGCAGGCAGAACAGCTGTCTCCTGGAGTGAGCCGCAGCCAGGGGCGTGCTCCGGGTGTGTAAACAGCTCTTCATCTGCATCTCAGCTATGCTTCTGGAAGTCTGCCTTCCAGCTCCCTGGTTTGGAAATACTTGTGAAAGTGGATGTGGTAGGCTGGATAACGTCCCTTCAAAGACGTCTGGTGTTCTAATCCCTGGGATTTGGGAATATGCTACTTTACATGGTAAAGGGGGCTTTGCAGGTGTGATTAAGTTAAGGATCTTGAGATGGGAGATTATCCTGGATTATTTGGGTGGGCCCAAAGGAATCACAAGGGTGCTTGTAAGAGGGAGGCTGAAAGATCGGAGTCAGAAATAGCAGCAAGGACAGAAGCAGAGGTTGGAATGGTGTGCTTTAGACACAGGGAAGGGACCACAAGCCTAGGAAAGCAGGGGACCACTAGGAGATGGGGAAGGCAAGAAAACGGATTCTTCCCTGCAAACTCTGGAAGAAACATAGCCCTCGTAACGCCTTGATTTCAGATTTCTGACTCCCGACACTATAAGAGAATATGTTTGTATTCCTTTAAACACTAAGTGTGCAGTAACTTACTATAGCAGCAATAGGAAAACAATACAGTAGGGAAGGAGAACATTGATATTTTGGAGTTAGATGTATTCATAACATTTAAAGCCAAAGACTCTTTAGGTTAATCATTTTCAAACATTTAAAAGAAAGCACAATGTGAACACATCATCACGAACACAGATCTCTGTCCACCACTTAATCAATATAGTCCATTTGTCCTATAACAAAATGGTTAGTAGATACCATTTAGCACAAAGAAACTACTACCCTGTTCACTCTAGGACCCCAAATAAATTGGGAACAAAGAAATTTAAAACCCGTTTGTACCAGGAACTGTGGTCAAACAAACAAATGCTGGGGCTTTTATTAATGCAAACTCACTTCGGAGTTCAAATGGAGAAAAATATGTGGTTTCAAATTCACCTGGAGGTTTTAGTCATTATGTCTGTGATTCTCTGACTCGGTTTCAAATCTGCCACCTTTACCTCCATAAATACACGTCAACTTCTCAGGTGCAGAATTTGATTCAGAAGAACTACTCTCGGCTCTCTGAAAAGAAGTATTGCAATACCACAGGAGTTTATCAAAAAAGGCATATGGGAACAGAGCTTCTTTTTTATTTTGAAAATTTGTCAAATATTTGTTTTAACCCAGCTCTGGCTTCGAGAGTGATCTGTTCCGTTGCCCTAAGCATGAGTTTGGTGATCATTCCAGTATGTGTTAACAGACAGTGACATCATTTGGAAGCAAGAAATGGCTCTCAGGTTACCATATAAATTGACTTAAGCTTTGGAAAGGATTACAGGGCAGACCTTGGCTAAGTGTGGAGATGCCATTACAGCTAAATCAAAGGTAACTGTGAGGTCTGGCAGGCACCTGTCAACAGGTAAGGGAAGGAGCAGCCCATGAAGGAGACTTGAGTCAGGATTACATTCTCCAAGCTTTATTTTTATTTCAGGTTAAAGGGTCAGACAGAAAAGCCATTCGTAGTGATCTTTATTTATGGTTCTCAGAGGCCAGGTTGGTGAAGTGTCCTGAAGAAGAAGGATGGCTCAGGTGGGATCCCAGTTTCCCAGCCTGGTTGATGACAGACTGAGGGCCTCATGCTTTGTGAAAGCCCAGCTTTTTATGAATGTGCGTTAATGTTTGCAGGCACAACATGGGAGCCCATCCTATCTGTTACCTCCTGTGCGGAGAGAGGTGTGTGTTTCCCCCTCCTGCCTCCCCGGCCACCTGAAAAGACTAGTTTCCACCACCTGCCATTGGCCTCTGAAGGATAGGTAAGGAGATACGAGCATTCTTGGCTGGTGAGCTTGGGTGGGGGAGATTCCCACACACTTCTCAAATGCTCAGAAATCAGTAAAATGTTTTATGCAAGCCTTCTCTTGGGACAAGAATAAGTCTCCATTCTTTGGAGAGGTGTAGCGCTTCAGGCAAATGACCAGAGAACAGCAGAGAAGCAAAGAGACCCCTGCTTCCAGACCTATCCTTTTCCTCTCTTCCACCTCTACTTCCTCCTTGTCCTTTAACACTCACCTTGGATCTCATTCCCTCTCCAATCTGACTTCATGGTCCTCTGCTGTTTCACATCTGAGGGACATGGGAGTGGGAGACAGAAAATGACTGGGGTGGAGCAGGAGAAAGTGGGGGTGAAAGTCTATTTCCTCCTCCTCCGTGGAGCAAGACTGATCATGCGTGCCCCCAGTGCACTGTGGTGGAAAATACTTGTTCATAGCCTGGGTGTCTCATTCTCATCCTTGAGAGACACCTGTCCTTGTTCTTTCTGTCCAAAGTAGTCCCTACTTCACTTCCTTCCTCCTCCAGCCAAAGTGAAGGGACCTCGTCTGTCTTGTTCCAAGAACGTGGCCCATAGAAACAACTTGATAAATATTTGTTGACTGATGCAGACTTAGCCAGGATGTGTCATCCCAGACAGAGGGCCACAGCGTCACACCATCTAATCCTTCCATGCCATGTATTTTAACTATGAAACAAGAAGTTGCCTTAATTTTCAATTAATGACACCAAGTGGGTAAGAGTTGAGGAAGGGTGATAAGCTCTTACTGGAATAGACCAAATTTGGCAAAAATATGAGGACCAAAATACAAGGTCCTGCTTGTGTTTCAAGCATCCTGCTACTTTTCTCAAGATATGGAGAACTCCTCAGGAGCAGTTGATAGCTTATCCATCTCTATATTCCTGCCTCTGGCACGGTACCTGCATCCAGGTGGTAGTAAGCAAAACAACAGGTAGATAAATGAATCAAAGGTCTTTGCAAGTGTAGATAAAAGAAATATTGTCTTCTTTGTTGCCTCCCCTGCAAGGAGAGCTGAGTGTTTTCCCTACTGCCTCATTTCTCAGCCACTTGAAAAGACTCCTTCCCACCACTCATCATTGGGCTTTGCAGGACAGGTAAGTAGGTACAAGCATCCCTGACTGGCAAGTTTGGGCATGGGAGGTTCTCACATGCTACCAGGCAGCTAAACTCTAACAAGGGAATAACCGATAAACTGATGTTTTAGTTAACAATAAAGTGTGGCCATTCCAAAAGACACTTGCATTTAGTCTGATGATTCTTCAAGAGATCTTAGCATGCAAAACAACAAAGTTATAATGGTCAAATGAGTATAATAATCAAATGATCAAACTGGAACAGTGAATAGCCCTGAGAATTGAGAGCAAAGCATTTTTATTTCCCCCAAAGAAACTGCATATCCATTAGCAGTCACTTCCCATTCCCTCCCTATAAATGGAATCCTATAATATGTGGTCTATTATAACTGGCTCCTGAGCATCATGCTTGCAAGGCTCATCCATGTTGTAGGTAGCACCTCACTGTTTCATCCCTTTTTACTGCCAAGCAAGGTTCCCTTGTATCGCTATGCCACTTATATTTATCTGTTCATCAGTTAATGGGTCCTGGGCTTGTTTCTCCTTTTTTGGTTATCCCTCTGAATTTTGAAGACACTTCTATGGATCTCCCCCCGTCCCCATTGACCAGTTATTACTACTGCAATCTGATGCAATCCTGTGTGACTTCTAACTTTTACTCTAACATCTTTCAGAATATTCTTTCTATTCCTGATGCTAAATTTCTGTGATGGTATGCCCTGCTGGGTCATTTATTATCATCCAATGTCCTGGCCACTCAATGGATCCTGAGGCTTTAAAACTGGGATGGTTTCTTGTATTATTTCTTTATACTTTCCTTCCATTTTCTTGAAAATTTTTGGAATTCATATTGTTGGACGTTAGACTTTCTTTCTTACTACACTAATTTCCTTATCCTCTCCTATTTTTCATTTTGTATTTTTGTTCTGGTTTCTGGAAAATTCTTTCCACTTCATTTTCTAACCTTTCTGTTAAACTGGTATGTGTGTGTGTTTTCATATTAAAATGGTTATCAGGGGCAGTCCGGGTGGCTCAGTGGTTTAGCACCGCCTTCAGCCCAGGGCGTGATCCTGGAGACCTGGGATTGAGTCCCAAGTCAGGCTCCCTGCATGGACCCTGCTTCTCCCTTTGCCTGTGTCTCAGCCTCACTCTCTCTCTGTGTCTTTCATGAATAATTAAAATCTTAAAAAAAAAAAATGGTTATCAGTTGGGGCACCTGGGTAGCTCAGTCAATTAAGCATTTGCCTTCAGCTCAGGTCATGATCTCAGGGTCCTGGGATAGAGCCCTGCATTGGGCTCCCTGCTCAGCAGAGTCTGCTTCTCCCTCTGCTCCTCCCACTACTTGTGAGTGCCCTCTTTCTCTGAAATAAAATCTTTAAAAAAATTAAAATAAAATAAAATGGTCGTCAATCATCAATGGTTGTTTGGAAGTCTGAATGGGATAGTAAAATTTTCCTCTTCTGTAAAAACCCATGTACATGCTTGCAGCAGCAACAGGGACGGCAGTGGATACTGTTGATATTATGATTATGCTAACCAGTGGACTCAAGCTTTCCCAAACAGAGCTTTATGATAACAGAGGAGGGCATTCATCCCCAGAGTCCCTGTAACCATCTGTACAGAGATTCTGCATCTTCACTTTTTGGAAATTAATGAAACTGCTCCCACTTCATCCAGCTAGAGCCCCCTGCTATAGAGTCAGGCCACGTTTTAGCTTGTACTGCGTGGAGGTGGGTTTGACCACTGATATGCAGATACTATTGTCATTTCAAGGGAATCCACGACACCATTTGACACAAACTCCCACAAGGAAGAAAAAAGCAGCAAATAAACTGTGTTTTAGTATTCTCCATTGCTTGCTCTTGAGATGTGATTAGTCCAGAATTGCCGATTACATTTCTCCATGTTTCAGATTTGCTTGTAGGACTGTAAGTTTTATTTACTTTTTCATTATTGTCTTTATTAACACAAGGTATATTATATTAGTGCATTTTCCCTATAAAAGACATCCTACATCAAGCCCAAGTCTGCTCCCAGTCCACTAACACAGCCCATAAAAATATTAAATTCAAATATTGGCCACACATCCTGTTCAGAGAGAAAGTGCTCCTGTGTCCCCTATAAGAGATTTCTCAGCTGCATTTTTTTTCTCATTGGCATTTTTTTTAAAGTAGGTTCCACACCCAACATGGCTCAAACTCACAACTCTGAGATCAAGACTGGAGATGAAATCAAGAGTCAGACACTTAACTAACTGAGCCAACTAGGCGCCCCATCCTATCATAATTTTTAAGAGATGAACATTTCTATTGGAGGATGACTGATTTCACAACTGTTTCTGCATTACTTTTTGAGTTTTCTTTTGCATTTTTCTGCAGAGGTGGACTCTTGGAGAACATCATACCTTAGCTAATCTAACACTGTTCATTTACTCAGTTTGCTTTTTTTTTTTTTTTCCCCTCTTACGATTTAGAGATGGTGCTTCACTAAGTTGGTTGTTTCTTCAGACATCTCTAAAGAAGGGCTGCTGCCCAAATAGAGCAAGCTGGCTTGCTTCCCTCTCTCCACCTCCTCCTCTGTGCAGTTAGAGCTGCCCAGGCAGAGGCAGCAGGACCATGTTAGAGCAGGACCATTGCTTAGGCTTTGCCTTAATAATGAATTGGTGATTACCTATAACTCCTCCCTGAATTTCTCTGTAATCTGGAGATACTGGGTCAGTTGAGATATACAGATGACCCTTGAATAATGTGGGGTGCTGACTGCTCTGCACAGTTAAAATCCATAAATAATTTCTGACTCCCCCAAAATTTAACTATTAATAGCCTATTGTTAAATGCTAACAGTCTACTATTAACCTTACCAATAACATAAAGTGTCAATTAACACATATTTTGTAGGTTATATGTATCATATACCATATTCTTACAATAAAGTAAGCTACAGAGAAGAAAATGTTCTTTTTTTTTTTTTTAAGGCTTAAAACGTATTTTAATAAGTTGATGCTGCATTACTGCTCCATTTCTCAGAAAAACTCCAAAGGTATCCGGGACAAATCAAACATGGTACACCAATTAAAAAAAATGCACAGCATAACTACCTAAGATAGGCAAGGCTAAGAGCTACTGTCTGACCTTCAGCATACAGCAACCCTGTTCCCAAGATTGTACTAGGCCTATCAAAAGCTGTGAACAGCATCATAGACATAAAAGGGCCATTCCTGGGTTGTCCTTACCCAGAAAAAGAGAAAAAGATAGAGGCAACTTAACACAAGATTTTTTTATGGTTTTTTTTTCTTTTTAAAAATATTTTACTTAGGGGATCCCTGGGTGGCGCAGCGGTTTAGCGCCTGCCTTTGGCCCAGGGCACGATCCTGGAGACCCAGGATCGAATCCCACGTCGGGCTCCCGGTGCATGGAGCCTGCTTCTCCCTCTGCCTATGTCTCTGCTTCTCTCTCTCTCTCACTGTGTGCCTATCATAAATAAATAAAATAAAATAAAAAATTAAAAAAATATATTTTACTTATTTATTCATGAGAGAGAGAGAGAGAGAGAGACAGGCAGAGGGAGAAGCAGGCTCCATGCAGGGAGCCCAACGTGAGACTCGATCCTGGGTCTCCAGGATCAGGCCCTGGGGTGAAGGCGGCGCCAAACCATTGAGCCACTAAGGCTACCCAACACAAGATTTTTAAAAGATACACTAAAATGAAAATCTCTAAGAGAAAGGTCTTCCTTAGGACACAAAGGGGTAATATATGGGATACAACAGAATCATATGTATGTTGTCTGCGACCTCTGTGGACATTTGCCTGAATTCCTACCTGTGAGTGAATGGAATGGGGCTAAGGTCATTGAGGGATGTTTGTTTTTGTGGTGTATGTGGCAGTGTCTATGGGGTTGGAGGATATAAGAATGAGAAAGCAAAAAGAACAGGATGGACAAGAATGGAATGATCAAAATTAATGGGGGCTCTAACTGGATCCATTTTGCCATGGTTCCACACCCCCCCCCCCAAGACCCTCAACAATCACATGAGACTTCAGGAATGCACCACACAGAATCAATTAGTTAAACGATATACCACACAGAACTGATTTGTTAAATATCACCCCTCCCTTGCCTTCAGCCTCTAGTAACCTCCCTCAGAGTAGTACAGGCAAGGAAGACCTAACTATTGGGAGGAATCCCAACACTTTTCCAGGGAAGAATTCTGACTAGTCCAAAAAGGGTCCTGCTTTTAAGGGTTTTTGAGAAACTAGACATTGAAATTTTTATTAGTATTGGCAACGTTTGTTTGGAGTAAATTCAGCTCCAGGAGCTGAACGGTTGAATGCAGGATGGGTTCCACCAATTGCCCCAATTCCTTCCATTGTAGCAGCCTGGCCAAAGCATTCAGTTGTTGGTGGGGTCAATCCCAAGGTTCCATCTGGCATCATAGTGGCAGGTCCTGGAGGAGCTGGGGTACCAGCTGGCACTGGAGTAGGGGGCATGGCACCTCTATTGTTTATGCCCACAGCACCTCCCATAGCCATCTGGCCCATTCGTATCTCCTGTTCTCTCACATCAGGGAATGTTCTCTTGAATCCTTCCTGCTGTCGCGCATCATTTCTTCTTGTTGCCGCCGCATCTCTTCCTCTCGACACCTGCGCTCCTCCTCTTGCCTGAGTTCCAGTTGCTTTCATTTTTGCACTTCTTGGTTGTGCAGCTCTTCCATCCTCCTAAGTTCTTCTTGACACCTCATCAAATCCTGTCTCATTAGCATGACCTGGTGCTCGTGGCGAGCAGCCTCCATCTCCATCTCCAGCTTCTCACAAGCTTCCTTGATGTTGCCGTTCACTTGGTCCTGCTGCTGCTTGTCCATCTCAATCAGTGCCTTCCAGTGCATGGCATCCTCATACTCCTCATACTCCAAGGAGCCAGGCTGTGCAAATCTGGGTGGCTGCTCTCGCTTCTTGTGAAATTGCTGATTCTTTATAACCAGTTTCTCTGGAAGTCCCTCTTCATCATCCAACTGGTCCATGGGCTCCACAGTCACAGGCCGAGGAAATGTGGTTAGCAGGAAGGAGCCTTCACTGCACCTGTCCAGAGCTTTCCGAGCAGCTGGCTTCCCTGAGAATTCAACAATGCCTTTTCCTGAGGGCCTTCCTCGATCATCCACGATGTCTACAGCCCTCTCCACCTGGCCAAACGCAGAAAAGGCTTCCTCCAGCAGTTCATTGGAAACATACTGAGGAAGGTTTCGGACTGTAAGGGATGCACTATGGCAGGCAAAGTGCACATGCAGCTGCTTTCCACGAAGTGGCATGTTGTCCAATTCTACTTTGGCAATCTCTGCTAAGGTTCGTGTTTCCAAGCAGATAAAGCCAAAGCCCTTATCCTTATGAATGAAGACTTCACCTGCTTTCTCATATTTCTCAAATAGTTTCCTCATCTCTTCAGTGATAACAGGAGGAAAATTACCCACAAAGAGCCACCTATGTTGGGTGAAGGTCTTCTCTCCTGGTTTCCTAAAATTCTTCAGGTCAATAGTCAAACCTTCATTTTGGCTGCTGGCTTGTTGCCCATTTGCAGGTATTGGTGGTGGTGGTGGCTGCTGCTGGTGCTGCTGGTGGTGCTGCTGGTGGTGATGCTGATGATGCTTCCTTGGAGTATGGTTTTGCTTCTCCAAGTTAAAGGTTTTATTGCTCTGCATTTTTGCACTCCGCTACCGACTGTTCTCTCCTCAGAGTAATGGTGACACTACACGGCCTCTACCGTCCCGAGAAAAAGAGAGAAGAAAATGTTCTTACAGAAATCATAAGATAGAGTAAATGTATTTCCTGGGGAAAATCCTCATGCATGGTGGGCCTGCACAGTCAAACCCATGTTATTCAAGGGTCAGCCACACTCTCAATATATCTGCTTGGTAAGAGAGAAACACTGGATTGGATGTTATTTTTTTTTTTTTAGCAATGACATTTTCTCTAAGTAGTCATTTTTCCAATTCAATTAATAACTATATTTGAATTCTGTAACACTATTGCATCTAGTTCCTAGTATCTCAGGGCTTCAAACATAAACCATGGCAAAGCCCTGCATTATTTAGACTTCAATTATTTCTTCCTAGGCATTTTTTAAATTAAAGATTGATTTTATTTATTTATTTATTTATTTATTTATTTATTTATTTATTTGAGAGAGAGAGAGTGTACATGTATGAGGGGGGCGGGGGGAGGTTGGGCGGGAGCAAGAACAGAGGGAAAGGGAGAGAGAATCTCAAGCAGATTCTGTGCTGAGCCCTGAGCACTGAGCCAGATACATGGCTCCATCTCACCACCCTGAGATCATGACCTGAGCTGAAATCAAGAGTCAGGTGCTTAACAAACTGAGCCTGAGCCACCCAAGTGCCCCTCTCTCATGCATTTTAAAATGTATTATCGGGATCCCTGGGTGGCGCAGCGGTTTAGCGCCTGCCTTTGGCCCAGGGCGTGATCCTGGAGACCCGGGATCGAATCCCACGTCGGGCTCCCAGTCCATGGAGCCTGCTTCTCCCTCTGCCTATGTCTCTGCCTCTCTCTCTCTCTCTGTGTGACTATCATAAATAAATAAAAATTTAAAAAAAAATAAAATGTATTATCTAGGATTAATCTTATTTATGCAGTGGAATATATTACAAAGTAGTGAGTTAACTGAGCACAGCCGATTTATTTTATTGAATTTAGAAATCTGTTTTAAATGCAAACCTGGAATGATCTGAGCAGAAAATGGTTTCAATTTTCCCCATTTATATAAAATCTTTATAGTACAAAGACACAGGATTTCTAGGGGAGGATCAAGAGTGTGGAGATGGTTGAGACTATGCCAATACTCCACACACCTGAACATGCCTATTTCTTACAGAGAGCCTGTGATCTGCCACAGGAGAGGCCATCATCCAATAAGCCATGATGCATATTTTGTGAGTAAAAATGGCTGAATAAAAAAGCAAACTGCAGGGATCCCTGGGTGGCGCAGCGGTTTGGCGCCTGCCTTTGGCCCAGGGCGCGATCCTGGAGATCCGGGATCGAATCCCACATCGGGCTCCCGGTGCATGGAGCCTGCTTCTCCCTCTGCCTGTGTCTCTGCCTCTCTCTCTCTCACTGTGTGCCTATCATGAATAAAAATTAAAAAAAAAAAAAAAAAAAAAAAAGCAAACTGCAACCTTCAGTGCCATCATCAATTATAGACTCCTTCAAGGATAAGCTTGAGATTAGGAATAAATACACCTTACCTTTCACAGAAGTAGATTTTTAGGCAGCTAAATGAACACACTTGTGGAGGTACAGCATTGTCAGACCCTCTCACCAATTAATAACAAAGCACGCCAGCAAGCATTTACTAAGCAAGTGGTCCATGTGCGAGGCCCCATGGTGGAGCAGGGGACACAGCAGCCAGGACCTGTGCCCTGTCCATGTGACAGTCATGGAGAGAAGGGATCCCACCAGGTGATCACCCGAGCCTGCTGCCTGGGCACCGCACAAGAACTGCATGAGCCACATAACACAAGGCCCCAGGCACTGGGCTTTTCTGCACCCTGTGGACAGAGGAAAGGTGACCAGTAGGGTGTTGTCTTACTTCATTTCCTTCTCTCTGAAGCAAGATTGACTCTAATCCTTTACATGCTACTTACAGAACCAGTTTTGTTTCTGAGAAGTTTGAAACCTTTTTAGGTTTAAATCTCAGAGCATCCCTGTTGGCAGCTATGATGTCTTAGGGCTTACAGAGAAGTCAGCCGTACAGAGATTAATTTGAGTGCCTAGCCCACAACTCCAAATTGAGAGGGGGAATATTCCTGAAATTTAGAAATTTTAAATGATGCTTGTGTAACATGATAATCTCTATCCTGGCTCTTGGGGCTTCTGAGGGAGTAAGTCGACCAATAAAGCATGGCCAGGTGCTGTTCGAGAAGTCAGCTTCTGTTCTCCCTATTTCAATATGGCCTTTCTCTGAGGGCCCAACGGTGCTGATGAATAATCATACCAAGCCCAGAGGGGTTCTAACTTCCCAGAAGCCTGAGGCCCATATTTACATAAGCAGCCTCAACTGCGGACCTGGCCACTCTGAGAGGCTAGGCACACATCATTTTGAAAATCCAATTCTTCCCCTTGCCTGGTTGGGATGGAGGCTGGCAGGAGCTTCCGGTTCGCAGAGATAAAGGAGACTGCATCCCACTTGTAGCTGTGAGCGATGGGGCCCCTTTTATTCCTAAAATTTGAAGAACAAGGCTTGGGAGGCTGCAGGAAGAGCAGTGTGAATGGGAAGGGAGGGGCGGGGAGGTGGCTTTGAGGAAGCAGAAGTCAGCTGTTTTAAAGTATGGATTACACACACACTCCAGGTGTTTGGAAACAAGCTTCCCAAAGCACTCAGTAGTCTGCATTCCTTCCCACAGCTCTCTAAGAAAAGTGTCTCTTCTGGCTTAGGAAGAGTCATAAAAAAATTGCCACTCCAACCCCCTCATCTTAATCCCTCGCCATTTGGGGAACAATAGAGAAGGCGCACCTGACAAAGGTGTTGGGCTCGGGCCAGGTACTTCTGTGCTTTGTAAGGAGCATAGTGGAGACTTCAGCTCCCCTTCCTTCAAGTCTAGAGGCACGGGTCCAGCCAAGCCTCGGATGCATAGTGCTGCCAATGGAAAGAGAGCTCTCATGTAGCAATCATCTGAGGCTGGTGCCTCTAGCCTTGGTGTTCCTGCTCTGCCCCCATCGCTTCTTTAAACTTGAAATTATTTCTCTTTTTCAGATCTAACTCGTTTGTCACAGGACTCCTGAAAATCAAGTGACACTGAGATGCATTTTCACATGCTTGGGAGGAGGGACACTGCCTATTTTAAAGCAGCTGCAATTCAAACACTGTCAGACACTTTAAACTGCATAAAGAAGATGAAAGTGTCCTCGGATGAATCAGGCTGCTGTTACCCTCATGTTCCATCGTATAAGTGACTCAATGTCAAATGCTTTTCTTTCTTTCCTTTTCTTTCCTTTTTTCTTTTCTTTTCTTTTTCTTTTCTTTTCTTTTCTTTCTTCTTCTTTCTTTCTTTCTTTCTTTCTTTCTTTCTTTCTTTCTTTCTTTCTTTCTTTCTTTCTTTCTTTCTTTCAGATTTTATTTATTTATTTGACAAGGGGAGTGGCAGGAGGCAGAGGGAGAAGCAGGCTCCCCATTGAGCAAGGAGCCTGATGTAGGGCTAGATATCAGGACCCTGGGATCATGACCAAAGGCAGACGCTTAACCAACTGAGCTAACCAGATGCCTCTCAGCTGCCTTTTTTGTATGCTTTCCAAGTGGTTTTTTTCTCTTATCTTTGCTTATAGTTGACTTACCATTCCTACAAAAGAGGTAGAAACTTTGAGCACCCAGATTACAAAAAAGGGAGGTAGATGAATCCA
Source organism: Canis aureus (assembly GCF_053574225.1). Classification (NCBI taxonomy): domain Eukaryota; kingdom Metazoa; phylum Chordata; class Mammalia; order Carnivora; family Canidae; genus Canis; species Canis aureus. Next base: position 26,712,743 of record NC_135622.1, on the reverse strand, counting down.
GTATAGAAAATGTAGCCCACACCTGTCCAAATGAAATATGAGTTCTGCAGTTTAATTTAATGATCAATACGCGATCTGCGTTACTGATTAGGACACTTGTCAAGTGTCAATCTTCATGTCCAAAAGTATACCGACAATAGGAAAGGATGAAATGCTCATTACTTTTGTTTCACCACTGCTCCTGATACAGATTTTCCTTAAGTGTCAGTATCACTTTTAGATCAAAATGCCAATTGTCTAAGTAAGTGTCTGACAGGGGATTTAGCTTCATTCCTGAAGAATGAATAAAGTTGAGAACATGCAATTTTATTTGCCAGAAACGGTAGAAAAATCCCAACACATAACATTTCATTAATTCAACCATCAGCTCTTGAGTATGGGTGCCTCTTCTAAAGGGTCAGCAGCCAAAACCCTGGCACCAGAGTTGAGCAAGTATTTCTGGCCCACACCTGTCTGCCCTGCAGGGGCTTTCACCTTCCCAGCTCTCTCGAGAGACAGCTTCTAACATCGTCAGGCCTGTCCTGGCTCCACCTGCCCCTTCCCCAGGCTTAGCTCCCCCACTCTGACGTGCTTAGGTGCCTAGTGCTAGGCTCTGTCCTGGGAGGTAAGCCCCTGCCCTCTGGACAGCCACTGTCCAGTGCCACCAGGGGTGATGTCAACCATTCACACCACCACATCCTAGTTACCAGCTGTGAAAGCACTATGAACAAAAAGTAATTTGAGACATTTATAAAGAAACCCTCATCTATTTGGTGAGGGAGAGAAGGGATGGGGCTGTGAGCTGGCATCTGAAGAACAGGTAGCAATTAACTGGCTGAAAGAAACTGCAAAGTGGTCTAGACCCAGGAAGGAGAATTTGCCAAGACCCTCAGGAGGCAAGGAGTATTATTTCTCTTTTCTTTTCTTAACTCTAAGTTACTTGTTATAATTATCCCCAACAAAAAGAGCTTGGAATAAAATGGAAAAAAAATTGCATTTACAAAAACTGAAATTCTTTGCTGGGCAAAAGTTATCCAGGAGTAAGTTCAGGGGAAGAGGAATTTCAAAAAGGAGGCCATAGGGTTTGTGGAGGTGTGCCTCTGACAGCCACTTATACCCTGGCACTCTCTCCTTCTAGTACAAAGGCCATGCTCCTGCCCATCATACCCCTTGTTTTGGCAGGGCACAGGCCACCCAGCTTGAGACTCCATTTTCCAGCTTCCTTGGAAGCCAGGTGTGTCCACCTGACTACGTTCCAATGGGATTTAAGTGGAAATGAATGTCACTGCCTTTAAGGGAAATCATTTGGTTTCTGGTTCCTTTCCACCCCTTCCCATATTCTATTCTAACCGCCAAAGCCGGTCACCAGGGAGCCTGGGCTGCAGAGCCACATCCCACATCAGGACTGTTCCCCGGGGTTAGAAGGCAAATGTGATCTTGTACTGGGAGCTCTAAGTTAGCCTGTCCCCTTATGAACACGGGAGTGGTTCTCTTACCCAATTATTTTATCTTTATAATGCCAACCAAAACAAAAGTCAAAATCAAAGTCATACTTGAAAAGATAAATCTGATCAAATAAAAATGTTGGTTGGCAAAAAGAAAAAAAAATGTTGGTTGGCAAACATCACCAACCAAATTAAACACTGGATGACAAAATGGGAAAACGACGTTTGTAATTTGTCTAGGAGAGGGTTAATGCAAAGATTCTAATAGATGGGTACCAAAAGTCAAATAGTCCCACAAATTGTGCAAAGAACATTGTCCACAAAAAAAGAACACACATATGAAAAGACAGACAAAATTATTCCTAATTAAAGAAATAGATGTGAAAACAATAAAGGAGATACTTTTCACCTATGACATTAGTAAACTTTGGTTATATTGAAATTTTTTTAAGATTTTATGTATTCATTCATGAAAAACAGAGAGAGAGAGAGAAAGGCAGAGACACAGGCAGAGGGAGAAGCAGGCTGCATGCAGGGAGCCTGATGTGGGACTCAATCCCAGGTCTCCAGGATCAGGCCCTGAGCTAAAGGCAGGCGCTAAAAGGCCAAGCCACCCAGGCATGTCTATATTGAATCTTGAATAAGGGTGTGAGGAAAGAATCTCTCACACTGCTGATGGGCCTGTTAATTAGCATGAGGCTCCTTCTGACCCGGAGTGTCAGAACTAATCACTGAATCCCCCACCCCCCCATGATGCTTTACATACTCACCGTTTCTGATCTAGGATAACTTCAGTTGTGGGAATAATTAGCCTGCTGATCCTGGACATATACAACATTTGTACAAGCCACTGCCTTGTCACTACAGACTGGCTTTCTTTGAGGTTTTCATATTTATTTTAATTTTAGTTACCAACTAACTTATCTTGGCTAGTAGGAGATAAGATGCAAACTTTTGAAATTATTGCCTTCTTAAGAAAACATTTTATTTACTTATTTGACTGAGAAAGAATGAGAGAGAGAGAGAGCACAAGCTAGGGGAGGGGCAAAGGGAGAGAGAACAGGCAGGTTCCCGCTGAGCAGGGAGCCTAGTGCAGGACTCTATCCTAGGACCCCAGGATAATGACCTGAGCCAAAGATTGACACTTAACCAACAACCACCAGGTGCTCGAAATTATTGCCTTTAAGCAACAACAACAACGTTAACATGAATACTTAGAATTATTCCATATAAACCATTCATTCCCCTTGCTTCTTAACAGAGACTACATAATTTAATCTTTTGTTGAAGACTCAAGGTCATTGTTTTTTTTAATTATTTTATTTTTAAGATTTTATTTATTTGAGAGAAAGGGTGCACGCACAAGTGGCGGGGAGGGGCAGAAGCAGGTGTAGCAGACTCCCCAATGAGCAGGGAATCAGGGTCATTGTTATTGAATATCAATGACTCATCTCAGAACTCAACATCAAATTGTTTTATATATTTTTAAAAGATTTTATGTATGAGAGACACGAGACACACAGAGAGAGAGAAAGAGAAAAGAGAAAAGAGAAAGAGAGAAGCAGGCTGCATGCAGGGAGCCTGATGTGGGACTCGATCCCAGGACTCCAGTATCACGTCCCGGGCCAAAGGCAGGCACTAAACCGCTGAGCCAGCTGGGCTGCCCGAAAATTACTATATCTTAAAAGACAAGATTGTTACAACTCACACAGAAGCTACTTCCAGCCTAACTACTTCCCTTTTTTAACTTTTCCATACCTTGAGGACGGAAACTCTCTTTTCTTGTTTTCTCTTTTGCTTGGTCCAAGGTCTGGCATATCACTGGTGCTTCATTAATCTTTTGCCAAATTAAAAAGTTTCATATGTTACATACTGAAATGTCTAATGTCTCATTTGCCACTATTTTGCCAAATGCTCTCACAAAATAAGATTGGTGCAAACAGGGGATCCCTGGGTGACTCAGTGGTTTACCGCCTGCTTTTGGCCCGGGGTATGATCCTGGGGTCCCGGGATCGAGTACCGCACCGAGTCCCACATGGAGCCTGCATCTCCCTCTGCCTCTCTCATAAATGGATAGATAAAATCTTAAAAAAAGAAAAAAAGAAAAAAAGATTTGTCCAAACAATGCTCTACAGGGGGAAATCTCATATTTTAATTGTTTTTTTTTTTTTTTTAAGCAGGAAAGTGTCCATTTATCTTTACCTGGTGTTTCTGATTCATATGTCATCCATGATCAAAGGCAGTACATTTCATTCCTGGATTTATCCATTCAGAAAATAAAAGATAGACATTCATAAAATAAAAACTATCATTTATGGAATGTTTAGTGCTTTACACACATTGTCACATTTAATCCTTCAAACAATTTATGTACTGCTGTCTATATTTCATACAGGAGAAAAATTAAGATTCAAAGATTCAAGTAGCTTTTATATATTCCATAAGCTTAATACACAACAAAGCTGAGACTGGAGCCCAGATCTCTCTGACCACAGAAACCAGAGTACTGAAACATTTTGCTCCATTGCCAAAAATGCTTCTGAGGCCCTCTGTCAGAGGTTCATTAGAGACTCTGCTTTAGAAGAGCAGATCTAACTAGTACCCCACAAAGACGTGTGCTTTCTGAATTCAAGTTCACTCCATTTTCATCTCCCAACTCTCCATTCAGGATAAGATTTCCTTTCCCCCTCAAACCACCTGGGGTTTTTTTTTCCCCAAAATTTATATTAACATGTTCATATGAAGTGCCCCTTAATTCTTCCATAGCTTGTATACTCTTTGCTCCTTAGCCTGGCTCTCAACTGTCTCCCACTGCCTCTCCACTTCTGAGGGATGCTATAGGCACACACCTACCTGCCAGTTCTGGCATTCTGTGTCCTCTCCAGAGGAGACAAGGGCAGGAGTCCTGTTATCAGAGTAAGACTTTCATTCTGATACCACTCACTGATCTCTCTGACTTGTGAATCAGTGCTTTATTATTTATAGGTACCTACAAAGCAGCATTTTCCCTCATTTTTAAAGTTTTGAATGGGTAATTATTCTCCCAAACACAAATGTCAAGATTATTGGGAATGGAGATTAAAAAGTATATGGCCTGCAGTTACCCCACCCTAGGGATTCAGACTCCATGAGGGCAGAGCCAAGGAATCTGCATTTTAATAAACTCTCTGGGTGACTCTGACATAGGACTTAGAAGCACTGGTTGGAAAATTAGGTCAGTCCAGGCTCTCCAATCTCAGCCCTGACTGGGTGGGGTCAACCCAAGAAGATCTAGAGCCAGGGAGCAGCCATAGGGTCAAGGTTATCATAACAGTGTCATCATCATCATCGTATCATCCCCACCATCGCCATATTCATCATCAAAAACCATCTATAGGGATGCCTGTGTGGCTCAGCAGTTGAGCATCTGCCTTCAGCGCAGGGTGTGATACCGAGTTCCGAGATCGAGTCCCAAATCGGGCTCTCTGTGAGGAGCCTGCTTCTCCCTCTGCCTATGTCTCTGCCTTCTCTCTGTGTCTCTCATGAATAAATAAAGTCTTTAAAAAAAAACCATCTATAGAGTGCTTATAATATGAAAGGCAATTACCAATTTCAAAAAGTAGAAACAAAGCAAAGGGCCTGAGGACAGAAAGTCTGGGAAATAGAATTAGAAGAATAAATCTGAGTTCAGTTGGAGGTTGGAAAGAAAAGGTACCATAAGTTAGTAAAATATATCTGATGCCTATACAAAGATTTTATGTATAATGGAGTCTAGCAAACTGATAAAGCCACTAATACTGTAAAATCAGCTAATCTTTGTGTGTTTGTCAGACACAGGTTGAATCAAGACCATGGTTACATCTTGACCTGTCAATTCATACATGTGAAGACGAGAACTGGTTTTTAAACTTACTGATTCAAAAAATAAATAAAATAAAATAAAAATAAGCTTACTGATTCATTCACAGCAAACCAAGACAGGCTTAGAAGCAATGCATTGGGCATTGGGAGGGCTCTAGGGCCATGCTGGTTCAATAGGAGAGTGGACTCCTTTCATTCAAGCTGGATAGCTCTGATTATCCATTGTTGTGTGCATTGAAGAAGTCTCGATCACAGATGATAGGCAGGATATCCCAGGAGGCAGTTAAAATTATTATTTTTAAAGATTTTATTTATTTATTCATGAGACACAGAGAGAGAGGCAGAGACACACAGGCAGAGGAAGAACCAGGCTCCACGTAGGGAGCCCGATGTGGGCCTTGATCCCGGGGCTCCAGGATCACGTGCTGGGCCGAAGGCAGACACTCAACCACTGAGCCACCTAGGCGTCTCTAAAATTAATTAGGTTAAACATAGGTCACTGAATTCTCAACCATTTCAACTTTGTAAAGTGTTGGGCAGTGACTACTGTTACATAATGATGCTCCACAGCTGTCTTTTTAAGATAGGAGAAGAATTAAGTACTCCTGGGAGAAAACTTCTATCTTTGTAGACATCACATGCATGGTTGGGTGAGGGGTTACAAATTAGCATATCTTGTAGATAAACGAGTTTTGCTCATTTGAAAGCCTAATTTATCCTTAAAAAACATGTTCATTTCAGTATTCCAAGGCAAGATAAGGTGACCTTGCGGGTTGTAAGCCTGTACCCTGGGTCCTCTGGGTCCTTTGGTTTTCTGGGTCATACCGAGTGGGAACTTTTCACTGTCTGAAGCCACGTGGGTGCAGGGACTCGTAGTTTACTATGTCTGGACCAGGGACAGGGTCTGTCATGCTCAATATACATTTCTTGAACTTATAAATAAATCTAGTTATAAACTCATCTGAAATACTTCCTTAAAGTATTTTGCAGGACATGAAAAAAATATATGGATAGGGTTGATAAAAAAAATTTCATAAACATTGTCCAGCAACAGCAGTTAGGGCATAAAAAATCCTTTCTCTGCTCCTTTTTGAATATTATCTTGGATAATATCTTGACAAATTTACAACAGATCCTAAGGATTACATCAGATGCCTTCCTGAATCAAACATTTTAAAATAAAAGCCAAATCTATCAAATGGAGCAATTTAATACCTTTTCCATTCCCATGTAAATACATATAAGTTGCAATTCTTTATGTTGGTTAAAAAAAGGACATGGGCAGCCAGGGTGGCTCATTGGTTTAGCGCCACATTTCAGCCCAGGGTGTGATCCTAGAGACCAGGGATTGAGTCCCCCATCAGGCTCCCTGCATAAAAATAAAATAAAAATCTTTAAATAAAAATAAATAAAATAAAAATAAAAATCCTTAAAAATAAGTAAATAATAAAAAAAATTTTAAAGTTTGAAAAACAGAATTTTTTTTCTTAATGTAAAACTTAATCTTAATTTTAAAATAAGCATCATCAAACTGATACTTTGTTACTGAACTGATTATAAGCAGTGATATTCTTAATGAGGAATTTATTTTCAGATTTGGGTTTGTTAATGAAATTGAGTTTACTCTTACTTGTATTACATTATTTGTTTTTTTAAGTTTATCTATCTTTTTTAGTAATCTCTACACCTAACGTGGGACTCGAAATCACTACCCCAAGATCGAGAGTCTCATGTTCTTCTGACTGAACCAGCCAGGTGCCCCTACACTGTCTATGTTTTTATTTAAAATTTTCTTAAAATTTATCACCATTATTTAAGGGACCAGTTTTGTCAGTAGTATTAATGATCCATTTAAATTGTTTACCTTCCATATACAACAGAGATTCTCAATGTTTTAAAATTAGAGTATAATATCTACAGTAGTGCCATATGGTTGCCTTTTCAAATGATGGAATTTAATTAATTTTTATTTGTATTCCAGTACACTTAACATACAGTGTTCTATTAGTTTCAGTTGTACAATATAGTGATTCGATTCCATACATCACCTGGTGCTCAGCAGGACAAGTGCACTCCTTAATTCCCATTGCCTATTTTGCCCATCCCCCACTCAACTTCCCTAATGGAATTTAATTTTAAAAGTTAAATCAATTAAGAGAAAATGTTAAGGAAGAGGGCACAGGCGATACAGAGAATCATGAAGAGATATCAGAATGACTGGATTTGGGGGACCACTGAACTTTAGAAGAGAGATCAGAGCAAGCACGGAGGGGAGACAAGGGAGACAGGCTGGCTAACATGAGCTACCTCCCTTAGGATCATGTATGCCATGCTATGGAGTTTGGACTTTATCCTAAAAGCAGAGTTGAAAGCAGGGGAGTGTCAGGATTGGATTTGCCATTTTAAAAATCAGTAGGAGGGTGGTGTGGAGGGAGGATTGGAAAGTGATAAAAGGAGCTAAGGAGGTTAGTTAGGAGCCAACTGCAATACTCTAGGAGAGGGATAATGGGGTTTAACCCTCAGTATTGCCAGTAGGTCAGAGAGAGTAAAGAGCAACCATGGCATGACTTGGTCAATGAGGCAGAAGAACCTCTGGTTTCTGGCTTTGGTAACAGGTCATTGAGGGATAGGACTTCACAGAGAAATGGAATACAGAAGAAAGAAGTAGGTTTTAGGAGGATTGGGATGACCTGCTTAGACATGTTGGATTTGAAGTGACTTATAAAAAAAACGAAGAGCAAGGATCCAGTAGGAATTGATCACTGGGCCAGGAGCTCATGTGAGAAATTAGCAAGTTACCAGCACTTACTTTTGAAAGGGATAAAAATTTACCTGTTTTAGTGCTAGGGCTGCCAAAACAAAGTACTGCAGACTGAATGGCTTAAATACCAGAAATTTATTTCCTCATAGTTCTGGAGGTTAGAAGCCTAAGATGAAGGTATCAGCAGGATTGAGTTTCTTCTGAGGGCCTCTCTTCTTGACTTACAGATGGCCATTTTCTTCCAGTGTGTCTTCACATGGTCTTCCTTCTGTGTATACGTCTCGGTCCTAAACTCTCATCTTCTATAAGACATCAAACATATCAGATGGAGGCCCACCTTAATTACGTCTTTAAAGGCCTATCTCCAGGGACACCAGGGTGAATCAGCAGTTGAGCATCTGCCTTTGGATCAGGGCGTGATCCCCGAGTCTCAGGATCGAGTCCCACATTAGGCTTCCTGCATGGAGCCTCCTTCTCCCTCTGCCTATGTTTGCCTCTCTCTCTCACTCTCTGTGTCTCTAATGAATGAATGAATGAATGAATGAATTAATTAATTAATTAAATCTTTAAAAAAAGACTTACCTCCGAATCGTCACAATCTGAGGTACCAGAGGTTAGGACATCAGCATATTAATTTGGGGGGAACACAATTCAGCCTCTAACACCACCCTAACCTACTGAATCAAAAACGGAAACGTGTTGGCTAATGAAACCAAGGGGATAAAGGAGGATCCCAGATAGAGGGATTCAAACCTTGGACCCAGGATGTGTCTTCATTTGTGTCACTCAGCTTTACTTGGTGTCACGTGTATTCTCAGGCAGGCTCTCCCTTATGGTACCAAAGATGGCCATTTCAGGATTACAACCTCTATACAGGAAGCAATCCATGTGAGAAAAGGAGCTTCTTTCAATAATCCCAGTAGAAGTTCTGAGAAAAGTCTTAAATGACCTATCTCAAATTATTCACCCATCTCAAACAAATCACTTGTGTAGGGGCAAGTAACGTCTTGTGGCAAGGGCCACATCTAAGTCTCCAGCCTGTTGACCCATGCCATGCAAACCTCAAGACCTGGGAGTAATGGAGGGGTGTTTCTTTATAGAGTTGCTAAACAGGCAATAACAACTATCACAAGTCATGTCCACCCTAGTGATTAAAGCCATGGATTAGATGTGACAACCCATGAAGAATATATAGAGGAAAAGAAGAGGGCCAAGGTTAGGAACTTGAGGGAACAAAAAACAAGATTAAAAGAATGAGATGAGAAACAGATGTCTTTTTTGGTAGAAGCAGAAGAGAAAGAAAGAAAACCAGGATGGTGTGTTATGGCAGACACCAAGAGAAGAGACAGTTTTAACAAAAAAAAAAAAAAATCATGATTTGCAACACCTTGGAGTAAAAAGGTTAATGTTCTTAATTGCAAGGAGCTCAGACACATCCTTTTTTTTTTTTTTTTTTTTTTAAAGACACACAAATAGAAACATGGGAGAGAGATCACAACAGAAAAAAGAAATAAAATAAATAAAATAAAAAATAAAAAAATTAAATAAAAAAGAAATAAAAAAGATATTAAAGTGACCAGGTACTTAAATTCATTCGTAAGGGAAAACAAACCCAAACACTTTCAAGATATGCCTCTGTGCTGTTAAGATTAGCAAAAATAACAAGAGCTGAACAAATCCAGCGTTAGCAAAGGTGAAAGGAAATAGGTGAACCTGCCAGTGGTATAAACTGGAGTACCTTCTGGCAGAGCAATTTGTCAGAATCGAACATTTAAAGGTACATATTCTCTGACCCAGCAAATCCCAGGGAGGAATTTACTATCACGAGTAAATTAGGCCATATATATTTTTTGAAGGGTAATAATCCTGAGGTGCCTGGCTGGCTCAGTCCCAGTAGAGCATATGACTCTTGATTTTGGGGTCATGAGTTCAAGCCCCACATTGGATGTGGAGCTTACTTAAAAAAAAAAATAAATAAAAGGAAATAATCCAGAGATCCATCAAAAATAGGTTAAATTCAAAACATTACCTAACAGGGATCCCTGGGTGGCGCAGCGGTTTGGCCCCTGCCTTTGGCCCAGGGCGCGATCCTGGAGACCCGGGATCGAATCCCACATCGGGCTCCCGGTGCTTGGAGCCTGCTTCTCCCTCTGCCTGTGTCTCTGCCCCTCTCTCTCTCTCTCTCTCTCTCTCTCTGTGACTATCATAAATAAATAAAAATTAAAAAAAAAAAACATTACCTAACAGGTATGGAGGGGCACCAATATACTAGTCACTGGCTATAAACCACCCACACAGCCATACTGGGGGGTCCCCACCGAATATCCAATGAAAGGGAGCCCCAGATGAACAAAATGTCATAGACATAGGGACGTATGGGTTGTTCTGGAAAGTTCTTCAAAATATATTAATGTAAATATAAGGTACAGAGCCATGGGAATAACATGGATTCCATTCTTGTGCATTTTTTAAAAAATTTTTTATTTATTCATTCATGAGAGACAGAGAGAGAGAGAGAGTGAGAGAGAGAGAGAGAGGCAGAGGAAGAAGCAGGCTCCATGCAGGAAGCCCAATGTGGGACTCGATCCCAGGACTGGATCCCGGGACTCCAGAACCACGCTCTGGGCCAAAGGCAGGCAGTAAACCGCTGAGCCATCCAGGGATCCCCCATTATCGTACATTTTTAAATGCATATAGAGTTGTTACTGGTAAATACCTCAAAACATTTTCTGGAGGACAGCGTAAGAAACTGGTGGTCACTTTTGGTGAGAGAGACCATGTAAAGAGTGAGGGTAAGAGGTCGCATCATTTAATGGGATAGAGGTTATACCATCTAACGCTTTTTAACTTTTTAATTTATTCAAGCAACAAACCATAATTGAGCATGTCCTAATGTCAGGCACTGGGGAAAATATAATACAGGAGGTAGTTACAGCTGAGGGCGATTAGCAGAGGCTCTCCAGCCAGACTGCCTGGGTTTGAATCCTGGATGCACATTTACAAGTTGGAAGGCCACAGTTAAATTACTTAACCTTTCTCTCTTATTTTTCTCCATTAAGTACATAGAACTTCTGTGGTATCTTCAGAATCTTTAGGTTTGGGGCGCTTAGGTGGCTCAGTCGGTTAACTATCTGCCTTGGGCTCAGGTCATGATCTCATGGGTAGTGAGTGGGATGGAGCTCACACCAGGTTCCTGATCCAGTGGGCATCTGCTTAAGATTTTTTTTTAAATAGGGATTAAAAAATTATTTTAACTTTGACATGAAAAAAAAAAAAACCCAGGCCATGACCAATAATAGTTTTAAGCTTATCTAATTAAGATGTGATTGAAAAAACTTTCAAACCCCTAGAGGGGGTGTCCACCTTACAGATCCCTGCCAGATGTATGCTGTAACAGAGCAAGGAGCCACTAGATGGCTCTGTCATTTTTAAGTAGAACTTAAGTCCGCAAAGATAACGCATAGTTAAGGAACAAAATATCACTAGTAGGCAGAAGGTTTCATCAAAGCAAGAAAGGATAATCTGCAATCATGGCCTCTTACTCAGAATAATTTGGACCTATTGGGTTAAGAACTAGACAAACAACAACAACCCTGCAAAACCGCAAAGTATGTAAACATAAACAATTTGTTGAAAAGTAAAAAATAAGGTACGACAGGCATAAGGACATCCAGTTACGAAAGGGGAGATGGCTTCAAATATTCTCTAATGTATTGCCATCTCCTTCCTAGCTTTTCTTTTGGACTTTCTCTTTTTTGTTTAGGTCTTTAAACTTAAGAACAAACATGAAATTGGAGGCACTATAACTTATTTAAAAATTGCTTTCAAATGTCCTGGGTTATAGTTGTCAACTTTATTAACATCCCAAGAGAAGTAACAATAACTTTGTTTGAGACTGGGAACGATAGAAAACAAAACAAAACAAAACAAAACAAAGCCCAAAACTCACAACACTGCGCTTATTTACATTAAGAAAAATTTACATCCTTAAATCAAAATACGGTTAAGCAAACACTAATCCACTCTACAGCATTTGCCAAGGGATTGAAAGAAACAGTGCGCTAAATTTTGAGGTGAGAATAATTCTTTTCCGGTTCCAGAAAACATGAGAAAAATAGTTGCATTTTTAACTGCGGTTTGCATTTTAGGTACCACGATTTACTAGTTAAATATCTCTGGATGTCACTTTTTAAGTTATGAGATAACAGAAGATGACAGCTTTCTGCAAAGCACAAAACTAACTTTATATCATGAATTTCAATGCGGAGTGCAGGGGAGTGGATTGCTGAATTATTAAATATTCTGAACTGTCCGTCTACAATTGGCAAACAGAAAAGCGCTTTCCTCGCTCCCCTCTCCCGTAAGTGACAATCTCAGACTTGTCACCTATTAAGAACAGTATTTAGGAATAATTTTCATTGTAAAAGAAACAAATTTTCTTTTTGTTGGGAGCGAACAAATAATGATAGTGGGGCACGTGGGGTCGCCACAGTATTTTACTTGTTTCGCTTTTTTTTTTTTTTTTTTTTTCCGGGCAGGAACCGCATTTCAAAATTCACAGAAGTCGAAAGCAAGCCCTACGCCGTAATTCGTTGAGACCATTTTTGTAAATGAGCGCTTCTGGCACAGTTTAAATTACAGTTGGCTTTAAAATGCTAATTCCGAACCCACTTATTTAAATGTCTCTGAAAACACACACCCTTCTGTTTTTGAAGAAAACAAATCACACCGAAGGACTGCGCAAACCGGACTTAACGTTGAACAAATACGTCCCGATTGTGAACGAACACACAGTTACGCGTTGAGAGACTCGGTTTGAAAATTAAAAAAAAAAAAAAAAAAAAAAGAAAAGAAAAGAAAAGAAACGACTTCGGTCCCTCCCATCACAGAAGCCCCAGCAGAAGGGGACCCTCCAAGGACGCCCCTTAGTAAGATCTCCCGTATACCCCCAAGAGATTCTGTTCGTCTCGTCTAGTGCTTTCGGCCCGAAGCCGAACAGGTGAGACCGGCCGTGAACCCAGGAGCTGCAACCACCTAAGGTGCAGGAGGTAGAAACCCCCGGGGCGGGGGCGGGGGCGGGGGGGCAGGTGGTCTGAGCGGCCGCCCAGGCTCATCTCGGGGGCTTCTTAGAAAACAGTTGTACGGTTCGGGTTCTCTTGTCTCGGTCGCAATATTCGTTGTTTTATTTCGTTCTTGGGCTTTGAACGCTTCGGCTGGGAATGAGGCGCTCGTCGCCTTCACCCGGGAGGCGCCGCCGGCCTGCGCCGGGCTCCCCGCTCCGCACCCCCGAGCCCCCGGGCTCCCCGGCTCCCCGGCTCCCGCGCCCGCCGAGGAGGGGCTCCGGGGCGGGGCGGGGCGGGGCGGGGCGGGGATGCGCGGGCAGGTGGGGCGGGGCGGGGCGGGGGCGTGGAGAGCCGGGGCCCGCGGGGCCGCCGCCCAGCCCCGGGCCGGCCCGGGAGGAGCCGCGCCGCCGACGGTTATAAGAAGCCGCCTCGCAGGCGTCCCGCGCGCCTCCGCCGACCCCCCCGCCGAGCACCGGTCGCCGAGGCGGGGCCGCGGGTGGGCCCCCAAAGGGATGCTCTCGCCCGAGCGGCGACACCAGCCCCGCTCGCCGCTCGCCGCCGCCGCGCCGCACCCGCCGCACCCGCCGCACCCGCCGCGCCCGCCGCCGGCCGCCGACATGGCCCTGTACTGCGGCGACAACTTCGGCGTGTACTCGCAGCCCGGCCTGCCCCCGCCCGCCGCCGCCGCCGCCGCCGCCGCCGCCCCCGGCGCCCCCCCGGCCTCCAGGGCGCCCTACGCGCTGGCCGACTACGCCGCGCCGCCCGCCGCCGCCGCCAACCCCTACCTGTGGCTCAACGGGCCGGGCGTGGGCGTGGGCGTGGGCGTGGGAGTGGGCGGCCCGCCCGCCGCCGCCGCCGCCGCCGCCGCGTACCTGGGCGCCCCGCCGCCGCCGCCGCCGCCCCCCGGGGGCGCGGCCGGGCCCTTCCTGCAGCCGCCGCCCGCCGCAGGCACCTTCGGCTGCGCGCAACGGGCCTTCGCGCAGCCCGCGCCCGCCGCGCCCGCCTCGCCCGCGGGGCCCGCCGCGCCCGGGGAGCTGGGCTGGCTGTCGATGGCCAGCCGCGAGGACCTGATGAAGATGGTGCGGCCGCCCTACTCGTACTCGGCGCTCATCGCCATGGCCATCCAGAGCGCGCCCGAGCGCAAGCTCACGCTCAGCCACATCTACCAGTTCGTGGCCGACAGCTTCCCCTTCTACCAGCGCAGCAAGGCCGGCTGGCAGAACTCCATCCGCCACAACCTGTCGCTCAACGACTGCTTCAAGAAGGTGCCCCGCGACGAGGACGACCCAGGTGAGGGCGCCGGGCAGGTGCTTCCCGGCCGGGGGCGGGGGCGGGGGCGGGGGCGGCCACAGGAGCCCGAGGACAAAGGGATCCTCGGAGCGGGGCCGTGCTCCACGGGGAGGGGGTGGAGCTCGCCCCTGACACCCACAGACCCCCCACCCACCCCCCGGGCGGTGAGCGCCCCGCGCTGATGCTAGGGAGGTGGGTCAGGAGTAAGGACGCGCGTGGCTCCCAGATAAGGGGCGACTCTGAAGGGATTCCGGTGAGCTGAGAATCGCATCGCATCGCATTTCACGCCAGAGGCGGAGAGAGGCCGAGCAGCTGCAGGCCGTGCAGGCGCTGGCCCCGGTGCACTTCGGCCCGCAGCCGCCTCCCAAAGCCCGCCCGGGCCCTCCGTGCAACAAGTGCCCACCTTGAGAGAGCTTTGAGAGCAGGGAGTGACACCGGCCTCGTGAGACCCCTCCAGGGGAACCCGAGAGCTTTAGCTGGGTCCCGCAAATCGTGGTGTTTTGGTGCCTTTACTGTGTTAGAATGTAAAAATGAACCGCCAGTTTGCGGAGTTCTGCTCCAAGCCCGCAGGTGGGGAGGCTGGGTTACAGCGCAGTATTGTGAGTGGTTTTCCTCCCCTGAGAAGCGCGAGGGGGCGGGGGAGGCGGAGGGGGGGCTCAAAAAGGAGAGAGACAAGATTCTACGAGAGGTTTTCAAAAGGAGCTAGCGACCGGGGTGGTAGGGACAGCGGTGTGATGGGGGAAAGAGAAATGAAAGGTTTCAGTTGCACACTACAGAGATATCCAGGATTTTGTGTAAATGCTCCGAATGTTCTGCCCCTGGCCTAGGGTGGTGCTTTCCAAAAGAATTACAATGTAAATCACGTGGGAGACTAAGTTTTCTAGTAGCCACGTTTTAAAAAGGTAAAAAGAAACAGATGAAATTGCTTTTGATATTTTTTTAAGTAACCCCAAATATTGTTTCAATACATAGCAAATATAAAAATCATTACTGAGATACTTTACTCTTTTTTTGGGGGGGGGGAGGGTATTAAGTCTTCGGAATCCTACGTGTGTTTGAGTCCACATTTTGGGCTACCCACTTTTTAAGTGCCCAGCAGCCATGTGTGGCAAGTGGTTACTGTGTTGGACAGGGCATACAGTTCTAGAAGATGCAGCTTCCCCATTTGACCGCGAAATCACCTGAGATTATCAAGTTAATTGTCATATGTATTCTTTTGGACTTTCTAAAAAGTTGATATCTTTAGTTAGTGTCATGTCAAAGCATGTGGTACTAAGGGGCACAATATAATTGTTCTTATAGGTGCAAGTACTATCGTTTATTTTTATTTTTTTAAAGATTTATTTATTTATTCATGAGAGACAGAGAGGGACAGAGACACAGGCAGAGGGAGAAGCAGACTCCTCGCAGGCAGCCCGATGCGGGACTCGGTCCTGGATCCCAGGATCACGCCCTGAGCCGAAGGCAGACACTCAACCGCTGAGCCACCCAGGTGTCCCTAAGTACTATCATTTAGATGGTAGTTGTAAGAATAAGGTTTTTTTCTGCAACTATCTGCAAAAGATGTGTTAATGAAGATAATGGGTTTGGAGGAATGTGTGCTAGTTTGTGTAGGCAACCTAACACAGTGGTTAGGTTCGAATTCTGAATCTAGAGCCAGCCTACTTAAATCCTGGTTTGACCATTGCTAACTGGGAGTACTGCAGGTTACTAGCCAATCTGCCCTCAGTTTTCCTGCCTGAAAAATGAAGGCACTAATAACTGCCTGTCTCCACGGAGCTGTAGGAGCAACTGAAGTCATCGTCCGTATAAAGCGCTCTACATGGTATAAGGGTTTACCTGTGCTTCCACACGCCAAAGATTCTATTTACTGGAAGTGAGAAAAGCTATTGAGAGAAAAATCCTCCAAGATGATAGATCTTTTTTACTTTAATTGTGCTAAATAGTGAGGGAAATTTTTTAAGCGGAAGACTGGCCGCAGACATTAAATGAGGCTCTGATTTGAAATCTGCTGGTAGAGGAAAAGCAGGCAAGAGATGCAAGGCCTCTCCTGCTCAAGGTGAGGAAGGGATGGAGACTCCAGGATCTTCCTGCCCCCTGAACAATGTTTTATCCAAGGTATTGCTAAAACAGTTGGCTCACCGGTAACTTTTGTAATTTTTGTGTGGCAAGACAAGTGATTGGGTATTTGAGGTTGCCTTTTCCAGTGGAGTGCTGGTTTTGTTTTCATTTTTTAGGGGCAAATATTGTGCCCTTTCAACAAATAATAACAGATAGTGATTTTTCACTGTTTACTGTGTGCCAGCTACTGTTGGGAGACCTCATTTAACCCTCGCAATCAGTCTATGAAATGGGTATTATTCTTGAGCCTACTTTGATAAAGAAATGTAGGCTCACATTTAAGCAGCACCAGGATTTTGCAAGGGCATGCAATACAGGTCCGGAGGGGGAAGGGGTGTTTTGGGCCTAGAATCAGGTCTTAAGATTCAGGTAGCAGACACTGCCAGTTGTTCCAGATTTCTCCTTGAAGGTGAAGAAGAAAATCTCCCCACAAGGATAAATTTAAACAGTAGAGTGGGTGGACCATCTTTGTCCGCATTTAAATGGGAGAGTCTGTGCTCCTCCTTCCAGAACTGAAGCCGAGTACATGGGCATGCACTAGGTCACTCTCTAACTTGTGTTTCTTTTCTCCTCTCGGTAGGGAAGGGGAATTACTGGACCCTGGATCCAAACTGTGAGAAAATGTTTGACAATGGGAACTTCCGTCGGAAGCGAAAGCGCCGCTCAGAGGCCAGCAGCGCCTCCACCTCCACGGTGGCTGCAGGGACCACCAAGTCAGAAGAGGGGCTCTCCTCAGGACTGGGGTCTGGAGTGGGCGGGAAGCCCGAAGGAGACAGCCCCTCGGCTTTGCTAAGGCCGCCCCAGTCCCCAGAGCCTCCCGAGGGCACCAAAAGTACTGCCTCCTCCCCAGGAGGATCCCTGCTCTCCTCCGCCCCTTGCCTCAACACCTTCTTCAGCAGCCTGAGCACCCTGAGTGTCAGCAGCAGTGGAGGCGCCCAGCGGGCCGGCCCGGGCAGCCGCCACCTAGGGATCCAGGGCACCCCGTTGTCCTCCAGCGGCGCCTTCCCGGCCAGCTGCATCTCCTCCGAAGCCCCGCCGGACACCTTGCAGCTCAGTAACGGTGCCAGCAGCGGCAGCGGCCAGAGGTCCTCCTACTACAGCCCCTTCCCTGCCAGCACCAGTGGGGGTCAGAGCAGCCCCTTCGGCAGCCCCTTCTACAACTTCAGCATGGTCAACAGCCTCATCTACCCCCGGGAGGGCTCTGAGGTCTAGGACAACCGGCCCTCCGACTTGAATATGCACACCTGAGCTCTTGTGAAATGCGGATTGCCGAGGCTGTAGGTTGGGGTAGGAAGTGTGGGATACTGCATTCCTCGGCAGTCCCCGGGGAATGGTAGCTGCTGACTCTTCCTCCAGCCCGGCAAGCTTTTCCAGGTTTCTCTGGATGAGGGCCTTCGTGGAGAGAAAACCGCCTCAACTCTGTTTGGGACAGTACCTGTGAGCCCCGCGAGGGCAGGGACCATGTCTGTTTTGTTCATCACTGTATAGCAGGGTTATGAGCACAGATGTGTCCAGGGGCCAGCTAGAACACAAAAGGATGAAGAACACAAAACGGTAGGAAAAGGTAGCAGTTGGCAACTGAAGCAGGTAGGGAGTGAGTCGAGACTGACCAGCTAAAGGCTGCTGTGTGGGCAGTTATTTCCTGTCTGGCAGCATCCTGATTTTTCTAGAAGTCACATAATCTGGATTCTTCTAGGAAACCTCCATTTGCATTATTTGCCACTAATTAAAGTTTTAAAATCCTGCACTAGGACATCCCACAAATCCTCTGAGCTATATCCAGCTCACGCATCGCCTCTACCTAGGCTCTGCGTCTGGACCGTGGTAGATCCTAATAGCGACAAAACTGCCCAAGCGAGCCCTTGCTGCCGAGCACTGTTCCCGGCGCTCAGAAGCATATTAGATCATTTAACCCTCACAACAACCTTGGGAGATAGGTATGATTACTACTCACTTGTGAGGGCTGTGTGACTCCAAGATGGTAACTCCCCCAAGGTGGTCACGCAGATAGTTGCAGAGCCAGGATCTGGTCCAGGCACTCTGGCTCCAGGGCGGGTGCTGGAAGGTTTGTTCTAGTTCTGAAAAACAAAGGTGCCATTATCCGTTAGCATATTGGGGATAAGAGTGAACTCGTATCTCATTTAACCAAAGATTCTGGTTGAAATTAGTATCACTTGAGATGTTGCCCTGAGCAGCAAAGACAGACATCACCCCTGCCTTCTGATGCTATATGCTTGAGGTTGGGGGGGGAGGGGGGGTGACCATGGTCCTAGTTAACTTAATATCCCAGGCCTTTTAGCATGTGTCCTAATTTTTCCATTTTTAAGCAAGATACTAGAATTTATTAAAAATAGTTTTTAAGTGGAATTTTTATGGCTTCCTAATAAACCAGTTAAATTTTTTTTAATATAATTTATTTTTAGCACTCCCTTTTACTTCTCAAGAGGTATCTTCATTTGAATAGTGTTTGTGGTCACCCTCCCAATGCCCAGCCTAGTGTCTCTGGTCCATGGCAGATACTCAGCCACTGTTTGAACTTATCTAAGAGGTGCTAATTGAAACAGATAAGTGTGGATTTTATTGGAACAGCTGCCATTAAGATGAAGATAATGTCCTGAATTGCCTCTACCATGTTGTTGGGTCTTTGACAGGAACATTGCTGGTTTGGGGATTTAATTTTTTTAGAAAAAGGAACACAAGTACATTGTAAGAAAATTTTAACCTCTCCCTGTGTATTATTTTTTGAGACTCACAGCATTACTCTTAAATTTTTATTTTGAAGTATACAATACAGAAAATTATTTTTAAACAGTTTATTGAGGTATACATAACATCACCATTACTTTTTAAAATATTACAGAGAAAGACAGCCAAAGAGACTACCTACCCCTAGATTGTATGTACAGAAGCCAGTTTCTATGGATATTTTTCTATGTGAAAAATCCTATGGACTTTGAATATTGTTTCTAATGCAATTCTATATTTGTAAATTAATTTATAATGTAAACTGGGACAAAAAAATTTTTTTTGCCAAGAAAGTACACTGCATGCTGAGAATTACATGAAATAAACTCTTAAGTGGGATGATTTCTGGCCACTTTTAGGCATTTCTGTTTTTAGCTTCTTTCCTAAAGGAATAGAGATGTAAGGGGCCTGACACTGAAGCTACCATGGGGGGACTTTGATGAGAGTGAAAGCAAATGGTTTTTCCTGGATTTGTCACACCTGCCCACATCTGAAAGGCTGGAACCAAACAGTTACTCTTTGGGGACGGTCTATAGGCCTACGAGCATTTTAATGATTTTTAGCAGTTACAGTTCTTAGATCAAACTAAGTGCACCAGACAGTTTCTGTTCCAGAACAAAATGGTGCTGGAAGGTCTCACCAGCTGGCAGTATTTCTCAGGTGCAGTAGCCCTCACAGGGGCCACAAGCAGCCCATTACTACCAAGGAAATAAACTTTAACTGAGCTTCTAGAAAAAAACCTGAAAATTGAGGTTTCTAGGCTAGGGTTTCCCAGCCTCAGCATGTGATATTTGAGGCTGGGTAATATTTAGCATCCCTGGTCTCTACCTGTTAGATCCTAGAAGCACCCCCTCTCCTGGCCCTGGCCACATCGGACAACCAAAGGTTATCTTCAGACATTGGCAAATGTCCTTGGATGGGATGGGGTGGGGCAAAATTCCCGCCCCCCCCCCCCCCCCCCGATTGAGAACCACTGATCTAGACTGATAATTTGCCAATGAAACCTGTTCCCTCATTCCCCCACACTAAGTCCCAAGTGCTAGGGCAGCTGTTGAGCCCTGATGGACTTGGTCCCTGGGTTTCCGATATGGGACAGTTTGTCCTATGAGAGGCCTTTTCTCAAGAAAATCCATCATGAGCAGGAGTAGCCTGGCCAATGAGGCATTTCTCAGAACCAAGATCCACTAGTTTGCCCTATCACATTGGAGGTAGATTCCTTCAATATTTTAGTTGCTAATTATATATTCTTATGGTACCTTTTTTCTTGGCATCTGTTTCTATTGAGATTGAGGCTGGAATAACTTTGACCAATAATACACTACCTGGGTTTTTTTTTTTTTGGGGGGGGGGTTGGCATGGTGGTGCAAAGGGGTGGGGGAGTGTAGGCAGACATGAGGATTTCCTGGAAAGAAAGACCTGTAAAAAGAACATGAGTGACGTGTTTGGAAGTATCTAGCTCTGAGTGGTTGGTACGAGATGCCAGAACAAGGACATTTATGAGAGAAAGGTGAAGAGGAGAATCTTCAATCTCCTGCTGAACAACTGCAAGGGGCAGCAGGTTGGCTCAGTCTCTACTCCCAGGTCTGAAGAAGCAATGCCATGAGGAAGTCTCCCATCAGGGAACTGCCTCCTGCTGAGCATGGGACGGAGACAGAGGGGCAACGAAGCTTGCCTGTGTCTGTGATGTTTCCAGGTCAAAGTCTGCAACCAGCCCTCCAACTGGCACCAATTTCCTGCATCTGTGACACTTTCTGCCTGGGAACCAGGTCAGAAATTCTGGATCTGAGCTAGATTTCACTTTCCGTTGTTCGGGACAGGGCAGAGGGAAAGATGTGCTCCCGTGGCATGTAGATGAGTGCTCTTCATTCTCTAGAGGGGCTGGGGGCCAGGGGCTCATGAGGAGTTGCAGCCTAGGCCGAGGCCATTTATAACATGTATAACATAACATTTATAACATGTTATAACATTTATAACATGTATAACAAAGTGACTGCCTTCCAAGCCTTTGGGAATCTATTGTACCTTCCAGAATAAGATAGGGGCAAAGAAGAGTTTTTATTTTATTTATTTTTTTTTTTTTTAATTTTTTTTATTTTTATTTATGATAGTCACAGAGAGAGAGAGAGAGGCAGAGACATAGGCAGAGGGAGAAGCAGGCTCCATGCACCGGGAGCCCGACGTGGGATTCGATCCCGGGTCTCCAGGATTGTGCCCTGGGCCAAAGGCAGGCGCTAAACCGCTGCGCCACCCAGGGATCCCAAGAAGAGTTTTTAAAACTAATAAACCAGATCCAGGTTTCCGTTTTTGGTACTTTGAGAATCTTTATCCCATTTTCTTTTTTTTTTTTTAAATTAGGCTCCACACTCCGCGTGGAGCCCAAGGCGGCATTGAACTCAGGACCCTGAGATCAAGACCTGAGCTGAGATCAAGAGCTGGACGCTTAACCAACTGAACTACCCAGGTGCCCCCCCCCTTTTATCCCATTCTTCAATTTACTAGGAAAGGGGGCACCCGGACTTCAAGAACTGTGTGCCTTTGCACCCCAACAGCTCCAGCTCCTCAGGGTGCTGTCCAGTCCCAGGGCAAACTGAGTCAAGCTCTGGCCCTGAGAAATGTCACTGAAACCCTGCTTCTCTTCCTCCCTGAGACTGCCCAGAACTTGGAAAGAGGCTAAGTGTGCAGCATCTAACTGGTTTTTGTTTTCTTTAGCTGCTGTAGTAGCAAAACCTCAAGATTTTTAATTTTTTTTTTTTTTATGATAGTCACACACACAGAGAGAGAGAGAGAGAGAGGCAGAGACATAGGCAGAGGGAGAAGCAGGCTCCATGCACCGGGAGCCCGACGTGGGATTCGATCCCGGGTCTCCAGGATCGCGCCCTGGGCCAAAGGCAGGCGCCAAACCGCTGCGCCACCCAGGGATCCCTTTTTAAATTTTTTTATTCATGAGAGACACACAGAGAGAGGCAGAGACATAGGCAGATGGAGAAGCAGGCTCCCTGTGGAGAGCCCGATGTGGGAGTTGATCCCAAGACTCTGGGATCACGGCCTGAGCCAAAGGCAGGTGCTCAACCACCTAGCCACCCAGGTGCCCCTCAACCTCAAGGTTTTTAATGAAGAAGAAACTGCCAGTGGTTTACCTGAGGCAGGGATTTGCTGGTTTCTGGGGGCCAAGAACCGGTCACCACGGAGGCCTTGCCTTTTGTCATGGAAAGCAGTCAGCTGGGGTGCAGAGCTGGGTGGAGGACACCGCTGAAGGAAGGAATTTCCTGTCAGATTTGAAAACAAAAAAAAGGTCAAAAAGACCAGCTACCTACCAAATTCCTCCAGGCTTTTTTATTCAAGATGTCAGGGGATCCCACCAAAACTCCGGGAGGCCTAGAGAGCGGGCCTTTATTATTTTTAAAAAAGGCAAACATTACAATAATAATAACTCACTTACTAGGTGCCGGTCATTGTCCTAAAATATATGCAGATATATATTAAATATAAAATACCAATATACAACATATACACAACTCTATGAAATAGGCACTGTTGTTTTGTTGGTTTATTTTTTAGTTAACTCTATCCCGCATGTGGGGCTTGAACTCACGACCCCGAGATCAAAAATCACATGCTCTCCCGACTGAGTCAGCCAGGTGCCCCAAGTGGATGCTGTCATTTTCCATTTCACCAATGGGAGTATTGAGGCACGCAGAGTTTGTATAACTGGGCCATGGTCAAAAGTCTAAGTGACTGCTGCAGATAAGTGGTGGAACTGATATTCAAAATCCAGTCATCTGGAGTCAGAACCTACCTGCCCTTATACTACTCCTGTCTCTCCATTTTGAAGGTGAGAAAGGACAGGCACAGAGAGGTGAAGTGACTGGCCCAAGGCCACACTTGTGGCTTGCAGATTGGGGGGCTTAGAAGCCAGGCTCCTGCCCTCCTCAGTGATGTTCCCTTGAGGGGTTTCCTTAGTATGCTCCCTGAGGTTGATTTTCGCAACTGGGGTTCCCTTTTCCCAGACACAGGATGGTAAGCAGTGGGAAGGAAAGCTGCTTTTCCTTGACCCGTCTTCCTTTGCAGGATCCGCCAGCAGCCAGGTCAGACGCCTGGATCTGGAGCCCTGAAGCTGCGGCGGAAAGCCAGATGTTGGAGACGCTGGTTTGGAACCTTGGACTCGGCAAATCCCTTTGGGTACCAGGCCCTGTGCTGGGCACTGCTGATACTAAGAGGACTCACACCCGCGCAGACCGTTAGCAAGCATGTCAGATGGAGGGCTAGCACCGGTGTGCACAGGGTCGGCCTGCGTGCTCCCACCTGGCTGCCAGCCTCCGGTGAGGGAGATGGCGTGGGTTAGCCTTCTGGAAGAGCAGCAGCCAGTTCCCCCAGTCCCGCCTGAGAGTCTGTAGCGCTCGTGCACTCCTTCCCCGTTCTGAGGCTTAAGCTAGAAGATGAGGACCAGGCTGTTCTTCAAAACGGAGGTGCTTCAGAAGGAACTAGGCCTAAAGGCCCCCTCTTTACGTAGGGCCGCAGGCCTGGGGGCCTGGCTGGAGGCAGCTCTCTCCCAGTGAGTCGCAAGTCACCAGCTGTCAGCCCCAACCCCCGGGGAGGCGGAGCGAGCAGGAGAGGGCTTCTCTGCCTGCACTTCAAAGGAGGCCTTAGACTACCAGTGTGGTGGGTTTTTTATCTCCCCAGTTTACCTTCCTGGAATGCATTAAGCAAAGCACAGCCTCAGGGATCCTCCCGCTCCACGCTGGGACCAGGAAGGGGGGCGTTTCCAGGCAAGAGGATCGCCTTCCCTTCTCATCTCCGAGGATGATGCCAAGGGGCCCCATTCCCCATTCCCTAAGTGGCCGCCGCCGGCTCTCCGCACCTGGGCCAGCTCACAGCGCTGTGACTGTGGCCAGACACACAAACGCCCAGCGCCTCTATCTTCTCCTCGGCAAAACGGACAAAAGCTTCCCGGGGCTGCTGAGAGAGCTAACCTATCTACCTGGTATTGCACCTGTGTGCTTGCCCCACGGGCGCCTCGAGAGGGGCCTTAGCATCCACTCCCAGAGCCTCCCCTTGTCTCTCCTCAGAAAGTCTGATGGCAGTATCATCCACTTGTTTGCCCAGCAGCCTTGGAGGGTGAATAGTATTAGTTAGCTTCATGTTCCAGAAAGGTAAAAACAGTACGAAGCCTGGCAAGCAGCCGGCCGCCGGGAGCTGAGGACATCTCGCAGGGAAGGGAAAAGCACGTCTCATGGACTCCAGTTTGTGGGTCAGTCAGTGCATAAATGTACTGAATGCCAACCAATTCTCCTGCTTCCTCGGTGTGCCTCACAGCCCACATCCAAACCGGGAACAAGAAGTGCTGGCTCTCACAATTGTTTCTGGGGCACCTGGGTGGCTCAGTAGGTTAAGGGTCTGCCTTGGGCTCAGGTTATGATCCTGGGGTCCTGGGATCCAGCAGGGAGCCTGCTTCTCCCTCTCCCTCTGCCTGCCACTCCCCCTGCTTGTGTTTTCTCTCTCTTTCTCTCTCTCTCTGTTAAATAGATAAATAAAAAACATCTTAAAAAAATAAAAAAAAGAATGTGGGCAGCCCAGGTGGCTCAGTGGTTTAGCACTGCCTTTAGTCCAGGGCCTGATCCTGGGAACCCAGGATCAAGTCCCACGTTGGGCTCCCTGCATGGAGCCTGCTTCTCCCTCTGCCTCTCTCTTTCTGTGTGCGTGTTTCTCAAGAATAAATAAATTTTAAAAATCTAAAAAAAAAAAAAAGTTAAAAAAATGCTTTCTAGGCTATGACCTCACACCAGTTTACCTGCAATCCCAGGACCCTAGGATTACAACCTGAGCCAAAGGCAGATGCTCAACCACTGAGCAACCCAGGTGACCCTGAAATGATTGTCTTATTGATCTTGTGAGAAAAGCACATCATGGGATGCCTGGATGGCTCAGTGGTATCCTAGAGTGCCAGGACTGTCCCAGGGTCGAGTCCCACATCAAGCTCCCTGCAGGGAGCCTGCTTCTCTCTCTGCCTGTGTCTCTGCCTCTCTCTGTATGTTTCTCATGAATAAATAAATAAAATCTTAAAAAAAAAAGAAAAGAAAAGAAAAGTAATCGTTCCTCCTTCCCATTTGGGGAAACCAAGGCATAGAGCATCTACTCTCCTAAGACTTAAGATATACCTCACTTGCTGACCGTGGCATCACACAGCACATAAAAAGGAAAAAGTTGTCTTTCTCCTTCAGGTTTACATGGGCAGAACCCCAAGAATTTTTGCTATGTTCAGCCTGGATTTAGAGCCCAGCCATCTCCATTTCCCCACAAATCACTCACCCTTCCCTGTGTTCCTACCTCCCTTGCCTTCTCCTGGAAAGGAGTCTCAACCAAACACCTGCAGTCTTTGATCAGAAGGCATCAGCTGGCCCCAGCTCTCCTTTCAGCCAGCAGACTTTCAAGTTCTCCCCCTTTAGTAGGTTTGGGAAAGGGGAAAACACCCGTAGCCACTGTCACCTTGCATACCTCCTTGTAGACTAGTGGTAAAAGCCAAAGAATTGCTACTTCAGCAAAGACTTTATAGAAACTTCCTTCAATGGGATTAACTGCAATGACTGCCACACACAACAGTAATGTCTACCACAGAACCCCAGTAACTTCCCTTGCTCAGGATATGTGCCCATGTCCTGCTGTATCTATTTCTTGGGTCAGAAATTATTGAGAACATATGTTACTACCCTTATAGGATTATTGCCATTGATGAAGTCATAGCGTGGTCGGCACTTGTGTGGCATATAAACCTCCTTTCCAGCATCTTATGTGCTGAGTTTCCTCCAGAGGTCAGCATCATAGTTCATTCTGATGCTTCTGTATTTAGTGCCCCTTCCTCTGCTCAGCGATTTTTACTAACCTCTTCCTGTACCTCCTGGGAGACATGGCTGAAGTCAAGGTCCCTGTAAGGGTGGCACCTACATTCTAGTGGAGGAGAAGAACCAAAGAAGGGAGAACCATGGGGTGACAAGTGCCTTGATCAGAGAAGTGTGAGGTGCCCTGAGAATCTCTGGGAGAGGCCCTGACCCTGACCTGAATAGGAGTTGCTGAGATGAAGAGAACAGAGAGGGAGGAAACAGGTGTCAGGAGTAGAAGCAGAGTGGGGACCTGGCAGTGAGAGGCCATGACTCCCATAGGGAACTGAGAGAAGCTGCACTTGGAGGCAAGGAGTTACTCAGCAGCTTCAGACAGGAAGGGCAGTGGAGGAGGTACAAGATGAATCTATCGTCTGATAAAGCCCATCCGTAGAATAAAATTGGGCAGAACAGATAGGAATGAATCAAATTTCATTTTAAGAATGATGTTTGTAGGGGCACCTGGGTGGCTCAGTCAGTTGAGTGTCTGCCTCCCGCTCATGATCTCAAGATCCTGGGATACAGCCCCACGTTGGACCCCCTTGCTCAACAGGGAGTCTGCTTCTCCTTCTCCCTCTGCCTCTTCCCCCCTGCTCATGCTCTGTCTCTAGATAAAGAAAAATAAGATTTCATCTATTTATTTGAGAGAGAGTCAGAGAAAGAGAAAGTTAAAAAAAAAAAAAAGAATGATGTTTGTTTTTCAAGTAGAGATCTTTTGGAGAATCACCCGGAAGGACAAGATCTCCTAAGAGAGACCCTTCTAGATGCTACTGTAGAAAAACAAGCAAGAGGTGATGGGAATGTGAAGTAGGGCAGGGAGTACAGGGAAGAAAACAGTGGGAGGTCTCAGAGACATTTAGGAAATAGAAGGGGAGGCTTTGTGATTTCCTGAGAGTGGTGGTTGAGGGAGAAGGAAGACTCCAAGATGACTGTTGGGGTGAGGGGTTTACCAGATTAGGACATTCCAGAAGAGGAGGGACTGAGTGTGTGTCACCCAAGAGGAACTTTCTAGCAGAAACTGGAACTCTTACATTGAGTTTAGGGGGCAGGGCCAAGTTGGCTATGTAAATCCGGGAGGAGTCAGAATGTGGGTGAAAGATTTAATTTAATCATTTAATAAACACTTAACAGCTACTTTGTGTCAGACCCCATGCTCTGGGCTGGAAACACAATGGTAAGAATAGCCACATATTTGAGAGCAGAAATATTAACAGATAGGATTGCCGATGCTGTCCCAGAACCACTATGGTGTTTTTTGATATACAGTATATGCACCCTATTCCTTTATAAAATTTGAAAAATGAAGGTTTACAAAACACATTTGGCCTCCAAAATTTTAAGAAGGACTTGCGGGTCTGTGAATAAATGTGTCCTGTAAGTACAGATGGTTGTAGGTACCATGGATAGGTCCCCACAGGGCACAGCCTAGAGCACTGCAGTTGTGCTCTAGGACAAGCCCTGGTTGGTTTCTGTGTGAATCTGGAGACTGAACTTGTCTATACTCTTGATACTGGCCATGGAGACAGGTAAAACAGAAGAAGGAGTTAGTGCATGTGAGAATGTTTCCACTTTATATGGAGTTGTCAGAGAAGGCCTCCCTGGGAAGATGGTTTAAGCAGAGATGCTCCCTAGAGGAGGGACACTTACTCAGACATCTGATACAGAAGTCAAAAGATACGGAATACCATCCTTAAAGGGTTGAGACAAACAAATGTCAACTTAGATATCTTTGTCCTGAAAACCTACTATCATTCAAGGACAAGGGCAAAAGGAAGCATTTTATAGAAACAAAGACTGAGGGAGTGTATGGCCAAAAGACCTTCACTGAAAGAACATCTCTATGATATACTTCAGCAGAAAAGAAAACTTCTGTGAAGAAATGTAAGAAATGATGGTGAGCAAAGAAAGTGATTAACATTTAGGTAAATCTAAACAATTGTGGTCCTTAGAACATAGTAAAAGTGCTCTTTAAGGACAATGATTCTAATTTGTGCCCTCTTCAGCCCCAACACTTACTGCATTGCTACCAAAATCTGCTTGGAAGCCATTAGGACTGATGCTACTATGCCCTCTGTTCATATAGTCAGTTATCAAGAATCAATAAGGTCAGAGCCCCTGGATGGATCAGTCATTTCAGTGCCTGACTCTTCATTTGAGCTCAGGTCTTGATCTAAGGGTCTTGAGATCAAACCCTCTGTTGGGCTCCTCACTCTGTGTTTAGTGGGTATCTGCTTGAGATTCTCTCTCTCCCCCTCCCTCCCACCATTTCACTCCTCACCCTCACCCTCAGGCTCTCTCTCTCCTTCTCTCAAATAAATAAATAAATAAATAAATAAATAAATAAATAAATAGTCTTTTAAAAAATTAAAAAGAAAAGAATAAGGTTCTCCTCTCAGACCTTCTCATCTTCAGGCAAAGCTGACCATGAAATCTATTTCTTGAAGTTTTATCCTTTGGGATAATTTCCTTTCTCTACCATCTTTCAGGGCCACTTCTGTGTGGAGGTGTAAGGATGAAATCAGACACTTCTGGTTGATGCTGTAGTATTGTGCATAGCCATCCGTAAATCAGGCCTAAGGTTTTTTTTTTTTTTTTTTTTTTTTTTTAATCCTCAATCAACTTCCCTTGGGGCCATGTTGCTCACATAGGGTATGTACTTCCACCCAAGTGGCTTCTTATGCCTCTACAAGAAGCCCACTTCACTAGGCCCTGTTGCACCCTCGCTGTGTGTCTTTCTTTGCAACATGAAGAGTTGTTTCTGGGCAAGTCTAATACTTCATTAGTTAGAACTGATAGTACTCAATCCATGATGGGTAGCTCAGGTCCCATCATCAACTGATACTCCATGGTTGGGTATTAAGAGTCTACCAACTTTCAGCCATAGGATAGGAGCTACATCTTACAAGTAAAGATATATACCAAGTGGAATACACTTTTGTTGTAAAATTTTAGTGACTTCAATCATCCTCCTGCAACAGCTTGCCATAGACCCCATAACACATTCTTTTTTTTTTTTAAGATTTTATTTATTTATTCATGAGAGACACACAGAGACAGAGAGAGAGAGAGAGAGGCAGAGACACAGGCAGAGGGAGAAGCAGGCTCCATGCAGGGAGCCCGACATGGGACTCAATCCCGGGTCTCCAGGATCAGGCCCTGGGCTGAAGGCAGTCACTCAACCACTGAGCCACCCAGGCTGCCCCCCATAACACACTCTAATCTGCTTTGGACACCACAAGCAACATGCATATATATTGTTACAGGGAAGTAGAGCTATTCATGATCCACTTTGGGTAAACTAGAAAGCTTTCTCTTCCTCTGAACTCCACTCAAGATATCAGACTGTAGATTCACCCTTGGAGCAGGGTTAAGCCGTATGTTGATCCATCAAGCACTGGGCTTCTTTTTTAGTGATAGAAGGTGCAGATTACTCAAATTTGTCACTTTGGTGTGGATATTTTGTCACGCTGCAGATTACATCCTACAGAAACTTCACTAGGTAGCAGCCCCATATATTTTTGAAGATTTATTATTTTGCTTTCTCCCATATCCTATAAAAGCAGGTATGAATAGCTACTTCTTGCTTTTCATTATTGTTATCTCATTAATGGAGAATACTAGCATGATGTCCTGTGAGACAGTAAAGTGGTAAAGTTAGTAGCTCATAAAACCTGTGGCATGCATTTAGAGAATGAGCATATAACTCTAGGCAGATTGTTGAGGTCTGTAGCTATCTCTGCCAGATGAAAGCAAATCATTTCTAACTTTCTATTTAGTGAATGAAGAAAAATATTGTCCAATAAATACTTCCATATCCATATCCATATCAGATATCAAGGGCTATTTTGATTTTCTCTAGTAGAGATACCTAGAATATTGTTATTAATTATCAGATTAAATTTATAATAATATATTCCTATTATCCAAGCCCTTTACTTTTTATACTTGCCTAACTGGAAAACAAATGTGAACATGAAAAGTATAATCAGCCTTGCATCTTTCTTGTGCCAAATATTTCTGATATTTCAATATTAGTGTGGGTTAGAATTGATCCAGGTTTACACAAGTCTACCTAGTAAGTTATCACAGCCTCAGTCATCTGTGCAAGCTAACACACTGAATGAAAATTCTCTGATAACTGTATCTTTATCAGTATTTAAGCCAGATTTAAAATTATGTTCTGCCCAGAAAATAAATAAAAATTTATTTTTTAAATTTTTAAATTTTTAAAATTTTTAAAATTTTTCCCAAAGATCAATGTAAAAGAGTAGATTCCTGCATAGTGAATGCTGTATTGCAGTAAATACTTAAATTAAAATGAAATGGAAAAATTTCTAGGAATAGATCAATTAATAAAACTGACACAAAAGAGGTAGAAGCCCTGAACAGACAATAACCATAGAAGAAATTTTAATGTAGCCAAAAATCTGCATTAGGGAAAGGCACCAGGCCAAGACAGATTTATGTGTAAGCTCTAGCACTGTTTCAAAAACTGTATCATCCCCATGTTACTTTTAAACATGTACAAATGTGAAAACTTATTAATTCATCCTATGAGGCCAGCAAGATCCCCATACCTCTTAAACTGGATAGCTCCAAAAGAAAACTGTATGCAAATTTCACCTACAAATATATGCCAATGCAGATAAAAGCTCTCTGGGAGAAAGACTCTGGGACTCTTGTGTTTCTATATGTCTTGCAAATGGAAGTACTAACTACTCTTTTGTTCCAGACTATATTTTCAAAAATGTTTGTATAGTGAACAGCCTTGGAAAATAATGATAGAATCTTCATCTGGAATACAGAGCTCACTGTCAAGTATGATGAAAATAATGTCTCCCTGCAGTAGTTATGCTTACTTCTTTTTATAAAAGATTCCGGTTCCTAAAGGCCAGAGTTTATTGGCTGTGAAGCAAACTGATTGTGTGTATAGCATCCATCTGTGTTGTCTCTGTGGGATATGTCTTTGGGACGCCTGGTGGCTCAGTGATTGAGCATCTGCCTTCAGCTCAGGTCATGATCCTGGGGTCCTGGGATCGAGTCCTGCATCGGGCTCCGCTCGAGGAGCCTGCTTCTCCCTCTGCCTGTGTCTCTGCCTCTTTTTCTGTGTCTCTCATGAATAAATAAATTTAAAAAAAAAGAAAAGCCCTTTGTCTTTGACCCAGGAGTCTCATGTATTCTGTCAGCTTGTTTGATCTTATGGCAAGCTAACTTGTGAGCTTACAAGCAAAAAAAGATCTCACAGTAGTCTCCTTTTATTTATTTATTTTTAATTTATTTGACAGAGAGAGAGAGAGCACAAGCAGACAGAGCAGCAGGCAGAGGAGAGGGAGAAACAGGCTCCCCACTGAGCAGGGAGCCCTGACTTGGGGCTCAGTCCCAGGACCCTGGGATCATGACCTGAGCCAAAGGCAGATTGCTTAACAAACTGAGCCACTCAGGCATCCCTATAGTTCTCAATAAGGTCTTAAATAGGTTACTAGCAGGCTCAGAAAGTGATCCTGGGCGTCCCGAGACTGAGCCTCAGTCTCTCTTTCTGTGTCTGTCATGAATAAATAACTAAAATCTTAAAAAAAAAAAAAATGAAAAAAAAAAAAGAAAAAAAAAAAAAATGAAGAGTCCCATTCTCAGTAACAATAAAATCTATAAGATTCCTAGGAATAATTTGACAAGGAAAAGGTAGGCTCCACATTATACATAAATATTTTTATTAAAATCCATAAAATCTTACTGAATGTCACATACAAAAAATACTACATTCTTAAATAGGAAAACTCACTATATAAAGATATCACTGCCGCCCCCCCCGACAATTAATAAATTTAATTTTATGCCAATTGAAAACCCAAAAGAATTTTGTAATTCAAGCAATGAATTCCAATACTTATCTGGAGTAGGAAATATATGAGGCAATTTTAGGGACGCCTGAGTGGCTCAGGGGTTGAGCACCTGCCTTCCGCGCAGGGCATGATCCTGGAGTCCTGGGATCGAGTCCCACATTGGGCTTCCTGCATGGAGCCTGCTTCTCTCTCTGCCTATGTCTCTGCCTCTCTCTCTGTGTCCCTCATGAATAAATAAATAAAATCTTAAAGAAAAATGAAGGATAAACAAAAATAGACCATCACGGAAGAAATATAAATGGTTAATAAACACAAAAAATTTTCAAAAAAAAATATGAGACAATTTTGGAAAAAGAAGATACATGTATTTCCTCTGGCCCCTTACCAACTATTAAGACATAACATTTACAAACTCCACTTAAAACAGCAGGTATCAGTGCAGGAACCTACAAATGGATCAAGAAGACAGTTTGGAGATTCCACCAAGGGACCCATCCACACATTAGAATTTAAAATCATCAAAGTGGCATTTCAAGCCAGTAGGAAAAGGAAAAACATTCAAAACAGAACAATTGGATTCCATAAAGAAAACATAAATTTAAACTCTTATGTATACCATAAATAAAGTCCAGAGGAGTTAAACAGAAAAAAAAAATCATAAAAACAAATACAAAAGTCTAAAATTATTACAAAAAGATATAGGAGGATATTTTCTAATCTTAGAAATATCTGCCTAGAAAAAAAAAAAAGAAATATCTGCCTAGGAAAGATAAGTACCTTTCATATATTATATTTTAGCAATGAATCCATACAAAACAACTACAGAGCAAGCAATTCACAGAAGAAATAGAAGATGTCACCATAAACATAAAAATACTCAGCCTCGTTAGCATCAGGGACATGTAGATGAAAACAAATACTGGTGTGTTTTTTATTCAAATTAACAAATGGAAAAAGATCAATAATTTTCAACATTGGTGATGTGTATTCACATCCATCGTCAGTGCCAACATAAATTAGTTCTACTAGTGGGAAATTCCAATGGCGATGTCCATATCACAACTTAAATGACACTTATATTTGACCCAGAAATTCCACTTCTAGGAAATTATTTTGAAAGGCACTCTAAGATGTACACAAATGTCATCTGATACTCACATAGAACCTTGTCTTTTCTCAGTAGCATTTCATGGTGTCTGTTGACCTGCCTTCTACACTATAACCTTTGGAAGTTAGCTTTTCCTGAAGTTATGATTCTTTCCCACAGCATACAGTGGAGTTTTGTATCAGAGGCCTTCTGAAAACCTTGCGCTTTCATGGATGAGCTTTTCACACCTGCATTCATTTTCACACAGGTTCAATTGAATTTCTGCCACCTTCTTTAATTTTTTTTCTTCTTTGCAATTTTGTTCTGATTCACGTTTACGTTGTACCGAAAGGGCCATGACTGCTTTCCTTTCTCTCCCTCTGTTAATTGATTCTACTTCAATCCCGCTGCTTTGACTCGGGGTCTGAGTTTCATGTTTTGCAAAATGTAAATCATATTTATTTACTGTCTCGCGGGGCCTCATCTTTGCTTCCTGACAACTTTAGGAACCCTGCTAAAATCTGCTCTTGAGTTCAGATTCTTTCGTCTTCAAGGGAGAGAGGACCCTTCTCCCTCTGGGCGTCCGCCTGCCCTCTGCTAACTGTGGGTAATTGGTTCCTGTCAGAACAATGAACTCCTGCTCCTGATTGCCTGCCAGACCTTTGCGTAGAGAAAGGATTGCACAGTGTGGCTTGCTTTTGGGGCTTTAAACATTTTCTACTAATGGAGCAATGAGACAGCACCCAATCACCCTACCAAACACAACCCCCTAACTTCTGGCAAAATCATGCAGAGAAAGGCTCGGGGGCTGGTCAGGCCAATACCAGAGCCTGGATAGAACAGCTTTGTTGGAAGGCTCCTTGATTCCTACACCCTCCCACCCCCCACCTCCACTTCAGTTCACCCTAATTGACCTTCCTTCTCCCTGCTCCATCCTCTTTCTCTCTAGACCAGAGGCACTAGAGTCCTAGCCAGCAGATGGGGAAGAAATGTGGCCAGGAGTTCCACCCTAACACATAGGAATTTGGACTTGTTACTCTGGAAGCAACTCCCGGTTTATTTGTAGTTTCATTGGTCAATGGGAGGCCCTATTGTCAGTGCTTTCTGGGCCCTGCCTTTGTATTTGCCCCTCTTTGGACTGGCAGTCTCTTGGAAGTTTTTGTTTTTGTTTTTTTCATTGGCTCCCTATCCAGAGCCTCCCTCTCACTGGTTGGCTCCACACCCAGGCAAACCAAGAGGGACTCTCTCTTCCTGTCCCAGGTTTGACCTTGAGGGTACAGGGAAGTCTGCTACTAGCCCAGACTCCCCAAGGCTGGGACTGTTCCTGGTGTAAGGCACAGGGCTGAATCTCCAGGGCTTGGTTGGAATTTCAAAAGATTTGCAAAACTCTCCCCGCAGGAAACTCCATTCTCTGACATTCAAGGTATGTTTTCTGGCCTCTCATTTGGGAAACTGCTCAAGCAGATAAAAATCTAATTCCCAAAGTACCCTAAGGCTGTCTTTCATTCCACCCAACAGAAATCCCTGATAAAGAAGGCAGGGGGCTTTCTTTCCCTCGATTCTCTTGGTTAGAGAAAGGACCTCTTTCAGCCTGACCTAGCCTCTCTAAGCCTGTTTTCTGAGCAAATATCCCCACCCTGTGTAAAATGCAATGCCCAGTGTAGAAGAACTATGCTTCTAGAGAGACCCCTTGTTGAGAAGCCATTTCAAGGTCTGGCGGTTAAAGTTGCTTTATAAGATACCCTTAAGTGTGTGTTTGGTTATGTTTTACTCATGGTTGGGGCAGTAATCATTGAGTGGAAGAGGAATCCTATCAGGAGAGTTCAAGCTCAATGGATGGCACAGGAGGTCAGAAGATCTGGAAGAAAAGATTGGGGCCCCAGCAAACTGGGAATCAAAGCTGTACCCAGACCTGGATTACCTCTATCTTCCTCAGCCTCATACAGATCTCTTCAGTAGAGATTTGACAGGTGGAGTAGGTCTAGATCAAGTGTTAGCAGACTACGTCCATCTGACCAAATCCCCGTGAGACTGGTTTTTGTGCAGCCTGAGAACGTGAATGGTTTTTACACTTTTAAATGTCAGAAAAAATCAGAAGACCACTCATTTGTGACACATGCAAATTATATGAAATCCAAATTTCAGCGTAAGGAAAGTGTTATTGGAATACTGCCTCTCTCATTCATTTGCACATTATCCACAGCAGCTGTGGAGGCTCTCCCCGCAGAGCTGACCCGTGGCCACAGACCATGTCACCCTTCCCGCCTGAAATGTTTACTCCCTGGCACTTTCCAGGAAAAAATGTGCTATTGGTTGAGATCACAGACAAAATAGAGCCCTTGATTTGGCATCATTGAAACAGAATAGTTTTTACAGGTAGGGAGACTTTGCTCAATTTTTGGTTGGTTAAAAATATATTATTATTATTATTATTTTATTTTGCAGAATATGCTAATAAGGTGGCCAAAGCAGGTAGGATAAGGGTAGTCTTTGTTTTTGAGCTTTTTTCTCCTTTTCCCTTAGCTGTTTTGTAATTCTGTGAGACTGCTCTGATTATTTTTAAAAGGAACATGCAAAACTTGTAAAACAGAGATACCAGGCAGCATTCAGGGACTCACTCAGTCCCCCTCATAAGCACCAGTGCCACCTAATTGTTTGCCCCACACAAAAGGTGGATCAGAGAAAAATCACTTCTTTATTCTTCCCCTTTACATCATCTTCCCCGCACCTGGGGAGTCTGGATGCACGAAGACCGAGTACAACATGCATCTGATGATGGGTTACACCAAAGCACACCAAGACCTAAATCCCTCCCAGATTTATGGAGATTTTCTATAGCTTAACTAGATTTCTAATTGTCCTGCCACCTGTACTGAAATGTACAGTATGTGTTAATCTCGAATTCTTTTCTGTTTCCATAATCTTGGTAAAGTTTCCTGCACTCAAAGAGTAAATCCAATTTGGTCCATGGGTTTTTAAGAGGGAGCCAAATTCACTTTTATGCTTTCCAGCATAAAGGCTTCTTTGGAGGTGTTTGGGCAGCTAAAAGGCCGGTGCAATTTCTCTTTCCTGCTATCCCTGTGCTATGCCTTCTAGGCTGAAAGCATGAGTTCATGTGTCTGTGTCTCATTACAAGGTTGCTTGCTAGCATTTGAGAGGAGTTTAGGAGGAAATGGAGAAGGGTCTCCGCATATCCAGCACATCAGCCCTCTGCTCTCCTCCCAAACTGCCGGTTGGTACATGACAACTCCTAGCTTGTTTCTTTCCCAGTAGAATGGAGGATACAGAATGAAACTGTAGGCTCAGTACCTGTTTATGTAACCATTTTTCTGGACACTTTTTAGGGCAACTGTATCTGAGGCAGCCCGTGACTATAGACAAATTGTTTAGTTTTTGTTTAAAGATTTTATTCACTTATTCATGAGAGACCAAAGCGGAAGAGGCAGAGACACAGGCAGAGGGAGAAGCAGGCTCCCCGCAGGGACCCTGATTTGGGACCCAATCCCAGGACCCAGGATCATGACCTGAACTGAAGGCAGGCCCTCAACCACGGAGCCACCCAGGTGCCCCTAGACAAAAAAAAAATTTTTTTGACAAAATTTTTAAAAGCCACTTTTCTCATATGTGAAGTTGGAATGATACATTGTCTGCCCTGCTACCTCATAGGGCTGTTTTCAGGAATTAAATGGGATAAAATATGTAGCCATGTCCAAAGAGGTGAAATATTTTGTCAGTGAGAGTGCTCAATCCTCTTCAAAAGGAGAAATCCCTATCTGCTGAAGGTCTGTTCTCTGTCCTTCACTCCCACCCTGCAAAAATTAGGGGTAGTATTCTTTCATTGGAGACCTTGAGTTTGTCTGTCCTTAGGCAAGTTGCATGACCTAGCTTCAGTTTCTACACCTGGGAAATTTCATCTTGAAAAAAAAATTGTATTATGTCCGTGTACGTATGATTTTATTGGGGGAAGCTGTGGTAAACCTACATGGGCCCCTCTATGCTGTTTTTACAGCTTTCTGTAATCTAAATTACCTCAAAATAAAAATTTTTAAATTATATGTAAAGCATTTGACATAATGTCAGACATATTTTAGAAGTTAATATATGGGGATCCCTGGGTGGCGCAGCTGTTTAGCGCCTGCCTTTGGCCCAGGGCGCGATCCTGGAGACCCGGGATTGAGTCCCACGTCGGGCTCCCAGTGCATGGAGCCTGCTTCTCCCTCTGCCTGTGTCTCTGCCTCTCACTCTCTCTCTCTGTGTGACTATCATAAATAAAAATAAAAAATAAAAAAAAAAGAAGTTAATATATGGTAGGTTAAAAAAATGAATAGGTGAAAGTCCTTTTGTGCTATAAGCATTATGTAAACTTGAGTTTTAGTAGTAGTATTATTACCGCTTGATATTATTTTCTAACAACATAATAACATATAATAATTGTGGAAGACTTACTATGTACTGAACACTATTTTAAGTCTCACATTATTTCCTTCTGACAACATCTTTAGGTGGTAGTTACGAATAATACCCCTGTTTTATAGATGAGAAAGCTGGGGCCCAGAGAGGTTAGGTAACCTGTCCAAGCTCACAAAGTTTAGAAGTTGAGGAGTCAGGATACAAAGTGACAAAGAGTCAAGTGGCATGACTCTACAATTCTTATTCAAAGAAAAGATAGTTATTTAGTTATTTATGGAACTTTAGCCAAGATCAAACTTCAGGGTGGGAGACATGCACCCCATGCTCTTATTTCCCCTGTTGACTTCCAGAGTGTTCCCTGGAGAATTGTATGGGATGGGGTTTTTTAACTAAAGACCCTCACCACCACCCCCAATAATTTTACTTCACCTAACTCTCAAGCTGGTAGAAATCTCTCTGAGTATGATGATCATTCACAAATGGGGATGCTCGATTAAAAATGCAGCTTTCCTGACCTCTGTGCTAAAGACTCAAATTCAGTGGTCTGGGCTGGGATTTCAGAGGCTGTATTTTTTTTTTTTTTTAAGGTGATATTTTTTTGAGAGAGAGAGAGAAAGAAATCACAAGCAGGGGGAGGGACAAAGGGAGAGGAAGAAGTAGACTCCCCACTGAGCAGGGAGCCTGACTCAGGGCTCAAATCCCTGGGATCATAACTTGAGCTGAAGTCAGATGCTTAACTGACTGAGCCACCCAGGTGCCCCAGAGGCTGTATTTTTAATAGGGTCTACAGATAAATTCTTATCATTAGCCAAATTAGGCAAACAATGACTTAAGATTGTATTTTCCTTAAAACAGTATTAGGTAAAAACTAAAAAAAAAAAAAAAAAAAAAATCTGAATAAAGTATGGACTTTAGTTAATAAAACAAAACAGAAAAGACTGTATTTTCCAGAGACATCTGATATGAGGCATGTGGTGGTGGTGGTCCTGGGGGAGTTTGAGCTAGAGATGAGCATCTTACCGGGGACACTCGGATGAGTGAACGAAGGAGCAGGCAGGCCTTGGTTCTAACCCTGTCTTTTCTGCTTTTGAATTTTGTGGGTGTTTGGTTTCAATTTCCTCATCTTTAAAATAGAGACAATTCCACCCACATCACGGGGTGCTAATGTCATAGGAAGCTTTGTGCTTTGTATATTATATCGTTGCTATTGATTTACCACCTACAACCACATATATAGGGTTGACTTATCAGCCAAGTGGCCAGTCACCTTGGATGGTGGAGTCAGGCCCTAGGGAATAGTATAAGTTCTTTTGATTAAATGGTGGAATATTTCCAGAGATGGGAAGACACAGTGGAGAGTCTTAGGCAAGTGAAGACTGAACCCCCTGGAAAGCAGCCCTAACAAAACTTGCATCTTTAAAAGGCCATCAGTGGTCAGCAAGGAGTTGATCATGAATATCACAAATTTATTACCACTATTTGAAGAATGACGTGAATAAAACATCCCACTGACTTTAGGAGTAATGGTATATTTGAACAAAGGAACAGGACCTTTTCAGCAGCTACGGGTGCTAGAAATGATTCCACCTTTCAGGAGAGAAACTCAGCCTCTTGCTTCGGGGAATGAGGTCTCGTCCTTCCGGGCGTTGATAGGATACAAAGTCGTGGCATCAGGATTCTTGGAGCTAGCAATTGAGCACAAAGAATAGATCTCATGCATCCTTCTTTTTTTAAATTTAATTTTATTTATTTATTCATGACAGACACACAGAGAGAGGCAGACACAGGCAGAGGGAAAAGCAGGCTCCATGCCGGGTGTCCTACGTGGGACTTGATCCCGGGTCTCCAGGATCACACCCTGGGCCGAAGGCGGCGCTAAACCGCTGGGCCACGAGGGCTGACTGCATCCTTCTTAATCACATCTCAATCTGCACATCCACAGCAGAGATTTCTTATTGTCTCATGGAGTCTCCAGATCAGAAGACAATTTAATGTCTATTTAAGGCTTGACTATCATAAGCAAGATAAAAAAGTACCTTTACTAGGGGTAGTATTTCTATTTAATTTAAAAATTTTTCCATTTAATGAATTGAAGCAAAATACCCAAGAACTGACTTGGGAAGATTCTGAGTTTCAAGACTTTGTTTTTTGTTTTTTGTTTTTTGTTTTTAAGGAGACAGCCTTTATTGTAAGGATTTTTACACTAAAGAAGGACTTTGGAGCGTCGTACTTCCTATCATCTCTGGAGCTATGGTCCAAGGGTGTCACTCATTTGGAATATAAAATGAATAATTATATTGGACAACTGACGAACAAAGTGGCCATGCATGAATGTTCCCCAAGTACCTGCCTCCCAATACAATGGTCTTGGCCTTGATTGTGTATTAGAATTGTCTTGAGAACTAAATATGAGATGTCCTGGCCACATCTCAAGGGTTTTGAGCAGGAAACCTAGTGGAGGACTCTAGACCGAGCATTTCTAAAAAGCTTCACCCAGTGATTCAGATCCACACCAGAATTTGAGAACCACTGTGCTAGTGGATTTTATTTTTCTCCGTGGCCAGAAAAACTTGGTAGCATTGGGGCCAGCAGCTAGTTCAGCTGCTTTTAGTCTTTTGCCAGGTTGTGGGCCAGTTTATCCACTGCTCATGCCATATTCCTTCTGCCCTTGCTGGGCATCTTGGCTGGTCCAGGTTCCTTGCCTGCTTGGGTGACCTGATCCATTCTCTCTGAAGGGCCTGGTCCAATAGCAGTCCTGCCTGATCTGGGCTGCTGTCATTTTCCATTGAATTTTATCACAGCCCCAGGGCAGCCCCCACATTCCACACATACTCCTCCTGACCTCCACTGTGTAGATGCAGCCTGATTTTCTCCTGAGAGTCAGGATCAGTCACCCCAAACAGTACAGTGACCTCTTCGCTTGTTGATCACTGGAGTGAAGAGCTGCCATGGCCAGGTGGCAGTCCCAACTTCCACTTTTGTGTCTCCTGTGGAACTCCTCCTTGAGGACTAAGAGCTCTGGACCAGCGGAGCTCAAAGTCATGGAGGTGGGGAGGAGAATGCTGCCTATGGCTCATGAGGGATCATAGTGAGAGGACCCCCTGCCATTTCCACTCCTGGATACCCTGAGCCTGTGAATCCTTTTTTTTTTTTTTTTTTTTTTTTAAGATTTTAATTATTTGTTCATGAGAGACACACAGAGAGAGGCAGAGACATAGGCAAAGGGAGAAGTAGGCTCCCTGCGGGGAGCCTGATGCTGGACTCTATCCCATGACCCTGGGATCATGACCTGAGCTGAAGGCAGATGCTCAACCATTGAGCCACCCAGGTGCACTCAGCCTGTGAATCCTGAGAGTGGGAGAACAGCAGCATGGGGAATCACTGATTTAGAGCACACGTTGCCCTAGCTCTCCCAGTTGATGACACAACTGAGTCCTCAAAAGGCCATCAATTATTCTATGAAGCTTTCTTTGAACAATTGGGAACATGATAAGTGAATTCTATGTTCATAAGCCCATTGCTGTCCTCATTTGCTATAAAATAAAAAATCCCTTGGTCAGAAGTAGTAATGTGTGAATACAGGTGAACAAGGCGCTCTATAACTCCATAGGCAATGGTTTTAGCAGAAGCATTGTGGGCAGGAAGGCACATGCATATGTGGAAACAGTGTCTACTTCAGAAAGAACACATGATGATGGTAGTGGTATGATGAAACCCACTTTTCTTGGGGACAAAATATAAATACAAAATATAAAGAGGAAAAGGGGAAACTCTCCATTTTCTCTGCTCCTGTACTTCCCCTTACCCTATGTACCATACCATTTCTGTCACCAGAGTCTTTGGTAATCTTTGGATCTATATTCTCTGCTTTTTCTTGTGCATTTAAACACATACATGTGAATATATAAACAGAGCTCTTTTTTTTTCTTTAAATCTGACTGGGTTCCTATTGTATAAACTTTTAGAACTTTCTATTTAAATTCTTTTTCTTCATCAACTCTTAAAATATTGTCTTGATGGACAGGGAAGTTTATGTGTAAGATCTCTGCCTCTCCTTGTTTTCATATCTCTTTTTTTTTTAATAAAGATTTTATTTATTTATTCATGAGAGACAGAGAGGCAGAGACATAGGCAGAGGGAGAAGCAGGCCCCTCACAGGGAGCCTGATG
This sequence comes from Canis aureus, assembly GCF_053574225.1. Lineage (NCBI taxonomy): Eukaryota > Metazoa > Chordata > Mammalia > Carnivora > Canidae > Canis > Canis aureus. The sequence goes on along the minus strand of NC_135622.1, from coordinate 26,671,121 downwards.
TGGGACTCGATCCCAGAACCCCGGGATCACGCCCTGAGCCAAAGACAGACATTCAACCGCTTAGCCATCCAGGTGTCCCCCTGTTTTCACATCTACATCTACATCTATCAGTATCTCTATCAATGTCTATCAATACTTATACCCATACCCATACCTACATCTGTAGAAAGCATTGCAAGACAACAAATAGCCACAAATACACCTGTGAACCCAGAACTACAAAATAACTAGTAACCTACATCTATTTTATATTTCTTTATTTATTAATTTTATTTTTATATTTCTTATCTATTCCATTTTCTTGCATCTCTCCTTAGTTAATAACTTTCTGAAGTTTTTCAATGATCATTTCATTCCTTTTCTTTTAATAACTTTATATTAAAATTTAAAATTTAAAAGGCTTCTTCAGATTTCGATGAAGGTGGAGAGAGCTCCAGTGTACCATTGACTTAGCTTCCCCCAGGGATAATATTTTACATAAGTGATGTTTATCATCAAAGCCTGCAAGTTAAATTTAGTATTATAAAATAAACCCAGGGATCCCTGGGTGGCGCAGCGGTTTGGCGCCTGCCTTTGGCCCAGGGCGCGATCCTGGAGACCCGGGATCGAATCCCACATCGGGCTCCCGGTGCATGGAGCCTGCTTCTCCCTCTGCCTGTGTCTCTGCCTCATTCTCTCTCTCTCTCTGTGACTATCACAAATAAATAAAAATTAATAAAATAAAATAAAATAAAATAAACCCAGATACAGACCTTATTTAGATCTCACCAATTTTATATGCATTCTCTTGTGTGTGCATAAACAGTTATATGAAATTTTATTCTGTGTGGATTTAGATTATAGTAGCCATCAGCATGACCAGGATATTGCTACAACTCTAGCAACCATAGTCTTTTCCATCACTGCCATTCTATCACTTGAAGAATATTGTATAAACAGAGTCATAGAGACATGTCTTGAAACTCTTCACCTGACCCCAGAGAATGAAGATGTTCTCCTGTTTTCTTCTAAAAGTCGTATGGTTTTAAGTTTGGCATTTAGGTCTACGATCTATTTTGAGCTAATTTTTGTCTAAGTTTTGAGATTTAGGTCAAGATTCTATGAATATCCAGTATTTTCAACACCATTTGCTACAGAGATTATCCTTCCTCCATTTACTTGCTTTTGCACCTTTGTCAAAAATCAGTTCACAAAATATTGTCTATTTCTAGACTATACTCTGTTCTATGACCTAAGCGTCTATTCTTCTGCCAACACTGTATTGTCTTAATTACTGTAGCTGTATAAATAAGTCTCAAAAGCAGGTAGTGTGATTCGTCCACTTTAATCTTTTTCAAAATTATTTTGGGTATTCTAGTTTCTTTGTCTTTCCATATAAATTTCAGTATTAGTTTGCTTATATCTACAAAGAATCTTGCTGGGACTTCAATAGATTAATTGCCATTTTTACTACGTTGGGTCTTTCAATTAATGAGCACAGTGTGTGTCTCCATCAATTCAGGGTTTTTTTGTTTGTTTTGTTTTTTTACTTTTTCAGCATTTTGTGGTTTTTAGCATATAAATTGGCTACATTATTGTGCTTTAATTTGTTTCCCATTGTTCACTGATAGCACTGTTAGCATGATTGCTTTTCAAGTGTTGCCTTTAAATCCTGAGGATTTGCTAAACTCACGAATTCTACACAATTTTGGTGGTTTTTATTTTAATGTTTTGTGGGTTTTTTTTTTTTTTTTAGATTCTTTGGAATTTTCTAGACAGTCATGTTCTCTGAAAATAAAGACAGTTTATTTCTTCCTTTCCAATCTGTATGTCTTTACTTGTACTGGAATATACTCCAACTTACTTATTATTCTCCTGTTGATAGGAAACCAATTCTTACTTTCTCCCTAGGACCTCTTCTGATACAGAAACAAATTCACACTGTTTATTCAGATCCCTAGGATCCCAGTCATGTTTTGGAATTCTGAATTTTTTGGATTTCAAAAACGTAGTTCATTGTACTTACTGAATATTTCATAACACTCCTAGCAGTATCTGGTACAGTACCCTATAATCAGGTACATTAATATTTTTTTTGCAAAGAAATAAATGAATATTCACACAAAACGAGATGGATAAAGTCTAATAATAGCTTCATTTCATTTCTGGTCAGGTTTTGCTACAAACGAGTTTGTACCAAACTTAGGAGAAAAAAAAAAAAACACTTTCTGTTTTGAGAGCTTTTGGATCTAGGCATCGCAAAAATGAGATTGTGAATCTTCACTATTTGACCTGGAGTTTGGTATATCTGTGAATTTGTTTTTCCTCACTTGCAGTTTTGTGTGAGTATGTTTGGAGTCTCTCATTTATTTGTTCTTATTCATCTGTTTCCTTTCTTTATTCTGTCTTCTTGGAATTTGTCATGATTGCCAGTCTGCTAGTGACATCTCTTCTCATTTGCTATGATAAGTTTATTCTCTATTTAAGTAATTTTTCTGTTGTTTTAAGGGACTTGTGTTAGAGACTTTAAGACTTGTGTTCTCATCTGCCACCTTGACCCAGTATCCCAGCTCATTGTTTTCTGCTTTATATATTCATGATACACAGACATGTGCATGTGTGCAAGCATACACACACACACACACACACGCAAACAAACACACATGGTATTTTTTTTATATTGACCACATACTACTTTTGTAATCAGTAAGTAAAATGGCTTTGACGGAGTATACTCAGGATTTCCTGTCACCCAACCCCTGGCAAGGTGGGTATTAGCCACTTTACTTTGGAGAGAACCAAGGACAATGGAGGGAAAGAGGCTCACTCTGTTTTCTAGAGCTTCACCACTTCACAAGACTTAGAACTCAAAGTATCAGAAAAAAGACTTCTGAACTCGAAGTGTTAGAGAAAAGACCAAATGGAAATGTGCCAAAATGCTAACAGCAGTAATCTGCAGTTGGTCAGATCACTAAAGATATTTATTGTCTGTCTTCTCCTTTTCCGGATTTTTCCAAATTTTCTACAGTGACCGTATAGTTTTTTTTTCTTTCTATGTGTTTGAAAATCTTTTTCATGGCTTGATAAAAAATAGCTCGATTCTCACATCTGCTTCCGCATTCAATCTGTTGCACTGGTACTATGTTGCTGAATATATAAAGAAAAATCAAAAAAGAAAGAAAGAAAGAAAGAAAGAAAGAAAGAAAGAAAGAAAGAAAGAAAGAAAGAAAGAAAGAAAGAGAAAGATCCATTCTGGACATTTTCCTGGAGGAAATGTTTAGTGTTGACAGGGAGGATCTTTGGAGAATGACACTATAGAATGTACCTCAAATATCCTTTGATCCTGTCCTAGGAGAATATGGTTCAAGTTCTTTAATAAAGATTTTATCAGAATATGCTAAAAAAACAAAAACAAAAACAAAAAACAAAACAAAACAAAAACAACCAACCCACCCTTACTGTAAAGTAAGAAAATATGGAAGGGAAAAAACAGTGAGCAACTTCAATGTCAGTAGAAAAAGCAATTAGGTTCATAAGAGTAGAAGAAACTAGATGGTATTTACATGCAAGATCCATCCAGAAACCTTTCACAAACTGGCCATTCTGACATGAGAGAAAATAAGATTGCCTATAAAATTATTTTTGGTTATTTTAGGACTTGAAGCCTGTTAGTTTAACACTACTATGAAGAAAATTTGTATATGCAAAAGGGGGTTCTTCTTTATTTTCAAAAATCATTGCATGGAAAATAAAACACAATATATATAATAGACATCCCGAAAAGATCTTGAGAATCACCAGGTTCCTTGGCCCACAATTTGACAATCATTTTTCTGGAATCAGATTAGCAAAGTACACACTTTTTGAAAAAAGTGTGCAATTCAATGCGTTTTAGTGTATTTATAGAGTTTCACAAGCAACATCACAATTTTAGAATGTATTTTCATCACCTCAGAAAGAAACTCTGCACCCCTTAGTTATCTAGTCCCAAGCCCCGCATTCTCCCCAGCCCTAAGCAATCACTTATTTATTTTCTATCTCTCTATATTTGCCCATTCTGGGCATTTCATATCAATGGAGTCATGTAGTAAGTGTTGTCTGTGACTGACTTCTTCGCATAATGTTTTCAAGATTCATTCATATTACATTATCTATTTCATTCCTTTTTAATACCAAATAATATTCTATTGTATGGTTATATATACCACTTTTGTTTTTCCATTTATCAGTTGAGAGACATTTGGATTGTTTCCGCTTTCCAGCTGCTATGGATAAGGCTGCTATGAACGTTCATGTATGAGATTTTTTATGGACATATGTTTTCAGTTCTCTTAGGAGAATTCCTAGGTGTGGAATTGCTAAGCATTTGAGGAGCTGTCAGATTAGGTACCAAAGGGGCCGCACCATTTTGCCACTCGAATGGCTGTACCATTCACAACTGTGTAAATGACCATGTAGACTTCTATAACTAAAGTACATTTGTATTTTCTTTTTCAAAACAAAGGAAAGAAACATACTGAAAAATAGTTGCGGTTTCTAATTTTGGACCTTCCGCAAAGAGCAAGTCACTTTGTCTTTATCAATAAAATGGGAACAACCAGCAGTACCTTCTGGAATTCTCTGACAGGCATAACAAGTCTGTGCTTGCTAAATACCATGAACAGAATGCTTTCACAGAAACTCTTTGAACCTGAAACTGAGTAGTACTCAGTGACCATGGATCCTCAATCTTAGGAAAGGCTTAATCAGTCTTGGCCAGGGAGGCAGAACCGATACAGGAGTATGTGGGGTCTGCCCCCAACCCTCAATTAAAGGGCAGTTTATGCAACATGCCTTCTTTTTGAATCAGAGCCAGGGTCATTGTTGGGCTGAGGTAACATTAATTATTTTTCCGCTTGTCGGATTCCATGAAAAAGATGTGAAAATGGCCTGTTTGTGAAAGAGTGCAGGCAGAGGCTGTGAGCTGATTATGTCAAACCTAGTCAAAGCTTCCTTGGTGTGGGAGACTGTAATCAACAAAGCATGGCGGCATCTGCGCCCATTACAGGAGGAGCCCCATCCTGCTTGGTTCCCCAGCAGAGACAAGAAGCCAGCTTTAACCCCTGTGGGACTGAACTGCATTGACTGGAGCAAAGAAATTTTGCTCTCATCAACCATCTAGTACACATTTAGGGGATAGAGCAGTGAAGGAGGTAATTGTCCTTGTTTTGCAGGAGAGAACGCATTGAATTTTTCCCCTAATAGAACAGTGCCAATTCTTTCTGTGACTTGGGCAACCATTCAGATGGGCCAAAGGCAGAGTTGCAAAACTTGAAAGACACAAAAATAAGTTTTTTAAAAGTCTGAAAAGGCCACAGAGATCCTTAGCAGGTGCTCCAGACTTTCTACATAGGTAGGGCTTGTGCTCTGGTTGAAAGGGGTGTCACAAAGTGGCAGTTGACCAGCACTCACTTTATGCAAGACTGAGAAACCTTCAGTTGTGTTCTCAGAGAACTGAGTGAGGCAGTTGATGGTGCTATGGGCAAATAAAAGCCCAGTGCTGGGCAAGGGCCCAGTGCTGCCCTTGGCAATCATTTGACCCCAATGATCATCAGATATGTTGGACTGAATTTTCTTTTTTTATAACCAATATTTGTTGCGTTCCCTTTCCTTTTCTGAAATAAAATGCATTGATAATAAAGTTTACTCATATATATGACTATGGAAAGATCATATCCCATCCATGAAATAAACTGTTACTGATCTTCATTGACATCAAGCTTATACCAGAAATGAAAATCAACTATATCACTAAGCACACTATTTAGTTTAGCTGACATTTTTTTTCATGGCAAGACTTTCTTGATGAAAGAAGTGAGATATTGATAATATGCTCTGATGCATGTTCCTTATCAAGAAGTACAAGGGCATGTCAAGTAGCATTGGTCTAGATGATATAATGAGGTCACTGGGTGCTTGCACCATAGAGTCAACATGAATGTGACAGCTGCAAGGCATATAACATTAGCAATTTAATTAAAACCTATGAGTACTGTTACCATCGGTGGTGTGATTTTCCAAAATGGTGGTAACATTCTTGGTAAATTTCTGACTGTATACAGTATAATCTTCTCTTGATTCACATTGTAGTTGCATTCCTGGAAACTTCAGTGCATGTTAAACCATTTATGTGCACTTCTTGGCTCAGGTAATTGGTAGTAGGGTTTTCACCTCTTATATGAATGTCCAAAACATCAGAAAATCATGCAGTAGGCAGGATAATTCAAGGTGAGAAAGAAAATACTCTGCACACCACAGACCTCTAGCATTCACAGCTTCTTACATACTCCATGTCAGTAGTGAGCCCTGACCACTGACCAATAAAATGTCCTCATACATTTCCACAATTAAACCTAGTCTAATTCCAAACCCCAAGCTTCACAGATGGTTCTTGGAAGGAAGTGGCTTCCTTCAGATCACACTGAATCCAAAGGGACACCAGGACAGTACTTAGGTGCTTGAGTCCTAATTCTGTCCTATTGTACCCAGCCCAAAATCTCCTAGGGACACTGCCCATCCTCAGCACTGCTCAGGTCTGTGACCAGTTACCAGTTCTGCTGGCCATTAACTCACTATTGCCTATACAGTGTTAATGATCTAAAGTGTTACCTAAAACCCTTGAAAGCCTCTCTGCAGAATTTTGATAATGTACCTTTAGGTGATTCCAATGTAGAATGGCTCTGACTTCCTCACAACTCTGAGAACTATTCCCTAAATTTAATGTTAGAAAATCTATAAAGAAAATGGTTCTGGGGCACCTGGATGGATCACTCAGCTGAGTGTCTGCCTTTGGCTCAGGTCATGATCCCAGGGTCCTGAGATCAAGCCCCCTTCATTGGGCTCCTTGCTCAGTGGGGAGTCTGTTTTTCCCTCTCCCTCTCCCTTTACCGCTCCCCCTGCTTATGCTTTCTCTCTCTCTCTCTCTCAAATAAATAAATAAAATCCTTAAAAAAAAATGGCTCTATGGCCAGAGAAGTTTTGGAAATCCTGAATTAGCTAAAGGTGAAAAGTTCTTTTACATACCCTTTAATTAGTGAACACGAAGGTAAATCTCTAAGATGGAGTATGACTCGACTCATTTTTCAAGTTTATTTGATCATGAACTGCCTCCATCTCCTGCTTTGTTGTTTTTTGAGTAAGTAGTCTGTTGCTAATGAAACAGATTATTCACATCTCTACCTGCCTTTTGTAGATAAGAAAGAGTGGTGAATAGATACTGCCTGAAGTGAAAAGTCTAAAAAGACTATGGGGGGTTTGTGTATTATTTCAAATAGAAAATAAAGGAGAGAGATATTTGACTCTTATCACTTTAATTTTCTAGGCCCCACAAGGAAAAGATCACATCTTCCTTTCTCATTGTTGTTGGTTTGATTCTTTCTATTGCTTGGGCACAGAGCCTGGCCCATGGTTATTACTCAAGTAATGCTTGTTAAAAAAATTATTTAATAAATTAAATAATCAATAGCAGTCTATTAAAAGGTGGTGGGATAGCTTCAAGTCATTCTGAGAAGTGTGATGTTTCCTTGTATTTCTTAGGAGCAGACTGATCAGAGAACTCAGTCAAACACTCTACAGCAAGAGCATCTCAGAGCCAGGAAAACTTTTTAACCTCCACATTTAACACTAACCATAATCAGTATGGGCAGGAACAGTTGGTATATTATGCACTGCACAAACTACTGGGGCAGTGTTCACTCTTTCCAAGAAATGTGTTTATAGCTGGGTTGGGCCAACAAGACATACTCATGGAAACAAAGAACAATCAAAGAGAATTTGCAGTTGTTTCACATGCCAGGGGGTGCTATGGTTCAAGCTTTGGTGTATTTGTTTATATTGTTTTTATCCTTGGTTGGCTTTATGGGGTGCAAGTAGTCAGAGACTTTAGGGAGTAGTTGGTAGGTGTTTAGCAAATTTTTCTATGATAAAACCTTGTTGTTCCAAACCTACTCACTCTCTGTCTGTGACCACTTCCCAGTCAAACACTAGATTCCCATGCCTTTGCCCAGGCTGTTTGCTCTCCTGCACTCACCCTTTCCCATTGCTGACACATTACAGCTTATCCTTCAGGGCCCACTTCAGATGTCACCTCTTCTCTGTGGTTTTCTGAGAGATCTCTGTGGCATTCTCCCACCAGTGGCTAAGTTTGCTGTTTCCTTTCATAAATTTGTCTTCAGCACCTTTCCTGGAGACTGTTAGCAAATTTATGAAAAGCAAAAGAGGAAAACAGTTAACCATTACCTTACACCCTGAGAAATTCAATCCACAAGCTAAGATGCCTCATTTGCAGAAATAACAGTGACCATTAGCTTCTGGGTGTTTGGGTACTAGCTGTGTTCTTCAAACTCTTCTGCACACCTCCATGCTTTGGGTTGCTCTTCCCCACATGTATTCTGTTTTCCGTCCCCTTGTCTACAAGATGACAACGCTATCACTGTGTTACATCCTTTTCATCTACAATTCTAACCAGATTCTAACTTTCTCTTTGAAATCGTTCTTTTGGACTACATATGAACGTCAAGCCATTTAAAATCCTTGGAGCCTCTGCTATTCTCTTCTGACTTTTTTCTTTTTCTTTTTCTTTTTTTTTTAAGATTTTGTTTATTTATTCATTAGAGACATAGAGAGAGGCAAAGATACAGGCAGAGGGAGAAGCAGGCTCCCTGTGGGGACCCTGATGTGGGACTCAATCCCAGGACCCCAGAATCATGCCCTGAGCCAAAGGCAGATGCTGAACTGATGAGCCAGCCTGGTGTCCCACTTCTGACCTTTTTCAATGATTATGTTTTGTTTTTTATTCATATGAAATCCTTGTGAACCTAGTCTCCGTTTCATTTAGTTTTTGTCACTTACCCTTCTCTCTCACAGGCTCATTATTTATTGACCACAGTGGGCATCATTGTCATTTGAAGAATTTATAGTTTGCTATCTTGTTAAGAAGCTAGAGTTTTCGGGATATTGTTTGTTTTTGTGGCCAGGGTTTGTTGACATGTGTCTCTACCTTGAGAATGACACTAGTGGGAATAGTTTTGTACCTTTCGGTTTTGGTTATTTCCTTGGAAATTTATTTCCCCAATAAAATGACGTGACCACAGCTCTTGTAACATTTGCAGGTTACTCATCCAACCAATTTGTAGCTACAGGAGTAATATGTAAGTGTGCCTGTTTTCTTATAGTCACAGAATGTGACCCTTTGAAATGTTTGTAATCTACTTAATAGAGATAAAGTCTTAAACCTGTTTGGGATTGCATTTCTTTCTCTGTCAGAAGGCTTGTGAATTTTTCAAAGTAATCATGTACTCTGGTGCCTGGGTGGCTCAGTCAGTTAAGCGTCTGCCTTTGGTTCAGGTTGTGGTCTGAGGGTCCTGGGATGGAGCCCCACATAGAGGTCTCTGCTAGGTGGGGAGTCTGCTTCTCTTCTCCTTCTGTGCTCTCTTTCAGGTAAATAAGTAAAATCTTTAAAAAAAAAAAAAAGGTAATCATGTACTTCCTGCTTTTTTTGGGTGTAAACTATATTTGGTCACAGAATGAATTACCTGCTTCTGGGCCCCCTGGGTGGCTCAGTCAGTTAAGTGTCTGACTCTTGATTTCAGCTCAGGTCATGATCTCAGGCTTGTGAGATCGAGCCCCATGTCAGGCTCTGTGCCAAAGGCGAAGCTTCCTTAAGATTCTCTCCCTCCTTCTCCCTCTGCCCTTCCACTGCTGTGCACACTGTTTTTCTTTCTCTCTCTCTCTCTCTCTCTCTCTCTCTCAAATAAATAAATCTTAAAAAAAATATGAGTTACCCACTTATGTTGAACATTTAAGGACAATTAGGCATAGTTGGAGATGGAGATTATGTTAATAATACAGAATTAATCATTTAATTAAAAAATTAGGAAAGCTAAAGAGCTGTTTTCAACTCCCCCAGACAGGAAGACTTTCACAAAAGCCACTACATGGAAAGGGTGGTCATCTTCACAACAGGAAGGATTAATGGACAGACAGGGTGTCAAGATTTGAAGATTCGCAGTGCCAATCTCCATGCCAGCATAAATCCTGAAGGAAACCGCTGTCCCTCCTGTCTTAGATTTTAAAAATCAAATATCTTTAGAGGCAAAGTGTGGAACAAAAACATTTACTGGGCCAGATACTAATGTAGGTGGTGAGGACTGGAGTGAATTGGCTCCAGTGATGCTCATCCACGACACTGAGCTCTTACTGGGGACCATTCTCTGGGCGAAACAAAAACACATTTCTGGGCCAAGTCTGGCCATTGGCCACCAGGCTGTGCCCTATGCTTAAGGCTTTTTTCAGAGACAGTCCTCAGATGCCAGCAGGGTCCTTGCACAGATGAGGAAGATGAGGCAGACAAGTGAGGTGTGAGAGAGTTCGGCTTCCTTTTAATACTTCTAAGGAAAAGAGTAGCGTAAGCCTGGTGAGTGGTGATGACAGTCCTGCTGATGACAATAGAGTAGGGTGGGGACTGTAGCCAGTTGTAGAATGCATACCCACCAATTTTTGTTTAACTTTTTATTATAGACATTTAAACATTAAAAAAAAAAAAACCAGCAACAGAGAGAATAGTATAATAAGGCCTTTGAGCCCATCAGCCAGCTCATTGATCGCAGCCAGTTAGAGAGATCCTTGCCCATTTTGCACCTGTGAGTGGGAGTGGGCACTACGCCACCCCACCTGAGAATTCTATTCCAGAGTATGCCAGCACCGCCAGGTTTTTAAAAGAAGCTAGACGTTGTGATTTTCATTTGAAACCCCCTGACTTTTATATGTTAACAATTCATTTAAAATTTGTAATACAGATGGCAGAGATCAAGGTGGTGCTGCCAGTTGCTGATTTGGGGTAATAACACATACTTGGAGAAAATGCTGCTGGTGGAACAGGAAACACAATCCAATGTCACGCTGCTTCTGGGTCCCCTAAATATATTTTATGTGTCCCTTAAATTTTGTGTGCAAAAGATTGTCCCATGGGATGGCCCACAGCTGGGCCTACCCATAGATTTGTGATGGCTTTCCTAGGGCAGGCTCACAGGGGTTTGTACTCAGGCTTTCCTCTTACCTTACACAGTGAGCTCCTTGGGGAAACTCCTTAAGGGAACTCAATCTCTCCCCAAGGCCCAGCAGATGATAATAATCAATAAAGTTTTGGGAATGAATGAACAAATAAAAACAGAAGAGCCTTTTCTTTCTTTTTCTTTCTTTCTTTCTTTCTTTCTTTCTTTCTTTCTTTCTTTCTTTGTTTCTTTCTTTGTTTCTTTCTTCTTTCTTTCTTCTTTCTTTCTTTCTTTCTTTCTTTCTTTCTTTCTTTCTTTCTTTCTTTCTTTCTTTCTTTCTTTCTTTCTTTTTTCTTTCTTTAGTAAGTTCCATGCCCAACTAGGAGTCCAACACAGAGTCTGAGCTCAGGATCCTGAGATCAAGAACCAGATGCTTTATGAACTGAGCCATCCAGATACCTCATTTGAGAGATTTTTTTGTTATATTTAAGTCTGAGTCACTTCCAAGACCATCAAATGGAGATATCTTCAGGCCCACTGATATGATTAATGTCTTCCTTGTCACTTAGAAAAAAATGTATTGTAAAATGCTCCATTCTTAATAATTAAAAATTAATACAATGTATCCATAGACTGATTTTTATTTTTTAGGTTGTGAGTTGATTAATGTATCAAAAATAATGTGATTTGTGGCCACCTCAAAAAATAAAAGCATACAGTATTGATAATTAGATGGTGTTAAGTAGGCACATTTAAGCACTAAGGATTGTCAGCTACTTGAGAGTTCAAGACTATGTCTTAGACTTAAAACATATGTTATATAAAGTTAATATATAATTCATATACCATAAAATTCACCTCTTAAGGGGCACCTGGGTGGCTCAGTGGTTGAGCATCTGCCTTTGGCTCAGGTTGTGATCTGGGGTCCTGGGATCAAATCCTGCATTGGGCTCCCTGCAGGGAGCCTGCTTCTCCCTCTGCCTGTGTCTTTGCCTCTCTTTCTATGTCTCTCGTGAATAAATAAATAAAATCTTTAAAAAAAAATTCACTCCTTTAAAGTGTGCATTCAGTGGCTTTTAGTGTATTCACAAAGCTGGGCAGCCATCACCACTATGGAGTTCCAGAACATTTTCACCACCCCAGAAAGAAGGCCTTACCCCTTTCTAAGAAATGAAGGTTTCATCCTTCCCTGCTCATTCCAGCCCAGCAACCACTAACCTATTATTTTTTGTTATGATGGATTTGCCTATTTTGGGCACTTTGTGTAAACGGTATCATACAATATGTGGTCTTATTTGTCTGGCTTCTTTTACTTAGCTTTTTTTAAAAGTTCATTCATGTTATAGCATGTATCAGTACCAAATTCCTTTTTATAGCTACATACTATTCTGTTGTTTGAATATGCTACTTATTATTTATCCATTCATCAACTAATGGACACCTGGGTTGACTATGAATATTCATGTCCAACTTTTTGTGCAGATACACATTTTCAATTCTTTCGGATATGTATCAAGGAGGGGAGTTCTTGGGTTATATAGTAACTCTGTTCGACTTTTTGAGAAACTGCCAGACATTTTCAAAGTGACTGAACTATTTTACATTCCCAACAGCAATGTATGAGGATTCCAGTTTCTCCACATCCTATCAACAGTTATTATTGTCCATCTGTTTAATCGTAGCCATTCTAGCAGATGTGACGTGGTATCTCACTGTGGCTTTAGTTTGTGTTTCCCTAATGACTAATGATATTGAGCATCTTTTAAATTTTTTTTTTTTTTTTTTTTTTATGATAGTCACAGAGAGAGAGAGAGAGAGGCAGAGACATAGGCAGAGGGAGAAGCAGGCTCCATGCACCGGGAGCCCGATGTGGGATTCGATCCCGGGTCTCCAGGATCGCGCCCTGGGCCAAAGGCAGGCGCCAAACCGCTGCGCCACCCAGGGATCCCTGAGCATCTTTTCATGTGTTTATAGGCCATTTGTATACTGCCTTTGGAGAAATGTTTATTTAAAATTTAAAAAATCAGATAATTTGTCCTTTTATTATTGAGCTGTCATTGTTCTTTATATATTCTGGATACTAGACCATTATTAGATACATAATGTGCAAATATTTCCTCCTGTTCTGTTGTCTTGATGGTGTCCTTTGAAGAACAAGAAAATTTTAATTTGATAAAGTCCAATTTATCTATTTTTTTCTTTTCTTGCTTGTGCTTTTGGTGTCATAGCAAAAAAATCATTGTCTAATTCAAGGTCATGAGCATTTATATCTATGCTTTCTCCTAAGAGTTCTATGGTTTTAACCCATATTTTGGCCCTTGATCTATTTTGAGTCAATTTTTGTAACTGGTGTGGATAAAGGTCCAAATTCATTTATTTGCATGTGGATATCCAGTTGTTCTAGCATCCGTAGTTGAAAAAAATATTCTTTCCCCATCAAAGGGTCTTGGTACAATGCCATAGACTTTTGAAATTTTATTCTTTATAGGACCTAACATAGTTCCTCCTCTACTTGGTAAGCAGGCAAATATGTTTGTTGAATTAAAGTGGGATTCTGAGCAGTTGAGGCTTCTTTTTTTTTTTTCTTTTCCTTCTTTCTTTTTTATTTTTTATTTTTATGTAAGAGGTAAAACTTTTACAGACAACTTATCCACAGAGGAAAAACTTTTTTTAGGAGCTTGGGTACATGGCTGTGCAACAGAGTCCCCATTTACTCCTGGATTGGACTAAATCAACTCAGGAATACAAGCAAACAACTTAACCAATGAAGATTTACAGTTTGTTGTTTTGGTCTCTACTTTCTGGTGTGAAGGATTAGACTAACAAGGTGATTTTTCACAAGACGACTTTGGGAAAGTGTTCTATACTTTCCAATGCAGGCAAGCTTACCAGGGTGACACAAGGTGTGGGCACCATTACCTGCCACCTCAGTGCCCCAGCAGAGCTTACCGATCAATGCTGACCCTCTTTCCTGCCAGCCCACAGAGGGATCTCTCCCTCTTCCCCAACACTGGGCTCCAGGCACACCAGGCACTCAGTGTAGATGGGAACAAAAATGAAGCTTGCTTGCCTAACCCTGCAGAATCAAAGTGAATCCCAAAGGTAATATGGCAAGTTATGTGATGATGTAGCTCTCTGAGAGAGCCCCTAACAAGTGAACAAAGCCTTTTTTTTTAATCATCAGCTTTTTAAAATATCATCTTTTATTTCTATTTATTTATTTATTTTTAAAGATTTTATTTATTTATTTATGAGACAGAGAGAGAGAGAGAGAGAGAGAGAGAGGCAGAGACACGGGCAGAGGGAGAAGCAGGCTCCATGCAGGAAGCCTGATGCCAGACTCAGTCCTGGGACTCCAGGATCATGCCTTGGGCTGAAGGCAGGCGCTAAAGCACTGAGCCATCCAGGGATCCCCTAAATTTTATTTTTAAAAAAGATTTTATTGGGTGACGGCCACTGAGGGGGGCACTTGATGGGATGAGCACTGGGTGTTATGCTATATGTTGACAAATTGAACTCCAATAAAAAAAAATTATTTATTTACTCATGAGAGATACACCGAGAGATAGGCAGAGACATAGGCGAGGGAGAAGCAGGCTCCATGCAGGGAGCCCGATGTGGGACTTGATCCTGAAACTCCAGGATCACACCCTGAGCTGAAGGCAGATGCTCAACCACTGAGCCACCCAGGCATCTCAAGCTTTTTATTTTAATGGAGTTAAATTATGAATTACAGTATTTCATTTTCCAAGTTCACACTACTTTGCATTGGGCAAATTTGTTCTTGATATAATGTGCTTATTATGTAATATCTGGCTTGGATTATAATATTTTGGGTAGGATTTTTGCTTATGTGCTAATGTGTTTCTTCTTCTCTTTAAGGACAGGTATCCATTTAGCCTTTCACACAGCAAGAAGTCCAGATGTAGATGGGCTTGATGTTCTCTTTTTCTGAGGTTCTCTGGCTCTTGCACTCTCTGAGAATATGGACTAATATTTTTTCAGACTGTTGTCAGAATTTCCCACCCTGTCCCTCTGGCCTTCCCAGAAAATGCCTGGACGCTTAGCATGGCAAGTGAGCAGACCCCAGGGCTGCGCTAGTACAGCTGTCCCCAGGCACTGGAAATCAGGTGACACCACCCAGGAGAGAATCAGTGCAGGTGGCACCCCTAAGCAATCTGGCCGAGGTCACCGTGGGCAACACGAGTCTCTGTGAAGGGGTACCGGGCAGGGATGCCGCTCCTCTGCAGGCTGCCCTAAGTTTGCCGAGGATGGCAGTGGTGGGAAGTGCCAGCCAGCACAGAATGAGGGGGAGCCCAGGTAGCAATTAAGTGGGGATAAATAGCCATTACCAAGGAGGCCTGACAACTGCAGGAGACCGCAGTCTATGCACGAGCAACCGCTTATTTTCCCATTGATCCTCGGCGGGATAGGGCCCTGCCTTCTGCAGTGCCCCAAATAACAGGCTCACAAAGCCCAGTGCTAAGAGGTGGCATCTGAGAAGAATCCGTTCAGGTCTTCCTGTCTGTTTCATCTTAAGGCCTGCCAGGAGAAGAGATAATTACGGGTCTGAGATTCTGCTCCATCACAGACAATGGAGGGATCAGCAGATGCCTCTCTGAAATCAGATTAAAAAATTTTTAAAAGGTTTCGGCTCAGGGGGATACCAGCATTTCCCACAGGTTTCAATTGGATGAAAGTGGAAAAGGGGAGAAGGGGAAGGAAGAAAGGAAGGGAAGGAGGGAGGAAAGGAAACTTGAATTCTTAAATGTGGAGATGATCCACAGGGAGGGTGCTAAACACACCTGGTTTTCCAGTTGCCTCCCATGAAAGATTTTGCCCTTGGCCTGTCACGTCTCCTGAAGGCTC
Source organism: Canis aureus (assembly GCF_053574225.1). NCBI lineage: Eukaryota > Metazoa > Chordata > Mammalia > Carnivora > Canidae > Canis > Canis aureus. The sequence goes on along the minus strand of NC_135622.1, from coordinate 26,655,243 downwards.
CTCTTCAGGTCATTCCATCTGGAGCCCAGAATCCCCCATTGGAAGCCCGAGCCCACTCAAGCCAACCATGATCTGATTTCTATCACTACGCATCACTTTTGCCTATTTTAGAACTCCCCCCCCCCTTTTTTTTAAAGATTTTATTTATTTGAGAGAGAGACAGAGAGAGAGAGAAGAAGAGAGCATGAGCAGGGGGGAAGGGAGAAGCAGGCTCCTTGCTGAGTGGGGAGCCCAATGTGAGCTGAGCTGAAGGCAGACACTTAACAGACTGAGCCCCCTTTGAACTTATTTTAGAACTTCCTATAAAAGGAATACACAGGGGTTCCCCTGGATGGTTAAGTGACTCTTGATTTTGGCTCAGGCTCATGACCTCAGGGTTGTGAGATTGAGCGCCATGTGGGTCTTTGTGCTGGGTGTGGAGCATGCTTGAAATTCTCTCTCTCCCTTTCCCTCTGTGCTTCCCCACTCTGCCCCTCTGTCTCCTTCTCTAAAAAAAAGGAAAAGAAAAGAAAAGAAAAGAAAAGAAAAGAAAGAAAGAAAGAAAGAAAGAAAGAAAGAAAGAAAGAAAGAAAGAAAGAAAAAAGAAAGAAAGAAAAAAGAAAGAAAAAAAAGAAAGAAAGAAAAAAGAAATACATAGTATGTACTCCTTTTGTCTGGCTTCTTTCACTTAGCATAATTGTGAGATTTGTCCATGTTATTGCATGCACCAATAGTTGGTTGTCTTATGTTGCTAACTAGTATTTCCTTGTGTAGGAACACCTCAGTTGGTTAATCTATTCACCTATTGATGGACATTTGACTGTTTTCAGGTTTGGGCTATTATGGATAAAGCTACTAGGAACATTTATATGAAAGTCATTTTGTGGATATGTTTCTACCTAGAAATAGAATTTGCTAGATTCAGGAGGGGTAAAATTATAAAAGTCACAATCTGGTTTTCAAAGGGGTTTATACCATTTTATTCTATTATCTTGGAGTGAGCTTTTGGTTGTTTTGTTTCACATCCTCCTCAACCTCGTAATTAACAGCCTTCTAAAATTTCATTATGAGTGCCTTTTTTATATGCAGTTCCTTGGTAACTCATGATATTGGATATAATTTCATGTGCTTATTAGCCATTTGTATATATTCTTTGGTGAAATTTCTGGCCAAGATTTTGACCATTTTAAAAAAATGGATTGTTTTTCTTGTTGTTGAGTTGTATGGATTTTTTTAAAAGATCTTATTTATTTATTTACTTGAGAGAGAGAGAGAGAGAGAGAGCACAACCAGGGAGTGGGGTGGGAAGAGAACTAGAGGGACAAGCAGACTTCCCACTGAGTTTGGATCCCAACTCAGGTCTTGATTCCAGGACCATGAGATCATGATCTGAGCCAAAGTCAGACATTTAACTGACTGAGCCACTCAGGCACCCCTGGATTCTTTTAAATTGGTATTCAAGATGTCTGTCACATATATGCATTGAGAATATTTTCTCCCGCTTTGTGGCTTGCTTTTCTACTGTCTTTGAAGAATAAAAATATTAATGAAGTCATATTTACTTCTTTATTCTTTAGTAGTTATTATTTTTTGTGTTCTGTCCAAGAAATCTTAGCTCATCCCAAGATTCTTTTTTCTTTTTTTCTCCTGGAAGCTTTAAAGTTTGGACTTTTCTGTTTGGTCATGATTTATTTCAAGTTAATTTTACGTATGGAGTAAGATTGGGGTTGAGATTAATTTATTTTCCCCTCAAATATGTTCAGTTGTTTCAACACTGTTAAAAAGACTTTCTTTTCTCCATTGAATTGAGGACATTTTGGGTGAAAATTAATTGGTTATAATATAGGCCGGTTCGTTTCTGGACTCTGTTCAGTTTTTCTGGGAGAACGAAAATATTAGCAACATGGGAGGCTTCTAATCCATGAACATAGCATACCTTTCCATTTTGTAGATCTTTCAGTGTAGAAGTCTTACACATCTTTTGTTAAATTTCATCCCGGATAATTGATGTTTTTTGATGTTATGGTAAATAGTATATTTAAAATTTTTAGTTTTTACTTGTTAATATCTAGAAATACAATTAATTTTTGCATATTAACATTGTATTTTGCAATCTTGTTAAATTTGCTTATGAGATCTAGTAGTTGTTCCACAGATTCCCATAAGTTTTTTTATGTACACAATCAAGTTGTCTGTAAATATTGACAGATTCAGGATTTTTTTCTTTCCAGCCCTTATGCTTTTTATTTCTTTGGAATGGGGACTCAATTTTGAATAAAATTGGCAAGAGCAGACATCTTTGCCCTGTTCTCAGACTTAATGAGAGATGGTTAAATGTTTCGTCATGAACTATGAAATTAACTATAAGTTTTATCGTTCCTTTAATCAAGTTGAGGAAGCACCCTTCTCTTAGCTTGCTGACAGCTTTGATTGTGAAAGGTGTTCAATTTTGTCAAATTCTTTTTCACATCTACTGAAGTTTTAGTATCAGGCTTATATTGGACTCATAAAACAAGTCGAGAAGTGTTTCTTCCCTCTTTATTTTTCAGAAAGAGTTTGTGTACAACGGTATTATTTCTCTCTTTAATGTTTGATGGAATTCACCAGTGAAGTCATCTGGAGCTGGAGATTTCTCTGTGGGTTTTAATTATAAGTTCAGTCTATTTAATAGATACGGAGCTATTTAATTTTTTTTTTTTTTAATTTCTCCTTTGTCTATTTTGGTAAGTTATGTTATTGAAGGCATTTAGCCTTTAGGTGTAGAATTTATCCATTTTATCTAGGTTTTTGTTTTTGTTTTTGTTTTATATTTTTATTTATTCATGATAGGTACAGAGAGAGAGGCAGAGACACAGGCAGAGGGAGAAGCAGGCTCCCTGTGGGGATTTGTCAATAGTTGCTTGTTTTATCCCAGAACCCCGGGATCATGATCCTGAGCCAAAGGTAGACCCTCAACCACTGAGCCACCCAGGCCTCCCTCTTAGGTTTTTAAAATTATTTTGAATGAAGTTATTCATAAGATCCTCAGAGTATTTGTTTATATCCATAGGATCTATTGTGAATAAAAAGAGCAGTCAGTCCTACATTGAATGGCAGTTGGCAGAAAATCTTTAAGAATTTTTCCAGTGGAAAATCCCAGGGTTAACAAACTATCATAGAAAGAGACAGGATGAGTCTTCTCTGTGGTCCTCTGCTTCTGGATTCTTAGCTCTTCAGCTGTGAATGGGAAACAGGAATACTTTTCTCACCTACTGTAACATCCTTTCCTCTTTGTTTCTTTTCCCACTCTCCTTTTTTGAAGGTCTTGCTCCAGTCTTTTGCTCTATTACAAGTGAACCTGAAGTGGCAATTGGAATTTGTAATGGTAATTTGAATGTGGTTGTTTCCTTAGCAATGAAAATTTATTTGTAAAAAAAAAAAAAAAAAGAAAAGAAAAGAAAATTTATTTGTGATTCAGACTTTTAAAGATCTCAGAAGTCTAATTAGTACTTTTCACTGAGCAAGCCATTTATAACCAATATTTTGAAAACATAATATAACCTTAGATAATGAATTAAGGTTGTGATTATTTTTTTCTTTTTTTTTTACCACAGCAGGTACAAGAGACAGAGGTTCCCCTAGCTCTCTCTCCCATGAACTTCCTGGAACTCAGACTTGCAAAAATACTTAAGGAGGCAATGCCCTGGCTGAGGGCAGGTGCAACCGCTCTTCCAGCCCATTGCATCAGCCCGGGGCAAAGTATTAACCTCGGAAAAGGTGGCCATTCTTCCCAGTTCCCCAACTATTGTAACCTCATAACAGGTATTAGAAAAGTTTCATTCTTGAGTGGGACAAGAATGCAGGACCTGTCCTCCTCCCTAGCCACCTGCCTACCCTCTACCTCCAGCACTTACTCACACACTCACACACACAGCAGTGTTCTGCACTGTTTCTTCTCCAAATTATCAAATTATCCCGTGGTCAAAAGGTATTCAGTCCCATCCAGTCCCTCTCAGTTTGTGGTAGGACTAATTTGTTAATGGGGCTCCAGAAGGAAAGTGCCTAATGTTCCTTCTAATTGGACATGACTGCTTCAGAATGACTGCGGCCGCCAGCCAGCTCTCACTGTCCCTGGGGCTGGATAATAAGCTTCTGCCACCAGCCCCTGGGTCCTGACCAAGACCATTTGCGGTAATGAACTTGGAAGGTTCATTGTAGATTGTAAAAAAAAAAAAAAAGAGAGAGAGAGAGAGAGAGAGAGAGAGAGAAGCACAGTCCAGCTCTTGTCAGTGGGTTCAATTATGGCTTCTGTCAGCTTAACAAAAGAAATTCAGGAAAGCTAGACTAGGAAAGGGTTGGAGGGAGCAGGCAAAGACGGATGGGGGCGGGGAAGAACCCATGATGGTAGAACCAGACTGAAATTCCTCCAGGACCAAGTTTTTAGAAGGTGAAGTTCAAAAGTTACCATGATAGGGGTTGAGTTCCCAGTGTCCAAATGGGAGACTCTGTAGCAATGGGTACTGTAGGGCAGGGTTTACTACATGTCACTGATCTAAGGAAATAAGCTCCCCCATACCTCTTCAGCTCACTGTAAATCCCCACTGTAAAACCCACACTGATAAAGGAACAGGGCCCTTTGTGCATATTTAGACTAATAATTGCCATAATCATTGCTGATTATTTGTTTTCTGAGACAGGACCTTAGAGCATTAAACCCAGAATCTATCACTAAAACCATTCCGAAAATATTGGTTAAAGTTATTTTACTGTGAAATATGGCAAATATACAGAAAAGTGCATCAAACATAAATGTACAGCTGGAGGTATTATTTAAAAAACATCTGGGGATCCCTGGGTGGCGCAGCGGTTTGGCGCCTGCCTTTGGCCCAGGGTGTGATCCTGGAGACCCGGGATCGAATCCCACATCGGGCTCCCGGTGCATGGAGCCTGCTTCTCCCTCTGCCTGTGTCTCTGCCTCTCTCTCTTTCTCTGACTATCTCTCTCTCTCTCTCAGACTATCATAAATAAATAAAAATTAAAATAAATAAATAAATAAATAAATAAATAAATAAATAAATAAATAAAAAACATCTGTAATCAGCACTCAGGTAAAGAAACAGAACTTTGCCAGAAGCCCCATCCTGCCCTGACCTGATCACAATCCTTTCCTTGACCCCTAAAGGTAACCACACCCCTGGTTTTTATGCTAATAATTTCCTTGCTTTTTTTTTTTTATAGTTTCACTATCTAAATAGGCATTCCTAAGCACTAGTTTAGTTTTTCCCTTTTTTTGAACTGGATGTAAATGGGAATTCATACATTAGATATTAGCCTGGCTTCTTTTGCTCTACATTGGAAGAATCATTTAGGTATTTCATGTGACTCCACAGTTGCTATGGAGTCTTGTGTCATATAAATGTCACACAATATGTGTATTCAGTTGTTGAATTGCACTTGGGCTATTGACCATTTTTTGACTATTACAAATAATGTTTCTAGGGACAGTCTTGCTCATAAATACATGTAACTCCATATTATGTAGCTAGTAGAGAAGTTGCTGGGTGACAAGCCTCCCAGAGAGATTTGACTAGTTTTTAAGTTATTGTAGATGGCCAGAGAAGACACTGCTTATCAGAAACCAATCTGCTGCTTTATGTGGCAACCAGCCTTTAAGATGGCCCTGAATTATCCTTATTTTCTGATATTCATGCTTTTCTGTTGTCCCCTCTCACATTGTGTCAGGGATGGTCTGTGTAGCCAATAGAATATTGTGGAAGTGATGGCTAGGTCATAAAAGACATTGTGGTTTCTACCTGGCTTTCTTGGGTCACTCCCTCTGTTAGAAGCTAGCTGCCATGTTGAAGGACACTCAAGCGACCCTATGGAGAGACCTAGGGAGTCAACAGCTGAGATCTCTAGCCAGTGCTAATTAGAAACACGTCCCCCAGCCCCAGTCTAGCCTTCAGATGATACAGCCCTGGCGGTCATCCTGACTGCAACCTCACCAAAGACTCTGAACTACAACCACCCATCTTAGCTGCCCCTGGATTCCTAACTCTCAGAAACTGTTAAATGACAAATGTTAATTGTTTGAAGCTACTGAGTTTGGGGATGATTTGTTGTGCTATTGTGGACACCTTGGTTTATCTAGACTGGCTGAGGCAGGCAAACAAAGCACACCCACATGTCATCTATACAGAAATGGCTTATTGTGTATACTTGATCTCCCCTTCCACAAGGTGTAGAGATTAGAACAGCAGGCACCATCAGACCATGTTTTTATTTTTGCTCCGTCTTCCTTCCTCTCTCCTTTTCCTTCTTTCCTCCCTTTGTCACAAGCGCTCTTCTTCTCTTTAAGTTTCCAGAGATAAGAACAGATGCTCTGGCCTCAAACTGGGTTTGAATTCTTGCTTCAGAACTTATAAGCCGGGCAGCCCGGGTGGCTCAGCAGTTTAGTGCTACCTTCAGCCCCAGGCCTGATCCTGGACACCCGGGAACCCTGCATGGAGCCTGTTTCTCCCTCTGCCTGTGTCTCTGCCTCTCTCTCTCTCTCTCTCTCTGTGTCTCTCATGAATAAATGAATAAAATCTTTAAGAATAAAAATTAAAAAAAAAATAAAAGAACTTACAAGCCAAGTGAACTTGGAAAAGTTTCTTTACATCTCTATGCCTTGGGCTCCATCTCCTGAGTGATAAAACAGAGATGGTGATATAACCACCCTCATTGAAAAGGACAACATCAAAACCACACTGCACTTTGAATGGCTGGCACATACTAAACATCCAGTAAGTGTTCGCTATCATCCTCTCCTCCTTTCATTCAGCTCTGCTCCCTGCAACCCAGCCCTCCCCGCCTCCCCCTTCCCTTCTTTCTCCCATCCCCTGCCCTTCTCTCTTCACCTCCTGCCTCCTTAATTCTCCTCTCTTCTTTACTCCCCTTGCTCATTTACTCTTCAACCTCTGTTTTCTTATCTTTCTTGCTTTCTCTTTCCTCCCATCTCCCTTTCCAGCCCTTCTGCCAAAGAACTGGCGGAGCAAGCTTCCCCTGGCTGGGACTCCCTCACAAGAAGAAATGAAGCATTTCTAACCATCATGACATCCATGATGGTGAGCCAGCTGGACCGTCAAACAGCCCCCTGTCAAAAGATGGGGTCCTGGCCTGGATGATAAGCATCTGACTGCCAGTTCCAGCATCAGGGCAGTAACCTGGCTTTTCACAGCTCTGCTCAGAGGTGTGGGAAGTTGCCTCAAGTTTTTGGTATCTTTGAAAGACTGTTTCCCTAGCATGACACCAATTTGTAGATAGTCCCTCCTCCTCAAATTTATTTAAACATTTAAGAGATTTAGCACACTGTTATTACATAAGCAACAGTTGCTGTAAAAATTGCACACAAAATAAGCATGAGTCGTGAAGAGTTTTGTCCTCCTTCCTCCATCCTCCCATTCCTAGTTGGTGTGAGGCCTGCTTTTCTATATTCACATGGGTGTTGTGGCTTTGTTTTACTTGTATAAAAGGGCCTACGTGCGCCATAGTGTGCATGACTTTCTTTTTTCACATACAATATACAGTGGACCCCTGTCCAAGCCAGGACCTACAGATTATATTCTTTTCTACGGCTGCATAGTACCACAATTTAACCATTCTTCTCTCAAAGGACATTGAAATTCTTAACCTTTTATTTTATTTTATTTTTTTTAAGATTTTACTTATTTATTCAAGAGAAACACAGATAGAGGCAGAGACACAGGCAGAGGAAGAAGCAGGCTCCATTCAGGGAGCCCGATGTGGGACTCAATCCCAGGACTCCAGGATCACGCCCTGGGCTGAAGGCAGGCACCCAACCACTGAGCCACCCAAGCATCCTGAAATTCTTAACCTTTTACTCTTAACATTGATACCATAAATATCCTTTTATATATATTGTTAGGTACCATAGAAACATTCCTTCAGGAAGATTTCTAGAATTATCTTTCATGGGTCCATGAGCAGATCTCTTACAATTTGAGGTATTTTTAAATTGTAGCAAACTTGAAAAAAGGCAACTACTATACTTCTTGAAGGAGTGTGGAGAACATACCAGGCTAAGAGCCCTTGAAGGCAAAGGCCCTGGGGCAGAAGAGAGATAGACATGTTTCAGGAAGGAAGATGGGGTGATGGGGTTTAGTGAAGAAGGAGAGTGGCCTCAGCTGAGGTTAGTGAGATAAGCTTGATGGAATGAAAGAGGGCCATTGGGGGATTACATTTATTGTAAATGCTATTGAGAGCCATTGAGGAGTATTAAACCAGAGTGGCTCTATTGATGGAGATCTCTGATTACACAGTGCCTCAGGCACTCACCTTGAAGTCAAAGCCAATCTTCAAGTTTAGGTCATTCATAGACACAAAGACACACACACACAGACACACACACAAAGATATAAGGGACTACTTGGAGTGTTCCGGAAGTAACATGGTTGGTCCAAGGTCCCAATACTTTTCTACTAAATGACTCAGATGATGGCAGTAAAATTTTCTTCTGAGTTGAAGTCACGGGGCCACTAATCCTTTGAGGTTTCATGCTTTAACCAGGCAGAGGGCCTTAGGCTTTAGGATGGTTTGAAGGGAACATGGGGAGGAGGAGGGGAATTCCAGTGAATCAGGAAAGGGAAGAGAACCTGGAGTCTATTGAGTAGATCCTGTGCTTCATTGTGATAAGAAATCCTGGGGAAAAAAACTTTAAAACATGAATAGCTGTTTCAAGGCAGATGTCTTGAAAAGGGAGTTCCCAAGATTCTATGCTGTCCTGAAATCAGAGTATCTAGAGGGAGTGGCTTTCAGACTTCTTTGCTTATGTACCCTAGATAAAAGAATTTTGAAAAATTGTGTACTGTTATATACTTTTTACGTTGACATTAAACATATTTGTTTAGCTGAGAAAATGTGATTTCTGAATATATATATACATATATACACATACATGCGACTTAAAAATACAATTGTGTCATTTAACTTTATTTTAAATTTATCCCATGTAATCTACATTTCACAGTGACTTTCATATTGATTAGTTGTTTAAAAAAATGCATAAACTCTTTATGTAGAGTTTACATCCCACTTTTCTTCCCCGAAACTTGAGGTGTTTTTTTTTTTTTTTTTTTTTAAGATTTTATTTATTTATTTGAGAGAGAGTGCACAAGCATAGGGAGAGATGGAGGGAGAGGGAGAAGCAGACTCTCTGCTGAGCAGGAAGCCAGACATGGGGCTCAATCCCAGGACCCCAGGATCATGACCTGAGCCAAAGGCAGCCGCTTAACTAACTGAGCTACTCAGGTGCCCCTTAATTTAAGTTTTGCTTGAAACTCTTACTGACTGTTCACTTTCATACACCTGTGCAACAAACATATTTGTGTTACTTTTCTAATGTTCTATAACAATAAAGCTGTACAGTAAAATATGTGGTCATTTTCAATGCTTATTAAGACCAAATTGATCAGAACATCATTAAAGAATCCAAAATTTGATATTTATTAAATATAACAAACATTTATTAAAAATACGTATTCTTTTCTCTGCCAGGTAGTTCATTTTTCTATAGATGTGAAAGTTAATTTTATGTGTCAACTTAGCTAGTCTCTGGTGCCCACTTGCTTAGTCAAACACCAGGCTGAATATTGCTGTGAAGATCTTTTTAGATGTGATTAGCATTTGAATCAGGAGATTTGGTGTAAAGCAGATTACCCTCTACAGTGTGGATAGGTAGGCTTCCTCCAATCAATGGCCATAACAGCAAAGACAGTTTTCTCAAAGATGGAACTCTCAAGACTTAAATATGAAAATCCTACCTGAGCTTCCTCCCTGTTGCTGTGCAGAATTTGGACTTAAGCCCAGCAGCCTGTCCTACAGATATGGGGCTCATCAATCATCCCAATTGTGCGAGTCGATTCTTTAAATCTGTTTCTGTGTCTATGCATCTCCCTGTTATCTATCTATCCATCTAGCTATCTATCTACCTATATCTATCTCTTGTATCTGTAAGTTTTGATGGCAACTTGTTAATGAGACCAGGTTAAAAATTATTCTGATAAATTGGTAATGGTGCATTTTATAACTTTTTCTGGTACCTGTGGAGATAGTTCCAAATATATGTACAAAGTTTTACTTTTACAGACAAGTTTGGAATGTCTTACCTGGGTGTGATATACAGACAAAGAAATGGACATTTGAGAGTGATTGGTTTAGTAATTCATTTGATGGTTGAATATGATTGCATTTTATAATGGAATATTTGCAAATAGACTGATATAATGTCTGGGTTTTGCTTCAAAACAATGGGGATAAGGAAGTAGGTAAAGATACAGAGAGACATTCCACAAGTTGGAGTTTGTTGAGGCTGGATGATCATACATGAGGTTTCACTATATGATTTTTTTCTAATTCTTTTCTTTTTTTTTTTTTTAAGATTTTATATATTTATTCATGAGAGACACAGGGAGAGGGAGAAGCAGGCTCCACACAGGGAGGCTGATAGTGGGACTTGAACCTGGGACTCCAGATCACGTCTTGGGCTGAAGGCAGGCGCTAAACCGCTGAGCCACCCAGGCGTCCCTGATTTTTTTCTAATTCTAAGTACATTTGTAATTTCCCCCAAAAAAGTTAGGAAGAAGAGAAACAAACTGGTTATATTTATAATTATGTTGGTTGTGTGTGCTATTTTTTTAAAGATTTTATTTATTTGAGAGAGAGCATGAGGGAAGGAGCAGAAGGGGAGAGAGAGGGAAAAGTAGACACCTGGCTGAGCATGGAGCCCAAATTGGGGCTCGATCAGAGGACCCTGAGACCGTGACCTGAGCTGAAACCAAGAGTCCAACGCTTAACTGACTGGGCCCCCAGGTGCCCCTGTTTATAATTATGTTTTTTTAATTCTATTATCATTTTAGGGTTTTGTTTTTTCTTTTTTGTTTTTTTGTCTATAGTTGATCTACCATTGACTTGGTAGATCTCTGGTGCCTTTAGACAGATTTCCTAATAGTTTTTCAGTGGGAAGGCTGGTCTGCAATAACAGGAGCTGCTATTGATAGAATTATCCAGCTTTCTTTTTTTTTTTTTTTTATTTTTATGGTTTCTTAATCCTTTTTCATGTTTTCCGTGATCTCTTTAATATCTTTAAACATCTTAAATATATTTATGTTGGCTCTACAGCTTTATCTGTTGACTCTTGGTCTTAAAACCTTGTTTTGTCACGTGTATTTCAATTGTAAACTCATATTTGTTGGAAGGCTACCAGTAGGAACCTTCTGGACTTTCTAAAGGGGGTACATGCCTTCGGAAAGAATTTGCATTATTTTCTGGAGACAACTTGAAACACAGCCAGGTTTGGTCCATTTTATTTTATCTTTTAACTCATAATAGAAAATTTCAAACAGTTACAAAAGTAAGAAGAATAGTATAGCACTCCATGTATCTCTATCCCCCAGCTTTGAAAATTGTCAACTCACGGCCAGTCGAGTTTCATTGATAAACCTCCATCCACATCCCCCTCACATATCATTATGAGTAAATTCCAATATCATACAATTGTATCCATAAAAATTTCACTACATATCTCTAATACATAAGTATTTATCTTTTAAAAAAGATTTTACTTATTTAAGAAAGAGAGAAAGTGCGAGTAATGGGGAGGGACAGAGGGGGAAGCAGAGGGAGAAGCAGACACCCCGCTGAGCTGAGCAGAAGCCCCCGGAAGCAGGGCTCAATCCCAGGACCCTGAGATCATAACCTGAGCTGAAGGCAGATGCTTAACCCACTGAGCCACTCAGGTACGCCCATATCACTGAGGTATTCTTATATAAGTACTTTAAAAGACCAAAACCACTATACCAATATCACATGTAAAAAAAATTGAACAGTAATTCCTTAATATTCCATATTCAGGCAGTGTATAATTTCCAGTTGTACTATGAAAGTCATATTTTTGTCTGTATATTTATTTGAAATGTGATCTAAATACGGTCTTCACATTGTAGTTGGCTGATAATGCATATTAACTTCTTGACTTATGAGTTTTCCTTCCATCTTTTTTTTTCTTCTTGTAACCCATTCATTGAAAAAACTGGACTATTTGTCCAGTAGAGTGTCCCACAGTCTAGCATTTGCTGAATGCAACCTTCTGGTTGTATTTGACATGAGCTTTAAAAACCTAATTGGATTCAGGTTTGAGTCTTTTTTCTTTTTGCTATCTCATTTTAAAATGCTTCTCTTAAAAAAAAAATCAATTTTTTGACCATGCAAATGATGTAAAGACAAATCCATACCCATAGACACTCAGGCATTTGACAGTTTTCTAGGGAGACTCCCTTTACCCTCACCAAGAGCCAAACAGACTCTTCCACACTGCCTATTCCAGGTGCCAGAGGTTTTTCCCCCTAATTCCTCCTTTCCCTAAAATGTGGCCCTTTGTTGGGGCCCAGCTTTAAAAGGGGATCTCTGATCTCCCTCTGGGCTCTGGAGAGTCTTGGGCCAGTTTCCTGTGTGTGGTTTTCGAGCTAGATGCTTGGGGTGAGTAGATGCCTGGGGGCAGCTGAGAGCTTCCACTGGTGATTACTCTGCACTGCTTCTTCCTAGGATTTTTCCTTTTGCATTTGTTTTTCCTTTTTGCAATCTTGCCCATGCACTTTAAAATATGTAACTATTTTGTTTTTTTTGTTTTTATTTATTTATTTATTTATTTATGATAGTCACACAGAGAGAGAGAGAGAGGCAGAGACACAGGCAGAGGGAGAAGCAGGCTCCATGCACTGGGAGCCTGACGTGGGATTCGATCCCGGGTCTCCAGGATCACGCCCTGGGCCAAAGGCAGGTGCTAAACCGCTGCACCACCCAGGGATCCCAAAATATGTAACTATTTTGTAAAGGAGAATTTCAGTATATTTACTTTACTTCTGGAAACCCTGAACTCATACGTAAAAATCAAGTTTTATAACTAACTTGAACTATCCCTTAGCTACAGTTCTGAGCAGACGGAATGGGGTGTTTGATGGAGAGCTGCTCCCGGAAATGTTAAACCTGAGTCCTGACTGAGGAGTAAGAAGAGGCCTGGAGGTGTGTGGGGGAGGCAGGGGTTTGGAATCAGGGAGGAGTATGCCAATCGACGAAGAGCTGGCATGAAGTCTTTGTGGCACAGAAGGAATGAAAAACTGGAGGGATGGTGGAGGGCTCAGGATGAAGCAGAGGGAAAGCAGAGGGAAAGCAGAGGGAAAGACCTATTCCAAAGGGCCTCATCAGAGAGGCTAGGCTGGAGCAATAGATTTCCACCACAGCTGAACTCTTCACTGATATTTTACCACCAGGCCTCCCTTATCTTTATAAAGGTTACAGGATGTACAAAGGACTTTCCCCTCCTTTTCCACAGCAGAAGTGTCACTGTACCAGTCAGGAAATTGTGGCTGGAAAACCTAAACTATCCACAAGCTTCCGGACAAGCTCGAATTCATGCTCCAAGAATTGTTGTCCTGTGACTTTATGTAGAGCAAGTGGGCTGGTCTGGGTGGTCAACACCCTAGGATTTCTTTGCTCAAATGTCCCACCTTCCTTTTCTTATGTTGTTTGGGAGGCATTTTCCTTGTCAGGTAAATCCAGCACCAAAGTAACTAAGGGAGCTTGGGTGGCTTCCCCTTGGGGGGCAGCTGCCTGGGAAGCCAGCCAAGTTGCCTGTTGGTCTTCTGAGGGGAAGCCAGGGTACAGGTTGGGGCGAGGGGCTGAGGAGAGGTAGGGCTCAGCCCTCTTCACGCGTCTGCCAATAGCCTGTACACCCCTACCACCAGCAGTGTCTTTAGAGTTAAAAATACAAGTTGAACGATTCCATTCAGAATGATAGACTTGTTGGTTAGCAGACTTTGAAAGAACTTATTCGATGATGCCTGAATAATATTTCTCCCTTTTTAGAGAGTTTGTTTCCTAGGGCTGCCATAACAACATACCACAAACTCAGTACCTTAAAACAACAGAAATGTCTTCTCAAAGAGTTCTGGAGGTGGGAAGTCCAACATCTAGATGGTTGGCAGGGTCGATTCCTTTGAAGGGCTCTGATGAGAACCTGTCACATACCTCTCTATCTTCTGGTGTTGCCAGCTGTTCTTGGTGTCCCTTGGTCCATTAGTTATATCACTTAAATCTCACAAGGCATCTCCTTGGGTTTCTGTCCCCATCTGGCCATCTTCTTATAAGGATGTAAGTCACATTGGAGTAGGGACCCACCCTAATTCACTGTGATCTCATTTTAGCTTAAGGAATTCCATCTGCAGTTACTCTAGTTCCAAATAAAGTCACACTCTAAAGTATGGGGGAGGGGTGAGGACTTCAACTTATCTTTATTTAGGGGACACGATTCAATTCATGACATGGTCAGAAAATATAAATAAGAAATCTTATACGCCTGGATGGCTCAGCCTGCCTTCAGCCCTGGGCATGATCCCGCAGTCCCGGGATCCAGTCCCACATTGGGCTCCCCGCATGGAGCTTGCTTCCCCCTCTGCCTAAGGCTCTGCCTCTCTCTCTGTGTGTGTCTCTCATGAATAAATACAATCTAAAAAAAAAAAAAAAAGAAAGAAAGAAATCTGTAATGCCTGTTCACTCCTCTGCAAGCTGGCTAGATGTCAACTGCTGTTTGTAACTTCCATCGTGCTCTAGGCCTCCATGTCTGAGCATGTAACAGTTCAGTTCTTCAAAAGGGCAAAAAAAATTCTCCAAGTTTTCCTTATTATGGTCTCATGCAGGGGCCAACTCCATAGGGGTTCCGGCCTTTTGCTGAGGACCCTGCTTAGACACTAGGACTGGCTCAACCAGGTCTCTGCCAAGAAGATATGAAGTTACAAGGTGGGGAGGGGAAATATCAGAATCTTTTTGGAATTTATTTGGAGTATGATGTGGGATAGGGATGTGATTTTATTGTTCCTCTAATGAGCACGCAGTTTGCTCTGCTTTGAGGATACATATGTAATATGTTGGGAGTGCCTCCTCTTATTTCGTGTCTTTCCATCCAGAAATATCATGTGTCTCTAGTTCTTGAAGTGTGCTCCAGAAAGTGCTGGAGCTCTGTTCATCTACATCCTGCATGTTTATTATTTTGTTTACCTCTTGGTCTTTTGCTTGTTATTGCTCTTGTTGCCAAAAGGAGATTTTCCCCATTATATTTCCTAATTGCTTACTACTAGAACTAAAAGGGGGGGGGGGGGACCTGACTTTTCTCCCGTATATTTTGTGACAAGCCACTTTCCCGAAGCCTCACAAGCCCCAACAGTTTTTCAGACGATGCTTTCGGTGTAGACACCCGCGTCATCTGAAAATTGTGAGACTCTTCTCTGAATATGGTCTCTACACTCCTGCCTCAAGGTCTTTGATTTTGCTCTTAATTGTCTGACTTTCCATCATTCCTATTTCCGGAAAGCCTGCTCTTCATCAAGACCTAATTTCTCAAAAACAAAAACAAAAAAACCCCCCTAATTTCTCTGCGAAACTTCTTTCAACTTCCCTGGAAAAGTTAAAATCCCTCTCCCTGAACTTCTATGAAACCTTGTACAAGCCTTTATTATAATCATAGCAAACGGCATTATAATTATCTGCTTATAAAACTGCTTTCCCTCGGGACACTCAAAAAACAAACAAAAACAAAAACAAAAAAACAAGCAGGCACACATGTCTTCTCTAGGCTGAGTCGGGCTGGGAAAGCTCTGCTGGGTGCTAGGGAACGAGGCCCTCATCCGCCCAAGCATCCCCGCTTCTGCCCTTTGCGGCGTGATGCGGCGGGTCAGGGGCGCCGCGAAGACCCGGAGAAACAGAGCCAGGAGCCACGAGGCGGCGCGGGGGAAGCGGGACTCCGGGGGTGGGGGGGGGGGGCGCGGGGGTCGCGGCTCCTCGAGAAGAATCGTGCCACCTAGAGGCCCGACGGCGGACGTCCTGGCACCCCGCCCGGGGCTTGGATTCCAGTTCCTTCGGCCCCGCGGAGACCCTCCCGGGCGCTGCAGGGCGCAGACGTGGGTGCTCGGCGCGAGGCTGGCGGCCCCGCGAGCTGGAGCCGGGGAGGGCGCCCGGGGCTCCCCTGCCGCCGCGAGTGCCGCGCTCCGCCAGAACCGGGGGGCCTCCTCCCTGCAGAAAGGCCCAGCCCTGGGGACCCCGCCGGCCCGCGCCCTCGGATCCCCCCCGCCCCCCCAGGCCCCGCGGGAGCCGGGCTTGCCAGGCCCGGGAAACAAGGCGGCTTTAGTTTGCATAATGCCTTCGGACAAACGGCCCCAGAACGGGGCGGAGGAGGCGGCTGTCAGGCCAGGAATGCGCACACCTGTACCTGGGAAGGTTCCTTTGAATTCCTGCAGCTCCGCGGGCTCCCGGGGGCTTGGCCGCCGGCGGTGGGCGGGCGCTTGGCAGCCTGTGCCCCGGGGAGGAGCGCCCCACCCAGACCTCCTAGTGGAGCGGCCACCAGGGGAGAGACGGGGGCACGCCGCCCCGTTCTAGGGCTCCCCCAAAGCGCCTTCCGCTGGGCCCGCCCCCGCCCCCCACTCTCTCCTCCCTTCCTGCCACTCCCATCCCTCCCCCACCCCAGACCCCAGGGAAACAAAGCTTTACGGGGTTGGGTGACACACTTCCGCAGGGGCTTTCGGGCACGGAATGGATCACCGAGGGCACAGGGGGGCCCCTTTAGCCTGTCAGTCTGAGCCTTGCTCACATCCGATGCATGAGGAAACCAAAGCCCAGAGCAGTTGACTGCCCTTCCCGGTTCTCCAGCTGACCGGGGGCAGAGCTCCACTAGGCCTTGTTTACTGTTTATGACTTGTTCTGTCTGGATTATTTTATAACAGAGCCATGCTTGACCTCATCAGAGAAGTACTGCTCACGAATCCCTATTTTGGAAACTTCGCGTGAAAGGTCCTCTAATGTGATCAGAGGGAAGTAGGTGATGTGCTCTGAGGGCACCTGGCCTAGCGCTCAAGACGGCAGCGCCATCTGCACATTTTCCCCACCTCCTGCCTGGATCGGCTGCTGCTTCAGAGAGGGAGAGCCTGAGGGCTAGCCACGGGCCTGTCAAACCCAGGACAGGCCAGCCTTTAGCCAGGAGGTAGCCAAAGTTGGAGGGAGACATCAGTGTCCAGGCTGTAGGCCTGCTTGGTGCTTTCCTGTAGACCTACGGAGAAGATCCATCTGAAAAGTTTAGCCGAACCTCTCTGTGGAGTGAGGGCAAAGGGAGTTTTCTGGATTTTTTCTTTTGGATCAGGGCAAGCCGAGGAGAGAGGCTGGCACTTGGGGAGCGAGAGTTTTGGGCAGAGCCCCACGCAGTTCAAGAAAAACCCAAGAAGGGGAAAAACGAGGCAGGTCTGAGGGCCCCTTTGGCCCTGGGCTATGTGTCCAAGAGCAGGGAGGATGTGTCTCACCTCTGTGGGGGGCTTTCTGCAGCTGGAACAGACGGAGCCACAACGATGTTCAGGAACAAGGGCTGGTGCAGAAGGAGAGAGCAAATGAGGAGGATCAGTGAAGATAGACGGAAAGAGGGACAGAGGAGACAGTGGCCATGGACCCTCACCAGACTTCTCGTTAAAGGAGCATTTCTTTGAGCCAGAGAACTCTGTGCACGGTGTGGTGAGCTGGCTGGTGACGATGGAGTTGATCATGAGGGGTACCAGGAGAGGATCCCCAGCCCGGGTGGAGGGGAGGGCATAGACCTCCCTCTAGGTGTGTAGAAGGCTCTGTTCCAGCCCTCAGTTCCAGCCCTCAGGCCAGCACAGCCAGGGCATCTGGCCTAGTGCTCAAGGTGGCAGCGCCAGCCCCCCTATCAGAACTTACAGTCTGATAAGTGTAGTAAACAGCCGGGATAGGATATGATGGATGAGAGATTTCAGCTGGAAAGAGAGATCCTAGATTATTCTT
Source organism: Canis aureus (assembly GCF_053574225.1). Classification (NCBI taxonomy): domain Eukaryota; kingdom Metazoa; phylum Chordata; class Mammalia; order Carnivora; family Canidae; genus Canis; species Canis aureus. The sequence goes on along the minus strand of NC_135622.1, from coordinate 26,637,396 downwards.
CTCTCTGAAAGGCTTCTGAATGAATAGCAGTATGACAAACCACAAGAGCTCCAAGGATGCAAGGAAATCAGCAAAATGATCACTTTGGTTCCAGAACCAGAAACCTTTTCCTATGTGTTCTGGGCCCAGTTGGGTACTTGGTCAGGGGACAGCTCCCAGGCTTTGCTGATCTCTCGAGGAGCAGAGGCTTCACAGAAGGCCAGGGCTTGTAATCTGGAAATTGGGTCCAAAGCAAGTCATATACTCGAGTACGGTGGCAGGCTGAGTTTTCTAAAATTGACCACAACTGAGTTTTCAGTCTCACATGCCTTCTAGAATCTTGTATCTCTCCAATCAGGAGATGCTATTTCTCCTCCCCCTGAACAAGGGCAGGCCTTGTGACTATCTCATCTGATAGGCAGGAGGGATGATCCCTGATTTCCAAGGCTTAGTCATTAGAGGTGATACAGCTTCCACTTGACTTCCTCTCTTGGGACTTGGGAACCCTGAGCTGATATTTAAGAAAGTCAGTGATCTAGAGACCCCCCCTGGAAATTTCGACTGTATCTACCTGTACCTGTACCTCTACCTGTATCATCTATGTCTATATCAAGAGAGATGCTCATGGAGCCTCACATGTTCCAGTCCGTGGATGTTTGACTCTTCCCTGCCCAGGTACCAGCCAGGGAAGTGAGGGACCTTCCAGCTCCCACCCCTCGGCCACTCTAACTACTGCCAATGAAGCAGAGATGAGCTGTCCCTGCCCAGCCCTGCCCAGACTGCAGACTCATAAGCAAAATGTTATTTTAAGTCACCACGTTTTGAAGTGGCTTGTTGTACAGTATCAGATAACCGAAACACACTTGTTTCTTCAGCTCATTTAATGCTGTCAGTAACCAGGAGAATATCATTTCTAATTTATAGGCAAGAAAAAAACCAAGGCTCAGAACAGATTAGTCACAAGACGTTACGGACTGACTTGTGTCCTCCCAAAATTCATATGTTGAAGCTCTAACCCCCAGTGGGTGGTATTTGGAGTTGGGGCTTTGGGGAGATAATTAAGGGTAAATGAGGTCATAAGAATGGGGCCGTAATCTGTTAAGACTGGTGTCCTCTTAAAAAGAGGAAGAGACACCAGAAGAACTCTTGTCTCACTGCCCCTGTGTGCACACAGAGAAGAGGCCATGTGAAGACATGGTGGCGAGGTGGTCATCAGAAAACCAGGAAAAGAAGTTTTACCAGAAATGAACCCTGCTGGCACCTCGATCTTGGACTTTTGGACTTCTGCACTCCAGAATCGTGAGAAAATACATTTCTGTTGTTTAAGCCACTCAGTCTGTGGTATTTTGTTATGGCAGCTGACTAAGACACAGGAAAGCAGCACGGGCATGATTCATATTGCAATTCTCTGACTCCAAAATCTGCAGCACACTCACCCCACTGCCTAAATGTCGAAACAAGACTCTGTTCATGAATAATAGTGTTCCTTGTTCTAGACTCTCAAGTCAGGGTCATATTCTAAGAGACAGGCAGAACTAGAGCAGGATAACTTTTAAGTCAGGATTTGCCTGACCTGCTGCTACAGCTCAAATATTGGACCAGGCCTGGGTCAAGGGCCAGGACCTCCAGCAGGCACCTTCTAGAAACCGAGCAGGGCACTCAATTCTGACATAGACTAGGACAGGCTTGGGGTAGACCCTAAATGATATTAGGGTCGAGATTTCATACTAGATCAGGAAATGGGGACATAACCAGGATTTTTTCTTTTCCTTATTCCCTCTTTTTCAAAGTATTTGTTGAATGTCAGTGACTTGCCAGGTGCTATTCTAGGCATTGGGAATAGAGTAGCAAACAAGCCAGACAAGGTCCCTGATGGCATGGAATTTACATTCTCATAAATGTAGTAAACGGAAAAGTAAATGAGGAAACCCAGAAACAAAAAATTAGCTTCTAACTGTGATAAATGGTGTGAAAGAAATTAATGGCTGACCTGATAGAGAATGTTTTGATGGGTGGGAGGATCTGAGGGGTGAGATTTGAGCTGGAATGTAAATAAAGACCGAGAAATAGCCATCATGTAAAAAGTAACAGGTAAGTGTTCCAGACAGAGGGAAGTGCAGGTGCAAAGGCCCTGAGGTGGGACATAGCTAGGCCCACTGGAGAAATAGAAAGAGGGACTTGCTAAGATGATAGTGATGGTGTGAGGCACAGTATGAAGGAAAGTTGATGGGAGAGGCTAGACTTTACAGGCCTTATAGGCCACATCAAGAAGTTTGATTTTAATAAAGGTAGAATTTTGTCACCGTGGTGCTGAATAAGGGCAATAGATGCACAGACACTGTGGTTTGTGGAAAACATGCTCACCCTTCCTGTGAGGGTCTGGACAGGACCTGGTGATGAAGCCTTAGTCGTTTGCTGGCCCTGCCAGGACCCCCTCTCTCACTGCCAGGGACATGAGGAAGAAATGACCAACTTGCTTCCTTCCAAAATTGATTCTCAGGACCCAGGGACATCAGAGGACTGTGTGGCCACTGCTGGGAGTAGGGAATGACAGCCCAGGAAGAGATTAAGGCAACCACAGTGCTGGTACTCATTTCCTATTGCTGTAATACAACAAGCTTGGTACCTTATAATGATACAAATTTATCATCTTACAGTTCTGGAGGTCAGAAGTCAGATGTGGATCTGGTTGGGTAAGATTAAGATGTTGCAAGGCTAAACTCCCTTCTAGAGGCTCCATAGGAGGATTCATTTCCTTGACTTTTCCAACTTCTAGAGGCTGCCTACATTCCTTGGCTCATGCCCCCCTCCCCCATCTTCAGAGCCAACAATGGCAGGTTGAGTCTTTCTCACCCTGCCAGCTCTCTGGTTTTGCTGTCATAACATCTCCCTCTGACCACAGCTAGGAAAGATTCTTCACTTCTAAGGGCCCATGTCTTAGTTAGGGCTGCTGCAATAAATTACCACAGACTGAGGGTCTTCTAAAGAACAGAAATTTATTTCTCCCAGTTCTGGGGGCTAGAGGTCAGATCAGGGCACCAGTATGGCTGTGTTCTGGTGAGGGCCCTCTTCCTGGTCAAAGACTTCTCCTTGTGTCCTCAGGTGGCAGAAAAGATCTCTTTTGTCAGGTGACTAATCTCACTCACAAGGGCTGTGCCTTATGACCTCATCACCCCAAAGACCCCACTCCTAATACCCTCCTCTGGGGAGTTAGGTTTCAACACATGAATTTTGGAGGGATACAAACATTCAGATCATAGCATCTTAACTGAACAATCCAGTGTAATCTCTCCATCTCAAGATCCTTAACTTAATCATATCTGTAAAGTCCTTTTTGTCATATAAAGTAACAAACTTACAGGTCCCAAAGATCAAAATGCAGACATCTTTCTGGATCCCTCTTCTGCCTACCACAATGTTAGTTAAGGGCCAAAAGAAGGATAAAAGTGGTTAAGCCTGGGGTTCCTCAGGTGGGCACATCCAGATATTCTATTTGATAAATCTTGGTGAGCTTTTTGTCTGAAGTTTTATGCTTGTTCAGGGATACAGATATGAACGCTAAAAACAATCATTTATTGGGAACCCATCACGTACCTGCTGCCGTCCTATAACTATTATACTTACTACTTGTAATAAGAGTTTGCATTTGCTACATGTCATGCATTATGAGAAATGCTTTGCATATGTGATAAGAATGAAAAGTATTTAATACTTGCAGAACTAGCTTTATGGTGCCTCACTTCAGAAACCCCAGCATCAGCTGGCCGGTGCTCCCTCTGAAGGGTCTAGTTCTCCGGCTCACAAAGACCCTCCTCAGAGCTCAGAGACACCAGTACTGGTTAAGAATGCCTTCTTAAGATTTTGAGGTTCAGCTCCTTAGTGCCCCTCTTCTTCTAGATTTCTAGGCATTAATATTTTTAACCTCTTTCCTCTGTTCTTTCAGGCCTGGGAATGATAGAAGCTTCCTGTAATTCTTATCCTCATGATGTCTTAAGGGTCAGGATTTACTCTTTCATTCCCCTAGTTAACAAATGTATACCTAGGTAACATTTTTAAATACTCTATTTCCTCCATTTAAATAATGGTACCATTTCTGTCATCTGTACGATTCCTGACTAATATAGAAATTGGGTCTGGATATCAGGAGGTAGAAATAAGGGGGGGGGGCGCATTCACGATTATATCTAATACCTCACTTGCAGAATTTTTGCTTCACATCTCCACCATTTTGAGCTCTGTTGATTTTAAGGTCTTAATTCCCAAGGTGGGGAAAACACTTCCACCAAAGGACACATTAGCAATTCCATTGAACTAGTAAATGAAACTGCCATCTGGCCATTTTGGTCCTCTCATGACAAAGACTTAGCAGAAAAGGAAAAGTGTTACTATTTTTTGTGGAGAGAGGGTGATTGATCTCAATACCAAAAAGGAATGGAGTTGCTGCTGCACCACAGGGGCATGCAGGACATATCTGGAACCTAAAAGAGTCCCTGGGAGGTCTCTTCACTTCTACTTGCAATGGTAAAAGTCAATGAAAATGTCAATAACCTACAAAAATGGTAAGGACATTGGGACACCTGGGTGGCTCAGCAGTTGGGCGCCTGCCTTTAGCCCAGGGTGTGATCCTGGGGACCAAGGATTGAGTCCCACGTCAGGCTCCCTGCATGGAGCCTGCTTCTCCCTCTGCCTGGGTCTGTGTCTCTGCCTCTCTGTGTGTCTCTCATTAATAAATACATTCTTAAAAAAAAAAATGGTAAGGACATTGAAGATTCAGACCTTCTGAGAATGAACATTTGTGTCACTTGGCCAAGTAAAAGGAAACTTAGAAAGGGTTGTAGGAGAAGAAAGTTCATAAATGTCAACTACATCTTCATGACCATTTACAGAATTAAGACCATAGGCATATGTGTTTCTTCACTTGCATGTGTGTGTACATGTTAATGATTTGCCTCTTCTCTCTCCTTCTTGACTGAGGTAGACCTTGTGGCTTGTTTGAAATATTGAAGTAAACCAGGACTGAATCCCAAGTTTGTATCTTTTCTATATCCAATCTCTCATTTTAGATAATGTCATGAATGGCTTTCAATCGTATATGCCAGTGACTCCCAAATTCATATCTCTTGCCCTGGCCTCTCACTAGGATTTCAGACATATATTTTACTATCTACTTGATATCTCCACTTGACAATTTAGTAAGTATTTCAATCTTAACATGGCCAAGACAGAAGTCGTCGTTCTGGGTATCTCCTCTATTATTACCTACTCATGCCTATTTCTCCCTGGGTTTCCTCCTTTGCAGTAAATTACACAACCATCCAGGCAATTCTTCACATAAAAAAAATATAGAGATCTTGATTTCTTTCTTCCCCTAACTCTCTACATCTAATCCATCAGCAAGTCCAAATAAAGATGTCCCCAAAGTATACTTTGATCTGTCGAATATTTCCATATCATCATGTCCCTTGCTATCACTGGTCCAAGCCACCATGTTCTTTAACCTGGACATTTGTAGTAGTCTTTTAGAAGGTATTCCATTCCTTACCCATCCTTGTGAATCCCCTATACACCATCCTCTATATGGTAGCCAGACTGATTTCTAGAAACATAAATCAGATTTAAAATCCTGTAAATCTTCCCAGACATATACATCATAAAATGAACATGCTTTATCCTAGTCTACAAAGCCTTACCAAATCGAATCCCTGACCATCACTCTGACCCCTCTCCTGTCACTCCTTCCTTGCCTTTTCTCTTGAGGCTGAGCCATTTGTGAAAGTCCTAGAGATACATCATAGGGAGTAGAGCCTAAATAGGGGGAGATACAGAGATGAAACTCGAAGGCTCAACATCTCACAGGCTGGTTACTGGTGGTCTCAGCCACAGTGAACTGACGATCAACTACCCATTTCCCCCTTGACCTGCAGTCATCTTTAAGATGGCTATAGCTCTTGGATATCAACCCCCACTCCAGCCCACCTCTCTTCATCCCATAGCACCTTATTATAGACTCTCAATACCTGACAAGTCTCTTTCTATCGATTCCCAGGGAGTTGCAACACAGAGGAAACAGAGAAGCTGTTTGTCTTTGTCCTTTGTCATGCTTCAGCTCCCCTGACTTCTGACATTAAAGCTTCTGTCAGAGTGGATAAACTAACCTCTCTGGGTTTGACTATAGGTTGTTTTGATTCTGGCTGTTGCAATTTGAAACCTTACCCAAGTTTTTAGCAAAGGATCGGGGTGCAGAAGACAGGCTGTGGGTTTCTTTTTTCCGTCAAGAATTATCCTCCTTGGTAATTGTGGTTGTTCAGGTGAACTTAATAATGAGATAATAACCAGATACATCCGTTACACTTTGTATGGGAGATACAAGCAAGGAGATCTATGTCGGTCGGTCTGTCAGTCAATCAGGAATCATGAGGGAAGTTTAAAAAAGGAAAATAATAGTCTCCAAGCTCTGCTTTAAAGCTATGGTATCAGAATTTCCTATACTGAAGAGATTTTTTTATGTGAAATTAAGATTTAAAAGCTTCATAAGTGATTCTTCTTTTTTCTTAAAGATTTTATTTATTCATGAGAGACACAGAGAGAGAGGCAGAGACATAGGCAGAAGGAGAAGCAGGCTCCCCACTGAGCAGGGAGCCCGATGTGGGACTCGATCCCAGGACTCAGGATCACACCCTGAGCTGAAGGCAGATGCTCAACCACTGAGCCACCCAGGCATCCCTTCATTAATGATTCTTTTGCACATCCCGGATAAGATCATGCTTCACAAGGCTTCCTGGAAGTGGCTTAAGTGTTCCTGTCCTCCAAGACGCCAGCCACGTGGAGCTCTAACTAGAATCAGAGACTTATACCTCCTGTCACATTTCATTTGAAGGTTGAGAAAAAGAGGCCCAGGGAGGTCAGATTCATCATTCCCAGCTCATCCAGTTTCCTAGTGTCAAAGCCAGGGCCTCAATTCAGGTCTCTGAATGAATGGGGCAGAAGGAAAGCAGGATTTGTCATGGCACAACAATTTCCTAATCAGAGAAATCAAACTTCTAACAATAAGGAAAGTTCTGAAAGGAAAACAAGAGGAAACAAATACAGATATTTTGAAGGAAAAACAGGCCTGGGGCTGGTCAGTGAGGGACAGGGGTGATATGTATTCCCACCTCTGACCCCCTGCACCATCACACCCCCTCCCCCATCTCTGCAGTTAAGATGGATTTTCCCAAGCAAGGTAAACTCTATTTGGCAGGGTTGCTGGAAGAATGGGAGGGTAACATCTGGTGAGGGATAAAAATAGAAAGTATTATTGGGCTTTTGGAGGCTGCTCACTTGAAAGAAGAGAATAAATCATGCCTTTGCCCAGAGCCCTTATCTGTTCTTTATGCCTTTGACTGTGGGTGTGTAGCAGGTGGGATGAAAACCAGGGGTGGTGAGGAAATTTCTCTTTGGTGGAAATCCCCTCTTGGTTATGAAGCCATTTGAGGGAGATGGGGATTGTATCTGTGGTGTCTATGGGGAGGAACATCTCTGGAGGATAATGGAGAAACAGATGTGAATGTGACAGGGGAGAGGATGAAGCCAGAGGGACATTGGCTGACACAATGATAGAAACAGGCAAATCCTATCGTGAGGGGGGAGTAGGAGAAAGAAGAGAAGAATGGGATGAGATCTATTATACCCCAAGTCCACTTTATATGCCTCTCTGATGTTTTTTGTGGCTCATGGGCTTTCTAGATACCTATGTGGCACATTGCTTCTATATCTCCTGAGCTTTGCTCCTTTTGGTGTCCAGTGCTTATGATGAGGTTTCTCCCAGTGTTTGGGTTGGGAATGTGGTTACAGATTGAAAGCTAGGGCCAGGAGACATCTGGTAGTCTTGGGTTGTCTACACAGAACGAGTGGGGACCCCAAAGACACCTCTCTACCTTGACATCTCCCCCAGGCTAGAAACATGGCATTCTTGTTCGCCTTTGACTTGCAGTCCTATCCCCATGCAAGCAGCCTGGCTGATGAGATTTTCTTTTTCTGTGCGTCCCCTCATAGTCGGCACAAAGGCCTCTATTCTGTTCAACCAATATCCTGCTCCTCTCCCTACAGTCAACAGTTCTTTAGCCCTAATCCCTTAAAACCCCCTTAAACAACTCAAAAGCAATAAAGAGATAGTTCTTGGTTACATTTCTCCCTTTTGCTTTGTTCTTCCTAAACCTGTTCTCAGATTGCAGGCCAGAAGGTCTTTGTGTGAATGTTGACTCATCTCATTCTAATGAGATCACCGACAGCATAAACTGGGCGGCTGGCTGCTCCTGGACTGGGTGTTGGGTAACAGAGCTGTCTGGCTACAAGACGAGCTTCCTGGAGGAGAGGAGAAGGAGGGGGACCTTCTGTGCCTGGGACTTTGCAACATCAATTACTTCCAAGGGCCTAAACTTGTGATCTTCTGATACTGGAGGACTGCTTGTCCCCAAGTGCCTGGATCTCTTCCATCCATCCCTACAGTCCCCAGACATCTACTACCTGTGGTGAGGCTGGTAACCTGTCTCCCATTTTACTATGGGGTTTTATATTATAGCCACAGTGGAAATATACATGTTACTCATTAAGCTATTAACTCTATTTTGGTTTCTTTCTTTTTTTTATGATTTTATTTATTTATTCATGAGAGACACAGAGAGAGAGGCAGAGACATAGGCAGAGGGAGAAACAGGTTCCATGCAGGAAGCCTGATGTAGGACTCAATCCCAGGACTCCAGGATCATGCCCTGAGCCAAAGGCAGATGCTCAACTGAGCCTGAGCCACCCAGGCTTCCCTTTATTTTGGTTTCTTAACACCAAGGTATTTGACAAAAATTAGCTAGGAAAGATAGATATATATTTTAAAGACTTTATTTATTTATTTGAGAGAGAGCATGAGTGAGGGTGAGGAGCAGAGAGACAAGCAGACTCCCCACTGGCCTAGGAGCCAGAGGCAGGGTTCAATCCCAGAACCCTAGATCATGACCCGAGCCAAAATCAGCCACTTAACCAACTGAGTCACCCAAATGCCCTGGAAAGATAGATTTTAATGAAGAAAATAAGTAAATCTTTGGACTATAGTTGAGGAGGATAAGCCTTGGCCAGGTAAAGAAATAGAAAATCCAGAATGTAGTCTATGGGAACCTGGGGAAGGGCACCTACTAGTGAATGGTAAATTTGGACAAAGCCTACTGTCTCTTGGAACCTAAGTACCTCATCTGTGAAACAAGGAAATAGAATTTTGGTAGCTTATGTGATCTTGCCAGGTACAGAGAAACAACAAGTAAATAGAATAGATCAGTATGTTGAATATTAAACAGTAATTGGTAGGCCAGATCATGAAGCAAACTATGAAGGGAGTGTTAGTGCCTGGATGCTGTGTGTGTGCATGCATGACTGTGCACAATTAAATTACCTGTAATCATTCAGCGAAGAGATAAGCAGTGTGGAGACAGGGAGAGAGGCAGGAGTGAGGTGGTGGTGAAGGGGAAGGGCAAAATTATATCCAAGTCAGTCAATTACAAAACATGAGAGGCACCTAACTCTGGGAAATGAACAAGGGGTAGTGGAAGGGGAGGTGTGTGGGGGGTTGGGGTGACTGGGTGATGGGCACTGAGGGAGGCACTTGGCGGGATGAGCACTGGGTGTTATGCTATATGTTGGTAAATTGAACTCCAATTAAAAAAATTAAAAAAAAAACAATCGGTCAATTAAAGGTAATAAATATTAATATATAATATAACAGATATATATACAAGCACATACAACTGTTCATGTGTGCGTATATATATTTATGTTTATTTGTGGAAGAGGGTGAATGGATGAAGGGATTGGGTAAAGGTGATGTATGAAAAGATGTGTGCTTGAAAAAAAATCTCCAAAATAAGTTGAGGCTTTGTGTATTAACCTGTGTCTCAGGTAACATCAGTCCGGACAACATTGATCTTCCAGTCTACAAACATAATACATCTCTCCATTGATTTAGGTGTTCTTTAATTTCCTTTTGCAAAGTTCTATAGTTTTCAGTATAAGATCTAATACATTTCCATTAAGTTTATTTCTTGAGTATTTTTTTTTTATTGCAGTTTATACGGTGTCATTTGGAGTTAGGTTCATTTTCTAAGTGTTAGCTGCTACAATAGAAAAATGCAAGAGATTTTTGTATATTCACATTGTACTGTACAATCTTGCTAAGTTAGTAGCAAGTAGCCTATACATAGATGCCTTAGGAATTTTTTATTTATTTTAAAATTTAATTCCCACCCCAGGGAATATTTGGCAATGTCTGGAGACATTTTAGTTGTTATAAATGGAGGAGTATAACTGGCATCTAGTAGGTAGATCCAAGGATGCCACTAAGAACAGAATAGCCATGCACAAAAATAAATTTTCCAGCCTAGGATTGAGAAGCCCTGATACAAGAGTGTGGGTTTTTTCTTTTTTAAGTGTGTTGTTTAACTTCTCCAAGTAGGGTTTTTTCCTAGTTACTTTATTGTTACTGATTTCTAATTTAATTCCATAGTAGTCAGAGGAAATACTTGATATGATTCAATTTTTTAAATTTATTGAGAAGTGCTATATGACCCAATGTGTGGTCTATTCTGGTGAACCTACTATGTGCACTTGAAAAGAATGTATGTTCTGACTTGTTGGGTGCAATATTCTATTGATATCAGTTAGGTCAAGGTGGTTGATAGTGTTGCTTGTTTTGTCCGTGCATTTGCTGATTTTATTTTTTCTATAGTCTTTTTTTTTTTTTTAAGATTTTATTTATTTATTTGACAGAGACAGCACACAAGCAGGATGTGCAGCAGGCAGAAGGAGAGGAAGAAACAGGCTCCCTGCAGAGCAGGAAGCCCAATGTGGGACTCGATCCCAGGACCCCAGGATCATGACCTGAGCCAAAGGCAGACAACCTACTGAGCTACCCAGGTGCCCCTTTTTCTTGTCTTTTAAATTATACTTCTCTGCACTGCTTTTAGTGGTTGTTCTGAGATTATAATATGCATTTTAATCTTTTAACCCTCTACTTATAGTTATTGATTTTTTTACTTCCTGAAAAATATAGAAGCCTTGTAACCGTATGTCTCTTAACCTCCTTCTTTTATGTTGTAGCTATTGTATGTCCTATATTGACACACAACAGTTATAAATCCCACCAAAAATGTTATTTTTGCTTTTGACAGTCAAGTGTATAAAGAAATTAAGAGAGAGCAAAAAAAAAAAAAATCAGTCCTATAATTTACCTAGATATGTAGCTTTTCCAGTGCTCTCTATTCATTTCTAAAGATGTTTGTTTAAATCTGGTAATATTTTCAATCAGCATGAAAAAATTCCTTACTATTTTTCCAGTGAGGGTCTACTGGTGAAGAAGTCTGTATTTTATCTGCATTCTTGAAGGATATTTTTGCTGGATCTAAAATCCTGATTTGGTACTTTTTCCTTTAAGTACTTTAGACTCTCTTCTGGTCCTCATAGTTTCCGATGATGAGTCATCTATAGTGATTGTTCATACACAGAAACACACACACACACACACACACACACACACATCTTTTTTACTTCTTCCCAAATTGGCTATGAACATATTTTGCCTTACTTTATTGAGGATAGTAATAATAGCTCCTTTAAAATACTTCATACGCCCCTATAAGGAAACAGCCAGTACAAATAAATGAATGATGGAAGTGGATGTATGATATTTTACTTCCCTTGCCTCTTCAGAGCATGACTGTGAGACATGTTTGACTTTGGCTCTCAAAGTTCTTACAGGGTCCTAAGTTCTAGTTGCCCTCAAAGATTGTCAGCCTGTTAACACTCCTTTATTAAACTGTCTTCCTGATCCTGTTTCATTGCCTCACTCCCCAACTGGTGTTTCCTTCACTAATAGAGCAAACCATTGGCCCTTGAATTTTTTTTTTAAGATTTTATTTATTTATTCATGAAGGACACACACACACACAGAGAGAGAGAGAGAGAGAGGCAGAGACACAGGCAGAGGGAGAAGCAGGCTCCATGCCAGGAGCCTGATGTGGGACTCGATCCTGGGACTCCAGGATCATGCCCTGAGCTGAAGGCAGGAGCTAAACTGCTGAGCCACCCAGGGATCCCCTGGCCCTTGAATCTTTATCTTTATCTTAGGGTCCACTTCTAGGGAACTATAAGACAGAAGTTGTAGTTGAAGAACATTGTCTATAATTCTTGCTACATAAAGTATACTCTGCAGACCAGCAGCGTCAGACATCACTTGGGGACTTAATGAAAAAGCAGAATCTCAGGTGTCATCACCAGAATTACAATCTCCATTATAACAAGCTATTTGGGTGATTTGTGTACCTATTAGTTTGAAAAGCAGTGTGGTCTAGATGATGCCTATTCTTTCACGTTTGCTGAGACTTGCTTGATGACTACATGATACATTTTTATAAATGTTCCATTTGTGCTTGGGAAGAATGTATATTCTCTAATAGTTGGGTATAAATTTCCTTATGTGTTATTTCATCCAAGCTTGTTAATTGTGTTGTTCAAAGCTTCTATATTTTTGCTGATTTTTGTTTGTCTGCCTGACTTACCATTTACTGAGAGATGTATGTTGAAAACTCCCACCCAATATAATATTGGATTTGTTAATTTCTCCTTATACTGTATGTATTTACTATAAGTATTTTAGAGCATTAAGGGTTTATAAGTACATTGTTTTATATTCTTGGCAAATTGAACCTTTTATCATTATGTAGTTATGATCTCTACTTTTTTTTTTATGATGTCTACTCTTAATGATGTTCTTTGTATTAAATCATATTGTGATGTTAATGTAACCATAACTTTAGGTTAGTATTTGTCTGGTGTGTCTTTTTAATTTCCTTTACTTTTAGCTTTTGTTTTTAAATCTAAGGTCTGAATCATAAGCATCATATAATTGGTCTGGAAATTATTCTGATCTTTTGCTATTTTTGAAGTTTGTGATTGCAGTATAATTTCCAAGAATGTTTCTCATTTCTTTTGTTTTCATTGCTTTCCTTACATCTATTCCTTTCTTTAAAAAAAATTATTTATTTGAGAGAGAGAGAGAGAGAGAGAGAGCACGAGCAGGGAGAGGAGCAGAGAGAAAGAGACAAGCAGACTCTGTATTGAGCTTGAAGCCCAATCTGGGGCTTGATCTCATGACCTTGAGATCATGACCTGAGCCAAAATTAAAAGTCCAATGCTTAACCAACTGAGCCATCCAGGTGCCCAACATCCATTCCTTTCAAGATTGCTTGTCCTATTTGTCCCTCTTGATCTTTCTTTTTCATACTGTTGGCTGCTAACAAGTCTCTGGTGATCCTTGGTTGTCCATATTTCTAAATGAAAGCCTCTTGCTAAGTGTTTGTAGCTATGACAAATTCCTCTGCCATTATTCAAGTCTGTTTCCCCAACAGATCTCATCCTTGAATGGGAGGCTGAAGACAGTGCCTAGAGAGCACGTGCACGGAGAACAGCAGGCTGGCAGGCAACTAGGAGCCCTCACAATTTTTAAAGATGAAGGCTTTACATGGCAGGAGGAACACTATGGTATATTTCATTTGGGGGGAAGAACTGAATATCTCTCAGTTTCTACTCATCCATCATGGATGTGCAGTTGCCAGGCTTTGCTCTGCTTCTTCTGGCTCTAATAGCACCTCTCAGAGCTGCCCATAGCAGATCCTCCAGTTCATTGGAGAGCTGTTCTCAGGGGTTTACCTGAGGATGATGCTCCCATTGGTTGCTCTGGGGAGGAGAGGGGGCTGCACAGGTGATTTTTAACTAGTTACCCCAGTGATCACACCTGAATAGCCCACCTGGTCCCTGCACTTTGAGATGAAGAGTTAGAGTTTCCTTAGGGACCTTTAAAAGGAGCATCCTTGACTGTATCTGCCTCAGATATGTCTTCTCCATGAACCTAATCACATCTATCTTCCAATTTCACCAATCTCTTAAAATATTTGTGCTGTTGATGGCATCATGCCTTATTTTCCAGAACTGTTTTAAATTTATTATTTGAAAATTATGCAACCCGTTATTTTGCTTAAATGCATATGCTCAACCCATCACATTGAACTAGATATTTATTACTTTCTAAGTTTAGATTTGTAGATTCCAACGTAATTGACTCCTGTAGGAAATTATTCATTCCATTTTTCTGCCTCAACAAAATATAACTCTCTATTTAAAGAACTATTTTGACAACCCTATCAAATTATTTTAATAACCCTAGTTAAAAAGCAGTTTCCTTTGGAACAGTGGAAGAAAAAAATAAGCACCCAAGTTTTCATTTTAACTAACTAGAGTAATTATTCCTATTAACAGACTTGATTTTGAATGTTCTGTTGTAATTTGATTAGTGATACGTCCTTCTTCATCTTCCAGTATTTTACTATTTGAATTGTAACTATTCTTTTTTAATTTTCTCATCTGATCAGAATAAATACTTTAATTTCCTTTTCCATTACTTTTTCTACCTTAAGACACCTGTGAAACCTTACAAATTTTCTTAAATTATACTGTCCCTGATAACTTAGCTTTGTAGAAGAGCTACCAATGTGGCTCTTGTATTCAATTGCTAGAGTTAATGAAAGTTGAAATTTATATTTAATAACTATACATTTTTATAGGTTAATCAATACTTCGGAAATTTTCTTTAAAAACTTCAGTTCACCAAGCTTATTTTTACATTTTGTTAAAAGATCACATTCTTTTAGTGAGAACACAAACTTTGAGAGAAAAGAATCTACCCATTCTATTTTTTATTTATTTATTTTTAAAGATTTTATTTATTTATTTGAGAGAGAGAGAGAGAAAGAGGGAGAGAGGGAGAGAGGGAGGGAGAGAGAGAGAGAGAGAGAGAGAAGGAGAGAGGGAGAGAGAGACTCACACAAGCAGAGAGAGCTCAGAGGGAGAGGGAGAAGCAGACTCCCCACTGAGCCGGGAGCTCATAAAGGGCTGGATCTCAAGACCCTGAAACCATGACCTGAGCCAAAGGCAGATGCTTAACTGACTAAGCCACCCAGGTGTCCAGAAATCTACCGATTTTAATAGAAAATGGAGTTTTGCCGAAAGACACTTCAGTGTAGACAGGTAGAAATATACATGTTCCTCAAGGCACACATGCACCCAGGGCTGCCCACAATGAGTAGATAAAAACCTCCAAAAACAGAACCTGGTGATTGTGGGTTCTAAGGTTGAGTTTCCTGGGGAGCTCTTCACGTTAGTTCCTTCCTCCACACAGGAAACTGTTGGCTGTTCCACACAGCACAGTGCAGTTATTATCTAAATTATTTCCACCAGATTCTCAGTGTCCTTTCATAAGATGCTGTAAGAGATTATCTTCTCAGACACTCAGGAGAGGGAGGGGTAGTGTGGATGCCTGTCACAAACCACCTTTTCTTCTTACTGTAAAGTAATAAAAACAAACAGCATCCTAACCTCTCTGCTGGGGAATGGGGCTGCTGTTTACAGATAAACAGAGACCTGCTGCCTGTTAGGATCCCAGGAACAAAATTCAGTCAGAAGATTGAAAACACAATTGTGTTTACAGATCAGCAGCGACATGCCAATGTCATGTTGGTGGCAGAAGGCAAAGGTCATGTTTACTGCAAGCAGAGGTGCCCGGAGCTGCCACGGGGGCTGCCGGCGGGGGATCTTGAGCAGGAGGGCTGCTGCAGCTGTGAATCTGCAGTTGCCTCATGCAGATCGCCTCAAACCTCAAACCACACAGTGAGGGATCACGGAAGGGAAGTCCTGAGGTTGTTGTGCGGCACTGCATCGTGCGCTAGCTCTGATTTTTCCAGTCCTTAGAAAGTTTGCTTCTGGCTAGGGAAGACCCTTTTTCCAAAAACGAAGCCACAGCAGCTTAGGGTCATATGTACCATTAGAAAAGCATCTGCCCTATAGACATAGTATTGTGATGGCCGCAAGACAAAAGCTCCCTCTCCCAAAGATAGGTGCTGACGGTCCCATGGGCCAGTCCCTTTAAAGCAAATGGCACAATGGTTCTAAGTGCCCATTCTGTAGTCAGAGACACCTGACACTATTCTGGCTCTGCCACCAACTTTCAGTGTGACCGTGAGCAATTATTTAATCTCTCATTGCCTGAGTTTCATCATCTATAAAATAGAACTAAAATTGCTTGTCTCTTAGGATTAGGAAAGGATTAACAGAAATAATAGTAGAGAATGCTTTCCACATTCCCTGGTGTAAGCACTCAATACATGGTAGCTGTTGTTATAGTAAGTAAATTATTTAGGGGAAGAGCCTTGCATCTAGGAGAATGAAGGATAAATCGCTGATTCATAATGAGTTATAATAGCTCAGGAAAACAGTCCAGCTGATCTGTGCTTTGTCTTCTCAGCTGGAGTGCTGCACAAAACCGCAGCATCAAGGTTGGAAGGGAAGGTAACCAACTCATCCTAATTTGCCTCGGATTTTCCCAGTTTTGATTCTGTGTTCTCCTGTCCTGGGAAATAACCTGATTCCAGGCAAACCTGTATCACTCTAGGTCACTCTAGAGGCCAACCAGAATTTGACTGGGGAATGATTAGAAGTAAAGTGTCTCGTGGAGTATTTGCTTCTAGGCTGACCTACTGTGTCTTAAAGCCCAGACTTTTGGTGAAAGGGGCCTCACAAGGGAACTGGTCCTTGGCTTCATTTCTCATTAATGGCTTTAATTGGAGCTGGGGTTATCTTGGCAGGGCAACTTCCACCCAGCCTGCTGGGCAAATCCCTTTCCCACTGGGCCCAGTCATCAGGCAGATTTGTGTGGGGTAGCAGGGACGTGGCTTTCTCTTCCTCTTTTCCAGGGAGAATCCACGCAGCATCTAGGTGATGCTGCCGACCATCTGCATTCTGGGGCAGACTCATAGGATGAAGCTGAGTCTTCACCGACACTGATCTACCTGGGTAGTGAGCAGCTGTTACACTCCGCCCTGGAGTCCACATCTGTGGCCCCTCTTGAATTGAGACTTCCAAAAATCAGCTAGCCTAATGCATCCAGGCCAAGTGCTACAGTTTGTGATTTCCAACTTGCTATTGGACATTTGGGGGTAGCACCACAGCCTGTCCTGATTGGTAGGAGCCATAGATCAGCATCCCCAGGATCCTTACAGTCCTTCCAACATCTTCCTCTGGCAAGAGTGCTGATTAGTAACAAAATTTGGGGAGCACTCATTATGCATGTTTTTTTTAAAAGATTTATTTTTATTTATTTATTTATTCATTAGACACACACACACAGAGGCAGAGACACAGGCAGAGGGAGAAGCAGGTTCCATGCAGGGAGCCCAACGTGGGACTCAATCTTTGGTCTCCAGGATCACACCCTGGGCTAAAAGCAGTGCCAAACCGTTGAGCCACCTGGGCTGCCCAATATGCATGTTTTAATTGAAAGATGTAGTTTAGGAGTTGTGATGCTTAATTTCAGGCTATTGATTTACATAACATACTATTTCTATAGTACATATTGCATAACAATACATAAGTTTGCAGTTCAAGGAGGCAAATATCGTCTGAGGATATGAATGTGTCAGTTTCGTATTGCTGCTGTAAAAAATTGCCACAAACTTAGTGCTTTAAACAACGCAGATTTATTATCTCACAGTTCTGGAGGTTAGAAGTTCTAAATAGGTCACTCAGAGTTTCTCCTCATTCCAAACCTTGACAACCACTAATATGTTTTCTGTCTCTATGGATTTGCCTCTTTGAACATTGCACATAAATGGAATCATACAATATGGGGCCTTTACTAAATGGCTCCTTTCACTTAGCATAATACTTCCATAGTTCACCCAGGTTATAGCATAAATGACCACTTCATTCCTTTTTAGGGCTGAATAATATTCCACTGTATGGCTATACCATATTTTGTTTATCCATTCATCAGTTGATGAACATTTAGGTTGCTCACATTTGGTCTGTTATGAAAGATGCTGCTGTGAACATTTTGTGTGCAAATTTTGTGTGAACATAATTTTCATTTCCCTTGGATATACATCTAGGAGTGGAATTGCTGCTTATAAGGTAAGTTTATGTTTGACATTTTAGGAACTGCCAAAATGTTTTCCAAAGTGATTCCACCACTTTGAATTTTTACCAAAAAGGAATGAAAGTTCCTCTTTCTCTGCATCTTTGACTGAAATTGATGTTTTCAGATCAATGGATGTTAGACACACTAATAGATATATAATAACATATCCTTTTTGCTTTAATTTGCGTTTCCCTAATGACAATGATGTTATCTTTTCCCATACTTATTTTCCATCTGTACATATTTTTTAAAAAAGATTTTATTTATTTATTTGAGAGAGAGAGAGGCAGAGATGCAAGAGAGAGAGAGAGCATGAGTTGGAGGGGAGAGGGCACAGGGAGAGGGGGAGGGAGAAGCAGGATCCTTGCTGAGCAGAGAGCCTGATACGGGGCTCAATCCCAGGACTCTGGGATCACGACCTGAGCCAAAGGCAGATGCTTAACCAACTGAGCCACCAGGTGCCCAAGTGTTTCCCCTACTCTTTGTTTAAAGTAGGTTCCACAGCCAGCATGGAGCCCAATGTGGAGCCTGAACTCACCAACACTGAGATCAAGACCTGAGCTGAAATCAAGAATCAGCTGCTCAACCAACTGAGCCACCTAGGTGTCCTTGCATATATTCTTTAATGAAGTGTCAGTTCAGATCTCTTGCTCATTTTTAATTGGGGTATTCATTTTTTAAATTGTTTAGTTTTAATGGTTCTCTGTATATTTTATATAAAAGTCTTTATCAGATATGTGATGTCCTACCAAATGATACTTTAAATATTTTATTTTTAAGTAATCTCTATACCCAATATAGGGCTTGACCTCACAATCCTGAGATAAGAGTCACGCATTCCACTGTATGAGACAGCCAGGTGCTTGTAACCAAATGATAATTAAAAAAGTAAAAATAAAACTTTAAAATCATGTAAACCAAGAGGGGAAGGGAATAAAGGTGGGGAGGGCATGGTCTCTGGAGACGGTAATCCTGAATTTAGCTTCTGGTTCTGCTTTTTGTTAGTGGTATGACCTCCTGGAGTCTCAGTTTTTCCCTCTACAGATTAAATCATCTTTCTCTCTGATTGTGTTTAAATTAGATGATTACTAAAGGTTGCTGGTGCTTAGTACAAGTTCACTAAATGGTGGTTTTAATCGACTTGCCTTCTCTAGGTTCACTTGGTTAGCAAGTTGTGGAATCAGAATGCAATGTAGGGGTTTCTGCTTTCACAGCCTGTGCCTTTCCCATACTGTCCCCACTAGAGGGCAGCATTAGAAGTCCTGCAGTCCTGGGTGCCAATTTTACCTGTGCTGCCTGCTGGCTGGGTGCCATTGGAAAAGCAACTTCTCTCTGAGCCTCAGTTTTCTTATCTGTGAGGTTAAATGTTTTGTGTGTGTGTGTGTGTGTGTGTGTGTGTGTGTGTGTGTGTGTTTTAAGATTGCATTTATTTATTTGAGAGAGGGAGTGCACACAAGCAGGGAGAGGAGAAGAGGGAGAAGCAGGCTGCCCGATGAGCAGGGAGCCCAAGGCGGGGCCCTATCCTAGGACCCTAGGATCATGACCTGAGGTAAAGGCAGATGCTTAACCAACTGAGCCACGCAGATGCCCTTCATCTGTGAAGTTAGATGAATAAATGTATTTTTAAAAGAATCTAATATTTTCTCATGAACATAGTAGATGGTATATATTTCATTTGTATATATTTTGAAAATATACACCATAATGCATGAGGAAGACACTGAACTAAATCAGAAGTCCCAGGCTCTTGTTCTATCTTGGCCTCATCTTGCTGTGTGACCTTGGGCAAGTCTTGACCTCTTGGGACTTTGAAGGTTTCATCTCAAAGCATTAGAAAGACAAGGGGGAGGGGGAACTTTTAAAATATGAATAAAAATTATGAACTACACATGTGAATGATAAACAAAATTAAGACAGTGGATGCTTCTGGAGAGGAGGAGAAGGGAATAAGAATGAAGAAGAAGAATGCACAGAGTTTCAATTGTATTTATGACACTTCATTTCTTAAAGAAAATTTGACATAAATAAGGCACAGATTGTCTGACTTTCACAAATCTACCTGATAAAATATGGTGGACATTATTCTCTGTACTTTTTAAAGGGGAGAGAGTTTGTCTTGTGGAAAGGAGATATATATGGCTTATCTTTTCTTTTCTTTAGAGATCTTATTTATTCATAAGAGACACACAGAGAGAGGCAGACACACAGGCAGAGAAAGAAGCAGGGTCCCTGCGGGGAGCCTGATGTGGGACTTGATCCCAGGATCGTGGGATCACGACTTGAGCCAAAGGCAGATGCTCAACCACTGAGCCACCCAGGTGCCCCAAGATATGGCTAATCTTTTATAAATTAAACTTTTTCATCATATATATATATATATATATATATATATATATATATATATATGGAAAAGCATAGTATATAGAGGGTTCAGCACCCCAGAGGGGTGTGGGGTGTTAGAACATATCCTCCGTGGCTAAGGGGGACTACAGTACTTCTAAAGGAGAGACAAGATTTACTGACATACAGGCTGAGTCGTGCGGGAAGGAAAGAGGACTCAAAGATAGCTCTAAGACTGTTGAACTGGGCAGGTGACCTCTTTTTAACCAGAAGATAATAAGTTTATATTGTTTAGGCCACCATGTTCGTGATCATCTGTTGTAGCTGCAATAAAAAACGAACAATCCCTCCCACAGTGAGGAGTGGAGAAGGGGAAGGAGATGAGGCAGATGAGGCAACAGAGAAACACCCAGTGGGATGAGAGGAAAACAAAAAGCAGGGTATCCTGGGAGCCAAGAAGGAGGCAGCCAGAGACTGGGTCATATGTTGCTCATAGGTCAAATCGGATGCAGATGGAGATTCCACTATTGGACTTAGGAATGTGAGGGGTAATTCTCTGAACAGTTTTCTGCAAAGAGGAACAAAGAAATGGGATGATAGTTAAGAGATGTCTATAGTCCTTGTGGTTGTTTAAAACAGGAGAAGTAACTGTTCTTGTAAACTGATAGGGGAGTAATCTGGAGAAAGTGAGAAGTGCAGAGGGCAGAGACCAGCTGGAGGGGCCGGACAGCCGCACAGTTGGCATCAGCTTTCTGGGACAGGGAACAGCAACTGGTGGGAAGGTAGAGCACTGGCTGTTGCCAGTAGCTGGATGGCTATGGCGGCAGGAGTCTAGGACCTTCTCTTCTGCTTGCCTTGTTCTCTCGGGGAGGTGGAAGGTGGTGCAGAGGCTAGGAGATTCGCAGAGAATGATGTAGCGTAGTCCTCCAGAAGAGTGGGAACATGAATGGACTAGGGAAGCATGCTATGATTGCCAGGTAGCAATCAAGACCCACTTAAGCATCAAGTATTTTCAAAGGGAAATAAAGGAAGTAGAAATCATAACCAAAAGTAGATTTACCAAGTGCAGGTTTCTTCTGATGCTAAAGATCTAATTCCCAGCCCTCATTTGCCTGAAACAGGGGCTCCGAGCACTTGGTCTTGGACTCTCTATTAGTAACTTTTTGGCCTCTCATCTAGGAGGCCTCTGGGCTCTGTGTTGTTACCTGCCTCCCTGGAGCTAGTCTGATGAATATCCTGTTCTGTTCAAGGCCAGATGAAACGAATTTTTCTGTTTCCAGCCGCACCACACCCTTTAGCGACCTCCCACTGAGGTCTGGTTTCTGGTCTAGACAAGACACTTCGTTTTTTGGCTCATTTGCATAGCAGAGATTATTGACATCAGCCAGATCCCAATGAGTGCACAAACCTGTCTCAGCCCAGGTTCTCAGCCCCAGCCCTGCTCCAATCTCCTCTCCCAGGTGGTATCTTCCTTTTCTCCTTCCTGTAGAGAAGTGTATCTAGGAAAAGTCCCGTGCATATGAAACAGTGATACACATCTTATAGAAACGATAGTGATCAGCATGGGCTGTTATTTCACAGTGATCACGGAAGGTTGTTATTTCCTTCCTTAAAGAAGGAAAAGACTAGAACAGGTCACCATCTAATTAGGAAGATGTTTTTATGCATATGCATATGCATATGAAGTAGTCTGTGTTTTCCATGGAAGATTCCAGGATTCCCTGCTTTGGGCCCCTGCTCCACTGGGAGTCAACTGTTTGCTGCTTTAGATGAAGGACCACTCCTTTCCTACCTCCGTAATCCCATTTACACATTCCCTTACTGAGAATGCTTCCTTCCCTAATCTCCAACAACCCAAATTCTTTTTGGGTGTCAAGCCTTTTTTCAAAATTTGCTTCCTATATCAAGACCTCCTTGGTTTTCAGTTTCTTCAGCCAAAAGTTGCCTAAATTGTTCCAAGAATTTTCTTAGGCAAGATAGAGATTTTCCTTAACCTAGAACTATGTGTTCTCTGGTAAACACTATGGCTATTCACACACGTTTGGTTCTCTTTTCCTTTAGCACGTGGTAAGAGTAGATTATACTTCTCTGCTGGTTGAATTCAGGTGGGACCTCGTGACTTGCTTTGGGCAATAAAATGTGAGCAGAACAGATGCCTCGCATGGGTGTGGAAGCTTTTGGAACCCATATACGCTGCCAGTTTCCTGACCCCTGCTTGGATGATTAGTCATGCTCCATTTGGCTCCTCCATCGAGCTGGGCCGTGGAGTAAGAATGATGGTCATACGAAGCAGAGCCCTCAACTGCCCACAATGAACACAGAACACAAGCATGAGGTAAAGCCTCGTTGTTTTACACCACGGGTTGGTAAACTATGCCTAAGAGCCGATGGTGTTTGTAAATAAAGTTTTATTGCAACACAGCCACAGCCACTGATTCATGTAATGATTGTTTTCATGCCAGAAAGGCAGAGTTGAGGGGATCCCTGGGTGGCTCAGTGGTTTAGCGCCTGCCTTTGGCCCAGGGCATGATCCTAGAGACCCGGGATTGAGTCCTGCGTCAGGATCCCTGCATGGAGCCTGTTTGTGTCTCTGCCTCTCTCTCTCTCTATGTCTCTCATGAATAAATAATTAAAAAAAAAAAAGAAAGAAAGGCAGAGTTGAGTAGTTGTTACACGGACCTTATGACCTGCCGTCCTAACTGATACACATTCTAAATATCCCAATGAATATTGAATGGCCTGGAGGGAGGAAGCAGCAACCAAGCCAGATGCACTGCCCCTAGAAGACCATGGTAGCTAACTCTTTCCTTAACTTTTTAAAACCCATCATGGTCCCTTTTCATATCTTCCTTAAAACTCAAACGTTCTTGATGTTTAAAATGTAAATTAGTCTTTCTGTACTAAGAGTAAGTCAAAACTATGGTAATTTCTAAATCTTTTTTTTTTTTTAATTTTTATTTATTTATGATAGTCACACAGAGAGAGAGAGAGAGAGGCAGAGACACAGGCAGAGGGAGAAGCAGGCTCCATGCACCGGGAGCCCGACGTGGGACTCGATCCCGGGTCTCCAGGATCGCGCCCTGGGCCAAAGGCAGGCGCTAAACCCAGGGATCCCAAAACTATGGTAATTTCTGAAGAAAGTTTTACTTTGATCTTGAAAGAGGCACTTTTTTGGTTTGTTTTGTTTTGTTCGGCAAGTTATTAGGGCAAACAGCAAGTCTGAAAGGAGAATAGAAAACAGTGGCGAACAGAGCACAGTGAGCTTATTCTCTGCCTTATAATCAGTGGCATCCCTCCTCTCAGATTCTCAGGACCACCACCCTGCACCTTGGAAGGATGGTGGCTCTATAAGACCCACAGCATCAGCAGAGGCAGGAAAAACTCAAGGGGAGATGCCAAGTGGCAGTCAGGGGAACAGGAGCATGGAAGACTGAGAAGTCAGAAGGGCGGGACTGGGGGGTGAGGTTCTGAGAAATAAAGGATTTGTGGAGTAAAGGGGAGGGATGACAGGGAGTGCCAGGAAGCCTTTGCTCTTGCTTTATACCTGAGCCAAAGTACTTGAACAAGGAGAGACTGTTCTTATGAGGACCCTTGGTGATCTGTACCCACCGGGGACACACATGGCTTCCGTGCCCTCTAGGGCCCAGCCCAGCTCCTTTCTCTTCTCTCCTCTCCCAGGACTCCACCTCTCTTTCTAGCCACAGCCTACTCTACCTCCTAGGATTCCAGAGATTGACACTCCTGCCCCTCAGGCCCCCTCCCACTCCCTTCCACCCCCCAGGACAGGAAATGGGCACAAAAGCTCTTTACATTTCCCCAGAATGCAACTATCCTGGAACCAAGGGGATCCTCCAACTCCTGGTTTCTAGCTCCACCCTGACCAGTGCCTAATTGGGCCATCTTGGGTCACTAGCCCCTTTGCCTCATTGAGTTCACCTGTAAAATTAGGAGCTGATGGTATAATCTGTAAAGTCGCTTTTAACTCTCAGGGTGTTTCTGCAAATCACTATAGGGAAACAAAGATCACCAAAAAACAAACAAAAGAACGTGACAGGCTTCTAGGAAACCTCAGTATATAAGCCTCATAAAAGTTTTGTCTGGGTTACGGTAAAATGAAAACGGGGCCAATCCTTTCTCCAGCACCTTTTCTTGACAGACGGAAAGCTCCTGGAGTACAGGAAACTCATTTCTATGTCAGAAGGAGGGCTTCACAGGAAGGTTTCATGTTGCTTCCAGAGGGTAAGGAATCTGCCTGGCAATTTGGATCCCAGATGACGATTTGTGTGAGATATTTTCATTAGTAAATATGAGAACAAACTCTTGGACGTGAGGATGGGCCTGAAATTTTTGGAACATGTGGCCATTAAATATTCTCTTATTCTATTACTTAAAACAAACAAGCAAACAAAAAACTGTAGTATTTTATTCGAGGCCAAGGAAGCTCCACCTCCCCGGAAACCCTGGCTTCTTTATTTCACTTGCCCACAGAGGCTAAGTCACTCTTCAGAGAGCCAGATAATAAAGGAGTTAAGTGAGACTCCAGAGTCAGCCAGCTTGAGTTTGGATCTCCTCCCATCACTTACCTGAATGGCTAAGGGCGAATGCACAACTCTTTCTAAGCCTTAATTTCCTCATCCGTACAATGGGTATACCTATTTTCTGGGGCAACAATGTCTAGGGAATAGTGAGTGCTCAACAGATACCAGCAAGTGCTCTTTATACTGACTCTTGGTAGACTAGATCAATCTTATGGGAGAAGATCCTCTCCCCTTCCCCCAGACCACTGTCTGCCACCTGCTCTTCTCCCCACAGCCCCTTTTTATAGGATTCAACATTCCTCGATACCTTCTAGGCAAGGTGGCCTCAGGACTTGTGTGCTGAGCAGCAGGCAGAGTGAGAGGACTGCTGACAAGCCTTTTGATCCAGAAATCCTCCCTTTCACCCTTGGTTGGTGGGCAGCCGGCAAAGTGAAGACACCAGGCCCCATGGGAGCTTCCCTTCTGGGGCAAGGGATGAACGAAGAGCCTTCCAAGCCCTGCTCTGCCAATGCCTCGGGCAAGCACGTGGCACACAGTGAGACTCAGGATCTATTTGCTTCCCCTTCTATTGGTGGTGGACGCAGAAGGGATGCATGCCTCAGAGAAGGTGCCAAGTCCCCTTTCACCCCTTTTTTTCTCCCTCCCCTAAAGAAAGTTCTCGCCTGTCTCCTTCTTTATTAGAGTTTACCGGGGGCTTCCCGCTGACCCAGGCACCCCACCACCGCTGAGCCACCTGGGAGAGAGAGAGTCTCCCCAAAGGCGCTTGGGGCCCCTTCCAGGTGCAAAGCGGGTCCCAGGGCCGGCCCGGGGCAGGTGCGGCTGCGGATTGGCAGGCAGCGCAGAGCCGAAACTTGGCGGGCGCTGCAGGCCAAGGGGGGCGGGGGGGGGGGCGACATCAAAGGCCCGGGGGCGCAGGGGGCGTGGGGGGGCGCGCGGCCGGAACCCACCCGCCAAAGCCCTGCCGATCCCCTAACTCGGCTGCTTGGAGGAGGCCGCTGGGCACCTCTGGGCGCCGGCCGGATGGCTCAAAGCTCTCCGGACGACAGAAGGAGCTTGAAGGGACACAGGCGGCCGCAGGTGTGACTGCGCGGATGCGGACCTCGGCCAGGACGCTGGCACCGGACCCGCCGCGGCCGGGGCGCAGGGGCTTCTTTCTCCAACGAAGCCCGGGCTCCGAGGACCCGCGAAGTCCCGGGACTGGACCGAGGGGCGACGTTCGTCCCGGCAGGGCCCGCAGGCGGCGCGGCGGCTGCACCCGCCTTGTGCCTGGGTCGGGCGCGGAGAGCCGGGCAGCTGGGGTGCCGGGCAGACGGTGCGGAGGGGGGCGCTGGGCGCTGCCGCAGCTCACCTCCAGGAAGTAGGGAACTGAGACGAGTGAGGGTGCGGGTTGAAAATAATGGCTAAGAAGAAAAAAGATGAGGCCAACGCAGAGCGGCAAGGGGCAATGGGGAAAGAGAAGTGCAGTCCACGGAACAGTTAGTTACTGGGCCGGGGCCAGGGTGATAGGTTCCCCAGTAAAAAGTGATTGGAGGGCAGCCCGGGGGGCTCAGCGGTTTAGCGTCGCCTGCAGCCCAGGGCGTGATCCTGGAGACCCGGGATCGAGTCCCGCGTTGGGCTCCCTGCATGGAGCCTGCTTCTCCCTCTGCCTGTGTCTCTGCCTCTCTCTCTCTCTCTCTCTCTCTGTCTCTCATGAATGAATAAATAAAATCTTTTTTTTAAAAAAGTGATTGGAGGTGAAACAGTTCTCAAAGTGCTTCCCTGGACCAACAGCATCAGCATCACCTGGGAACTCCTTAGAAATGCAAACCTATTGCTCAGAAGCGTCTACCCAGCAGTCTGCGTTTCCACAGATCCTCTGGATGATTCTGCTGCCAGCCCGGGTTCAAGAACCACTGGTACAAAGGAAGGGCACTGGTACTGGCCTGGGGGCTGGGAAACTGGGCCTCTCTGTTTTCCCATCAGTAAGAGGGAGGGTTGTACTAGATGGGAGGGGGGGGCACACTGGTGGAGGGAGCCAGGAAGGTCACACAGAGTAAGGCGAGCCAGGTTGGGAATGTCACACCCCAGAAGGCCTGTGCTCCATGCCAGCCAGTTGTTGCCTGGCTTGAATTAGGGACAGGTGTTGCAGTATTATCAGGTTTTGCAAGAGTAGCTGGAAACCTGGATTTTTTTTTTTTTAATGTGAAATCTCTCTCTCTCTCTCTCTCTTTTTTTTAATGTTGGCAACTAATTAAACATTTTAAAAACATTGTTTGGGGCTTCACTGCAGGCCAAGCAAAACACATCTGCAGCCTGGATTTTGCCCTGTGGGTCCCAGCTTATATTCTTTAGACTCCAAGACCTCACCTTATTCTGAAAGGGTCTGTGAGACTGATGTAAAGTGTGGCTGCTTCCCTGAAATAGAAAAGTTGGACCTTCTGAACTTCTAAGAAAGTATAATGAAGAAAGTTTTTTGGACACCTCACAGTCACATAAAACTATGATTGCTCCTTTATCTCCCTCCTTGGTGTTATCTTGAATCCTCTTAACCACGGAGCCTCACCCTTCTCATAATTTGGATCTAAAAGCACAGAGACAGTAAGAAACCTGCTCAGAGGCATCTGCCAGAGCCAGTCTGTGAAGTACCATCTCCTCAACCACAACTTTCTTGTTAAGACCCACTTAAAAAACACCCAGTTTTTAATCAAATGTTTTTCCTCTGTGCCAGAGATTGTTCTAAGTACTTTACATGTATTAATTCTTTTAATCCTACAACTCTGAAATGGGTACGGTTATTGTCTCATATTTTATAGATGAGGGGACAGAGGCCCAAAGAGGTTAAGTGACGTGGCCAAGGTCACCCAGCTTGTAGGCAGCAAGTGGCAGAGTTGGGATTTGAACCCAGGCATTCTGGCTGGCTCCAGGGCCCACCACACTTCACTGCCTTTCCTGCTGCCAGTGATAAGCCTCTCCTGTCCCACCCAGTTGGGACCCCCAAGCATTGTAGCAGTTCAGAAGGACATAAAGGGCCTGTGCCGCCGGAGCTGGACAGGCCCGGCACACGTGGAGCTGTGACCCAAGCAGGTGGGCCCCTCAACAGCCTGCCTGCTAATGTAGCCAGTCGGGCTTACGGTGTCACGGAGTTTGACAGCTTTAACAAAGGAGGTGTCATCTGGAGGAGATGAAAGAGCAGAGCTGTTTATTTGAGGATTAGAGCCTTAAGAAATGTCTGTAACTCTGCAGGCTGCATTTCTGCATCTTATCCTCCTTGTTCCTGACAGTTTTCTCAGGGTTTTAGAGGTAAGAATGCTCCATAATCTAGTTTAATGTTACAAGGCTTTCTAGGCAGAGGAACTGTCTCCCTACCACACAGCATGTGTTCCTAGGGGCTCCAGGTGGAAAGAGCACTAAAAAAGGAGTCAGGAGACCTGGGTCCTAGCCCTAGCCTTATAAATAATTGACTGTGAGGCCTGGGGAAACAATTGTACCTTTCTGGGCTCCAGATGCTTCCTTTCCTGTGTTGTCTACTCAAGTAGCTGCTTGCCACATGAAGCTAAATTAAAAATTCTGTTTCTGATCTGCACCAGCTACATTTTCTGTGCTCAGCAGCCACATGTGGCTAGTGGCTGTCACGCTGGATGGTGCAGATGTAGAATATTTCTCTTATGGCAGAAAGTTCTATTGTGTGGCGCTGCTTTTGATTGAATTAGATCATCCTAAAGCCCTCTGAACAATTAAATTCTATGTATTGTTTGTTTCTGCTACATGAGCATCACTACTCACACCTGTGAGACATGCCCTGGGGATGGCTAATCTCTGCCAGGGAGATGGGTACAGTGAGCTGGTCCATTCTCAGCAAGTAACTTCACCTTGTAGCCAACAGCAGCTACTAGAGAGACACCTGGTCAGAATTAGTGATGCAGCTTTTGACCACAAACGTTCTTGCTCTGTGAATCCTATCAGCTCAGAAATAAAGTAATCTTGGATTGGATCTAATTATTTGGGATAAAAGTAAGAATATCGTTGTGACTTCAAGAACTCTAACAGTCTGCCCCTGGCCTGGTTTGGGGATGAAAACATTGGAAGGGCACCATCAAATAATAGTGAAAGCTAACATTTATCTAGCACTTGGCATATGCCAGATATTGTCCTAAGCACTCAACAAATTTTAACTTATTTAATCCTCATAACAGTGCTAAGAGGTGAGTACTACTATTGGCCCATTTTGCAGAGGGGGAAGCCGAGGCATAGGGAGGCTCAGCAGTGCCAATGGTCACGTGGCTAGTAAGTGCCAGGGCTGGGATTAGCATTGCCAGATAAAATACAGCACTGAAATTCAATTTTTACTAGATGCCCTGTATTTTTGTTGGCTAAATCAGCAACCCTATCTGAGATCCAAGTTCATGCTTTCTGGCTCCAGAGTCTGTACTCTTCAGGCCTCTATTTGCTGCCTCTTACAAGAGAAAGGTAATTTCGGATACTCTGTTGTAAAGCACAAAGCACTTCTTTGGAACTATGTGCAGCTCCCCTCCTCCACATACCCCCACGTCCTCACACTCAAGTGGATGGACGTCAGCCAGAGCATGAGGAATCTTGGGAGTACATATTTTCTACACATGGACAAATTACAGATGCCCAGTAAGAGAATCCAGCTCTTCCTTCCTAAAGGGTAAGCCCTGCTTCACACCTAGACAAGTCAACACCATTATTCCCACAGTTCCAAGACCAACCCACCTCCCCCACCTGCCAACAGTAGTCCTCTCCACACTTTAGCTTTAACACCAAACACAAAAGTCGTGTTGCTAAGAATACCTGGGGCTTATATTCGAGAACGGTTTCATAGCTGACTCCAAATATGCTGGAATTGAATCCCCAGGGGTGTGGCTAGGGGCATCTATAGTGTTTTGTTTTGTTTTTTAAGATTTTATTTATTTATTTAGAGAATGTGTGAGCAGTGGGAGGGGCAGAGGGAGATAGAATCTCAAGCAGATTCCATGCTGAGTGCAGAGCCCAACATGGGGTTCGATCTCACAACCTGAGACCACGACCCTGAGATCATGACCTGAGCTGAAATCAAGATTTAGTCCCTTAACCAACTGAGTGCCTCAGGTACCTCAAAAACACCTATATTTTTATTTTTATTTATTTATTTAATCATTTAATTATTTATTTATTTTAAAGATTTTATTTATTTATTCATGAGAGACAGAGAGAGAGAGGCAGAGACACAGGCAGAGGGAGAAGCAGACTCCATGCAGGGAGCCTAACATGGGACTCGATCCCGGGACTCCAGGATCACGCTCTGGGCCAAAGGCAGACACTAAACCACTGAGCCACCCAAGGATCCCCAAACACCTATATTTTTAATAATCTCCCCAGGTAGTTCTGTAGGATACCTAGGTGCTGGGTGCAGTCCTTGCCTGCTCTCAGGAGCTCTCCCTTCCTCCTAAGGGCCTAACCTATATCACACTCCACTACATCCCAGCCCTGGTGCCTACTGCCTATTTTGTTGCCTTCCATTCTTTCTAGTCTCTTCCACCACTGCCTATTTCCTCCATTTATCTCATTTGTTCTTCCTCCCCAGAGCTGGATCTTCCCAAGCTTTCTTTCCTGGGAATGTAGTCAAATTTCAGGCCTACCACTATATCCACTATATCCATAGTCTCATGATTAATTCTTGTACCACCTCCACTGTCATAGAATCTCAGTAGGTTGGATGTAGGGACAAGACCACAAAGAAAAAAAAAAATCTTTATTTTACAGATGGAAAAAAAAAAGCTTAAAGACATGAAGTAACCCTCCTAAGATATAGAGAGCTTGAGGGGAATCTGTCCAGAGAATCTGGCCTCTTAAGACCCCGGGCATATGTACATAGGATGGCTCATATTCACAGGGACACATGTCTCATATTTCCAAGCTAGAGCTCATCTCAAACAAAAGATGTTTGCTACATTTTCATCCCTGCTGCAGGGACAGTTTTAACAATTGGAAGTGTATTGATGAGTGATCAGCCCAAATCAGCCGGCTACTGCCTAGGTATTCTTGGAGTCTCTAAAATGTGAGATAAGTGGGCCTGTCAACCATTTAATTAACTATGTGTACTTTGTAGAAACTATGATTCCGCTACCAACAATCTGCACTGACAGGTGAGCCTGACGGGTGGTTGGGGTCGGGGGGAGCTGGGTGTCCTCTATGGCTTTCAACTCAGAGACTTGACAAGCACTCTTGTTTTTCTTTTAAAAACTGCTATACTGGAACTCATGGGTGGCTCAGTGGTTGAGGATCTACTTTCAGTTCAGGTCGTGATCCCGAGGTCCTGGGATCAAGTCCTATATCAGGCTCCTGTGGGGAGCGTGCTTCTCCCTTTGCCTGTGTCTCTACCTCTCTCTGTATCTTTCATAAATAAATAAATAAAATCTTAAACAAAACAAAACAAAACTGCCCTAGAGCTGCCATCTGTTAGTAATTCAGTCTAATCTGGCAAAGACTTTTTGAGTATCCACTGTATCTTCAGCACTTGCTGGTGCCATAGTGGATGAGAAAAGGAATGTGTGCCATCTTATTAGACAGACAAGACAGTAAGAGATGAAACAGTTAGTGGAAGCACCCTCTTGGTGTCCAGATCAGTGGGGCACAGCTCTAAGCACTGAGATACTTGCAAACAGAAGGCCCTAAGAACCTTTCAATGCCTTCACAAAAATACATTGAGGCCCTACTATGTGTTGAACACTGGCCTGAGTGCTAAAGAAATGTGTGGAGGTACCTAGTACATGGGCCCTGGCCTCGGGGAGCTGCAGGTGTTGATGAGAATGACAACCACCTGGGGCCTTTGGCTGCCAGGGGACCCCAGTCCCACTTTGGCTAGGAGTACTAAGTGAGAAGACCTGCATGCTTGGGGCAGGGAGGGGCATCTGTGGTCTGCCTCACTCCAGGAGTGACTTGCAGTGAAAAAGGGCCCCATTTTTCTGTACATTACCATACGTGTGAATATATGACCTCCATTATCATACATGTTAATGTGTGTGATGCATGTGCCTCACATGGGCATGCTCCCTTTCTTTGCTTCCATTTCTTAATTGGTGAAATGCAGAGGTTTTTTTTTTTTAAGATTTTATTTAGTTATTCATGAACACAGAGAGAGGCAGAGACATAGGCAGAGGGAGAAGCGGGGTCCCTGAAAGGAGCCTAATCCAGGACTCGATCCCAGGACCCCGGGATCCTGCCCTGAGCCAAAGGCAGATGCTCAACCACTGAACCACCCAGGTACTCCAAAATGCAGAGAGTTCTATCTACTTGGCTGCATGGTGGTGATGGTTTAATTAAATTAGCTATCACAAATTAAACTGCCTTTATAAAGTGCCTGACTCCTGGACATACTATAAAGAGGGCGCCCTAACCACCAGTCAGTTCTACCATTTAAAATAAAAATTAGGGATGCCTGGGTGGCTCAGCTGTTGAGCGTCTGCCTTTGGCTCAGGCGTGATCCCAGGTCCTAGGATAGAGTCCTGCATTGGGCTCCCTGCAAGGAGCCTTCTTTTCCCTCTGCCTGTGTCTCTGCCTCTCTCTCTCTCTCTGTGTCTCTCATGAATAAATAAATAAATAAAATATTTAAAATAAAATAAAAATCAGCCCTACTGTTTATTTGGTTTGGAATTCCATATAACAAATGCTGGAGGTTGATGTTATCACCAGATCACCAGAATGATGGAGCTGTATGGTCCTGGCAAAAGAAGGAGAAAGGGAAAGAGAAACAAGGGCATAGAAGAGGTGAAAAGAGAAAGAAACGGTGAAGGAACAGGGAGAAAGAATGCAGAGACATAGTAAGAGCCAGGTGGGAGAGATATGTTCACCTGAGACAAGCCATTCATAGCCCACACAAAAGAAAGCAAGGCAGTAATAGATAATTATTTAGATACTATCTACTTAATCAGTCTCAAATAGTGCTCAATTACTACAGAATTAGAAATCCTTAATTATTGGTGTGGAATTTCAAAAGAAGAGCCTAGGACAGATGCAAATGCTCCTGTTGGATACCCGGGTGGGACCCAGGCGTGCCAGGCTACTGCCATCACTCACCTGGACGAGGGGCTGGGCTGATGTTTTCAGAAAGCAGCTGGGACAATTAGAGGTCTGTGGAGAACAGCTAGAGATCCAGGAGAAGCAAGTTGAAGCTAAGCTGTGCCTGGAGCTATATTTGAATAATTGTATTTTATCTGTGGCTTTTTTCCTTAAAAAGAAAAAGCACAGCCATGATGCACGTTGAATGAATGAATCAATGAATGAGCTTGAGAAGCTTTTATTACTTTGATATATATTCTCTCTCTCATGCTGGCTCCATTCACAAAACAGAAAAAATTAGTCCTATGTCTAGAAAAGGACATGCTGATTATAATAAAGTAACACATTGTGCTATATTAAGTGCTTTACCTAATTAATACAATCCCCGATAACTGCCCTCTAATGGAGGTACTATTATTATGCTCATTTTAGAGATAAGGAGCCTGAGGAATAAAGGTCACCTAACTCATTCAAGATCACGCAGCTGAGTGGTAGGGCTGAGACTGGCACTGAGCAGTCTGGCTTCAGAGTTTGTGTTTCTAGCCACTAGGCCCACATTCTCTCCATCCCGTGCCTGAAGAGCAGCCTCAGGCCCCAGGGCAGTGAAGCTAGAAGGTTCTGGCAGGGACAGGAAGGCAGAGTGTAGGGTCAAGGGAGCACATGGCATTTTCCTGCAGAAGCCCGCATGGAGGACACACCCTCTGATGCTGCCTGTGGTGCCATCTCTGTGGGCTGACTGTGGTGTGGGCGCTGGGCCTCTCCTCTTTGTCCCATCCTGTCCTTGGGATGCCTTCCCTGTCAACTCCTTCAAGGGGGTGGTACCCAACACATCCCTTCTCTAGAGTCATAAAATGACCTAGAGTGTCCATTTTGGTGATGCTTACCCAGTGAGCAGAACTCCTCCCCCCACACTCCTCAAAAAAATTCCAGGAAGACCTCGTTCCAAGTCCAAAGGGTCCTATAGGCAGTTCAAGTGTGTCAGAGATTTCTCTGTGGTGACATCAAAGCTATGCCAGTGGGTTACCTCTTAAATGACCAAATGGAACTTTCAATAAAAATTGGGAGTTCACCTGTGATGGAAGATTAAGGATCTATTGCCAGAAGCAGGCCTTCTGTAGCCTCAGAGGGAAGCAGGAGAGGCTGTGGAGGCGTGGGGAACCTTCCTGGGGCCCTCTCCCCATCTTGCAGAACCTTGGCCACCCCGAGTTAAGCTCTGCTCTCTTGTCTGATTTTCCATCTGTGTGTGCACATGACTTGCCCCGACGGCATGGTGGACAGTGGCTCGGACTGTGAGCCCGGAGAACTGAGCAGTGCTGACTCTGCCCCCGTTAGATGTGTGACTTGGACCATCAGCTTCCTTCTCTGGGCCTCACTGAGCTGACTTATAAGGCAGAGGAGCTGGAGATGTTTTAACCTGGGCTCTAAGGTCTCCTTCCCTGCAGTCCCTAGGAAGGAGCTCCTCCCAGACCCCAGGTCCCAGTCCTCCCTTCCTGCTCTGGTGGCCACCCTGACGCAGCCACCCATGAGAACTGCCTCAGCCTCCCTGTTGATATTTCAACACCTTCCCCCTCCCCCCTCCCCCCGCGTCTTGCTGTGGGGGCCAAAGCCACAAGCAAGTAGGCATGTCCAAACCTCGGTTCTCACAGCACCGCCAAGCAGGCTGTTCTCAGAGGTGAGCCCCATCCTGACCCAGACTTCCAGCCTGGCTCGCTTATCTGCAGACGCTCTGTTCCTCCAGGCCCAGCACGAGACTCAGTTTCAACACAGCCCAGCAGATCCCAATCTTCCCAGCCCACCCCATCCTCGGGCGCTGCCTCCAGCCCCATGCTCACCCCTCTGAGACTTGGCTCTTTGTCTCCAGGGATGCAGGCACCCACGCCCTCCCTCCCGAGTCTCCCTGGGTCCCAGGCAGGAGTGGTGACAGTAGCGTGGGGCGGGGGAATTGCACAAACCTCCTCTGGACGGGCAGTGAGAGCATCTATTTATTATTTTTCTGCTGATTTATTGGGCTAGCAGAGTCCTGCCTCTGGCGAGAAAGCCTTGGGAGCTCGCTGATACCGCTGTTCTTGAAATCCGAAAGATGGTTGCAGTGGCAGCCTGGCAGGACAGGGGTGCGCCAAGTCTTTTTTCCTTCTTTAAGATCTTATTTATTTGACAGACAGAGAGAGCACCAACATGGGGAGCAGCAGGCAGAGAGGGAGAAAGAGGCTTCCTGAGGAGTGGGGAGCCCAACTCGGGGCTCCATCCCAGGACCCTGAGATCATGACCTGAGCCAAAGGCAGATACTTAACTGACTGAGCCACCCAGGTGCCCCAGGAGAGCTCCAAATCTTAAGATGATCCCCCATCACATGTGACAGGGAGCACTCAGCTCCTCCTCGGGACACTCTATTTGTGGTCTTCAGAGGAGAAGCCACCATTGGGAGTGTGAGAGAGCCTGTCACGGGCAATCCGCAGATTCTCCTGGTCTGAGGACAGTGTCAGGGCACTTCCCCTCTTCAGTAGGGAAGAGGTAGAGGTTGGTTCTATATCCAAGCCACTGGAGTTTACACTTTGCCAACAGTGGACTTTTACTGATTGCTTGAGTTAAGCATGGGCTTTAATAGAAACCAGAATAAACTAGAAGTAGCAAATGTACCAGTTGGGGCTCCTTGGACATTTAACATCTTGATCCTTCTAGAAGATACATGCCCAGTCATTCGTATACCATCTCTCTAAGCTGTTACCTAGACCTCCTTCAAGTCCTATTCAGCTTCCAAGTCCCTGAACAAGTCTCCCCTGACCATCCCAGGCCTCATGATCACACCCTTTCTGAGCAGCGACTGCATGCAGAGCCGCCCACATAATTTGGCCCTCAATTGTGCAATATTGTCTATTGTTCACTAACTCCTTCTTATCTGTGTTATCTCCCTAAAGAATCTCAACGACTAGGAGGCCTATTTTTTATTTCTTTTGGAGTCTGTCTTCGATTATTTTCTGGCACAGTAGTGATGGCAGAGCTGGGGCTTAATAGATGCTTGCTTGATTGAGAAAGATAATACATCGTCAATAGATGAAAGAAGCCAGAGATAAGGCACAACTGTTCCAATCCGGATCCCATGGAAGAGACAGTTGCCCTTACTAATTGTCTGAGCTCCCCTTCATCCTCTCATCTCCCTTGGGGGTCATGTGACTAGTTCTAGCCAATGGATTATGAGTAGCAGTGTCAGTGTCACTTTCCATCCAAAGGACATCAAGCCATTGTGAATTTTCTGCAGTGTTCCCTCACCTGTTGATATGGCTGTGTGATCAGAGAGTGGCATCTCCATCGACTTGGGTCTCCAAGGGACCATTGGAGAAGACCTCCCCATGTGAAAGTCATGTGATGTAACCAGAAATAAACAGAAATAACCGTTTTATAAAACTCTTAAGCTGTGAGAATTTGTTACTGCAGCAAACCTAACCTGGCTAATATGACATCGAGTCCACTGAAATAGTTTTAGAAATAGGATGATCTTCATATTGAAAAGGGAAATTTTGGAAAGGGAAAACCAAGAGAAATCATTTTAGTCCAGGACAAGCCAAAAGAGGGCATCATGGCTCTTTCATTTGTTTGTTTTGCTTCTTTGCCACCTTGTTGTTTCTTAAAATGTGGTCAAGGGGTGTGTACACGAAAAGCACCTGAGATGTAGGTGAAAAATGCAGATTCCTGGACCCGGCTATAGATCTACTGAGTCAGAGTCTCTAGTGGCAGCAATTGTGCATCTGTATTTGTAGCAAGTACCTAAGTAATTTTTACTCACAGTAAAATGTGAGAGACTCTGATCTCACCCCTTTAGAAGAGATATTCTTCAATCTGTGGCTCAAAACCTCGGCTGCACATTAGAATCACCCAGGAAACTTTTTAAAATGCTGATTCTCAATAGGTTAAGCACCTCCTTTTGGCTCAGGTCATGATCCCAGGGTCCTGGGATTGAGCCCTGCATCGGGTTCGCAGGGGGCCTGCTTCTCCCTCTCCTGCTGCTCCCCCACTTGTGCTCTCTCTGTGTCAGATAAATAAATAAAATCCTTTTTTTTTTTTTAAGATTTTATTGATTTATTCATGAGACACACACACACACACAGAGAGAGAGAGAGAGAGGCAGAGACACAGGCAGAGGGAGAAGCAGGCTCCATGCAGGGAGCCTGACGTGGGACTTGATCCTGGGTCTCCAGGATCATCCCTGGGCTGAAGGCGGTGCTAAACCGCTGAGCCACCCGGGGGGCCCTAAATAAATAAAATCTTTAAAAATTTTTTTTAAATGTTGATTCTCTGCCTCATTTTTACTGACCCTATTTAATTAGTCTGGAGAAGGGCTTAGAAATAACTTTTTTGTTTTTATTGTATAAAATTCTGTTGATTTTAATATGAACCATTGACCTGGATTGTTTAAAAGCATTTTACATTCGTATTTCAGAGGCCAACTAAGAAGGAATTGTTTAAAAATTAAAACATGACCTGAGATTAATGTAGCTGGTATGGTGTCCTGATTTAAACATCCATGACCTTCAACAGCAACAACAAGACTCTCATTTATCTATGGCTCATCTGCATTCAGGTGGCACCACCTACACACACCATCTTAGGAGCGTGTGCATAGGGAGACTTACTCAGATGAAAGGACACTCTCTGGCACCAGAGACTTTATTCTCCAAAAAGAGTGCTTCCTTTAAAATGTCCAGCTTTCAGGATGCCTGGGTGGCTCAGTAGTTGAGTGTCTGCCTTTGGCTCAGGTCGTGATCCCAGGGTCCTGGGATCGAGTTCCAATAAGGCTTCCCACAGGGAATCTGCTTCTCCGTCTGCCTATGTCTCTGCCTTTCTCTGTGTGTCTCTCATGAATAAACAAATAAAATCTTTAAAAAAAATGTACAGCTTTCATGACAAAGTATTTCTTGTCACCCAGTTTTGCTTCAACTATTTTCCTTACCTGTAAAGTAGGTTTAATAGGCAGTTTATGTCTTCTAGGGTTTTGGGGGGTTGTTGTTGTCTTTAACTGTTATGAATAATATAAAAGCATGTGTTTTTAGTTGAATTCTTCAAGATTATCTAAAAAAATATTCAATTGATGGCTTTGTGAGCTTTCTGTAATATTGTATAGTCTCAACTATACCTTAATTTGGAGTCCTTCAGCAAGCCCCATGTAGCATCTCATTCAGTGTGAAAACACCATAAATATCCATGAAATGAGTACTTGAAAGTGATAGAATTCTAATTAATTTCCCCTCATGGCTCTCGTTTTGGCTCCCTTGTGTTCGATATATTGACTTAGAGCTTAGACAACAATAATAGGCCATGAGGTCAAGGCTCCCAATGTTCTCTGCATGAAATCAATGGGAAGTAAGATGACCTCTGTTTTGCTTAATGAATGAGGACATACATGCATTTGGGGAGATCTGTCTCAGCAGCATTTATATAAAATCAATGTTCACGTGACAACAAAGTTCATTGGAGGCAGTAGTGTTCTTGGCAACTGAAATTAAAAATCTTAGCATTTTTAATTAATTAATTTTTATTTATTTGTTTAAGGATTTTATTTATTTTTCTTGAGAGGCACACAGAGAGAGGCAGAGACATAGGCAGAGGGAGAAGCAGGGTCCCTGTGGAGAGCCTGATTTGGAATTCTATCTCAGGACCCTGGGATCACGACCTGAGCCAAAAGCAGAGACTCAACCTCTAAGCCACCCAGGTGCCTCAAAAATCTTAGCATTTTTTAAATCATGAGGTCATTGGAGCGATGGTCTCATTGTGGTTGGCACCAGTGAGACTTCATTGGTTCTTACTGCAGTGGGCTACTTGTGCCCCCACCCCACCCCCAAAGACATGTCCCCTCAGAATCTGGAAAAGTTCTTTGCAGATATTACCAAGTTAAGGTGAATTAAGTCAAGTGAGATCATCTGGATTTAGGGTGGGTCCTAAGTCCAGGGACAGATGTCCTTACAGAAAGAAGGGAAAGCAGTGTACAGAAAGAGGCTGGGCTTGGCATGGTGCAGCGCCACAGCAGGGAGATCTAAGGATTGCCAGGAGCCCCCAGAGCCTGTAAGAGACAAGTGATTGGAGTGGTCCCTTACGGGCTTTGGAGGAAGTGCAGCTCTGCTGACACCTGGCTTTGCACTTGTGGCCTCCAGAACTGTGAGAGAATCCATTTCTGTCGTGTTCAACCACCAGTTTGTGGTAATTTGCTCTGGCAGCCACGGCACATGGGCTCTGCTACTGTCATAGTTAAGCAGAGGTGTGGTGACCAGAACAGTGAATGGTCTGGGAAATAGGATTGATCTTTCACAATTTAAGAGGCTGTTGGAGAAGAGGGAAAGAAAATGAGCTGGATTTGAGTACTGCGCGGTGTGTTTTGTCCGTCCTCTGCCTCACAGCACGGCTCACCAGGTGCTGCCTGCTACCCTCCTTCCTCTGAAAGACT
The DNA here is from genome assembly GCF_053574225.1 of Canis aureus. Classification (NCBI taxonomy): domain Eukaryota; kingdom Metazoa; phylum Chordata; class Mammalia; order Carnivora; family Canidae; genus Canis; species Canis aureus. The sequence continues at coordinate 26,598,026 of NC_135622.1, read as the reverse complement.
CTCTTGAGCACAGACTCTGTGCCAGGCTTTGCTACAAAACCCTCAGGATAAACCCCTAAACAACACAGGTGAAATCCCTGCCTTCAAGGAGCTTGCATTCCACTGGGGAGGTGTTTACCAGAGCGGGTAATTGGAACACAGAGCAACAGCAGAGTTTTGTTTGCTTGTAATTATTATTATTATTTTTTAAAGATTTTATTCATGAGGGACACACAGAGAGACAGGCAGAGACATAGGCAGACGGAGAAGCAGGCTCCACGCAGGAAGCCCGATGCAGGACTCGATGCCAGGGCTCCAGGACCACGCTCTGAGCCAAAGGCAGGTGCTAAACCACTGAGCCACCCAGGGATCCCCTGCTTGTAATTGTTTTTAATGCCCAGCTAGATGAAGATTTAAATCACCACCAGCAGCCCCATGAATGGCTTTGAGTTGAGGAAGTGTTAACATCCAGGGTGAGTTAAAAGACCCCTATTCCACCTTAGAGGAAAATGAAAGCCTGAATTCTCTTTCTTTAAAAGCTTATTTTTAAAAAATTTTTTAAAAAGATTTTACTCATCTATTTGAGAGAGAATGGGAGAAAGAATGTAGAGGAGAGGGTAGGCAGAGGGAGAAGCAGACTCCCTGCTGAGCAGGGAGCCTGATATGGGGCTTGATCCCGGCACCCTGGGATCATGACCTGAGCCAAAGGCAGAAGCTTAACTGACTGAGCTATCCAGGGGTCCCGCTCTCTTTCTCTCTCTCTCTCTTTTTAAAGATTTATTTCTTTATTGGGGAGAGAGAGTGCACATGGTGGGGAGGGGTAAGGGGAGAGTGAGAGAATCTCAGGCAGATTCTGTACCCAGTGCAGAGCCTGACACAGGGCTCAATCTCAGGACCCTGAGATCATGACCTGATCTGAAACCAAGAGTTGGACGTTTAACCAACTGAGCCACCCAGGTGCCCCAAAAGTCTGAACAATCTTAAGCATTGGTTAGCCCGGCTAGCTCAGTCGGTAGAGCATGAGACTCTTAAGCATTGGTTAATAACAAAAAGAATTTGGAGGAAAGTTCCAAATTTCATATGGACTGACTTTTCTTTTTGTCTTCTTTGTTGGCAATGTCACTTAGTGGTCACAGCTGATGTTACAGTTTTTACTTAAAAGGCACATTTAAAGGGGAAGTATGTGAATTTTTCTCTAGGCTCAGGACCCTTATGAGAAGCTTGGGTGGTTGAATCATGAAGCATTACTATCCAACTACTGGTAATTTACCCTAATTGAGGACAAAATACCTGGGAGGAATTGAAATGTCTCTTGATTGCTACTTTGAAAACCCAGACGGTGAGACCGTGAGAAGCCGAGAAAGCATTTTCAATTTTATGAAGGGAATTAACGGGAAAACAATAGGCTTCTCTTGAAACAGAATCTATTATATGTTAGTTTTGCTAGAATTCACCTCTTTCACCAAGTAAAAGATAGCACCAATGACAAATGTACCACTATGTATCCTTAAGCCAGTAAATTCCAAGGACACAGCTGTATCAGAAAGAGACACTTTGGTTGCATAGCTGTAGAGGCAGACTGCCCTACAGTCCTTGATGATGAAAATGTAATTTGTTATTGTTGACTTTACTTTTGATACAATGAACTTTGTTGTAAAGCTATATAGTTCCTAAGAGATTTGTTATTATAAGCAGTGTGATGTTCCAGAAGGAAGGGACAGTGTACAGAAAAGCAAGCCCCATCTTTCCTCCCAGCAGACTCTGTTTAGGAGCAATGTAAATAAAAGGAATAAATGCAAGAGCATTGAAGGCCAGAGGATTTCTTCCTCTTTCTGTAATGGCCAGTGAAGAGGAACAATCCAGAAGCCACTGTGCAAAACCTCCTGTGCCTTAACGGCCTGAAATCTTGCACGGAAACCACATCCAGCGCCATGGATTTACCCGAACAAATAGACGGAGGCCTTCCAAAGCTGCAGCCTAAATGCTGTTTACACTGTAAATAAGAAAGACACAAACAGCTCTCTGATGAGCTACTGTCACATCTGGGCTGCCTCGTGGGAACGGGCATGTTAGGGAGGCCCGGCTGGCAGCAAGTGCATTCCCTAAGATCTGCCCTCCTGGTAAAACTCCGGAGATGCGGCAGATAAGAGATCTGGAAATCAGCATTCTTGGCGCTTTCCATTTTATTCTTGAAAACAACATGGGCTGAGTCTCCCTCCTCACCTACTACTCCCCGCAAACTCGCCTTATGGGAATGTGCAGCAGGAATCAGACCCTACTCAGCAGCCCCGCCTGGTGCTGGAATCCCGGCCACACCTTTATCACTCTGGTTGTGCCTCGGTCTGCAAAGGCCCAGATATTAGCATTCTGGCGAGGGTGGGTGTGTCGGTGTGGTCACTATTTGTCGAAAGAACGCTTTGCTTAAAGCTCTGTGTTCCTTGATATGGAAGATACAAAGACATACAGGCAGTTGGTGCCCACAGAGCCCTCGGTCTTGTTGAGGAGATAAACTGGTAGGAATTCAGTCAAGTGGAGGCGGTGCGGGATGGCCCATTGGAAGGGTGAGCCAGGCGCAGCCCTCCTCCTGCGGGCTAGGATCCTCAGCCATATGCTGAAGCCTGCTTTCTACTCTGGCTTCCTCCAGCTCGTCCACGAGATTTTGCCCGGAAACCACAGCCAGTGGAACTCTGCGGGCTTCCCTTGCACTTTGCACAGGACCCTTTCTGCAGTCACCCCTTATATGCTGGTATGTCCCCTTCCTTTTCACCTAGTCACACCAGCAAGCCAGCTCCTATTTCTCCTCCTCCAAGAAATCTTCTGTGAACCATTTTTGTGGGAGCTCTCATGGCATTTATTATTTGGAACTGTGGTTCTCAAACTGTGTGCTGGGGTACCCAGGCCACTGCAGCAAGTTCACAGGGTGCTGGGGAATATTTTAGATTTTCTCAAAGAAATAGCTGTCAGACACCATGCAAACTACTAGCTTAGGGTTTCCACTTTAGGGTGCCACATTCCTTTTGACAACATAGTTTTGCACTTGCTATGATTAAAAAAAAATAAGGTTTTATGTGAAAATCAATGTGCAATAGGCAATGAAGGTGGCAATGTTGTATCTGATTTGATTCCATGGTCTGAAAAGTGGTGCTGATTCCTAAAATAATTCTAATTGTTTAATAATGAAACATGAATATTTTTCCTTCAATCTTTTGAGTATTAATTTTTCAAGTGGCTACTAAGTTGTTAAGACACAAATACTTATGAAGTTGTTTGGACCTAATCACTTAATTACTTCATAAATGGAACTGTTGGTTTTTCTTTTGGCCCAAGGACACCACGACAATATTACTGAGGCCCTGAGGGTTCTGTCTTAGAGAAAGTTTGGGAACCTCAGCCCTAGAACCTTCATTAGATAAATAGCATTGACTATGTGAATTCTTGTTTTATCTCCTCACGTGTGTCCTTGCCAAGCAAGCTGGGTTTTGTTGATTTGTTCATTTGGCTTCCCCATGGGCCAGGCTTGAGAAGAATGAGACCATTTTCTCCAGAAGACTCAAATGTACTGCAAGAGAAGGAGAAAAACTGCCCAGCAGATGGACTGAAGAGAACAGGGTGAGGTTAAGTGGGAAGAGAACCCAAACAAGGGAAAGGCCAGGAGGAATCCATAAATAAAATTAAGTTTAATTAACTAAGTGGTTAGAGGATTGTAGTACTCTCTGCAAAGGCATGTCACCACTCTTATGCACTAGGCTTTTGAACAGCCTATGTTTTTCCTTATTTCATAATGAGGGTATATTTTAAGTACTCTTGTTTTATTACTATTAATAGATGTTTTAAAGTTGGTACTAATGAGGGAATGAAAAGTTATTTCCACTTGTTTGTTTGTTTGTTATGTTTTGTTTTGTTTTCAGTGCTTTATATCTAGAGTTTTCCATGCTGAAAACACTGCTTTGCTATTCAAACAAAACACCAGTTCACCCGCTGTTGATAGCTAGATATAAAGATGAACTTGAGTGGAGTCTTTCCCCAATGAATTTGCCAGCTCCTGGTGGACAGGAGTGATTTACGTGCTCTGTTCTTTTGACTCCCTGCCACGAGACTTGAATGCTAAATAACTGGATTTTTCATTGACTGGACCCACAGGAGCCATGGGCGGTGGAAACCTTGGGAAATTATAATGATAGTTTGGAATTTAGATCATTTTATGTCGACACCCAGGAAGTCTTGGCTAACACTCTAGCAGGACTAGTGGGTGAAAACTCAGACCTTAAGACTCAGTTTCTATGAAAAATCTGACCTGAGGTCTAAATAAAGTTGCACATGGCAGAAGGGCATACAAAATCAGCACCTAACAGTGCATCTGCAATCAACAAGCCAATCGAATGTGTGCTTCCCAGAAACTGCCCCTTTCTTCTGTCCATTCCTCTTTCCCCAGACTTCTGGCCAAGTGGGACTGGCCATTTGGGCTTTACACATCCTTCCTTGCTTTGCCCTCCCATCATTGCATTTCTTTGATTTCCATTTGTCAACCTGCCCTCTGACTATTGGCAAACTGGCTCTTATATTTGTGTAGCTTGCTGCACAAATATAAGAGCCTGGTTGGAGGTTCTTGCTTGGAGTCTTCTCCAAGGGCTATCAATCTGCCATGGCCAAGTGTGACAGCTGCCTTGGTGAGGATCTGATGAGGATCAGGAAGGGTCCAGCTGTGACATCTTCCAAGTTCAAACATGAGGACCACCTCGAAACACTGGGTGAGATTTTCCTCTGAGTTTGGAAATTAATTAATTAATTTATGTATTTTTAAGATATTATTTATTTATTCATGAGAGACAGAGAGAGAGAGAGAGAGAGAGAGAGGCAGAGACACAGGCAGAGGGAGAAGCAGGCTCCACGCAGGAAGTCTGACATGGGACTTGATTCCAGTCTCCAGAATCAGGCCCCAGGCTGAAGGCGGTGCTAAACCGCTGAGCCATCCGGGCTGCCCCTGAGTTTGGAAATTTATACTCAAGTGGTGGTCATATAATAGACCCCGGATCTGAGCCAGGCTGTCTGTGCTTGAAAACCAAATTCTGGCCCCTCTATTAATGATTGTATGGTCATTAGCAATTTACAGAATTGTTTTTGAGCTTCTGTTTCCTCATCTATAAAATGGGAATAAAAATAGCATCTGTTTCATAGGGCCACTGTGAGGTTTAAGGGTTTAATGTGTGAAAGTGCCCTGTGTGCTGGTACCAGAGGAAGTGCTCAGTCACCAGGCCTGGTTTTAAGCCTGCACCACCATCTGCTGGCTGTGTGACCATGATCAAGTCTAATAACCTCTCTTGGCCCAGATTTCTTTACCGCAGAGCGTTAGTGGCACCTGCGTAGCTGCTTCAGCATGTCATTGTGGTAGCAAACTGGAAAATTCTGCACAAATGTTAAGAATTCAATTTCTTTAAAAAAAAAAAAAACAAACTTGTTTTTATGGCTCCCGTTTTTTTCCCCTTACAGTCAACAGAGCACATTGCAAGGCCTCTTTCCCTGAGGGAGGCTGCTGAGTGCTGGACACGAGGGCTGAGGCCCAGCCCAGGCACCCACCGGGCATCCACCAGCCACCATGTTGGATGCACCCTGGATAGCCATTTCAGCAGGATGCCCAGGGAGATGTATTTCTTGGATCCTGCCTGGGCTCATAAACAAGTCCAGAGTCTGGTTTTCTGTCTTTCCTTTTCTCAATTAGGGAAACAGTCAGGCACTGTCAGTTCCCTTTCAGGTCTCAACAAGCCCGGGCTGCCCTGGAGGGAGGAGGAGGATGGCAGAGGAGACAGGAGGAAACTAACTCTCCCTGTAAAACTTGGCTTTGGCTGAATAGCTTCCAGTTGCCTTGAAATCCAATCTTCTTTTGAACTCAAATTTGCTGTCAGCCACATTCTTGGAAGGCAATGTGCTCTGGTCCCGTCCTGACAGCCAGGAGGGATAATACCTTTCCAAGAACCCCACTCTCAGGGTGGTAGGAGCCAGCCGCCTGCTAATGCTCCCTTTCACCTGTTCAGCAAGACTGGAGTATTGGGGGCTTCAGCCCTAAGGGGACCCTACAGACAACTGATTATCTGGGTTTAGAAGAGAAAGTGATCCTCATTCTACCTGTTGGCCCTAGAACCAAGGCTATTTTGGTATTTCTTTTTTTATACCTTCATTTGGAATGCCCAGATGCCTGACTCCTCTACTCCAACCAACAAAACTTTACCTTGTGCCCCATTCAGTCCCTCATGAATTAACAAATAGGTATCGAAGGTCTGCCCCAGGTTCTCAGCACTACAAGAACACCACAAGAACAGTGTACAGCATGCCTGGTCTCCGTGAAGCACACCCTCTACTCTTAGCCAATAGGCAAGGTCTGCACTGAAGTCTGTCAGAGGTCCCGGTTTGAGAGAAAGCTCTCCCACATAAAAGACATGACATGGGGTAAACCAGTAAGTTTTCCCGAACCTCGTTTTTTTTTTTTTTTTTTTAAATCTGTAAAATAAATGAAATCATTTTGCATTCTGTTAACATTCCATTCAAGTTGGTGGAGTACAGATCCAAAGTTTGTGCAAACATGTCCAAACTTTTATTTTCATTATGTAAGGAGAGTTACATGAGCACCTGCTAAGTATCATCCATTTGGAGTACCAAGTTGAGTAAGATCTGGCCCCTGCCTTCCAGTAGAGGAGATGCACACAGAAGCAGTTGATTATGAAGCTGTGTGGTGAAAGCATAATAGGGCCTTAGAACAATGGGAGAACTGTGGAGGGGACCTGACCCAGCTGAGGGGGGAGAAGGTGGAGGAGACACTTGGGCTGAGTCTTACATGTGTTGGAGGTAGCCAGGTGAGGAGAGTAGCTGGGGAGAGGGACATCCTGGAAAAAGACTGTGAACAGAAGAATGGACACCAACGGCGGTATGATTCCAAGGTTCTAGAGCATTCAGTAACTGACAGGGAATGAGGAGAGAACAGATGTCCACAGGGCCAGCTTCTGGAAGGACTTGGCTCCATGGCGATATTCTAAAGTTTATTCTCTAGGCAAGGGGGTAGTATTGAAAAGCTTTGAGCAAGGATATCATAGCATCAGCTCTATGTTTTAGTTCATGGCAGTTGTATAGAGGACTGATTGAAGCGGCCCCTGCAAGAGGCTGTGAGACAAGACTCTCGCTATGGACCCGCAAGCAAGAGGGGGGCCTGGGTGAGGGTGATGGACGGGTTAGAATGGATATGAACTATTAAGAAGCTGGAATTATGGGACTGGGTCAGTGCTGGAAGGTAGAGTGAGTAGGATCAGGCGATGAAATGATCCCCAGGTTCCTCGCCTGAGTGCCTTGGTGGAAGTTACAGTGGGGAATCAGAGAGCAGAGCTGGCTTCATGGGAGAGATGACACAGTTTAGGTCCTTGTTGGGTTTCTTTTTTTCTTTCTTCCTTCCTTCCTTCCTTCCTTCCTTCCTTCCTTCCTTCCTTCCTTCCTTCCTTCTTCCTTCCTTCCTTCCTTCCTTCCTTCCTTCCTTCCTTCCTTCCTTCCTTCCTAAGATTTTATTTATTTATTCATGAGAGACATAGAGATAAAGAGCAGACACATAGGCAGAAGGAGAGCAGGCTCCCCATGGTGAGCCTGATGCGGGACTTGATTCCAGGACCCTGGGATCTTTACCTGAGCCAAAGGCAGATGCTTAATCGCTGAGCCACCCAGGCGCCCCCCCCCCCCCCTTGTTGGGTTTCAAGTGGACTTGTCTAGCAGCAAATTGAGTACAGGCAGGGCTTGCTTTGCATGGTTCCACACATGTGGATTTCAGTTGCCACATATGGTTAATAGCACCAGTGCCCCAACACCACAGGTCTCTTTTCAGTTACCACAGACAGCATAGGAACTGTGAGTAATTGCTTAAAACACCTACTTCTCTTGAGTCTACTCATCACAACATAAGAGCAGATTGGCATCATGATCCATGACCAATCATCTCATAAAATAAAAAGTGTGTCCAAATTCACACAACACAGAAATCAGGAGTAAAGCACCAAGTCAGGCAGACATGTATCTCTGGCCCTCCCCTCCAAACCGTCCCCTCACCTGGACCAGGTTTCCTACAAGAAATGGGACTTTGAGCCAAGCCCTCAAACACAGTGCTGGAGAACTGTCACACCTTCCAGTGTCTCCAGAGTGAAAGCTAGAAATCTGACAGGCTCACTTGGAAGAGGTTTTCCTGTTTTGAGCAAGCAAAGTAGTTCTTGTCATACTCCATCTGAAAACCCCACCCAGCATCCTAGAATCATAGAAGATAACAGGAAGGACAGAGACAAATATTGCTGTTCCTCTTCTCTGTACCCCAACCAGTGTTTGATGACTCTTCTTGGACTGGAGAAAGATGCTAGTTCGGATTAGGGGTGCAGAGAGGAAGAGAGTGGGAAGGGGTGGAGGAAAGGGAGGGAAGGAGTGAGGAGTGGTGGAGAGGGAGAGAAAATGCAAGAGCTGAGGCTTTTCAGCCCCAGAAGCATTATCTTTGTAATTGGCCATAACTTAGAATCTCAAAGGACTGGGTTTTTGCTTTGGGGCAGAGCAACTTGCCTGGACTCTCCTTTAAGTTGCCCTGACATCTGTTCTGCAGTAAAACGGGAGGAGACAAAACCTGTCAGAAGCAGCAGGTGGCCGAAAGGGAAGAGGATAGAGGGGAGGTCTGGAACTGGCTGCGGGTGGGGGTTGAAAAAGCAAAGAAAGCTGGCCAGGTGGCTGTGGAGGGGGCTTGGAGTCTGGGCCAGTCTCTGCCCTCAGAAGCCCGGGGTCCCCGGCTCCCCACTAGCACCCCCCTAGCTCCAGCTCTGCTGGAGGCCCCACAGAATCTCTGCCACGGGCTGCTGGCCCCCCAGCAATATTTGGTGGGTGAGCTAGGTCTGTGGTCCACCCCAGATACACCTGTGGCCTGCCCACTCCAGCCAGAGGGGCGCTGCCAGCATGACACCGCAGACCCCCACATGGGCACCAAAGGGCACTGAGTCTCCCATGAGGAGAGGGAAGAACTGCCAAGCTCATTTCTGCTCTGAAGTCAAAGGAAACCTAGTATAAACACAGTGGGTTCTGTGAATTATCCACATGAAATGTTTAATGCATTTAGCCTGGAGCAGATGAGATTTAATAAGGGGATGTTCCCATGGTGATTTTATTAGAAACTTTAATATAACCAAATACCATTTATTAAGCACCTGGTACATGTCAGCCACTGGGCTCCAGGTACATTGCCAGGCACTCACCTGCCCCAATTCCCCTGTCCAGATCCCCGCCCTGACTCATGCACGCCTGTGTGCATGCAAGCACGCACTGCCACCACCAAAGTTGTAATGAGGAAACTTCCCTGAAGTTCAGTGACACTAAGTAACTCACTTAGAGTCATGTGGCTAGTAACTGTGAGAGTCAGAATTGGAAACTAGGACTGGCTAACCCCAAACCCACAGCCTCCATGACTGAACTGTCCTGCTTCTTGTTCCACTCCAGGAATGAACCCGTCAAGCAGATTCAGTGCTTTCTCTCTCTCTCAGCTCACTTGCTCTAGGGGAAGCAGGTTCCATGCTGTGAGTGTCCGCATGAAAGGACCACATGCTGAAGACCGGAGATTCTCAGCCTAGCCCATCAACACCCACTCGCCCAAGCTTGGAAACAGATCCCTCAGCCCCAGGCAAGTCTTTGTGATGACCAGAGTCCTGATCAGTAGCTTGGCTGCAACCTCCTGAAAGATCTGGAACCAGAGGCCCCCAACTAAGCTGTTCGTAGATTTGTGACCTAGAGAAAGAGTGAGATGATAATGTTTTCAGCTTCTAAGTTTGGGGGTAATTTGTTATGCAGCAATTACTAACTAACACGGAGTCGTTACTTTGTGAATTCTCAAGGCTGCTTGTGGTGAGGGCTTCCAGTTTTCCAAAACAATACATTGTCTTATTTCTGAAGTTAGGTTGTGCTGCTGTTACTTGCAGCCACAAGCACAGGAACTGATGAAAAGACCACACATAATGTGTCTGCAGCCTGCCTCTGGCAGCCTCTGAAAACACTCTCCCCTTGCTCAAAAACTACTCCATGGCCTTCTTCCATCCCCTGAGAACAGCAGGCTCCTTCTTGCCTCTGGGTTTTCACCCGTTTTGTTCTTACTAGCCAGTGCTCTGTCCACTTCATCTTGTTAACGCTTCTGAGTTTTTCAGATTTTAGCTTGATTTTACCCTTCCTTGGTAAAGGTCCTTACCCCCCTCCCAATTATATCAAGTCCCTTTGTTCCTTACTTCAGAGCACCATGTACCTTTCTCCTGGGTATTTATCACAGCATACTGTGATACTTTGTATAAACTAATTATTCTTCGTGCAACCACTTGGTCACTCTGTCTCCCTTCTCCCTGAGGACCTGGCTCATGTCTGCTTGGGCACCATTGTATACCAGGGTGCTCACTCAGCACAGTGCCGGAACAGGGCAAACTCTCAATGCATAATCATCGAGTGAAGGAACAGATGCATTGGAGATATACATTGGTTGCTCTAGAGAAGGATCTGGACTAAGTATATAGATTTTGGAGTCGTCGGTGTGGAAAGGACCTGTGAATTCCCGAGAGAAAGTGGTCTCCCAGAAAAAAATGTATGAACGAAATGAAACTGGAAATCTCTAACCCCTGGTGGCTGGGAGAGAAAGCAGACCCAGGAGAGATGGTCCACAGGTGGTGCATGATAAAGCTTGAGATGCCAAGGTCATTTCACCATCAGAAGAAGTGCAGCTAAAGTCCTTGAGAGGTGGCAAGAGGTAGGGTTCTCAGAGCCAGCTTAGCCAAGGGGGACATGATGCCACCTGAGCCAGGATACAGGGAGCAGCCCCGTGTATGGAGCCCTGAGGACACATGAGTGACTCTTCCTCCCAGAGCTAAAGGACCAGGATGGGCTGGCTGTCCCCTCCTCACATTGGTGTCCCAATGCCCTGTCCATGGGCGTGGGGATGAGACTCACAGTAGAAGTGTAGTACTTTGAAGGCAGTGCCAACCACAGCATTCTGTGTATGGAAAGGGGTTTCCTCCCAAAAGATTCTGATTGGGCAGTTCTGTCATGGTCACCTAGGGAAGGCTGTGCCAGTTGCAGGAGGGTTACGAGTTGATAGTGCGATCACCCAGTGCACGCCATCTCTCTGGATAATGCCGGCACTCCTCCTCTTTTCTTTAAAGAGCTGATGTAGGGGCTCAAATAATCCTGACAAGTATTCACGTCTCCTTTTTGTTCAGACGCTTGCTCATGTGTCTAGATGAGCCTGAAATCCTGTGTTCATTACAACTTCATTCATGGGGCATTACCTGCTGAGGACTGCATGTGGACCTGATTAACACAGTGTCTGTCTCAGTGTCTACACCAGAGGATGGAATTTCCAGAGAACTGAAATTTGCTCCTTGAGCAATAACAAGTAAAAAAAAAAAAAAAAAGGAATTATCAAATTCAACACACACACACACCCCTCAATCCCCTTACAGGCAGCCTAAAACTCCACAGCCACTGTCCTTCTGCTCCGTGACCATTAAGGGGATGGTAGGGAGATGGAAAGGGAAACGAACAGGAGAGAGGGAGAATAGGAATATGGTTGGGAGCGGGAAGTAGCTCACATGGGGGTCGGCAAACTATTTCTGTAAAAGGCCAGGTGGTAACAGTTTAGGCTTCATGGGCCATGTAAGCTCTATCATAACTACTCAGCTCTGCTATCATAGGCAACACGATACAAAAACAAATGAGCAAGGCTGTATTCCAAAAAAATCTTATTTATGGGCGAAATTTGCATTTCATATCATTTTCCTGTGTCACAAACTATTCTCCTTCTTTTGATGTTTTAAAAGACTTATTTGTTTATAGCAGTTTATGTTCCCAGCAAAACTGAAGGGAAGGTACAGGGATTTCCCATAGCCCTCCTGCCCCCACACATGCACAGCCCCCACCCCTGACATGATCAATGATCAATATCCCCACCAGAGGCATTGTTATAACCGATGAACCTCCATTGACACACCATTATCACTGGAGTCCATAGTTTTTATTTTGTTTTTAAAAGATTTTTATTTATTTATTCATGAGAAACAGAGAAAGAGAGGCAGAGAGAGAAGCAGGCTCCATGCAGGGAGCCTGACGTGGGACTCGATCCCGGGCCTCCAGGATCATGCCCTGAGCTGAAGGCAGCACTAAACCGCTGAGCCACCAGGGCTGCCCTGGAGTCCATAGTTTATGTTAAGGTTCACTCTGGTGTTGTACATCTTTTTTCAACTATTAAAAATTTTGAAACCATTCTCAGCTTTATGTTATGCAAAAACAAGTGGTGGGCTGGATGTGGTCACAAGGCATGAAGTTTGCTGACCCCTGGTCTAAAGTAAGAAGTGCTTCTATAGGCAAAGTCTACGCCTCCCTTCCCTCTTACCTTCCCCTTCTCCCGCCACCCTTTACCTAATGACGTGCTAACTTTATCCTGTAGCAAACATTCATACTTTCCCTCTTCACTCCTGCCTGGTCTGTCCTCTCTCAAATACTGATAACTGCATTAGCATTCAAGAACTCGGTCCTTAACCGCACATTCATATTTCTGTAGCAGAAAGATTAGGGAACATCCAGAACTTTCTATAGAGTAAGGTTCTTTAGAAATCGAGTAGGTGGGAGTGGTAGGGCCTATGGGGGAGAACGTGACTTTTAAAATTCAGTTCTATATAGTCCCACTCAACCAGGTTTTTTTCCTCCTCTGTTGCTATAATATGAAGTAAAAATCATTTCCTGCTAACCATAATGTCTAGATTTTATTTAAAATTTTCTTACCTACTCAAAATATTCAGTGGTTTTCTCTAAGGTCTAAAAATGTTCAGTAGCTCTTACTTTTGGATGAAACAAGTGGTCAGGTGCTGTAGCTTGCAATAGAAAGGACTAAACCATATGTACTTATGCAGGGCCAATGTCCTCCCAGTTATATCTGGGGAAGCTTCTGCTTGAGTGGATAAAAGTCCTGGACATCAAAGAAGAACACAGTGTTTGCAGTGAGACAGGCCTGGCTCCAAATGTGGGCTCTGCCGTAGGTTGTAGCACTCACCTGCTTGAAGCTTCCATCCCTTCACTTGCAAGTTGGAATAAAAAAGGTCAATTGTTCTGATGTTTAAAAGAGCTACCAAATAGGATATACCTAGTTAATATTAATATTCTTCATCCTTTCCATCTCTGCAGTTTCTCCCTATTGCCCTCAAGCTAGCAAAACTTCCTTTGAGCACCACTGTTTGGTCTCAGTAGCAACTTTCGATTTTTTGTCATAACAGTAAAATTTTAAGGCCAAGTAAGCAATAAAAAGGCATTCAGTAAACTTCCTGGCCTGAAGTTTGTTTTCTTTTTTTCTTCTTTCCGGCTGTCTCATAATATTCAACTTAGATTCAATTACTTGCAGTGATAATTAATAGCACATTAGTAAATGAAGCTGACTCTCTAGAAGTGATAAAGCTGGACCAGAACATGAGCTCATGGCTGCCCTCGGCTCTTAAGTCTCTGCCGAGGAGGAGAAAGAATTCCATGCCAAAGAATGTTGGGGGGAATTATCGGGCTTGTGGGGTTGCCAAAGCAGAATTAGCCAGGCTCTGAAGCGTGCGGTGGGCGGCATGCAGATGGAGAGACTGCTGGAAGCAAGGCAGGAGCCTGGGCAGGAGGTGCGGAGCTGCCGGGGAGGACTGGAGGGACACTGACAAATACGGCTGGGCTCGCCCTGGGGAGTGGAGGGACCCTGCAGCCAGCACACTGTTGAGTTACAGGTGGGCCTGCCTGTAGGGCCCAGAGTCCGAATGTCAGAGCTAGAAAACTCTTCAGCATCAGGTGGCTCTACTCTCATCGTACAGAGGACAAAACGGAGGCCCGGCCGTGTTCTGACCTGCCCAAGGACATGCATGTTTTGTGAGAGAAGAGCCTCATTGTTCATGGCTGGCTTTCTAGGGGTCGTGCAGAGAAGGAAAGTCCAGTGTCCTGTTTTGGCCGAAATAGAAATAGATGTCCAGAAAGTGCTGAGCTCATCTCATAAAAGTCTTGAGGCAATGCCCACTGCTTGTCCATCACCTATGGGCAGAGAGGGTACTGCATACGGACAGGATCGCACTGCTGTTTCCCTTCTTTTGGAATATGTGGGTTGTGGGGGTGGAAGCCAACTGTTAGAGCTTCTTAAAAAATTGTGTTGCTACTGCAACAAATATTCATGCTATTTATTATTATGTATAATAAATATAGTATAACATAATTATATTTATTATAACATAATATTGATCATAATATAATTTTATTATAGTGTTTATTAGAATGAAATGTTAATACTAATAATGTACCAGAGAAGAGTTTGTGGAAATGACTCATCTTTTGTGTCCTCCCTCCTGAGAGAGTAGCATGTAATTGAATGCCTGTGACCAACCTGAGTCGGGGGAAGGGGGGGAGGTTGTCTTTGGAAACAACTCCTGACCCCTGATGGATAGTCTCCCAGGAAGAAGCACCTCCCACCCACCCCCACGATGCCCTTACATTCAGAGCCCTGGCCCCTCAACTGAAGCTTCCCCTGCCCACTCCAGTCTCCTCCCCCTGGCTCAGCTCCTCTACTTACCCCCTTCCCCACAAGGAGAGAGCCTGGCAATGGGAGAAGGTGGTCGCTGGGTTTTGTGGGAAAAGAGGTGCCAATTATAGCCTTTATTAGGCTCACACCCGCCGTCTCACTGCCTTTCGGCTGGTGCAGACCACACACACACTCAGTTCTCCTGCACTGGGACAGGAGACCTGTGTGGTCCTGCCGACTCACTTATAATAAATCTGCGAGCTTAATAAAAGGCATCACTTCTATCTTTTGATCTCTCTTGAGTTACTCATTAGCTCTGGGTAACACACTTCTTGACTGACAGGCCCTTCCCAGGGAAAACCCAAGCTTTGTGGTTCTTCAAATAAAACGCAGAGTGGAAAGGTAGGGGTGTCTGTGTGTTCAGGGTGGTGCACTGTGTGATTTGGAGGATGGAAGAGGGGAAGGAGGAGCTTGGCCATCTCAGGAGATGTCTGAGACAAGGTCCCCAGAGCAGAATGAGCATCACTCAGGAACTGCTGCTGATGGCGGAAGGTTCTAGAGCCCTCAGGGCTATTGAGCCCTGTAGCCTCACCTGTTCCAGTCTTCCTTCCTACCTTCCTTCAAAATCTTTCTCGGGGTTCCATTTCTCCATGGAACCTCTCAGTCTTAGCTTTGAGTTAATCTAAATTTGCTTTAAATATTCTACGAACACTTTTTTGTGCAACCTCTTGTGTGGTAAATTTTCTGAAGGGATCAAGACTCTCTTTTCTTTCCCACTTTCTGGCACACCCAAAACTTGTCCTGTTTCCTACCATGTAGAGGCATTTGCTGTGTTTCCTCTGTGCCAGGTTCTGGGCTAAGCTCTGGACCTATTATTCCTGTGTGTGTTCACAGCCTCATGAGGTAGGGACAGCTGCGATCCACGTTCAATAGCCAAAGAAACTTGGACTCAGAGAATTGAGGTAAGTTGCCCAAGGTCACACAGCTAATAGGTGAAGGATCAAGGATCTCATTCCAGTGCTGTCTGAGTCCTGCTTATACCCACTGTGCCCCAAACTGCCCGCATTGGGCCTCGGCTTGGGCTGTTTGGCTGTGCGTGCATTTTTTGTACTTCCTCCAGCACCAAGCCCAACATCGAGGTGAAGTTCTCAGTGTTCCTGCCTCCCAAGCACTCGCGTCATGCCCACTTACCTGGAGTGACTTCACCCCGGGCTGCAGCTGCTCTGGGAAACCACAGCCACTCAGGGAATTGTCAGAAGGCAGCAGACTCAATATCGACTCACTGTGTGTTGGCGTTTCAGCTGAGCAAACAAACTTACCAGCCATGTTTGGTTCCTTTACCACCCAGACACAGCCTTCTTCACAGCCACCCCCACGGGAAATCGTACCACAGCCACCATAAGGCCACACAGAACAGAGAGGCCATGTTGCCCAGTGGCTAAGGGTGCAGCCTCTGCAATCAGCTGAGGCAGGGCTGGGCCTCACTTATGCTCCTTCATGCCTACTTGACCTTGAGCAAGTCACTTGGCGTCTCTGCTAGGTCTCCTAGTACGTAAAAGGGAGATAATGGTGACCCTTACATCGTGTGTGTGTTAAAGGAGATAATCTAATCTACGTAAAAGAGCCTGTCATAAACTGAAGACTTTTTATAACTTTTAGGTATTATTCATGTTATGGGTTGAACTGAGTCCCCCAAACACATTGAAGTCCTAACACCAGGTACCTATGAATGCCACTTGATTTGGAAATAGGGTCTTCGCAGATGTAATTAAGCTGAGATGAGGTCACTTGGGGGCAGCGCTAATCCCGTATGACTGGTGTCCTTATATGAAGAAGGAAATTGAGACACAGATGTACACAGAGAGGAGAAGGCCAAGTGAAGACACAGGCGAGAGGGAAGATGGCCATGTGAAGATGGAGACAGGGATTGGAATTAGCTGCCACGAGCCAAGCAACCAGAGCCACCAGAAGCTGGAAGAGACAAGGAAGGATCTTACCCTAGAGGTTGCAGAGGGACCCTGCTAACACCTTGATTTCCAATTTCTAGCCTCCGGAATTATGGGATAACCCATTTCTCTTGTTTTAAGCCATCCAGTCCTAGGAAATGAATGCAATTAATATTAAAAACAACACTGGTATAGGAGCCCTAAGACTTCTGTCCTAGTTTTAATTTTGCTTCTAAATAGTTGTGTCCACTTGGACAAACTCTAGAGGCATTAACTGTTAGAATGGAGAAATAACAGATGCCCAGGTGAGGGAACCAAGGCCTACGGGGTGGGGGGTGGGGGTGGAGGGAGAGGGGGGGTGTGGAGCAACTGGCAGATAACCTCAGAGAACCTGTTACTTCATCTGTCAACAGGAGATAATTATCCCTGCCCTGCCTGCTTCCCTGAGCTGTGGTTGAGGTGTCAGTAAGATCACCTAGGTAGACCAGTTGTCATCACAGCCATGGCAACACACACATACACACACACCACTGTCTTCACAAGAGCACCCCTGTCAGTGCACCAGGATTCTGGTTGATTTAGACCAATGATGAACTATTTGAAGCAGGTGAAATTAATAACAACCTCTGGGCACCCATGTGACTGTCGGCCCACTGGTTGGATAAGTATGGAAGAGTTGTTAAACTCAAGATGCAGTGTAGACAGAATTGAGGTAAGTTGCCCAAGGTCACACAGCTAATAGGTGAAGGAGATGGCATCCACAAAGGAGGGTTTGGTCTCTTAAGGAAGAATATGATGAATCAGGACGCCTGGTTTCTGCACCTGGTGCTACTGCCTGACTCGGTATGCATTCTTGGGCAGGTCCCTTACCCTCTCTAGGCCTTCCCATGCCTATCTATAAAACGTGAGCTGGGACCTGCAGCCAGGTCTGTGTGACTCCAGAATCTCTGGTCTTACCACCATTTTATACCTAGAGATGACACCAACTGGTCATTCCAGAGAGTACAGAATGTCAGTAGGGCACGAACGAATGTATGTTCCAAAATCACAGAGTTGACAGGCTCAGGAGGTTACCTGGCTTGACTCACCAGATGATAACCCCCATAAACAGATGTTTGAATAGCTTCTGGACATTCCAATAATGTTTTTCTTGCTCCTCTTGAGGGTGCTTTTTCTGTTGGCATGGAATCAGTCTTCCTTATATGAGAAAGTAATGAATACAAAAGTTGGGTTTATAAAGTCAAAAATGCCTCAGGTTTGGTTCTCTCTCTCTCTCTCTCTCTCTATGTATATATATATATATATATATTTTTTTTTTTTTTTTTTTTTTGCCCATGTGACTTCAGGCAAATCACTGTGCTTGCTAAGCCTGATGTGGAGACTTTAGGGGGTGGGAGGTGAGCCAGACAAGACCATTAGAGCTCCTAGGAGCCCTGGAACATGGCAAGTACTCAGGAAATGTAGGCTTCCCTCCACTAGGATGTCTTTTGTCCACTAGGTTAATCTGGAGTAGAAAGATCAAACCTACTCTTTGTACCTCTGTCAGTTTTTCAGTTGTCTGAAGATAACTATCCAGTGGCCCCCCAACTGTTAGCATTCTCATACATTCTTCCTCATTACCATCTTCATCATCACTGTCATCACCATCACCAACATCCTCACCAGCATCCTCTTTTGCAACAGCATCATTTTTTTTATACCATTATCACCTATTTCCCCATCACCACCACATCATACATTTGAATTAACCCAGAATCTATCCTATATTCTCAGAAGTATAGACAGTAGGTCCATCAAAGATTCATTGAACCAAATATTTTCTTTTTTAAAAAAATTGAAGTGTAGTTGATACACAATATTATATCCTTTTCAGGCATACAATGTAATGATTGGACAAGTCTATACATTATGCTATGCTCACCACAAGTGTAGCTACCATCTGTCCACATACAATGCTATTACAATACCATTAACCGTATTTCCTGTGCTGTACCTTTCATCCCTGTGGCATATTCATTCCATAATTGGAAACCCATACCTTCCATTCCCCTTCACCCATTTTGCCCATCCTTCTACTCCCTTCCCTCTAAATATTATTCCTACTTTACAAATGGTAAAACTGAATCTCAGAAAACTGCTTTTAGTAAGCGTAACACCTAGCCAGCTCAGGTTACACACAGGAAGAGGTAGGAAACTTCAGATGCTTTTTAGTGAGGTTTGATATTCTCCATGTTCTTGTGCAACTGACTTTCCAAACTTAAAGGGAAGACTTTATACATGAGTGTGTGTGTGCACACACATGTGTGTGCATGAGAGAGAGAGAGAGAGAGAGAGAGAGAATGTACATATCCCTGGAAAACTCTGGAGCCCTTCTTCAGAGTTGGCAGACTTGGGTTTCAGCCCACACTTGCAAGATTTGGATGTCTTTTGTCCCTTAAAAGTCTCACTTAGCCTGGCTAATCCAGGCAGAGCTTTCTGCTGCCTCCTTACAGGACACAGTTCAGACCAGAATATTAGTGGAGATTACAGGAAGGAGACTAGACTTCCCAAACAGGAAAGCTTGGTATCTAGGTGAGGACCTTCCATGGATGATCTTGAAGCACTTGGTTAGAAGCAGGATGGGATGGAGTGGGCCCTTCCCAGAGGTGCCTGGAGCTAGTCTACATTTTGTACTTTGTCCCTAGGTTGTTCCTAGGACAAATCTACCCATACCTTTATTTTTATATATAAATGACATGTACACATCTTTTTTCTTCCCTGCATATCAAACTCTGCTTACTATAAATAGGGTGACCCTACGCCCAATTTGACTGGGATAGTCAAGTTTGCATCTGCTGTCCTGACACCCTGTCCAGTTTACCATTTGTCACCAAACGGTGCCTCTATTTGGACATTAACTATAGGACATTCTTCCAAAGATGAGTATCAAAAAAAAAAAAAAAAAAAAAAGACGAGTATCAAAGAAGATAGAAGACAAAGGCCAACAAATGAGGGGGTTGTCCTGTGGCTCAGTGGGAAAAGCATTAGACTTGGAAGCAGAGAACTTAGTTTAAGTCTCAGCTATGCCTCTTTCTACCTAGGTAAGACTCAGTTACCTCATCTGTAAAATGGGCATGATTATACCTACTTTACAAGGTTATCAAAGGTGAATGGCTGTTAGTAGACTCTGTTCCCTGTAGTGTCACCTCTGATAATCTGTTTTACTTTTATATTTCAGTTACAACTGTGACAGTTTTTCTCCAATTTTGTCAAATTGGTCACATGAAATCAGTGGAGGCCTTGGGCCAGGGGCCAGGGCTCACCAACTGTGGGGTTTGCTCAGAGAACTGCAAAAATATAGTTATTCCTAAAAAATCCCAACCCATCTCTCAGAGCTGCACAGGCTACAGCAGCCACACCCCAGAAACTGCTAATTTGGTAGATGGATTTGGAAAATCTGGAAGAGTATAAAAAGCATATACTTGTTGGAAGTCTAGGAAACTAGAGCCAAAAAAGCAGAAAGGAGTATTGGGAGGTGAATTCATTATAATAAAGGACTGAATCTGTGAGGGGGAGAAAGAGAATAGAGCAGCCCTACAATGCTGTGACCCTGGGGAACATGGCCCAGAATGTTCTCTCCAGCTTGGTTATTGAGCCCAGCACCATTTATCAAGTCCCATGTTGGTGAGTTCTTTTTTTTTTTTTTTTAATTTATTTATGATAGTCACACACACAGAGAGAGAGAGGCAGAGACACAGGCAGAGGGAGAAGCAGGCTCCATGCACCGGGAGCCCGATGTGGGATTCCATCCCGGGTCTCCAGGATCGCGCCCTGGGCCAAAGGCAGGCACCAAACCGCTGCGCCACCCAGGGATCCCCATGTTGGTGAGTTCTAAGGGGCTTCCAGGTACTACTCCGCTGCTCCCTTTCACAGCTTGTGGGCAACAGGGACACACATTAGTCCCAACCTGCCCTGCTGACCGTGCGGGCTCCTCTTCCAGGCACACACCAATGGAGACCCACACAGCAGGTCCGAATGCAGAAGGCAGCGCCAGGCCTTCCTCAGCCTGTTGCCTCCTCTTGGCAGGCTCGTGTTCTCCCCACCATGTGAATGCAGCCACCTTTGACTACCCGAATATAGATTGTTGACTTCTCAAATCTTTTTTTTTTTTTAAGATTTATTTGAGAGAGAGAGAGAGAGAGCAAGTGAGAGCATAAGTAGGGGGACGACAGAGGGAAAGGGACAAGCAGACTCCCCTCTGATCCTGAGACTCTAGGATCATGACCTGAGCTGTAAGGCAGATGCTTAACCAACTGAGCCACCCAGGCACTGCTCAAACCTTTTCTTGACTCCCCTGTTCCAGGCAGTGTGAATTGTTCCTTCCTTACTATTTCACTGTGAGCTTGCAAATGTGGCCATGCTTTATAAGATATTCTGTATCTGTCTCCTTCCAACCACAGTAAACTGAGGACAGGCCCAGTACTCACTCAGCTCTATATCCCCCTGACTCACCCAGGGACCTTCGCTGGGTTAACCTTTACAAGACTTTTCTAGATGCAAAGTGTTTTGACCCCTGTATTAGCCAGGGTTCTCCAGAGAAACAGAACAAATAGGATATTCATTATATACACACATATATATACATATACATGTATATATATAATTACATATTAACCTATTAGAAAAATATTTACATAGAGAATATATATTTATATACACATATAAAGAGATTTATTATAAGGAATTTGTTCACATGATTATGGAGGCTGGCAAGTCCAAAATCTGCAGAGCTTATGTCCCAGTTCATGTCTGAAGGCTGAAAGCTGCTGTAGAATTGGATCTTTCAATGTACCAACTGGAAGACTGTCAGGCAAGAAAATTTTCTCTTACTTGGGAAAGGTCAGTCTTTTGTTCTATTCAGTACTTCAACTGGAGGAAGCAATTTGCTTTACTTAGTATTCCAATTCAAATGTTAATCTTGTGTAAAACACTCTCACAGAAATACCCAGAATAATGTATAAAAATATCTGGATATCTTGTAGCTCAGGCATCACATCCCTCCGATGTAGGATATTGTTTAATGGTGATCAGCATTCATTCCTTTCCCCTTCCATCCTCTTCAGTGTATTGTAGAAGCTAGAAACCTGAGAACTACATTTCTTGATTTCCCTTGCCAGCAAGGCTAAGGTTCTGTCCATGGACCAACTTGCAAGAGATTCAGAAACCAGGCAGAGGCATCCTCTCTGTGGCTCCGGGCACTAGAGCATACATAAGCTTCTGCAGATGTGAAATTATGCAGTGGCCATCTCGCTTTCCCATCCCCTACCTGTCATCTGTCCTGGCAGAAGCAGGTTCCTGCAGGTCTGACCTCTGGAATAAAACTTGCTGGGGCAGCCGGACCAAAATCTAATGGTGGTTCCTGATGGCTTCTTCACTCTAAGCAACTTGTTCCCCACAGTAAGCCCTCCCTCTTGAAACACCGAAAGTGGTTTTTTTCCTTTTTTTGCACCGAAACCCCAAATGATACATCATCATATTGAGCTGAAGGTGTTTGGACTCTGGGCTTATAAATATAAAATTTCAGAAACAGAACTACACCAGTATTAATACATTTTTCACCAAGAGAGAATTTTTAGAAGCAAGTCTCATTAAGCCGGTAAGATTTCTAGATCAATTTTCTATACAACACGGTTATATAGTTTTCCCCTGTTTTCCATTTTTATTTTACTGAAAAATTTTAATCAGTCATGTTTTTTCTCTTTTTTGCTCTAAAACTAAACAGTGAAAGATGACTCACCTAATCAATCAAGGCTGTTTTTGTCAAATTAAACAATGATACCGTATCTCTTAACATTTTGATTTTTGTTCTGCAATTTCATTTCTACCAAATCTAATTTTCCTGGTAAGGCCTAAAATTTTCAATTTTACTGAGAAAATTTAATTCTGTCCATTTTTAATCCATAACCAATTTTACCATATACAACTTTAGCTGTTGATAGTTTAATTATATGTTGAATATTTTTTGCACAGACCAATTTTTCTTGGACCAATTTTTGCATTTCTGATGTTACTCAAAAGATCTGATGTTGTGAATATAATAAGAAATATATATTTTAGTCTTTGTCCATGGTTCCTAAAACCTTGTAATTTCCTAAGTTATTAGAGCGGTAAGAACATCTTTTGTTATAATATTTGGGTTTTGTCCTCAGTTCCTGAAATAGCTCCAGTGAGATAAAGGTAAATGCATATCTCTCAGGATTTATAACAAATGTCTTTCAACAACACCTGAGTTGGTTAATGAGGTGATTTTTAGAAAGCCCCTAGATAACCACAGGATTGGGGGTGGTTGCCAGGGAATCAACCACATGATTAGAGGGTTAGAACTTAAAGGCCCTCATTCCTCTCCATCTTTAAGGAAGGAAAAGGAGCTGGAATCTGAACTCATTACCATTGGCCAACCATTTCATCAATGGTGTCTATGTAATGAAGCCTCTATAAAAAACAAAAAAAGATGGGGTTTGGAAAGTTCTGGGTTGGTGAACAGGAACCCATCCACTTGCCCAGTGACTCCAGTGACAGAAGCTCTTGTGCTCCAGACCCTTCTGGACCTCACCCTATGTATCTTTTCATCTGGCTATTCATTCCTATACTTCAATATCCTTTGTAATCACCTGGTAATCTAGTAAGGAAACTGTTTTTGCTGAGTTTACTGTGAACCATTCTAGCAAATGATCAAACCCAGGGAAGGTTTGATCAAACCCAAACCTCCAATTTATAGCTAACTTGGACAAGTTGTAGATAACCTGGGAACACACCACTTGCAATTGGTATTTGAAGTTGAGGAGGACAGTGTTGCGGGACTGAGCCCTTCCCCTATGGGATCTGCACTAACTCCAATTAGTAACAGAATCAAATTGTAGGATATCGAGCTGGAGTTGCAGAGTTGCTGGGAGCCCCCTCCCCCCCCACACACACACATCTGGTGACTGGAAGGAAGTATTCTAGGACTAGACTATTGTAGTAGAGATAGAGGTATTCCCCCACCCCGTTTTTAAAGATTTTACTTATTTATTCATGAAAGAGACAGAGAGAGGCAGAGGGAGAAGCAGGCTCCCAGTGGAGAGCCTGATGCAGGACTCAATCCCAGGACCCCAGGATCATGCCCTGAGCTGAAGGCAGATGCTCAACCACTGAGCCACCCAGGTGTCCCAAAGTATTTTCCCTTTCAATGTGATTCTTCAGTTTTCAAATTTCACTGTGCACTATTTTAGTTGTTGTCAGATTTCTTCCTTCTTTTTTTTTTTATTTCTGCAGCTAAATTTGACCAGTAATTATCACTGTCAATTAATTGTACAGAGATCAATTCTTACATTTTTTTTTATTGAAGTGAAGAGCATTAGAAGAACAAAAACAGAGTATGTATGTACACTGAGCTTATAATATTGTTATTTCAATATGGTAGGGTCCTTAACGATAAAATGGACTTGTTTTGAGGATTAAACAACACATATCGGGAGCATAAATCACTCAATAACAATCAGTAACTATTTATTAAGTCTAAATGTTTGTGAGTTAAATTGAACTTTGAACCCTGTGAGATGGGTATTATTATCACCACTTGACCTATGAGGAAGCAGAATGGATTGGTGGCTGGCCCACGTTCATCTCAGACATGGGCCCAGGCTTTCCGGCACTGGGTGCCAAATACTTTTCCTACCCGACAAAGCTTCGCAGGGGAAAAAAATGGTTCTGTCCTAGGAGGAGACAGCCAGCTTAGCTCTATGTGGTGCCAAGTGGATACAGGTATGTTGTACCACCTGAACGCCTGCTAATCGCAAGCCAGGATAGGACCCATTCACACGAAAACACAGGGAAAATAGGACCAAAATGCCAGGCAGTCCCCAGAAAGTTGGGGAACCAGGCAACTCTCCACAAAGGACATAACTTACCTGAAGGAGACTGATGATATCTCAGTCCAGGAAAGAGCCTGAATCAGAGATACCAAGACCTCCATGGCTCCTGACCAAATGCCAGTTGGCCTATCATGGTTCAAGAGAAGGAGAGCAGCAAATGGGAATGGCAGCTCATTCTGGACGTTGAGGTGGGGCTGTGTTCCTTTTGGAGGCTCTGGAGGAAAACCCATTTCCTTGCGTTTTCCTGCTTGTGGAGGCCACCCACACTCCTTGGCTCCTTCAGCAATATCAGGCTGAGTCCTTATGCTGCCACTCCTCTGGTTCTCCCTTCCAACTGTGTCTTCCACTTTGAATGACCCTTATGATTCTATTGGGCCCACTTGGGCAATCCAGGATAATCTCCCTATTTTAACGTCAGCAGATTAGCAACCTTAATTTTGTGTGCAGTCTTAACTCTGCTTTGCCATCTAACCTAATACAGATGTGGACTCTGGGAATTAGCACATTGACATCTCTGGGGCCCATTATTCTGTCCACCACACACTGAGAAAAGCCAACTGGGGCAGAAGCAAGGAGAGCAAGAGACGGCTGATTATGGTGGACAAATGGTCAGCCCCTGCACTCCCTTCCAGCTGTCGGGCAAATTCCAGGGAGGTGGTATGCTGGAGTTTTGGTTAGGAGGATCTAGCCTGGCCTGACCTGGCTTTCACACTTAATGACTGGTGACTTAGACGCTCTGAGTTAATTCCTCATCTGCAGAGGGGTGATGATAATACTTTAGGCACATTTATCTCACAAAGGTTCAATAAGATTTTATGTGGGAAAACACCTAACACATTCCAAGTGTTTGATTTTCTTCTGCTGTCACCCACGTCACCATATGTAGGAGCTTTTTTCTCCTTCTTAAGATTCATTTACTTAGTCAATGTACACGAAATGTGAATTATATGCTAAGTGCATATTAGGTGGTAAGGGAGAGCCAGCCTGAACTTCTGCTGACCTTCAAAACCACAGGAGAGAAAGGTAGATGCCAGATTATGCAAAGGGAAGCAGCAGAGAACGGAGAGGATGGTGAGGATGGTGAGGGGGTATGCCTTTCCCCATAGCTTGTGCATCATTCTGCTAAGCAGTATCTCAGAGAGTCCCAAATGACAGAGCAAGCATGCATGGGTGAAAGAAAATATGATTTAAGAGCGTGGGGTTTGAATTCAGCTCTAGATTTTTTTAAAGCTTTTTATTATGAAACGTTCCAAACAAGTAACAAAACAAGAGAATACAAGACTGTGCTGTCGAATTCAGTAGCCACTAGCCACATGTGGCTATTAAACACTCGAAATGCAACTAGTCTGAATTGAAATTGCTATAAGTATAAAATGCCCACCAATTTCAAAGCTTAGTATAAAAAAATGTAAAATATCTCATTAGTAATTTTTATATTATTTTAGGTTTGGTGAGGTAAATAAACTGTATTATTATAATTAACAGTACCTTTCATTCTTTTTAAAATGTGACTAGAAAAATTTAAATATGTATATAGCTCACATCAAATTTTTTTCTGAATCAAGCTAATATAGAATACTGAATCCCCACTTTAAATGGATCACTTAGCTTCAACAATTACCAACCTCTGAACATTCTTGCTTCATCTTTATCCCTGCCAGTCTCCACTCACACTGAATTATTTTGCAATAAAGTCAAGCTATTGTATTATTTCAAGTAGAAATATTGCAGCATGTATCTCAAAAAGAACTATCTGAAAGAGCACATTTTTATTATACTTCAGAAAAATGAAATATACCAATTATATTTCAATAAAACTTGGAAAAAACTAATAATAATTATTTAATATTATCAAATAGAGATTCTTGATTCCAGACAAAATGGAATGGACACATTTCTTCATCTTTCTCCCTCAACCAAACTTCAAGTACTTGAAGTACAACCAAACACCAGAAAAAATAGGACAAATATAAGAAGATTCTGAGAGGTGAAAAGGAAAACTGGGTAGGAACCTCAGGATTTGAGGAATGACATGGTGATGAGTTCATAGATTTCCTTATTCTCTTTTCTTATATGTATGATGACTCCCCTCAATCTGGAAATACCAAAAGGTATAAAACAAAAACAAAACCAAAAACTAATCTCCAAGAAAATCTCTAGCCAAATGATTAGAAGAGAGGTGGCCTAGCAGAACAGAAACTTTTTTGAAAATACTCACTCTAGGGCAGTCCCGGTGGCCCAGCGGTTTAGCCTTGCCTTCTGCCCTGAGGTGTGATCCTGGAGACCTGGGCTCCCTGCATGGAGCCTGCTTCTCCCTCTGCCCGTGTCTCTGCCTCTCTCATCTCTGTGTGTGTCTTTCATGAATAAGTAAATAAAATCTTAGAAAAAAAAAAAAGAAAGAAAGAAAATACTCACTATAGTCCCACATTGGGCTCCCTGCTCAGCGGGGAGCCTACTTCTTCCTCTCCCTCTGCCCCTCCCCCTGCTTGTGATCTCTCTCCCTCACATATGAGCTCTCTCTCTTTCTCTCCCTCTCTTTCAAATAAATAAAATATTTTTTTAAAAAACGAAAATACTCACTTTACTCTAGTCAAACATCAGGGGAAAAACAAGGCACCTGTCAACAACTGCGGTCAAGTGGGAACCTAGGATTTAATCCATGCCCAGTGGTTATATTCCCTTTTCTACCCACCCCACCTCCTCATCCCACCATTTGCAGTGTCAGCAAAAACCTAGTGGGAAGCCTGAACTTCTGTGTTACCTGGAAGTAATGAGGTTGCACCTTTCTTTCCTCTGTTGGAGTAGGGTCAATGAGACCTGCTAGAATAGTATATTTAAATAATATCCAGAGTCTCATAAAAGTATACCTAGCATATCTAGCTTATGTTAGAAAAACACTCCTTATACCAAAAAATCAGGGATAATTCAATATGAATGAAAAAAAAAAAAAGACAATGAGAAAGCACTGATACAGAGATGACATAGAACTTGGAATAATCTGACAAGGATTTTAAAGTGTTCTCATGAAAGTGTTCTAATAAGCAATCATAAGCACATTTGAAGGAAATGAAAAAATAGAAAGCTTCAGGAAAGAAATAGAAGATAGAAAGAAGAACGAAATGGAAATTTTAGCACTGAAATGATAAGAACTGAAAGAAAAACTCACTCAATGGACTCAACAGCATAATGGCAGAGACAGAGGAAAGAATCAGTAAACTTGAAAATAAATCAAAATAAATTATCCAATCTAGGGGCACCTGGGTGGCTCAGTCAGTTAAGCATCTGCTTTGGCTTAGGTCATGATCCCAAGGTCGTGGAATCCAGCCCTGTGTTAGGGTCTCTGGTTGATGGGAGTCTGCTTCTGCCTCTCCCCTCCTTGCTCACATTGTCTCTCTCTTTCTTTCTGTCTCTCAAATAAATACATAAAATCTTCTAAAAAATTATCCAATCTAGGGCTGCCCCGGTGGCACAGTGGTTTAGCGCCGCCTGCAGCCAGGGGTGTGATCCTGGAGACCCAGGATCAAGTCCCAGGTCGGGCTTCCTGCATGGAGCCTGCTTCTCTCTCTGCCTGTGTCTCTGCCTCTCTTTTGCTCTCTCTGAATAAATAAATAAATAAATAAATCTTTAAAAAAAAATTATCCAATCTAAACAACACAAGGAAAATAGACCAAAAAAAAAAAAAAAAAAAAAAAGAACAGAATCTCAGGGATTTGTGGAACAATAATAAAAGATCTAATATTTATGTCATTGGAGTCCTGCAAAGAGAAGGGAAAAAGTGTGGGGCTGAAAAATATTCTATGAAATAATGGCTGAAATTGTCCCAAATTTCACAAAAGACATAAACAGATTAAAGAAACTGCTTAAACCTCAGAATAAACCCAGGGAAACCCATGCCAACATACATCATAATCAAACTTATTAAACTAAACAAAGAAAAATCTTGAAAGTAACAAAAGAGAAATGATACCTTATCTATAAGGGGAAAGATTGAATAATAGCATATTTCTCATCCAAATCATGAAGTCCAGAAAGAAGTAACATATTTTTTATTTTTTTTAGTAATCTCTACACTCAGCATGGGGCTCAAACTCATGACCCCACACATTTTTCAGGTTCTGAAAGAATTACCAACCCAGAATTCTATGTCCAAGAAAAGTAAGAAAAATATTCTTCAGGGGTGAAAGGGAAATGAAGACATTCTCAGATAAAGGAAAATTAAGACAATTTATTATCAGCAGACCTGCCCTATGAGAATGGCTAAAGAAAATTCTCTAAATGGAAAGGAAATAATAGAAGACTTGTAGACTTTCAAAAAAGAAGGAAGAACATGGAAAAAGTACAATGTGAGTAATTACAACACAATAGACTTTTCTTCTCCTCTTGAGTTTTCTAAATTATGTTTGGTGGTTGAAGCAAAATTATAACATTATATGATATATTTTTCAGAGTATGTACAGTAAATATTTAAGATAATTATAAATTGGAAATATTTAAAATAATTATATAATAAGATAAAATTATAAATGAGATAAAGGGACCTATAAAATTTCTACAATAGTAAACTGGCATGTTACATATGTATATATAATATGTAGAGCAACTATAAAAAAACTATACATAAATATACATCCCAAAACACTATTGGTATATCAAAATTAAATTATTAAAAATATTCAAGTAATCCATAAAAAGGAAGGAAAAGAGAAACAGAAGAATAGAAAGAGAAGGAGTAAACAAAAAACAAAAAATGGCATACTTAAACCGTTTTATATCAACAATTACACTTGATGTAAATGATCTAAATATACCAGTTAAAAGACAGATTGGGCCAATTACTACAATAATATGCTCCAACTATATGCTAACTACAAGAAACTCACTTCAAATATGATGATATAGGTAGGTTAAATGTAAAAAGATAGCAAAAATACAGTGCAAATTAATGCAAATATTAATCACAAGAAAGTAGGAAAGTCAATATTAATACCAGATAAAGTGGACTTTGGAGCAAATAAAATTAACACAGAGAAAGAAGAACAAAACAATGATTAAAGGATCAATTCACCAAAAAGTCATAGCAATCCTAAATATGTATGCACTAAATAATGGTGCTTCAAAAGATATAAAGCAAAAACTAATAGAACTGAAAGGAGAAATAGAGAAACTCATAATTACAGTTGGGACTTCAGCACTCCTTTCTCAACAGTTGATAGATCTGGTAGACAGAAAATCAGCAACCAATAAGGTCTAATTGACATTTATAGAACATTCTAGTGAGATGAAATCCATGATCCTAGGTTTCAGTGAATACTATTCTTTCTAAGCTTGGCACCCTTGGCATAACAGAAGTCTCTAAGTAAAGAGTATATAAAAAGACAAACATTTTGGTAACTGCTGATTTTTTAATGATTCTTTTACTTTTTTTTTTTTTAAGATTTTATTTATTGATTCATGAGAGACACACACAGAGAGAGGCAGAGACATAGGCAAAGGGAGAAGCAGGCTCCATGCAGGGAGCCCTCTGGTGGGACTCGATCCTAGGTCTCCGGGATCATGCCCCAAGCTGAAGGCAGGCGCTCAACCACTGAGCCACCCAGGCATCCCAATTCTTTAACTTTTAAATGATTATTTATATGGTTATAAGAAAACTGGAGAAAACTCTGCCCCAACCAATAGGTTGAGAATATTGGCACTGAAGCATATGGTCTCTGGGTGGGATGAAGGAATTATTTTCAAAAAGAGTAGAGCTCAGGAGTCACCCTGGCTGTCCATGACTAGTGCCAAGTGTGTTCAAGAGGGGATTAAAGGAGACCCGAAGATAAGTTTTTCATAGCATCACCTGTCAAATTCACAAGATCACACCAGCAACATAGAGGACCAGAAAGAGAATCTGAGAACATTAATACTAGCACCAAATGTGGCTCCAGCACACAGCAGGTGCTTAATAAACATTTGTAGAACAAATAAATGAATGGTTCCAGCTCTGCTGTTCTAATTATCTATTGTGCCTTGTCACCTTTCTGAATTCTCTCGTGTAGATGGAGTGAGAACTTGGGTCTACTCATCCCTCCAGCCCCTTCCAGCTCTCACAATCCTTAATGCTGCCTCATACTGCAAAGCACTTTCACACACGAGATCACTCATAACGTGATCTTTTTTTTTTTTTTAAAGATTTTATTTATTTATTCATGAGACACAGGAGAGAGAGAAAGAGAAGCAGAGACACAGGCAGAGGGAGAAGCAGGCTCCATTTCATGCAGGAAGCCTGACGTGGGACTCGATCCTGGATCTCCAGGATCAGGCCCTGGGCAGAAGGTGGCGCTAAACTGCTGAGCCATCCGGGCTGCCCTCATACCCCTTTTAAAGATAAGAACACTTAGTGCCTTAGAACACATGGTGCCTGGCGCATATGTAGTAACTGTTAGCTATGATTTGTCCTTCTCAAAAATCCTATTAACATAGCAGAAAAAAAAAAAGATATTATTAGTACTATTTTCTAGATGTGGGGAATGAGAATGATGTTTCCATTTTTACCTTTTCCCGCCGCATCAGTCATTTTGCAAATCAACATGTTTTCACAGCCGCCTCCTTGTAATTTTTGGAGTGGCCAGTGAAATGCCCAAGGTGCTGACATCCCTTGTTGCAGGCAAAGAGGGACTTGAACACATGTTCAAGTTTGTCTCCTAAGCCCTTCATTGTCATCCTTTCATAAAGGCACTGTTTTTAGCTTGACTGTCTCTCTTTTTTTTTTTTTTTATCTAAAACACTTGCCAAATTAGTAAACTGCAGCTGCAGAATCAATCAGGAATTCAAAAGCTAGTCAATATAAATATAAATGGAAGCACAAAGGGAAAAACAATGCATGAAAAAGAAAAAAACTCAGAATTTGCCCCAAATCATGTACTAAATTGAATCCTCTTAGGATCCCCACGTTACAGAAGGGGAAGCCAAGGCACAGAAAGTCTATGGAACTTGCCCAGTCACACAGCTCATAAGCAGAGGAATCAGGATCTGAACCCAGGCCCTCAGGCTCTAGACTTTTTGTTTCTCACCACCTTTCTACAGTTGCTTCCTATAAGAGGAAAGTGAGGCTCTGGTCATTCGCCCCCAGTTACACACAGCTTAATTGCACTCAGAGCTCCGATTAAAACACAGGTCTGAACTGAAGCCCAGGCTTGAGTGGTTCAAAGAGGTAAAGGGAGGGATTTGGCATTTCCTGAGTAAGCTTCTGCTAGTGCAGGGTCTGTACCTTGCACTTCTCCGACCACGGGAATTGGGCAACAGGACCCACATTTTTCAGATAAAGATACTGAGGTTCTGAAAGGCCCAGAAAAGTTTGGTACAAAGAAGCTGAGTCTTCTGTCTTCCAAGCTGCAGGTTGCACCACTGTTTCTCAGTTGCACCCTCAGGCTTAGGGGAGCCAGGGGACAGGCCACTGCTGTAGTATGGCTGCTGTGGTCATGCTCTGGCAAGAATGAACCCCCTTCTGTTCAAGCAGTCAGCAGTTGAGTTCAGTCAGAATCTCAAATCAGATTCCTATCTGTGATCACATAAGGTGGTAATTCAGATCACTCAGGCCAGGAGTTCCCAAAAGCCCAGTGTGCTGGCTGTGATAGGAAGGACCAGAGCAGGCCATGAAGAGAGGCGTATGGGGCAGACAGGTCCTGTCCCATCCCTCAGCTGTCCTCTTGTTGCACAGAATCTAAGGACATAGGGCTGGCCCAAGTAAGACTTACAGAACGGGCCTGCATTAAAATAGAAGTAAAGGTGGGAGAAAGGGAGAGAGCTTCTCCTAATTCCCCTTGGGGTCAGAAGAGAGACCTCCCAGGATTACAGGGCACTGGACCTGGAGGCACGAGAACAGGACTTTTAGCTGTGCTTCTACCTCTTTTCAAGTGGTAAGACCTCAATCAAGGGGTCACTAATCATCTACGAGGACAGGGGCCCTTGGCCAGCTTTGGACATGCGACCATGGAATATGAGTGAGCAGAGAATCAGACCCAGGCTCATATCTGTGCACAGTGGGGCCTAAGAGAAGGTAATACAGCTGCACTGTGACTCAGTTTCCTCACCTGTAAATCAACAGAATCACACCTACTTTACCTGCCACCCATTCCCTGTCCTCAGGGCTTTAAGTATTGGCTTCATTCTTTCTTTATTTATTTGAGAGAAAGAGTGTGGGAGCAGCAGGGAGAGCAAAGAGAGAGGGAGAGAATCTCAAGCAGACTCCTCTGAACACGGAGCCCTGCGGGGGGTTCGATCTCACTACACTGAGATCATGACCTGGGCCAAAAATCAAGAGTTGGACACTTCACCCACTGAATCACCCAAGCACTCCTTATGCATCTGCTTCTTACCTGGGTGTCTTCCATGGCTTCCTGTCAGGTCTCCCTGTGTCTCGGCTGGCCTGGACTGCTCATCTGCATCCTCTCCTAGCTAGTCTTACCCTCTGTCTGTTATGGGTTGAATGGTGCCCTCCAAAAGATCTGTTGAATTCCTAACCACAAGTATCCATGAATGCCACCTTATTTAGAGTAGAGGTTTTTGTAGACCATGGCCCATCCACCCCATTCATGTTAAAACTCTAACTTCCAATGTGACTGTATTTGGAGATGGGGCCTTCAAAGAGGTAATTAGGTAAAATCAGGTCACAGGTTGGGGTGTCCTTGTAAGAAGAGGAGGAGACAGCAAGGATACATGTGCCCAGAAGGGCCACATGAGCACATGGCACAAAGGCAGCCATCCACAAACCAAGGAGAGAGGTCTCAGGAGAAACCAAACCTGATCTTGGACTTCCAGCCTTCAGAGCTGTGGGAAAACAAAGTCTGTTGTTTAAGTCACCCCATCTGTGCTATTTTATTGTGGCATCCAGAGCAGACTATACAGGGCCTGATATGGATTCTAGCTGGTGTGTGTGGCACACTGCCTGCCCTTTATGATCCCCACTTTGCATCCATCTTCCCATCTTGTCCTGTCTGTCTTGTGGATTCCAAGCTCCAGCATCAGAGAAGGCAAGCCTTTCAAAGAGTGCTAACCAGCTCCATAATACGCACTCCAATCCTATAACACATCCCAGAGTTCTGCTTCTCTGACTGAAGACTGAATTATTCTGAGGAGAGCTTCTTGTACAGGCCAATAGGGTGGCCCTGATAAGATTGAAACTGAGATGAGTTAAAGAATGTGAACTGCCCAAGGATGTGGGCACACTGACAGCACACCCATGCATCTCTCTCAGAGCTTGGGTGGGAGGGAGCTGGACTGCCCCTTAGGGACCCTTCAGCAGCCCTCTAGGAGGGAGGGAACATAGGCAGAGGTGAGCTGAGCAGATGGGGCCAGGCATGCACCCAGTCCGCTGAGCAGATGCTGGCAGTCCCACCTGCAAGCTGCCAGGCTCTGTGCAAGATCAAAACCCCACAGCCCCAGCACTTGTGCACCAGGCAGCCCAGCCCAGCTTTGGCAGGTAAGGACCCAAGAGTCAGCTGCTTCCTCCCACTTCTTCCCATGTGACAAAGCCCAGAGCCTACAGCTGTCAGGGATTAGAGTCCACTGCCCTAGGTCACTAAGGGGTTAACCTACAGGCAGTTTCCAGATCTTACAGCTTTTTCTCTTGCTGCCTCCCTGCTCTCCCTTGCTGTGTTGTTTAATGTGGGCTCTGAGATTGGGGCAATCCTCAACTGCAGGCCTCTTAAGCAGTCTGATGCTGCCTTTAGGAATAATTTTTTTAAAAGATTGTATTTATTTATTCATAAGAAACACAGAGATAGAGGCAGAGACACAGGCAGAGGGAGAAGCAGGCTCTATGCAGGGAGCCTGATGCGGGACTCAGTCCCTGGACTCCAGGATCATACCCGGAGCCGAAGACAGACACTCAACCACTGAGCCACCCAGGCATCCCTAGGAATAGTTTTTAAAGAACAGAGTCAACCCTCAGAGTTTCAAATATCCTGGCCCAGGAGTCCAGAGGCCTGGTGGAAAAGCAGAAATCAAAGAGAAACCACTGTGTGCCAGACACTGGGTAACTTAATGAGCTCCTACTACATCCCAGGTGGGTTTATGGTTATAATCTCAGCAATCTAGGAAGTAGGTTTTAGCATCTGCATTTTCCAGAGAATTCCCTGAGGCTCTGAGAAATTAGGCAATTTAATGAAGGTCACAGGGAGATTAAAAAAAAAAAAAACAAAAAAAAAACAGGAAAATCAAAACCCAGTTTTTCAGACCATAGAGTCCTTCCTCATCTCACTCCCTGAGCCCAGATGGGGTGTGAGTTAGTAGTGGTGAGAGAAACGTAACATAGCAGTGGCTCCACCACGGAGTCCAACCAGGGGCAGCCTAAGCATTATCTGCAATCTTGTTAGAAATTCTCAGGCCCACTCCAGAATGTCAGAAACTTTCTGAGTCAGAAACTCTGGCACTGATACCCAGGCATTGCTGCCTTACGCCTTGGCTATTTTACCCTCAGACCAACCTCAAGGATGATGCACATCGTTGTCCTCTTTTGTCTGATGACATTTTCTGATGAACACTGGATTCAAACCTTCACCCCACCACTTCCTAGCTGTGTGACTTAGCCAAGCTACAGGCCTGGTCTGAGCCTTACACTCCTTATCTGTAAAATGGGACAGCTGTGCCTCTACCTGCAAGGGTGGCGTGCCATGAGCTCAGTGCCATGCCTGGCACGTAGCAAGGGCAAGACAGCTGACAGATGGTACTGCTGTGGTTTGTCAGGGCTCTGAGAAGATAATGAAGAGGCTCTCTCTAACTGCCTGAGGGCTGACTCCCCTCAGGACCCCTGGAAGGGACAGGGTCCCGCAGCCCTTCTTCTGCTCACAGCAGGTGGGGCGCCTCAGCGTCCCAGCCTCCAGAATTTGAGAGAGCACACAGCGGCTCTGAGGCCCTACTCAGGCTTACTCTAGCTCCCTGACTCTGGACTTGTCATTCACCTTCTCTGGGCCTCAGTTTCCTGTAAAGAGAAGGGGGAGCGGAGTTTTCTTGATTGGAGGACTCCCTGGGCCCTGTGTGGGGCAGGGCTTCAAGCACCATCCAGGCACTGATAGATAGATCATTCCAGAGACTGTAACCATAAAAGAAAAACTGTACACCAGATGCCCTCATCTATCCTAACAGTTCAGATACATTAAAATATGAATTTCCAAATTAAGGAAGCACAGCGTCCTTGGCCTTAGATCACTTGGCTCTCCTTACACAGCCAACTTTGCTCCTGAGGCTCCTCAAAGAGGCAGCAGGAAGTATCAAGGTCCTTATCTCTTCCTCCTGGACAGATCTGGCTCCATGGTGGGGAACCTTGTCTCCTGCCTGCAGAGGCTAACCCCACATTTAGCAATTTCTGGCTCCAGGAAAAGGCAGTCATGCTAAAGCTGAATGCTTGTGCAGATTTCTACCCCTCACATCTTATCCCTTTCCTTTCATATTCAATCACTGAAAAAGAGCCTCCCCTTTATGTAATGGTAGAGGATTTCTGGTCTCATCCGCTCTTCAGAGCCACTCTCAGTGCACAGTGTCCTTGGTCTCATTTTCCAGAAGCTTGTACAACTAGAAAGCAGCAAGGTTGGGATTTAAACTCTGTCTTCTAACTACAAGTGAGCGCACTTTAGAACTAGCATCCCGGAGAGGCGTCCAGCGCTCTGCTTCAGGGGAAAGGATGCAGGTTCAGATGGTCCAGCTTCCAGTCCTGGCTCGGCAACTTTCCTGGCTGTGTGGCCTTTAATAACTCAATCAACTTCTCTGAATTAAGTGTCATTTGGGGCTGTAATCATATAAGTTGAGAGCAGCAACCCTGGTTATTTTAATTTAAAAAAATTTTTTATTTATTCATGAAAAACAGAGAGAGAGAGAGAGAGAGAGAGAGAGAGAGAGGCAGAGACACAGGCAGAGGGAGAAGCAGGCTCCATGCAGGGAGTCCCACGTGGGACTCGGTCCTGGGTCCCCAGGATCACACCTTGGGCCAAAGGCAGTGCTAAACTGCTGAGCCACCTGGGCTGCCCCCCTGGTTATTTTATAGGAAGAGGAGGCTCTGATTTGATAAATAATGACTGGACCTTCATTGTTTCATAGTAATAGTGGTTTATTTGGTGGTAGGCAAAATCTTTGAGGAATAGAGCCCACAGAGTGGTGGCTAAATAACAAAGAGACTTCAAATGATGGCCAGGTTGGGGACTGGCCCATGCACAGGTGCCAGTCAGAGTCTTCGGCCTGCTTTTCCTGAGATGGTCTCTCAGAAAAGAGGCCCAATCAAGTAGTCCTGGTGGCAGTTTTCCTGCAGGATATCTCCCTGTGTGACCCCAACAGGGGTTCATCTGCCTGTCTTTGAATGCTTCCAATGATGGGAGTTTCTCTCTTAGGGTAAACTCTTGCGAGTTGGATGGCTCTAATTGATATTAGACTCTTCCACAGAGCATGTCGGAACTAGCCTCCCTTGACCCTGAACTTCTGGTCTCAATCTGGCCTCTGAGGCCCCAGGGTAAGTCTAGGGCAAGAGCCCTCTGGATACTTGCAGACTCTGGAGTCTCTGCCAGCAAAGTCTCATGTTTGTTTTGAGTCCATGGCCCTGGCACCTGTAACTACCCCCCATTGTACTCCCAGAATATTTTGGCAGAATTTAAAAATTAAAGTTAATTAAATTCATGTAAGGAATTTCATTGCCCCTCCCATGCTTACACCCCAAGGGATAATAGTAATAACACTACCACCCATTCCCCCATCTGTTTAGCACTTCATTTCCTTCAAAGCGCCCCTGTATTTTTTATTTCAATTGATCTCTGCACCCCCCAATGAAATGGGTCAATGGAGGATTAGCATCCTCATTTCAGGGGTGAGGAATCTGAGTTTCAGAGGTGCAGTGAGCTGTGCAAGAGAGCAGGAACTTGTTGGGGCTCCCGAAACCATGGTTAGCACTTTGTCTATTACGGCTCATTATCAAAACATTATAATGCCAGGTCACACACACACACAAAAAATCCACTTCTAAGAATTTATCCCACGGGCATATTTATTCAAAAATGCACCTATTTTTGTACAAGAATAACTATCACAGCGTTGCTGGTAAATGATTGTTTGCTGTCTGATTGTCCATCAGTGGAGAACTGGTTAAATATTGTGCAACAGTCTTTAATAGAACACTACACCACTTTCAAAACTGTTAGGTGACTTCATGCAGTCTGGGGGTAATATGCCTGCTGTTTGGCTGAACCATGTAGTATTGAGGGGGGGAGAAATGCATTTTTAAAAAGTGGATGTAATATTCCATTTTTAATTCAGAAATCTATACATTTCCATGCACAGAAAAGCTTAAAGGATCCACAGCTGCTATCAACAGTGGTCATCTTTTATTGTGCATTGGGCAGGTGGGGA
Organism: Canis aureus; assembly: GCF_053574225.1. Taxonomy (NCBI): domain Eukaryota; kingdom Metazoa; phylum Chordata; class Mammalia; order Carnivora; family Canidae; genus Canis; species Canis aureus. Next base: position 26,560,284 of record NC_135622.1, on the reverse strand, counting down.
GGGTCAGGGCATGTGGAGTAAAGGCAAAGGTGACTCTTTACATTTCTCTAAGTTTTCATCTTTTGAACAACAAATGCATAAATTTTAAAAAGACTCATAATAGTCTTTCATTCTTTACATTAGAGTTTTGTTTTATAATAAATATACATTTTTAAAAATTTCTATTTATATATGATAGTCACAGAGAGAGAGAGAGAGAGAGGCAGAGACACAGGCAGAGGGAGAAGCAGGCTCCATGCACCGGGAGCCCGACGTGGGATTTGATTCCGGGTCTCCAGGATCGCGCCCTGGGCCAAAGGCAGGCGCTAAACCGCTGCGCCACCCAGGGATCCCAAATATACATTTTTATTTGAAAAAATACATGTCTATTTCCCAAAGCATTGGCACACAATAGTTTTATTTGATTTCAAAGTGAGCACATTGCAGAGCTGCAGTGAAGTGTATGCTAAGTTGGTCTTCACTGAACTATCCATCTCATCCTCAATGATAGTGCTTTACAAAGACTCTCTTATATCCATGGATAATCTTGGGGCACACGGCAGGTGGAGCTCATGAAGTTCAATTGTTAATGAGGCTCATGGAGAACTCTTTCAAACAGGTGTTTGAAAATTTTAACAGCAAGGACAGAAAAAGCTGTAATGGAGGATCTATGCTATAAATTACAATAACTGTAATAGTCAAAATAACCAAAGCTATTATTACTGCCATTGTGTAATTTGAAACTCCCCAAGGCTGCCCGATGCTAGAAGCAAGTCCATCTTGTCTACTTTTGTATTTCCAGCATTTAAGACAGTGCCTGGAGTACAGTAGATGCTCAATGAACATTGCTTAACCGACTGAACCACCAAGGCACCCGGCTCAGGAATTTTAAAACAAAAGGGCAGTTAGTTGTCAAAAAAAATTAATATTCATGGTTTCTTCTAGTTGTTAGAAACCCTGGCAGATCAATCCTCTTGATTCTGCCTCAAGGTTGGCAGGTGGATGGCAGGACCTTGAGGCTGATCTAGAAGGGGAAGCCCATTTGCAGTCACAGCTCAGTAGTGATCCTAGCCACCCACCGGACATCCTGCGCATACTGGCCCCTTGACAGCTCTCTCCTGAAATCCCATGGTGATGTTTCCTAACTTGGAGATTGACAAAGGTTCTGGACTTTGTTTAAAAATATCTACTGCATCTTTAGTTTATTGTCCTAAATTTCATAATCAAATCGTTCTTTGTATCCCCATGTATCCACATCCTTTAGCTTCTAGGTAGAGGCTGGAGCTCCCTACTTCCTGCCCTCTTCAGTTTATCAGGGCTCTACTTTCTTACCATAGATGGTTCTAAGGTTGTAGGGCTGTCCGGTCAAGAAGGCGGTAGGGAGGGCTTCTTCATGATTAAGTGATGGCCCCTACAGAATACCTGAGAACATCCACAGCGTAGACTGCATAATCCTGACCCTAGGCTAAGATTTCAAGTCTTGGGTTGCAGGGAGTCCTCAAATTTCTGTGGTCTGCCCAGCTCACCAGGGCCATGACCTTGCAGCAATTCAGAGCCAGGCAGACAGTGTGCCCCTGGGCCACAGGACCCCAGGACCCTAAACACATCTAGGGAATTCACATTGTTCCAGTCCTGCCCACTTGGTAACACCCTTAATGAAAGGCTTTTTAGTGATTCATCTAAAATAGGATTGTTCTTAGTAATCTCTTCTAACTATCCCAGGATCTGATGAACTTGGTCCTCCTGCCACACCCAGGGCTGCCACAGCCTCACCTCACTTCTCTGCTTTCCTCGGAATGTGTAGAAATCCTGTCTGTGTGAAGGGAATCCCACTGAATGCTCCATATTTGAGGGAATCTGAATTCCGATCCCCTAGCTACCTATTGCCGTGAAACAATATTATCACAAATTTAGCAACACACATTTAAGGTGAAGGGGATTAAAAGGTACAAACCTTCAGCTACAAAATAAGTCACAGAGATGAAAAGTACAACAGAGGGAACATAGTTAATAATACTGTAATAACGTTGTATGGTGACTACGCTAACCACGGTGAGCACTGCGTAGTATAATGATCAAATCACATTGTTGTACAGATGAAACTAACAGAACATTCTATGTTAGCTCTACTTAGTAATAAAAAAATTTAAAAGCCCACATATTTATTATTTCACAGTTTCTGTTGGTCAGGAGTTTGGGCTCAGCTAAGATCTACTTTGGGATCTCCTACAAGGCTGTAGGCAGTGTCACCCAGCGCTGGGGTCCCTGAAGTTGGACTGGGGAAAGATCTACTTCCAAGCTCCTGTGGCAGTTGGCAGGATTTCAGTCCTTGCTCGTCGTTGGATGAGGGCTTCAGTCCCTTGCCTGCTCTTTTCTGCTGCCAACCCCCGGTTTCTTGTCACAGGAGTCTCTCTGTAAGGTGGCTCACAACACAGCAGGTGGCTTTGCCAAAGCTGCAAAGGGAGCCAGTCTGGTAGCAAGGCGGGCTTACAGCCCTGTGTGGCGTCATCAGGGGGCATGGCAGCCTTTGCTGCATTCTATTGGTTAGAAGTCAGTCACAGGTCCTGTCCACGCTCAAGGGGAGGGATTCCACAGAGGTGAGAACACCTGAAAGCAACAGTCATGGGGCCATTTAGAGCCTGCCCACCACAGGGATCTGCAAACTTTTGTAGAAGCCTGGAAAGGACATATTTTAGGCTGTCAGACTATTCATCTCTGCCCTTGGAGCACAAAATCAACCATAGACAGGACTTAAACAAATCAGTGTGTTCTCATGGAACTTTATGGACACTGAAATTTGAGTTTCATATCATTTTTACAGTGACAAAATGTCATTCATCTTTTGATTTCCCCACCCTCCCCCCACAACTATTTAAAAATATAAAACCATTCTTAGATTGTGGGCCATACCAAAATAGGCAGTGGGCTAGATTTGGCATGTAGGTCATGGTTTGCCTGGCCTGCCCTCGTCTATCAGTTAGGCAAATTAAATTTTTGTATACCAGATTCTCTTAATATGAGTTATCCAGAATTGGAGGCCGTAAGGCAACCTGTATGCACACGGTCAATTTCTGGTGTTGGCTTTTAGAGATCGTTCAGTTTCTAGACTTTACCCCACTATGTTGAAGGAGGGAGATAGTCCCACATTTGCCTGACCTCAATATCCCTTCACTCTCACTCCGGCAGGTCAGCCACGGAGAAAGGCATGTTTGTCCTGAACTGGCTTATCCTACAGATAGAAATCATCCTCTGACCAGAACATACAGGCCATTGATGAGGGCACACAAGTCCAGAGGGGCAAAATGACTGTTCCCCACTACCAGGGCTGGGCCTGGACTCTTAATGTCCCTTCCTGTCTCCCATGTCAGCCTGCACTGCTCTTTTCTTGTTCTACTCTCTCTCATTCTCTCTCTCTTTCCTAACCCAGCCACCAATCCCTCAAGCAGACCAAGAGCTCTCTAAGGCCTGATGAAGTATCTCCCTTTATTCTGCTCACTCATCCCTTCTCTTCTCACCTCTGCCATTGACTGGGGACTAAGGGATGGGAGCCAGGTGCACAGTGGCACAGGCAGGGGGAGGGTAGCAAGTTCTAACAGAGTCCAAGTGAAATCCAATGGGTATCTATTAAAAAAACATTCACAGATTCTTCTGTGTGAATCTATACTTGTTGAGCCACTGGCTTGGGAGCTGCAGAAAATGTTTGTCCCTGTATATCCTCCAGGGACTCCCCTTCGACTGAGAGGGGCTAGTCCCACATGACCAGTAGCTACTCAGGCTGTTAGCATTCAATTCTAGTTCAAAGGTTTGTGAATAATAAATGAGTAGTTACTCAGGGAAATTACACCTAGAGGCTTAAAATAGAGTTTGTCCCTAGACTCTAGAGTGATCTTTTAAAAGATTAATGGCATCATGTCTACCCTTGCTCAAAATCCTTAGAATAAAATCCAAACTCTTCTCTGCAGGTTACAGGCCTTGCCTGATCTAGCCCTGCCTGCTTCTTCGGTCACTCCTAAGCCTGCCTTCATGTTTCCTGCGCCCCCTTTCGTTTCCCAAACAGCCAGGCACAGGCCCACTCAGGGTATTTGCTCTTGCTGTTCTTTCTGCCTAGAATGTTCCTACCAGGGCTTTTTGAAGGGTTGATTCCTCCTCATTCAGGTCTTGATTTAAATGAAGTTCCCTCAGAGGGGCCCCCTCCAACCTCCCCTCTGAAGGAGTCCTGCACACTCTGCTCTGCTGGTCTTTTGGTTCCTTCACACCCTTAATTACCTCCTCCAATCATTCTCTTTGTGGGTTTATCATCTTTCTCTCAATACTGCTACAATACTTATGGTAGAACATGATGCATGGGGTGACTCCATAAATATCTATTGATAGAACCAAACAATGCTTCCCTTCTTTTATAAGAAATAGTTGCAACCCAATTGTCCTTTAGGGTCTAAACAAACCAAGGTACCTCTGCATCATCAATCCTACTCAGCAAAGGAAATATATAAACTATTGATACATGCAACAACTTGCATGGGGACCTCAAGCAGATTATGCTAAGTTAAAAAAAAAAACAATTTCAAACGGTTACATATTGTATGATCCACTTATATAACATTCTTGAACTATCAAAACCATAGTGATAGAGAAGAGATCAGTGGTTACCAGGGCTGGAGACCTGGAGACTGGGGAAAGGATGAGAATCTATGAAGGGCTGGCAACGGGGGCCCTGTGGTGATAGAACAGTTCTGAATCTTGATGGTAGAGGTGGTTACACAAAGCTACATGTTTGATAATTGCACAGAGCTATGTATACACAGACACAAATGAGTGCTTGTAAAACCGGTGAGATCTAAGCAAATTCTCTGGATGATGCCAATGTCAGCTGCCTGGTTTGAGAGGCTCTGTAAGATGTAGGGAGTAGGCTCGGGATAGGCTGGGCAAAAGGTGCATAGACCTCCCTACACATTGTTTTTGCAACCTCCTGTGAATCTATAATCGCTTAAAAATAAAAAGTTAAAATGTTCTGCAAGAACAATGACAAAAAAAGAGACAGGTTTAAATGTTTTTAGCATTAAATTTATTTGTGTAAGCTCTTTTGTTATTGCCATTGTGATACAAAGTGTATCTAGTTCAATGAAAAGCCTTTTTTTTTTTTCAAAAAGAGTTGATCAACATGTTTTTCCTCGGATATATTTTTTTAAAGATTTTATTTATTTATTCATGAGAGACAGAGAGAGAGAGAGAGAGAGGCAGAGACACAGGCAGAGGGAGAAGCAGGCTCCACTCAGGGAGCCTGACACGGGAATCAATCCCGGGTCTCCAGGATCACGCCCTGGGCCTAAGGCAGGCGCTAAATCGCTGAGCCACCCAGGGATCCACACCTCTGATATTCATAAACAATTTTTTTGTCTTATTTTGGGGTTGGTTATTTGTCCCTGGTTAATACCTACTGTGGATAGAGCCGTACAGATTACACAGGGCTTTGACAGGTACCATTTCATTGGAGTTTATTAGTACAGAGGTGGTGATTTGACTGGCCTTTCCATTTTATGGATGAGAAAGCCGAGGCTCAGAAACAAAATGGTATACCTTAACCAAGAGGTAGAGCCTGAGTGATTCAGGGCCCACATGTCCTAATTCCAAATTACCTCCCTTCCCCTTACCACCAATGACACACGTTTGAGTAACTGTTTGGAGATCTCACATTCATCTAAACATATACTTTTATTCCGACTCTGAAGCCCTATACCCTTGTCTCCTCTAGAGGGGCGGTGGCTTCCAGCCCCAACCAACTCCAAGAAGCTAATTAGCACTTCTTTTTAAAAAACTCAAGGTGGACTAAGAGAGAAAGAGATTCTGTTAGTTGTTGCTCATTTGCGGATGTTTTCCTTGTAAAACCACATCAAAGCAGGGAAGCCCACCATGGACTTGGCCGGAAACCAAAGCTCCGCTGGCCAATCTGAGAAGCGGCAAGTTCCATCAGGCAGAAAACCATTTTATCTTCTGGGCTCAGATTCCTCACTTAGAGCTGATGGAGGCGGAGCATCCCCCCAAGCAGCAAAGCTCTCCCTTAGCCCCCCAGCTGTCTTAGGGAGCCCCTGACTTGGGGAGCCCTGCCCTATGTGGGCCTGGTTGAGGCAGGAGATGAGCCCCTGAACAAACCCCACAGATGGTCACTGAGGGCCTACCAGGTGCAGAGCATATGGTGAATGTGACTTTGGGGAGTAACCACATCATATTCAGGTACTGAAAAATGAAAATGTGTTTTCATCTTCCAGAAAGGCATCACCAAACATGTGTTGATTTTGTGGGAAGAGAAACCAGAGGAATCATCCTGTTAGATGCTAAGAGTGTGTTCTACAGGGTGTTGCAGGAAGCACAGTAAAAATTCCATGGGCCCTCCTGCCCCACCTTATACCACTCTCCAGGAGATTCCAGCATTCAGAACACAGAGAAACACTGAAGATCTCCCGGGGAGATGTCTAGATTAGATTCGAAGGAAGCGCAGGATTTACAGGATATAGGTATAGGTGTGGGGGATGGAGGGGGAGTGGTGTGCCTACTGAGGAGGGCATTTCAGCAAGAAGCATTAAGGACACACTGCTGCATGTGTTCCCGCCTCTCCGAATGTAACTGTGTTCATGTCTATCTCCTTGTACCCTCTGATCTCCCGGGGGGCTGAGCCCATGGCTTTCATCTTTATGTCTCAATTGTCTAGCACTATACCTGGCACATAATAGGCACAGATACACTTTAAGTGGATGAATGGATATAGATAAATGAATGAATGAATGGGTTAGCCTCTAAGTAATGGAGATTAATCAATGATTCCTGAGCTGTGGAGGTGACACAATTTTATGTTTTAGGAATACCACAGTGACAGCCCTGTGTAAGCCCTGTATTAGGATGAGAGTTGAGGATTTTAATCATTGGGTGTTTTAAATCTGAGAGGGTAAGGCCAATCACTTGAATTCCTCTCACCCCCCAATCTGATCTCTGGTCTTTTAAATAAAGAGCCCAGTGTAGGCTTAGTGCATACAGGAACCGAAAGACCTTGAGTACATTGGAGATCTGAGGTTTCAACTAAATGAGACAGTCACCTTCCCATTCACTGTTCCTTACAGGGACCTTGGACTTGATAAATATGAGTTAAATATGAGTTGATTCATTAAAGAAAAAGACTTGGGAATTTCATACCTACGGAGGTGTGGACACGTTTTGGTTCATCACATTTGATCTCTCTTCTTATGTGGGAAGAATTCCCTACTTATAAATCTTGGTGAGAAGAGCCCACCTCACACTAAGGAAGCAGAAACTTATGAAATTCCTTACCCAGCTGTCCTTAGAGTGAGAGCACGGTCATAAGACCAAAGCTCACAAGTCAGAAGTCCCCACCTGCCTTGGCTTTAGTGAGGTGCCAATGACACCTCAGCCATGAACTTCCTATGGGGAAAATATCACACAGATGGACAGGAGATCACTGCAGATGTTAGTGATAATCCAGAGAACATTCAGCAGATCCAGTGACTCTTCCCTGCTGCCAAAGGACATAGTTAGCTACTGCCCTGCCCCCTCACCTAAGAGATGCCTCCTTAAAGGAGAAGCATGAACAGATCTAACATAGGGGCAGGGCCTTTGACTGACAAGTGAAGACTCCTTGATTTAGTATCTCAGGCTCTAGACAATGCTCATGTCAAAGGCTGGAGGGTATTTGAATTTTTTTTCCTATACCAATTGTTCTAAATGTTTTGAGGAGACTACGCTTTGAAGTTGTTTCAGACTAGATGAGAAGTTAAAATCATAATGTAGAGGCTAAAAATAGAGACCCTGGGATCAGACAAACTAGCATTTGGCTCTAAAATCCTCTAGCTGTGTGACTTTGGCACCTGGCATGCAGTGAGTCCACTTATTTGGGGCTATTATTATTATTATCACTAACTGGGGAGACTCTGAGGACTCAGGGTTGGAGAGAAAGAGAAGAGACAGGCTGACTCCAAGAACCCCACCCAAGCACCTGGCTGAGCCGAGGCAGACAGTGGAAGGGGGATTAAACATATTCAGCAGAACCCTGAGGGCAGACGGAGACCCAATGGTAGAAGCTAGAAGGTGATGTGTTTGGCCTCACTACCAGACTTTCTAATAATAATCTGAAGATGTGCCAGGGTCATTCGGTGGATAGTAAATAGTATGGGAAGTATTTAAGCCAGAGTTAGGAAAATGTTTGCTGAGCCATTGGCAAGGGGATTTAAGTGGACAGTAGATTCAATCAAAAGTTTAAACAGTGCAACTTCCCTTTTTTCTTTTTTTATAAGATTTTATTTATTTATTTATTTATTTATTTATTTATTTTTAGACCACAAGCAGGGAGAGGGGCAGAAGGAGAGGGAGAAAGATCCCAGGCTCAGCGTGCAGAACGCTATCTCATCATCCCCAAGATCACAACCTGAGCCGAAATCAAGAGTAGTATGTGAAACCAATTGAGCCACCCAGGCACCCTTTAAAAAAAGATTTTGTTTATTCATGAGAGACACAGAGAGAGGTAGAGACATAGGCAGAGGGAGAAGCTCCCTTTCAGGGAGCCTGATGTGGGACCTGATCCCAGGACCCGGGGATTACAACCTGAGCCCAAGGCAGACGTTCAACCACTGAGCCACCCAGATGCTCCTGAAACTTTCTTTTTATTTTATTTATTTATTTATTTTATTTTTTTAAATTTTTTTGAAACTTTCTTTTTAAATGAATCTTTCTGTGAAACCCCAGTCAATGCTGAGAGTATCCAAAAAGCATACTAAGCATGTGCTCAGAACACTGGACAAATAGGGAGAGGGAGAGAGAAATGTTCCATTTGAATAATGCACCAAAATGTTTCCATCAGCAAGACTAGAGACTATTTTATTTAGATGAGCCACTTTAATGTCAGTAAGTAGGGATGGGAGCTTCTGGGTCTTCTCAGTATTCAGGGCGTTTAAGGTCTTAATCTGGTCCTGTGCCCATTGTAACAACAGATCTAAGCAGAACTAGTTTAGAGACAGCAGGAGCAAGAGTCAGGAGCCCCCTCATTACCCGGGCCACTATAGGGACTCTGAGGATTCCTCCAGAGACATGCACCCTAGTCTGAAAAGTCCCAGAGAGCCTTCCAGTCCTGGGATTAGGGCAAGTTCTTCCCACCTTTACAACCAGGCTCAAGTCAAGCCTTAAAGTTTCATCTGTGATAGTATTTAATTATAATTTATTTTGTAATTTTAACTTTTCAATTTTCCCTTGTCTATTATCTTATTTAACTCTCACAACATTCCCGGGGGCGGAGGGGGGTGGGGGGCTTGAAGGATGTCTCTTTTATCCAGATTTTATCAGTAAGGAAACAAATCTACATCACATGAAGATGAGAGGTAGGAGCTGAGGGAGACGTGTTGGTACCATAGTGATGACTGGTATGCGTGCCAGGGTCATCCATTTGTGCAGCTCCCTTATCCCCCCTGAACCCACTTCAGCCCAAACCCCAATGTATCACTTTTATTTTATGATAGATTTCTGCTGCTTCCCTCCCCAGCCTTGTGACTTAGGGCTCTAATAGTATTCATGGCCCCTTGACTACCAGGATCAGAGGGGCTAAATTTCTGCAAGAACCTACTAACATGTCAGGAGCTGTTTTTGCAATAATGGTACATGGCTCTCCGCTGCAAATGCCTTGAACTTGCTGCAGAACCCTAAGTATTGTGTTGTTGCTCTTTTATTGGGGTGTACAGAAGCTCCACAGACATAGACCATAGATGTGTCTGATGCCATGCAATCTCCCAGGGTGTACTAGCCAGCAGCAGGGCTGCTTGTTCTATAGTCTAGACCTGTAGAGCCTGCTTTTGCTCCGGGCCCCACTCAAAGCTAGCAGCCTTCCCTAACACCTAATAAATGAACCACAGTGGGATTCCTAAGCATGGAATATATAGCTTTGGAAACCCCAAGAATGTTTACATTTCTTTCTCAGAAGCAGGAGTTTAAAGGTGCAGTAAGTTGTCCTTTTTTTGGAAGGTTAATCTGATCGTGGTTCAAACCACTGGACCCTTAAAAACTTTATCAATATAGTCTATCCCTGAACCTGTTACGGTTTTTCCTAGAATGCATGTCTAAAGCACAAGTCTTTTACCATGGAATCCATGGCATTTTCTACTTTTTGTGCATTTGATCAAATTAGCATGATTTTACCAATATGTCACGGAGACCAAGGTGCAGCCTGTGTGCTATGGGATGTTAGTAGGTGTTGCATCAGAAAAGCTCAAGCTCTATTAGCCATATTTTTGCTCTAAAAATATTGAAAATATCTACTTAAGAAAAACACCAGACACATTCATATACATGCCATTGATATAATTTCGACACTCTGCTTTTTATTTTTATTTTTATTTTTTTTTTTTAAAGAAACTATTTTTTTAAAGTTTTATTTATTTATGATAGTCACTCAGAGAGAGAGAGAGAGAGAGAGAGAGAGGCAGAGACATAGGCAGAGGGGGAAGCAGGCTCCATGCACCAGGAGCCTGACGTGGGATTCGATCCCGGGTCTCCAGGATCGCGCCCTGGGCCAAAGGCAGGCGCCAAACCGCTGCGCCACCCAGGGATCCCGACACTCTGCTTTTTAAAAATGATATGCCATCTTGAAAAACGGTAGGAAGCATTACCTAATACACACATGTGACATCTAATATAGCCTCTATCGATGGGATTGAACAATTGACTCTGGTGTGATTCTTCAATGATCATGATCAGCCTCATTGCATGTTCTGACATATGTTCACCAATATATTGGTGACATGATTCAACATTTTTTGTATCCTAAACATAGCTACTCCCCCATATCATCTTCATGGATCCAGAAGGAAGTTTCAAAGAAAAAGCAGAATCATGTGCTCCCACGCTGGATTTGAATCATAGAACCACACAATTAAGCAGCCTCCTTATGAAGAGAATTTCTAAAAACATTGAGAGAAGAGCTGTTCATAATGAATAAATTAATTCCCAACCATCAGAATAACTACAGTAAAAACACAACACAAACAATACAAAGTAGGAAATTGATCTTTTCTCCTTTGCTACATTGTACTGGTGACAGAAACAGAATATGGAAATACACCTGATGTTGAACCTGATAAGGAAGATCCTAACCAGCCCGTTTGCTCCTATTATTAAGTGAAAAGGTGGTTTTTAAATAATTCAAAAAGAATTCTTTCAATTGAAATAATTTTGAGGGGGTCATATTAATAAAAAATATAAAATATACATATTTAAAACCTTGATCTATTTAATTATTCATGAAATACACTGGCTTACTGTAGAGAATATGGCAATTCTATTCTAAACTAAAAACACAATTTATATAATAAGAAGTATTATATAATACTATATAATTTCTTGCTACAATTAATCTGGAAGACCATGTCCTTCCATCTGGTGTGATCCAAGCACATGATTCTAATCACCTTGGTGGCCCTTCAATCCACTATACTTTAAAAAATGTAGCTCATCATCATGAGTTGGAGAAACATGGTCACAAGAGCCAGTAGATGTGCGTTAGAGCCTTGGAGTTGGAGTGTCTGGTTTTGAACCTCCTTTTCTGCCATTTCCTACCTGTGAGCCTGGGCAAGTTTCTCAACCTCTTTTAGTCTCATTTTCTGGCTTTGGTCCAAGAGCAGAGCTCCAGTTTCTTGGGGGATAAGACAGTCCCGCTAAATTAATGGTAGCTGTTAATATTTGCCAGATACATGCAGAGTCTGTGATGAGGAAGATTCCACAGAGGAGTGCTGACAGGGGCTGTGGGGCCAGCAGCCTCTTCACGAAAGGCTCACTCATTGTTCCCACTCTGGGGTTTGCCTTCAGCCCCCTGAAAGTGCCTGTCCTGCCCCCCACCCCTGCCAAACAGCCAGAGGGGCCCAGGACTTTGGTCCTATCTTGGTGAGCTGCTGGACAACCCCAACTGTTGTCTCCTTCCTACATTTGTCTTCACCAACGCATTTTGACACTGCCTGGCAACTGGCAGTTTCTCTGGGAGCAGCTGCCTTGCGCTGGTTCTAGATTTTTGCCCTTGATGGGTTCCAGAAACCCTCTGTCTCTCACATCCTGTTCAGGACCGAAGGACATACAACTACCACCACCCCCTACCCCTCCGCAGCTGTTGGGACTTCAGCTGCAGGCAGTCCTGAGCCCTACTACGTAGAAATAGTCTCAGCTGAGGACAGTCCCATCACCCTTCTGGGGTGAGCCCATATCCAGTGAGTAATTGATATGGGGGGGGGGGCGCAAACACTGCCCACTCACGCTTTTTTCCTTCCCTCCCACGGGAAGTTTGCCCTAGAATCACCCTTCTGGGTCCCTGCTCCCCCAGGCCATCCCATCCCCCAGCCAGGATCCCCCTGCTCTGAGCCCCTTCCCCCAGGCTGCTCTGCCCCATCAGCTTTGGAAAGGTTCTCGGGCCAAAATCTCCCTTCCTGGACTTCTTGTGTCAAAGCTCCTGCTTTGTTTTGTTTCTCATGGGGAAGGAAAGAGAGGGAGACTCCCAGAGGAGAGGAGGGAAAAGTAGGGGTGAGAATAATAAGCCTGCACATCTGTAAAGCCTGAGCTAGTTGGCAAAGGGATTTTTTTTATCCACAGTATTTTAGAGAGGAGGAAAAAGTCACGCCTACCTTCAGGCAGTGAAACTACAGGTGATCTTTGTTTTCTTTTCTTTTCTTTTTTTTTTTTTCTTTTTGCTTTTCTGTATTTTCAGGATTTTGGTGTGGGTTGTTTTTGTTTTTTGCTTTGTTTTGTTTTGCGATGAGCAAATAATCAAAAGAAAAAAAACCCCTCCACAATTAAGCTATTTTGAAGAAGAAGGAGGAGGCAAGGTCGGGAGGCTGGAGGGCTAGATCCCTCTCGCTCTCGCGTCCCTCACCCCCCCCCCCACCCCCGCCCCCTAAGGAGAAAGTAGCGCGGTCCGAGGGCGGCGGTGGGCAGAGGAAGTGAGGCTGCGCGAAGCTCAGAGGCAGCTCAAAGCCGGGATTTCTGGCTGAGCAGATTCCCCCATTCTTTGCTTCCAGCCCCAAATCCCACGCTTACTCACTTCACAGCACCTACTTTTAACCTGCCAAATGCCACTAAATCTGCAAATTAAACCTCTGATTACAGAATTCCTTTTGATGTAAAAAAAAATGTGGGGATTTTTAAAATGTAATTATTCATACACTAAGATTTTAATGGTGCTGCTTTTCTCCCTCTCTCGCCTTTTTTTTTTCCAGGGCCGGGTGATTCCCCGGTGCGGGCCTGCCCAGGCAGCACCGCGGGCGGCGCGCAGGAAGGAGCCTGCAGGAGCTGTCTGCTGCCGCGCGGCCGCTCCGCCCTGGGCAGGCTGCAAGGGGTCTGGGCAGCAGCTGCCCCCGGCCTCCGCCCCGCGGCCTCCCCAGCTGGGCGACCAGATGACAGCCACCTGCGAGGCTGGAGGCTGCCGTGTGAGTCCCAAACCGGGGAGCCTGGACCGAGAGCTGAAGTCCTGGCTTCCGCTGCAGGCTCAAGGTCCCCGACACTGGGGCATGGGAAGTGCTTGGATGGGAATGCTGGGGGCAGCCTCTGCCCCCCAGGCACGGAGCACTGGGGAGACGCCCGGCCGGCCCACATTTTTCCAGGCTGTGCCTCACTCCCCGCCTGAGCTGCAACCAGACTGATCTTTCTTTAAATTTTACTTATTTATTCATGAGACACACACACACACACACACACACACACACACACACACACACACACACAGGCAGAGACACAGGCAGAGGGAGAAGCAGGCTCCATGCAGGGAGCCCGACGTGGGACTCGATCCTAGGTCTCCACGAGTGTCGATCCCTGGGGCTGAAGGCAGCGCTAAACCGCTGAGCCACCCAGGCTGCCCCTGATGGATCTTTCTTTCTTTTCTTTTTTCTTTTTTCTTTTTTCTTTCTTTCTTTCTTTCTTTCTTTCTTTCTTTCTTTCTTTCTTTCTTTCTTCCTTTCTTTCTTTCTTTTTCTTTCTTTCTTTCTTCTCTCTTTCTTTCTTTCTTTTCTTTTTCTTCTTTCTTTCTTCTCTTTCCTTTCTTTCTCTTTCTTTCTTTCTTTCTTTCTTTCTTTCTTTCTTTCTTTCTTTCTTCTTTCTTCTTTCTTCCTCCTTTCCTTCCTTTCTTCCTTCCTCCCTCCCTTCCTTCCTCCCTCCCTCCCTTCCTTCCTTAATTTTAAGATTTTATTTTTTATTCATGAGAGACAGAGGCAGAGACATAGGCAGAGGGAGAAGCAGGCTTCATACAGGAAGCCCTATGCGGACTGGATCCCAGGATCCAAAGGCAGATGCTCAACCACTGAGTCACCCAGGTGCCCCTGATCTTTTTTTTTTTTTTTTTTTGTGGTAAAATACACCTAAAATCTACCATTTTAACCATCTTTAAGTATCCAGGCATTAAGGACATTCCTAATAGTGAATGACTGTGACCACCATCCATCTCCAGATGATTTTCATCCTCCCAAACTGAAACTCTGCACCCTGTAGCACTAACCACCCATTCCCTTCTCTCCTGACCTACCCCCCTACAACCACCACTCTCTTTTCTATCAGTTTGCCTCTTCTAGGTACTTCATGGAAGTGGAGTCACATGATGGTTGTCATTTTGGGTCTGGCTCTTTCACTTATTATAATGTCTTCAGGTTCAACCATGTTGTAGCACAGGTCAGAATTTCTTTTCAAGACTGGATAATATGCCAATGTATGGGTATATTGCATTTTATTTATCCATCCTTCTGCTGGCCGATGCTTGGGTTGCTTCTGCCTTTTGGCTCTTGTGAATAGTGCAGCTTGAATGTGGGTATACAAGTATCTGTTCAATTCTCTGCTTTCAATTCTTTTTTTTTTTTAAGATTTTATTTATTTATTTATTTATTTATTTATTTATTTATTTATTTGATAGAGAGCACAAGCAGGGGAAGCAGGAGGCAGAGGGAGAGGGAGGCCAAGGGAGAGGGAGAAGCATGCTTCCCACTGAGCAGGGAGCCCGATGTGGGGATAGATCCCAGGGATGTGGGGCTCCATTGCAGGATACCAGGACCATGACCTGAGCCAAAGGCAGATGCTTAAGCAACTAAGCCACCCAGGTGCCCCTCTGCTTTTAATTCTTTGAGGTATATACCTGAAAGTAGAATTACTGGATCACGTGGCACAGAATGATCTTTTAAATATGGGAGTTAAACTATTTTGTCCCAGCCTTCTCTTGGAGCTTACAATGGTCTGCCTGTTGGGAGTCCCTGCCAGGGCTCAGGGAGCTCATGTCATCCCACCATATTCTTGCACAACTGACAGAGCCAGGGGGTTTTCAAACGCCCCAGCACACCCTACCTCCAAGCTCCTGCTCCAGCTTGTGACACCCCCCTAGAATGTTCTTGAGCTGGCTATCTAGTCCTCATGCCCGGGGTAGCAGCCCCTCAGGGACCCTCCCCTGACCATTCCACCTAAAGCTGGCCCTGTCCCTCCCCTGTCTCCACCACATCTTTACCTTCTGCTTGCTTCCCTTCACAGCCACATCACAGTCTGGACTTACCTTACTTTTGTATTTATTTCTCTGTTGCCTGCTCCTTGCCTTCCCCAGTATGAAAGCTCTGGAGGAGGAGGCACTTCATAACCCTGCACCTAAAGCCATGCCTGGCTCATAGGGTCTGTCTCCTTTGGCTTGGAGATGGCCATCTTCTCCCTGTGTCTTCACATCATCTTCCTTCTGTATATGTCTGTGTCCTAATCTTTTTTTAGAAAGACACCGGTCATATTGGATTAGGCCCCCCCCCCCCACAATGACCCCATTTTAACTTAATTACCTCTTTAAAGACCCTATTTCCAAATACAGTTACATTCTCTGGTACTGGGGTTTAGGACTTCAACCATACAAATATTTGGAGGAGTATAATCAGTCCACAATGGCTAATAGACCATTAGCTAGACCCTACCATCCTTTGGCAAGATACTTGACTCAATACCTCTAGGAAGCTTTCATGGACTGTCCAACACTGAAGCAGTGACTTCTCCCTTCCCAGAACTACCACAAGAAATTAACCACTGCTCCCACCACTTCATGTCTGTGTGGGCATATGGTACATGTATGTTTGTGCAGATGCATGTTTGTGTGTGGAGAAGGGCGCACATAGGTCTTCGGCAACTACTAGAGAGTGGAACCTACCTTTTTCTTGAGGATGCCTCCTCATGCATGGTACCAAGCACATAGTAGGGGCTTTAAAAATACTTAATATTCAGCTGACCACTGGCCCCAAACCTAACTGAGAACAATATATTTTATTCTGAGGAATCCCATCCCCTCCTTCTGAAGAACCATTGCACATAAAAGATGCAGCCCAATGGGGGCGGGGGGCAGTTTCAGAACCCAGGGGTGTGGGAACCAGGAAGGAACACAGAGAATGTGGGGCCAATACCACTATTCATAGGCAAGGACACTGCAGCATGGAGAGGGGGTAAGGTATGTCTGACAGTGCCCGGCCAGATAGGGGCAGAAGCAGGAGCCAGAATGGGGCCTTCTGATTCCCAGGCCACTCTTCTGTCCACCACAAGCAGCACCTCTGTCTCCAGGATAGGCCTAGAACCAGACCCACACACTCAAACATAGCAAGCGATCTTTTATTCAGAAAAAAGTGGGGAGAGGGGGCATTCTGGTTCATTGAGAGTAACCACTTAAATCGGAAAGATGATTTTCAAAGAATAGTGTACACCAAAAGGGAAGATTCCAGAAACGAAAATGGCCTGGTTCAGATGAATCCCTTGGTTTAATGATGCTGCTGGCCTCACTGGTGTTGGTGAGGTCTCAGTGTCACTATCCTGAGCACCATCTCCAGCAGCCTGTCCACTGTGAGGTATGTGAGTTTGGGGGTCCCCTGCAAGTTGAGATCTACAACAAATTTCTAATCTGAACATGCTTACTGACTCCATTTCTCTTTCCTCAAACTGAGAGCAGATAAAGGCCCCACCCAGTTTCCTTATTCACCATATTTGCACCATTACCATTTTATTTATTAACCAAATTTTCACTATCCCATCCTCTACATTACCTCCAAAGTATTCTTTTTAGAATATAAATCACACCATCTCAGTCCCTTCTTCCAATTATTTTGTCCTTCACCCTGCTCACCCACATCATCACCTCTAGGGGTGAGCCATAAGCTCTTTAGAATCACCTGGAAGCTGTTCCTGATACAGCCCCTGACTCCTTGTGTGTACACACTCTATCACTAGGATGCATTTAACTATAAGGCATAGAAAACAACTCAAACAGATTTAAATATAACCTTTCTTATGATTGCCCCTCATTAGAGGCCCAGAGGAAGGAAGCTGAGGGACGTTTAGTTCAGAGGTTTATAGCATTGCTGAGAGCCGAGGGCCTTGCCCCATCTCTGCCATTCTCAAGGGGACAAGGTGGCTGCAGTGGCTCCAAGTATCTTTGCCTCCCATTCCAATGTCAAGAGGCAGAACCGATCCTGGATGAACTTTCCCTTGCATCTCACGGGCCAATGCTAAGTAACAGGCCCCGTTTGAAATTGGCCTGGGCAACAGAGTACCGTGATTGGCTTACACCAGCCTGCATTTCCCCAAGACCCAGGGCTCATCTCAACTTTTTCCTCTGAAGCCTTTTCTATCTCACCCCTGGCAGGGCTACTGAATGTCTCCTCATCCAGTTATTCAACATAAACTGAGCATCTGAGAGGTGCCAGGCATGGGGACATGGTAGTAAGCAAAATCAGACATGGTGTTGCCCTCATTTTGTCCCTATTTCTATTAAAGGACTCAACATATTTATTGTTTTGTGGAGCGTGTGATATTAGGCAGCTTCCTCGTGTATAAAAGGAGGATAACACTGTCCACTTTGTTGCCAGAGTTAAAGATAATACACACACCGAACCCCAGGATGCACCCAGTTTGTAGTTGATGTAACTCTCTACAGATTTGTTTCCCCCAGATGAAGGTACTTTTCTGGTGTGTGATCTCCTTTGACAGGCTAGAATAATATTTTCAAATGCATAAAATAAAGTACATGAGATCAGAAAGGAAACCAATTATACTGAGAGGCCGTTATTAAAATATTTTAAAATACTTGTAATATAGAAACACAGTATCTGCTCTTTATTGGTAGTTAAATAACATAATATAATGTCCAATCTAATATTATTTCAAAGTGGTGGTGAGTGTTAATAGTATTTCATAGTACCTACCATTCCTATAAGGTCCTGTGAGAATGTCTGACTTCTGGTTCTGGCAAAGTCCCTGGTGCTGCTATTGTTAATCTTTGGTTGCCAACATTTACATTTTAAGGAAGTACTAACTTCTAGTCATAGGTGAGGGAAAATAAAGCTGTAGTTTTCTCCCATTCAGGTTCTCACACCTCTCGAATTCTATCCATGGACCCTTTGGGAATTATTAGGCCTCAAATTCAAAACCTGCCCCTGGAGCTGGGGGTGATATGGCCTATTTTCCCCAGGGCCTGAAAAGACTATCCAATAAGAACTCAATATCCATAAGACTTAGTAAATACACACACACACACACACATACACACACACACACACACATATAGAAAATGAGAACATACAGAAAGGTGCAGACTGGGCTTTCTTTTCAGACCCTAGAGTCTGGAAGTGCTTTAAACAATTTCTTTTCACTTGTGGCAGTGCTGTGTATTCAATTTCTTTCATATTCCAAATTTTGTAAAATGGCTACTTAAAACCTGCAGGGAACTACCCAAAAGCCAATGACTAATCCCAAGGAGAACCCCCAGCCTAGAAGGGGCAGCCTGAGTGTGCTCCTAGGAGCTAGTAGTGTGCAAAGTGAGAGAGTCTCAGAGCTCTCAAGCTGACCTGACTGACTAGCCCTAGACCTTGGCTAAGCCAACTCTCTCCTCTCTGAGGTTTCGTGCTCATCTGTATAAAGCACAGGTTGAGTTTCCAAGATCTATAAAGAACTTATTAAACTCAACACCAAAGAAACAAACAATCCAATCATGAAATGGGCAAAAGACATGAAGAGAAATCTCACAGAGGAAGACATAGACATGGCCAACATGCACATGAGAAAATGCTCTGCATCACTGGCCATCAGGGAAATACAAATCAAAACCACAATGAGATACCACCTCACACCAGTGAGAATGGGGAAAATCAACAAGACAGGAAACCACAATTGTTGGAGAGGATGCAGAGAAAAGGGAACCCTCTTGTACTGTTGGTGGGAATGTGAACTGGTGCAGCCACTCTGGAAAACTGTGGGAGGTTCCTCAAAGAGTTAAAAATAGACCTGCCCTACGACCCAGCAATTGCACTGTTGGGGATTTACTCCAAAGATACAGATGCAATGAAACGCTGGGATACCTGCACCCCGATGTTTCTAGCAGCAATGTCCACAATAGCCAAACTGTGGAAGGAGCCTCGGTGTCCATCAAAAGATGAATGGATTAAGAAGATGTGGTTTATGCATACAATGGAATATTACTCAGCTATTAGAAATGACGAATACCTACCATTTGCTTCAACTTGGATGGAACTGGAGGGTATTATGCTAAGTGAAATGAGTCAATCGGAGAAGGACAAACATTATATGTTCTCATTCATTTGGGGAATATAAATAATAGTGAAAGGGAATATAAGGGAAGGGAGAAGAAATGGGTAGGAAATATCAGAAAGGGAGACAGAACATAAAGACTCCTAACTCTGGGAAACGAACTAGGGGTGGTGGAAGGGGAGGAGGGTAGGGGGTGGGGGTGAATGGGTGACGGGCACTGAGGGGGGCACTTGACAGGATGAGCACTGGGTGTTATTCTGTATGTTGGCAAATTGAACACCAATAAAAAATAAATTTATTATTAAAATAAAAAAGCACAGGTTGTTGGGACGCCTGGGTGGCTCAGTGGTTGAGCGTCTGCCTTCAGCTCGGGCTCCCTGCATGGAGCCTGCTTCTGTCTCTGCCTCCCTTTCTCTGTGTCTCTCAGAATAAATAAATAAAATCTTTAAAATAAATAAATAAAAAGCTCGGGTTGGGGGAAATGACATTTGTCATATGGGGCTCTGGACATCCAGAGCTTTTTTTTTTTTAATAAGGATTTTATTTATAGGGATTTTACTTATTTATTCTGAGAGAAAGTGAGTGAGTGTGCAGGAACAGGGCAGAGGGAGAGGGAGAAGCAGACTCCCCATGGAGCAAGGAGCCCACCCGAATCAGGATTCATCCCAGGACCGTGGAATCATGACCTGAGCTGAAGCCAGAGGCTTAACTGACTGAGCCACCCAGGAACTCCCCATCCTTGCTATTTAAGAATTCTCAATCAGTGGTGTGGATTTTTAAAGATTTATTTATTTATTCATGAGAGACACGGGAGAGAGAGGCAGAGACACAGGCAGAGGGAGAAGCAGGGTCCCCACGGGGAGCCCAGTGTGGGACTCGATCCCAGATCCTGAGATCATGACCTGAGCCGAAGGCAGACGCCCAACCACTGAGCCACCCAGGTGTCCCAATGGTGTGGGTTTTTTGTATGTGATTTTTGTGCGTGTCCAGCCACCTTAAAATGAAATGCATAATTCCAGAGTCTGCATTTGTATTTGTATTTACAATCACAAGCAACAATACTGTCTCAATTGTCACAAGCCAGTAAGGAAGGGTAGACCCCGTGACAAATACCTGGTGAGTTGGTGCCAAGCAAAGGTCCTATGGCATCAATCACAACGTGCTGTGCTTGGGATGTTTCCCTGTGATTTGAAAGGAAGAGGGAAGGGAGAATGAAATTACTCCATCACAAACAGAGGACAAATCAGCTAAACCCACGAGGACAACACCAAAACCCTGCCTGCAGACTTCAGTGCCCTAGGTCTGGGGCTCTGGAGGTTTGAGTGTGGCATGTGATTTATCATTCATGAGATGACTTTGAACTTTGATTGCATTTGTAGATTTGTTCTCATTTAATTTGAATTTTTATTTCTGTTTATCTTTGTATGAGAGTTATCAGTATAAGGAGTTCACAAGTAGTTTTATGTTTGTACATGTTTGAGTAGCGTTATTACAAAACAAAAACTACTTAAGACAACATTGGAAGCATCTGTGATATATATTTTTATTATTTTTAAAGGAAGGAGGCCCCAGTATTAAATCTGAGAATGGACTAAAGAAACTCTGCCGCCACCCCCTCTCAGACCTTCAGGGTTTCTAATTCCTAGAGAACAAAGTCAGACCTACCTGCATGTAGGGGGTGGGGATGGGGCTGGAGTCCGTCACCTCGGAGGGAGAGGGCCTTGGGGTGTGTTCTGCTGCCCTCTGCGGGCCATGTGAATCACTGGCTGGCTCCTCCTGGGCTTGGAGAATTTGGAGGGATTTTTTTTTGTCCAGAGATTGGGGGAAAGGAGGGCAAAAGTGACCTTTATTTGCAGGAGCATTGTACAGAGCTGAGCCCTCACCCTTCTGATCCCTCAAGACCTAAACTGAATCCATTCTATAAGCAAGCACTGTCTCCGCTTGGGGATTTGGCTTGGATAAGGAAGGGTAAAGGAAGACTGTGATCCAGGTGGCCGAGGAGTTGAATAGGAGGTGGGAGAGGTGACACTCTGTGGATCCTCCTAGAAGCCACACCAGAGGAAGGCTCTAGTGGTTTCACCCTGCGTGGAAGGACCCAGAGCTTTGCTTGGGTTCTTAGTTTTGTACTTGTTATGGTTGGCCTTGGTTACTTAGCTCCTGATCATTCATTCAGAAGAAAGAGGTCCCTCTGCCTTCTTAGATCTATGTGATGACCAAACTATTGAGGAGGAGAAGGAAACAGTTCTGAATCTAGGAGGACCACCTCGGCACCTAACAGACCCCTGGACACTCAACCCAGCCTTCTTCTCTCCAACCACTCCCTCTCCCTGCCATCATCTTTCCTTTTCTGGGTCTGCAGCCCTCCTGCCAGTTCTTTTCTAGTCAGCCACTCACTGAGGCCATACTCAGGAAGGCTAAGTTTGGGGGCTAGGTCTTGTTTGATGGGGTATTGGACAGGAGTCTTGCAAAAATGTTTAAGTATTCAGGGAGCAGACCCCTAAACCAATCACTGCAACACTGTGGGTCAGTGTTGGAGCTGGATGGGGAAGAGGGGGGCCACAGGAGGGCTGCCGGGCTCCTGCATTCAAGAGCTGGTCACTCACAGCCTTGGGGCCTGGGTGTTGTCACAGGCTTTTATCCTTCTACATAAGTTAACCCCAGCCCTGTCTTTTCCTACCCTTTCTCTCTCCCTGGGAACCCAACACAGGGCCCAGCACCTGGTAGGCTGAAGGGTGGATCTGGGGAGAAGCTTTCTTGAGCAGGACAGAGAAATCATCCCTCTCCCCCTTTAGGAGGTTAATGGCCCGGCCCTCCTCATGTTGCTCACCCTTTATTTGGGGACACAGAAAACTCAACAAAGTCTCCCCAGCTCCGCCCATCTGGGTCTTCCCAGTGGGCCCACACGGCAGGGCCTCCCTGTCAGCCACTGAAAAGCCTCTCAGATCTTCTGTCACGCCACTTGCCTCCCAAGACAACACCCACCCCACTCAGCAGACTCTTGTTCCCAGCCTTCCCCAGTGAGGACCCCAGCTCCAAGTGGGAACCCGAGCCAGGGGCAAGCCCCCAGCAAAAGTTCTGGCTCCCTGCTCCTCCCCAGAGCACCTGGCTTTCTCAGACTCAGCCATCTCCCCATCTAACCTTCGGATGACCACAGATCCTGATTTCAAGAGAACCCAAAGGCCATCTGGCCCAAAGTGCCTCTTCTAGGCTAGCACGACGTTCAAGCTCACAGACCCTACACTCAGCCTCGCATCTCTCCTCCACCACTCACTGGCTGGGGTGGCCTTCAGCAAATGGCTTAACCTCTCTGTGTTTCATTTCCTCATCTCTAAAATGGAGATCCTAATAGTCCTTTCTCAGATAATCCTCATGACTGTTAGAGGAGTCCATGTCTGGGAAGTACTTCACCAAGGGCTCAGCCAGTCACTAATGCTCAATAAAGGGCATCATTCCATCCCCATCGTCGTTGCAAATCAGCAAGGCTTGTTAACAAGCTAGCAGAGCCACTACTGGCCAATCCATCCCATTGAACCCCCAAACGAGCCCCACAGAGCCTGTTGCCAGGCACATTGGCTGGGCAAGGCACCTCCAACCCTGTGCCCAGAGCTGTGCCAGCACTGTGGGGCTGCAGACCAACTGGGTCCTTGAGGAAGAGGCAGTCTTGTAGGCAAGATAAGACTAATTCACAAAGCAATTAGTAAAAAATACAAGATAGCTTAAAAGTACTAAATTGTTCAGTGCAGACTATAATTGTGTTAATAAGAAGAACTATTTGTGCAGCATTTTCGCATTTACCTAGCACTTGGGAATACATTATCTCATGTAATCCTCAAAACAAACCAGCCAGGTAAGGACTGGAATTAGCCAACAAGGAGCCTGAGGCTCATGAAGGTGATGTGGCTTGTGATCACATGGCCAGTACATGGTGCTCTCAGGAAGGACAGCCCATTCTAACTCTGTCTGGGGCCAGTGAGACATATGTGTGTGTAGAAGTATGTGTGCGTGCAGGCATGTATGGGTATGTAGATGTGTGTGCGCACACTGGTGTGTAGATGTATGTGTGTGCAGATATGTATGGGTATGTAGATGTATGTGTGTGTGCAGGTGTGTATGGCTGTGCAGATATGTGTGGGTGTGTGTATGGGTATGTAGATGTGTAAGTATATGGGTGTGTAGATGTGTGTGGGTGTGTGTAGATGTATGCGCAGGTGTGTATGGGCGTGTAGATGTTAATGAGTGCATGCAGGTCTGTATGTATGTGTGTAGATGTGTATGTGTGTGTGTGTGTGTGTGTGTGTGTGTCCGTGTGAGGACAGCTAGGCTGCTTGTATGTTCATGGTGCAGGTGCTTCTTTGATTATCTCTCATGCCTGCCCTGCTCTTCTACTTGCCTCCAAGATTCCCCATGGCCAGATGCAGTTCATGTTTCACATCTATTTGCACTGTGTCTAGTGGCTTCATTCTGGGTCCCTTCCTCCAGGTATGGTGACCACTTAGGTCTCTGAACCATCCAAAGGGTGGGGATTTTTGTGACCCCTATGATCTCAACACTCCCCTGAGGCCCTCAGAAATACGGTAGCAAAAGATAAGGAGCTTGCCGCTCAGGGCAGCCCGCAGTGGGCCCTGGGGGCCAGTGACAGTGCCAATTGGGAGACCCACAAACCTGGGCCACAGCAGCCCCTGGCGGGCCTCTCAGAGACACAAAACCATGTTCCCACATCCATCCATGGAGGAGAGGGCAGAGAAGAATCCAGAAGCAGGGCCACAGCCTGGGAAGGATGGGAAGTGGTGGACAACAGAGCAGCTACTGAAGACAGTGTGAAGGAAACTATACATTGAACTTGAAACCACAGTATCTGGGTTCAAGTCTTAGCCTCTCTGCCTCTTAGTGGTGCCACCCCAGCCACCTAGGTACTCATCTCTGCCTCAGTTTCTTTACCTGCAAAATGCAGATAATAGGAAGACTTAAATCACAGGTTTTCAGGATTCAATTACTTACATGGCAAAGCATTCTCTGGTATGTAGCACGTACTTTTAGGCCCACATAATGACTTCTGTGGACCCTGGGTGCTTTCACTTTCATGGGCCTCTTCCTCCATAAAAAATGTTTAAAATTCTATTGTATGACTATGTTGAATAGAAGCCATGCTGGATTGTATTCGTTGTTTCTTTTCTTTTCTTTTCTTTCTTTCTTTCTTTCTTTTTTTTTTTTTTTAAGATTTTACTTATTTATTCATGAGAGACACACACAGAGAGAGAGAGAGAGAGAGAGGCAGAGACACAGACAGAGGGAGAAGCAGGCTCCATGCAGGGAGCCCGATGTGAGACTTGATCCCAGGACTCCAGGATCACGCCCTGGGCTGAAGGCAGACGCTCAACCGCTGAGCCACCCAGACGTCCCTCATTATTTCTTTTGATTTTTAAAAGAAATGAAAACATTTTCGTAGGTCTTTAAATGTATCGTGACTCCTAAGCATCAGACCTATAGTGCCTAGTGGATAAACAGACTCTGGGGCTCCATCATGTTTGCTAATGAAGATATTACAGGGTCTCAACAACTGCGCAGTGCTTTGGCCTGGAAGGGTCATTGTCATTCCTTTAGGAATGCTCTATCATCCTCCTGTGGGTCCAGCATTCCTGTCCTTCCCTCTTTGTACTGAATGTCATGCTTCAATGTCCAATTTTCCAGTAGGAGGGCGTTCTCTCCCTGGGCATCACAGAGATGTGGGGCTGGCATGCTCTGCTGTGGGAATGGCAGGCAGAGATCAACCTGGGTGACCAGCTCCTTTAGACCCCAGGGCATGGGTATGGGGCTAAGGAGGCTGGATACACCCCCCCTCCCTCACCCCTACCCCGCAGCCCTCAGAATGGTAACAACAGCGCCCTCTAGTGTCCCCCCAAACTCCCTGCGTGCGTGCCTGCCTCACCTATGTTCCAAAGCACCACCCCCTCCATGTCCAGAGCATAGGGCTTGTGTGGACCTTCACATGTTTGTGTTGGTCTAAACCCCTCCCCCTCGATTCATGCAGTAATTTAAACCCGCAATAATCTGCAGTGTGTTCATGTGGACCCGAAGCCAATGCTAAACTCTAGATCACTGCTGTCCACAGAAATGCAATGTGAACCACAAAGGCAAGCCACATATAAAACTTTAAATATCCTAGTAAAAGGAAAAGAAACAATTAAAGTTGATGATATATTTTATTTAACACAATACATCAAAAAATATCCTTTCAACTTGTGATCAATATAAAATTATTACTGAGATATTTCAGATTTTTTTTCATTCGAAGTCTTAGAAATCCAGCATGTATTTTACACTTACGGTGTATTTTAATTAGAACACTAAATTTTCATTGGGAATACGTATCTATATTTAAACTTCATAAAATTTATAGCGGAAAAAGCAGATTCACATACCCGCATCTTTCCAAAACTACTTAAAAGATTTTAATGACTGAATCAAGTATTAGTTTTGAAATTTAAATGTAAATTAATTTTTTTTACATTTATTTTTTAAAGATTTTATTTATTTATTCATAGAGACACAGAGAGAGGGGGGGGGGCAGAGACACAGGCAGAGGGAAAAGCAGGCTCCATGCAGGGAGCCCGACGTGGGACTCGATCCTGGATCTCCGGGATCACGCCCTGGGCTGAAGGTGGCGCTAAACCACTGAGCCACCCAGGCTGCCCGTAAATTAAAATTTTTTTAAATTAAAAATTCAGCTCTTCAGTTGCACTATTTGCATTTCAAGTGCTCAGAGTCACATGTGGCTAGTAGCTACTGAATTCCCCAGTGCAAGGCTAGATCATGAAAACTGTAGGAGCAATAAAGTATGCCCTTGTGGAAGTAAAGTACACCTCACAATTGATAAATTATTTATCCACTTAAATTCCCCAGCCAGGGTTTCCCAAATTAGAGTGCACAGAAGACTTAGGGAATCTGTAAGAATGTCAGATGTCCACCCCAGACCCAGATATTCATCTATGAAGGTGGCCAGAAGTGTGCATTTTGAGGAGATCCCAGGGCCAGTATAGTTTATATATAATTTAGTAGTAGCTTACATATAATTTAGTATCCACATGTTGGGAGAACAAATTCTAAAAACATTTTGATCAGTAGGGGCAAATCCAAAAAGTTTCAGCCCATTGTGTAAAGCAGTGATTCTTGTCTTCAAGAAACTTCGAGATGGGGAGATGATATCTGATGTGGGGAACCACAAAACAGGGTAGAAGGAAAGCTACTGTTGAAGTTCTGCCAGAATCAGGAACCATTGATCCCATCTGGCCTGATGAAGGACAACTCTGCAGTAAACAATCTGCAGGACTTATCAAAGAAGGACAGTCTCCCAGAGGCCAAGGCAGGGTGGAAAGCATGGAGAGGGGAGAAAGTGAGTCATATTTTCAGAGGAAAAGACAGTGTGACCTCTCTGAGGCAGCATGATTATGGAGGTACCTAAGGAAATGCAGGCATCTGGACCTTATTTAGTGGTTAATGCTGCTATGACACATGCCCTGGATTAACACAACAGGGGAATCTGATAGAAGAGCAAGAGAGCAACTTGATTGTGTTTGCACTTTGGGGTGCATGCTTTCCCACATGGCCTTGATTTGGTGATACCAAATCTTGACTCTGTCCACCACCACCATGCACGCTACCTGTTCCCCTGCCTGTTCTGTTGCCCCTCAGTGCCGGACAAGTCTAGAGCAGCAGGAAGACGCAGCACACCCTCTGGCACCCTGCTACCACCCAGTAGCCACTAGTCTCTGCTCACAAGCCATAGAGTCATCATCGCACTGAACGTGCACTTTTACTCCAGGGAGTCCCACGCTTCTAACAAGAAGGGAGCCTCTGACGAGGCAGGTGAATACCTCTGGATCTGGCTTGGAGACCAGATAAACCAAGGCTCAGAGACTGTGAACCTCAGACCTGTGTTAATGGATGGAGAAGCCCCCACCTGCAGAGATTCAGGATAAGGGGTCTCACCCCTGGAGTTGAGGCCCACCTTGAGCTCAAGCTCTTCATCGGCAGGTCTGAAACGATGACATGCTGCAGGGATGCTCCTGCACCATCTGGAACACCCCATCCACCCATACCCCCACACCCAGCAGCTCCAGTAACCGGGCACAGGACCACCACGGTGAGAACACAGCAGCCATAAAAGCAAAGCCAGCACCAGACCATGCTCAGCAGCCTCCTGAGATTCTCTTAATGACAACTCTTAATGAGGAGAAAGTGCACAAAGCAATTCAGAGGGCAAGCCTCCCTGGGGTCTGAAGCCTGAAGGAAGTCCATCCAACCCGGCCTGGCTATTTGGGAGCATTCAGAAAGTGACCCCTCTGCTGCCAGCCCAGACTCTCAATGGTGTCCCGAAGCATCAGTGTCCAGTCGTCACCCTTCCGCATTGGGGTGCAGCGCGTCTCCTTGAGCTCCAGAGCTAGGATCTCTGCAGGGGTCTCTGGGGTCAGCCCGGCTGCCAGGACAGCTTCTGGGAACTTGGCTGCAGAGGCGGGGGCCAGACAGCACCGGGGAAAGCTGTGGGGTGGTGCAGGTGGCAACAGGAGGGCAGGCGAGAAAACAGAGGGACAGATATGGAAAGGAGAAGGCAAGGAGGGAGGAGATGAAGGAACAGGGGAGGTAGGGATAGGGTGGTGCACAGAGAGGAAAGGAAGAGAGAGAAAGAGGCAGATGTTGGGTACTTTCAACTCCTCTCTACAATGACGCTGCCAGGAAAACTGCTCCTCTTTGCTGGAGACCCAGTTCACCCACTACCTCACAGCAACCATACCCAAACATTGATCACACACCCTCCTCCAGGACCACAGTTCTCAGGGCACAGTTCCACACAGCACCAGTCAAGCCCATGAAAGCCATTCATGCAGATTCCTGTCTCCCTTGCTTGGGGAAGAGGAGGGCCCTTGAAAGCCAGAGTACCCCAGTGACCCAGGCGCCTGTGGCCCATACCTGGGCTGCTGCCTATCCATCTGCTGATAATGGTAACCCACAGCCACAGCTGAGTGAGGGCACAGCAAGTACTGGTTCTCTTCCCAACAGCGACTCATGGTCCAGGTGATGGCCTCATCCGACATGGACTCAGACGTCATTGCCCCTGAAAGCTGACAGGTCCCAGGATCAGAGGGGTGGGAATCAGGGCCAGGGGAAACCCAGGGAAAGTGACTAAAAACTCACTATATAACATAGGCAGGCAACACCAGAGATTCAGATGGTATCAGCTCAGACAGAAGCTCAGACAAAGAGCTCAGCTTTAGCTCAGAGAAAAATCTAGCTCCCTATGTTTCCCAGTTTTAAGTTGATTCACTCAGCTTGGGGGAAGGATCATCTGAGTTTCAGGTCAATGAATTCAGTTAGGATTAGCTCATGAATCAGCAAATTAGTATATAGTCTTGTTCCACAAATGGACACAACACAGGAGGTTATGGGGACTCAGACATTTCTGGTGCCTTGTCATCGGTGTACTCCCTTCCGGTGGGTGAAAGAACACCTTCCCAGCCCAGGTCACACCTCCTCCAGGAAGCCTCCCCCAATCCTCAGACAGAGGAAGACTCCCTTCTCACTGGCCCCTCAGTGTGGAGGGTTGATCTGATCATTCTTTGAAAATTTATTGTGTGCTATTGATGTGGGTTCACAGAAGACAAAGAATGTGTTCTATCTTTGTATCTCCAGCACCTAGCACAGTTCTTAGCTTACAGGGGATACAGGGAATACAGGAATGAAGGAATGAGTGATGGCTGTTCCAGCAGGTGGAAAGTCTTGTATGTGTACAGCCAGGGAGGGAATGAAGCAGTGTGGGATCTGGTGTCTGTTTCCCTGGAGCACCTCATTTACATGAGGAGAAGGAATGCGGGATTGAAACAAACCATTAACCAAATAAGTTGATCTTTGCTTGTGGTATGGTCTGAATGTTTGTGTTCTCTGTTCCCCCAAACCCAAATTCATATGTGAAAAATTTAATTCCAATGTGATGGTATCTGAAGGTGGGACTTTGGGGAGGTAACTAGGTCAGGAGGGTGGAGCCATCATGAATGGAATTAGTGTCTTTATAAGAAGAGGCCAGAGAGCTTGCTAAATGTCTTTCGACCATGTGAAGCTATGAGGAAACACTGGCAGCTGCCACTTCTATGGAAGTTGCTCCCACCAGAACCCAACCAGGCTGGCACCCTGATCTCGGACTTCTGGCATCCAGAACCGAGAGAGATTAATGTCTGTTGTTTATAAGCCACCCAGTCTCTGGTACTCTGTGATAGTGGCCCAAGCTAAGACAGGTGGCATCACAGGGAACATTGAAATTCCACTGTGGTCTGCATGGGTGGTGGCTAAGCCCAGAGAACTATATCTAGTTCTGGGAACAACCCTTGAAGACAGTCATTGACTGTGTAAAATTCGGTCATATAAGGGACAGCTAAAGAAACTGGAAAGACTCAACAGAGAAACGAAGATTCTCTTGGAATATGGGAATCATACTATTCCCCAGGGCACAGGTGCGAAGGAGGAGACCCCAGCTCAGCATACAGAACTTCGTAATGATGAGAGCTGGTGTGAGGTAGTGAGGTCCTGGTCACCGGACATACAGTCTGGATGAGTTGATGGGATGTGGTAGAGAAAATTAAAGACAACATCAACATATGAAATCCTTTTTCTTAATGTAAAATAAGTGGACCATCACCAGGTTGCATTAAAATAAAAGTAATCGGGGCACCTTGGTGGCTCAATCAGTTAAGTGTCCAACTCTTGATTTTGGCTCAGGTCATGATCTCAGGGTTGTGAGATCAAGCCCCACATTAGCCTCTGTGCTGAGCATGGAGCCTGCTTAAGATTCTCTCTCTCCCTCTGTCTCTCCTTCCCCCTGCCCCTGTCCACTCACACACACTCCCTCTCAAAAAAAGTAATAAACAAATTAAATAAAAGCAATCCTTCTTAACTAGATTCCTACCACTCTGAAGAAATAAAATTACTCCTTTTCCAGAAAGAAAGAAAGAAAGAAAGAAAGAAAGAAAGAAAGAAAGAAAGAAAGAAAGCTCAAGAGGACAGATGTCTCTGTTCATACCAGTTGGGCAAAGTAGCTTCCAATTGTTGCTACTGCTGAAAATCAACAATAATAAATAAAAATAATAATAATAGTCAATGTATCAAGCCCTGAATTACCAGGCAGTATACAAAGTGTTTCATGGGTATTATTTGACTTAAATCTTCAACAGTGATAGGCATTCTTATTAGCCTTGCTTCACTTATGAGGAAATTGAGGCACAGAGTTTAAGAAACAGGCCCAAGTTCTCATAGCCAGCTTAGAGCCAAGCCCTGTCTGACTCTAAACCAATGCTTTCTACTACCTCCCCTCATTCACTAAATTAATTCACAGAAAGTGACTGCAAAAGTCCCTGGCTCATAACAGGTGCTCAAGAAACAGGTACCCTCTTTCCTTAGACAGATTTTCAAATCACTGTTGGGTTTCATGGCTACACCCTTCACCTTCTCTGTGACGCATGAATGGTGAGGTGACTGACCTTGCTGTGCAGTTCCTTGGGTAGACTCATGCTTTGGGTCCTTTCAAACTGCTCCATGAGAGTTCTTGTCCCCTGGCTGTCAGAGCCAGATAGCAGCCAGAAGATCCTCTCCATGTTGTAGGGCACCTGGGCAGGAAGGCAGGGTGCCAGTGTGTAGGGCCACACTGTTGTCCGTTCTTGACCATGCCCACTCAATCAACACCTGGACCAGGTGCACACTTTCCCACAGGTCCTACCTGAATGTCCATAGCTGAGGCCAAGGTCGGTTCAACGGCCGCAGACAGAGAGAAGTCTCCCTGCTGCACAGTCCTGTGGATGATGTCGTTGTGGTTCACTGCTGCGACCAGGCGGATGGGCAGGCCCATCTTCTGAGCAATGCACCCAGCTTAAGACAAGAAGGGGGAAGAACAAAGTTTTCTCAGACATGATACCCCAAGTACAAGAAATAGACGAGATTTAGACATACCAGACTTCATCAAAATTAAGAAACTTTTGTGCTTTTTGAAGATTTTGAAGACTTGTGCTTCAAAGACACTATCTAGAAAATGAAAAGGCAGCTCACAGAATGGGAAAAAATATTTGCAGATTGTATATCTGATTAAGGATACAGAATATGCAGATAACTCTTACAAATCAACAATAAAAATACTAGTAGCTCAATTTAAAATTGGGCAAAAAGACTTGGACAAACATTTCTTCAGGAGATATACACATGGCCAGTGAGAACATAAAAGATACTCAACTTAAGGAAAACACAAACCAAAGTCACAAGGACATACCATTGCATGTCCATTAGGATGGCTAGAATCAAAGCATTGGTGGGATGTGGAGAAACTGAAACACTCATATGTTGCTGGTGGAAATTTAAAATGGTGCAGCTGCCTTGGAAAAGTCTGACAGTTCCTCAAAAAGTTAAACCTAGAGTTACCATGTGACCCAGAAATTCCACTTGTAGGTATATATGCTCAAGAGAAGGGAAAATACAGGAACGCACAAAAACTTACATACCAATGTTTATAGCAGCATTATTCATAATAGTTATAAAACTGAAGCAACCCAAATGTCCAATAATGGATAAATGGATACACAAAATGTGGTATACGTGCACAGTGGAATATTATTCAGCCATAAAAAGGAAAAAAGTATTCATACATGTTATAATATTGATGAAACTTGAAAACATATGAAGTGAAAGAAGGTAGACACAAAAGGACCCAAGTTGCATGATTCCATTTGTATAAAATGTCCAGAACAGGCAAATCGATAGAGACAAAAACAGATCAATGGTTGCCTGGAGCTGGGGGAATGAGAGGAATCGGGGAGTAACCACTAACAGGAACAGGGTTCCTTTCCAAGGTGATGAAATGTTCTGAAATTGACTGTGGGGGTGGCTGCACAAATCTGCACATATACTAAAGACTGTTCAGTTGTATACTTTAAACGGGTGAAGTGTATAGTATGTGAATCATATAACAATAAAGCAGTCTCTCTCACACACACACCAGGCACACATGCCTGCTACCACTTGCAGAAGAGAAAATGAAGGTTCCCTGCGGAAGGGCACATGCTCTTGACCCTGACTCAGCCTCCTAGAAGCAGTGCCTTCAGATAGACCGCACCTCCTGGAGAGGCCCCATGGAGAAGGACAGAGCAGTGCCCTCGGCCCACCCTGCCAGCAGTTTCTGTTTGCATGGAACAAACAAGGAATTCCTCACCCTGAGAGAGGGAGAGAGTCCTAAAAGGTAGTCATCTAAGGAAGGTTTTACATAATTCACGAATGGTTCATCTGTGGCGGGTCATTAAGAGGAGTTAGGGATCACATCACCCCAACATCACTCTGAATTTTGCAAAGCACTTTCACATTCTTACTTCCTTTGATCCGCCTGTAAACCCCATGCTATTGGTGTATGGCAGAGGAGATACAGATGTTCAAAAGGGCCCAGGGGCTTAAATTTAAACAGCTGGTTCCTGATGGAGCAGATATCGATAGGAACACTCTCTGCAAGTGTTCGTTTTGTGCCCACCACTGTGGTAGGCACCAGGACATGTGCAGGCAGCACCATTCATGCAAATGGGGAGCCCAGTGTGTTTTCTCCCCCAATGAAGATGACTGAGCTATCCTTGCCTAACCGCCAGCCCCATTCTTCCCACCCTCATGGTAGTGGAAGAAGTCAGGGAGCCTCCTGACTGCTAGGATGCTTTCCTGGTCTCACTGAAGCCACCTTTGGCACCCATCAGAAGCAATGCTGCCGACAGAACCATCAGAAACAGTGGTGCCCGTTAGGAGGCAGCCTAGCAAGCTCAAGAGGATGCAGGCTCTGGAGGTGGTGATTCTGGCTCTGCCATGCCCCGTGTGTAAGCAGGGGCAAGCTGGCTAACTTAGCTGTGTCTCCACTTCCTCATTATAAAGCAGGGATGGGAGTACCGTCCTCATAGGTGCACATGAGGATTAAATAAGTTGATATGTGAAAAGCACTTAGAGGGCTGCCTGATGCACAGTAAGTGCTGGATAAATGTTTATTATTATTATTATTTAAGATGATTTTACTGCCACACAGCAGCACAGCACTTCACCCTTACAAAGTTCAAGTACACACATGAAGGATCTCACTTGCATTTCACGGTAGCCCTGAGAGATATGATAAGCTATCCAATATTGCTTTTACACCCGAGCAGCTGAATCTAAGGGACTGCTCCATGGCCATTCAGCTGGGGCCAGAACCCTAAGTCCACACCTTTTTCCACCTTACATGGTCTCTGGGTAGTATTCTAGGAGTGGGAACATGTTGTGCCAGTTGCCCTCATACTAGGCAGCTGGCTGAGGCTGGGGGTAAAGTCCGGATATCTGGAGGTGGGGAGTGCCAGGCCAAACCAGAAGTTGAACCTTAACCTCATCTCTCCACACTCTCTTGAGTGGGGTTAGCCCATCCTTCCCCGCTGCAGCAAAAGGCTGGGATGTCCTCCCAGGGACTTCGGGGGAGGTTTGCTAGGGGCTCCTTCTGTGTGGTTGCCTGTCACCTTCAGCACGAGGACTCGAACTTTCTCCTCCCAGTTGTAGCCAAAGGGCAGCTGGAAGAACTAGGGCCACAGGCATTTTTCTGGAAAGCCCATTTCTGCCCAGGGGTCTCCTTACCTGCAAGGTTACCAGCAGCCCCTGTGGGCACAACCACCTCCACGGGGGGCAGGGGGCATGTGTCTAAGGATGGTGCACACCGGAAATAAGCAAAGAAGTGATGGGCCATTTGCACAAGGACTCGGGCCCAGTTGATTGAATTCAGACTCATCAGATTGTGCTTCTTGACAAAAGCCACGTCGGCAAACACGGCCTTGATGGGCTCATCAAGCTCATCGCTGTTGCCCTCCACTGTCAGGGGAGAGAGCAGAGGGTAGCTGTCAGAAGCATGAAGAACCCCCACATCGCCAGTACTTGCCTACAAGGCCCTCCCACACTGGGCCCATCCAGCTGGGACCTTCACTCGGCTTTAGTTTCTGCTCGCCCAGGTCTTGGCCTGGCTTTCTAGACTCAAAATTAAGCAACTCAGGGTGCCTAGGTGGCTCAGTGTTTGAGCATCTGCCTTTGGCTCAGGGTTCGATCTCTGGGTCCTGGGATTGAGTCCCACATCAGGCTCCCTCTGGGGAGCCTGCTTCTGCCTCTACCTGTGTCTCTGCCTCTCTTTGTGTCTCTCATGAATAAATAAAATCTTTAAAAAAAATTAAGCAACTCAATGAAAGAAACAACGTCTCATATTCTTGTGGTCATACTTCCAACATTTCTACCATTATAAGAAATTAGACATAAATGATCAACCTTCTAGGTGGGATATTGGGAAAAGAACTCTTCCTTGGGGGATCCCTGGGTGGCTCAGCAGTTTAGCGCCTGCCTTTGTCCCAGGGCACGATCCTGGAGTCCCAGGATCGAGTCCCACATCGGGCTCCCGGCATGGAGCCTGCTTCTCCCTCCTCCTGTGTCTCTGCCTCTCTCTCTCTCTATGTCTATCATAAATAACTAAATAACTAACTAACTAAATAAATAAATAAATCTTTAGGAAAAAAAAAAAAAGAACTCTTCCTTGGAGCCCATGCCCACCTGCCCTACTCTCCAGGAAGAAGGAGAGATGGTTTCTGAGGCTATGAGGTGGCAAGAAGCTGATCCTTTCTTTACCCCATGGTCCTCCACCGGGGCTTGGGGATAGAGTTATTGTTCCCATATGCTCTGCCTTTCTCTCAGATCACAGAGAGGCATTCTGATCTCTGCTCCATGTGGTAGGTAAGCTGGCATGGACCTTTCCTCCCCGAACTGGGTGTGGACACAATTTAATTTATGGATGAATTACTGGGGAAATTTATGGTGAGTTGGCTATGAGTCCAAGTTTTGCTTCTCAATCCTACTCAATGAGCAATCAAGCCAATATTGATCTCTTATCTGGAACCTGGGTTTATTTCTCCACCAGATCCAAACTTGAAGGTGAGAGGTAAGATTTACTGCAGGAAGTGCCAGAATAGGCGTCAAGGTTGTTATTCATTCCACTGTATAGCAGCAATGAGGCCAGGGGGCTGACTCTAGATCCACCCACACGACAGTGGGATGTCTCTGGAGTTCTAGGAAAAGATTCACTGCTCTTAAGATGGAGCCACAGGAGGAGAGACTTAGTTACATTAAGTAAGCATCACATGCCACAAGGGAAATGAGCCTTAGGATTGGGGAAGGCAGAGCAGAGAATGCAAAGAACCTGGGTCCTCACTGACAGACAGTTGAGTCGCTAAATCAGCTGTTTGGAACCTATCTCACCTCTAGACATTCACTTACATAAGCTGGAAAATATTCTTGTTCAAGTTCTGACTTAGATTTTCTGTTACTTCCAGCCAAAAATATCCCAAATAATCTATAACTAGCACCTGCTGATTATTTTGCACTTAAGAAGAACCAAGTATAAAATATATATGGAAAATGATGACTTTAAAAAACATCGGTGTCCAACACACAACAATCCAGGTGGCCCTTTCCTACTCCCTGGGCTCCCTAGTCTAAGAGAAAAAAACATAACCACTCAGCTCTGGAACGAACACACATCCTCCTAGAAACCAAATCAGAAGATTCCAGAAAGGAAAGGAAGGACCTGAACAGTGCTATTTAGAAACAAAAATTAATTTCTTTAAAGTCTGCTGTATTATTAGTTCTTGAAGCTCAGAACATGTGCAAAACAGAAATGCCTCTTGGGCTCTACATTTATGACATGTTGCACTCATCGTCATCCACATTTCTACTACTATTTTACAAATGCACTGTTCTCCACTCTGTGGTCAGGAACCAAGCTTACATATAAGCTCTGAGGTAAAAGCCTTCCAATATCTGCTATAAGGCAAGGAGGGAGTACCTCCTTGGTACTCCTCTGGCAGAACAGAGGTACAGAATGTTATTCTTTGCTTTGATTCTAGGCAAAGATAGTTCTAACTCCATAACTAGCAATTATAGTGCTTAGGGTATAATAGGGACCCTTGGGAGCCCAGATTATCATATATCAAAATTTTGCAATGAGTGCAGGAAAATGCAGCCAAATATGGGCAACCACCAATGCTAATGTGTAAGATTTTCCAACATCTGCATTAGCTAAACCCAGAAATTTTCATTGGAATGTGTATGTGCTTGCTAAAGAAAAGAGAAGGGCTTTTTGCTTACTTTTGAACACATCGACGAAGGATCTTCATGCTACTCCCATGGGTAAGGTTTCTTTGCACTATGCTTTTGCTCCTTGACAAAACCGGTGTTATATGAAAACATCCCCTATGGGATTACACCAGAAGGCCAGGTGAGTTGGGGGAGGAATGTCTTTTGCCATCACATTTGCTCTCCTGCTAAGTGAGTGATCAAACCAAGCCAGGCCTCCTGGACAGCTTTCCCAAGGCCACAGTCTACAAAACCTCACCAAGACCCCCTACTCCTCATATCCCCCACCCCTACTTTGTGGCTACCTGGGGTCTAGCTAGGTGTGAAAAGTGGAAATAAGATGGACGGCTCCACTCAAGCTCATCCTGCCCTTTTACAGTTGATTTCTACAGAATAGATGCTGATATTAAAGGAGATATTCTTTTGCCCCTTTTGCTCTTCTGCAAGTACAATATGGCAAAATTTATGATGTGGCCCAGGAAGAGGTATCTCCAAAAATGGATACTACCGAGTAGTTTCCTAGATTGCTAACCAAATGCATGACTTACTTGTTTCTATCCTATAAGGGAGGGCATGAGCTGTTAACATGTAAGGACATTCTTTTAAAATAGTTATTTAACATGTTTGTGCTCTCTAAAGTTCAATGCCCTGGAACAAAACCCAAGGCACTTGGCTCAGGCTATGGGTCTGGTGGCTGCCTGTATATGGCACCAGTAGGCTGAACTTACATAGAGGTGGCACTCTTTGGGGTATGGTTTTCAACCTACACTTCTTGGGTCCTACTGTCAGTACTTGTTTATGCACTTGTCATCTCTGATAGCTTATAAAACTGTGTTGCCAAGAGCTTGTCTAGAGCTGAGCCAAGGAATATACCAACCTCATGACTGATGAAGAAAGGAAGGGACAGAGAAAAAAGAGGAAGGATGGTCAACTAATCACCTGACTAGTTGTATTCCAGCCAACTTCCCAAAATAGACCCATTCAAGGTGGTCATGCTTTACCTGGAGCCTCCATCCCAGCACTCACCTCCAAACACATGGACATTCTCCCTCAGCACTGTGGTCATCTGGAGCTCTTGAATCTTTGTGCAGTGACCCTTGGGCAGCAGAACGATGATGTCTATGTTCTTTGTCCCTTGAACACTCTCAATGGCAGCACTCCCTGTGTCCCCAGATGTTCCTGGGTATGCAGAAAAAATAACCCTCTTCTTTAGATCAAGGTAGATGGAGAAGGAAAGAAATAGCCACCAAAGCATTCCTGCCACATGAGGCAATGTCTACTTCAAATACCTGAAGAGTTGGAATCTAGTACTTAATCTGGGGTCCATGAACTTCCTAGAGATCCTGGGACAGAAATTAAGGAATCTGTGTGGACTTGGTACCAGGTAACCTTATACAATTTGTGTACTTAAAATACTACTCTGAGAAGGTTCCGTAGTCTCCACCGGACTAAGGGGTCCGTGGCACAGGAAGATTACAAATCCTGCTCTAGAAGAACCAGTAATACAAACTCCTTGAGATATATCAATGCAGGGCATCCTATGGATGAATACTAGCAAGTGAGGCACCTCAGGGGCTCCGGCCCTCACGCCCGCAACACACACCTACAACCACAGTGATGTGCTTCTCCTTCTTCTCCAGGAAGTACTGTAAGAACTGTGCTGTGCAGCACAGGGACAGGTCCTTAAACGCATACGTGGCCCCATGCCACAGCTCCAACACATTCAGCCCATTCCTCAACCTGGACAGATGGACCACCTCTCTGTGGCGGAATCTGCTGAAGGCCCGGTCGATCAGATCTGTGAGGGGAGAGGGGTTGGACAGTGGAGGAAGGGCATTATCTCTTCCTCAGGTTCTCCCCTCCCCCCCCACTTCTTTACACTTTTGAATTTGAAGTTTCTATCTCCTGCTACCAGATAAGAGACCAGAAACGTTTATCCCAAATGAGACTGCATAGGAGTATAATTACATAATCCTAGAAAAAAGTCTGAAAAGACATGAACAACACTGTTCATAGATTCCTCACAGAGATGCCCCCTAGAGAAGAGAAATTGTGCTGTAAGACTCCCATTTTCTACTTTATAAACTTTATCATTAGGATTTCTCATGTGCATGTAGGTCAGCAGAGGCTCAATTCAACAATTGTGAAACAAACAAATCAGTGTCTCATCTCTTCTAATGCTCCTTCCTAAAGACCAGACGTTGTTTGTTTTTGCTATACTAAATTTCACACCTGTGATACCAGAACCTTGGGATGGTTTACATATAATCCTATCTAAGGCAGGTCATTTTAGGTGGTGCTCCTCAAACCTTAATTGACAGACCAATCACCTGGGATCTTAAAATGCAGATTCTAGTGCAGTAGGTCTGAAGAAGTCTGAGAATTCTAGTAAGTGCCCAGGCAATGCCATCAGTGCTATCAGACCACATTCTTGAGTGGTCCCCTTCTTTCCAGCCCTAAACTCTCAACATTGCATTGTGGATTATTTCACATTTGGCCTATAGACCAGCAGCCCATGGACACTTGCTAGGAATGCAGAATTTTCAGGTGCATCCTAGACCTACTGAATCAGAATCTGTATTTTAACAGGATCTCCAGGGCACCTGGGTGGCTTAGCCGTATTTTAACAGGATCTCCAGGGCACCTGGATGGCTTAGCCAGTTGAGCATTTGCCTTGGGCTCAGGTCATGATCCTGGAGTCCCAGGATCTAGTCTGCTTCTCCCTTCTCCCTCTCTCTCTCCCTCTTTCATTTCATTTAAATGAAATATTTAAAAAACAAAACAAAACAAAACAAAACAACAACAAAACCAGGATCCCCAGAGGAGTCCATGGGTACATTCTAGTTTGAGAGGATAGTTTGGTCCAGGACACTCTCAAGGTCCCTTCCGAAATTACCATTCAAGGAAACAGAACAGCTATCTAAAGGCCCAGGTGCTTTATATACAGGTAGGAAATATCCCAACATTCAAGCATCTCAGGATGTTGGTGAAGTCTCTGGTCTTGAAGAGGTTTTTGAGAAACATTGTCTGCAGACCACCATGGCATTCATCTCATTGAAGATAGAAGGTGGAATGGATGAACTCTTTGGGGATATTTACATTTCTGGGGTTCTAGAATCTGGGGGGGGGGAACTCCAAAGTTTGGGAAATAGGACTAGAAACCGCCTAGGGGTTAAGTGATGGATTTGCAGCTCTGTGGGGGTGCTGGACTGGCAGTGGAGTGAGTTGGGAGAGAAGGGAGGCTGGGGGATGCTCACCATTTAAGACTTCTTTTGGAATGAGCTCAGGACCAATGAAGAGGGTGCACAGCTCCTTCACCAGGCTGGGGTAGGAGAGCGCACTCCACTGATGCAGGGTCTCTATGCCCAGCTGTGGGAGCTCCTCGGGCATGAAGAGACCCCCATCGGGAGCATAGCCAGAGAAGAGAGCCCCCTCAAAGTCGACCCGTGGGGCCATCCCCCGAGTGCTGACATACCACATGATCCTGGCAGCCTGCAGAGGGAACAGTCCCACAGGAAGAAGCTGAAGTATACACAGCACTTTCAGCTAGCCCCCAGACCACCACTCATAGGTGTAAGCATCCCCGCCCAAGAGACTGGATCCCTGTCAAGTCTCATGACAGCTTCATCTGAGACTGTCCAAATCATGACCTCTCCAGTTGACATGAGGCAAATCCATGGACCTTGGGAGAGGAGGTACCAAGTCATGCCAGGAAAGGAGAAAGTTTAATCCTCGCTGTCGAGCAATAAGGGAACTGGGAAAAGACCATAGCAATAAGGCCACTGCCATTCTGACAGTCCTCTTGTTAAGGAGAGGGCCACTACAGTTGGCTATACACCCTTTTGAGAGACACCTCTGTCCACTTGTGCCCAAAAAGTAACCACCTTCAATGGTTATACAGCAATGTTGCCTAGGTTATAATTGAGTAGTTCCTCACTCTGGTAGTTTGTTGGAATCAACTTGGGAGCTTTAAAAGAAATATTCCTATCTGAGACCCTCCCTGGATCAATCAGGTTAGACCCTCTAGGAGAGAGGCTCCATGTATGAAGCTATTGCGCAGCCAGGGTTAAAAATACGGTAACAAACTTGTCCCACTTTCCCCAGGACCTTCCTAGTTTCAAAGCCGAAAGTCCCATGTCCCAAGAAACTCCTCCAGGCAGACAAACTAGAACAGCCCCGTCATCTTCATTAAAAACCAGTGCCCTACCTCTCAGCCTAATTCTGGAGTTGTTAGAAGTGCTGGCAAGTACCCTTAGTACTGTCTAGCCAAGGCTAACTGGCCCTGTGGGGACTCAGGACTCTCTGATTGGGGTTGTGGGAAGGGCGAGTGTCCAAGGGCACCCGAGGTCTAACTCTGGTCACAATGCCGCATCAGTTAGGTACCCAGGAGCCAGGTGCCATGTCTGAGCTGAGCTTGAGCTCTGAATACCTTTCTCTGGGTGAATTCAGGAGCTCTGGTTTTAAAGCCCCAAGGCCAGGAAACATTTCGGGAAGGACCCAGCGAGATGAAGAAATTTTCTGATAAAGGTGGGGGCAGGGCAGGGACTTGGACCCCCAAGGGCTGAGTCCCCGGCAACTGATCACGGACAGCGCCCCTGGGGGGGGGGTGGCCCCAGCAGGCTCAAGGCAGGCCCCTGTCACCCTGTCAAGGAGGTCCTCCCAGTCACCCACCAGGCCCTGGGTCAGGCAAGGAGGTTTTGATAAGGCCTCCAGGACACGGCGCGCTCCCAGCTTCTGAAAACAGGGCGCACTTCTCGGTTTCCGCCTCTGCGGGTCCTGCCGAAACCCTACAGGAGGCGCGAAGCCTGGAAAACCCTCGAGCCTCGGGTTCCTCCAAGTCCGAGAGGGCGAGAGGGCGCCGCGGCTGGAGCGGGCAGAAGGGGCCGGCGAGGCTGACGCGGCCACGCGAGGTCAACCGCGACCGGTTCAGCAGCGCAGATTAACCCCTACCGCTCCCCCGGCAGAGCGCCGCGAGCGGCCGCGGGAGGCGGAGGCGGCCAGGGGCCCAGGCGCCGGCTCGTGCGCGGGGCTGGCTAGGCCAGGGGGGCGCCCGCCGGCCTGGCGCGGTCACCGCGGCGAGCGAGCGGGCGAGCGAGCGAGCGGCGCCCCGCTCGGGATCGGCCGGCCTGGGCCCCAGGGGCCGGAGGGGCTGCCGGGGCCCGGCGGGGGCGGTTACCGGACTGGCGGCGCGGGCGGCTGCGGGGCGCGGCCCGGGGGAGCAGGCGCGCGGGCGGGGCGGGGCGGGGCGGGGCGGGGCGCGCGGACGGGGCGGGGCGGGGCGGGGCGCGCGGACGGGGCGGGGCGGGGCGCGCGGGGCGGGGCGGGGCGGGGCGGGGCGCGCGGACGGGGCGGGGCGCGCGGGCGGGGCGGGGCGGGGCGCGCGGGCGGGGCGGGGCGGGGCGCGCGGGCGGGGCGGGGCGGGGCGCGCGGACGGGGCGGGGCGCGGCGGGGTGGGCAGAAAGCACCCGTTTATTCCTCACTGGGCATTTTTTTGTTTGTTTTTTGGTGTTTTTTTTGGTATGCATTTTTTTTATCGGGGTTCGATTTGCCAACATATATATAGCATAACACCCAGTGCTCATCACTGGGCTCGTTTTTTAAGGCACCCGGCTAATCACTTACTCATATTCAGTCTCTTAATCTTCACTCCCGCCCTCATGTTTTTCGGATTGGAAGACATAAAATGGAGAAAAAAAGCGCTTTTCTTCTTTGGGTTTCATGCTTCTGACCTGCAAGATCA
Source organism: Canis aureus (assembly GCF_053574225.1). NCBI lineage: Eukaryota > Metazoa > Chordata > Mammalia > Carnivora > Canidae > Canis > Canis aureus. The sequence continues at coordinate 26,517,815 of NC_135622.1, read as the reverse complement.
GACATCTGGACAAATTCCCTGTTCCTCAGACTAGGGCCAGTAGTAGTACATCAGAGATTCGGAATCCACAGCGTTGCATGGCCCTGTCTTAGCTCAACAAGTCCTTGGAAGAAAACACTTTTTATTAAGTATAGATCTATTCTAGAGTAAAATCCTTCCCGATTTTATTATTTATTTATTTATTTATTTATTTATTTATTTATTTATTTATTTAAAGAAGTAAGATACTTGACAAAATGTCCTCCAGATATGGCAAATGCCCCTGGATTCATGTTCATCCTCCTGGGTCCCAATTCACTTAGGAGGCAAAGTTTGAGAAGCTGGACTGATGTCAAATCAGGTTCAGCCGATGCCTCTGTGCTGGGCCTGGTCACTGATGCAGGCCCAACTGGGACTCATGGGGACAGAGGACATGGATGACTGCCCTCCCCCTTTCTTCCTCCTCTTTATGACATTGTCCTAAACCTGTGGTCTCTGCTTATTCAAGTTATCTCTCTCCAGATTTTGGCCCACACATACTCATTTGACGTATCCATACAAGTCCGTGTACCTGCCATTGACTGACTCAAGTCTGGATGGGTCCCAGATTCCAGAAAGAGTTTGACTGGTCATCGTTTTTCATGGACTATTGCTGTAGAGTTCACACAGAGGCCAGGGAGCCATTCTCAGAGAGGGATACAAGCCAGGCAGGACCCCCACAAAGGGTATATATCCCTTGTATCAGGTATACTTTACCACTCAAAGGCCAGGGAAACTGAGAAACCTGGCAAAAATGCCCTAAAATGCAGCCGTATATGTTACAATGCCATAAACAGCAGGAAGGAGTCTCAAAAACTCCACAAATACAAAAGTATCTTCCACAGAATTCTATTAGGTCTCTTGTCAGACTTACAGGAGCCTACAGGACTGCTTCATTATTCTGTAAGCAGAAGGGAAAATCAGAAGCTTTGTATAAATCATCACACACACACACCCCACTGCCCTTAAAGGAGAGAAGCAAAAAGCTTCTTTAATTTGTTAGGAATCCCCGCCCAGGACATTCAGAACAATGCAGCTATAGAAAATAAAAACTTATGCATGACCTATGAGGAGTACAGAAGTGCCAAGCAGGAATAGTAGAAATGTGGAGTTCTCTGAGACTTTTACACTGGACCATTTAGTGTTTTTTAAGATTAAAAATTGCTTTTATTTATTGACTTCGCTTACACATTAGAGTGCTTAGCTGTCAAAGCAGAGCCCTGGGGCTCTTGCTGGGCTAGTCCTTCCCTGTGTCCCTACAAACCCTCTAAGAGAGGCTTTTTTTTTTTTTTTTTAAGATTTTATTTTTTCATGTGAGACACAGGCAGAGAGAGAAGCAGGCTTGCTGTAGGGAGCCTGATGTGGGACTCAATCCTGGGACCCTGGGATCACACCCTAGGCCAAAGGCAGATGCTCAACCACTGAGCCACCCAGGTGCCCCTCAAATTATCAAGAAAAAAACTGACTAGTATCATTCCAATTACCCTCCCCCCCCCCATAAATAGACAAGTAGATCCTAAAATTTATATGGAAATGCAAGGGACTCAGAATAATGAAAATAATCTTAAAAAGAAATTACAAAGGTGAGAGACTTAACGCTTCCTGAGTTTAAAACCTAGTACAAAGCTGTAGTAGTCAGGTCAGTGTGGTGCTGACATCAGAATAGACATACAAATCCATGGAATAGAATTGATAGTCCAGAAATAAAGCCCATACATGTATGGCCAACTGATGTTTTTTTTTTTTTCAAAGATTTTATTTATTTATTTGAGAGGGAGAAAGAGAGGCACAAGCAGAGGGAGCTGCAGGCAGAGGGAAAGGGAGAAACACGCTCCTAGCTGAACAGAGAGCCTGATGAGGGACTCCATCATCCTAGGACCCCAGGATCATGGCCTGAGCCAAAGCCAGATGTTTAATCAACTGAGCCACCTAGGTACTCCAGTCAATTGATTTTTAATAAGGGTACCAAGTCTCTTCAATGAGGAGAATGATGATAGGATAACTAGACATCTACATACAAATGAGTAAATTTGTTTTTTTTTTAAGATTTTATTTATTTATTCATGAGAGACACACAGAGAGAGGCAGAAACATAGGCAGAGAGAGAAGCAGGCTCCATGCAGGGAGCCCAATGTGGGACTCTATCCCAGGACTCCAGGACTACACCCTGGGCCAAAGGCAGATGCTTAACCACTGAGCCATCCAGGGATCCCCCAAATGAGTAAATTTGGACCCCTACCTCATACCCTATGCAAAATTTACCTCAAAATGGACTAAAGATGTAAATGTAAGAATTGAAACTATGAAACTCTTAGAAGAAAACAATGGAAATTTTCATGACCTTGGATTAGGTAACGGTTTCTTAGATGTGGCACCAAAATCAAATGCAACAACAGAAAAAATAGACAAATTTAGCTTCATAAAAAAATTAAAGCTTTTGTGCATCAGAGGAAACTATTAAGTGAGAAGACAATTTACAGAATAGGAGAACATAGGGGCACCTGGGTGGCTCATTTGGTTAAGTGTCTAACTCTTAGTTTTGGCTCAGGTCTTGAGCTCAGTGTTGTGGGATCGCGCCCCACATGGGCTCAGTGTGGAGTCTGCTTGAGACCCTTTCCCTCTTCCACTCCCTTTATCCCTCCCCCTGCTTGTGCATGCATGCGTGCACTCTATCTCTAAAATAAATTAATAAAATCTTTAAAAAAAAGAATAGGAGAGCACATTTGCAAATCATAAATCTGGTAAGAGTCAAGTATCTAGAATATATAAGAAGCTCCTACGACTCAATAATAAAAAGGCAATGTAATTTTAAAATAGGCAGAGGACTTAAATAGACATCTCTCCAAAGAAGAGATACAAATGGCTAGCAAGCACATAAAAAGATACTCAACATCATTAGTCATTAGGAAATGCACATCAAAACAAGTATGAGATACCACTTCATGCCTACTAGGATGGCTTGCATCAGAAAGATTGTGTTGGTGAAGATGTGGAATAATTGGAACCCTCATACATGCACTGAGACCCATTGCTGGTGGGAAAGTAAAATGGAATAGCCACTTTGGAAAACAATTTTCCACTTCCTCAAAATGTTAAAGAGGTACCAGATGACCCAGTATTCTATTCCTAGGGGCATGCCCAAGAGAATAGAGAACATACCTTCCTACAAAATCTTGAACACAAATGTTCATAGCAGCATTATTCATAATTGACTCAAAATGGAAATGACCCAAATGTTCATCAGCTGATGAATGGACAAACAAAATGTGGTATATCCGTACAGTGGAACAGTATTCATCCATAAAATAAATACTGTAGCATGGATCATCATCCTATGGCATGGATAAAACTTGGAAACATTCTGCTAGTGAAAGAAGCCAGACATAAGAGTCCACATCTTGTATGGTTCTCTTTATATGAAATGTCCAGAATGGGCAAACCCCTAGAGACAGAAAGGAGATTAGTGGTTGCAGGGCTGAGTGAGAGGGGAAAAAAGGAATGACTGCTAATGAGGACACAGTTTCTTTGGGGGATAATTTAAGTGTTCTGGAATTGGACAGTGGTGATGGTTGCACAAATTTGTAATATATTAAAAATACCGAATTATACACTTTAGGGGGTGAGTTAATGCTTTGTGAACTATGTCATAGTAAAAAAAAATTGCAAACCCCCTCTCCTCCCAATTGGCTGGGAGTCAGGACACATTATACAAAACAGCTGCCCAGAGAGAAAAGCTCTGAAGGCTGGAAGGGACCGACTCATCCCTGAGAAGGGCATGCTGCTCCTGCCAGGAGTACAAAACAAGTGGAGAGTGGTTTTAGTTCAGGTCTAATTCATCAGTAAACAACCTTAGAAATCATTCATAAAAACTCAGGAAAGGCCAACCAAGCCTTTTTCAATGCTGGAAGTTTTTTTCTGTGTATTCATTATGCATTCTTTGCTACTGTTGGTTTTTTTTTTTTTTTTAAGATTACTTATTTATTTATTCATGAGAGACACACAGACAGAGAGAGGCAGGGACGCAGGCAGAGGGAGAAGCAGGCTCCATGCAGGGAGCCTGACGTGAGACTGGATCCCGGGTTTCCATCCCAGGTTTCCAGAATCCCGCGCTGGGCTGAAGGCGGCGCTAAACTGCTGAGCCACCCAGGCTGCTCATCTTTGCTACTGTTCTAAATAAATTCTTCCGTTGCTGAATTTATTTGGAAGAGCAGTCAATGGTGCATAATTAATGCCAGTCAGAGATGCCCTTTAACATTCTGACATCTGGTTTTACTCCATACCTTCTGAGAAACCTGCAGAATACACTGGGGAAGAGGCCTAATAGTTCTGTAGCTGACGTCACTTCAGGTGCTGCTCTCTGACCATCTGAGCAGAATGGACATTTATAATAGATGTTTGTTGTAAGGACTGGGTGCTGGTTGCTCAGTCATGTCTTTTTCCTTCCCCGGGGCCCGTGCTAAGTATTTCATGCGTCGTGTGCATGAAGGCATCTGTGCCAAGTTCAAAGGTACTTTTGTTCATGCAAATAGGAAGTCATGCCTGCCCGATCATCTCCACTGAAGCAGAATTAAGTAAAAGCCTAGACTCATGTTGCATTATCTTGAGACCATTGTCCAGACTGACCTGTGTGCTCTGCCTGTTTCCTCAGAGTGGTAATAATTGTAAATGGCTTGTACGATTTGGCAGTCATAGGTGTTGTTGGTTGTCAGGATGTGAGCTCTTGTGCCAGCTTTATGTGGACTTGGATACATCATGTCATGGGAGCAGCCTCTTTGTTCTGGGAGGAGACCTGGTTCCATGCTGGACCTGCCCTTTGCTCTTCCATTCTCTCAGCCAAGACTCACATTTCCTAAGAGTTTCCACATAGATCAATCCATTTATCCTCCCAGTTGCCACGTCATGACAATTTTCAGGAGCTGAGATTCAGCGAGTTTGTAGCCTTCTGAAGGGCATACCATTAGAAAGCAGTGCAGCTGGGGTTCACCCTAGGTCTCCCAATCCCACATCCAATTTCTTCTCATCTTGCCACAACTGTAAGTTGCTTGGAACTTGGAAAAGATTTTTTTCACTAATGAGAAATTATGAAAACCTGGGAAAGATAGCAGTGTAAGAGCAGGTTTACCAACATCCCAGGACAGACCACTGTGAGGTGCTTGACCAACATCTGCTCTCACCTACTCCCCTAATGTGGCAAGATGGGCAGCTAGAAAACTCACATGTGTCCTCAAACTTTTCTGCATTTAGAAGTGGCCAAGAGACCGAGTTCTGGCCAATGAGATATGAGCTAAAAATTCTGGGAAGGGTTCCAGGACAACTTTTATAAGGAATAGACTCAACTAATGAGTACACCTGAGACTCAGATTTGTAGCCTGGTGTTAAGTCAGAAACCGCAAAGGACCTGAGATGTTACCCTACTTGGAAGCTAATGCTAGCCTACCACACTATGCATATTTACTTTTAGGTGACATGAGGTTTTCTGGATCAGACAAACAGTTGATCACTCCTGGCAAAAGCAACCAGAGCAGCACCTTAGCACAAGTTCCCTACATCCCAGCTGCCAGAGAAGGACATGGTGAGAACCAGATGTCATCTGCACATACAGCAAGGTTGATATCACAGGAGAAGAACCCTGAAATTAGGAGTTTCTTAGGCCATTGGCACATCTGACCCTTGAGATGACTCATTGATCAAGGCTCCAGGAAAGAGGGAAGACATCAACAGGTTTATTATCTTGGAATATAAGAAATGTCTCTAGGATGTAGAAGGAGAGGGATTTAACTCTCTCAATCTCTCTGGAGGTCTCTACCTTTAGGGAGACACTATCTCCAGATTCCTAGGCCTTTTCTAGCCAAGTACACCCTTTGTACAGAAATCCTGGACCAGGCAAAACTATGAAATATCCATGGAGAGTTTTCCCCCAGCACCTAGAGGCTCTGGAACCACTTTGCACCATAGAGGACAGCCACAAACAAAGGAGAGAAGGACCGAGAGATAGAATGTCCCTGAATCTTTGGTGGCATCCTTGAGCAGCTGACCCAGCCCTGGACTCACTTGTTTAAACCTTGGTTTCTCAGGGTTTCTCCTGCTAGAAGTCAAATAGGAATCTTAACTGTTATGTGTCTTCTATCACAAACTGAAGCCCAAAAAGAAGGGAGTGGGCAGGCAAATGAGAAAAAGAATCATTACAAAACTAGAGTATGGAAAGATGGCTGTTCCATCTTCAATACAATATGCTGTACACAGAACCCTTTATCCACCACCTACTCTTCCTTCACTCAGTGAATGGCCCCTCTATTGATTCAGTTGCTGAAACTCCCAAGTAGGAATACTTGTTTTTTCCTTTCTCCTTATCCCCTAGATGCAATCCACCAACAAGGTTGTAGCCACAGAATCTACCTCCTTGGCCCATGTGCCACCATCTCTACTTCCTCTCAATAGCCCCCTCAACTCTCCCAACCCACCATCCCTTCTCTTAGCACAGGACTGGTCCCAGCACACCAGTCATTAAGTTCTCAATAGTTCTTGTCACTGTTCGAATTTAGTTCTGAGCCCATGTGGCCCGAGAGAATTTTTTACCCTCACCTTGAACTTTTCCAACCTTCACCCACTGTAATAAGCAGCACTCAGTACTCAAGCACTCAGCTTTCACCCCTTTAAGAACAAGCCAATCATTTTCATATCTTTAGGCATTGCCATTCCCTCTGACAAAATGCTCTTCCCAGCCTCTTCCATGACTGGCTTTTTCTCACAACTGAGGTATCGCTTTTTCTCACAACTGAGGTATCTGCACTCACGTCCTCTCCTCAGAGAACCCTCCCTGACCACTCTCCTTCCCCTGTTTCTCTCTGTCAAACTATCCTATTTTCTTTATAGCACGTACCAGATATTGAAGTTCTCTTGCTTGTTGTTGCTGTTGTTCAATTTTCGTCCACCTGCCCACAGAAGCGTCAGCTGCTTGGGAGCAGACCCTTGCCCCATTCACTGCTGCCCCTGCAGGCCCCAGGCCCAGCACCACCCACAGAAGCTCTTAATAATGGTGCGCTTGGGCGGTGCAACAGCTGCCTCTCTTTTCTAGGAGCGAGAGGGTAGATACTGCTTCAGAACAGCCTTTGAACACCCTCAGAGCTCACCTTTCCCCAGCCACTGCCTTATGGTCGGGTTCCATTGTCTTCATGGCACTTACTGCATCACATTCTTGAGCTTGTTGGTTGTTTTCTCCCTTCTCTATCCTAATGGAAGCTCTCGGAGGACACAGACCTTATGTGTTGTGTCCACCACTCTCTTGCCCAGGCACCAAAAAGATTACTGGCCACACTGAATGCATGCTTACTGAATGAACGTATAAAATGCATAGAAAACAAAATGACTTGCTTAAGTTGTCAGCCAACTAAATGTCACTGGTTAGGACTTTAGCAAAGGCCAGCCTGCCAAAGTTGGTTGGAGCCTGATAAGAAATTCCATAATTGGTGACCAAGCTAACCGTCCCTGGATTGTAATGGTCAGCAGGGACATTGTCAAGCTTCAGGATGAAAACACGTTTTTTGCAGGTGAATGCATTGAGAACTAGAAAATCTGCATAGACTGAAGTGGTCTTAAATGTAGAAAAGGAACCTCCAGCTGCATAAATTTCTTTTTCCAGGTGAGACAAGCAGCCATTTCCTATGGCCCCAATCTGAGGATAAACCCTATTCAAAGAATACTTTCTTTCCCCTGTTGATAGCATTAGATCAGGGGTTCTTACACTCCAGGGTATATAAATATTACCTAGGCCTATGCTTCTCAAACTTGGACACCCAAAATCTTCACCTGAGGATTTTTTAAATGTGGACTCTAATTCAGTAGATCTGGGATATGGCTGAGGTTCTGCATTTTAGCAACTTCCCAGGTGAGACCAATGTTGCTGGTCTGAGGACTACACTTCGCTACTTAAGTACGTAGGAAGTTTGTTTAAAATGCAGATTCCTGGGCTCACTCTCCAAGCTCCTAATCCAGCAGGTCAGTAGGAGGGGCCCAGGGATCTTTGTTTTTAACAAGTGGCCCAGGTGAGTCTGACTCAAATGGTCTGCTGACATATTTAGACATATTTTGCATTTGACCATTGTCATAAAGAAACTCAAGAAGAGTGATGAGCTAACAAGCTGTCTTGAAGAAAGGTAGCAAGTGGCAGGGGGAGAAATAGCTGAAGGTTTTGAGCAGTGGTAGAGAGGGAGATCTTTAAGGATATCCTCTAGCGGGTGGTGAGGAAGAGTGACACAAAATAATGCTTGCAATGCAGTGTTTGCAAACGGCCCTTGTTCAGACACCTGAAAACGTCTAGCCCAGAAGCTCAGGCATGGGCTACTGAAATTTTAATGCAGAGCATGGCATCGTTCATGACAATGATCCTGGGTTCATATTTAGGGAAAAAAAATGAGCAATGGTTCCTTTTCACGGGCAGTGAGAAATAGAAGAGTATGCAATTCTAGCCCCCTCTCCTGCATGCTCCCTTTTACTCTCTCTGCTCCAGCTACAATGGTACTCAACAGCTCCCCCACACAAACAAACATAGCAACTAGGGGCTTTACATTTGCTTTTCCCTCTGCCCAGAATGCTCTTTCTAAAGAGGTCTTCCGGCCTGATGCAGCCAGGTCTCTGCTCCATGGTCTCCAAATTAGAAAGGGCTTCCATAATCACTCAGCCTAAAGCAATGGTTCATTATCCCCCTATCTTGCTTTATTAATCTGCATAAACTTATCACCACCAGACACTGTAGAGGGCCATTGGTTTCTCTTCACCATATTGGAAGCTCCTAGAAGAGCAGGGAATAGTTCTGTTCTATCCTCCTGATTTATCCCCAGTGTTTAGCACAGTCCCTGTCATGTGATACATGCTCAATAAAATACTTGCTTAAGGAGGAAGGAAACCATGACCACAGTGATGGGGATGCCGTCCCTCTTTGTACCCTGATACCTTTCCTTCCTACCAAGGTTCTCATCACCACCTTGCCATGGATAAGAAAAAGCAGTTGACTCTCTTTAATGACTAATGTGACCTTGAGTGTAGTTACATATGGTTTTCAACAAATTTGAGAGAGGCAAAATGGGGTAAGATCAGCATAGTATTGATTACTTCAGATGAATAGGGAACTACAGGTTGACAGGTTGACACAGGTCTAGGTCACACAGAACAACCTGAGATGACATAGGACACGGATCACTGGAAGTTAAGAGAATATGAGTTGGGCAGGCTAGTGATAGATTAAGCCAAAGATGGGAGAAGATGCTCACCATCTAGAACAGGGATCAGCAAACTATGGCCCATGGGCAAAATCTGGCCCATTGCCTGTTTCTGTAGATAAAGTTTACAATACAGGCTACTTTTTAAAAATATATGCCACTGAGCTGAGCTTGCCTGAATGGAGTAGGAAAAGGAGTGGGGACACTCAACCACATGTACCTCAAGCTGTATCAGAGGAGGAGAGAGCAGCATGTTTCCCCAAGTGTAGAAATGGGACAAGTTACTCAGGGCTTGAGTAACTTTCTGCTGAAAGAGGCAGAGACCCCTGGGAGCAGACCTTAGAAACACCACCAGCATCTTCAGGAATTGAATGTGAATGTGGGCCTCTGCCCTCCCATGTTGGTGAGTTATTGGATATGACTGCCCCAGAAGGAGGTGTGACAGTACAATCAGTGTCTACAGTTGTATCTCTAGCTAATACCAACCTCAAAGAAGGCTGTGGGCTGAACAGCTTCTTTCTGCAGTTCCCAGCAGCTGAGGAAGAGGCTCTTTCTTCCTAAAGGAGGAGATGGGCAGAGCATCACAGCATCCACTGCATTTAGAAAATGATTTAAGAGGAGTAGATGTCTCATTCTCTTGGAGCTGACATTACAAAAGTGATAGATATTTACTCTATCATTCATTCATTTTTATTTTATTACTTATACATAATTATAAATCTGATGTATGATATATAATTATATTCCATATATATTGGTATATATATATTGGTATATATATATAAGTACCTGCTACTTTGCACCTACAAAGTAGCAGGTACTAGGCCAGGCCCTAGACATGAAACAAGATTTCTGTCCTTCAGGAACCTACATTCTGGGGAGCAGAGGGAGAGAGACACGCACAGTCCAGCTGAGGAGTTCTCTAAGGGAAGCAAGCCCAAGCCTGGCTCAGCACAGAGAGATGGGGCTCAGGATCACACCTAAGGCCTCATGGAAGAGGTGCAGCCCCTGTGACTCAGTTTTGCAGATATAGGTAGAACAGAATAGGGCTTCTTTTTACCCACAGGCAGGAAGTTGTCTGATGCAGAGTCTGTGGCTCCCTTCTCTCTTAGCTGGTGCCAAGACCCCAGGGCCATCTTTCTCTGATATGTGGTTCCAGCATAAACCATAGTGCCTCCATTCAGTGCCACTAGATGACAGTATTGGGCCAAAAGTGCTGCCACAGCTAAACTGCTTTATTGCAGTCAGCGGCAGATCCGGTTGTGGTTTATCCTGCAGGTGGGCAGAGTGGGAGTAGTGTTGAGTGCCTGGGAGCAGCAATAGGATTCACATTTTTTTTTTTTTACTTTAATTCATCAAATTGCATACGGCATATATATATTCATGTGCCCAAAGGATTGAAAAATCAAGCAAATGGTAGAGTATTGATCTCCATAGTAGACTGAAATCACTGTTCCATGTTTTCCTAGAAAATTGGCAAACTGGAATTTTCATGGGAATGATCTTTTCTTATGATGTCTTCCCTGCCTCCTGGCCAGGCACCAAGTGTACACATTGGTGACGTTATACTTAATCTTTTTCATGATCTTCAGTTGGCACCATAGTCTGTGGCTTTTACCCCCATCTTCTCTAAGTAGATGATGATTGGAAAGCAGCTATTGTGAAATGTTTGTGATATGTTAGAAGATAAGTCGGACCTTCCCTGATAGTTTATGGATGTAAAACCAGAGTTGAGAGTCTCATCTCCAAGGTCACTTGATTTATTTCAAGTAATCTCCTTCTTGTGGGATTAAAGTTCTCATTTCTTTTTTCTTTTCTTTTCTTTTTTTTTTTAAGATTTTATTCATTCACTTGACGGGGGGGGGGGCAGAGAGAGAGAGAAGAGAGAGCACAAGCAGGAGGAGTGCCAGGAAGAAGGAGAGGGAGGAGCAGCCTCCCTGCTGAGCAGAGAGCCCAATGCAGGGCTCAGGGCTCCATCCCAGGACCCAGGGATTATGACGGATTGTACCCAACTAAGCCACCCAGGTGCCCCAAAATTCTCATTTCTTATTAACTAAGCCACTATTGTCTCTGTGTTTTGTAACTTTAGGGAAACTGTATTTTAAAGAATATCAGCAGATATTTTACAAGGCAAAGTTATTCATTCAACGAACATGCATCAGGCATTTGCTAGATGCAAAAGCACTACATGAGGGTGGAGAGTTGAAGGGGACTATAGTGGTCTCAACCTTGCAGACACTGACAAGTGGGGAAGCAAAGGATATGACACAACCAAGTGCCTTTATAGAGGAATGATCTTTTTTAAAAAATTTAACACGGATGGAAGAACAACACATGAAAAAATTATGGACAGTTCTATCAACTCCGCATGAGTTGAGGAAATAATATAGAGGGAAAAGAGTGCAGACAGAGGAATGAAGCTGACACTGAAGTTGAAGAGCAGGTGGCAGAGAGGCAGCTGGTTGGCATTGCAACCCAGGAGGAAAAAAGGATCTCCTCTCTTACCCACATGTGTCTGGAGAGAAGGTTTATGAGGGATTCCTAGGTTTCTTGAGGGTTCAGAGCAGCAGTGAAAGGCAGCAGGGAACATAGAGCACAGACCATGGGCCACTCCCTTCAGGAGAGGGGGGGTTGGACTTATTGTGGCATGTGAAATGGCATAGGTCAGTTGTGCATCTAGAACATTCCCCTACCAGAAAGATGGCAGAGGTGAGCCCAGATGGGCCCCTGGAGACCACCAAACAAGTCTTATGATTCTAATCACCCATGATAATAACTTAGTTGATAGTATCTACAGCTGAAAAAAGTAGAGAAGAAGGATGAAAGAAGGAAGGAAAGATCATAAAACAATGTTATTTAGAAATGTGGGGGGAAATGCCAAGAAAAGAAAGCCAAAGGAATTGGAAGTGGTTGCAGTTATCTTACTACCTTACTGTATAGATGTGGTTTTTAATGTTTTCTTTTTCTTTCTTTTTTCTTAAAGTAGGTTCCACACCCACATGGAGCCCAATCTGGGGCTTGAATTCACGGCCCTGACATCAAAACTCAGCTGAGATCAAGAGTTGGGCACTTAACTGACTGAGCCACCCAGGCACCTGTAGGATGGTCCAGGACTCTTAAACTTTAGTGTGCCCTAAAACCCTGAGGGAGCTTGCTAAACTCCTGGCCCAACCCTCTGACTGAGCAGGTCTGAGGCAGGCCTAGACATCCAAATGCTTAGCTTGATACAAAGTGGTTCAGAGGAGGACCCCTAGGTGGCTCAGTGGTTGGGCATCTGCCTTTGGCTCAGGGAGTGATCCCAGGGTCCTGGAATCAAGTCCCACACCAGGCTCCCCACAGGGAACCTGCTTCTCCCTCTGCTTTTTTTTTTTTTTTTTTAGATTTTTTTTTTTTCCCTCTGCTTTTATCTCTGCCTCTCTCTCTGGGTCTCTCATGAATAAATAAATAAAATCTTTTTTAAAAAGTGGTTCAGAGGACTGCTTTGAGTACTTCTGCTCTAAATTCTAAGGGATAGAAAGCAGAATGGAGCCAAGCCCCAAATTCTCTTTCAGGCCCACTTCTCCTACCTGTGGGATGTTGAGCCAACTACTTCACTTCTCTGTTTCCCCATCTTATCAAGGGATTGCATTAGATCAAAGCTTCTTCAACTTTTTGAGAGGGGAAGGTTGAGAATCTAATGAAAGTGTTACCAGAAAAATACAGTATACTTTGCAGACAATTCAGGGTGTTCCTAGCCCATTAGAAGTCCCTTAGATTTTTGGTTACAATCTTTTGGAAGGAGCATTCTTCAAGGAATTGATGAATGATGTTCAAGCTGATCTAGATTCTGGAGACTATTGGTAGGCTGGCTGGGTAGAGAGGCAGGACTCCCACCCAGACAGCAACTTTAGTCCTAACCCATGGGTGGTCTCATGCATTGAATGAGCACTTCACACTGCATTTCATGGGATTGAAGAGCGGGTCACTAACTTAGCAGATAGAAATCTCCCCTACCTTGCCAAGACACCAGCAGCTAAGTCTCTTGGGAATGATGAGGGACCAAGGAGATCCAGGGTTATAAGATAGTAGAACGTCTCAGAAGAATTGCATTTAATAAAAAATTGACTCTAAGAAAGATAAATCAGCTTGGGGAAGTGGCCCCAGCCCTACACTTCTCTTTCAGATCCTAGAAAAAAATGGTCTTTCTAGATAAAAAACGGTTTTGATAATGGTCATGACACTCATTCTTCGTCTAGTTCGTGGGCTCAGATGCACTGAGAAGGGGTAGGACAACCTGTGCAGATATGAGGCCCAAAGGTCTTGAGTCACCTTTGTCATGCCTGACAAGACCTTTCATCCAGACAAGCCAGGGTACAGTTCTGCCTATTATCTAGTGCCGTTGAAGGCCTCTAGATTGAGTGCTGAGTTCAGACCATTTCAGGCATAATCAGAGGAGCCATTGGCTCCTGATGCTTCCCTAATCTCAATGAGATTAATTGAATCTGTGGCACGTGGCCAGCTGGTCAATGGTCACAGGGCCAAGGTTTAGATAGGAAGAGGAAACTCAGGGTCACTACAGTTGTGAGCCACCCACAGGGACATGTGTGCTTGCACAGAACTCCTGACCATTGTTCATCATCCTCTCAGCCTGGAAGAGAGGCTGTATGTAGAAGGATGTGAGACTCGCTCAAGATACCTATGTCCCATATCTGCCTACTGTCCTCCTCTGCTCGTTTCTAGCCTCAATAGTCCATTACATAATAACAGGTTATGTAACATAGCAGAATAAGATTGTCAACTTATTCTGAGATTATGTCTTCTTTGTCTTTGGTTTTGGTTTTCTGTTATTTACAGTATAACATGATTATAGTAAATTAAATGTGAGACAAAAAAGAATATAAATGGCATGATTGCATTTATACAAAACTCTAGAAAATTCAAACTAACCCAGTGACAGAAAACAGGTCAGTGGCTGTTTAGGAATGCAGGCAGTTGGATGGCAAGGAGTGGGGGGAGGAATCACAGCAGACCATGAAGAAACCCTGGACTGTGACAAATCCTTCTTTGTCTTGATTGTAGTGATGGTTTTAGGGGTTCATACATATGTCAGACTTATCAAATTATACATTTTAAATATGTGCAGTTTATTGTATATCAATTACACTTTGATAGAGCTGTTAAAAAATTAATCTCTTGGTATAAAATAGTTCAATAAGTTGCCAGATTTCTGTCAACAACAAAAACAAAAACATTTAGGTATACCAGCAATAATCAATTCAAAAATATAATCACATCTCCAATATCAGCAAAAATCACAAAGCATCTAGGAATTGACTTTATAAAACATTGGATACCTCCATGGGGAAATTAAAAAAATTTTAAACTCTATTAAAGAATTTAAGAGGATGTGCATTTGATAGGATGACTCAATATTATAAGGATGACAATTCTCTGTAGATTGATACAGATACAGACATAGGTATAGAAAGTTCTTGATTTACCAGAAATGCACAGAGCTCCAAGAAAGAGAAAGTAAAGTACCATCTGAACATGGTTTAAGTTTCATTAGCAAAGAAGGTGTTAGGAAACAATCAATAGTGTGGAGTACATTACTAAACATGGTGTAGGGAAACATTTCTGACCTGGAGTCAAGCGCGTAGGGTTTGAATACCAACTCCCATACAAGAGCACTGGAATTTTGGGTCAATCTCTTAATGTTTTTGGTCTCTTACAATCATCCACGAAAGCAGAGTCTAGACCGTCAGATCTCTATAGTATATTTAGCTCCATATTTTACCATAGAGGTAAGAGACTTCAGGAAGGTTGAATGAGTGGCTTAATCCCCAGCTCCCTATTCCTATACCTTCAACTGCTTCATAGCAGCCCAGGTATTAAGGAGGTGCTTCCAGCTCCCAGGATCCTTCGCGCTTGTCCTTTATGAAGATATCCACATGAATAATCTCTATTAATCCTCCCAGCAAAGGCAAGGTACAGCCAGCCAGTGCTCCTGGGAGGATCAAAGCTCTGGCAACTTCTCATGGACAATGGCCACAACTTGTTAATATCTTGGTTGAGCAAAGTCCTAGCACAAGGTAAATGCTTGATAAATACTTGTTGAATGAGTGAATAAGTAATTTGCTTCTTAGTCTACAAATGGGAAAATTATGATCAGAGAAGCTGATGGATGCACCTGCAGGATGGTGTAGCCAAGAATCTGTGATACCTGACTACAAATCCTACACTCTTTTCAACTGGTGGCACTGCTTATTTCTCATGTCCATTAAAGATTGGAGGCAGAGGTGGAAGTAAGAAGCAGGTGCCTTCCCCAAGGATCCCTGAAGAAAATTGGCAGCAATAAATTGTACAGGTTGCAGTCTGAGTCTGTGAATGGTTCAAGGTACAATTCGAGGCCATCTTGTTATATTCCTTTGAGGGCCAGAGTAGTCTCCTTAAGATGGGATGCAGTGATCTCTGATGGAGATTTGAATGGAGAGGCTGGATGATTGTTAACTTGCAGGACAGGTGGGGGGTTTCCAAAGGGTGTGGAAAAGGTAGTAAATGGTGCACCTTGGGAGAGATTCCAGGGTGCTCAAACAGGCTTCCAGCAACACATCAACCTTATCAGCAGAGTCAAGGACCACACTTTACTCATGATGTGCAGAAGTTTCCTTGTTTTTTTCCCCTTTTCTCTTATAACATGGATTCAAGCTTCTTTCTATGATTATGTGGCACCCATCACTTGGTCCTGATATGCACCCTGAGGGTGAGAGGAAGAAATGGCTTACACTGCCCAAACCAGGCAGGGCAGTGTGTGTCACTTGTGTGCCACAAGATTGAAAGCCACTTGGTGCCATAGAGGCCCAGTGCAGGGAGTGGGCAGGGGCTTGGCACTCAGCACAGCTCTGAGAGCACCAGCCAAGTGAGCTTCAGTGGTTGAGAAGCAGTAGTGACTTGGGCAGACCAGGCCCTGAGAGCCACAGAGTCTGCCCCTCCCTGGGCAGCTCCTGCCTGGGCTCAGCCTGGGCCTAAGCCAAGCTGATAGGGAAGGCTGTGGAGTGTTGCTGCTGCAGTATGGGGGCTTCTGAAACAGCAATAACACTTCATTTGTTCATTCATTCACTCACTCACTCACTCACTCACTCAATAGTTCTTTAGCACCTGCAATGTACCAGGCACTGATTTCTCTGGGTCACTGGTCTGTGGCTAAACTTGCTGGTGATGAACTAAAAGAGAAATTTCCAAATTCTGTATGCATACTTCATTAAATACAAAGTTGTTTTGCATTTAGAATGAAAATGTGAAGAGAGGAGTCTTCAGTGTCGAGGAGATACTTATAGCTTGGTTCCCAGAAGGGCTGCCTTCTCTGCTGTTTCCTAGCTGTGTAGCATCACACTTTCCATCTCTGGATCTCGGTTTTCTCTGGATGAAGTGGGAGTAGTAGTATGCATTGTGCCTGGGAATGGGTTCTTGGGAATGCACAAGTCCTGCTGAGTTGTATTGTGCAGATATGGTTTGGCATTTTATTCTAATCTTCGGTGATTTGAATTCTCTATGAATTAATTCCCTAACTATGATGAAAAATATCAATCAAAACCGGGGTCTAGAGTTTGTCCACTTGGGTCTATTTAGAAAAGGAGTCAAGTAAATGGTAAAGACATCTGACTGGTCCCATTCAGGCCCACACACCTTTCTAATAAAGGTTTGAATCCCACTTATCATGGCCAATGCTGCCTTTTCTCAAGACACCAGGGTTTCCTTGGAAAACATTGCCCTGACCTTGGAAAACAACTCCTATTAGAGATATTTTCAGCAAAGACAGCCAAAGAAAGCTGACAGACTCCAGGGCTCTGAGTTACAAAGGGGGTCGTTTAGTCAAATAATGTTTAGTTGAAATTTAACCAAATTGTCAAGAGCTTTGGTCAAAGGAGAAACTTGGGCCAGAGCTGGACATATGACTAAAAATGTACCTATCCCTGACACACACACACACCTGTCAGCAGATGGGGTGATTCCCTCCTCCCAATGGCCAGTGTGCATGTCATGAGCTCTGCCCACATCATGGAATCCAGTAACTTCCCCATGCTATTTTCCAAGGGTGGTGGGCTTTAGCTTTTCAATGAAATGTTTATAAGGGGATGCCTGGGTGGCTCAGTGGTTGAGCAGTCTGCCTTTCATTCAGGGCATGATCCCACAGTCCTGGGATCAAGTCCCATATCAGGCTCCCCACGGGGAGCCTACTTCTCCCTCTGCCTGTGTCTCTGCCTCTATCTGTCTCTCATGAATAAATAAATAGGATCTTTAAAAAAAAAAGAAATATTTATAAGGATATTGCTTCAGCAGACCTGATACCCTTTCACATAGATCTCTAATTACATCTCCACTCTCTGTAAGGCATTTGTTCCCTGTGGAATTGAAGATCCTGCCAGGAGGCAAATGCCAGAAGAGTTGTCACTTACAGACAAAGTTTGTGGAATTGGTTTTATTCCTTTCTCAACAAGATTTTATTTATTTATTTATTTATTTATTTATTTATTTATTTATTTATTTATTTCCCCATTAGGGGGAGGGGCAGAGAGAAAGGGAGAAAGAATCTCAGGCAGATTCTGCAATGAGTGCAGAACCTGATGTGGGGCTTGACGTGGGGCTTGATCTCACAACCTTGAGATCATAACCTGAGCTGAAACAAAGAGCTGGACACCCAACTGACTGAGCCACCCAGGTGCCCCCATTTATTTTATTCTCATCTGTTACTCTTGACCATCCCACAGGCAGGTCCTGAGAGCTTTCTACTCTTGGGGACTTTGCTAAGCTCTAAAGATACCCATAAGAACAACAGTCCCCACTCTCAAGAAAGTTACAAGTAACAAACAAAAGAAAAGAAATAGAAATGCCATTACAAACCTAAACCCTCCAGTTGTATCATTGTACTCCTGAGTTAATATTATGATTATCATTTCCTAAAAATCAAAATCCTCCCAGCCATAGATCAAAGTAAGCAGTTGAAAATTTTTTGTTTATGTGATTTGTGAGAATTTTACTTCTTAATCAGATCTCCACAAAATTTAAAATTTAATAATTCAACTAGAGTTTGAGGTATAAGAAAAGAGACAAAAATTCAGGAAGCCCCAAGATTTTTCCCTTTACCTTCAGACCAAATGGAGTGTTGGGTGTCTCCGTGCTTGTTGACAGTGCTGTAGAATACTTCAGGCTTATGTCTTTTTTTTTTAAAGATTTTATTTGTTTATTCATGAGAGACACACAAAGAGAGAGGCAGAGGGAGAAGCAGGATCCATGCAGGGAGCCTGACATGGGACTTGATCCTGGGTCTCCAGGATCAGGCCCTGGGCTGAAGGCAGTGCTAAACCGCTGAGCCACCCGGGCTGCCCCCTCAGGCTTATGTCTTGAAACCTACCACTCTTGGAGACCTTGGTAGCCTCAAAAACTGCAGAGAATTTGGTGAGGTACCATTTATTGTGAGGCAGTCCCAAATGTTTAGAGAACATTTATGGGAAACATCCCAATGAAAGATTTAACATGGTTTCTCCTGAGTGGACTCACTCCCAGATCCAGTATTAAGAAGGAGAAGATCAGAACAGTTTTAATATTAATAGATAGATCCTTCTGCCCTGATTTCTATTCAAGTTTCCTGTGAAGTTGGTGAGTGTAGGTGGGTCCCTGTGAATCAGGATGCACCTGAGAAATACGATAGAGTCTTGTGTTGATGGGTCTAGGGTCTAGGCTGTGAGCCAGACTCCATGGGTTTGAATCCTGGCTTTTTCCTCTGCTTCTCACCTGTGAAGTGCTTAAGTTCCCTAAATTCTCTATGTCTCAGAGTGTTCATCCCTAAAATGGATTTTAAAGTGTTGCATAACAGATAATTCACATAAGTGTGCCTGGTAACAGTGAGTGTTCAGGTCGTATTAGCTGTAACAGCAAGGACGTGGGGGCAGGACGTGCTGGGTCTGCAGCCGTGCCATTGTGAGTGTCTATAGCTCCTCTCTCCACCCACCCATGTGCCTACAGTGGACCCCCAAATGCTCTTAGTTACAGTTGCATAACAGCGCTCCAATTCATACCAGCCTGCTCCTCCCAAGATCAGGTCCTCCTTGTCTCTTCCCAGAATTTTTGCAAGAGTTCCCTAACCCATTTCTCCACCTCCCAGGTCTCTCTGTATCCAGCCAGGCTTTCCTGCTGCCTCCAGAGTAATCTTCCAAAACCACAATCACACCTCTCTTCTGTTTAAAACTTTTGTTGACCGTCCATCACCCAGTATGGCAATATCCAAAATGCTGTCACTAGCATATCAGCTTCACTCTTTCTTTTTGTCATATCTTCAGGGGTCCTTGTGCCAGTTTTTTGCCTGTGTCTGTAGCCCCTTGCCCTCACTTACCACTCGCTCTGTATTTTAGGGACTTGGAGTCTACCAACTACATTTTCTGAACTCCTTTGCCAGCTGCTTCCTGTTAGGACTTCGGGCCTGCCGATCAGCCAAGCAGCCAGGAGAGTGGAAGTCAGAAGAAGGAGATGATCTTTGTAGCCGCTGTTGCTGGAAATTCGAGTGGTTGTTGGTATGCCAACAGGAGTGCAGTGACTCTAGATTCCAGCAGCCTGCCTGGGGGTGGCCCCTCTCGGGGGTTCAAGCCTAAGGCAAGGTAGCACCGCTTTACTGCATCCAGAACTGAAGGCACCAGCAACCTCCAACACTGTAGAAGCAAGTGTAGACCCCTGGAACCCAGCCTAGGGGCATTAATAGCCTCAAATCCCCTTCTTTTTGCTGGTCCAGCTCTTCCAACAGCTCAGTGACCAATCCCCTATATTAAATTTCCTCATTTGAAATGCCCAAGGCAATTTCTATTTTCTGTCCTAGACTCCTGCCCTATTAGTTATGTACTATTTTTCTCTAAGTTACTCCTAAAACAACAACTAACCTTTGTCCTAAGCAATAACATCTAGGATGTCGGGGATCCCTGGGTGGCTCTGCGGTTTAGCGCCTGCCTTTGGCCGAGGGCACGATCCTGGAGTCCAGGGATCGAGTCCCAGGATCGAGTCCCACGTCAGGCTCCTGGCATGGAGCCTGCTTCTTCCTCCTCCTGTGTCTCTGCCTCTCTCTCTCTCTGATAAAATAAATAAATAAATAAATAAATCTTTAAAAAAAACCCAAACATCTAGGATGTCATAAGTTGGTGTATATTTTTCTAATATATATTAGACTCAACAATTAACTATTGATATTAATATATTAATATATTAATATAAAAGTGTTCATCCAGGTACCATCTAAAATCACATGCTGTGCTGAGACATACCCCCATTCTGGGTATATATACGCTGTCATCTGGGGATACAATGCAGCTTCCCCTTTACCATCTAGCTGCAGCCTCCCTTTCTGGCTTCCATCCCTAGGTCCCCTACAGAAACTCTTCCCTCCTCCTCTCTATTCTTCCTCCCAGAACCTCATGCTTTGTTCAGCAACAGGCTTTTTTCCATGGCTTTGCATGCTTTGTTCTCTATTCATGAAAGCATCTTCCCTCCTTCCCTGAGCAGAAAATTCTTTCATACTCTTAATTCAATTATTCCCTACATTTTGAAGTTTTATTCAAACTTCAAATCCTGGTTAAAGTGAGCTTTAAATCTCATCATGCTCCCTACAGTACAGTGAGTTCCTTTGCAGATTCAAAACCCCCCATTCCACAAATTTCACACAGTAAGTCAGAGCATGTTTGTTGAGTGAATACTAGAGATGTAGATAAATCATCTGATGCCTGTGGCTTTGTTGAGATAGAAGCTGGGAAAAGGCTACCTTGGAGGAGGGTACAGAATGACGTGCATGATCACCATGGAGCACAAGGTGTGTGCTTCCCAGGTGACACATATGGGATATCCCAGTAAATTGAATACAGGAAGAATTGCAGATCCTAACTTTAAATAATTAGAATTTAGTGGAATATGCTTTGCACTGCACCTCTACTGAACACAAGGGCTCAGCAGCCGCCTCAGGATCTTCTATTTCTTTGAGTTCTCTCTTCATGTACGTGGACTGTCAGGTTATTTGGTCTAGAGTAAGAGGACATTTCTGAGCCAACAGTAAGCCAACCATGAATGACTCAAGAGGTCAACAGCATCTGTACTATTGTCCTATTAACATTTTCTAGACATGTACTCCATGGAAAGTGCAATGCTAAACTGGTTTAGAAGAATTTTTAGAATATATGGGGAGCCTGGGTGGCTCGGTCAGTTAAGTGTCTGCCTTCACCTCAGGTCATGATTCCAGGGTTCTGGGGTTGAGTCTGCTTCTCTCTCTACCCTTCCCCATTGCTCATGTTCTCTCGTTCTCTCTCTGTCTCTCTTATGCTCTCTCTCTCAAATAAATAAAGTCTTAAAAAATTATAATATGGAAATAATAAAGGTCAAAAAACATAAACTTTGGAGTCCAACAGACTGGGTTCATTCTCCTATTTGGCAACTTCCTATTTGCATAAATGGAAATGTTAGTAAACTTTTCATACCTTAGTTTTCTCATCTGAAAATAGGAATAATAATACCTTATAATATTGTTTTGAGAATGTGATAAGATAGTACAGAAAAAGCACCTATGAAGTGTTCAGTTAATAGAAGCTGTTGCTTTATCACTATTAATATAATGGAATTAATGAAACAGAATAGAAATTGTCACCAGGGACATTAGTCTAGGAGAGCAGAGAGCAGAGAACTCAGGGGGGTTGTATGGAGATGGAATGTGGAGCTGAGCCTTGAGGGATGTCAGTGGAGTGGCCATTCTGGCTCTGAAGGGCTGATGACTCATAGCTCTAAAGAATGCAGGGTTGTAAAGTGGGGGTGACAGATTGGCCAAGATTGCTTGGAAGAGAGTTCTCTTTGAAGTGTCAGGCTGACTTTGAGGCCAACTGGACTAGCTTTCAACCCTCAGAGGGCAAGGGACACATGGACACAGGGATACAGGACAGGCAAGCACTATTAGCTTTGCAGCCAAAATAGGAGCCTTATAAACCAGCCTTACAGATAAGTTTTGAGTTCTTTCTTGATTGCATCAGCCTGCAAATCATCCCCACTGCCTGCCACGTTATCCACAGGATTTTCCACTCTTCTGTGTCACAGTAAAGGAGAATTTACAGGAGTCCTTAAAATAACTCATAGGAAGGTCTTACTTTCTACAAGAAAGTTATTTGTAAAAGGACATTTTGTTGAGTAGACTTTTCAGGGCAATCTGTGCAGCATGATTCTTTTCACAGTGCAAATCACCACCCACACTGTTTATCGTATTTTCACTTTTGCTCCCCATTGGGTTCTTCGAGCTGGCAGACTTCGAAAAATGCCAAGGATACTGGATGGCTTTATTTTGATTTTTAAAAATTTTATTTATTTATTTGACACAGAAAGAACAAGCAGGAGGAGTGGCAGGCAAAGGGAGAGAGAGAAGCAGACTCCCTGCTGAGCAAGGAGCCTGTTGGTGTGGGTTGGGGGCTCAATGTAGAGGCTCAATGCGGGGGCTCAATGCGGGGGCTCAATGCAGGGTTTAAGGCGGGGCTTAATCCCAGGACCCTGGGATTGTGACCTGAGCCAAAGGCAGACAACCGACTGAGCCATTCAGGAGCCCCAGATATTCGGTGATTTAAAGGCAAATTCCATTCTAGGTATTGGATAGTTGTTTAGAGGAGGTTCTTTAAGGAAATTCAATGATCAAAGACATTGACTAAGCACATGAAAAGCAAAGCTTAAGAATGTCTTTTAAAGTTTTTTGTTGGGCAGCCCAGGTGGCTCAGTGGTTTAGTGCCGTCCTGGAGACCCAGGATCGAGTCCCATGTCAGGCTCCGTGCATGGAGCCTGCTTCTCCCTCTGCCTCTCTTTCTCTCTGTGTCTCTCATGAATAAATAAGTAAAATCTTAAAAAAAATAAAGTTTTTTGTTGAAAACAAAATTCCACCAGAAGTATTTAAGTATTTAAAATGGCACATAATAAGAACGCAAGACTTTTAAAAGTATTTAAGTATTTAAAATGGCACATAATAAGAACACAAGACTTTTAGGACCTACAACACGGTCAACTAATGCAAGCTAATGCAAGCTCTTCCCTCAGCATGGCTAAAATACGCAGGTTGAACCATAACAGTTTTTCAGGTATATAGCTAAGGTCACAAGGAGAAAAGAAAGAAAACCCCACAGGTTCCAGGAGCACAGAGGGAATAGAAGGAGCAGTAAGCATTGAGATCAGGCTGGGGTGCCTGGGCTGATCTCCAGACCTGGAAATAGATCCAGGTGGCCAGGAGTGTGGATTTCCATGCCCTCAGGAGCAGGAGATGAGGCCTCAGGAACTATAGAAAACACAAAGGGGGAAGTGAGATGCCTGATAGGCCAGTGTATCTTAGTGTATCAGGGATAGAAGACACTACCCAGCAGCCCAAAGGAGATGGGAAGAAGCTTGTCCTCAGGCCAAGAGATAAACATAAAAATTGGTCCTGGTCTAGAGATATTTCTGGGACACCTGGCAAAAGCCAATGTAAAGTCCTCTGATCCCCTCTGATAGGAGCTTCACACAGTGCATTCATAGGCAAGAGGATGCCACAATCATTTAACAGATAAAGAAGTGGAGGCTCAGTAAGGCTGAGTGATTTGTCCAGGATCACAGGGCAGGTAGAGAAATCTGGGCCGAAAGCAAAGTCCTCCCTCGCTACAGTCCTTTCTCTAGCAGAAGTATGGGCAGCTCAGGGTACCTCTGGGAGGTACCCAGGACATGGGCAAGATGGCACTGCAGACACCCTGGGATCAGATACAACTGTAGAGGTGCCTGACCTCAAATGGATGCCAGTCATATTCTGGTCACCAAGAGGCATGGCACCTCTTCTTCCCCACCTCCATACTGCTCATCTGAGTAGGGAGCACAAGGAGAAGGGATGTCTAGTGGGAACTGGGGAGGAATTACAGTTTGGGAATTGATAACTCTTCCCATGAAGGGAGAGTCTTTTTTTTTTTTCTTGAAAGCCACTTGAACTTTGTCTTTGCAATTAAGCTTATCTCTTCTTGTGTTTGCTTAGCTTGTGGGCAGGAGATGTCATTACCCTCTTCTAATTTTATGGAAAACTACTTGCAAGTGTTAAATTTTGAAACAGCCACTAACCTCCTTGACCTTAAGACTCACACACACACACACACACACACACACACATACACACATCTGGCCCAAAGGAGGTCATTGCAGGTTGCCCGAGAAGGCCCCACCTGGGGTCCTGCAGAGAGAGGAAGTCCTTGCATCATGTCTGTCAGGCTAACCATTTGCTGTGAGAGCTGGCAGTCTTCAGCACTGTGCCAGCCTCTTGACCAGCCTCTGAGTGAATCATGACCAAGTACTGCCTGGACTGGGTAGGCAGGTTGTGCTGGGCCAAGGAGAAGGGTCTGGAGGGAGTCAGCTCTCAGACTTGCTCTTCCTCAGTCACCAGAAAAGGTGTTTTCACCCCAGTCTTCCTGCAAGGGCTCTGGGATGGATGTTAACTTGACCTAAGGAGAAAAATTCATGACCTTTCTTCCTACTCTCCACCTCAGAGCCCAGAGAACAGCCCTTATGGGTGTGTCATGTGACATCCATGGCCGGGGAAAGAGTATCTGGATGTGGACCCAGGTATCGCTTTATCTGAGAAGAGATTCTGTGCAGGCAGTGGCTGCATGAGAAAGCATGGTGTATCCAGGGCACCACGGCCAGTAGATGCACTTAATGGCCGCAAGGAGCGGGGGTTAATGGCCTCATTGTGGCCATTTTCTTACCGATTACTTCATTGGTTTTAAGAGCTCCCATACTCAAGTTTCTACTGATTTACTCCCTGATAAGTGTTTGAAAAGTTCTTTGGATAGGTGGTGGGTGAGGTGGGGTGGGTGTGGTCTTAGATATGACTTGAATTTAATCCAGCACTCGGCCATTGTGGTCATTAGACAGACACACACTAGTATCAGCCTGTGGATACTAGCCAACAGCACTCAGATACCATCTCGGATCACATGGCAGTCTAGGATTTGGGTAAAATTAGCTTGAATTCTTCCAGAGTCCTCACTAAGATTTTTAGAGATCTTTAGGGGGACTGTTCTCCCATAAACATCCTGCGTCCCACTAAGTCCCTGACTTATGTTCAATTTAGGATTTTTGAGTTTACGATGGTGTGAAAGTGATACTCATTCAGTAGAACCCATACTTTGTGAATTTTGATTTTTTTCCCAGGCTAGTGATATGCAGTACAATCATCTCTTGTGATGCTGGACAGCCAGTGCAAGCCTTGGCTCCATCAGCCACATGATCACAAGAGCAAACAATCAATACACATTCTGTACCCATGCAAACTTTCTGTTTTTCACTTTCAGTACAGTAGTCAATAAATTACATGAGATAGTCAATACATATTATATAATAGGCTTTGCTTTAGATGATTTTGCCCAAATGTAGGCTAAAATAAGTGTCCCGAGTACACATAAGCTAGGCTAGGCTAAGCTATGATGTTCAGTAGGTTAGGTATAGTAGATGTATATTTGACTCATGATATTTTCAGCTAACAATGGGTTTATTGGCACAAAAATCCTTTGTAAGTCGAGAAGATCTATACTGTTTGAGGTGTACTGTCTCATCTCTGTGACATCAACCCACAAATGAAACTCAGCCCTTCATCATTTTCCATTTACACATGTATTGATTTATGAATTACCTTTTACTGAAGCATCTGAGGTGGTTGGAGAGGGAATTAAAGAAAGATGGATGGGGATTCACTACGGCAAATGAGTAGCTTCAAATTCAACATGAGGTTTCCTGGAAGCCTTTCATGCCTTACCACCAGCGGGGGTGCCTTCGTGCACCATCACCTCACACCCACTCGCTGATTCCCCTTCTTCCTGCCTGCTCTACTGCTCTCTTTCCTTTCCCTGACATCCAGGTGGGAGAAAAAGTCCTCCCCGGCATCCTGCACAGCCCAGCAGGCCTTTTCTACCAGGGACGGGAAAAGAGTAGCTGGCTCTTGGGCCCAAGGTCACATGTTGCCAGCCCTTTCCACCAAGTGTTCCACAACCCTTGCTCATCATAGACCTTGGGTTTCACTCATTTTCTCTCCCAAGCAGCTTCTCTAGCCATTTACACATACACACAGTTTCCTTTCCAAGAGAATTCCATTGCCAATTTTTAAGATAATGAATTTTTCACTTCCTTACATATACATATATAAAATAAAAAGTCACTGCCCCTGGAACCCCTGGATGGCTCAGTCAGTTGAGCATCTGACTCTGGCTCAGGTCATGATCTTGGGTCATGGGGTTGAGCCCTATATCAGGCTTTGACCTCCGCTTGGGAGTGTGCTTGGAATTCTTTCCTCTGCCCCTTCTCTCTCTCAAATAAACAAACAAAAAAATAAATCTTTAAAAAAATCATTGTCCCATTTGGAAGAGATTTGGATCTTATGGGTACCTGCAATACAATGAGATACATTAAAAAGTCCACAGTCAAGATTCAGAACAAGACGTGACTGTTATCCTTTGAGCCACTCTGCCACCACCAGCTGGGTGCTAGGGCATTGGTGGTGCCTAAAAATGGCTGTGAGTTCTGGGCTTACAAGCCTGCTTAGCATTCTCCAGGGATCATCCTGACATGCAGCCTGGAAAGCACATTGTTCCCGGGCACTCAGAGGAGGCCCAAGCAGAGAGGGCAAAGTGGAGCACCCCTCTGCACTGGAGGGAGAGGTTTACTGGTGCTAGGATCTGCATGACTGCCATCAACCAGTGCCCTCTGGGCATAACACTCAGAAGGGAGTTATCCCTCCATGGCAGGGCATATGCTAACACCACCTGATGGGGATGCCAGAGGAGGGCTTTGACATTGAGCACATGGGTGGATGGGAGGACTTCTCAGGTGCTTTATTGGATCAACATGTCCAAATTCTGGAAGTTTGGGAGAGGATGTGTGAGGGGATTGGAGATGCCAGAGCATGCCTCTAGTGGGCTGACATGCTTATGTTAGCACTGTGTCCCTCAGGCTTGTCTTCCTACAATGTCAATGACTCCTATACAACAAGAACCTGAGGCCTGCCGGGCTTCCAGAGCAGATGCTCCCGTAGTCCAGACAGTTGGTAGCTAAGTGTGTAGTCATCCTGCTGATTGTGCTGCAAATGAGAACAGACAGGGTCCCCTGGCAGGACAGAGTACTATCCAGGAAACAGAAAGCTCTGGCTACCATCTCCCCTGGTGCAGGCTGGAATGGTGGAACAGGAATGCAGAGGAAGGAGAAAGAATGGATAGGGACGGGAAGAGAGTAGCTGGCTCTTGGGCCCAAGGTCACATGTTGCCAGCCCTATTCACATCCTCTCACACTGGGGTTTCATCTGTGCCTGGTTAGACACACACATGCACACACATGCACGCACACACATGCACACACACACACACACACACACACTGATTCTGGCTGCCCAGCCCCAATGATTCAGTGATGTGAGGGGATGTGCCAACCTAATTCTCCATATAGCTTATTTTCCTTTTAACAAGAAGATCTGTGGCCTCATTATCTTTTGATGGTTTTTATTTACTGACCTATCATGGATACCTACTAGGTGCCAGGGATTGAAAATACAAAGGAAGAAATGAAAAAGAATACATAGAGAAATAATCCCAGTAGGATTGGGAATATAAATCCCTGAGCACAGAGGATTTATAGAGGAGGTAAATGGGTGAAGGGTGAGGGAAGGGTGGAGGGTGTAGTGAGAAAGCAAACATGGGACAGAGGCCCCCTGAAATGTTCAGTCAGCCCAGCAGGTGCTACCTGCCTTCTCTCTCCCTCCCATTCTCTGCCAAATAAAATTTAGCTCCATTTCCACACATCAAGTTTCCATTGTTCCCTCCTGCCCTTCAGTATGTGGCACTTTGCTTAACACTTTTCACTGGAGACTGAAGTGGACAGTGCAGAGCTTGTAACTATCAAGAGGATTCCCAGAATACAAAATAGCTCTAGGAGCTTATGAAGCTTTGTAAAAATAAAGTTTGTGTCATGATGAAGATGGAAGAGATCATAAGGTTATGAAAATATGGTAGAGTTTTGAGTTGAAAGGGATTCTTTGGTATTTTTCTGTGTGTCTAAATCTAAGTATACGCACATATATATGCACACACATACGTATATATGCATACCTGTCTACCACACAGGCACATACAGATGTGTGTACAGATATGTATGCATACACATACGCACACGCACATCTCGTGGAGGTTTGGCATATTATAGGCTGCAGGGACTTAGGGCTTTGCACTTGATTGACATCCATTAATGTTTGCTGAATTAGAGCAAACCTCCGCTGTGCCCATCCTGTTTTTTTATTGCTGACCATTGCTCTTAGCAGTTAATGTTTGAACCTGGCCATAAAGGAGTCGGCAGCTGCTGACCTATGGCCAACATTCAAAGCGGAAGGAGCCCCCTATAAATCAGCTCACACTGGGCAGCCCAGCCAGCAGAGCTGCAGGTCCACTGTGGAGGGAGCCTTGTTGCCACCATGAACTTCTCCGGCAAGTACCAACTGCAGAGCCAAGAAAACTTTGAGGCCTTCATGAAGGCAGTCGGTGAGTATTGGGGTGGACACCAAGGCTGGGGGTCCTGGCAGGTGAGAGTCTGGCCCTACTGGCGGTGGCTAACCAGAGTCTCGATGCTAGGATAGAAGGAAAGTTTCAGGCTTTGCACAGCCCAGAGGCTACGTTATGGATATGACTTTCGCAGTCATTTGCAGCTTATGCTATTGGTCACTGGACAAGGTCACTCCATAGGCAAGAGGAAAGAGCACTGAACTAGAGTCTGATCTAGATTGTAGCAATCTCTGCTGATACCTCACTCACTCACTCATTCATTTTTCTGACAAATGTTGATTCAAGGCCAACTACATGCTGAGTACTGTGCTGGATGGATACCAGGGAGACAGAACAATGAGCCACATTTCCAAGTCACAGTTTAGAGAGAGAAAAAGAGAAGAGACAAATACAATAAAGTATCCCCTAACATGTACTGAGCACTGGCTCAATACCAGGCACTGTGCTAAGTAAGCTCTTAATATGGAATATCCCGTTGAATCCTCACCAAAAATCTCTGAGTTGAGTACTAATTTTTTCCCCATTTCACAGTCAAGACAACTGAAGCCTAGAAAAATTAAGTAATCCTAACCAAAGTCACGCAGGTAGGAAGCATTTGCATTGGGATATGAAGTGGACTAGATGCTGGTTCCAGAGATCCCATTTTAATCCTCTGCACCCCCCAGAATCATGTGCAGAGGATGAGGTGCTCATGGAAAGGCATGGATAGAAGGCTTGGTGGTGGCGAAGGTGAACCTTGGCTGGGCCTTGGCAGATGAACAAGTGTCCCCCAGGGGACTGGTAAAGGGGAGCATACTCCAGGTAGAGGGAACCCTATGAAGAAAGGGGTGATGTGACACAGAAGGGTGACAAAGGGGAAAAGTGTGGGGAAGACAGCAAAGGCAGAGAGAAGAGGACCTTCAGGGCTAGCAGAGAGCTAGGCTCTTCTATAGGATGTCACACCATCTCTGTTTCAAATCCCTTACCTGGGCCATAGGATCCTCTACCCCCACTGCCAGCGTGTGTAGACTTCACTTCAACAGGGTAGAGGTGCCCTGAAATGTGTAAAGTTCTGTCCCAGGGCAAGGAACTCCCACTGCACCTTCCTCAAGAGCCTTGACAGCAGAGGTCGAGGCAGGAATGGGTAGCTGGAGGCTTGCGGGGCACAGTTCTGGCTGGCCCGTGTTGTCCAGGCATATTATTCCTAGCTCCCCCTCTCACCCTCAAGAGGGACCTGGCTGGACCTCAAACTGTGTGGTCACTCTGGGTGTGGAATGAAACACTGACACTCAGAATAAAGTCTGGCATGAGATAGCGGAGCAAGCGAGAACCAGGGCGCTCACTAGAGGAACGGTTCTTTAGGGCACATGCGTGACTTCTCATTGACCTTTCCTCTCAGAGGTCAAAGCCCATGTTGTTCACGGGACTCGGTACCTACCTCTGGCTTCTGGGGATACACGGCACCTCCCCGTTTGACTCCACACCACAAAGTTTCTCTGTGACCACTGCCTTGCCTCTGCTCATCTCTGAACCTCAAATGGTTTTCACCAGGTCTGCCTGATGAACTCATCCAGAAGGGGAAGGACCTCAAGGGGGTGTCAGAAATCGTGCAGAATGGGAAGCACTTCAAGCTCATCATCACCACTGGTTCCAAAGTGATCCAGAATGAGTTCACCTTGGGGGAAGAGTGTGAACTGGAGACCATGACTGGAGAGAAGGTCAAGGTAGGAGCTGCTCCCTTATGCCACCCTCTGCTTCTGGAGCCTGGCCCCGGGGCTTCATCCTACCAGACTCTCACCTCACAGTTCCCACCACAGATACCTTGTCTGTGACTCCATTTCTGGGATGGGAGCCAGAGACCAAGACAGCTCTAGGGAAGAAGCTCTTGGGAGGCCCTTCCAGTTTTCCTATGACTGCCTGGGTTCTCTGGCCCCAGGAACCTGGGCTTTCTCGTGTGGAGGATGTGGGGGGACCAGGCGCAGGTTCTCTCAGGCCCACCAGTGGACAAGCAGGAGTCTGTGAAAAACTCTAAACAGAGCTGTGACATCATCCTTGAGCCCAAAGTAAACTTGCTTTGCTGAGCCTGTAGCTGCTGGCAACATCAAGAATAGCAGAATACCAAGGCCCCAGGCAGGCCCTCAGACCAAGCCTCCAGAGGTCACTGAGCCCCTGGCCTCAGTTGCCTCATCTGTACAATGGGCATAGCCACTCTTCCCTGACTGAAGGCAATGGGCAGGGTGGCATCACTCTGCTGGGCTGTGGCTCAGGGTGTGTGCAATGAGAGGTGGGTGTGCACTGTGGGAATGGCCAGAAGGTGATGGCAGAAAGATCCAGGCAGTGGGGTACCCCTCCCTAGAGACTTCTCTTCCTCCCTGGGAAACTCCACACACCTAGCACAGCCAAAGTCAAGAGCAGCCATCTTTATCCCTCCCCCTCCAAACAACTTTGTGCTTTGGCCTCAGCATGTTGGTCTTTTTATCTCTCTCTCTTTTTTTAAGATTTTATTTATTTAAAAAAAAAAGATTTTATTTATTTATTCATAGACACAGAGAGAGAGAGAGAGGCAGAGACACAGGCAGAGGGAGAAGCAGGCTCCATGCAGGGAGCCCGATCTGGGACTCGATCCTGGGTCTCCAGGATCACACCCCAGGCTGCAGGCGGCACCAAACTGCTGCGCCACCGGGGCTGCCCTCTTTTTATCTCTTATGACAGCTTCTTATTTCTGTTTCTCCAGATATAACATTACAGGTCAGGAAATCTGTGATGAATTTTAGGTGGGAAATTCTCTTGTTATGCCCGTAGTAAGGGGCAGCCCATCATGGGTTTTACCACTGACCTTCTCCAATTGTGCATCTTGGAGGCACATTGTTAACCTTGGCCAGGGTCTTCTGTTTCCTGCTGGGTTTCTGTTGTCTCTTCCTGGATGCATAAAGCTTGAGAAAGAGACCACAATAGAAAATAAAAATGTGCTGGAAGGAAAATACATCAAAGCTAAATAGATGTTCTTCCAACTGGCCAATATTTAGAATTTTGCTTCTACCTCCATCTACCAGTTTGGAGATTTTACCAATTTTATCTTAGTGCCTGTATTTGAGACCGCTTAGGTGTTCTATGCTCATTTCTAGTTCACATACCATTCATTAAAAATTTGATAAAAGAAGCCCTGACATTGTCTTTAGCTTTTAAATGCACCTCCCATCTTTATAGCCAGGAGACTGGGGGATGTGAGTGGCTTGGCTGTTGTAAACCAGGACCCAGTCAGGGGAGCCAGTGTCACTGGCAAGGGTTCTGCTGTCTCCCCAGACTTTTCCTCACAGCTCATCTCTTCTCTTCTGCAGGCAGTGGTTCAGATGGAAGGTGACAATAAGCTGGTGACAACTTTCAAAGGCATCAAGTCTGTAACCGAACTCAATGGCGATGTGATCACCAATGTAAGTTGGCACTCTGAGCTTGTGGCTCCCAGTGCTTGATGGGAGGGAGAGGTAAAGGGTGAGGTGCAGCTCTCCTACCACCTTTCCTGTGGTCAACTTCTGCTACCACTTACTGAGGACCCATGATATACCAAGCAGTTTACATACATTATCTCTATCCTCCCAACAACCCTGAATTTTCTAAGTGGGGAAACTGAAGCAACAAATAGGGAAAGGCAAAACGAGGGTTCCCTGAGTGGGACCTGTCACACAGGGCTGTCATCCACAGTTGCACACTGCATAATCCTAGAGGGAGCCACTCCCATTGTAGATGATATGTGTATTTATTATGATCTTGAGGTGGATACTGGTTAACCATCTAGGTTTTTTTTTTAATTATCCATTTATTTATTTATTTTGAGAGCAAGCAAGTGAGAGAGTGGGGGAAGAGAGACAGAGGGAGAGGGAGAGAATCCCATGCAGACTCCGTGCTGAGCGTGGAGCCCTATGTGGGGCTTGATCCCACAACCCTGAGATCATGGCCTCAGCAAAAGCCAAGAGCCAGACACTCAACTGAATGAGCCACCCAGATGCCCCAACCATCTTGTTCTAACAAGATGTATTTGGATAGTTTTCCAACAGATAGAAGTACAGTATCTTGAGGAAGGGGTACCTTTTTTTAATTTATGAAAGACTCCACAGGTGTTGGCACTGGCCCCCAGTTGGTACTTCCCCACCTCTCCTGATTTTCTTCAGGCTGCTCATCCATCCCCACTTTCCATGCCAAGGTCAACCGCTTCAACTTCCCCCTCTTCCTTCTCTCCTCATTGCTATCTCCCTTTCTTCACTCATACCCAAATAGGATGGGGTAAGAGAGGTGCTTGCTAGCAGGAGATACAAGGTCCTGCAGAGCTACCGGCATGACCCACCCTTTTCAGTCTCCACAAGGTTGTAGCCATAGGACTTGCTCACAGGCATTGACAAGGAGAATCATATTCATAGCAATTTTATGGCAGTTTATAAGAGTGGCACACTCCAGTTGTGTAATCATTCTTGATGCCTGATTGTTGGCCATGTCCATGATTTTGGGGTGAATAGTACAAGGTTTCTCCTACAGTTGTGTTCCTCTGGATCTTCTTTGCTCCCAGGATGTGCTTGGGGAGTAACAGAAGGCAGAACACTACCCAAGGGGTCTGTCATTCTCCTCCTTATCCAAGTGGGAAAATCCCTAAATTAGGTAGAGTGTGAAGGTCAACAAGGAAACATGCTGTTCCCACCCCTGCAGGGCACATTCATAGCACAGCAGGAAGATACCAGCAGGGTGGAGGGAGATGAGTTTGTCCTGGACTCAGTCCTGGCCAAAGTACTTTGATAGGCTTTATTTCTGCCTTGATATGCTTTTGATATTTTCCCCTAATCTTGCCCTCTGCTGGGAGGGAGGCAGGATGAGGGATTTAATAAATAGGTTGACCTGTCCAAAGTCATCCAGCTAATGAGCTATAGAACCAGGGTTCAAACCTAGCTTTTTTTATTCCATTCTATTGCTGCTGAAGCTAAGCTAAGGGGCTCCTTTGTAACCCTGATGACATTAACCCACATCATTGCCACAGACTTTTTCAAGAGAACTAGTGGGAGGCAGGGGCGGGGGGGTGGGTGGGGGGGAGAAAGGAACAAAAACTCAAAAAACGGATGAATCCAATGAATCCAATGCTTTTGTTTGCTTCACAGCTCTTTGGGAGGAAAATTTTGCACTACCTACTATGTTCCAGGCTAGATGCCTGCGTATTTCTATGTACATGTGTTCTTGCCCCTCAGCATGTGTTTGGTACATAAGTAGGTACTCAATGAAACTTTGGGAAATTGGATTGGACTGGACTCATTTGGATGGTCTTGCTCTAACAGCCATCAATATAGAAAGGAATTCACTAAAAGGCAGGACAAATTTCCACCTGAGGAAGTGAAGTGAAAAGACCCGGCATGCGATTTTTAGGAAAGATTGCCAACTCTTCCTCAGATCTTACAGAAAACAGAGAAATCTTTGAGTTGTTTCCTATGCTAGCATATTTGGGATGAGTTTGTGGCCTTAATTACCTTTTACAATTCACAGATGAACATTTTGTGATTTTTTTTTTTTTTTACTTTCAGACCATGACATTGGGTGACATTGTCTTCAAGAGAATCAGCAAGAGAATTTAGACAAGTCTGCACTTCATATTCTTTTACTGTGTAAAATTAATGTAATAAAATGAACTTTGTTTTAAAAAAAGTCTTCCCAATGGGCTTGTCATTGATGGTGCTATTGGTATCAATGGGCATTAATCACCTATATTTTTGTAAATCTTGATGATCTGTGTATTCTATCCTTCTGGGTCAGGTCTGAAGGGTAATTCTCACCCTGAAGGTAGACCCTATGCTGCTCATTCAGGTGATCCTATGAGAAACATGAGATGTGGCTGGATCTGTTCAGCAGCCCTAGAATGACCTTTCCCCGTCAGCCATACAGGCAAGGAGCTAGAGCAAGAGGGTGTGCTGGCTCCCTGTGGGGACAGAGAAAAGAAATGCTGGGCAGGCAAAGGGGAGCTATACCCACCTGTGTGGTCACAGTGGCTCCACCTACTAGGGTACATGAACAAAAAGAGCAGACACTGATCCACCAAATGAATAATTCACCTTCCTAGTAGAGGGCTGACCGAGGAGCTTAGCAGGAGGCACCAGAAGTGGACAAAGGAAGCTCAGGTGGACGTTTCCTCCATGCTATGGGCAGAGGCAGAATGTGGGAAAAGGATTTCTCTGAACAGCACTTTGTATCAGGCTCTGGTAGCTACTACACATTGAGTGGCACACCCCTTAAAATTCACATGATGAAGTCCTAATCTCCAGGACCTCAGATGGTGACCTTATTTTGGAATAAAGATACTGCCAATATAATTAGTTCAGTTAAAATAAGGTCATACTGTAGTAAGGTGGACCCCTAATCCAATATGGCTGGTGTCCTTATAAAAGGGAGACATTTACAGGCAGAGACACCCAGATGGGAAGTATGTCATGTGAAGTTTAGAGTTCTGCTGCCATAAGCCAAGGATGTGCCAGAAGCTAGGAGAGGAACCTGGAACAGATCCTTCCCTACCCTTTTCAGAGGGGGAGCATGGCCATGGCCTCACCTCCATCTCAGACTTCTGGCCTCCAGAACAGTGAGATAATACGTTTCTGTCGTGTAAACCACCCTGTCTAGGGTACTCTGTTATGGCAGCCTTAGCAAGCTGATAGGGTGCTTGTCCCCCATATCCAAAGAGTTGTCATGTCTTTCAGCTACCAGAACTACGCCAGGCCACAGAAAGCTCTCAAGAAAGATGCCTTAATATGAATGAATCTGTCACATTTCCCACCTCCTCTCTTTCCACTTCTGGGGCCGAAACCCCATTACTCATACTCTCTCCTAGGATAGTCTCACAGGACC
Organism: Canis aureus; assembly: GCF_053574225.1. Classification (NCBI taxonomy): domain Eukaryota; kingdom Metazoa; phylum Chordata; class Mammalia; order Carnivora; family Canidae; genus Canis; species Canis aureus. The sequence continues at coordinate 26,482,153 of NC_135622.1, read as the reverse complement.
TATGGCATCTCCTTGCCCTCTCTCTCTTACTGACAAATCTCTACTGACAGTCATCTTCCTTAAAAACAGCAATGATAGTAATGCTTCCTAGTTCACTGCCAGCACGTAAGAGTCAAACTCCAAAACCCGCGTTTCATGTCTGTCAGGGGTCAGGAAACTTCTCCTGTAAAAAGCCAGAGAGTAAATATTTTCAGTGTCATAGGCCATCCAATCTCTGTCACAATTCCCCAGTTCTGCTCTTATAGCACAAAACAGCCTTAGGCGATACGCCAACAAATGGGCATTGCTGTGTTTAAACAAAACTTTATTTATGGACACTGACATTTGAATTTCATATCATTTGCATATGCCATGAAGTAGTATTCTTTTTTTTTTTTTTCCCCACCATTTAAACATAGAATACCATTCTTAGCTCACACATCACATAGAAACAGGTGGCAACTGGATCTGACCCATGGACTGCAGTTTGCTGGCCCTTCCTTGATTATAGCCTGTCCCACCCTGTCTAGCTTTCCTATAATATACATTCCAATAAAGCTAAACAACCTCTTATTCTCCCAGCAATTTAACTGCCACCTCCTACAAGAAGACTTCCTAAATTGCACAGCTGAAAGTGTTCTTTTTTTTTTTTCTCTCTCTCTCTGATGTTTTATCAGCACCAGTCTATTGGCTGAAATTCTTCCTGCCTTGCACTATACATAGTATTTGCCATATGTTTTCCCTCCTTCTCTGGTATGGAACAAGGTTTTGGGGGAAAAAAGAGACCATAATTTGGGGAACTAAGGCACACTTAAGGAAAGAGTTTCAGAGCTCAGTAAGAACTCAGAGTTGGGAGATACAGGGGGGAAAAATCCTATAGCACACTACAATATACCATTCACAAAAATAAATTTCAAATGAACTAAAGAGCTCAATAAATAAATGTGGAATATTAAAAATAGGTGTTATATATAAACAAGTATATATTGATGTATAGACCTTAAACAATTTGCAAAAACCATGGAAGAAAAGATTAATTCATATTGCTACCTCAAAACTATAAAGTTTTGCATGAAAAGAGACTCTATAAACACAGTTTTAAAAGAAAAGCAACAATGTGGGAGAAAATATTTGTGACTTAGACAATAGAGGTCAATAGAACATAAAAGCCTGTAAGAAACCTAGCAAGTCAATGGGAAGATGAGGTGAGCACATTAATGGCAACTCACAGTGTGACATGGGCTTAGTCTCAAAGTACTGAGGGAAGAGAATTATAAGAGGAGCTATCATTTTACAGATCAAACTAGTAAAAAGTAAAAGGAGTGATAACATGGAACGTTTGCAAGAATGTAAGGAATGGCTCTCCCCAGTGGTAGAGATGTAAATCGTTACAGCCTGTGTAGAGATGTAAATCGTTACAGGCTGTAATTGTTACAGCCTGTGTTAAATGGATTCTGTCCATTTAACAATACCCACTAATATTTCTGATGTGAATTCCCTAACACCTAGCAATGCCAACATTGTATGTCTCTCTAGGAAGTGTTTAAACACATACAAAAAAAAAAAAAAAGGCATATAAAGCATACAATAGCCAAAACTGGAAACAAATGTCCATGAGTAAGAAAAGGTTAGATAAACTATTGTACAGCCAGACTACGAAATATCTTGTGGTAAAGTAAATCAGGGAGTCAGATCTTTAGGTGCTGTTGTAGAACTCTCAAAGCTTTTTTTTTTTTTAAAGCAAGTTTCTGAATAGTATCACCTGTATAATATCATGTAAATTTTGTTAAAATATGAAACAAAACTATCTGTTTATAGACATTTACGTGCATGGATATAACCATAGATTGTTGGAAAGCCAGATACTAGCCATCACCTCTGGTATGGGTGGTCAAAATAACTTTTTGCATTATTTATATTGAATTTTCTGCACGGAGCTAATTTTGTGGAGCTGATTTTTTAAGAAGTAGATGATTTAGAGTAAAAATATTGGGTCTGAGGTGTGTTGGTTGAGCATTGATTCTTGGTTTTGGCTCAGGTCGTGATCTCTGGGTGGTGAGATTGAGCTCCCCATCAGGCTCTGTGCTCAGCACAGAGTTTGCTTGAGATTCTCTTTCTGCCCCTTTCTCCACTGCTCCCACATGTGTGCACTCTCTCACTCTCTTAAAAAAAAAAAAATTGGTCTTGAAGACATGGTTCTAGTCAACTAATCCCTGATTTTGGATCTCAGTTTTCTCATCTGCAAAATGGGCAGCACAATACCTCTTCTTGTGGTTTTGGTAAAGAGCCAATGAAATGATGCATGTGCCATCCAAACAAGGCATGTCACTACTGTCCTTTGGATTCCTGAGAGAACTACAGTTGGGTCTGACCTCCACAACTTTAGCAGAAGCTCTGTTGTGCTCAGAGAAGCATCTGTGTGCAGATGAAGAGACACGGAGAGGAAAGAGGTTTGCTAAGACCACTCAACTGATGAGCTACACAGGAGGAGGAACATAGTAGAAACAAGATCTCTTCAACCAAGACTCTTGGGATCTGACAAAATTCCCAAAGCCTCCTCCTATCTGAGGTTCCCCTGGTAACAAATCTTGCTTTTGGAGGCGATCGTTTGTGTTTGTGCCTGAAAAAGAAATTAATTTTATGCTGAATTTGGATTTTGTACAGGTGCCCAGAGAACTTTGGGCCTGAAGTCAACTATAAATAAATTGAATAAACAGCTGTTGATGGTATCAGCTATTTTTGCCTTGACTCCTCCTCTCCTGCCTGCCCCCTTCTCTCCACCTGTCCTGTGAGCATCCCAACAACAGAGTGCACTCTGTACCCATGAATGCTGATTGATTTGTAAAGTCAATTTAGGCGTCTATATTCATGCAAATGTAGACTTTTCCAAATATCTTCTTTTTAAAAAAATTGATTCCCATTAGGGTAAAGGAAGTGATTTTAGGGGGTGGGGTGTCTAACTTAATCTACATTCAATCTTCAGAGTACTTTTTCTATATATATCAGAGGCACATTGACCATCCCATGATTTTCTAGTATTTCATGGAGTAAACATGGGGTAAATATGGAGATATCAAATTAAATGTAGGGATGCCTGAGTGGCTCCATGGTTGAGCATCAGGCATCTCAACTGTTTTTTGCTCAAGTCGTGATCCCAGGGTCCTGGGATTGAGTCCCACATCGGGCTCCCCGCAGGGAGTCTGCTTCTCCCTCTGCCTATGTCTTTGCCTCTCTCATGAATAAATAAAATCTTTTTTAAAATTAAATTAAATTAAATTAAATTAAATTAAATTAAATTAAAATAAATGTATCTTCTCCACACAATCCGACCTCATTCAGTCAAATCAGGACTGAACAGTGGTAAGCTCTGACAAAGATCCCCAGGAGACTTGCTGTCTAGGGGGATGAGATCAACCCATAATGGCGATAGTATGATCCATGCTGTGATCCTGGTGGGCACAAGCTCCAGACCCTGCCTGAGCAAGTGACATTTCAGCTGACTCTCAAAGAATTCAGAAGGATATTTGCATGGCCAAGAGGCATGGTATAAATGGACACTTGGCAAAAGATGAGGCAGAAAAAGGATATGGAGTCTCTGTCATGAATATTCTTTTACTCTGATAAGGAGTCTGGACTCAATCCTGGAGACAGTGGGGAATCACCGAAGAGTTTTTAGTTGCAAGAATAACAGGATGCTAAATGCATTGTAGAGAATTATTCTGGCCATGGTGTCAAAGACCAATGAAAAGGGCCCATGCTGAATACAAAGACACCATTAAGAGACTGCGGCAATGGCCCAGGTGAAAGATGTGGGTCTTGAACCAAGGCATTGCCTGTGAGGATGAAGCAAAGTGGAAAGGTCCAAGAGCACAAATTAGAATTAATGGGTGCTAGCCACTAGAGGTGAGAAGTGCACTGGAAAGATATGTGTCAGGGATATATCAGCAGGAAATAAGGCTCACTCAAAAGTGTTCTCCTGGTGAGAATTTGATGGAAGCATTATTTACACAGGTGTGGTTTGAGTAAAGGGAGCCCTCAGGTAGGTGAGACACCCAGGGATGAGCAACCACTGAAAGCCATTACCATCCATAGGCCTGAAGGGTCAACATGGGGGACTGCATTACTTGAACTCACTGAGCACAGGAGCCATCAGAGAGCCACCCAACAAAAGCTAAAGCCTGGATAGACAGAGAGGGCACAGAAAAGGGAGGGTTGTTCTGAGGAATAACACATCTCCTTCCCATCTTCTACTGGAGCCTCCCATTGGCTGAGCAATAAAGCAGAGATCAGCCTTCTGGGCACAGAGCAGAGTAGAGAGGGGTGGAGAAGGAAGGTAAGATAAATGGCAACAAGCTAGGACAATGGGAACTCCTTCAGTCATAAATGGGAAAAAAACATTTAATCTCACTTAGACCAAAATTAAAGTAGGATGGGGGGAAGATGGGGCTCACTGATTCAGAACTGGAAAGAGCAGATGGGTCCAAAGTCTGAGAACAATGTTACCGATACTGCTCTCTCTTCTTATCCAGTCCTTTTTCTCCTTCTGTGTTAGCTATGTTCTCCCAGAACTTTCCAAACACCAGTGAATATGACTACTAGCACTTCCACGGTCACAAATTGAAAGTTGTATTCCCAGAGAAGAGCAGGGACTCTTTCTCCTCCAATTCAGAAGGGCCCTGGCAAGAGTCTAATTGCCTAGTTTGGGTCACACAGGGTCATGTGCTGGAATCAGTTAGTACCAGCTCCCAATTCAACATATAGCTTGGTAGCTTAGGATGCTGGTGATGGTGAGGATTTGTATGTATACCATAAAAATCAGCAAATGTCACAAATCAGGGCTCTTCTTAACATTGTTGTTAAATATTTATCAGCACATCATTTTGTGTGTCAGGGAATGCTACACCACGATTGATCCAGGCTGAGTCCTGAGGCAACCTGTCCTGAGCAGCCTCTTATGAATTTTATGGTGCAGAGGAGAGTCTCCAGTCAGTGAGTCAGCACTGTTTTCAGAATTGGAGAGGTGCTGGGCAGAAGAGACCAGCTCAGAAGCTCATTATAGGGAATGAAGGAGAGGGAGGCATCTAATAGCCCAGATCTTGGGGAACTAGGTGAATGCTGAGTGGAGATCTGGAGGGAAATGATGAGTTTAGCTATGAACATGAAGGGTCTGAACATCTACTATTGTAAGCAAGGCAAAATTCCCCTCAAGAAACACACTCTAACAAGCAAGATGGTAAATAATGGGAAAGAGCTGTCCTACAAGGCCTAATGTAAATGCCACTGAAGGACACAAACCACACACCTGGACATTACCTGCTGCTTCAAATTGTAGGTCCCTGCACTGCTCCTGGCTCTTTGCCATACCCAGGAAGGTGCTTACTCTACAAAGGGATTCCACACACACCACACCTGCCCAGGACAGGTGGACAGAAGGAAGACCGTGAGACAGGGCTATAGTCTACTTAGGGAGAACTTACAACCCCTGTCTTGGTGAATGAGGAAAAGAAGGCAAATTGCATACAGCTGTCAATGTGATGTAAGGGAAGGAAGATTCATTCTCCGGGATCCTGGAGATCCAGATTCAAGTCTCAAATCTTCTGCTCAGCAGCATAAATAACTGCTCTGAGAGCTTAATAGCAGGACTACTGTGGGAGGCAGAATCACAACACAAAAGGTGTCCACACGCTAGCCATGGACCCCATGAACAGGTCACTTTATATGGCAAAGGGCTTTTGTACATGTGATTAAGGTAAAGACCTTGAAATGGGAAGATTATCTTGGATTATCCAAGTGGGCCCAATGCATCCTTTTAAGTGAAAGAGGAAGGCAGGAGAGTCAGAGAAGGAATGATGAGATTGCTGACTGGGGCCACAGACCAAGGAGTGTGGGCATTCTAGAAGAAGTTTCTAGAAGCTGAAACAGGCGAGAAACAGATTCTTCCCCCAGAGCCTCCAGAAGGAACCCAGCTCTGCTGATACCTCAATTTTAGCCCTGTGAGACCCCACTGCACTTCTGATCACCAGAACTATAGGATGATAAATCGGTGTTATTTTAAGCCACTGAGTTTGTTTTATCTGTTACAGCAACAGTAGGACACAAACACAGCTCCTAAAGACATTTGAGAAACCTTAGCCATGCCTGGACCAGGGTGTTCTCAGACCAAGCTGAGCTGGGGGTGCTGATAATGAGGAGGAGTTCATGCCAAAGTTATTGAACCCATGTGGTGGCCCATAGTCATGCTGTGTTCTGTGCTTCTTTAAGACTGACAAGATTTTCCTCATCAAGGAAGGGTATTTGTATGTAATCTGAGCCTGGAGCAGACACAGGAGCTTCCAGAAGTGCTGTTTATCCTCACACACTGTGTGTTATCATCTGCAACTGTGTACGCCTTGCTTGGTCCAGGAGTTTACACCTCTGACTTCCCTCAGATATGTTGCCATTCTCTGCTGTGTGCCACAACTATACCAATTCCCTCCTGCATTCTTTAGAGAAGAAAATCCTGAGCAATTGGCCCAAGCAGTGGCTATATCGGGCCCTTAATACATATGTCTGTCAATACATCAAAATGGTGCAGTGAGCAAGTACTTAGTCTGAAGGGGAGTAATCAGTGGTCTTAGATTTGTTAGGTATGGACCTGAGGGGTATAGACTTCAGAATGCAGACTTCACCTCAGTTTAAGTAAAGATTTCCTTAATAGTGTTTGGTTTTTTAAAAAAAGGTTTTATTTATTTATTTGAGAGAGGGGGAAGCATAAGCAGGGAGGAAGGGCAGAGGAAGAAGGGGAAGCAAGGTCCCTGCAGAGCAAGGAGACCAATGTGGGCTCCTGTCACAGGACCCCAGAATCATGACCTGAGCCAAAGGCAGATGCTTAACTGACTGAGCCAGCCACCCAGGTGCCCTTTAATGGTGTTTTTAATTCTTTGTTCTGCTACTTCTATGAAGCAAACCCCATTTTTTATAGATTGACAACACCCAAATTAACCTTTTAAAGTTAAGCCAATTGTCCCAGTATAAATATTCTCACCATGGCCAATGTCAAGCTATCAATGTGACGTGCGCAGTTAGCTCTCATGAGCTGGTAAGAGCTGGCCGTCTACTGGGGCTCATGTCTACCCTTCACCTTCACTTTGTCTGTAGGGGAAGGGACCCTCAACAATAGCATGGCTGGAGTGCCCACGGAGTGCTTAGGATGGACCAGGCACCATTCAAAGGGCTTTTACATTTTAGAAGTTTAATTCTCACAGCAACTCTGTGTGGTAGGTAGAAATGAGGAAATAGGCATGGGTGAAATCACTAGTCCCAGGTCATACAGCTGACATATAGGAGAGTTGAGATAGGAACTTCACTGGTCTCAATGTCCATAATCTTAAAAGGACACTGTTCTCCAAAACTTCATTGTCTGATACAGCAACCAGAAGCCATGTTGGCTATTTAAACTGAAATTAATTGAAATTACATAAAATTTAAAATTCAGTTCCTCCCTCCTACTAGACACATTTCAAGAGCTTGAATAGTCACATGTTGCTAGTGGATACTGCATTAGACAATACAGATACAATATATTTTCATCATCACAGAAAGTTCTATTAGATAGCACTGCTCTAAATCGACTATGATCACACATATTTGCTTGGATATACAGATGATTTAATGGCCTTTGTTGACTGTAGTAACATAAAAACTCAAAATACGCAGTTTTATGTCTCTTCTGCTCTGAGATAAGCAAATCCATTCACTTATTCATTCATTCAACACACATTAGCTGAGTGCCTACTATGTTCCAGGACCCACGCTAGGTTCTGGGGATAGAAAGATAAATAAAGGGATATGGCGCCTGCCCTCCAGAAGCTCAAAATCTGATGGAGGAGGCAGACAAGTAAAAAGGCAATTATAACGCCATGAGGAGAGTACTCTGGCAGGGAGTTCAAGGATGATGTGAAGGACTCAGACAGGCACCAGCAGAACCTAAGCATTCAGGGAAGGCTTCACAGAAGGGGTGATTTCCTGATTGGATGTTGAAAGATGAATAGGAATTGTCAGGTTTTAGATATTTTAGATAGAATGTCTCAAAATTTGAAAAGAAGCCCAGGAGAACATGGGTCACCCTTAGGGGCCCATAAGTGAGTGGGTTTGAGTGATGTCTAGGATGCAATGGGAGTGACTAGAGCAGAAGGCAGGTGTTCTCAGGTGGTATGCTAAAGGACAGATGTGGAGGAGAGATGTGGGAAAGAGAAAGAATTTCATTTTGAATTTGCTGAGCATGATGTGCCTGGAGAACATTTGAGAGAGCATCAATTTGCAACTGATGAATGATTGAATTCTACATCTGAAACTCATGATGTACTACATGTTGGCTAATTGAATTTAAATTAAAAAAAAAATTTCTGCCTCAAGGTGATTAAACGAAGGGCCTGGCTGGGCTCATGTAGGGAGTGTGTGCAGAGTAAGAGAAGGAACCAAGAATGACCAAGATGAACAAACCCAGCCCCAGGAAATGCCGACATATCAGGGGTAGGAAGAGAAATGGGGTCAGGGAGGAAGATGGAAGAAACCACATCAGAGGATCATCCTAAGGAAGTGGTTTCCAGGAATCCAGGGCTGGGAGTGAGAACTGATCAGAGAAGCCAAATAACATATGGACTAAAAGCTACCCACCGGAGTTGACCTTGTACAAGTCATTTTAGAGGAGTTTAGGCAGCCAGCCTGCAGCGGGTTCAGGAAGAAATGGAAAGTGAAGAAAAACAGATAGTAGCTACAAGAGATAAGTTCTTTAAAAAAAGAAAAACTTAGCTGTGAAGATTATGATCAAAGAGTCCTCAGCATGTTTGTGGATGGCACTGAGGAAGGCAGCGGGTGGAGGAATGTTAAGGATCCAGTTTGAAGAGGGCATCACAGGTGAAGCAAGGCCCCGAGGACATCAGAAGGGCAGGGGTCCAGAGTACAGGTGGTGGGTTAGCTCATGCGAGGAAAAGGGCTCACATTCCACTGGTGTGAGGAGGAGGAAAGAAGGTCAAGCACAGACAAGACATGAGTGAATATGGGAAAGGGACTGAGGGCATTGCATCTTCTGGCCTCTGTTCTTCTATGAAGCAGGAGTGAGGTTCAGCTGAAAGCAGAGGACTGGAGGACGGGAGTCAAGGCCTGAAATAGCTAGTGTGCAAAAGGGAGAGACAGTCAACCAGGGGCACATGAAACACTTCCAGGCTGCGCCCAAAGGCGAGCTGAGGTTGGCAAGGAGTCTGTAGAAGTGCCTGTATTCAGAGAGGCACTGTTTTCCCTGGCTGTGCTCAGCATCTCCAGGAGCAGCAGAGGGAAAACAAGACAGCGGAATTAATCCAGGGTTGGGACTCTGCCAGGCAGGAAGGGAGAATAGGTAGGTAGGAAGGAGCACTGATGAACTGGCTTATTTGGAAGGAGGTCAAGACAGAAGGAGGGTGAAACACTAGAGTGTACATGATGTCATCGAGTAATCTGGGGTGGAAAAAAAAAGACAGAGTGGTGAAAAGGTAGGAAGCAATGACCAGAAAGTTAGACATCAAATATGGAGAAATTATGGCCAGAGAGGGTGTTAATGGAGAAACTGGAAAGACATCTGTCGTTGAGTAAATTAAGAATCTGTGAAGCAAGCAGATTAGATGATTTTTGTAACTGCACACTGAAGCCCCAAATTTGAGGCAGAGGGGATGGAAAACAAAACCATGCATATGGGAGGATGACCAGCAGGTGACAAAGAAGGGCAGAGGGTTGGAGGAGGTGTTTTTTTTTTTTTTTTAAAGATTTTATTTATTTATTCATGAGAGACAGAGAGAGAGAGAGAGGCAGAGACACAGGCAGAGGGAGAAGCAGGCTCCATGCAGGTAGCCCGATGTGGGACTCGATCCCAGGTCCCCAGGATCACGCTCTGGGCCGAAGGCGGCGTCAAACTGCTGAGCCACCTGGGCTGCCCTGGACGAGGTTTTACAGGACAGCAGAAGAGTGATCATTTGAATGTGTGGTTGGGTCCCTGGGAGAATGTTGGTGCCATCTCTAGTCCTGTTAGTAATGAAGGCTTGGAAGACTTGTCAATCTTCCTGTGAAAACTTCTGGAGAAGGGGGTATCCTTGAAGAAGAGCCAAATGCCAGGTATGAGCATTCTGCAAAGAGGTAGCACATTCATAGAGCTTTGGACCGGTTCTGGGCATATTTGCAGAGCCATTGGTTAAGAGGGAGGCAGCAGGTAGTTCTGAGGATGAAGGGGGGATGGAGAAACTAACTCTTTAGGCAGAGATGACAATTGGACGTAGTAGTTAGAGCTGCGGGGTCCAGGGTGGCATGGAAGTTTTTGGTGACACCCCCAAATGGAGAGCTTTGCTCAAGGATTCTCCTAAAACATTGGTGAAAAATTTAAGACCCCAGAAGATAATAGAACAACTAGACTGGCTGATCCTAAGACCTTCGCTTTTGGGTGGAAACCACAGAACCTCCCAGGACATAATTGCAAGTTGGTCACATCCCCAAGGAGATCCTAACCTAGGCATGCAGAGTCCAGATTAGACATTACTCCTGGTGAAAAAAGCAGAAGCCCCAGGGCATGGGCAGTGAAAGAAATAAAGCAAGGGAAATTATAATTATTCCTTACTAAGAACAGAAATTTACTGGGGGCCTATGATGATGTCTAAGATGATAAAGACCATCCAGGCACATGTAACCAAATAAAACCCCCAAAATCACCTCCTCTGAACTCATGATCATCAGGTATAGGTGTTTCCAAGTTTCTCCCTCAGCTTCACCCCGCTAAGACTTCAATCCTGGTTGGTCAATGGCCAGGAAAATCTCGGTTACTGTCCAAGTCACACCCACATCACAGGGAATCAGGGCTTGGCAGTGGGGGGTGGGGAGCAGGAGATATTCCTGTGTGTTTTAGAAATAGTTTCAGAACACTTGGAATCCAGACCCTAAAATGAAGCCTCAAGTGGCTAAGGGCAAAGCCCTACCTCTTTGTGCATATTCATCTCATTCTCATATTTACTAAGGGGTTTTGATTCTCTGAGTAGAACCTAAATGGCCTGAACATGGCCCCTTCTTCATAACCCCACACTAACCTGAGGAAACTGGGTATCACCAATCCTAGTCACATAAGACCTGAGTATTCCAGACCATGAGTAAGACCAGCAGCCCCAGAGAGACCTGCACAGATAGGTGAGCAGCCACTTGAGATTTCAGGCACCTGCCACCCTCAGCTCAAACGTAATCTCTTCCATGACATCCTTCCCAATGCATCACACATACACACACATGCACATGCGCCACATACCAGACACATGCCCTCCACTGAAGCCCCCATATAGTTTACCATTGCATTTATTAAGCTTGTTTAATTGTTTACATTTTGCTTCCCCCGCTACATTTGAAGCTTCTTTATCCCTAGGGTGTTCCACCCCATAAATATTTGTAGGATAAGTTGGGCTAGGCTGGGCTGGGATAGAGTTCAATTAAGTTGAACTGAGTTTAAATGAATCAAAATGAACTGAGGAACACAGAACAGTGCATTCCCACAGCCACAAGAGTGAACATTATCCGGCCTTCCTCATCAAGGGTCTTCCCCCAAACCCACCAACTCCAACTTCCCCCAAACCCAAATGTCTCCCCAATTCTCCAGCCATGGTGCCCAGCCCACCACCAGACAGGTCCTCATTGCTTCTTATGGAACAGAGCTGGCGCTGGCTCATTGCTGGGCTCGGCCATGACCTGCATGGGCTGGTTGTTCAGGGCAGCCTCACGCATCTTGTGGTACATGAACTCATTCTGGCGGAACATGCGCAGCTCCATCTCCGTCTGCACCCGCATAGCCTGTGGGACACAGACACACCATAAACAGGGATGACAGGCCACTGGGACATACTGGCTTCTGATCTTCCTTGGCTCTTTTCAAAAGGGCAGACAATGGAGCAAATAACTCCTAGTTACTGAGATTCAGCTGTATCCACTGAGAGGACACACGGACACACACTTATACACACTGACACACACACATACTCATCCTCTAGGGGCCTCAATGTCCTGGGACTGGGCTTGGTTTGTTAGGGAGAGGGAGTCAGACCCCTGAGAGAGGAGCTCAAGGGACTGTTCTCAGCAGAGAATGTTTGTTTGCAGGAACTGGATTTGAATCCTGGATCATACACACATAGGTCCCAACTAACATTGTGGGACTTTAGGCCAGTGACAATACCTTTAGTTCTCAGTTTCCTCACACATAAATGGGTGAGATTCCTTAATACTTCATAACAGACCAGAAAGATCATAGTGTGTGACACCTAGGAAAATCCCCATGCACCCATATTTCTATTCAAGAAATATTTCTCAAGGGCCAGTCATCATTGATGAATTGAGAATACAGCAGTGAATGATATACTAGGCATAAAGTCAGTCTTCTCAGACACTTTATGACAACAAAGTCTGTCCTCTTTCCCTGTACCATACTGCCTGAGTACAGTCCTTTGAACCCTGTCACCCTCAAATAAACAAGCCCTTCAAAGCACAAAGGAAGCCAGCAATTATAAAGAGCATGCTACTTGCTAGGCACTGTTCTGAGTGCTTTTCACACATTAACTCACTGAACCCTTATCACAGCTCTATCCCTTTTCTCCATTTTACTGATAAGGAGACTCAGGCCCACATATTCCGTGTTTGCACTCACACAGCTGGAGAGTAGTGAATCTGGAGTTCAATCCCAGTAGTCTGATTCCAGAGCCTGTGCTCCCCAGCTCCACTCTACAAAGCATATCTAATGTACATCGCTGCACCCACATTGCTGGGTAGGCTTTCTCCATCCATACTTGGAGCATCTCAGACTTCAAACCTCAGCTGTGCCATCCATTCACTATGTGACTATAGACAGGTTACTCCCCTTCCCAGGGCCTTAGTTTGCTCAGATGTAAAACAAGGGGAGTGGACTAAAGCATTTCTGAATTCCCTTCTGGTTCAGTGGGTAATCTGTGGACTTTGCAAAAGCAGAAACTGGAATCCAGCTCCCACCCTTAGAGAGAGCTTAGACCAGAAAAGGAGGCCCAGCTCTGAAATGCTACTTGCCTCTAAGTCCTTGGTGATGGGGTGGGAGGGTCCATGGGTCACCAGGAGAATGGCATAGGCTTTACAGATCATCCCATGCCCCACCTCAATGTTACCAGCATGCCAGTTGGTCAGCCCTGCCCGCATCACGGCCATGCCCAGTTGGGCATTATTGGGGTGGTAGAGCTTCCTGTGAGGACATAGCAAATCATTGTAACAGATAATCCCAACTTTCCTTACATTTGCACAGCATCTGACGACTTACCAAGTACCCTTACTGACTTGGTCCATCTGCTCTCCCACCAGTGCTGAGGCATCTGCAGCCCATGGAGCAGAAACTGAGCCACAGAGAAAGGGAGGAATTACCAAACACTCCCCAGGGTGAGCCTGTGGGAGTGAGACTCTGCCCTGGGCCAGTAAGCCTAGTCATCATGGGCAAAAGAGTCAGAGGACCCTGCAAGATAACAGGAAGCTGGGAGCTCTCGGGAACACCCCAGCCCTCTTCCTGGAAAGCAGAAGTTCAGGGGAATAAAAAGAACTTCAATGTCCTTCTTGGGACAGAACTGTATTCTCATCTCCTTGAAAATAGCTCCTAACAGAGCTTCCTTCTGCATATTGTACAGTTTTCCTGACTTTTATATATGAGTAATGTTCTCTAAAAAAAAAAAAAAAAAAAAAAAAAAAAAAAAAAAAAAAAGTAAAAAAGAGCCTGCTTGTACCAACTTACTCTTTTGGCCAAAGAGCCAAAGATACAAAGTCACATGCCAATATAGACATGGAAGGCGAGGGCTTTGCATTTTGTAAGCAAAGATGCCTGACACTTCTTTTATTTATTTTTATTTTATTTTATTTTAATAAAAGAAAGGTTGCAGGATTGCCTGTGCTAACTGCTAGGGGGACATACCTTTCCAAGCCCTTGAAATCAAGGTGGACTTAGCCGTAAGAAAACCCAAAGCATTGGGACACCTGAGTGGCTCAGCGGTTTGGCACCTGCCTTCAGCCCAGGGTGTAATCCTGGGCTCAAGTCCCACATCAGGCTCCCTGCATGGACCCTGCTTGTGTCTCTGCCTCCCTCTCTCTCTGTCTCTCATGAATAAATAAATAAAATCTTAAAAAAAAAAAAAAAAGCAGGATGCCTGGGTGGCTCAGCAGTTGGGTGGCTGCCTTCAGCTCAGGTAGTGATCCCAGAGTCCAGGATCAAGTCCCGCATCAGGCTCCTGCAGGGAGCCTGCTTCTCCCTCTGCCTATGTCTCTGCTTCTCTCTCTTTCTGTGTCTCTCATGAGTAAATAAATAAATCTGTAAAACAAGAAAAAGAAAACCAAAAGCAGAAGATGCCATCCAAGTGATAGATGAGCTGGAGGATTTGGGAAAGACCAGGGATGACAGATAGGCTTCATCTCAGGAACCAGCCCTGATGATTTGGTCATTATGCTTGGAGCACTGTGGTAAAAAGGCTCATTTGTAAAGATAAAGAGGACCACGACCAATTCCTGATGCCTGCTGTGGGTTACAGGAGGGAGAGATAGCAGTGTGTGTGCCCTCTATTTACCATCCCTGGAATAGACACATTTCCAGGAGACTTCCTGAGACCCAGCATTGCTACCTACATATAGCCGTCCACCATCCTCCTGGCATAGTACGAGGCCTCCTCAAAGGCCTGGAGGTAGGAGAGGACCTCGGAAACAGTGCTCAGCATCCGCAGCGTGTAGAGGTTTGTGTCAGCAAACACTGGCTCCTGCTTCTGCAGGCATTCCCGGCATAATTTCACCACCTGGAGGAGACACAGGACCTGTCCATTACCACTGCACCACAACATGCCCTGCACTCACATAAGGGAGCATCATCACGACACTGGACACTCATTCTTTTAAAGCTGAGGACACTGCTGATAGGGGTGTAAAAGCAGTAGTTTGTGATCTGAAGAGCAAAATGGTCCTATTTCTCTACAGTGTAGGGATGAGGAGGGTAACGGTGTGAGATATGGGTGACATGCCAAAGCGAGGCGTTCTCATCATCAGTCAGTAAGTAGCAGAGAGTTATGAAAGGGAAAGACTGATTGATTGATTCCCACAGCAATGCAATGACATAGGGACTACTAGTACTCCCATTTTGCCAGATAAGGGAACTGAAGCACAGAGAGGGTAAGTGCTTTGCCAAGTCACATAGGTAGTAAAACATGGAGTAAGAATTCAAGCTAAGCAGTCATATTTTATCTTAACCATCAGTCCTGTGATTCTCCACCTTAGCCAGGCTCTGGAATTATCTGGAGACCTTTTGCTGTTAAAAAAACAGCAATGTCTGGGCCCTACCCCAGACCAAATGAAACCAAATATCTGGATGAGGGACCCTGGAATCCATAGTTCAAATAAACCCCTGGGTGGTCCTTATGCATGGTAAGGTTGACAATCATTTCCCAATGGAAGTGTACAAGATGAGCTGGCAGAGAGGTAGGCTCCCAGGAGGATGTTGCATTGGTCCTGGTGAGGAATGAGATGAGCCTGACCCGTGTTAGCTTGGAGTCAGTCTTCCCTGATTGACTCATGTTTACACATAGGCTTAGGTGAGTGAGACCAAAGTGAGATGGTCTCTAGATTTTAGTTGTTCTCTGTTCTCCTCTTCTTCCTTTGCCACTGCCATGGGAGAAATGCCATACAGTGCCTTCCGTTTCAAATGAGCAGAAGCTAATTTTGCTCTCAGACTCTCCCAGAGCCCCATGTGACAAAATGTGGGCTGGCAATCAATCCATCCTGAAGACAATCCTCTTAAACCCATGGGGCCAGTGTCCAACCTGACACCTGGCCCCGTTACGTTTGAACGGAGGAGGAGAAATAAGAAAGAGGAGAGAAAACAGAGGAATGGAACCAGTGGAGCCCTCCAAATTGCTCCAGCTTCTATGCCATGCCTCTGACATGGGTTTTCCATGTTGTACAATAACACTCTATTGATGTCTCTCCATCTGAGAGAACCCCTGGGAGGCAAGGAGCATGTCTTGTGTTGTCACCCCACTCGGGATTTGAAAATGTGCAATGAATGAGTAAATGAGAAGGATGAAGATAATGGAAAAGCAGATAGAAATAAACATAAATTAATCTCTCACATTGCCCTGCCTTAGTGGCTTCCAAACCCAGCTACAAGCCCGAGTTGTTTTTAAAGAGCTTGGAAACAAAATACTGATTCACAGTCTGTTGCAGATTGGATGAATCACATCTGAGGGGGTGAGATGCAAGACTGTGCATTTCCAACAAGCTACCCAGGTAAATTTGATGCAATGCTCTGCAGGTCAGTGTTTGGCAGTGGGTCTCAACTTTGGGTGCCCACTGAGATCACCTGAGAGTTTTAAAAATCCTAATCTCTGGGTCCACCCCAAGAGATTTTGGTAAAGTTGTCCTGGGTCAGTGTCTGAGCATCAGGATTTTTCGGTGATTCTAATGTATAGCCAGTTGACAACTCCCATTGCTTTGAGAGCCAAGGTTGAATGCTCAGTTAGTAGGAACTGAAAACTGTTACCAGGGTATGCATTCAATTGCAAAAAAGAAACCAATCCACATGCCATCTCCATTTCTCCACCTCTGATGCCAACCTGAGAAATCACAGATCCCCCAGGGACCCCTGTCAGTCTGCCTGGGCTCTCCTCAGACACAGTATCAGTAGGTTGAACAATCACTTGAGAGCACATCTATCTAAGAGGTGCTAAAGGCTTAAGGGCAAGAGGAGTCCAAACCAAGGGATATCCTAAGAAGAACAACCTGCTTGATAGCCTCCCCATCTCCACCCTACCCCATTTCCCCCGCTTACCAGAGAACCTTTCTGCCCTCTTCCCCATCTCATCCCTATGAAAATGAATTCTTACCTCATGGTACAGACCCTCAGAACGAGCCTTGTCTATTTTTTCCAGTGTATCCTTGGAGAATTGTATCATCTCCTTTACCACCTCCTGAGAGGGCTGGGAAAGACAGGGACAGTGATTTAGAGACCTCTTCACAAAGAAACCCATTGCATCTCTGAATAGCTGACATCTTTGACACTCAGTGTCGTGCAAGAGTGATGCCTTCCTCATTCTGAATGTTTCATTTCTGTACATGTTGCTCCAGATCCCTATAGCTTTTGCAGCTCCCTCACCATGCTTCTGACTCATGTGCATTTTTCACTGACCAAGCTCTGGAGCCTTGCTGCCAGCCAGTTGTTTTCTACCTTATGCTTATGTATGGGTTTTTGGACCCCAAGGCAGAATCTAACATTGATCTCTGTGGTATTTTCTCTGGCATTTTGTATTTTCATTCTATCACTCAAAATATTTTCCATTGTTTCTCTTTACTTCAAGTTAACCACATGTTCCACAGGCACGCTCTTGCATTTTAGTCTTCACTCAATTCACTGATTTAAATACTGACCAACACAGGTCTGGGAACAGAAGCCTATGGCTTGACCAAAAAAAAAAAAAAAAAAAAAAAAATCCTACTCTAGTTTGCCATTGGAGTTCATTAAAGAGGAAACCTATGGCTGTGGGCATTCAGATCCTTCCAAAGTATCTTAGCATCCAGTTCCTATTTCTTTGTCTTGACCAAATTATATCATGAGTTTGTCATCTGTCTCTGAAATCTGGATTTGTTAGGCTTACAGCATTTGCCAGAGCAGTCTAGTTATCTTATTTTTTAAAAAGATTTATTTATTTATTTGGGGAAGAGAGGGGCAAAGAGAGAGAGATAGAGATAGAGAGAGAGAGAGAGAGTTTTAAGCAGACTCTGCACTGAGCAAGAAGCCTGATGCAGGCTCCTTGAACTGACCCTGAAATCCTGACCTGAGCCAAAACCAAGAGTCAGATGTCTAAGGTGCCCCTATAGTGATCTTATTTTTTTTAACGAGGTTTTAATATTTCAGGGAAAGAGGTACCTTAATTAAAATGCCCATGAGGACATTATAATTTTGAAGAAAGAGTTCCAGACTTCTCAATGTCCAAAGAAAAATTTATTTGCTATGCTCATCTATATCAGAAATTCTTCTGGAATATTTTTTTTTTTTGCTTAGGCAAATCTGATAAAACTTTTTTCCAAAATGAAAATAACTTTATTATTTATTTGGACCATAAAACTGACATATGGAAGCTGTAAAAAATTAAAATATATGAAAAAAGCATGGAGAAAAAAATAGAAATCCCTGGAATCCACCCAAAGATGAACACAGCATTTTGAGGAACATTTTCCAATGTATATATACAGAAATAATATTGAAAATATTTAACTACTGATATAGGAAAGACACTGACCAATCAGAACAGATACCATAAAGAGCACGTCTTTTATGGCCTTATCAGTATGTGCTGGCTGAACTGCATTCCTGTAGGTGTGCACATGCATGTATGTATAAGCCAATAGCACCAAATATTACTTCTAACTGGAATAGTACCAGATTTCTGCCTTGAGTTTGTTTTTTTCACTCAGTAAATATAGATATTTTCCCATATCAATATAAAAATATATCACCACTTTCAATAATTGTAGAGTTTTCCACTGTATAAAGGCCAGAATAATTTATCTAACCAGTTTTCCAGTTTTCCAACTTTTTCACTATAAGGAGTTGAGTTCAGTGGCTCCATTTAGATTTGCCACTGACACTGTTTTGTGAGGTCACCTTCACTGAACTACTGACAAGTAACAGGAGGATGGGTATCTTAAAAATACACTACTTTAAAAATACACTACTCTTAAAAATACACTACTTTAATGGATGGATTCTCTTAAAAATACACTACTTTAATGGATGGATCAGGCTCTTCCCTCAGTCTCTCAGCTGTCCTGAGCCAGTTCTGCAGTGTCCACTTTGCAGTATGAGAGGCTCCTGGCTCCTGGCCAGGATGGCTTGCTTCTGGGTCAGGATCTTCCAAAGAACAAGCCTTATATTTATTCTTCTACCCACCTCACTTACTTCAGCTTCTGCGGAGTTCTTGATAGCCCTACAATTTTGACTATCCTTGTTTCCTTCTGCATTTAGTCTCCCTGGGTCCTTCTGCATATCTACCTATACTTGTCACATGGCCTGACTCCAACAATTGATGCATCCACCACTGCTGTGACTCCTGTTCACAGGCCTCGCCCCGGACCTAACCTTTGTCTTGACCACTGGTTATCATTTGGCCCCAGAGTACTACTTAGTCTTCTGTTAACTCAGACCTTGTCTTGACTTCAGACAAGTCATTTAAGTGCATATTCTCTTTCCTAAACTCATTTGAATCAAGCGCCTAAGTGAGAGAGGGCCCATGTCTCACCTGGTCATAACTGGTAAGACAGAGCTCTGTAACTGGTAATCCAGAGGTATACCACCAATCTGTCAATCCTAGACTTCTGGTGTCATCCATAGTTTGTTGCCCCAAAATTGGCTCATAAAATCACATCTAGCTTATGACCACTAGTCTCTAATTTACTGTAAGTTCCAATATCTTTAAAATTCAAAATTCATAGTGAATCTTCTGGAGTAATCAGTAGCTTGCCGGATAGAGTTGAAGAATACCAAGTGATCAGATGTTAATAAAAAGTCTAGTTCAATTTGATATTGTAAGGAAGAGGTGTTACTTCAAGCTTTGGAAGTGAATCAAATTTTTTCAAGGAGGTAACTGCCAAGATTCTCAAAACAACCTGGCTAGAAGGTTGTTAATTACATGTGCAATATGTGATAAAGCTATTCTGAGAAAGGAAATGGGGCTGCTCCATTTGGCTCCACTTTTAAGAGTAAAGGTAGGAGGAAAACATGATCTGCATATAGGATTTAAGGAACCCTGTAGAGAGAGACTCCCCTCCCTAGAAGCACAAAGTAAACAGAAAACCAAGAAGAAAAGAGTGAGGAGCTGGAGCAGGGGGAAATGCCAGTAGAGGAGGAACCAGAGGACGACTAGAGGAGGAAAGGGAGAAGTCAAAAGAGGGGGAGGAGTCATCCAAAAGGGAGGAGCCACTGGAGGGGGAGGGACTAGAAGAGGAAGAGAAGAGTGAAAGAGGGATGCTGGTGCCCAACCTTGAAACACTAGTAGCTTCCTATTGTGAAAACCAGGGGTAAGGACCGGGGAAAGCAAAAAAAAAAAAAAAAAAAAAAAAATCTCAGTAATCTAAACAAGGAGACTCCAAAGCTATGGTTGAGAGGAATGTTCTACATTTTGGTGTTATTTTCTCATTTTTAAAAATATTTGGTTTTGATTTTTATCCAGGTTATAATATACATTTAACTTTGAAAGGGAGAAAAGAGTCTGGTCTCTTAATTAAAAATAAAGTAGTGGTGGGAACAAGATATGAAACAAATACTCAGGGCCACACATCAGGAAGGTGGACTGGCTGGCTTGCCATAAAACACACGTTATCCCACAGGTTCTAGAAGGTCAGGCTGAGGGTGAACACAGGAGCTTATTCTTTCCTGTCACTCCTATGGTACTGTGCTTGGTGCCCTGCCCAGACATGCCAATATACCTGGAATACCAAACCTTTGATTCTGTGAAAAGAAGGTTGTTCCTACAAAAAAAAACAAAAAAAAAAAAAAAACAAAAAAAAACAAACATATTAGGTGCACCTGATGGCTCACTTGATTAGGCATGTGCTTTTGGCTCAGGTTATGATCCCAGGGTTCTGGGATGGAGCTCTGCATTGGGCTCCCTGCATACTGGGGAGTCTGCTTCTTTCTCTGCCTTGCCCTTCCCATGCCTCCACTTCCCCACCCCAGCTAGTGCTCTCTGTCTCAAATAAATAAATAAAATTCTTTTAAAAAAAAAAAAAAAAGCCCATATTAACCCCTGGTTCCCAACTGCCTGGGAAGGGTGACTCTCAACATGTCCACACCAAGCATCATTGATCTGTTGCTTACAGCCTTCCCCTCCTCCTCCTGTTTGTATCAAGCCTGACTATGCTTACACAGGCATGTGTGTGCATGGATCTGTGTGTGTGTGCATGCGTGTGTGTGTGTGTGTGTGTGTATGAGAGAGAGAGAGAGAGGGTGTCCTTTTATTTTTTATAAATGATAGCATACTCAGTGTTATGGGTTGAACTGCACCCTCCCCAAATTCATATGTTGAAGTCCTAACCTCTAGTACCTCAGAATGCAGTCTTATTTGGAAATAGGTCATTGCAGACTTAATCAGTTAAGATAAGGTCATAATGGAGTAGAGTGGGCCCTTAACCCATTACGACTGGTGTCCTTATAAAAAGAATACCAAGTGAAGAAAAAGGGATACACAGAGGGAAGACATGAAAAGGCACAGAGAGAAGATGGCCATCTGAGAGCCAGGGAGAAAGGCTGGAGCAGAGCCTCCCCCTCCCCCAAAGCCCCCTGAGGGAACTGACCCTGCTGACACCTTGATTTCAGACTCCCAGGCTCCAGAACTATGAGAGTATACTCACACTCCTCAGAGGAAATCAACTCTGCTGACACCTTGATTTCAGACTCTCAGGCTCCAGAACTGTGAGAGAATACATTTCTTTTGTGTAAGCCACCCACTTTGGGGTACTGTGTTATGAAAGCCCAAGTCAACTAATGCACATGGCAATTTTGGCTTCTTAATTCTTTTCCCTCAAGAAGAGAGTTCATTCCATATGTGTACACAAAAATCTGCCTCATAAGTTTTAGTGACTGCAAGGTAATTTAATTTAAATATTTCCCTATTGGTGGTTATTTAGGTTTTATTCAATTGTTCTCGACCATGCTGCAATGTATTTCTTTATACACATGTCTTTGTGCACATATGGAAGTAACTCTGCTAGGTAAATTCTTAGAAGTAGAACTTCTTGGGCAAAGAGTTTAAAAAATGATATATTAAGAATAAAAATAAGTTAGTGGCAGGGTATCTGGGTGGCTCAGTCAGTTAAGCATCTGCCTTGGGCTCAGGTCATGACCCCGGAAGCCCCATGTCTGGCTCCCTGCTCAGTGGGGAGTCTGCTTCTCCCTCTCTTTCTGCCACTCCCACCCCTACTTGTGCTATATCTCTTTCTTCTTCAAATAAATAAATAAAATCTTAAAAGAAATAAGTTAGTGGCAAAAAAAAAAGTCTAGACTGGCCAGAGGATGAACAAAAGAAATGAACCAAGTGGGGAAATAGTATTACCTGAACATTAGCACTAATACCACTGAGTAATGAATTGACAGTAGTCCCACCATCTGTACCTAGAAGTCAGTTTTGCTTGTAGTTTTTCTTTGCTCTAATCAGAGACAAATTTCTGCCCACACACAGGATGCAGAAGTTAATTAAGAAGTATATTTGTGTATTTGTATCTTAAATGCACTGGTGCACTGTGGGTTATAGAGAAGTGCTTGGATAGCCTCCCCAGAGGAGTCCAGCTCCCGGTTAAAAACCTACATGTACAGACCTGACCACAGACAATCACAAAGGCTCTACCTAGCAAGCCTGTGGGGGAAAGCGCCCTCCCAACAGTCTCTGAAGACAGTCCAGTCAAGGACCCAGGTGCTCCCTGCCGCTCATGTTTCTTTGCACAGTTGCATTCCTAGCCAGGGGGTCTTTATTCCTTGGTTTCTTTATTCGAGGCCTTGGTCACCTCAGATAAAGGTCTGAAGTGACCTCCAGAGGCCTCTTTACAAGGGAGGAGGAGGAAAACTTGGAGACTCTCTCTAACTCAGTACTCACTACTTTTCCATGCCTAGCTTTCCCCTCACACCCTCTCCCTCATCCTCCCCACCTCGGGGTCCATGAAAGTGCTGGAACTCTTTGTTCTGAGCCTTTCAGCAGTGAGAAGACCACCACATCTGTGCTGATCCACCTGACCCTTGGGGGAAAGTGGAACAGAAGGAATCCAGGTCTAGCCTTTTGTTTATACCATTGCTGGGCTCTCTCTCAGCTTAGCTGAGCTCCTGACATCGCCCTCTGTAACCCTTCAGCCGCTCAACAGTCTCACCATCAAAGAGTCAACAAGCTACTTAGGAGTGAAGCATACTAACCAATCTCCACATTGCCCCATCTCTACATTACTCATTTCCAGGGGACTAGGAGTACATTTATGATAGCCAGGCAACCAATCCTTTGCCTATCTGGTCTCAATATATGAAATTCTCAGCATTAGCCGCAAAAGGGCAAAGAGAGAAATTAAAATTTACTCAGTGCCTACCCTTTATGCCTCTCCCTTTACATATATCATTTTGTTCAATCCTCATAGCAACCCCTTCTTGTGGACACCATCATTCCTATTTTACAGATGAGAAAACTGAGCAACTTTCCAAAGAAAACTCCTGGCAAGTGGTAGCCCCAGGACACTAGCTGGGGACCTGTCATCAATGCTCTGTCCCCCATCCCATAGCAACTTTCCAACAGGTACAGGCTGGTTCTCTGGGAACTGACAGCCAGGGTGCACTGATTAGCTCTGAAATCCACCCTTGCCGGCTCCTGGAGAAGATGAGTGCAAACAGCCCAGGAGCAGGGCTACGTCTACCTTTGGGTCATCTTTCACCCCCAGGAATAGGTCATCCTTCAGCTTTTTCTGGCAGTGTTCACACGTGCAGTCAAAGTAGTACTGCTTCTTTAGCTGCTTCTTGCGGTCTTCGCTGAGGTTAAGGAAGTCGATATAGGACACTGTCAGCTCCTCTCCTTCTGAGATCTTGCCCAGGGCCCGAAGCTCAATTCTAGAGAGGGTAAAAGAAAGAGTAAGTCAGATCCAGGGCTATTAGAGTGGGGTTTCTGCTCTTCAAGGTGTCAAGGAGTTGCGTCTCAAAGACAACTTCCACCAGCACTCCAAGAAAATTCCCATTCCCCCCAAAAAGGGGAAAGGTGATCTAAAGGATAGTTGTCTGGATAATCCTGCTCTACTCATTGTAAACAAATCTTCTCCATTCAGTTAATTGCTCTGAAATCCAATTCAGCAGATTCCCCAGAGAGGGCTGGGCCTGGTCACAAAGCTATACCTAGCTTCTATGCCTGCAATTACCCCTGTACATTTAGCTACTGATTGCCTGCAACAAAGGAAGGGAGAAACAATAAAGCAAAGATTCAAACAAGAGAAGACTCGATAGTAGTTTTGCTTAGTTTGGAGGCCACTCTCTCATGAGAAGTACATACACTCAGTTGCTCACAATCGTGGCCCGTTCTGAGTCTAACTTTAAGCCCCTGCTCCCCTGTCTTTCAGTCCATTGGTTCTGGCCTACATTATGTCAGGAGACATGCCTGGAGATCACAGAAGCAAATAAACAAAGGCTGGCTCTGTTAGCCTGCTGCGTTGTCCACTTTTGTATTTACTGGGGGACATGGATTTTGGTTAAATGTGGTTAGCAAGAACAGATGGCATTTCCATCCCCTTCCAGCCTAGACCTGACCCTCCCCAATTACCTACAGCACTATCACCTTACCAAGTAAGAGATACAGAAGGTACTGAGGACAAAAGTCCACTGCAAGCTGTCATCCAGCTAAGTCAGACAAGCAGATCGGCCCATGGGCCTCTTAGCCATGCACCCTCCACAGGGAACCCAAGAGCTCCAGAAAACAACCAATGAGCCCAGCAAGCTGGATCCTAAGGTATCCTCTTATATCTCCCCAGGATCTCCTCACTGCCCAGTGGAAAGCCATCACCATAAGAATGAGTGGCACAATGCACAGGGCTGGGGAAAACATCTGCAGACAGATTCTGTTTACCTCCCAGAAAGCCTGAGTCAGACAGCAGGTAAAAGACAGCCCCTTCCATGTGCTCTGAAGTGACAACCAAGCAAGCAACTGTTGAATGGGCAGGGACATGTGTGTCCAAGCATCTGAGGTGACCACTTGAGGTTAAACAGCCTTCTCCCAAATTGGGGTACACTGACATGTCAAATAAATGTGATAATATATATACAAACAATTCATAGAGAGCCTAGCAAAGTCTCAGTGCTTGTTCATATGCCTTTGGGACTTTGTTCTTTTGTTCCCCACCCCAATTTGGGATAGCAGCTGTTACTGCAGTAATAAATGGTGAGAGGGGGTGAAGGGCTGTGTGAATGTCCTCACAGCTCTGCTTAGAATTCTCACAGTCCCAGCTGCAGGGGATCAGCCTCCCCATTTCACAAGGGAGGGCGCTGCCACCCAGAGAGGGGAAGGAATTTCCCTGGAGGTCCCACAGCACTTTGGCAACAATACAGATCAGAAATCAAGTGCCATTCGTGCTTCACCTCATCATACTGCTCTCCCTGGGCTGTCCTCAGTCTGCCTCCCAGGTCTACCATGCTCAAGAAAGGAAAGATCAAAGCCCTTGATTTTAGAGCACTGCCAGTATTCTAAATAGTTCCATGTGAACAACTCCTGGGCCAGTGTTGAGTGTGGATTTTGGCATCTGATCCTTATGGGACAAGTCAGCAGTTCTGCCCCCACCAAACCCTTCTATAGGCACAGCTCCATCATGACATTCAACAGTGAGTCAGTGCCAGCTGAGTTAGGATTTCTAGTAGCTTTGCTTCTCATCATGATTCAGCCAATTCTTGCAAGGTCTCAGAGTATCTCAAATTATTTCAATCATGTTAGAGAATTTTCAAAACCAAATTAATTTGAAGTCACTTAAATATGAAAATATACAAGCCCCATTTTTACCTTAGTTGGAACTCAGGATCAGGGGTGACTTCCACTCCATTCTCCCACTTCCATCTCTAATGCCCTACAATTCTAGAGTTCAGCTAATTGAGCCACACATAAGCAATTTATTTAAGCATTTCTTGGAGAGATTAGAAATGCAGCCCAGAGTCACAGAGACTTAGAACTAGGAAGGTCCCTAGAGACGTCTCATCTTGACCTCTGCTCTATAGATGTGGAACCAAACACCTAGAAGATGAAGGGAATCATCCAAAGTCATGTGCAATGCAGGTCAACACAGACTCCAATGCACCAACCACTCCTACCCCTGCCTACCCAAAGACCTAACTCCCACACAGAGTTTTGTTCTTAATCCAAAGAGCATTTCAAGTACTTTCAAACCAAGCCTGAGAAAAGACCCATCTGGAGCCATTAATTTGTCATTAAGAAAAGTCAAGGCAAAATCTAACCTAAACCACTAGTTGGCCAGAATCAGTAAACAGAATACTGTGAATAAATATTTATCAAAAATATCACAGTTATGGGTGCTATTTTCAGAAGCCAGTCTGGGTGAGAAGTTGGGAGTTATAAACAAACACAGTCCTTTAGTAGTTCAATAATATCAGCACTCCTTATTTTTATGATAAGCAGGATTTTGAGGGACAGTGTGGGCTTTGCTAAGGTGATGTGGACTAGAAGGGATCGTCATGCTTTGGAGTTGGGGGAGAGAGAGAAGTAAGGCGTGAAAGATGGGAAAGAAAAGAAGCAAAGAAAGCAAAAGAAAAGCAAAGGCACAGCAGGGAGTGGGTGGGTGAGGAACAAAATGATTCATATATATGCATTTAAAATACAGCATTCAGACAAGATGAGACTCTGGGGTGCAGAAGGACATTACAGCCAGAGAGCAGCCACGGAGTCTCAGGAAGGGGAGGCCCCAGCAAACCAGGCAAGTGAGGGAGATGGGTCAGAGGAGCAGGGATGCTGGCGAGGACTGACCCACCTCATCTGGGTGTGAAACATGGATTTCACTGCCTCATGACTGAAAGACAAAACAGACACCCAAATGGAAATCATTACCATAGGCTCATCAGTACAGCTAAGAGGGAGCACAGCATTCCAGCTGATGCAATCAAAGCTCTGGCCATCCAACCACCTTTTTATCCCAGCCCCTTCCAGTGGGGCTTACTTGACAAGACAGGCTGGTATAGTGGAAAGTGCACTGGATTTGGAATGAGAAGTTCTGGGTTCAAAGGTCCTCTCAGCCTTTCCTGGGCTCAGTGTCCTCAACCTGTACCTGGTAATGGGACTGCCATGAGACAGTGCATTTAAAAGTAGGTGCTAAAAAATGTAATGGAATGCTATTGTTATACCATTAACAAGCACCTTGGCCAAATAAGTGTTGCCTCTTTGATGTCTATCTTGGGGACTATGTGAACTGCGTATGGAGACTGGTTAAGTCACACAGATAGTATAAAAATGTATTGGGGTTAGAATTTGGTTCTTTCCACTATGGCAGGCAGCTAGGCCATGACTGCAAAGTCACCTTCTCTTGCACAACAGCCAAGAAGCCAGGTAAAATGTGGCTGCTCAAAATTAGTGGATGCAAATAAGCCAGAGCAGACGCCAGAAATGATCTGAAGAAAGAGCTCCTAGGTTCCTGTGGCTGTCACACATACCAACAAGGGGAGCCCTGGGTCACCACTGCTTGGAGGAATGGCATCTTGAAAGACCAGCCCCATATGTGGCTGAATTTGATCCTCAGTCATGCCAGTGACCCCAAGAGGGTTAGGAAGGGAAATGCAAATATTGGGGGGAAATGATCATCTTGGTCCCAAATAAACTTCTCTGTCTTCAGTGACTTTCTCACCTGCTTGAGTGCCTGGTGTTATACAGGCCCTTGCTTCCAGAAACAGGAAGGAAAAGGAGAATCAGAGTCCCTTCTAGATTGGGGTTTAGGCTTGATTCCTGACTGAGAACCAGAAACCATGGTCTCTGGTTTCCAGCAAGTTTTTTGGGGAAACCTGCTCATTGTTCATGGCTTGGAGTTAACTTGCATCTGTCATAAAAGCTTGTCTCTTCTCTAAGAGCAAAATAAGTAATATTGCTTAGGCATCGTTCCCCCAATCTCCCCAGCCCTGAGCCATGGAAAAGGAGGGTCTCTTCCTGTTTGCTGACTTCTCCACTTGTGCCCACCCCCAAGACACATGCTTTGTCCTTCTGTCCCCTGATCTGTGCCTTTGGAGTAGGGGGTGGCGGTGGGGTTTGGCCCCTAAGGGGCTTCATCACCCTGGGTCATTTGTTCTCTGGCTTCTGGTTGGAATTTGGCCAATGGGAGGAAATCAGAAGGTTGGAGGAGAGAGAGTTTGGGGTATTTCATCTCCTGGCTCCCTCTCATCCTCGCAATGGTTCCAGCAGTGGCTGCTTTTGCTACTAGTACAGCCAAGCTATTGGATGGGGAGTAGAGAGAGGAACCTCTCCCATGGCTGTACTCTCACCAGCTGCAGAAATAGTACAGTACACCTGCCCGTCTAAGTCTAGAGGTCATAATGGTTATATACTATTGCTAGACTCTGGACACCTCACCATTCTTTGTTAGTTTCTTAAACTTTACCCTTATTTCTGTAGATTGTCCTGTTATTAAATTCTCTTTGAGTAAACTCTGAGTGTGCCTTCTGATTTCTGCTGGGATCTTGACTAATATATGCTCCTGCCAAGCACCTTCTCAGCTGGTGCTGTTCTGTGGTGACCTTTAGATAGATAATCTCAGGCTTCGAGCTTTAAAATAGTAGTCAGAGGTTTACCTAACACATCTAGGCAGCCTCAAGAAATATGCAAAGATTCAGAAATTACCCATGTGGAAGTCTTTGCTATTTTCTTCATTACCTTTCTCCTATCCACAATGACTCTAGAATGAAACTTCCCCGTCAAAATTCATGCTAGTTCGTTCCATAATTTGGTTTAGGCCAAGTGGAGAAAATGCCATAAGGTCTCCCCATCCCCATCACACCATCCTTAGTTAAAGACATACTCACTTGCCATTGTTGAATATGACAGTGCAGTTGGGCCAACAGTCGTGGTTCACCAAGCCCAGGTTGGGGAAGATGCCCACACCCACTGCCTGTAGGCCTCTCTGGTCACTGAGTGTGAAGCCATTGCAGCTAATCTACCCAGAGAAAAAGATGAAAGAGCAAGTTGACACACATAGGTCAGGGACAGAACACCACCTTGGCTGCTGAAAGTTCAAGAAAATATAAGACTCAATCTCATCCTGGAGATGCTTAGAGAGTCTGCAACAAAATAGTTCATCTCCTGTTCTCTAGGTCACTCCAAAGGACCCTCAAGATGAGCACCATACTTGTTAAAATGCAAAGCCACCTCGGAAGTTTTGGGTAGCTGTATTCTACAAAGGCCAAAGACAGAAATGTTGGTTCTGAGGAGTCTCCCCCTTTTCTTGTGTCTGGGTCTCACATGAATCTTCCCCAGTTTCTACCTTGGTTTCTCTCTGTGCCCTGCTCTATTTTACTCTGTGTGTGTAGAGCCGGTGGGTTATATGGCCTGAGCTTGCTGATCCATAGGCATCTACCCCCACCTCTTGGACTCATGGCTACAAGAGGTCCAGCTTTGCTGCTCCAGGACAGCAGTCTCCAAAAGTCCTTCCTCTCTTTCGCTAATGTCCATAGCCCATGACTCCAGGCTCTCCATTATCTTGCCTGCCATATCTGAGAAAAGGAATGGTCTCATTTCCAAAGTGACTGGTGAGCAATAAGGGATGGTGACTGGGTCTTCATTTTCAATATGAACAGGAGAAAAAGTAGAAAATGTCGATAAACAGGAAGGTAAATTTCCATCCAAATCTACCGCTTGGAGATAACAAAT
Source organism: Canis aureus (assembly GCF_053574225.1). Taxonomy (NCBI): domain Eukaryota; kingdom Metazoa; phylum Chordata; class Mammalia; order Carnivora; family Canidae; genus Canis; species Canis aureus. Next base: position 26,452,745 of record NC_135622.1, on the reverse strand, counting down.
AGTTTGTGTGTGGGGATGCCAGCTTCCAATAGGGTAGGAATGACTTTCTAGTAAGCAAGGCCAGAAAGGCAGAAAAAGTATGAAAGGTCTTTACTTTCCCCTGTCCTCTCTAGCCCTTCTCTCAGCCTCCCCTCCCCGCTCCACCTGGCAGCCTCTGAATACTTCTTGGTTGACCAATCCTGCCCCTGCCACATTATGAGGAATCATACCACGCCAAAGATGTGCGAGATGTACTGCATGCTGAACTGCTGGCCCTGGGGTGGCCAGTACTGCAAGAAAGTGTCCACGTCCAGCCGTAGCTCCTTTTGTTCCTCCTCCCCAAAGTGCTCCACGTGGTTCTGCAGGTCATCCACAGCGACCAGGCAGCCCTCTGTGAGCCCGGTGCCCTCTCTCTCCACCCGCCACATGATGCGGGCCGCCAGCCTGTGGAGAGGGGCAGGTTTAGGGAGGTCTCAGTGCATCCATTCATTTGGCAAACACTTGCTAAGGACTTACAGCATGCCAGGCTGAACTATATAGATGGAACTACATAGATGGAATCTCTTTTATCATGGGAGCTTTTTATAGTGGGAGAGACCCAAGTTAAAAAGATAATAATTGAAACCGAGTGTTAAGTGCTATGCAGAGAGTAAAATAGGGTCACATGAGAGAGACTGGCTGGGGGAAGGGAAGCCAAGGTGATCAGGGGAGGTAA